>NC_138552.1:148294386-150694386 GCF_964273705.1 Natrix helvetica
GATCTTCAATAACGTGGCCAGAGCATCAGCACAAACTTTTCTTAAGTCCTCTCTAGGGTTTTCTCTGATACCCCTCAGTCTAACAGCGTACTCCATAGATCTGAATTGCATCATGATAATCTCCTTATCCATCCTCTGCATATTCCCCTCCATTTCAACAAATTTCAAATCTGTTTCCTTCGTTTTAGTTTCCAAATCCAAAGCCAGATGGTCAACTTTGCTGTCCACCTTAAGAACAACTTCTGACAGACCTGTGGCTAAAGTGTGTAGTTTTTTATCAAGTTGATCATGTTTTTTAATGGTATCCTGAACCATTTCTTTAACCTCCTTAATTTCTTTGCGTAAAAAAGCATTTTCTTCCCTTATAAAGTCCTTGAAATCCTGATAATTTATTGTGGCACCCGGTGAGGCTTTTTTTTCCGTTGCCATAATTAATAATTCTTACAGCCGCCTCTAGCTGTCACCATTCAATTAACTTTCGTTTTCCTTAGGTATTCAGCTGTAAATTAATACTTGCAAATGTTTCTTTCTAAGTTGCTCGAAATTAAAACTTTGACATTTAAGTAGTTCAGGTTATGTAAACTGGCTTAAAGATTGTTAATAGTTAGGGTTGTTTCAGCCGTTCCGCCTTTACTGCCCCGGCTATCAGCAGGTAATTAGCTTTCGTTTTCTGTAGGTTTTCAGCTATAAATCAACGCCATTTTGAATCCTTTGTTCTAAGCCCACGCCTCTCGAACTCAGCAGTAGCGTTCTTTTTAAAGAGATTTCTTTTTTTTTCTTCCCCCAATTAAAACTTAAAATACTTGCAAAAGTCTTGCTTCCTTCTTGGGATGTTAAGATGTTAAGGCTGCTCCCGGCGACTGGCTCTGCTAATTAGCAGAGGTTATCAAAAAGACAGGAGAATACAACAACTGCGAAGGGGGGCAAACCTCGTCGGATTCCGGACTCCGGAGGGTACACGAGGGCTCAACCCAGCAGCTGAATCTCTCCCTCATAAATTCCAAGAATTTACGAGTGTTCGAGGTGTTAAAGATCGTAAAAAAACACCTCTAACTGTCTCTTGATCTGACAGGCTCAAAAAAAAGCCTGCCATCGGCACCAGGAACAACCGGAAGTCCGAAAATGATGGTTAAAAACATGACAGAGACTCAAAGAAAGAGACTTGTAAGTTTAGCAGGTTTTGAAATAGTTTCTAAAGTTAAATATTTAGGAATAAAAATTTCAGAATCAAACACAAAACTTTTCTCAAATAACTATGAAGTGTTGTGGCAAAAGATACAGAAAGATCTTGAAGCGTGGAAAAAGTTACAATTGTCTTTGCTTGGAAGGATCTCAGCAATTAAAATGAACATTCTACCTAGATTTATCTTTCTATTCCAGATGATTCCGGTGCTCAAGTCAGATAAAACCTTGTTAAATTGGCAAACAACATTAAATAAATTTGTTTGGAAGGAGAAAAAACCGAGAGTAAAGATGAAGATTATGCAAGATACACGTGAAAGAGGCGGCCTCAGACTCCCAAACCTTTGATTGTATTATGAAGCTGCGGTATTAACGCATGTAGCAGATTGGTTCGGGAAAACAAAAATGGAATTGCTCAATATAGAAGGCCATGATCTTGTTCTGGGATGGCATGCATATCTTTTTTATGAAGACAGGGTGGATAAAGTGTTCAACAACCATGTTCTCCGTAGTGCCTTGATGAGCATATGGAAGAAGCCCAATTGGGATTATAAAATACCGCTTTGGTTGGATCTTGCAGACACCATGGGGATTATGAATATTAAGTCACTCGGGGGTTGTTTATATAAAGATGTGCTTATTGCTGATGGGGGCGAATGGAAGTTAAAAACTTTGGAACAGCTGTTGGAAGAAGGAATTACTTTAAATTGGTTACATTACATACAGCTTCAGAAGAGATGGGAAGAAGATCGCAGGGTCGGCTTTATGGATAAAGAAGTGGAACTGATTAAGCAGATAAAAGAGACTGGTCCAAAACAAGTTAAAAGAATATATAATGTACTGTTAGAAAGAGACTCAGAAAGTGAATTGGTTAAGGATTGTATGATTAAATGGGCTCAGAATTTTGGTGAAGTGGTTATGTTGGAAACGTGGGAAAAAATATGGGTTCAGAATGTTAAATTTACACAGTCACAGAATTTAAGGGAGAATTTTTATAAAATGTTTTACAGATGGTATTTAGATCCTAAAAAATTATCATGCATGTACCCAAATGTTCAACCAAAATGTTGGAGATGCGGGTGTCTAGATGCTACCTTTTTTCATGTATGGTGGACTTGTAACAAGGTTAAAGCTTTTTGGATAAAAATATGGTGGGTTATGCAGAATGTATTTAAGAAAAGAATACAATTCACTCCACAAATGTTTTTATTGGGTATAGTTAAGGATTTTACCAAAGGGGAAACAAAATTGGCCTTGTATATGGTTACAGCAGCTAGGTTGTTGATTGCGCAACATTGGAAAAAAGATTTTTTGCCGACAATTGATCAATGGATTCAGAAGGTGGCGGGGTTCGCTGAAATGGCAAAAATTTCAGCTTTCTTAAAAGCTCAGAAACAGGAGGATTACACACAGGAATGGGCAAAATGGATTGATTATATACAGAATAAATACCAGACTAGGAGTTATTATCTAGCCTTTAGGTAAGAATCTTTAGACCGATAGATGATCAGAGTAAATAGTATATGGGATGTTTGGAATTGTTAGAGTGGTATACAGCGGAAGTCAGGGGGGTGGGTTTGTGTGGGAGGTGGGGGAGGGTTAGGGTGGAGGGTGGGGCAATATATATGTATGAATAAATTAGAAGATGGGACTAATGAAACATTGTTAGGCTAGGAGAAATTTATATTAAGAGTTATAGATGTTAAATTAGCTTAGAAAATGATCAATGTGTTATTATTAATTTAAGAGTAATTTATATAGTTTTTGTTGGGAGGAGAGGGGAAAGAGAGTAAATAATAACATTCAATCTCGATTTCTCACTTGTCGAAAAATCATTGGCAATTGAAAAAAACTCTTTCAACTGCTGCATTAGTTCCAGGGCAGCACAACATAAATTGAACAAGTATAAATAAATGTTTACATGAAATATATTCATTTTTGAAATGGCTGAAAATAACCACCCATCTTTTATCAATTTCAACATGTTGATTTTCCCATTGTATTAATTTTTCAGAATTTAAATATACATTCAGTCTTCTAATTTCTTCAAATAGACAATTGTCGTTTATTTTAATGTCTAGCATTTCTTTAGATAAAAATTCAACACAAGATTCAATATCTGTTCAATATTCTTGTGATGAAGTAAAAAAAAAACACCATTAAAACTGTTTAATAAAACGTGAATTGTACTTACCTCTGTATAATTGAATATTCACTGAGAAAGAAATAATTACCGTGAGTCATTCAATTGCCGACGTGCCGTGAGTCTACTGCGTGCGTATGTGCCGTGTCGTATTTCGGTAAGAAGTAAACAAAGCCACTTGCACGCGGCGCTCTCTCTCAAGGTCTCCCGTGCGGAGCGCATGCGTCTCATAATCGCGTCTTATACCGCACTATACCGAGTCTTGACAAATTGTCATGTCAAATACAAATACGTCACATAACGCGCAACAGATTAGTCTTCAAATATCGAAAAGGAGGACATGTAGGAGGACACTTTTCGAGGGAGGACAGAACTTACAAAAGAAGGACTGTCCTCCCTAAAGGAGGACAGTTGGTCACCTTAGTAGAAGAGATAGTCCAATCCAACTTCTGTGTGTGTGTGTGTGTGTGTGTGTGTGTGTGTGTCTGTGTGTGTTTGAGAGAGGGGGAGGAAGGGAGAGAGGGAGTAAGGAGGGGAAGGAGAAGAAAAAGAAAAAGAAAGAAGGAGCAAAGGAGCAAAGGAGAAAAACAAATGCTGTTGCTTTAAATTGGAACTGAGCATGCCTGGCTGTGGAATTCTGGGAGTTGAAGTCCACAAGTCTAAAAATATTTGAAAGCACTGTGTCAGTGCCTCACCAGTCATAAACCTCACCGCACGTCACTGGTCTGAAATGGTATAGGATTTCCTGCCTAGGCAGGGGGTTGGGCTAGAAGACCTCCAAGGTCCCTTCCAACTCTACTATTGTATTGTATTGCTTATATCCTATTGCTATAAATACAATCATTGTATGCGCCCATCATTTGACAAAAAACCTCTATCAGAGAGTTATTGATTCTTGGAGTTGATTTAAGTATTTTTGTTTTAGTGGGTGACCTTTCATGCAAACCAGGCCAATGAGCTTCATGTGAAGCAAAAGCTAATTATGCCCTCCAAAGGGAAGAATAGAAATAAATGGTATTATATGTGTTGCCTGTTCTCATGTGAGTTGTAAACCCTTCCATTTGCTTTATGGACTCTTAGTTTTTTCATTGTTTCAACATTTTACAGTTGTTCTAAGTTTTAGAAGGCATCGTAAACTGGCCTGGACAGCAGAGAAATACTTTCTGACAATAGTCCCTTAGGACCAAATGAAGCAGTAGGATAAAGCAAGATAAAGTCTAAAATTAATTAAATGCAATTAATATGAATCCTCCTTAGATATATACAACGATTCCTTTTCAGCCTAAATAAAAAGTTGCATTTTATGAACAATGTTAAAAGGTTTTGGGGGCTTCACCCAACTTTTTCTAGTGGGCGGTGCAGTGGTAGGTTTCCGCCAGTTCGGCCCGGAGTGGCCAAATCAGTAGTAGTGGTGGCGGGAGGCTCTGCCCACCCACTCGGATGCTTCTGCGCATGAGCACAAGGATTGTGCACACGGGGGAGTGCGCCCGAACTGGTAGTAAAAAAATTGACAACCCACCTCTAGGGTGGTGAGATATGTTTCTAGAGTTCCAGGTTGCACATCTTTTTCTTGAATTTGAGGGATCTGAAGAACATATTCATACTTCTATGACAAACTGAGGGCTACGTTGAGAAAAAAGCCCTGACAGCAAAACAGGCAGGGTAGACATGCATTTATTAAGGGATAATTACAATAAATATTGTATCCCACTTCTATTCAACACCAATTTACTATATTACTGTGCATTCTGCTATATTGCAAATAACTTCATAATCTTCTACATTTAGATGCAAACATAAATATGGTACAAATACTCACCCTTTCATCATGAAGAGAGGCATTTGAAGACAAGACATTCCTTCCATAAGCAAAACAATTAGTAAACTAGTCTGGAAATTTAGCTTCATCTGTGCTTATTAAAGTCATAAAGCATCCTGGGTCTTTTTCATTTGTCCATTTTTGCCCTAAGCATTGAGGGAGGGGAGAGGGCAGACAGCAGAGGGACTCTTTTTCCTGGGCCTTGCCTCATTTTCAGCACTAAATGAGGGGGATTGCCAAGAGGTCCACTCCAAAGCTTCAGGTTGCCCCTGGATGGCTGGTTGCCAATTCCTGATCTGAATAAACAAATGGCTCTCTACCTAGGTTTCAAAATTATAAAGGTTTGAAGTGTCATACATCCTAAAAGCTGTTCAAACATAATACGATGAAAGAACATATGGCTCTGCAAAGAACAACTCTTAGACCAGGTGTGTCAAACTCGATCTCATTGAGGGCCGCATCAGAGTTGTGTTTGACCTTGGGGGGCATGGGTGTGACTGGGGGCATGGCCAGCATGACATCACTCATATCAGGGGGCGCCTGTGATGGCCCAAGCACACTGCCAGCAAAAACCAAACTTGAGAGTGGTCGCGCATGACTTTCACAATCTCCATTTTCGCTGGCAGAGGCACCACAGGCTGGTCCTTCATTGGCCCCCGGGTGGCCCCCAGGCCTTGAGTTTGACACCCCTGCCCTAGACCAGGAAAAGGGGTATTTATTTGTCCCCTGCAATAATTCACTTCATCTAGTGATAGACAAGAATATCACTGAGGACTGACTGTTATGCCACCTTTACTTTTTAGATCTGTGGAAATTAGATTAGTTTGTCACACGCTGCAAATGAAATTGGGAAGCAAGATTTTTGACCCATGCGTCCATCATTTCTGTGCTCGCGTTGCTTTATGAGCGATTTTGTTTAACTGCTTCTTTCTTATTCTTCTGAGGCAAATTTTACAGAGAGCTTATAACTTGCTTTTCCAAATAAAGATATTAATTAAACTCTCTGTAAAAACATACATTTACAAACAAAAAAAAATCATTGGCTCTTCAGCAATATTTCTGTGAAATCTTTGCAAGTCTGATGTTTATATCATTTCACACCTAGATATAAATGAAGAGGATAGCAAATGATGGCCTTTTTCAAGAATTCACGACCATTTTTATGTATAAAAATATACCAGGCAAACCCGAAGAGTGGATTTCCGCTAAAAGCAGCTTTATTCTTTGTAAACTGTGAACAATAGCAATCAATTAGTATTTTAAAGAAACAAAAGGGAGGAGTAAATGTATCTACCTGTATGTTGGTGAATAGAAAGGAAGCAAAAAGGAAGCATTAATGCAAGGAAGGTTCTCTTCTTCACTATTTATACTAGATCATGTACAGTATATATTCAGGACAATATTTTAAATTAGGTTTGAGACCTTAGGTGAAAAGTATTGTTTTTTTTACAATTAATTTCAAATAATGGTAAATATCCCCCTAACATCAATGTGTCACCTACCCATTAATATTTTTTGAAAGACTTAATCATTAAATATTAATATAAATCTTACATTTTTTTATAAATGTGATGGGAAGGTAAAAAGGTTACAGGGCTAAACCAGCTTATTAAAGGTTCCTTCTATAGCTCTTATTTCCAAAGATACTCTTATCAGAGTCAAGATTTCTTTATATTTCCCTTCTGAATTTAATTAACACAGATTTGCTTACTTCATCATGGACTAAGCATTAGAAACTGACACAGCAGGGCATTTTTGAGAAGGTCTCCAGAGTGACTAATGAGGGGACAATGGAAATATGTGGACGGGATTCTTCTTAGTTGTAATATATGCTACAGCTATACTCCAGAAATTGCTGGATTTTTTTCCCTTTATGCTCCTCTGTATAGATGATGAACAGTACAATATGGGGAAGGGCACTTCACAATCATTAACTTACCATGTCAAACTCTACACCAGTGGTAGTCAACCTGGTCCCTACTGCCCACTAGTGGGCATTCCAGCTTTCATGGTGGGCGGTAGGGGTTTGCTGTAACTCTGCTTTATAAGTTTTATAAAGTAAAGTTACTTCCCTATTTTATAAATCACCACTACTGTGGAACCGGTGGGCGGTTAGAATTTTTTACTACTAACAGAGATACAATAGTGGGTGGTAGGTATAAAAAAGCTGACTACCCCTGCTCTACACCTAGGAAATCTCTTGAGGATACTGTAAAATCTCCATTCCCATCCCACTCCAGGGGAAGGATACTGCAAAATCTCCAATCCCATCCCTCTCCAGGGGAAGAATACTGCAAAATCTCCATTCTCATCCCATTCCAGGGGAAGAATACTGCAGGATCTCCATTCCCATCCCTCTCCAGGGGAAGAATACTGCAGGATCTCCAATTCCATCCCTCTCCAGGGGAAGAATACTGCAGGATCTCCATTCCCATCCCTCTCCAGGGGAAGAATATTGCAGAATCTCCATTCCCATCCCACTTCAGGGGAAGAATACTGCAGAATCTCCATTCCCATCCCACTCCAGGGGAAGGATACTGCAAAATCTCCATTGCCACCCCACTCCAGGGAAAGGATACTGCAAAATCTCCATTCCCTCCCCACGCTGGGGTCAGCCAGAGGTGGCATTTGCCAGTTCTACGAACTATTCAAAATTTCCACTACTGGCTCTCCAGAACCTGTCAGAACCTGCTGGATTTCATCCCTGGGCTGGGAGTTCTTCTAGACCCGTGGCTCCTGTTCAAAAAGCAGGTGACAGTTGCAGCTGGGATGGCCTTTGCAAGCTTTGTGTGGTGTTCCAGAGTTGTGCTGTACCTGGAATGCTTATGGTCACTTGTGCCCTGGCCACCTCCTGGATGTACGAATGTAATTTACCCTACAAGGGACTGTCCTTGAAGAAGCTTCAGCTGGTGCAGTATATAGACGCTTCAGTTGGTGCAAAATGCAGCAGTGTGGGCAGTTTCTGTATGTGTTCCCCTATAAGGGAACAAATTACATCTCTGCTCCTTGACCTGCAATGGTTGTCAGTTTGCTTCTGAGTCCAATTAAAGATGCTGGCTTTCACTTTTATAGCTCTTCATGACATGGGACCAGATTATTTGTTGAACCACTCCTTCCCGATTACATCTCACCATCTCATCAGATAAAGCAGAAGAGATATGTCGTAGGTTCCATCTGCTAAGGAGCTAATGTGGTAGGACTAAGGAGACAGGTTTTTCCTGCCATGGCTCCTACCTTATAGAACGTAAGTCCCTCAAAACGTGGTTATGTCATCAGGCATAGTCTAAGACAATTTTTTTAAAAAAAAGATTCTATCAACAATAAATTAAAATAAACCATTTTTAAAAAATTCTATACTCAATACATTTAAAAGTATTGAGTATATAATTTTTTTAAAATGGTTTATTTTAATTTATTGTTGATAGAATCTTTTTTTTAATTGTCTTAGACTATTTTGATATCTCTGTTTTTCCACTGTTGTGCAAACACAATTCCAGGAGCTGCTAACATGTGTAAAATTAAATATGTATTGTATTCCCTTTCAAATAGCCAACAAAATATTACTGGTTTTAAATCCATATCTTGCTTTACCATTGCTTCTAACCACTAACTCTTGAATAGCTATTTGGACCGACCTAAGTACTGAACCTAATTCATATATTTCTGTTTTTTTGAACTGACAACTAAATTTCAGAAAAAGAATTCTGTATTGCTCTGTGAATCTACCTATGACATTCATTCTTGTTCCAACTTCTTGGATGAAAGACTATATCTTTCCTGTTTGTTGGAGGACATCTTTCCTGAAAAGACTGTACATTGTTGGATGAAAACAGAGGTCCCTTCTGTTACCTGTGGTGTAGTCCTCAGCTTACAACCACAATTGAGTCCAATATTGTTTTATTTCTTTTGCAGTTAGTATTATTTAACAGAATGAAGAAGAAGCAATAGAATATGACCGCTTTCTTTTCCAAAAAAACCAAGTGCTGAGGAATCAGCTGATCCACAACAGTCACCAGCACCACCACCAGCATCACAAGTGCCAGCACCACCAGCACCACCAGCACCACCACCAGCATCACCAGCACAACCATTTCCACCACTTGAGGTCGGAGAAAGCAGCAAGTCCATCTCCTCCACTGAAGTTCCACAACTTCCTAACTGATGGAATTTGCAGCAATACAGACACTTCAACGACAAGTATGATGGACTGGCAGTATTCAACGAAAAGTTAGGTTGTGAGTACTATGCAAAACCCATGTTCTCATTAGAGAAAGTGGAAACATTTCCAGGTTGTGCCAGCAGGATCAACTAAGGAGAATCAACAAGCATCGCTCAGAAAAAAAATAAAGGAACATTTTCAATCAAAAGCACACCTTATTTGTTTGGAGAGCAGTAAACAACGGGAGCAGGATACTTTAACCAAATCCATAGATAAGTCAACTGACAAACATTTATCCAGTACTTGCAAAATATTTTGTACTGTTTACGATCTGGCGCAAAGATGTAATCCATTCTCAGACATTGAAGCACAGGTAAATTTGCTAACTATGGTTGGAGTGGACGTGGGAATTGGCTTGCATTCACGGAGATCCGCAGTGAAAATAGTTGAATTCATTGCAAATGAAATCAAAACCACTGTATTTTCCAGGATTATTGCAAAGAATCTAAAGGTGTGCCTAATAATCGATGAAGCCTCAACACTTTCAACGAAAGCAGTGCTGATAGTTTTTGTTAGGGTTGAGAATCCAGAATGCCCAGCAACCATTTTTGTTGAGCTTTTGGAATTAGAGAAACAAGATGCGGAGACCATATGTTCTGCAGTGATGGGAAGCTTGCATAAAGTTGGGTTTACCACCGAATATCTTGCAAAGAATTTAATCGCTTTCTGCTCTGATGGTGCCAACGTTAAGCTTGGAAGAAAATCTGGAGACAGCACCAGAATAACTCAAGACTTCCCAAACATCATAATCTGGCACTGCTTGAGCCACCGCCTCCAACT
The DNA here is from genome assembly GCF_964273705.1 of Natrix helvetica. Classification (NCBI taxonomy): domain Eukaryota; kingdom Metazoa; phylum Chordata; class Lepidosauria; order Squamata; family Natricidae; genus Natrix; species Natrix helvetica. The sequence goes on from NC_138552.1 coordinate 148,304,530, forward strand.
TGTGCTGGATGATGCAATAAGAGAAATAAAGCAACTCAACCACTTCAAGATCTTCCTTGATAAAATACACACCACTTTTCACAAATTCTGCAAGAGCCAGAATGATCCTTTCCAAATCTCTGAACAATTGGGCATTGAAATTGTGAAGATTGGCAGAGTTTTGGGACCAAGATGGGCTGCCTGTAGTTTAAGGGCAAACATGGCTGTGTGGCGGGCTTATCCAGTGCTACATCAGTTTTTTTCTGGGCAATGAAAGATTCCCAGGTATGGCTTCCCATTTTGAAAATCTAAATTTTTTGAAGGATTTGGCCCTCATGATTGATATTCTAAATGAGATTTCTCTTCTGTCAAATGCCCTGCAGGGGAGAGACACAGATATCACCAAGGCCGAAAAGTTAGTATTGCAAACAATCAAAGCTTTTTAAGTGCTTAGACAGAGAAAGGGCAGTTATGAAACAAACCTTGAAGCAATGCTACAAACACAAGTCTTCATAAACATCAATTTAGCTCCAAATCAATTCTGTCAAGCATCATCACCAATTTGAACAAAAGGCTGATGGATTGCAACCATCTAAAAACAGGTAGCCAATTGCCAGCCACAAACAAGTTACACTTTATCACATATTTGGAGCCAGATTACTGGAACATTGAAGATGTAGTCGTTCCATGGACTGAGGCAGAGGCAGCATTGTTTAAATTTGGTGAAATTTTTAATGACGAAATTAATTTGAACGACTACAGAGATTTTTTGGAAAATGTGCTCAAAAATCCAAACAAGTAAAAAATTCCTACTGGTATCAGAAAAGCTAGAGATATTGCCAGGACAATTGCTGTTAGTTCAGCAGAGGCGGAAAGGGGGTTCTCAAAAATGAACCTCATATGTTCAGAGCAAAGAACCTGCCTACTTGTTCCAAATGTAAGTAATCTGATGGTGATAAGTGTTTTTGGCATACCTGTTGAGAGATGGGACCCAATTCCTGCAGGGCAGGACCCAATTCCTGCAGTGAAAATGTCACAGCGCACCACGACATGGCTGATGATCCACGAGTAAAGACCAAGAAAGCTGCAACTGAGGAGTCTGGAAGCCTAAGAACAATATGGAAATATCAACAACCAGAAAACCAAAACACAAGTAAGTACTTGAGTGTATCTCTTTCATTGTGTTATTCTTATGTAAGGTGTAAGTGCATGCAATTAAAGTCTTCCTTTCTGTGTCTCTTCTTTGTGCAGGCCATTCATTGGAGCAAGCGTGGTTTAGTGATGTAGAAGACCAGCAAGGCTAGTCATCCTTCCTCTGTATGTAGCTGTCTTTATTGCTGGGTGTGCTGGGTTCATCCTTAATGATGAAGGTGCATGCAATTAAAGTCTTCCTTTCTGTGTCTCTCCTTTGTGCAGGTTATTGGAGCAAGATGGTGAGGTGGTTTGCAGAAGACCAGCAAGGCCAGTCATCCTTCTTCTGTAAGTAGCTGTCTTTATTGCTGGGTGTGCTGGGTTCATCCTTAATATAGTAAGTGCATGCAATTAAAGTCTTCCTTTCTATGTCTCTCCTTTGTGCAGGTTATTGGAGCAAGGTAGTGAGGTGGTGGTGCAGAAGATGCAGAAAAGGACAGGAATCTTCCTTTTCTATTATTTTGTGTGCTTGTTTCATCCTAATGCAGTGCATGCAATTAAAGTCTTCCTTTCTATGTCTCTTCTTTGTGCAGGTTATTGGAGCAAGGTGGTGAGGTGGTGGTGCAGAAGACCGGCAAGGCAGTAATCTTCCCTCTGTAAGTAGCTGTCTTTATTGTTTTGTGTGCTGGTTTCATCCTAATGCAGTGCATGCAATGGAAAAGTTCATTTCTGTGTCTCTTCTTTGTGCAGGCCATTCATTGGAGTCAGTGATACTGAAGACTGGCAAGGGCAGTCATCTTCCTTCTGTAAGTAGCTCTTTTATTGTTTTGTGTACTTATTTTAATCTTACTGTAGTTCATCCATTGGGGCAAAGAATTCAGTGACATCGTCTTGGCCACTCCCACCCACTCCCACACATAACTGCCTAGCCACTCCCATCTGGTCACATGATGGCTAGGCCACTCCCATCTGGTCACATGGCCGGCAAGCCACTCCCACCCGGTCACATGGCTGGCAAGCCACTCCCATCCAGTCACATGGCCAGCAAGCCACTCCCATCCAGTCACATGGCTGGCAAACCACTCCCACAAAGCAGGCCACACCTACAGAAGAGCTTCCAAAAAATTTTGAAACCCACCACTGCGTGGAAGCCAAATCTATTTTTTTTGTTTTCCTCCTGTAAATTTAGGTGTGTCTTAAAGTCCTGTGTGTCTTATAGTCCAAAAAATACAATATATGCTTGCATTTGATCAAGATTCATTTCCTTAGAAATACAGTTTTAGCTGCAAGTCTTATCACTATCAATATTACTAAAAACTATAATTATAATTATTTATTGATTTCTAGTGGTAATTAATAAATGACACAAGCTTCAGCTTTGTGAATTTTGTTTCAGATTCATCCCCAATGAAATATAACTTTCCCCAAAAGGGAAATTAGGAACATTGGGCAATTTTCTGAATCATTTCTGAATCATCAGGTTTTAATCAACGCATGTCCTTAATTTCCTATGCTGATAACACTTCCCTCACAGCCTCCAAAAAGGAAGCAAAATGGAATCCATTGCTATGTCTAAAGTATTTGCATTCATTATGACTCTTAGTTATTGTAACCCATCTCTTTGTTTTGCACACATTCTCAAACAACATGGTCTATTGGCTGATCTCATTAATCACTCCATTCCCTTCAAAAATCCTATGGCTCAGAACATTAACTAAAAATTGCCGCAGGATAGAAATAATGTAATGACATCTGCGTTGGGGGGAAAAAACTAACACAAAATATCAAAAGCCAAAAAGCCATCATTCAAAATTCTCTGGTCAGAACCAAAGTAGCTACATCGGATCAGTGACTTCAATTTTCAAAGCAAATCCTAAATAATCAAATGACACTTCCTCCTGCGTGGCAGTTCCTCCCTGCCCCATTCGTGGGAGCTGGTTGCCAGCCCAATATAAGAGAAAGGAAGCAAATATAAAATCAGATAACTCAATAGTGCGCTTGCATATTTACCACATGGGTTCACACTGCCAGCAGTGGGGGAATGCAATAAAATGCACTAATCTCATCCTAAACATCATCTTCTTAAAAGAGTTTTTATTTTATTTTTTTATAATTACAAACATATCAATGCCTGAACAGTGTGGCCCCTGGGTGTCATACATTGTAATACAAATAAAACGAATAGCATTAGTCATAGTTATTGCTTTCAACCAACGTATACATTTCTAACGGTAAAATATATATTTATATAAAATTGCAATCTGTCGTCATTCGATTATTCCATGTTTTCTCTTATTATTGCTTGACTTACAATGTGGTCCTCGACTTACAACCATTCATTTAGTGACCATTCAAAGTTAACAACCACACTGCAAAAAGTGACCTATGACAATTTTTCACACTTACAACCGTTGCAGCATCCCTCGTGGTTACATTATCAAAACTCAGACACTTGGCAACTGACCCATATTTATGAGGGCTGCAGTGTCCAGGGGCCATGTGATCCCTTTTTGCAAACTTTTGGGCTCAATTATGGTCGTAAGCCGAGAACTACCTGTATTGGGAAAGGGGGTAAGAGAAGTGGCATTATGTTGCAAACTTCTTATACATTCCAGGCAAAATATCTTGATTAGTAAGATTATAAACACACACACACACACAGACCACAATGGCTAGGAAGTAGCTGTACACTAATGGTGAAATTCAAAATTTTACTATCAGTTCTGGGGGTGTGGCTTGGTGGGCGTGGCAGGGGAAGGATACTGCAAAGTCTCCATTCACTCCCCACTCTGGGGCCAGCCAGAGGTGGTATTTGCCGGTTCTCTGAACTACTCAAAAGTTCTGCTACCGATTCTCCAGAACCTGCTGAATTTTACCCCTGCATTGTACACTTCTCTTGGTTGACTTGCTACGCAGCCCTGCTCGCAACCAGACAACATGGGAAGGGAGGAGGGAAGGCATTGAAATGTAAGGGAGGTTTGGGAGGGATCTCTGTAATGCGAATGTGCCACCTGGAAGCATGAGATAGACCCAAATCCCAAGGGCATTGACTGGGAACTTCCAAGGCAGACATGCCTTTTCCAAAATAAGGCAAGTGCAACTGATTAGAGGACAATGGCTAATGGGAGGTCTGGGGGTGGAGTGGGGGGAGGAAAATTTTTCCTCTATTTTTTATGTGCAAAAACATTAGAACTGGCTTTTCTACTTCTGTACCCATATGGCTTTTTAGTAAAGTAAAGAAAATGGAGAAAAGAAAATGTCCCAGGAGATTCTTTGGCTGTTTAATGCAGTGGGATGGCTGACAACACTTCTTTGAAATCTGAATAATTTTAGTAAAATGGCTTGCTTTCCCCCCTCTCCAGTTCCCATTCCTGAGGATAATGTAGTCTACATCTTACAGCGGGAGGGGGGGGGCAGGCTTTAATTTTGAGACCGAGATGAAGAGAGACAGAATAATGAGTTTGGGCTCTGTAAAAACTTTTGGGTGTTGTCTTTCTCCCCAGGTGTCTGATTTGGAAATGGTGGATTTAAGTTGTCTGTTGAGAAGCTTAAATGTGATATCTCCACCTATGCTTAGTTGGCATAGCGGTAAATAAATGCATCTATTCTAAGATCCTTTAAGCCTCCACTGATTTCCTTCAAAAAGGGAACCAATAGCTTTGCAACTCTCTAAATTTTTATTGCTCAGTGAAAGGGACTTGTGCAAAACATTATTCAGGAGATTTCAGCTATAGCAAGGGAGAAAAAGGCAAAAGAAAGTATCATTCACAGGGACGCATTTTCAAAAATATGTTTCCAAACTGTTTTAAATTCCAATTTTATTACTAGGTGATGCAAGTTTGTGTGTGTGTATGCCTGCATAAGGACACGGTGGCTCAGTGGATAATACACTGAGCTTGTAGATTAGAAAAGTCTGCAGTTCAGCGTTTCGAATCCTTAGCGCTGCATAACTTGAATTAGCCTGCGTTACTTGTCCTAGCTTCTGCCCGGCTAGCAGTTCAAAAGAATATAAAATGCAAGTACAAAAATAGGGACCACCTTTGATGGGAAGGTAACAGTACTTCCTGCACCCTCAGCATTTAGTCATGCCGGCCACATGACCACGGAAATGTCTTTGGACAGCGCTGGCTCTTCGGTTTTGAAATGGAGATGAGATGAGCACCACCCCCTAGAGTTGGGAACCACGAGCACATATGTGCGAGGGGAACCTTTATCTTAACTTATGCCTGCATATGTATATGCATATCTACGTAGGGAGTCCTAAATGATCACAATTGAGCCCAAAATTTATGTTGCTAAGTGAGATATTTGTTAATCTAACTTTGCCCCATTTTCTTGCCACTGTTGCTAAGTGAATCCCAGCAGTTGTTAAGTTAGTACTTAAGTGAATCACTACTCCACTGACTTTGTTTGTTAGAAGGTCACAAAAAAGGGATCACATGACCACGGGACACTGCAATCATCATAAATATGAACCAGTTGCCAAGCATCCAAATTTTGATCATGTAACCGTGGGGATGCTAAAATGGTCATAGGTATGGAAAATGGTCATACGTCACTTTTTCCAGTGCTGTTGTAACTTTGGTCACTAAATGAACCATTGTGAATTGACGACTACCTGTAATAGATATATCTCTTTCCCTGCTTTGAGCAGCCCACATATTCAGCCATGATGCTGAACTACAAGCAGATAATGGAGTTATGAGTTATGAGGGATGCAGTGGCTCAGTGGCTAAGATGCTGAGCTTGTCGATCAGAAGGTCAGCAGTTCAGCGGTTCAAATCCCTAGTGCCGCATAACAGAGTGAGCTCCTTTACTTGTCCCAGCTTCTGCCAACCTAGCAGTTCAAAAGCATGTAAAAAAATGCAAGTAGAAAAATAAGGACTACTTTGTAGGAAGGTAACAGCGCCTTTGCCGTTGAGTCATGCCAGCGACATGAGCACGGAGACGTCTTTGGACAGTGCTGGCTCTTTGGCTTAGAAATGGAGATGAGCACCGCCCCCTAGAGCCAGAAACGATTTGCACACATGTGCTGGGTAACCTTTAACTTTACCTTAATGGAGGTATCTTTAGGGGCATTATCTATAAATTGAGCATTATCAATGATCAAGAACAACCCATAATAGGTTGTGCAATGGATGTCTCCCGCCAGACAACTATATTTGTGAGCACACAGAAGCAATTCGGGATTTTCTGAGGCACAGAATCACCACAGTCAGGCTTAGTGTATTGCCAAATAAAATATCACCCGTATTTACTATAGAGATTAAATTCTTGATGAATCCCCCTGCAGTGGACGTGGGTAAATTCCGCTTCAAAAAGAGAACCAGACACTGAAAGGTTTAAAGCCAAATTAGCTGACCTGTCAACCAGGTGGTTGGTGGAAGCAACTGAAGCCAGGAAAACTAAATGTTTGGGAGCCAATCAGTAAATGGCTTGTTCCTCTTAAAAACGAAGAAGGCAGCTTCCATTTTGCTTTTATCTCTAACCTCCACCCCCCCCCCCCAGTATGTGTTTTTGTCTCAGAAAGGTTTGCAGAAAGCAAGGTTAGCATTTCTAAATTGCAGCCAGGAGCCATAGGGTTGGATCTAGTAATTGCGAGGTAGGATTGATCCTCTTGCAGAATAGATCCTGATTATTTTAGGGAAGGAGCCTTGGACTCTGTAAAGTTATTCTAATGCATGGGGGTTTGTATGAGAGTGCTGGGCTGAGGGAACAGTTCCAATCCCTGAGCTGAAATGACTGAGGATTTTTCCATAAGGCAGCCCTAAAATATTGCTATGTAATGCAGGAGCTAACGTAAAATTATGCTGGCTTGAAAAACTACTAAGTATAAATCTCAGCTGGGTTTCAGCCCAGTTCTGTCTCTAAGAAGAAGAGAGAGGCCACAAGGGAAGTGCCTTCTTTGGTATAAGGAACTGGAAGGAAAACATCTCCAGGTCTACCATTGCCAGTTTTCTGAAACTACAAAATAATGTTCTGTGAGAGCAGAGAACTGGCATCAAAGGAGCTGTTCTTCTTTTTCTTCTCTTATCCCACTTCTGCTACCCATGACCAGAGAAGTGTGAGAAAGAAGAAACAGATTCCACTCTTTTCTTCCCATAGCCCATTATCGTAGGCACCCGCTGTAAGAAAAGTGAGTGGTTAAATTTGTGGTCTCCAGAAGGATCACTCTGTGGAATTGAGGAGTGACAGCAAAGATGGTCTGGTAAGAATAGATGAGCAGCAGCTGCTTTTGACCTGAGGAAAGTTGAGGAATATTGCACTTCTATGTCTTTGGGTTCTGCCTCTGTTTGGGTGCAAACTATCCTGCCTAGCAAGATTTTAGATTGCTGATTTATGTTCTGAGGAGATCAAAATGTGAGATCCTTGGTATTGTTGGAGCTTGATTGTTTTCTTCTAGAATCAGGGGTGTCAAACATTCATGGCTGGATGCGTTATGCGCAGCCCACGCCCACCCCAGCTCCGTGAGTGGGGAAAACATCATGAAACATCACATGACGGCAATTTAACACCGAAAGTTTGACACCTAGATGTTTCATTACCAAACTAGGTAACATCATTAGTGTTACTAAGGAGTAGGGTTTGCTCTAATTTTATATTTTAATTGCTTCCCTGTCAGTGTTGATGGGAGTAATCTTGGTGGTTCCTTGGTTGAGCTGTTTACTGTTAGCTTGTTTGGGGTATTTGCTTCTTGATTGTTAGTCTAATGATAAACTTGGTTTTAATCTCTGCTCATCTGGGTGTTGACTGCTGGTGAGGAGGTGTTTTGGGTCTTTTGTTTCCCCTTTTTCGTTTATTGATTGTCTTTTTTGAATGGTATATAAATGTTGTTAATGTCTATATGACTGTTGATGACCGATTTGTCAGAGTGCCTCTTTCTGGTAAATCAGTGGCAGATGAATTTCTCTTGAGTAAAGTGACATAGTGAGTTGACTTTCCCTAAGAGATTCAGGAAGAGTCTAAGGGGGTTGTGAGGAAAAGGTTTGGAGACACTTCATGGGAATCAGTGGAGGTTCAAACCAATAGATCATGCATCCATGCCATGGTTCTTTATCTATTTCTAGGAAAGTTCTAATCATTGATTTTTCTTTGGTTAGGACCGTGATGGCGAACCTATGGCACGCGTGCCACAGGTGGCACGCGGAGCCATTTCTGACGGCACGCAAGGCATTGCCCTGTCAGCTCCAGTGCGCATGCGCCCGCTGACCAGCTGATTTTCGATAGTTTTTTTTTAATCTCCGGAGGATTCCATGAAGCCTCCAAAGGGCGAAAAACAGCCCAATGCAAACCAGAAATGAGGAGACAGCTGCCAGAATGGGGGAAAGACAAGCGGCAAGGAAAGAGGCTTCTTTCACTCGTGCTGGCTGCTCTGTTCCCCACTTTCTCCCCTGCTACTAAAAAGGATCCTGCCCGATCGCTGGAATCCAAAGGGAAATGAGGAGAGAGCTGCCAGCACGGGGGAAAGACAAGCGGCAAGGAAATAAGAAAAGAGGCTTCTTTCACTCAACTTGGCTGCTCTGTTGCCCGTTTCTCCATTTCAGTGCTAAGGCATCGAGGTTGCCCCACCCACCATCGCCCAGGTCCTCGTTTCTCCCAAGCATTTCTTTGCCTACCTGATTTCCAGCTCCATCGCGTCTCTGCCATGCAGAGAAACAAAGTTTGTGGGACTAAAAAAAAACTTCAATCAATCAATTACAACTTTGGGGCGAGAGAGATCTTGCAAAGTTGGAATTGATTGATTGAAGGGGTTTTTTTTAGTCCCACAAACTTTGTTTTCCTGTCCAAAACGGCAAGAAAAATGATGGAAAAATGCTACGGAGGGGAAATTAAATAGGCAAAGAAATGCTTGGGAGAAGCGAGGACCTGGGCGATGGGCAGGCTCCATGAAGTGGTGCTGAAATGGAGAAAAGGGCAACGGAGCAGCCACCTTGAGGGGGGAAAGCTACTTTTTCTTATTTCCTTGCTGCTTGTCTTTCCCTCATGCAGATAGCTCTCTTCTTCATTCCCCTTTGGATTGCAGCAACCAGGCAGGATCCTCTGTGCTAGCACAGGGGAGGGGGGAAACAGAGCAGCCACCTTGAGGGAAAAAAGCTGCTTTTTCTTCTTTTCTTGCCGCTTTTCTTTCCCCTGTGCCAGCAGCTCCCTTCCTCATTTGCCTATTGACTGTAATGCCCAGGATCCTCTTTAATAGAAGGGGGGAATTTAGCAACTGGACTCACACCTGCCATAGTAAAAGGGACCCAATCTTTACACAGGAGAATGATAAGGGAAGGTTTTTTGACACAGGAGCACACTTGAGCATCCCCCCACCCACCCCCACCCCAATCTCTGCCCGTTTGTGGCAGAGCAACTTCTCCCCTCACTGAGTGTTAGCCAAGGGGAAGCAGCCAGAGCAGGGAGTGGCGAGGAAGCCTTGTGCAAAAATGCGTGGTCCACACAGGTGAGGGGGGGCATTAGGTTATGTGGGTGGGCACTCGAGTTCGTGTGATAGTGCGCACGCATGTGCTTTTGGCACCCGAGGCGAAAAAGGTTCGCCATCACTGGGTTAGGACATCCAAGTCTGTCTTTGCTCTGGCAACTCAAAGAACAAACTATTAAAAAATCTATTTTGAATGGGCAGAAACCAAGAACTTTAATAAAACCAACAGTTCACATTTCAGATATAACATATCTGTCCTTATATGTTTGATTATTCTGTGGGGTTTTTTATTTATCTTAACTCAGATTCATCATTTATCACATTAGAGACATTACCTTTCTGCATAAAATGTCACTATGAAGAACAAACTAAGATCTCTTCAAGGTCGTGTTGAGTACCTCAGCAGAGTCCATCAATTACATTTCTTCAGGGATTGTGATCTCTTGGTGTTTTACAAAGGAATCTATTTTGAAAGGCAACTTTATGATTTTTTTTTCTCTCTCTCTCTCTAACATCCCGCCTTCTAAACCACTGGTGCTCCATGCTTTGTTTGTTTATGTCACAGCTGTTTCAGACAGAAATGATGGCTATTCCTCAGGCAGAAAGTATTTGTAAAATTAGCTTTGCATTCCCTCCCCAAATCCAATTATTACAACAGCCCTCCGAGGCAATGGTATAGTTAAATCCCTGTCAGTATTTCTATTATAAACTCCATCCTGCAGGACTTACAACTCTGCCATAGACCTACATTCTAGACTGCAATTTGTCTTAGATGGTTTTAGTCCAGACACATTTTTTTTCCCATGCAGCAACATTTCCAAATGTCTGCCGGAGTATTTTTAATTCTCAGGAGTAAAAGTATACCAGACAAGATGATATGATCTTTTCACTGCTCAAGATAATCAAATGTCCTCTTGAATTTATTGTCAGCTACTATAAATGACCTAATGCACAGCCTATTTTTCTGCTGCAGCCTAGTCTCTGTACTTATATGCCTGTAACTACAGAACATTTCCAGAATATTATATACTTGCTAATTAGGTGGTCATCACTTGGATCTATTTGCATCAAGCTTATTTAACTAAGTGGCTTAAAGTTTAAACCAAAGAAAATCTTACTGCAACAGAATAAGTTATTCTAAAATGTTCTTTTGAATGTATATATGAGTAATTAGAAATATAGTCCTTTACTGAAATTTCTATGCAATATACTGTAAATGCAGCAGTGGCTTTCACATTTTGTTACCACTGGTTCACCATGGGGACGTGCACCCCTTCCACACATGTGCCCGGCCTTCTGTGCATGTGCTTTGCTTGCGCATGCGCCTTCCACGCATGCACCTGGCCTCAAACATGTGCCTAAATAGGATGTTATAGAGCTGATGTGGGTGGGTTGGCAGCCCCCCCCCCCCCCCCATGATTTTTACGACCAGTTCGGGTGAACCGGTCTGAACCGGCGGAATACCACCTCTGTGTAAATGGATACATAGATTCTTTCCTTTCCTTTCCCTTTTTCTTTTAAAGAAGAATTTTTCAAAAAAAAGGTGGATTGGAATAGTAAGTTTGCTATGCTAAAAGATCAAAGGAGAAAAGTATATATACACTTTGAATATGGCACTAGTGTATATATACACTTTGAATATCCAGTTCTGGTCACCACGATACAAAAAAATATGCTGAGATCTTGGAAAGGCTGTAGAAATGAGAAACAAGGATGATAAGAAGTCTGGAGGCTAAATTGTATGATGAATGGTTAAGGCAGCAAGGTATGTTTAGCCTATTGAAAAGAAGGATTAGTGGTGACTTGATAATTGTCTTCCAGTAGTTGAGGGGCTATCACAGAGAAAAGGGGGTTGGCTTATTCTCCAAAGCACTTGAGGTCAGGACAAGAAGCAACAGATAGAAACTAATCAAGGAGAGAACTTAGAACTAAAGAGAGATTTCCTTCTCAGTGAGAGCAATTAATCCAGAGGTGGTATTCAGCAGGTTCTGACCAGTTCTGGAGAACCAGTAGCGGAAATTTTGAGTAGTTCGGAGAAAATATCACCTCTGACTGGCCCCGTCCCCATCTATTCTCTGCCTCCCAAGTCCCAGCTGATCAGGAGGGAATGGAGATTTTACAGTATCCTTCCCCTGCCATGCCCACCAAGCCACGCCCACTTCAGAACTGGTAGTAAAAAAAAAAAAAAGAATCCCACCACTGAATTAATCAATAGATCAGCTTGCCTCTGAGAGTTGTGGAGGTTTTCAAGAAAAGATTAGACAACTTTTTGTCCAGGAGGGTGTAGGTTCTCCTACCTTTAGTAGTGATTTGGACTAGAAGACCTTCAGGTTTCTTCCCAATCCTGGTTTCTATGCCTCTATATGAACCTTCTACCAAAGGTCTTCAAATTAAAGAGAAACCAAGCCAGATTTTAGCTTGAGGGGCTGAATTGGAAACTGGAAACATCCAAGAAACATCAGAAAACAACTGTCTGATTAACTCTCTGGCAATTCACAACAGATCAGTAATGAAGTAATGGTGCAACTGACCAAAGGACATCATCAGCACCAGTTATCTCATCTTCACAATCACCAGGAAAACAGTATAAAAGGAAATAAATACTATGATATTACATAAAGCAGGGGTATCAAACTCAATTTTATTGAGACCCACATCAGGATAATGTTTGACCTTGGGGGGCTGGGGTAGGCATGGACAGGGCGGGTGTGGCCAGCTTTACATCCACTCATGTCAGGGCATCTGTGGCAACTCAAGTGCTCTGCCAGTGAAAACAGGCTCCAGAGCTCCATTTTAGCCTGTGATGGTTTCCTGCAAGTCTCTGCCAGTGAAAATGGAGCTCAGGAGAGCTGCCTTTTCGCTGGCAGAGGCACCGCAGGCTGGTCTTTTGCTGTTTCCAGGGCAGCCCTGCAAGCCAGATCTAAGCACCCCATGGGACAGATCCAGCCCGCAAGCCTTGAGCTTGAGATAAAGGATGTAAGTCACCATGACAACCTAATCTCCAAATTTAACATAGGAATAATGAGCACTGTTAGAAATTCTATTTATCTATATAGCACCACAGAGCAAACGCAGAGTACAGTCACCATGTGCTTTACTGCTCAACTATATAACTGTAACAGGAAATTTGAAACTCTACTTAGAACAAAAGAGCATAGAGTATATACCATACATACAAACTTGTAAACACCGCCATCTACTGGCTGAATGCTACTACAGTTGTTGCATAAAAATACATTCTAACAATGAATTCCAACAAGCACACATTTTCATAATTTGTCCATGGTCTCACTATCTTATAACTCTGTGTCTGTACATGTGTGTGTGCATTTATGTTATGTTGTTTCAGTGTATATTCAGATTGAGCGTGGACCAGTGCAGGCCAAATGTGGCACATGGTGGAAAGTTTCACAGTAGCCCATCAATTGTGCAGCAGGTGCAGATGCAGCTTAGGTCACATCGGATATTGTCCTGAGCATTTATACCAAGCTATCAAAGCTGCAGCACATTCATTAGAGTCCTGGACGTTCCAGTTAGTTACAGCAACGAAGAGACGGCGGACAGTTTATCAAAGACAACACCAGCTTGTTAGTTTTGTAAAACGCTCAGGGAACTATCAGATATTTGGGGCATTCAAGGCAAAATGTTGTTATTTCATCTTTAAACACAACGAGAGGAGCACTAACTTCAAAGGGGAAGAGGCAGAAAAGCTCTGGGCAAATCAGGAATTCCTCAGCATAATCGGCTTCCCTTATCTGGGTTGGAAAAATCCATATGACCACTAGATGGCACTTTGGTGTTTGCCTGCTTTTTTGCAGACCAACTTACAGTAGGCTTGTTACCCGGAGAAATTCCCAGAAGCAAAGCAAATAACCTACAGGGGAAAAAGAAAACTCTCTTAGCCTCAGGGATGAATACTGATATATACATGAAGGAAATAAGATGTCTCAGCAGGGAACTGGTTACAGCTCCACATGCTCTCCTTTTCTTTGTTCTTATTCTTTTTCTTACAAGCACTTCTCCTAGATGTAATGCATGGCCATATCTTTAAAACTATTTTGGTTACTTCCACCCCACACTCCACCCCCACCTCCTATGTCCACTAATAAAATCAAGAGGCAGGTTTTAAAAAGCTCATCGGAAGACTTCAACTTAATTAACTTCGAGGGAATATTTGCAGTCCATTAAGGCCAGAGATGGCATGGTGGCTCAAAAGCGATAACAGAGATCTCTGCCAAGCGTGCCAGATACAAATTGCAAGCTGCAGCCAAGGTGAGAAAACTACAGCTGATGAACCTCCTATAGGCCTCTCCCCAATTTGTATTGCTACAATTGGTTGACAAATGTTTCATAGCATAATGATTTGCAGGTGGGTTAATAAAAACGAAAGCAAATGTGCTCAACTCTCAGAGGTCGAATGCAAATATGACTGCAGTCCCTCTCCCACAACATTTCAGCCCTGTGCCATCTGCCTTGATGATATCTGTCAGGCATGCAGCCATCTTTTCTTTTGGATCTTTGGCCTGCCACACTTTCTATTATTCTACTAGGCATTTTCTGTTGTGGGAAAATGGGAAGGGGGATTGTACGGAGTTAGATGATATGTAGCCATAACACAATTATTTCTAGAAAGCCAAGGTCATCCTTTGTCTTTGCACCTCTGCATCTGACCGGAACTGGATGGGTGGAACTGTCAGCATGGCAGTGGAAGATTGGACTATGTGATGGACTTGTGGGTGTGGGGGCAAGATCTTGAACTTTCAACTGTGTGGGAAAACTGGGAAGCTTTCAGATTAGGGTTTTCCCAGATGTACCAACATGGCTCTCTTAATAAATTGAGAATTTGAGGAATGCTTTGCCTCAGACTATGATTTAATTTTGGATGCTATTTGGAACCCTGACAATATCATTGAATCACCACAATATCACCTAAAGCTCTTTGTATTGAGTTAAAGTGCAAAAAGGTTTTATCTATCAGTAGTTTACACTATTAATGCCATTAAATATATATCTTTTCTCTTGATATGCCAGCACAATCGTCATAAGTCCTATATTTGAAGTTCAGCAGAAGGTTGATTGTTTCTTTATCCCAGTGGCAGTCAATATACAGTTCCACAACTCATTTGGCTCCTTAACAATTTTTGGGATGGCCCTAAGAGCCTCCCCCAATTCTTGTTGCTGAGAAATGAGATTGCCATTTTCTGCAATGTGCAATCATGAAACATAAAAAAAAAAAAAAATGGAGCTAAATCTAAAGCAGGTTTACTGTGCTTAAAAACAAAAGCAATGCCCAGTCTATGAAACCAAAGAAAATGCCATCTGTCTCAGCCTTTAAACTTTGTATAACTATCCCATCCATTGTAGCTGTTCTGACCCAGGCTTCCTTAGAAAGCAAGAAACAAAGTCTTGGTCCCTGCCAAGCCTCTTTTATTTACACAACTGTGAATTCCTTTCATTCACAGACAGCAAGGCTTGGCAAACAGTCTTTCAGAGGAATGTGTATCCTCACGCATCTTATCTCATTTGGAGTGCTGCCAGATAACTAGTTTCCAAATGCAGGGCAAGGCAAACTTGGCAGAGTCTCTTAAAGTCAAATACAGAACTTTCCACTCTTGAACCAACCGAATGAACCAATTGTTTCCTGCAAAAGCCCACTCCCCATTTGCTCCTCTTTTGTTTCCTATGGGAGGGGACCAATCATCTCCAAGGTATGGCTTTACTCCCAAGTCGACCTTGCTTTCTTAGTTGTTCTTGTCTTCTGGCAGCTCTGTGCATGCACAGACTGAGAACAGGCTCCAGCTGTTCCTCTGCCTCATTGCTGTCTAGCTCCTTCTCTGCCTCTGACGCAGAGCCCTCATCTGAGCTTTCCTCAGCCCTCAGGACTGGCTCATGTTCCTCCCCGACCTCCTCATTGTCGTACTCTGCTGTCAGTTCCACTGGCCGCCGGTGGGCCACAACAGTAGCCATTATCTCCCCAGTCAAGTTAAATGCAGCCTCTGAAATACAGGTCACTCATACTTTCCTTCCAGACTCTTTCCACCTTTTGTTACATTCTTACTCTACAAAATGTAATGTATGAATTGGCCCTAAGCTTGTCTCATGTTCCTTTCATTTCAGCCTGGCATTCAAACAAGTTCCCGGGCCACCACCTTTCACAATCTGTCACCGAATTCACTGACTTTAACACCTTTGATACAATGGTGGGATTCAAATTTTTTTACTACCAGTTCTGTGGGTGTGGCTTGGTGGCGTGACAGGGGAAGGTTACTGCAAAATCTCCATTCCCTTATAATCAGCTGGGACTCGAGAGGCAGAGAGTAGATGGGGGCGGGGCCAGTCAGAGGTGGTATTTACTGGTTCTCCGAACTACTCAAAATTGCCACTCCAGAATGGTCAGAACCTGCTGAATACCACCTCTGCTTTGATACCTTTTCTAGCAAGTATCAAAGGACCAACCTAGCTAAGGACCAACCTGGAAACAGAAGCAATAATGGGCAGCATTTAATTTTCCCAGGATCCTGGCCCAATGCTAACTCAGAGTCATTCTAGCTGATCAAAATTGCCATCTGCCAAAACTACCTCCAGATAAGTCCACCAGTGGTGGCCAACTGATAAAGAAAGGATGCTAGCACAATCTTTCTGCAAAGAATCATTCAAAATGGATTCTGCCAGAAGGATCACACAGTGTAGGAACACAGTGTTTTGTTGAATACTTAGCTGAGGGGTGGGGGAGGAAATAAGATACAATGGGAACTAATGGAATTGTTCTTGTCAGCTAAGAGCTATGGAACTTCTTGCACTATCAAATTTAACTTTTGGAAAGACCCCCACTGAAAGATGAGGTCAGTCTGCAATTTCAGAGCGGAATAGCTTCTTTTTGATCTCTTGTCATCATTTCAGTTTTGCTTCTATGCAAAGAAAATTGTGTCTTATGTTGTGAGTCATACTACACTGACTCTTGGATAGCTTTCCACTGTCAGTTGCTACCAAGACCCTTTCCTGTCAAAATGTTTACATCGGTCATGAATTTGCTACAAAAACTAACTATAGTTCCAAGATGAGAAGAAACTGTCTTTCCCTTTTTATTTTTTTTAAACTGATCTCCCTGCAGCTTCTTTGCTTAGCTATGTGCTGATAAAATAAAATTTAAAACATACACTGCATTTTAAATGAACTTCAGGGCATGTTCAATATTGTATGACTAAAAGCATCAGTTGCCTGAAAGAGAGGTCATCTCTCATACTTTGGCCTTTGTTAATGTTGATTTGGAGCTTTTGAAAATGTTAACCTTTTCTTCTAGACTTCAGAGCTGAAGTAGCCAATAGTCCCTGAGTAGTACTTCTCTTACTAACTCACTTTTATCAAGGACAATTTTTTTTTAAAAAGGTGGAAAGGTCTCTTAATCTGTCAGCATTGCCTTTTTGGTCATCTTGATTTTGAATTAATGGGAAAAATGATGGCTCAGCATAAAGTGTTCACTGGGGCAGCTAGCTCTGCCTGCTCAAAGAGGAAAAGCAAAACCAATGTACTTCATGCGTCCTCAAAAAGAAAAAAAATGTCTATATAAAAGAAGATAAAGGAAAGAAAGAAATGCACTCGCATTATATAGTCACACAAAAAGAAAGATCCAAATTTCAGAGAAATACATGAAAGAGAGAGATAACTTGAGATCTGCCCTGGGGCCTTTAATGAACAATTTCCAAAGCCCTGGTCACTTTTCTTTTAGTTCTTGATCTTAAAATCAGATGTGATAGTCTGAACAATGCCTTCAAAGAACATCCCAGTCCTCTTTAATGTAGGAGCTCATATACAGTAGCTCAGCCTCCAATGTGGTAGTATGGCAGTATTCTAATATTATAGCAAGTTCATGGACAATCAATATTACCTCCATGTGGGGAAGGAGTGTGTCTCCATCATCTAGTTGGCCATTTTGACAAAGAAAATATTTATAGGCCCTTGTTAGGAATGTAAGCTAACAGTTGGGTCAGCAATATATAAACCATGATGGTAGTACTGTAGCTTTAAGTACTGCTGTAATGTGATTGGTCACTGTTACCTCAAGCATCCATAAGATGGAGCCAGAATGACTGTTAGCTCTCTGTTTGTTAGATGCTGATCGGTGAATACTGCTTGTTAGACGTATCATGGGTTGCTGTGAGTTTTGCTACTGTTAGTGACTTTGTGTGCTGGACTGATTATTTTGATAACTGACTGCCTCAACCGTGTATGACTTGGACTGTAAATTGAACTCTGAATACCTCTATATTTCCATGAAAGTAAAAACCTATTTAAACTGCAGTGTCTCTGTATGCTGGTTTGTGTGTTCTCCAACGCCACTCTCATTACATTTCTCTGGGCACTCGCTCTCCTAACGGGAAGCTTACCTAACAGCCCTGACTTGATTCAACAAAGTTATTTTTATATTCCTACATTATGTTTTTATGACTTCAAGATCCAATCTGGGTTGGTCACTGGGACCAGAGGTTTAGTCTTCCGAGCTTTCGGACTCTTCAGCTGGAGCCCATCCTCAAGGAACGTTTGTCTACTGGAATATGTGCTTTGATTCTACCCTGTTTCCCTGAAAATAAGACCTCCCGGGATAATAAGCCCAATCGGGTTTTTGAGTGCATGTGCTAAAATAAGCCCCCCCCCAAAAAATAAGCTCTCCCTGAAAATATTGCAACAAAGCCATGAGGTGACCACGCTCGCTGCCTCCTGCACCTCAAAAATAATAAGACCTCCTCGAAAATAAGGCCAAGCGCTTACTTCGGGGGTCAAAAAAAATAACACCCTATCTTATTTTTGGGGAAACACGGTATGTGCTCTATTTATGCAGTGCCTTCCTATTGGTTGATTAGTGTGTTGACGACCAGCAATTGGCTGTTGCTTCCTTGTGATGCCAAGTCCTTGGGTCCTAAGTACCTGATAGGCTGGTGGTAAATCAGCACTCCTATTGACTGACAAAGGGCCCTTCTTTATAAAGTATAATCCTCAATTTCAGGCAGAGGCAACTTGATGGCCTCTTAATGTTTAAGGTGACAGTTCCTACGATATTTGTTGCCCCATTAGTTATCAGTGGTGGGATGCTGCTGGTTTAACAACCGGTTCAGTAAGCGCTTGCGTGTAGCACTGAAAATGTAGCATTTAGAAGCTCAGCTGCTTACCTTCCAAATCAGCAACAGTAAGACTATGTGAGAAAGATCGCTATCACAATTGCAAGAGATGATTGCTGAGCTGTCTTTTTAAAAAAAAACTTTATGGAGATCTCCGTTCTTCTCCCTGTGAAAGGAGGAGCCAAGATGGCTCCCTTCCATCTTTGTTTTTGCACTTACAAATGAAGTCTGCCTTTTGAAACTACCTTCGAAAAAAAAAAACCTCTGGTATTGTTTTATTACCCTCTCTGAGGGAGACCGGGATCTCCCCTGTTACATGGTCTTCCTGGACTTTGATTATTTGACCTTCCCCTTGGTGTGCCTCTGTGTCTTGGAACGGTGAAGGAGAATTAACTCTTCACTTTTGGATTTGCCTGCCTCCTTGGACCGGCACAGCTGCACAATCCGCTGACGCCATTTTCTTTGTAAAAGACTTATATACATCTCTGAACTTAGACAAATGGGGCCTAAGAAACCACCAACAGGCAAGTCATTTTTGGCTCCTGCATCTGCCACCTCCAGTCCAAGCATGCAGCAAACAAAAATTACTTCATTGTTACAACAAGAAGAGTCTGGAGAGAGCCCAAAAGAGCTATCTGTTAAATTATGAGGGGTCAAAATGAGTTGAAAAAAGAGGTGACAGATCTTAAAGATGAACTCAGAGGTGTTCAATATCATATTTCAGAAAACAAACAGAGAATTACGGTGTTGGAGGAGGGGACGGCTGGGCTGGGGGAGGGGGTTAAGGCAGTCCGGAAGGGAAATGTAGAATTGGAAAACTTCATGGCAAAAATAGAATTTGAAAGAATGTCCTTTTTTTCTCAGATTCCAGAACCTACCAGAGACAGAAAATGAAGACCATAAGGATATTATGAGTACAATTTTAGCAGAATACATTAAGAGAGACAAAGAACAGCTGTGGTGGGATATGGATCTGGTTTACAAGATTAATTCAGCATATGCTAGAAATCACAATGTTCCAAGGGAGGTGCATGTTAAATTTCTCAGGAGGACCACAAGGGATGAGGTGCTTGGGGCCCAAAGGGAGGGACCACTAAAATATAAAGATGAAGAAATCACCATTCTTAAGCAAATTCCGAAAAAGATAAGAGAAAAAAGGAGAAAGTATTCCTCCTTATCAAAGAAATTATACAATAAAGGAGTTTGGTTTAGATGGTTATTGCCAGAGGGAATGTTGATCTTTTGGGAGGGAAATAGAATTAGAATTAATACAGTGCAGGAGGCTGAAGCCTTCATTAAAAAACATTTCTCCCTCCTAGAGGACGAACACAGGGAAGGTAGTGAAAATGGTAGCAAGGTACAAGATATGAAGGAGTGGGGGGCTGTGGCTCCACCTGGGGTCAGGGAGGAAGGAGCAATATCGAAAAGGCTCAGGTCACAAAAATAAAAGTATTTGAAATATTAGTGATTGTTGATATTCTAGAAAGTGACAAAGGAAAAATGATTGAACACATGGTTGACACAATGTAGAATAAGATTCTGTTTTTTGCTTATCTTTTATACGTTGTTTTTAATATTGTAAAAATTGTGAGATTTGGAGGGATTTCTACCACTAACATGGGAGCTGCCAAAATTTTCTATGTACCCCCTTACCTTTTCCCATAAATGTTTAAAAACATTTGTGGGAGGAGCCAGTTGATTGTCGGTGATACCGGTTCACCCAAACCTGTCCTAACCGTCTGAATATCACCTCTGTTAGTCACACATGCAGTCCAAAACATCTGTAAAGCACCTGGTTGCTGTTGATGCTCAATTCAGTTAAGTCCAGTTACATTTGTTTAAGTTGGAGGACACAGGTTTGAGCTGCAAATATATTTCCAACCAGAGATGAGTCCTCTAATAATGTTACACCTTGAGCATCTTAACAGACCTAGATTTCAGTCCTTAGTTAGAAACCCACAGATAGAAAAATGTTATTACTGAATGCCTGAAGTAATAAAGTATTTTTTTCCTTAAATGCTTTACTTTTTGAATAATGAGTGATTTGGGTAGATTTTGAGCATTTCTATTAGGCTCTTAAAGGCTTTCACCTAAGACTGACTGCTATTGATTTTTCTAGCTTTCATCCACATATTTGAAGATAAGAAATTAGCAAAAAAAAATCCTATTCATTTTTCAGCTGTTCACCATAAAGCTAATCTAAATCTTCATGAGGCTTAAAAGACAACTTCCATTATTTTCTTTATGGATGAATGTGAAAGAGTCTGCCAAGTTAAAGGAACAGAAGGAAGCAAATTGGATGTCAGAATAATCTGTGGAAATTGCTAAAAAGAGAAATAATCCAAAGTCAAGAAAAACAAAAATCTCAGGAAGGAATGTAACTAAGAGTTTCAGAGACCAAAGAGACAAGAAGCAGAATTACAAGAACATCTGTAAAGACATTAAAGATATAAACAGACATAGAAAACCAAACAAAGTCTTTCAAAAGATCTCTGAACTTAGAAGGAAGTTCCAAACTCAAATTTGTCTGCTAAAGAACACATAAAAATTGATTCAAAGAAGATCAAACAAAGATGGAAGAAATATATTGAAATAGAGTATGATAGAAATATCAACATCAAAGCTATCTTAGAAGTTATTCTATATTTGCAAGAACCTCTAGTACAAGATGAGGAAGTTAGATCAGCTCTTTGGCCATTACCAAGTTGGAAGGCTACAATAATTGTTAGACTGTCCACAGAAATGTAGCAAGCAACAAAAGAAGAATCAGTAAAGGTTTGCCTAGCTACAGTGTGCCAGCAAATCTGGAAAATGACACAGTGGCCAATATATTGGAAGAAGTCAAACCAGAGGTGGTATTCAGCAGGTTCTGACCAGTTCTGGAGAACTGGTAGCAGAAGATTTGAGTAGTTTGGAGAACCAGTAAATACCACCTCTGACTGGCCCTGCCTCCATCTATTCTCTGCCTCCCGAGTCCCAGCTAATCGGGAAGGAATGGGGATTTTGCAGTAACCTTCCCCTGGAGTGGGAAGGAAATGGGGATTTTGCAATAACCTTCCCTTGGAGTGTGGAGGGAATGGAGATTTTAGAATATGCTTCCCCTGCCATGCCCTCCAAGCCACACCTACCAAGCTACGCCATGCCCACCAAGCCACACTCACAGAACCAGTAGTAAAAGTTTTTGAATCCCACCACTGGGTCAAACTACATTCCAATAGGAAAAACTGCATTCCAATACACACAAAAAAGAGGTGATTTAAGAGAATGGGCAAAAATATTATTAAATATCCTTGATTTCACATGCTAGCAAAATGATGCTTAGCATCATTCAATACAGTTCAGAGCTCCATTTGAAAAAGAAATACCAGTTGTTCCAGCTGGCTCCAGAAAAGTGCATGGAACAAGAGACATTATTCTTGGTATATGCTGGATAATTGGGAAAGGTAAAGAATACCAAAAATGATATAGGAAGATTTTTGATTGTGTCAAATATGTTAAACTGTGGAATATGCTTAGAAAATGGGAATCCCAGAACATCTCATTATCCTCACCCAGAGGTGGTATTCAGCAGGTTCTGACCAGTTCTGGAGAACCGGTAGCGGAAATTTTGAGTAGTTTGGAGAACCGAACTATAGCTACTAAATACCACCTCTGACTGGCACCGCCCCATCTATTCTCTGCCTCCTGAGTTCCAGCTGATCGGGAGGGAATGATGATTTTGAAGTAACCTTTCCCTGGCACACCTACCAAGTCATGCCTACAGAACTGGTAGTAAAAAAAATTGAATCCCACCACTGTCCTCATGTGAAACCTACACAACACACACACACACACACACACACACACACACACATGCACACAGCAGGAAACTACAGTACAGAAGATTATGGAACTGCAGGCTCCAGTTTTTCAAAGGATTGAGACAAGGCTGTATACTCTCCCTTATTTATTCAGTTTATACGCGGAATATATGTACTAAGGGAATCCAGAATGGAAAAAGATGAGCATGGCTTTAAAATTAGAGGAAGAAACATCAATAACATGTAATGTGGTGAATATACTTCTTTGATAGACAAACATGAAAAGACTCTGCAAACCTGAGTAATAAAAGTCAAGAAGCATGGTGAAAAAATTGTGATAAGATTAAATTTAAAGACCAAACTAATGACAATAGGCAGTAGCCTTAATATTGACAAGGAAGATATTGAAGTGGTGAGAGTGGTTTCTGCCTTTCAGGATAAAATATCAATAGTAAGGGAATTAGCAGTCAACAAATACTATTGATGGTGAATTAACAGTTTAACTTTGGGTAACTTTATGTTTGTAATCTTGTTAACTACTCAGACTAATATTTTATAGAATAGCCATGAAGGCCTTGGAAAAGTTATTCAGATGTCACGATCAGTGATGGGATTCAAACATTTTTACCACTGGTTCTGGTGGTGTGGCTTTATGGATGTGGCATGACTTGGTAGGTGTGGCTTTGTGGGCATGGCAAGCTTTGTGTGCTTTGCAGGGGAAGGATATTGTAAAATCTCTATTCCCACCCCATTCTAGGAGAAGGGGGCTACTGCAAAATCCCCATTTCCTCCCGATCAGCTGGGACTCCGGAGGCAGACAATAGATAGGGGCATGGACAGTCTGTAGTGGTATTTACCGGTTCTCCGAACTACTCAAAATTTCCCCTAACGGTTATCCAGAACTGGTCAAAACCTGCCGAATACCACCTCTGGTCACGACGTATCCATACCTACCAAGATCAGAATCATATAGCTCATGGTATTTGACACTCTATGAAAGCAAAAGTTGGATTTTGAAGAAGCAGGATAGGAAGAATATTGGTGGTTTTGAACTGTGGGTGTTGGAGAAGACTCCCGAGGAGACTGTGAATCACCAAGAAAACAAACAAATGGATCTCTGAACAAATCTATGAGTGGATTGAAATGATCAAACTTCGAATGCATATGCAAACATTTAAGCTCTCTGGAGAAGACTCTGATGCTGGGAAAGGTAGAAGGAAAGAGATGAGGAAGGCAGGTCTATGGACTCAGTTACAAGAGCAAAGTGTACACTGCTAGAAAATGTGAAGGACCAGATTAGAGATACATCATCATGGGTTCACTAGGAGTTAGAATTGGCTTTATTTAAGGTTTTCCTTAAAATCTCCTCCTTGGTCGAACTACATTTTGCTTGTTCTGATGATATGGATGATATAGTTCCTGCCATTAAACAAGAGATAGTCCAACATTCAAGGAATTCCTCCCTAGACTCTTCCTAAACAGGTTCCCTGCAGTCAGTTCATATTCAATTAGCTTTAAATGAGCATGCTACCAACTCTGCAATTCGTAGATGGCTTTTAAAATAAGAGGGATTTCTCTCTTCCCTCCAGTAAGAAAAAATAAATAAATGTCTAGTTACGATCAGACAAAAAAAAAACTTCATTACTTGCATTATATAAACAATAATCAAACAGACATTGAGAGAGTGTCACATGGTGCACTAATGCAACACTAAACAATTGAATCAATGGGATGAATTTCCCTGTGTCCCAAAGGGAGTCCTGCTTAGACCTAACTGTGCTTTCTCATACAGAAAAGACAACATTCTCCTTAAAGGTTTGGTACATTTGGAAAGCACAGTATGTGCTTGAATAAACCAATTCCTCCCCCCAACCCCTGCAAAATATGATCACAGCAGCCGTTGTCTCTGATGTTTCACATAGTAGTTCTCACTAACTCTTTTGTGCCCATTTAATCCCCCCTTCTGGATCTCACCCCATCTGGCCTACTTGGCTTCCTGTCATCACAGCCTGTTAAGTGTAGATTCTTCCCTTAGGCAGTTCAATTACCAGACTTTCCTGCTCTCCATTGGCTAAATCGACAACTCATCTGCAGCATCTTTTACACATCACAAGGCTCTTCTCTCCCCCAGCTAACTACTGGGAGTAGAACTCCAGCAGGAAAAAGTGCTGCAAAGTGGTGGGGGGTGAAAACCCTTATAGCTCCTCCTTTTACCTCCTGATTACTCCCAATCATCTTTCTTCCTTGCTTAAAAGTTTGGTCTCTCATATTTCCTCCCACTGCCCCTTTCTGGGCTAAACTTTTATCTTTTTTCCAAGAGATGACTCTCCAGGCTAAACTTTTGCTCTTCTTTCTCCTTCCATGTTTGTGTATGTCTGCACCTACAATTCCACAGCTTTTATATCTTTCCTGATTCTCAGTTTAATTCCTTTCGTTTCTCTAGCACAAGGCTCTCCAAACATGGCAATTTTGTGAACTTTAATTATTTGAATTCTTCAGCCAGCCATGGATCGGCACTGGTCTGTGGCATTCCGGTGTTGTGGCCTGCCAGTGGCCAGGAGAGCTAGTAGCAGATTTGGACAGTGAATAGGTTGGGGAGGAACATGGGCCAGTCCTGAAGTCTGGGGAAGGCTCTGATGAGGGCTCTGTGTGTCGGAGGCAGAAATGTGGCCAGGGCCATCTGGGAGCTATCAGCTGCCTTTGGACTCAGACATCAGTGAAGCAGATGAACAGCTGGAATCTGTTCCCAGTGTGCCCATGCAGAGTTGCCAGATGAAGGGAATGGCTAAAGAACACCAGTCGACTTGGGAGCAGTGACGTGCGGTCACTAGAGGCAGGGGAGGCAGGGCCTCACCTCTCTTCATGGAATAATAGTATATAATATTATATACTATATATAATATTATATACATCCGTCCGGCCGCGCCCGGGAGACGCGGAGGGAGCAATGTTGTCGGCGCCTCCGGATGACGAACCAGTCGCTTGCTTTCGTCATCGGGAGGCCGACAACATTTCTGCCTCCACGTCTCCCGGGCGCCGAAGCAGTCCGGCGAGCGAGCGAGCGAGGCAGCGAGATCTTCGGTCACTCGTCCACCGGACTGCTTCCGCATCTCCCGGGCGCGGATGGATGAAGGGAGCCAGAATGGCGCCGAAGCAGTCCGGCGAGTGAGGCAGCGAGATCTTCGGTCACTCGTCCACCGGACTGTCTTGGCGCCATTCTGGCTCCCTTCGTCCATCCGCGCCCGGGAGATGCGGAAGCAGTCCGGTGGACGAGTGACCGAAGATCTCGCTGCCTCGCTCGCTCGCTCGCCGGACTGCTTCGGCGCCATTCTGGCTACCTTCATCCATCCGCGCCCGGGAGATGCGGAAGCAGTCCGGTGGACGAGTGACCGAAGATCTCGCTGCCTCGCTCGCTCGCTCGCCGGACTGCTTCGGCGCCATTCTGGCTCCCTTCGTCCATCCGCGCCCGGGAGATGCGGAAGCAGTCCGGTGGACGAGTGACCGAAGATCTCGCTGCCTCGCTCGCTCGCTCGCCGGACTGCTTCGGCGCCATTCTGGCTCCCTTCGTCCATCCGCGCCCGGGAGATGCGGAAGCAGTCCGGTGGACGAGTGACCGAAGATCTCGCTGCCTCGCTCGCTCGCTCGCCGGACTGCTTCAGCGCCATTCTGGCTCCCTTCGTCCATCCGCGCCCGGGAGATGCGGAAGCAGTCCGGTGGACGAGTGACCGAAGATCTCGCTGCCTCGCTCGCTCGCTCGCCGGACTGCTTCGGCGCCATTCTGGCTCCCTTCGTCCATCCGCGCCCGGGAGATGCGGAAGCAGTCCGGTGGACGAGTGACCGAAGATCTCGCTGCCTCGCTCGCTCGCTCGCCGGACTGCTTCGGCGCCATTCTGGCTCCCTTCGTCCATCCGCGCCCGGGAGATGCGGAAGCAGTCCGGTGGACGAGTGACCGAAGATCTCGCTGCCTCGCTCGCTCGCTCGCCGGACTGCTTCGGCGCCATTCTGGCTCCCTTCGTCCATCCGCGCCCGGGAGATGCGGAAGCAGTCCGGTGGACGAGTGACCGAAGATCTCGCTGCCTCGCTCGCTCGCTCGCCGGACTGCTTCGGCGCCATTCTGGCTCCCTTCGTCCATCCGCGCCCGGGAGACATGGAGGCAGAAATGTTATCGGCCTCCCGATGACGAAAGCAAGCGACTGGTTCGTCATCTGGAGGCGCCGACAACATTTCTCCCTCCGCGTCTCCCGGGCGCGGATGGACGAAGGGAGCCAGAATGGCGCCGAAGCAGTCCGGCGAGCGAGCGAGTGAGGCAGCGAGCGAGGCAGCGAGATCTTCGGTCACTCGTCCACCGGACTGCTTCCGCATCTCCCGGGTGCGGATGGACGAAGGTAGCCAGAATGGCGCCGAAGCAGTCCGGCGAGCGAGCGAACGACGCAGCCTGATCTTCGGTTGCTTCCAGAGCCGGAGCGGGATGGAGCAGCCATCGCCTTGGAAGTGAGTCGCGCGGACGGAGCTTTGGGGCTGAGGAGAGAGGCAGGGACGGAGGGAGTGGGGGGAGAGGAGCCGCCCCCCTCAACCCCCAGGCAATGGGGAAAGCTTTCCCGAAATGGGGGGGGGGTGTCGCGGGAAATAAAAAGGGCGCGCGCTGGGGGGGGACGAAGGAGGCTTTGGCGTGCCTTAGAGGCGGGCGGGCAAGCAAGCAACGAAAGGAGCAGTGAGGGCGGGCGGTGGCTGCAGGCGGCAAGGCTTGAGCGGGGTGAAAGGGACTGGTGCCGGTAGAGGAAGTAATGCTACGCCGCGGTCCCCTTAATGTTCACTCAGGAAGGCGGAGAACGAGACTACGTGGTCTGCACACGTGGTCTGCACACGTGGTCCCATTCCCCGCCTTCCTGATGACGTCACCAGCCTCCCCAGCCATAACCCTCACTGCACGTCACTGCTTGGGAGTAAAGCCATAGGTGGACGGTGAATGGCCCACATAGGAAATAAAAGAGGAGCGAATGGGGAGGAGTGTTTGCAAGAGACAATTAGGTCATTCCTGCATTCTTGCCAAGTATTGTGGCATCTGAAAGATATCGGCCTGGCCACTCTCCAAGCCTGATAAAGGTCAGTAATTGTGAACTATCTTGAAAGACTATATGCTGCGACTTTGCTGGAGAGGAATTCACTGTAAATTAAATAAAAAGGGTTTATCGGGACAAAGATTCAGCTTCCTGCTGCTGGGGAAGCCTAGGTCAGAACAGTCAAAAGCTAGGCCACACAAACAAGTGAAGCCTCATGTACAGGATGCAGGCAACATGAAAAAACCATCCTCCCTCTGGTCCATGGAAAAACCTTCCCCTGGTACCCAAAAGGTTGGGGGTTGCTGTTTTAGCAAGACCCAATAAGCCTTTTGGGAGAAAGAACTTTCTTAGTTCTCACTATTTGCTATTATCACAAATTGTTACTTGCAACAGTTCTAAATATATTTTGAGTAGTGCACTACTATGCTTTATATTTCTCTTTTTGAAAAATGTTGATGGCCCCCCAGTCTCCAAAGATTTGTGGCAAATCATCATTTTTAAATAATAATAATAATATGGTAATTGTTTGATTTTTAGTGAAGTAACATTGAAAACAAGGTAAGCTTAATGGTCCTATTTTCAGTGAGCCCTAAAATTTATATAATTGCCATGTTAATTGTGGCCCTTGGAAGTTGATTTTTAATAAAGAAAAAAAAGGCCTTTGGACAAAAGGAACTACCTACTCTTGTCGATTGGAAGGTTGGCAGTTCAAGACCCAAAGAACTCCCATTCTTGCTCCAGCTCCTGCCCACCTAACAGTTTGAAAGCATGCAAATGCAACTAGATAAATAGGTACCACTTTGGTAGGAAGTTAACAGCATTCCATGCACCTCGCTCTAGAGTTCTGCCAGCCACATGACCAGTTGTAGGATTCATTTTTTTTACTACTGGTTCTGTGGGTGTGGCTTGGTGAGCTTGGTGTGGCTTGGTGGGCGTGGCAGGAGCAGGATACTGTAAAATCTCCATTCCCTCCCCACTCCAGGGGAAGGTTACTGCAAAATCCCCATTTCCTCCCGATCAGCTGGGACTTGGGAGGCAGAGAATAAATGGGGGCGGGACCAGTCAGAGGTGGTATTTACCGGTTCTCCAAACTACTCAAAATTTCTTCTACGGGTTGTGGTCAGAACCTGCTGAATACCACCTCTGCACATGACCACAGAAGCATTTTGGGATAATAGTGGCTCCCTCGGCTAGGAAACAGGGATTACCACTGCCCTCTAGAGTCAGACATGACTGAACAGGGAAATCTTTACTTTTATTTTCTAATTTTCTAGTATTAGAAGACACAAGATAGCAAATTATTTCTTTAGGGCTATTTTTTCAAATTTTGAGCCCTTCCCAGATATTATCTGATCTTTATTTGATGAAAAAATAACCAGCCTTTTTTTCTTTTTGAAACCCAGAGGTACAGAACATCAGATTTCCCATGTACGTCAGTTGTGGATTAAATAATGTATAGTTTAATGTTGATGTAATATGTTTTAAATGTTCAAAAAATTTCACTGGGTAAATTTCATAGACATTTCTAATGACTATAAAGGGTTTAAAACTTAAACTATAATTAGGATTATGCTATCTTCTTAAAAACATAATGAAGTTTAACACAAGCATGTTTATATATTCCTATATTTTCCATGAAGATCACAAAGAAAGACTCAGTTGGCACATGAAATAATTCTGGCTTATAATTATCTAAAATTCATTCCTCTCGGGAAATTTTTGGCCTTTTTTTAAAAAAAAATAACAAAACTCTTTATTTTTAGATTTACACATAAAGAACATTAAAACCATCTCCAACATAATTAAAGGCCTTGAGCAATTGTTTCTTGAATTACGGCAATTGGAATAGATTTCTAAATATTTTATGTATTGTGCTAGATGCTTTAATTATTTAGAAATCCATACAAAAAAGAGCTCTTTCTGTTAATGAAAACTGAATTGCCTAAAAGAATTAACCTTCTTGACTTGTCTTTATAAAGTGATTTTCATTTGCTAAGTCCTTTCAGACTAAAAACTACATAGTGTAACCACACCAGTCTGCTATTAAAATCAAGCTTTTGCAAAGACATTGATGTTTATATCCAGTAATTGTGATACATTTTCTATATAACGTATACCCTGTCCTTGCTGTGTACAAAAATGCTCACATCTTCAATTTTTTATTTTTTTTATTTTTAGACATAAAAGACCAACAACACATAACATATAAAACTCTCATCCATTACATACAGCATGTCATTTGGTTACAAGCATTTGTGCATCCATATTTTCAATTACATATGCAATCACTAAATTTCCATCAAATATAATTAAGTACCTCACTTTCATTGTACATCATGTATTCCTGGAAGGAATTAATATTCCTTCCTTCTAAGCAAACCTAATTCCCATGCATCCTTAATTATCTATTTAATAACAATATACCTTTATATAATCACCTATCTCATTCTAGTTATTTTTACAGTGTGAAAGAATTTCCCAACTGTTTATGTTTATACATCACTACTTTCGATTATGCATAGTCTCGCCAATCATCCATCAAGTATGCTTATGTTCATTGTTGTCCTTGTGCATCATACATTCAAGCATAAATGTTATTCCTTCATTTTTAAACAGAGTGTTCTAAATATTCACTTCATACATATACCAATCTTTCATTACTTCCTTATTAAACTGTTTAACAACAAAATATCTTTATGATATACATCATTACTTACAATTATGCATAATATCACCAATCATCTATCAAATATACATAGGTTCATTATTATCCTTATCCTTCATTTTAGAACAAAATATTCCAAATTATTCAATTCATCTATATACCAGTCTTTCATTGTATCATTATTAATCTATTTCACGACGGAATGTCTTTGTATTATCACTTATCTCCTTCCATTGAAACACGAATAAAACATTTTTCATTTCCAGGTTTTTTTTTATCTAGCCACTGATAAAACAAGTCCCATATCTTATAGAATTGCTCATCTTCCTGTTCTCTAATTTCAAATGTCAATTTACTCATTTCAGCACACTCCATTATTTTTCGAATAACTTCCTCCTGTTTTGGTATTTTCTCATTTTTCTAGTTTTTTGCAAATACAATTCTAGCTGCTGTTAAAACATTTACAATCAGATATTTCAAATCTTTATTGTAAGTTTCTGGTATAATTCCCAAAATAAAAATCTCTGGTTTAAAGTCTATGTGTTTATGTATCATTTTCTCCAACCACATGTGGATTTTAGTCCAGTATCCTTTAGCTTCAGTGCAAGTCCACCATATGTGGTAATATGAGCCCGGTGTCTGATGACATTTCCAACACTTTTCCAACTTATTCTTGAACATTCTTGCAATTCTCGTTGGGGGTAGGTGCCACCTGTAAAACATCTTATACAAATTTTCATTATATGCAGTTGACATTGTCATTTTATAATTTTGAGACCACTATTTCTGCCATTTCTCTAACTCAATCCCATGTCCAAAATTTGTCCCCCAAGCTATCATAGTTTCTTTGACTTGTTCCTTTTGTAATTTAACCTCTAATAGATATCCATATAATTTTTTATTACTTTTTCATCAGTACCTGTTAAAAATTTATCTAGCTCAGTCATTTTGTTGTAAAGACCTTCTAATTTTCTATCTTCATTATATCTAGAGTGTATCTGCACATATGAATACCAATTCATTTCTATTCCTTCTTGTTTCAACTCTTGCATAGATTTGCGTTCACCCTCTGCATTCAATATTTCAACATATCTAACTGTTTGTTCCTTTTTATATATTATTGGATATTAAAAGGCTTCAATGGTTGATATCCAGACTGGAGTTTTTAAGTAATGTAACCTTTTAACCTTCTCCCAATTTAATAGCAAAGCCTCCCTTATATAATGTCTTCTAAAATAACCATGTGCTTTGATTCCCTTATACCATAAAAAAGCATGTCATCCCAACAGTAAATCATGACCTTATACATTCAATAATCTAGAGTTTCTTTGTTGCCTGGTAATATAGCTCCCAGTCAGGTAAGCCCAATCCTCCTCTTATTCTAGCATCTTGTAGCAATTGATAGAAGGTGTTGAAGTCATAGGAACCCTGGGGGCAAGTGACCATGCAATATTGGAATTCAACATTATCCAAACACAAGTAGTAGAACAAAGTCAAACTAGAGTCTTGGACTTTAAGAAAGCTAATTTCAATAAACTTAGAGAGAGCTTGGGAAAAATTCCATGGATGAGAATCCTCGAGGGGAAAACAACTCAAGAAGCTTGGGAAATTTTGAAAAATGAGATTAGAAAAGCCCAGTCTAACACAATACCAATGAAGAAGAAAAACAACAGCTCCCAAAAGAAACCAGCATGGCTGCATAAACAACTATCTGACAAACTGAAAGACAAAAAAAGTAAGTATAAAAAGTGGAAGGAGGGGGACATAACTAAGGCAGAATATCAGCAAATAGCCCGAGCCTGTAAAGATGAAGTGAGGAAAGCTAAGGCTCACAATGAAGAAAGGCTTGCCACAAAAGTAAAAATTAACAAAAAAAGCTTCTTCCAACATGTTAAAAACAAGAAAAAAGTTAAGGAAACAATTGGTCCATTGCTAGGAGAAAGTGGCAAGAAGGTGACAAGCAACAGGGAGAAAGCAGAACTATTTAACTCATGTTTTGCATCTGTCTTTACACAAAGGGATAAAACAGTCCAACCTATCAAAAGCAGCACCACAAAATTAGGAACACAAATTGAAATAGGGAAGAAAATGGTAAGTGAGCACCTGTCTACCCTAGATGAGTTCAAATCACCAGGACCGGATGGATTACACCCCAGAGTTCTGAAGGAACTAGCAGACGAGATCTCAGAACCACTGAATTATATCTTTCAGAGATCCTGGAACACCGGGGAACTACCAGAGGACTGGAAAAGAGCTGATGTGGTTCCCATCTTCAAAAAAGGGAAAAAATTAGATCCAGGAAACTACAGACCTATCAGCCTAACCTCAATACCAGGAAAGATTCTGGAAAAAATAATCAAGCAACGAATTTGCGAACACCTAGAAGCAAACAAAGTAATAGCCAAAAGCCAACATGGATTTGTCAAAAACAGATCATGCCAGACTAATCTTATTGCATTCTTTGATAATGTGACAAAATTAGTGGACCAGAGGAATGCCGTTGATATAGTTTACTTGGACTTCAGTAAGGCTTTTGATAAGGTAGACCATAACCTACTACTAGATAAAGTAGAAGAATGTGGGTTAGACAGCATCACCACCAGATGGATTGGTAACTGGCTGACCAACCGCACTCAACGTGTAGTTCTCAATGGAACTGCATCTACATGGAGGGAAGTATGCAGTGGAGTACCCCAAGGCTCTGTTTTAGGCCCAGTACTCTTCAACATCTTCATCAATGATTTGGATGAGGGAATAAATGGGGAACTCATCAAATTTGCAGATGATACCAAGCTGGCAGGAATAGCCAACACTCCAGAAGATAGGCTTAAGATACAGAAGGATCTTGACAAACTTGAACATTGGGCACTATCTAATAAAATGAAATTCAATGGTGAAAAGAGTAAGGTTCTACATTTAGGCAACAAAAACGGAATGCACAGGTACAGTATAGGTGATACCTTACTCAGTAGTAGTAACTGTGAAAGGGATCTTGGAGTCCTAGTGGACAACCATTTAAATATGAGCCAGCAGTGTGCAGCAGCTGCCAAAAAAGCCAACACAGTTCTAGGCTGCATCAACAGAGGGATAGAATCAAGATCACGTGAAGTGTTAATACCACTTTATAATGCCTTGGTAAGGCCACACTTGGAATACTGCATTCAGTTCTGGTCGCCACGATGTAAAAAAGATGTGGAGACTCTAGAAAGAGTGCAGAGAAGAGCAACAAAGATGATTAGGGGACTGGAGACTAAAACATATGAAGAACGGTTGCAGGAACTGGGTATGTTTAGCTTAAGAGAAAGAAGGACTAGGGGAGACATGATAGCATTATTCCAATATCTCAGAGGTTGCCACAAAGAAGAGGGAGTCAAACTATTCTCCAAAGCACCTGAGGGTAGAACAAGAAGCAATGGGTGGAAACTAATCAAGGAGAGAAGCAACTTAGAACTGAGGAGAAATTTCCTGACAGTGAGAACAATTAATCAGTGGAACAGCTTGCCTCCAGAAGTTGTGAATGCCCCAACACTGGAAGTCTTTAAGAAGATGTTGGATAGCTATTTGTCTGAAACGGTATAGGGTTTCCTGCCTAGGCAGGGGGTTGGACTAGAAGACCTCCAAGGTCCCTTCCAACTCTACTATTGTATTGTATTGTATTGTATAATTTGAGTTTTATTCTTGCTTTTTTCCCCTGCCAGATAAACTTCAAAACTATGTTGTTTAAATCTTCAAAAAAGTCCTTCTCCAGTCAGATTGGGATCGTCTGGAACAGATATAAAAATCTGGGTAAAATGTTCATTTTAATTGTAGAAATTCTTCCTATCATTGATAGTTTCCCATTTCATCAAGTCAGTTGCAATTTGCTGCTTCAGTCTAATATAATTGTCCTCCTTAAGAGTGCTGCATCTAGCTGTTAGGTATATCCCCAAGTATTTAACCTTGGTTGTGACTTGAATCTGCAAGACTTCTGCCAATTCTTCCTTTTGTCTTAATGGTATGTTCTTTGTCAAAATCTTTGCTTTATCTTTATTTTCAAGCCTGCTACTTTTCCATACTCCTCTATTCTTTCCAACAATTTGGGTGCTGTCTCTGATTGGTCCTCAAGAATAAAAACCAAATCATCTGCAAACGCTTGTAACTTGTATTTTTCTTTTTGAATTCTCATTCCTTTTATTTCTTCTTCTTTTCTAAACTTTCTGTTTAAAACTTCTAATGTTAAGACAAAAAGTAATGGTGATAGTGGGCAGCCTTGTGTCGTACCTCTCTTTATTTCAATACAATCTGTCAGTTCTCCATTTACCATTATCTTTGCTGTTTCTTTATGATATACCATTTGTATAGCTTGAATAAATTTCTTATCAAAATTCATCTGTTCCAATTGTAGGAACATAAATCACCAATTCACATTATTGAAAGCCTTCTTGTGCATCAAGAAACATCAAAGCCATTTGTTTTTCAGGATGGGCCTCATAATACTCCAAAGTATCCAAAATCATTCTCATATTGTCTTTGATTTGTCTCTTTGGTAAAAAACCATTTTGATCAGACTGGGTAAAACTATTTAAGTATTTTTTTAAGTCTCTCTGCCAGTATAGATGCAAATAACATATAATCTGAATTTAATAAGGAAATTGGTCTATAGTTCTTAGTTTGTGTTATAGCAGTCTCCACTTTGGGTAGCAATGCAATGTATGCTTCCGACCATGATTTAGGTATTCTACTCTCAGACATCACTTCATTCATAACTTCTAAGAGTGGGAGAGACAAGGATTCCTCAAGTGTTTTGTAGAATTCCACTAGTAATCCATCTGGTCCTGGGGCCCTTCCATTATTTTGTTTTTTAAGTGCTTCTGTTAGCTCCATCATCGTTATTTTACCTCCCAACATTGTTCTAGTTTTATCTGGTATCTGGGGAAGATTAGCATCCTGTAAATATTTTTTAACTCCTCCCTCTTCCATTTTCTCTTGTTCATACAGTTTAGCATAATAGTCTTGTATAATTTTCTTCTTCTCAGCATTTCCATACTGAATTTGTCCTTGCTCATCTCTTAACTGCAATATTTTCTTTGCTTCTCTCTCTTTATATGCCAACCATCTGCCTGGATTGTTTGCATTTTCAAAGCAGTTCTGTTTAGCACCTCTGATTTTTTGTGCCAATTCTTCCTTTTCCAGTAGATCCATTTTGTGTTTAATTGTGTCCATTTTTATTTTAACATATTTTTTGGGGGAGATCTCTGTAGCTCTTTTGCAAGTATCTTATAGTCATTCTTTAAACCTTTATGTGTTTGTCTTTTCTTTAAATTTCTCTTCCTTCTGCAATCTATTATCAGACCTCTAGTAACGGCCTTCATTGTATCCCAAAGATTCTGCATTGATGTATCTTCTTTTCTATTTTCTTTAAAGAAAAAAGCCAGTTCTTTTTCCATTTTCTGTACAAAGTCTTTTTCTTTCAATATAGTATTGTTTAGTGTCCATCTAGATCTTGTCCTTTGGCCTTTCCATTTGATTGTGATTATGATCTGGCCAGGTGCTTGTTTCAATCTCGACTTCTTGTACGTTACAAATCAATTCCATTGAGGCCCATATCATATCAATACTGGAAAATGATGAATGTCTATTTGAATAAAAAGTATATTGTTCACATCTTCAATTTTAAGAAGCAATTCTGCAGCACTATGTTGACCGAACATCGTTGTTGTTTACTCATTTCTTCCAAGAAATTGATGTCTGCCATTGAACACAACTGAAAAGCATTTTATCAACCATTCCTATGCTGGTTAGAAAAAAGCACTGCTTCTTCTTCTTCCTTATAATAACATTTCTCACATCCTGAGATGCTAGCGATAATCCTCGGTTGTTTATTTTGCTTAAGCAAAGTGCCTGCTGTAATAACAGAGGGCCATCCTATTTAGTCCCACTTTGACAAAACAATTTGTGCCAAGGAGGTGGCGTGATTCACTAGGCCAGAGGAAAGAGATGACCCAGTTCACCTTGAGAAAGCAAATCAGGTGGCCAGTGTGGCAGAAGAGAATTCTTCTCAATCTTCTCCCTCGATAACAGACGAACGGTTTTGGCAAGCAACATGGCAGTTTGAGGCCAGGGATGCTTTTTTAAGGCTTGCCAAAAGCTGCTTGCAAGTCTTTCAGGAAAATGTCCAGGGCAGCCAGGAGGCTTTAGTGGACATGGCAGGATTCCTTGCAGTTTGGAATCAAGCCATGCAGCCTGGAAGATTTACAAGCCATGGCAAAAAATACTCCAGGCTGGCCACCTTCACACACACTGTGGGCAATAATCCTGCATCATTTGCTGAAGCCACTAGGCTTGAAAGCCCTGAGCTGATAATGATTGGTGTGCGGATCTAAATTTATCACAGAGTACCAAATGTTCTTGTAAGTAGGAAGTATCTTCCAAGGTATTTTGGATGTTTTATATCTCTGCTGCACACAATGCATAGGCAAAGCAGAGCCTGATCATTATTGGCTAGATAACTGGATTGTTTCATCATTAAAAAAATAATAATACATATATGCCTTTCATGGCTAGCACCTCATGTGGTTATATAATGTCCTATTTTTTTTCCTAAGCAGGGCGCGGGGGGGGGGGGGAATCTCCATTCTTGACATGGCATATCATAGCCTGCAATCAAAGCTATGGTTTGACCCTTATTTTTTTCCTAATGCATAAATTATTGTTGAAATCTTCCATATAGCCAGATGTTTGCCATGTTGATCCCACTGAGGCCTACTATCTCATTATCAAGTGAAAGAGCAACTTTTAAGATGTTCTCTATGTCAGTTATGAAAGTAGCCTTAGATCTCCAGCCGAATTGTCGGGAAGATCAGGTTTTTTTGTCCTACTAATAGTTGCTCAAGCCAGCACAGTCTGAAACAAATGTTGTATTCCGGTTAATAAAATTTCGCTGCTTACCAGATGTTACAGAGAATATTTCTCAATGAATATCAGAAACAAAACAATCTCTCTTTTTTCCTGCCTTCATCTGATGGTCGAACCCTCTTGGTAATTATCATCAGGGAAAACATCTTTATGTGACTGTCAACAAAATGCCGATTGTCAACAAAATTGCATTTTTTCCCAAGTGTGCAAACCTCTATTAGAATGTTGGAAAGGCAAAGTTTGATTTACAAAGGAGGAATCAAGTCATAATGTGATGAGCAATATACATATTTTATTTCTGTAAAACATATTCAGAAGATACCCAAACAAGGACAAAGGTCGAATTCTAGACACAGGATTAATTGTAACCCTTCCAGTTGGATTTGGGCCTTCCTATTTCCAGCATACATAGTAATATTACTTGCATTGTATGTCATAGCTAACTACCTTTCACCCTTCACATTGTGAAATTCCAAACTGGAAAAATGTTTTGGTATATCTTGAGAAAACTTCAGGCTCCTCTCCATGTTGGAAGATTTCCTTTGACCCACGAGGCACGAGAGATTCCTTGATGTACTCCAAGAAAGCTACAGATTAACCATTTCCTTTGCATGCAGTCATTCTCCCAAAGCTCATTGTGGAATTGCCTGGCATAGAAGATATCACAGCCAATGCTGCAGGAGAAGGCTCCTGTAAGCCATCTCCCAGCACAAGCTTCAAGGGAGAGTTTTTTGTGGAGAGGTTCCAAAGCAAACCAAGGAAAGTGACATGGATACTTTACTTCAGTGGTGAGATTCAAATTGTTTTATTACTGGTTCTGTGGGTGTGGCTTGGTGGGTGTGGCATGGCTTGGTAGGCATGGCAGGAGAAGGATACTGTAAAATCTTCATTCCCATACCACTCCAGGGGAAGAACACTGCAGAATCTCCATTCCCATCCCACTCCAGGGGAAGGATACTGCAAAATCTCCATTCCCTCCCCACTCTGGGGTCAGCCAGAGGTGGCATTTGCCAGTTCTACAAACTACTCAAAATTTCCACTGCAAAATCCCCATTTCCTCCCGATCAGCTGAGACTTGGGAGGCAGAGAATAGATGGGGGCGGAGCCAGTCAGAGGTGGTATTTACCGGTTCTCTGAACTCCTCAACATTTCCGTTAGTGGTTCTCCAGAACTGGTCAGAACCTGCTGAATACCACCTCTGCTTCAGTTTAGTCTTAAAAGCAAAGAACTACTCTTGCTTCAGAGGGGTTTTTCATTCAACCCTCTTCCTTTGAACCACTTCTTTGAAGTTGTGCATA
This sequence comes from Natrix helvetica, assembly GCF_964273705.1. Classification (NCBI taxonomy): domain Eukaryota; kingdom Metazoa; phylum Chordata; class Lepidosauria; order Squamata; family Natricidae; genus Natrix; species Natrix helvetica. Next base: position 148,342,892 of record NC_138552.1, read on the forward strand.
ACGCTACTACTATTCACATCAGATATTACATTGGATAAAACATTTGTATAACATTTACAAGTGGACTAGATCACCATTGGCTTTGGCCTACCCTGGTTTTCTTCAAGCAGCTTTAGAGCTGATATGGAGACAGGCATATCCATGTTCTGAGGCAAAAGGATGAAAAATCGGTATCAGGGGTGGGTTGCTCCCGGAATTACTGCTAGTTCAGTGTGTGCAAAAATTTGCATTTGCACAAAAATAGGTCTGTGCATGCGCAAAATGTTTTAAAAAGAAAAAAAATTGTGCAACTACAATTGTTCTGCGCATGTGCAGAATCAAAAATGAAGATGGCGGCCCCGTAAGAGAATCGGTTCAGGGGTGTGGCAGGCCTGGGTCACTGCTGGTTCCAGAGATCCAGGCTGCCAAACCACTACTGGTTTGGCCGAACCAGTCCGAACCACTAGGAACCCATCTCTGGTCTGTATTCACATTTCCCTTCAAGGATCATTCTTAGATGACATCATTTTACGATCACTTTTTTTTCTAGGACATTTTTCTTGAATGGAAGCAGAGAAAGTATTACTTAATTTAATCAACATTCAATAACACATACATGTGTATATTTTCTTAGGAATATACTGAGCATAAAAGGGTGGCCTTGCAGTTCAAATTAATGCATGCTTATTTTACTTAAAAGTAAATCCACTGAGGACTGCTCCCTCACGAGTCTGCCTAAGCCTGTATTCTCAAGACCATATTAAACACATGAGAATAAAATTTTCTTTTTAATGTAAATAGTAATTGCAGGGGAGAAGGGTGACTAACTACATCAAAGATATTGGGATGGAAAATTTAATTCTTTTCTATTTACCATATTTCTAAATATTAAGCATCATTTCCTCAGAAGTTATTTTTATTGAGTCTTCCGATGCCAGCTGTGTTTCTTCAACCATAAACTACAGTCCTAAGTGTATAGTAATATTTGGATTATCTTGATTAAGGCAAAATATGTGTCATTAAAATAATTTCAAATCCTTCACCTGTTTTTATCTTTTGCTTCAACTAATTGATCTTACTTTACACGTTTCAAAGGATTGGGATCAGTCATATCTGAACTCTGTAAAGTTCTATGTATATATGAAATAATATAATACCATGTTCCCCTGAAAATAAGACAGGGTCATATTTTCTTATGACCCCCGAAATAAGTGCTTGACCTTACTTTCAGGGAGGTCAATTATTTTTGAGGTAGAGCTGGAGGCGAGCGTGGTCACCTCATGGCTGCTGCTGTGTTTCAATATTTTCAGGGAGGGCTTATTTTCGGGGGAGCGCTTATTTTCGTTGCATGCGCTCAAAAGCCCAATTGGGCTTATTATATGGAGAGGTCTTATTTTCTGGGAAACAGTGTAATACTTTTTTTAAAAAAATACAGTGGCTATAATTTTCTTAAATTACATTTGTATTAAATTATACAGCAACATAATTTTCTTCCAAACTAGGTTGCATAGGATGTTGTATTGTTCTTGACCTTATATATTGTATGTAGATCCAAAAAAGAAATATGACATGTTTTGGAGAAAATATTTCATAATGGAAAGGGCAACTAATATACTCTTGGTTTCAAGATATTGCAAATCATACTGTTTCTTTTTCAATCTTTCTTTCATATTTTCACTTTTCATACACACACACATACACACACAAACACACACATTTATTTTATTTATCTGCACAAATACAACATACGTATGTACGTACGTACGTACGTACATACGTATGTATGTATTTGTGTTATAACCCCTGGTATGCCCAAATATGGGAGGGAACTCACTACTCCCCCTTTCTGTCTATTGGCTTACTGCAGGAGACCATCCAGGCAGAAAACCATATTTTTAATGTTGCCTTTTTATATTTGTGTGGTATTTGTACTGATAAATAAATAAAGGGAGACTAGTGTAGCTCTATTTCAAGCTATTTATCTCTCATCAGCTAGCCATACCCTTATACAGCCATACAACCCAGGTTCGAAGCCCAGTAAGGGTATGGCTAGCTGATGAGACCTAAATAGCTTGAAATAGATCTATACTAGATCCAGAAGCTATAATTATCTTCAGGCAGAAGGACGATCCGGTGTGTTCATGTGATGGGTATATTAGATTTAAAAAGTAATCTATATTGGCTATAGACCCAAATTTATCAAGGTGTGTTACAGCTAACCTACACCTGGCTTCTTTCTCTCCCATTTTCACAGCAGACGTCAGAGCCTAAATTTATACTTCCTTTTGAAATACCACTAACCCTATTTCATTAGCTGCCTGGATTTCTCCAATAAAGGGGTGGGGGCATTCTGTTATGATCAGACCATCTGCAGAAAGTGTTGTCATGGAAACCCCACCTGGCTTGATTACATCTGCAACAGGCCTATCTGATGCAGAACAGAGCAAGGAAAAGTATAGAGGGTTAAAATGTGATTTGATGGAGAAAAATAACAAGACAGTGATGATTTCATATGGCCAAAGCCTATCGCATTATCGTTGTCTTGTCCACAGAGTGTTTAACCATAACTTGCTAAAAGTTTAAACAGTTTGAAAAAATATATAAAATGGGCCATGAATTATGGCCAGATTTGTTAACTTACAAAAAAAAAAAAAAAAGGGCAGAACAATTTGGCCTACATTTATGGCTCTAATAGTAAGACTAAAGAAAATGTATCTTTGTGGTTGCCAAGGGTCTACATCAACTTAATGGCACATAATCAATTAGTCAATGTTCATAACTGAAGAGCTGAGAACATTTTTTTTAGTATAAAAATAAATATTTGCACTGAATATCAAATTGATGAATTGTATATGCCTAGTAACAGGCCAAAGGTTGAAAGATATAAAAAAACAGCAAAAGAGAAATATGTAAGATAAATGCTAGATCTATCTTTTGAAATTGTTTAGCTGATTTTTTAAATTTCAAAAATTTCAGCAACAGGGCCTCTCCCCAGTTGCTGGATGGGCGTGGCCATGGTGAGTGTGGCCTAGGCAGCTTCCTGCAAGGGGGGGGGGATTTTCACCTTCCCCAGGCTCCACAGGCTTTTCTTGAGCCTCTGGGAGGGTGAAAACTGCCTCCCCTGGGCTCCGGAGGCCATTTCCCACCTTCCGGAACTTCAAGGAGGCCCATTCCCCCCCTCCCTGAGCCTGTGCATGGGCCCTGCACTTGCATCCAAAATGGGCCGCGTGGAGACTCCTGAGAGGGGTGGGAGGGGCGGGGTGGGAGGGGCAAGCAAGGAGTGGGATTTGGAGGTTCTCCGAACCAGACATAACATTAGCTATGAGTTCTCCCGAACCTTTAAACAGATTTGAAGAAAAATGTTTATTTATTTTTATTCCACCTTTATTATCTTTTTTTTTTTTCAGAAAATTTTATTGGTTTTTTAAAACATTTATAAGGAAAAGGGTAGGTGGAATGGTATACAAATTTTGGCAGTTGCAAGTATGGCAGACGCCCCCTCTCTCCAAACTCATAAGATACATCTGTGTATAAAACATTAATACAAAATCGTATAAGATCAGCATATTAATTCTATAAAAAAAATTCAATCAACTTATCTATTATAATATATAGTCTAGATATAATTTCATTATTACTTTCGGTCTGTTTATAACAATGTGATTTTCTTATTCATTTTTGTGATCTGAGCTTTCTTAGTGTTGCCCCTTCTCCCCCCGCTGGCAGAGCTCCGGCCCCTCCCATGTCTTGTGTGACCGTTGTAGAGTCTTCTGTTTTTTCTAGGTTCGCTTTATTTTTTTCCATAAAGGCCTGAGCCTCTATGGGTGTATTGATTCTGATTCTTGTCTCCTCCCAGAATATCAGCATCCCTTCAGGCATCAACCATCTAAACCACACCCCTTTGTGGTATAATTTATTCGCCAATTGCGAATAATTTTTTCTTTTCTCCCTAATTTTTTTTGGGATCTGCTTCAAGATGGTTAACTCCCTGTCATGGTATGTCAATGCTTGCCCCCTTTGTACACCCAGAATTATGTCTCTTGTGCTTTTCCTAAGAAATTTGATATGGACCTCCCTGGGTACATTGTGTGTTCTGGCATATGCTGAGTTCACTCTATAGACCAGATCTATCTCCCATTCCATCTGTTGTTTATCTTTGTGTATATATTCAGCTAAAAATTAGTCATGATGTCCCTTATGTTTTCCCCCTCTGCTTCTATAACATTTTGAAATCTAAGATAAAAGGACATTCTCTCAAATTCTGTTTTCATTTGTTGTATATCAAGTTCTTTGTTACCCTTCTGCAAAGCTTCTACCCCCCCCCTCGCCTCCGCCACCCCACCCTCCACAAGGTCCAGTCTCTGTGAGTTCTTATAAATTTGGACTTGATTCTCTTTAATTTCTTCCTTCATTTCCTTTAATTGTTTCTTAATTTCTTCCTGGCCCTGTATGAGTTGCTGAAGCATTTGTTGCAAATCCATCTCTGTACTCTTAGGTTGCATCAGTTCTGTAATCTTTGACTGTGTAGCAGGACTGGATGTTGCAGATGTCGGTGCAGAGGTAGCAAAGCCAGGTTTTCCAGGTGGTGGTCTTTTTGGAGACATAGTTTATAAAGCAGAGAGATCAGTCAATGAAGAGACTGGACAGGTGAAGAGATAGAGCAGGCAGATGAGTTCAGGAGGCAGAAGATCCAAACAGCTGGGAGTTTCTTTGGTCAGTCTAGCAATAGAGGAAAAATTTTCTCTCCAGAGGGTTCAAGAAATAGCAATCCACAAGAGATTCTTCTGGGTGACACGGAGACAAAGACCGGAAGCCTGAATTTTAAAGGTGGAGTCATGTTTCACAGTTCATGAAGACAACGGAAGTGTGCCATCTTGCCCTGCCGGCTTTGAGCTCAGAGGCATAATAAAATTTTAAAAGTTCAAAAAGTTCTCAGTTCACCCATAAGTTCTGGAGCTAAATCCAATGAAAGTCACTTTTACAGGGGTGAGGCATCATTAGTTGGCTCTCCCCCCTCCTCCTTCCCCTGGGGGCGAAAGCAAAATCTTCTCAAGCCGCTTGTCCAAGGGGGGGGGGAAATCCCCCTCCCTCTAGCCGCACCTCTAGCAAGAATCCGAAAGTTTAGCTTTTTAAAAGCGCTGAAAAGTCCATTATTTCAAAAGGAAGGGAATGAAGAAAGGAAGCCTCTCACCATACCGCCGCTGCTTCCTTCAGAAGTACGTTGTCCGCTCGGCATGGAGCGAGACGCGTGCGCGCCCTCCAAAACTGCTCCCCGGTGCCTAGAGCGAAGCGGAGAAGCCCCCACCAGCCGCCGCCGATGCAGGGGCCCTCCGCGAGCTGCTCCCTTGGCAGGACGCCTCTTCGGGGCGTCCTGTGCCCCCCCAGAAGCGGGGGAAGCCCACCGGGAGAGCGGGATCAGGCAAAGGCTTGCCTGTCGCCGTAGCCGCCGGAACCGGAAGGTCCACCTTTATTATCTTAATGAATAACTCAACGGGGCAAGCATAGCTCATATTCCTTCCTTCTCCTATTTTCTCCACAACAACAGCCCCTATGTGGTGAGCTGGATTGAGAGACAGTGACTGGCTCAAAGTTACACAGTCAGCTTTCTTGCTTCAGGCGAAACTAAACACACAACTTCAGAGCTAGCTGATATTCACATCTCTACAGGAATGTGAATTACGTTGTATGTGTAAGAACAGTTTAATTTTCCTAAGGGATTTCCTAAGAGTTTAGATGCAAAGCAGTTGCCAAGGATAAGTTGAACAAGCTTATCAACTTTGGAAGTCAACTTTGGGCATGCATCCTCATGGGATTAACCTCTCTGTCAGGAAACAGATCTTAAAATGTTATACAGGAGGACAAGAAAGGATTATTTGCATTGTTTTATTTCACTCCTGAAGCATTTACCTCGCTTATTCAATGGGCTGGGCACCTTTTCAAAGACTATTATGTATGCAGCTGTTCAGATGATTCCTGTTCTATATGAAAGCTTGTATTCAATATGGTCTTGATGTATGTGGTTGATTTTTACTGCAAGCTGCCAAATTTTTACAGGAAGAACAACAGAATTGCTGAAGATGAGAAACATGTCAAGGTCAGTGAAGGATTATCAACCCACTTGCATATTACAGTGCTGCTGGCAACAACAGTACAGCCGGAACAATGTCATCATATTATAATCTTTTCTTAGATGCTATAATAATACTCTGGCATAAATTTCAAAATAGAAAATTCCTAACACAAAGTATCTTCATTATAGGTTGGAATTTCTATGCTTTTCCTGTCAATTCCTCACAATCTAAACACCAAATTGACTTTTTTAACATATTCATAGCAGTTTCACAGTATACTTTCTTTTTTTAAAAAAAACGTGCACATTTAAAGCAAAAATGGAGTATTTAATAATCTATTTGGATTATTTGATTTTGGGGAAAAATATTTTAAAAATCAGATTGAGCTAAAAAGTTTTTCCTAGGATAACACATTCTAGTTATCCAGTATGAAGAATGAAGTCTCCCCGGTTGTCCTCATTTCTCATATCTGAAAATGCCCCAATAGAGGATTTCTATTCAGTTTATGGCTTAAATCCCACATTTCTTCCTACTGAAAGCAGATCCTCTTTGAATTTACAAGAACTATATATGCTAGAGGGAGTAATCCTGAAAGCTCAGCTTTGGGAAGCAGGATAGGGCAGTTGTTTAAAAATCTGTAACATCTGAGGCATAATACTTAGGTCAGTGAAAGGTATACCTGCCTTTACACAGGTAGTTTTCACCTTACGAATATCTATTTACCAACAGACATGACAAAATTATCTACTACAATGTCCTACCTGTCAATGATTTCTTCAGCTTCAACCACAACAATACACGAGCACACAATAGATACAATCTTAAGGTAAATAGAACCAAACTCGATTGCAGAAAATACGACTTCAGCAACAGAGTGGTCAATGCCGGGAATGCTCTACCTGACTCTGTGGTTTCCTCCCCAATCCCCCATAACTTTAACCTTAGACTGTCTACTGTTGAACATATCCCATTTCTAAGAGGTTTGTAAAGGGCGTGCATAAGCACACCAAAATGCCTACCGTCTGTGTCCTAACCACCCCATTTATTCGTATCCATTTCATGTATTCATAATCTTGTATATACTTATATCTAGTATCTTATACAAGCTTGACAAAGCAAATAAATAGAAATTAAAAATAAATAAATAAATAAAAATGATGCTTGGTGCTCTCTGAGCTTGGTTGTTTTCTTGCAGATATTTCATTACCCAAACTAGGTGACATCAGTGTTAGGGATTTAACCCTAGACTTGGCTTGGCAATGTATATAAGCCATGATTGTAACAAATGTATCTGTTACTTTAAATGCTAGAGAGATGTGATTGGGTTGCTGTTACCTCAAGCAGCCATAAGAGAGAGCCAGGATGACTGTTAGTTCTCTGTTTGTTAGAAGATGATCGGTATATTGTGAGGTACTGTGTTTTGCTACTGTTAGCTATTTTGTGTGCTAGACTGAATATTTGATAACTGACTGACTGAACCGTGTATGACTTGGACTGTAACCTGAACTCTGAATACCTCTATATTTCCACATAGTAAACTACTATATTTTTATACTATTCAGTGTCCCTGTATGCTGGTTTGTGTGTGTTCTTCCATACCACTCTCATTACACTTCTCTGCGCACTCGCTCTCCTAATGGGGAGCTTACTTACTTAACACTGGTTATGGGCCCAGCACGCTTCCGCTGTGCACTCACTCTCCTAACGGGGAGCTTACTTATTTAACAATCAGTGCTGGTAATTTCAGATCCTTCCATTCAACTTTGAGCTACAAATATTCTCCTTTCTTACCAACAGAGGTTCCAGTCCCAATTGTGGTTATAAATAGAAGAATATCTTTTCTGGTATCTACAGAGAGTTGGCACACATGCAGTCTTGGAAACTGAGGTGATCTTGAGGTGGTATATGCAAACCTCTGGAAAATCTCAAGACTGAAGTATGTGCCTAGGATTCAGCTTGTCTTTGACGGAAATAAAATCAAATTTCAGCCTAAAGGCCCTGCAATTTGGAAATGCATTTATCTGTGGGAAAATGATACCTCTTACAATGGGTTTTTAAAGCAGCTGTTAAAAGCTATGGCTGCTAGTTGTGAAATGCTGATCTATTAATGAAATCAAGTAGCTGAGGTTTGCAGATTGGAAGCATACTTATATAAATAGGAAACATTTGGTTTGTATTTTCAATCCTTATTGGAGAGAGCCTGTTTGTTTAAGTACGAGGCTAGAAGAAGTCCTGCTTTAGAAATAAAGTTAGCTGGGGAGTAGGTCAGTCCAGGGGTGAGATTCAGCCGGTTCGGACTGGTTCGGGGGGAAATGGATGCTAATTTTATATCTGGTTCATCAAACCTGTAGTTGGAAGGACTGGCTCGCCTGGCCACCCCTCCCCTCCCCTCCCAGGAGTCACCATGTGGCTCGTTCATTATGCCAGGCAGGGCCTGCATGGAGGTTCTGGGAGGGCGAAAAACATGCCTCCCAGAAGCTCCGGAAGTCCAGACATGGGCCTGTTTCTGGTGTTGGGAGGGTCCCCGAAGCCCGTGGGAGGATGTTTTCACCCTCCTAGAGGCTCAAGGAAAGCCTCTAGAGCCTGGGGAGGGTGAAAAACAGGCCTTCTGGAAGTTCCAGAAGTCTGGAAAAGGTCTCTGGAGGCCTCCGGAGCTCAGGGGAGGCCATTTTCGCCCTTCTGGAGGCTCAAGGAAAACATCTGGAGCCTGGGGATGGCAAAAACACCTCCTTGCAGTGGTGCAGAAGGCAAAGTGGGCCATGCCTCCCACGGCCATGCCCACCCAGCAACTGGATAGAGAACTGGTTGCTAAACATTTTCAATCCCACCCCTGGTCAGTTACTCTAGGATGAAGTTCCCAACAGTCAGGAGTGACCCAAGGGCACTTCCCCACAGGCGTCACCAAGAGGGGGGAGAGAGGAGGGGAGGGAATATTTATTTATCTTGATGAAGGGCTACAGCTTTAAATTCTGGATGTGGAAGTTAAAAATCTTGAATCTTGTCAAGATTCAGACTTAGTATTCTGCTGAGCTTTTCAAGTACCTTCATTGCGTAAAAGTGCCTGAAAAAAAATACATTGGTAGCAATTCCTGTCGTTTTGTTAGAGCAGCAAGACGGTTTGAATATCAAAACATTTGAAATCCTTCAAGATTTCAGCCTTTGTGAGAAAATAACATTTTGTTTGCTATGAGAAGAGAGTTGCTCCTCCAGATACTGAAGGATTTCCCTGGAGCTCTGAGCATGCATCTTAGTGTTTTGAACATCTGGTCAGAAATGTCATAACACTTGATGTAAGAGTGTGGAAGGTCATCCAGTCAAGGAAAAAATACAAACAACACAGTCCACAAAGATTGACTACGGAGGGAGGACTTACAACTCAGAGGTGATATTCAGCCAGTTCTGACAGGTTCTGGAGAACTGGTAGTGGAAATTTTGAGTAGTTCAGAGAACCGGCAAATAGGCTGGCCCCGCCCCTGCTGCCTCCCAGCCTGCCAGCTGATCTTCTTTTGTTGCCCTGAACAGGAGAACAAAACTGGAAAGCAGGTTAGTGGGGTGGGGAAGGAATGGGGATTTTGCAGTAACCTTCCCCTGCCATGCCACAAAGCCACACCCACAAAGCAACAGCACACCCACCAAGTCTTGCCCACAGAACTGATAGTAAAAAAAAATTAAATCCCACCATTGTTATACAACTGGCATCATTATAGATAATTTCCCTAGTTTTTCAGCCAGAATAAGTGATATCCTTAATAAGTGGGGTTTTGGTGTTTCATGGTGGAAGGGGAAGAGGACATTGTTCACAGGTAGTTCCAGGTAAACCAGACAAGAAACTTTATAGTTGAACTAATTCTATTTTATTGTGAGGCTCCTTTAACAGAATTTTGTGAGTCTGGGTGTACAAACGGCACTTTTAATTGCTTGATCTATTAGGGTAGATTCTTCCTAAATTTCTTTCTCTAATCATTAAATCACTGGAGGCTTCTTCTTCTCTTGTCTGATTGTTTCCTGCACAACTTTTCTTCCACTTGTTGTCCAAGATCAATCACAAAAACCATTACAGATATCCAGTCTGGATACCGGTGAAAGTTGCCCAGAGTTAAGCTAGCTTTTCCTGGGAGCAGTGAATGGGTTATTATATATCAGTTAGAGATTGGATTAGTCTCCCTTACCTTAGTCTTCTTTAAGACTGGCTGTCTGTAACTATTAATGACCTTGTTCAAGACCTTTGGGAGAGAAAAGCACAATGAACCAGTAAGGAGGGAGAAATGGAAACTTAGTGCTGAGATGGGGGAAAGTGTGAGAAAGAAAGTCTAAACAAGCCTTCCTTGATCTTGTTTGGCATGCAATAGGCAAGAGAATGATTCTGTTGAGACTTTCAAAAAGCATTCCTGGGATGCCTGCTGCTTTTGTTTCCTGACCTGGCTGACCATCAGGGAAATGTGCTGTGCCTTCCCTCAAATATCTCCTTGGACATGGTGCATAGGAGATAATTTGTTAACTGCCTTGCACATGGGACTAAGCCAGAGGTGGGCTGCACTTACATTCACAAGGGATTCACTGGTTGTGAGCACGGACACACGAGCTTTGCTCTCATGCACCCCTTTGGGAGTGAAACGGAGCTTCAGAGAAGCAGGTAATCAACTCAGGCAGCTGCGGTGAGTAAAGCAGGGGCAGTGCAAAACTCAGCTGGACAGCAAGGGCAGAGGGAACGAGCCAGAAAGTTACTGTAGTTATAAATGGCTAGTTTAGCACAAGGGCGGGTGGGCGGGCCCAGACAGCGATCAAAGCTAAGGGTTCGCCCGAACCCGCATGACCACAGCAGCCCACCATTGGACAAGGCCCAATGGCTGAGAAATACAGTAAACATTTCCTGCATGGCAGATGGCTTATGCAAAGGACTGGTTCCACAGATAGACATGGTAGCACTCTTATATCCTAATGGAGACTAATGTTAAAGTGTTTGAATTATACAAAGGCAATCGTTATAATTTGATTTAAGAACAGGAGTGTAATTTGAATTGGGGGTAGGACTCTCCCCCCCTTTTTTTTTTATAATTTGAGCATTGTCCGCAAATATCGGAAAAAAATTTTTTTTTCCTTTCAATTAGTGTGGAGACATTTTTCAGAAGTTACGGCTTTTTCTCCCCATGGCCAGACACAAGGCTCGAGACAGATGACAAAGAGCAGCAGAGGTAGGTATTATTAGCATACTGTTCACCCAGGCTTATATGCAGTTTTTGCCCTATTTTCTACCTTATTACACTATCTGGTCATTCAAAACCTGGATGATAATGTATCTATTTGAAGATGAGACTTCCAGTACTGCAAATATAGGTTCTGCTTTTTTTAAAAAAAATGGATTTCATTCCTAGGACTCAGTATCTGAAAATATCTTTAGGTTTAGGACAACACTGTAAAAATAAGGGGTGAGAATACAAATTTCCAGGCTAGTTTTTTATTTCATGTTCTAGAAGTGGAATCCCATCTAGGAAAACCCATTGATTGTAATATGAGAAATAGATTTGATCCAAAGCAATGGTTGGGCGCTTCAATTCAATTCAAACCTTTATTGTCAGAGTACAGCATGTGTACAATGAGATTGGCTGAGCCTCCCTCCAACACAACACAACTCACAGTGAAAGACAAAATATCCCTAGCCCAGTGAATCCTACTAACAAACACCCAGTCCTAGTGCACCATTTGAACTTATTGTACACCGTGCCGGCCCCTGCAAGTCAGTCATACTATGTTGTTGTAGAGTTATTTTTCATTCAGGAGTCTGACAGCCCACGGATAAAAACTGTTCTTCAGCCTGTTTGTGCGGCTGCCTATGCTTCTATATCTCCTTCCAGATGGTAGGAGAATAAAGAAGAGCTGACCAGGGTCTGAGTCGTCCCTGAGGATTTTCCCTGCTCTTCTAAGGCAACAAGCCCTAGTGATGTTGTCTAGTGGTATCAGGGAACAGCCCACAATGTTTTACATTGTGCTTACCACCCTCTGTAATGTTTTTCTATCTATGGTGTCAAGCCAGCATACCAGAGGTGGGTTCCTACTGATTCGGACCGGTTCAGCCGAACCGGTAGTGGTTTGCCAGCATGGGGTGCTGGAATCCAGGCCTGCCACGCTTCTATATCGGTTCCCCGGTTGGCATGGCAGGTGGTTTTTTTTTCATTTTTTAATGTTCTGTGCATGTGCAGATCTATTTATAGGCAACTGTGCACACTTGCAGAGTTTGCATATGGCATGCACGCAAGCAAAGCAAGAGAGTGCGTGCAAAATTGCACGCACACCGAACCAGCAGTCATGCCGGCAGCAACCCACCCCTGCAGCATACCACACTGTAACGCAATGAGTGAGGACACTTTCTATTGTGGACCAGTAAAAGGAGGTCATCAATTGTTGTTCCACTTTATTTATGTTCCACTTAAGATATCAGAATATGTAAGAAAACAAAGACTTCCTTTTTGCATGTATGTGTGTGTGTGTGTGCGTGTGTGTGTTTGTTCTTAAACTACCAGTCTGGATTAATTAGAATAATTTATAATGTAACATTTATGATATAAAAAGGTTTATACCAGAAAAAGGATTACTGCAGTCCTAAATTACTTCTCACTCTCTCGGGCCAACTAAAAATTTGAATTCACCAATGCTTTGCGTTTTGCCTTTCTTGTAAAATAGACACAGTATGATATAGCAGCACACCCCTTTCATTGTGCGATATGAGCTACATATATGGAGAAAGATCAGCCTGCACTTCGAGAAAGCCACATGATGTGGGCCGCTCTGCTCTTTCATTTTCCAATCAGTTTTATTTTAACAGGATTATACTCCAAAGAGTGTTGGATTACATGCTTTGAAGGTACAAGGGTTACATTTAAATGATCAGTAATAACAGACATCAGAAGGGCAAGGGCAAGTGAGATAAGAATGAAAATGGCCTCCGGGGAAAGAGAGACAAGGAATTCATGACATATACAAGGCAAACATTGCATTTGGAGCTACAGGAATCACGACGGAAGATTTGAAAGCTTCAACCTCTTACCCAGTGCAGGAATCCTCTCCTGCTGCATCTCCATGGAATCACATAATCTCTCCCATGGGCATCTTTAATGCTATTAATCAGAAAATGCTAAATAGAATAAGGTAATCTGATTGTCCTTCCTGTGGATCAGGAGAAGCGGCACAACCCTATCATTTAGTAGCCTACCTCCCAATTATCCATTGAGTCTGGTGGCAAATAAATTTGATAGTGTCCGACACAAAGCTTTCCCAACCAAAGATTGTCCCTTGAAGCTGCAGCCTGTTCAAATGATTAAATCAAACTATCTTGGCAGGAGGAGTTTCTGTGCTTTGGTCTTCCTTCTCTGCTTGCAAGCCAGGAATAGTGGCTTCTGTTGAACCTCTTTGAAACGGGGGAGGTGCATTTTATAGGTATGAACCTTTGTTTTTCTCAGCTTTTTCCTTTCTGTCTAATGTGAATTGTGATTTTGGTTGCTCGGATGTTTTTAAGGAGCCTGGTGGTGCAGGGATTAAAAGGCAGTATTGCAGGCTAACTCTACCCACAGTCAGGAGTTCGATCCTGACCAGCTCAAGGTTGATTCAGCCTTCCCTCCTTCCGAGATTGGTAAGGTGAAGACCCAGATTGTTGGGGGCAATATGCAGATAATGCTTCGTACATTGTAAATTGCCCAGAGAGTACTTTAAAGTGCTACAAGGTGATATATAAATCTAAGTGCTATTGCTATTGTCAGGGACAATTGGGAAATACTCCCAAGGTGGCTCAGGTTTTCCCTCAACAGTTAGAATCCTGCATGCATCCACCAAGGGATTTTTCTTTTAAAAGTTATTTAAAAACATTCCCCCTGCCCTCCCTCAAACTGATTAAAAATAAATGATGAAAACAGTAAAGAAAGGCAGATGTTTCAGCACCAAACTATGCGGGCTCCATATTTTGCCCTGAATATGATTTCACAAACTTTTTTCTCTGCAATTGAATCAGAAGACATGATACTCCCCCCTCCCTCTGCCTCTCTTCCTCCCTCCCTCTGCTCCCTCTTCCTCCCTCCCTTCCCCTCCCTTCATCTCTCTGTCTCTCCTCCCCCCACCTTCCTTCCTCCCTCCCTCCCCCTCTCTCTTACTCCCATACCTCTACACTCCTAATTAATCTGGTAGACAATTTTTTAAAGCAAACTGGCTATATATTTTGGTAATGAATTTAATTTTGCAGTGAGTAATTTAACCTCTTCAAACAACATATTTAAATGCAGCTAATCTCAATTAATTTTCCACTTGAAATATTAGCCTTAACATGTGACAGTTATATTACTAGATAAAAACCCTTAAGTCCTTTTCCTCATTACATATATCTAAAGTTAAATAAAGAATTGACAGCAAATATAATTAAGAGTTTATTACACTATTTAAATCTTGAAACATATGTTGAGCACATGTGTGAATTGTATTATAATGGTTCCTTTACCTACTGGGACTAGAACAAACAATTGGGATTCAGTTAAGGCAGAGAATTGGGAGAGAAATGCCTTGTTTTCAGTGATGGGGACTTTCTTTGCAGGAAAAACCTCCAATCAGTTTAAATCTTCAAATAAAGCATCCTAAAACCTGGGCCCAACTGGAGATGCATCCCAGTCACGCCACTCCAGATGCAGGGCAAAATGTCCTTGACTCTCTGAGAAAGGAATGTTATGTAGACTATATATCTCCCAGACCCCCTCCCATTTTCCCACAGTAGAAAATTCAGAGGCCTGGCAACTGACTCATATTTATGACGGCTGCAGTGTCCTGGGATCATGTGATTATCTTCTGTAACCTTCCGACAAGTAAAGTCAATGGAGAAACAAGATTCATTTAACAGTCACATTACTAACTTAATAACTGCTGTGATTCACTTAACAACCATGTCAAGAAAGGTCATAAAATGGGACAAAACTCACTCAACAAAGGTTTCACTTAGCAACATAAATTTTGGCCTTAACTGTGGTTGTAAGTTGAAGATTACCTGTATTTTGATGTACATTGTTCTTAGTGATGGCACCTTTTAGATGAAATCAAACATTATCTTAGAGCCAGATTGGTGTAGTGGCACAGGTGCAGTCCTAGAAAGCAGGAGACAGTGAGTTTTAGGTCTTCCCTAGGCATGAGTTTGGGTCAGTCACGCTCCATGTGAGTCTAACCCATTTGCCAGGGTGGTTGTTTTGGGAAAATAGGAAAATTTGTCTTTCTTCTTCTTCCTCCTCCTCCTCCTCCTCCTCCTCCTCCTCCTCCTCCTCCTCCTCCTCCTCCTCCTCCTCCTCCTCCCCCCTCCCTCTCCTCCTCCTCCTCCTCTCTATTGGCTAGTCTTCCCCAACCATATGTAAATATTGTAGATATTAATTTTCATAATTTGTAATCAATAAGGTATGGAATCTAGGTGCAGGGGGCTGGACTAGAAGACATCCAAGTTCCTTTCCAACTCTTTAATTCTATTCCGTTCCGTTCCATTCCGTTCCATTCCATTCTATTCTGTTTAGGTTAGAAGATATATGTAGAGGAAATTAGGAGAAATGACAAATATATGCATAGTGTGTATGCATGCGTGTGTGCATACATTTATCAGAAACCTGCTTTTAAAAGCTGCACTAGTTTATACATATCACTTTTTGTTTCTAAAGCCCATTTTCTAATCACTGATGAAACCCTGATTTAAAAAATTACTCTGACCCAATAATGATTTTCTTATTACAAATAGTTTGGTTTTCATTATTCGTGGACTTGCATTTGTTTTATTGCGGAATCAAATTTCAATTATTTATAACCAAAATTTACAGTCTCCGATATATACTTCCTTCCCCAATGTTCCATTTACAGAATGTGCAAATAGGTAATTAGTAGTAGGTTGACGTACCGTATTTTAGGAGTATAAGACGCACCGGAATATAAGATGCACCAAGATTTTGAAGAGGGAAATTTTTTTAAAAAAAGTTTTTGCACTCTGCAAACCTCCCAAAAATGGTCAGCTTTTCGCAAAAACAGGCCTGGTGGTTTTCTTTTTTTTTTTTTTCAAAAAAGGGACATGCAAAGCCTTTAGGAGGCTTGTAGAGTGCTCCTGGGGGCTGGGGGGCCAAAAACGAGCAAAAACCGGCCCATTTTTCATTCATTTTTGCCTTACCCTGCCCCCAGGAGCACTCTGGAAGCCTCCTAAAGGCTATGCATAGCCATTTTTGCAAAGGGGGCAGGGTTTCAGGAGGCCAAAAATGCTGCATTCAGTGTATAAGACACACCCAGATTTTCACCCTCTTTTTTGAGGGAAAAAGATATGTCTTATACTCTAAAAATACAGCAATTAAAAACAGGAGAAGAGCTAGATTCATGCTTTGAACCTTAACTGAAAAACCCATATCTCCAGAACTTGGATGACTGTCATAAAAGGAGTCACATTTCTCATCAGCTGTAATGGAAAGGAGGTATACCAGACCAACAAATGAATATTTACAAGTTGTGTTCATTTAGCAACTGTCCTGTTTAGCAACCATTCAGTAATGACAATAATACAAAAGTAATTTTAACAGATTCAGTTGAAACCAAAACATGTCTCCTAGGTATACTCCCAGAGGGCTATGATAAAGGGACCACATATTTATTTCTACACATAATGACAGCAGCAAGGATCATATATGCAAATATTGGAAAAATGTAAGTACCCCACCAGAGGAGGCTGTATTCCAAATTTTTTTGACTGTGCCAAAATGGTTAGATTAACCTTTAAAATTAAAGATCAAGAAGATACAGAATATTATATGATTTGGAATAAATTCTATGAATGGATAGAAGCAAGAGGTAGGAATTAGAGAAGAGTAAGATCAAAAATGTTAGCACTGAAAATAAGAAGGTAAATAATTACAATTGCAACCAATCAACCAAAATGTAAATATTTTAATGTAAGAAGAAATTTAGTTAAAAGCTTTTTGGTAATATTATTACTATTGTTACTATATCATCATTATTATTGTTATTAGCTTGTATGTCCATGTTTAACACTGCTCTTCTTTTTTTGTTGGTCTTTTTTTTTATTTGTAAATGGCATACCTTGACAATGTACTGTTTTTCAAAAAAGTGTTTATGAAATATGTATGTATGTATGTATGTATGTATGAATGTATGTATATAGTAATTTTGCAATCAATAATTATATTTATGACCCTTGCAGATCCATTAGCAAGGAAAAGCTGAAGCAAGATCATAAGCACAGTCATGATTTCACTTAGTGACTGATTCATTTAATGACTGAGTTGCCACTTTCTGTTGTAGTTGCTAAACCAGAACTACCTGTATTGATTTATATCAGACACGGATTAAATTCCATTTCAATTTCTATTTTGTACGTCTAGGTAGTCCTTGACGTACAGTCACAATTGGAACCAGAACTTGAGTCATTAAGCAATCTGGTCATTCAGTGAGTCATCCCATGACCACACCCAATTTCATTACCATTTTAACCACGGTTGTTAAGTAAATCACACCATTGTTAAGTGAGGACCTGCAGTTGCTTCCTTCTGTGTAAGTGGAAAAAAAAAGTTTGATAAAACTAACAAACCAGAGCCATAAAAATTCAGAGAAGGACAAAATGGTTTGTTTTTTTTCTCCTTTGTTCCTGCCATCTAGTGGTCATGCATTTTTTTTTTTTTTTGCAAATCTGCCAGTTCTAATTCTCAGAAATTATCCCCAAATTTGAATTTGGAGCATGCAAAACAGTCAAGGAGAAAACTCACTCTGTAAATAAAACAAGGAGAGAGACCAAGAGCCCACACAATAAGCAAAACTGGGGAAGACTCCAAAGCACATTCAGCAGTGAAACACCACACAGCAGAAAGAGGGATGATCCTGCAAACCATCCAAACATCCACAGTTCACTAGTATCATTCCAACACTGACATTTGCAGTAAAGGATTAAAAAAAAAAACCTTAAACCTTGAGCCATCCCCAACTGCAGTAATTCAGGTCATCCAAAGAAAATTCCTTCTTAGAAGTAGGACTTTTTTTTTTGAGTACTTGATACGACTATTAACATACCAGAAACGATGATCATCTTCCTTTATAGTCATGTGACCGCACTTTGGGCATTCACATGACTGACCTGATTTATGACTGTCACAACATATGACCCTAATGGGCAGGGCTCCGTTATAGTTATTATGTCAAGGACTACCTATAAACCTTTACTTCTGAGGAAGCCTATTCCTCAGTTAAAATGTATGGCTTCCTAAGCCTGCATGATACTTCAGCCTTATATATAAATGTTATTTAGGGACTCTTGTGGAGAATTCTTTACAGTATTAAGGTCATTTCCACATTTAAAGGTGTGGGAAGGGAACTTCACCAAGACAGTGTTGTATTAGGAAGACTATACAGCCCATAGCCAAACTAGAAGTCACTAGAATAACAAAGCCAGCATACATTCTAAAAGAAACATCCTGAGAATAATTACCAGGATATCAGGAAAATTAGAAATAGCTGCAGAGTACAAATAAGACAAAAGACCTAGGAAGTGCAGGAAGAAGCTACCTTTAAGAGAAGGAAAAGGTCAGAGTGACAACAAAGACTGGTTAGCTCGGGGGCGAAGATGGAAAAATAGGAAATACAGTAGAAGACACTAGGGCTCATCCCTGTCCCATGGGAAGCACTTTAGGGCAGAGGAATAACAAAACTCAGGACAGGATTAGAACCATTAGCAAAGGCACACACAAAAAGGGATAAAACAATAGTACAAAGAAAACAAAAGGACTTCAAAGAGGAAAATGGTATAAAAAATGTACACTTTCTGTATGTCGGGGTCAGCTCACCCAGGAACGCTGATCCACATCACTGTTGGTCTTGCTTTCCTGAAATAATAAAGTCAACTTGCTTTCAAACGCAGCGTGCTTCGATCCTAAATTCATTCTCCCAGCCGGGAAATCCGAACCCACAGAGGAAACCTTTTTCCATTTAACAATTGGCGACCACGAAGGGACTCCCAGCCAACCCAGCCACCAGACGGGGCCCGGAGATTCAACCCAGCCGGCACGGACCATCTTTGTCCAGGGATAATCCACGGACCCTGCCTGGGAGGCATCGGGTAGTAAAGGGAGTTTTTGAGCTTTGAACTCAACAGCTGCTTGAAAGCAGGTAAGTACCGCTTTAAATTTAACCAAAATCCCTAGAATTAAGGAGAACGGAAATGTGTGTGCGTGTATATGTGTGTGTGTGGGATTCCACCCTGACAACAGCCTGATCTCACCTCTTCGAACAACCCCTAGCCGCCCCCCACCTGTCGCTAGCTCTAACGAGCCGTGACCGTCAGGATCGGGAAAGCAAGGGGGGGTTGCCGAAAGTGAGACTTTCTGTTTAAAGGAATGGAAGCCAAGCGAACGAGGTGAAAGAAAGGGGGTAATAAAAGGAATAAGGGAATCCCGTTGTGTCAGAAGCAGCAAAAGCCCTTCTTGTGTGGAAAAGAGTAGAGGTGCCTGGTACTAACTGCAGAGAGAGGGGCAGAGGTCCTTAAGGATCACTTTTTTTGATCCTCAAAACCCAGGTGATTCCCTGAGAGAAGGGGCCGAATACTTCGTTGGGGAATCGAAGTCCTTCCCAGAATCTTTTTTTTTTCTGAAAACTTACGGTGGGTGGTCACCCGGCTAAGCCAAAGTGAGCCTTACATTTAAAGGAGCATGGGAAGCGTTAGCTCGCGGGTGCCAGGAAATGCCCTCGGAGATTTCCTTGAAGCCTGGGATTCTAGGCACATGCCTATCTTGGCAGGCATGAGTAAAAAGAAAGCAAGGAAATTGTGTGAAAAATGGGCTTTGCTAAGAGATGACACCGGGAAACAAATTTGGCCTGACAGCGGTACTTTTGATTTTCAAACCCTGAAAGCACTTAGATCAAGAATAAAACCCAGCCACATACCCTATTGGTACTGCTGGGCTGAGTTAGCCAGAACAAAAAATGTGATGACAGAAAAGGAACCAACCAATACAGAAGATAAGAATGAGGCTAGAATTATGGCCCCACTGATAAGCAAACCCATACCAGGAAGACAGAGAGGCCAATTTGAATACGTGTTAACGCACACCCCTTTCTCTGCCTCAGACCTAGTAATTTGGAAAAGAGATGCACCAACCTTCAGGGCAGATCCCCAAACAGTGATTCAAACCCTGAAAGCAATAGTGGAGAGTCATAACCCTTCATGGGGAGACATGACTCAATTACTGCATGTCTTCCTGACTAAAGATGAACAGCTAAAACTGTTTGAGCAAATTGAACAAATTGCCAAAAGACCAGTTATAGTTGCCCCAGGTCAAGTTGCCCCAGCACGGGTTGCCTGGCCACTGCACCGCCCTGACTGGGACTATAATGATAATAATCACTGGATCACATATACCAGAGCAAAGGAAAACCTAATGGAAGCACTAGAGGAAATTGGGAAAAAACCCCTAAATTGGTCAGAATTTCAAAGAATAACACAAAGAGACCAAGAGAACCCGGATGCCTTCTGGGTCCGGCTTTCTGAGGCAGCCGCAACGTATGCCCACCTAGACTTGAGCTGCCAGAAGGACCAGAGGATACTTGCCTCAGCCTTCGTTGATCAATCCTCCCGGGATATCAAGGAACACTTCCATAAAATAGTGTCCAACTGGTCTACCCTAGAAATTTCGGAGTTACGCAGAATTGCAAACTTTGTCTATGACCAGAGGGAAAAACTCAGAGAGGAGGAAAAGGAAAGGAAAGAAATAGAGAGGGAAAGAGAGAGGGACAGGAAAAGGAGAACAGAGAGACAAGAAGAATTACAAATATTTACTGCCATACATAACAATGCAAGGCAAATGCCACGGCGGTTTCCTAATAAGAAAAACCTATGCCGATGGTGTGACAACCTAGAAAGCCCCCCATTTAAGTGCCGACATTGCTTCAAATGTGGGGAATGGGGGCATCTCAGTCATGGCTGTTATCGGTACCCCCACACCGACCGGTATTCAGGACCGACCAGAGATTTTAAAAAAAAAGACAACCCTCTCCGCCATAGTGAGAAAAGGCATAACCATCATAGGGAGCCACCAATAGCCCCCTTGCCACGGAACAACCCATTCCGCCACAGCGAAGGCAATCCTCCAGAAAGGACTCTATGGGGGGATGGAAGGGAAAACAACCCACCTGCCCAATGACTAGAGAAGGAAGACAGCGAGTTCATAGTCACTTTTCAAGGGCTTGCAATTCCCTTAAGGAATGGCCCGGAAGGAGAACCTATGATCTCACTCTACATAGGCGGGAAAGAATATGAATGCCTAGTGGATACTGGGGCCACAGCCTCATTAATCACAAAACCACCCCATAAGGATTCAGTGAGGCTAGGAGCTCAAGATAACATAATGGGAGGGGGGGGGGGAAATCATCCCGGTGGAATTCACTAAAGAAATAAAAGTTGACTTAGGTCCTTTCTCATTGGACCATTCCTTCACCATCTGCCCCCAATCCCCAGTCTCCCTTCTGGGCAGAGACATCCTATGTAAAATTGGAGCCACCATAAAGTGTGGAAAAGGAGGTCTCACACTAGACATCCCGGGGAAAAGAACCTTTATGTTGGTCACCCATGAGACATCGCTTCATGCGGATCTGCAAGCCCTGCCATCCTCACTTTGGGGCTGGGATGCAACAGAGGTAGGACTCCTAAAGGGGGCCTCCCCAGTCACGATCCAAGTGAAAAAGGGAAAGCCCCCCTGCATCCCTCAATACAAGATCCAAGCAGAAGCCATCGAACCAATACGCAAACTAATTAAAGCATATCTTGAACAAGGGGTCTTGCGTAAATGCACCTCCCCTTGTAATACCCCAATCTTTCCTGTAAAAAAATCCAAAGTAGATAAGGAAGGGAATCCCATTTATAGATTTGTACATGATCTGAGGGTCATTAATAATCATGTGATACCTCGAGCCCCCATAGTCCCTAACCCAGCTACAATAATCACAGAAGTTCCAGCCTCAGCAACCCATTTTACAGTTATAGATCTGTGCTCCGCTTTTTTCAGTATCCCAGTGGATCAGGCATCACAGTATCTTTTTGCTTTTACCTGGGAGGAGCAACAGTACACATGGACCCGTCTACCTCAAGGATATACGGAGTCCCCCACCCTATTTTCACAGATCTTAAAGGCAGATCTATCCTCTATTTCACTCCCTGAGAAATCAGTATTAATTCAGTATGTGGATGATCTCCTACTAGCATCCACAAGTGAGCAAGCATGTAAAACTGATACACTACATTTATTAAGATCCCTGGCAGAGAGGGGACACAAAGCCTCCCCCTCAAAATTGCAATATCTGAAAAAGGAAGTGACATATCTAGGCTACATTATTGCTCCAGGAGTGAGGAAACTGGCTCCTAGCCGAGTGGAAACCATTTTGGCAATGAAAAACCCTCATACAAAGAGACAAGTAAGAGCCCTACTAGGAGTCTTGGGATTCTGTCGTCCTTGGATCCCATCATTTGGGGAGCTGGCTAAACCCTTAATACAATTACTCACAAAGGACATGCCTGACCCTGTAACCTGGTCCAGCTCTTTAGATCAAAATCTCAAGAAAATAAAAAAAAACATTAGCATCAGCCCCCACATTAGGTCTCCCTGACTACACCAAACCATTCACACTATTTATTCATGAGAAATTAGGGATTGCATCAGGAGTTCTAACTCAATGCTTTGGTCCAGCACATCGACCAGTGGCATACTATTCAGTAAAGTTAGATCCTGTGGTTCAAGGAACGCTTCCCTGCTTAAGGGCAGTGGCAGCCACTGTAGAGATAGTAAAACGAACCAAAGACATAGTCCTTGGACAGCCGCTGACTCTAAAGGTGCCCCATGAGGTATTTGCCATTCTTTTAAAATCCCAAACCCAAGCCTTCACGCAACAATGCTTAGCGCAATACGAAGCTGAACTATTCACTTCCAACCACATTACATTTGAACGGTGCAGCACTTTAAACCCTGCTACCTTGCTGCCCACCGAACAATCAAATGAAAGCCTCCATGACTGCCTCCACTTAATACAGGATGCAGAACTGCCACGTCCAGACTTAACTGACACCCCGTTACTGAATCCAGATTATGAACTCTTCACGGATGGCTCCTCATATATCTATAATGAGAAAAGGGTTGCAGGAGCTGCAGTAGTTTCACTTCACGAGATTGTCTGGGCAGAACCACTCCCCCCATCGCACAGTGCACAAGCGGCTGAGCTCATCGCTTTAACAAAAGCTTGCGAAGCCGCTAAGGACCGGTCTGCCAATGTGTATACTGACTCTAAATATGCGTTTGGGGCCTGCCATGCTACAGGAGCCTTATGGAAACAACGGGGGTTTCTAACATCAGCTGGCCACCAAATAGCCCATGCAACCCTTGTTTCCAAACTACTAGAAGCCATCCAATTACCAAAATCCATAGCAGTCATCCACTGCAAAGCTCACCAAACCGATGACTCCTTAATCACGAAAGGGAATAAATATGCTGATGCTACAGCAAAGTGGGTAGCTACCGAGCCCCTCCCTCACAATATAGCAGCACTAGCCATAAGAGCTGATCCTGAAATTCCTTATGCAGACTTTTTAGAGGAAGGGGAAGCGAAAATGTGGGAAAAGAAATTAGGTGCAGTTTTTACAGAAGGGTTCTGGAGGGTCCCGGATGGTAGGCCAATAGCCCCACGCCGCCTCATAAGACTAATCTGCCAGAGGCTCCACTCAAAAGGCCACTGTGGAACGCAAGCAATAGTGGATGCGGCAAGGAGGGTATGGCACGCACCTGGGATATATAGTGAGGCAACTAAAGTGGCTGGAACCTGCCAAACATGCCAGGCCAATAATAGCACATCCAGGAAGAACATTCATGAAGGGGGCAGACCATGGGCACAAAGACCATTTGAAAGGGTACAGATGGATTACATACAATTACCCAAGGCAGATGGATACCAGTATGCACTTGTATGTCGGGACCAATTGACACACTGGGTAGAGGCCTTCCCTCGCCGCCATGCCACAGCCCTGGAAACCGCCAGACACCTCATTAAAGATATTGTACCCAGATTTGGGGTACCAAGTGTTCTGGACATGGATAGAGGCAAACATTTCATAGCTCAGTCCTTAATTACATATTTCAAGCCCTGGGCATTACCCAGAACCTCCACTGCCCTTATTCGCCCCGTTCGTCGGGTGGGACAGAGCGGCAGAACAGGGAGGTCAAGACACTACTGGGCAAACTCTGTCAGGAAACACACCTCTCATGGCCAAAAGTACTGCCCATTGCCCTGTTTTACATCAGGACAAGGCCACGGCGAGATATAGGGATCTCTCCCTTTGAGATACTTTTTGGACGCCCGCCAGACACCCTGAAGGGCCTGGACCCACAATCACTGAGCTTAGATAGGGGGGATATGGTTCTCTCTTCTTATCTTACAGCCCTGCATAAGAGACTACAAGTCCTGTGGACACAGAGTGCCCTGACCCAGACACTGCCGCTGGAGGAGAACCTACATCCCTTCAAACCGGGCGATTTGGTGTGGATAAAACTCTTTACAAGAACCTCACCACTGCAACCCAGATGGACAGGACCCTACCAAATCTTATTGACTACACAAACAGCCATTAAAGTTGCAGAAAAAGACTGCTGGATCCACTGGACTCACGCTAAACCAGCAGTCGTAGACCTCAGCCATGAGATCCCACCAATCAAACTAAAGAAGAACCCGGAAACTCAACAGTGGACTTTGGAAGCATTTTTGACACCAAAGAACCGTGAAACCTAACAAGAGATTTTTTTTTTTCTGGTTGGACTCTTTTCCCAAAATTTTCCCAATTACCTTTCCCCCTCCCCATCTCCCTCTCTTCCCTTGTCCCATCCTTGCTTTCAAAAAAAAAAAAAGGGGGGGGGAGGGAAGAAGGGGACTTAACTACACTATGGGAGGAAAGAAACCCATTGTAAAACTTTTATGTAACCTTTGTTGTATATTGTTAACTATAACCCAAGTAACAGCATTCCTGGAACCAAATCTCATCCCAGAGAAGGGTAACATCTGGGAATACCTAGCAAAAGAGGTACTCAACACTACTGATTTCTGTTTAGAAGGTGGGAGATCAGTGAAAGACATCCTCAAGACATGTTTAATGGGAGTAGCAGTAGGACCTCAAGCCATCCACAACCACACCAGGCTTAGACACTTCCCCATCACACCATCATATTCAACCATTTATGACTGGGGAAACATCTCTAGAACTAAAGCTCTAGATATGTACACCCTTCACATAGCTGCTGTCACCACTTCATCATGGTGTTTTAGAATGGAAGGATGCAAAGCACAGGAGGGCGAAAAGTGCATCAACCTAAACAACACAGACCTTATATGCAATCACACTGAGCACATTTCCTACTCCTATAGCTATATGAGGCTACCTCATGGCTGGTTCATGCTGTGTGGTCTGCAGGCCTATTCATATTTACCTGCTAATTCCACAGGGGGACCATGCACCCTGGGCAAATTAACCATGTTAATGCCCGCCCTACAGAGGCGACACAGAAGGGCCTTTCACTCCTTAGACTCAGACTGCGACTCCAAAGTGTCCCTGCTAACAAAAGCTGAATACGTTTCATTGGCTGTATCACTAGTGGGTGTGCCAGGACTAGCAGTGCGGAATTCCAGAAATTTGAATAGCCTGGCATGTACCCTAGCGAAAAGTTTAAATTCAACTTCCCAGGCTCTGGATGCCTTAAACCGAGAGCTAAGGCAAGTTAGAGAAGCCACCCTGGAGAATCGTGCAGCAATAGATTTCTTACTATTAAAACATAACCATGGGTGTGAGGAATTCAGAGGGTTGTGCTGTTTCAATTTAGACCAAAACTCGGAGGTTGTAGAAAAGGACATCCATCACCTGAAGGAGCTGGCCCAAAATATTGGCCATAACCAATCATCCCTAGATTTTTCCTGGCTGCCAGACTTCCATTGGCTCAAAATTCTACTGACAGGAATTGTCGCTGTTTGTGTCATAGGGGCCCTCATGTGTTGCCTTTGTCATTGCATTCCTCCCTGTCTGGCCTGTTTAAGGACTTGCCGACCCGCTCCTCCCCTACCAGATACCACCAGACACCAGGCAGCCCTCATGATGATTCAGATTGACCACGCATACCAAGTATACTCAGAAACTACACTAGAAACAGAAAAGGTGGAAGAACACACATAGTTGCTGTCAACTCAAAAAAAAGAGAAAAAGAAAAGGTAGGATTGTGGGAAGGGAACTTCACCAAGACAGTGTTGTATTAGGAAGACTATACAGCCCATAGCCAAACTAGAAGTCACTAGAATAACAAAGCCAGCATACATTCTAAAAGAAACATCCTGAGAATAATTACCAGGATATCAGGACAATTAGAAATAGCTGCAGAGTACAAATAAGACAAAAGACCTAGGAAGTGCAGGAAGAAGCTACCTTTAAGAGAAGGAAAAGGTCAGAGTGACAACAAAGACTGGTTAGCTCGGGGGCGAAGATGGAAAAATAGGAAATACAGTAGAAGACACTAGGGCTCATCCCTGTCCCATGGGAAGCACTTTAGGGCAGAGGAATAACAAAACTCAGGACAGGATTAGAACCATTAGCAAAGGCACACACAAAAAGGGATAAAACAATAGTACAAAGAAAACAAAAGGATTTCAAAGAGGAAAATGGTATAAAAAATGTACACTTTCTGTATGTCGGGGTCAGCTCACCCAGGAACGCTGATCCACATCACTGTTGGTCTTGCTTTCCTGAAATAATAAAGTCAACTTGCTTTCAAACGCAGCGTGCTTCGATCCTAAATTCATTCTCCCAGCCGGGAAATCCGAACCCACAGAGGAAACCTTTTTCCATTTAACAAAGGTATAGCAAGAGGATAGGGGCAGTCCTCAGCTTTAATAGCAATAGCAATAAGTCTAAGCAGTTTTATATATACTTTTATACTGCTTTACAATGCTTTACAGCCCTCTCTAAATGGTTCCCAGAATCAGCCTCTTGACCCCAACAATCTGGGTCCTCATTTTACCCACCTTGCAAGGATGGAAGGATGAGTCAACCTTGAGCCTGGTGGGATTTGAACTGCCAAATTGCAGTCAGCTGGCAGCCAGCAGAAATAGCCTGCAGTACTGCACTCCAACCACTATGCCACCATGGCTCATAAAGTTTAAGCCCTTGTTATGCTTCTCCCAATAAAATAATCCAACAAGATGGCACAACTTTCACTGTTTAAAAATATCTTGCTACGCTGTAATAAATAATATTATGGCACTTAGTTTACTTGGCCTCTGTGCACCAAATCATTATTTCTGAATGTGGTCCAACAGATGCCTTAATTTCCGGTACAGTACACAGAATGTCAGAATCTATAATTCATTGATTAACAATTTGTTAGATTTGCAGGGGGGAAATCTTTTTATGTGCATGTGCTGCAGCAAAATCATTTTCACAAGTTTGATTCAAGTAATTTATCTAGTTCACCTATATATCCTTATGGCTGTTGGCAAGTGGAAATTTAGCCTTGCTGTTGAATTGTGGATTACAAATACCCACCGGAAAAGGAAGAAACAATTTAATATATTTGCATCTTCACACAAATCTACCGCACACGTAGTGGACTAAATTCACTGCTTTATCTTCCCCACAAACACAAAAGGTTAACAGAGTGCCTTTAAAAAAGAACAATTTTAAAATGGCACAGGAGGTATGTTGCAAATATAAAAGCTTTAGAGCTCTGACAATAGAACTCTTTAGATGTGTGAAGTGCCTCTCACAGTCACTATTACCTTAAATTATGGAAAACCAAAAGGTACTCTGAGTTTTGAGAACACAGATTCATACATATCCACACTCGATTTTTGGAGGGTGTTTTGGGCATGGACTGTGAATTGTTGTCAGATGAGAGTCATTTGTTTCTAATATTTTTTTACAAACATCCTTCTATTCATTTTCTGACTTACTCCCCAGAAAGTTGAGACTTCTTAAAATATGGTTCAATAAAGTTGTATAGGAACGCAAACAGTTCATCAATGAGATATCACACATACTTACATTTTAATATGTGTGGACTGCAGTGACGTGCGGTGAGGTTTATGACTGGTGAGGCTGGTGACGTCATCAAACCGCGTGGTTGCTCTGATCGCATGGGCGCAGCCCAAACAGAGAAATTTCTCTTCTCAGAAATGTCAGAAAGGGACAGACAGGCTGCTGCAGCTCCACTGAGAAGACATTTCTGAGAAAAGAAACTTCTCCTTTCTCCTCCTTCCATACACCCCCCCCCCCATGTCATGGTCAGATCACTCATGTCTCCGGCTTGACTTCCCTGGCGCTACCCCCCACCGCGAGGAGGCGGGACCAGACGGTCCACGCTGGTACCGCCCCAAGCACCTGACGGAGCCGGATAGGTTCCAGACGGAGCTTGGGCCATTACCTGTAGCCCTGACCCGCGCTCGGTCGGAGGACCTAGCGGCCGCCTGGAATAGGGCGGCAGCTGGGGCCTTGGACCAGGTTGCGCCTTTGCGACCTCTCCTGCGGCAGCGACCCACCCGGGCTCCTTGGTCGGTCCTCTCGCCTCTCCTGTTCAACACATATGTGAAGCCGCTGGGTGAGATCATCCGTGGTTTTGGGGTTGAGTATCACCTCTACGCTGATGATACTCAGCTGTATATTTCAACTCCAAACCACCCCAACGAGGCTGTCGAAGTGATGTCCCGGTGTTTGGAGGCCATCGGGGTCTGGATGGGGGACAACAGACTTAAACTCAACCCCTCCAAGACTGAGTGGCTGTGGCTACCGGCACCTTGGTTCAGCCAGCTGATCCCATCGCTGGCCATAGGGGGCGAACAATTGCCCCCTGTGGAACGGGCGCGCAATTTGGGCGTCCTCCTTGATGCCCGGCTGTCAATGGATGACCATGTGGCAGCCGTGGCAAGGGGGGCATTCCACCAGGTTCTCCTGGTGTGCCAATTGCGCCCCCTACTGGACCGGGATGCCCTACGCATGGTCACTCATGCGCTGGTGACGTCCCGCCTGGATTACTGCAACGCTCTCTACATGGGGCTGCCCTTGGGACGCGCCCGGAGACTGCAGTTAGTTCAGAACGCAGCCGCGCAGGCTGTGATGGGGAGTACGAGGTACTCCCACGTAACACCTCTCCTGCGCGAGCTGCACTGGCTGCCTGTGGTTTTCCGGGTGCGTTTCAAGGTGCTGATTACCATCTTTAAAGCGCTCCATGGCACGGGACCTAGTTACTTACGGGATCGCATCCTCCCACATACATCCCTGCGGCCAATACGCTCACACAGGGAGGGACTTCTCCTGGTGCCGTCCACTAGGCAATGCCAGCGGGTGACACCGAGGAGTAGGGCCTTCTCTGTGATGGGCCCAACCCTCTGGAATGACCTCCCCCCCGACATTAGAACCACTTCTGACCTCCGCTCCTTCCGGCAAAAACTGAAGACCCACCTGTTCCGACTAGCAGGCCTGGCATAATTCAACTGTCCCTCCTGGCAAATGTATTATATCTGGTTATTTTAGGGTTTTTTTTTAATTTACTGTATTTGTTTTTAGGGGTTTGAATTTATTTTATATCTGCTTTGTACAGTACTTTTAACTACATTTTAACCTCCTCCATGTCAATTGTCAACTGTACATATTTAATTTAATTTTATTGTATCCTGTTATATTTTGTATGAACTGTACACCGCCCCGAGTCCCTTGCGGGAGAGGGGGCGGTCTAGAAGCATTAAATATTATTATTATTATTATTATTATTATTATTATTATTATTATTATTATTATTATTATCTAGCACTGATGATGTTACCTAGGCATTTTTTGCATCGGGCGAGCCCGGAATCCTTGCAAGGGGAATGGGACCATGTGTGCAGGCAGCTCCTCAGCGCACAGCCTCAGATTAGCACAGCCGTGATCCCCTTCCCCTGCACACGTGGTCCCATTCCCTTTGCAAGGATCCCGGGCTCGCCCGATGCAAAAAATGGTGAGATCGGCACACTTGGCGCTGCTGCTGAGATGTCCAGGG
The DNA here is from genome assembly GCF_964273705.1 of Natrix helvetica. NCBI lineage: Eukaryota > Metazoa > Chordata > Lepidosauria > Squamata > Natricidae > Natrix > Natrix helvetica. Next base: position 148,373,034 of record NC_138552.1, read on the forward strand.
AGGCTAAACCAAGCCGCATGCCTCTCCCAGCCACTTTCACGGCTTCCCGGAGTAATTTTTTTTTATTTTCATGATGAGAGCGGTGAGGCTCTGCCTCCCCTGCCTCCCCTGACTGCACGTCACTGGTGGACTGTGATCAAGGTCATAGCAAGCGGATTTATTAAGCTAAATGAAAACGGGCAAAGTTTTGTAAAAGGCAAATATAAAGGTAGACTCCCATGTTTTTAACATTTCAAGATTATCCCCAACTCATCTCCATTTTTGCTATAAAAATGCATTGATTGCTTCCTGTCTAAAATGCATCTAATTCTGCTCTACCATAAATCTCAAATATATATTGTTAAGAGCCTTAATACGGTAAACATGGAAGACAATAAACCATAGCAAAAACAGGCTTATACTTGTAAAGGAATTAATTTAAGCAGTTTTTCCTACTGCCAATTTAGTGATGGATTGCTTATAGCATCCTGTCAGCAGTAATAACGCTTAGTGAGTGATCTCATAGAATCTATGACATAGATGGAACTTCTGCAGGATAATCTGTCCTCAACCTGAAACTTCAGGTACTCCAGTGGTATTGCTTTCCTCTTGGACATCTTCTGTTGTTTCTTTCCACTTTTCCAATCATTAAAGAATTCTCAAGAGAGTGAGGGCCAGCCCTGCATGGTAGGCCAGTTCATGAAACAGATAAGTGGAATTTGTAGAGATTCTCAGTCATCCAGGTCATCCAGTTGCCTCCTAGAAAAGGTGCTTTTTTAGGAGGCAACTGGACTTCCTTGTTTTTTTCTTTTGAAAATGTTTCTCTTCTCATCCAAGAAGCTTCTTCAGCTTTGACAGGACAGTGGGGAATGCAAGGGTTTATATTCCTTGAAGACAAGCAAGGACGAACACTCTTTGAATGACTGTGGGAGTAGGAACGGATTTTCAGAGGAAAAATTGCTGGCTACATGAATCAGGAGCACTACTCAGGTGACCCTGAGGGCAAAGATAAACCTCCAAGTGCTTCAATGACCCTCTAAAAGGAGGCAGATGACCAGCTGTCTGCAAGGAATAAAAATCCTTCCATTCCCCACTATCCTGTCAGAGCTGAAGAAGCTTCTGGGATGAGAAGAGAAATGTCTTCAAAAGAAAAAAAATAAGAAAGTCCAGTTGCCTCCTGAAAAAAAGTACCTTTGGGAGAGATAAGTGGAATCCAACTTGAACTCAACTTAATGTTCTCAGGTCAAATTCTTTTTATTTTACTCCCCCCTCCTATTAATTTATTTATATTTATTCTTTTTTAAATTATTTGTTGAAAATAATATATTATAGTGTTCGGATACAACAATATTAATTAAAATTATTGACAATCTATTGTTTAGATAACTTAGAATATTAGAAATAAAGAAAAGAGAAAGAAATATTTTATCAATTGCAATTTAGAATTATAAGCATAAAATTACATAACTTCGTGACAAAGAGTATAATGTATGTGACGATACCTCCCACCAGACATCTGGAAACCAGCCCTAATCAACAAACGAGCCCCACAACCCAGGCTGTTACAATACGCAACAACAATGGACACACAGCCAGCACCAATCAGCACCAATCTACCAATCATGATACAACCACACAACCAATCATTCCACTTACTGAAACAATGCCAGCACTCCACACACACACACCAAGATTTATAGAAAGATGGCAATATACATATACAATCTGTCTCCTGTTCGGGATTACCAAGACCAGTATCCAAAGTTTTCCTTAAACCATTTGATGGATTCCCCCATAGCAATAACAACCTATACAATTTTGAAGTTATTCCTTTTATTTATTATAAATTATGAAGTATTAAATTCTCTAAAGTGTTTCATGGCTTCAGCACATGAATTTATTGAAACCTGGTATTCTATCAAAGGAGCAATTAATAAGCATATTTATCTAGATCCAGCATATGAATACATAAGCAACCAAACCATTCAAATGACCAATCAACAGGAGAACCAATCAGCTACTCAGAATTTAAATATAGTTCCAAACAAACAACCAATTACATGACCAACTGACCATACAAAGCATTTATAAACTAAGAAGAGGACAAGAAAATCCTGCTGATGATTTTATCTAGTCTGGTGATGAAACATCCAGAAACAAAATTGCTTGGAGAGAAATCCACTGCAAAAACCTTTAAATACTATTCAGGCTAGAAAATCTGGCCCTGATGGAATGTTAGGGGATATTTCTACTTTTATGCAATACTTTGCACCAAAGGGAGCTTTTACCAGAATCCAGCAAACAGATAATAAATTCTTCAGTAAATTAAAAGTGATCATTGGTAAAATTAGACATATGGATTTAACTGGCTTTATTCTAAATTGTAATGAATCTCCCCCAGCAGGAGATTATTAAATCTTTATTTAGTAAAATAAATTTTCATTAGTCTGATATGTTCTTTCGATCCATTTAAAGCCTTTGATTCTCTCAAAATACAATCTTTAAAACAAATATTAATTAAATTTAATTTTGGCACTGGCTTCTGCAAGATGATTGAACATATCCACGGACCAACCAAAGCTCACATAAGATTTAGCAGTGATGATTTAGATCCCATTAAGATTATAAAAGGTACTAAGCAGGGTTATGTCAGGTAAAAGGAACCATTTGGTTTACTTACATCACCCTAGTTATGTTTAAGTGGTACTAAGTGCCACAAATCCCCATTGAAGAAAACATCTGGACTCTATCATGGAAACTGGTGTTCAACATAAAGAAGGATAACATCCACACGTTCATTGGTATTTTAATTTGATGTCAGCTGTTTTTCTTCATTAATGTCTTTCTGCATTTATTCTGGATTGCATAGCAGACAGAAGTTGTTAAGTTAAAAGGATAGGCATGGGCTATTAATCTTATTTAATGTACACCTTTTTAATAAAAAAAGCTTATGCATATCAGTTACTCAAAGAGGAAAAAATCAGTATCGTCTCCATGATCCATCAAAACAAACTTTGGCTATAATGACAATATCTCATTTGTTTAAAATTATTTTCCACAATAATTTTATTTACAATAAATATAAGGATTATATAAAATGAGTAAAAATAAAATAAATGTCTAACAGAGAAATACATTTTAAAAATAATATATATAAATATCTAAAAAAGAGCAGAACACCCCCCCCCAAACAAAATAGATGATAGATGATAGATAAATGATAAACAGACAGACAAATAAAAATAGAAGAACAAACTTCCCCTTCATTCCCAACAAGTATGATCAACATTAACATCTTATCACTTATCATTGATTCTTAATATATAATGTACATTGAAAATGGCATTTAATTTCATTGTACAAGATGCAATGACAATAAAGTACTACTATTCTACTATATAACCAAATACGTCTCCATTCCATTTTCTATAATAAAGGTAAAGGTAAATTTTCCCCTGTCCAGTCATGTCCAATTCTGGAAGGGAATTCCTATCTCCATTTCTTAGCCAGCATTGCCTTAAGACACTTCCATGATCATGTGGCCAGCATGACTATATGCCAAGGCACATGAAATGCTGCTTCCTTCCCACCAAAGTGGTAACTATTTATTTACTCACATTTGCATGCTTTGGATCTGCTAGGTGGACACTGGGCAGGAGCTGAGGCAAGTGATGGGAGCTCACCTCAGTAAGAGCTCAAGTCTTGAACCATTCTTGTTAAAGAGCAAAGTCAAATAATGGTTAACAGTAATAACATTTATATTTCAATTTACATTTAAACAAATTCCCTCCAGTTCCTCTCTTCAAGCCATAAAAATCCAATCCCAATTAATAATCAAACATTATTGAAAATAACCTTATATATTAATGCATTACACCTATTAAAACATCACCAAAAATTAACTATCATCATCCAACCTCAGTCAAAAAGAAAACCATTAGACATCACCAGAAATAAAAAAAAAATCATTATTTTAAAGTAGGTTTTTTTTCCATTTTTTTTTTTGTCAGGGATCTTTAAGTCACACAAATGAAGTTTGAACATCTGCTTTATCATAATTTCAATTATCTCTTCTCTCAAAGTTCTTGTCATCTTTATAAAAGTAGTTCTGGTAAAGTAACTTCAAAAATCCCTTAGAGTCCATTTTAAAAAAAACACATGCATCACTCTTTTGCCATATGATGTATATCATTTTTTTAAAATGTAATATTTTTCCATTTATACATCCAGTAATTCCAAATCTTTCTTATTATTTTTAAATCCACCTTAAAGTCCATTTCAGTTTTATTAAATGGGGCCTTTTCCTCTTCAATATTACCTTTTTATCCCATTGTAGAATTAAATACAATTCGGACTTTTTGGACCCTAGCAGTAGACATCTGCTACCCTTTAGTATACAAACTTCAAAGTTTTGTTATCAGTTTGCAATGTAAGCAAAGAGATTATTTTCCATCCAAGAGGACCCTTTTAATTAACTTCAAAGTCTTTCTTTAATTCATATTCATCTGAACCTTTGGTACTTTTTTTTAAAAAAAAACTTTCTAAAAACAACATAATATCAAGCTTTTTGCTGTATGTCAAAAAAGAAAATTGTAGCCATATGCCGTATTTTTCGGAGTATAAGACACACTCCCCTCCAAAAAAGTGGGTGGAAATGCCTTTGCATCTTATACAGCGAATATTGTGGCGGGGAGGGGGAAGGGTTGGTGTGGTGCCAATCAGCTGTTCTAGAATGGGCCATGGTGGCAAAAGGGCCACGGAGGCAGCGAATAGGCTCCTGTGGTGAACGGGCAGTGAAGGCAAATGGGTGATGGCAGCGAATGAGTGCTGTTGTCAAACGAGCCATGATAGCAAACGGATGGCAGTGGCAAATGGGCAATGGCGAATGAGCTGCAGCAAACGGGCCATGGCAAATGGGCAGCGGTGCTGAACGAGCCACATTGGACATCCTGTACTGAACAGACCATGCCAGTGAATGGGCAGTGATGAACGGGCCAGATGAATACCGGATGGATGCTGGGAGGCAGAGGCAGATTTTTTCCCCCTTATTTTCCTCCTCAAAAGCTAGGTGTGTCTTATAGTCTGAAAAATACCGTAAGTTTCTTCCTTTCAAAGATGGGTTGAAGAGACACTCACCTGGTGAAAACCAAACTTGCCTTTCTGTAGGTTTTTTAATCTTAATAAACAGCACACAAAAAAAAGCTCCAAAATTATTAAGAAGATGAGGTTCAGTTAAACTTTAAGTCTCCAAAGAAAGGCTGCATTCATGACTCTGAACAACGAAATGTTCATTTCTTCAGTTTCCACACCAAAAAAGTTGTCTGGAATACATATGGGTAATGTCATGTTCTCTCGTCCCAAAGGTGCTTTTTTTTAACAAGAGGCAACTAGATTTTCTGATTTTTCTTTGAAGATGTTTTGCTTCTCATGCAAGAAGCTTTTTCAGCTCTGACTGGATGGTGGGGATTAGAAGGATTTATACCCCTTGCTGACAGCTGGTCATTTGCATCCTTTTAGGGGGTTGTTGAGGCCACCTGGAGGTTTATCTGTGTCTCCAGGGTTATCTGAGTACTGCATATGGTTATGGAGCCTTCTTGGAATTGTTGAAAGGATTGTGTTGTAGACTGGCTAAGTGGTTGTTTTGTTTCATAAACACATGGCACAAAATAGGTGAACAAACCCATCAGGACAAGATTTGGCAGTCCATCTGCAGCTAAAAGACACAGGCCAAAGTGCACATTGTGGACAGAGAGGACTGCTAGTTTGAAAGAGAGGCCATCCATGTCAAAATTGAACAGCCCTCTTTCCACAGAGGAGGAAGGATACAACATCATCTATCTCCAGTCTGCAACACGGTCCTTTCCACAGTTCCAAGAAGGCTCCACACCCATTTGCACCACTCAGGTGACCCTGATGACACAAACCTCCAGGTGGCCCTAAAGACTCTCTAAAAGAATGCAAATGACCAGCTGTCTGTAAGGAGTATAAATCCTTCCATTCCCCACCATCCAAGAAGCTTCTTTGATGAGAAGCAAAACATCTTCAAAAAAAAAAAAACCAGAAAGTCCAGTTGCCTCTTGAAAAAGCATTTTTGGGACAACCATGACCTGGATGACTGAGACTCTCCATAGAATTCATGATCTCACCTTCATCCAGAGAGAATTTTTAGCAGTATACATCAGATATCCTTTCAGCCATGTCTCACTGTCCATGGAATGTCGGTTCATCCTTCCCCACCTGAAGTGACTCTATTTATTTAAAAGTACTGAAAGTTTTTTGTGTAAAGTGGGCCTTTCCTCTCCTCCAAGAATGCAAGCAATCCTCTCAGAAGAGCTGGATGGAACTAAGCAACAAGATCATTTTTCTTCCATTGGCCTGAATTGTGAAATAATAAAAACTGTTGAAAACGTGCCACATTGCTTTAACATTTGCAAGACCTAATCACCTTGGCATTTGACAATGTGTGAAGTATGTTCTGTTTTACCCTAGCAAAGGTTTGAGCAAAAAATAGGAACTAAAACATAAGAACTGAAGAGTAAAGGCAAAGGTTCCCTTTGTACATATGTGCTAGTCATTCCTGACTCTAGGAGGCGGTGCTCATCTCCATTTCAATGCTGAAGAGCCAGCGCTGTCTGAAGACGTCTCCATGGCCATGTGGCCGGCATGACTAAACACCGAAGGCTCACAGAATGCTGTTACCTTCCTACCAAAGGTGGTTCCTATTTTTCTACTTGCATTTTTACATGCTTTCCAACTGCTAGCTTGGCAGAAGTTGGGACAAGTAATGGGAGATCACTCCATTATGTGACGCTAGGGATTTGAACCACCAACCTTTGTGATCGAAAAGCTCAGCATCTTAGCCACTGAGCTATCACGTCCCTAGAACTCAGAGTACTGGAATAGTATTCCCATATGTTTTCCTTTTGCAGAACTTGGGCTATAAGGCTGTGTACAGTGTCTCATTTACAAACAGATCACCTGCTGTTTTGGATACCATAAATCTCATATAGAGCGGAAAAGGGGTAAAGAAATAAAGAAGTTGTTATTTAGATCAGTGTAGAGATTGGACAGAGATTTGAGAAAGCTAGCAATGCATTTGCTGAATTCCGGAAAAAAACACAACAACACAGAAGTTAAGGGTACTTTGCTCTCTTTTAGAAATCAATGCCACTTAAATTTGCAATTAAACACCTGCAAGTCATTGATTCCAGTTGGAATTCAGCATGCCTATTTGTTGGATTGTAGAAATCAAAATAAAGCATTTGGTTGCTAGCAACAAACAGCCAAAGTTATAGAGAGAAAGTTTTACTAGCTATGCAACTTTATAAATCAGTCCACCAATGAACCAAATAGTTCATGAGCTGAGGCCATTCATTAATCAATGTATTTTATTTATTAACTAATGTACTTTATTCATTGCATTTCTAAATCTCCACAACCAAATGACTCTAGGTAGTATACAAAGGTACTAATAGTGTACAAACATATGGACAACATATAAACAGAATATACCCACAATTTAATATTGCAGATGCAAAACTTAAATACAATAATTAGAGCAATATACATTCATGGTATTCCTTCAATAAATTAAATTTTAAAAGACTTCCAGCAGTGCATCAATTTCAACTTCCTTTTGGAAGGACCATAATGCTGGGACTAATCTAGCCTCTCTGGTAAAGCTATTCCACAACATGAACATAAATTCTTCTTGGTCTCACTATATTAACTTTATAACAATGAGAAATTAAAAGTAATTGAGTTCTTGTTCAATATCTTTTCCGTACATATGTGAGTATTACATGAACAAAGGGATGAAGTCTCAATCTTATGGCCATGACCAGCATCTTAATATTTTTTGACACACCCCCTAGATCAGGGGTCGACAACCTTAAACACTCAAAGAGCCACAAAGGTCCTAACCGGAAGCCACTCTTTCAATTCTGAAGCCGACTGGAAATCCGGTTTCTCCACCATAGAATCTTCTCCTAGTGTGGCATCCTTTTTCCTCTACCTGTCCTAACCGAAATTCCTATCAATTGTGGAGCTGACCAGAAAACCTACCCCTTGCCATACAGTCTCCTCCTGGCGCATGCAGGGCATGTAAGAGCTGTGGTGGTGCAGTGGTTAGAGTGCAGTACTGCAAGCTAATTCTGCTGATTGCCGGCTGCCTGCAATTTGGCAGTTTGAATCTCACCAGGCTCAAAGTTGACTCAGCCTTCCATTCTTCCGAGGTGGGTAACATGAGGACACAGATTGTTGAAATATGCTGACTCTGTAAACCACTTAGAGAGGGCTGTAAAAGCACTGTGAAGCGGTATCTAAGTCTAAGTGCTATTGCTATGTAAGCATCACTGGAGATGTGAAAGATGGAATCCCCTTTTATTGAACCAACCTTCACCCAAATCCCAACAGCTCACTATAAGCCCAAGAGTAAGGCTCTAACATGTACACACACCTCAAGCAGTTGCTTGAAGGAAGAAGAGAAGAGAAGAGAAAAGAGAGAGAGAGAGAAGCACTGCTATAACTGGTCCTCATACTTACAGTGGTTGGAGCATGAGTCCCTTCGGGGAGAGGGGGCGGTCTAAAAATCTAATTAAAATAAAATAAATAAATAAATGATTGGCATTTGCAACCTTCTATGCCAGCTTTATTTAATTTAGCGATATCAATAGCACTTAGACTTACAGTATATACCGCTTCACAGTGCTTTACAGCCCACTCTAAGTGGTTTGCAGTGTCAGCATATTGCTCCCAACAATCTGGGTCCTCACTTTACCCACCTCGGAGGGGTGAAAGACTGAGTCAACTTTGTGTATGGTGAAATTTGAACAAAAGTAGCCTGCAGTACTGCATTCTAACAACTGCACCACTTAATTTATTACATTTATACACTGCCCATGTTGCGATTCCTACAAATAAAGTAGATGGGGAAGCAAATGAACGACCTCATGATGTCCTCACTTAATGACCTGTGATGCTTTGCTCAGCTATGGCAATCAGAAGTGCTGGCCTGTCCATCAGTAAGCGGTGCAGTCACGTGATGTTGCATTTTATGACCACGATGCTTAACAATGGAAATTCCAGCCCCAGTTACAATCGTTAGATAAGGAGTACTTGTACCTGTAATGAAAGGAACTAAAGAGTCACTGGCATGACAGCATCATATGTGGGAACAAAAGGAGAAGGGAAAATCTCAGAAAACATATGAGAATTTTTCCAACTCATACATACCGGTAGTCAGTGATGGCTAACCTTTTTTTCCTTGGGTGCCAAAACATGCATGCTCATGACAGCCATAATACAATTTCTCTCACATGTCTAGCAGGCATCCCAGAAGTTTCCTGGGATCAAAAATGGTTGTGGGGGGCGCACCACACATACCCTGTGCTCCCCCTGCCCATGTGCATGCATCTCCTGCATGCGTAACAGAGACCCAAAAATCAGCTGGCTGGTGGGAGGCATGCACACATGCGCAGTGGAGCTGACCGGGGGTGACAGCTCACGTGCCAGGAGAGAGGGCTCCATATGCCACCTGTGGCACCCGTGCCATAGGTTTGCCATCACGGCTGGTAGTAGTACACACATCTTCTACTATAGGATTGTCAATTGTATTGCTTTCCAGTCTTTCAGGTTCTTTTTGAATTCTTTCTCTGACAAGATTCAGAAATAAGTAGGATGACCATCCAGAAGGAAAGCAGACAGGTTAATTTCACACCTAAGCCTCTGATCAAAAATAAAATAAAATAAAATTGTATTATAATGCTTGCTTGGGATAAGTATGGTAGGGGGAAAAAACCCCAGTCTTTCAAGTTTCACATATTAAATTTTCCTGGGTTTAACTCAGAAGATGTTGCTGGTATGGAATAAATATGTATATTGTTCTTTTTTTGATAACATTCGGTAGAAAATTCAAAGCCAGAAAGGTCAGGTTTTATATTGCAATCATAACATTGTGGAATTTTAAGGTTGTGGAAAATCACTACCCCGCCTGGTCCACAGAAATGTTTTTATAAGGCAACTGAAGTTTAGAAGAAATATTTCAGGTATCATACGCCTGTCTTTTATTTCTGAGTCAAGTAACAGTATGTAAACTGATATTTACAAAGAACAGGAAAAAATAACAAACATCATGTTAATAAATAAAAAAATCCTTATTAGGAGGATCCTTCCTTCTTTCCTCCCTCCCTCTCTCCCTCCCTCCCTCCCTCCCTCCCTCCCTCCTTCCTTCCTTCTTTTATTCTGTGGTCAAAATTATGGAAAAACCAGAAAAGCACATGATTCTAAAGTAAAGTTCAATGACCCTGGATCTCACAGGGTCAGAAAGTGACTGGCCCAAGGTCACCCAGCTGGTTTTGTGTCTAAGACAGGATTAGAACTAAGAGTCTCCTCATTTCTCTCCTAATGCCTTAAACCACTCCCCAAACTTGTTCTCCCTTTATATTGTAAAGGTAAAGGTTCCCCTTGCATATATGTGCTAGTCATTCCCGACTCTAGGGAGCTGTGCCGACTCTAGGGAGCTGTGCTGATCTCCGTTTCTAAGCCGAAGAGCCAGCACTGTCCGAAAACATCTCTGTGGTCATGTGGCCGGCATGACTAAACGCTGAAGGCGCACAGAATGCTGTTACCTTCCCACCAAGCTGGCCCCTATTTTTCTACTTGCAATTTTATATGCTTTTGAACTGCTAGGTTGGCAGAAGCAGGGACAAGTAACGTAACTCCGTTACGCAGTGCTAGGGAATCGAACCGCCAAACTGCCGACTTTTCTGATTGACAAGCTCAGCGTCTTAGCCACTGAGCCACCACATCCCCTTCTTTATGTTGTACTTCTCTTGAATTCCTGTGAGAAGACTCTGTAAAATTGGTTCTGGAGCAGAAACGGTTTATGGGAACATTTAGTTTTTAAAGTTGAACCAGGAGTTCCTGCTGGTATATTCAACCAACGTTGAAAATGACTTTTGTGGAAGTTTGGTCTGCTTTGATCAGGCAAACAAACTGACATATCCGTAATGATATCCTGCATTAAACAAATTTCCAATACTATCATGCTTAAAGTCTGATTTTTCAGCACATTCACCCAAGGTTGTAAATAATTCACATAGAACAATAAATAGAGGCTGCCTTAAAATTGATTTCAGTATATTGAAACATTAGTCTGTTTCCAGTCAATATCATTTGTTTCAGTTATCAATCTCTATCCAATTTTCACAGTAACCAATGAATAAAAAAGTACACAAAATTAACATTTATTTTCATATGTAAATTTTCCACGTATTTTAATATGTGGTTTTATTTGCAGTTTCCACAAGTATATGCATTTATGCATGCAACTTCAAAAAGCCACATTACAATGAGCAAACAAATATAGTCTACAAAATAAACACACTGAAGGATAACTGCGTTGTAAATTGTCCTAAAGAAATACAGGAGGCATGACTTAAAAATATGAACAAACAAAACTGCCTCCATCATTACTTTGCAATAATAAAGGAAAGGGAATTCAATAAAAAGAAATACATTTTGTCAGCATTCCTAGAATTGTTTGATGGTTATTAGAGATCTATGAGGTAACATAAAAGCTGTTCCCATTCTTCCCCTTGACTTTTCTTACTGTTGTGGGTCTGTGCATGCGCGTACATGCATGCCTGTATGAGAGGGTGATGAGGGAAGGAAATTCAACTGTGAATTATAGATTTTGTCAATCCTGAAGCTGACCTGGCCAAAGCCATCTTGGAGCTTCAGTGTTGCCACACTGGAGTGAGGGATAGGGAGGGGGAGGGGTGAGATTCAGGCGGTTTGGACCAATTCACATGAACCAGTAGTTCCGGCGATCAGTTGGCCCCACCCACCCATCCATGCACTAGTCTGTCCTATATTTCCTTTGTTTGAAGCCCAACTGATACGCGCGGCAGAGCGGATTGCCACACCTCACCTGTTTTACTCACCGAAGCTGCAGGAAAAGGTAAGTTTTAGAGCTGTTTTCAAATGCACTGCATGTGCCTAAAGTGTCCACTCAGCGAACTAGTTGTTACACCGTTTGAATCCCACCACTGGGGAGGGGGGATTAGAGATAGCTGGGGTTGTGTAGTCAAAATAAAATACTTTCTCTTGGGAACCAAGGACGTTCTCACACCCGATCAGTGGAAGGAGGAGTGATGTCACCAGACCAGCGGACGCTGCCTTGATTGGGCCATGTGACTGATAGTTTGGGATTGAGGGCAAAACGTTCACTTTTAATTAGGCGAAAACCAACCTCCCCCCCTCCCCCGGTTGGTTTTCACTGGATATGTGCCAGTTTAATATTTCCAATAAAGCTATTCTTCGAAGAATCCACTTGCCTTGGAGTTTTTTTGTTTGCAATGGATCTATTACTTGGAACCCTGACAGATTTCTCTATATTAAAAACAAAACTGGGAAGAGGGAATTTAGTCATCACGCCCCTGTCATGGTCAGATCACTCACTTCTCCAACTGGACTTCCCTGGCGCTACCCCCCGCCACGGGGAGGCGGAACCAGCTGGTCACAGATGGTTCCGCCCCAGGCGTCTGATGGAACCAGACAGGTTCCAGGCGGAGCTTGGGCCACCTCCTGCAGACCTGTCCCGCTCCCGGGCAGAGGACCTGGTAGCCGCGTGGAACAGTGCGGCCGCCGGGGCCTTGGACCGGGTTGCGCCTTTGCGGCCTCTCCGATGGCAACGATCGACTCGGGCTCCCTGGTTTAACGGGGAGCTAAGGGCGATGAAACGCCACAGGAGACGCCTAGAGAACAAGTGGAGATCCTCCCGCTCCGAATCCGATCGAACACAGGTAAGAGCCTACTTAAGGACCTACCTTGTGGCAATAAGGGTGGCCAAACGTCAATATTGTGCCACCCTTATAGCGTCCGCAGAGAACCGCCCTGCCGCCCTGTTTCAGGTGACCCGCTCCCTGCTGTCGCAGGGACAACGGGACCCCCCATTGCAGGGCAGGGCAGAGGAGTTTGGGGAATACCTGCAGGATAAAATTGATCAGATCCGGAGGGGGTGGACCCACTCCAGTGCTTCAGGGGGGGCGTCCGAGGCTAGTCTTGAGATTCCACGCTGGGAGGAGTTTGACCGTGTTGTCACCGAAGATTTGGACAGGTTGCGCGGGAGACTGGGAGCCACCACATGTTTATTGGACCCGTGCCCCTCCTGGTTGGTACTGGCTTCCTGGGAGGGTTCACGAGGCTGGCTACTGGGACTGGTGAACGCTTCGTTGGGTGAGGGCCTTTTACCAACCGCCTTGAAAGAGGCGGTGGTGAGACCCCTGCTCAAGAAGCCTTCTCTGGACCCAATGGAGCTAGCAAATTATCGTCCTGTCTCCAACCTTCCTTTTTTAGCGAAGGTTGTTGAGAGTGTGGTGGCTCAGCAGTTCCCGCGTCACCTGGAAGAAGATGATTATCTAGACCCGCGCCAGTCCGGCTTCCGACCCGGTGACAGCACGGAGACGGCCTTGGTCGCGTTGGTGGATGATCTCTGGAGGGCAAAGGATGGGGGTTGTTCCTCCATCCTTGTCCTATTAGACCTCTCGGTGGCTTTCGATACCATCGACCATGGTATCCTATTGCGCCGTCTGGAGGGGTTGGGGATCGGGGGCACCATATTGTGGTGGTTCCGCTCCTACCTCTCTGGCCGGACGCAATGTGTGTTGACAGGGGAGCAGAGGTCGACCCCGAGGCCCCTCACTTGTGGGGTCCCACAGGGGTCGATCCTCTCGCCTCTCCTGTTCAACACATATATGAAACAGCTGGGCGAGATCATCCGTGGTTTTGGGGTGAGATATCATCTGTACGCTGATGACACTCAGCTGTATATTTCCACCCCAAACCACCCCAACGAGGCTGTTGAAGTGATGTCCCGTTGTCTGGAAGCCGTGCGGGTCTGGATGGGTGACAACAGGCTCAAGCTCAACCCCTCCAAGACAGAGTGGCTGTGGCTTCTGGCACCCCGGTACAACCAGCACATTCCATCGCTGGCCATCGGGGATGAACAATTAGCCCCGGTGGAACGGGCACGCAATTTGGGCGTCCTCCTTGATGCCCGGCTGGCTATGGAAGATCATGTGGCAGCCGTGGCGAGGGGGACGTTCCACCAGGTTCGCCTGGTGCGCCAATTGCGACCCCTTTTGGACCGGGAGGCCCTGCACACAGTCACTCACGCGCTGGTGACGTCTCGCCTGGACTACTGTAATGCTCTCTACATGGGGCTCCCCTTGAGGTGCGCCCAGAGACTGCAGTTGGTCCAGAATGCAGCCGCGCGGGTAATTATGGAGAGATCGAGGTTCTCCCATATAACACCGCTCCTGCACGAGCTGCACTGGCTTCCTGTGGCTTACCGGGTGCGCTTCAAGGTGTTAGTTACCATCTTCAAAGTGCTCCATGGCATAGGGCCTAGTTACCTGTGGGATCGTGTCCTGCCCCATACATCCCTGCGACCCATTCGCTCACACAGAGAGGGTCTCCTCCGGGTGCCATCCTCTAGAGATTGTCAGAGGGCAGTGCCCAGGAGTAGGTCCTTCTCTGTGGCGGGCCCTACCCTTTGGAACGACCTCCCCCCAGACATTAGAACAACAACCGATCTCTGCTCCTTCCGCAGTAAACTGAAGACCCACCTGTTTCGGCTAGCCGGCCTGGCATAATTCGACAACTTTTCCACCCCTAGGTCATTTTTAATTGTCAATTTTAGTTTTTAAACTATTAATGTTATTGGGGTTTTAACCTTTTTTAGTATTGTAATTATTTATTTATTTTTTACCTCCTCTGTATGACACTGTGCTGACTGTTGCTTGTGTACATCGCCCCGAGTCCCTGTGGGGAGAGGGGGCGACTAATAAGTTTAAATAAATAAATAAATAAATAAATAATAAAACTGATGGAAGTAATGAAAATTTTACTTGAAAATCAGAGGTGGGAATTATTTAGCATGTGGCATAACCAACATGGACTTACAATATATATTACTATTTCATCTAAATTAAAACACACTAAAATAAAAATTTTAAAAGGATCTGTATTTAGATACCAGTGTCTAGGCCATCTAAACATCTAACCATTGAAGCACAGCATTGTTTATCTGAAAAAAAAATCAGAAACTGGACTGGTATACTGCATGCCCTCAACTTACAAATGGTCACCATTTGATCTACAGTTTGACATGGGACCTCACAGTCACACGGAGGGGAGGATGCTGTGCCCCATTTATACAATGGATCCCAGCAGATACCGTGTGAGGTATGAATCCTATTTTTTTAAAAAAAGTTTTTATTTTTAAACAATCATAAAACAAACAAATGTAGACACACGCAAAGTATAAAAACCATCCTCCAATTTCCTACAGTGTGTCTATTGGTTACCAAGCTTTTGTGCCTCCTCGCAATAGTCTTCACTTGCAATTTACATAAAGTCTCATATCATCACTCTAATATATATGTATACAATTATTATGATATGTATTTGTGTTATTTATTTATCAGTACAATTACAATTATTATGATTATTAAACATTGATTGACTATAGCTATTATTACATACTTTTTATGTGAAATATTCTAAATTTAAAATAAATTTAAATTATGGCAGTTAGAACAATTAATCAGTGGAACAGCTTGCCTCCAGAAGTTGTGAATGCTCCAACACTGGAAGTTTTTAAGAAGATGTTGGATAGCTATTTGTCTGAAGTGGTGTAGGGTTTTCTGCAGAGGTGGGTTCCTACCTGTTAGATACTCATACTAACTACAGTGGTTTCCACCAAGGTCCTCTGTTCTGACGGGAACAGAGGTTTGTTCCTATTGGTCGAGGGGCCTGACAACTCCCTATAAAAGGGCTGCTGTCAGACTCAACTTTCCCTGGATTGTTCTTACTTGTTGTGTTATAATAAAGAGCTGTTGTTACCGTTAAGCCTGTGTGTGCCTATCCATTACCCAATCTAACACTACCGGTTTGGACCGGTTTGGCTGAGTAGGTAGTAACTCGGCCACCCACGCACCTGAACCAGTTCTAATGTTGGCGGTGCTATCTTTAATTTTGCTTCTGCGCATCTGCAGAACAATCTCTGCGCATGCGCAGAAATTGTTTTGCACGCCGAACTGGCAATAATGCTGGTAGCAACCCACCCCTGGTTAGAAAACCTCCA
The DNA here is from genome assembly GCF_964273705.1 of Natrix helvetica. Taxonomy (NCBI): domain Eukaryota; kingdom Metazoa; phylum Chordata; class Lepidosauria; order Squamata; family Natricidae; genus Natrix; species Natrix helvetica. The sequence continues at coordinate 148,389,163 of NC_138552.1, forward strand.
AGGTCCCTTTCAACTCAGTTATTCTATTTTATTCTATTAATAATTCCACTTAGATGTGGGAAAACAATATGAATGAACTATAGAAACCAAATGCTTTAGGCCAAGTACAACATTTGGAAATAAAGGTTTAGATCAAGATTTTCACAGGTAGAGTAGACTGATATTAAGGGAATTGGGTTTAGGGCCAGGTGAGCATTGAGCCATCTCACTGATTTCACCTATTCTGAACATTATGAAGTATGCATTCAGTCTAACAGACAACAATGGGTGATTATTTCTTAAACAACTTTCCCTATCCAGGTGCTTTCCCCATCTGTGTCAGCTTGCACTGTTAGTGCTGAGGTTCAGAAAGACAATCTTAACATCTATAGGCCTTTTTAGGAAGATATCACCAATTCATGATTCATATAAATTGTTTTCTCTTTTATAGACTTTCCAATACCGCTTTGAATATTTGGCTATCGAGAAATAAAATATCTTAGGCAATAAAGTATCTTATAGCTAATTTACTAACCTACCAGCTATATTTCTGTGAAATCTGGGGAACAGGAATGATTTTTTTTAGTAACCAAATGAAAATAAAAGAAAATCTGTCTAAAATATGAGTAGCTAGAATATTATGTCCTTCCTATTGTATAAATTTATATTTGGCCTTTTTGTGTGTGTAACTGCTAGAAAGCTTTTAAAAAGTGTTTTCATACCAGCAACTGCATTTCTCCTTTTTCTACATCTACTCTAAGTAAATGAATTTTCCCATTCTTTTGACCACTTCCTCAAAAACAGTAAAATATTATAATTTATCAGTAAGAATTAGTCAATCTTGTTTTATAGTTTGACAAAAGGTTTCTGCTCTGAATTTCAGTGGCTGGATTTGAAACACTGTTACCTATTTTCAAGCAATGACAGACATTATTACCAGGTTGTGAAAACCTTATAAATGTGAATAGTTTAATAAAGTACTAAAAAAACAACACTTAATTTCTATTAGAAAATGTGTTCTGTTCTGTTCACCCCAATGTGTGTGGTGCATACATATGGATTGAACATCCCCCCCCCCCCCTGTTATATGCTGTAAATTATTATCCTAGCTATTCCTTGGGTGGGTATGATTGGCAGTGCAATCTGTAACTTCTTGGTATCAGGAAATAACCCATCTCACAGGAAAGGATTAGTCTGAAGGTATAAACTTTCCTGCTTCAATCCTTCATTGAAAGAGTAGACTTCCTGATTGAGGATACTAGTAATTCCAAAACTGTAGAAGAAAATATCTGTAGCTTAGAACTGAACTGTGGAGTCCTTGATGGTCTCTGAGGTAGTATTCAGCAGGTTCTGACCAGTTCTGGAGAACTGGTAGCGGAAATTTTGAGTAGTTTGGAGAACTGGTAAATACCACCTCTGACTGGCCTCACCCCCATCTATTCTCTGCCTCCCAAGTCCCAGCTGATAAGGGGGAAATGGGAATTTTGCACTAACCTTCCCCTGAAGTGGTGGGAATGGAGATTTTACAGTATCCTTCCCTAGAGTCGGTGGGAATCAGTGGTGGGTTCCTATTGGTTTGGACCGGTTTGGCTGAACCAGTAGTGGTTTTGGTGGCCTGGGTTGCTGGAACCGGCAGCGACCCAGGCTTGCCACGCCCCCAAACTGGTTCTTCGGGTGGCACCATAGGCATCACCACCTTGGTTTTCGCTTCTAAGCATGTGCAGAACAATTTATATTGCACTGCACATGCACGCACAGTGCGCATCAAGCACGCAAAAGAGCGAACCGGAAGTAGTGTCTGCCAGAACTCACCCCTGGTGGGAATGGAGATTTTACAGTATCCTTCTCCACCAAGCCACACCCACCAAGCCATGCCCACAGAACCGGTAGTAAAAAAAATTGAATTCCACCACTGGCTTGGTTATTTATTTGAGATACTTCATGTATCAATACAAGTCTAGGAACATAGAACATGGTGAACAAAAAAAAGATGTAAGTCTCAAGATGTTCCTTTATTTGGAGATTAACTAATTTTTTGTGGGGAGAAATTTGGGGGTATGGGATGAAACATATCTGCTCTGTGACAATATTATTCCTTGGATTTGTTTATGATAAGGAACATGATTTTCAAAGTCAGAACTAATTACTAGATGAAAATATCTGTTTCATTTGATTTACACAACATAAACACTTTTATTAGTTTATATCTTGTATATTTTTCACCATTTTCCTTTTGCCATTTGAAAAAAAAAGACAATGACAACTTTTGCTTGGGCTTTCTTTACACAATTCTTTAGGAGCCAAATACATTTTTGTGGTATATTTATCCATTTCTATTGTAAGCACAGAATCTCTTGCTGATTCCACTATTACTTTTAACTCTTCCCTTGCTTGACCTTCAAACAAGATTGAAATGCAGCCACCTGATCCATGAATAAATTTCACACAAAGACACTTTACTGCATGCAGGTAAAATTTAATGCTGGAGAAAAATCAAGCATGGATATTTTTATTTAACCATCCTTCTTATAGTTGAAGAGATTCCATTCTGTCCATTTTCTATATCACCAAACCCCAATGAATATTATTTGAATGCGTGTTTGTAAGCTGCAAAGAGCTAAACACATTTGTCTTTGGGGTAAAAATTACAAAGACCAGCATCATTTGTATTTTAATGCGGATCTTTACACAAGCTTCTCCTTTCGTGAAATACTTGAACCCAGGTTCAATACTTCCTCTTGAGGAAGAAAATACATCAAAAGGGAAATAAATCTCCATCAAAATCAGGAATGAAATAAAAATTGAGACTCTTATTTTGAAACTTCAGTGATAAAAGGTTTTATGATCATTTTCAAGCAGGAAAGAAGCTTTTTCAAACACAAAATAATAAAAACAAAAACAACAGTTAAATAAATTGTTTCTGAGATACTATAAAAAATCAATAATCCATTTCATCCAAGCCAGGCAATGCAAGCTAAAATGTCTACTTTCACAGTGATAAGTTATTTCACAATCATGTTGATAATCAAAAAATGTTTTCAAGTCACCAACAAAAATATTACTTGCAATATGACAAGTCTGCAAGGACAGAACACAATCTGTTTAGATACTAAAAAGTGTGAATAGCAACATCTCAGTAGTTTTATGAGAAATAGATATATATCCCTATGCAGGTTGTGAAATATTATGATCTACTGAGAGGCCTGTTCTCTCACCCTATCATGTCAGCAACATATTATGTGAAAATGTGAAATGATCTTGTTGGCTCTGGAATCCCTAATAGTGGGCTGGACTTTGAGAAAAGTCAGTCAACTTCAAGATGGCTTATTTTCAAGATTGGCTCCTCATGCAAGGCAGATTTTCCCAAAGTCATTTGTATCTATCTCCAAGACTTGATGGGACTATCCATTATTGCTGTTATTATTATTATCTATTTATAGCACTATTATTATCTATTTATAGCACTTTAACTCAGCAGTTAAAGACGCTGAACTGACAGCTCAGGTTCGAGACCAGAACTCCGTGGAACGGGATGAGCTCCTGTTACTGGCCCCAGTGCCTACCTATCTTGCAGTTTGAAAGCATGCAAATGTGAGTAGATTAATAGGTACCACTTTGATGGGAAAATAACAGCTTTTCATGTGCCTTTAGCATATAGTCATGCTGTCCACAAAACCACCGAAATTGTCTTTGGACAAAACTGGCTTTCTCAGCCAAGAAACAGGATGAGCACCATGGCCTAGAGTCTAACATGACTGGCAGGGAATCCTTTACCTTTTATTCATAGTATTATTATTATTAATGTATTCAATTTCTATAGCTGCCCATCTCAGTCAATGACTCTGGGTAGCTTTACTTATTAGTTTAAGTAGCATTTATTAAATTGTTTATTTGGGAGTCAATGAACAATTTGAAACCTTTTATGATATTTGGAAACTCTCAATGTAAGCTTTTGGATCCCAGAGGGAGAAGCATATCTTATACATATAGCCTGTATATTCTTGATTTACATCAATTGTGTTCATCTGACTTTTGTAGTGTGAGTTTATATTCTGCATTACTGTATTGTTTTTAATTATTTTATCCTATCTTTAGCTCTTGGATATGAGGCTTAACATAAATAGTCAAATAAACAGAAGCACAAATAAGTCAACACTTTTTCAGAAGGTACAATTCCATTAACAGGGTCATGGAGCTGGAACCTGCAAAAAACATATATGTAACAAATCCAGGAGTTGAATTCCCTGCCCCTAGTTTTCCAGCATATCATTTTTTTTAAAAAAAAATCAATAAACTGTTGAAACTTTAGCATAGAGTAGGAGACTAAAATTGAGGGATGTTAGAAAAATGGGTGAAACAAGAAGAATTCCATCTCTTCCATTGTATGCATGTTAATTTGGATTCAGCCCTAATGAAAATTATTGAATTAAAGAGGAAAGAGGAAACATATATACATTTGGTAATACATTATGTAGTTAGAAGACTATAACTTATCTGTCCTATGTGGTGGATGTTATAGCTCTTATATTATATGTTGTTGACAACTTATGTTGTTGTTGTTATTATTATTATTATTTACTTTATTCATTAAACATGAAACTCAGCCAACTGAACATTTAAAGATGTGTCACAAATACCATTGACTGGTGCTAATGATTGATACGGGTTGCTGCCAGCATCCTAGGTATCAACCAAGTATCTTCTTAAAATGTACAATGTTCTGAGTAGCACAGTTTTTTGCAGTTCTGCTGGTGTTATTGCAGGAAGCAGAAATTTCTTGATGTGTTTTGCAAAATTCTTGGACGTGGTACCAAGTGCCCCGATGACAATCGGTATCACTGTTACATTTTTCATCCATAGCCGTGCAGTTTCAATGGCCAGGTCATGATATTTCGTGATTTTTTCCAGTTCTTTTTCTTCAGCTCTGGCATCTCCTGGTACAGCAATATCAATAAACTGTATGCTTTGGCCCTCGACAACCGTGATATCTGGCATATTGTGTTCCAAATGACGATCCATCTTTTCAAAGGGCCACCAAGAAGGAAACCACAATCCACCCAAACTGGTAGGGCAAGCTATTATGGGGAGCAACCTCCATATTCACTAGCATTGATGAGATTACCTGGTGAACAAACAAACCTAACTTACAGATAGAATTAGACCGAGATAGATAGAATTCCAATATAAATGCAGAGAGGTAGCAAAGCTACAGATAGAATTCTAACTTCGTTGGAAACTGGGGTGCACATCATGGGAAACAGAAGGTGAAAGAATGATTGCACTTCTCCATCTTCTGTTTCCTATCAGATAACTGATGTCATCACCAGGTTGTTCAATCGGTGATGTTATGTCTGCATTTATTTGTTTGCAGCAATAAACAAAGGATTTGTCTTTGCCAAATTATATTAAGTCATTTTCTGTATTAGTGCATTTAATGAATCCAAGAATCACCAAAAAAAGCAAGATTGCAGTTGTGACTGTGCAATTGAAGCTCCACCTTTTTTACATATGTCATGTACTTCTTCTGACAGGTACCACCAAGCACACCCCAGCTACTATTCTAGTTCTGCCCATTGATAGTAGCTATTCCACCTAATTGTGTACAAAACACACATTCCTCCTGCTAGATCCTGTCCATACTTTTAATGCAGAGCACGTTACTCTCCTCCTTATCTGATTTAATTTCTTCTCGCCACATCTGATTTTTGTCATGCAACATCTCCTGTATCTCCCGTTCACCCTACGGCTCAAGTTTCCTGGGAATTCTTATATGATTAAATCAGTCATAGAAACAACAGCAGGGTAGTAAAGAAATAATAATAAGGGGATCTAGGAAAAGGATCGTTTCACAATTACATTTCCCGCCGCAAAATAATTCTACCATACTGCATTTCCATACAGGCTCCTACAAAAATGCATATAAGGAAAATAGAAGAATATTTGACCAATAACTTGACTGACCTGCAAAAACTTTCAGGATAGTTTGTTCTAAATCATTTTGATCTGGTGTTCCATTTCTGACAACAACACAGATTTTAAGGATTAGCCTCTCTTCTGTATTGCTCCCTGAGGACCATATAATGAAATGACAGTCAAACATAGAATTAAAGGCTTATCTTGGAATGATCCTTTACAATGAGGCAGTCTAGTTTTATTTCCCTTTTATGAAGTGGGAGCTAATGTGGAGAAACATTAAGAAACTGTCTAAATCTACAAAGGAAGGAGGAGAGAGAAAGGAGTTGAATATAAATGGTTTTGCCATTACACTCTTCCCAATTCTCTGAGCAGTAAAAAAAAAAAAAAGTGGGGGTAGCTACAAGAACTGCAAGATTTACAGCACAATCTACACATATTTACTCAGTCATAAATCCCAGTGGGTTAAAGGAGGGCTGTGCGTAGGTAAGTGTGCATAGTAAAAGTCTGTTTTGCAGAATAGAGTGCTATTTAAAGTGTCTATGTGATACAGTATTGGCTGGTATTGTTAAATGCTATGCCATATTCAACAGAAATCAAGGTGACCTTGAATTTATATATATATATATATATATATATATATATATATATGTATATGTATATGTATATGTATATGTATATGTATATGTATATGTATATGTATATGTATATGTATATGTATATGTATATGTATATGTATATGTATATGTATATGTATATGTATATGTATATGTATATGTATATGTATATGTATATGTATATGTATATGTATATATACGATTCAAGCTGAAACCAGTCCTGGAGATTTTCCCCTCTGCCAGTTAAAGCTATACACAGTATGATCAAATTATGTATACAAATGCAAGGCAGCTCAGAAGAAATAGACTTTTAATTGAATGGATAACTACCAATCAAAATCAATTGACTATAAAATAATGCATCCCATTTATTAAATTAATTGACTCTCCATCTGGACTTAGCTACCATTCTTTCTCACATCAAACCTTTCCCAATCTCTTTGCAGCGAAAACAGCCAAAAAGAGCCGGGAGGGGGCGGAGGAGGATGGAAATGAAGTAAGTCCAAGGGGATCTGTGTTGGGGAAGGAAAAGAAGAGAAAGGGAGGCAACGAAGCCCTTGGGGATGAGTTAAAGGTAGGAGGCAATTGGATAGCCAAAGATAGATAAACCTGTGTGTAGTCATTTTACCAGATTTGTGCTTTTAGGATTTAATTCAGCAGGCAAGCAGCTGTTCCCAAAAGTTGGCTAATCTTCAAAGACATCCATTCTTTTCAGCTATGATCTGCAGCTATTTACATCTGCCACTCAATTGTTTATTTTCAACATTCTAATATTTCCAGTAAATGTTAGAGGGTATTTCACCCCCAATTGCTGCACTCCCAATTCCAGGTTACATCATCTAGATCAGGGGTCCCCAACCTCTGGGCTGCGGACTGGCCCTGGGCCTTGACCAACCAGGAACTGGGCCACACAAGTGAGCAAAGCCCCCTCCATGCATGTGCGGGATCCAGGCGGTGCATGAAATCACGCACACCAGTCCGCTAAAAAACTGCCCTCACCAAAACTGGTCCCTGGGGCCCCAAAGGTTGGGGCCTGCTGTTCTAGATACTCTTAGCTGTTCTTTCCCATTTCTTTCAAGTAATCCAAAAATGTATACAGTGAAATGATTGAAGGCAAACATTCAATGGAAAGGGAAAACTGGAAAGACATAGGGAAGAATTTCATCTGAATCCAGAAACTGATTTAATGGGATATGCATTTTAGTTATTTCTTTTCTAACATTGTGGTTATAGCTGTTCCAGGAAATAATGCCCCCCCTCCCCCCAGTTTTAATGATAGGACAAAATACCTATAATTCTCATATCTGAGATGCAAAAATCTAGACAACCACTAGATGATAGCACTAGATACTGAGAATTCTAATTTTCTGTTGCCATCTTGTGGTGATTTTGCAGCGAGTTATGGTAGCCCATAGGTTTTTTCCAGCCATGTATGTTAAATTCATTAGTATTATTCAGGAATTACTATTTTCTGTCCAGATACCTCCAACTCTATGGAATGTACTGTGTACTCTGATTCTTGAATGTGCTCTGATTTGTTTTGATCCTTTCCAACACTGATTGGAGATTGATTGTTGTATGCTCTGAAACTAATATCATAGCAGCCATAAACTGCTGCCTGTTGATGAATGCATCGTCTAGTAGATTGCATATATATAGATCGTGGATTGTATAACATACTAGAATTATTTATGAGTTTGGGATACATGAACATCAATGTTTTTTCTCTGAAATGGGTAGGGTTTGGGGAAAGTTCCAAAGAAAAGGAAACCAATACTTCAAGAAATATAAGCTCTTATCTCTCTCAAAAATTGTGGGAAATATGACAAGTGCTATCTATTCCTTCCCATTTCTGAAAGTGGAAAAATACATAAGGCCTGCAAGATTGAGTTCTCAGCTGTAATCTGGCAGTAATCCATGGAAAGGACTAATGATTGACTGGGATACTTGTCTGCATTCTCATTTTAATGTAAGCATCTGTGGATTGCCTCTGAGTCAATTTGGATTGTTGGTCCAATTCAGCTGTTTGAATTGATTTGAAAAAACATATAAAAAGAGGAGCTTTTTAACATGTACAACATACCTTCCAAATTGTTGGATTAATTGAATTAATTTGACAATTTAATGCCATCAACCTAAGCTTCAGACTGAAGCTTCATGCAGTCTTACAAAGTCACCTTGAGTTGCTTGCTTGATGAACAATTCCACTGAGAAATTACTGGACTAGACTCTGCTAGATCATTTGCCAGAGCAGTCACGGTATTCTGTTTTGCATTCTTTTATACTGCAAACATCTTAGAGCATCAGTAAATTGCTAATCAACTTCTTCTGGACATCTCCAGAATTCAGGAATTGATGATTGGCTCAAAAGCCATTATGTAATACTGAAACCACTAAATTATCAGTCATTTCCTTCCTTGAGTGAGAAGTATAATATAAAAGAAGAATAATGAGCACACTCATACACTCTGAAGCTTCCCCACAGGAGAAAAATGACAAAAATGTGACAAAACTATACAGCCCATGGACATCTTTGTTCAAAGAACTAGCGTAATATGCTGTCATCAATTAAGTTTTAGACAAGTGATGGGGAAGCTTCACTGGAAATGAAAGAAAACTCCATATGTGATCGTCTTTCATGAGAAATGATGCTCAAGAATGATTGAATGGATAGGGCATCATATTCTAAATTCTATCTAGATTCTTTTGAATATATGGAATTACAACTTCCATAATGATCATATTATTTGGAAAATATGGGGTTGTGATATATAAATATCAAGAGAATAATCTCAGGTTTGGGAAATTTGTTCCTGTGCAACCTAAATCATTGTGAATTTACATTTTATGTCAACCAAAGTAAAGATGAATGAATGAATAAATGAACTGACATAGATATGATTTATTAACTGAGTATATTTATATAATTATTTCACTTTCAGACTATCTAACAGACATAATTATATGTGCAATGTAAGAAAATTACATAATATCCAAAGCAATACACAATGATAAAGACACCAGCTAACATAATCAAGGAGGGAAAAAATCAAACAGGCACATCAGACTGTTAGTTATAATATATTTTAAAAGATGTTCTGAGTATTGATAAAGTAAAGAATTGTTAAAAATCAATGATCAACATGCTGAGTTGCTTGAGTATTAAAAATGATACGATTGTGTCCTTGTAACAAGTCACTTTTGTTCTTGCAAAGACATAATTTTGGATAACTTTCAATTGAATTGATCTTCTAAACCACCAAGTATGATATGAATGATTTCCACATGCCCATTTTTTCTTGACTTTCTTATAATACTGCACAATAATACATGAATTAGCAAATTAAAGAATCAAAGAACCATAATGTTAACGTTCTTCTACTTCAATCCCCTGCCCAGGGCAAGTATCTTCAGACCATCCCAGACAAAAGACTGTTTAGCTTTTGACTGGAAAAGCTCCAGTAATGCAATAACCATGAGCCTTCAGGAGACAGGCTGTTCCTCTCACGGTCAGGGAATTTTTCCTTATTTCAAGTTCAAATCTTGTTCTGTAAAGCTTCTAGCCACTGATTCTTCTCCTACCCTCAGGCACTATGGAGAATAAACCTAAAACTTCTACTCTATGACAGTCTTTCAAGTATTTCAAGTACCCCTTAGCCATCTCTGTTTTTATGTCCAGTTCTTTTACCAATCCTTCAAAGGCATTATCCTCCAAGCCCCCTTGTTCCTCTTCTCTATATTCCATTCCTTACCATCCTTCTTATACTATAATGGCTAAAACTAGACACATTGACTAATGTAGAATAAAACAGAAGTATTGCTTACTATGATCTCAACTTTATCTCTTTGATAATGTAACATTAGGTTGCATTAGCTCTTTTGGCAGCTGCAATGTGCTATTGGCTTATTCATTTATTATTTATTATATAATAATTTATCATTAAATTATTGATATAGTTAGTAATATCATACATTGCTTGATGTGTGCTTCACCAGGACACCCAGATCCTCCTCACAAGTACTCCTACTGAGCTATCAAGATATCAACTGCCTATCTTGTATTTTTGACCTGTGTTTTCCCCACCACTATTTTTCCCCCATCAAAGTATAGAGGCTTACATTTCTTGCCACTGAACAGCATTTTGTTGGGAAGAACTTAATTTGCTTCTAAATTAAACCAGCAATGCAATTAAACGCCTGTTTTTTTATATGTTTGCAAGGCATCATTTAATTATAAATTGTAGCAGCAACACATGTTGTCTCTGATTTTAAAAAGAAGTAAATCTAAAGCCATGAAAAGAACAGGGAGAAAAAAATCCTGTAAATTCTGTGTGTGTGTGAGAGAGAGAGAGAGAGAGAGAGAGAGAGAGAGAGAGAGGGAGGGAGGGAGGGAGGGAGGGAGGGAGGGAGAGAGAGAGAGAGAGAGAGAGAGAGAGAGAGAGAGAGAGAGAGAGAGAGAGAGAGAGAGAGAGAGAGAGAGAGAGAGAGAGAGATTCTGACCTTCCAAACCTGACATATCTCCCCCTTTTTTTAAAATCCTCAGTGGATGTTCAAAAATGGTTCAAAACCTCTCCAACTTCTCCCCTCCAACTCTGAATTTGTAAACCCAGACAAATAGAATAAAAGAGGCAACACATGGGGAAACTCCTCTAAAGAAAGAAAGAAAAAAAGTACCTGCTCTCTTTCCCTCCTGAATTCTAGTCAGAATCGGAGGATTACCAGTCTTCTTTGTTCTTTCTTTCCTTTTGCCTTTAAAATAGTCCCAGCTCATATTCCCAAAGAACAGAGGGCTTTTATTATTCTACCTTTGGTGCCTTCTAACCAAAAATGATGAAGTGGGATAGCTATTGTACTGTTTGCAAGCATAATTGGAAACAGCTTAAAAAAAAGAAAGAGAAAAGGATGTGATACATTGCCCTATCTTCAAATACTGATCAGAATAGACCCCTACAGCAGAGGTGGGTTGTTGCCGGTTTTACTACCGGTTCGCAACCCCCGCGTCCGTGTGCCCTTCAACATAAATTGTTCTTTGCGCATGCACAGAAAAATTTACAGTGAACTGTGCACATGCAGTCACTAAAAACCAAAATGGCCCAGTGGCGGCAAGGGAACTGGTTTGGGGATGTGGCAGACCTGGGTCACTGCCAATTCTGCGACCCAGGCCTGAATTCCACTACCTGTTCGGCTGAACCGGGCCGAACCGGGAGCAATCCACCTCTGTCCTGCACCCATTTTTTTTTAATTACCTCCATTTTTAATTTCCCAATTTGGCAATGGGAGTGAATTCCCAGGAGAGATAACCTTCACCCTAATATACCTATGGGAATGAAGAAGGGAAATCTGAGCTGAACACAAATAGCAATCCTCACATCATCAAGAACCTATCTGTGTCTAGATGAAAGGTCTAACCTGGTTACTTTGAATTAACCAGTTTTATACATTTACACAATCTTCTACTGTATATCATATGGCCTGTATTCAGATTGTTAGAATTTCATTTTGCATGCATCCACTTTCTACAGCGATAAACCTAGCAGGGACTTGGAGGACTAGAATAGAATAGAATAGAATAGAATAGAATAGAATAGAATAGAATAGAATAGAATAGAATAATTGAGTTGGAAGGGACCTTGGAGGTCTTCTAGTCCAACCCCCTACTTAGGCAGGAAACCTTACACCACTTCAGACAAATGGTTATCTAACTTCTTTAAAACTTCCAGTGTTGGAGCATTCACAACTTCTGGAGGCACTGATTAATTGTTCTGTCAGGAAATTTCTCCTCAGTTCAAAGTTGCTTCTCTCCTTGATTAGTTTCCACCCATTTTTTCTTGTCCTACCCTCAGGTGCTTTGGAGAATAATTTGACTCGCTATCCTTTGTGGCAGCCCCTGAGACATTGGAACCCTGCTAGCATGTCTCCCCTAGTCCTTCTTTTCATTAAACTAGACTTACCCAGTTCCTGCAACCGTTCTTCATATGTTTTAGTCTCCAGTCCCCTAATCATCTTTGTTGCTCTTCTCTGCACTCTTTCTAGAATCTCCACATCTTTTCTACATCGTGGCGACCAAAACTGAATGCAAATATTCCAAGTGCGGCCTTACCAAGATATAGTCAGCTGAAGGGTTCTACACAATTGTCTCCTTTCTTTGGCTAAAACACTTCGTACGTTTTTACATAAGGGGTCTCCTATTGGTTAGAGTGATATCTTAGGGCTGTCATTGCTTCATTTCTCTATATAGTTTTTTTTCCTCTTACCAATTCTGACCTGTACCATTTAGTTTCTCATCCATTTGACTTTCTCTCTCCCCCTGTAATTGGAGAGAGTACACTGAGGCTCTTATTTATAGAAAGGCATAAATAATAAAGGCTTTCCTATCACCATGTTATTTTATTACAAATAACCCCTCCTTATTTTTCTTTCAAGTAAGCACTATCTTCAGAAACATTTCCTTATAAACACCATACCCCTAATTGGAGCATATCTCTCTACAAGCATTATTTCCAGTCTATAAAGCAACATCTTATCAAAGATGCACAACATTTTTTAAAAGAAGGGAATAAGAGTGAAATCTAACCAAGCTCGGCATGTGTGCATACACAGTTGTTAGATTTGTTACTGACCTGGTTAAATGTGTTATATGAGCACAGCTTGGGTGAAACCATCTGATCGGAGCGCCTACCAGAAAATCCAAGAATTGTAGTTGGATTCTATTAAAAAGTAAATTGAACAGCTAGAATTCTATCAATTGCAAAGACCAAGACCACTTTTTAAAATAAAAAAATGGAAAGAGAGAGAGGAAAAGATCAATTGCTTTTCACCAGACTTTCCAAAGGGTGCTTATTTTATTGAAACAAGGACAAATTCAACTTCAGGGACATCTCAGCAAAACGTTCTCTTAAATCATATCTTTTTTTTAACTTTCAGTAACCTTTAGATACGTTTTGAATTATTGTCTTCATCAGTAAAACCTTCTATAACCTTCTTGTGGTATCTTCATCTTTCCCCCCCTCCCCTCACATAGAGGAAAAGGACTGTTTTCAAAAATAGAGAAAAGTATTCTTAGCTTCTGACAGTTTTACTATTTAACTGTTATTGTGTGAGAGAGGGAGGGGGAGAGAGAGAGACAGAGACACAGAGAGAGAGAGAGACAGAGAGAGAGAGACAGAGACAGAGACAGAAAGACAGATAGACACACACAGAGAGAGAGGCAGAGACAGAAAGACAGAGAGACAGAGACAGAGAGGGAGAGATAGACACAGAGAGAGAGAGACAGAGAAAGAGACAGAGAAAAACATTTACATCTGTGTATGTTTTCCTTAATTTCAGGAAAAAGTAACCACTCTACTAAAGAGGTTCAAGATGGATAAATGGGTTGACTCATGGCACCATTTGGCCACTGCCTTCCATTCTATAACATGAGGTCGACAGCATCAAGAAATGTTAGTGCAGTGGGTGCAATGATAGATCCTAGACTCAGTGGGAAATAATAGGAGAGTCTTTTTATGAGTCCCATAAGGAGAGAAAGAAAGTTTTTGTCCTTGCAGTCTATGAATGGGCCCTTTTTGACATTTTGGATAAAACGCAGACAGCACAGCCCATCAGAAATTGGAGGACAGAATGATTACATTTAATCTCCATATTAAATAGCCTAAAATGTCAAAGAAATGTCATGTTACTGCCAGCGACTCTTCTGGAGGTTGTGAAAGCTGATGAACTGAAGCAGATATTGGTCAGTTGAGTAGTTGGGTTGATATTAACTACAGATAATTTCCCTGACATTCACTTTGGTCTTGCCTAATGCGGGGCTAGTGGTTGTTTAGGTGTTCCAATGATATCAAAACTCTGCATCATTGTTTCTGTCTGTTTGCTGTTCCTTGTGTCCAGTTAGGCTGATTATGAGACTAAAAGGATGGAATGTTCCATTGGAAAAGTGTATATATTTTTTCTTTTCTACAGATACATCATTCATTCAGTTCTTATCTTCCTGAAACTAGATAAATACATTAAAGAAATTCTCTTTCAAATTGTGCTATTCCTATTTTTTACTATTTAGGTTTGTTTGGGTTCTTTTTTATAGTTTTGGAAGAAATGTCCTGGGTTCAGTTCCAAGTGGGGAAAAAGACACTGGAAACATGGAGGCTGCTTGGAAAGATGGTTTAATGGTGAACAGGATCACATGGCTTTAGCTCCTGAACAGAAAAAGGGGGATCATATGCTTCCAGATGTTGGGTGAAGAAGAAAAAGAGACCGAGATGCTGAAAGTTTCTGGCTTTATGCCCTCTCTGGCCTTTGATCTTGATCTTGTATTCTGATTGGTTGCCAGACTCCTGTGGGGCCATGCAGGAGCAACTCTCTAGGCTGTGTTTTGAGTCCACGTTTGGTTGAGCATTGCTTCTTCCAAGTGCCCTGTGGTGAGATGGGTAAAGGGCTATTACTATCATGCCTAATCCCATCACCCTGGAGCTGAAGGAGGAGATCTTTGTTATGTAGAATAGACAGGCTTGGGCATTTTAATGGCCCATTTACAAAATTGGGGGCTATTAAGAGTGAATCTGTTTCCTACCTAAAACATGTTTCTCCATTTCTCATCCAGGGAAATATAATATTCTGCCTTTTCAATATTTTCCAGGATATTTCATTTTTCTAGGAGAGGGGTGGGTTTTAACTTCCAATAATAGAAAAAGTGCATTTTAATGTATATATTAATGAAAAAATACATAAAATTAGATATGGGGGAAATTATCCCCCAAAAGCACTGTTTTAACAAGGTTGTTAAAATACATGCTTTAAAAAAAGTATTAGGAAAAATATTGAGGAATCAAAAAAATATTGCCTTGACTTGAAAACAAAAGGAAGCAAAAAAAAAAGGCAGAAAATGGGAAGGATCAAACCTTATTTTGGAAAAAAAAGAGAAATAAAAAATGAAAACAGATATGACAAATCATCCACATTCAAATAGCAAAGAGAAACGCTATATTACAGTTTTAATTCTAAGTGTTTTGGTTCTAATTCTAAGTGGTCAATCACTCTAGTTAATTGACAGTGCATAACACCACAAATTTAAAGCCACTTTCTGTTATTGATGTGCACAGTATAAGCAGACTCAGTGGATAATCAAGCCCATTCACAATGTAGCATATTGCTCAACTGTAAATGTTACACAATCAATTAACATAGAATATGTTAAATAACAAAATAGAAATATATAGTTTGTTAGCCACAATTTAAAAGGTGTGTAATAATGCACCTTTTCCATGGCAATAAGCAAGTTCTTGGGCTTCCCTGCAGTGTTGATCCAATAAATAACAGCAAATCCTTGAAACTCATAATGGCAGTTCATTGTGTTAAGGAGTCCAGCTGGCACATTATTGGCGTGTTACATTGCAAGAGCTCTTGGAGATGCTATTAGGGTCTCCTGTGCCAAAGTGAATGAAATTACTTCTGAAAATGCAAAAGGATATAAGGGAATATAGTTCAATGGTAAGCATTTAATTAAGGCCTTTTCAGCATCAAAAGTATCAAAATGAGATCAACAATGAGTAGAACTGATATATACTTGTATAAAGTGCATCTCCCCCGAGCCAACAGTTTTGAATGGCAATCAAAGCTGCATTTTCTCTACCACCGTTTGCACATCGTAATGTAATGGATGTGTCTCATCAACTCAATCAAAGCTTTCCATTCTTTCAATCTCTTTAATAAATGAATTAATTGGCACAAGTGATTTGGAATACATGCAATTTATCTTTGAGCAAATAAATATGTTAAAGTTTGTTTACTCAGTTGCTTGCTCGGTATTGAAACAGGTTTGTATATTTTTCAATTATTTCTAATTACTTTTGTTTTTTCACAATGGAGGCAATATTTCTCTGCTGGAATGACCAACCTGACTAATTAAAGACCTACCTAACTAAAGTGCATCCTAGCCAAAATATAAATATTCAGTCTGTTGAAGCACTAAATAGTGTATTTAATGTAGCTGCTGTGTGCTGATTACCCCCTACCAATCTCAGCTATCACATCTCTCTTCACACATTGTTGTCTAGTATACTAAAACTACCTACAACTAGTATAAATCTGGGCATGTTAAAGCATGATATGTCAAGCATATTTGAAATCACAAACATTGTAAAAGAATATTGAGCTTCTTTCATGCACTTAAGTACATTAATAATTTTATTGTGTTGCTATAGCCTGAATTCTTGCTTCTCAATGGGGAGGAGAGGTATAAAAGAACTCACAAATATTAGTGATGATCCAGTCATCATCTATATATAAAGCTGACAATATGAAAGACTTTTGTCGTACGTCCAGCTGGGACTACATTTGGCCATTGTGCTCCCAGCAGATTTATAGTTGGATGATCATTACTAAGCAATTCTAGCTTCTCTTGATAAAAATCCAGCTTAATTTTTAAGTTCTTAGGGTTTTTTGTTTATGAATAAAAATACCTGCACACTAACAGTTGTGAAACTTGTTTGCAGCACTTCCTGGATTGACTAAACTAGTGAAGAATCACAATTAGCTATATTGGATTTACTTCAAAATAAACTTCTTAGAATTAAGTCTCCAACCTTCAATTTTCCTAAATATAATTAATTTATTAAACTTCTAGACCGCCCCCTCTCCCCGAAGGGACTCGGGGCGGTGTACAGGTACAAATTTAAAACCATACACTCAAAATATACATAACTAAAATTGAATTAAATATCCCCTGTACAAATTTATAAAAATTAAAAACTTAAACCTTAAAACCAAATCATAAAATTTAAAAATACAAACTGAGGTGGGAAAGCTGGAATTAGGCCAGGCCGGCTAGGTGAAACAGGTGGATTTTGAGTTTCCGGCGGAAGGAGCAGAGGTCCGTAGTCGTTCTAATGTCAGGGGGAAGGTCATTCCAGAGGGTCGGGCCCATCACAGAGAAGGCCCTTCCCCTGGGCGTCGCCCGCTGGCACAGCCTAGTGGACGGCACCCGGAGGAGTCCCTCTCTGTGTGAGCGAATCGGCCGAAGGGATGTATAAAGGGAAATGTTTCTGAATAAACATGGATGCTAACTGGGACATGTATTCTACATATTCCAGCAATTTATATGCTGGGATAAAGCCAGTACTTAAACTGGGTAATGAAGTCAAAGCCCTACAGAGCATGAGACTGGGTTATCTGAGGGCTTATCTCTACTTGATTTCATCTTCCCATCCCACCAGATCCAGGAAAGTAGGCATGTTACAAATTCCATCTACAACTTGTGGGTCTTTTCAGTTGTGTTGGGCCCTCATTGTTTCTAAGCTTCTGAAGATCCCTCAACACCTGGCTATACCAACAGGTCTCTACATCCCAGGGGATGAGTGAACTAGTAAAGTGGCTCTGCTAGTATTAATATCCCTTCATCCATTATTTCTTTGTTTTAGCTGTGTTTTTATAGTTTTTACATAATCACTAATGGTAATGGTTTTAGTTATTTATTCATTGTCTTTAGCTTTGCCCTACACATCCCAGAGTAACTTGTTTGGCAAATTGGTCGGCTGTATAAATTAGATAAATAAGATAAAAATAAATTTTGGATGTCATGATTCTCTGCCTTCAATGAAGATCTTTGTGAAAGTTTTTACACCCCATTCAAATGTAGTCTAATGAAATGGATCATCTAGGTTGGTTGGATGGAAAAATAGTTGTAGCAACATGGGAAACCGCAGTAACAATTTCCAGTGGAAGGGACTGGGACTCAGAGGTTATCCAGGACTTTTTAGAGAGAGAAGAGCTCCATTGTCTCCATTCCATGATTTGATCGGCAGTTTATTTATTTATTTTACTTGGTTTATATGCCATACCACTCCTAAAAAACTCTGAGCAGCTTGAGTTACTGTATTCAGGAAAAAAAATACATGCATATACGTACATCAAATAAGTAACACAAAACTTACTCCTGTCACATCTGAGAGCAGTAGATCTGAAGCTATGTAAAGAGGCACAGGGATGGTACATCCTGCCAATCTATCCTCCTGGAGAGAGTTACTCTTGCCACAACATCTGTCATTCATTCAGCTCACAGGTAGGAGCTGCCCTGCTGAAACTGTACATCACAACCACTGCTGTGGATGAATTAGGTTGAAAGTAGAGGACCAGCAGGAGAGGGTGTAGTTTGCTACAGTGCCAAATGTATGCCTATTACCTCGATAGGCGTAAGTTGTGGGTTGTGCTTAGTACAATGACCATGTTGGTCTCAGGAGTGAGTCCTTGTCAGTTTTCTCACTGGGCTCAGCAATAAATCTCTTTTCCACACATTTAAACTTGTATGCAGGAATGGTACTAACAGGAGAACTTCACAGACAATTTAGTTATGGTAGGTAAGTTGCTTTATTACGGGTGAGATAGAAGTCACACATACGGAAAAAGTTGTGTGTCCAACAGAACACAAAGATAAAGCTCTAAAATTCTCTGCTCCATGGTTTAAATCCTACACTTTCTCCTCTTACCTTTTTCAGCCAACAGAAATTTAGCTGGTTTCTACTTACGGTTGGGAGATGACAACTCACATTTTTACATGCAGTTCGGACAGTTGGAGTTACATGCAGTTCAGTTGAGAATTGCTTGTTCCTGTCAGGGAAAAAAAAAATACCCTGTTGGAGATCAATGGACCGTGGCTGATTCCCTTCCGCATATCTTTTGAGATATTGAGAAAAATAAGTCTTTTAAAAATTCTAATTAATAAACAAACTTTAATAATAAAATAATAAAAGTAAATGAAACAGAAAATAACTAATTGGTTACATTTTGATAATGAAAGCTACGTTTGCCAAAGTTGGCTGCCGAACAAAGAAGAGAGGAATTTTGGAATGTGTAACGCGTGCGCAATAAATCACTTTCAGATAACATTTTGTTTTATGACCTGCGCAATAAAGCTTTCTTAGTTTAACTCTTGAATGTCAGTTTAGGCAGTTCAGGCCTAGCAAACTTTTTAACATCGTGACAGTTCCTGTGTCATTAATTTCAGTTCTTGTACCATCTGCTTTTCTTTCTTTCTTGTGATTGTACCTTCCTCCTACAGGTGCAGAGGTTTCTCTACCTCCTCCTTCTGAGAACTTTGTGCCCTTTTTTTCTTTCTTTCTCAGCTGGAGCTGATGACAGAGTCAGGGACCTCTATTCCTTCTCCTCTTGTCTGAATGTAACAGGGGAAAGCAAGTTTCCATTTCTTCTTCAGGTACTCTACCCCTCATTTTATTGACACCAGAAAACAGAAAGGGGGCTATTTAAATTTTTTCTCTCCCTCCCTCCCCTGTAGTCTGTAAAACTCCCTCTCACCTACAGATTAGTCATAGATTTTTTACTATTTGTATGATAGTAGACTAGTCTGAATGTGCCAACACGACAAAGTCCAATTGAATTCAGTCCTTTATATACTTGCATCTAATGGACAGAATCTTGCCAAACTAAAGCTATATCTTTCTAACCTAATACGTAGATATAACCTGAGAGATTCCAGGACTGGATTTCCCAAACCTTTTTCCCTCTTCCCAATCCATCTTGGGACTGCACAGTCTATTAATCCGGCCCTTTGTCTGAGAAAACTCTGTGTTGATCAAACTCTCCCCCTTTGTCCTGAAGGTGCACGTTCCATCACAGAATGTGCTGTAATTCCAGCCTGTCTCTTATGTATGATGAGTTCAAAATAACTCCACCATGGTGTATTTTTTCTCAAGTTTGTCATCATGTTGTAATTCTGAAATAAAGTCCAAGAAAACTGAGGCCAAATGTCTGGGAGAAGGGAGAGAAGGGGATGCAATAGTC
Organism: Natrix helvetica; assembly: GCF_964273705.1. Taxonomy (NCBI): domain Eukaryota; kingdom Metazoa; phylum Chordata; class Lepidosauria; order Squamata; family Natricidae; genus Natrix; species Natrix helvetica. The sequence continues at coordinate 148,409,457 of NC_138552.1, forward strand.
TAGGTGACATCATAGAAGCTTGGCATACAACAAGTGTGGCAAGAAAACACATAGCGTTTGTCATCTAAGGGTTTCTTCATGTTGTCTCCCTGATGCAGCTCCATGATGGCCTCTTATTTCAGGTTTCTTGAGGACATATCCTGAAAACAAAACTTCCATCTTGAAGCCACCCTGCTGTTAAGGCAGTCCGAAGCCAAATCAAGGTGATCTCACAGGAAAGTGGCAGTTCTAGTGGAAAATGGAATAAGGCTTCCTACACAAACAAGACAAAGTTTTGTGTTGTGATTGACATGCTCCTTCCCATAGGTGCTCCTTCATGGCCATTTCTTCACTGGCTGTTGGACTAAACAGATCTGAGAACTTTAGAGGCTGATCAGTTTAATATCTACCCAAGAAAATTGATGGAAATGATAATCAAATAAAAATAATCATGTAGAACAGCAGAAAACATCATTCAAGGGAAAGGATGCCATGGATGATTGAATTTTAATTGGTCAAGCCTAGCCTATAACAACAGGCTACATTTGATCCAGTATTTTAAGTCCTCTCTAGACACAAAAATGGACATTTAGGACGTGGTTTTGGAAGACTGTAGAGACGGGATATTTGCAGACTTACAACCTCATAGCCAACCAACCCACCCAATGTTATATTCTAATTACTTTAAAGTTCATATTTCCCCAAATCCCCCTAAAAATCCAGTGTGTTTACAAATGAGCTTAATCCTCATTGCAATTTAGCCAAGGGCTAAAAATACACTTATTTATGCAGGCCTTTTAACATTTTAATATTGTAATGTTATAAGTTTATTGTTTTAATCTATTGGTGTATTAGAACCCTAATGCTGTTTTGATATTGCTATAGTTTTTTTAAAAAAGAAAACTGTCTGGAATATTTCTCAGAGGACTTTGCTTCCCCACTTGTCTTACTCCTTATTTTGCTTGAAAAAAGTAAGCTGCTTACAGAATTTTCTACCATGCTCTACTGTTATTTATTTTATTTATTTTATTTGATTTCTAGACCGCCCCCACTCCCCGAAGGGACTCGGGGCGGTGTACAGATACCAAATTAAAAACCATACAAATAATCATAAATATAATTAAAATCGAATTAAACTTTAAACCCCTGTACAAATTTATAAAAATTAAAAACTTAGCCTAAGAACAACCCGTGAAATTTAAAAATACAGACTGGGGTGGGAGAGCTGGAATTAGGCCAAGCTGGCTAGATTAAACAGGTGGGTTTTGAGCTTCTTACGGAAGGAGCGGAGGTCCGTGGTTCTTCTAATATCAGGGGGAAGGTCATTCCAGAGGGTCGGGCCCATCACAGAGAAGGCCCTTCCCCTGGGCGCTGCCCACTGGCACAGCCTAGTGGACGGCACCCGGAGGAGTCCCTCTCTGTGTGAGCGAATCGGCCAAAGGGATGTGTGGGGCAGGATACGATCCCGCAAATAACTAGGCCCTGTGCCATGGAGCGCTTTGAAGATGATAATCAGCACCTTGAAACGCACCCGAAAAGCTACAGGTAGCCAGTGCAGCCCGCGCAGGAGAGGTGTTACGTGGGAGTATCTAGCAACTCCCGAAACTGCCCGCGCGGCCGCATTCTGAACCAACTGCAGTCTTCGGGTGCATCTCAAGGGGAGCCCCATGTAGAGAGTGTTACAGTAGTCTAGCCGGGACGTCACAAGCGCATGGGTGACTGTGCGAAGGGCGTTCCGGTCCAATAGGGGACGCAATTGGCGCACCAGGCGAACCTGGTGAAACGCCCCCCTTGCCACGGCTGTCACATGGTCGTCCATTGACAGCCGGGCATCTAGGAGGACGCCCAAATTGCGTACCCGATCCACGGGGCCAGATGTTCACCCCCAATGGCCAGTGATGGGATCAGCTGGTTGAACCGGGATGCCGGTAGCCACAGCCACTCCGTCTTGGACGGGTTGAGCTTGAGTCTGTTACTTCCCATCCAGATCCGTACGGCTTCCAGACACCGGGACATCACTTTGACGGCATCGTTGGGTGGTTCGGGGTAGAGATGTACAGCTGGGTATCATCCGCGTACGGATGGTAATCTACCCCGAACCCACGAATGATCTCGCCCAGCGGCTTCATATATGCATTGAACAGGAGAGGCGAGAGGACCGACCCCTGTGGCACCCCACAAGTGAGCGGCCTCGAGGTCGACCTCTGCCCCCCTGCCAATACAAATTGCACTCGGCCAGAGAGGTAGGAGGAGAACCACCGCAGAACAGTGCCCCTTACCCCCAGCCCCTCCAGTCGATGCAATAGGATACCATGGTCGATGGTATCAAAAGCCGCCGAGAGGTCTAGTAGGACTGTTGTGACCCAGCAGGAACCTTTGGAGCTGCAACCAGACTCCGACGACGAGGGGTCTGATGAGTCGGCTCTGGAAGATGTGGAGGACCCTGGACAGGGTTTCGACTCCGAGCAGGTATCAGAGGCTGGTTGGCCACCAGGAGGCGCCTGAGGCATGGAACAGTGGTGAAAGCCAAAGGGAGTGTGCTCCTGACGTCATGCCTTGGAGCAGTGAGGAGGAGACAAGGGAGTTGATTTTGGATGCTCAGCAATGGAGGGCTGATAGACGTAGAGAACAACTAAGCAGATACAGAAGATAATTAGACCCAGGTGGTTGTAATTAGGCTCCTCTCAAGATTGTATAAAAGGAATGACTTTCCGGAGGCTGGTTGCAGAGTTCAACTTATCTACCAGCGCTGGACAAGCGTTCTCGTGCCTGTGTCTTATCTTGGAGGTCTGGATTGCTGCCAAGGTCTGGTCGGTGTGTTGGTTTGCTGTGAATAAATCATCTAGCAGTATTCTTGACTTGGAGTGCTTTGGTGTGGGAAGAGGGGTATCAGAACACTCTACTATATCCCCTTCAGGATTGGTGGGGAAGAGACAATGTACTCTCTACAAAGGTCTAGAACAGGAGTGGGGAACTTTTATGACTTGTGGACTTCAACTCCCCAAATTCCCGAGTCAGCATGGCTGGCTCAGAAATTCTGGGAGTTGAAGTCCACAAGTCATAGAGAGGCCATAGTTCCCCACCTCTGGTCTAGAATGAGGCAAAGCTTGAGTAATTGCAGAAGATGAAAAATGGTGGTCTCTTGCCATTTAAAGTGGTAGGTGGGGAAAAAAAGAGAATAAGCAAAGAAGGTGTGTTAATGTGACTGTGAACCAGGGGTGAAATTCAGCAGGTTGTGACAGGTTCCGGAGAATCGGTAGCAGAAATTTTGAGTAGTTCGGAGAACAGGCAAGTACCACCTCTGGCTGGCCCCAGGAGTGGGGAGGGAATGGAGATTTTGCAATATCCTTCCCCTGCCGCACCCACCAAGCCACGCCCACAGAACCAGTAGTAAAATAAAATTTGAATTTCACCACTGCCATGAACAGTGAATGAGAAGTACTGTGATGGGAATGTGTTAACGACATGCAAAACTAGAAAACAAACAATCTGAAAGCAGGTTGAATTATAATTTTAGATCCTTGGATTTGGGGAACTGGAGGGAATACATTTTTCCAGGACCACTGCTCATACTTGCTAGATTCTAAGAGCCATGGTAGTGCAGTGGTTAGAATGCAGCATTGCAGGCTACTTATGCTGACTGCTGACTGCCTGCAGTTCAGCAGTTCGAATCTCACCAGGCTCAAGGTAGACTCAGCCTTCCATCCTTCCAAGGTGGGTAAAATGAGGACCCAGATTGTTGAGGGCAATAGGCTGATTCTGTAAACTGCTTAGAGAGGGCTGTAAAGCACTGTAAAGACTAAATGCTATTGCTATTCTAGGAGTTGTGTAAATTTTCAACGACAGAGGAATAATTGTACACTAAAGTATATCCTGTATTCTGGCATGAAACACTGCTATAGACCTATATTAAGTGCTCTGAATAGGAGCTAAATTTGTTTGGAACCTGAATTACTAATCAAACTTCAATAACAATATAAGTCTTTATCCATAATTCATTCATGAGATTTAATATAGTCCACCAGTTATTTGCTTTTTAGTTAAGCCTTTACTATAGCATACTCTTTGCCACTAATGTATTTGTTTCTATAGTGCAATTAAACCTCTAGCTAGTGCTGTTCTTAACAACAGAACTAAATTGCTTTACCTTTTGCATTAGTGACAATTTTTATATGGAAACACTATTATAACACATATGAATATATAACTAAATGAGCAAGCTTCCTGCTACCTCAAGATGCACTTAGCAAATCATAGAAATAAGACATCTGCTAGCCAATGAAACAATCTCATGGTCACTCAGTGTAATTTTACAATCATTTTACTACCCTCAAATTAATTCCTCTTAGTTAATTAACATCTTGTAACATAGGAAATTAATTATTATTTTTTCCTATTCTGCCAGATATATAATTGAAAAATACTGGAAAATCTTAATACTATTTTCTGGAAACAGTGATATTTAACATGACAAATAATACTTGATAAAATATAGCAGCAAATAGTCTTAAAGAATTTCTCAGTTTGGGATTGTCAGTTTCAATTTTGGTTCCAATTAACAGTTCCTAAAAGATTGTAAGTGTCTCAATAATGCTGTCATGGCATGTGGATAGATAGACAGATGATAGGCAGGCAGACAGACAGACAGACAGACAGACAAGCAAGTTGTGAATGTTAAATATTTAACAATGTTTTTATGGGGGACATTATTATTTTCTGTTCTTCAATTTTCATGAAAGTTCTGTTAGTTTGATTATTTTTGAAAAAAAAATATCACATTTCTTCATATGAAAATCCTCTTGACCAGCTGTCTCTTAAGTAATTTAAATATGCCTATATATTTCTTGTGCTAAGAAAGATATTACAGATTAAAATGTGCATGCAGTATAGCCATGCTTAAGATAGATATTATCCCTGGAGAAATGTGTACAAAACACATAATTGCTTTATTAGGAAATTATTATTTATTTACTGTTAATTAAGGATTGTTTATTTGAATTAATCACAGCGCAAATACAAAAGCACTTACTAATGGGAAATACCGCACACACTAACTGCATGGAAAACAGCATGATCTTGTAGGTACCGTATATAGAAGGAAAGACTTGCATACACATTGTTAAGTAATTAAGCTCCCCGTTAGGAGAGCGAGTATGCAGAGAAGCGTAATGAGAGCGATATGGAATAACACGCACAAACCAGCATACAGAGACACTGAATAGTATAAATATATAGTAATTTACTATGTAGAAATATAGAGGTATTCAGAGTCCAATTAACAGTCCAAGTCATACACGGTTCAGTAATTCAGTTATCAAAATAGTCAGTCTAGCACACAAAATATAGCTAACAGTAGCAAACCACAATACCTCACAATACACTGACCAGCGTCTAACGAAACAGAGAGCTAACAGTCATTCTGGCTCCCTCTTATGGCTGCTTGAGGTAACAAACCAATTACATCTCTTAAGCATTTAAAGTAACAACTACATTTGTAACAATCATAGCTTATATACATTGCCAAGCCAAGCCTAGGGTTACATCCCTAACACACATCTTCTTCCAATTGCATATAACTAAGTCCACTGAATAACAGATAGCAATAGCAATAGCATTTAGACTTATATACCGCTTCATAGTGCTTTACAGCACTCTCTGAGTGGTTCACAAATGTCAGCGCATTGCCTCCAATAATCTGGGTCCTCATGTTACCGACTCGGAAGGATGCAAAGATTGAACTCCTGGCAATGGGCAGACTTAGCTTGCAATACTCCATTCTAACCATGGTTCATAACATGTATATACATGTTAATTTGTTATATTAACAAATTTGTGTAGACCAGCCAAGAACCTGAACAGAGATTTATACCTAAAATGACTATGTGCATAATAGTAGGATGCTTGACTGGAGATTTCCTATGTATAATTATGGTACAGTGGTTGGAATGATGGCCTAGAACTGGCTGGAACCATCTCTGCTCATTCTGGCTTTAGATCTTGTTTTGTGCTGTCCCACAGAATGGGACAGGTCACTGCAGCCAACTAGCCATGGCCAACTCACCACAGTCAACTCACCACAGCCAATCCACCATGGACAACTCACCACTGGACAACTCACCATAGCCAACTTGCCACAGGATAACTTATTGAAGGACAATTCAACAATTCAATTTAATTACTTTAATTTTTGTCATTCACATTTCATTTTGTCCCTCCTTTGGCATCCTTTCTTTAATTATTCTATTCCATTATTTCTTTGATATTAGTGTAACTCTTGTTCTGCGTTGAGTTGTCCCCATGACAAGTTGGCCATGGCAAATTGTCCTATGGAGTGTTGGCCAAGACAAGTTGGCTGTGGTGAGTTGGCTGTAGCAAGTCAGCTGTGGTGAGTTGTCATAGATCCTTTGCTACTCCCAATTCCTGAAAAATATCTGCAAAGTTTCCAGCCAATTTAAAGTGGGAAATATATGAAAGAGTAATATTATATTACTCTTTACTATTATAATTTAAGAATATTTCCAAGATTCCAATCCCAGAGATACAAGGAAAGACCAGTAAAACAAACATCTGGAAGAAAAGTATTAAATCTTATTAGATTTTTTTTAAAAAATGTTTTGCCCCCAAATCCAACATACAGGGCATGCACGCACTGAATAAAAAGCTATGAATATGCATGGAGCTATTTACTATCCCAATAACTTTATATGTCTTAAAATGTTTGTACTTTGAGAACCATTGCCAAGATAGGATCTTTAAAGACCAAGTTCTCCAAATTTTGAGACTTGCAAGTGAGGCAGATGGGTGTAATCACCTTCTTGGCAAGGGTTGTTGTAAATTATTTTGTAGAGCACCAGCGTTGGGGAGAAAATCATTTCACATATAATATGCTTCTTTGAGGAAAGTGCATACATTCACAGTATTAGAAACACTTTCTCAAATTATTAATATTAATAAAATATTAATTTGCATGACTGTAACCTGTTGCTCTTATCCTTACGATGTATATTGATATTGATTGTTTTCTGAATGCTTATTTGAACCCTATGACTATCATTAAGTGTTGTACCTTATGATTCTTGTCTTTTATGTCCACTGCAAGCATATGCACCAAAGACAAATTACAATCACACTTGGCCAATAAAGAATTCTATTCTATTCTATTCTATTCTATTCTATTCTATTCTATTCTATTCTATTCTATTCTATTCTATTCTATTCTATTTAGTTTGGGCACCTGTAATTTTTGGTTAGGTTTTATTTTAATTTATTATTGTTTTGTTATCTTTCCTTTGGTCCTTGTTCCACTCTACCCAGAGAGTGTAAGATGGAAGTAGATTGGAAATGTTGTAAAAGGTAAAAAGAAAAAAGAAATAGTACAGAGAGGAGCTGTTCACTGATCATGAGGCAAAATTAAAGACATGCATTGTTGTTGTTTTTGTTGTTGTTATTGTTAATATTGCAATGAGAAGCACCATGGACTAAAAGCAAAGAAAGTGTCCACAGGATCTGAAGTTAATACTGCATGATCTAAATCAGTGGTTCTCAACCTTCCCAATGCCACGACCTTTTAATACAGTTCCACATGTTGTGGTGACCCCCAACCATAAAATTGGTGTCTCGGTTCCTAAGGCCATTGAAAATATGTGTTTTTCGATGGTCTTAGGCGACCCCTGTGAAAGGGTCGTTCAACCCCCAAAGGGGTCCCAAGGTTGAGAACCACTGATCTAAATGCTTGCTGACTCCTTCTGCGAGTACAATGTCACAAAGCACGTACAAAATGCATAGAATTTGTGCTGCCACAGCATGATGCTCTTTTGTCATAAAGGATGGACGTCTCCGAAAATTGGTTTGAACACTGCTCAAGAGGGATTGCTTGCTTAGGAAATATAATACTTTTGTAACACGTAGATGGGATTTCTTTCCCCTTCTTCATCATTTTTTCTCTCTCTTCCTCCCCACCATAATTTCCATCTGGCTTCCTTCCCTCTCTATTTTCTTCCCAGTTCAAGGGAAGGATGGAAAGGAGTATCTTTTTCAATGCCCATCTTCAGTGAGTTGAACAAAAAGCTCCACTTCAACAAGGATGAAATGGCTTAGCATTTAGGATGCCTCCATGCAGCTGAGAATCCCAACTGAGACAGAGGACCACCTGAGTTCTTAGCATGAGTGTTCAAGAGATACAAGGTACAAACATCAAAGCCAATAAGGAAGAGGAAGGACAACTCTGTCCATTTCATCCAAGGTGCCAAATTCTTAAATACATATTGGGAGGAAGGTCTTAAAAGAAGTTTTACCGAGTTATGGACAGTTTTTCATTAGAATGTGTGAGGTGGCCCAGGTCACCAATTCAACATCCTTCACATAAACCTCTAGTTTGCATTCAACAGAAAGAATTGTGGCCATGCTAATATATCTAAGGGAGGTCCCTACATCTAAGGTAAAGGTTCCACTCGTACATATGTGCTAGTTGTTCCTGACTCTAGGGGGCAGTGCTCATCTCCGTTTCAAAGCCGAAGAGCTAGTGCTGTCTGAAGACATCTCCATGGTCATGTGGCTGGCATGACTCAATGCTGAAGGTGCACAGAATGCTTATACTTTCCCACCAAAGGTAGTTCCTATTTTTCTACTTGCATTTTTTACATGCTTTTGAACTGCTAAGTTGGCAGGAGCTGGGACAAGTAACAGGAGCTCACTCTGTTACATGGTGATAGGGATTCGAACCACCAAACTGCCGACCTTTATGATTGACAAGCTCAGAGTCTTAGCCACTGAGCCATCATGTCCCAATTCATCTAAAGAGAGATCCAATTTGTACATGGATAAGAGACCATCAGGGAATACCAAGAATAAAGTATTGGACGTAACAAACAAACACACACACACCAGCTATAACCATAAGGTATTGGCAAACCATGTTCATATTGTTGCCAAGAGTACTACTTAGGCATATCCATTGATGATCAATTTATGTTCCACTAACTAATGCCAATTATGACATTAGTTAGTGAAACATTGGTAAGTGGAGATTATCCAGACCTAAATCCATATGTTGAATGTTCACATCAACAAACAGGAGCAGATTTCAACCATGCAGAACTGTGGCCCCATAATGTTGAAATGAGCATGTGCTTCCAGGCAAGGGGACCAGACCAAGGGGATTCTGAGTTCGGGTAACAGCTGTTGCTTCAGAGGCATGGCTAAACATTCTCTGCTTTTTCTAGGACCAGATTGGAAGGTTGGAAAGGGTCTCATTGTAAGAGAGTCAATGATTTGCTCATCGCTTATTTGTCCACCAAATGAGTCAATGTTGGACAAGAGGCACTATACATTGACTCAGTCTAAATCAACTTCAATTCTTTTAATCCACCAGAGATGCAAGAATGGTTTGTGATTGGGAGTATATAGTCCCTTTCGGGGTGAAATTCAGCAGGTTCTGACAGGTTCTGGAGAACCAGTAGTGGAAATTTTGAGTGGTTTGGAGAACTGGCAAATGCCACCTCTGGCTGGCCCCAGAGTGGGGTGGGGTGGGAATGGGGATTTTGCAGTATCCTTCCCCTGCCATACCCACAAGCCATGCCCACGGAATTGGTAGTAAAAAAAAATTGAATTTCACCACTGGTCCCTTTCATTTGTTAGAGGCAAAGTATAAAAAACAATGAAATAATCTCTTTACAAAACTTCCAAGAAACTGGCTCCCCCCTCCAAAAAATATATATTATCCATATGTTTGTTTTTATTTATTGGCTGCTTATTTACCACTCCAGCCATAACTGATTGTTGTTTCTCTGTGGGTCAGAATCAAGAAGAGAAAAAGGGAGATTGAGAGCCACTCTTTTTTTATTCAAACCTGCTCCTTTTGTAAAGTGACACGGAGACAGATTGCTCTGCCTCAAGAAGATGCTTAAAGCTGAAAACTCAAAATAGAAAAGGCCACTTTGACTGGATGACAAAAGACCTGAAACAGAAATCCGTGTTATTATACCGAGTAAAACAAGGCAGATGCCCTGATGTGTAGAAAGTGAGGCTACTTCACTGCTCCGTTTCATAGGACTGCAGCTGTCAAAGCTCCAGTTGTAAAGTTGTAAAGGAAGGTCCCTTTAGACTTTTTCTAAGATCTACCTTTTACTGACGCAGCACATGGGTGTCTGTCTTTTGCTGACTTACTCTGTTTACTGGAGTGGAGAAGAGCAGACTGGTGGGACCTTTAGAATTCTCCATGCATCTGAAGTTTTGTTTCATTCATTTGCAGCTGTTCTCCTTCGAAGCAAAATAATAAGTATATCACTTTTTTTTCCATATGCAATTTAATTATCTGTGGTGTCCATTCACCACAGGGTAAGATATGAAATTTAATTGGGAAAATAATAGAAAGGAGATGATAGTCACAAATTTAAGCATTTCTCAAGATCATCGGTTTATTTATTTTTTCTTTTATCGCAGTTGCGCCGCCTGATTGTTAAGTATATTTATTACATTCCACAAAAGCGTCACGCATCAATGGAAATTTCAGGCAACCCGTGGAATGGTAACTATGTTTACTCCATTAAGAATATGTCTGGAAATTAGTCAGGGGGGGGGGGGGCGGTTAAAAGCACAATGACTATATATATATATATATATATATATATATATATATATATATATATATATATATATATATATATATATATATATATATATATATATATATATATATATATATATATATATATACATACATACTTTTTTATTCTATTTTTTTTAAAAAGGAGGAGGAAGATATATGTTAAAATTAAATATGTATCTTGAAAAGGGATTATAAATACCATCAACATAAAATGGAGCTTGCTCAGAAGCTGAAATACACCAAGTAAATGAGATGAAGAGTGTGAAGTAGAGGAGAGAGGTAAGGGAAGAAGAGAGGGATAGGAGACGGGGCAGTGGGGAGAGGAGGAGAGAAAGGAGGAGTGGAAAAGGGAGAGAGGAGAAGGAGAGAGGAAGGGAAAATAGAGAAGAGAAGGGAAGAAAGGAGGTAGGGAGGGGGAGGGGAAAAGGAGAAGAAAGTGATGGATAAGGTATAAATATGGTGTATGGAGAGCAGAAGAGCCAATAATTGTTTTTGGGAGTTGGTAAGATGAATTGATGTAAACATTTAATAATACAAAATGATGCTGGCTATGTAATACATGTGATTATATGTTATGAAAATAAAAAAAAACTTTTTAAAATTTTTTAAAAAAGAATATGTCTGGAAATTGGTGTGTTGTCACCAAATTGGCTCACCCGGTTAATGAAATATAATAATGCAGTCGTTTTCAGAATGATCAAAAAAGATTTGATAGCAAAGTTGACCCAATTGGCAAACTATGAAGGAAAGAAAATAGAGTAAGTGATCGTTAGAAGAAGAAAAAAAACCCTGCCTAAAGTGAAATTCATTCATTTTAAAGGCCTTCAGTAGTTTTTCATTCTAGATCTGTGTAGGTTCTATGACAGGGGTGTCAAACTTGAGGCCCGCATGGTGGATGCGCCATGTGCTGGCCGATCCTACTTCCGGTTTAGCAAAGGGGGACAAAGTCAAGATACGTCACGTGACGACAACGTGATGCCATGAGTTGGATACCCCTGCTCTATGACAAGAATTTAAAGAGCAAGGCAGCAACATTTCTAATTTTCTAAATAGTGTCATATTTTGCCAATTAGTGTAATCACTACCACTTTGAGGGCATTACCCATCCATATAAAGAAGCGTTGTTGATATGAGCAACAAATTATTCCCAGCCCAGGGAATATGAGCAAGCTGGAGGCCTGCTGTTCTTAGAGCTGCTATCTCAGGGGTGTCAAACTCAATTTTGTTGAGGACCACATCAGGGTTGTATTTGACCTTGGAGGGGTGGGGGTGGGGGCATGGCCAAAAGTGGCGGGCAAGACATGGGACCGTACCTCCACACAAATGATTTTATACACTTATAAAAATAGAAAGGCGTACATTTCTGTGATTTTTTTTTAATACTTACTTGAGCTACTTGATCAAGTAGCAGAATCCTGCAAACCTGAAAGGTAAACTATTTTACCTTTCTTCCCTTTTATAACCTTCTGAGTCAAGGATAGCCTCTTGGAGCCCTCTGGGGGCCCCATTTTGGGCCTGGATGGCCTCCAGGAGTACTCTGGCAGCCAAAACGGGTCACGGGTAGACCATGTGCAGGCTCCGGTGCCCCATTTTTGCTAGCAGAGACACCATAGGCAGTTCCTTTGCTATTTCCAGGCTGGCCCCTTGGGCCTGATCTAAGCACCCCCCCGGGTCAGATCCAGCCCCTGGGCCTTGAGTTTGACACCCCTGTGCTATATTGTCCCATTCCATCTATTGCCCATCCAACTTTTAAACATCACAAAATACAACAAAAGATATCAAGTGGCCTATGAGCTAAGACTCTTCCAACCCTGGTAGATATCATTCCTGTTCACCTAAGGTGAACCTTGAAAACTTTAGTTGACATTTTTTTCAGTGGCAATAGTCTAGCACAGGGATCTCCAAACTTGGCAACTTTAAGACTTGTGGACTTCAACTCTCAGTTGCTGGCTGAGGAATTCTGGGAGTTGAAGTCCACAAGTCTTAAAGTTGCCATTTTGGAGACCCCTGATCTGTCAGATGTTCCAATTCCAAAGCATTATGGAGGAAGGATTTACTTCCCTTGCTATAATAATGATCACCTATTGAGATTTGCTGCCATTAAAAATGTTGCCACAATTACAAATGCTAAAAATCCATTTCTAAGCTCACAGTTTTTACATGTTCCTTTTATTCAAGCTCTTGAATGGCTCAGCCATATTCAGAACACTAGCTGGAAGTCTAATTATTTTTTTAGCTCTATCAATAAGCTCTCATTTCCTTGTCATAATTATGCATTAATCTATCTCCAGCTTATTTAGCCTTTAATAAATACTATTATGGTTTATTTCTAAGAGCTGAGATCAATACATTGGGGCATGAATATAGTAACATCATTCCTATTCCTTTTTTTAAAAAAAAATTGCCATTAATTTTAAGCACATTCAGTAGTTTTTCATTCTAAATCTGAGCAGCATGATTTGAATCAAAATAATGAGAGAAGAAATTTGAGCAATTTGGGGTATCGAAAGAAAGGGAATAATTACAATTGTAACGTATGCATTGCCCAAACTGGAAAATAGTTCAGTCTCTCTATTGCAGGAAGGACAAAAGAGGACCCAGATAAATTACCTCATAGATGATCATAGGAATAGCGAAACAATTATTTTCTCATTGTGAGGAAATGATCAAATGAACGATTTACCTGTTTATTTTGCTTTTCAGATGCCACTGACAACTTCAACACTCTGCTGTCTTTTTCTGATGGTCTTTAATCAAGATCTACTTTTTCAAAGAGAAGATGTCTTCAAATTCTGTCATAGTCCCTTACATAAAATCACAATTTTGGAGTTGAAAAGGAATGTAATACCTATTTAGCCCAGCTCTTTGTTCTCTTCTATAGAATCTCCAACATACTGAATAGTTCTTATTGTAGGATGGTGTTCCTGAAGAGTTAGCTGAAATATGCTTATCCTTGCAATGTCCGCTATTGGATTCAGTCTTGCAATCTGAACTTTTCCTTTGCAATAAGAATGGGATGATTATCTAATTTGATTGCTAGGGGAAATATTCTATTTATGAACATGCAACAACTTTCTGTGCTAACTCAAACAGTTCAAACTGCCCAAAGAGCTGTTGTTTCTGTTCTACAGAGGAATTATTGAGTCTGTCATCTGCACCTCTATAACTGTCTGGTTTGGTTCTGCAACCCAACAAGACAGACACAGACTTCAGAGGATAATTAGAACTGCAGAAAAAACAATTACTGCCAGCCTGCCTTCCATCTTTAACTTTAACTTTTATTTGATTTCTAGACTGCCCCTCTCCCAGAAGGGACTCGGGGCGGTGTACAGTCATATTAAAAACAGTAAATATACATAGTATAAATATAAAATAAATATAAATGTGGCTGGAGGAGGTAGAAAGAACTTTATATTGCACGAGTCAAAAAGAGGGCCGTGAAAATATTTACAGACCTCTCGCATCCTGGGCATAAATTGTTTCAACTCCTACCCTCAAAACGATGCTATAGGGCACTGCACACCAAGACAACTAGGCCCAAGAACAGTTTTTCCCCCAAATGCCATCACTCTGCTTAACAACTTCCCACAACACTGTCATATTACCTACTAAGACTGCATTACTTCTTTTCCTTACTAGTACCTCTCTCTTTCCACTTATGACTATAACCACGTTGCTTGTATCTTTAAAATGTATATTGTTTTATTTGTTTCTAGTATAATTTCATTGCTTATTAGTAACCTATGACGATCACTAAGTGTTGTATCTTATGATTCTTGATGAATGCATTCTATTTTATTTTTCTTTATGTACACTGAGAGCATATGCACCAAAGACAAATTCCTTGTGTGTCCAATCACACTTGGCCAATGAAGAATTCAATTCAATTCTATTCTACCCTATTCTATTCTATATAAAGGTAAATTAATTTATTTTATACATGCATAAAATGTGTGTGTGTGTGTGTGTGTGTGTTATGTCAAAGCACCTGGTATGCCCAAATGTGGGAGGGAGTATACTGCTTCCTTTTGCCTTTCAGCTCCATCCTAGGAGCCTTCCAGGCAGAAAACCATTTTTGTGTTGCATTTGTGTTGATAAATAAATAAAGGGAGACTACTATAGATCTATACTAGTCCCCATTTATTTATTTATTTATTTATTTATTTATTTATTTATTATCAGTACAAATGCAACACACACACACACACACACACACACACACACTTAAATCAATCCTTGTATTTTTCCTGATAATATTTTAGACAGGGGTGTCAAACTCGATGAGTCACATACTGGCCACACCAACCCCTGGTTTAGCGAAGAGGGAAAAAGTTGCAATATGTCACATGACAACGTGTCATCATGAATTTGACACCCCTGTTTATTCTAGGGCTGCCTTCTGGCATGTTTTTTTTCCCCTGTATCTCTCTCTCTCTATCTATCTATCTGTTCAACCAGTTTAGTGCAGTGGTTAAGGTACCAGGCTACAAAGACTGAATTTGAGTCCTCCGTTGGACAAAGCTAGCTGGGTGAAAAGGGCCAGTCCCTCACTCTCAACACTAGGAAGCAGCCTAGCAAATGTTTTTTTTAAAAAAAAAACCTAGGTCCGAAAACTGCACAGATTAGTCCAGCAGTCAACAAGGGTCAACACTGACTCAACTAGCCAACAACCTTGGAATTCCAAAATGATATCCCATCCTTGTAATAAGTAGACCTGCCACTGCTTAGTTTCTAAGATCAGCCAATGCAGGAAAGATGCTGCAATCTTTTGATACATATTTAGAACAGCTTCCAAGTACATATTGTCATAATAGAAATGGAAGCATTGAATATAAACCATAAGGGCTCACTTTTTAAAATTTTTTAAAAAGCAGCATACAATAACATTTGTTAACAGAGAGAAGGGGGTAGAAAAGGATACCTACGTATATTTTAAAGATAGGTTATATTGTGGAAATTCATGTTTTAATCAAAGAGATTTATTAGCAAAAGAAAGATGTCAGACAATTTTGAAAAAAAGGGTTTCCCAGAAATTGTCAGGGTAATGATGATTTAATAGCTGACCAACTGCTGTAAGGCTATAAACTGAAATGATGGTGCAATACATCATGTGGTGGGCGTGGTGGGATTCAAATTTTTTTACTACTAGTTTTGTGGGTGTAGCTTGGTGGGTATGGCATGGCATGGCTTGGTGGGTGTGGCTTTGTGGGCATGGCTTTGTGGGCGTGGCAGGAGAAGGATACTGCAAAATCCCCATTCCCTCCTGATCAGTTGGGACTCAAGAGGCAGAGAATAGATGGGGGCGGAGCCAGTCTGGGGTGATAATTACTGGTTCTCCAAACTACTCAAAATGTTTGCCACCGGTTCTCCAGAACTGGTGAGAACCTGCTGATGCAATGACAATAGATTATCACTTTAAGAGGCTGTCTATATAAGAGAAGCCCTGTGAGGGCACCTCTCTCCATGTGTGCTTCCATGTTATAGTTCAGGGGTAGTCAACCTTTTTATACCTACTGCCCACTTTTGTATCTCTGCTAGTAGTAAAATTTTCTAACCACCCACCGGTTCCACAGTAATGGTGATTTATAAAGTAGGGAAGTAACTTTACTTTATAAAATTTATAAAGCAGAGTTACGGCAAACCCCTACCGCCCACCATGAAAGCTGGAACACCCACTAGTGGGCGGTAGGGACCAGGTTGACTACCACTGCTATAGTTGATGATAGATTGCCTGACTTTGCCTAGTATGTATATGTATATATTCCTTGTAGATAAACCACTATTTGAAAGACAAACCTCTGTTTACTGTATTTTGCTCCCGGGTTGCCTCAAAATAGTCACACTGTGCGCACACTCTGACAGAGATACATATATTAATTCTATATATGTTGCCTATCTTTTAGATAAAAGTTTTTTATATTAGAGAAATATGCAAATGAAAACAGATGCAGATTTGTTAATCAAGTCATTTCTTTAAAAGCCCTTAAAAAAAAAACTAATGTTCCAGAATCCAACCCTCCCAATCCACTCTTGTAAAACTCTTTAACGTGGAGATTGTTCCTTCAAATAAATTAGGGCTAACGTGCAGTTCATGATATATAATAGTATTCTTTTTAAGTAAGCATAGCACTTTCTTGATGTGAGAATAGTCCCACCTCTATTAATGATTCACCCAAAGGTGTTACTCACAAAGCCATTGAACTGGAGGAGCTAATTAAGTCATTGAGTTCAACCTCCTGGTCCAAATTAAAGCATTTCCAACTGCTGGCTGTCCAGCCTCTTCATGAACTGATCTACTAAAGGGAGATCACTGCCTCCCTCGGTAATTGGTTCAGCTTTCAAATTGCTCTTTACTGTACTGCTAGAAAGAGCTTTTCCTGCTCTAAGGTTCAACTGGAATCTGTAATGTCGCTTGATGTGTCCTGAATTCTAAAATATCAGAGAATGTCCTGACCTTAATCAGTAGGATATCCATTCAGGTATTTAAAGAGTACTTTACTCTTGCCTCAGTCTTTCTTCTCGAGGCCGAACACTCCAGTTCTTTCAATCTCTCTTCCTAGGACATATTTTCTCTTTTTTGAACTAATTTCAGCTTGTCTGAACACTTTCCAAAGTGGCATGTCCTGAATTGGACACGGTATTCAAAGCCTGAAAATTATTGGCTCAGCTTAAAATTAGACTTTTTTCTCAACTCCATACTGAGTTGTGCTTTCACTGAGTTGTAGTAAATTGTGCTTTCACTGTCTTTTTTTTTAGAACTTACATTTATGACGAACTCTTTACATATTCCCATGAACCTATCCTGAGTTTATTGAAATCTGCCATTTTGAAATCTAATATGTTTATTTACCATATTTGTCAGAGTATAAGAGACACTTCCCCCCAAAAGAGGGTGGAAATTTGGGTGCCTCTTATACACCAAATGTAGCCCTGCCTACCCATCAGCCCCCACCCTTCAGCCTCTGCGCATCCTCTCAAACTGAGCTTTTGGAGGCTGCAAACTCAGCCTCTAAAATGGAGCTTTCGGAGGGTAAAAAAGCAAGGTGCAGAAGCCAAAATGGCAACCCGGAACAGCTGCTGCCTTGTCGAACCAGTTCTGCGATTCGCCTGCTGTACTCACCGGAGCGCCCTGTGACAATCAGCTGCATTTTTGAAGCTGCGAATCTGCCCCAACAAAACGGGTGTGAGCGTAGTGAGTATATGCGCATGCACGCTCACCACCAGTGAACCTGTTGCTAAAGTTCGCTTCTGGGAACAGCTGATTGGGGGTATTCTGGAAGGCCGATCTACCCGCCAATCAGCTGCTGGGGCTGAATCAGGCTAATGTGCTGAAGCTGACCAAGCTGTTTGGTAAGGATTCTAGCCAGGTGAATATCGATGGATGCTGGTAGGCAGAGGCAGATTTTTTTTCTTATTTTCCTTCCCAAAAACTAAGGTGCGTCTTATACTCCAGAGCGTCTTATACTCTGAAAAAAACATGGTAATTATTTTGGCCTTCAGTTTCTCTCAAAATCAAGAACTTCAGCATTACCGTGTCATTTTCCACAGCAGTTCTATTGTGCTTCTTTGACTTCCTACATCTTCTACATTGGTTAGTATCAAGTCAAGGATACCTGACAGTCTTGTACTTTTAATCTAACCTCTAAAGGAGAAATCTGTTGGTGAGACAAGTCAGGAGTATTCCGAAGGAACCATGCTTTAAAAAAAAACTCTTACAGATGAGAGAGTAGTTGGACATACAGCAGTGCTACCTCATGCCTCTTCAAAAGATTTGCAGTCCGCTTTAGACTTAAAGCTTTTTTCTGCTTCTTATTTTTTTATTTTTATTTTTTTAGGGAATTTATATTGCCGCCTATTCGCACATGGTGACTCAAGGCAGCTTACAGAATATAAAGCCTCATATAAGAACAATGAAACTAATAAAAGAAGAGTCATATAATAACTTAATATAATAAAATCACCCCCAACCCCCGCCTGACAACACCTCAGACAAGCCATTTAATAGCAAAAGGACTTAGACTTATATACCGATTCACAGTGCTTTACAGCCCTCTCTGAGTGGTTTATAGAGTCAGCCTTTTGCCCCCAACAATCTGAGTTCTCATTTTACCGACCTCAGAAGGATGGAAGGCTGAGTCAACCTTGAGCCTGGTGAGATTTGAACTGCTGAACTGCTGGCAACAGGCAGTCAGCAGACGTAGCCTGCAGTACTGCACTCTAGTCACTGGGCTCCATCCTGCTCTGAGTTCCCCAGGCCCACTGACAGAACCAAGTCTTCAGTGTCTTCCTCTTGGTTGGTTGAAAAATAGTACATAAACAGCAGGATTTCATTCATTCATTCACTTTAACCTAAATCTCCTGTACATTTATGACAAATTCATCCCTTGGGAATTTTGAACAAGTGTGGATATTTTTAACATAAAAATGCAACTCCTTCTCCATTTCAATTGCTATCATTATTGTTTTCTTTAAAGTGCAATGTATTCTCTTCATGGGGATTCATCTTTACGGTATCTGTTTGCCCTTCTGTGTCGAGAAGTCAAGTCCAACTCATTTATTCCCCACATTCTGAGCTGTAATGTGTATGCAATGAAAGCCATTACCTTTGTGAGACAACATTCTTTTGTTTTCTCAATCTTTCTCGCTGAATGGTTTCATAGTTCCTTGTAAAGTAGCATTCCTATTTGTTTCTGCAATGCGTAAGTTCTTCACTCAGATCTTGACTTTGTCTCCATTCACAGGATTGTATAAAGCTCTCTTGAGCAATTTCATCAGCCATTCTTCTAAGGGACTAGCCATCTCACGCCAGAAGTTCATCCTTCAAATAATAAAACTTATCGACCTAGAAGCTGGATCTATTCTGTTGACATTCCCGATCGTCTTCTACCTGTACCTGAGTTTCCAAGTTGTGCCTTTCCTTTGTAAATCTTCAAAGTCAATGATAGTAACACTTGTAGCTGCTCTTGGCAGTATCATTTGTCTCCATTTGTGTTAACAGGAAGGGAGCCACAAAATGGGGAAAAAAGATTATTTCCGTTTAGTTCTGACTACATGATGATCACTGTGCAGGACAGAATGCTGGAAGCAGGGTTTCTAAATGTTCTTATAGGGCAATAAATTTGTAGGTTTTTCATGCAGATTATTTAAAAAGATATATAGATTAAGGATAAATAGAAGGAAAAGGCCATGTGAATGAACTCATTAAAAATTGATGTCTACAGAAAAAAAAATCTTATAACCTATGATGTTCTTTCTCTGGGGATATTGTGTTTTCTTGTGATCTGATGAAAAAATCCAGGGCTATTGTCATTCTAATATGATCTATGGATATGTCCTAATTACCACTTCAAACCAGAAGAGATTTTTTTTTTTATAATGATAAAACTCTGGGGGCATTTTTTAAAAATGGCATTAACTGTGCTAAAAAAACTAATTTTTAAAAACAAAGAGTTGGCACAGAAAATGCTTCCTCCCTTTGCAAATTTGATATTTTAAGTGTCTCTTTATAATTTCTGACAGATAATTAGAAAAAAAAGCCTGCAGCTTCCCTCTATTATGTATTCCCTTATTATTTCACCACTCAGGGTTCATGTTGATGAAACCTGTTGCATTCAGTAACAAACTAAATGAATTACAAAGAGGGCCAAGCAAGTGAAAGTTTACATTATATATATATAATTAATGAAAAAGGACACAGGACAAAGTATGAATGTTTAGCGGCAGAGATTCATTCATTCATTTATTCAAATTGGTTATAGCCACCCAACTCCAGGGAATGATTTATTTTTACATTTGCTGCTGCTGTTTCAAATAATATTTGCAATTGTTTAAGAATCAGGCAGATGTTATATCAAATGAAAGTCATTTATTTGTCCTCCCTTGCTGAACCTGTGTGTGGTTGTGTTAAGAAGTCACTTCCAGTTGACTAATTTCTCTTCACGTTGTGCCATCCTTCCTGGTATTTGCTTCCCCATGTGGAAACACACGACTCTTACTATAGCAGTGTTTTCAAATGGCAAAGTCTTGTTGGAAGACATATCCATCTTGCTCAGTTCCAAGCCGGGAGAAAGACACTGGAAACATGGAAGGTGATTGGAAAGATGGTTTAATGATGAACAGAACCAAATGGATTATGGCGCAGCTGACCACATGGAGTTGAGAGTGGGTGGCTTTTATACCTTGTCTTGGGCTTTGCACTAAAGTATTATAGAGTGCATTATTCATCCTTTAAAGAAACCCATCTTCCAAAAAGCCAGTGACTCTGGTTCTGGGCCTATCTACATGCTCTCTGGCTATACCGAGCATGATGACATCTTCTGTCAATCAATCTCCCTTTCTCATCTATTATCAGGATGGTGTTTTAAGAAGGAAGACATATTTGGGGAATCAATCAATCAGAATAGAGCTAAAAGGTATCTTAGAGGTCTTCTAGTCCAACCCACTGCTCAAGCAGGAGACCTTATACCATTTCAGACAAGTGGCTGTCCAGTCTCTTCCTTAAAACTTCCAGTGATGTAGCACCCACTGAAGGCAAGCTGTTCCACTGGTTAATTGTTCTACTGGTTAATTGTCTCTCATTGTTGGGAAGTTTCTCCTTAATTCCAGGTTGCTTCTCTCCTTGATTAGTTTCCATCCATTGTTTCTTGTACTGCCTCCTGGTGCTTTGGAAAATAGGTCGACCTCCTCTTTGTGGCAGCCTCTCAAATACCGGAATATTGCTATCATGTCACCCCTTGTCCTTCTTTTCTCTCAACTAGCCAAACCCAAATCCTGCAACCATTCTTGGTATGTTTCTTCGTATGTTTTAGTCCCCAGGCCTTTAATCACCTTAGTTGATCTTCTCTGCACTTTTTCCAAAATCTCAGCATCTTTTTTGTAACGTGTTGTCCAAAACTGGATGCAGTATTCCAGGTGTGGCCTTACTAAGGTGTGGCCTTACTTTATAAAGCGGTACTAATGCTTCATGTGCTTTGGATTCTATGCCTCTGTTTATACAACCAAAGATTCTATTAGCTTTTGAATATAGTTACGATATTTCCAAACCTCTCCCATTTTCACTCCGAGTTTTCAGATGAATGGAAAGCAGATTTATATCTCAGCAGAGACAGTCCATTTCCACTTCTTAAGTGCACTCTGGTGTTATACTCAAGAGGGGAAAAAACCCTCCAAGGTTTCTTTTGAAAGAAACAATTCTCCTTCCAATTTTCTGTGGTTTGTGATCGTTTACTCTAGAAGCCAGACACAGTTACAATGGAGGACTTTAGACACAACCTATCCATGTTTTTGATTACCATGAAAGACTTGGGACAATCAAAAGCATATTTCTGTATTTCTAGTTCTTCTTAGAATTGTCAGAGAGCACTGTGTACTGACCTGGGCGTAGGATGAAATGTGTCCTATGATTCCTTTAGAATGTACTTCTCCAGTTTAAAAAAAAGGCATATTTTTCCTATCGCATGCTCAGCGGGGGCCTTAGAATTCCTTCTGTGGTATGTGGTGTGTGTGAGTTTGTGTGCATACCCACATTTCAAACACATATTTTCCAAACATTCTGCTGTGTGTCTGGCTAGCACTACTTCCTGATCTGAGAAAGTCCTTTGGAAAGAGCATCCTTAGGTTGATTTCTGTGTGACATAATTGTGGGATTTTGCAGTATCCTTCTCCTGGAGTGGGGAGGGAATGGGGATTTTGCAGTATCCTTCCCCTGAAGTGGGGAGGGAATGGAGATTTTACAGTATCCTTCCCCTGGAGTGGGGAGGGAATGGGGATTTGCAGTATCCTTCCCCTGGAGTGGGGAGGAAATGGGGATTTTGCAGTATCCTTCCCCTGGAGTGGGGAGGGAATGGGGATTTTGCAGTATCCTTCCCCTGGAGTGGGGAGGGAATGGAGATTTTATAGTAACCTTCCCCTGAAGTGAGGAGGGAATGGAGATTTTACAGTAACCTTCCCCTGGAGTGGGGAGGGAATGGGGATTTTGCAGTATCCTTCCCCTGGAGTGGGGAGGGAATGGATATTTTGCCATATCCTTCCCCTCCCCTGCCCACCAAGCCATGCCATGTCCACCAAGCTATGCCCACAGAACCATTAGTAAAAAGTTTTGAATCCCACCACTGATGTAAGGTTATGGAAGCTAAAATGCCAACAATGCCGGAATCAAGAAATTCAGTGTTCAAAGAAACACTGGTTTAATGAGCCAAAAAGGTCCCCATTTCACCTGTTTGTTTAATTGAAAAAAAAATTGAAATAACATATGAAACAAATAGAATTACAATCCAGTCACAGAAGTTCTTTTAGTTGGAGAAAAATGTTTATTAGTTGAGGTAAACTATTTATAGAAAAATATTTAACTTGCTTATGTATGTTAATGATTTCTATATAATTGAGTTTAGAAATGCAGGTGACATTTTTCCTAATAAATGATACCGAAAGAAAAATATTATAAAGAATGAAACAGGAAATGAGTTATACCTAAAGATAAAAACAAGCAATTTTGAAGAACAATGTTTAATAAAAAAAAAAAGCAGAGCATTTTATATTAATTTTAAGTAACTGCTTTAAATAATCATTGGCAAATAAAGCTTGAAGAACCAATGACAGATATGGAAATATGCAGTGGCCTCAGCGCTAGCTTTATTTTTTTCATTGATTTGAACAGGAGATGGCTATCATCCAAAATAATAAACTAGGGCATTAGCAAAGTTAAGGAGATTAGCAGTGCTTCAGGCAGGTGAAAGGCAACAATCTTTTTACTTTAAATCTTGCAATTGGGAGAACCATATCACAGGAATCTGTCTTTACCTTATTCTTTCTTTCTTTTTTTACCTTGCTACATCCTCACTCTTTATAGCATTTTGGGTGCAGGAAGTTAAAACCCACCCCTCTCCTAGAAAAATATCCTGGGAAATATTGAAAAGGAAGAATATTATATTTCTCTGGATAAGAAATGGAAAAACATGTTTTTAGGCAGGAAACAGACTCACTCGTAATAGCCCCCACCTTTGTCAATGAGCCATTAAAGCTTGAGCTAGTCTACTCTACATAGCAAAGGTAGGATTAGCCTTCTACAAAGACTCACCACAAGACACCTGGGAAAATTACCTCAGCCAGCAAGGCAACCAAATGTGGACTCAAAGCACAGCCCACACGGGAAAGAGGCGGAGCTGACGTCTCGACAGTACAACATGCAATATCTCTGCCGCTGGACAGTCCTTTTGGACCTAAATCATCCCTTAGAGATGGTGATAGGGAAGGGTACATCCTGCTGATCCAAGGGACATCGCAAAGTCCCTGGTAGATCCAGGAGAAGCTCTTTTTTCCAGCCACAGAGAAGCTGCCATTGAAGCTGCCGAAAGTTGGGACAGCTCCAGAACAGAAGGAAAGTGGGAGAGAAAGTGTGTCAAATTGGTGAGACAAATTTTATTATTAGACAAGAGAACATCCAAAAAGATCAAAAGTAAAGTTAAAATTGAAGACAGAAGAGGTTAAGCGGCAAGATTAAGCCTGAGTAAAACTTAGTGTGTTATCTTTCTTTAATATTTTATGGATGGAATTTTTACAAACACTCCTTACTTTTTAAACCGGACTGGTTTTCTTCTTCTTCTATTTTTTTTTAAATACTTATTGAGTAAGACTTTCTTTTTCTTTTTTCAATGCTCTATTGATTTTTTTCCCTAAGAACTTTGCTCCTTAAGTTTGGAATATAAAGATGGGAGTAAAAACATAGGAAAAGAAATAACACTGCCACATAGAGGCTTGGACACATTGTTTTCCTTTTTTTCTTTGAACATTTGATCTACATTTCAAGGTTTCTGAGTTTGTTTATTGAAAATGACAGTGGGAATAGCACAGATTGTTTATACAGGTGCTCCTCTGGGGTACTATCAGTAGCTGGATTGGAGTGAAAAGAAAGCCTTGACTTGAAAGATTCCAGTGAACTTGTTTGGAATTTAATAAAAAAGCTTTGGATGCTAAAGTGGCAGTGTTTACTATCTGGAGGAATGGCGCAACATGAAAAAGAACAGGAAGTAACATTGCAAATGATCATGCCAGAAATTCAAAAAATATAAGTAAGAACAGAGAGCATTGAAAAGAAAATGGAGAATACTGAACAAAGAACAAAAAAATAGATGAAAAAATTGAGAATATTTACCAAAAAATGAAATTTGAGGACAGACTTCAAAAAATTGAAGAGTTAACAAAAAGATAAGAAAATTGGTAGCATTAACAGTAGATTGAGTATGGTTGGAAAAGACAGGAGTGGAATATTGAAATGGGAGACTGACAGATTGGAATTTTACTTCAGACTCCAAAACATAGAAGAAGAAAAGGGAGAAAATTTGGCAGAAGTAATGAGAGAAATTTTGGCAGAAGCATCGGTGATAACCAAAGGGAAGTTGATTGGAAGGAACAGATGGAGGGTTTCGAGTCTTTACAAGATATGCAGTGAAAAACAAGTTGCCAAGAGAAGTCTATATGAGATCTACCAAGAAAGCAATTAGAACACAAATACTGACTTCTGGGTGGTGTCGTCGGGATGAGTGTGGGGAACAAATCAGGGCTCTGACTTCTTATCTCAATCTACACATTTGGAGGACCCCTGCTGGGGTATGCTGATCTTGGAAAAAGACGTGGAGGAGTAGGGAAACCCTAGGACTAACGAGGCGGAGGGCGACCACCTGCTACAATATGGGGATACCCTTTTAATCTGACGTGCAAGTGTCTGCCTTGTTTCAATGGCGGACTTGAAGTCTCTACAAACTATCTAAAAGGGGAAGGAAGAATTTAATCAACCTGTTGTGTCATTGAGTGGATTAGTGGATTGGCTTGTGCGTGGAAACAGCAGTGAGTGTTGGCAGAAAAGGAAGATCGCAGAAAAGTACAGGCAAAGCAGTGAGTCTCTAGAGATCGGGTGAGAGCCCTATAACCGAGCGGCCACCTGTAGGAATGAGAGCGGCAGATTTTTAGATGCAAAGACAGGCCCGAAAGAACTAATTGGCGTAAGTGAGCAATCGGAGGGGAGACAACAAGAAAGAACACGAACTAACTCTAAGACATAAAGACTCAAGTGGTGGAAAAGAAACCGAGGAAGAAGGAGGACTTGGAGAATGGTGGTGTGCTTGGAGGTGGCGGCTAACAGATAGCAGTTAGGAAAAAGAAGAGGACAACAAAATGGAAGGGGAAGGCTGATGCAACAGTTGTGCTGAAATTATCTAGAACTATTTAGAACAAAAGACCGTGGACAATTTTGCAAAGACTGAAAAGAAAAGTAATTCAACCCAGAACTTTAAAAAGAAGTAAAAGAAAAGGTGTTGAATGAATTGACTGCATTAATAGTTTAGTGAAATAAGTTACAATTATATATATATATATATCTTATAAACAAGTACCTTATATAAAACAAATATATCTTATAAACAAGTACCCAAATCTATATTTATATTTATAAACAAGTAAGTGGAAAGCTTGTCGATATCCCTATATATATGTCTATGGTTATAAATATCTATTTGAATTAATTGCTGTAATTACACTAAGGATATAATGAAAAAATTGCATTCTTAAGATATAGCCCTATTGGTATAAATGAGTACTGAGTACTGAGGCTTCCTCTCTCTGTCCTTCTCTCTCTCTCTGTTTGCTCTGTTTGTGGATTATTATAGATAGAACAAGCTAAGTTAAGGAATTATTTTTTTAAAAAAACTTAACAGCAAAGCATATATATTATCAGTAATATCTAATGTAACAGTGTATAGCAGCAATGGCGAACCCTTTTTGGCTCGCGTGCCACAAGTGGGGGGAGTGCAGGGGAGGGTCGTTTTAAGCGTTCCGAAGATAAGCTGAAATAAAAATAACAGTCAAGATATTGGATGCTAATTTGGGACAACATATATAATGTACTAAAAGAACAAGATAAAATTTTAAAAGAGATGGCGAGTATCACAACAACATCACTAAAAGCCAGAAAAAAGACAACTGTAAATCCAGCGACAAAGGTATTGACTGCTTCTCCAGCATCTGAAAGGTCAACAGAAGGAATGGCTACAATGGAAAAACCAGATTCCAGATCGAATATCGAAAATGTACAGTCAGCATTGCTAACCATCCAAGAAACTATGACCAAGCTTCAAGAGGCAGTAGCTAAAGACCACAGTGAATTGAAAACAGATATGAATGAAATGAAAATAGAGATGAGTGAAATGAAAAATGAAGTTAAAAATGACATATAGAAATTAAATGATAAAATGGGAATAATACAACAAACACTGGAAAAAATGAACAGTCAATAAAAGTGGTAGAAAAAAGAACAGAACGAATAGAGAAGAAACTAGATTTAGTTGAACAGCAGATGAAAACATCAACCAAAAACTAGAAGGCTCACTCATCCACCTGGAAATGGATCATGCAGCATTTTATCTCCAATTCCAGAATGTAACAGAGACAAAAGAGGAAGATTTACCAATGATAATGTCGGAATTAATAGCAGAGATATTACAAAGAGACAAGCATGAGATCCTAAATGAATTGGATGATATATACAGGTTAAGCACTAATTATGCCAGAAGACACCGATTGCCTAGAGAAGTACACATTAGATTCGCGAGGAAAAAAGTGAAAGATATAATTTATAGAATAACAAGAGACGAACTGATGGTGTACAAAGGGAAAGAGATACAAACCCTGAAACAAATCCCATGAAGAGTGAGGGAGTAACGGAGAGACTATTGGTTTCTGGCGACAAAACTGATTAAATGAGATATACTATTTAGGTGGTTGGTACCTGAAGGGATGCTGGTAACTTGGCAGAAGAAAAGGATTAAAGTTGACAATCTGGAGAAGGCCCGGAAGAGGAACAGAGCAGTAAGGAGGAGTTGGAATATAGAAGCCAGGAAGAACAACAACAGAGAACAACGGATGGAGAACAAGGAGGAAGTAGTAGGGAGGAGAAAGAGCAACAGAGAGAGGAGGAAGTGAGACCAAAAACAAGGAGCCGAAAGAGAAACTAGAGTTAATAAAATATAAAGACAGGCAGAGAATTAGGAGGATGGAAGAAGAAATTCAATTATTGTCAGTAAATATTAATGGTTTAAATTCTCCAACAAAAAGAAAGCGTATCTGGGCAAAATTAAGAAAACAAAGGCAGATATAATATGCTTATAGGAAACACACATTAAAAACAAGATATAAAATACCCGGAATGTCCTAAATTAGGAAAATTATGTGCAGCATCAGCAGCATCAGCAGCATCAGCAGAAAAAAAGAGAAAAGGGATAGTGATATATGTTAAAGATGGGATAAAGACAAATTTAATTTATGCAGACCCAAAGGGAAGAATATTAATGATAGAGATAGGAATAAACCAAAAATCAGTACTACTGGTAGCAATATATGCCCCAAACAAAAATCTACAATACTACAAATGGCAAGAGATATAAGATTGCACTACTATTGGAAGGACACAAGATGATGTAATGAAATGCTATAATAAAAATTTATTTAAATTTAGTTACATTTAGAATATTACGCATAAAGTGAAGTAATAATAGTTATAGTCAAATAAATGATTAACAATGATTTTGCATATATACATACACACACACACACACACACACACACACACGTTGTATTTGTACTGATAAATAAATAAAGGGAGACTAGTATAGATCTATTTTGAGCTAATTAGCTCTCATCAGCTTACTGGGATTTGAACCTGGGCTGTATTATATCTTAGGCAGGAGTCTTAGCCACTAAGCCACAGGCTCTCCTCCTTATCAGTTGAGCCAGGGAAATAGGTATGTATTTGTGTTACAACCCCTGGTATGCCTAAATATGGGAGGAAGGTCACTACTCCCTCTTTCTGTCCTTCTAGGCTAGCTGATGAGAGCTAATTAGCTCGAAATAGATCTATACTCGTCTCCCTTTATTTATTTATCAGTACAAATACAACACAAATATAAAAAGGCAACATTAAAAATAAAAATATGGTTTTCTGCCTGCATGGTCTTCTGTGATGAGCCGAAGGACAGAAAGAGGGAGTAGTGACCTTCCTCCCATATTTAGGCATACCAGGGGTTGTAACACAAATACACACACACACACACACACACACACACACACACATATATATTTGTGTTATCTCTATCTAGATTGATAATATGAAATTTTATATAAATTGTAAGTGGGGACTATGGAGAGGATGCTCTTACTACAGATAGTTATCAAGATAAGACGAGGCAGGGTAATAATTAGAAATAAGCAACTCTTAACAGACCAATTCTTCTTTTTCAGATAGGATATATCTAGCATGGGGCATACTGAAACAATAGCCCTTGTGCTTTGAAGGTAGCCATTATCCCCCCCTGCCCCTTTCTTAACCTCTTCACTCAGCTACATAGCAGACTGTCAAAGACTTACTTTTATCTCTCAATGAATAATCAAGACATTAAATTATATTATTGAAATACTCCTACAGTATTTAGGAATGAGCTGTGGATGTGCATTTTAAAAAAAAGAATTAATGGTCTGTCTGTGTGCATTTTGGGGGTGGAAAGAAAATAATCACAAATAAACCAGCTGAGAAAAAGAAAACAGACAGAAATGCTGTTTTATTTCACTCCAAAGCAAGCATCAAACCAAGAGGCACCATTATGTAAAAATTACACAAAATGCATCAGCCTGCCGTTATCAGCTTACCATGACAGTCTTAGAATAAAAGCTTAATTTGGATAAATAGATTGGAAAAGAAATGTTGTTTTCTGCTGGCAGGTAAGCCTGTTTTCAGTTCAGATAAATTGTACTACCAAATAACTTACATTGACAGGCTTATGAGAAAAAGCGTGTGAGCTGAAGTCACGGCTGCAAATGGAGCTATTTATTTGTCTTCCACAAGGGCTGGAGAAACTGGATTCTGAAGGTTCATTCTGCTCCAAATAGCAACCTGTACTTGATAAAATACCTGCCTTTGTCTTCTTTCTTTCTTTTTTTTCATTTTTTTTTCTTTCCAATTGGCATGGAGACTATGAATAATAGATTTTTTGGGTGTTTTAAATGTAAAAAAAGAGAGAGAAAAGGAAGATTCTTTAGTGCAGATAATCTTGTCTAGAGAAAAATATCTAACACACACACACACACACACACACACACACACACACAATATTGCCATCCACAATGTTTTAAGCCTAGGCAGGAAATGTTTTGTCAGCTAGGAGTGATACTTTTATTTATTTATGTTCTGAGACCAGCATAAAGGTGAACAAAATGTTGTGAGTTCAAAGGAGATGTATTGAGCTGAGAATAAAACACCATCTTTCATGCTCCACAGAAAATGATCCCAGTTTTGTCTCATCTTCAGGGCCAAATATTGTGCTGATCCAAGTACTTCAGTCGCTCCAAGAATGGTCAAGAATGGCTGCTTTGTGAAATATCTAGAGTCCATTGCAGCTAAGATGCTTTCTTCTCTGACAGAATTGATGTCTTTCTTTGAAATTGGGGATGGGGAAATGTCGGCTGCTGAGGGAAACCTTCTCCTCCCAGCAAAAGCAAAGGTGGTGGCAGCCATTGGAATCGGTTTCCCACTCTAAGCATTGAGAGGTCAAAAAGAGCTTCCTTCCCCTGAATCCTAGTGTTGTGGCTCGCCAGCAACCAGAGTAGCTGGCTGCAGATTCGGACAGTGAGGAGGTTGGGGAGGAACATGGACCAGTCCTGGAGTATGGGGAAGGCTCTGTGTCAGAGGCAGAGAGGGGGCCAGAGCCATATGCCAGCTGTCAGCTGCCTTCAGAGTCAGACATCAGTGAGGCAGATGAACAGCTGGAGCCTGTTCCCAGTATGTGCATGTACAGAGCTGCCAGACAAAGGGAACAGCTAAAGAACAGGAGTCAATTTGGGAGTAAGGCCACAGGTGGATGATTAATGGCCCCTCCCAGAGGATATAAAAGAGGAGCGAAAGGGGAATGGAGTTTGCAGGAGACAATTAGTTCGCTTAATTGGTTCATGACTCTCCAAGATTTCTTGCCAAGTTCTGCAGATATTGGCCTGACAGCTCTCCAAGCCAGATAAGGTCTGTGACTGTAAATCCTCCCTTGAAAGACTTTGCTGGATGTGAATGAGAAGAATTCACAGTAAATTAATAAAAGGTGGTTTTGTCAGGACAAGGAGTTTGCTTCATGCTTTTGGGAAACTTCAGTCAGAACACCCAGATGTGGTGGAACCAACGGTTGAAATAAAGGAGGCCCAGTAGAGGGACTGTAGAGATATTCCATCTTGGACTCCATAGGAGGGAGAAAGCATATAAAAGCCAATGCTTAGCATTACATCACGCTTTCCAAAGAGCAGGTATGCAGTATGGCCAGAGTCTTGTGAACTGGTGAATCAGCAATAAAGAAACCTCTTGAGGTAAACCTTGGAGCTCTTCCGGTTGCTTGCATCTGACATAGTCAACGTGAATGAGGAAGTGCTGATAGGAATTTCCTTCCTTCCTTCCTTCCTTCCTTCCTTCCTTCCTTCAATCCATCCATCTTTCAGTGAGCTGCTGGAGATTCTATCCATCACCATT
Organism: Natrix helvetica; assembly: GCF_964273705.1. Classification (NCBI taxonomy): domain Eukaryota; kingdom Metazoa; phylum Chordata; class Lepidosauria; order Squamata; family Natricidae; genus Natrix; species Natrix helvetica. Next base: position 148,440,590 of record NC_138552.1, read on the forward strand.
AACTCAAGACCTTGTTAAGTAGGATAGGATCACCAAATGATGCTTAGGTCCTCTTCCTCTCCTCCCTGTCCAATTATCTACATAGCTTCCAGCTTTTTTCTCCTTTTCCCTTTCTTCTCTTACTTACAAGTTCCAAGTTCAGTCCCCCTTTTCCTTTTGCTTCTTCTTCTTCTTCTTCTTCTTCTTCTTCTTCTTCTTCTTCTTCTTCTTCTTCTTCTTCTTCTTCTTCTTCTTCTCCTCCTCCTCCTCCTCCTCCTCCTCCTCCTCCTCCTCCTCCTCCTCCTCCTCCTCCTTCTTCTTCTTCTTCTGCTGCTTCTGCTTCTGCTGCTTCTGCTGCTTCTGCTGCTTCTGCTGCTGTTGAACTCTTGACTTCCAACCAAAGCTTGGGACACCAGTATCCCACTCGCCTGCTTGCCCAAGCCTCTCTCTGAATCCAAGAGAAAGGCTTGGAGAGAGCAGACCTCAGACTTGCTCTCATCCCGAAACCTTGCAATGTGCATAGTGTTCCATCATTAGCCTCCAGGGATTCTTCATGGCTATTCCCTCTGCTTAATTTTCCCCATCGGGTACTATTTCTCCAATGATCACTACTTTCCCTTGTTGTTTCTTGCTGTGTGGTTTCTTTGTGTGGTTCATGGATAAAAAACCCAGCTCTTTTCTCTAGATGGTCCTCATTTTTGAGATCAATATTTGCTGCCGATGTGCTTTAATTGAAAGACCTTCCTTGCATGCTAGCCCCTGCTGAAATGTCCTTATGGAACAGTCCTACTAATTTCTATACTACTCAACATTTTTTGCACCCGACTTTCAGTTATCTTCTTTTCTTTGCGGCTTGTTCCTTTCTCTGTACCAGCGGAGCACAAAGTCATCAGCTAGTATTTCAAACAATAATAACAGCTGAACCCTAATGTATTTATAGGGAAAAACGTATTTCAAAACTTTTGTCAAAAAGTGTCTACACAGATTTTATACCGTAAATTCATAAAAGTCTTCACAAATCTCAGAAGAACTATAAGACCAATCCTGCAGCCTGCTTTTTCCCTTTACATTTGTTTGTTTTAGGAATAGACTGAGTCAAGAACATGCATCTATTTTTCCATGCTGTCAAAAGCAATAACGTATTCTACTGATACAGTGGAGGAAAAACCTCTTTTGGTCAGCTTTGCTCCAAATTGTAGCTGTTATTTGGACCAAAAGCAGTGATGATTAGCTTTAATTGTATCTCATAAACAAACACAGAAGGGGAAAATGCTGCAACATTTAGTCACAATCGTTGTTGCCTTTTCCCCCCTTTTTACTGTATCACTGGCAAACTTTTTCTAGTAAACTGAAATCATCAAATATGATAGTATTTGTACTCTTTTTACATACAAAGTACTAACCAGATGGAGCAAAAAAAAAAAGGGGGGGGGGATAAATTGACCAATGCAGATAACCTTCCAGCCAAATGGAAGGAAGAGATGCCAGCAACACAAGAATCTTATGGAAATGACTTACATATTGGAAGAGGCCATTTAAGATATTTAGACTGAATGATATGAAGGCTGAACTTGGGGTGGATGGGAGAGGACCCATCTACTTTTGAACTTTGCACATTTTTCAGATCACTTTTATAAAAAGACATAATACATTACATGTCAGCCTAATATAAATTATACATCCTCAAAAATCCTAAATAGGCACATGTGTTGGTATTGGTAAAAGCAATTAGATACAAGCTCTAAATAGTGAGTTGGGAGGAAAAATGGGGGGGGGGTGCTTAGATATTTTATTAATTGATTTCTTTTTCAGAATATGTTATAAAGGTGTAATGTTATTGGAGGTTTATTGAAATAGCTAATGAATGCCAGTAGGTGGTTGTGTCTTTAAATGCAAATAATTTCTGATAAAAGCACATTTAAATAATTTTAGTTAAATGAGAATGGTGGTACATTGATAGTAAAATACATAAAGATTTTTGATTTAAAATGTACAATTCAATATGAATGAAGTATAAGTAATGATTGTGGTAGAAACGCACAAAATCCATTTGTAACCAATCGACATGCTTTCTACAAGATGTAATGAAGGATGATTCTTTTTTTGTGTTTTTGTTTAATTAAAACAATAAAAAAAATTTCAAAAAAAAATTCTAAATAGGAATTACAGTCTAAGGAAGTTTTATTTTTTAAAAGAAAGAAAGAAAGATAAATTATATTATTTTATATAATTATAGATGCACTACTATAAACATAGAATTGGAATAGCAATTATAGCAACAAGGTACCTATTTACATAATTGCTCTCAATCAGCTTGACAGAAATCTGTGCAATGATTACTCTGCTGAAACAAAAGTTTGATTGAATAAAATTATTATAAGTGTGCCTTTAATAGCTGTAGTCTTACCTATGCTTAGATGGAATATGCCTCATTTAAATCACTGGCTCTTATTTCTCAATTTTTCAAAAAAATAAAAATAATAACTCACTAACAAATTCTTTTATACATAATACAGAAACTATTTCAAACTACGACTACTTTTTTGTATATAATTTTATTAGGAATTTCAATTGCAATAGTAAAAACCAATAGAAAGTAAACTTTAAAAAAGAATAGTAAGAAAGAATAGGAAGAAGAAAGAAAAGAAATAATATAATAAAACGAAAACAAATACTTGAAGAAATGATTCATTACAAAAAGTATAGACAAATTTAGTAACTATGTCTACTAGGTAGTACTTTAGTTACTAGCTCTTCGTTTCATATCCCATCCTGTATCTATAAGTAAATCTATAAAACATCAACTTTTCAGTCACAGTGTCAGCAAAAAGTCTGTAAAGAACTGCTGAAACTTTGGGGAAAAAACTGCAATGTCTTATTTAAACCTGCTCAAATAAACTAACTGTATATTTCTTTCTGTCACTTCTAACAGAAGTAATACTTAGTTCATTCAAATATTGTTGTAGTGTTTGATTTTTCTTTAATACTTTATCTCATTGCACAGACTGAAACTGTTAATACCTTGGTGTCAAGATTGAATCGCTTTGCTTCTTTCAAACCCTAATGCTTTTCAACTTGCCAATGAACTGGGTGGAGGGAGATCATGAGAGCATGGAAGCCATCAAGGTCACCACTGCAGGTGCTTGGGAAAGAGATGAACTGTTCCCATTACAAAAGGATGTCTCATAATTGGATAATGCAATCACCCAGGGGTGGGGAGAAGAGGAAGCTATTGTTTAACATATTGTTTTTGTCTGGGAAAACCAGAGCTGGTTTTGTTTCTTTAGTTCCAATATGATGAATCCAATAAAGTCCTACTTTTGGGAATTCTTCCGAGAGTGTTTCCTTGTTTTGAAATCACTAGTCTGATAGTTGACACTTGGTAACTAATTTCTAGTTTCATTCTTCAAATATCTTGTTTAATACTTCCAATATTATGACATTTTATGCCATTTTGTAAGTCCCCATTAATGAATACCTAAAGTAGGCTTGTATTTTTTCCCTTTCTATTTAGTCTTAAAATCTTCAGTTGCTCTAATGTCCAGTTTCTAAAATCATGAAATCACTTATCTTTGTGAAGAATGTTTGCTGCTTAGGGTATTAGTAGTAGTAGTAGCAGCAGCAGCAGCAGCATTAGTAGTAGCATTAGTAGCAGTGACGTGCGGTTAGCTTTATGGCTGGTGAGGCTGGTGACATCATCAGCGTGCGCCGCGGTCCCCTTCATGTTGACTCAGGAAGGAGGGGAATGGGACCACGTCAGCCTCCCTCCTGTGCACATCCCATTCCCCGCCCTCCTAAGTCAACATGAAGGGGACCGCAGAGCGTGCTGACTTACAAAGGCAGGGAATGGGACGTGCGCAGGAGGGAGGCTGGAGGGATCGCGGAGGAGGGATCGCGCAGCGTGAGCCGCGGGACAGCGGCTCACGCTTCGCGATCCCCTTCATGTTGACTCAGGAGTCAGGAAGGAGAGGAATTCCCCTCCTTCCTGACTCCTGAGTCAACATGAAGGGGACCGCGGAGTGTGCTCCGTGGGACCGCGGCTCACGCTGCGTGATCCCTCCTCCGTGATCCCTTCAGCCTCCCTCCTGCGCACGTCCCATTCCCCGCTTTCCTAAGTCAACATGAAGGGGACCACGGAGCGTGCTCCGCGGGACCGCGGCTCACTCTCCGCGGGACCGCGGCTCACTCTCCGCGGGACCGCGGCTCACTCTCCGCGGGACCACGGCTCACGCTCCACGGTCCCCTTCATGTTGACTTAGGAAGGTGGGGAATGGGACGTGCGCAGGAGGGAGGCTGAGGCTAGAGGAGCCTCCTGCACACGTGGTCCCATTCCCCTCCTTCCTGACTCCTGAGTCAACATGAAGCGGACCACGGAGCGCTCCCATTCCCAACCATGTGTGCAGAAGACTCCTCAGCGTCTTTTCCCTTTTCCCTTTTTAAAAAATTTTTCATGATGAGAGCGGTGCGGCTCTGCCTCCCCTGCCTCCCCTGACCGCACGTCCCTGATTAGTAGTAGCATTAGTAGTAGTAGTAGTTCTCCTTCTCCTTCCTCTTCATCTCCTTTCTTCTTCTTCCATCTCCTTCCTTCCTTCCTCCCTCCTTCTTTCCTCCCTCCTCCCTCTCCTTCTCCCTTTTCCCACTTCTCCTTCTTCTAAAATACGTCAAATTCAATAAGATTAGGAGCTTTTTTCCTCCTTCCACACCTTCCTGCCTTCTTTTAGCAGGAAAACAAAAGAGGCTCTGTATATAATCATGCCTGTTTATATATCTCTTTCAAATAAGTTGCTGTTTTCATCCAATGGAAATGACTAATTGTTGGTTTATTCCCCTGCTGCTAAACCTTTGACCCTTGCAAGAAGATGGAGGGAATAATCTTTATAAAGGAGAATCTAATAAAAGAAAAGGTATGATGACAATGTTGACAACTTTATGTGAGCAGAGGGCAATGACCTCCATCAGATCATTTCTTTTTCATCTGCATGGGAAATGATTGACAGCTCCAGGTCTGCTATAGGCTCTGTACAAACAATAGTCAGATATTAAAGTGAATCATTTCTTATGGTTTTTTCTTTGTTTTCTTTCTTTAATAAAAAAAAGCAATTTTCACTCCTTTTTCACAAAGGTTTTTTTCGATGCCAACTGTTTGATGCATCCAGGTTTCTCTATAAGCATCACTCAAATATTTGCTTTTGAATTTTCAGATGCAGCATAAACATTCAAAGTAAAAAAGTAGGGGGAATTGAACTTTTTAATATGGTTTCTGGAGCTGGTTGCTTTGAATTATAGTGGAATGAATGAGCTCAAAGGTGAGATACATATGCGGGATGGCGACTCAAAAATATTTTGATCAGAGGCAGTGTTTGACATTGGAAATGTTTTAAAATTCAATAGTATAATATATAGAAAATTCCCCCTTCCCCTGTGAAAAAGTAAGTCCATATTTCTGGTTAAAAACCACATGTCCTTTTTCTGCAAGTTGCTGATATGGAGAGAAAGGGTATCACAGAGTGAATAGCTGTCCTTAGCAACTTTCATCTCCATTCCATTCCTTCAAAATAATAAATGTGTAAATTATCCACGGAATAATTATGGTGCTGTTATTTGAAATTTAGAATCTTTTGTCAGCGGGGAATATAAAAATGGGAAGCCACCAGCCACCAGCACTCTGCACTGTGCCTACCTGCTCACTCGCTCGCCCAGCCACCAGCATCTCCCTCTGGCCACCCATGGCAAGTTGTCCCTGCAGTGAGTTGGCCATATGGAGTTGCCCTGTGGTGAGTTGGCAGAGTTAGCAGTGAGCTGGTGGCAGAGTGGTTAGAATGCAATATTGCAGGCTAATTCTGCTGACTGCCAAGTGTTTGATCCTCACCGGCTCAAGGTTGAATCAACCATCCATCCTTCCAAGGTGGGTAAAATGAGGATTCAGATTGTTGGGAGGGGGGCAATATGCTGACTCTGTAAATTGCTTAGAGAGGGCTGTAAAGCACTGTGAAGCAGTATATAAGTCTAAGTGCTAGTGGTAAAGTTGATTGAGTTTTACTGGTGAGTGCAGCCAAGTCTGCTGCTGATTGCTCTGTGAATAACTACTCTGTTGAACTCCAGCAGTGTGTTTAATACGGTGGTACCAGTTTTTATTTGCTTTATGAAGTGCTGCAGTATTGTACCATTTGACATCCTGTCCCACACGCTGAACTGTACAACATTGTATTAAATTAAAATATGCAAATTTAACAAAGAGATTTTTGGAGTGCTTGTAAGATATGTCTTACAGATATATTAAATTGCCATATTGAAGATTTGAGAATTTTGGAGATTGTAATACAAAACATCGTTTAACCTGAAAAATCTCATTAATAAAACAATCTAAGTTTGCCCGTTTTGATGACTCTGTGAAACCTTTGAGAGCTCTGTTAGAAGAGTAATTTCAAACATGATTAAACTTTTGAAATTCTTCAAAGCCACGTCATGCTACAGAAAGAAAATCTTGACTTGCCTCTTTGAAATAACAAATGTGAAATATGTATATATTTAGCTAATTTAGCGATGTGTCAAAATAATGACTGGATCAGCACATCACCTTTCAATGACAGAAATGTCACTGAATATTTGAAATCTGTAGCAGAACAGATTTTTTTTGCTGAGCAAAGCACATTTCATTAGCATTAGCGGGCAATGAAATAACTTTTAGGAAAGGTGTATTGGGATTTGGAGTAAATCCAGTACCTCTGGATCTGATTAATCCTTTTTATCCTTTCCAGGGATCGTTAAGAAATATCCCAATATCCTCCCTCCCTTCCCTCCACCTTCCCTCCCTCCTTCCTTCCTTTCCTTCCTTCCTTCTCTCTCTCCCCTCCCTCCCTCCCTCCCTCCCTTCCTTCCCTCCTTCCCTCCCCTCCTTCCCTTCTGAAAAATGAAGGAGCCAAATGAAACAAAGTCCTATTGATTTCAGTGTTAAAAGTATGCAAACGTATTCGTATGTCTACATTTTATATTTGTATGGCAAGCATTATCTGAGAATAATTTGCATAAAACATCCTTGCCCCAGGGTGTCCGGGGTTGAGAGTAGGTTCTCCTCTGCAAAGTGGAGAAGTCTAGATCTCATCTGAGAGACAGATACATCCATTGCCCAACATTTTTTAATCTGAAAGCTGTACTTGGCCTTTGGAGAAGAAGCTGTGTTAAATGGGGAAAATGGATGGGGTTAAAACAAAATTTTTAGAATGCAAGCCAAAACCATTTGGTATTTTTCTCCCATCTGTCAGGTTTTTTTTTTTTTTAAATTACAGTTCTGGGGTTTGACTACAATTAAATCTGGAACAAGCTTCTGTCAGTCTGGGGCTAGAGGGTGTTTATCTACAGTTTATATAACAGCACTGCTAAAATTTCCCTCACCTGTGACTAATTATGGCTCCCATATCCTGTCAGTTCAATTCCTAGTAATTACATGGATGCATCTATACTGTTTGCTTGAGAACAATATATAAATAGTTTGCATTGTCTTCTTCTGGGATATTGTGTGTCCCAGAATTTAGCTACAACTCAGAGGTTTCTATTTCATTTTATTACAACCTTGGGATTTCTTGGTCCTCTAACCAGATCTGATCCACCGGATTGCTTTTTAGATAAAGAGTGGACTGGGTTGAAATTCCCATGATCTGAGGGTAGGACAAGAAGAATGGGCGGAAACTAATCAAGGAGAGAAGCAACCTAGAACTGAGGAGAAATTTCCTGCAGAACAATTAATCAGTGGAATAATTTGCCTCCAGAAGTTCTGAATGCTCCAACACTGAATGTTTTTAAGAAGGAGTTGGATAAACATTTGTCTGAAGTGGTGTAGGGTTTCCTGCCTAGGCAGGGGGTTGGACTAGAAGACCTCCAAGGTCCCTTCCAACTCTTCTATCCTATCCTATTCTATTCTATTCTATTCTAAATGTAAGAAAGATTGCCAATTTGGGAAGGGGAGGGGTAAAAAAAACCATTTTGTTGATGAGATAGAAAAGGTCTGAATGATAGAATAACATTTTCCATGTTTTTTCCTTCTTTTTTTTTTAAAAAAGGAACTTTTTAAAAACAGCCCAACTATCATAGGCAGCGGATAGCTTCTCCAAGGTGAATTCCCTGTAATGTTACATTTCTAGTGATGCCAAGCAATGCAGCTTATGCAAAGCCCTGATGGTTATCCTGGGCTGCCTGTGAAAATTCAGAATGCATTAAAAAAAAGAGCTTATTGTTCTGGACCAGCCCTAACCAAGTCACCTCCTTTCCATTTCTGTGCCTAGAAAAGTGTCTCTGGTACCCCGTTTTACCTGCCTTCTTCTGTAAGCATTAAATTGACATGGGATGTGATTTGGGAAGGTGTTGCCCATTAGATTGGTTTGCTTCACAGAGGCAAGTCTTGCTGAGATAATTTAAATTTTGATTCTGTTGACCGATGAGCTATGTATTGACCGAATGTTCTTCAAGCTTGTTTGCTTTTGTAAATGGATTTTATAAAATGATAATCACTGTGGGGGAAAAGGATGTAAAGCTTCCCATGCATCATACAATATTATGTAGTGCAAAGGAAGGAATTATTCATAATGAATCACACTGTGAATACCTACCCAACCCCTGTGTGTCCAGATTCTACTTGAAATTGAACATATATCTCTGATTAGTGAAACTGTTTAGAGTAGATCTAAATCTCATCGAGTTTCCAAATGCAATTAAAGTCCTTGCGAAATCAAGGGAACTTAGAAGTGTTAGACTTTGATTAGGAAATGTAAGTTCCCTTTACATTTGAGCAAATAGGATTTTGAGCAATGGAATTTGAAGGAGGACATTCTTAATCTATTGCCTTAATTAAACTTGAGAGCTCAATTTTCTGTCATGGCATGCCTCATCAAGTTCAGGGGGAAAAAAAAACCCACTCAACAACTTGAGCCTGCGAAGCACAGCATAAGAAAAGTTGTCCATTTTGTCAGAAAAGAAAATTCCAGCACCAATAGATCAGCATTGGAGCTGGGTGTGAACCAAAAGCTTCACAGAGCACAGTTATGGCAGCATTTGGCTAATAGTAAGAGTTCATATGGAAGGCTGCCAAATGTGATATAAAAGGGGGAAAAAATGAAAAACGAATGTGCAGCAAAAGCCAATTTTGCAGCATATAGGCTTGCAACTATTCCAATGAAAAATAAATGCACTGAGGTTTTGTCTTTTTTTAAAAAAATTGAAGATGCTTCAGTTCCCAAATCAATGTCAGTGGTGCTTCCCAAATTAGATCCGCCATAGATAATTCTAATTAGTTTCATTTCAGGTTTTTTTTTTTAAATACTGACCTGCTTTTAAAATTCTATGGGTGGATTGCAAAGTAGAAGAAAGAAAGATCTCAGCAGTGGCGGGTTCCTACTGGTTCGGACTGGGTCATCTGAACCATTAGTGGTATAGCGGACTGGGTCGCTGGAACCGGCAGCAACCCAGGCCTGCCACACCACCAAACTGGTTCCCTGGTCTCTTCTGCCATTGGGTGCGGTGAGCACACGCATCAAATGAGCAAAACGTCCTCTCAGCGAAGTGGTAGTAAACCAGTTAGAAATCCACCACTGAATCTTAGGAACTGGGAAGAACCATCCCATCATGGCTCGGGAATTTGAAAATGAATCTTCTAGAGCCATGATGGCGAACCTATGGCATGCATGCCCGAAATGGCAAATGGAGCCATGTTGCCTGGCATGCGTAGCGTCGCCTGTTCTTCTTCTGGTGCGCATGTGCACACGACAATCAGCTGATCTTTGTGCGTGCAGCAGTGATGGAAACCGGAAGAACTGGTCTTGCGTTTTCTGACATGAGCATGCACACCGGCCAGCTGATTGGCACATGCGCATGAGCGGCAGTAACCGGAAGACTTGCTGGCTGGCAACCAAAAGTTCATTTTCCAGTGTGTGCATGCCCTCTGGGCAGCTCCTCTTCCTGGTCACGGCCCATATGAGGACGCATTTCGTTGCCGAAAAGTTTCGCCACCACCATTCAGAAGTCTCTGTCCCTGGTCACAGCTCTCCTAACCTCAGTCAGCAGAGGTAGCTGGAGACATTTCCACCAGTGATGGATCTTCCTAGAAATAAGGATGACACCCGAAAGAACTCTAGACTCAGGTTCCTTTGCTTTACCAGTTCAAAGAGGATATAGCCCATTTTCTAATAATGCGAACCAGGAGTGAGGAATGTTGTATCTGTATTGTGGTATTGGGGCAGGGTTTGTTTTATTTGATTTGTATTGCTCTGAGATTGTTTTAGCCTGGCTGTCAGTGTGGTTTCATATTTTATCTGGAAAATAAAATATGGAATTTTATGGAATTCGGAGGGGGGGGGCATATTTTGAATACTGCCCAAAATTCATCAGAGTTCGGCAATCATAACAAATGTAAATAGATAAGCAGAATGAATGAATGAATGAATGAATGAATGAATGAATGAATGAATGAATGAATGAATGAATTCAATATGAAAAAATCAGCAAGTATTCATGGGGATGGGAGAAGCAACGGCACGTCCTGCTGAGGCTGGGTTGTAATGGCTAGGTTTTGTAAGTGGTGGATCACGTATGCTTTAATCTCCAACTTTTTGTCTTCCAGCTTAACCAAGAAAGCCATATAAGGATGTTATGCCACTGATTTAGCATCCCATTGATAGGTAAATAACAAGCAAATGAATGAATAAATAAATAGTCAATCACCAAATCACTCGCAAATGGAAGGAACAAAGTGGAGTGAAAGTTCCCCCTGTTATTTGGCAACTGAGAATTCTTTGTTCACTACACTTTTGAAATCGCTATGCAAAAATATGCTTCCCGAATGAGTCAGATTTTAATTCTTGTTTGGAGTCAAACTGCATTTTGTTTTCAAGTAGGTCTCTCAAATCTTAAGTTTTACTTTGTGCTTAAAACATTCAGGGCAGCCTTCAGCAGTTTCAAAAAAGTCTCAGCAGTTCCAAAAAGGCTCCACACCCATTTGTACTACTCAGATGACCCTGAAGTCACAGATGAATCTCCAAGTGGCCTCAACAACTCTTGAAAAGAATGCAAGTAATCAGCTGTCTACAAGGAACATGAATTCTTCCATTCCCCCACCATCCACCCAGCGCTGAAGAAGCTTCTTGGATGAGAAGCGAAACGTCTTCAAAGAAAAACCAGAAAGTCCAGTTGCCTCTTGAAAAATGCACCTTTGGGACAACCACGACCTGGATGATGAGAATCTCCATGGACAAAAGTACAAGCATTCTTAAATTAAATTATCCTACAGAAAAATCTATTGTGGGAAACTAAGTAAGAAATGCCAGGAATCTTTAAAAAGAAAAGAAAAAGGTACAAGCTGACAGGTTATCAATAAGCTTGTCAGTATTTCAAGGTCTGGCTGCTGAGTATTTACCCATGTCAGAACTTTGAAATATTTAGCACTGCCAGGATGCCGGCTTCTAAAATATGACAGGACTGAAGTCTTCAGTGGAGGGTGGGCTTAAATTAACATTGCAATGCAGTTCAGTTTATTGAGGCAAATTTCTGAAGATGTTGAAAGAAAGCTAAATTCTGAGTCTTCTATTCTCTTGCCTTCAACAGGAATGACTGAATCTTAAGTATAATCCCATTTGGTGGGCAAACTATTGCCGTCTCTTCACGTTGATTTGGATTAGGTGCAGTGGTGGAATTCAACCGGCGTAAAAACTTGTCTGCTGAGTGTACACTTTGCATGCACACAGTGGGTTTGAAAACAGCTCAAAAACTTACTTTCTACCGTAGCCCCAGTGAATAAAACAGCTGAAGTGTGGCAATCCACTCGGCCGTGCCTATCAGTTGGGCTTCAAACAAAGGAAATATCACCTTATCATCAAGAGTGAACCAATTCGCTCTCAGCTGATCGTCGGAGCTACCGCTTTGCCTAAACCAGTCTGAACCGGCTGAATCCCACCCTTGATTAGGTGGAAGCATTAGCATATCATAAGTTTCCCTTCTTTCAGGTTCAATCAGTAAGATGCAACCTTCTTATGAATATAATTCCGCTGATAGTTTTCTTCATTTGCATGGTTTTAGAAACAATAGCAAGCAACCCAAAGTTTAAAATTTCCATCAATACATTTGAAATTGTTTATATGAATTTCATACAGCTGAGAATTTGTCTTTGTGGAATCAGCACGTGGCTCAGTTTTGCATCACATATTGTAACTTGATGGGTGTGGAGGGGCATAATTCCATTTGTGTATTCTGAATAACATCGTATCAGCATTTCAGTGCCAACTTTGCTTTCTAAAAAGCAAATAAAATCCTGCCCATTTGATGAGATCCAGCCAGAAAGGTTTACTTTGGATCCTCAATCCTAGGAAATAATATCATTAGGGAGTCCAAGGGGGAGCTTTCTCTGTCTGCCCCTCCTTTGAAATAGCTTATCCTCAGATATAAAACCCTATCCATCCCTGATGACATTTTGAGAGGATATCATGACCTGAAACCTTCAATCGGTCTTTGATGACATGTGGATAGATGTAATGGTATCTGGGAATGACCTGGAAAGACAGGGCAACAAGCAGCTCCCCAGTCCCAAAAAGGTTCCACACCCATTTGCACCAGTAGTGGGATTGAAACATTTTAGCAACTGGTTCTCTGCTCGGTTGCTGGGTGGCGTGGCCATGGGGGGCATGGCCTACTCACCATGGTGGGGGAGGCCAGTTTTTTGCCCTCCCCAGGATCCAGAGACTTTCCCCAAGCGAAAATGTCCTCCCTGGGCTCCAGAGCCACTCCAGAGGCCAGAAACAGGTCTATTTTTGGACTTCCAGAACTTCCAGGAGGCCTGTTTTTCACCCTTCCCAGGCTCTGGAGGTTCTCCTCAAGCCTCTGAGGGGGCAAAAATGGCCTCCACAGGGCTCCCATCAGAGGCCAGAAACAGGACCGTTTCTAGACTTCAAAAACTTCCGGGAGGACCGTTATTCACCCTCCCAGAGCCTCTGAGCAAGCCCTGCACTTACCTGGTATGATGAATGGATGGGAGACCCCTGGAGGTGCAGGGCAGGGTGGACAGGGCCAGCCAGTCCTTCCAACTACCGGTTCAGCAAACCAGATGCAAAATTAGGATCTGGTTTGCCTGAACTGGTCGGAAAAGGCTGATCCCACCCCTTAGTTTGCACTATTCAAACTATGACCCTGAGGACACAGATAAACCTCCCGGTGGCCTCAATGACTCTGAGAAAGAATGCTAATGACCAGATGACTTCAAGGAATATAAGTTCTTCTATTCCCCACCATTCAATCAGAACTGAAGAAGCTTCTTGGATGAAAAGTGAAGTGTCTTCAAAGTAAAATATAGAAAGTCCAGTTGCCTCTTGAAAATGCACCTTTGGGACAACTAAGGAAACAGTTAGATAAAATGTAAAATGGGTAGGGCAAGAGACTCACCAAAGATCTTCCTATTTGGGGGGCTGTAAAGGGGACAAGGGAAGAGAAGTACTTTCAGATGTGTAAGATTCTGCTAATGTATCATTAGAATAAAGTTGAATGAGCTCACCTGGCCATGTTTCCTGTCCATTCTAATTTGGAAGGTGGACAATAACATAACTTCTTCTAAAATGGAATATCAGATGAAGCTTTTGTTTTGTTTTTCGCTGCCTTCAAGTCAGTGTTGACTTCTGACAACCACTTGGACTACTTCGAGCAGTTTTCTTTCCTAGATTTCAGAAGTGGTTTTGCCTGCTTCCAAGGGCTGAGAGAAAGGGACTGGCCAAGGTCACCCAAGTGCTTTGTGCTTCCCAATTTGTAACCAATTAACCACTGCACCAAACTGGCTCTTCAGATGAGTTTGGAACTGCATAAATAGAATGATATCAGGAATGATTTGATAATGCTGAAATTTATTCTTATTAAATTAATGTTGTACATTCTGCCTGGTTACTGTAACGGTATATAAGCCATTCAGAATCATAACTGAAGGGCATATAAACCATAATAAATCAACAAATCAACAAGGCATAAAACCTTGGATATTGTTGAGTGATAGAATGTTTTCAATTCAATTTTCGGTTCTGGCAGCTGTTGAAAATGAACTTGGAAATGATGATAATGAATTATTAGAAAGCTTTGCCCACTAGACTGCAAAATTCCACAGATCACTAGATGGGAGTGAAGAGAAATAGAAAAACTGCAACTGTTGGCTGCCACCCAGTGGTTACCCAGAGTTTATTGTCTAGACTAGTAGATCTAGTTCAGCAGCCCCCAACTTTTGGGCACCAGGGACTGGTTCTGTGGAGAGAGCTTTTTCCATGGAGTGGGCGTGGTTTCACATGCTGCTTTCATTCCGTGAATGGGGCATTGCTTCTTTGCGGTGTCCAGTTTTTGCAATGCTGCAGACCCAGTGCCAGTCCACAGACTGGAGGCTGGAGACCCCTGATCTAGTTTAGAGGTCAGCCCTGGACATAAAATCCTCTGCTTCATTTCCTCTCCTCTCAAAGTTTTATTATTTTATTTTTAAAAAAAGCTAAGTAGCAATAATTTAGAATATGAAACAAGTTACAGTGCATTGTTCAATAACTGATTTTAAAAATCGTTCTTAATCACCTGCAAATTACCTTAGAAGGCTATAAACAGATCCTGTTCTACCATTGTCCCATCTTGGTATCAGGTGAAAACAGGAGGATTTGGAATCGAGTTGCCAACTATGGACTCAACTTCACTTAAATATGTTTGCAACAAAATGTACAAAGGTCTATTCTTGGGGATCCAAGTTTTAATTTTATTATATTTTTATATTAACTGATTTGTCATGATACTTATATTTACTTACCTGCTGCAAGGCATCCAGACGCAAAAGGAGGACTTAAATTTAAGTGTGGCTTCTGTCAGAAAATAAAAAAGGGGATTATGTATTTATGAAATCATGCATTGCAATGATCACTTGCAGGTGGGAGATACTTCTAATGTAATCTATCAGATCCCCTGCATGATTGCCCCTGTGTTTATGTAGGACAGATGGGGAGGAAGCTAACCACCAGATTGCAAAAACACTAGTGAACAGTCAGATGAGAAGATCTGAACTCATTGCTAGCATCACACTGCAGTGAACAAGGACATACATTCAATTTCGCAGCTACTATGATTGTTGGCCGAGCAGGTACAAAAATAGCCAGGGAAATGATTGAAGCCTGGGAAATGGGCCCCTTGTCAGTCAACAGGAGTGCTGATTTACCACCAGCTTATCAGGTACTTAGGTGCTAATTACTTAGCAGCACAAGGAAACAACAGCCAATTGTAAGCCATCAACACACCAATCAACCAATAGGAAGGCACCACATAAATGCAATGCATAGAGTAGCCCAAAGCATGATTTTATTAGAGAAATGTTTCCTGAGGTTGGGCTCAGGGGTGGTTTCTGCTGGCATTACTGCCAGTTCGGTGTGTGCACCAGTTGCGATTTGCTCATCTTTATTCCCTCCATGCGCTCTGCGCGCATGCACAGTTGCCTGTAAATAGGTCTGAGCATGCACAGAACATTTAAAATGTTAAAAAACCCAAAACCATGCCACAGTGACCAGGGAACCGTATCGGAGGTGTGGCAAGCCTGCCGTCCCTACCGGTTCAGTGATCCAGTTGCAATTTCCACTATCGGTACACCAAACCAGTAGCAAACCACCTCTGGATGGGCTTCAGCACAAGCCTGAAAGCTCAGAAGACTAAACCTCTGGTCCCAATGACCAACCCAGATTGGATTCCTCAACATTATCCTGAGACACATATATTTGTCTTCATTTGTGAAAGAGGAAATGCCCTGAGCGCTGCACAGAACGGGCCTTAGTACACCATTCTATCTACTGCCTGTATAGGTATTCATGTGCTAAAAAGCAATCTATAAAAAGCTCCATTTAATGTTGTTAAAAGCCTCATAGTCTGGACTCTCAATTAATGTGGCTGGAGAAATAAGCTACCCTGTTTCCTTGAAAATAAGACCTCCCCCGAAAATAAGACCTCATTGAAAATATTGCAACACAGCAGCAGCCATGAGGTGACCACGCTCACCGCCTCCTGCAACTCAACAATAATAAGACCTCCCCGAAAATAAGGCCAAATGCTTATTCCGGGTGTGAAAAGAAAATAGGACCCTGTCTTATTTTTGGGGAAACACGGTATCAGAAGAGCTTCTGTGCCAAACTCTCGCATTAACCCACCAAGATGATAGTATGAATTGGTTTGAGGGGAGAAACACAAGATTGAAGGAGGAATTACTTTTCCACTGGTACTAAAGACACGTTTAATAGTACTTAAGGAACTGATTAAACCAATCACTTAAATGCTGTATTCAATATGGAAACCAATGAGGCCTATCCTACCTATGCAAATTGGATTTTAATACCACAAAAACCAAATGCTGCTCTTTAAGTGGCCTAGAAGAACTAGGAAATAGAGCATTTCTTTAACACCCTTTATTATTCTGAGGCATGAGTACAAAACAGGGAAGAGCAATCGTGGAGTGTTATAAAAACCGAAAGATGCTAATATCGTATGTTGCTCTTTTTTTTTTGTTCTTACTATGACAGCAAAGTTTGGAAAAAATCAGGGTTTTAGTTTGTGCTAATAGCTTCCATGAAGTGGTTTTTAAATGAAGAAGCTAGCCCCTCTGAGACCATGTGTTATTACACACCCTTATAAAGAAAGCTAAAATACACCCCTGTTGCCAGTGTTGGTCTTCCAAATCTTTAGCAAGGGAGATTGCTAAATTTGGCAGAGATCCAAATCTCTGCCCGGTTTTGGGTAGGTATAGCTATGGTGGGCATGGCCTAGTCAGCCTCCTGCACCATGGCGAGGGAGAGGGAGTTTTTGTCCTCCCCAGGCTCCGGAGGCTTTTCTCGAGCCTCCGGGAGGGAGAAAACAGCCTCCCCTGGCTTTGGAGGCCCTCTGTAGGTCAGAAACGTTTCCAGCCTTTCCAAATTTCTGGTAGGCCTATTTTTCACCCTTCCCAAGCCTTCGCGCATGCCCTGCATTAACCTGCATCCAAAACGGGTCACATGAGGATTCCTGGGAGGGGAGGGGCAGACGGGGCCAGCCAGGAGTGGGATTTGGGGGTTCTCTGAACTGCACAGAATCTTAGCTAGATGTTCTCCTGAACCCTTGCAAATCCCCAGCAGCCCACCCCTGTGCTGTTGCCTTAGAAACTCGTGTGAAAGAGTCATGCTTGCATGTAACTAGGATTTTCACACATGAGGGAAGTCAGAACTTTTAAGGATTTGTTTCTGGATAAGAGGTGGAATGCGGAAGAAGAGATCACCGGTTGTATTTTAAGAGAAGGTGATAAGTTTCTGGAGTTGTTTAGCCCTTGTGATGAAGAGGAAACTAATTTCTTTATATAATTCTCTTCTTTTTCTTTATTATACTCTTCTTTTTATTTTTCTTTATTATATTACTTTTTCCACTTTTCTTTTCTGCACCTATTTTTTCTTTTTTAGTCCGTTATTAGTTGCTTTATCATTATAAAACTATGGGGAAGGATACCATTTTTCCTCTTTTTTATAGTTACACTGCTAGATTTTGGGTTTGGGGTTTTTTTGGGGGGAAAACGCTATTAGGTTGAATAGTTGTGTGACTTGGACCTTGTTAATCCACATGAGGCCAGCTTTGTATTTCAAACCTTCTTCATCCAGCTTGTTTGTGCATTGATTTTTTTGTTTGGCTTATTTGCTTTTCATAATGATTAAACACAGACATGAATTTAGGTATTATATTCCTTTGCAAATTATTTCTGGAATTGCAATTCAACTTCAAAGATGCTTTGGTTCATTTGAAAGAACGGTGATGGTAATTTTTCATCTGTACATCAATGAGATGCATTATTTTATTATGAAGATGAAACATTCTTTCCTGGTTGTGTCTAGGAGATTTTTAGAAAAGAACAGCAAAACCCAGGCTTGGCTACATCAAAGCTTTTGTTTTCTTCTTGTGGGACTCTACATTCTAGACTTTCAACAAGAGACATCTCAAGAGACAAACAGCTATTCAGCACTTGGATTCACCCCTGCAAAGCTAGTTCTTTGTATATTTTTTTCAGCTACAGACAATAAAGATTCAAAGTACCCTGTGATTAAATAAATCATAGCATTTATTTATTCTTGTAGACTGCCTAGATATTCATCAGTTATCCATCAAGGGTAAGAAATTGAGAAGTTCATCATCTTCATTTGCCTTCTCTGTTAAGAGCAGCAGTCACCAACTGGTGATATATGAGAAAATTTTGGTGGTCCACAGAAAAATTATTTGCATTTTTATTGCACTAAATTAGGGGTCCCTAAACTGGATACGTGCAATGAAAGACCCTCTTCAGGGTCTTTTTGTGCAGGTTGCAGGGGGGCAGAAATTCTGATATGGGGTGTGCTTCAGTCTCCGGGTGCGGGGCTTTGGGTGAGGGCTGGAGGGAAGTGCTGCTGGTGGCGAAGAGCCAGAGGGCCTTGTTCCAGTGGGGTTGCATCATGGTCTGGGGCTGGCTGACCATCTCAGCCTGCTGAGCCTCCAGGTGCTGGTACCTGGCCTTGCACTCCCACAGGTCTTCCTTCTGCTTGGAAAGCATATACTTGTAGTCCTCAGTGAGGTGCTTCTGCTGAGCCTCCTTCTCGGTCAGATCCAATTTGAACTGAGCCAGTTGTTTTGCCAACTTTTCTCATGGTGGCTGTTTAGCTCCTACAACTGCTTCCTGTTGGGGCCCTAAGGAGCCCAGATGGTCAGGCAAGGAGTGGCTGGGATGTGAGGGGCAAGTAGAGGCAGGCAAGGCGCCCCTCGACGTGAGTGACATCAAGTTGGCCATGGCCACCCAGTCACATGACCATCTAGTCACGCCCACCGAACCAGTCATTAGGCAGATCATATTAATGGTCTACGGGATTTAAAATTATGAATTTAGTGGTCCTGGAGGTCCAAAAGGTTGGTGAACCCTGGTTAAGAGGATATCTTTCTGCAAGTATCAGACTTACACTGTAGCAAAATACTTCCTATCAAGGTTCAGCAAGGCTTGTTCCCTCCACCCCAAAAGTTAGGTTGCAGATAAATGGAGATATCATTTGTTCTAAAAGGTAGAAATAAATAACACAAACTACTGTGACTAAAGCTCAAATTCCAGGAGTGACAGCTGTATATTGTCAAAGGCAGCTAAGTGCTTACGTTTCAAGGATCAGATTTGGAGATCTGGTTAACTTTCATCACATGTTTACTTGTAGCATATTAAAAAAAAGGGAAGGTCAGATTTGATCCATTTCTCCTATTGGAAAGTTGCTTGCTAAACTCCATAGGCCCCGTGTGATTATTTCTGAGAAGTATATGCATCTCTGGACTGTTCACTGGTTCTGTACATTGAGCTTGAAATAAGAAGTTGGAGAAGATTTATAGTTATTGCTCAAACTAGCTGCCATACTTTTAATTTTCCCCATCCCTGTCATTTAATTTCATGTTCCTATAATTCAGTAACTGAGGAATTGATTTATGTGTAGAAGGTCTTGGACTAATCCCATCAGGACTAGAAAAACTCTTGCCTGAAATCCCAGAGGGGTTGTTGCCATTTGTGGCAATGCGGCATTAATGACTAGATTTATTTACTACTGAATTTATAATCTGTGAATCTCAACATTCAAGGCAGTTGGCCTTAGGTAGCATGATATGCATACTTCCTCTGTATGTATGACAATATTATAGAATCATTGTTTTAATAACGGCATATTTGATGGATAAAGAGCATAGAGAGATAGAATGCCATTTTGTGCAGGAGTCATTTATCACCCTTATATCCCCATTGAGTTGTTCCAGGCTTAAAGGCCACTGTTACACAGGATTGTTACAGGATTGTGGTACATACTCTATGTAGCAGATTAATGGTTTTGAACTGGTGTCATGCATACTAAAGAAGGGGCTCAGAAAAAGGGAAAATAGGACATATTTACTTATTCTAAAAAATAAATACAATGGAATTCCTGCAAACAAATAAAATTAACTTATTAGGAAAAATGAGCTTTTCTTACTGTCATGGTATAACATCCATCTCCAGCATAAGCCCCGGTGGTGCAGTGGTTAGAATGCAGTATTGCTCACTGCCAGCAGTTCGATCCTGACCAGCGCAAGATTAACGCAGCCATCCATTCTTCCAAAGTCGGTAAAATGAGGACCCAGATTGTTTGGTGGGGAGAGCATTGCTAGTGATTGCTGATGGGGATTAAGATATGAAAGAATGTGAATCAATGTACTACAAAAGTTAAAACAGTGCTGTTAGTATTGCTTTACTTGTGGTGATGTTTATACAATAATTACAATGAATGCTCTTAAATATGCATTACAGGGACTGCTTGACTTACAGCAGTCCATTTGGTGATTGTTCAAAGTTACAATGGCACTGAAAAAGTAACTTATGACCAATGTTCACCCTTACAACCATTGCATCATTCCCGTCGTCCCATGATCAAAATTCAGACGCTTGGCAAGTGACTCATATTTATGACGGTTGCAATATCCCAGAGTCATGTGATCACTTTTTTGCAATCTGACAAGAAATGTCAATGGGGAAGCCAGATTCATTTAACAGCCACGTCACTAACTTAACTGCAGGGATTCACTTAACAACTCTGGCAAGAAAGGTCATAAAATGGGGTAAAACTGTCCCACTTAGCAACAGAAATTTTGGGCTCAATTGTGGTTGTACGTTTGAGGACTACCTGTATTAACTTACACAGAGAGTATGATTTGCACCTCGTTGGATTTTATGAATGTCTGTTCAGGTTTGAATCCATCCCAATCGTACAAAATGATAGTGTCAACATGGTTGAGCTTTTCTGCTTGGTTATTACAGTTCTTGTGCAATTCCATGATTCTGTACTGCAATCATAAAGGGCAAGCCAACCATACTGCTGAATTTTTCCAAACATAATTTTCCTCCCAAGGTCAGCCGTTCAAAGCCAATTTAGCAACTACTGTCACTCTCCTGGAACTGCTGTTTATGTCTCCTGTGTATAATTTCCATCTTGATAATCGACCCATTCTATTTAAATATAATTTTCTCTTTCAATAAGCAGCAGGTTATACTTGACGTGCTTAGCTAAAGCAGGTTTGGAAAGATGACATCCATGATTTTATACCCAGGGGAACCCATCATTTCCAGTATTTACATTGGAAAGAAAGGGCCATTTCCAGCAAGAGCAGGTTTTGCTTTTACCCCACCAAAGAACTGAAAAGCTTATTCAAGTCCTACTGGCTGTTGTGGCCCAGCAGCAGCTGGCTGAGCTGTTGGTGGACTCTGACAGCGATGACCATGATGGGACTGCTCTGGAGGATGAGGAAGACTCTGGAGGGTGTTTGGAGTCAGAGCAGGAACTAGAGAGGCCTGTTGGCCACCAAGTGGCATCTGAGTCAGGGAGCAGTGAGGAGGAACAGAGGGAGGTTGCCCCTGATGTGCGTGTGCCTAGAGCTGAGAGGAGAAGGCAGCAGCTGTGGAGAAGACGTAATAGAAGGAAATAGGGACAGCTGGCTACTGTTGTGGCTCCTCCCAAAGAGTTTATAGGTGGAGCGATGGGAGGGGAATCTTTGCAGGAAACAACAGTCCATTTTACTAGCTGTTGAGAAAGCATTCCGTAAATCTAATCTTAGTTTTTTGAAGATAGCATTCTACGCTCCTAGCCAAGGGGTGGTTTTATCTCTGTAATTAGTTGTGGCAGACAGCCAAGCCTGTGTCTGCATATTCATTAGAATCACAGGACAGAACACTGGCCAGGTGGAATATGATTTGGATGCTATTTTGGTACCTTCATCTTAGTTGGGATGTGCTGAAATGTCCTTCATTGAGAGGGAAAGGAGGAAAGACAACAGCACCTACCTTCCTATCCTTATCTTAGCAATGCCTTGATATTTTTTCCCAGTTTTTGCCTTACTTTGCAACAATTTCCACTTACACATAATGTACCTTTTTATTTATTTTATTTTTTATTTTTTTCAAACATAGCAATGCATGAACAGTGGGGCACCTGAGTGTCATACATTCTAATACAAATAAAACTAATAGCATTAGTCATAGTTATTGCTTTCAACCACCTTTTATATTTCTAATGGTAATACATATTTATATAAAGTTCCCATCTGTCATTATTCAATTATTCCATGTTTTCTCTCATTATTGTTCTTATTTTGTTATATAAAAGTGTATACACTAATATTCCCCTTTTCTCTTATTTCTATTTCTTATTCTAGCTTCTAATCATGTCACCTACCTACAAAAGAGGGGGGTGGGTGGGAAGCAAAGCAAAGCAAAGCGAAATAACACTAAAAACGTAAAATCATCTATCCATCATCTCTTGCCCACTTCAATACTTTAATTGCTGTGCTTTTTTTCTTTTTGACTTGTCTCGCATATTCCTCTCTAAGATCTTTATCTCTTTCTACATCTGCTTCTGCTCCTTCAATGTACTTTTATTGGCATATTGGATGATGCCTATCATATCAATTGAATAGCTCAATTTTTTTTCCTTTCCTGATTTCAGAGTAACCTTTCATGGGTAGTCCTCAGTTTGTTTAGTGACCGTTCGAAGTTGCAAAAGGATTGTAAAAAACACACGACCATTTTTCACACTTACGACTATTGTAGCATCCTCATGGTCATATGCTCAATTTAGACGCATGCCATGTTTTTATGACAGTTGCAATTTTCCAGGGTCGTGTGGATTACTTTTTTGCAACCTTCTAACCAGCAAAATCAATGGGGAAGTCAGATTCTGTTGTGGCAGAGCTGGCAGCAGAGTTGGACAGCGAAAAGGTTGGGGAGGAATATGGGCCAGTCCTAGGGGTTGAGGAAAGCTCAGACAAGGGCTCTGTGTCAGAGGCAGAGAGGGAGCTTGATAGCAGTGAGGCAGAGGAACAGCTGGAACCTATTCCCAGTGTGCACATGTGCAGAGCTCCCAGAAGACAAGAACAACTAAGAAAGCAGGTGACTTGGCAATAAAGCCACACCTTGGAGGTGATTGCCCCCACCATAGGAAACAAAAGAGGAGTAAATGGGGAGTGGGTTTTTGCAGGAAACAATTCATTCCTTTGGTCATTTCAAGAGCGCAAAGTTCTGTTTGTGACTTTAAGAGACTCTGTGCCAAATATTGCCTTGCCCTGCATTTGGAAACTAGTTATCTGGCAGCTCTCCAAACGAGATAGGGTTCGTGTTGATAAATATTCCTCTGAAAGACTGTTTGCCAAGCCTTGCTGACTGTGAATGAAAGGAATCCATGGTCATGTAAACAAAAGAGATTTTGCCAGGACCAAGACTTTGCTTCATGCTTTTTAAGGAAGCCTAGGTCAGAAAAGATTAACTTAACAGCTGTGTTCCTAACTTAACAGTTGCAGTGGTTCCCTTAACAAATGTGGTAAGAGAGGTTGTAAAATGGGGCAAAGCTCACTTAACAATTGTCTTGCTTAGCATCATACATTTTGGACTCAATTGTGGCCGTACGTTGAGGACTACTGTATCTTAGCACCTATTCAAAACAGCATTCAGATTTTGGGGTATTTCAAAATGTCCGAAGGGAAATCCCTCTGCATTATCACCATTATTATTATTCAGGAATTCATTCCCACTTATTCAATATAACTTGCTTCTTTTTCAGAGCTTCAAAAATATACTTGCATATATCAGACGGAATGTGGGAGCATGGGAAGGAAGCCAATTGCAAATTATTCCATTTCATTTCTGTGCAGAAGGAAGATTTCAATTTTTGTTACTCTCTTGATCCAGGCATAACCTGATGAAAAGGAAAAGGGGATCTACAAACTGGTAGACAGCATAGCCATTCATTGGCCAGTTTGGGGAAAGGACAGCATGAAAAACTACTGACCGGTTGGCCCAGATAAGATCCCAGTACAATAATGAATCCAATTGCTAGATTAGAAAAGAGAAATGCAGGCAATGCAGTACTAATCCAGGTATGTATTACACTGCAACAGTGTACATGTGTCAAATAATATGAACTGTCTGCCTCTAAGGTCACTTAGATGGTGGTGAGGATAGAGTGAATATTAAAGTCACTGCTTGGGTCATAAATTTGTGTAAGCTTTCTGGATGCTCAAAGTTGCGGAAGGGAGAATGTGATTTAAACTCATTCTTGCTTATCTCTATGTTTTCTGTGCCCTCCTCCCCCCAAAACAAATTTTGTCCAAAGGGATGGGTCAATCCTTGTGGTTCAGCATAGGAGATAAATGTTAAAGCCAGAAGGGCCAAAACTACCTCCTTCCCTTTCACCAATAGCACATTGAAATGGATTAGGTGAATTAAGATTCACCCAAAGGTCTTCTTAGGGCCACAAATGAGGCTAAATCTCAGTATGCAAATAAAAGAGGACATCTTTCTGCAAAAGTATTTTTTTCTCAGGAATTAGGAATGGAAGGAAAGGAGTCTCTGAGGATTTTAGTCTGTTAGTTGTTGACGATTGTACAGGGCAGTTCTCATCTCCATTTCAAGGCCATTGAGCCAGGGTTGTCTGAAGATATTTCCACGGTCATGTGGTCAGCATAATAATTGCCACACAACGCAAGAATGGTCTTTGTCCAAAACTGGAAAAACAGGAAAATTCCACAAGAAGAGGAAGTAATTAGGAAAATTCTGGTTTGTGCTGAAATGGATAAATTGGCGTGGGAATTGAAGAACAAAGACGAATCAGAATATTATAAGATCTGGGATAAATTCTATCGATGGTTGGAACCAAAAAAAAAAAAAGGAAAGACCCAAAATAAGCAATGACTAAGATTTATAGAATGGAGATAAGAATTATGTATGAAATCATCACAGTGAAAATGTATAAGACAAGAACAAAGCAACATGGATGGAAATAGGACATCCTTATATTTGTAAATACTGAATAGACCAATTGTAAATAAGCATGGTGGTTATAATATTTAACTTTATATTCTAGTATATATGCCAAAGATGTTGCCAGGAATGGTTACACTGTGTCCAATGTTTTAATGTGTGTTTAATTAAAAAAAACATTTTAAAAAAAGCATGATAATAATTGCCACACAACATCCAGAGCTATTGTTATGGTGGAAAAGAGCCCCCTGAATATTCACAAATAGGGAATTAGCTGATCTCTTTCCTTTTTTCTCTTCAGTCACTTTGGAATCTGGAAATTCTCTGAACATATCTGCTCTGAAGGATGAAGGTAGTTGGACTTCGTTTCATGACTTGGAGTTCGGCTTGGTTTCTGATACGCTCAGAAGTAACTAGCCAATTAGATCTGCTCCAGAAAACAAAACCTATTTTCAGGATCAAGTAAAAAGAAAATTAAACTTTCAATCTAAGTTTGCTGTCTGCTGATAAATGTCATTAAAAATGAATTAAAAGAGAACTATTGAATCTCCAAACGGATTTTGATTGACTTTTGAAAGAAATGTTTTAGCGAGAGCTTGGCTGGCTAGAAGTTCTTAGCAGTACAATGTTCGAAATGCAGAGCCGTCCTTTCTGCTTTACCCATCAGTCACTGCTTCTCGAACAGAGTAGAACACAGAAATGGAAGACCTCTTCCTCACACTCCCACCCCATTGCAAATGCATGATGTGACTGTGTTTTCCAGCTGTGATTCAAATACTCTTTTCTAACCCGAGGCCTTCTAAGCAGATGAACTCCAGTGCTTCGTTCCACTTTAGATGCAACCCAGCTCTGATTGGCTTTAGGCCTGGTGGATAACATGGAAAGAAAAAATATGAAGGTTTTCAAGTATGCAAAAACAGCTGGGTAAGCAAAAAAATAAAGAATTTGGAGTAATGAAGCAGAAACAATCACTAAAGAGATAAGTCGGGCATCAGTGGATAGGAGTGAGTTAGTACAGCTCAGCTTCCATGCATGGATTGGAAGGGCAGGAAGCAGGAATGTGATTGATCAGCTCTTGCAGTGACTTAGTCTTGTCAACCCAGT
Source organism: Natrix helvetica (assembly GCF_964273705.1). Lineage (NCBI taxonomy): Eukaryota > Metazoa > Chordata > Lepidosauria > Squamata > Natricidae > Natrix > Natrix helvetica. The sequence continues at coordinate 148,466,487 of NC_138552.1, forward strand.
GCAATCCAGGCTGGCATTTCTGAAGTTTGCTTAAGGATAGGAGCAGCTTGAGAGTAGCTTAGGAAGGAGTGCAGAATTGTCCCCAGGCTTATAAAACACCTTCCTTATGAATAAAAGCAAACTATATGCAGTAGAAAGATCATTATCCAAGTGGATTGGAAAGACTATCGCCCAATATCTTTGAATCTTCTAGCATACAAAAAAATGCTTAAAGCTTAATCTCTCGAGGATGAACCAGGATAAGAAATTTAATTTCAAAATCTTATTAGCAAAGTTAGCTGGAATATCGACATGACAGTTCAGGTTTTTTTTTTTTATCACAAAGAGAATATGAAGCAGAAAGAGAATCTTTGTGACACAAGCAGCCTCTGGGGTTGCCTGGAGATGCGTTGCCTGAAAACACCCAACCTGACAGACCTTCTATACACAAAGCCCTTGGTGTTCTGACCTTAGCATAAACAAGAAACAGACTCCTTGTCACAAAAAAACCCCTCTTTATTTTCTTCTTGTGAATTAATTGCATTCACCCACCAAAAAGTCCAGGCAATAGTCCTTCAAGGAGTTAACTGCAGTACAGACTTTATCAGTTCCTTGCGATAATTTCAAGACCGTGAGCTCCCAGACGAAAGGCTGCAAATTAAGTTCTGGCAAGCAGTCTTTGTGGCATGAAATGCAATGAGCAAAATCTTCAGCAATATGAACTGTTGTCTTCTATGACAACCACTCGCCTTTCCTTCTATTTATTTCCCAGCCAGGGAAGGGCCATTCAGCGTCCATGTGTGCTTTGCTTCCTGAGTTGACTCCATGTCCTCCATTGTTCTCCTCTCCTAACTGCTCTGCGCATATGTGCATCTGGAACCAGCTGTTCTTCCTCCTCACTTAGCTCAGCCTCCAAAGGCAGCTGCCTCACTGGTGGCTGGGAAATGTCAGATGGCGCAAGCTTTATCTCTGTGTCCAATGCAGAACATTCACTAGAGCCTTCCACAGAGTCCAAAACAGGCCCAAGTTCCTCCCTCATCAACTTATGAGGAGGTTGGGGAGTCTGCGGCCAACTCTGCTGGCAGCTGGTGAGCCACAACACTTGGTGAGCAGTCCAAAGGGGTTTCTCATATAGCCCCTGCCAAGGAAGAAGTGACCTGTTTGAATGAAGCTTAAAATTTAATTAAGGCCCACAGTCTGGAATACCATTTTGGTGAGCCATGACAGGCTGAACAGGTTCAGCACAAACTGATGAGCAATCCCAATGATGCCAAATCTGGATAAACTTCAGTTAGTGAACTCTGCAGAAGAAGACTTAAACCAATCCCGAAGAAAACTAAGGAGAAGCAACTTGGTTGTTTCTCTTCTCTTTTGAAAGGAAGAAGATCATACTTCTGAATCATACTGCTGAATCATACTGCTTTGAGAAGCAGTTTAGAAAGAGTTCATTGTCTGAACCAAAGTTTCACCCAGCCTGATCATGACAACCTATGACAAAAAGTATCTACATTGTTTATGGAGATTGTCAGTCATCCAGGTCATGGTTGTCCCAAAGGTGCTTTTTCAAAAGGCAACTGGACTTTGTTTTTCCTTGAAGACATTTCACTTCTCATCCAAGGAGTTTCTTCAGTTCTGAATAACTGGTGGAAGATAGGAGGATTTATATTCCTTGCTGTCATATGGTTGCTAGACGAGACTGCAAGGAGTATAAATCTTTCCATCCTCCACCATTCATTCAGAACTGAAGAGACCAGATGACTGCAAGGAATATAGATCCTCCACCATTCAGTCAGAACTGAACAAGCTTCTTGGATGAGAAGCGAAACGTCTTCAAGGAAAAACAAAGTCCAGTTGCCTTTTGAAAGAGCACCTTTGTGATATCTACTTCCTTGCTGATGCCTGGATGTAACTTGTGGTGAGACAGAAACCTAAGACTGATGTATCATCTCATTTCATTATTGGGCTAATAGATGCACAAGGACCTTTTCACCTTTCAGATATGCTGCTAAAGCGAACAGTAAAGTGGCTTCGGTAGCAGAGCTGAGTTATTCCTCAGCATTTACACACAGTTGATTTGATTTATAAGGGGAACAATGCAAATAGCTTATCTGAATATTGCAAAAATGACACCTTAATGTGTTTGTTAAGAGATGGATTCCTGGAAGAGCAATGCAAAACTGAAAACAACAATCCCATGTTACAGTGAGGGGGACTCAATCTATCACTACAGAGAGATGATGAAGCCAAAGATCTTATTAGGCACCATTGAAAAAATATATATCCTGGATTCCAGGCAGTGGTGGGATTCAGCTGGTTTGCACCACTTCTTCAGAATCGGTTGTTAACTTTCTGAGCAGTTTTGGTGAACTGGCTGTTGGAAGAAATCATTAGGGCAGAGAACCGGTTGTTAAATTATTTGAATCCCACCACTGATTCCAGGGCATCTTCACCTGAGGTTTTCATGTTCATTTAGGTATAAATCTACTCCTCTGTGATGCTCAGTGTCAGTGGATTCTTTTCCCCCCAGCTGTGTTTGTTTTTCCTGGCTCCTGAAGCTGAATCAAAGTTGGTGTGTAATCATCCTAGTTTCCCACCAAGAGAAATTCTTCGCCGGCAGTGCCACAGATGCTGTCTGCCACTTCAGTCATTGCAACCTCCGATTAAAAAAAACAAAAACAAATGGCTGCTATTCCACCTTTTATAGCTCAAGACCATTGTTTGTTTGTTTTTTAAATTAAGTTTACCATGTAACATTCTGTTTCATTCCAGATTTGTTTAGAGAGTTTCTGCCTCTTTCTCCTATTCCAGCCAGTACAGATACAGGCACCCGTGTTTTCACCCTTTGCAAAAAATAAAATAAAAATCCTTCTTATTTCACTACGAAAGCTTGCAAGGGGCTTTTTCATGCAAGACGAAAGACTTCTCCGCATCCAAACACTTCTTCCCCTCTTTTAGCCACTGTTTGCTTTGGTATTACAAATGATCAGATAAACATGCCTAACTTGAGCTAAAACCATGAATGTGGAGACTCTTAGTAATTTATTACATTTCATTTTTGCATGATGTGGAAGTAAGACGGTTTGGGGTTCTTTTTTTTTTTTTTGCTACTCCAGGATCCTAACCAGGGGTGGGCTTCAAAAATTTTAGCAGGGGGTGTCTCTGCCTGGATGCTGTGTGTGCATGGCCATGGTGGACATGGCTTAGTCGGCCTCTTGCACCATGGAGGGACATTTTTGCCCTCCCCAGGTTATGGAGACTTTCCTTGAGCCTCTGACAGGGCACAAACGGCCTCCCCAGGCTCCAGAGGCCCTCCCTCCCTCCCATATTTGGGCATACCAGGGGTTGTAACACAAATGCATACCTATTTCCCTGGCTTAGCTGATAAAGGAGGAGAGCCTGTGGCTTAGTGGCTAAAATAACTGCCTAACATGTAATACAGCCCTGGTTCGAATCCCAGTAAGGGTATGGCTAGCTGATGAGAGCTAAATAGCTTGAAATGGATCCATACCAGTCTTCCTTTATTTATTTATCAGCACAAATACAACACAAATATAAAAAGGCAACATTAAAAATAAAAATATGGGTTTCTGCCTGGATGGTTTTCTGTGATGAGCCGAATGACAGAAAGAGGGAGTAGTGAGCTCCGTCCCATATTTGGGCATACTAGGGGTTGTAACACAAATGCATATATATGTGTGTGTGTGTGTGTGTGTGTGTGTGTATGCATATGTGTGTATGTATGTATGTATGTATGTTGCATTTGTGCTGATAAATAAATAAAGGGAGACTAGTATAGATCTATTTCAAGCTATTTAGCTCTCATCAGCTAGCCATACCCTCACAATTGAACCTCTGCTGTATTATTAGGTAGTTGTATTAGCCACTAAACCACAGGCTCTCCTCCTTTATCAGATAAGCCAGGGATTGGTATGTATTGTGTCACAACCCCTGGTATGCCCAAATATGGGATGGTGCATACTGCTTCCCTTTTTCTGTCTATCAGCTCACCCTAAGAGCCATCCAGGCAGAAAGCCATTTTTTTATGTTGCCTTGTTACATTTGTGTTGCATTTGTGCTGATAAATAAATAAAGAGAGACTAGTATAGATCTATTTCAAGCTTTTTAACTCTCATCAGCTAGCCATACCCTTACTGGGAATTGAACCCGGGCTGTATTACTTATTAGGCAGTTGTATTAGCCACTAAGCTGGTAAAGGAGAGAGCCTGTGGCTTAGTGGCTAATACAACTGCCAACCACACAGCCAATCAATCCACTTACTGAAACAAAGCCAGCACTCCACACACACCCATCAAGGTTTGTAGAGGGACGGCAGCTCCGGTCACTCTTTAAGTCGAAAACATCAGCCTGAGGATGGCGAGTGAGACCTCGCCGAAACGTTGCCAAGACAATCTCAATCTTACATGGGAAAAGACCCGAATACAACAAGACCAGCGTGTGTGTGTGTGTGTGTGTGTGTGTGTGTGTGCGTGTGCGCGCACACACACATCTTTCTGAAATCGAAGTTATATTTACACAGATTTAGACTGTCAATCAACATGTTTTTAGAATCTGTTCATTTATGTCTGACAAGTTCCATTTTGGAAGATCATGTCTTTTTCCTCTCAAGAAAATGCACCAAGATTTTGTCTGCACCTATTATATTGTAAGGAAGCAGAGGTGGATGATTACAATAATCATCAATGCCTTGAGAATAGATGAGCTGTGAAGTCTAGCCATCATCAAGTAGATCATGACAATCAACTTTTTGTTTTGCTGTTGGAGATGCATTTTATTTTACTTTCATTTTATTTGGCTTTCAAGGTCTGCAGGAGGCAATCTGCTGATACAGTGATACCATTAGCAAAGGTAAGGCTGAGACATTCAGCCTGTTTTAGGATATTTTGAAGGAGCTCAAGGCCTGTGGGAACCTTAAAACACCAACTTGGAGACTTATAGGGCAGTATATAAATGTAAATGCTATTGCTGTTATTTCATTTTTTTAAATGGGGAGTGGGGGATCTGATGACTTTAAAAATTTGGGTCTGCCTATAGTTTCTGGCTGAAAATTGTGCTACTCTACACATATAATTCTCAGCGTGAATAACATATTTACATTACATTCATTTTTTGTTCAGAATGATTTGATATAGAAACGAGACACTGTGCTGATAAGCAATTGAAATTAGGCTATAGGGAGGTAGTGGTGGTGTAAGACACACAAAAACTGTGCCAAGATGATGTCGCAGTTAAGGATGGTAACTGGGATTAAAGAGACCTAGATTCAAGTCCTTCCACAGCCAAAAAGAAGTCTCAGCCAAATGACATTGATCCAATCACTCTCTCCCTCAACCCACCTTGCTGCATAGAGCTGTGGTGAGGAAACACTGCGAAAAGAAAGAGAAGATGGATTGCTAGCTACCAAACCTTGTGGTGTTGTTTAGCAGGTTCTGACCAGTTCTGGAGAGCTGGTAGTGGAAATGTTGAGTAGTTTGGAGAAGCGGTAAATGCCACCTCTGACTGACCCTGCCCCATCTATTCTCTGCCTTTCGAGTCCCAGATGATCGGGAGGGAATGTGGATTTTGCAGTAACCTTCCCCTTAAGTGGGAAGGGAATGGAGATTTTACAGTATCCTTTCCCTGTCTCACCCACCAAGCCACACGATGGTCACCAAGCCATGCCCCAAAATTTGAATCCCACCACTGCAAGCCTTGCTTTGAAAATGATTGGAAGAAGTCGCCTGGAACTCCCATGAACACAGCCACTTCGTCAAAAGGATTCACAGAGATGTGGCTGCTTTAATTATTTTATTCATAAAAGTCCACTCAGTTTATTTTGTTTATCTTATGAGGACAAATAACAGAAGAGTGTAAGAGCAAGCCTGAGACTGTTAGATGGCCAATCGAATTAGTGACTACAGAAATGGACAATGTGTTAGCATTTTCCTTTTATTAAACCATTAACACAATGTTTTCTGCATTTAGTTGAATATGGCCATGTTCTAGAACACATTATGGGCATTTCTCATTATCATGTTAAGGTGCGTTCCTCTGGTACTTAGGTAAGTAGGCCAGTCTATTCTACATAACAAAGATCTCCCCCTTCAGCTCCAAGGTGATAGGATTAAGGCATGATAGTTATTAGCCCCTTACCCATCTCACCACAGGGCACCTGGGAAGAAGCAAAGCTCAACCAAACCTGGACTCAAAACACAGCCCACAGAGTTGCCCCTGCATGGCCCCATGGGAGTCTGACAACCAATCAGAATACAAGATCAAGATCAAAGGCCAGAGAGGGCATAAAACCAGGGACTTTCAGCATCTCTGCCTCTTTTCTTTTTCACCCAACATCTTGAAGCATGTGATCCTGTCCACCATTAAACCATCTTTCCAAGCAGCCTCCATTGTGTCTTTTTCCCCATTTGGAACTGAACCCAGAAGGACATTTCTTCTAACAGCAAGATGCTGTTAATGTAATCTTACAATAAAGTCAAAGTAAGTATTCTTGTTCGTGCCTTTTGTCTGGACCATTTCACAAGGTTAACATGCTCTATGGGTATGTTCAAAGAGATCCTACATGTCATATCATTCATGAATTGCTTACTTTTAAGATCATTATTTGTAATATTTCATCTTGAATACGAAGTTTAGATTGCAATATTCAGTTGACAAGTAATCAACCCCCTGGAATTTATTCTGCTGATTCTGACAGCTTCTTGGAAAATATTCCTACTAAGGCAAATATATGTGACACGCTAGATCAGGTTCTACCTTATGGCTTGCCTGTAAACCTAAAAGTAGTTGTGATATCCTTTTGCTACCATATATCATACTGTTAACTTGGCAGATGCCTACTCTGAAAGCTTGGGTTTAAATTGCTTTATTCCATTCCATTCCTCCCTGCTTTAGGAGCAAAATTTTCATAGAAGGGGAATCTCATCCAGCAGCGCAATCTAATTAATAAATAAAGGGACATTATAGTTGTTCAGTTGTTAAATTACCCTGTTGGATGGTTTTAATAGCCTGTGGGATTCTTATACACAGTTTTCTTAGCAGTCTATTTGTAACTTCATAATTCAAGGAGATAAATTATAGTGATGAAATTTGTGTGTGTGTGTGTCTTCTCATGTGTATGTCTGTTTAGAACACTTTCTCTTCACAGCTGGAGCAAAGTAAATATTACTATGAGGAGAACATTCCATTTCTACTACCTCTCCGTTTGGTTTGTTTTAGTTTGTCTTGCATTGAGTCAATGTGTTTTCTTCATTATTTGTTTTGATCTGAGATATTTAGTATTTGTTTATCACATGTACAATATCATATAAAGTATTCCATCCTAATATACGTACTACAGGTAGTCCTTGACTTACAATAGTTCATTTAGTGACTGTTCAAAGTTATGGCACTGAAAAAGGTGACTTATGAAGGGTTTTCACAATTATGACCATTGCAGCATCCCCATAGTCATGTGATCAAAATTTCGATGCTTGGTAACTGACTCTTATTTATGACGGTTGCAGTCTCCTGGGGACATGTAATCACCTTTTGTGACCTCTTGACCAGCAAAGTCAATGGGAAAACCAGATTCACTTAACAACGGTGTTACCAATTTAACAACTGCAGTGATTCGCTTAACAAATGTGACAAGAAAAGTCACAGAATGTGGCAAAATTCATTTAACAAATGTCTCAATTAGCAACAGAAATTTCAGGCTCAGTTGTGGTCATTTGGTCGAGTTTGGAGATCACTGCAATAGGATGATTTTATCTAATGACCAATGAAGTTTTGGTACTTATTAGGGTTGCATTACTGTGTGACTAATTTTTAATGAATAGCAATTTGTGTATAATGAGGCAATTAATAAATACAACATTTATGTAATAAAGCTAAATGAATAACATTTTAAATGATACAAGATTATTAATAACTTAATTGAGCTGACGCTATGTTAATATCTCTTATGAACTAATAATGTAGTCTATTTCTAATCTATGTCATGCTTGTGACTATAATCTATTTGATGCAATCTCTATATTTGTCTCTAACTCTTAAAAAAACGATAAATCCAAATCATGTTTTCTAATTTAATACAGACCAGGCTGGGTTGATTGAGCAATGGGTGGCCACAAATTAAGATCAGCACTGAAAGTAGTCTAAATCTCTTTATTATTTTGGATCCTTTCCAATACTTTTCTAGCTTTGTCCACTGCTCGGTCACTAACCATACTTCCTTTCATCATCTTCTAATCTCAGAAAGGCCAAATCTTTGGGACTGCTTCTTAAGAAATGATTTGTCAGGACTGGAAGCCATCTTTTGCATTGGGCCTTCCGGCCTGCCACATTTAATGCTGTGGGAAAAGGGGAGGGGGGATTATATGGGAGATATACGTAGTCATAATAACATTCTTTTCTCAGAGTCAAGGACATCTTGCCCTGTACCTGGAGGGGTATGCGCAGAAGTCAAAAACAAGATGGTGGTACCTATGGTGCCGCCCAGAGAACCAGTTTGGGGATGTGGTAGGCTTGAGTCGCTGCCGGTACCAGCGACCCAGGCCATCAAACCACTACTGGTTCAGCCAAACTGGTCCAAATCGGTAGGAACCCACCACTCAGTATGACTGGGAAGCATCTCCAGTTGGGACGGTGCCTGATTGGGCCATGTGAAGGACATGTGGGTGCTGGGCAGGGACTTGAATCTTCGTTTGGGTGGGGAAAACCTGGAAACTTTCAGATTCAGGTTTTCCCAGATGTGTCAATATGACATCTCTAATAAAAACTTTGAGGAATCTCAAGTCTTCTTTCATTGGGGTTGTTACTTGGAACCCTGACACAATTCTACATTCATGTGTAAAAGCACTGCTCTATCATACGATGGAAGCACTCAACAAAAAGAATTTCTCGCCAGTCATGTTTTATGGTCATCATCATTTATGAAATCCATTGTGTGTTTTTTTCCAGAGTTCCATGAAATCCAGAACTAAATCACATTTTCCATTCATCAAAATCATTCTTTTTCAGTCCTGAGTTTTGGCCAAACACCATGCAGAGTTTGGTAATGAGAAACTACCTCAGATCTCACTGTTATATTTTCAAGTACAATTTAAGGAAAATTCAAAGTTGGGAGCAGCAGGGTCTTCAAGTAAAACAATGCAGGAACCCACAGTGGCTTCCTCACTCCCAGCGGCAAAACCAGGAGGAATAGGGGCCATAGCCCCATTTTCTATAACTTTACGATCTCCCCTGCTGAAACTGTATTGACATTTTATATGGTTCAGAATTAATTGCTACAGGAAGCCATTTTGTTTCTCAACTTTTTTCTTTTATAAGAGGCCACTTTATTCCTTAACTACCAGAGGGGTCAAGAGGGTGTTTTTTTTCCCTCGGGAGAACATATTACACACCTTTCTTTAGTATTATTTTAAAAACCCTACTTTCTGCATTTCCAAAATGTGCTGTTCTTCTAAACTCTATGCCATTTTTGAGCTACAAAGACGTGGGAGAGTTTTGTCTTTAGAAGAAGTTCATTGTCTTACTGTATTCTCTAAGATGACATAAAGTTATCTCTTTCTATCTTATTCTCCTATTTTCCAAAAGCTTCTTCTTAATGCAGTGGTTCTCAACCTGTGGGTCAGGACCCCTTTGGGGGGTCGAACAACCCTTTCACAGAGGTCGCCTAAGACCATCGGAAAACACATATTTTCTATGGTTTTAGGAACTGAGACACCAATTTTATGGTTTGGGGTCACCACAACATGTGGAACTGTATTAAAGGGTCGCGATATTGGGAAGGTTGAGAACCACTGACTTAATGTATTTCTATTATACACATTTCTAGCACAAACTATTTTCATATTCCTAAGAAAACCTCTTAAAGCTGCATTCCAGCAGCCCAGGCCAACATTGTCTTCGTTTAATGTTAAACTGAGTTAGGATCTGAGTGGGAGATAGTGTATATGTTTCCTAAGAGGTCCCTAAGGGGGCACGCATAAGCACACCAGCGTGCCTACCATTCCTGTCCTACTGTCCCCATTGATATGTACTCGTGGCCATGTTGTACTTATTTAGATCCATCTATTTGTACCAATCTCATGCGAAAATGTCCATGTCTATGCTAATACCTGTTAACTTGTACATGTTGACAAATAAAATAAAAAAATAACAGGATGATAGGCTAGAGTGGAAGCAGAAATAAAACAAAGCCACAAAATCTACCCAAAATTGTTTCTATATCATTGCCAGGAGAATAATAGAAATGTGTCCATGAAACCGTCTGGAGGCAAATCTGAATTGATGGAAACTTTGCTTTATTGTATGTTAGAGGATGTTTCTGAATGCTTCCATCTGGCTTGAATGCAGCATTACGTAATTACACCCAAGACTTGCCTGAGATCTTGTAGTAGGTGAAAAAGAAGCCTATGCTCAACAAGATATTAGAACAGTGTTTCTCAGCCTCAGATAATTTTTGATGTATGGACATCAGCTCCCAGAATCCAGCATCCACATCTTAAAGTAGCTAAAGTTGAGAAGCAATAAGACATGCAACTATTGGATAGGAACTAATGTTGCAGGGTGAGAAACACATTCTAACAATTAACTTTGCCAACTGATTTCTCCTGAAAAAGATATTATCTATTTATTTTAACCCAGCCCCTTCAGTCAGATTTTTGCTGTTCTTTGCCAACATCTGATTCCTAAAATTTCAACTGTTGACCTGACAGTGGCAGGATCAGACATGTAAATCTCAAATAGCTCTCTCTCTCTCTCTCTCTCTCTCTCTCTCTCTCTCTCTCTCTCTCTCTCTCTCTCTCTCTCTCTCTCCTTCCCTCCCTCTTCTTCCCCCTCCCCCTGTCTCTCTCCCTCTCTCTTCCACAGAGAGTATTTTTCCATGCATAGTTAATTGTTTTTTCCCTGTTTTCTGATGGGTTCATATATGTGGAACCAGCTTCTGAAACATCAGTGCTCTTCAAAATCTGGGCACCAATATTACCCCTGTGCCCTGTTTCCACCAGCTTTTGCGCCAGTATGTCTCAATCTTTCTTGGATCTCATGTGCTTTGCTTCATTCTGTAAATCATTCCTTCACTTTTAAATAGATTTTGCTACCTTTTGAAAGGACTTGATTATGCCCAAATTGACATATATTACCACTTTGCTGGCAGGTTAGTAGACCAAATTAAGCAGGTAGAATTTTATTGATATCAGTAGAAAATTCTGAAAGGTATATGTAACTCTGTTGCTAAACTCAATTGTTTCTTTCAAAAACCTTTTGTTTTTCTTCCTTTAGTATACATACATATCCATATAATTAGAAGCCTATTATCCCAAATACCCTGTTTCTTGTTAATTGTTAACCAATCTGGTTCCAAATGAACATTCCTAAATGTTTCCTACTTAAATGAATGTTTCTTAAAAATATTTAACAGTGGGTTTTATTTTTCTAATTTATCCATACCATTTGTGTAGTGTTTTTCTAAAGACTCAGTATGATCTACAATTAAAATCACAAAACAAATACAAAAAACAAAATATTTAACAATAATTAAAGTTTGAACTCCAACAGGCTTTAATCCACTGATCTGCAAAAGGCTCTAACGTGTGTTATTTAGAATAGGAAATTTGTAAATACACAATTGGATTCCTGGCTACATTTCTGCAAATGGAGTCCGTCCATGAAAAATCAAGGGCAAACCACAGGCTACATATTGCTTCCTTTTTTTTTAATGCCCCAGAGCAGCAAATTACCAAACAATACAAACACACTCACAAAACAGCATTGATTTTTTTGTTTTGTTTTTTAAATAAGTGAAACATGACTCTGATATACATAACAAATTTGTTTTTCTGTTTATTGTTTTTTCATCTGCAAAATGGTTGCTCACCCCTGCTTGAAGGAATGATTCTTGGTTTCTAGCTGATTCTCTGCAAGATTTTGAACTATTTAATGGTCTGGAAAACTAAGATGTAAAGACACCTGTGAAGGAATGGCAAAACTTTAGTTCAGAAAGAGGAGCACACAGATTAGTATAAATAGGGTATCACTTGAATTATTGCACTTGCTTAAACCAATCTCTATATGCCAGAAGCTAAAATCTCTCTGAGAGTAGTTACTATCTTCTTATCTTGTAAAATGGTGTCGGAAAGCATGTGGAAGATTGCCTTCTCCTCTGATCATTTGCTTTCTATATGAATCTCCTTCAGCCATTTTTTTCAATGCTTATTTAGTGATAAGTAAATTTTATAGTTTTTACAGGATGCTGCTGTTTAGCCATCCTGTTTATGTAGGAGAGGAGAGCAGTGGAAATCTATGGTTCGATCCTTGGAATGGAAGAGCCACTGTGCGCACTCACATTTGCAAACTGGTAGGGAAGGTAAGTGAATACCACCCCTGAATACATCAATAATAAATGGTAATAAAAAAATGAATAATGGATATATTTAGGACAACAAAGTGTGGAAACTAAGGTCTAGTCAGTTTCAGGCAGCAGCTGCTCACCATCTGGAGGGTTCTACTCAAGTAATTAAGATCACAGAGCTATACTGTGGAGAAAAGCAGCTCAGGAAGAGACACCTTGTTTAAACAATCTCTCTGCCCTGCAAGGGAGAAAAACATGGAGGAAAAAAGAATCAAGCACATGATAATGTAGAAGAGAATTTACTCCATTTATAATTACAGCTGGGACTGGTATCTCTTTGAATTTTGAAAACTTTATTTGTTGCCTCTAAACCCGAAACTGGCAGGGCAAGATGGCACACTTCCGTTGTCTTTATGAAATGTGAAATCTGACTCCATCTTTAAAGCTCCAGGCTTCCGATCTTTGTCTCCGTGCTACTCAGATAAATCTCTTGTTGATTGTCGTCTTTTGATCTCCCTGGAGTGAAAAACTTTGCTCTACTGCCAGGGCTAATAGAAAAAATTCTCTCTTGCCTGGACCTTCTGTCTCCTGGACTCTCCTGGCTGTTCTGCCTCTCTGACTGACCATTCTTTATACTGACTGAACTCTCTACTCTATAAATAATGGCACCTAAAAAACCACCTCCTGGAAAGCCTGGCTTTGCTGCCTCTGCCCCGACATCTGCAACCTCCAGTCCTAGTACACAATCAATGATAACAGCTTTGATGCAACCTAAATCTACGGAGATGGAGTTTCAACAAATGTTCCAGCAACTCCTACAGGGACAAGAGGAAATAAAGAAACAACTGAAGGAGATGAAAGAAGAAATTAAAGAGAACCAGGCCAAAATTAATAAGAACTCACAGAGATTGGACCTTTTGGAGGGCGGGGCGGCTGAGATGAGGGAGGGGATGGAAGGGATGCAGAAGGGAAACAAAGAACTTGACACCCAGCAGATGAAAATAGAGTTTGAGAGAATGTCCTTTTATCTTAGATTTCAAAATGTGATGGAGGCAGATGATGAAAACATAAGGGACATCATGACAAACATCTTGGCTGAATACATCCAGAAAGAGAAACAACAGATGGGGTGGGAAATAGACCTGGCTTATAGAGTGAACTCAACTTACGCTAGAACACACAATGTTCCCAGGGAGGTACACATTAAATTCCTTAGAAAAAGCACAAGAGATGAAATCCTGAGTGCACCTTAGATTCCAAAATGTGGTGGAGACAGATGATGAAGATATAAGGGACATTATGACAAGTATTTTGGCTGAATACATTCAGAAAGAGAAACAACAGATGGGGTGGGAACTAGATTTGGTTTATAGAGTGAACTCAGCCTATGCTAGAACACACAACGTACCCAGGGAGGTACACATTAAATTTCTCAGAAAAATCACAAGAGATGAAATTCTGAGTGAACAAAGTGGGCAAGCTTTGAAATACCAAGATAGGGAAATAACCATTCTGAAACAGATCCCTAAGAAAGTGAGGGAAAAAAGAAAATGCTATTCGCAATTAGTGAATAAATTATACCAGAAGGGGGTGTGGTTTAGATGGTTGATGCCTGAAGGTATGCTAATATTTTGGGAGGAGATAAGAGTTAGAATTAATACACCCATAGAGGCGCAGGCCTTTATGGAAAAAAACAAACTACTCCTAGAAAAATCAGATGACTTCTCATCAGATACACAAGACACGGGAGGGGCCGGAGCACTGTCGGCGGGGGGAGATGGGGCAACACTGAGAAAGCCCAGATCACAAAAATGAGCAAGAAAATTCACCTGATATAAACTGATTGAAATTATTAACTGAATTCATATGCTGACTATAAGTTACTATTTAATAATGAATTATGTGTAAATGTATGCTATGAGTATGGAGGGGGGGGCGCACCTACCGCACATTGCAGTTGCCAAAATTTGTAACTTTTCCCCTACCTTTTCCCTTTGTAAAATATCAAAAAAACCAATAAAACTTTGTTATATAAAAAAAAGAAATTATCTTCATCTCTGTTTACACATTTATAGATGCATGTGTATGGTAATATATACATAGATTATAATATCGGCATAGATATGGACAGGTGGGCATCTCCATAATGGATAGCTAAAAATCTTATTTTAACTTTTTTTAAAAGTTCAAGCAAACTTCTCAGAATCTTTGTTACTGTTTTAGATACAGTGGCTGCAATACATATACTTCTTTGCAGTACAAGTAGTCCTCATTTATTGAGCTTTGGTTGTGGTGAAATGGCTGTGTGTATGTGTGTGTGAAAGAGAGAGGGAGAGAGTGAAAAAGAGAGAGGAGATAATGAAAGAGAGGAGAGAGAGTAAAAGAGGGTGTGAGGAGAGTAAGAGAGAATGGGAGAGGGGGGAAGAGAGAGAGAGGAGAGAGACGGGGGTGGAGAGAGTGAGGGGAGTGAGAAAGAGGGGAGAGAGAGAAGTGGGGGAGATACCAGTCCCAGCTGTAGTTATAAATGGAGTAAATTCTCTTCTACATTATCATGTGCTTGATTCTTTTTTCCTGCATGTTTTCCCCCCTTGCAGGTCAGAGAGATTGTTTAAACAAGGTGTCTCTTTCTGAGCTGCTTTTCTCCACAGTGGAGCCTTGAGACTGCCTTGAGACCACTGGAGATCTTGACTTGGGGCTATGGACAGGCTTGAGCAGCCTGAGCAGGCACTTGGGGCTATGGACAGGCCTGAGCAGCTGCCCAGCCTAAAACAATCGGGCCAAGAAGCCCCCCCCACACACACATTAAGGAATTTATATTCACCTGGGACCATTTGAACCATCTTTCTCCCATTTACCATCTTTGCCTCTCTCCACCATTTGCGACACTTGAATACCTCCCATTTCCCCCCCCCTTCCTCTGAAGTTACCATCTAGACATTATTTACCATCTACTTGCCATCTATTACTTACCATCTTCCTCTGAAGTTACCATCTAGACATTATTTACCATCTAGACTTTAAGACTCTTGGTCCTCCATTGAGACCCTAGCCCTGCCGGCTATTACCTATTAACTTTGTTTTATGAGCACCTTACCCCACTGGGACTTTTAGTATTCAACAATTTACTCGAGGTTAGACCTGCTCCACCTGCGAGAAGCCCCTCTCTCACAGGTATGGCCCCTGGCTCTTTCAAGGGCCAGCCTTGATGACGGGTTTGTGAACCCCGAGAGGTGGAAGAAAAGGAAGCTGAGGGGCTTTTTATCAAAATGTTTTATTGTGTTTTTAGGGGGTTCTAGGAAGGGGAGGGGGGATAACCAGGCCAGGAGGGAAGCCAACGCCAGACGAACAGGTGAGTCTACGAAGGAAGTGAGCGGGGTGAGGGGGGAGAGGGAACAAGTTATTCCAGCAGAGGGTTGTTTTATTACAACGGTCGCGGGGAGGGGGGGATGCGAGGACAAGAAAAGATCGCAAGGTCGGTTGGGAGACCGTGGCTGCTGGCTACGCCCGGTCGTTTGTACCAACCCCCACAGCCTAGGTGGTCGGGAACTACAGAGCCAGGGCCTGAGGCTGATGCTCTGCAATGCAAGGTCCGTGACCAACAAGGCCCCCCTCATTAACGAGTTGATCTCGGAGGGGGAGCTGGACCTTGCAGGGATAACGGAGACCTGGTTGGGTCACGAGGGTGATTTACCCCTCGTAGAAATGTGCCCACCGGGTTTCCGTGCATTCCATCAGCCTCGGGCCCTGGGTAAGGGTGGTGGGGTGGCGGTAGTTATACGGGATTGTCTAGAGCCGAGGGAGTTCACTGTTCCTCAGATACCCGGGTGTGAGTCGCTGGGTATGAAATGGGGCCCAGGGAGGCAGTGGGGTCTGCTGATTGTATACTTGGCTCCTCGCTATACGTCAGCGGCCCTGCCCGAGCTCCTCGAGCTGGTCTCGGAGACGGCGGTTGAGATACCCAAACTTCTGGTTATGGGGGATTTCAACCTGCCGTCGACGGGAGCAACGTCCGAGGTGGCTCGGGAGTTCATGGCTTCCATGACAGCCATGGGCCTGACCCAACTAATTCAGGGCCCCACACACGAAGGCGGCCACACACTGGACCTTGTTTTTGTATCTGAGCAGTGGACGAGTGATCTGGGAATAGGGGATTTAGAGATTACGCCCCTGTCATGGTCAGATCACTCATGTCTCCGGCTGGACTTCCCTGGCGCTACCCTCCACCGCGAGGAGGCAGAGCCAGTTTGTCCAAGCTGGTACCGCCCCAAGCACTTGATGGAACCGGATAGGTTCCAGACGGAGCTTGGGCCTTTACCTGTAGCCCTGACCCGCGCTCGGTTGAAGGACCTAGTCGACGCCTGGAATAGGGCGACGGCGGGGGCCTTGGACCGGGTTGCGCCTCTGCGAACTCTCCTATGGCAGCGACCCACCCGGACTCCCTGGTACACCGAGGAGCTTAGGGTGATGAAGCGCCATAGGAGACGTCTAGAGAGCAGGTGGAGGTCCTCACGTTCCGAATCTGACCGAACACAGGTAAGAGCCTATTTACGGACCTACCTTGTGGCATTGAGAACGGCCAAACGTAGACATTGTGCCGCTCTCATTGCGTCTGCGGATAACCGCCCTGCCGCCCTGTTTAGGGTGACCCGCTCTCTCCTGTCGCAGGAGACGTGGGAGGCACCCTTGCAGGGAAGAGCAGAGGAGTTTGGGGAATATCTGCAGGACAAAGTCGCTCAGATCCGGAGCGGATGCCCCCCCCCCAGTGGACCGGACGAGCCGTCATCAGTGAGTCTTGTGAGCACACTCTGGGAGGAGTTTGACTCTGTTGCCCTCGAGGATTTAGACGGGTTGCGTGGACGGCTGCGACCCACCACATGTTCAATGGACCCCTGCCCCTCCTGGTTGGTACTGGCATCCTGGGAGGTGACGCGAGGCTGGCTTCTGGGCCTGGTGAACGCCTCATTGAGTGAGGGTTCCTTACCGACTGCCTTGAAAGAGGCGGTGGTGAGGCCCCTGCTCAACAGGCCTTCACTTGACCCAACGGAGCTAGCTAATTACCGTCCAGTCTCCAACCTCCCCTTTTTAGTGAAGGTTGTTGAGAATGTGGTGGCGCAGCAATTTCCACGTCGCCTCGACGAATCCGTATATCTAGACCCACGCCAGTCCCGCTTCCGACCCGGGCACAGCACCGAGACAGCCTTGCTCGCGTTGGTGGATGATCTCTGGAGGGCCAGAGATAGAGGTTGCTCCTCTATCCTGGTCCTATTAGACCTCTCAGCGGCTTTTGATACCATCGACCATGGTATCCTACTGCGCCGGCTGGAGGGGATGGGAGTCGGAGGCACCGTTTTACGGTGGTTCGGCTCCTACCTCTCCGGCCGGATGCAATATGTGTTGACTAGGGGGCAGAGGTCGACCCCGAGGCCACTCTCTTGTGGGGTGCCACAGGGGCCGGTCCTCTCGCCCCTTTTGTTCAACGCATATGTGAAGCCGCTGGGTGAGATCATCCGTGGTTTTGGGGTTGAGTACCATCTGTACGCTGATGATACTCAGTTGTACATCTCAACCCCAAGCCACCCCAACGAGGCTGTCGAAGTGATGTCCTGGTGTTTGGAAGCTGTCGGGGTCTGGATGGGGGACAACAGACTCAACCCCTCCAAGACTGAGTGGCTGTGGCTACCGGCACCTCGGTTCAGCCAGCTGATTCCATCACTGGCCATAGGGGGCGAACAATTGCCCCCTGTGGAACGGGCGCGCAATTTGGGCGTCCTCCTAGATGCCCAGCTGTCAATGGATGATCATGTGGCAGCCGTGGCAAGGGGGGCGTTCCACCAGGTTCGCCTGGTGCGCCAATTGCGCCCCCTTCTGGACCGTGATGCCCTACGCACAGTCACTCATGCACTGGTGACGTCTCGCCTGGACTACTGTAACGCTCTCTACATGGGGCTTCCCTTGGGACACTCCCAAAGACTGCAGCTAGTCCAGAACGCAGCCGCGCAGGTAGTCATGGGGAGTACTAGGTACTCCCACGTAACACCTCTCCTGCG
This sequence comes from Natrix helvetica, assembly GCF_964273705.1. Lineage (NCBI taxonomy): Eukaryota > Metazoa > Chordata > Lepidosauria > Squamata > Natricidae > Natrix > Natrix helvetica. The sequence continues at coordinate 148,484,862 of NC_138552.1, forward strand.
CGAGCTGCACTGGCTGCCTGTGGTCTTTCGGGTGCGTTTCAAGGTTCTGATCACCATCTTTAAAGCACTCCATGGCATAGGGCCTAGTTACCTGCGGGATCGCATCCTCCCACATACATCCCCGTGGCCAATTCGCTCTCACAGGGAGGGCCTTCTCCTGGTGCCGTCCACGAGGCAATGCCAACGGGCGACACTGAGGAGTAGGGCCTTCTCTGTGATGGGCCCAACCCTCTGGAATGACCTCCCCCCCGACATTAGAACCACTACTGACCTCCGCTCCTTCCGACAGAAACTGAAGACACACCTGTTCCGACTGGCTGGTCTGGCATAATTTATAACGTCTACCTCCTGGCATACACATTCTTACTGGTTTTTAGAGGGATAGTGTTTTAAATTTAACCTGATATGACATTGGGATTTTAAACTTTTGTATCGATTTATTTATTTAGCTGTACAGTTTGGCATATTTTATCCTCCTCTCATACATGTATTTATGTAGTTAATACTATCTTTTAATTTGTTGTATTTTGATACGGACTGTACACCGCCCCGAGTCCCTTCCGGGAGAGGGGGCGGTATATAAACGCTAATAAATAAATAAATAAATAAATAAGTATAGCTCTGTGACCTTAATTACTTGAGTAGAACCCTCCAGATGGCTAGCAGCTGCTGCCTGAAACTGACCAGACCTTAGTTTCCACACTTTGTTGTCCTAAATGTATCCATTATTCATTTTTTTATTACCATTTATTATTGATGTATTCAGGGGTGGTATTCACTTACCTTCCCTACCAGTTCGCAAATGTGAGTGCGCTCAGTGGCTCTTCCTTTCCAAGGATCGACCCATAGATTTCCACTGCTTTCCTCTCCTCTGCCTTCTGAGCATCCGTGTGTCAGGCACTGGACCCAGCTGTTCCTCCTCTTCTTCGTCAGACCTGGAGGCTGTTGACTCTCCATCTGAGGGATGATGGATGGCCCAAGATTCATCTGTATCTCTATCTCTGACAGCTCCATTGCCTCTTCCCCCTTGGAGCTCTCAGGTTGCCTTGAAGCTGGCCATGACTCCCATGCCGCCCCCTCATCTGATTTGGCTGTTGGAGGGGCCGGCGGCCAACAGGCCACAACACTCTTAGTCATGTAAAAGTAATTTTACACTGGACTAGGGAAATGGGATCTGTGTGGGATGGCTTAGGAAGACTGTGCATAATGCCTCAGAAACATCCTAAATAAGAAACTAAAAAAATAAATAAAAAAAAATTGGTTGCCTGGTGCCTTGTCCATCCAAAGAAGAGACATTTCACTCTTTTTGTCTTTCCTCCACCCCACATCCTTCATTTATATTCATTCTCACCCAAAACAACATTGGAACTATGAAATTATGTTTCCAGTCAAATATTTTCCAAACTTGTTGTCCTCCTTTATTCAATTCCTCGTTTAAATAACAAGTTCAAACAAAAGCATGCATAAATGGAACAATGTTTGAACTCAATACTGGATTTATTTCATCCAGTCCAATGGACTGGAAATGAGTAATTATTCAAAGAATGAACCAAAATTAATTTTTTTAGCCAATATAAACTTTGCATTAACATGTTCCAATGTGAAATGAACAAATGGATAAAAACAAAAACGAGATTCTTTTTGAATCTGAATAAAGCATAAATGATTTAGAAATAATATTATACTAATTAGGAATTATGGAGTAAATACATTGTACAAAGGACGTGAATGAACGCTATGACTTTTTCTCCCAATGTCATATAAAATTAATAACAAATTAATTTTGTTATTCCTCACAGTCTGCGGTGCACCATTAGATAACATCTTAAAATGTTACTTACTTTAGTTCTTATACATTTTTTATTGTAAGGATATTGCCTCATCAGCTTTAGAAGTAAAACTTCAAAACAAATCTTAAATATAGGCACCAGACCCACAAAGATTTCTTGACTATCGTTACAAAGGACTGACATTTGAAAATATTACTTACCCTCTGCCTTCAAGACCTCCATCGTATTTCTTTTACTGGTCCTTTGTTTATATGCAAATAAATCCAATCCCTTTGTTGCTTTGTAAATGCCTTATTTGGCATTTTATTCTTCTAGACTTAAGCAGAGCTATTGCATTCTATGGCTAGTGGGGTCCTAATCTTTTTCTGGTGATTTAAATTATTCAGAGTTCTACATTTTTAAAACCAACTAACACCTAATTCAGGCAAAAAAGGCCCAAGATTTTCAGTAGAAAACAAGAGCAAGTCAGTCAGTCAGTCAGTCAGTCAATTTATATAGCCGTCCATCTCATATGTGATTCTAATGTCTCACAAAATTGAAAACCCAAAGAAAATATAATAAAAATAAACTATGAATCCAGATTAAAAGACAGAGGATAATCCATAAAAATATAGCCAGTGTAAAGCCATGCATTACAACTAGAAAGCCATCTAGTAGACTTCATACCTTGACCAAGTCTCCAAATATGGTGGCAGAACCACATTGTCAAGATTTTCCAGAAGCCCAGTAGAGTCGGGACCAATCTAACATCTGGGGGATGATAAAGGTTCAAAATACAGACAACACAACGTAAAAGGTTCTTTTGCTGGGGCCCATCAAGCAATCTTCTTTAATACAAGGGACCAGAGGTGGTATTCAGCCAGTTTTGACAGGTTCTGGAGAATCGGTAGTAGAAATTTTGAGTAGTTAAGAGAACCAGCAAATTGGCTGGCCCCACCCCTGCTGCCTTCCAGCCTCCCAGATGATCTTCTTTTGTTGCCCTAAATAGGAGAACAGAGCTTGAAAGCAAGTTAGTGGGGTGGGGAGGGAATGGGGATTTTGCAGTATTCTTCCCCTGCCATGCCCACAAAGCTACGCCCTCAAAGCCATGCCACGCCCACAAAGTTACACCCACAGAACTGGTAGTAAATTTTTTTGAATCCCACCACTGGAGGGGACATATAATAACTATCTCCTGTCAACCTGATGGGACTGGTAGATATAAGTTATCATATGATATGAGAGATAATGATGAGAGATCTTACTCTGGTATAAAATTAATATTTTATTAAACAGTTAATGATAGATGATGTTTTGGAGATTGTTATGTATTGAATATATATAGTTGTGCTAAGCCCTGCTAAAGTGAAACTAAACTTTAGATGACTCTAACTGTTAACTCCAATTGTTTTGGAGGGAAACTTTGAACATTCATATTTAGGCGGGCTTTTTCAAGTATTATGAGTGGTTAAGACCCAAGGGGGCCCAGAGTATAAATTACAGGCATTTGCCTGCTGTTCCTCACTTCCAGTTTGAGTCAATAAATGCTGTTGTATCTATGCTGCTCTGTTCTTGCCTACTGAAGACCACTATACAATAGAACTTACAATAACAACCTCCAGAAAATGTGTTAAAACAGAGTGTTAGTGATCAAAACAACACTGAAATTAGTTATGGTGCAACCAAAGCAGTGGTGGGATTCAATTTTTTTTCTACCGGTTCTGTGGGAGTGGCTTGGTGAGCGTGGCAGGGGAAGGATACTGTAAAATCTCCATTCCCTCCCCACTCCAGGGGAAGGTTACTGCAAAATCCCCATTACCTCTCAATCAGCTGGGTCTCAGGAGGCAGAGACTAGATGTGGCAGGGCCAGTCAGAGGTGGTATTTACCAGTTCTCCGAAGTACTCAAAGTCTCCACTACTGGTTCTCCAGAACTGGTCAGAACCTGCTGAATACCACCTCTGAACCAAAGGCCATTATGATTATGCTAGACATCTCTGTGATATAAGCTACGAAGCCATCAATATCAGGGGCTGTACTACCTTGGATTATTAGATACATAACAATTCATGTCTGTCCCAAAAAACCCCAAGAGATGATATGCTTCAGGTCCTATCCATGAAACAATGTCATCCTGTGGGACTCATGAAGTGTGTTTTCTCTGTCACTATTGTAACAACATTCCTCCTGAGTACTACTATGTCATCTTGAACTTGCCATCTTTTGAAAGAACCGTGAAGACTTCGCTGTTTCCACAGGCAGAGAGCTAGGATGTTATGTTAAGCTTTATTTTGAGTTGTTTGAGTTGTTAATTACATAACTGTTTCTATTCTTGCTTTAATTAGCTTATATTATTATTTTTAAGTCTTGTAAGCCATCTGTATATGAATGACAGTATAAATAAATAAAATAACTAGGCCCAGCACCACAGTCTTTTCAGTTTGTCCTCAGTTAAGCACTGAAGAACTCGGTGGAATCATATTTGCTTATTTTTCACTTTTAAATCAGGGGTGGAATGCCAGAGGTTTGCCCGGGTTTGGGAGAAACCATAGCGTACGTTATGGCTGGTTCAGAGAACCTCCAAATCCCACAACAGGCTGGCCCCTCCCACCCCTCCCCTCCCAGGAGTCTCCACACGCAATTTGGATGCCAGGTAAGTGCAGGACCTGCACAGAGGCTCGGGGAGGGGGGAAAACAGGCCTCCCAGATGGCCAGAAACGAATCTGTTTCTGGCCTCGGAAGAGCCTCCGGAGCCTGGGGAAGGCAAAATTGCCCCCCCTCCCACCATGATGCAGGAGGCCAACTAGGCCATGCCCACTATGGCCACACCCACCTAGCAACTGGGCAGAAAACCTATTGCTGAAATTCTTGAACCCCTTGTCTTAAATTATAGTGACATAAATATCTGGGTAGTATTTGTAGAGGGTTTCAGCCATTTGGCACTAACTGAACCCTTTTGGTAGAGAGCTATAAGAAAAGAGGATGAGGTATAAGATTTAAGAAGAATCCATACATCTCTTCTTCCATCCTTTGGAAGTATTTCCTTATTCAGATGGATGAAGCAATTGATGGACTCACATATTGCGCACATTGCGTTTCTAACATATTTTTCAGTTATCAGTTTTTCAGTTATCAGTCATATCAGTTTGTCGCCTAGTTAGTGAAACCATCATGTTTTGAAACACACTGCAAGTCTTACTAGCTCAAAATATATGAACATTAGCATTTAGAACCATATCAACTCATCTTCTCCTAATATCCTGGCAGAAACAGATAAGATTTTCAGATGAAAGAAGTATTGGAGTTATGATTATACTAAGCCAAGATCAGAAAAGCCACTAATACATTTATCTGGGAAAGATAAAGTTCTATAGAAAAGCAACAATCATAATGACTGTTACTCAATTGCTATGTGGGTTTGAAAAAGGGTTACGAATTAGAGTTCAATGCCTTATAGCTAATCATCTTATAGCTTTTTAATGTCTGTTATATGGTGTTATATCCAGCCCTAGGATTGTTTATTCGAATCTTTGGGGTTTCACATTTAAAGCTGCAACCTAGTGGATATGTTGGGGTTATGTACAGTATATATGCTTGACTGTTTTACGTTCTTTCACGATGAATATAAAAGTAGCATAGAAGTTCATAGAATAGTGTTGCAATACATTTCCTGGGTGTAGAGGAAAATATTACATATTTGGATGAAATGGTGCAACATCTTGGGACTTTATTCACCTATGGCTAACATAAAATTATGATCTTTCATGACATTTGGCAGCTATTGATTGTGCATGCACACAGATTACAGCTTGGACATTATCTCCCTGTTATGCTTCATGTTTGTTTTAGATCAGGGGTGGCGAACAAGTTCGACAAAAAGAGCCAAATTTTAAACTGTGAGAGTCAGAGAGCCACACCACGCAGTGATCTGCCAAAACAGACAAACACTCACACAAAAGCATATAATTTTAACAATAATATATTAAACACATAATATAACATGCTCAGTCAGGTGTTTTTTGTTATAAATTTTTATAAACCCATTAGAGCTGCTGTATAACTTTTAAATCCATAAATAAGTGGAACTTGTTGGAGTGATGGGATGATAATCTGAAGGATTTTCAGCTTCTAAGCAAAGAGGCAGTACAGTAAAGAAAGTAGTACAGAATGTTTCAGCAGGATGGGACAGGCTGCCCACAAGTGTCTCTCCGTTCAGGGACTGAAAATCCTGCTTGGATTTCATCAGACAGAATTTTCAAGTCCTGAGCAGATCCTTCCAGATCACTCCCACCACCCAGAAGACACCCTACTTTCCTTATGTGGATCTCTGTCCACCTAACAACCTACAAGATTACTTGATGACCACAACCAGGAATGCCACACTTGCAGTCATTAAACAAAGCAGTCACATATCTCGCTTAATGACTGCTTTGCTCAGTGACGAGATTGTGATTGTAAATCGAGTACAACCTATACATGGGTAAAGCCTGGTCCTAATATTATCTTCCTTTAACCTAATATATGTATTATAATATATATATGAGTTTGGATTATCTTTGATATCTATTACAATTACAGGCTGTGAGAAAAACACTCGTAGAATTTTGGGAAATATACTAACCATGGAAATTCAATTAAATGTTTTCTCCTATTTAAAACTCTGCTGCTCCTGAACCCAGAGCTTCAATATGCAACCATTATTATTAATTTGAGCAATCATTAGAACCTCACCGGAATCCTGCAGCAACTGTGCTAGACTTTGAAGCATTATTTTTTTGGGCGCAGCAGAGGGCGCTGTTGAGCTAAACCCGGAAGTACGGTCGACGCGAGAATGCTTGCCTGCGCTCCACCAGCTCGGCTGGGAACGGAAGCGCAGGCAAGCGTCATCGCGTCGACCGTACTTCCGGGTTTAGCGCGCGATCCGAGCCACAGTATACTAGATAATGGTAAGAGGCAAAGAGCCTCATTTATTTTGGCCGCGAGCCGAATGCGACTCGCGAGCCGCGTGTTCGCCACCCCTGTTTTAGATGGTTGCTCCAATATTCATTTGGGTCAGATTCTCTCAGTTCTCACTAAATCATTTAACGCCCATCAGGAATTCTACTTCTATTCTTGCCATTAGTGAGAATTTCCGATCGTGGTATCTCCTCACACATACAATATTGTCATCCTGATAATGATACTCATCAAGAATATGTTACTTACCATTTCCCAAACTTGACAGTTAAATTGCTTTCTTTCTGCCGTGTTTCCAATATATTTGGCTCTTATCCTACTCACAAACAGAGTTTCAGTATGAAATATCACATAATAAGCGGCATTAATTTTAGCACCTGTTTGCAAGTTCTGCAGAAGGATGTAACTGAAAAATCTGAAACTTTCCTGGCAAATGGAAAGTTAACACACACACAAATTAAGAGCTGCAGTGTATTGCCCTGGATCAGGGGTGGGTTCTGGCAGTCGCTATTGCTGGTTTGCTCATGACCACGCCGTGCGTGCATGCACCCCTGATGCTTGCTGTGCGTGCATGCAAAGTGCACAGAAGCAAAAAAAAAAGTTGGCAGCACCTATGGCGCCACTGGGACAACTGGTTCAGGGGCATGGCAGGCCTAGATCGTTGCTGGTTCCAGCAACCCAGGCCACCAAACCACTACCAATTCGACTGAACTTGTCCGAACCGGTAGGAACCCACCACTGCCCTGGATCTGGATTCTTTATTTCCTAATCAAATGAAAGTGGTCTTACCTAATTCCAGGGTGGCATAAAAATGATTCATGTTTTATGTTAAGAAAAACAAAATTCTCCCTTCCTTCCACAGGGTTTTAGTAATTTGCTCGATTTTTACAGCATTTAAGTATTACTTTATGTATGTATTTTATTTATTCTTTTACGTATTATTTTATTTATATAAGCACGAGAGCCAGTTTGGTCTAGTGATTAAGGCACCAGGCTAGAAAGTGGGAGGCCACAAGTTCAAGTCCCGTCTTTGGACCCGTCATTCTCTCTGCCCAACCCACCTCACAAGGGGAAGAATGTGTGTTTGGATATGTTTGCCTCTTTGAGTTATTTGTAAAAATAATAAAGGCAGGCTACACGTGGTGAACAAACTTATTTTTTGCATGTTTGATGGCATACTGCAGGCATGTGCAAATGTAGTAATTGTGATTGGGCACATATGCAAATACTGCGACCTCATTTTTTTTAAAACAAAGTTTTATTGGTTTTTAAAAAAATTTATAGGGAAAAAGGTAATGGAAAGGTTACAAATTTTGGCAGTTGCAGTGTGCGGTAGGTGCCCCCTCCCTCCATACTCAAAGTATACATTTACACAAAATTCATTACTAAATAGTAACATATAGTCAGCATATAAATTCAATTAATAATTTTGGTCAAGTTATATCAAGCAGATTTTCTTATTCATTTTTGTGATCTGAGTTTTCTCGGTATTGCCCCATCTCCCCCCGCTGGCAGAGCTCCGGCCCCTCCCGTGTCCTATATATCTGTTGTAGAGTCATCTGGTTTTTCTAGGAGGGCTTTGTTTTTTTCCATAAAGGCCTGCGCCTCTATGGGTGTATTAATTCTAACTCTTGTGTCCTCCCAGAATACTAGCATGCCTTCAGGCATCAGCCATCTGAACCACACTCCCTTCTGGTATAATTTATTCGCTAATTCCGAATAGCTTTTTCTTTTTTCCCTCACTTTCTTGGGGATCTGTTTCAGAATGGTTATTTGCCTGTCTTGGTATTTCAAAGTTTGCCCCTTTTGTGCACTCAGAATTTCATCTCTTGCACTTTTTCTGAGAAACTTAATGTGTACCTCCCTGCGTACGTTGTGTGTTCTAGCATAAGCTGAGTTCACTCTATAAACCAAGTCTAGTTCCCACCCCATCTGTTGTTTCTCTTTCTGAATATATTCAGCCAAAATACTTGTCATAATGTCCCTTATGTCTTCATCATCTTCCTCCACCACATTTTGAAATCTAAGATAAAAGGACATTCTCTCAAATTCTATTTTCATCTGTTGGGTATCAATTTCTTTGTTTCCCTTCTGCACCCCCTCCATCCCCTCCCTCATCTCAGCCATCCCACCCTCCAAAAGATCCAGTCTCTGTGAATTTTTATTAATTTGGGCCTGGTTCTCTTTAATTTCTTCTTTCATCTCTTTTAGTTGTCTTTTTATTTCCTCTTGTCCCTGGAGAAGTTGCTGAAACATTTGTTGAAATTCAGTCTCTGTAGTTTTAGGTTGCATCAAAGCTGTTATCGTTGATTGTGTACTCGGACTGGATGTTGTAGATGTCGGAGCAGAGGCAGCAAAGCCAGGTTTCCCAGGAGGTGGTTTTTTGGGAGGCATTGTTTGTGAAATAAAGAGTTCAGTCAATGCAGAGAGTGATCACTCAGAGGAGTAGGTCAGTCAGGAGAGTCCAGGAGACAGAAGGTCCAGGCAGAAGGGGATTTTTCTAGTCACACTGGAAATAGAGTAAAGTTTTTCACTCCAGGGAGTCCAAAAGGTAGCAATCAACAAGAGATTTGTCTGAGTAGCACAGGGACAAAGACCGGAAGCCTGAAGTTTTAAAGGTGGAGTCAATTTTCACAGTTCATAAAGACAACGGAAGTGTGCCATCTTGCCCTGCCAGCTTCGGGTTTAGAGGCATAACAAAGTTTTCAAAGTTTCCAAACTTTCCAGATCATCATTCCATTGTAGATTTAAGTTCAAAATTCGCCATTAGTAGGAGCGTGACATCATTAGTTGGCTCTCCCCCCTCCTCCTTCCCTTGGGGCTGAGAGCAAAATTGTTTCAAGCCGCCTGTCCGAGGGGGGGAAAATCCCCCTCCCTCCAGCCGCGCTTCTCCAGCCAAGCCGAAGGTGAAGTTTAGACTGCTGGCAATTTTTCCAAATTAGTAAAGGGAATGAGAGGGAGATTTCGCCTCACCGCACCACAGCCGCGTCCTTCTGCTTGTTTTTTTCTTCCGTCAGCCTCGCAGCGAAGATGCAGGAGCCTCTACGGGGCGTCCTGTGCCCCCCAAGGAGTGGGGAGCCCACCGAGAAAGCACGGGGCGAGCAAAGCTTGCCCGTCGCCGTCAGCCGCCGGAACCGGAAGTCCCTCTTTTTTTTTTCATGCACATGTGGCAGCTGAGATATTATAGATCTACAGCATGGCTCTCGGGTTTTTTAATGTGGCCACAAACAAGAAACTTTTTCCTTTCTCTTCTGCTAATGGAAGATGCATTTCCATGTTAATCCTGCCAACACAAGTGAGAATTCCAATAAGATGTTAACATATGGTAAATGGGTTTATAATGCTGATGAGCCCACCACCTATTCCTAAATCAAAGTCTGATTATTTTTAAATCATGCAAGACTGGGGCAGATGCATTTTCTTGGATGATGAGTATCCTAATTTGCTAATGCCTACATTTAATTTTTTTTAGAAACAGAGTTGGAAGGCTATACATTCTATTCATTCAGTGCCAGCTACTATTTATGGCCTGCTCTCCATGGCATCGTACCACTGGCCTTTGCTAATTAACAAATATAGAGTAGTATTAGTAACCAACAACTCTGATCAAAGAAAATGTTGCACTCATGAGGAGATCCTACCAGAAGGAGCCAGGCTTGCCAACTACTTCTGCCAGCACATCTCTGTGGAGAAAAAGAAGCAGTCAGGCCAAAACCGGGAACCAGAAAGGAAAATCATCACCACCTGTTAGGGTCATCTCAAATCTGGCATTCCAGAAAAAAAGGAAAATTAAAAAGCTTATGTTTTAAGAGAGTTTTTAATTTGAGGAAGGCTACTTATACCATTAGTTCCACAAATTGCCAAAAAGGCATTAAGAGTTGTTAACCTAATCTTGAGTAGCTTCTTCTCCAGTAACATTGAACGACAAACTAGGCATACAAAATCTTTGCTAGACCAATTCTTGAATACAGCTCATCTGTCTGGAACCTGCAAGCATATCGGACATTAATACAATTGAGCGACTCCAGAGATATTTCACGAGAAGAGTCCTCCGCTCCTCTGCTCGCAACAGAATACCTTTATTCCAGTAGAGTTGAAATTTTGAGCTTAGACAACTTAGAACCACGCTGCCTTTGGTCTGACCTAAACGTAGTACATAAAATTATCTGCTACAATGTCCTATCTGTCAATGACTACTTCAGTTTCAACCACAACAATACATGAGCACACAATAGATACAAACTTAAGATAAACCACTCCAAACTCGATTGCAGAAAATATGACTTCAGCAACAGAGTGGACAATGCCTGAAATGCACTACCTGACATTGTGGTTTCTTCCCCAAACCCCCACAATTTTAACCTTAAACTGTCTACTGTAAACCTCACCCCATTCCTAAGAGGTCTGTGAGGGGCATGCATAAGCGCACACACTTGCCTACCGTCCCTGTCCTAATGTTCCTTTTTATTGGTATCCATTTTATGTATTCAAATCATGTTTATACTTATATATGCTACTTAATACATGCTTGACAAAATAAATAAAAATAAATAAATAAGTAAAAAACAAAATCACCTGCGGCTTACCAATGATTCAACCTATAAGGCTCTCTTGTGCTTCTGTGTAGAAAGCCCACTGCTGAAGTGAGACGAATATTTACTCGTTCTGCCCTGGAAGTGGAGGGCACAGCTAAAATATCCATTTGATTCCACAAAACTTGCAGCTGCAAGACATTTTGACAGCTGTGGGCTAATCTTACTTGACAGCTGAATTTCAAAGAGGTTGGAATCAAGTTGTTTTGGGAAAGGGGGCATGGCTTATTTTCACCCCATTCTGCCAACATTTGAAACAGATCCAGGACTCGGTCTGCTACAGTTTATGAACAAATATTTTGAAAATAAATCTCAAGACAGAATGAATCAAGTTGCCAGCAAAGGAGAATATTTATAGCTTGGGGTTTGAAATGAGGGGTCCTTGGTACTCTCTGAGCTTGGGTAGAGAGCTAACTAAGCTCAAAGAACACCAAGGACCCCTGAATAAAATTGGTTTGGCATCAAATCCTCAAATACAATGGACATTTGTTCTCTTCAACCCTAAGTTTTCTGTTCAAATGGAACTGAAGGGGCTGAACCACATTTTTTCTTCAATATGCAAATAGGTGGTTTGTTTTACACCCATCCGAAATTGCTGGCAAGGGAACCAGTCACTGAAATTTGATTGAAGACATCTTTCTTCTTTCATGTAACGATAACTAGTTAAGGCTGTATCACCTGCAGGGGTGGTTTTCACTTACCTTCCCTACCGGTTTGCAAATGTGTGTGTGCATGCGGGCTAGTTTTCCTCGCATGTACCCCATCCACGCATACGCCCATACAGACTTCCACACATGCACTTTGCTCAAAAAACATTCCTAAATAGGATGAAATAGAGTCAGGGCGGTGGGCAGGCCCCTAATTTCCACTACCAGTTTGGGCAAACCAGTCCAAACTGGTAGAATGCCACCTCTGATCACTCACAAATGTTTATTTTCCTTGTTGGTTTTTGGGGAGTACAAGAAGAGAACTCATGTTAGACTACTTTGAAACATTGACTTTGTTTCCTTTGTTGGTTAAGGCTTTAATTTCTTTCTGATAGAAACTGAACACTTTGGTAGCTATAATTGATGGCACATTTATCTGAAAGGGTGGCCGGCAAAATGCCAGATGGAAGTTTGAGAAAAGATTTTGTTGTTGTTGTTGTTCTTCTATATTCAAACGAACCCACTGCTTATTACTTCATTATTTGAAAATGGGATAGGGCATGTGTAACGTTAGGCAAATCTGAAAAGTTTCTTTTAATTTATTTGAGAATGGAGTTGCAATTAGCTCTGTAGTCTAATTTTGGCTGTAATGGAGGCATTTCTCCAAGAAGTCAACATCAGGCCTGTTTCATCCACTAAAAGATTCTTGAGTATTGTATCTATTAGCTTATTAATTAAAGAAGCAGCTGACAAAAATCCACCATCAGTTTAATGGTTAAGATAAATTCATTTGATATGTTTTCTTCTGAGGGGAGCATGGCTAACACATTCATTCCATTCTTCCAAAATCTGAAGGGAAGAGGGGTCAAAAAAAGTTAAGGAGATGACCATAATTGGGTCAAAATCCTCTCCCTTGATATATGAATGAAATATTGATGCCCCCACACACACAAAGGATTTTGATTGCACAGTTGCAATTGGGTTTTCTTTTTATTATTCTCTTTGCATCTGCAAGTGTTTCGGTGATTAACGCTTCATTGCCTACAGACAATTATTGTTGCTGTTGCCGCTTTAAGAAATCTGAAAGCAGATTGAAAGAAATTGCTTTGCCATCAAAGTGAAATGGAAACCTGCTATCCTCAGTCTCAAATCTTCAGTTCAAATTGATTGAACGTTGCTTTTCACTGAGCTTATCAAAGGGGGCATTAGGAGAAATACATGGGCCCTCTTCCTTCTTCCATATGCAAATGAGCAGCAGAGACATCTGGGAAAATGTATGTGTCTTGCCAGAAAGAATACTGTAAAGGTATTAGCGTGAAAACTTTGGAAGAAAATTCATCCAATAATTATTTGCTAAATAAATAGATTACTTTCACTTGTTCTCTAGTCAAAAGTTTTGCACTACCCAAAGGGATCACCAATGATGCTGGGGGTCACTGTGGCTTAAAATAATGTCTGGAAATGTAGGGAAGCAGAAAGTTAAAGGTGAACCTTATCAATAAGAATAATCCAGTGGGGGACCATTTAGGAAAAAGGGAGTGTGTAGTTATCTATAAAATGTTAGGAAGTGAGGGTTCCTTCTTCTTAAGTTCACCAGGAGGTTTCTTAGTCTGGGCTTGTTGTTTTATGTTCTGATTACTATTGGCTGCCATGACCTTTTTATACCCCTGAAAAGTAGGGTGTCAGAGTTAATGTTAGATTATATTCTACCAGTTCAGTTGTTTTGGGAACAAGAAGACTTAACCCTTGTTTGATTGAGCCCTCAAAGCTATTTTAGGCTTTTCCCAGAAAAAAAAGGCCATGGGGAGGTGGGGGGGATTTCCTCTTTCTGTGGGCAAAGAAATTGGAAATGCAACTGAACAATGAAAATAAAATCTGAAACTCAAAGAAGGCTAAATTTTAATGACCCTAATTTTAATGCGTTTTAGCGCCTCCTCGACACTCCAGCTGCTCCGTGGAGCGTTGTGCAGGTGCTGTACGCCCCATGCACTTGCGTGGAAGTGCAGAAGCCTTATAACACAGGTAAGAAGCTCGGGCGGGTGGGCCCTGCCCTCTGGAGGTATCCGGTGCTCTGGGCTGGCTCCAGTACACCCTTACCGGGGTGTACTGCCTGCAACCCACCACTGGTTGGAATGATACTATGGCTTTTCATAATTCCTCTCTGGACAAGAATCCTTTCCATTGGAAAATGCTTTTGTTTTGATTTTTTTCAAAATGACAGGATGTTGAAGCTTGGACACTAGAGAGAACTAAAAGAACTAAAGATTATAATTAAAGGAGAAGAATATTGAAATTTGACTCTCTAATACAGAATGGAGCAAAGTATTTTAACACTGGATATACTGAAGGATATTTTTGAATAATGGATCAATAGCAGAGGTGATATTCATGTTCTGGAGAATCAGTAGCGGGAATTTTGAGTAGTTTGGAGAACCAGCAAATAGGCTGGCCTTGCCCCCGCTGCCTCCCAGCCTCCCAGCTGATCTTCTTTTGTTGCCCTGAGCAGGAAAAAGGAGTTGGAAAGCAAGTTAGTAGGGTGGGGAGGAAATGGGGATTTTGCAGTATCCTTCCCCTGCCACGCCCACAAAGCCACGCCCACAGAACCGGTAGTAAAAAATTTTGAATCCCACCACTGATCAATAGGTTAATTTTAAGATTACAATCTAAAGATATAGTGTGTTCAAAAGATGTTAGGGAAGAAGAATAAGTTTTAGCAGACAAAATCTTTTTATCTTCCAGCAAAACAAAAAGTCCCGTTGCCTTTTGAAAGAAAGCACTTTTGAGACAACCATGATTTGGATGACTGAGAACCTCCATAGACTTTTAGCAGACAAGATTGAGACTGATCTAAAATTGGATTTAAGAATGAAAGGCTACGAGACTGTTGTAGAAAAAGATGCTACACTCGACATACAAAAGAAACTGGCTGATAATTAAATTTAACTAATTATAATTAAAACGTACATACAAACAGACAAACAAAAATGACCTGGAAAATTTTCTTATATTGGATTTGAAAAAAGAGGCTTTGAAACGTTTTGTGAGAAAGGACAAAGAAAAAAATGGAAAGAAATGGAAAGAACCAGTGGTAGGATTCAATTTTTTTTTACTACTGGTTCTGTGGGCATGGCTTGGTGGGTGTGGTGCAGCTTGGTGGGTGTGGCAGGGGAAAGTTACTGCATAATCTCCATTCCCTCCCGATCTGCTGGGACTCTGGAGGCAGAGAATAGATGGGGGGCAGGGCCAGCCAGAGGTTGTATTTACCAGTTCTCTGAACTACTCAAAATTTCTGCTACTGGTTCTCTGGAACTGTTCAGAATCTACTGAATACCACCTCTGGAAAGGACGTTATTTGAAAGAACTAAAGATTAAAATTGTTAAGTATTTTCAAGATAAAAAACCAGCTCAGCTCCCCAATGACACTTTTGATTGCCCCTCCAGCTTTTTGTTTTATTGGCTTGGAGAGAGTACAATTCAAATCCCTCAGAGCAGCTCACCATATACCTTGCTATGCTGAAATGCACATCTGCATCTGTAGACAGGTGTGATAAAAGTTGAGGCAAGAGTCGGTCTTGCTTCCATAAATCTTTGATTAAAGCTTAACTTTTATCCCCAAGGCCTAGTGCCATTCATTTTCAGGGACAATTTTCAATCTACATGGATTAAGGGTGTTGAATCTAAATTTCTTAATCTGAGCTTCTTTCCCTCTTTGATTCTTAAAATGGAACATGATCAGGCAAGACAAACAAACCCTAAAGCAAAGGATAAAGGATACAGAAGTGTTTAGGCAAATCTAGGGAAGGCCCCCACCCTTCTTGTTATCAGCATACAACAGATATATTGTCATTGCTGCCAGCTACCCCACACAGCAGGAACATGGACAAGCCAAACAAGCTTTCTGTCTTGTCTGATGCCGTGGTCTCCCTTCTCCAGTATTGGATGACAAATATAAAAATATACTATTTTCCAGAAGGCTTTGCTTCTATGATTCTTCAGAGTTGGAAAGCAGCTTCAACATTTTTAGCAAGGGGCTCTCTGCCTGGTTGCTGGGTGGGTGTGGCCCTGGTGGGTGTGGCTGAATCAGCCTCCTGCACCATGGAGGAGGGGTTGCCCTCCCCAGGCTCTGGAGGTTTTCCTCATGCAACATTGCTCTGGAGGCTGGAAATGAGCCCATTTCTGGCCTTCCCGAACTTCTGGTAGGCCTGTTTTTCAACCACCTCGAGCCTCCGCAGGGGGCCTGCACTTACCTGCATCCAAAATGGGCTGCATGGGGACTCCTGGGAGGGAAGGGATGGGCAGGGCCAGCCAGGTATGGGATTTGGCAGTTCTCCAAACTGCACAGAATCTTAGCTAGAGGTTTTCCTGAACCCCTGCAAATCCTCAGCAGCCCACCCATGATGGAAACCACAAAACACGTTCTTCGTCATTGCTCGTTTTACATTTTACATTTTACATTACATTGTTCCTTGACACTTGGGCCAGATTTATTCTTTCTTTGATTGGCAGATATCCCTGTCGCTCAGACTCAGCCTATGCCCAGATGATGCATCACAGATGAAATGCCTTTTATTGCAGCACATGTCAATAGGTTTTGCTCAGCATCATGGAAGACCACCAAACTCTGATGAGCCAAATAGATATATTCCATGCAAGCTTAGGTATTTTCTTTTTAATCAAATTTTTATCACATTCTCATCATATCTTATCACATTTTAGTTAAATTTTAGGCACTGCCACACTTTTGAAATTTGTGGTATCACATTTTATATAATTTTAGAAACTACTTCATAACCTAGAATAGATTGCTTCTTTTGAAGCTCACTCAGGGATTCTAGTCAAGATTATTTCATAAATAAATTTAACTTTATCTTAAATTTTATTTAATATTAAGATAGATTTATAAGTCCTCAAAAGAGCACTTATGGATACATTGTTTGTACTCGTCTAAGAATGTAGAAAATTGGCAGATGGATGGATGACAAAAGAATATGTATACACATAGTCCCTCAACTTACAATTTAAAATGAAAAATTCTGATGGCCTCCACCTCTTGCCTGTGATCATGATGACATTTTGGGCACCTGGCAACCGGTTCACTTTTACTTTTACCATTTGTGGTGCACTGTGGTCACATAACTGTGATTATTTTTGGGTGGAAACCAGTGTATCCTTCCAGTGAGGACAACGGATTTACTTAACAACTGCAAAATTTATTTTATGCATTTATTTATATTTCATATTTCTAGACTACTCATCTCCCTGAAAGGCAAAATCTGGGCAGTATACAGGACTATGGATAAACCACAGTGATTCACTTAATGAACACTCCATATAGGTTGCAGAATAGAGCACAGTCATAGGGTAATTGGCTTAATGACCAGCATGACTTACAATCATAATTTTGGGTTCAATTATGTTTGTAAATCAAGGACTACTTGTAATGATCCTTTCTTTCATTATGCAATAAATTATCCAGTAATCTGAATTCTGGGTCTGGACCCCAACGCTCGGAAACAGATCTTGTACCTTTGCCCCCTCCCTCCTTCCTGGATTTTGACTTTCTTCTTGGTTCTCAATGCACCATCCTTCTATGAATGATTATAAATTGGTAAACTGTTCCTTTGACTAAAGAGCACTAGGTAAAATGTCAAATGCGTAATCTGTTGTATAGTACATGTTTGGCACCAGAAGTGGGATTCACTACCGGTTCGCAAATGTGAGCATGCTCTCTTGCACACTTGCTTCAGTCACGCATGCTCTGCACATACACACCGCCTTCTGCGCATGCACAGTGTTCGGGCATTACATCAGGGTGGGGGAGGGTCGGAGCCTCCAGCAGCCACTGCTACTAGTTGCCCAAACTGGAGAGAACTGGATGAATACCACCTCTGTTTGGCACCCATAGGTGCTGCCACATAGAACCAGTGGGCGCAGCTTGAAAAATAAATCTGTGTGGAATTGTCTTGATCAACCTTCTCAACCTTCCTAATGCCATGACCCTTTAATACAGTTCCTCGTGTTGTGGTGACCCCCAACCATAAAATTATTTTATGTTTTCTGTATTTTTTAAAAAATATGTGTTTTCTGATGGTCTTAGGCAACCCCTGTGAAAGGGTTATTTGACCCCCAAAGGGGTCCCAACCCACAGGTTGAGAACCATTGGTCTTGATTTTTGGGAGCGGACGATTGAATTGGAAAAATGAACCCTTAAGGTGGACTATGTAAAGATCCTTAAACATTTGCAGATCTCTTTGGTAGTTCAATATTCTTTACCTCAAAAAAACTTGTAAAGGACACATATTCTTTTTCAATAAGTTATTTTTTTATTTTCATACATATAACCACATGTATACCATTACATCATAACCAACACTATTTTGTATTATTCAATATTATATCAATTCTTCTTACCATCAACTTCCAAAGACTATCATTTGCTCTTCTGCTTTCCATACACCATATTTATACCCTATTCATGGCTTTTTTGCCTCCTCTCCCTGTCTCCTCCTTCCTACGTCCTTTCTTCTCTCTATCATCCTTCTCTTCTCTACTTCCTCTTCTTCTTCTTCCCTCTCCTCTTTCTACTCCTTCTTTCTCTCATCCTCTTATCCCCTCCCTCTACTCTCTCTCCTAACCCCTCTCTTCCTCCTCTTGTCTCCTTCTTTCTTCCATTCTCTTTATTTCAGTTGCATGGTGTATTTCAGTGAAGGACACGTATTCTGAGATTGTCTTAGCAAGCCATGGCTGTTTGCCATAAAAGAACGACTGGGTTGCTAAGGTCCTATAGTAAAGAATAGAAATGCTATTATTCAGTAGAACCCACTCCTGTTTCTCTGATTTCTCTTTCCTTTCCAGAAAGATCAGCCAAGGTCCAGCTATTTACTTTCATAAAATATGTCTGTGGTTTTAATCTTAACCCATAGTGTCAGAGAGGTGTCTTAAATCACAGGGGGTTGTTGATGTTGCTGGCAGCAACGGGGAGATTTTCACAGTTAATCTTTTCCTTGACCTCACATTTATATTAATCCCCCTTGTTCTTCAAGCTGCCTTCTGAGGAAGTGGTAGGTACTGGGATGGAAAAAGAAATAAACTCGATCTTGCCTCCAGCAGTGAGCAGCTGGTATTTTAACTGCCCAAATGCAAACATAAGATGTAGAATCTTAGTTTTCTCTTCTAAGGAAGCTCTGACTCTAATGACATGTTGCTTGTCTAACTTCAACCATAAAACCAGAGGGGAAGGGAAGGAAGTACACTAGGGAAAAGCGAACATGACAGGAAAGAGTGCCAGAAAAAAAGAAGGGAAGGGGTGGGGAAGGTGGGAAGGGAGAAAGAAAAAAAGAAAGAAAGAAAGAAAGAAAGAAAGAAAGAAAGAAAGAAAGAAAGAAAGAAAGAAGAAAAAAAGAAAGAAAGTTCACATCCAAAATAGCAGAATGCAATTATCTTTGATATCATCTTGTTGCTGTTTCCTTCTTTCCTTCTTTCTTGGCCAAGATGCAGCAAGATGAAATTGCAAACCATGATATTAATTACAACTTATATTTTGTTTGGCTATATTTAAAAATACATACATTAAAAATGTGGAAGGATTCTAATTTCATAAGAACATGTTTTGCAAGTACAATAGTGGAAAACAGAGACAACTTTTCCTTCCTTGTATCTTCAGACACCTGCAGTTTTCATAGGAAGAATCTATAAAACTTTCTCCCTTTAAGAGATTCTTCCATCAGAAATTCTTCTAGTCATCAAAATTAATGGGGATATGTTTTCAGAAACAGAGACACACCTTTTGTTGGAATTCATTATTGGAATGTATTTTTATGCAACAACTACAATGGTATTTATCCAGTAGATGGCAGTATGTACAAGTTTGGATCTATGGTATGCTCTCTATGCTCTAGTTTCCTGTTTCCTGTTGCAGATATATAGTTCAATAGTAAAACACATGGTGACTGTACTATTTGTTTGTTCTGTGTGATGCTTTACATAAACAAAATTTCTAACTCCTTTGCATTGAACTACTAATTAATTGTGTGTGGGGAGAAAGAAGGCATATGTTAGCAATATTCCCAGTAATAATTTTGAAAGCAAGGAAACCATGAAATAGAAACCAGCTAAAATATTCAGCTAACATTGAGCAAAATTCTTACTGATTACAAGTGGGGAGGGAGGAAACACTTGCTCCATTTTGATATCAGTGCCAAATTAACTCCCTCTTCCCAAAATATATATGAATTGAACTGAAATTATTCCTAAATAATTTTTCAAAGACTTGTTCAATTTTCTGGGAAAAAATATAAAAATTACATAATAATAATAATAATAATAATAAATTTGGATTTATTAGCCGCTCCCTTTCCAAGTAGGACTCGGGGCGGCGTACAATGGAGCATATAACATAAAATACATAACAACACCAAACGTACATACATACACAACACATATACATATACACGGAGGAGGAAACAAATTACATCAATAGACAGTTAAAAATCTACTTTAAAATACCCCAATTGTAAAAACCCAATAAAATTAATATTTAAGAACAATTTAAAAAACAGTTTGGAGGAATGGGAAAATTACGATTGCGATTGAGCCAGGCCGGATAATTGAAAGAGGTGGGTCTTCAGCTGTACACGGAAGGAGCGGAGATCGGAAGTAATCCTGATGTCACGGGGGAGGTCATTCCATAGGGCTGGGCCCATCACAGAGAAGGCTCTGCTCCTGGGTGTCGCCCCCCGACACTGTTTGGCGGACGGCACCCGGAGAAGTCCCTCTCTGTGTGAGCGAATTGGTCGTAGGGATGTGTGGGGCAGGATGCGATCCTGCATATAACTAGGCCCTGTGCCATGGAGCGCTTTAAAGATCATAATCAAAACCTTGAAACGCACTCGGTAGACCACAGGCAGCCAGTGCAGCTCGCGCAGGAGAGGTGTTACAGGGGAGTATCTGGTCCTCCCCATAATCACCCGCGCGGCCGCGTTCTGGACCAACTGTAGTCTCCGAGTGCATCTCAAGGGAAGCCCCATGTAGAGAGCATTGCAGTAATCCAGGCGAGACGTCACTAGCGCATGGGTGACTGTGCGTAGGGCATCCCGG
The DNA here is from genome assembly GCF_964273705.1 of Natrix helvetica. Taxonomy (NCBI): domain Eukaryota; kingdom Metazoa; phylum Chordata; class Lepidosauria; order Squamata; family Natricidae; genus Natrix; species Natrix helvetica. The sequence goes on from NC_138552.1 coordinate 148,505,920, forward strand.
TCCAATAAGGGGCGCAATTGGCGCATCAGGCGAACCTGATGGAACGCCCCCCTTGCCACGGCTGTTACATGGTTATCCATGGACAGCCGGGTATCCAGGAGGACGCCCAAATTGCGCACCTGTTCCATGGGGGCTAGTTGGACGCCCCCGATGGCCAGAGATGGAAGCACCTGGTTGAACCGGGAGGCCGGAAGCCACAGCCACTCCGTCTTGGAAGGGTTGAGTTTTAGTCGGTTGCCATCCATCCAGACCCGTACGGCCTCCAGGCACCGGGACATCATTTCGACGGCCTCATTGGGGTGGTTCGGAGTGGAAATGTATAGCTGAGTATCATCAGCATACAGATGATATCCCACTCCAAAACCACGGATGATCTCGCCCAGCGGTTTCATATATGTGTTGAACAGGAGGGGCGAGAGCACCGATCCCTGTGGCACTCCACATGTGAGTGGCCTCCGGGTCGAACTCTGCTCCCCTGTCAACACACGTTGCGTCCGACCAGAGAGGTAGGAGCCAAACCACCGTAAAACGGTGCCTCTGACTCCCAGCCCCTCTAGCCGGTGCAACAGGATACCATGGTCGATGGTATCGAACGCCGCCGAGAGATCTAATAGGACCAGGATAGAGGAACAACCCCTATCTCTGGCCCTCCAGAGATCATCGACCAATGCGACCAAGGCCGTCTCCGTGCTGTGCCTGGGTCGGAAGCCGGACTGGCGCGGGTCTAGATAATCATTTTCCTCCAGGTGACGTGGGAACTGCTGTGCTACCACACTCTCTACAACCTTCGCTAAAAAAGGAAGGTTGGAGACTGGACGATAATTGACTAGGTCCGTTGGGTCCAGGGAAGGCTTCTTGAGCAGGGGCCTCACCACCGCCTCTTTCAAGGCGGCCGGTAGAGACCCCTCACCCAACGAGGCGTTCACCAGGCCCAGGAGCCAGTCGCGCGTAACCTCCCAGGATGCCAGTACAAGCCAGGAGGGACACGGGTCCAATAAACATGTGGTGGGTCGCAGACGTCCACGCAACCTGTCCAAATCCTCGATGGCAACCGAGTCAAACTCCTCCCAAAGCGGTCCCTCAAGACTCGCAACGGGCGTCTCTACTGGACCACTGAAAGGGGTCCATCCCATCCGGATTTGAGCGACTTTGTCCTGTAGATAATTCCCAAACTCCTCTGCTCTGCCCTGTAGAGGGGCTTCCCGTGGTCTCTCAAACAAGAGGGAACGGGTCACCCGAAACAGGGCGGCAGGGCGGTTATCTGCAGACGCAATAAGAGCGGCGCAATGTTGACGTTTGGCCGCTCTTAGTGCCACAAGGTACGTCTTCAAATAGGCTCGTGCCTGTGCTCGGTCAAATTCGGAACGGGAGGATCTCCAACGACTCTCTAGGCGTCTCTTGTGGCGTTTCATCACCCTTAGCTCCTCGGTAAACCAAGGTGCCAGGGTGGTTCTTCGCCGCAGGAGAGGCCGCAAAGGCGCCACCCGGTCTAGGGCCCCGGTAGCCGCACTATTCCATGCGACTACCAGGTCCTCTACTCGGGGGCGGGTCAGGTCCACAGGAGGTGGCCCAAGTTCCGTCTGGAACCTATCCGGTTCCATCAGGCGCTTGGGGCGGAACCATCTAATACCTTCCAGTTCCGCCTCCTCGCGGCGGGGGGTAGCACCAGGGAAGTCCAGCCGAAGAAGTGAGTGATCCGACCATGACAGGGGAATAATAGTTGGATCCCCTATTCCCAGATCACTCGTCCACTGGCCAGAGACAAAGACAAGGTCCAGCGTGTGGCCTCCCTCATGAGTAGGGCCCTGAATTAACTGGGTCAGGTCCATGGCTGTCATGGAAGCCATGAACTCCCGAACCCCCTCAGACGCTTCTCCCATCGACGGCAGATTAAAATCCCCCATCACTAAAAGTTTGGGGGTCTCAACCGCCACCGATGAGATCAGCTCAAGGAGTTCGGGCAGGGCCGCTGAAGTATAGCGAGGAGCCAGGTATACTATCAGCAGGCCCAACTGCCTCCCTGGGCCCCATCTCACGACGAGGGACTCACACCCGGATGTCTGCGGCACAGTGAACTCTCTCGGCTCTAAGTCTTCCCGGATAATCACTGCTACCCCACCGCCCCTTCCCTGGGCCCGAGGCTGGTGAAATGCTCGATAACCTGGAGGGCACATTTCCACAAGGGGTAGACCTCCCTCGTGGCCCAACCAGGTCTCGGTTATTCCGGCGAGGTCCGGGTCCCCCTCCAAAATTAGATCGTGGATGAGGGGGGCCTTATTGACAACGGACCTCGCATTGCATAACAGCAGTCTCAGGCCTTGGGTCTGTAGATCCTGACCACCTAGTATGCAGGGGTTGGTACAAACGACCGGGAATGACCAAAAACCCCGGTCTCCCAACCGACTACGTGCTCTTAAACTGTCCTCGCACCTGCCCCTCCCTACGACCGTTGGTATTAAAGTGCCCTGCACAGGAATGCTATCTTCCTTCTCCTCCCCCACTCCGCTCCCTCCTCCTTCGACCACACCTAGATGCCTGGCTCTACCATCCCTCCTGACCTGTTCCCCCCCCTCCTCCCACCCCCCAACCCCAGGATCCCTACAAATTCTTAAAAAATATTTTACTAAAAAACCCCTTAATTTGCGCTTCCTCCACCTCTCAGGGTTAATAAACCCATCCTCAAGGTGGGCCCTCGAAAGGGCTGAAGGCCAGACCTGCAAGAAAGGGGATTCCCGCAGCCGCAGTAATTCCGGCTTCGTGTACATAGAAATGGAATCATGGGGTACAGTTAGTTGGTAACTGGTGCTGAAGAAATAGATGTAAAATCATTTGTTTGTCGAGAAGGTTTTCCTGACCCAAGATGAAAAGGGTGAGTTAATGGGCTAGTCGCCTCCCCGGGTTTCATTCAGGAGAGTTTCAAGATGGTGTAGGAACCGGCAAAGCAGATGTTAAAACGATGTTAAAAAGCAGATATTTAAAAGATGTTTAAAAAGATGTTAAAAGCAAACGCCAAGGTCACAATCAGAATAGTATCAAGGATTCAAACCTAGGTTCTAGGTTTGCCATTTAATTGTGTCTGCTCTGCTCTGAGAAACTTTAACCGGCTCACCCCTCCTATAGCTGCTTCGTTCAGATCTTCCTCCGTCTCCCTTCTCGCCTCTCACACAACGAGGCAGTCCTCCAGGTTTCTGGCCAACGCCCCGGCTAGCACGCCCACACGCCAACACGCCAGCACGCCAACAGACCGACATACTTGCAATCTTTCTCATCATCTTCCTGTCTCTCCAGCCTCTCCGCGCTTCTCCCTCACGCCTCCCACACTCCGTTCTCTGTTTGGTGCCAGATGATCCGTTCCATGCTCCACGTCTGGCGCTCTCACCAGCCAGACGGGCAACCACAGCCAAACGAGACCCACTTCGTATCTCCGTTCTTCTCCATTCCTCCGTTCCTCTCTAGCCGCCTGACACTCAGCTCAGCTCCACACTCCACACTCCACACTCAGCTCCGCGCTCCACGCTCCACGCTCAGCTCCGCGCTCCACGCTCCCCATCTGGTGCTCTCACTAGCCAGATGGGAAGCCACAGCCACAGCCAGCAAACCATTCCATAACTCCTTCTCCACTCCATTCCGTTCTCCTTCTCCACTCCATTCCATTCTCCATTCCATTCTCCGCCTAAGCGCTGGCGCATTCGGCGTCCTCGGAGTCCTTCGGTGTTTCAGCTTCTCGCTAGCCAGCTGACCGCCCCAAACGCCCTGCCCGGCCCCTCCTGGCCAGGGCAGAATCGGGGGGTGGTCGTCGACAAAGCACGACCCTCAGAGTAGCATTAGGGGTCGGCAGCACCTCTCCCAGATGGAAAACCCCTCCGCAATTTTGCGGAGCTCACACGGCAGCCGCCATCTGCCTCGGAAGCTCCTCCTCCCTCTCACTTTGTTTGAGAAAATTGCTTGAAAAATACAGCTGTAATAGAAAGTGTGCATCAAGAAACTATTTAATCTGTACATTGGGTGGAAAAATTAGAAATGGTGCAAGTTTTTAAAATTTGCTATCTGACTTTGACAATGGAACAAAGTCAAGCTGGTAAGACAAGAAAAGTCAGGAAGTGATTGAAACTAAAGCTGGCTGATTCAAGTTTTGAAGTTCAAAATAAATGCTTGACTGCCCTCTTGTTCACATGTCATAATTTGGTGAATTCTCTTTCTGGTTTGTTCCTCATTCACAAACATCTAGTTTACATTTAATAATCCAGAAACAGTCACTTTAAATGTTACTATAATTTTGTGTTTCATTCAAGCTAGCATTGGCAGTTAAAATAAAATAATGAAATAATTTTGCAGCTAGTTCCTTCCCTGGGCTAAACTTTCAAATACTTCTTGGGGGATGTACAAGTCTGATGTGTGTATGGGTGAAATTCTTGAATCATGTATGTACATAATATGTTGTCTAACTCCAATAAGTAGCATCCTTGGGGGAAATCGAATCAATCTACCATTTACCTTGAAACTACCAGACATTCAGTTTAAGGTTGTATTCACAAAACACACTGTGAATTAAAAATTTGGCAACTGCGTTTGCACAAAAAAAAGCAAGCTTGGTTATTGTAAACATTACCTGCCTGCCTGATGTATGATCCTAGGCTTGAATGTATTAACACTGAATATTTTGGGGGGAAGAGGGGGTGAATATTGCATAATGTCACATCCAGTGGTGGGTTGCTAATTTTTTTACTATTGTTTCGGGCGCAGAAGCATCCGGGAGAGGTGGCCTCCCGCCACCACTACTACCAGTTCACCCGATCCGGGACGAACCGGGAGCAACCCACCTCTGGTCACATCCCCCATTCACAGTGAAGATACTTCAACATTCAACATTCATCTTAATTTAGCCACTTTGTAGAACTCATTCCAGGAAAAGTTTAGCATAACCTCTGACAGATTCCAATCACAGACAAGTTTGCAATAGAGCTAGAAACTGACACTGACTGAATCCTTTTGAATTCTGATGCATTCCTGTGTGATTCTTTGTTTAATTGCTTTAGTTAAATACAATCCTCTTCAACTCTTTTGCTATGCAGGTAGTTAGGAAAAGAAAGTTAACTCATGATTTGAGATAGCAATTGCATTTTCATTTCTATTCCTACCTGTTATGAATGGTTTTGTGACATAGTTTTTCTACCAATAGTAAGTAGATAACTGTATTCCTAGGGCATCCATGTGAATCTAATGGTAGATATGTAATGATAAGAGTGGGTTGAGCCTTAAATTAGCTGTGCAGTGATACATTTATGATAACCAAATCAGGTTTCCTGAATGTTCTGGTGTCGTCCATTCTCATTTCATAGGGAGAACTTTATAATTCTAGGAAAGGAAATTATTTGTGATGGTATAAAAGTAAAGTGAGATGATATGCATTTGATCATTTTGATCAGGGTGAGTGGGCAGTCGGTGGAGAGAAAGTCAAATTGTGGCACATTGTAGAATGAATTGATGTCACTAATACAAATCTACCAGCTGTTGCCAAAGCCAACTTCGCCTACTGGAGATGCTTACAGGATTGTCTGTGCCAGAAAGGCATGAGAAGCCTTATCTTGTTTTGTCCAAACACAACATTTCAGATTTACTCATGCCTGTCAGATCACCACATATCATTTTCTTCATACATCCAGGCAGATGTGCAATTACCGTCATGGCTTTTAAAGCAGATCTTATTAATCACATCAAGCAGCAAATTCAGTATGGCAGAGGGTCTTCTGTCTAGATGAGGGTCATATTTCAATACAAGGTTGCTATTGCCAATTCTGACTATTAACGAAGCAGCATGTTGTATACTATCACTAATAGAAATACTGGCAGAGAAGCCTTTCATTCCACTGTCCCACAATTCCACTATTTATACATTTCTTAAACCAAACAAAGCATTTATTTTTTGTCAACAAGACAATCCACTCTCTCCAGCCACGTGTTTTCTTCAACACAGTTTTGTAGTCTTAAAATGGAATATCGGGATGTTGGGGTGGTCGAAACTGTAGAAACTTCATGGACCTTGAAATAGGTTTTCCATTGAGAAGGAGTGGTTTTCAAGTATTTCAAGAAGAGGAAAACTGAGGGTGAATATGAAAATATTTTGGAGAAGCATTCATAATATCCATCAGGCTTTTTTCCTGATTGTTATGGAATTGCTTCCTGCAGTAAAACTAATAACAATTACCTTCTCTCTCTCATGGTTCCTGCTTGTTGAAGCACCACCATTGCCACTGAGGTAAGTTGGACATTATTTTTAAGTGTATTTCATTTTAAGGTATAGATCATCAAGAAGATGTTAGCTTTGACTTGGCTTGGAGCAGAGCATGACCTTAAAGCTGCCTAGAGCAAGCTTTGCTTGCTTTGACTGCTTCATTGATCTCTTCTGCAGCCTGTTTTTCTACATACAAATTCCTCCACTACATTTGGCAACACTTGCAAAATTCAGAAAAGGTCTGTGTGTAGACAGGTATCGGACATACAAGTGAACTTCTTCCTGCTTTTATAAAAGCTGAAGGATGTTGAGAGTGAAGGAAATTAGCACCCACCCCTCTACAAGAAAAATGAAATATCCGGGGCGGGGCTGAAGTTCTGACGACACGATATCCATGACAATTGATTTGTTTTTGAAAATGCAAAGAATGGAATATTGAAAGAGGAAATAAATGCTGAGAAAATCTATTTCAAAGGGCAAGATATAGAAGAAGAAGAAAGTAAAGAATTTATGGACTATGAAAATTTATCAGCAAAAATAGGGATAACACTGCTGACAATTAAAGACAAGCGGAATAAAGAAACAGAAAGAGGGCATCAGGATTATATGAGAGATCTTACAAGCAAGGAGTTGCTAGGAGTAGTCCATACAAAGCTGATTAAGAAGAAGCTCAGAAAATTGATACAAATGGCAGAGGACATAATATTGTTTTGTTATTGGAAAGATACAGGTTGATAGATGGAAGAGTATAATTTAAAATTACTAGCTAAACCTAGTGAAATTTAGTGATAATAGGTATAGTTAAATAAAAAATTGATAATGATAATACTGTATACAATGTAGTGTTATGATAATCAATAATTGGATATGAATATTGAATGATACCCGTGAAGGGAAGGCTAGAAATCCTTTTGGATTATATATAAAGGTCAATAATAATAATAACAATAAAAAAGAACTAAATTAGGTACAGTTAAGTTTTGATCATTAGGGGGGAAATGTTATGGTATAGGATATAGACAAATAAAGAAAGGATAATGATAATGATAATGATATATGGATCATAATATATATATGGAAACTGGATGTAAATTGTAAACAGTGATTTGGAAAGGAGGATTAGAAAACTGTGTTATTAAATATTATGGATGTTTAGCTAGAATAGGATATAAGGATTTAATGTTAATGGAGGATTTTATAAATAAGTAAATGAAATGCCAGTATGTGGTTATGTACTAAATTTTGCTATATTTTATGATGAAGGACATTGAAACAATTATAGTCAAATAAAAATGGAAGTATGATGACATTTGAGTTAAGATATCAGAGTTAATATGAATTATACTTGATGACGGTGGAAAAGATGTACAAAAACCTTTTGTAACCAACTGATTCACGTTCTACAGTATGTAAACAAGGAGGATTTTTATGTTTGTTTTGAAAATTAAAAATAAATAAAAAAGTTTTTGGAAAAAAAGAAAAGAAAAATGAAATATCCCAGGAAATATTAAAAAGGTAGAATATTGCCATGTTTTCCTAAAAATATGACATGTCCTGAAAATAAAGCCATGCCAGATTTTTGGAATGGGCAAAAATATATGGCCTCCCCTGAGAATAAGCCATTGGACAAACACCCTCCCAAGCCAGGGAGAGTGCCACTCACTGACCAGCGGTATCCTGAGGGCGCCAAGCTGCGGGAGCCAAGGAGGAACAGGCACTTATGCAAGTTTGCGCCGTCGGGATACCGCTGGGTCGGTCAGTGGCACTCTCCCTGGCTGGAGGGGGGATTGCACAAGTGCCTGTTCCTCCCCGCACTCACTCACCTCCCAACCTCTTTACAACCTGGGCCAGCTGTCCCTGCAGGGCCAGGGCTGCTGCCATCCGTGTTCTGAGGATGGCTTCTTCTGCGACTTCCAAAGATGCGCAAGCACATGTTTCCCCCTGGCTCCTGCAGCTTTGTGCCTTTGTGATACCACTGGGTCGGTGGGTGGCGCTCTGCCTGGCTGGAGAGGGGGGTTGCCAGGCATCTGCTCTCTTGCGAGCGGGCTCCCGAAGAGCCTGGTGCAGGGATGGGAGGATGCAGGCAGAGCCTCAGGGCCGAACGGCTGTGTTGAGCTGTCGCAGCAGCGCAACACAGCAGCCATGAGGTGACCACACTTTCTGCCTCCTGCACCCCCAAAACAATTAAAAATACCCAATAATAAGGCCCAGGCCATATTTCAGGGGTCAAAACATGATATCGCGCTTGTGATGTCTCGACTGGACTACTGTAATGCTCTCTACATGGGGCTCCCCTTGAGATGCACCCGAAGGCTGCAGCTGGTTCAGAATGCGGCCGCGTGGACAATTGTGGGAGTCACCAGATACTCCCACGTAACACCTCTGCTGCGCAGGCTGCACTGGCTACCTGTGGCCTTCCGGGTGCGTTTCAAGGTGTTGGTTATCATCTTTAAAGCGCTCCATGGCACAGGACCTAGTTATTTGCGGGATCGTATCCTGCCCCATACATCCCTTCGACCGATTCGCTCTCACAGAGAGGGACTCCTCCGGGTGCTGTCCACTAGGCAATGCCAGCGGGCGACGCCCAGGAGTAGGGCCTTCTCTGTGATGGGCCCGACCCTCTGGAATGACCTCCCCCCAGATATCAGAACTATCACCGACCTCCGCTCCTTCCGTAAGAAGCTTAAAACCCACCTGTTCAATTCAGCCGGCCTGGCCTAGTCCCAATTTTAGTCCCTCAGGTCTGCATTTTTAAATTTTTAGGGGAACGTTTTTTAGTGGGTTTTAACTTTTATTACTCTGTACAGCAGTGTTTAGGTTTAATTCGCTTTTAAGGGTATAGGGTATTTATCTTTTGTATTTGTTTTTAATGAGACGCCTGTACACCGCCCCGAGTCCCTTTGGGGAGAGGGGGCAGTCTATAAATCTTGTAAATAAATAAATAAATAAATATATTTCCCTGGATGAGAAAAGGAGAAACATGTTTTAAAGACAAAGCAACTTCCTGTAGCTTCCTGTCCTCCCTTCAACTCCAGGGTGATGGGATTAAGACATGGCCCTCAGGACATGATAGGATTAGCCCTCTACCCATTTAGCAACAGAACTCACCACATGGCATCTGGGGAGATTGCATCACCCAAGCATATACAGACAGCCTATAAAGTTAGCTATGACCCCTACCCCCTGGGAGTCTGACAGCCAATGGGATACATTTCTTGGACAGGAACAGGAAACTCTAAGTTGAGGCCAAGAGAGGGTATAAAACTCAGGCTCTCTCAGCATCTCTTCCCTTTTTTTCCTTCAAGATCTTCAAGGCATGTGATCCTGTCCACATTACACCATCTTTCCAAGCAGCCACCATTGTATCCAGTGTCTTTTTCCCCACTTGGAACTGAACCCAGAAGGACATTTCTTCCAATAATTGGCAGTGAGTAGAACTTTGCTGGAGCAAACTATGTCTCTTCATCACCCAGATGAAAAGCCCTACAGTTTATCTCATGACTGCCGCAGTCCAGAGTGGTCCATCAAGGCAAATTCATGATATCTGACACAGGTCAATGGTACCGTAAGATAAGGTTGCTTTTTAGGAATACTACTACTGCCTTGAAACTCTTCCTGAAGTATATGTTACAGTGTGTTACATGCCTGTGTGTTTCTATGAGTAAAAGAAGCCGAATATGTATTTACCTCAGCTTTACAGTTGTTAACATTCTACCCACAAAGCAGAATAATTTTTATACCGTATCCTGTTGTGTCTTTTACAGCGACTACTGAGAAATGGATTACTGCTCCTCGGATCAAGCAGGCCACTGTATTGTTCCTGACAACCAAAGGATTTGGTAAATGTCATTGCAGTTTGTCACAGCCTTCCAGCTCAACAAACACGATTTCACTAAGTTTTAAAATTCTTTTACCTGATTTCCATCATTTGTATATTCAAAGATCAGAAAGTGAAAATGCTGTTTCCCCCGTTTTAAACCCCAAGCATTTCATGCATTTATTTTAGAGGCACAATTTATAATATATTCTCTCTCTCTCTCTCTCTCTCTCTCTCTCTCTCTCTCTCTCTCTCTCTCTCTCTCTCTCTCTCTCTCTCTCTCTCTCTCTCTCTCTCTCTCTCTCTCTCTCTCTCTCTCTCTCTCTCTCTCTCTCTCTCCTCTCCCTCTCATTGTTGTAGAGCCTATGGTATGAGTTGGATCAATTAAGCATCTTCTTCTTAGTAGGGCTTTTATAAAAGACTGGAAACCTTTTATGGGCTTTTTGTTGAAATAGAAAGAAGAGGAATTGGTAATGAATTTATTGATTAAAAAGGGTTGAAAATAGGAAAAGAGAAACATGTTGTGTGACTATAAAGAATGAAGAAAGATAAGGAATTTGTTTGTAACTATTGTGAAGATCAGAAGTCACTTCTTTATGTATTTCTATGTATCGTTTTTCTACCTACACTCTTTTTTACTTATACCTTTTTAAATTTCACTCTATTTAATTCCATGTTTATTTTTTTATTTATGTGAAAATATTTTTTGAAAGATTTGCTAGCAGGGCTGAGCCTAACCATTCAAAAATAGTGACATGAATGCAGCCATTGACTAAAAGCAGTTAAGCTGAAGCAGATTCTCTCTCCAGAGAAAAGCATCTCAAGTTGTCTCCTCCCTCTATCCTGCAAAGGTGGCTTGATTTGCTTCTTTGGATTGTTTGAGAGAGAAAGAGAGAGAAAAGAGAGAGGGGGAAAGAGAGAGAGAATGACAGATACACGGACGTGCGGACGCACACACATACAGAGAGGGAGAGAGAAAGAAAGAAGTGTTTTCAAGTAGGTGGAGAAAATGGCTTTAGCAAGTGGTAACAGAATTGCTTTATTCTTTCTCCCCTTAAACTTTACAATCCCCACTCAGAGGATCTACAATGGTCTGTCAATCATCAACATATAATCATGTATTTCAATTTCAATTGATTTTTATAATATTATGAGTCCCTTTGTGAGGAGATGGACAATTTATGAATTTGATAAATAAATATTTATTATTGTTATTGTTGTTGTTGTTGTTGTTGTTGTTGTTGTTGTTGTTGTTATTATTATTATTATTATTATTATTATTATTATTATTATTATTATTATTATTATTATGCAATTGTATCACAGCGGCCAGTTGTTTCGCCGGATTTGGCATTGATTACTAGTCGGGCCCCACCCAGGGGCCTAGGACGTCGTAACGTATTTTCGTAATATGTGTGCGGATCCAAGCAGTGCGGCCTTTTGCATTTGACTGATGGTGATTTTGTCAATTTTTAACCGGTTTAAATGTACTTCCAGTGCTTTTGGAATAGCACCCAGTGTGCCGATTACCACTGGAATTACCACCGCTGGTTTGTGCTATAATCGTTGGATTTTGATTTTTAAGTCCTGGTATTTCGTGATTTTTTCATATTCCTTCTCGGCGACCCTGCTATCACCTGGTATTGCGATGTCTATGATTGTAACCTTATTTTTCTCAACCAGTGTGATGTCTGGTGTATTATGCGTCAGTATTTTATCCGTTTATATGCGAAAATCCCACAAGATCTTGACCATCTGACCCTCGACGACTTTTTCAGGCTTATGTTCCCACCAGTTTGTTGCTGTTTTAATATTATAATTTTTGCACAAATTCCAGTGGATCGTTTGTGCCACTGAATTGTGCCGCATTTTATAGTCAGTCTGCGCAATTTTTTTACAGCAGCTTAGTATGTGGTCAACAGTTTCATCAACTTCTTTGCAGAGTCTGCATTTGGCATCATCAGAGGATTTTTCGATTTTGGCCTTAATGGCATTTGTGCGGATAGCTTGTTGTTGTTGTTGTTGTTGTTGTTGTTGTTGTTGTTGTTGTTGTTGTTGTTATTATTATTATTATTATTATTATTATTATTATTATTATTATTATTATTATTATTATTATGCAACTCTGCTGCTTGATCCAGATTCCCCAAAACACTTACCTGAAATAATGAGCTACAATTTAATTGGGACTGCTTTCTTGCCTTGATTTACTGTTCCTTCTTTTTCCTCTCCTCCAAAAAGTGACTCTTTCCATCACACTCTCACCGTCCCCTCTTGACTGCTGATACTTATAGAAGAGAATATTTATAGCTGGTTGAAATTGTGATGTCCTTGGTGCTCTCTAAGCTTGCTTGCTTTCTTGCAGACATTTCACTACCAAACTAGGTAACATCATCAATGCTAGTAAGGGAATATAATTTGCTCTTATTTTATACACCAGTGGACTTGCTGATACTTAAGTGATCAGTTGCTTGACTATGTCCTGCAGTGAGCTACATGTTCATTTTTTCCCAGATTAATGCACTGCCTTCTCTATCTAAAGAAGCAGATGCCAAACTCGTGACTAAAATTTGGTCAGTAACAGAACCCCACCTTCAACCAATCACTTATAACCTAGGTGTTCTGACCAGGCTCCCAAACAGAACAAACCCTCTGTAGTTAAATTAATTATTCCTTTATTAGGAGTGGCAGCTGTCCCGACAAAACGTCTCTCTCTCTCTCTCTCTCTCTCTCTCTCTCTCTCTCTCTCTCTCTCTCTCTCTCTCTCTCTCTCTCTCTCTCTCTCACACACACACACACACACACACACACAAACACACAGAGGGAGAGGGAGAGGGAGAGGGAGAGGGAGAGAGAGCAGGCTAACAAGACTGTCCAGCAGGGAGATATATAGTTGTCTGCCACACCTATTCATCTCCGCCCCCTGACTTTTATCCCTAGAGCTAGGTTGGTGTTTCGCTAACAGTGTTGGCTCTTCCGTCCCAAGAATCAGCCCATAGATTTCCACTGCTCTCCTCTCCTCTGCCTTCTACGCATCCATGTCAGGCACTGGACCCAGCTGTTCCACCTCTTCCTTATCAGCCTGGGGGCTGTTGATTCTCCTGAGGGATGATGAATGGTGTAGGATCTGCCTCTGTCTCTATCTCTGACAACTCCATTCCCTCTTCCCCCTTGGAGCTCTCAGGTTGCCTTGATGCTGCCCCTGATTCCTATGCCGCCTCCTCATCTGATTTGGCTGTTGGAGGGGCTGGCGGCCAACAGGCCACAACACTAGGGCAACATTGCTTAAGTCTAGAGCTTCCCTAAATTCTATCACCACCCCTTGGTACAGGCTGAGGAAGAACATAATAACAAAGAAACACATCAGTTTATTTCACAGATAATGAAAGCAATTTTCAATATCCTGCATTAAAATGCAGGAAGAACCCTCCTCATATCTATTTGTTGGGATGGGGGGAAGAGGGAGAAGCAACTGAAGCAAGTTGCAGATAGGCCAATTGTGGTAAAAAAAACCATGGATTGCTAAATATATAACATTATTTCAGCTGGGGGAGATGAAGGGGAAATTGGATTAAACTGCCTAGTGAATGCCTTCTCTGTGATAGAACAAATCTGTAAAAAAATTGTTAGGAACAGCAAAAGAGATGAAATAAAAAAAATCCCTAAAATTAAATTTGGGATTTTGGATCTTCCAATTAGAAAATCAAAAGCTAAAATGCTTTACTAAAAAAAATGTTCCTAACCTCTACGTGTAATGTTGCCACAAAAAGTAAAGAAAAATGTTTGCTATGGGTTTCTTCCAGAAAGAATTAGATTTATCTAGAACAGGATGGACTGCAGAATTACTCCCAAAAGTTCAGTTTCAACAAATCTTTCAGACAGCAAACTTGCATTTTGCTTAGAAAATGGTTCTTACCAGTGACGTGCGGTGAGGTTTATGGCTGGTGAGGCTGGTCACGTCATCAAACTGCGTGGTTGCTCCAATTGCTTGTCTTCTCAGAAATGTCAGAAAGGGACAGGCAGGCTGCCATAGCTCCACTGAGAAGACATTTCTGAGAAGAGAAACTTCTCCTTTCTCCTCCTCCCCCCCCCCACTCCCTTCTAGCACTGATGATGTTACCTAGGCATTTTTTGCATCGGGCGAGCCCAGGATCCTTGCAAGGGGAATGGGACCACGTGTGCAGGAGGCTCCTCAGTGCCAACCTCAAATCAGCGCAGCCGCGGTCCCCTTCATGTTGGCTCAGGAAAGAGGGGAATGGGACCACGTGTGCAGGGGAAGGGGACCGCGGCTCGCGCTGATCTGAGGCTGGCTCTGAGGAGCCTCCTGCACACGTAGTCCCATTCTCCTTGCAAGGATCTCGGGCTCGCCCGATGCAAAAAATTGCGAGATCGGCGCACTTGGGGCCGCTGCTGCGATGTCCAAGGAGGCTAAACCAAACCATGCATCTCTCCCAGCCACTTTCGCGGCTTCCAGGAGTAATTTTTTTTTTCATGATGAGAGCGGTGAGGCTCTGCCTCCCCTGCCTCCCCTGACTGCACGTCACTGGTTCTTACCAATCTATGCCTCTTCTAGGAACCTTGTTTCTTTTTAAGGGCAGAACTGTGTGCATCAAACAGTGAAATTGAGATTACTTTAGCTTTAGTGAGTTGATGCTTAGAAACTCTGTTTTATCGTATGCTTTAAGGCCATGTCCATTTATGCACACATAAATTAAGAGCTGAGATGGCACAGTGGTTAGAACGCAGCATTGCAGGCTAATTCTGCCCGTAACCAAGAATTCAATCTTGACCAGCTCAAGGTAGACTCGGCCATCCATCCCTCCCAGGTCAGTAAAATGAGGACTAGACTCTTGTTACTGACATTGTAAACCACTTTAAAATGTGGTTTACAATGTAACTAGAGCAAAAGTAACATCCTAGAAGAAGATATCCCTCCATCGAGATATTTTTTATGAAGACATACAAGAAGATACATTAAACATCCAGGAGAATGAAAGGAAAGTTTGTTAAAGAAAAGAAACTTAGAAATGAGTGAAACGAATGTCACGAAGTCCTACAGAACTGTATGGAGTTACACTAATGAAAAGTGATGCTTGTTGGAATGAGAAAGTTATGAAAAGCAGAGGGACCCTGCAAAACACAAAGGGACACACACACACACATATAGAGAAGAATTATATATAATTACCAAAAATGGAGAAATAGTTAAAAGAGGCAAAGGAAATGCAAAGTGGTTTTGATGGAAATAAAAATTGGTTTGGAAGTTGGCTGAGCAAGGTATTCCCAATGGAGTAAATATAAAATAACATATACATATATGTATGTATCAGGGACGTGCGGTCATTGGAGGCAGGGGAGGCAGAGCCTCACCTCTCATCATGAAATAATAATATATAATAATAATATCCACAAGGGAGTTTCATATATATAAGAGGAAGAGGAGGGAGGAGGAGGAGCGCGCGCGGGGCGGTGACAGCTGGGCAACCGGCGGAGGCAGGAGGGTTCTCGGAAGTGCCAATAACCTTCCTGCCTCCGCTGTACTTTGCGTGCTCCTCGCGACTGCAATAGACGTCCAGAAGTGACAGGGGCTTGATGACGTCGCCGCAGCTGCCATGCGCGGACAGACGGAGGTAGCGAGAGTGGCGCCAAGGCAGTCCGGTGGACGAGCGACCGAGGATCAGGCTGCCTGATCCTCCATCGCTCACTCGCTCTTTCGTCCGCCCTGACCCCTCGGCGCCACTCTGGTTACCTCCATCCGGCCGCGCCCAGCAGGGACGGCGGCGACGTCATCAAGACGAAGTGGCTTGGAGGCAAAGTGCTTTTCAGTGCTTTTCTGTGCGTCTGGCGTTTAGGTAGATAGCCGGATGTCCTAAACGCCAGACGCACAGAAAAGCAGCTGCTGTTGGGGATCGCGGAACGTGAGCCGGCAAAGCGCACTCAGGAAGGCGGGGAATGGGATCACATGTGCTTGAGGCTGAGGCAGCCTCAGGCTCCAGCACACGTGGTCCCATTCCCCGCCTTCCTGATGACGTCACCAGCCTCACCAGCCGTAAACCTCACCGCTCGTCACTGGTATGTATGCATGTATGTAATGTATGTATATGAAAAAATGATAAAGTCAATAATACTGTGAAGATATTAAAAATGATGAGGCTATAGGAATGGAAGGAAGAAATGTTCAAATATGTACATTGTTTGTTTACGAAATAGCTATGTGAGTTGTTTATCATATGTGTGAAAATTGCCTATGTGAGAGAAGATGGAAGGAATGGCATTATTGATGCCTTATAAAAATGCAAATATAAAAACACTGAATGCAGAAGCTTCAGAAGGATCACATTGTTAACTGAAAGGTATTTGGCAGGTGTTTGATCACAAGGATACAAAAGTTGATCATGAGCACACCTGGGATGTGTAGTATAGCTTTTTGCCAGGTAGGAGATGCACGGACTACATTTTTATTCTCTATCCAGCAGATAATTGGGAAATGTGTGAGTGTGAAAAAGTGAGTGTGATTTAGAAAAAGTATATGAAAGTGAATAGGCTTGAATTATTAAATGATTGGTGCAAAAATTGCTTCTCACAGTATATAATGAAGGATCATTTTATCATGCTTGGTAGACTTATAAAAAAACCCACAAAATTCTCAGTTCAAATAAGAAGTACTGTCACAAAGAATTTTAAAGAACATTTTGTGTTGGTATTAATGAACAGACAACTACAAAAAAGCCACCGCATATAGTTTTTATGCACGATTGCTGCTTTGAGACAACTATATGTGCAAAAATTGAAAGAATCTGAAATACCCACAATAGAGCAGTGATTGGTAAAGATGACAGATCTAGCAGAGATGCAAAATTACCTTGTTTACTAAGAGAAAGATCAACTGTTATATTTATTCATGCCTGGAAACCCCTTGTGGGCTTTTTGCTGGAAAAAAACAATACCAATTCTAATTGATGATTAGAAAGGTGAGTAAGTAAATCTTTAATACGGTCAAATACACATTAGTTTTTACAATATGTTAAAAAGTACTGACATTTAGATATAATTAAAAAGTATTGACATTAAAAGTGGAAAATAACATACATGTTCTCAGATTGTTCGGGTCTCTCCCTGGTTTACCTGGGTGCAACGCTGTTAAGTATAGGAGTAAATACAATGGTCCAAAGATTGTTAGAGATATGTCCACATAATTGGTACAAGATGACAACTATACTTCTGTAGCCATTTTTTTTTTCTTATGGACGTTGCAGCAGCACAGAACTTTGCCACTGCATATGTGGTAACCGGGTTAGTGTCCTGCAGAAGAAAGCCTAGATAAAAATTGTCTGCCCTCCCTGGCAATCTCTCTAATAAGGGGAGAATATATGCAGACCTACAAGCTCTGTATAGCTCGCAGTGTAATAGAACATGTGAATTATCTTCCACTTCTCCTTTACCACATATACAAACCCGTTCTGCTATAGGTGTTCTCTTATACCTGCCCTGGAGGAGTGCTGAAGGAAGAATGTTAAATCTGGCTCTGAAGAAAGCTATTCTTTGTTTTGGGAGGATCAGGTCATTTAAATATCTTGCCGATTCCCACACACCCTGTTTGATTCTGTCCCTACTGTGGAGAGGCAACCTATTTAGTTCTTCTTGGAACTCCGTGTCCTTCTTTCTATTGATTACTACTTGCTTTGCTTGATCAAAGCCTAGGGACATTAAGAATAACGGTGAGAGCCCATAAGAGCTCAGTTTGTGATCAATTGCCTGTTTCCAGGGGGGTGGGATTGTCAGTCAACACTAGTGGGGACAGTCCCTCTGGAAAGAAATGCATTTTAAGCCAATGAATGATCATCATCTTCCAGGCTCTTACCTGAATTTGAGGCATGCCTGTCTCAATTCTTAAGTGGGCATTTGGAGTTCTATTGGGTGTAGCTAAGATGGCTCGCAGGAATTTGGTTTGTATGGTTTCTAGCAAGTCTTCCTGTTTGTGCCACATATAGAATTTGTGCCAATGTTTTGGCCTCAAAAAGTTTTAAGGTGGCAGGTACTAACTGACCTCCACCTGTATAAAAGAAATGTTTAATTGCATTTGAGGGCCTATTGGCTACTTGCAATGTGTGATCCAGGTGTGCCTTCCATGTCCCTTGCGAGTGGAAAACCACCCCAAGGTATCTAAATGTTCTAACCTGTTCCAAACTATGTCCTTCTATTTTCCAGGAGTATTGGCTTGGTCTTTTAGCAAAAACTAAAATTTTTGATTTATCAAAGTTAAGGACCAGCTTGTTTTGCCTGCAATAGCTGAGTGTTGTCCTAATTGCTCTCTTCAGCCCTACAGGGGTTTGTGAAATGATAGCGGCATCATCAGCATATAAGAGAATTGGCACTTTGCGTTGTGCTAGGTTAGGAGGATGGAAATCAGGGTTCTGTAAGAGATCAATCAGGGGATTAATATAGAAGTTAAAGAGGGAGGGGGACAGGATGCAACCCTGCCGTACCCCTTTTTGTACCCTTACTGAGCTGGTTAAACTCCCTTGGGGATTGCACCTCACTTTCAAGGTGGAATTGGCATACGATTTTTGTATGAGGAAGAGGAGGCGTTTATCGATAGTGGTGCATTTTAATTTCTCCCAGAGGGTGATCCTGGATATTGAATCAAAGGCCTGCTTAAAATAAAGGAAGGCCACAAAAGGAGAGGATTTTTTTTAATATATGTATTTTTGTACTAAATGGTGGAGTACCAAGATATGATCCACCGTAGATTTTCCTTCTCTAAAACCGGCTTGTTCGTCTTTGATTATCCCCCCTGAAATTAGCCAATCTTGAAGTTTATAATCTAGGTGTTTGGCATACAGTTTATTAATAACGCTTAGAAGACTAATGGGTCTATAATTGCCTGGGTCATTCTATTACCTTTTTTATAAATTGGTACGATAATTGCTACTCCCCAAACTCTAGACATATGTCCTGTTTTATCTATAAATGTAAACAGTGATGCTAAAAGTGGAGCCCACCATCTGGCGTGATTATTTCTGGCAGGACATTATCAGCCCTGGGTGCCTTATTAGCCTTTAGGGCTCCAATCAACCGGGATATCTCTTCTGGTGTAACAGGGGCCCAGTAAGGAGTTTGATCCAAACTAGCTTGGCTCTCCTTGGTTACATAGTCAGGATCTGTATAAAGCTCCCAAAAATGCTCTTCCCAGGCATGAATCAGAACCTGATTTGTTAGGGGTAGGGGAGGTTTTCCCAATCCCCTGGTGATGTACCAAAAAGGGATGTATTTTTTTGTCCTGACTGCCGTAATTAGTCTATGCCAAGACTCCTTCAGAGCCGCCCTTTTCTTTTTTTTTAGAAGATTCTTATATTGTGCTTTCAGCTGCTTTAAGTAGTAAGTGTGATCCTAAAAGGGGGCACTTTTACTTTTCTTGAATTCCATATTATATATCCTTTTTAGTTGCACGCAATCTCTATCGAACCATTTTTTGTTCTTTGAAACCAGCCTTTTGGAGTGAGCTAATGATCTTTTACTGAGAATTGAATTCAAATTTAAAATTAAGGATTCAAACCCCTCTAGGTAAGATCCTCCACACTTATTTCTTAGTAGAGATGTACATAGCTCAATGGTTTCAGGGGCTAACATCCATTTGGTAACTTCCTTAGCGTTTTTCTTGTTCCATTTAATTTTTACCTGGGTATTTTGAGTCTCTAACCTGTGTAGGTAGGCTGTGCCTGCCCTTAGAGATTTCTGGTGCAATGTGAGAGTAAGGAGTATTGTATTGTGATTGCTTTCTAGTTGCGAGTCTACCTCCATCTTCTGTAAGAACTTCAGGAGGTCATATGATATTATCCAGTAATCAACTGTGGATTTTCTTCCTGCTCCCCGATAAGTATATTCTGCTGGAAAGTCGCCCCATGGGGATCCGTTAAGGATACAAAGATCCAAACGTACAGTCATTTGTCTTACACACAAACCTGCCTGATTAGCTTTAGGTTCTTTAAATTGTCTGGAATGCAAAAATTCTCCTGTTACATTTTCATCATAGTGAATCTTAAAATGATTAAATAATGCTTCATCATTTGGTCCCATTCTAGCGTTTAAGTCCCCCCCCCCCTATAATTATTGCAGCTTTGGGGAATTTGGCTGAACAGCCAAGAATAAAATCTTCTATGCTGTCCCAAATCTTGTTAATCACATTATTCTTATTAAGTGGAGAAATATAGATATTAACAAGCAAAATCTCCACCTGTTTAAATAAGAATAATGTAGTTACAACCCATGGCTGGAAAGGTGGCAGTGGTACACATTTAAATTGCAAGGATGTATTAACTAATGTCACAATACCCCCTTTAGCTCTCCCCCCCACCTTGCTTGGGACAGCTGGGATTGAGTTAACCCAATAGCCATCTAACTGAATCTCTGTGGAAGCCCAGGTTTCCTGCAAAAAGAGGATGTCAAATTGTGATATATAGTCAAAAAAGAGTTGGTCTTTTGATGGAACAGACCAACCTGCTATATTCCAGGTTATAAGGGAAAGTGGGTCATTTTTTGCAGCTCATCAGGAAATGATTTATACAAAGGAAAGTTGTCTGGTTGTTACCATGGATTGAGGTGTCATCGCACACCGAATTGGCCTTCTTTAAAAATAGGGAGGACCCATCTAGGTCATGTGTAGACTCTTGAGGAACTTGTTCAGGGTAAGAGGCTTTAGCACCAGCTAACAGAGCTTGCCATTCTGACTCCTCTTCTCTGGGTATAGGACAAGGCGTTATTAGATGATTAGAAAGGGAAGATTATGAAAAGAAGGAAACATTGGTGTAACTTTAGAGAGGGCAAAATATTAATGTATTTATAGCTGCTGTTAAGAAGACCAGGAGCCATTTTTTATGATTCTTTTTTTCTCCTTTTCTACGTTTATTTTTTACTTTTCTATTACTTTTTTCCATTTCTGTTATCTTTTTAATCTATGGAAAAACCCATTTATTATAAATTACATATACACAGAAACAATAATAAAGACAGTATATCACAGAAGTAAAGCATGTGTGAGAATAAGCGGAGTGTGTAACAAAAGACTCAACAGTCAAAAGGATTAAGGATTAAGACAAGAATGCATATTATCTTCTTAGTTTGTGGATAAACATGTTAAAAATGTATGTGGCAAGAATATAAGTATGTTAGTTCTTGAAAATGTATATGCAGTATTGTATGCACATGATGTCATGGTATTGAGAGCCTAAATGATTTACAGAAAATGTTAAAAATAAATTATATAATTCCATGTAAAGTATAAAACCGAAACCAAATATATCAAAGAACTAAGCAGTTATGCTTGATAGGGAGAATTGATTGAATGTTTTCAATCTGTACATAAGTAGCAAAAGATTAGACTAAGATAGTGCATTTGATTATCTTGATAGAATGCATATTAAATATAGAAAAACAGATACATTTTAACATATATAAATGCTGATAGAAAGGTTGTTTGTATATGGTCTTTTGCAAGGGATGGATAGTTGCCAGAAAAAATAAACATGCATGCTTACATACATATATTTGTGTGTGTGTGTGTGTGTGTGTGTGTGTGTATGTATGTATGTATGTATGTATGTATGTATGTATGTATGTGTATACCGGTATATATGTTTGTGTCTGCCCACTTAGTTGATCTTAAAATTTTTATTGGTTTTAAAAGTTTTACAAAAGGAAAAAGGTTAAGAGGTTATGGAACATTTTGACAGCTACATCGTGTGGGGGGGGGGGGGGAGAGAAGGGTCTTGCAACTTTTACAAAAAGTAGAAATAAAAAAACTATGAACATTTACATAGATATTAGCAGTTTTAAGTTTCACACCAAATCGTCAGTATGTTTCAATCATTTTACTTTTGTCACTTCCTTGAAAATACATTGTAACAACATTTGGAATAGTGTTTCAATTCACTTTTGTGATCTGAGTCTTCTTGTTGTCTCCTCCCCCCCCCCCCCGTCCACTGGCAGAGCCTCAGCCCCTCCCTGCCTTGTATCTTGTGTAGCATCCCCCACATCACCTAATAGAGCAGTATGTTTTTTCATGAAAGCCTTTGCTTCTGCAACTGTGTTAATTCTGATTCTACTGCTCTCCCAAAAAATCAACATGCCTTCTGGTAACAGCCACCTGAACCAAATCCCGTTATTATATAATTTTTTTGCTAAGAAGGAATATTTCCTTCTCTTATCTCTTACTTTCTTTGGGATCTGCTTAAGAATGGTTATTTCTTTATCCTTATATTTTTAGTGGTCCTCCCCTTTGAGCTCCTAGAACCTCATCTCTTGTGGTTTTCCTAAGAAATTTAACATGAACCTCCCTTGGAACATTATGTGTTCTTGCATAAGCTGAATTGATCCTATAAATCAAATCAATATCCCACCCAAGCTGTTGTTTATCTATATTGATATATTCTGCTAACATTGTGGTCATAATCTCTTTAAGATCTTCATTTTCGACTTCTGGTAAATTTTGAAACCTAAGAAAAAAAGACATCCTTTCAAATTCCGTTTTTATCACATGATTCTCAAATTATATATTCCCCCTTTGGATTGCCTCCAGGCCGTTCCTCATCCCAACCGCACCCTCCTCCAGTACACCTATCCTCTGCTCATTCTGTGTAGTTTTTTGTTGTGTCTCTCTGAGCTGGTCTTTAAAGTCCTGCAGCTGTTTTTTCATTTCATCCTGTCCCTTTAGGAGGGCCTGAAGCATCTGCTGAGTAGACAAATCCTTTGAAGTCTCTTCAGGGGCTTTAGGTTGTAAAAAAGACCCCAACTGTGACTGGTAGGCAATAGGGCTGGACGTAGAAGATGTTGGGGCCGATGAGGCCTTTCCAGGTGGTAATTTTTTTGGACCCATCATTAAGCTCAGAGATAGTTATTGTTCTATACAGGGAATGGTGTCCGTGGGAAAGCACAGCCGGTAGAGACAACCAAACAGGCAAATCCAAAGGAGAATAAGTTGTTTAGCTCAAGATCAAAGTAGATGGGTGAATCAAAACATTCCAAATCCAGGGAAAAAATTTGTTTGAAGAGGTTCCTGGAGGTCTCTGGGGTGGAAATTAAATCAAGGCAGCAAAGTTTTTCAAAGGAGGAGTCTCGTGCTCAGAGACAAAGAAGAAAGAGGAAGTGAGCCATCTTGGCTCAGCCAGCACCGGTGATCAGGAAACGACAAAGTCAGAATTCAAATACATAATTTAGAGAAGAATCAGCTCAACCATCCTTTCTCTCACAGTTGTAGTCAAAAGAAAAAAAGAAAAAAAGGTTTTTTTTTCCTTTTTCCCCATTAATCAAGGGAAGTGAAAGTATTTCAAACTTTTTTAAACTTTCTCTCTCTCCCTCGCAAGGGAGAGATTTTCCAAGTGCCGCTTTTCCAAGGGGGGTGGAAGTTCCCTCCCCCCTCCACTTTTAACTCCTCCACTGGTTGAAACAAAGTCCAGAAAACAAAAACTGCAAGTCAGTCAATAAGGTATTAAGCTGTAAAAGACCCGGGGAGAGCCCCCACCTCACCGCGCTTCAGCTGTTGCATTCAAATTAATTGTTTTCTTCCTGGCTGCGCTCGGCAAAGCGCGCGTTGGCATTCCACGTGCTCCCTGTGCTCCATGGCTCCTGGGGCAAAGCTGGAGACCCCCCTGCAGCCACCGCCATTCCAGGGGGTCCCAGCAAGCCGCCCCTATGGCAGGGCACCACTCCAAGGTACCCTGTGCTCCCCTAAGATCCAGGAGAGCCCACTGAGGCAGCGAGAAGGCAGACGCACACGTCCCTCACCTTCGGCTGCCGGATGTCATCTCCTGTGTGTGCCCACTTAGTTTTTGGAAAGTTGGAAATATTAGGAGAAACATAAAAAGTGATGCAATAAGTATGGATGTTTATTTATAGTAAAACAAGAAATAGAATCAAGAATGAATAGGTGCTGAAGGAATGTAGACTGAATACAAAAATAAAAAAAAATGAATGACCAGCTTGAAAGATATATGTTGAAGTGATCTGGTTGGAGAGACAGAACAAACAAGGGTCAAAGTGTAGACCGAATGCATCCAAGAAGAATGAATTGATTGGCAGGAAGGGAGGTCATGGATGGATGTAATGGAGATGGCAAAAAAGAGAGAAGTGAGGTCCATGAAGATTAAAAGGCAAAGCCAGCCAGCCGTTGGCAGGATGTGATTAAAGCAAAGATCATTTGCAAGGTATACAAGCAGTGACGTGCGGTGAGGTTTACGGCTGGTGAGGCTGGTGACGTCATCAGGAAGGTGGGGAGTGGGACCATGTGTGCTGGAGGCGGAGGCTGCCTCAGCCTCCAGAACACGTGGTCCAATTCCCCGCCTTCCTGAGCGTGCTCCGCCGGCTCGCGCTCCGCAGTCCTCGAAAGCGACTGGGGAACGACGAGAACCTTCCTGCCTCTGCTGGACTTTGCACAAGTCCAGCAGAGGCAGGAAGGTTCTCGTTCCCCAGTCGCTTTCGTGGCTTCGTCATCCGGGAGCGCCGACAACATTTCTGCCTCCGCAGCTCGCGGGCGCGGACGGATGGAGGTAGCCAGAGTGGCGCCGAGGCAGTCCGGCGGGCGAGCGACCGAGGATCAGGCTGCCTGATCCTCCATCGCTCGCTTGCTTGCTCTTTCGTCTGCCCGGACCGCCTCGGCGTCGCTCTGGCTACATCCGTCCGGCCGCGCCCGGGAGCTGCGGAGGGAGAAATGTTGTCGGCGCTCCCGGATGACGGAGCCACGAAAGCGACTGTGGTAGTCGCTTTTGTGCCTTCGTCATCCGGGAGCGCCGACAACATTTCTGCCTCCGCAGTTCCCGGGCGCGGCCGGACGGATGTATATAATATTATAATATTATATATATATATATAGTATATAATATTATATACTATTATTTCATGAAGATAGGTGAGGCTCTGCCTCCCTTGCCTCCCCTGACCGCACGTCCCTGGATACAAGTTATGAAAAGTTCTACTGAATTGTGTTCATTGACTAGATTTAGTTCGATGTCTTTTTCTTTTCCTGGAAAGGTTCCTCAGAATTCAGTGCAGACATATATGCTGTGCCTATTGGAGGCTACTCCAAAAGCCACATTTTATTGGGTTTCAGGAAAGTGGTTTCAGGAAAATACATGTTTGAGTTAAGGAGGGATCAACAGGACAGCGATATATGGGCACTTTTCCTAGATCCAAATAGCAGCAAACTCAAGAGGAGTGACGGCGAACCTTTCAGGCACAGAGTGCCCAAATTGTGCGCCCATGCATGCCCAAACTGAAAGGTGCACACAAATGTGTATACCCACTGGCATGTACACATGTGCAGCAGAGACCTGAAGAACAGCTGGCCGGTGGGAGGTAGGGCATCCCAACACCAGCAGTGTGGCAAGAGGTAAGATCTTTTTCTTTCATGAGCTTCTGTTTCGTTATTTGTGGGGAAATAAGCTCACGAAGGTAACACCAGAGATCTCACCTGGGGCAATTGTGCACACGCCAGCAGAGAGGACTCTGCTTGCCACCTGGGGCACACATGCCATAAGTTCACCATCACGGCCCTAGAGGTTGTATGCCTCAGTCAAGGAAAGGAAAAAATAGGATTCCATGAGTCATGCACTTCTTATACCATGATAGAGTCCTCTTAAAGATCACGCCATCTTATTTTCTAGTTTTCTATTAGAAAAAACAGGTGGGACATATCCAAAGATAGAGATCCTTCTCTGCACAGGAAGGGCCTGAGTGGAGCTAGAGTAGTCTGATACATTCCTTTTTCTTTGAAGACAGACATGATGAACTTAATTTAATTTAACTAGACATGAATCAGATCTCACTGTTTGGCTGTGATTGTAAAGGTATTAGTGGAAAGTATCTCTCATCAAACACAGTGGGGCTCTGGAGTAAACATGCAGTGGATCGTTCTACATTTGTTAAAGTGGAGATGTAATTCACAGCATTCTCAATGTGATGTTCACTCAAGGAAATTGTGTGTTATATATCAAAAAAAATATTAGAACACAAAATACAAGCTGGTGGAAATGACCTTGTAGAAGACCCTCACTTTGTCAAGGACCTTAGACTACTCATCTCAAATGATCTAAGTGCCAGAGCTCACTAACAGAATTGCTAAAAAAGCATTAAGAGTTGTTAACCTAATCTTTCGAAGCTTCTTCTCCGGTAATATTGAACTGCAAACTAGGGCATACAAAACTTTTCCTAGACCAATTCTTGAATACAGTTCATCCCTCTGGAACCCGCACTGCATATCAGACATAAATACAATTGAACAAGTCCAGAGATATTTCACAAGAAGAGTCCTCCACTCTTCTGCTCGCAACAGAATACCTTATGCCACCAGACTCGAAATTCTGGGTTTAGACCACTTAAAACTTCACCACCTTCAATCTGACATAAGCATAATACATAAAATTATCTGCTACAATGTTGTACCTGTCAACGAATACTTCAGCTTCAACCACAACAACACACAAGCTCACAATAGATACAAACTTATGGTAAACCGCTCCAAACTTGATTGCAGAAAATATGAGTTCAGTAACAGAGTGGTCAATGCCTGAGATGGCCTACCTTTCCCTGTGGTTTCTTCTCCAAACCCCCAAAACTTTAACCTTTGACTGTCTACTGTCAACCTCTCCCCATTCCAAAGAGGTCTTTAAGGGGCGTGAATAGGCACAGCAGCATGCCTATCGTCCATGTGCTAATATTCCATTGTATTAATATTCATTTCATGTATTCATAATCATAATATACTTATATCTGTTACCTAATTCATGCTTGATGAAATAAATAAATAATAAAATAAATAAAATAAATAAAATGAATAATAAAATAAATAAAATAAATAAAATAAATAAAATAAATAAATAAAATAAATAAATAAAATAAATAAAATAAATAAAATAAATAAAATAAATAAAATAAATAAATAAATAAAATAAAATAAATAAAATAAATAAAATAAATAAAATAAATAAATAAAATAAATAAAATAAATAAAATAAATAAAATAAATAAAATAAATAAATAAAATAAATAAAATAAATAAAATAAATAAAATAAATAAAATAAATAAAATAAATAAAATAAATAAAATAAATAAAATAAATAAAATAAATAAAATAAATAAAATAAATAAAATAAATAAAATAAATAAAATAAATAAAATAAATAAAATAAATAAAATAAATAAAATAAATTCTAAACAGAGGAGAAGGAAGCCCCTCAGCCTGGAATCTAATGATCTTTGAGGAGGCAGCCCAGTAACGACAACAGTGTGCTCTCAAAATGGAGAAGAAATAATGATCATGGAAGAAGCTAATCAGTCCGTGGTTATATTCTCTACAAAAGGTGGTCAAATTTGTGACCATGGGCTAGATGCGTCACGTGCTGGCCACGCCCATGCCCATTTTAGCAAAGGGGAAAAAAGTCGTGATACATCACGTGATGACACCTTGACAACGTGAGTTTGACACCTCTGCTCTACAAGGAGATTTTTTTTCTTTCTGGGAGGCTGAGAAAAAAAAGCAGCAACATCATCAATGAAAAAGCCCTGCCTTGTATCCAAGCTGCTAAATCCATACTAGCAGTACTTCAGTCTCAATGTTTCCTGCCTCAGAGTTCATAGTTCACCATAGGCAGGATTGTGGTGCAAGTCTCTAAAGATATGCCTAGCATTAAACATCTTTAAAAGGTTGAAAACGGGTGACTGAGAATTTTGAAGGCCTTGGGCAAAGGAGTCATTTGGGGCCTCTTAAGGAATGAAAGGTTTTCAGGCATTTAAAAAAAAATACTTCTATGTAAGAAGCTGCAATGAATATGTACGTGTAATAATGTGCTCCAGGTGTCTAATTTTTAAGGCAGTAGAAGTAGAATGTGATAGTATACTATGAACCTCAAAAGATAAAATAATAGTGGCTTCTTAATCCTGAAATGTTGCCATATAGTTCATTATCCATGACCCCTAGTGACCAAATCTTGAAAATAATATTATTAGTATAAATGATTTGATACCTGCAGTTAAAAACAATTGCTGAAATTCAAACATATCTGTCATATAGCTGACTTGCAAAACATTTTTAGCTTTGTTATATCTTGGCTGCTATCAGTATTAACAGATGAAGGAAAAAGTCATTCTCAGCTGGTCTCCAGAGAAAGGAATCGCTCTACCTTTTTATCTTGAGAATGCCATGTTATTGTGCTTTAGATCTTTTTTGAAGAGAGAAGAATGCTGGAGGAACTCAGGAATTTTTTTCCCCAACAGAGCCCATTTTTTAATCAACACTGCCTGAAAAATGGGTGGCTGTGGCATTTATGATCTTTTCAGTCTTCCTCCCTTTCTCTTCTCTTTCTTTCTCTCCCTCTTTTCCTCTCTTCCCCTCTCTCTCTTCCTCTCTTTCTTTTTCTTCCTCTCTCTCTCTCTCCCTCCCTCTCTCTCCCACCCACACACATTATTTGTCATTGCAATAAATTAATTAGGTGATTGTCCTGGGCTGATTTGTTTCTTTGTCTCTCACCATCCTTTGAAGAATGCTTAAACAAGCCATCTCTTCCAGAGCTGGTTTTCTCTGCAGTGCAACATTTCTCCACAAGGTGCTAAATGCACATTAACAAGCTCAATTCTGTGACTTTATCAACCAACTTGCAGCTGCTGCCTGTAACCAACAAGACTTTAATTACTATCACACCTTTAGTTTTTGTTTGCCCTCTAAGTGGCTTGAGGTTCAGAGCCATAAGAATGCTATGCAGACAGCTGGTACCAACAGATTCCTTTCTATATGTATTCCCTTATTATTCAGTTATAATCCCTTTCTCTGATAAACATAAATACAAACATTAATGCCCTTCTTGCTAATTATCTTAGCATTCTCAAGGAAGGACAAATGAGGAAAAAGAAAAGCCAAGGTAAAGTGATTAGCACAGTCAAAACACACCATTTTCCACTTAGCAACTGCATTACTTAGTGACTGAGTTGCCGGTCTCAATTGTGATCACGAAATGAGGACTACCTATAATTACAATATAGGGATTTAACAATGAATTGTTGGTTAAAAGTGGTGCAGAGCTTGGTCAAGCACACATAAAAAATGTCGGCAACATTTCCTGGGTAAGACCCAAGAAGCACAAGGGCAAGCAAGCGTATATAGGCAGTTCAGATCAAGGAAATTGAGAGAAAAAAATATTGGCTATTGCAATCATCTACACCAAGAAACGAGGAAGTCTTCCATTTGTAGTGTGGATGGTTAGCACTTAGGTTTGAGGAATTTGTCTGCTGCAGCAGTTAACACTGGGCTCTGATGCTAGCTACATCCAGTCCCTGCAGGGATACCATTCCCTTCTGCCAGGATAGGTATCCTCATTTAAAGAGAAAATGGAGTTAACATGAAATTAAGGGAATACTATCCTCCTCAGTGCTATCCTATTCTTCCATCTTCTACAGTGCCTATCCCCAATTTTTGAGTGACAGGATTTCAATTTCTTATAAACGGTAATGGTGAAACACTTTTGATAAGCACGTTTTCTTTTGACACCGATAAGTGAAAAGACATAAGCAATGCCTCACGTATAACCACATGGTGTTTTATCTCCTATTTCACAAAGCACTCTTTCTGAATGCAAAACAAACAGCAAGGAAAAAAGCTTCACTTCTTTTCATTAGGGATCATTCAAGCCAATGTTGCTAAATTTCACCTTTGGAAAAAAAAAAAAGTACCCAGCTTGCTCACTTCCTCAAAGCTGCTCATGGTTTCCATAGCCTTGCTTTCTTTGTTCCTAGGCCAAGATTCATAAGTGCAGCACACATGCCTTCTATTATTCTATGCAAATCGAGAGATAGACAGCTAGTTTGGTTAATGGTTAAAGCTCTGGGCTGAAAAGCAGGAGATGGTGAATTATAGTCCCATGCCAGGCACAAGCTGGGTGACCTTGAGCAAGGCACTCTCTCAAAGAAGGAAATGTCAAATCTTGCCAAGAAAACTGAAGAGATTTGTCAGGGAATTGCTAGAGTCAACAATGATACAAATGCACCAATATACACCCCCCCCCTCCCAAAGAGAAACCACTTTATAGTCATCGCAGAGAAAATGAATAATCTTGTGTGCATGTGTGTGTGTGTGTGGTGTGTGTGTGTGTTTGTGGTGTCCATGTGTGTGTGTGTGTGTGTTCCAGCATAATTCTGGAATGCCTGGGACACTGAAATGAAAAGGACTGAATTATATCTATACTGTCAAGTCACAATACTTTTGACAGTGATAGTGTGCATTTTGGATTCAAGTTGTTAAGATACAGCCTGTTGTGCCTTAAAATGGTTTCTACTGTACAGCACAGCTGAGTTGCCATGGTAACAGCTTCACACTACTCTACGGGGGGGGGGATCCTTCTAATACAGGATTGGGATAAATACATACCGGGGAACGCCGGGTTATCAGCGAGTCATTAATAAAAAATTAATTAAAGATAAATGTAGGTGCCAGAGAGGCTCTACTCTGCCTTGCTACCCAATATGTTTCTTCTCACAACGATGGGTGGTTTGGATGTGCTTATTTGTTGGTATTTATTTTCAATATATATATTATTTTTTACTTTGGAGTCCAGCAGCACCTTTTGGGTGAGTGGATTGGAGTATACAGTTCAGAAAAACCTTGCTATGATATTTTTATTCATAACTAGAAGTTACACAAATGACTAGAGATAGCCAGTATGTTCTGTATGGGAACTGCAGGTAACTATCCAATAAGATGCTATTTATGCCTTCAGATGTCATGTGAATTCTATCTACTATCTGAATCAAAATAACTGAATCCCTTGTTGAGGAAGATGGGTGGTCTAGTAATACAAAATATTAATAAACAATAAACAAAAAAAACTTCCTTCAGCAGAAAAGAATATAATATAATTGGGAAGCTAATTGACTTATAATGAAAACAAAAAAATGGAGAGAGAAAAAAAATCAAAGTTGAAGGCTTGCTCATGGCAGGGAACTGATGGAAGATGTCTAGTTCTTGAGAGCAAGTCACTGTATTAAAATCAACATATTTGTTCAGTATAAGTAAAATTTACTAATTTTGAAAAAAATGGGAAGAAAAATAATTCATCCCGAAATGTCACTATTTATAAGTTTGAAGCAAAAACAGGGTTCTCAAATTTACATGGTTGAATCTACAGAATCCCATAATATGGTTCACGTTGAATTATCAGGTCATCTGCAGAGTTGATGGCTTGTTAATTGAGGTTTGAGGCCACGGGGAAAAGCAAATTCCTAGGAGTTGTTGATGATCCATTTCTGCCCTAGTCACAACCATTGCGATGGTGCTTCATTTTCATGATGCCAAAATGTCTAGAGCATTTTCCGTGAAAAAAATGGGGTGGTGGTGGTGGTGATAAATAGAAGATGGATTTCTTAAAGCATTTGTCAAGTAAACCTCATACAGACAGTGTGTGTGTGTGGGGGGGGGACCTTAGAAACATAAATCCTTCTTTAGGAGAAACATTGCTGGGCATTCTGCTTAAAACTGCACTCTTTCGGGCCCAGGGACCGGTTCCGTGGAGAGCAGATTTTCCATGGACTTGAGGGAGGGGGGGTGTTCACACATTGCCTGGATCCTGTGCATGCATGGATGGGGCTTCACTCGCTTATGTGGACTGTTTCCCGGTGGTCCATGAATGGTGCTAGTCTGCAACCTGGCTCAAAAGATGATCTGGTAAAGGAGTGAAGGAAAATGAATTTTTAAAATGAGCATTTAGACCTGGAATAAATTAAGATTATTATTGATAGTGATTAATTGGCCATCAAAATGAATAGTTAGTTGGTTGCTTTCTGTTTAGGATATTAATAAGCATATGGAAATATGTGCTTGTACAACAGAACTAACAAATGTGTACTGTGCTTTAAATTTCTTGAAATGATCTGAAGGAATAGAGGAAACGTTACGTAAAGACATGCACAGCAAACTGCCATGATCTCAGTGGCTTTTACCTTGTAACCTATGATCTCACCTAGCAGAGACAGGCCGTACCAGGGAGATATGTGAAGCCTCTACTCTGGCTGGAAGGGACTTAAGGATTGACAAGTAAAATGTACCAATAAGATGCTGTTGCTATCCCTGCTTTTGCTTTGCTTGTTAAAACTGTATAAAAGCCAAATAAACTCTGCGTAAGGCAGACAAACATTGTGGACACCACTGCCGTGATGGATTTCTGAAATCCACAATGATCCCCAGCATTATACCGTGTTTCCCCAAAAATAAGACAGAGTCTTATTTTCTTTTGACCCTCAAAATAAGCGCTTGGCCTTATTTTCGGGGAGGTCTTATTATTTTTGAGATGCAGGAGGCGGTGAGTGTGGTCACCTTATGGCTGCTGCTGTGTTGCACGTCACTGGGCCTGGCACTCTTTTTGCGACGGCCATTGGTGTGACAGAAGGGGCGGGAAGGCTAGGGTTGCGGGAGAGGTCATTAGAGGTAAGGGCATGTGAGATATTCCCCTTCCCTTTCTCCCCCTCCGGCCTTGCCTCCTCACCTTGTGTTGTTTGCGTGGCAAACAGCCAGAAGAAATGGCGGGAACCAGCTGCGTATGCGTTTAAATATTTTTGGGGAGGGCTTATTTTTAGGGGAGGGCTTATTTTAGCACATAATTCAAAAGCTCAATTGGGCTTTTTATTTGGGGAGGTGTTAGGGAAAACAGGATATGAATATCAGTGATGAAATTCCATTGGCAGTATTACATACTTTTTATTTCATTTTATTTATTTTATAAATAAGAACCTAGATAAACCCATCAATAAATATTTGATATGCTATTTTAAATATGCTTTCCAGATTACAGTCTTCCACTACAGTAATATTCACTTTGGGAATATTACTGTTTCAAAACTGTGATGTCATTGTAGTAGTCTGTGATCAAAGGTTTTATATAAAAATTCAAACTAAGCCTAATGAAGATAATGCTGTTGATGTCCAAGAGTGCCCCATGGTATTGGGAAGACTCAGTAGCTAAAACATGATATTCTACATTTAATCTAGCCAAATTGCATTCCATGCTGTGCAAATTTGAAGATGTTTGATGTTTGGAAAGAGGTCAAGCTGAAAAGCGACAATGAAACTTTAATGAGAAATGTTTACACACTATTCTTCCAGTCTTCCACAAAAATATATATGCTAATTTGAAGAAACAGTGAATGCTGCTGAATGTGAATCAGTAACTTTGTGTCAGTGAAATAGGTTTGTTGTCTAGGTATTTTTCACTTGTAATTATTTGCAACTACCACCCTCTTTTAAACAAAATAAAAATAATCCAATTTCTAAATACGACCACAAAAAGCTAAAAAAAAAAAAAAGGCGTGTAATACCAAATCACATTACAAGTTTTAAATGATGTTGTTTAGAGGCGTTTAATTATCCATGCTGTTTCAGGAATGCAGCCCGACATCTCTTGAAGCATTTTATCTCGCCCAGAGTAAATTGAACAAGATCAGAGGACAATATATTGGCGATTGTGTTTCATGGAGTGATAAAGTTAAAGCTCTCCTGATATGAGCTTTCAAGAAAATAATCACATTAATTCTAATTTTACAATTACTTTCTTAAATATCTGATATGCCCATTTGGCAGATAGGCTTCAAAAAACAAAGAGAGAGAGAGAGAGGGGGGGGGGAGGGAGGGAGGGAGAGAGAGAGAGAGAAAGAAAAGAAAAGGAAAGAAAGAAAGAAAGAAAGAAAGAAAGAAAGAAAGAAAGAAAGAAAGAAATCTGAGAATGGTCTTCTTGTAACTATACAGCAATAGCACAGTGGGACTTTTTGAACCTAACTAGATCAGAGTCCTACGTTCAATGTACAAATACTTATTGGCAGAAAACATTGCTATGCATAATCAGGACAACCAGTTCAAGTCCATAGTAGGTGAAAACATTAAAATGCAAATTGTTCTCAAGTTTTCTAGATAGAGATTGGCACATCAAAATAATAAATTTTGGCAACAAAGTTATTGGATACTTGGGGGACATTCTTACCATACAGTGCAGACAGTGAATAGGACTTCTGCTTAATGAATGCTCTTTTAATGTTTGGCTTTTAATCAAATTGCAAATTGTTTGCAGCTAGATTATTTGGGAGGACATGGGTTCATGTTGGGAGTAGTCAGCTTGATGGAGACATAATACATCTGGATAGTGTTTATCCTTCATAGGAAAATGCCAAAAATTGCATAGAAAAGCTATTAAGATGTGTTAGGGTTTTTTCTCTCTCTCCTTGAAATCTTTGACCCATTAAAAGGATGCCCACTAAATAGGCTGTATAACTGACTAGTAGATTAGAAGGCATTGATGTACATTAAGGAAATTCATCAGGATTTATTAACATGTTGTAGTGGCTAAGATGCTGAGCATGTCGATCAGAAAGGTTGGCAGTTCGGCGGTTCGAATCCCTAGTGCCACATAATGGAGTGTGCTCCTGTTACTTGTCCCAGCTTCTGCCAACCTAGCAGTTCGAAAACATGTAAAAATGCGAGTAGAAAAATCGGAACCACCTTTGGTAAAAAGGTAACAGTGTTCCATGCGCCTTTGGCATTTAGTCATGCTGGCCATATGACCACGGAGACGTCTTCGGAGAGCACCGGTTCTTTGGCTTAGAAATCGAGATGAGCACCGCCCACTAGGGTCGGGAACAACTAACACATATGTGGAAGGGGAAACTTTACTTTTAAAAGTATGTTCTTAGCATTTTTTCCCCAAGATTTTTAAACGTCTATGCAATTGCCATTTTCACAGCATACATGTTTGGACACTGATTCAAAAAAGATGTACAAATAAATGTTAAAATACACATTATGTACCTGAGTTTTGTTCATTATCATATCTCTACTTTTTGTCTTCTTATGGGAAGGACAAAAATATCTGTTCCTCTTCTTATCTAGGATTGACTGAAAAGATCATTCATGGAAGTTATACTGATGTATGGATTGGAGGGGGATGAGTTTAACATATGGCATTCTGGATTGTACGTGATTGGGTTAAGAAAAGTGTTTTCTTCTCATCTAAATAATATGGCATATTCTTATTATCAAGAACTTGATCCAGATGGCTTGCTTAATTGTCTTCAGTTTAGATTATTGTCTTTTGCAAATTCATGTCAACTGCAGTTTCATTGTTGCTGTATAATCACAGTTAAAACTTCAAAATGTTGGTTAATTTGCAATGAGATAAGCAGAACACAGTTTGCAATGAATCTTTAGTGCTGGTTGGATTCATTGTCTTCTCATCATGTTATTGACTGACATTGTTTATTTCAGGATACCACAGATGAAGTAATGGTAGAGCAGCTGATTCACATTATATACACAATATATTTTTATATTCAGTTCTGTGCAAAGTATAGTACATAAATATCTCGTAATTAAATAACAATTATATTTTAAAAAATTATATTAATTCACATATTTTATTTGTTCTCTCTATCTCTCCCCCCTCCCTCCCTCTCTCATCTATCTGTCCATCCATCCATCCATCCATCCATCCATCCATCCATCCATCTATCTATCATCTTTCTATAGTACTGAATATCCCTCTTGGGTTCCATAGGACATCATTTGCTCCAAAAATTCTAGTAGTTTACTATTTAGGGGAAACTTTTCTATTATGCTTGGTCCTTTTCTTATATGTCTAGTATACTTCACAGTTTGAGTAGGGGGGGGTGGAATCTTACTTCTTACTGATCATTGCTTAATAAATACAGCAGACTTCTATTAATTAGCCCTGATTCAATTCAAATTGGACGTATGAGATTCAAAGAAACCACGATTCCAGTTTGAGGTTATTCTTTTTTTATTTAAAAGCAAGCCAATTGGATTAAGATTTAAAAAAAACAAGCAAAGAAAAATATTTCTTGCTACAAAGTGTCAACGTCAAAACTTTCCACTGATTTATCTTTCGGAAGAATGGGATAAAAATATACTGGGAACAGAACTCCGTGATAGACAATAATTCTGCTTTCAGACAGATACCTTCTGAGAATTTCATCACTACACATTTTTGAAATGTACCTCCTGTAGTGATAACAGGCATGAGGGAAGGACAGCAGAGTCTTCACATTAGCCAGCAAAGAGTTGTGTCAATGTGTCCTATTCTGACCAAGAAATGAATACACAAACTAGTTTTTCATTCTTTCACTTGCTGTTTGAATGGCACTTTCAGCATGCTCCCTGATGTGGCCCTGTGGGATGGTGTTACACATTGTCTCTGATCACTGGATTTTGTGGTACACCAGGAGTGTCGGCAAAACTGAGTGGAAAGTTGTGCCTTAGTAAAGGACACACCTTTATAACTGGCCATTTTGTTGTGCAAGGCAAGGCAAAAAATATTAACAAACCGTGGTCTCTTTTAGGCAAGACAAAATTGGCTCACAACTGGCTTACTGGCAGTACCCCTATGTTAGTTAGCTGAGGCAGCAGGAACAGGCTGGCACAGTTTTTTCCATGGCGTAGAAAAGGACCTATAAAGGAGAGGGAGAGAGAGAAAAAGAGAGAGATTATAGCAAGAAAGCTATCACATGGCAAGGGTTCAGAGCACTAGCAATTCAGGTTCTGTATTGCATTTACACATTTGCTTTGAGCAGGGGTAGGCTTCAAAAATTCCAGAAATGGGTTTCTCTGCTAGGTTGTTGGGTGGGCATGGCCATGGTGGACCTGACCTAGTCAGCCTCCTGCACCATGGCGGGGGGACCGTTTTTGCCTTCCTCGGGCTCCACAGGCTTTCCTTGAGCCTCTGGGAGTGCAAAAACTGCCTCTCCTGGGCTCTGGAGGCCCTCTGGAGGCTGGAAAGAGGCCTGTTGCCAGCCTTTTGGAATTTCCGGGAGGCCCATTGTTCCCCCTCCCTGAGCCTCCGTGTGGGCCCTGCACTTCCCTCGCATCCAAAATGGGCCACGTGGAGACTCCCGGAAGGGGAGGAGCGGGGTGGGAGCTGAGTGGTGGGGTGGGTGGGGCCAGCCAGGGGTGGGATTTGTAGGTTCTCTGAACCAGCCACAAAGTTAGCTACGGGTTCTCCTGAACCTGGCCAAACCCATAACAGCTCACCTCTGGTTTTGAGGGAATGATTCAGATGAAGTTTTGACTGTTCAAAGCATGGCTTTCAAGCTTCATCCAACTCTGCTGCTTGATGTCCGTGAATTTAGGATTAAGAAATTAAATTTTCTAAAGATCAAAATGAAGGTATGATTCAAAAAAATATAAACAATAATAAAAGCACTCGATGCTACTGTGACCCTAAGACTAACCTGTACCTTCTCTTTATAGTCATTAGTATAATGATTGCTTAACATGTTTTTCTGGAAGGGACTTTAACTCATGTATTGTATTGCTAGCTGCCAATAGCTGGTCATCCAGCTGTCCAACAGAAAAAGAAAACAATAAAAATGTGCTTTATCTGATGAACTCATCTGTCTAAAATTCTTTTGAAGCCATATAGAGTATGTGTTAATTTACATGATGCCACAGTTTTCGTGGCACTTTGTTTTGTATTTTTACACTTTCTATCCAAAAACTACCTCCAACAACCCATGGGAGAACATGCTTGCACTGGAAATTGTTGACTATTTAATTGTGCAATTATTCCAAGGCTGGAATGGATTTCACTCATGCAGGTTGACTGTTAAGTACGAAAACATTTCAAGGGTGTTACGTATTGTTTATAGTTGTCTGTTGAAGTTCTCAGTCTGATGGAGAGGGAGGGTCCTCTCTCCTGATTGGTTGTGGGTTGATCAGCTTCCCTTTAAAAGGAGCTGTGTCAGCCAAGGAGCAAGAGTTGCCTCACAGGCAGGATTGAATAAAGAGCTATGTCCTATGTTTAATTTATTTATTTTATACTTATAACATGTATATTCACTGTTTAACTATTTTAATATGACTGTACACCGCCCCGAGTCTCTTTTGAGAGAGGGGCGGTTTAGAAATCCAATAAAGTTAAGTTAAGTTAAGTTAAGCTGTTAGAAGTCACTCAGGCCTTGCCTCCATCCTTCACCCAGATCATAACAAAGGGATTATAGCAGCTTAGATTCATTTCAAGGGGTACACACTAAAGTTTAATGTGACCATGCCTAGCCTTTTGAATTTTTGCCTAGAAACCGTAGTTAGCCTTGAACCCAGTTGTGCTTTTTTTCCACTACAGATGTAGCTTCTGAAGCACATGCATTCCTCAGAACTTCTGTTTTGTTGAAGTAGCTAAGCATTCCTATGGCTTGTTACTTCAAGCCTGCCTAAGGCATCTTGTCTCTTTGTGAGTCTTTCTTTGAGCCCCAAAGCCTCCATCTAGAACAGAACAATCAGGCATCCTGTGATGTTCCAATTGGCATTCAGCATCCCACCTCTCCCAATGGGGAGGAAATCTTTGCTGATTTCATCCCTTCCTTCCTTGATCAAATTAGTTGGCTTTAATAATGCACAAGTACAATTTGAATTCTTTTCTTATTCTCTTTGAGTTGGATAAATATTTTGATCTGAGCTGTAATTGATCTGGTGTCCAACAATGCAAACTCTGAAAAGAAAACTGAGGGCTCCATTTCAACTTCTGGCCGGGATTGTCAGCTGGCTCAGTAGAGCAACCTGATTTCACAGGGATGGGGTTTTTTGATGTTTAATGGTTTATTTGGCATTTCAAAGGATGCAGATGTTTCCCCACAAGGCAACAGGGCAGAAAGAATCCTAGAGAACTTGTGCCTTTTGTGCTATCTACTTATTTGCAAAGGGCTTTGTTTGAGCAGGCAAGAAGTCTGCAGGCACCCAAGCTAGTCCTCTAAATAGATAGCACCAAGAGCACTGCTTCTTCTTCCTTTTGGAAAATGCTTCCCAAGACTGTTCCTGTTATGTATTGTATATATCATATTTTTAGGACTATAAGATGCACCAGAGTATAAGATGCACCATGATTTTGAAGAGGTCAATTAAAAAAAGTTCTTGCACTCTGCAGTTCTCCCAAGCCCTCTGCACATCTCATTTTTTGCAAAGAAAAAAAAAGGGGGGGCATGCAGAGCTTTGGGAGGCTATTAGAGTGCTCCTGAGGTCTGAGTGGGGGGAATAAGCAAAAAATGGCCTGTTTTTTTTGCAAAAAAGGATCCTCCACAGAGAGGGTTTGGGAGGCTTGTAGAGTGCTCCTGGGGGCTGGAGGGGCAGAAACAAGCAAAAACAGCCCATTATTTGCTCATTTTTGCCCTCCCCAGCATCCAGGAGCACTCTACAAGCCTTCCAAACCCTCTTCGTGTCCTTTTTTGCACAAGGTGTGGGGTTTTGGAAGGCCAAAAATGCTGTATTCATTGTATAAGACACACCCAGATTTTCACCCTCTTTTTTGGAGGGAAAAGGTGCATCTTATACTCTGAAAAATATGGTAGTTGCCAGTTGAACTTCTCAGTCTGGTCCGCTGTTGGAGCAGAAAAATACTCTCTCCTGATTGGTTGTTGGATGATCAGCTTTTCTATAAAAGGAACTATGTCAGCCAGGGAGAAACAATTGCCCCACAGTTAGTATTGAATAAAGAGCTGTTAGAAGTCACTCAGGCCTTGCCTCCATTCTTCACCCAGAACATAACAATTCCAAAGTTCCTTTTTTCTATTTGTTGTTGCAGTTCCCAACCCCTACCAGGATGGGGATCAATAACTTCCCAAATGGTTTATTTTTCAGCAAAAGAGGAAAGTGGGGAATGACAGCTATAGACTGAGACAGAAAGAAAATGGCATTCTAAAGTTGCAATGGAGCCCTTCGGATCTACCAAGCTTTGACTGAATTGCTCCATCATGAACTGAAGCAGGGAATTGTTCCAAAGCAACAAACCAAGTTAAGGGAACCTGAGAGACTTCATAGCCTTTCAAAACACTGCGAATTTGTGGATATTTTGTGGCCTATTTTTGAACTAGTAGAAATTTGAGCCAGCACTTCTAAATATTACTTTGGCCACTATTCATTCATTGTCAAGAGGTTTAAATTTGTATGTGCCATGCAAAAGTTAAAAGAAAAGTCAACCTTGAGCCAATATTCAGATTGTTATAACCAGCGATGGGATCCTATCGGTTTAACAACCGGTTCGGTGATCACACACTTTGCTGTGTGCTCGTGCGCAGTTTTGAGAAAACGTACCTTCTGCATTACTGCTGTGGAGGAAAACAGCTGAGGCGCAACAATCCATTCTGTCACACGACTCAACGGAGAAGATAAAGGTCAATAAAGCGCAGGGGTGGGCGGGCAGACCCACTTGATCGTCAGAGAGAACCGGTTCACTCCCAGAGAGCTACCAGTTCACCCAAACCAGTCCGAACCAGTAGAATCCGGTTGAACAAAACTGAGGTTGAACAAAACTGAGCTCCCAATTGTATTGTCAGACCCCCACTGAAATGTACCATTCCTAAAAAATAGGAGAGGGCAGAGTTAAAGTTTGAACTGAACACATTCAAGAAACTAAGCTGAAACACTAAATGAAGCCCAAAGCAGGATTAGCCTTGCAACTCCCAAAATGACATGAGAAATAGAGAGCTTAATAAGGTGATAAAAGTCGGTGAGTGACTGATTTGAAATCCCATCCCATCACCCAACTTCCCGTGACATTTTTTTTCTTTAGGGAAGTGAAGTTCCGGCACTGTAGATCATCTGTAAGAATCCCATAAAGCAGCAGTAAAAGCAGTTTGATGTTTCAGGGTGGGTTCCTGTTTTAATTTGCCCGTCTGCTTTGGTGAGGTTATCTGAGAAAAGTTTCCTTGAACCGAAGCATGCCACTGAAGCTTTGTAGAAAGCCCAGCCAAGAGTCCCTATGCAAAGCAACTCTGCCAAAAAGGAAAGAAAGAAAGAAGACGAAAAAAGAAGCAGAAACTCAGGGAGTGCTTCCTACTCATGATCCTCATTATTTCTCAAAAGTCTTTCCCCCTAATAGCTCCAGCCATGAGTCATTAGGTAGCCAGGGAGGAAGAATATAAGTACATTAATAACATATGACAATTTGCCGCAAGAAGAGCAGAGAGCATCATGGTTTATGCCTTGTCTGGCACAGACAGTCTGCTCCCTTGGGTATTCTGAAATGTTCATGGAAATTTACCTGGAGCACTGTGTATTTCACAAAATAGTCTCCAAAGCCTCTTGAAAGTTTTCCACTAAATCATTTTTTCCCTGTTTGATGGAAAAGGAAAAGAATGTATACATGTCTTTATATATATATGGTGTAGTATCATTAAATGGATTTGAAATAAAATTAACATAAATGTAATTGACCTTCCATGACCCCTGACATGCATTTCAAAAAGTTATAGCCACATTTGCCAAGAGAGCAGATTGGAGATACTTCAGTGGTGGGATTCAAAATTTGTTACTACCAGTTCTGTAGGGATGGCTTTGTGGGCAGGGCATGGCATGGCATGGCATGGCATGGGTGCGGCTTGGTGGACATGGCAGAGGAAGGATATTGCTAAGGTGACCAACTTTTTTACAATGAAAAGGAGGACAAATAAATTGGAAAAAATATATCGTAAATAAAAGAAATATTTCATTCATTGCAAAATAATACACTAAAATATGATATATGCATAATAAAAACATTTGCAACATTTTATATTGTAATTATGCTTACATGCCTGTTAATTATTATTTAAATGAGTACTTTTCCATTGAATTAATATTTTTTGTCAATGTATCATCCTGTAACAATATATTGGAAATATCTGAACAAGAAATATCCTTCATATTGAATTTTACGGCAAGTGCTGCAGCTAGAGTATCAACATTCAATCTCGATTTCTCACTTGTCCAAAAATCATTGGCAATTGAAAAAGACTCTTTCAACTGCTGCATTAGTTCCAGGGCAGCACAACGTAAATTGAACAAGTATAAATAAATGTTCACATGGAATATGTTCATTTTTGAAATGGCTGAAAATATCCACCCATCTTTTATCAATTTCAACATGTTGATTTTACCATTGTATTAATTTTTCAGAATTTAAATATACATTCAGTCTTCTAATTTCTTCAAAGAGACAATTGTCGTCTATTTTAATGTCTAGCATTTCTTTAGATAAAAATTCAACACAAGATTCAATATCTGTTCAATATACTTGCGATGAAGTAAAAAAAACACCATTAAAAACTGTTTAATAAAATACGCCACATAACGCGCAACAGATTAGCCTTCAAATATCAAAAAGGAGGACATGTAGGAGGACACTTTTTAAGGGAGGACAGAACTTACAAAAGAAGGACTGTCCTCCCTAAAGGAGGACGGTTGGTCACCTTAATATTGCTAAAATCTCCATTCCCTCCCCACTTCAGGGTAAGGTTACTGCAAAATCCCCATTTCCTCCTGATCAGCTGGGACTCAGGAGGCAGTTAATAGATGGGGGCAGGGGGTGGGGCCTTCAACAGAGAAAGGAGAATGTATTCAGAGGGAAAGTTTGTGAATCTGTACAGGCTTGGAGAATGGGACCATGAAATTTCTGACGTGAATCATGCATCCACTGCATGTAGGGTCTTGCCCCAAAACCCTAACTAGTACCTATGCCCGTGATGGCGAACCTATGACATGCATGCCACAGGTGGCATGCGGAGCCATTTCTTAGGGCACACAAGGGGTTGCTCTGCCAGCACCAGCATGCATGCGTGTGCTGGCCAGCTGATTTTGGCCTTCATTTTTCACCCTACCCTAAAGCCTCCAAAGGGTGAAAAACAACTCAACACGCAAACTGGAAGTTCAGGAATGAACTTCTGGTTTGCGCGTTGGGCCATTTTTCTACATCCTGAGGCTTCAGGGAAGCCTCCTGAAGCCTCTGGAGGAGGAAAAACAGCCCTACGGACAAACTGGATGGGGTGGGGTGGGAGGTGCTCTTTTTGCGTGGCAAGGGGTGGAGCCAAGGCACGTTGCTGGTCTGCTGCTCTTTTTGCAGTGGGACCATTTTTGGAGTGGCAAGAAGTGGCACGGG
This sequence comes from Natrix helvetica, assembly GCF_964273705.1. Classification (NCBI taxonomy): domain Eukaryota; kingdom Metazoa; phylum Chordata; class Lepidosauria; order Squamata; family Natricidae; genus Natrix; species Natrix helvetica. Next base: position 148,548,900 of record NC_138552.1, read on the forward strand.
AGGCACATTGCTGGCCTGCTGCCTTTTGCGACGAGCCCTGTTTTTGCCCACCCATCGTGGTGTGTGGGGTTCGTGGATTATGTCCCCCCCTCTCCCCCCTTTGGCCTCACTTCCTCACCTCAGTTGTTTGCACAGAAAGCAACCAGTGGAAATGGCAGAGACTGGCTGTACATGCTTTTAAGTAGTCGAAGGGGCTTATTTGGGGGGGAGGGGGGCTACTTTTAGGACATGTCCTGAAAAGCTGATTGGGCTTAGTATCAGGACACATCCTATTTTCAGGGAAAACAAAGTATTTTGCATGGTACAGCAGCTCATTACAAAAACTTTGGACTGAAAAATAAATTCAGTATTCAATCAAAAATCCCAGTGCCTTGCTTGGTCCTATTATCAAGTGGTAAGGTTATAAGTGAGAGGGAGAGCAATCTACCATGACATATCTCATTTTCCACAATTAGCTTTGAGATTATTGGCAGTCTTTCATATCGCCCTCAGTTCCCCTATGGCATTAGTTAAGATACTGTCATTGCAATGATTCTTCTGCTACTGTTTAATTTCCCCCAAATTTTGTGTACTCTCAACAATGGAATCCAGTTCCCAGAATCACCTCTGTACCAAACAATAGTTATAATATATTATAAATATTTGTGTTAAACTGAAGTTTTCAGTTCTCCGACCCATCATTTACTGTGTTATGTCATGGAATTAACTTTGAATTTGATTATTCAATAAAAGATACCACCACAAGAGTTGGCCCAGTAAAAGACCTCATCAATTTTATGCTTTTGAGACCAGGTTGTAAAATGTAACAAACTGATGAGAAATTCACTTTTTAAATATAGTTGTTTATAGCTATCATAATTGCAATTCAACCTTCAGGCAAAGAAAGCTTATAAAACAACTCCAATTTTTATTTTTAAAGTATTTTTCTTCTTTTTCTGGGCAACTTTTAAAAATATATTCTCGTCTATCGACTTTGAAACACAATTCCTTTCTTGTACTTAATTATTTTTCCCCCAAGATTCAATCAGGAAAATAGGCAATGCTGTTTTTGTGTACATGATTTCAAGGCTATAATTTACCTTTGGTAGTACTTCCCTACTACTTGCATCTGATATCCCTCAAAGGAAAAAAGAAAGAAAGAAAAGTAATTAGTTTCTAATGAAATAGTGTGTTTGCAGTCACAGCTATAGAAGCAGTAGAGTCTATAGTTTAGGGAAGAGCAAAGCCCACATATTGTATACCCCTGCCACAATTCTTCATTTGACTTGCAGATATTTATTTGATTTTTCAGGAGAATAGTTCACCTAGTGATTATAATTATTTTTTAAAATTCCTTCCTTCCTTTTTTTCCTCCCTTCCTCTATCCATCCATCGTGCTAGAGTATCCAATGAGGTCATTAAATGGGCTTTACATGATCTCTCTCTCTCCCTCCCTCCCTCTCACTGTGTTTGTGTGTGTGTGTGTGTGTGTGTGTGTGTGTGTGTGTGTGAGAGAGAGAGAGAGAGAGAAGCTAAAGAAAAGCAGGTAATTCTCAACCTACCACAGCTTGTTAAGTGACAGTTCCAAAGACACTGAAAAAATGTGACTTATGCTCCTTTTTCAAAGTTACAACATTTGCAGCATCCCCAAGATCCTGTGACCAAACTTTGGATGCTTGGGAACTGGTTCATATTAATGTCCGTTGCTGTGTCCCAAGGTCATGTGGACCATCTTTTGTGAACCTTCTGACAAACAAAATCAACGGGGAAGCCAAATTCACTTAACAGCTGTGTTACTAACTTAGCAACTGTAGTGATTCACTTAATAGCTGTAGCAGGAAAGGATGTAAAATGGGGCAAAACTCACTTAACAAATGCCTCACTTAACAACAGAAATTTTGGGCTCAGTTGTGATCCTAAAGTCGAGGTTTACCTGTACTATCTTTCCACTGATGGATATTATTCTTTGAAGCTGTTGGAAATATTTTGCTCCTGAAATTATCCACGTGTCCATTTTGATTCACTCTTGTTCTGGAAGTTAGACAATTCTGAATTTCTTCCTCAGCTCTAGTTTCAATGTTCTTTGTTTCCTGGGAACCTAATATTGGGAAGCAGCAGAGTGGCCAAGGAATCTTCAGTGGCTGGGACTTCAGTAAGGTGAAAATTGCATCATTGAAATGGATAGCTGCCCAAATCTGTCTTCCATATTTTTGCTATTCCTCTTGGGGGGAGGATTATTTTGCCAAACATATTTACAAGGTGCTTTAAATTCTCTTGAGAATTTCTTGGGTGACATGTTTAAACATCTATTAGTGCCAGATGGCAGAGGGTATTGTTCTGTCCTAGGCTTCCCAAGATCATGAAGCAGACTCCTCATCCAGATAAAATCTCTTTTATTTAGGTTAAAGGGAATTCATCTCCAGCAAGGTCCCAGCAAACTGTCTTTCATGAGATTTCACAACTACAGACCTTTATCAGGCCATGCTGTAGCAGCAATTACCTGGCAAGAAGTCAGGAACAGATCTTCACCCTAATGAATTGAACTAATGGTCTCCTGCAAATCCCTCCCCTTTCGCTCCTCTTTATTCCCTATGGGAGGGGCTACTCCCTGTTCACCTGTGCCTTTACTCCCGAGTCAGCCCTTGTTCCTTAGCTGTTCTCTTCTCCTGGTAGCTCTTTTCATGCACAAATCAGGAATAGGCTCCAACTGTTCTTCTGCCCCACTGATATCTGACTCCTAAGGCAGCTGATTACTGTCGGACGGCCCTGGCCTCATCTCTGCCCCTGATGCAGAGCACTCATCAGAGTCTTCCCCAGACTCCAGGACTGGCCCATGATCCTCCCCAACCTCCTCACTGTCTGAATCTGCCACCCGCTCTGCTGGTCACTGGCGGGCCACAATAGATATAAATATAATCATCGGGGGGGGGGGGGTATGCCTCCCAAAAGAAATTCAAAAGGGTGGGGGGCTCTCATGTTGGTGTCATGGCACCTATTATATCTTTGCAGTCTCACTGTTATTAGAGATGGATGTGTATGAATTTGATTGCCTTTGTTTTACTTCTATATGTCACACCAATCCTTTCCATCTTCTTTGCCTGTTCTTGCTTCTCAACCTGAAAATCTCACTGGGATAGTTTCCTCATTCTTAATGTATTACTGAACTCTTGAGATGCCCGCAAATCAAGAGGAGAGATTCACTGTTTGCTTTCAACCCCATAACCTGCCCATGACAATTTATCTGAAGTTTTCTTTCTTAAGGAGAAAAAAAATATTTGATGGTTTGTTTGTTTTATTTGCTGCCCGTCTCACCATGAGGAGACTCTGGGAAGCTTTCAACATAGATAGAAATACAAATAGAAGCAATTCAACTGAGTGAATGCATTAAAAAATAAAATGGGGAGGAAGCTGTCTTTGCTGAAGCACTAATTTATTCTGGTTGAAAAAGGGATTGCTTCTGGTTGCAGAAATGAATTAACTTGACCATAAAATATTACTTTATTTTATTTTTGTGTTTCACTAACATGGTAGGATTTGATTGTGTCTATCAAATAGAAATGAAGTATTGTAATCTTGACTATGGTTTGCAAGAATGAAGAAAGGACAACTGGTTGACTCCAGCTTGATGGACCTACAAATTGTCTCTCTCCACAAGTCATTCTTTGTGAAGCATTCAGTCGGCATTTCCTGCATTGGATGAGGAGAGCACCTCTTTCTCCTTCTGTCCTGAGGCACAATTGAGAGCGTTTTAACAAACTGCATCACTTTTTGGTAGCAGTGCCTTTGATAGAAAGTCCATACAGAGAGTGGTAAGAACAGCAGAGAAGAGTATAAGAAGCTCGCTTCCTGTTATTCAGGATACTGCTTATAAGCAGTTCTTAGCGTGCAAAGCACTGTTAGAGACCCCACACACCCACTTCACAGTCTGTTTCGGTTGCTCCCCTCTGGAAGGAGGTTTCAAGGTATTTCTAGCAGGACTACCAGATTCTGTAACAGCTTTGCTCCCTATGCCATCCATCTGGTAAACTCGCAAGGTTCATTTTTCTCATCATGTATATATATACATCTGAACTAGACTGCATTGTTTCTCTGTGTCATTTAACATATGTAGGTATATACATACTTTGTATTTATTTATTTAGTCATGTTTATGTAGCGTATAATGGAGGTGGTGACCCTTTGAGAGCTATATGCAATGTAATTTCATTTACATTAGTGTACATTCAAAGTGACAATAAAGTTATTCTAAGTCTAAGTCTAATTTCTGGCCCAGATTCTTACCCAACTTAAACTCTAAAAGGAGGAGGAGGAGGAGCTTCCAACGATGGCGGTCGCCTCCTGAGCTCCGGAGGGAACTATGGAGCGCCCGACCGGGTAAGGACTGTAACCGGCCCTATGACATCAGAGGGGGCTGAGAGTTGATAGCCCGACCACCCTGGCTTGTTTTGGGCCAGTTTTGGCCTTCCAGGGTGGTCGGTGAAGATCGGAGAGCAGGAAGGAGTTGAAGGTCGTAAGCGGCAATCGGCTGGGAAGAAGCCTGTGAACATGGCGACGGCGCAGTGCGGCTGCGCGGGCAGCGCTGATGCCGGCAAATTTAAAAAAGCCGAAAAGCCGAAAAGCAAAGAGAGAAAGGAACAAAGGGAAGGAACCCCGGAGAGCCCCCAGAAAGCCACCGGAGGCACCGGAGGGTCATTACCAGCATCGGGGGCTCAGGGAGGAACAAGGAAGGAGCAACGGAGTGCCGAAGAGCGCCGGAGAGGCACCAAAGACATCGGTGAGGCTCTGGAATTATGGCTGGGGATGATTTGGAGCCTGGAGGCCACTGGAGATCATGGCTTGAGGATATGGACAGGCTTGAGCAGCCTGAGCAGGCACTTTGAGCCATGGACAGGTTTGAGCAGCTGCCCAGCCTAAAACAATCAGGACAAGAAGCCCCCCCCCCACCCATTAAGGAATTTTTATTCACCTGGGGCCATTTGAACCATCTTTCTCCCATTTACCATCTTTGCCTCTCCCCACCATTTGCGACATTTGACTACCATTTGACTACCTCCCATTTCCCCCCCTCCCTCTGAAGTTACCATCTAGTTACCATCTAGACATTATTTACCATCTATTTACCACCTATTACTTACCATCTTCCTCTGAAGTTACTATCCAGACATTATTTACTATTATTTATCACCTAGAATTTAAGACTCTGGTCCTTCATTGAGACCCTAGCTCTGCCGGCTATGACCTATCAACTTTGTTTTATCAGTACCTTACCCTATTGGGACTTTTATTATTCAATCAATTTACTCGAGGTCAGACTTGCTCCACCTGCGAGAAGCCCCTCTCTCGCAGGTATGGCCCGTGGCCCTTTCAAGGGCCAGCCTTGATGACGGGTTTGTGAACCCCGAGAGGTGGAAGAAAAGGAAGCTGAGGGGCTTTTTATCAAAATGTTTTATTATGTTTTTAGGGGGTTTTAGGAAAGGGAGGGGGGACAACCAGGCCAGGAGGGAAGCCAACGCCAGACGAAAAGGTGAGTCTATGAAGGAAGTGAGCGGGGTGAGGGGGGAGAGGGAACAAGTTATTCCAGTAGAGGGTTGTTTTATTACAACGGTCGCGGGGAGGGGGGGATGCGAGGACAAGAAAAGATCACAAGGTCGGTTGGGAGACCGTGGCTGCTGGTTACGCCCGGTCGTTTGTACCAACCCCCGCAGCCTAGGTGGTTGGGAACTACAGAGCCAGGGCCTGAGGCTGATGCTCTGCAATGCAAGGTCCGTGACCAACAAGGCCCCCCTCATTAACGAGCTGATCTCGGAGGGGGAGCTGGACCTTGCAGGGATAACGGAGAACTGGTTGGGCCACGAGGGTGGTTTACCCCTCGTGGAAATGTGCCCACCGGGTTTCCGTGCATTCCATCAGCCTCGGGCCTTGGGTAAGGGTGGTGGGGTGGCGGTAGTTATACGGGATGGTCTGGAACCGAGAGAGTTCACTGTTCCTCAGATACCCGGTTGTGAATCCCTAGGTGTGAAATGGGGCCCAGGGAGGCAGTTGGGCCTGCTGATTGTATACTTGGCTCCTCGCTATACATCAGCGGCCCTGCCCGAGCTCCTCGAGCTGATCTCAGAGACGGCGATTGAGATCCCCAGGCTTTTGGTCACGGGGAACTTCAACCTGCCGTCGACGGGAGCAGCATCTGAGGTGGCTCGGGAGTTCATGGCTTCCATGACAGCCATGGGCCTGACCCAATTAATTCAGGGCCCCACACACGAGGGCGGTCACACACTGGACCTTATTTTTGTATCTGAACAGTGGACGAGTGATCTGGGAATAGGGGACTTAGTCATTACTCCCCTGTCATGGTCAGATCACTCATGTCTCCGGCTCGACTTCCCTTCCGCTACCCCCCACCGCGAGGAGGCGGAGCCAGCCTCTCCAAGCTGGTACCGCTCCAAGCACCTGATGGAACCGGATAGGTTCCAGACGGAACTTGGGCCACTACCTGTAGCCCTGACCCGCGCTCGGTCGGAGGACCTAGTCGACGCCTGGAATAGGGCGACGGCGGGGGCCTTGGACCGGGTTGCGCCTCTGCGACCTCTCCCACGGCAACGACCCACCCGGGCTCCCTGGTATACTGAGGAGCTTAGGGTGATGAAGCGCCATAGGAGACGTCTAGAGAGCAGGTGGAGGTCCTCACGCTCCGAATCTGACCGAACACAGGTAAGAGCCTATTTACGGACCTACCTTGTGGCATTGAGAGCGGCCAAACGTAGACATTGTGCCGCTCTCATTGCGTCTGCGGATAACCGCCCTGCCGCCCTGTTTAGGGTGACCCGCTCTCTCCTGTCGCAGGAGACGCGGGAGGCACCCTTGCAGGGAAGAGCAGAGGAGTTTGGGGAATATCTGCAAGACAAAGTCGCTCAGATCCGGAGCGGATGGGCCCCCCTCAGTGGACCGGACGAGCTGACATCAGTGAGTCTTGTGAGCCCACTCTGGGAGGAGTTTGACTCTGTTGCCCCCGAGGACTTAGACGGGTTGCGTGGACGGCTGCGACCCACCACATGTTCAATGGACCCGTGCCCCTCCTGGTTGGTACTGGCAACCTGGGAGGTGACGCGAGGCTGGCTTCTGGGCCTGGTGAACGCCTCATTGAGCGAGGGTTCCTTACCGACTGCCTTGAAAGAGGCAGTGGTGAGGCCCCTGCTCAAGAGGCCTTCACTTGACCCAACGGAGCTAGCTAATTATCGTCCAGTCTCCAACCTCCCCTTTTTAGCGAAGGTTGTTGAGAATGTGGTGGCGCAGCAATTTCCACGTCACCTTGACGAATCCGTATATCTAGACCCACGCCAGTCCGGCTTCCGACCCGGGCACAGCACCGAGACAGCCTTGGTCGCGTTGGTGGATGATCTCTGGAGGGCCAGAGATAGAGGTTGCTCCTCTATCCTGGTCCTATTAGATCTCTCAGCGGCTTTTGATACCATCGACCATGGTATCCTACTGCGCCGGCTGGAGGGGATGGGAGTTGGAGGCACCATTTTACGGTGGTTCGGCTCCTACCTCTCCGGCCGGATGCAATATGTGTTGACTGGGGGGCAGAGGTCAACCCCGAGGCCACTCTCTTGTGGGGTGCCACAGGGGTCGGTCCTCTCGCCCCTTCTGTTCAACACATACGTGAAGCCGCTGGGTGAGATCATCCGTGGTTTTGGGGTTGAGTACCATCTGTACGCTGATGATACTCAGTTGTACATCTCAACCCCAAGCCACCCCAACGAGGCTGTCGAAGTGATGTCCCGGTGTTTGGAAGCCGTCGGGGTCTGGATGGGGGACAACAGACTCAAACTCAACCCCTCCAAGACTGAGTGGCTGTGGCTACCGGCGCCTCGGTTCAGCCAGTTGATCCCATCACTGGCCATAGGGGGCGAACAATTGCCCCCTGTGGAACGGGCGCGCAATTTGGGCATCCTCCTAGACGCCCGGCTGTCAATGGATGATCATGTGGCAGCCGTGGCAAGGGGGGTGTTCCACCAGGTTCGCCTGGTGCGCCAATTGCGCCCCCTTCTGGACCGTGATGCCCTACGCACAGTCACTCATGCACTGGTGACGTCCCGCCTGGACTACTGTAACGCTCTCTACATGGGGCTTCCCTTGGGACGCGCCCGAAGACTGCAGCTAGTCCAGAACGCAGCCGCGCGGGTAGTCATGGGGAGTACTAGGTACTCCCACGTAACACCTCTCCTGCGCGAGCTGCACTGGCTACCTGTGGTCTTTTGGGTGTGTTTCAAGGTTTTGATCACCATCTTTAAAGCGCTCCATGGCATAGGGCCTAGTTACCTGCGGGATCGCATCCTCCCACATACATCCCTGCGGCCAATCCGCTCTCACAGGGAGGGCCTTCTCCTGGTGCCGTCCACGAGGCAATGCCAACGGGCGACTCCAAGGAGTAGGGCCTTCTCTGTGATGGGCCCAACCCTCTGGAATGACCTCCCCCCCGATATTAGAACCACTACTGACCTCCGCTCCTTCCGACAGAAACTGAAAACACACCTGTTCCGACTGGCTGGTTTGGCATAACTTTAACGTCTACCTCCTGGCATACACATTCTTACTGGTTTTTAGAGGGGTATTGTTTTAAATTTAACTTGATATTTTAAACTTTTGTATTGATTTATTTATTAGCTGTACAGTTTGGCATATTTTACCCTCCTCTTATACATGTATTTATATAGTTATTTCTACGTTTTAATCTGTTGTATTTTGGTACGGACTGTACACCGCCCCGAGTCCCTTTCGGGAGAGGGGGCGGTATATAAACGCTAATAATAAATAAAATAAAATAAATAAAATGATTGCTGCAAGGACAAAATTAAATGCTTATGTCAAGTACTCCTTCCTGCAGTGAGAAACTGGAGATTAATTATTATTTCCTTTCATTCTGGATTGTGTCCTTTGTAAATGATGATGCTGATGATGTGTCAATTTTATGGCACATTGTAGGAAAGCAACAGAGATAAACAACATAGAAATGGAAGCGGAATGAAAATCAAATGTAATCGCTGAAGGGATAATAATAAGTTAATAATTCAATCCAAAGTCTTTCAAGGTGGGTATTTTTTTAATGAACTATTTTCATATATAAATGAAGACACTAAATGAGAAGCATACCAGTCATTTCCAAAATTAATGAAACAGGAAAGGTATTTTGTTTAAACAGAATGCTAAGTTATTCAGGAAAAAAACCTGAAAAATCCATTAGGCAATAAGCTGCCTAGCTTTAAAAAAATAAAATTTTGAGATCTGAAACCACAAAAAAATAACCCCACCATTTACCATTACTGAAGAAAGAAATCAATGTAATAAAAGCATAGAACCACAGGAACAAAGCTATAAGAATTATAATTCAAGGGGGAAAAAACCAAAAACACTAAATAAGACTAAGGGAATTAAAAGCTGTTGCAAATATTTGGCCAACATTTATTTTGGCAACCCTTTGCTGGAGTTTTATATTGGGATGTATAATTTGAATATGGGGCAAAAAAAAGGTTTATGAAGAGGCTAAGTATGGCATTGCCCGGGTATTTATAGATATCAAAGTGTTTGTCTGACAGGGAGCCATTGAGAGGGGCCTTTCGTCCTATGCTCCCATGCCCATCATCTCTGTCTCTCCCTTCTCCCTCTCATGTACTCCTCTTTCCTGCCCTGTCTACAATCCTGGCACTTTGCCTCGAAACATTTGTCTGACAGGGACCCACTGAGAGGGGCCTTTCTTCCCCCTACTCCCATGCCCCTCATCCCTGCAAAATTTGGTTGAAATTGCTCAAGGTGCTCCAGAGGTGTGTGTGTATAGAGGTGTGTGTGTGTGTGTGTGTGTGTGTGTGTGTGTGTGTATGCATGCATGCATGCAGCTGGAGATATAGGAAGAGATCTAAAGATCTGTTCATACTAGGGAAGATCAAAAAGTTAAGATGGCCACAACTGGCTGTTCAAAGCCTCACCATTTTATGTGCATTGCCAATTTGACATTTTGATCTCCTGATAGGGGCCCATGCTCTTTTCCTTACTCCTTCCACCTGAAAACATATCAGAATACATTAAAAACAGATTCAGTTTTATTTGACAGAAGTCTTTGATAGATAGAGAAACTTTAAATGAGACAGGTCTCAAATAATTTTATTGCCCATGGTGTTTTATTCACCTGACCGCCAGTGTGGTATGATGCCAGATGTTGGGCTAGTATTAGAGAAATTGAGGTGCTGGGCCATCTTAGTGGTATAAGCTCCCTTGTGATGAAAAACAGGAAGAGAAGCACTGCCTTGAGTTTCTGAATCAAACATGAGGCATGAACATAAAAAATTAAGAATTTACAAAGATCCTGCCCTGGGAAGGCAGTTGCGTGCGTAGAAAAGGCTCTGTACAACCTTTTTATATTTTTAAATAAAATCTGTGCCCCTCCCCCCATTCAAAAAAGAAAAGTGAGGGAATGGGAAATAGATGCAGATTAATTGGAAGAGACGTAATTGAGAGATTGAGAGAAAGAGACAATGCAGAGATGAGCTGGTGACTGGGTGATGATTCCATTGAGTTTTAGGTAATCAACGGTGCTGGTTAAAAATTGAGAGGAATTGTGATTAAGAGGAATATATTTTGACCTCCCCCTCACTTCTGCGCAATTATATCTGATTCTTGGAGACTGCCTGGACAAGTCACTGAAGGTTTTTTGGCAAGGTTTTCCAGAAGTAGTTTGTTATTGTCTCTTTCCTAGGATTGAGAGAGAAGTTTAAAATCACCCAGCTGATTTTGTGCCCAAGGTAGGACTAGAACTCATAACTCTCCTGGTTTCTAGCCTGATGCTTTAACCACAATACCAAAATGGCTCTCATTATTTTGACTACCATTTGAGAAAAATAACAGGTTTGTCCCTTAAATGATCTTACGAAAAACTTCACCAATATACCATATTTTTTGGACTATAAAACAGACTGGTGTATAAGACGCACCAAGATTTCGAAGAGGTAAGTAAGAAAAAAAGTTTTTGTCTTCCCTGGCAACCAGGAGCACGCTGCAGGCTTCAGCATAGCTGGGGGAAGACAAAAATGCACCGTTTTTGTGAAAAATGGGCAGAAAATGAGCCATTTTTTGCAAAAACGGAGGTGTTTTTGCCTCCCCCCAGCCCTTCTGAACCCTGTAGAGTGCTGCTGAGGGCTGAGGGAATGCAAAAACGACTCCACTTTTGCAAAAAAATGGCCCTTTTTTGCTTGCTTTTTGCAAAAATGGGATCCGGGGGCGGGGTTTCGGGAGGCCAAAAATGGCTGTTTTCGGTGTATAAGACACACCAACATTTCTGTTATGTCCGTGCCCCCAGGATGTGGCTATGCAAGCTCTGGCCAAGTGGGAGTGGCGCTGGCCAGCGTGGGAATTTAGGCAGCCGTTGATTGGCTGCTCCACTTGACAGCATGCATATAAATAGCTGTCAAGCAGGGAACTGTCATTCTGCCTTGGTTCTGAAGTTGCTGTTCAGTTGCTAATAAAGAGTTGGTTTTAACCGCTGCCTCGCCTCAATCATTACCCCCTCTGAGTATTTAATAATTTCCATGCTCTTTTAGGGGGGGGAGGTGTGTCTTATACTCCCAAAAATACAATAGTCAAACACATGATTAATAAATGACATCACAGGTTGTCCTCTCTGTCAACAATTCATTACTTTGTGAAACACAACCAGAGAAAACAGAATTATATATGATAAATGGGTCAAAAGCCGAACATGAACTTGCATGCAAATGTTCTTATAGCTATATTTGAGAAATCACTTGAATAGTGATTTAGATCTTCATTACTGGAGCAGAATAATAATTATGACAAGCCCATGTGCTGAAATATGCCTGCCATGTTATTTATATGCTTTACAAAAATGAAATTCAGTAGGCATTGTAAGCTCTCTTGGAAAGTAGACATAAGCCGTAAAGAAAAAATAAATTTCATCCAGCAGTGGAAATCAAATAATCCCAATTTTGTAAAACAGTAAAAAATGTGTCTCTTTGCTTACTGAATTTTAATTCATCATTCAGGATTGTCTACATGTGCTGGTGTGTAAATTATGTTGAGCAGAGTTTTGATAACCTGCAAGGACTCAGCTCTGGGAAATCTGTAGCTGATCTTGTCTGATTTCAAAACGCTAAGTAGGGTTAGAATAACAGCTGGAAATCTGAAGATTGTAAACCAGATTTGGGAAGTTGAAACAAAAATCAAGGAAGAAAAGAAGGGCCAAACATTTCCTTGTGAGTCTGGAAAATGTCATGTGTTCATGGGGTCAGTAGGAGTTGAGTGTGACTGCTTATAATATCTGCTCATTCAGCAGGACATTAATGCAATCTGCAGGTTTTAAAAATGATTATTACTATGAATTCTCATTCAAAAATGAGAATTGAGAAGAGGGGAGGGGGGAGGCCCAGAAGAGACAGGAGGCAGGTTCAAGGAGAGGTACTGGAGCTCCAGTGAGAGAGAGAGACAGGAGGAGGAAAAAGCAAACTGCATGTAGAATAGAATAGAATTCTTTATTGGCGAAGTGTGATTGGACACACAAGGAATTTGTCTTTGGTGCATATGCTCTCAGTGTACATAAAAGAAAAGATACATTCGCCACGAATCATAAGGTAGAACACTTATAATAAGCAATCAAATCATACTAGGAAACTATCAGTATAAATCGTAAGGATACAAGCACAAAATTACAGTCATACAGTCATAAGTGGGAAGAGGTGGGTGATAGGGACGATGAGAAGATTAATAGTAATGCAGACTTAGTAAATAGTTTGACAGTGTTGAGGGAAGTATTTGTTTAGCAAATACAGTAAAAACTGTTCTTGTGTCTGGCGCAGTGCTCGACAGCGCCATTTTGAGGGTAGGAGTTGAAACAATATATGTCCAGGATGTGAGGGGTCTGTAAGGAGACAAAACATTTTTAATGAATAACTAAATACAATGGCATCCCTAATTTTACACTTGCATAACTAAGACATAAACCAATGCAAAGTTAAAGCCAGGAGGCCAGAGGATTCCTAAGGCTATTAAGGAATAAGGATTTCAGAGCAAGCCTTCCCTATCAGGATTTGAACAGGTTTTGAAATGTGAAGACAAGACCACTATGCTTTTGGTTATAAAAGATCTGGAAAGGAACTCTCCTCTCAACCCAAGAAAACTCTTCTAACTTTCTGGAGAATATTTATTAACATAACTGCCTTGGTGGTTCAGTGTAGGCTCAAGTTTATAATTTCCCTATCAGTAAAAGGTATTTTGGTATGTACAGTATTTTGATGTGATTCTGGCCAACCCAAGGGCCTTCCTATCAGGAATAGGCAGGTGCTCATATTATTAATCCAGATCTAATATTCTGCTTTGAAATCTTTATTACATACAGGAAATTGGTAAACATTCTCCTTTATATTTTTGTAAAGCATGTCAATTTAAGTTTTCAAAATATTTTTCCCATCAAAACAGGCAAGACCTTTTAGAATACAAAGTCTGTTTAATGTGACAAAACCTATTCGAATCACCCAATTGATTTATCAGCATCTTCTTCCAGCAAAAGAAATTTGATAACTGATTCGTTTACCAATCTCTACCTAATCTACCTTTGCATTCCTTTGTTTGTATAATTCTACACACAAATGGTGTGTTTATTGTATATGTTTTGGAAATTAACATATTGAGAGCTCCAAGCTGACAGAACTGGATGAAATACTCACAGGAATGGAAGAGCGAATGATTAAAAAACTGTATAAATATTAATTACGTGTTAAATTAGAAGAAGAACAAGTGAAAGAAATGATAGTGTGGGCAAAACACTTTGGCTATACGATAGAGCTTGAAAAGTGGCAGCAACTACGGGAAAGGAACTATAAACTAACAATGGCAACAGCATATAAAGAGAACTTGTATAAAATGTTTTATAGATGGTATAGATGCCAGAAAGACTGGCAAAAATGTTTAAAGATAAATCAACTAAGTGTTGGAAATGCCATCAGACACCAGGGATCATATTATCATATGTGGTGGACATGTGCAAAAGCGAGAAAGTATTCGGCAAAAATTTGCATGTGGTTGGAGAAGATGATACAACAACATATTGATTTAAAACCAGAGTTGTTTTTGTTGGGTATTTTACCAGAGAAATATAGTAAAGAGAATGTATATTGGATTATTCATATAATAACTGCAACTAGAATTATATTTGCACAAAATTGGAAAATGGAAAAAAATCCCTTCAGGGGGAGAGGCAATTAAGAAAATATTAGATTATGCAGAAATGAATAGATTAACATTGGCAATTAAAGAGAAGGCAGAATCGGAGTATTGTAATATATGGGGGAGATTTTATCACTGGATAGAAAATGAATATAGACAAAAAGATATAAAATTAAAGAAAGTGGGAAGGAGTTATAGGGGAGAAGCTGAATTGAAATGTAATTGCAATGTAAAGGTAAATGAAAAGATAAAAATGTATTAAAAATGATAGCAAATGCTAAATATGATGGCACAAAAATTGTACCCAGATGACACACTGTTTGATTAATGATGCAAGATTTGTTAAATAAAAATTAAAAAATAGAGAAAAAAATACTGAGAGCTCCAAGTTTCAACTGTTGAAAAACAGTGAAATTAAAAGTAGGGAAATTACCATCAATTATTAATTGATGATAATCTATAGGTTTCTACCAGTTGAACATCAGAGTGTAATAGGAGCACAAATAAATGGCCTGTTTTGGAATCAGTCCTTCTCCCCCTGCATAGTTGGCAAAGAATACAAATAATGCAAAGGGCTCTTTGTCAACCTTTTGAATGGTGTACATGGTGAATAACAATTGCAGGCCCTCCAAGCTGCCGGGTCATCAATTCTACTGATCTGATTCATAATCAGCTGGTTGAGTTGCATCTTATTTATCCTGCTTTGTCTAGGCAGCTCATCTAATTCATACTCATGAATTAAAGGAAATACACTCTTGCATAAGTTTGCCATACCATCCATCATTCCATTACTCTGCATGTTCAAGAACAAGGACTCATATAAAATGGATGAGTTGACCAGCTGCTGCTGAGTTTTCATGATTACATATTATATTCATATAATGAATTATAGTTGTCTAGTTGTCTACATGACTATACCAATGTGCACAATTTTTGAATTGTATTCCCTCCCTCCCTCCCTCCCCCCCATCTCTCATACAGGGATCTTACAAATACCCAAATGCAGCACAGATTAGTTTTTGTTACAGCCTAACATCAACTGTTCTACCAAGGAACTTATCTTCTCTGTCAATGAATTGCTTATTTGCCAGACAAGATTAGGGTTGTGCAGTAGCACAACACAGGAAGAAGAGGAAGTGGCACCCAATAGCAAAACCACATTAAAATGGGACATCACAAGACGTTGTGGAATCCAAGGTATCAGGAAAGAGACCAGGGAATTAATCAAGCAGAAGAGAGAGATATAAGTAAGAAGATTAATCAAAAGGGAAGACAATGCTTTTTTAAAAAAATCAGAAAAGAAAATCCTTCTCAGATATTGTGAAGCATATATTTTACCTCCAGTGGCTGTGCCATGCAATAAATATGGAAATCTTCTGATTTTTGGGCAAGGACTCTATTTGAAAGGATCCTATATTGCATGTCAATAACATGATATTTGGATGAGCAAATAGAACTTTTTCAGAATCTCCATTATTCCTCAGTTGGTTGATAACATTTTCCTTAATCCCAATTGAACCTAGACATCCACTTGAAATCTTGGCAGATTTCCAGGTACCTTAAAAAGAAAATTAACTCTATTTGGGAAGACTGACGATCTATATTTTGCTTTCCAAATGTTGGAAATTCTCTGCTGTGTGGAAGCCTTTCCTCCCCTCCCCCAACACCTCCGGATCACTCCATCCGTTTTTATTTTGTTTAAATAAATAAATTCCATCCATCGTCTGATCTTACTTACCCATTTATGTGTATGTTCGCAGTACATTCATTATTAACACAGAAGCATTTGTTAATTTTAATAGCAACATGCTTTTGTTCTTTTGTGTTTGTAAAGCTTTCTTAGGTAAAATGTTAATTTGCTGGTTAGACAGTGAGAGAGAAAATAGGAGGTACATATGGGGCAATGAGCAAGCCATTTTGCAACATCATTACAAAATGGATTGAGCATAGTACAAGACTGAACAAGGGATCTAATAAGGAATAATGTACCTTTACGGTTGCAAAAGTTGGATTCATAGGCATCCCCAAACCCAGTGTGAAAATCAAG
This sequence comes from Natrix helvetica, assembly GCF_964273705.1. NCBI lineage: Eukaryota > Metazoa > Chordata > Lepidosauria > Squamata > Natricidae > Natrix > Natrix helvetica. The sequence goes on from NC_138552.1 coordinate 148,565,152, forward strand.
CTTGGCTGTCACACTGTGTGAAAGGTATGCCCAGGAACAGCTGCCATAAACAATGCATGAAGTGAGAAACCGTAGCTCGATGGCATTGGATTAGTGATGCCCGGGAATCCCATCAAGAAAGCGCAAACTAAGGGTCATCCAGAATACCAACCTAATTAGCTGCACTGAAACCCTGTTGCCTAGCAACCAGGCAGCGCTGAGAAAATGGGGGATTTCCTACCCCCCCTTTATAAACTTTTGCTCTCTGATAGATTGCGCTGTGCATGGCCTACCAATGTGCTGCTTTCATTCAGCATCAAACCCTACTCTGTCTACTCTGAAGATGTCATTTTTTAAAAAAATGTAAATCATTGAATGCAGTGTGATTATTCAGATAATTTATTGCTATACTGAACTCTGAGCAACCTAAGTAAAGCTAGTTACTATAATAATAATACTATTACAAATAATAAGCCCCAACTAGAACAATGGAATGTGTTAAGTTGGCACAAAAGGCGATCGGAGTCGTGAGGAGAATTAACCAGACTATATTGAACACGAACAGACTCAACAAATATACAGGAGAGAAGCAAGCAGGGTTCGTCTGACAGCTATTTATACGAAGCTGTCAGACGAACCAGCCAATCCCCAAGCCAGAGTTTCCCCGCTCTCAGCCAGGTCGCGTCTTAGCCAATCAGACGCGACCTGGCTGTTGCTAGTGCAGATGCCGGCTGTCAGGGGGAATTCCCTGACGTCATCTGCATGGACACAATACTCCTTCCCCCCCAGTGAGTGCGCATGTGCAGACGACGCACATACGTACTCACGTAAAGAGTCTGGGCGGCGCCGGATCCGCCCAGAATGCCTCAGTTCGACAGGAGGCGCCGGAGGGGAAGGTGGTGCTCGTCGAAGCTCCTCCCGCAAGGGAGTGGAGCTCCGGGCGCCATCTTGGAGGCCCACCTCGGACGGAGAACGACAAGGATCAGGTAGGCAGGGCCGAGGGGGTGCGGTCGAAGGCGGGCTTGAGCAGGGAACATCAGGGTAGGCATGGCCTGACTCGGGGAAGGCCAATGGGAAACCGGGAGGCAGTCGCCTAACGGGCGGCACACCCCTAACTATGGACGGCCGGGAGGCGGCGTCCGAGGACGGAAAGGCCTTGGGCAGCTGGACCGGGTGAACAGTGACTGGTGGAAGGGCACCAGGAATCGATGCGTTGGAGGGCTCAGGCACAGCGATGTCGATGGCCGACCTGGCAGGGTTGTTGTCGCTGTTGCAGGGCAGGCGGCGCCTCAATTGATCCAGGTGCCGCCGCCATTCGGTCCCATCATGTAGTTGGACCCTGTAAGAACAGGGGCCGGTTATGGCGGTGATGGTGGCAGGCACCCACCTAACCGCCCCTGAGAATGCCTGAGCCCACACGGAATCGCCCCGAATGAAGGAACGGGGAGGGGGCCCCAGGTTGCCAGGCTGTTCACTTGAATAGAGCGGGTGCAACCTATCCAAGGTGGTCCGCAGGCGCCGGCCCATCAGCAGCTCGGCTGGAGACTTCCCGGTCAGGGGGCAAGGAGTGGCATGCTGTACCAAAAGGTAAGCAGCCACCCTTGATGGCCAGTCCGCCCCATCCATCCTGCTTAACGCCACCTTGGCCGAGTGGACCGCCCGTTCCGCCCGGCCATTACTAGCTGGATGGTATGGGGCGACTGGGGCATGGCGGATACCCTGAGAGGCCAGGAACAGCTGGAACGCGGTGGATGCAAATTGCGGCCCGTTATCAGAGACAATGACGTCCGGCAAGCCATGGGTGGCGAAAAGCCTAGTCAGTTCCCTGATCGTGGCCTCGGCTGTGGTGGACCTCATAAGGATGAGCTCCACCCAGCGCGAATATGCATCCACCACCACCATGAAGACTTGGCCTCTGAAGGGGCCTGCGAAATCCATGTGGAGGCGGGACCAAGGCCCACGGGGCAATTCCCATTCCCTCGGAGCGGCTGCCGGTGGCGCCGGTCGGGAATGTTGGCAGGGGGAGCAGAGGGCCACCCAGGCAGCTATCTCGTCATCAATGCGAGGCCACCAGACATAGCTGCGCGCCAGGCCTTTCATGCGCACTATGCCCGGGTGGCCCTCATGAAGGCGAGATAGCACCTGATGGCACAGGCTGGGTGGAATGACCACCCTGTCACCCCACAGGAGGCACCCACTGTGAAGTGACAGCTCCAACTGCCTGGCCTTGAAAGGGCGAAGGTGCTCTGGCACCGGACCCTCAGGCCAGCCCCTTTGGACCCAAAGCATGACCTGGGACAGGTCAGGATCAGCCCTAGATTTTGAGGCCACCTCTCCGGAAGAGAGGGGCAGAGCCAAATCCGCTATGGCCAAAACCGACAGGCACGGCACTGTCGGGGGGTCTGCAACGGGCAGGGGGCAGCGGCTGAGGGCATCAGCGTGCCCTATGTGCTTGCCCGGCCGGTAGAGCAGAGTGTAGCTGTATGCAGCTAGGAACTCTGTCCACCTAGTCATGCGTGGTGATAGGATGGGAGGGGTCGGCTTGTTACCTGCCAAAAGCCCAAGGAGTGGCTTATGGTCGGTGAACAAAGTAAAGTGCCGACCATAGAGGTAATCATGGAACCTCTTAATCCCTGACACTGCAGCCAGAGCCTCCTTGTCAATCTGGCTGTAATTGCGTTCTGCAGAAGTCAGTGTCCGGGAATAAAAGGCTATGGGGGCCTCTGAGCCATTGGGCAGCACATGGCTCAGGACCGCCCCCAAACCCACGGGGGAGGCGTCACAAGCAAGAGTCAAAGGCAGCTTGTCCGAATATTGGACGAGGACTGCCTCTGACGTCAGCAAATCTTTGACAGCCGCGAACGCATGCGCTTCGCGGCTGCCCCAACGCCAGGCTGCCGATCGGTCGAGCAACCGATGCAGCGGCTCGGCTAGTGACGCCTTATGCGGCAAAAATGGGGCGTAAAAGTTAAGCAAGCCAAGGAACGCCTGCAGCTCCGTCTTGGAGGCAGGCGTGGGGGCGTTCCTGATGGCTGCTACCTTGGAAGGGGTGGGGTGAATTCCCTGGGCGTCAATTGTGAAGCCCAGGAAATCAACCCGGGGCACAGCAAATGAGCATTTGCTGCGTTTTAATTTTAATCCCGCGCCCCTGAAACGCTCGAGGACCTTCACTAGTACTTCGATGAGGCCCGATCAGCTGCTGGCGGCGATCAGGACGTCATCGAAGTACGGAACCACACCAGGGAGCCCATGGAGCAGCCGCTCCATAAGGCTCTGGAAGATCCCCGGGGCTACGGAAACGCCGAATTGCAAGCGGCGGCAACGGAAAGCTCCACGGTGGGTGACGATGGTCTGCGCGGCCGCCGCCTCGTCATCCACCGGGAGCTGCTGGTAGGCCTGCGCCATATCCAGCTTCGCAAAGATGCAGCCCTGCCCCAAAGAGTGGAGCAAGTGCTGCACTACCGGAACTGGATAGGGGTTCGCCTGGAGGGCAAGGTTGATGGTGGATTTAAAGTCGGCGCAGAGGCGAATGGAGCCATCTGCCTTAACTGGGATGACCAAAGGGGTCTCCCACTTGGAGTAATCCACCGGCTCCAAGACTCCCTGCACGACGAGCTTGTCCAGCTCCGCATCAACCTTTGCCCTCAAGGCGAAAGGCACCCTACGGGCCTTCAGCCTAATGGGGGCAACCTGGGGGTCTAGGTTCAAGGAAATGGGCATTCCCTTATACGCTCCCAGCTGCCCATCAAACACATCGGAGAACCTGGCAAGCACGTCGGCCACGTCAGGAGGCGTGGCCACCACTTGCCTTACCCCGTGGACTGATAGGCCAAGTGCCGGGAACCAGTCAAGGCCCAGGAGGGCTGGCAAAGGCTTTTCCACTACCAGAAGGGGAAGGCACCCTGAAAAGTCCCCATACTCCACCCGCACCAGGTGACAACCCAGGGTAGGAATTAGAGTCCCCTGGTAGTCCCGTAGGGTTGCGTCTGGGGAGGAGAGCTGGGTCTTTGAGATGCCTGGGCAGAGGTGGGAGAACTCTGCCCACGACAAGAGGGATCGGGAAGACCCCGAGTCCACCTCCATGGTGCAGGGGGAGCCTTCAATGAGGAGTGACGCCTTGATGCGCTCCGCACCTGCACCCGTGTGGAAGGCCAACTCTGCGGGGTTGGCGTGAAGATCAGCGTCCACGGCGTAGCAGCTTCCGCGCGAAGGCTGCTGCTGCTGCTGCTGCTGCTGCTGACGTCCAGAACGGCTTCCCAGTCGCTGCTTGACGGCGGCTGTGGTCGGGACGTCATCTGGGCTCTGCGGCAAGGGAAATTGCACTCGGCAAACCTGGGCCAAATGTCCTTTCTTAAGGCAGCGGCGGCATACCACGGCCTTAAAGGGGCAACCAGAGCGGTCGTGGTTGCCTCCACAGCCCAGGCAAACGGTCACAGCTTCCCGGGCTCTCTGAGGGGCGCGCCTTCTGGAGGACTGGCCAATGCGAGCCACCGCTCCTTCCTCAGGGTAGTCAATAGGCAGGGGCACCAGCTCGTCCACCAGGCAAGTACGGCCTGGCGGAGGCGGCAGGTTGAACATCTCCGCCATTGACTCGTCGGAGAGTTCAGCCACCCTTGCCTGCTCAATGGCCCCAGTCAGTGTGATGTCCGCTTGTGACAGGAGCCGCCGGCGAAGGCGCAAGTCTTTTACGCCGCTGACGAACTGTTCTGTGAGGTTGCGGTCGAGGTCGGCAAACTCGCACCTCATCGCCGCTGTGCGAAGCGACTGGAGGAACTGGCTCACCGACTCCTCCGGCTTCTGCACACAGCGTCTGAAAGCGTAGTGCCTCGCCACCCAGGATGGTGTAGGGGCGTAGTGGCGCTGAAGACGCTCCGTTAAGGTGGCCCAGTCCAGTGAGTGGACTGGCTGAGGAGCGGCTAGTGAGTGAGCGGCGCTAAACATTGGCGTGCCGCAGCAGCTCAGGAAGAAGCTGCACTTCTCATCGTCCGGCACATCGCGACGGCCGTTGGCTATCAGGTAGCACTCGAAGCGCTCCAAGAACGCTTCCCATGTCTCGCCGTCGCAGCCGAAGGGGACGAAAGTTGGCATCGCCGACATGGTCTCCTCAGGTTCGAGCTAGGCAGGAACGGAATAGGTCGCCAGTACAGTTGTGCTGAGGTGGAGCGTTCGGTGGGTTAGCGACGGCTGGATCCCACCTTCATCGCCAGTGTTAAGTTGGCACAAAAGGCGATCGGAGTCGTGAGGAGAATTAACCAGACTTTATTGAACACGAACAGACTCAACAAATATACAGGAGAGAAGCAAGCAGGGTTCGTCTGACAGCTATTTATACGAAGCTGTTAGACGAACCAGCCAATCCCCAAGCCAGAGTTTCCCCGCTCTCAGCCAGGTCACGTCTTAGCCAATCAGACGCGACCTGGCTGTTGCTAGTGCAGATGCCGGCTGTCAGGGGGAATTCCCTGACATCATCTGCATGGACACAATAGAATGAGGCTTAATTATGATTAGGGACTGCTTTATGGATTACTTGCCATGATGTACGTGTTTGAATCGTATTTCTTTCCTGGCGCCACAAAACCATCTCTGAACAGCGACATTCACATTTCCTATGTTTACAACCAACTGATGCAAATATATCCTTTCTGCCGCTCAGAAATACAGGCAGTCCTCAACTTACAACTGTTCATTTAATGACAGTTTGAACTTACAACAGCACTGAAAAAAAGTGACACAATCATTTTTCACACGTACGACCAGAGGTGGATTCCGACTGGTTCCGACCGTTTCGACCAAGTAGGTAGTAAGTTGGCTGTGCATGCGCCCGGACTGGTTCTATCGGCAACTCCATAAGCGCCACCATCTTGGTTTTTGCCTCTGCACATGTGCAGAAGCATTTTTTTTAATTTCTGCACATGCACCTGAAGGGCATCCCTGAGCAAAGTAAAAGAATCAGGAACCCACCCCTGCATATGACCATTGCAGCATCCCTGTGGCCGCCTGATCAAAATTCAGATACTTGGCCACTGACTCGCATTTATGATAGTTGCAGTGTCCCGGGGTCATGTGATCCCCATTTGTGACCTTCTGATGAGCAAAGGCAATGGGGAAGCCAGATTCACTTAACAACCAGGTTACTAACTTAACAGCTGCAATGATTCGCTTAACAACTGTGGCAAGAAGGTGCGTAAAATGGGGCAAAATTCAGCTAACAATTATTTCGTTTAGCAGCCCAAATTTTGAGCTCAATTGGACTACCTGCATGTGAAGATGAAGAGGGTGTTCTTAAAGATCTTTAATGGGAAGTGATATGGAGAAAGCAGATTAGGGACCGATTCCCATGGAGCAAATCTATCTAGGAGTCTATCTGATTCAATGGCACATAATGAATAGAAATGTTGTATGCCAACGCGATAACAGGATAAATCCATTCTGGATCATAACAGCCAACCTTATGCATTCAAGTGGTTTAAAAACATGGGCAGGACAGACAGTTCTTCTATTGTTGCTGTATAATATGATACACTGCCTCTGATCAAAACTATTGAGCCATATCACATGATCAAAATCCTGCTCCCTTTTATGTATGTTACATGGACGCATGCTATACCTAAATAAGGTGTAACAGGCCCCAGGTGTTCCTCTTCCCCGCTTATCTCTGACTCTGAAGGCAGCTGGAGAATGTCAGATGGCCCTGGCTCTATTTCTGCTTCCAATTCAGAGCATCCATCAGAGTCTTCCCCAGACTCCAGGACTGACCCAAGTTTCTCCCCAACCTCCTCATTGTCCAGGTCTGTCGCCAGCTCTGCTGGCAGCTAGTAAGCCACAACACCTCAGCTGGTAAGTTGGTCCTGGTGAGTTGGCAGCAGCAAGTTGGTTTGGCAAGTTGTCCCATTCCTTCTCTCTATCATGTGCTCTTTTGCTCCAAGTTAAAGGCCCTTAAGCACTGTATTTTTTCCTTGGCAGAGAGCTCTTAACTCTTAATTATTTAATTATCTTAATTATCTAGGGTGCCCCCTTTCTTAGCATTTTCACCAGCTGTAAAATTATGTTAGGGGGTATTATTCAGCCTGTTGTATATTGACTGTTGTCTCTTCACACCTGTCTATATTTTTTTTATATAGTGTTAATTTTATTTCTTTTGTCAGCTTCCTATTGCTTCTAAGCATTGAATTTGTCTTTTCTGCAGCTACCGCATTGACATTTTCATTTGGCTATCCACTAGGAATTCAACAACCATTTCATGATCAGTTACTGCTAGCTCAAATCTCATTTATATATACATGAAGTCTGGGATTTCAGAGCTATCATGCATTACCATCAGGTTGTAAAATAACTGAATTGCAATTGCCATTTTATGGTTCCTTTACCTACATTAGAAAAGTTCTTTGAGAACTCTTCACAATACTTTTTATAAATAGTTTGGCATCGTAAGCAAATTTGCCCACCACACTATTCATCCAATGTTCCAGACTCAGTTTGAACATAAGTCCCATTTGGTAGGGTAGAACTTCTAAATAAATAATATACTACAAATCACTCATTACCTCTTTTAACTGAAGAATTTACAGCAGTCTATTTATTAATATTCAAAGAGGAAAGAATCTAAATATCTTTATGTCCAACCCATCACAATCCCATGGACAACATTCCTCCAAGTCTTCCTGTCCTCTACCATCCTATTTAAGTCTATTTAAGTTCATGCCTACTGCTTCTACAATAAAGTATTATATGGGACTCTTTATCTTTTAGTAATGGACTTTATCATCCTTGCATCCTTGCATCCTTGCATAATTAGATAGATAGATAGATAGATAGATAGATAGATAGATAGATAGATAGATAGATAGATAGATAGATAGATAGATAGATAGATGATAGATATAGATAGATAGATAGATAGATAGATAGATAGATAGATAGATAGATAGATAGATAGATAGATAGATAGATAGATAGATGATAGATAGATAGATTTCAAGGCATTCACCACACATCTTTATTCTTACTTCAGACCATTTCAATTTGTTTCAGCGTTATACATACATTTTATCTGAAGCAAAAGGTAGTGAGGAAAAAGTCTAGCAATTATGGCACCAGGCTAGAAACCAGGAGATGGTGAGTTCCAGCCCCTTCTTAGATATGAAAATCGGCTGGGTGACTTTGGACCAGACTTTCTCTCTCTCTCTCAGCCCAACTCACCTCACAGGGTGGTTGTTGTAGGGAAAATAGGAGGAAGGGTTATTAGGTTTGTTTGCTGCCTTGAATTTGATTTTAAAAATCTAAGAAATAAATGATATTTCAACTGTAACATCATAAGAGAAATGTCACTCAACATAAAAATACATTGGGGACCCCATTTTCAAGCAGAGATCCTCAAACAGTGGTGAAATTCATTTTTTTTTACTACCGTTCTGTGGGCATGGCTTGGTGGGCATGGCAGGGGAAGGATATTGCAAAATCTCCATTCCCACCCCACTCTGGGGTCAGCCAGAGGTGGTATTTATCCGTTCTCTGAACTACTGAAAATTTCCTATACCAGTTCTCCAAAACCTGTCAGAACCTGCTGAATTTCACCCTTGTCCTCAAGGAAGCCTAACCTTAAGCCTAAATGGACCCTCAAGGGGATTTCTATATTTCCTCTGTTAATTCAACAAGAATTTGAATGTCATTCAACTGCAATTCAGTTTTCAACTGCAACTCACTGATTAAACCTTGCCTAAGCATAAAATTAATTTCCTTCTGACATCACTTTCAAGCAGATAGCACAAAGTGTGACCCTAAGGGTTCTGACTGGAATTTCGACATTTCCTTAGGACATAGCAAAGATCACAAACGGCTTAGTGAAGAAACTTCAATTAAATATAAAAACTCACCCTTAACCTCATTCTGAAGTATAATTCAATCAGAACCCTCATGAAAGCTAACTTTTAACCCTAAGAAGGATTCATAAAAATCTCAATATTTCCCCTACTTACATGACAGAACACCCAACTTAGACCAATTTTTTTTTACTTAGAGGTGAAATATTCAGTAATCACCAAAACATTACTGGTAAGCTGACATTATATTCAGCCAGAGAATGCAAGGCAGCCTCAACCTAAGTAAATCCTTACTGGAATTTCCATTTTTCTGCTATTCACAACACAATTGTTCCATTTCCATCTTTTCTTAGCAACAAAGCCTTCTCTAACCATAAAAATAATATCTTGGCGCATCTATGTGTTAGTGTTTAATATCAAGAAAGAATCTTTATGAGTCTTTTCATGAATCAGAAAACAGGTATATTTTGAATAGCAGTTCTTTAGAAGTTCAGGTTGGACCATTCATGCAAGCCAGGGCATAGTAAGAGATTTCCCAATTATCCATTCAAATAATTGCTGCTGTGTAGGCATAGGTTTCTGTCAATGAAATACAGAAAACGGGATGCAATTCTTAAGGTTAATTGGATAGTAGTTCTATCCTAAAACATAAACACTTACTTCACATCAAAGCATCATTTGAATGAAATGCTCTGTTGTTTCTTTTTTTGTAAATATATTTAAGATGATTGTTGTGAAACAACATATTTGCATTTCTTTCCTGTCTCTGTACTTTTTCTAGAAATAGAAATGGGACTAGTTCTGCACAGCATCAAAGAAGCAACTTGGCATCACAGATTAGATGCTAGCATTTATTGGCAGTGCCCATTTCCTTCTTTTTGTCACTGCCCAGGAATTAATTAACAAAAACACAAACACATAGGGATTACTATATTAGGCAGACTAAAAAGCATATTCCAGGCTAGGAATGCTAGTGCTGGTCCCTTGGGGCTTCTTAAATCATGTTTTGAGTGCAGAATTTATCTCAATAGTTGCTCCAGCCTTGAGAAGGCTTAGAACATAAGTGATAAAAATAGGATTACTTTTAGAAGATTGGTCCATTTGAAATACAGAAATATAAAACAAAAGGAAAAAAAGAAGCATACAGAACTGAAAAAGAGCTCATTTACCATCCAACCAGTGGTGGGATACAATTTTTGGTATGGCTTGGGGAGTGGGGGCAGTCAGAGGTGGTATTTACCAGTTCTCCGAGCTACTCAAAATTTCTGCTGCCGGTTCTCCACAACTGGTCAGAACCTGCTGAATACCTCTGCATCAAACTCACCCAAACAATGTCTCCAAGATAGTATGCAAACCTTGCTTTCTTATACAGATCACCATTATATATAGATACATACATTAATTAATTGGCTGCTAGCTAAATATGATTAGAAGGTAAGAGGAAAGAGATTTTGTTGATGCATGTAGAAAATAAGATTACTAATTTTTACCAGCTAACATATAAAATTAGGGAACTTACTGCAGTTTTACAGTGGAAATCACCACATCCCTACAAACAGAGACTTAGAAATCAAGATATGAGCTCTCATATATTTAAATATGAATATACATTTATATTTACTAAAAAATATAATTATTTAACATAGCATATACACACAGAGTATACATAAAATTTCTAGGAGATGTGTAATTATATAAAAGTACCATCTCTAGTGACCTATAGCAAGGATATATAAAACTAAAATAACACCTAGTAATTTAAATGTCAGTTAAAGCAAATCAAATTTAGTGTTTGCTCACTGTTTTTGAAGTACAATCCTCAGCTCTTCACACACAGGCTAATTCTGTTTGTGTGCTATATTGTAAATGTTTTAGGATATGTTTGTTTAAAACAAGTCCTGTGTTTATATTCTACAGATACCCCTCTTTTTGTTAGAGAAATTGGAATATTTTATCTGCCAATCGTAGGTTTTTACCACTTTGCAAGGTAACGTCCTAGAAACCCCTGGAGAATTTCTCCAACTGATTTAATGACCATTTTATTGGTGCCTTAATAATACCCATCCATCAAATTATCAGAAAACATTCATTAGAATTCAATGAAGAAATAAATGAAGTTGGCTGAACTATCAATAAAATACCGGTAGCTAATTATATGGACACTGATGAAGTAATTATTTGCATATAGATTCTTAGTTTGGGGTAAGAGTTTCATTGATGAAATCATTTCATCGGTTACCTTCAGCCATATGAATAATGTTAATTTCCTGTATAATAATAAATACGGGCACTTCCAAAATAAGTTGCTAATCACAGGTAGTCCTTGAGTTACGATTACAATTGAGCCCAAAATTTCTGTTGTTAAGTGAGACATTTGTTAAATGAGCTTTGCCCCATTTTACGACCTTTCTTACCAGAGTTGTTAAGTGAATCACTATAGTTGAACAGTTAGTGTTAAGTTACTCTGGTTTCCCCATTGACTTTGCTTGTCAGAAGGCAAAAAAGGGGATCACATGATCCTGGGACACTGCAACGGTCATAAATATGAAATAGTTGCCAACCATCTGAATTTTGATCATGTGATCATGGGGATGCTGCAAAGGTCCTAACTGTAAAAAGTGTTCATAAGTCACATTTTTCAGCGCTATTGTAACTTTGAAAGGTCATTAAATAAACTATTGTAGGTCGAAGACTATCTCTACCAGGTGTGGGTTCTGGCAGAGACTACTTCTGGTTTGCTCAGGGGCACACTGTGCTTTGCGTGCATGTGCTTTGATTGCATGCACAGTACAACTAAAATTGCTCTGCACATGCGCCGGAGCAAAAAACAAGATGCTGGAGCCTATGGCGCCACCGGGAGAACCAGTTCAGGGGCGTGTCAGGCCTAGATCGCTGCCAGTTCCAGCGACCCAGGCCGCCAAGCCACTACCGGTTTGGACGAACCACTCCGAACCAGTAGGACCCCACCACTGATCTGTATTATATATGAATACTAACACTGGTATAGTATGGAACCTCCTGCCAATAACTCAGTGCCTCGAATTACACTACTCGAAGAATTAAAGCCAAGTCACATTTTGGTTCAAATCTCAGGAATCATGAGATCCATTTACTATATATATTCTTCCAAATTGCTATAATAGTTGGCCATTAGTCAGTATAGCAGCTCCTTTCCAACGTTTTCAAAGAAAGCAGCAAATCATTACTAAAGCCTTGATATTGACTGTTTTACTATTAAAAAAGACAAATGAGTTTGATATTATTACTCTACCTTCTCACATTTTAATAGTCTTTCGCTCTGATTTATTATTCAGCACCTCAGATCTTTGGCTAAGTTTACAAAATAGAGCTAAGCACAGTGCCAGTTAATGGAATACTTCACCTTTTAAGTACATTTTATTTATTTAGGATTTTTCTTTAATTTACAACCCATTACGTTCCCCCCATACGCTCTGGGCAGCTTTCAACTAAGAATCAAAATATCTATTAAAAAACATAAAGGTTACAGCGGAACAGAAAACAAAACAAGTGAAAATGAAAAAAGAGGATTGCACCATAAGTTTATCCTGAAAGCCTGGGCAGAACAAGCAGATCTTTGAATAGCTTCCTGCATGACATCACAAAAATTTTATACTAAAGCACAGCTTTTAACATAGGTTCGGGAGGCATGAATTGAGTATGCTACGTATAAAAGTTGAATACAATTTAGAACAAATGATCGAGACTCTGCAAAAGAAACGAACATCTTCCCCAATCTTGGTGCTACAAAGCAGAAGCTCGGTCGTTCATTCTAAATTGTATTTAATAATGATGGAAATTGCAAACAAAAATGTGTGGTTACTTCCCCTTCCCTCAAAAATTGCATGCTTTGGAAGTCAACTCACATGAGGCAAAGAGGAGTGATGAATTATTTGTTTGTTTGCATCCTACCCTTTATGATTGTCACAAATAACTCAAGGCACTGAATCTTTCCAACACACCTTCTTTCTCTTGTTTCCCCAAGTCAACAACCCTGTGAGATGGGCTGGCTGAATATCCTGGGGCTCTCATTCACTTTTTTTGGTAAATAGAAGTTTGCCTCCTAATATGGTAAATATTTTATGAAGGAAGTCCACTGTGAGTTTGTGAACAGGTATGTCTCTTACGATAGCTGTTCAGACCTCAATGTTTCAAATGTGTTCCCATCTCAAAATATTGCTTCCCCACACTGTAAGTCCTAGTCTGTTTTAAAAAAAATAGACAGGGAGAGATTGTGCTCCATCTGTGATGGGTGCAATACAGTGAAGGTGAGGGGGCATTTTATCGGCATCATCTGTGAATGATTATGGTTCTCCTAAGTCAGTATTTTCCTGGGCTCCAAGATCACCACAGATGGGGACTGCAGCCAAGAAATTAAAAGACGCTTGCTTCTGGGGAGGAAAACTATGGCAAATCTAGACAACATGCTAAGAAGCAGAGACATCGCCCAGTTTAGTCAAGGCTATGGTTTTCCCAGTTGCAATGTATGGCTGTAAAAGTTGGACCATAAGAAAGGCTGAGTGCCAAAGAATTGAGGCCTTTAAACTATGGTGCTGGAGAAGACTATTGCGAGTCTCTTGAACCGCAAGGCGATCAAACTGGTCAGTCCTAGAGGAGAGCAACACTGACTACCCTTTAGAAGACCAGATCCTGAAGATGAAAGTCAAATACTTTGGCCACCTAATGAGAAGGAAGGACTCACTGGAGAAGAGTCTCTAATGCTGGGAATGATTGAGGACAAAAGAAGAATGGGATGACAGAGAATGAGGTGGCTGGATGGAGTCATTGAAGCAGTAGGCATGAGTTTAAATGGACTCTAGAGGATGGTAGAGGACAGGAAGTCCTGGAGGAAAGTTGTCCATGGGGTTGTGATGGGTCAGACATGACTTCGCAACTAACAACAACAAAGTTAGTGTATGAACGAGCTGGAGAAAAGGATATTTAGCATTGCTCTTAAGTATGAAAATATTTCCCCTTGTTGACAAATGAAGAAAAGAAATAAACAGCCCTGGAAAAATGACCTCAGGAGAAAAGGATATTTAGTATCGCTCTTAAATATGAATATATTTCCTGTTGTTGACAAATGAAAAAAGGAAAATAACAGCACTGGAAAAATGACCTCAGGACACAACTAAATATGCAATTTGCAATTTCTAATTATTTATGCTATCAAAGCAGTAGAAATCAAATATTACGCATTGAGAGACCACAGTTGTCTGCCTAAATGATGTTGATTTTCCATGTATATTGCATTTTAAATTATCAGAGTTTTTACTTTGAGTTCAATTAAGTATCATGCAAGGCATTTTTATTTTATTTGGAATCATTCCCCACATTTCAGTCAGACACCCAAGGCTAACATAAACACATTTTTGAATATGACAGTATGTAAAATAGTTTTGAAACAAGGAAGAAAATGTGAGGGAAAGACTATCTATCCATCCATCCATCCATCCATCCATCCATCCATCCATCCATCCATCTATCTATCTATCTATCTATCTATCTATCTATCTATCTATCATCTAGCTCTCTTCTTCTTCTCCTTCTTCTCCTTCTCCTCCTCCTCCTCCTTCTTTAGTTTTCCATGGTGGCAGAGTGGATAGAATGCAGTATTGCACGCTAATTCTGCTCACTACCAGGAGTTCTATCTTGATGAGGCTCAAGCTTGACACATCCCTCCAAAGTTGATAAAATTAGGACCCAGATTGTTGGGGGCAATCTGTAAACTGCTTAGCGAGGGCTGTAAAGCACTGTGAAGTGGTATATAAGACCAAGTACAATTGCTATTGCTATTATTTATTTATAACATTTATAGGCTGCCCACCTTACTTCAAATAACTCATCTGTCATCTGTCTGTCTCTCTGTCTCTCTCTTTCTCATGTCTATCCATCTCAATCTATCTCATCTAGCTATTCAGTATCAGTCATCTGAATAATAGCAGAATTAAAAACAAACTGGGAAGTTAAATTTTTAAAGATCTTCTGTGGATAAATTATCTCTGTGATCAAGATTCAGCTATCCCTTGGAAGAAGAGAAGTGAACTGAACTGGACTAATTCTTCCTACAGCACTCACTGTACTCCATTTCAGCTAAGATATATACTGATCTGAAGGATTTTCCAGAACACCTTTTTCAAAGAAAGTGCTTCAGGGAGATAGTAAAAAGTGAAATCTTTTATTCCTTCCTTTAATATAACCCTCCCCAAACTGGACTTCCTCCAGGTATTCTTTAGCTGTCATGAATACTGTATTGCTATTCCAGGAAAGCAAAATCCCTATATTGGTTGAGAATTATTTTGGTTGAGAAAAGCAGATCCAGATTTTTGAATAAAACAAACTCTAAATATCTCTACCACCACTACAACTTATAATCTTCCTTCGAAAGGAGTCAATACACAAAATAAAATCTCCTCAATCTTAAAGAAGGACATACTATAACTACTACCTGCAGAATTAAAACCGTATTGGAAGTCCATTGCCAAAGCTTGATGAAAGTAGGAGAATGAAAATCCTGTATAGGATTTCTGGTGGAAATGTGTGCCTTCTCATGATTGGAAGTGTAGGAAGTTAAAACCCACCCCTCTCCTCTCCTAGAAAAATGAAATATCCTGGGAAATATTGAAAAGGAAGAATATTATATTTCCCTGGATAAGAAATGGAGAAACATGTTTTTAGGCAGGAAACAGACTCACTGTTAACAACTCTCACCTTTGTCAATGGGCTATTAAAAGGTCTGAGTCAGTCTATTCTACATAACAATGATCTTCCTCCCCTTTCAGCTCCAGGGTGATGGAATTAAGGCATGATAGTGTTAGCCCTTTACTCATCTCACCACAGGGCACCTGGGAAGAAGCAATGCTCAACCAAACTTGGACTCAAAGCACAGCCTACAGAGTTGCCCCTGCATGGCCCCATGGGAGTCTGACAACCAATCAGAATACAAGCTCAGATTCAAAGCAGGGATGGGTTCCTGCTGCCATTACTACCGGTTCGGTGCCCGAAAATTTTTGCGCTGAATGATACCTTAATACCGGTTGGGGTTTGTACAGTGTATATGTCATTTTGGTTAGTGCTCATCAAGATTTCACTGAATGAGAACTGAAGACTTGGCTGTTTGCCCAGGGATAGGGATTGGGAAGTTAGTGAAGCTCGGATGTTTTGTCATTATTGTATTTGGAGGTTTTTATTTTCAGCTGCCATTTCTTTCTCTTTTTTTCCTGGTTATATGTTGCATTTTATTACATTATTGTTTTAGTTTTAAATTCCATTCGTCGCTCAGAGTCACTTTTCTATGTGATTGTATTTTATAACAACTTCTTTTTATTGTGTTACTGTTTTAACTTTAAGCTGCCCTGGCTCATTTATTGAGGATGGCTATGTAAATTGATTAAATAAACACATACATTCAGAGATGGGCTTCAAAACTTCCAGCAAGGGGTTCTCTGCCCAGTTGCTGGATGGGTTTGGCTAGGTTGGGCGTGGCCTAGTCAGCCCTCTGCACGACGGTTTGGGGAGGGGTTGGCCCTCTCCAAGCTCTGGGGGCTTTCTTCGAGCCTTCAGGAGGGCAAAAAAGGCCTCCCCGGCTTTGGAGGCCAGAAATGGGCCCATTTTCAGCCTTCTCAAACTTCTGGTAGGCCCATTTTTTGCCCTCCCCAAGCCTCCGTGCACACCCTGCACTTACCTGCATCCAAAACAGTCCATGTGGGGACTACTGGGAGGGGTGGGGTGGGTGGGGCCTGCCAGGAGTGGGATTTGGGGGCTCTCCAAACTGCACAGAATCTTAGCTAGAGATTCTCCCGAACCCCTGCAAACCCCCAACAGTTCACCCCTGCATACATATAAACATACTATCATGGTTCTGGGTAATGCTCCCGACCAATTCAAGACTCTGAAGTCTTGGGCTCCTCAAAAATCCTGTTTATGGGGTACATCATATCGGCACGGTCAAATGTGAAACCAACACTGAATAATTCCTGCATTTTTTGGTATAATTAAAGAATAGTTACTGGTTACCCCCCCTCTTATGTCACAGGTCACGTTGGCCAACCAAGCAGGTGTTGAACTTCTCAGTACTCCCGTCTGCCATTGCTAGGGCATGCTGATCTGGCCTTGGTTCTCAGAAGCCTTATCGTGGTTATGTCTGGCACATTGGAGGAAGGCATCCTACATTCCATAATTCCCTCCCCTGCCTTAAGTATGGCAACTAAGAAACGAAGCAAGCAAAATATGGCTTCGGCTACAGTCATTTTGAGAGTTGACACCTACCCTGGATTGCTCAGGATCATACCAGCCATGCCATGATCCATTATCTGGGGGATGGGTAGGATCCAAATGGGACAAACAGAGATGGAATCCCAGTGAGATGGAATGACTTCAAGATTCTCAAACAACTGCAGTCTTGTCTTTTGATGGGATGGCATAAAAAAGTGGGCCTCTGACTTGGGGGTCCACCTGGACTTGTTAGTACTTTGTGGACAAGTGAAGGAGTTGGGGGATAGCCCAGGGGTGAAATTCAGTGTCAGCCTCGGCACTCTCAACGGCTTGGGGCTGCCATTCCATTGGTGGGGAGATTCGTGACTGGGGCATTTTGTGACTTGGATTGCTACTGTGCCACACTTGTTTCCCTGCCGCACCAAGACTTTGAAGGACCTTTGGATCCTGCAATGACTTTCATATGGAATGGCACCAGTACATGCATGGTAATGTAAATCAGCATGGTCTGTCATGTCATCAGAGTTTATTGGGTGTGTTGCACGTGCGTAGGAGAGAGAGAGCCACAGGAGGGTTTAAATGGTGGAGTGAAGTATGGAATTACAGGCTTGACTTTAATTCACTCGTGTTTTGCACTGAGTGTTTGTTGGAAGTACCGGAAGAGGCTTATAAAGATTACATTTACCACAAACTGCCTGCTTAGTCATCTTGTTTGTTTTCTTACCCCGAACAGAAACTGACATTGAGCAGGTTCTGGAGAACCACTAGCAGAGTTTTGGAGTAGTTCAGAGAACTGGCAAATGCCACCTCTGGCTGGCTCCAGAATGGGGATTTTGCAGCATCCTTCCTCTGCCACACCCACCAAGCTACACCCACAGAACTGGTAGTAAAAAAATTTGAATTTCACCACTGGGTTAGCCCTACATGGAATGTGAATTTTATGCAACAGTGACTTGTTTCCTTGTCTTGATTTCACTGGACTATTGCAATATATTCTTCATTGGACTGTCCCTGAAAGTCACTTGGAAGCTTCAGCTAGTCCAGAATTCAGCAGCCCAATTACTGATCAGCCTTTATTGCTGCGAGCATATATTTCTTTCCCACTGTCATGTTCCAATTAATGTACTCATCACAAGTTGAACTCCAAAGCATTCCACTTCCTCAGAGAACAAATTTATTTTGGCACAAACTGGTGGAAAGCCAGTACTAAAGGTTCCTGTGCTTTCCACCCCACTTAAAGTAAGAGTTTCTCGTTTTCCCAACACAATGTCACACTACCCAATCGGGACAAGAGCTGGTTGCTTGGTGACTTCTCTCCTCCTCCTCTGGCCAGCCAGCCATTGGACTAAATCTGAGTCAGCGGCTAACTATGTTGTTTTGGATGAAGACTCCATCCGCCTCTGCTCTCCTTCTTCATCTCCAAACTGTGTCAACCTGAATTCATGTTAGAATAACCCATGATAGAAAAAACCTACAACTTGGTCAGATTCAGGCTTGATACCCACATTTGTGTGGGGATGAGACTGAGAGGCACCATTTTTCAGTCACTATGCCTCTGCTACAGCATTTCCTGGAAATCACACTTGGACCAGAGGTGGTATTCAGCAGGTTCTGAGCAGTTCTGGAGAACCAGTAGTGGATATTTTGATTAGTTTGGAGAACTGGTAAATACCACCTCTGACTGGCCCCGCCCCCATCTATTTTCTGCCCCCCGAGTCCCAGCTGATCGGGAGGGAATGAGGATTTGTAGTAACCTTCCCCTGGAGTGGAGAGGGAATGTAGATTTTATGGTATCCTATAGTATGCCTACCAAGCCATGCCTACCAAGTCATGCCACACCCACATAACTGGTAGTAAAAAAAATTGAATCCCACCACTGACTTGGACCCATATTATTAGTCTTCCAAATGCTATTAAAATTGAGTTTTCTTCTGTGGACTTATAGAAAGTGATAGGGTGCTCTCAGCTATGTGATTATTTTTATTCTAGTGCTTGCATGATTTCTTAATTTTATTTTTATCGTGGATATTTCAGAGTATGATTGGTGATGTTTAAGTTCTTATGTGTGCTACATTGCTAAGAGCCTTCCGGTTTGCTCGGAGGGTCGTTTTGAGCGCTCCGAAGGCATCAGGGACTGTCCGGAGGCTTCCCTGACACCTCTGGAGGGCGTCCGGGGGTCGAGGGAGGCTGTTTTCGCCCTCCCCAGGATCCTATAAAGCCTCTGGAGCCTGGGGAAGGCGAAAAAAGCATGTAAAATGTGGGCTCGTGTCTGTAGTGCACGCATGCACACTGGGGGGGTCGCGCATTGCATTATGGGTACGGCACGCCCACACACGACCCCCCTGCACTCCCCCCACTTATGGCACACGAGCCAAAAAAGTTTCGCCATCACTGCCCTAGAACAATGTATGAAAGCTGTAAGGTATTTTCTGTTATTGACATTCAGACAATGACATTGAAAGAACTTGGATGCTTCTGGAATTACATGAAGTGTAATTCTCTGGCCATCGTTCTGAAAGAAACCAGTGAGTCTGATGGGATTTCCTGCCCCAGAGAAGTGTGGTGGAATATAGTCTGGATTCCCAGTTGGGATGGGCAACATTCCACAGGGCAGAATCAGTGAAGCATGGAGAGTTTGGTCAGGAGAGGGTTAAGAAGGTTCCTCCCTAGCAATTCCCAGAGTATATCTATTGTTATGCAAGTAGTGGCTTTAGTTTGGCAAGATTCTGTCTATAGATAAGGAGCAATAAAAGATACTGCAGGCAGTACACAACTTACCTCAATTGAGCCCAAAATTTCTGTTGCTAGGCGAGATTGTTGAGTGAGGTTTGTCCTATTTTGGGGGGACCCGCCTTTCTTGCCAGAATTGTTTAGTGAATCCCTGCAGCTGTTAGTAACATGGTTGTTAAGTGAATCTGGCTTCCCCATTGACTTTGCTTGTCGGAAGGTCATAAAATGTGATCGCATGACCCTTGGGACACTGCAACCGTCATAAATATGAGTCAGTTGCCAAGCATCTGAATTTTGATTACATGACTAAGGGGTTGCTTTCTAAGTGTGAAAAATGGTTATGTGTTGCTTTTTTTAGTGCTTTCAGTCACTTAATGAATGGTTGAAAATCGAGGACTATATGTACTCAGAAATGACTCTGCATATCTTTATTGGTTCTTGGGAAGAGGCTGACAATAGGGGAGTATAGGAATGCAATATTATTATGTCTATAACTATGGCAAGATCTAAAATTAGGCCATTAGCCCAATATGGCACTAAGGACTTCATGGAAGAGGTAGTGTTCCTAAATGCTTGTTGCAAAATGTTTGGAGTCCTTGTGTTCTCTCTTTCCCTTTTGTTGGCTTTTGTTGTTGAAACTCTTTAAAGAGCAGGATCCCCTAAAGACAGCCCTCCATACTAAAGACAGCCCTGCTCTGAAGAGATTTAACTGGTTGCCAGTCTTTGGAGTGAGATAAGATATTTTTAAATAGTACCCATTGTGCAATAGAGGAGCATTTGCCACTTAATGCGGGCAAATTTGGAACAGATTACTGACACTGCCAGCTTGCATTTTAATTATGCTCAAAGGCTGAGGATGCAACTCTTATGAAAAAAGACAGGCCATCTCAAAGCAGAACTCTTTGCAATTTTGCATTGCTTGCAGGATACCTACAGTTTTGCATAGGAATGCTAAATTTTCCGCAGCCCAACATGCCATTCCAGCACTTTCCATTGGAAAAGGCAAAGTAAGTGTCGGTTTTTGTCCAATTGGAAGGGAGACTCAGAAAGGGCACATAGTTATTTGGAGGTTCGGGGTGTATTGAAAGCTTCCTTTTTCCCCCCATTTAACTGTGGAGACAGAGGTGAATCAGCAACAAACTGATCTGCCTTCTGTTGAAATGAAATGTTAATTTAAAGCGTCAGAAACTGCCAAGTTCAGACTTTAAACTAGGGAGGCCATATAGCTGATTTCAATGGTTCTTGAAAATGTTAATTAAGATTCCAGTAACACCAAAGAGTGGAGGTTTTATTGCTTCCCTTAGCAGCAGTGATGTAGTGTAAAGAAGAAAAAAATGTTAGTGCAAACAAAATGTGATCTTTGCAAAAAAAAAAAAAAAAAAATGGTGATAGATGTTGCTAAATATTACCTAGCAGTTATAAATGAAATGATGGATCTTTTTTCTTGTAAGCACATTCCCAATTCCAGAAGGTATGCATGGACTGATGTTTAATTAAACTCTTTAATTTAATTAATTAAATTAAACTCAGAAGGAAGGAAGGAATTAATTCTTTTCAAGATACTATTTTTTAATGAATACATTTTTTAAAAGAATGTAAGGAATGGAAAAAGGCAATCTTCCAATTAGACACTTGCCTAAGCAGGAATTATGAGGAACTTTCAAAAGGGGACCATTGATGTTTTGAAAGACGCCATTTTGTACCTGCATGGTTGTCCTCAGATGCACAGAATCTGTGTCAAAAAGAAGCAAGAATCCACAGAGACAATTAGTTATTCACTCACATCACTCTTCCCTAGCATAATATCAGTTAACAGTTTCTACTAACTAATCCAAAGCAACAAGTCTACATGCTAATGCAAGTCAGATGTGATGAGTATCACAGTTTATCATTCTGGACAAAATCAAGTTCATGAAGATTAATTCAAATGTATAATAGCAAATAAAAACTTATCAGTATCTGGAAAGTCAGATAATAACGTTAACTTTCATCTATGAAAATCCTCATAACTATGTTCCCTTAACATTTTAATAGCAATTATTAGTTTTTCTATTCTGCATGATTTTATAATTATAATTTACATTTGATCAATAATTCACAGTACAAATTTACATTTTGTCATTACCTTGAAACTGACCTTAAAGTTTATGTCATTTGATAATCCCCTCATGTTCCAATGACGTAGAAAATCTGCTCCTTGTTTAAAAGGACATTTGATTTTTGCACAATTTTTAGTGTTTTGAGTGATATTATTTCAATATAATCTGATTCAGAGAAAATGCCCATTGTGCCAACTAGAGAAAAATACAGTAGAATAGTGTTTGAATAATGAATGCCGAGACTACAGATAATGCTATTATTAGTTATATTAGTTCTTTATTTTTATTCATTTGTTTATTATTTTATACTAGGGAATTTGCATAGACCACTAGAATGGTTCAGTATTGGGAAACAAATTCAGTAGCTCTGTTGATTGACTGGTAATAAATAAATAAAATTAAGGAATTAATTAATTAAGGAGAAACTTTCTAACAGTGAGAACAATTAACCAATGGAACAGCTTACCTTCAGATGTTGTGGATGCTTCATTACTGGAGGTTTTTAAGAAAAGACTGGACAGCCACCTGTCTGAAATGGTATAGGGCAGTGACGGCTAAATTTTCGGCAGTACTAAAACTGGAGCATGCATGCATATTTGCCAGAGACCAGAAGAGAGAGCAGCTGGCTGGTGTGCATGTGCGTGGTGGCCAGCTGCTCTTAAAGGTTCCGTCACACATATGCATGCCAGACAGCTGGTCTGGTGCGCATGTGCACCAGCGAGCTGCTCCCTTCCGGGTTCTGTCACATGCATGCTCGCCAGACAGCTGGTCTTCACAAACATGCAGGCACTGGATCCCAGAAGAGAATAGCTGTCCAGAGTGCATGCGTAATGGACCAGCTATCCGGTGCGCATGTGCACAATGGAACCTGAAAGATCAGCTGGCGATGGCACATGTGCCCAGAGAGGGCTCTGCATGCCACCTCTAACATGTATGCCATAAGTTCGCTATCATTGGTATAGGGTCTCCTGCTTGAGCAGGGGATTGGACTAGAAGACCTCCAAGGTCCCTTCCAGTTCTATTGTGATTGATTGATTATAAATATTATATATAATCAATGCATAATAAAACAAACAAATACATTTCAGAAATCTAGACAATATACATTGTCTTAAGTGGTTCATTCTGAATTAGCATTCTTAACTAAATGCCTGCACAATTTGGAGACAGAGTGATTTTCAATTCTAACTTTCAATTAATTCCAGCATGAATTTAAGACAATAATTAAGGAATAAAGCCCAGTTCACAGGAGATTATTTAGAAAAGAAACTTTAAGTTGTTCATTGATTTTCCATAATTCACCCACCCACCCCCCAAAACAAAGCCAGCAAATTACTCCATGCATCTCTAACTTAATCACATTGTTTGGAAATAAAATATAACTACTTCACATAATTCCTCTTATGCCTTTGAACTTTCTGAAGAAACATAACTAAGAGACATTTCTGGACAAATTAAAATGTCAAATATAGCAGCCTGATAGCTAGTCGCTTGTTCTTTGTGACTGACATTTATTTAACGGCAGAAAATATGTAGTAGATATAACTTGAAGTCTGATTGAATTAGAAGAAAAATTTGAAAGTTATAGTTTTACTCCTAGTAGGAAAAAGTTCCAGGAGAGAATGCATGTTCTCAAAACAACTCTTCCTGAGTATTTCAGAAATGACTCCAAAAGACTTTGGAATTACTTGTAAAATTGAAATTACTCAGATTATATTCAGAATATTCCAAGACAGAACATTTTCCAAAATTCTAATACTACAAAACATTTCTACAGTTTTTTCCCCGCTGTATGGAATACAATGACAAGGTAGAAAAATATTAGAAAAACTGAGGTAGTACAATTAATATTGATAATCTTAACCTGTTGTTCTGAAATAGCTGCAGTATATCATTGTTTTCATTTCTATAAGTCATTAGTGTCTTCCAGAGTCAAAATTCTTTTATTCTTTAGCTCTATCCAATCCTTCACCCATGTTATTGATACTGCCGATGCGTATAAATCCCAATTTGGTAATGCTAAACCTCCCCCCTCCTTGCTGTCTTGCATTGACTTTAGTTTAATCCTCGCTTTTCGTCCCTGCCAAATAAACCTAGCGGTTATTTTGTTTAATTCTTGAAAGAATTTTTTACCTGGATTAATAGGTGCGGCTTGCAACAGGAATAAGATTCTTGGTAGAATATTCCCATTGTTTTCATTTATATAAGTCATTAGTGTCTTGCATAACTAAGATTATGGGTCAGGATGGAGAACCGGAAATGGAAGTTCTATCTCTGAAAGCTAATAGAAGAGAATCTCTAGTATGATACAGAAGTAAGAAAAAAATTCTGAATTTGACCTTAGTGCTAGAACTTTTGCCACTCTAATAGCAATAGCACTTAGATTTGTATACCACTTCACAGTGCTTTACAGCCCTCTCTAAGTGGTTTACAGAGTCAGCCTATTGCCCGGAACAATCTGGGTCCTCGTTTTACCCACCCCAGAAGGATGGAAGCCTGAGTCAACCTTGAGCCAGTCAGGATTGAACTCCTGGCAGTGAGCTGTGAGTTAGCCAACAGTACTGCATTCTAACCACTACACCAACATGGCTAACCTAAAAGAAAAGTCATATGACCAAAGAGCAGAAGAAAGTTAAAGATTTAGAATGGCCAAGTCAAAATCTTGACATAATGTCATGGAAACACCTGAACCAGGCAGTTCATACAAGGAATCTCAGAACTTCCCTAAGTTGAAACTTAAGGCTTCTGAATTGGTTCGTAGTGTTTGGACACATTTGCACATAACAGTTTTACTTACAGTTCAACTGGAGAATGGTATTGTGTAGAATTGGATAGGAAAATTCATTTTTAAAAAAGGCACTGGTATCCCCAAATCTTGCCTTTTGACCGAGTCTTGGAATGTAGAGCAGGAAGAAAAGTGACCAGCCCCAGTTATAACAATGTCAGGGATCATGTCTGCCTGATTCTGATAAGACATTAGTTTTACTGAATCACAGCTTTGCACAAATCATAACTTCTTTCTTGAATTTTTAATGATTACTTGGTAGATGAAATAATCCCACGGTAAAAGTATAATGAAATGAATACTGCTCGTTTGCTCTTTCCCTGCTGCATAGTTAACATGCATCATGATCTTACAAATGCCTTAAACATTGGAAGAACTACTGAGTGATGGAAAAGAATTAGGAGGATGATCTGGAAGAATAAACATGACACTCTGTTAAACATACTCATGGAAATAACACAAAAAAGGCAAATAGCTCTATTGTATTTGTTAACTCTTCTGCATTAAGCAGGATAATCTGAACATAGCAGTACAATGCTGATCAAGCCATAATTCTGTTTTATTTATTCAAAAATATATGCACAGCATTATTTCAGTCAGGTGTAGTTAAAGAAAGTTGCCAGGAAAAAAAAAAACCTTACAAAGGAGATTGGCCCAATCTGAACACTCAATCCACAACGGAGAGTATATGTAAAGTATTGTCCACTAAATTGCCCCCAAGTGTATAGAAAGGAAATAAAATGGCGAATTACTAGAGGCCAGTGCCAGAAATAGGAGTTTTCCCTGGAGCAGTGACGTGCAGTCAGGTGAGGCAAGTGAGGCACAGTGAGGCCACTCTCATCATGAAAAAAAAAAGTAAAAGGAAAAAGCTGAGCTAGTTGCTGCCTCACCGTGGATGACTCTGCTTAACCTCACTGGTGCTCTCCCTCCCCAAGTGTAGTGACTTCCTCCCCAAGCCCCCATTCATTTCTCTCTCACACACACACAGCTGGATAAAACTATATAAAAATCTAGCCCAGCTTCACTGATTACAAGTTTGAAAAGGCAACGTGGCTCCACTTGCAATAAAACTACACTTGGGGAGGGAGAGCACAAGCGAGCACTGAGGAGACCACAGGAGGAGGCAGGAAGCCAGGCAAAGAGCCATGCTGTAGTACACACACTTCCCCCCAGCCTCTTTCTTTTGGAAGGCTCGGCTCGGCTCCCCTCCGGCTTCTCTGCCTCTCCTCTCACCCCAGCCTGCCAGCAGGAGGTGGTGGGTGGGCTTTATTGTGTTCCAGGCATTTCCCTCCCAGACAGCAGGCTGCATTTGCAATGGTGGAGGTGTTTGGGAAAGGCAGCAGGGGAATGGGGGGGGGGGATGCTAGAGGAGCTGCTTTCAAGCCACTGGAAAAGATATCCAATCCAACTTTTGTGTGTGTGGGGGTTTGTTTGAGAGTGAGTGAAGAGGGAAGGGGTAGGAGAGATAGTCCAATCCAATTTGTGTGTTTGTGTGTGTGTGTGTGTTTGAGAGAGGGGGAGGAAGGGAGAGAGGGAGGAAGGAGGGGAAGGAGAAGAAAAAGAAAAAGAAAGAAGGAGCAAAGGAGAAAAACAAATGCTGTCTCTTTAAATTGGAACTGAGCATGCCTGGCTGTGGAATTCTGGGAGTTGAAGTCCACAAGTCTAAAAATATTTGAAATTCAGCACTGTGTCAGTGCCTCACCAGTCATAAACCTCACCGCACGTCACTGCCCTGGAGACAATAGTAATTACAGAACATCAGAGCAGACCTAAGTACAAATGCTGTTAATGTTTTGCCACTTTCAAAGCACTGCCAATTCTCATTAATCAACTGGAGGCGTGGGGGAAGGGTCATTAGACCATTTTGATTTGCTTGTCCTTCAAAGTTGAATATATGGTCCTTGGCTCATGCTCCACTCAGATCTCACCTAAAATCATATTATTAAATAAATAAGTCATTGCCAATTTAGATATATTTGTGCAAAACATAATTCAATGATAACTGACATTTTCTTGATAATATATCCATTATCCTTTGGTTTTAATTTTCTTTAACTATCATAAATTTCACCAGCCGTTATGATTAGGAGAACTCTTAACAACCCTGGTTTACAGTAATCACATAGTAAAAAGAGTGATTCTTAAAAGTTTGTGAGCCCTTTTCAAATACTCAGTATTCTTGCATAGAGATAATTTGTTCTCCAAACTAGATAAAGAGGACCCAATTAAACACGATTCAAAGACACTATATTTGTTCATTAATTTATTGAGGAAAATGATCCAATGTGATATATTTGTGTGTGGCAAAGGAATGTGACTTCTAAGGTTATTGATGCATTTCAAGGAGAAATCTATTGCTATTGTTCCAAACAATAGCAATAGAAATAGCACTTAGACTTATATACTGCTTCACAGCCCTCTCTAAGCGGTTTACAGAGTCAGCATTTTGCCCTCAACAATCTGGCTCCTCATTTTACCCACCTCGGAAGGATGGAAGACTGAGTCAACCTTGAACCTGGTGAGACCCGAACTGCCAAACTGATGGCAGCCGGTGATCAGCAGAAATAGCCTGCAGAACTTCACTCTAACCACTGTGCCACTGCAGCTCTATAATAATCATTAATGTGAGAGTTCCCATCATATATATATATATGCATTCTGGATATTCGCTATCACAATATGATTTTTGCAACACAGTATGGAAAGTATCATGGCTTAAAAAAAAAAAAAGCTTTCTTAGAACCTCAAAAAACCATCCCAAATCTGTTTTAGCTGTTGATGATAACCAAGCTGGGAAAATGTTACAAAATTATTCCCAAAGATGTTGGATTCCATCAATCTACTGTAAGGAGATCATGCACAAATGGAGGCAATTCAACACCATTGTTATCATCCCCAGGCAGTGACGTGCAGTCAGGTGAGGCAAGTGAGGCACGGCCTCACCACTCTCATCATGAAAAGAAAAAAATGTAAAAGGAAAAAGCTGAGCTAGTTGCTGCCTCACTGTGGATGACTGCTTAACTGTTAAAAAAAGCTTCTAAAAAAGTGCCCTCTACTATGAGGCAGGAGAACTGCATGCCTCCTCTAGCCTGACTTTAGGCGTTTTATGATCACTCGAGCAGAGTTAAGCAAGGGTTAAAAGCCTAAAACTTCCTAATGTAGGTGAGGCACGCAGTTCTCCTGCCTCATAGTAGAGGGCACTTTTTTAGAGGCTTTTTTTAACAGTTAAGCAGAGTCATTCACGGAAGCCAGGCAAAGAGCCATGCTGTAGCACACACACTTTCCCCCAGTCTCTTTCTTTTGGAAGGCTCGGATCGGCTCCCCTGCAGCTTCTCTGCCTCTCCTCTCACCCCAGCTTGCCAGCAGGAGGTGAGTGGGTGGGATTTATTGCATTCCATGCATTTCCCACCCAGACAGCAGGCTGTATTTGCAATGGTGGAGGTGTTTGGGGAAGGCAGCAGGGGAATGGGGGTGATGGCAGAGGAGCTGCTTTCAAGCCACTGGAAAAGATATCCAATCCAACTTTTGTGTGTGTGCGTGTTTGTTTGAGAGTGATGAGAGAGGGAAGGGGGTAGGAGAAAGTCCAATCCAACTTCTCTGTGTGTGTGAGAGAGAGGGGGGGAGGAAGGGAGAGAGGGAGGAAGGAGGGGAAGGGAGAAGAAAAAGAAAATGCAAAAAAGAAACTTATTTTGCAAAGGAGAAAAACAAATGCTGTCGTTTTAAATCAGAACTGAGCATGCCTGGCTGTGGAATTTTGGGGGGGTTGAAGTCCACAAGTCTAAAAATATTTGAAACCCACCACTGTGTCAGTGCCTCACCAGCCATAAACCTCACCGCACGTCACTGTCCCCAGGAGATGTGTAGCACATTGGGAAATCTTAAAGGGTAACATCAAAGGCACTAGGGGCCTCTCTTACATTGGCAAATGTCAGTGTTTGGGAGGCCATCATCAGGAGAACATTGAGCAATAATGAAGTACATAACAGGCTGCAAGGAAAAAAGCCATCACTCTCCAAAAAGAACACTGCTGCCCATTTACAGTTTTCATAAAAATAAGACAGAAGGCTACTGGAAGACTGTTCTGTGGTCCCAGAACAACCCAGAACTACAGGTTGCCCCAATCTGTAAAACATGATAGCGCCAGTTTTCACATACCATGTTTCCCCAAAATACAACCTGTCCTGAAACTAAGGCCTTGCCACATTTTTCTGGTCGGCAAAAATATAAGCCCTCTCCTGCAAATAAGCCCCCTGGACAACTCCCCCTCCAACCAGGCAGAGTGCCACTCACCAACCTAGTGGTATCCCAAAGGTGCCAAGTGGGGGGCAAAGGTGATAATGTTGCTTGGTGCCTTTGGGATACCCTAGGTTGGTGAGCAGCGCTGTGCCCAGATGAAGATGGGGGGTTGCCGGGTGGCTGCTCTCTTGTGAGCGGGCTCCCAAAGAGCCGGGCAGAGCCTCAGGGGTGAACGGCTGTGTCGCACTGCACGCTCACAAGCAGCCACCCGGCAACCCCCCTTTCCAGCAGGGCACAGTGCCATTCACTGACCTAGGGGTATCGCCAAGCCACATGAGAGCTTATTCACCGCCCCCCGGCTCTTGCAGCTTGGTGCCCTTGAAATGCCAGTGAATGGCGCTCTGCATGGCTGGAGAGGGGGGTTACGCGAACGGCTGTTCCGCTTCCTCTCGTGCACCTCCAGCCTCCTGATGCCCTGGCCCAGCTCTCCCTGCAGAGCCAGAGCAGCTCTGCTTTTTTGGCGGCTTTCAAACTGAGTTTTCCCGCAGTGGCCACTCTGGACGTACGCTCTATGGTTGTATGCTCTTGGAGTATGCTCTGCTGGCAGCCGACTCACAACCATAGAGCGTACGCCCAGAGCTGCCACTGCCGGAAGACTCGGCTTGGAAGCCGGCGAAAAAGCCTTGTTGGGATGGGAGCGGCAGCAGCGGAGGAGCCCTGGCTCTGCGGGGAAAGCATCAAGAAGCTGGGAGGTGCGTGAGGGGCAGCAGAACAGCCACTCGCTCAACCCCCCTCTCCAGCTGTGCAGAGCGCCTTTCACTGGCATTTCGAAGGTGCCAAGCTGCGAGAGCTGGTGCTGTGCCTGGCTGGAAAGGGGGTTTGCCAGTGGCTGTTCCTGAGTGTGGTTGCTTCATGGCTACTGTGTTGCGCTGCTGTGACAGCGCAACACAGCCATTCGCCCCTGAGGCTGTGCCCGGGTCTTTGGGAGCCCGGTCACAAGAGAGCAGCCACCGGCAACCCCAAAACAATAAGCCCTCCCCTGATAACAAGGCCCAAGCCATATTTTGTGTGTAAAAAGAAAATAAGACCCTGTCTTATTTTCGGGGAAACACAGTAAATAAGCTAGAAGGCTATTGGAAGAATAATCTGTGGAGGGATGAGATTAAAATAGAACTTCTGGCTTGAATAAAAATGTTACGTTTGACGAAAGACACATACTGCATTTTAGCATAAGAAGGTTGTCCCAATCTGTAAAACATGATGCTGCCAGTATTATAGTTTGAGTCTGCTTTGCTGTCTCTGGGATAGGACAGCACGGCATCACTGATGAAACTATGGATAGTGAAGTGTACCAGCAATTCAGTCAGATGGTGAATTAAATCAATATAATTCCTAATTGCATAGTCAGGACAGTTGACTGTGAACTGAAGAGAAAGTGGATCGTAAGTCAATAGCTATAAATGAACTGTTGTAGCAAGAGCAAGAGCTATTGTAGACTTATATACCACTTCACAGTGCTTTTAAAGCCCCCTCTAAGCAGTTTACAGAGTCAGCATATTGCCCCCAACAATCTGGGCCCTCATTTTACCCACCTCAGAAGGATGGATGGCTGAGTCAACCTTGAGCTGGTGAGATCTGAACTGCTGAATTGCAGCTGAAGTAGCCTGCAGTACTGCACTCTAACCACTGCGCCACCACGGCTCTGAATGGCAAATATATAAATTCCAGCTCATCCATTGGCTTTAATAAATGATTAGGAAAAACAGACAGATAGTTATCTGAAAGACATGATGAGAGCATGGTGAAACCTGCATGGTGACTTCCCTACCTGATGCAAAAATTGCAGAACACATGTGCCATCCAGAAA
The DNA here is from genome assembly GCF_964273705.1 of Natrix helvetica. Lineage (NCBI taxonomy): Eukaryota > Metazoa > Chordata > Lepidosauria > Squamata > Natricidae > Natrix > Natrix helvetica. The sequence continues at coordinate 148,595,899 of NC_138552.1, forward strand.
AACTTCATCAATTAGTCCTAAAAACTGCAGACCATCAAAATAGTGTTCTTAGGAATGCTACCATTTCCACACACTGGGACTAAACAGGAACAACTGAGAAGTCTCAGGACATGGTTGAGACGGGCCAGGATGCGGGATTGATGTTTGTTTCTCAGCCACTGGGGAACATTTGGGAACAAGCCAAACCAATATAAGAGAGATCCAAATGGAAATCCAAATTTTCGTTATGGATTCTCAATTGGAGAGCAATATTATTTCTCCAAATGTATTTGCAATCAAAATTGGAAGACAATGCAAACTTCTTGTTGTGCCATATACACCATAGGACATTGGCAATCCTATTTTTTCAACAGTCGCATGAAAAAGTGCTGCTGAGTCCCTTAGGTTTTTAAGTCATGATATTCTTCTTCTGCCTGGACCTCATTTGCCTTCAATCTTCCTTGGAGGATTAAGTAAAGGGTGTCTTATTTTTATGGGTGTCACAGCGGCTTATCAATGCAAACTTATATGTAAGAATCTAACTTCTTCTAAAATTCTATTAGTCCACAAGTTGTATGGAATCCATATATAGCTTGAGGAAGAGGTGTGTATTGCTTAAGCTTCTGCAAAAAAGAAAAAATAGAAAACCCCCAGGTACAAATGCATAGAAAATATAGTTAAAAGAAAGTTTACTGGTAGATATCCATTCTCCTCTCACTATTTGTAGTCAGTAAATGGTAGTAGCATTTATAAAATTGGGGGAAAATGTAAATTAAAAATTCAATAAATAAAATTCTCAATTGTTAAAATTTCAGCTTTTTGTTCCATTTTGTATTTAAATTATGTATTACTTATTAGATTCCTGATATTATAATATTCTCAAAACAAATTCACTATGTCAGCATAAATATTGCCCATATGTAACTTAGACCTAATGCATTGAAGTCCCTTGATGAAATTCCTTGCATAATTTATTCATTTTATTCAGAGTTTATTGAATGCCTCAAAAATGCATCAAAAAGAATTGACTGTAGATTTTCTATACTGGAACTATAAGTAATTTGAAAAATGTTTATTATATTTGGTCAAGTGTGCTCCTTATTTCTTTTTAGAGTAATATTGCAATATAGATAAGTAGCGTACATGTTTGCAGATAAGCCAAAATGTTAGTTTTCAAAACATACCCCCGCCCAAAAAAATGTGTTTGCTTTCCCATTGAAAGCTTATCTATGAATAACCTGTTTCCCTGAAAATAAGCCCTCCCCCGAAAATAAGCTCTCACTGAAAATATTGCAACATAGCAGCAGCCATAAGGTGACCATGCTCACCACCTCCTGCACCTCAAAATAATAAAGTTTCCCTGAAAATAACACCAAGCGCTTATTTCAGGGGTCAAAAGATAATAAGTCCCTGTCTTATTTTTGGGGAAACACAGTACATACAGCAGATTTATGGATAAATACTTTGATGTTAATGATATGGATGCCATTGTATTCCAATGTTACAGCAGCAAGAACAGCAGCTGGACAGGAAGAATAACCAGCCTTACTAAAAGAAAATCAGAATGAATTCTGCCACAGTAAATCTTCCTTTCCAACATTCTGGAATGTTTTGAGTGTGTCAAGAGGCATAGAAACAGTGGTGACCTCGTCAATGCTGTTTACTTGGATTTCAAAAAGACTTCAAATAGATTTCTCATGAAATACACAAACACACACAAAATGTCCATCTGTCTCTGGAGTTGAAGGTGAGAATCTTTTGCAGAGGGGATATACAGTAGGAGGGAGACCCAGTAAGCATTCGGGCCAGTTGTGGTCTCTAAATGTAGTTATCTTCAAGCTCTTTTTTTAAAAAAATTAGAATAATAGAATTGGAAGGGACCTTGAAGGTCTTCTAGTCCAACCCACTGCTCAAGCCAGAGACTCTATACCCGGGATGCAAACCTATGGCACGCATGCCACAGGTGGCATGCAGAGCCATTTGTCAGGGCATGCAAGGTGTTGCCCTGTCAGCTGGCCAGTGCCCATGTGCTTTTTTTTTTTTTTTTTTTGAGGCCATTTTTCGCCCTCCCCAGGCTCCAGAGGCTTTATAGGAGCCTGGGGAGGGTGAAAACTGAATGACTAAAAATGACCCAACGGGCAAACCAGCTTCCAATTTGCTCATAGGGTCATTTTTCATCCTCCGGAGCCTTCAGGGAAGCCTCCAGAAGGCCCTTGAAGACTCCTGACGGCTTAAACCGGCCCTATGAACAAACCGGAAGTCCGTTCCCGAACTTCTAGTTTGCCCATAGGGCCATTTTTTGCACTCCGGAGGCTTCAGGGAAACTCCTGAAGCCTCAGCCGGGGGAGGGGCTGTTTTCACCTCCCCCAGGCTCCTATAAAGCCTCTTTAGTCTGGGGAGGGCGAAAAAAGCATGTAAAAAATGGGGAGAGTGCCGGTCATGCACACATGCATGCTGGGTGGTCACACATTGCATTATGGGTGCGGCATGCCCACGCATGACTCCCCTGTGCTCCCCCCTGCTTATGGCACGTGAGCCAAAAAAGGTTTACTATTGCTGCCCTATACCATTTCAAAGAAGGGGCTGTCCAGGCTCTTCTTAAAAGCCTCTAGTGATGGAGCACTCACAATTTCTGAAGGAAATCCTTTCCACTGGTGTATTGGTCTCACTGTCAGGAAATTTCTCCTTAGTTCTAGGTTGTGTCTTAGTTTCCATCCATGGCTTCTTATCCTGCCTTCAGGTGCTTTGGGGAATAGGTTGACTCCCTCTTCTTTGTGGCAACCCCTGAGATATTGGAACACTGCTATCATGTCTCCCCTAGTCCTTCTTTTCATTAATCTAGACATGCCCAATTCCTGCAACCCTTCTCCATATGTTTTAGCTTTTAGCCCCTAATCATCTTCGTCGCTCTTCTCTGTACTATTTCCAGAATCTCAACTTCTTTTTTATAGTGTGGTTACCCAAACTGGATGCAGTATTCCAAGTGTGGTATTACCACGGCATTATAAAGCAGTACTAACACTTCACATGAAATTGATGCTATCAATTCCCATAGTTTGCTGATATTTGCACATGCTGATTTTAGTACTGGGGCACTATGCAACTATTACATATAATAAGCATGCCTCATTCTCTTTCTCCTAGCGACTCCATTCTTGCTTGCTGATTCTTCTATAATTTACCTTTCTCTTAATGACTTCTACATTTCATATTTTAACTTCCAAAATGGCTGCCTTATTGGTTTCATAGGTCGAATCTCATTCTGCTTCTTTTCTGAAAGAGGTTGGCACCAGTGGAGGGAAGAGTCATTATCCATTCCATTTTCCTTGTTTCTAAAAGTAATTTCCTAGTTTCTGAGAGCAGGAGTGCTATCTACAAAGGCAGCCGTTGTTTTCATACAGGTTGAAAGGCATTTGGAATGGGTGTTAATTTTGGAGATTGGTTCTCTTGAATAATGCACTGTAGTGACTGGTACTTACAAAAGCAGCACAATGAAATTAGTAGCTGATCCTTTGCTTTTTGTTAGTTTCATTTCCTTCACACAAACCAGGTCTTCTGTTTATATTAGGGCATTGCAATCTATTACTTCTGATTATCTTCCCTAAATGGAGGTAAATAATCCATGCTTTCCCTTTTCTTTTTTTCCTGCCATACTAAAATCAATTTATTCTTTTGTGCACTTATGTCAGGAATTAAAAGGTATGTCTAATTGTACATGTGGAAATGCGAATAGTCTGAAAGGGAAGTGAACCCAAACAATTAGCTGAGCTTTGCAAATGAAGGCTATTTTCCTTTGTTCTTGAAAATGTTAATTATTTCTTGCAGCTATGCTTTCATGAGTGGGAGTTGATTTGTTTGGCATCCATTGTATTTTTCCCTTTTATCCCACTGAAATTAGCATTGGCTTTGTTTATCATAACCAACCTCAATTAATGTAATCTTAACCTACACATGTACTTGCTTATTCGTGTTCAAAGATGTTAGAATGATAACAATAGTGGGGGGAGGGGGTGTTTCAGACCATGTATGCTCTGAAACATTGAGTCATGACAGTGCAGTTATGAATCTTCTACGGAAGTTGAGCATCTGAGCTGATTCTATTGGCAAACCACAGCACAGGATAAGAGAATTGTTATTTATTTGATGACTAATAATTTGAGTTTTGTTAATTGGAGCTGAGCCAAATACTGATGCATACTTACTGCTTCAATGGAAAAAATGGCATGGGGAGGGGTGTCATCTTGAGAAATGAAATAACAAGAGGACAGAAATATTGCTTAACATTACTCTTTTCTCACCATCTTCCCTCTCAAAATTGCTCCCACCAATATCCTCCAAGGAAAAAAAATTACAGAGCCTCATTGCTCTATCATATTCTTTTTTTTCCAGAAGGAAAAAATACCCATCTATGAGACAGAAATAATACATGCATCATAACAACATCTCAGTTGGCCCAAGGAGTTCCCCAGTATTAACTAGGACAGATACTTTTAGTATTTTTTCAATATCATTCCAATTGATACAAAGGACAAGAAATTTCCCTGAAAAAAATAAATGAACATTTTAAAAAATGAACACTAACTGAAGATTACAAAGAAACAGAAACAGGTAATAGATATAACAGATCCATAACAATAAGGAAAGTTGGTGAAGCTATAAAAAAGACTGAAACAGGAAAAATGACTGGATTAGATGGGTTACTAGTTTCTTTCTATAAATACTTTGAGAATGAACTTTTACAAAATATGGTTATTCTATACAGAATTCTATACAGAGGGGAAAGATTCCAAAAACCTGAAAAGAAGCTAATATAGAATTAATACCTAAGAAGGTATAAGATTTGACTTTAACTAGAAACTATTAGATGATATCATTATTGAATAATGACTCTTAATTTGTTTACAATGATTTTGGATGAGAGGTTGAAAACAATTTTGTAAGAATGTATTCCTAAGTATCAGTGTGGATTTTACCTAAAAGACAGTAAAGGATAATATAAAAATATTTTGGAATACTTGCAGCAACATAAAAAACAAGCTTCTGATTTTTCAGACACAGGGAAGGCCTTTTAGAATTTGAATCAGACCTTCTTGTTTGAAGTTTTAGAAGGTATAAATTTTGGAGAATTGTATTAAATGGGTATTTTACCCTTTACAGAAAGCACAAGTGATTGTCACTGGAGATATAACAAAACCTTGTGAGGTACAAAAAGGGATAAGACAGGGATGGCCCATTGTTTCCCCTCTTTTTTATTTTAGTTTTTGAAATATTGAATAGAGATATAAACAAAAATGAGACAATTCTAGGATTAAAGGTTAAAAAAGAAACTTAAGGGCATTTGCTGATAACTTGGTGTTAGTTTTGGAGGATCCATTAAAGGAAGCAAAACATCAAAGGGAAAATTAAAACAATTTGATACCTTAACAAGTTTAAGATTAGAAATCAGAAGATGAAGATGTTAACAAAAACATGAAAACAAAATGAAAAAAGTAAAATATTTGATATCACTATGACAAATATGAATTGCATGTTATTTCCAAATAATTATGTCAAAAGATATATCTAAGTTTGAATGGAAAAGGGAAAAGGCACAAATTAAATATAAGGTGTAGGCAAAAAAAAAAGAGGATGATTGAATTTACCTGACTTGAACCTATATTTTGCAACTTCTGGTTTGGTTTGGTTTGAATGATAGAAATGAAAGACTTTTAGGGTTAGAAAAAATGGCCAAAGTTTTGGATGGCATATTTGTGGTATAATAAAATCAAAGTTAATGTAGACTTCAAAAATAATGTTTGATTTTTGTATGATGTATGATTATTCTCAATCATATTGAGAATAATGAATAGATATAAACCCTGAGTATGCCTCCCAACACAAACATTTTATAGAAAAAGAAATAATAGAGAAACACAAATAACACATTCTGAGAGGGTTAGGGTTATTATCTATTAGGAACATATTAACTACCATCATTTGTGACGGTTCAGCCAATTTAAAACCAAAGCAAAAAACAATCCATAGAAACTTCTATGGATTATTACCTCCATAGAAAAAATAACTGATAGATGGAATCTAACTGTACAGGAGCAGGTGATAAGTCCATTGTAAGTAATCTGCTCACATCTTTCATGGGGTAAATCCCCATTTTCCCCAAGACTTATGATTTTCATCATGTGCACCGAGGAAGTATCAGATGGATTCTCAAGCAGCAGAGTCCATAAAATACATTATAGAAAAGTCTACCTCAAATGGAATTTGACCTGATTCCATGGATGCATTATGTAGGGTTTTTGGCTCTGATATATTGTAAAAGTCCCTAATCATTGCCTTCTTTCAAGATTTTTTTACAACTTCTTAGCCTACATTCCCAACATTTTCTACAGGTTCCCCATTCAAGTATTAACTACAACAAATTTACACTGGCAAGGATGAACCCTTAGAATTATTATTTAAGAAAAAAAGGTACTTGGCCATAAGTGATATGCTGCTTTTTCTTCCCATATTGTCCTTACAGTGTACACTGCCCATAGTTACTTATTGAGATGGGAAGCTATGGAAATCAAATAAATAAATAAAACACTGTAACCAAACAGTTTAGAAATGGTGCCATCTTTTTACATTCCTGTAAAATCTTTACTTAGATAAATAGGATATGAAAAAAAGAAATTAAGCTGTATTTTTGCACAGAATCAGAAATATTCAATCTATAATCCACCATTTCTAGGTCATATTAATAAAGGGGTGCATTTTCATCAAGAAATTTCCCAAGGAAACACAATGCACTTGCGATTTTTCCAATTATACACCAATCTTGAGGTGAGATATATTTTGGAATGGATGCCTAGTCATCTTACTCTCAAGCAAATGTAGAGCATTGGACAATGCATAACACATATTAAACTCCTAATAGTCTTTATGAGAACTACTTGAGGCTTCACCTAAAATGAAGATGGTCCTTGAGAAGAATGAGATAATAGGCTCTTTGTGTAATTAGAAATCACTTTTCCAGCATAACCTTATTTCTTTGTGAGTCTTCTGCCATCCAAACCTTTCAGTGCGTCCTTTGTTTCTGGAGGATAGAAAACACTTTTCTAATAATATGGTGCTTCAAGATGTTCTGATTTTCTTCATAAGATGCTATAAAAAGGCCAGTTCAGAAAAGGATTTCCTGAAATAAAGTTGAGACTCCAACAAGTTAAACACTAACAAGCAAAATTGGTCACATTTTAAACCATATTGTTTGCAGCATTCTGTATTTGAATTGCTTTGTGTTTCAGTTATTGTCATCTGTTTCTAATTGTTCCCCACTTTGGGTTTGGTTTTTTTTTTAATATTGAGAAAAGGATTTGAATTATTAAAAAGGATCAGTCAATCAAATCCTATAAACAAGCCAACAATGGTACCCAAAAGGGTTATCTTTTTTTTTTCATTTTGCTTAAAGAGAGAGTCAAATCATATTATGTGTAATAGATTTTCTTACATTTAAAAATGTGCCTGGCAAGCATTATGCCTTGATTTTGAACTGATTACATTTTTATTGCATTGCTTTTCACTTTAGGACAGTGGTAGTCAACCTGGTCCCTACCGCCCACTAGTGGGCATTCCAGCTTTCATGGTGGGCGGTAGGGGTTTGCTGTAACTCTGCTTTATACATTTTATAAAGTAAAGTTACTTCCCTACTTTATAAATCACCATGACTGTGGAACCGGTGGGGGGTTAGAAAATTTTACTACTAACAGAGATACAAAAGTGGGCAGTAGGTATAAAAAGGTTGACTCCCCTGCTTTAGGATATTGGTCTCCATGTGACATTATTTTATTGCATTATTGTATTAATTTATTATAGGATTCTCTCTTTTATTAGTTTTATTGTTTTTAATATGATGTTTTTATATTCTTGTAAGCCTCATTGAGTTGCCATGTGCAAATAGGCGGCAATATAAATCTCCTAAATAGATAAATAAGAGATCCAGCCCTCTTTAACTGAAGCTTCAGTGGGCCAAACAGGGCCATATAAAGAGACCACTCCAAGAAGGAGAATCTGTATTCTTTTTATTGGAGAAGGCTGTATGTGACTTTGCTTATTTCCCTGCAAGGTTTCACACAGATCAACTACATATAAAATATGACTTTCATTCCATGTACAAATGGTGGTATACAAACTAAATAATAGTTCTAAATAATGCATATTAGAAAATTTTGGAAAGGATGCCAGATAATGTTTAGAATTAAAGGAGCATGGGATAAATCCATCAAAGCCTTTTTTTCAAGGGGTTATAACTGTAGTTAAAGTCAAGGCAGTGATATCACTAGATAATAAAGAAAAAGTAGGACTCATTTATGTAGCAAGCAGAAGACACTATCTGTCCTGTCAACAAGGGACTTTCATTTGGTGGGTGAGTCTAGGCAGTGAGTCTTTTTTTGCTATGGATTCTGCTTTATGAAACTTCCCCCCCAAAAAAGTGAAAGTTGCTTTATCCCTTTTATCTTTCTAAAGGCCCCTGTTTGCATCACTAGGCTTGGTGACCCCAGGGAACTGGAGTAATATTGAGATGGGCAGGCTGCCCTGGATAGACTGAGGGGAGGGAAGGAATAGGGTAAAGTTCAGCCATAATTCAAATGAGGTTAGATCTGACTGCAATACGGTATTGCCAAAATGGTGTTCCTAATAAATGATTGGTTTTCTTTTGAAACTTGGCTCAATGCTCATGAATTTATTAGGAACACCATTTCGGCAATACCATATTGCAGTCACATCTAACCTCATTTGATTTATGGCTAACCTTTATGACTATATGATTTATAAATAAACAAGTAAATAAATAATTCTTTACTGGCTTCATTCAAGTGCATTTTGGACCCTGAACATTTGACTGTCCATGTATCAGCACAATGAAGTCTGTATAAATCTTCCCAATCTTTCTGTATGTTTGTTTTCTCTTATAAGTATCATTGGTTTTATTTATTCATTCATTCCAGCATGCTGGCATAAGTTACAATTATACCTATTTAATGTCCAGGTTATATTCTCATTATGTGTAATAATGTCAATATGCTGACAATATGTTTAATCTCTTACCTGAGTTTATTTGTAAACCGAGTCTTGTTAAAATATGTTCATTGAACAAATGGGAGAGTATTTGTGAGATGGTCAAAGTCATTTGCTAAGATAGGCAACTATAGAAATCAACTAACTAACTAAATATACAAAAACGCATGAGTCAGTGGTTTCAGATTCCACTTACATTTGAAAAAATAGAGGATATATTTTTTGACAATTGCCTCTCCGTCCCTCCTGAAGTCTGCAGCAAAATGTTGAGGGCACCATCTGAAATCATATAGAAAGTGGTGTGGAGGAGAATCAGCAATCAGCTACTTCTTCCTACAGAAGTCTCTAGTGACCAGAATATTTCCATTTACAGAAATTTAGTAGAGTACAATTACACAGATTTGCTGTAAAGATATACAATATATTTAAAAATACTGACTAAAATGCAGACTAAAGCCCACATCATTTGTCCTCCAATGCAGATAAGATCATTGTCAGGTTTCCGAAAGATGCCCTAATTAATTCATAAGCCTCAAGCCACGTTTCAAAAGAAAACCAGTTATTTTGTTAGGAACACTATTTCAGCAATACCTCAGTGCAGTCAGATCTAACCTCATTTGAATTATGGCTGAACTTTACCCCTGTTCCTCCCCTCCCCTCAGTCTGTGTCACAAATCACATTCTCCAACGAGGTGCATGCCTCACAAGCCTGCTGTAGTAATCCGAGATCCGACTCTAGCCAAAGGTATGTGTGGGATGTGCTCCCCCCTTTCATCACCATCACAACTTATAACAACATGCCAATGCTTTATGAGTTGACATTCATGATATAAGCCTTAATTTAAACATGATTGCTTCCTTGATGTGTTCTCTGAGACCCATGTCTTAATTTTAAAAATACTGCAAAGGAATTGTTTGGGTGTTGGTTCTACAACTGTGGGATGTCTAATCACAGAGGGCCCTATCATGGTTACTTTGGCACAGATAGAGAAGTCTCATAATTATGACAGTTGATCTCTGTTTCTCACAAGGACCTAATCCAGTCCAAAGAGTTTTTCTCATTCTTTAATACTTCCTGTTTCTCCCTAGTCTTGCATCTTTTCTCCAATCCTGTGTCTCACTGAATCACCCACAAACACTGAAAACGGGAATGCTCCTAAACATTACTATTAGCGCATTTTGAACTTCTCATTTGGATCCTTCACTTTCTGAATGGATAAAGGCAGAGTGGGAATGCCAAGAGATTTAATGGGAAGAAAAAGACTCCTCTTCTTAAAGTCTTAATTTGTACTGTTATATGGTCTATTTTGCATGCTTTGGCCTCCCTCCTTCCCCCACCCCACCCCAGCTAAGGTTATCTTTGGTGTAGAATTATTTGTGATTAACCTCTTGTTTATTTCAGTGGCATATAATGATGGGCTTAATTGATTCAACCAAAAGAATGATCTCCCTGGGGTTATTCGTAAACAGAGTGTTCCTAGTCTATCTTCTCTGTTTATGGAGGGAATCTATTCTATGGCAATTTTTGTGTCTAACTAATTTTGTTCCATGTGATGGGGTGGCTCAATGGCTAAGATGCTGACCTTGTCGATCAGAAAGGTCGGCAGTTCGGTGGTTTGAATCCCTAGTGCCGCATAACGGAGTGAACTCCCGTTACTTGTCCCAGCTTCTGCCAACCTAGCAGTTCGAAAGCACGTAAAAATGCAAGTAGAAAAATAGAAACCACCTTTGGTAGGAAGGTAGCAGCGTTTTGTGCTCCTTCGGTGTTTAGTCATGCCAGCCACATGACCACAGAGATGTCTTTGGGCAGTGCTGGCTCTTCGGCTTTGAAACAAAGATGAGCACAGTTCCCTAGAGTCGGGAACAACTAGCACATATGTGTGAGGGGAACCTTTACCTTTACCTTAATTTTGTTCCAATTGTTCATGTGATCAGGAATCTGGATTCCCTTATACTGTAAAAGGTTTGAATCTACCCTCTCTAGAAATACAAAAAGGTTTGTTAGAAGAGACATAATGCAATCCTATCCTATTTGTGTATTCTTTACACAAACAACTATCCCATATGCATCAAACTATAACACAAAATCTCCTTATTTGGCCATAATATATTCATACTGTTTGGGAAGGTAGATAGGTAGTCAACAACTATTCATAAATATATTCTGGATCCATTCATATTTGATTAACTCATTTATTTACAATATACAAGAATAAGACAAAGAATACAGTTTGTTTACTCCAATCTATTCAGTTATTTAGAAGGAACAGATAAAGAAGAGAAAAAGCTATATCCCACCATTATAAATAATGTATGATTATTTAAAGAATAATAAGCCAGTATTGGCAAAAAAAAAGTCTGACAGAGACGAAACAGAGGATTATGGATGGCAGCAATAATCAGGAGATTACACAGGTCAAGGATATAACTGACTGCACTTCAATCTTAATTTATCATTGAGTGCCGAAGTAAGTTTTAACATATTGTAATGCGATTTGAATTGAAAAACTATACTCTTTGTGTTTAACCAGAAAAAAATGTCTATATTATTTAATTACCCTGACAAGACTATGCATTTTGAACAGATGCATAATAATAGCCCTGACACAGAAAGGCCATGTCCCCATGTGCATCTAACCATGGCAGAAATATGCACTGGCAACTTCTTTTCAAGTCATGCCTTCACAATGTCACCTTCGTTACACCCTCAAATGATGAGAGAGATAAGTTTAAATAGTCCTTAGCTATACCAATACGAAATGTTTTTCTCCTTATTCCAAGGCTGTTCAAGAACAACCTCTCAGTTAATAAAATGATAGAAGCTTTGTCTCCCATTTGCTTAGAAAAAGTCAGGTAGATAGGTAATTGGGAAAGCCAATTTCAAAACCGCCTTTTTCTTCCTGTCCAGCTTTCAGCCTGGGAGATTTTACTTTTTTTTGGGGGGGGGGGTATCTACTATCCTAAGTCTGTGCAAAACTTTTACAATATGATTTACTTTGATGGTAACTTGAAAGTAATCACACTGTGCAGTGGTGGGTTTCAAAAAAATTTGGAACCTCTTCTGTAGGTGTGGCCTGCTTTGTGGGAGTGGCTTGCTGCCCATGTGACCGGGTGGAAGTGGCTTGCCACCCATGCGACTGGGTGGGAGTGGCTTGCCACCCATGTGACTGGGTGGAGTGGCCAAGATGATGTCACTGAATTCTTTGCCCCAACAGATAAACTACAATAAGATTAAAATAAGTACACAAAACAATAAAAGAGCTACTTACAGAAGGAAGATGACTGTCCTTGCCAGTCTTCAGTATCACTGACTCCAATGAATGGCCTGCATAAAGAAGAGATACAGAAATGAACTCTTCCATTGCATGCACTGCATTAGGATGAAACAAGCACACAAAACAATAAAGACAGCTACTTACAGAGGGAAGATTACTGCCTTGCTGGTCTTCTGCACACCACCACCTCACCACCTTGCTCCAATAATCTGCACAAAGAAGAGACACATAAAGGAGGACTTTAATCGCATGCACTGCATTAGGATGAAACAAGCACACAAAATAATATAAAAGGAAGGTTACTGTCCTTTTGTGTGTTGAAGTCACCTACTGACCACCTTGCTCTAATGAATGGCCTGTACAAAGAGATACAGAAAGGAAGACTTTAATTGCTTGCACTACTATATTAAAGATGAAGCAAGCACACAAAGCAATAAAACAGCTACTTATATAGGAAAGAAGACTGTCCTAGCGGTCATACTCTGTTGCCTCTTCTTCATCCTGTTAAATAATACTAACTGCGGAAGAAATAAAACAATATTGCATTCAATTGTGGTTGTAAGGTGAGGACTACACCACAGGTAACAGAAGGGACCTCTGTTTTCACCGAACAATGTACTGTCTTTTCAGGAAGGATGTCCCCCAACAAACAGGAAAGATGTAGTCTTTCATCCAAGAAGTTAGATCAAGAATGAATGTCATAGGTAGATTCACAGAGCAATACAGATTTCTTTTTCTGAAATTTAGTTCTCAGTTAAAAAAAAACAGGAGTATATGAATTAGGTCAGTACTTAGGTCGGTCCAAGTAGCTATTCAAGAGTTAGTGGTTAGAAGCAATGGTAAAGCAAGGTATGGATTTAAAACCAGAAATGTTTTTTGGCTATTTCAAAGGGAATACAATACCTATTTAATTTTACACATGTTAGCAGCTGCTGGAATTGTGTTTGCACAACAGTGGAAAAACAGAGGTATGAAAATGAATAAATATTAGAATGTGCAGGAATAAATAAATTGACAATTAAAATCAAGAATGCTTTGAATACTTTTTCATGTGGGATTTGTTTTAGCAATTGCTAACTAACAGAAACAGAAATTAGAAATCTAAAAGTATGAATAACAATTATGTATAAGGAAAGGTCACTAAAATGTAAAAGGAAATATTATTAGTACTTGATCATTATTAATGTGTAGATAACTGTGGGACATTGCACACCCACAAACTATGACAGTGCCAGGAAAACACCAAAAAATAACAATTTTCCCACAAAAGACTGCAGATGAAACCAGTTTTTTCTCCCTAACCCCAAGGACAGGAAAGACAAAGCCACTGGAATAAAAACCATCAAGGCATTGTGGGAAATTATAAAGAACAGTGCCAGGAAGGTCACAGAACCAGCAACCACCTCACAATTACCTAAACAACCAGGTATCACACAGAAACACAGAAAATCTGGAAAAGCTGCCTTGCACCAACCTGGCCTGCCCATAGAAAAGCAGCCACTTTGAGACACATAAACCATGCACCAACCTGCACACTTAAAAGGACCATATTGCATCACAAATAAAACATTTGCAAAAAGGAATAACATTTCTTGTAATAAACATATTCCATAAACAATAAATAAATAAAAATTCCCTAAAAATAATTTTAAAAAATATATTCTATAAAAAATAAAAAAGTCCTTAAAACCATTAAAAATATTCTATACACAATAAATTGCAATAAAACCATTTAAAAATATTCTATCCACAATCCTTTTAAATGTATTGAGTATAGAATTTTTTTAAATGGTTTATTTTAATTTATTGTTGATAGAATATTTTTTTAAAAGGGCTAGTTTAGTGCAGGTGGGGAAGCGAACGAGCTGCGATGGAACGGGCAGGGCAAGCGAGCGATTGGGCCAGGGCAGGCATTCTGGAACTTGCTTTCGGGTCCACAGGTGGAACCTCTTGTAACCGGTTTGGTAGATTTGATGAACTGGTTCTACTGAACCTGTGTGAACCAGTAGCAACCCACCTCTGACGCTGTTTCATAAGCAATATTCCTTTCTAAAAGGGGCAGATACTGTAACAGAAGAGGCTCCATGAGTAAAACAAGGTACCTTAGCCAAAAAAAAATAATATCACACCATCTCCTTGGTGTGAAATGTCTCATAGAGACATTTGTCTCTATGTCTCGATATTAACATCGACAGCTCCCACTTGATGAACTTGGCCCTGTCCAATATGTTATACACGAGGCTAGACCTGCTACAGCTACGAGAGTCCCCCCTCTCGCAGTTATGGCCTCCTGCCCTTTCGAGGGCCCACCTTGAGGACGGGTTCATTAACCCAGAGAGGTGGAGGAAGCGCACATTGAGGGGTTTTTTAATTAATTGCTTTTTAAAAATTGTAAGGGGTTCCAGGGATGGGGGGGGGAACAGGTCAGGAGGGATGGGAGAGCCAGGCATCTAGGTGTGGTCGAAGGAGGAGGGAGCGGAGTGGGGGAGGAGAGGGAAGAGAGCATTCCTGTGCAGGGCTCTTTGATACCAACGGTCGTGGGGAGGGGCAGGTGCGAGGACAGATCAAGAGCGCGTAGTCGGTTGGGAGACCGGGGTTTTTGGTCATACCCGGTCGTTTGTACCAACCCCTGCATACTAGGTGGTCAGGATCTACAGACCCAAGGCCTGAGACTGCTGTTATGCAACGCGAGGTCCGTTGTCAATAAGGCCCCCCTCATCCACGATCTAATTTTGGAGGGGGAGCCGGACCTCGCAGGAATAACTGAGACCTGGCTGGGCCACGAGGGAGGCTTACCCCTCGTGGAAATGTGCCCGCCAGGTTATCGAGCATTTCACCAGCCTCAGGCCCAGGGAAGGGGCGGTGGGGTAGCAGTGATTATCCGGGAAGACTTGGAGCCGAGAGAGTTCACTGTGCCACAGACATCCGGGTGTGAGTCCCTTGTCGTGAGATGGGGCCCAGGGAGGCAGTTGGGCCTGCTGATAGTATACCTGGCTCCTCGCTATACATCAGCGGCCCTGCCTGAACTCCTCGAGCTGATCTCATCGGTGGAGGTTGAGACCCCCAAACTTTTAGTGATGGGAGATTTTAATCTGCCGTCGATGGGAGAAGCGTCTGAGGGGGTTCGGGAGTTCATGGCTTCCATGACAGCCATGGACCTGACCCAATTAATTCAGGGCCCTACTCACGAGGGAGGCCACACGCTGGACCTTGTCTTTGTCTCTGGCCAGTGGACGAGTGATCTGGGAATAGGGGATCCAACTATTATTCCCCTGTCATGGTCAGATCACTCACTTCTCCGGCTTGACTTCCCCGGTGCTACCCCCCGCTGCGGGGAGGCGGAACCGGAAGGTATTAGATGGTTCCGCCCCAAGCGCCTGATGGAACCAGATAGGTTCCAGACGGAACTTGGGCCACCTCCTGTGGACCTGACCCGCCCCCGAGTGGAGGACCTGGTAGACGCATGGAATAGTGCGACTACCGGGGCCCTAGACCGGGTGGCGCCTTTGCGGCCTCTCCTGCGGCGACGAACCACCCTGGCCCCTTGGTTTACCGAGGAGCTAAGGGTGATGAAACGCCACAAGAGACGCCTAGAGAGTCGTTGGAGATCCTCCCGTTCCGAATTTGACCGAGCACAGGCACGAGCCTATTTGAGGATGTACCTTGTGGCATTAAGAGCGGCCAAACGTCAACATTGCGCCGCTCTTATTGCGTCCGCAGATAACCGCCCTGCCGCCCTGTTTCGGGTGACTCGCTCTCTCTTGTTTGAGAGACCGCGGGAAGCCCCTTTACAGGGCAGAGCAGAGGAGTTTGGGAAATATCTACAGGACAAAGTCGCTCAAATCCGGATGGGATAGGCCCCTTTCAGTGGTCCAGTTGAGACGCCCGAGGCGAGTCTTGAGGGACCGCTCTGGGAGGAGTTTGACTCGGTTGCCATCGAGGATTTGGACAGGTTGCGTGGACGTCTGCGACCTACCACATGTTTATTGGACCCGTGTCCCTCCTGGCTTGTACTGGCATGTCACGATGTTAAAAAGTTTGCTAGGCCTGAACTGCCTAAACTGACATTCAAGAGTTAAACTAAGAAAGCTTTATTGCGCAGGTCATAAAACAAAAAAGGTTCTTATCTGAAAGTGATTTATTGCGCACGCGTTACACATTCCAAATTCCTCTCTTCTTTGTTCGGCAGCCAACTTTTGGCTGACGAAGCTTTTCATTATCAAAATGTAACCAATTAGTTATTTCTGTTTTCATTCACTTTTATTATTTTATTATTAAAGTTTGTTTATTAATTAGAATACTTTTAAAGACTTATTTTTTTCTCAATATCTCAAAAGATATGCGGAAGGGAATCAGCCACGGTCCATCGATCTCCAACAGGGTGTTTTTTTCCCTGACAACTTGGTAGCAGAGTTTTGGCTTTTGATGATACAAGCTGAGATGGCTACAATTTATGGCTGTATTTTCCTTCATGCTATCTAAAGATAACCGACTAAGCCTAATTAGCAATGTCGAAGAGAAAGAAAAGAAAAAAACACGGACATGGAAAGCACTTGAAAGAATCCATTCCCTCGGACACAGAGGAGCAAGATTCTTCAGGTGCCGAGCCAGAAATGGGGGAAGGAGTTACAGAAGGCAAGATCTACGGACTGAGGTCAGTAAATGTCCCTCATTATCAAGATACAATTAATGAACGGCAAAAGTCTAAACGGCAACTGCCGGCAGAGGAAAAATCCTCCCACGCAGAAAGCAAAGTTTATGAAATCTCCCCAGATGAGCAAGAAATGCAAAGCTATCTAGATCAAATAGAACTGTTTGAAAAATATGCTAGGGAGGCGAGAGTGTGTTTTGAAGAGATAAGGCGAAGTAGAAGAAGCTCCCCCACTCCCAAAATGTCTGAGGACGCCATCTTGTCTTCTTCAAAACAACAGCCTAAGACACACCCCACAGAGTTCATTGGTCAATTAGAACAAAGAGACATGTACACGTCACCGAGGTCACGTGGTCCCTTTGAGCCCATTGAACTTCCGCATATGTATAGAGGGCTGCAGTCAAGAAGTGAAGCTGCACTGCCATCTGCTGGCGGAGAAAAATCATTACAGCAAAAGGTGATGAGTTTTAAAGAATTAGCTATGAGTCCTTTAGAAGCCAAAACTTTGTCTCCAAAGGTTAAGTCTTCAACACCCCCTGGCGGTGTGGAATTCTCCCTAGATGGAAAAAGGCAAAGCCAAAGGCGAATTCGAGGAAGCCAATTTGATGTTGCCACGCAAAGGCCAATGATGCAACCCCAGCATCCCCTGGTTCAACAACCAGATTTGCAACCAGAGCAACAAATTGTTCCTCAGCAGGTATTCACAGTCACCCCCTTGACTGGTGAGTCCAAATTAAAGGAGTCAGGAGAGAATTATAAAGCCTGGGTCAGTGAAATTGCGCTCTTGCTTCGAAGAGAAGGCACATATTCCATGATTTTTAATCCTCCTCCTCCACCGTGGACGCCTGCAATAAGAAACCTCGAAAACAGAGCAATCACGACTTTACTCATGTCAATGGAAATTGAGATCCAAGGTATCTTTCCACCTGATGCAACTGCCCAAGAAATATGGGCTATTTTGGAAGATTGCTACAGGCCCGTTTCAATTGAATCCTCATGTTTGCTCATGTCTGAGTTCCATGGTTCGAAGTTGAAACCTGGTGAACGAATTGGTGGACATTTGACCAAACTGAAAAGAATGAGAAGTGAATTGAGACAAAATGGCCATGTAATCGATGATATCCAAATGATTAGCATCATCATTAACTCATTGAATTATGAATGGAAAGATGCTGTTGCAAAGATTAACTACGTGCCTATTGCTCAACGCACAGTTAACCACGTTTGCAGACTTTTAGTGGAAGACGAAGCTATCAGGTTAGCTACCCCACATCTGCAACGGCCTCCAGCACCAAAGGCTCCAGCCAGACGTCCCTTCCGAGGAAGAGGCTACGCTCCAAGGATGCCAAAATGCTACACCTGCAACCGTGTGGGACATGACACCCGGGATTGTCCCCAACGAGTTCCAGCTCCCGCCACGTACCAGCCCAGAGGAACAGATTCCAGAGGCAGAGGTAGAGGCGGAAGACAAGGTCGTCGTGGTCCAAGGCGTGATCCACAAGCTCCGCTTGCAACACTGGCCATAACCAACGTTCCACAACCTGATCCAAAGTTCGACAGACGTCTTTTGTGGACTTTAGATAGTGGAGCAGCTGTGCACGTTACCCACAGAAGGGAACTTTTCACAGAGATGGGCGAACCAGAGCCCGAGTATCGAGAACTGTATTCCTTCACCAACCACACTTGCAAGGTTATGGGAAAAGGAACTGTTTACATTGAAGAACTCGATACACACATCCCTGATGTTTATTACATACCTTCAGCAACCAGTAATTTGCTTAGTCAAAGTCACTTGTCTAGAGATTTAAAGTTCCAGGTTCACCACCTCGAAAAAGCAAGTTACTTAGTTAAAGATGGAGATATTGTTGCTGAAACCATGCTGATTGGTGGTGTTTATTACTTAAAGCCAAAGCCTAAAGGGCAAGCACAGGCAAGTATGCAAACTCCAAAAAGGCACAACGCAGACCCAGAGAGAGTTGTCCCAGAGAGAGAAAGCGTTACTGTGCCAAAGGCTCCTAAAGCCAACAAACAAAGAAAACAGAAACAGATTGCTCAGAGCAAGCCTGAGGGTCCTCATGAAACTGTTAATGTTGAGAATTCACTAACTGGTAAACCTTTGCATTCCAGGTGTATTCACAAGTGGCACAGAAGATTGGGGCATGCCAGTTTCCGTGTTCTTAGAAAGATGCCGGAGTTCGCAAAAGGTTTGGATCTAAAGGGGTGTAAGGTGTTTTTGGATTGTGCGGTTTGCAAAAAGGCTAAATCCAAGGCGGCTGCAATTCCCAAACACGCTACACGCCGGTCAACACGCATTTTTGATTTGGTACACACTGACATAGTGGGTCCTTTCCCACCAACACTTGGTGGCAGAAAGTATTTTTTAACAATTGTAGATAATCATTCTAGATATGGATTTGTATATCCTATGAGAGAGAAATCTGAGACCTTTCAGATCTTTAAAGACTTTGCAGCGTTTGTTTCTACACAATACCAAGTTCGCATCACCAGAATCCAGAGTGACCGTGGTGCAGAATTCATGTCTCAGCGTTTCCAGGACTGGATGCGTAAGAATGGAATTCTTCATCAGACATCTGCTCCATATACACCGGCTCATAACGGAGTCGTAGAAAGAAGACAAGGGGTTCTACAAACCATGATGCGTTGTCTTCTAGAAGATGCCAATCTCAGTAACGCATACTGGGGTGAAGCAATCAAATATGCAAATTACATTGTCAACCGTACTTGGAGCAGTGTAATCAATCAAACTCCTTTCTACATGCTGTATGGCTACAAGCCTAATCTCAAGAACCTCCATATTTTTGGTTCATATGCTATGGTGAACACTCCTATAACTCAAGGACCAAAGAGACTAAGATTTATGGGTATTGATGATAATTCAAAATGGTACAAATTCATTGATACTAAACATGTGATTGTCATTTCACAATCTGCTAATTTTGAGGAAGATATTGACTGGTCCAGGATTCATTCCAATGATCCTGAAGTTTATTTTCCTAGAGATGGTGTTCCAGATGCCACGCAGCCTGATGACAATTCGCAGGCAGATATTCCTTCTACCAGTTCTTCACAACCTGATGTTCCGTCTTCTCAAGCCGCGGATGCTGATGCTAGCGACGAACGTGAGGACGAGGATGAAGAAGAAGAAGAAGAAGACTGGTCTGTTGTTCCTAGACGCTCCAAGAGGGCCACAAAAGGAATCCCTCCACAACGTTATTCATGGCAACTGACAAAAACACCAGTACCTTTGATTTGCAACGTTACTCTTCCTCCAGAGACATTCACACAAATCAAACAGCTTCCTGATTCAGAACAAGACAAATGGTATGATGCAATGCAGGATGAAATGGACAGTTTAAAGAAACTTAATGTATTCACACCTGCAAAACCTCCAGCAAACAAGAAAGTCATTGGCACCCGATGGGTCTACAGAATCAAGAAGAAACCAAATGGTGAGTCTTTATACAAAGCCAGACTGGTAGCTCAGGGTTTCGCTCAACGTTATCCTGAGGACTACACAAACACTTACTCACCAACAGTCAGAACTGAAAGTGTAAAAATTGCCTTAACCACTGCAACTATTCTTGGTTTAGAAGTTTTTCAATTTGATGTGGACACAGCTTATCTACATGCAGACCTAGATGAAGAGATCTACGTGAGAAGCCCTCCAGGATTCCGAAAGCAAAAAGGGGATACCTGGTTCCTGAACAAAAGTCTTTATGGTCTGAAACAGTCAGGTTTAATGTGGTATTTATGTCTTACTGACAAACTAAATTCAATGGGCTTTATTAAGTCCGAAACTGATGAATGCGTGTTCACAAAAAGATCTAACAATGCATATGAGATAATTCTTGTTTATGTTGATGATATTGTTTATATTGGTCCAAATAAGAAAATGAGTGAGATTTTTGCTAAAAGTTTGCAGAGATACTTCACACTAAAATCTTTAGGACACATTAGCACTTATTTAGGTGTTCAAATTGAAAAGACACAGAAGGGGTTCAGTCTTTCACAAGAAGAGAAAATTGACCACATTCTACATCATTGCAACATGAAAGATGCTAGCACAACAAAGACACCCATGCAAACAGATTTTCACAACTTAACACATGAACCAAGTCCTGAGTTCGAGGATCAAACACTTTATCGTTCAGTCTTTGGTTCACTATTATACATTAGTAGTTGGACCAGACCTGACATCGCACTTAGTGTTAATCTTTTATCACGACACGTAGGTAAGGCAACACAATTTCATTGGTCATGCATTAAGAAGTTGTTGAAATACCTAAAACACACTAAACACATGAAGTTATTGCTAGAACCAACACACACTGATCAACCAAAGTTGATTTGTTTTGCCGACGCCGACTGGGCGAGCGACAAGAAGTCACGCAAAAGCACTTCTGGTTACATGATGTTCCTAAATGGTTGTCCTGTTTACTGGCAAGTGAGAAAACAGAGTTTTGTTTCATGTTCATCTACTGAAGCTGAATATGCTTGTGTTTCAGATGCTTGTAATTCTCTAACGTGGTTTGATGCTTTGATCACAGATATCTGGACACGTCCGATTCGACCAATCACCGTGATGGAAGATAATGTATCTGTTGTCTATATTTCTGAGTCACATTTCACAGGTTCTAGGTCCAGACACATTGACATTCGTTATCAAAACACAAAGCAATTAGTTAAGCAAGGTTTTGTTAAATTGCAATATGTTTCTACACATGATCAGATCGCAGACATGCTTAACAAACCACTCGCCGCAAATCAACACGAGTATCTGCGAAAGAAGATGTGCCTTAATTGATGATTTGATGACGTCAGCCCAGACTAGCAAAAGAAGGGGTGTCACGATGTTAAAAAGTTTGCTAGGCCTGAACTGCCTAAACTGACATTCAAGAGTTAAACTAAGAAAGCTTTATTGCGCAGGTCATAAAACAAAAAAGGTTCTTATCTGAAAGTGATTTATTGCGCACGCGTTACACATTCCAAATTCCTCTCTTCTTTGTTCGGCAGCCAACTTTTGGCTGACGAAGCTTTTCATTATCAAAATGTAACCAATTAGTTATTTCTGTTTTCATTCACTTTTATTATTTTATTATTAAAGTTTGTTTATTAATTAGAATACTTTTAAAGACTTATTTTTTTCTCAATATCTCAAAAGATATGCGGAAGGGAATCAGCCACGGTCCATCGATCTCCAACAGGGTGTTTTTTTCCCTGACATGGCATCCTGGGAGGTTAAGCGCAACTGGCTCCTGGGCCTAGTGAACGCTTCGTTGGGTGAGGGGTTTCTGCCGGCCGCCTTGAAAGAGGCGGTTGTGAGGCCTCTGCTCAAGAAGCCTTCCCTGGACCCATCGGATCTAGTCAATTATCGTCCAGTCTCCAACCTTCCTTTTTTAGCGAAGGTTGTAGAGAGTGTGGTGGCACAACAGTTCGGTTTGGCTCCTACCTCTCTGGCCGGACGCAACGTGTGTTGGCAGGGGAGCAGAGATCGACCCGGAGCCCCCTCACGTGTGGGGTGCCTCAGGGGTCGGTGCTCTCGCCTCTCCTGTTCAACACATACATGAAACCGCTGGGCGAGATCATCCGTGGTTTGGGGGTGGGATATCATCTGTATGCTGATGATACTCAGCTATACATTTCCACCCCGAACCACCCCAACGAGGCTGTTGAAATGATGTCCCGGTGTTTGGAGGCCGTACGGGTCTGGATGGATGGCAACCGACTAAAACTCAACCCTTCCAAGACGGAGTGGCTGTGGCTTCCGGCCTCCCGGTTCAACCAGTTGCTTCCATCTCTGGCCATTGGGGGCGAGCAACTGGCCCCCATGGAATGGGTGCGCAATTTGGGCGTCCTCCTGGATGCCCGGCTGTCCATGGATGACCATGTAACAGCCGTGGCAAGGGGGGCGTTCCATCAGGTTCGCCTGATGCGCCAATTGCGCCCCTTATTGGACCGGGATGCCCTACGCACAGTCACCCATGCGCTAGTGACGTCTCGCCTGGACTACTGCAATGCTCTCTACATGGGGCTTCCCCTGAGATGCACTCGGAGACTGCAGTTGGTCCAGAACGCGGCCGCGCGGGTGATTATGGGGAGGACTAGATACTCCCCTGTAACACCTCTCCTGCGCGAGCTGCACTGGCTTCCTGTAGTCTACCGAGTGTGTTTCAAGGTTTTGATTATGATCTTTAAAGCGCTTCATGGCACAGGACCTAGTTACATGCAGGATCGCATCCTGCCCCATACATCCCTACGACCAATCCGCTCACACAGAGAGGGACTTCTTCGGGTGCCGTCCGCTAAACAGTGTCGGGGGGCGACACCCAGGAGCAGAGCCTTCTCTGTGATGGGCCCAGCCCTGTGGAATGACCTCCCCCGTGACATCAAGATTATTTCCGATCTCCGCTCCTTCCGTGTACAGCTGAAGACCCACCTCTTTCAATTATCTGGCCTGGCTCAACCGTAAATTTTTTTTTTCTCTTATTCCTCCTGACAGTCCATTTAAATTTTTTAAATTTTTAAATTGTGTTATTACTAATGGGGTATTTTAATGGTGATTTTTAACTGTCTAAATGTGATGTAATTTGTTACCTCCTCCGTGCATGTATGCATGTATGTCTTTGTATATGTGTATGTTTATGTGTTTGTACATATGTTTTATGTTTTATATGTTTTATTGTACGCCGCCCCGAGTCCTGTCTGGAAAGGGAGCGGCTAATAAATTCAAATTTATTATTTATTATTATTATTATTAGATGAAGTCAATGCAACCTACACAAACCTAGCTTTTATATTACTAGCATATAATAGTTTAACTAGCAGGTAAGATCGTGAAACGGTTCCAAGTAATAATTACACAGAATCCTTCCTACAAGGTCACAGTGACAAATACTGGCTTCCACAATACAAGCACTGTGTGTAAATGTACACAAATGTTCTAATGACAAGCATGATTTGATTACAGTAGCAGTCAAACAGAAAAGAGAGATAAAGCTTAAAGGCATTTAACTTTAGAAGAGAGATGTTGAAAGACACGGAGACCTCAGGAAGCTAACTGCTTTTGAAAAAGTTTATCTGATTTGGGGCCAAATTGGAGATCAGCAGGAGGGGTCGAACTGCTGAAAATGGGTGAGCTTGCCCACCCCCATTTTGCCACTATTGACATGGCTCATTTGCATCCCGTGGTTGCCAAGCAACTATGTGGGCTTCTCAGCCAGGACTAAATGTTGCAGATGATTCTGGACCATACCTCAGTGCTTAAGCTCTTCCAATTTTCTACCTGAATTGTCTTTCCAGCAGCAAGCCGAAATGGGAATTGCTAACAAACATACATGCAGTTGCTGCATAGGCAGAATCATCAACTTGCTCACTATGAGCGACTAGAAGTAGGCAAACGGTTGTCCACAAGGCCTCTTTTTTTCCCCCTGCCAGAGTTAATGGAGCTACAATTACAGAGGCTTCAAGCATCCACTTCATCCTTTTGAGTGGGAAGGAGGGAAGGTCTGTCCTTGTCCAGTACGCTGATATCAAATCTTTGCCAGCCATGCCCGCCAGACCTCAGGGTGGACAGAAAGTCACAATCCATCCCACAGGCCACACTACTGTCATGCAGAACCTTTTTCATTTCTTCCTTTTCACTCTCCACCATTTTAGAAGAACACATTTTTAATGGGCAGATTTCTAACAAAAAGCCTCTAAGGAAAATTTTCCCTTCCTTTCTTTCTTTAATATTTTCCGACATGTGGAGCTCTTCTCTGCAAGATTAAAGTATGTCATTCTGGAATTCAATTCCAAGAGTTTTCAAATAGAACTTCTTTAGAAGAGTGTTTTAGAATACATGTTGATGCTGTTTTTTGACCTTACTTTAATTGTTCCCCTGTGTGGAACGTCCTGATGTTTCACTTCTATTCTATCTTTTATTACTTTGAAGCCTCTGTCACCAACAATGGTGTCTTCTTTTAATTTAATAAAAGCAGAAGAACCCAAGGAGATGGCAGAGCCATTAGAGACAAGATTGTATAATGAAAGACAAGACATACCCACATTTGATAGTTTCCTTATAAAGAAGGAGAGGACTTACAATCGAAAGGCTAGATGTATATGCCTTATTCTTGAGACTTATTTTTTTCCTCATAGAGATAAAAAGCATTGTCAAGTTTTTTTTTCACTCAAATTGAGAACGGCCAACAAAAAAAATGCAAAAATCATTGCTCAAAATTGCTTGGTAAAACATTATTCCTTGCTGTGTAGCCCTATACTTAACCTTTCAAAATGTACTTGTAAGAGATTTTCCTCTCTTCCAGGTATAAAAGCTTTATGTCTTCAAGTGGCAAATAATCCAGGTTCCAGGGTAGGGTATTTTTTTAAACTTCTTTTGATGCTAAAACAAGAGAGAGAAAATGCGTGTAACAACATTAGAAGACCTATTCTGGAGAGGAAGGAGAAATGCCATTTTTTCATGCTTATTGAAAGCAAAGGCTACAATAACAATTTACTTTGACCTTTGTAGGAAATGCCAACACTGAAATATTACTAAGATGATCCAGTTCAGAGTGCTTGTTTTGTAACTTCTTTAAAGAATCAGGACATAAAACACAAAGATTTGATAGAGACTCAGAGTAATAAAAGACAAAAGCACATCTCCTTTTAAAAAAAGAAACATAACCGAAGCAAATAGCTTCAGAGTTTTGTAATCTATCAGGTTATATATCATAGAGCGTGAATTCTAAAAATCTAAAGCACATCTCAGTGTATCATGATGATACACCAATACAAACCTGGGTTTAGATGGATGAGTTTGAGAAACCAGGATGCAACTGGGTAGGATATTTCAGTTCAGTTGTTTCTAGGGGTGAGATCCTTTGACAACTAGTTCTCTATGTGTGTGCAGTATAAAAAACATTTACCTTCCGGATTACTGCTTGGGAAGGAAAACAGCTAAGGCGCAGCTATCCATTCTGCCACACAACTCATCTGAGAAGATAAAGATTGGTAAAGCTGGGTGGGCGGGCCCACTTGCTCCCAGCTGATCTTTTGCTCTCAGCTGATCTTTGGAACTACCAGTTTCGCCAAACCGTTCTGAACCAGTAGAATCTCACTCCTGGTTGTTTCATAAAGTAACCATCAGGAGCATCTTTCAGAACTGTTCCTGCATCTGCATTTGCTCTTTTGAAAATGCAGGTAGTTCTCGACTTACAATCAGAACTGGGATCAGAATTTTCATTGCTAAACAAGGTGGTTGTTAAGTGAGTCATGTCTGATTTTATAACCTTTTATGCCATGGTTGTTAAGTGAATAATGATGGTTTCTCCTATTCAACTTCCCCGACAGTTGCCTTTTGCCCCTTCACCAGTCCATCTATTCCCTCTTCATTGCTAAGCAAGGTGGTTGTTAAGTGAGTCATGTCTGATTTTATAACCTTTTATGCCATGGTTGTTAAGTGAATAATGATGGTTTCTCCTATTCAACTTCCCCGACAGTTGCCTTTTGCCCCTTCACTAGTCCATCTATTCCCTCTAGAACAGCATGGCTAGCTGAGGAATTCTGGGAGTTGAAGTCCATGAGTCTGCTAAGATTGGACACCTCTGCTCTAGAAACAGACATGCCAACCCATCTCAAATTCTTGCCAGCTTACAACATCAGCGGCAAGCTTATTTCTTTTCCCTTTTACTTTTTATTTCTTTTTCTTCAATCATTTGCTGCAAGTATATACTACAAGTCCATCTTTATCTTCTGAAGTTTATTTATTTATTTGTCAACCATGTACAAGATAACAAGTATAAGTATGAACATAAACATGAACAAAGGAAGTAAATACAGATAAATGGGGACAGTAGGACAGGGACGGTAGGCACGCTGGTGCGTTTATGCACGCCCCTTTATTGACCTCTTAGGAATGGGGTGAGGTCCATGGTAGACAGGTTGAAGTTGAAGCTGTGGGGGTTAGAGGATGTAACAACGGAATCAGATAGAGCATTCCAGACGTTGACCACTCAGTTGCTGAAGTCGTATTTTCTGCAATCGAGTTTAGAGCGGTTTACCTTGAGTTTGTATCGATTGTTTGCCCGGGTATTATTGTAGTTGAAGCTGAAGAAGTCGTTGACAATTTTGTGCACTATGCTTAGATCAAACCACAGGCGGCACAGTTCCAGATTGTCCAAGCCCAAAATTTCAAGCCTTCAAGTTCTTGGAAGAGGCACCAAATACATTCCATACACTGCGGTAATATCGTTAGAGCATATCTCTGTCACTGCAGATAAGATTCATTTAGATTTATATCCCATGTGAACATTTGGCCAAGAAGTCTTCTGACAGAGGCTTTTTTTCTAAATAAATTTTTGAAAAGTAGATGGAGGGCAAATATGAGCATCCTGTTAAATATTTTCCAACAAGCCTAAAAAGTCTACATGCAAAGAACATCTTTTTTTTCCTTTGAAAAACAGGGCCTCCCCCCCAAGAAGCTGCAATTGGTTCAAAATGCCACATTTGATAACAAATGGAAATCACCATAATTAGGTTTACGCTCACATTGCAGGCACTTGCATTGGGTGTCACAAAGTTTTTGTGTACAATTCAAAGTGTTGGTGTAAATTCAAAGTGCAATTCAATTCAAAGTGCTGGTGTGAATCTAGAAAGCCCTATGGCTTGACTCTTAGCTCTTTGCAGGACGTTTTCCATGTGGAACTGACCTGCCTGACCCATCCAGTACATACACTCCAACAAAATCTTTTAATAGTTTCATCAGATAAGGGGGCAAGGGGCACAGACACTGCTTTTTAATTGCAGCCCTGTACTTTATATTAGCATCCTTCTGGAGATCAGCTTCCTGGTCTCATTATTGGCTTCCCAGAAGAGAGTAAAAATGGAACAGTGTATTTGGAGACTGAGGAATATTTTTTAAATATTCTTTTCACTTTGATTTCTTTTCTTTTGTTTTTACTCTCTGTAATTTTAATCTGTATTTATGGTACATTTATGATACCTCACATGGTTTTATGGATTTAAACAGCTAGAAATTGTGTGTGTGTGTGTGTGTGTGTGTGTGTGTGTGTGTGTGTGTGTTGTATTTGTGCTGATAAATAAAGGGAGACTAGTATGGATCCATTTCAAGCTATTTAGCTCTCATCAGCTAGCCATACCCTTACTGGGATTCGAACCTGGGCTGTGTTACATATTAGGCAGATTTGTTAGCCACTAAGCCACAGGCTCTCCTCCTGTATCAGCTGAGCCAGGGAAATAGGTATGTATTTGTGTTACAACCCCTGGTATGCCCAAATATGGGAGGGAGCTCACTACTCCCTCTTTCTGTCATTCGGCTCATCACAGAAAACCACCCAGGCAGAAAACCATTTTTATTTTTAATGTTGCCTTTTTATATTCGTGTTGTATAAATAAATAAATAAATAAATAAATAAATAAATAAATAAATAAATAAATAAATAAATAAATAAATAAATAAACAAACAAATAAATAAATAAATAAATAAATAAAGAATGAATAAATAAATAAAATAAAATAATAAAATAAAATAAAATAAAAAGGCAACATTAAAAATAAAAATATGGGTTTCTGCCTGGATGGTTTTCTGTGATGAGCTGAATGACAGAAAGAGGGAGTAGTGAGCTCCCTCCCATATTTGGGCATACCAGGGGTTGTAACACAAATACATACACATACACATACACATACACATACACACAGAGAGACACACACAGAGACACACAGACACACACACACACACACACACACACAAATAGTAAAGCAAAGTAAAATTAGTAACTGTAAGAGCCAGAGGAAAAGCATTGGAATCGTACTACACAAAGGAGGCAACAGTCCCAGTGATAATTCATTATGGCTACTGACCAACAACTTGAAAACAAGAGTGTGAATGTAGGTGATGCTTCTGATGAGGAACCCCAAATTTTAACTGATTTGTTCAGAAGACTGAACCAGCTAAATTGCACCTCTGGGACTTCTTGAACTTTGCTTCGGAGCCCATATATTGGATATGGCAATAAATTAAAAATATGTACTTTATTCCAGAATGTATACAAAAGCAGATCAGTTGTGATGCTGTAAGTCTCCCAGACTTTCCTTGCGGAGAGATGGATGGCAAACAAATTTAATAAATAGATAAATAAACTAATTGTGTGACAAAGTAAGGGCAATTTTACAATTCCAAAATTCTGTTGGATATATCCTTGCAAGGGGAAGGAAGGAAGGAAAAAAAGGTTTCCCCATCTAAGGTGTGAATTTTCCCTCTCCAGTCAGAGGAGATGGACCTCAGACAGTCAGTATATGCCCTCTCTGCGGGCACATGACCCATCGCGCCACCTCAGCTCCACCCGCATGCGCACATGCCTCCCGCCTGCCAGCTGATTTTCAGGACTCTGCCGTGCATGTGCGGGGGATGGGGCACATGTGGGAGACAGGTGCACATTTGCAAGGAGGCACACGCATGTGCAGGGGAGGGGCAGCTCAGGCCCCCGCGGCCCGTTTTTGCTACTGGGAGGGCTACTAGGGCCAAAACGGGGTCATGGGTGCATGTGCTGAGTATGGGAGTCACGTGGGGCTGTGCCTGCATGGGGGGAGGCCATGTGGGGGTGTCATAATGCCCATTATGTGCACTGTCCCATAATGCACTGTGTCACATATGCAGTGCATTATGGGTGCTGGCATGTGCACGCACTGTCACACACAGACACGCTTTTGGCATGCAAGGACAAAAAGGTTAGCCATCACTGGTATATACTGTTGAAGAGCAACAGCATTGGCATCAAATTACATTCAGTAGCTAAAAGTTACAGTGGAAGAGGTGTGAAAATGCAGGTTTTGAAACATTTATGCCTAATGAGATATGTGATGTACAGCAAACCTTCTGAATAGGACCCTGAAGAATAAACCATTAAATCAAAACTCTTGCCCTGCTGTTGCAACGATGCACTCTAATTCCTTCGTTTTGCTCTCCTTCTCCTCTTAGCCAAGATATTTAATCCACTGCTCCATCGAGATTCACAAGTTGCTGTTCTGCAAGGCATTCATTTGAAACTAAATGGCCAAGGATTAAAACATATTTGCACAGCTGGCAAAAAACCCTCCTCACGAGAGTATAATAAAATTGAACATTGTGAGGCAAGGACCAGATGTGTCAGGTTAGATTTCATTAAACCCAAGTGCTATTAAAGACCACTTTCTATTGGTGAGATTATTCTGTCTCCTCCCCTTAGTTTTGGGGTAGATTTATTTCATTGACGGGAGACACACATACACACAAACACAGAAAAAGAAGCCGCATAAGCAGGACTGTTTCCTTGCTTTGACATAATTTTGCAAAAGTACATAGGCTTCCCAGACCTATTCTGCCTCCTCCATGCCTTTTCTTCCTTCCTTCCTTCCCTTCCTTTCCTTTCCTTTCCTTTCCTTTCCCTTTCCTAACAAACTAAAGTAGGAAGCAAACAGCTGACCCAACAGGGACCAGAACAGATGCTTATGCACACAGAGAAGGATGGAGTTTTGAAAGGTCACTTCATATACTGTACAGATAAAGAACCACTGAGTGTGTGTTTGTGTGTGTGTGTGTGTGTGTGTGTG
Source organism: Natrix helvetica (assembly GCF_964273705.1). NCBI lineage: Eukaryota > Metazoa > Chordata > Lepidosauria > Squamata > Natricidae > Natrix > Natrix helvetica. The sequence goes on from NC_138552.1 coordinate 148,626,470, forward strand.
TGTGTGTGTGTGTGTGTGAAAATGTAGCATGGCTCACCAAGATTAAAACGGGAATAATGCCTGGGAAAGAAGATGATACCTGTCTCCCTGAAAGGACAACCCATTGCTTCTGGGTTTTATCTAACACTCTCTGCAAAAGATTGTGAAAGCTTAACACCAGTCTTGAGACTATAAGTCTTAGAAAGATTAGATTAGATTAAAAGAGTTGGAAGGGACATTGTAGGCATCTAGTCCAACCCCCCAACCCAGAGGTGGGTTTCTACCAGTTCAGACCAATTCGGCCAAATAGGTAGTAACTTGGCCTGCCACTCCCCCAAACCAGTTCTCTCTGCAGTGCCACAGGGGCTCCCATCTTGATTTTGTTGCTTTTGCGCATGCTCCGCTTTTAGTACTGCACATGTGCACATCAAGAGCATTCACACAGCACGTCCTTGAGCGAACCGGCAGTAGCAGCAGCCCTGCCCCAACCCCACCCCCGCTCAAGCAGGAGATGCTACCCCGTTTCTAACAAATACTAGTCCAGTCTCTTCTTGAAATCCTCCAGTGATGAAGCTCCCACAACTTCTGAAGGAAAGCTGTTCCATTGATTGATTGCTCTGTCAAAAGTTCTCCTTATTCCTAGGTTGAATCTCTCCTTGTTCAGTTTCCATCCATTGTTCCTCAGACTTTGGGTGCTTTGAAGAATAGCTTGATTTTCTTCTCTGCCCTTCCCTCCTTTGCCTCTCCTTTCTCCCTCCCTGGTTTAGGGCACAGGATTTTGCCATCACTTACCAGACTTGGAAAGCTCAGTTTTATAATCTATTATGTATCTCGGTAAGACAGAGCAAGCCTGGTTTAATTCTTAAGCCATGTACACACCCAATTTACTTAAAGATGACGATCAGTATAGTTCTGATGTCAGCCATGTTGAGGTAGCATTTGTATAAATTATTTTTTAAAGTCCTCTGTTTCTAACGAATCCTAATCCACCACCTTTTCCACATCAGAAGATGCAGCAGAAGCCAGGGACACAAGTAGGAAGAAACAATTATATAAGAATCAGATCAACAATGAACGAATATGTTACTTATCTCAACATGTTCACTATCATCAAGGTACTACTTCTCTATCTTTTTTTTAAGGTGGGTTATACATATTTATCAAAAACATTTATGGACCATCATGTAAGCCATCTGCAAACTTCTTAATTTCTAAGATCACTCCAGATGGCGGTGTTAAGGCAAACAGCTGATTCCCCAGCCTTCATATCACTTTTACTTATTAGTGGGAACTGACAATTCTTCATACATTGATCCTTCAGGAAATAAATGCATTTCATTTTCAGGTTTACAAGCCACAGAGCACATTTATTTATTGAGAAAATGTATTTGACTGCCCAATTCACCCATAGTGGCTCCAGGTGACTTATAGAAGTACAATCCCAAATACAAAACCCTTCACATCTGTAACAAAAAAAAAAAAGCCAAACCAAGCACTTGATGGGCTCCATATCTCCCTGGGTTCCCCAGAACTGCTGACAAAACCATATCTTCAGGATCTTTCAAAATAATATCAAGATGGGGGGGGGGGCAATCTTATTTCCGTAGGGTTGATGTTCCACAAGAAAGGAGCCACCACAGAAAAGACCCTCCTTTTTAGTCCTACTGGATGGCCATTTTAAGAGAGGGGACTCTTAAAGTACTTTATTCTCCCCACTCTGGTAGGTTGGGTTGATTAATTGGGAAAAGACAGTCCTTCAAATACCCTGGCTCAATTTAAGAAAGTTAAGTTTCAAGAAAGGGTGCATTGATAAAAAAAGGACTATGGTTTAAGTCCTAGTTGGATGTCATACACTAGCCTCCCCAAAATGAGTGGCACTAGGACAAAAAAAAAAGGTCTTTCTTGCTTCTTTTTTGTTTTTATTCTTGTTGTGAACCTCCCAGAGTTATAATATAAAAGATGGGTGACGATATAAATGTCTGAAATAAATAAAGTCACATTTCTGCTTTAACATCACATTATACATTAGTATAGTTAATATAAGTTATCACCTGCCTAACATTTCTCCATATGTCCCATCAAACATAGAAATAACCCAGCAACGTTTGCTCATATACAAAAGTACAAGGAGCTTCATACAGTCTGGGAACTCTGCTTGTGTGCCATATTTCTTTAACTGAGCAGTTGTGTGTCCTTGCAAAATATGCATCCTTTGTTTCTAGTCATGCAACCTTCCTTTGGATGATGAAATCCTGTTTCCTTGTCATCCCTACTCCTCAGTTGCAAACTGCCTTGGGTCCTATGCTGAAGTTAGAGATCTATAGAGATCTATAAATAATAGTATAAATAGCAAAATAATTGTTTCAATGAATTTGAGCAAATCAATGGATCTTTTCTGTTACGATGGAACACTGAGATGGGATAATGGAAAGAATGTGCTTCTTCCTTATCTTCTGAATTATCTTTTGGGGGAAGTGGCATTGAGGGGATCTTCCAGAGAGGGAGAAGAATAGTCCAAAACACTTTCTGTCTCCTTTCTGTTTCCTTTTTTGGTCAGATAAATATTCTACTTAGAACTCTGCTTTGGGGTGCACCCATAAAAACTGTGTTACACATTCTAATGCTTAGATTATATTTGAACATATAAATTGTGATTTTGGATTTTCCTGACTTATTTCAAAACAGTAGAAAGGACAGTAAATTTAAAGGAACCAATTTGAACATTAGTCAAAAATTTATTGCTGCTTGAGGGGCATTAGGTAAACATATGACTGTGATGTCCTTGGTGCTGTCTGAGCTTGGTGGTTTTCTTGGTGGTTTTCAGACATTTCATTACTAAGTATCAGTTCTAGGACTGATCATGTTACTTAGTTGGGTACTGAAATGTCTACAAGAAAACCATCAGGCTCAGACAGCACCAAGGACACCACAGTTTAACTTGAGCTACAAATATTATTTCCTGTTTGTAAAACATGATTAATGCTTAATACATGGAAAAACATCACCAGCATGCAAACTCCCATAAAGTCATATATAGATAAAACTGATCTGAAATATGTATGCAGCAAGGCATGTTTTCTGCGAAATATGCAAGACATAAATGCTCAATATGAAATATTATTTTTATAATATTAGCAAAGGTTCCTAATAAGAGCCAGAAGAGGGGTCTGGAAACCAGAAGAAATCTATATATAAATTTATAGACAGGCAGTTTGGTCTAGTGGTTAAGGCACTAGTTTAGGAACTTAGTACCATCATAGGCATGAATGCCAACTGGGCCAGTCACACACTCTCAGTCCAACTCACCTCACAGGGTTGTTGTTATGTGGAAAATAGGAGGAGGAAAGAATATTAGGTGTATGTACTGCCTTGAGTTACTTATAAAGTAATAAAGGTAGGATAAAAAAATAAATGAATAAATAATACAAATAGTGTAGAAAAATGTGAAGTTGATATAATTAGAAGAAACTCCAACATATACCAGAATATTAATGTTGACTTTTAACTGAAATTTTAGCAACTATATAAACAAAGGATGAAATACCAGCTTATAATTCAAAACATGTAGAAGTTATAACACATGAAACAGTTTTGTCCTCTAAATATTCTTCTAACAAAAAGGAAAAAGGCAGTTTTTTAAAAAATACCCTGTTTCCCTGAAAATAAGACCTCTCCGGATAATAAGCCCAATCAGACTTTTGAACGTTTGCGCTAAAATAAGCCCTCCCCCAAAAATAATCCCTCCCTGAAAATATTGCGACACAGCAGCAGCCATGAGGTGACCCCGCTCACCGCCTCCTGCATCTCAAAAATAACAAGACCTCCCCAAAAATAAGGCCAAGCACTTATTTCGGGTGTCAAAAGAAAATAAGACCTTGTCTTATTTTGGGGGAAACATGGTACTACTTCCTCACTGACCATAATAAATGCCTTTTATCTTCTTAATAGACATAAGTCTGATTTACATTATATTTTTAATATTCTAAAATTAAGACCTTAATCTCACTGAAATAATGAGCTACATTACGTAGTAGCATGAAGGGGGGGGAAACTACTGTTGACATTGAGTTATCTATATTGTAGATAATTTGGAATTATACAGCTTGGAAATGTTTACTACCTTGAGAATAAAGCCAAAACCTGTGTCATTTTCTATTCTTCCAAATACCACCAGGTTAAAAAATATCCATACTTCTTTATTTTCAGATGATGATAAACATAAGGGAATATGGGATTTTCTAACAATTGGTGGGGCTCAAAGAATTTTGAATCTTCTTCCTTGTATCCTAGGAGGCTTCCGATATGTTTTTTTTCCTTGAAAAGCAGCTTAAGAGCAGCGTCAAGGTCTGTTGTTTAAAAGAAAAATAAACAAACACAGATACACGGAGACACATATTTGATGACTTTAAGTACAACCATTTTCATAAGTCTAAAGAGGGCTTCAACAGCTATTTTTCCTCAACCATGTCTGATTCTCAGACAATGGATGGACAAGTCCCTGCAGTTTTCTTGGACAAGTGCTTCAGAAGTGGCTTTTAAAAAGTTATTATATTTTTATGCTTCCAATCTCCCTATAAGGTGACTCTGGGTAGTTTTCATTGCCTCCTGCCTAGGAAGGAGAGAAAGTGACCGGCCCAATGTCATCTAACAGGCTTCGTTCATGCCTCAAGCAGGACTAGAACTCACATTCCCAGTTTCCAGGCTGATGCCTAAACCACTACACCAAACTGACTCTTCCAACAGCTTGAATCACATTGCACAATGTCCATATAAAATGGTGCAGTTTGATGGGGGGAGGGGGGACCTCAAGCAGTATGAAGAGCTGCGGTGGCGCAGTAGTTAGAGTGTAGTACTGCAGGCTACTTCTGTTGATCACTGGCTGCCAGCAGTTTGGCAGATCGAATCTCACCAGGCTCAAGGTTGACTCAGCCTTCCATCCTTTCGAGGTCGGTAAAATGAGGAGTTAGATTGTTGGGGGCAATATGCTGACTCAGTAAACCATTTAGAGAGGGGTGTAAAGCACTGTGAAGGTATATAAGTCTAAGTGCTATTGTTATTTACTGTGTTATCTATATATTAAAAAAAATACACAAATGTTTCTGTGCTTACAGTTATCCTTAAAAAAATAGGAAATATTGCCCATGTCATCTAAACAAACATGAAGGAAATGAATGGGACAAAAATAAAACCATCAAAAGACTTCCCATTGTCAGCAGTTTATGCTTCAGAAACAACGAACTTCAACAATACTTTTCTGCAAAGACATATTTCTTTGGTCCAGTGAACAAATTCTAAATCACAGATCTGGAAATGAAAGAATCGGGTTTCTCATTTCTTGTCACTGACAAATGCTTGAATGGGGATTAGGGAAGAAAAAAAGCATCTGTGTGCCCATCTCAAAAGTTGACTTCATTTGCAGTTAGTTTCTCAGTTATATAAAGATGATGCATCAGTAAGACCACCAACAAAAACAAATTACTTCCTGTATGCAAAATAGCAGCCTAAAATAATAAAGCCCTCTCTTTACAGTGCTGTTATTTTCCATCTAATGTAACATATTTCAGGTTATAAAGAGGATGCAAAATACAATTCTCTCTTATTTGATGAATACAATTGCTCAAAATAATTGCACTGGAATCAAGAATGATTCAGACAATAATCACCAGATCACTTTTTTAAAACAAATATTTGTTGATATTTTTAATAAATTGTAGATTCAAGATTTGAATATAAGCATGATTTACGAGTCTGGTATTTGAGGGCAAATTCATTCAATTCCAACTACACTTCAATATTTTATTAAAAGGAATCACTTATTTTGACTACAAAGAAGAAATATCTTAATGCCTAAAATGCCTTCATTTTTTTGAAGGATAAAATGAGGATAGTAAGTTGTGTGAAGCATATGGAGAATATTAACCCTACTAAACTGCAAGTGTATACTTGAACGGTTTTTATACTTTATACTTAAATATTTTTAAAAATATACTTTCAGTGTTTTTTAAAAAAACCTAAGCTTCCTCTCAAGACATTGTTATTTGAAGGCATACCAGACAAGTCCTTGAGACTGTGGTCACATTTTTTTCTCCCAAAGCCTCACTCTGACAAAGTCTCTGCAAATTAACTTTGATTCAATTTGAATTCTGATCCGAGATGAAATTAGGCATGACTAAGGAGATTCTCAGTCATTCAGGTCATGGTTGTCCCAAAGGCGCTTTTTCAAAAGGCAACTGTACTTTTTTTTTGGTTTTTCTTGAAGACATTTTGCTTCTCATCCAGTTAGAACCGAAGAAGCTTCTTGGATGAGAAGCAAAATGACTTCAAGGTAAAACAAAAAAAGTCCAATTGCCTTTTGAAAAAGTGCTTTTGGAATTAGACATGTTTCCGTTTGAGTTTGTAATTAGAGATTCAAGATCATCATCCATCAGTTCTAATACACTAGCATCAAAACACTAGTTTCCACTTCAGGCAGAATGGGATTTAAATGTTAGCCACATTCCCAGTTCCTAGGAATATGTCAAACATTTATAGGCTGGCTTTACATTAGTCATGGCCTGGTGTAGACATTATACAAATGTTACTAGACTAGGGGTTTCCAACCTTGGCAACTTTAAGCCTGGCAGACTTCAACTGTTATCCAGGCTTAAAGTTACCAAGTTGGAGACCCCTGTACTAGACCATGACTTTTTTGGACCAACAATAATCTCAACATCTTCCCCCCAAAACCTACAGGACATGGAATGTGTCCTCATTTCTATATATAGGAACAGCCAAGTAACTACTTTTCTCCCTAGCCTAATACATTTACAGCCCTCCTTTTAAGTCATCCACATTATTATAATTTCTTCCTCAACTTTCCTTCTCACTATTTTTTCCCAATAGCCCTTATTATTTTACAAATTAGAACTAATTGTTTATAGACAGAGGGGGGAAAACATTTAAAGTCATATCTCTTGACTTCTGTCATACTTTAAGCTAATAGTAACTTTAGCAATTTCCTAAACTTTTTCAAGGGATGGGGGACAGTCTAGTCATTATCATAGATATCCACAGGAAGGTCCCCACGCAATCTTGACTCAATGATTCTTCTACAGTCTGACAGAAAAGGCCCAGGGATCTTCCACCTGCTCATTTGCATACAGAATGAGGATGCAATTATCATTCTTCCCCAAATCCCATTTGATAGGCCAGGTTGAATCAATCTGATTCAATTGGAATGGAAGATTTGAGACTAAGGAAGGCATGTTTCCATTTGAGTTTCCAATTTGGGATTAAAAGGTACATTCATTTCCTTTGAATGTTGATTTGAAGGAATACTATATTAATCATGGAGAATTATTAAAACTCCTGTTATAACTGTTTCAATTTGGGACAGAATAAGGTGAAATGAGAGCTATGCTTTTCAGGAAAGGTAAACCTATTGGGACCCAGCCTACATTTATTCCCAGAAGGAATGAAAGGAACTTGGATAGCTGTCCTGCTATTCTATTTTGGGAATAAGAAGGAACTTTATGCTGGGTTCCAAATAGATTGATTTACCATTCCTGAAAAAGGGGCATAGCTCGCATTTCACCTATCCAAAAAGATGCTAATCAGATTTGCCACTTTTCTAGTGCTCATTCCACCACCTCTCCCCCCAATCCACTTCCACAGAAGGTAGGTTCAAAAGTGAATGAGGTTAATATTTTTCTCACAAAACCCCACTTGATACTTCCCAGCCATTTTGTCATTCAACAAGGACCCAGGTTGTGAAGGTTCCAAGAGTTGCCCTAATTAATTTACGAGCCCAGGGACGGAATTCAAAGTAAAACCATTCATTTATTAGGACTAACTTCTTAGCACGGACTTCTGTGTAGCTGAAACTAAATCACATTTAATGGCATCTGACCTTTACCCCTGTGCCCCCTCCCCTCTGGCTGAGGTCATCAATCACATTCTCCAACAGGACGTTATGGCAGGGTTCTGGACATGCACATTCACATCCCAGCACAGAAATATGAGACTTTTACTCTGGCCAAAACTATGCATGGAATTTCCCTCCCCTTCTCAAGGTGATAGTAGTCATGGAAACGCCTTAGGCGTTGACACAGGTGTCTTCTCAGATATCATCAGACACAGTGACGTGAGGTGAGATTTATGGCTGGTGAGGCACTGACACAGTGGTGGGTTTCAAATTTTTTTAGACTTGTGGACTGCAACTCCCAGAATTCCACAGCCAGGCATGCTCAGTTCCGATTTAAAGCGACAGAATTTGTTTTTCTCCTTTGAGGAATAAGTTCCTTCTTTCTTTTTCTTCTCCCTTCCCCTCCTTCCTCCCTCTCTCCCTCCCCCCATCTCTCAAGCACACACACACATGCAGATAGAAGTTGGATTGGACTACACACACTTTCCCCCAGTCCTGGAAGGATCCAGCCCAGCTTCACTGATTACAGGTTTGAAAAGGCAACGTGGTTCTGCCTGCAATCAAACTACACTTGGGGAGGGAGAAACTGAGCCAGGGTCCTTCCCTCCAGTCTTTGCCCAAAGCCCCGCACCAGGAGGATGAAGTTTGAATTCCTCCCCCTCCCTCTGACCCACATGTACCTTTTCCATCTGTTTCAGAGAGGATTTCAACTCTGCTCTTGCCTCGGGTCCTCTGAAGAAGCCCCGCCAAAACGAGCGCCCTCTACTATGAGGCAGGAGAACTGTGTGCCTCACCTACGTCAGGAATTTTTAGGCTTTTAACCCTTGCTTAACTCTGCTCGAGTGATCATAAAACACCTAAAGTCAGACTAGATGAGGCATGCAATTCTCCTGCCTCATAGTAGAGGGCGCTTTTTTAGAGGCTTTTTTAAACAGTTAAGCAGAGTCATCCACGGTGAGGCAGCAACTAGCTCAGCCTGACGTCAGCTCTCGCCTTTTTCCTTTTACATTTTTTTTTCTTTTCATGATAATAGTGGTGAGGCTGTGCCTCCTCTGCCTCACCTGACTGCACGTCGCTGATCAGACAAGATGAAACAGGCTGGTCACTGATACACACAGAAAGAGAGACAGAACTTGGCTGAACTCCCAACCCTAACTCTTTCCAAACCTTCTTTCAGGAAACAGGGATCATTTTCCCCATAGGACTCAGGAAAGACGAATGCTTTGCATATAAAGCAAGAAAGAGTTTAAGAATCTTCTCCTAAGTAAGCTAACCTTAAACACTAAGTCTGTTTCCCCCACCATAGAGTCTCCTCCTAGTGTGGCATCCTTTTTCCTCTACCTCTCCTAACCAAAGCTGTATCAATTGTGGAGCCAACCGGTGAGAGAGAGCGGCAGCAGAGGGATGAAAGAACCACATGCAGCTCCAGAGCTGCAGGTTGCTGACCCCTGTCCTAAGTCACTACTCTTGATATTTCCCCGCATTTCTGTTGGCAAGACCCAAATTGTCTTCTCAGATTTCTCTGCAGAAGGTGGAGCACACTGCTCATTTGCATATCACCCAAGAGACCCTGAGCAGTCTTCTCCCAAAGCCCCATTTGGCAATGACTGAGCTGACCAGCCTAGCTTTCATTTAAACTGAAAATTTAGTGACTTTGGCAAAAAATAATAATAATTTAGTGACAAAATTCAACCTTCTTTGAGATTGAGTCTTTTTTAAATTATCCAGTTGTATTTTCAATTTCTTTTACCTCAGAAAGAATCAATTCTTTCCCGTGGTCCCCTTTTGTGTCTCCTCCTGGCCTTTTTTTTCTGGAAAAGGCCTAAAACAGCTTTGAGGGCTCAACCAAGCAAGAGTTAAGTCTTGTTGTTCCCTAAGCAACAGAACTGGTAGAATATAATCTAACATTAACTCTGACACCCTGCTTTTCAGGGGTACAAAAAGGTCATGGCAGCCAATAGTAATCAGAAACTGTTTCAACATAAAACAAGAAGCCCAGACTAAGAAACCTCCTGGTGAACTTAAGACGGAAGCTTTTTACTCAACCTTTCATATGAACCCTCACTTCCTAACCTTTTATAGATAACTACACACTCCCTTTTTCCTAAACACATTGTCCCCCACTGGATTATTCTTATCAATAAGGTCCACCTTTAACTTTCTGCTTCCTCACTTTTCCAGACGTTATTTCAAGCCATAGTGACCCCCTAGCATTATTGGAGATCCTTTTGGATACTGCAAGACTTTTGACTAGAGAACAAGAGAAAGTAATCTACTTATTTAGCAAATAATTATTGGATGGATTTTCTTCCAAAGTTGTCATGCTAATATCTTCCCGGTATTCTTTCTGGCAAGACATGTGCATTTTCCCAGGTGTCTCTGCTACTCATTTGCATATGGAAGAAGGAAGAGGGCCCATGTATTTCTCCTAATGCCCCCTTTGATAAGCTCAGTGAAAAGCAACATTCAGTCAATTTGAACTGAAGATTTGAGACTGAGGATAGCAGGTTTCCATTTCACTTTGTGATCTGATGGCAAACCAATTTCTTTCAATCTGCTTTTGGATTTCTTAAAGCAGCAACGAAAAATAACTGCTTGCAATCAATGAAGGGTTAACACATGAAGAGGGATGACCAAAACCAAGGTAGCAGTTGTAATTGTGCAATCAAAATCCACTTTTTTGTATGTGCCTCAATGTTTCATGATGTATAAAGGGGCAGGATTTTGATCCACTTATGACCACCATCTTGACTTTGACCCTTTCTCCCTTCAAATTTTCGGTAGCCAGGCCCTGCTCCTCTCACTAGAAATATATCAAATGTTTGGTACCTGAGTTTATCTTAATCATTAAACCAATGGTGATCTTTGCCAGCTGTTCCTTTAAAGCAATAGCTTTTCATGTAACAGACACTCAAAAATCTCTTAGCAGATGAAACAGGCCTGATGTTGCCTTCTTTAAGAAATGTCTCCATTATATTCAAAATTAAAGGTAAAAGTTCCCCTCGCACATATGTGCTAGTTGGTTCTGACTCTAGGGGGTGGTGCTCATCTCAGTTTCAAAGCCGAAGAGCCAGCGCTGTCCAAAGACGTCTCCGTGGTCATGTAACCGGCATGACTAAACGCCAAAGGTACATGGAACACTGTTACCTTCCCACCAAAGGTGGTTCCTATTTTTCTACTTGCAATTTTATATCCTTTTGAACTGCTACGTTGGCAGAAGCTGGGCAAGTAACGTCACTCTGTTACGCGGCGCTAGGGATTTGAACTGCCAAACTGCTGACCTTTCTGATTGACAAGCTCAGCATCTTATCCATCGAGCCACAGCGTCAAAATTAGACTAGAGCTAATTGCAACCCCCTTCTCAAATACAAATGTTTTGGATTTGCCTAATATTGCAAATACTCTTTGTCACATTTTCAAATATAATGTAAGAAGCACACCAGTTTAAAAGACTTAAAAATAAATTGATATATGGCTAATAGCAATAGCAATCAGACTTATACAGGTAGGCCTCAACTTATGACCATAATTGAGCCTAACAATTTATGTTGAGAAATTTGGTAAATGAGTTTTGTCCCATTTTGCAACTTTTCTTGCCACATTTGTTAAGAAAACCACTGCAGCTGTTAAATTAGTAATCCAGTTATTAAGTGAATCTGGTTTCCTCATAGACTTTGCTTGTCAGAAGATCACAAAAGGCGACACTGCATCTGTCATAAATGGGAGTCAGTTGTCAAACATCCAAATGGAAATACTACAATGGTCGTAAGTGTGAAAAACAGTCATAAGTCACTTTTTTCAGTGATGTTGTAACTTTGAATGATCACTAAATGAACTATTGTAAGAGGAAGACTACCTGTATATTGCTTCATAGTGCCTTATAACCCTCTCTAAGCAATTTACAAAATCAGCATATTACCCCCAAACAGTCTGGGTCCTCATTTTCCCCATCTCTGGAGGATAGAAGTGTAGGTCAATTTGCGCTGCCAAAAAGCAAACTCCTAGAAATAAGCAGCAATCCAGCCTGCAATACTGCATTCTAGCCACCATAACTCCTCTCAAATTAAACTGAGTAGTTAGTCAAAATTTGTTTAAGTTATGGAAAATTGACGAAGGCACTTTTTCCCTGCCTCGCTTTCAGGTCACAGTGATTTCAGCAACCTTCCAAGATGTTTGCAGAGGATGCAGCAAGATCTTTGTTCAAAACTCCACCCTGACCTCTTCCGGCCACAGTGATGTTTGCGGGTCCCTTCCAGCCATCCCATCCCATCTCAGGAAGGCAGAACCAGCAGATGATTTGCATACAAGAGGAGGAGCTACTGTTCCACTGAAGTCACCTTTAGCAACTTTCAGCCAGCTAGCCAGGCTGCAGTTTCTAGTCAAATCTGAGACTGAGAAGGCAGTGGTGAAATTCAATTTTTTTTAACTAACGCTTCTGTGGGTGTGACTTGGAGGGTGTAGCAGGGGAAGGATATTGCAAAATCTCCATTCTCACCCCATTCCAGGGGAAAGATACTCCAAAATCTCCATTCCCACCCCATTCCAGTGGAAGGATACTCCAAAATCTCCATTCTCACCCCATTCCAGTGGAAGGATACTCCAAAATCTCCATTCTCGCCCCATTCCAGTGGAAGGATACTCCAAAATCTCAATTCTCGCCCCATTCCAGTGGAAGGATACTCCAAAATCTCCATTCCCACCCCGGGGCCAGCCAGAGGTGGCATTTGCCGGTTCTCCGAACTACTCAAAATTTCCGCTACCGGTTCTCCAGTACCTGTCAGAACCTGCTAGATTTCACCCCTGTGACAAGGTATATTCCTAATTCTGTTGGTGCCTTGAGAGCAAAGCAATTCAATTCAAACATAGTTATCTCTAAAGAAGATTGGACAATGACATGTAATACAGAAACACCAAAAACACTTGAACCATGTTTCGGTAGAATAGGATGAAAAGTTGAGCCTCCTGTCTGTCTCCCCCAAAGCAGAAACTAAATTGCAGGCTGAGGTCTCATGTCAGCAGCGAGTGAAACAGCTTTGTGGACTTCATTTTGGTTGAATCATTACCATTCCTGGCAGAAATTGCACAAGTACAGTAGAAACAAATGGTTGGTCCTAGCAACATTGGTATAAAGAATGAGATAAGTTTGCACAGCAAATTTAGCCTAATCCAAGCCAAGGATTGCTGTTTTTTTTTTTTAAAAAAAAACTGTATGGGAAACATCTACTACAAACACATATCTACACAAAATGTTGACTTCCTTTTGCTTTCTCCCAATCCATTACATAAGCACCAAAATAATCAAGTTTCTTCACAGACAGTTAAAGTCACACTTTCAGTGACCAAAAAGAGAGGGAGAAGAAAAATAATAAAGGTGCCATTAAAAACACTTTTATGGGATCTCTTCTAAGTCATAATGACTGCAACATTGTCCCAGAAATCTTTAGCAGCCAGAAAACAATTGCTTATGGAGTAGTATAAGTCACCTGCATAACCAGCAAGAAAAAAAATATGCTTCGAAATATGCACTCAGATACTTTGCCAGCATTCTTTCTGGCAACAACAGCCATCTTCCCAACACTCTCTTCAGGAGGTAGAACAGCCATTTATTTTAACAGCCAGAAGAAGTTATTAACATTCTTCTGCCCAAACATGGTTTAATTAAATCTGTTAGGGATGTAACCCTAGTCTTGGCTTGGCAATGTATATAAGCCATGATTGTAACAAATGTATCTGTTACTTTAAATGCTAGAGAGATGTAATTGTTACTGTTACCTCAAGCAGCCATAAGAGGGAGCCAGAATGACTGTTAGCTCTCTGTTTGTTAGATGCTGATCGTGGATATTGTTTGATACTATTCATGAGTTACTGAGTCTTGCTACTGTTAGCTATTTTGTGTGTTAAACTGAGATTATTGATAACTGACTGACTGAACCGTGTATGATCTGGACTGTAAATTGGACTCTGAATACATCTATATTTCCACATAGTAAACTACTATATTTTATACTATTCGGTGTCCCTGTATGCTGGTTTGTGCGTGTTCTTCCATACCACTCTCATTACACTTCTCTGCACACTCGCTCTCCTAACGGGGAGCTTAATTACTTAACAAAATCCATGTGAAACAACCTTGATTCAGTTCAAACTGGAGATCTGGGACATATCCACCTTTGAGTTAGTGATGTATTAAGAAACTAGTTTGATTCAACCGCGTGTGCACAAATAGAGATATTTAAACCCCATATCAGTTTCAAATTTGGGAAGAGTAGAGTGAAAATGTCTCAAAAAGAAAAAGGTCAAATGTTTGAGATGTGAGTTTATATTAACCATAACATTATATTCCCTAAAGAGGTTAAACAGATGTTGACATTTTTCCAGCTCTTCCTTTAAGTGACAGCTGGAATGGCGTCTCCATGTGCCTCCGAAGTGAGGTAAGCTAAGCAGAAGTTCACATGCTTTCCACCCATTCTCACCTTCACATTTTTCTCAGTCCCTCTGGAACAAAAGCAACTTCACTAATGATGGAGAGTCAGAACAGGGTGTTCAATACAGAAGAACAAAAAAAAATTAGAATTCCATCTGGCATTTTGCCAGCCACCCTTTTCAGGTAAAGTAGCTAATGATTGCAACTACCCAAATGTTCAGCACCTACCAGAAAGAAGCTAAAGACACTTGGCCAGCCTGACAATTCTAACTCTGCCATGGTCTCCCCATCAGCCCACTAGTGTACCATCTGGCATTTTATTTTAATTTTAATCCCATCATTAGTACTTTTATAGGGTTCCCCCTTTGCACATATGTGCTAATCATTCCAGACTCTAGGGGGCAGTGCTCATCTCCAGAGCCAGCACTGTTCAAAGACATCTCCATGATCATGAGCAACATAAATGCACATGCCATAGTAGCCATTGGAACTTACTTTCTTTTCCCCCCGTCAAACAAACAGTAGCATAGTATTATAATTTATCATAGCCAAAGTTATTCTTACAGGCTAATACAGCGATGGCGAACCTTTTTTGGCTCTCATGGCACAAGTGGGGGGAGCGCAGGGAGGGTCGTGTGTGGGTGTGCTGCACTCATAATGCAATGTGCGACCCCCCCAGTGCGCATGTGTGCACAACAGGTGCGACCCCCCCATTTTTACATGCTTTTTTCACCCTCCCCAGGCTCCAGAGGCTTTATAGGAGCCTGGGGAGGGTGAAAAGAGCATCCCGCGCCCCCTGGAGGCCCTCCAGAGGCTTCAGGGACCGTCCGGAGGCTTCCCTGAAGCCTTCGGAGCGTTTAAAATCACCCTCCGAGCAAACCAGAAGTCATTTCTGGTTTGCTCGGAGGGTCGTTTTAAGCGTTCCGAACACTTCAGGGACAGTCCAGAGGCTTCCCTGATGCCTTTGGAGCGCTCAAAACGACCCTCCGAGCAAACTGGAAGGATTTCCAGTTTGTTCAGAGGGTCATTTTAAGCGTTCCGAAGGCTTCAGGGAAGCCTCCGGATAATCCCTGAAGCCTCCGGAGGGCCTCCAGGGGGCGGGGGATGCTCTTTTCACCCTCCCCAGGCTCCTATAAAGCCTCTGGAGCCTGGGGAGGGCGAAAAAATGGCTTTTAAAACCGGTGAACTCAGCTGGCCAGCACACACATGTGCACTGGCCAGCTGACAGGGCAGCACCTCACATGCCCTAAAAAATGGCTCCACATGCCACCTGTGGCATGCGTGCCATAGATTCACCATCACTGGGCTAATACCTCATAGCATTTTAAAGCCCTACCTTGACACTTTTTCAGCCTCCCTTTAGGACCACAGTGACCTCTTCATTGTCCCAAAAATATTTAGCAGATGCACAGTATTTGAATGTAAGAAGGAACAACTCACATATTTAGCAAGAAAAGATAATTTCTAAACCTTCCCCTTGGCTCTTTCCCTATGACCACATCGTTTTCCCAGCTATCTCTACAGAGACAGTAAAACTACTCATTTGCATAGGGAACAAGGAAGTTATTAACATTCTTCTCCCAAAGCCCTGCTTGGCTAGGCCAGGGAGGATTTAGAGCCAAGGGAGTCCACTGTGCCACAGACGTCCGGGTGTGAATCCCTTGTTGTGAAATGGGGCCCTGGGAGACAGTTGGGCCTGCTGATAGTATACCTGGCTCCTCGCTATACATCAGCGGCCCTGCCTGAACTCCTCGAGCTGATCGCATCGGTGGCGGTTGAGACCCCCAAACTCTTAGTGATGGGGGATTTTAACCTGCCATCGGTGGGAGAAGCATCCGAGGGGGTTCGGGAGTTCATGGCTTCCATGACAGCCATGGACCTGACTCAATTGATTCAGGGCCCGACACACGAGGGAGGACACACCCTGGACCTTGTTTTTGTCTCTGGCCAGTGGTTGAGTGATCTGGGAGGAGGGGACTTAACCATCACTCCCCTGTCATGGTCAGATCACTCACTCCTCCGACTGGACTTCCCTGGTGCTACCCCCCGCTGCGGGGAGGCGGAACCGGAAAACACTAGATGGTTCCGCCCCAGGCGCCTGATGGAACCAGATAGGTTCCAGACAGAGCTTGGGCCACCTCCTGCAACCCTGACCCGCCCCCGGGTAGAGGACCTGGTGGTCGCGTGGAATAATGCGACTACCGGGGCCTTGAACCGGGTGGCGCCTTTGCGGCCTCTCCGGCGGCAACGATCCACCCTGGCTCCTTGGTTTACCGAGGAGCTAAGGGTGATGAAGCGCCGCAAGAGATGCCTAGAGAGTCGTTGGAGATCCTCCCGATCCGAACTTGACCGAGCACAGGTACGAGCCCATTTAAGGACGTACCTAGTGGCATTGAGAACGGCCAAACGCCAATATTGTGCCGCTCTCATTGCATCCGCGGAGAACCGCCCTGCCGCCCTGTTTCGGGTGTCCCGCTCCCTTCTGTTTCAGAGGCCGCGGGAGGCCCCTTTACAGGGTAGGGCAGAGGAATTTGGGAAATATCTGCAGGATAAAATTGCTCAAATCCGGAAGGATTGGGTCCCCTTCAGTGGCCCAGTCGAGACGCCAGTGGCGAGTCTTGAGAAACCTTTTTGGGAGGAGTTTGACTTGGTTGTCATCGAGGATTTGGACAGATTGCGTGGACGACTGCGACCTACCACATGTTTACTGGACCCGTGTCCCTCCTGGCTTGTACTGGCATCCTGGGAGGTTACATGCGACTGGCTCCTGGGCCTAGTGAACGCTTCGTTGGGTGAGGGGTCTCTTCCGGCCGCCTTGAAAGAGGCGGTGATGAGACCCTTGCTCAAGAAGCCTTCCCTGGACCCTACGGAGCTGGCCAATTATCGTCCTGTCTCCAACCTTCCCTTTTTGGCGAAGGTTGTAGAGAGTGTGGTGGCTTCTCAGTTCCCACGACATCTGGAGGAGAATGATTATCTAGACCCGCGCCAGTCCGGCTTTCGCCCCGGGCACAGCACAGAGACGGCCTTGGTCGCGTTGGTAGATGATCTCTGGAGGGCCAGAGATAGGGGTTGTTCCTCTATCCTGGTCCTATTAGACCTCTCGGCGGCTTTTGATACCATCGACCATGGTATCCTGTTGCACCGACTGGAGGGGTTAGGGGTCCGGGGCACCGTTTTGCAGTGGTTCGGCTCCTACCTCTCTGGCCGGATGCAACGTGTGTTGGCAGGGGAGCAGAGGTCGACCCTAAGCCCCCTTACCTGTGGGGTGCCACAGGGGTCGGTCCTCTCGCCACTCCTGTTCAACACATACATGAAGCCGCTGGGTGAGATCATCCGTGGTTTCGGGGTGGGATATCATCTGTACGCTGATGATACTCAGCTGTACATTTCCACCCCGAACCACCCCAACGAGGCCATCGAAGTGATGTCCCGGTGTGTGGAAGCCGTACGGGTCTGGATGGATGACAACTGACTCAGGCTCAACCCTTCCAAGACGGAGTGGCTGTGGGTTCCGGCCCCCCGGTTCAACCATTTAATTCCATCTCTGGCCATTGGGGGCATTCAACTTGCCCCCGTGGAGCGGGCGCGCAATTTTGGCGTCCTCCTGGATGCCAGGCTGTCCATGGATGACCATGTGACAGCCGTGGCCAGGGGGGCGTTCCACCAGGTTTGCCTGATGCGCCAATTGCGCCCCCTATTGGACCGGGACGCCCTACGCACAGTCACCCATGCGCTGGTGACGTCTCGCCTGGACTACTGTAACGCTCTCTACATGGGGCTTCCCTTGAAATGCACTCGGAGACTGCAGTTGGTCCAGAATGCGGCCGCGCGGGTGATTATGTGGAGTACGAAGTACTCCCATGTGACACCTCTCCTGCGCGAGCTGCACTGGCTTCCTGTGGTCTATCGGGTGCGTTTCAAGGTTTTGATAACTATCTTTAAAGCACTCCATGGCTCAGGACCTAGTTACTTGCGGGATCGTATTCTGCCCCATACATCCCTGCGACCAATTCGCTCGCACAGAGAGGGACTCCTCCAGGTGCCGTCCACCAGACAGTGTCGAGGGGCGGCGCCTAGGAGTAGAGCCTTCTCTGTGGCGGGCCCAGCCCTGTGGAATGACCTCCCTCCGGATATTAGGACTACGTCTGACCTCTGTTCCTTCAGAGTTAAGCTCAAGACCCACCTATTCCAAGTAGCTGGCCTGGCTCAACCATGATTCAACTATATCGCTCCTGATGGGTTTTTTATTAATGTAATTCAATTGAATTTATTTATTGGGGTTTTTAAATATTGTGACTTTTTAATTGTTTTAATTGTTAATTGTTTAATTGTTTTTTAGCTATCAGCCTACCTCCTCCTTGTATACGTCTTATATACGTCCTTGTTATATGTATGTCCTGTCCAGATTTGTATTGTATTGTATTGTACTTTGTATTTTATTTGTTTTATTGTACGCCGCCCCGAGTCCTTCGGGAGAGGGTGCGTCTTAGAAATAAATATTCTATTCTATTCTAATCAACTTTGATTCAATTCAAACTGGAGATCTGGGATTAAAGAGGACATGTTTCATTTTACACTAGGATTTAAGAGCAAATCAATTGATTCTACCTGCTTTGAGATTTATTTTTAAAAGATTTGTCCTTAAATAACTGTAAAAAGAAGATTGCTAAAACACCTGGAACTATTTCAAATGTAGCCAGAGTGGAATAAAATATGAAATGAAAATAATAGATACATTTTTTACTTGCCAGAAAAAATCTCAAATATTTGAGACCTGAATTTACTTTTAGCATAGTAATCCCTGAAAAAGACTTTTATTTTTTTTAATTAAAAGTTTTTATTTTTAAACAATCATAAAACAAACAAACATAGACACACACAAAGTATAAAAACCATCCTCCAATTTCCTACAGTGTGTCGATTGGTTACCAAGCTTTTGTGCCTCCTCACAATAGTCTTCACTTGCAATATAAAGTCTCATCAATCTAATATATATGTGTACAATTATTATAATTATTAAACATTCATTGATTATAGCTATTATTACATCCTTTTTATGTGAAATATTCTAAATTTAAAAATAAATTTATATTATGGCTAATTAGCTCGAAATAGATCTATCCTAGTCTCCCTTTATTTATTTATCAGTACAATTACAACACAAATATAAAAAGGCAACAGTAAAAATAAAAATATGGTTTTCTGCCTGCATGGTCTTTGTGATAAGCCGAAGGACAGAAAGAGGGAGTAGTGACCTTCCTCCCATATTTAGTCATACCAGGGGTTGTAACACAAATACATACCTATTTCCCTGGCTCAACTGATAAGGAAGAGAACCTGTGGCTTAGTGGTTAAGACTCCTGCCTAAGATATATACAGCCCGGGTTCTAATCCCAGTAAGGGTATGGCTAGCTGATGAGAGCTAATTAGCTCAAAATATATCTATCCTAGTCTCCCTTTATTTATTTATCAGTACAATTACAACACACACACACACACACACACACACACACACACACACACACACACACACATATATATATATATATATATATATATATATATATATATATATGCATTATTATCATTGTTAATCATTTATTTGACTATAACTATTATTACTTTGTCTTATACATAATACTCAAAATTTAACTAAGTTTAACTAAATTTTTATTATGACATTTCATTTTATCATCCTGTATCCTTCCAGTAGTAGTGCAGTCCTATATCTCTTGCCATTTGTAAAATTTGTATTCTAATTGTTTTCTTGAAAAGTCTTATGTCAACTTCTCTTGGCAACTTGTTGTTCATTACATATCTTATAAAGACTTGAAACCCTCCATCTGTTCCTTCCATCAGCTTGCCTTTAGTTATCACTGGTGCTTCTGCCAATTTTTTTCGCATTGTTTCTGCCAAATTTCTTCCCTTTTCTTCTTCCATATTTTGAAGACTGAGATAGAGTTCCAGTTCGTCAACCTCTCCTTTCAATATTCCACTCCTATCATTTCCCTCCATGCTCGGTTTGCTGTCAATGTCAACAATTTTCTTATCACTTTCTTCATATTTTCCTTCAATTTTTTGAACTCTATCCTCAAATTTCATCATAGCTTTGTAAATATTCTCAATTCTTCCCTCCATTCTTTCTGTTCTTTGTTCTACAATCTCCAATCTCTTTTCAATGTTTTCTGTACTTATTTGTAGTTTTTGAATTTCTAGCATAATTATTTGCAATGTTAATTCCTTTTCTTCTTCATGTTGCGCCATTTTTCCAGGTTGTAAACACTGCCACTAAAACGTCCAAGGCTTTTTACTAGGTTCAGTATCATCTTTCAAGTCAAGGCTTTCTCTTTACTCCAGTCCTCTTTACTCCAGAAGACCACCTGTATAAACAAACTGTGCTATTCCCACTGTCCCTTTCAATAAACAAAGTCAAGAGCCTTGAAATATAAGATGTTTCCAAGCCTCCAGCCTCTAGGTGGCAGTGTTACTTCTTTCCTGAAAAAGTCTTTTAATCAACATATTTAACTTGATTAACCTTCTCCAAAGCATCTGAGGGTTGGATAAGAAGCAATGGATGGAAACTAATCAAGGAGAGAAGCAACTTAGAACTAAGGAGAAATTTCCTGAAAGTTAGAACAATTAATCAGTGAAACAACTTGCCTCCAAAAGTTGTGAATGCTGCAATACTAGAAATTTTTAGGAAGCGATTGGACAACATTTGTTTGAAATGGTATAGGACTGGGATGGCGAACCTATGGCACATGTGCCACAGGTGGCATGTGGAGCCATTTGTCATGGCACGTGAGGCGTTGCCCTGTTAGCTAGCTAGTGTGCATTTGCGCGCTGGCAAACTGAGTTCAGCCTTTTTAAAAGACATTTGTCACCCACCCTAGGCTCCAGAGGCTTTATAGACCCTATGGGCAAACAACCGGCCCTACGGGCAAACCCGAAGTTTGGGAACAGACTTCTGATTTGCTCGTAGGGTCGTTTTTTGCCCTCCAGAGGTTTTAGGGAAGCTCCTGAAGCTTCCTGAGGGCCTCCAAGGGGGATGGGAGGCTCTTTTCGCCCTCCCCAGGCTGCTATAAAGCCTCATTGGTCTAATGATTAAGGCACCTAGGTAGACGACCGGCAATGTGTGTGCTAGACCCACCTTAGGACTGAAAGCCAGCTGAGTGTCTTATTGACAGCCAGTCTCTCTCACGCCAACTCACATCACACTTTTGTTTTTGTGAGGAAATAGCATGAGGAAGGAATACCAGATATGTTCACCGCCCGAGTTATAAAAAAATAATAAAGATGGGATTAAAAAATATTTTTAAAGAGTAAAAAATCTCATAGTACTTAAAAAGCAATTACTCCTTTCCCCCATGTCCTACTTGGACATTTCCCTAGCCTCACTTCCAGGGCACAGAGAGTGCAGCATCTTCCCAGGGCATCTGCAGGAGATGCAATACAGGTTGGCCATATTTACATGATTGGGGGGGGGGAAGGTCTTTATTTAAAACGTCCCCTCTGACACTTTCAACAGTGAGCCCAGTGTACTTGCCAGCCTTTCTGCAGGAGGCAGGATTCAACTGATGGTTTGCAGACAGTAGGATTTATTTATGTATTGATTACATTTATATGCCACCCTTCTCATTCTAAGAGACTCTGGGTGGATACCATTCTTCTCCCAAAGCCTGGAAAACAAGGCTTTGCTTTAATTTTTGCTGAAGTCTTGAGATGGAAAAGGACAAGTTTCCATTTGAGAGTGTCTTTTGACATCAAGCCCATTGGATTTAAGGCTCTTTTTTAACTGGTTTTTTTTTCTCCTTCTTCTCTGTGTCCTTTAGCTTGGTGGGAAGTATAAAAGTGCTTGCAGTTGCTTCAGGCTTTGGCAGAAAAGGAGGAACATGTGCTCATGATTCTCTACGGAGATTCTCAATCATCCATCTGATCCACTTATTGCTTACAGTGTAGAAGTGACCCAGGCAACCACGGGTTGACAAAGAGGGCATCTCTTCCTCATGAAGATGTTGATTGGATATCTGGCAAGCGATCTGTCTGGAGTGCTGACTGGGATTCACAACACCCACCATATGCAGCTGTATATAACAACTGGCACAGTTTGGCCCACAAAAATCTTCCTCTTCCTTCCCTAAAAAGATGCTGTAAGGACACAAAGAATCTGTGTATTCTTTTGCAGTTTCCTTTAATCCT
The DNA here is from genome assembly GCF_964273705.1 of Natrix helvetica. Lineage (NCBI taxonomy): Eukaryota > Metazoa > Chordata > Lepidosauria > Squamata > Natricidae > Natrix > Natrix helvetica. The sequence continues at coordinate 148,648,975 of NC_138552.1, forward strand.
GTCTTACTTGCTTGTTTGGAACTGGATGAGACCAAGAGTCTAGAAAGCTGGTTTGGTATATAGTGGTTAAGGCAGGACTGTCAAACTCACGGCATCACAGTGGAGTCATGTGATGTATTGGGACTTTTCCCCCCTTTGCTAAAATGGGGGTGGGCGTGGCCAGCGCATGACCCATCCAGCCCGCCGGCTGGGAGTTTGACAGCCCTGGGTTAAGGCATCAGGCTAAAAACTGGGAGTTCTAGTCCTGCCTTAACTACAAAACCAGCTGAGTGACCTTGGGCCAGTTCCCCTCTTCCTCAGCCCTAGAAAGGAGGCAAGGATAAAATTACTTCTGATAGACCTTGCCAAGAAAACTGCAGGGATTTTGTCTAGGCAATTTCTGAGAATCCAACACAATTGAACAAAAGGGGGAGGGGGAGCCCAAATCCAGTGACCTCTGTGCACAGTTCATTTGGTGACCCATGAAACTCTGAAATCAAGTCTGAAAATGAGACTTGATTAAGAAGTGGAATAAGAAAATCTACTTTTTTGAAAGCTGATTGATTTCTACTCTCCAATGTTCAGCAGCAAGAATCTTGCATGGGTGATAGATTTGTTTCATATTAGGCAAGAGTGAAATAAAACACTGAATAATAGGAGATGAGGGAAAGCTATAATCAAATATGAATAAACCTAATAGTCCTGGATCCAGCAACCCAGTCCACCAAACAGAAGTGTCCTGTTCATAATGGCCTTGCCTGTGGAAAGGAGAGAAGAGGATGTTGTCGATTCCTCTCTGAATGCAGACCCATGCTCCTCATCCCTATTCTCTCCTGGATGTCCCCCAAAAGCTTCCAGAACAGATTTTCAGGGAACATAAGGGAATTGTCAGAAAGAAAAGAGATGACAAAGAACAGGCTTTCTCCCCACCTCAGTTCTGACAGTTAAAATACTCCTGTAGATTGGAAGCGTGCTGTGAATGGAAGAAGTTTGGGGATATTGAAAACAGTAGTGGGATTCAAATTTCTTTACTACCGGTTCTGTGGGCATGGCTTGGTGGGCATGGTAGGGAAAAGATACTGTAAAATCTCCATTCCCTCCCCACTCCAGGAGAAGGTTACTGCAAAATCCCCATTCCCTCCCGATCAGATGGGACTCGGGAGGCAGAGAATAGATGGGGGCAGGGGCAGTCAGAGGTGATATTTACCGGTTCTCCAAACTACTCAAAATTTCCACTACCGGTTCTCCAGAACTGGTCAGAACCTGCTGAATACCACTTCTGATTGAAAACAAGCATCAGTATAGTTAGAATATATAGCACAGCCAGATAGAGGCAGAATTTACATTGGATTCATTTCAACATTGTAATCAGACTATCATTTCACACAAATATGAATGTTTCTGTTATATCCACGTCGTCGCTGATCCTAGTAGGAACAACAAATAAGCATTATGCATGTCTGAACAGCCTTGTGGGTCCATTTGCATATCGGTGGCATTCTTCCAGAGCAAGGATGCCAATATCTATGTTCTCTGGCACTGAAGCGCCCTTTTTTAAAGATGAAAAACCTGGCTCGGAGCATTTTAGACTAAAGCTGCACCAAGCTCCTATGGATCAGAAATTACATTTGTATAAAGCTCTGAAAGGAAGAAAAAGAATCTTAAGAACCTTTTGCCGAGAGATGCACATCACAAGGTTTAATCATCTAAGGATTAGCACCGAATGATGCTACATGTAGGAATTCAATCTTAGATTCGTGCTGGTTTTTTTACACCCCACCCCATTCCCAAATATTTTGTGTTATATTAAAACTCTTCCTAACACAGATCACAGCTTGCCACATTTGCTTCTGTAAAACAAATAACTTTGCTGGCTGGGAATTATGGAAGTTAGTGCACCATATCTGGGAGGCATAGGATTAAAGAATATTGTTTCAACTTTGCTTCAAACCACAGCCATTAATTAATTGATGCAACTACATAACAACTACATTGTTACCTAAAGTGGATAGTTCAGGTTTGTATTCCTAGGGTCATTTCTAAGAGATCTTTCAGTAATTGCTGAATTCATATTCTCTCTCTCTCTCTCTCTCTCTCTCTCTCTCTCTCTCTCTCTCTCTCTCTCTCTCTCTCTCTCTCACACACACACACACACACACACACACACACACACACACCTAGCTAAAACAGTCAAGGGGGAAGTGGCTGGAAGTCATAATGCAACCAGAAGTTTTCCATCTCTACATCAAACTAGTATCAAATTATTATACAACTGACAACAAAAGACCTTCAAATTTCTAGGTTCTATCATATCTCAAGTCCTAAAAAGGACACCTAATATCAAAAATGTCATCAAAAGAGCACAAAAAAAATGTTCTTTCCGTGCCAACTCAGAAAGCTCAAACTGCCCAAGGAGCTGCTGATATAGTTCTATAGAGGAATTATTAAGTTTGTCATCTGTACCTCCATAACTGTTTGGTTTGGTTCTGCAACCCAAGACAGACACAGACTTCAGAGGATAATCAGAACTGCAGAAAAAACAATTACTACCAACCTGCCTTCCATTGAGGACCTGTACATTGCAAGAGGCAAAAAGAGGGCCATGAAAATATTTACAGATCCCTCACATCCTGGACATATTTAAACTCCCACCCTCAAAACGATGCTATAGAGCATTGCATAACAAGACAATTAGACACAAGAACAGTTTTTTCCCCAAACGTCATCACTCTGCTAAACAAATAATTCCCTCAACACTGTCAAACTATTCACTAAGGCTGCATTACTATTACTATTTATCTTCTCATTGTTCCTATCACTCATCTCCTCTCACTTATGACTGTATGACTGTAACTTTGTTGCTTGTATCCTTACGATTTATATTGATTGTTTCCTAGTATGCTTTGATTGTTTATTTGTACCCTATGACTATGATTAAGAGGTGTACTCTATGGTTCGTGAAGAATGCATCTTTTCGTTTATGTCCACTGAGAGCATATGCACCAAAAACTGTCTGTCTAATCACGCTTGGCCAATAAAGAAGTCTATTCTATTCTAAAAGCTATTTTGTCTTCAAAAATAGATCACCCTTAATAAGCACCAATCCAGTGTTAGAAGCAGTAAATGAAAGAGTTAACAAGGTTTAAGGTTTCTTAGAACTTTTCCCACATACCAGGGCTGGGCTGATCTGGAATGTTCTGACCTGGAAGTCTTTGTATGCAGAGCCAATTAGCTACCAGGCCTAGCAGCTGCTTCAGAGGAAACAATGCAAAGATGCTTTTTTGCCATAGAGCCTTGCCATCACTCCTTTGCTCATTAGGAGGAATCTAAGGAGCAGCTTTGCCATTCTGCCTGCACGGTCAGGCCTCATTTTTTTTAAGCAAAGCAAAGCAAACACAACAAGGGAAAGAATGATAATGGGAAGAACAGAGCACTGGCAGAAATGCCAGTTTTCCACCTCTCCTATAGACCAAATGAAAGGCCTTCCTATCCTCTGCCTGCCTCCTTTCCCTCCAGCCTCAAGGAGCGACAGGAAGGACATTCAGTTAACAGAGCAAAAAATACTGCGGAGGGATAATTTGGGTGGAAAATTTTCCCACAGATTATCTAGGATTCTGATCTTGTTCCAGCAAAAAAGTTACTTTGGGTTGACTTAATCATGATATTTTGTTGGTTCCAGTGAAATTTAATTATTTTAGATTAATTGCATATTATCTTAGTTGGAGATATGGGGCTCTGTTCTGACTCCCCTTCTTCCCTCGCCAACACAGAACACACTTCGGACCGAAACTACTTCAACAGGATTTATTGCACAGACAGACAAACAGATCCTTGGCAGCAATCCATCATGACTAGGCTCTCAGAACCCTCTGGCACTGAGATACGATAGCAGCTATCCAGCATGCCAAGCTCACAAGACGGAACTTTCCCAATAGTTCCTACGTTGACTTCTGCAAAGGGCGTATGCACAATCAGTCCTTTTATAGACTGGAGAGGAGTCTACTTATCAGCAGCTGAGAGCAATTACCGCCGGTAACTGCGCCCTTGCTCCTTGAGCCTGTGGGTGTGGTGCTAAGGAGCATCTAAGAACTCCCTGCTGATGTCTGAGTCACTATCCCGTGACTCCTCCCCACTGCTCCAAGGCATGGCATCAGGAGCCCCCTTCCTTTGGCTCTCACTGCTGCTCCAAGCCTCAGGCGCCTCCTGGTGGCCGACCAGACTCTCCGATCCCTGCTCAGAGTCAAAGCCCTGCCCAGGGTCCTCCACATCCTCCAGTGCCGACTCATAGGGAACCTCGCTGTCGGAGTCAGGTGACAGCTCCAACGGCTCCTGCTGGGCCACAACAGGGCTCTATTAGATCATACATTTTGGAGATTTGTGATTGAATCTCTACATCCATTCATTCATCCATTCATAAAGTAGATATGACTTGTCATTAAGTATTCTGAGGTAACAAAAAGGGAATAGTTTTTGAGAGACCAAAAGATATCCACACCAAAGGTTAAACAGGACAGCGTATAGAGGGAATGGACCAGTTTCTCAATTTAACTGCATGCCTACAGTGACTTAGAATCATCATATCCAGGAATAAGTAGCAATAAATAAAACAACCAGATTTGAGAAATCTCAGTAACTACTTTGAAAAAGTTAGAAAGGATGATACTGTACTGCTGGTTTAGAAACAATTTCAAGGTCATTTTTATGAGGGCCTATTTTAGGCTATTATAGTCAGGAAGACAAATATATAGAAAAACACCACAGACAGACTAAGTACTTGGACAATTTCAGCACATTTGTCAGTGCATTGCTTCAAGAGTAATGTTTCTCTCTGGTGAAAAGCATCCAGATTTCAGAATAAAAGCTAATCAGTCCTGAATTCCATTCTGGAAAAAAACCAAATGCCTCTTGAGCACCAACACACCAATAAAATGGTAAGAAGCTTGTATCTCTTATTAAGAACCTTAATCATTTTTAATAATGTCCCAGGATGGGTGGAAACAGTGATGCTCCCTCTTTTGAAGATTCAGTTCAAGCTGCATAAAATAATAGCTCAACAAAATACATCTATTCCGAGAAACAGCTGTTTTAAGCATTTTTTTAAAAAAAATATTCCATAAAAAGAGCATATAGAAGACTGATAGGAAAGCTAATCATCTTTCGAAGCCCTGCTCAGAACAATGTTTACTGGTATTTGATATAATCCCTGTATTTTTGACAAGAATTTAAAAAATGTAGAATTATCTAAGTCAGCCAGACCAATATGAAGCCTTTTAAATCTGTTAGTATTACCAATTTCCAGCAAACGCAGCTTATGTGAGTCCAACTTGTTATGATTGTTCTAATAGAGACATTGTTTGACTGAGATTGTTAGATTCCACACACACACACACACACACACACACACACACACACACACACACACCGATGGAAGTGTAGATTATTTTTAAAAAGTGTTCATTCTGCAGCTATGCTAAGTTGACGTGGAAATGTTTTGTCCTTCAGTGTCTGTGGAGATTCTCAGTCATCCAGGTCATGATTGTCCCAGAGGTACTTTTTGAAGAGGCAAGTGGACGTTCTGGTTTTTCTTTGAGGACATTTCACTTCTCATCCAAGAAGCTGGATGAGCTTCTTTCCATTCCCCACCATCCAGTCAGAACTTCTTCAGTTCTGACTGGATGGTGGGGAATGGAAGGATTTATACTCCTTTCAGACAGCTGGTCATTTTCATTCTTTTAGCAAGTTGTTATGGTCACCTGAAGACTCATCTGTGAAATCAGGGTCACCTGAGTGGTGCAAATGGGTGTGGAGCCTTCTTGGAACTGTGGAAAGGACTGTGTTGTAGTCTGGAGATAGATAATGTAGTATCCCTCCCTTCTGTTAAGAGAAAGTTGTTCGATTTTGACACAGATGGCCTCTTTGACCCCTCTTTCAAATCAAGAGTTTGAAAGGGACTTGAAAAAGGGGTCAAAGAGGCCATCTATGTCAAAATTGAACAGCCTTCTCTTAACAGAAGGGAGGGAAACGACATCATCTATCTCCAGTCTACAACACAATCCTTTCCACAGTTCCAAGAAGGCTCCATACCCATTTGACCCTGATGACACAGATAGACATCCAGGTGATCTTCAGGACCCTCTAAAAGAATGCAAATGACCAGCTGTCTGCGAGGAGTATAAATCCTTCCATTCCCCACCATCCAGTCAGAACTGAAGAAGCTTCTTGGATGAGAAGTGAAACATCTTCAAAGAAAAACCATTTTGTCCTTCAGGGTAAAGAAGGTAAAGGAGAGCTGAGGAAAATGGCTGGGGGTAGGGAAATTATGAGCTACCAACATCCCCACTGATGCCATGGCAGCCTTAGGTGTCAACATCATAACTTATGTTACGCTTAAAATTGCTTAACTGGGATTATTTTTCACCATTATTCATTACTTGTGTTCCTGCCCTGCCTTGTGGCTGTTTTAGCACCATTTTTCTTACCATCATTCACATGGATAATCTCAGGCAGTTGGGATGGTGTAATGAATACCGTACCATATCACTGTGTGATCCTTGAAAGCCAATCTTGGTTATATGCTGGCATTATTGAGGAAACCCAAGTGAGATTATTAAGAAAAGGCCAAGCAGTAAGCCTTCGTGGGTGAATATAAGCACTCTCTCTATACCAGTGGTTCTCAACCTTCCCAATGCCGTGACCCTTTAATACAGTTCCTCATGTTGTGGTGACCCCCCAACCATCAAATTGGTGTCTCGTTTCCTAAGACCATTAAAAATATGTGTTGTCTCATGGTCTTAGGTGACCCCTGTGAAAGGGTTGTTCGACTCCCAAAGGGGTCCTGACCCACAGGTTGAGAACCGCTGCTCTATACCATTCTCATGCGTTTCCATCTGTTCTGAAAATAGTCACTGAAAGTACACTGGGGACCCTAACTCCCGGGAGCCTGTTCTATCACAGTACAGCACAAAGGAGCTTCAACTTTTCTCAGAGTGCCTCGTTTGTCTTAATTAATTGATCTCTGTAGAAATAACTTACAGGAACTCCTCCTCCTCCCTTCTTTCTACATGTTACTGAAATACAAAGCAAGAGGATTTTAAGAATAGGTAACTAGAAAAATTAACCAAATAAATAAGTGAGTTATAATTAAGTTGTGTGCAATGGAGGAACATCCCGGGCTGGGAAAGATGCACTTATTTCGCTACAAATATTAAATCATACATAAATGCATACAAAGTTTGGTTTACTACATTAAAATATAAACATGTCAGAGTTTTGACAGCATGACTATTATTATGACATAAACCCAGGAGCAAAACATAGCACACAGCACACAGAGCCTCTATACAATTACCATATTTTTTGGAGTATAAGACACTCTGAAGTATAAGTCGCACCTAGACTTTGGGGAGGAAAACAAGGGAAAAATATCTGCCTCTGCCTCTCAGCAATTTGCCTCCTTGCAACAAACAGTACAGACAATATATACTGTTGTAGTTTATATTTCAGACTATACTTGTACAGATGCTGTTAAAATTGATGTGCTTTCTGGAAGTATAGTTATTCTCTGCTATTTAAAAGAATAGCACTTTTTAAAACAATACATGGGGCCTCTTCAGATCAAGCATTTATTTTAAAAAGCTTCTTCATTTTGTTAAGTTGTCTAGAATAATAATAAAGCAGTCTTTAAAAAATAAGTTAATAATTTGAACATTCTATAGGCATTTATAGTTGTTTACTTACCTCCTTGCAGCAAACAGCCTGATTAGCACAATTTTTTTTTTGCCTCCCAGCAATTTGCCAAGTGAAGCAAACATCAAGTTTCACTTTCAATTTCTCCCGATCATCAGCTGTTACAGGCTGCAGGGTTTGCTGTAGCCTATCGAAGCCTCCCAAAGCCCCGTTTGCTGCAAAGAGGCAAATTGCTGGGAGACAGAGGCCAAAGGGTTGACGCCGGTGGGTGGGTGGAGCTACATTTAGTGTATAAGACACACCCAAATTTTCACTCTCTTTTAGGGGGGGGGAAAGGTGTGTCTTATACACTGAAAAATACGGTAATAGTGGTTTATATACAAATATATACAAACATATACATGGAGATAAATCCCTTACCACTCAGCTACAAGGAGAGAATTGAACTACGCGATGAGAGAGAGAAACACCTTTTAATACCACTTATATATAGACACCTCTTAAAGGAGAGATGCCTAGTATGGACCCCACCATAGACTTAAAGAGGCAGCAGGAGGCTTTTATGCTTTTAATGTTTTTTTAAATAATATTTTATTTATTGTGTATAGAATTTTTAAAATCATTTTATTTAATAGTATTGAGTATATAATTTTTTAAAAAGGTTTATTTCAATTTATTGTGTGTAGATTCTTTTTTTAATTGTCTTAGACTGTTTAAAAAATATTCTATCAAAAATCAATTAAAATAAACCATTTTTAAAAATTCTATACTCAACACTTTTAAATGTATTATGTATAGAATATTTTAAAATGGTTTTATTGTAATTTATTGTGTATGGAATATTTTTAATGGTTTCATTTAAATTATTGTGCGTAGAATATTTTGAAATGGTTTCATTTTAAATTATTTGTTTGTGGAATACTTTGAAATGGTTTCATTTCAAATTATTGTGTGTGGAATCTTTTTTTAAATTGTGTTAGACTATTTTAAAAAAATATTCTATCAACAATAAATTAAAATAAACCATTTAAAAATATTCTATACTCAATACATTTAAACGTATTGTGGATAGAATATTTTAATGGTTTTTAAGGACCTTTTTATTATTTATAGAATATATATTTTGAATTATTTTAAGGAATTTTTTATTTATTTATTGTTTATAGAATATGTTTATTACAAGAAATGTTATTCCTTTTTGCAAATGGTTTATTTGTGATGCAATATGTTGCTTTTAAGTGTGCAGGTTGGTGCATGGTTTATGTGTCTCAAAGTGGCTGCTTTTCTATGGGCAGGCAAGGCAGCTTTGCCGGCTTTTGTGTGTTTCTGTGTGATAACTGGTTGTTTAGGTAATTGTGAGGTGGTTGCTGGTTCTGTGAGTTTTCTGGCACTGTCCTTTATAATTTCCCACAATGCCTTGATGGTTTTTATGTCAGTGGCTTTGTCTTTCCTGTCCTTAGGGTTAGGGAAAAAAACTGGTTTCATCTGCAGTGTTTTGGGGGGAAATTGTTATTTTTTGGTGTTTTCCTGGCACTGTCATAGTTTGTGGGTGTGTAATGTCCCATAGTTATCTACACATTAATAATGATCAAGTACTAATAATATTTCCTTATACATTTTAGTGACCTTTCTTTACATAATTGGCATTTTCTTTCATGCTTTTAGATTTCTAATTTCTGTTTCTGTTAGTTAGCAATTGCTTAAACAAATCCCTCATGAAAAAATATTCAAAGCCTTCTTGATTTTAATTGTCAATTTATTTATTCCTGCACATTCTAATATTTATTCATTTCCATATCTGTTTTTCCACTGGTGTGCAAACACAATTCTAGCAGCTGCTAACATGTGTAAAATTAAATATGTATTGTATTCATTTTCAAATAGCCAACAAAATCTTTCTGGTTTTAAATCCATATCTTGCTTTACCATTGCTTCTAACCACTAACTCTTGAATAGCTACTTGGACCGACCTAAGTACTGAGCCTAATTCATATATTCCTGTTTTTTTTAACTGAGAACTAAATTTCAGAAAAAGAGATCTATATTGCTCTGTGAATCTACCTATGACATTCATTCTTGAACTATCTTCTTGGATGAAAGACTATATCTTTCCTGTTTGTTGGGGGACATCCTTCCTGAAAAGACTGTACATTGTTCGGTGAAAACAGAGGTCCCTTCTGTTACCTGCAGTGTAGTCCTCAGCTTACAACCACAATTGAGTTCAATATTGTTTTATTTCTTCTGCAGTTTGTATTATTTAACTGGATGAAGAAGAGGCAACAGAGGAGAACAAGCCAGACGTCGCGATGACACAACGTGAGGTTTCGACAGTCTGAGACCGCCGTTGATTCTTTTACCTGCTGCACGGTCCGTAGGGACCTAAACCGTCCCGGAGAGATGGTGACAGGGAAACAAATCCTTGCTGGTCTCAGGGACACTGCAAAGTCCCTGATTGACCCAAGGGAAGTTCTCCAAGCCGGTGGTAAACAGACAGCCCCCAGGCTGACAAAGTCAGAGACGGTTGTGGAAAGAAGTTGAAAGTGAGTCCACTGGTGAGGGGTTTTTTTTATTTTAAGAAGAATGATTGTCCAAAGAAACTTTTTTTAAAAAGATAAATTAGTCCTTTAAGCAAAAGAATAAAGCGGCGAAATTTATCTTTATTGGACTGTCTTAGACAGTTTTTTTCCTCTTCTATGTAACAGCGTTTTGTGGATTGAAGTGATTGGAATGCTTCCTGTTTCTCCTCTTAAATGAATGAATTGATTTTTCCTCCTAATTTGTGCTACCTTTATTTTTTGACTGATCTAAAACTTTTTTCACTTTAATAATCCTTCCTCTTTCTGACTATTAAGTTTTATTAAAGACACTTAGAGATCTTTGTTCTCCTTAAGCTTGATACGAATAAGAGAAAGTTGAATCTGCCATTTGGAAGCCAGAACTTGGTTTTTTTCTCCTTTTGAAACAAAGTATCCTTTGCTCTATTTTCTCTGAGTTTGTTGACATTGTAACTAGAGGGTTTGCAGCTTGTCTTTAGAGACTGATACTAGCTCAAGGACAGGAACTGTTTTTCTTGCAGGTGTCCTTGTGGAATATTTTGGACAAGGGAAGGGAAAGAAAAGAAAAGATAGAACCCTCATTTCTTTTTTCTTCTTGAAAAAATTAAAAGGATGTTATGTTTAAGCAATTTTAAAACAAAAAAAATTATACATAAAAGAGATATTGAAGGCGAGAGTGGCAGTGGATTTCAAACTTTTTCTTTTCTTCTGGGAAATATGCATTCATATACAGATTAAGAAACCCTAAGCTACCAGGATTTTTTGGATGGAATTTTAAAGATATTGGAAGGATTTGAGAGGTTTGATAAGAAGCTAGATAGATTATTGTCTGGCTCAACAAAAGATGAAGGGACTGGAGCCTCAAAAATTAAAGACGAGAGAGAAGATATAGAAGATAAAGAGAAGATAACAGATGAACCTAATAATGGAGCACCTAAGAGTGAAAGTGGAAAGGAGGGAACATGGAAAAGTGAATTTGATTATTATTACATACTTGAAGATTTGGAGCTCTAGCCCCCCCCCCCCAGGTCAAGATATGGATTTGATGATGGAATTAAGAAGAGAAACAGCCTTAGAAAGACATTGGATAATTAAAGACACACCCATTTTAATACTAATTCAAGGGCAACAAGACTATATGAGAGATTTTTCAAGCAAAAAAGTATGGAGAGAAGTTTTTAAAAACTTTATAAAGAAGTTTATAAGAGAATTGACACAACAACTGGCTAAAGAGATAAGACAGTTTTGTTCCTGGAAAGATACAGGCTGATGATAAAGGTTGATAACTCAAAACTTAGTTAACTTTTGGTGATTAATAAGTAGGATTTCCTAAACACTTTTAGAATGGTTTCTTTAAAAAATTTTTTGTTAATTAATAATTTATGATGATGATGATGATGATGATAATAATAATAATAATAATGATAATGATAACGATAATAATAATAATAATAATAATAATAATAATAATGATGATGATGTAAAAATCTCAATTAGTAAAAATAATTTGGATATAAACTGTAAATTGTGACCTGGGGAAAAGATTTATCAATTCCACTAATATATTTTTGTTTAGATTTTATTATAAAGATGCAATTTTTCTTGGGTCGGTGGGGAGGAGATGTGATATAAATGGCAAAAAAATCTTTTTTTTAGATAACTATAATAATAAGAAAATGTTAATGGATAATGTTTAATGATTTTTATATGTCTTGGCATTGGCAAAAGCAATTAGATATAATTAGATAGTGAGTTGGAAAAAAAGGGGAATATGCTATATAAGGGTAATTATTGGAGGTTTATAGGAATAGCTAATGAATGCCAGTAGATGGTTGTGTCTTCAAGTGCAAATGATTCTAGATAAAAGCATATTTAAATAATTACAGCTAAATGAGAATGATGGTATATTGATGGTAAAATACATAAAGATCTTCGATTTTAAAATGTAAATTAAAAATATGAAGGATGAATAGTAACACACGAAATTCATTTGTAACCAATTGACATCCTTTCTACAAGATGTAATGAAGAATGTTTTTTTTTGTATTTTTGTTTAATTAAAACAATAAAAAATTTTCAAAAAAAAGAAGAGGCAACAGAGTATGACCGCTAGGACAGTCATCTTTCCTATGTAAGCAGCTGTTTTATTGCTTTGTGTGCTTGTTTCGTCCTTAATATAGTGGTGCAAACAATTAAAGTCTTCCTTTCTGTATCTCTTTGTGCAGGCCATTCATTAGAGCAAGGTGGTCAGTGGGTGACTTCAACACACGAAAGGACAGTAACCTTCCTTTTCTATTATTTTGTGTGCTTGTTTCATCCTAATGCAGTGCATGCAATTAAAGTCTTCCTTTCTGTGTCTCTTCTTTGTGCAGGTTATTGGAGCAAGGTGGTGAGGTGGTGGTGCAGAAGACGGAGAAAAGAGCAGCAATCTTCTTTTTCTATTATTTTGTGTGCTTGTTTCATCCTAATGCAGTGCATGCGATTAAAGTCCTCCTTTCTGTGTCTCTTCTTTGTGCAGGTTATTGGAGCAAGGTGGTGAGGTGGTGGTGTGCAGAAGAATCAGCAAGGCAGTAATCGTCCCTCTGTAAGTAGCTGTCTTTATTGTTTTTTAAAAAATAATTTTATTGGTTTCTAAACATTTATAGGGAAGGGTAGGTGGATATACAAATTATTTTTGGCAGCTACATCGTGCTGAAAGTAGAAATCTCCCCAAATCTCACAACTTTTACAGAAAGAAAAACAAAAGATAAAAGATAAGCAAAAACAGCATCTTATTATACATTGTATCAACCATATGTTCAATCATGTCTTTTACCACTTTCTAATATATCAACAATTACAATAATATTTCAACAATAATATTTCAAATACATTTAAAAAGACCTGAGTCTTTTCAGTATTGCTCCCTCCCCCTTGTCCCCTGGCAGGGCCGCAGCCCATCCCTCCCTCATATCTTGTATATTATCACCTTTTTCACTACCTCTTATAGTTTCATCCTCTAGGAGGGAACTGTGTTTTTTCATGAAGGCCTCTGCCTCCACAACTGAATTAATTCTAATTCTATTTCCCTCCCAGAAAACCAACATTCCTTCTGGCAATAACCATCTAAACCAAATTCCTTTATTATATAATTTCTTTGATAAGGAAGAATACTTCCTCCTCTTTTCTCTTTTTTTTTGGGGGGGGGGATTTGTTTAAGAATGGCAATTTCTTTATCTTTATATTTTAATGATCCTCCCCCTTTGGGCTCCCAAAACCTCATCCCTCGTGGTCTTCCTAAGAAATTTAACATGGACTTCCCTTGGAACATTATGTGTTCTGGCATATTCTGAATTGATTCTATAAACCAGGTCCATACCCCACCACAACTGTTCTTTATCTCTTTTAATGTATTCTGCTGAGATTGTACACATAATATCCTTAAGGTCTTCATCTTCTGTCTCTGGTAGGTTCTGGAGTCTGAGAAAAAGGGACATTCTTTCAAATTCCATCTTTACCATGAAGTTTTCCAGTTCTCTATTCCCCTTCTGAGTTGCCTTCACCTCCTCCCTCAGCCCAACCATGCCCTCCTCCAGTACTCCAACCCTCTGCTTATTTTCTATTGTTTGCTGCTGTGCATCTCTGAGCTGCTCTTTAAAATCTGTCAGTTCTTTTTTCAGTTCTTCCTGTCCCTTCATAATAGCCTGAAACATTTGGGCAACTGATAAGCCCTTTGTGCTCTCTCCAGCCACTTCTTGTTCTAAGAATGATAAAGTTTTTGTCTGTTGGGTCATTGGGCTAGATTCAGAGGAGGCAGGTGCCGAGGCTGCCTTCCCTGGCGGTGGTTTTCTGGGCCCCATTTGTTAAGCTCAGGGATAAGTATAAATCCTTATGCAGAAGAAATGATGTCTGTGGAGTGTGCAGTTGGGGGATACCGAGGAGGCAGACAAGCCCAGAAGTGAATGTTAATCCTCAGTCACAGTTCCAAGCCAGAAGAAGAGAGTCAAATAATCTAAATCCTGAAAGACCATACAACAGGGGAGGCTCCAGAAGTCATTCGGGAGGTAATAGTAATATAAAGCCAGAAATTTCTTCAAAGGTAGTTTCAAAAGGCTAGTTTCATTTATTAGAGCGAAGAAGAAGGAAGTGAGCCATCTTGGCTCCGCCTCTCACAGGGAACCAGGGACCAAAGCATTCAAATTTCCATAAGGCTTTTAAAACAGCTCAGAAATCATTTCTTGCAATTGTGATGTAAATATTTCTCATGGTTAGTACAAGTGGGTAATTCAACGTTTTACTCTCTCACTCCATTCCAAGATCGAGAGATAGTTCAAATGCAGCTTTAACTGAGGGGGGTAAAAAAAAAACCTCCAATCTTGCAACTTCAAATAGATTGAATCCACAACTTGCGAGTAGCTGTTGCTCATCCATTAAATAGTGTTAAAAGAGATTAGGGCAAACTTCTCACCTCCAGAACTTCACTGCAACTTCTGATTGATTATTTCCTTCCAGAATCCATTTGGCGAAGGCGCAGGCAGCCAACAGCTATGCCATGCGCCCCCCTTCGCTCCCCGGCTCCTGGGGCGAGACTGGAAACCCCCCGATGGCTGCCACCGCTTCTGAGAGCTCCAGCAAGCCACCCTATGGCAGATGGTCCCTCCAAGACCCCCTGTGCTCCCTAAAGGAGCCCACCAGAGAGACGAGCAGCGGACGGCAACGTCCGTCGCCTCTGGGAACCAGAAGTGATCTGTCTGTCTTTATTGTTTTGTGTGCTTGTTTCATCCTAACGCAGTGCATGCAACGGAAGAGTTCATTTCTGTGTCTCTTCTTTGTGCAGGCCATTCATTGGAGTCAGTGATACTGAAGACTGGCAAGGAGAGTCATCTTCCTTCTGTAAGTATCTCTTTTATTGTTTTGTGTACTTATTTTAATCTTATTGTAGTTTATCCATTGGGGCAAATAATTCAGTGACATCGTCTTGGCCATTCCACCCGGTCACATGGGCGGCAAGCCACTCCCACAAAGCAGGCCATACCTGCAGAAGAGGTTCCCAAAATTTTTGAAATATACCACTGGTATTAAATCCTCAGTACCTTGACAAAACACAATGCCTTAATGTCAGCTAAGAAGGGTAATGGCTGTGGTTTTCCCAGTTGCAACGTATGGCTGTGAAAGTTGGACCATAAGGAAGCCTGAGCTCCAAAGAATTGAGGCCTTTGAACTATGGTGCTGGAGAAGACTCCTGCAAGTCCCTTGGACTGCAAGGTGATCAAACCGGTCAGTTCTAGAAGAGATCAATCCTGACTGCTCTTTAGAAGGCCAGATCCTGAAGATAAAACTCAAGTACTTTGGTCACCTAATGAGAAGAAAGGACTCACTGGAGAAGAGTCTCCAATGTTGGGAACGATTGAGGGCAAAAGAAGAATGGGACAACAGAGAATGAGGTGGCTGGATGGAGTCACTGAAGCAATACGCATGACTCCAGAGAATGGTAGAGGACAGGAAGGCCTGGAGGAACATCATCCATGGGGTCATGAAGGGTCGAACATGACTTTGCAAATAACAACAACGACAAAGAATGTTAACAGATCATCTTATTAGGTTGATTCCTAAGAGAGCCACAAGATGTGCAGTCAAAACTGATAACAAACATAGTAGTAATCAACCTTAGGAGCTGTTTTGAAAAAGTGTGTAGTATCTTAAGCCAATCTTATCCCACTTAATCATGGTGCTATACTTGTAACTCTCAGAACTGTCAAGCCAGCCTGGTTCCTAACATCACACAAGAGGTTCAGGTAGAGGAAGAACTTTCCCAATCCAAATGCAGACTCAATTAATATGGTGGAAGCACCATTCTGATAGCAATAGCCAGCGGCAGTGGTACAAGGAGGTTGTAAGAGATGACCAGGCTGAGCCCGAGGGAGGAGATAAAATGCAACATCAGTTTCGAATCCCTGCGTACCCACAGAGATCTAAGCCCAGCCCACCTTGAATGCCATTCAAGCATTCTGACCTTTCATGCCACAATTGTTAAGTGAATCATTGCAGTTGTTAAGTTAGTGACTGTTTGACTCATCGTTTGGCATTTCTTTTACTATTTCTCACGGTTGACTTCCTATCAGTGTGATATTTAAGTTTAAACCATTGGTACGATTTGTTTGTTTTCTCAAGCCTTCTTTCCGTGCATCCAGATGGCACCCATTTATCTTTACATCTGTTTAAATGCCAGGATACATTTGAAACAGTGAGAGGAGAGAATGTCTTCAGGATTAATGGGCCATACAAACGAACAAAGACTTGCGCGGAAGCACAGTGTTGGTACGGTTAAACTTATTCATAAGCACTTTAGTTAATAAAAAATCACCTGTGACATCTAAGATTTGTTAATAATAAAAAAAGCACATCACATGCTGGAAATTTGTGACTCATTCTTAATGAAGAAAATGCTTAGTTCAACATTCTTTTGTACACGTTATCTATATGAGTTTCTTTCAGCTGCTGAACCATGGCGTAAATTTTTATTAATATTTTAACATAAATCCAATTTACAATGGATGCATTGGGAGGAGGGGGGTAGAGATATTGGTACAATTGCAAAGCAAAGCAAATAGTCATTTTCAAATTTAGTTTCAGGGTATGAAACTAAAGGGTCTCTCCTTACCTCAACCACCTCTGTATCTTATATTTCATTAAATCCCAGTGCACAATGTCAGATTAGTAAAAATTATTGTAATTTTAAAATGCAACAGGCATCCTGATTTCTCAGTAGGGTTCACTTGCATCAGCATCAAAAACAATATGGATAAAGCTTTTGATCAACCTCGAAGAAATTTCTTTGATTTGGTCTGAGTCTATGAGCCTTGTCATCATGGCATATTGTCTTATCTTCACATATTTTAACTCAAGAAATCTGATACGTAAGTCAGACTGGTAGTCATCATTTTATTTGCATTCTGCCTTTCAAGGGTCTCAAAGTGATACAAATGGTTGCTATTTCACAGACAGTAAGGAAGAGCTACCATAGTTGCTACTCACATTTTATCCAATTTTTTAATGGAGTGGAGAAGATGCTGCTTTACTGAGGGCATCAACTATTCTATTAACCATAAGCCTAGTCAAGGTTTGAATAGCTCTATCTGGATGTCCAAGGGCAAAGTCTTTCCATTTCCATTGAGCCAGTACTGTCCAAAAACATTTTCATGGTCACATGGCCAGCATGATGTCATAGAGCGCCGTTACCTTCCCACCGAAGTGGTACCTATTTATCTACTTATACTTACTTTCAAACTTCTAGATTGGGAGGAGCTGGGCGTGAGGATGGGAGCTCACCCTGTCACATGGTGCTAGGGTCTCAAACCTGGTCTGCTGGCTTTCTATTTGATAATCCCAGTGTCTTAACTGCTAAACTACCACACTGCTCAAAGGTAGAATATAATGGGATAATTAAAACCACTCAGCATGCTTCTTAGCTGAATGGAATTTCAACCTGTCCTAATTGATTCCTTAACCACTATTTTATACTGTTTGATACACAGTTTTGGTGTTTCTTCAGTGAAGATCTAGGACAGTCCCTCCTTCTAAGGTGAGGGGGATACATTTTGAGTAATACTGGGCATCAGCCAGTTTCTCTTGGGTTTTTTTTTCCTCCTCTGTCCCTCCATTCCTGTTTTGGAGCCCTTCCCAGAACAAAACTATCTCACAAAACGAGTCCAAATGAGACCTGCTCTTCAAACATAATTTTGAAAATGAACATCACCATTTTACATTGAAATGCCTCCCCAAATGGTGGCAATTTGTTAACGTCAGATTAGGGAGCTCAGCTCATTATTCCTTTTCAGTAAAGAGGCAGCTAATGAGTAAAGCAGGCACATGGGCAAACTTCTAATTAAAGTGCCTATGTGAGGTGAAAACATGGTGCTGAGTTATGGAGTGGCTGTGAGTGGATTATTGATATTTTCCCTTCTTTGCCGAGTGCGCTTATTTATTACTAATGTGGTGCTAATTGAGTCTGCCATATCTAACTTTGAAAATACCCAGCACAGAGCAGCGTTTTCAAAATATTCTCTCTAGTTTTAATTGCCTCCAGTGTTTGCGGTAAGTACTGATTGAAAAGATCTGAAAAAAGGGGGAAGGAAGTGTAGGAAGTTAGCACCTACCTCTCTCCTAGAAAAATGAAATATACTGGGAAATATTGAAAAGGCAGAATACTATATTTCCCTGGATAGGAAATGGGGAAACATGTTTTTAAGCAGGAAACACTGTTAACAGCCCCCACCTTAGTCAATGGGCCATTAAAAGGCATGAGTCAGTCTATTCTACATAACAAAGATCTTCCCCCTTCAACTCCAGAGTGATGGGATTAACGCATGATAGTATTAGCCCTTTACCCATCTCAGCACATGGCACCTGGGAAAATTACATCAGCCAGCAAGGCAACCAAACATGGACTCAAAGCACAGCCTACAGAGTTGGCCCTGCATGGCCTCATGGGAGTCTGACAACCAATCAGAATACAAGCTCAAGTTCAAAGCCCAGAGAGGGCATAAAACCAGGAACTTTCAGCATCTCTGCCTTTTTTTTCTTCTTCACCAAAGATCTTGGAGCATGTGATCACCTTTTTCCCCAGGATCTCAAATCATGTGGTGCTGTCCACCATTAAAGCCATCTTTCCAAACAGGCTCCATGTCTCCAGTGTCTTTTTCCCCACTTGGAGCTGAACCCAGAAGGACATTTCTTCCAACAGAAGGTCTTCTAGCAAATAACTGCTTTTAGGATGCATCTGGTATTTCATTGGTATTGGGCATCAGAACGGCAACCTCTGTTTATGTTTAATGTAGTTTTCAAACAAGATAATTGATTGGATTGGATTGGATTCAGGACACAAGGCAAAACCAAGGGCAATGTACAGCTATGGAAGGAACGCTAGCAGGCAGGAAGGAAATGAATCCCTGAGGGGGAAAAGATGGAAGTATATTGGGCGAGATGAATGAAAAAGTTAACCATAAGTTAAATTCCTTGGAAGAAAGCTTCTAAAGTCCCATTTTCTATTAAAAAAGAATCTATGGGAACATGGCATTCCATACTCCATAAAGAATATATTAAAGACTAACACCGTGTCAAATTATTTTATGACATATGGTGATGAACCACGAGGCAGTGGTATTAAGCAAATTCCCCAGAATAATTAGCACCTTCATTCCCCATGACACAAGGTAACCCTGCCATCTTTTTAGGTTTCATTGCAATGCCATTGATATGAAGTCATTAATTATGGCACTAAATAATGAAGATTTTCACTTTATGTCAAGCAGCAGTGATTCCCAAATTTTGAATTTATCCTTGCGTGTAAAGTTCCTTAATTGTTTCATGGAGCGTTCCATGTGGCCCAACAATTATATTATATCCATCTTTGTTCCTGCAGAAAATCTCTCTATCTCTGTCATTTCTATCTCTGTCTCTGTCGCTATATCTATATCATCTATATCTATATCATCTATATCTATATCATCTATATCTATATCATCTATATCTATATCATTTATCTATCTATCTATCTATCTATCTATCTATCTATCTATCTATCATCTATCTTTTTTCATTCTGCTTTTCTGCCAAAATATGGCATATAATACAAGATTCAATCTAAAATGTAGGGGATAAATCTGTGTGCAAATACACACACACACACATTTATCCCCTATATTTTAGTTTGAATCTTGTATTATTTGGCAGAAACGTAGAATGTAAATTCCATCAATAATTAAATAGTAAAGAGCAATTTGATACAAAATCCTATTCTTTTCCTTTTTTTACAACCAAGTTTTCAACAAAGAAAGACATTTATGAATCACTGCCTATTTAATCTGTCTATAATCTGTTGGGGAGCTTAGCAAGACTGAAATTTCCTATCTTCTACTTATATCTTAATTGGGAGATGGTTTTACAATATTTGAAAAAGTGGAAACTTTAAAGTTTGTTTCGGATCATATCTTGGTTTGAAAATGTGACTTACACAAGATTGCATTAAAACACAAAGGGATTCATTTCTCTTCCACCTGTACTACAAATGCTGTTTCTGTCTTTCAGTGTTTGAAATGACTTCTCTCCCATAACACCATAACTATTTCTCATCCCCAAATGGATGCTAATTTTTTTTTCTCCTATCCCTTGTGTACTCTATGTGCTATTACACGGCGGCATTGAGGATAACTTTGAAGCTCATTTCAATAAAGACTTGCCAGAGCCATGCTATTAATGAAGCGTTATGCTTAATCTGCATTAACCAGATTTGCAAAGTATGGTATTTTTTTCTACTTTTTGGTCTGTTCAAGGAATTATAAACTTAATTATTTTCCTCTATTTTTGGTATCAGGCCTGCTAATATCTTACTTCCTGGATTCTAGTTGTACGCTGAGATGTACGATTGCTTTATTAGATTGGGTGGCTATGTGATCTTGAGAGCCTATTTATGTGATCTGTCATAAGAAGGACCACCCAACTCTATGTTTCCTAGCAGTTTGCCGATAAGCTGGTCAGTTAGAGGTCAGCGAGTGCTATTGTACTATATCATTATCAGAAATGAACAGCATGGGACATAAAGCAACTGAGGTGGCAAAAATCACCACCAGGCAAAAGATTTCTGTCAGTGTCACACTCAAGGTCAATCACTGTATTGAGGGGGAAATGAAGAATTGAAGGGAGCAAGTGAAGGAGCTTCAGAGTACTATAAAAATAATCTTGAAAAATATCTAAATCATACAGCAGTGCTAGGCTACCCAGAGGAGTGCAGAAGTGTCTGCTCTGATTGAAGTCCCTCTAATATACAAAGAAATGGGAAAGCAGCTCCAGCAGAGTGGTTAGAAGTCAATTCTGAAATTTCAAAGTTTTCATGATTGTTTTGCCATGAAAAAACCCTGAACAGTTGAAATAAATTCAAATCACAAGCCTGGAAGATATCCTGACCTAAATTCCGGGGTAGGCTATTGGGGGTTCGCAGGGGTTCAGGAGAACCTCTAGCTAAAATTCTGTGCAGTTCAGAGAACCCCAAAACCCTACTGCTGGCTGGCCCCACCCATCCCTCCCCTCCCAGGAGTTGCCATATGGCCCATTTTGGATGCAGGTAAGTGCAGGGTACACACAGAGACTTGGGGAGGGTGAAAAATGGGCCTACTGGAAGTTTGGGAAGGCCAGAAATGGCTCGAGGAAAGCCTCCGGAGCCCCAGGAGGCACAAATCCCCCCTGCCATGTTATAGGAGGCTGACTAGGCCACGCCCAGCATGGCCACACCCACCCAGCAACCGGGCAGAGAACCTCTTGCTAAATTTTTTGAAGCCCATCCCTGCCTAAATTTTTGGAAGCTGATGTCACTTGCAGCACCTATCAGGAAAACATGGTCTCATAGGTTCTGAAACTTCTTCTCTTCTAAAGTGCACATAAAGATACCTTCCAAAAATTTATCTTCTTCCATAAAAATATTTATACAATCTTCCATCAGTTCCCTGAGAATACATTCTCTTTCTTAAACTCACTCCTTTCTCCAAGGAACAGGGCAATGATTTTTCTAATTCATAGCTACAGTATTAAGCAACCTACTTTGGTCAAAAGAAACTACGTAACGGTTTATTCTGTTCAATGAAGAGAAATAATCATCGTTGATGTGATCAGAAAAGGTCACTTCTGCCTCCTTAGAAAAACACATTGTACAAAGCACATCGTACAAATAAAAGAAGAAAAGAGCAGGGAGAGTGAAACCGAATTGATTTGCCTAAGCTTTCTTTGTAGAAACTGCAGCACATTTGGATAAATAGCTGTATTATTGAAGATGAAAGGCAAATCAGTTTTTTTTAAAGAACTGCATATAAAATGAGATTCTACGCCCTGCCTTGCATAACTTTATGAAGGTAGAGAAAGGAAACATGGTTGTTGGTTTTTTTTAAAGAGCTTTTCAGACAATGGCCATCTTGCCCTTTATATTAAAGGAAAAAGCTGTTGACAGTATTAATATCAGTTCTCTTTCAAGGGATGGCGGTCATCATTTTATTCTCCACATTCATTCAGTACCATCACTGTATTTGAGGCTGTATATAGAATATAAGAGAAAATGCAACATGCACAATGCTAGCTAAAGAAAATGATACAGAATTGCCTTAGCTGCAGAGGCTTGGTTACAAGTCAAATTTAATTCCAACAAAATTCTTGTGGGACGGTACTAAAAGAAAATGTTTGATTTTCAAGTGAGTTTTGAAGGAAAACTCTTCTCTAACTATAAAGAGAACCAAGGCAGAAATAACAGAACAGCTTGAAGGAGCAGAGAATCACAGGTCAGTGAAACTATGTTAAAAGGAAAATGTTTGCAGGGTTTGTGTGTATCAAGTTTACAAAACCAAAAAGGATTGGAGAGTTCTAGCAAGGGTCTGAAGATAAGAGCTGGGCGCTTGGGCTGAATCCAGGAATGAACAAGATAATTTAAGGAACTCCATCATATGATAACATTCTTCAGACAGGAAGTTAGCTTTAGGTTAACTGATTTGATTCCTTCTAAGAAGACTGAAATATATATGGAAGATCCTTCATACTGTGAATATTTCTCAGGTACTGTCAATATGTTCTGAGTTACTCTATATCGGGGCTGTCAAACGCACAGCCCATGGAACTCATGTGTCACGCACTGGTCACACCCACGTCCATTTTAGCAAAGAGGGGGAAAGTCCAGATACATCATGTGACACCGCCATGATGATGTGAGTTTGACACCCCTGCTCTACATAATTCTGTTTATCATCATGTGAAAAAAGAAAGAAGGAAGGAAAGAAGGAAGGAGAGAGAGAGAGAGAGAGAGACAGGGAGGGAGGAAAGAAAGAGAAAGAGAGAGGGAAGGCAGGGAGGGAGGAAAGAAAGAAAAAGAAAGAAAGAAAGAATAGAATAGAATAGAATAGAATAGAATAGAGAACAACCTAGAAATCATGTGCTATGAAATAACTATGTATATCTAATCTGGAAAAGTTAAAAGAAAGAGGCTTGAGAGTGGTATCCAAATACTAGAAGGGCTATCGTGCAAACAACAATATTAGAACCAATATCAGTGCAGTAGCAAAGTCTAATGTTGGAGAAACATGCTAATAACATAGTGTGTGGCGCAGACTGTCTCAGGACAAGCTAAACTCTGCTTCATAGAAATTATCTTAACCAAAATTGGACAGTTAAATGCCTAGAATATTAAATTTGTAGATGCTGAATTATGGGGTGACGTTTGGTTCAACTAGGTTTTAAGACCTCTTCCAATGTTATGGTATAGGAGAACAGAAAGAGATAGACAATATTCAAATATAAGAAAAGAGAGCTTTTCTGAAGAGAGAACAGTTTGAGAAAAAGAATCAGTTAAGAGGGGTGTGGGTGTGTGGGTGTGTTTTGAATGTGTCTGTCTCCAGCCAGCCAGCCAGTATATATAGCTCCAGAATATTTGAAATGTATCAATTTGCCAATTATCTTCTTTTCTATTTACAAATACGGTGTATAAACATTGGAGATAGTAATTAATGCAACTATTAATTTTAAATCTTCTACTTCTAGACTATTGGATCAAGATTTTACTAATTTTTATAACGTACAAGGTTTGGCTGAGGAATTTCAAGTTTATCTTTTCCTTGTAGTAAAGAAAATGCTAACAGACTCCTTGTCAAAAACTGAGATGACTGGTAATAGATAGTTAATGAAGCAGTTTAAAAAAAAAAACATTTTTAGATTTTTTTTTAAATCCTACCTTTATTACTCAAGGCGGCAAGCATACACAATATTTCCTCCTCCTGTTTTCCCAGAACAACAATGCTTAAGAGGTTTCAACCTGCCACTCATTCACAGATACTTAAAATAATTTTATCTAAAGCTCATTCTTCCTTCAACCTCTGAGTATCAAATGACTAACGACAAACCAAGAATTTTGCTTTCATCAATCAGAAAGTTTATCAAGCCTGAAATTAAAAGTCAACTGAGAGGGAGGGAAAGGAAGAGAGAGAGAGAGAGAGAGAGAGAGAGAGAGAGAGAGAGAGAGAGAGAGAGAGAGAGAGAGAGAGAGAGAGAGAGAGAGAGAGATTTGCTGTTTATTAAAAAGACTTTTTGAGCACTTAAGAGCTACCCAGGGACATTTTGATCAATTGTTTGTCTCCATTCTTGATGTGAAATTAAAGTCTCTGAAAAGTTCTTATATACATTTTTGGGATTCACTTTACTTGTGAAATCCTTCATACATCTGCAAATCCTGGAATTACTTCACGTTACAGTAGAATTGTTGTTATTTACTTATCTTCTGTCTTTAACAGCAGTGCCAAGAAGATTCCACAACCAATTGCATCCTGAGCGCAAAGATAAACCCCCCAAAAGCCTCAACAGCTCTCATAGAGAGTGCTAACGTCTGGACTCTTCAAGCAATCTCCCGGTAACCTCAGATAATGTCAGTTCATCTCGTGAAAGAACTTCCAATGAGGAAACAAAAGAGTCGTAGCTTTCATCAAGCGATGATAGAATAATATACACCTGTTGAAGCTCAGAAAAAATTAACTCTTTTTCTTGCAAATCCTGCAAAGTTTTCTTCATGAAGTCTAAATGAGCCAACATATCACCACCTTTTTGCAAACGGGCTCTAAACAGTTTCCGTGTGAGATGAATATGAGCACCCACACTGTCCCGAACATAAATTCTCCGCAATGTGTTCCAACACCTAGCAGCAGACTCTTCGCCACGAATATGGACCAGTTGCTGGTCATTCAGTGTTAGTCCAATAATGCAGAGAGCTCTCTCATTGTCCCTGTTAAACTGCGCAATCTTCTTCGCATCCTCATTATCAGCAGGATCCCAATCTGTAACATCTGGTGGGTTCTGAACCACAAACCACAGTCCTTCTTTACGCAGAAGTAGGGAACACTTCAAGGACCAGGAAACATAGTTGGTTCCATCAAACCGGGTAATCATGGAGAGTGCAGCAGACTGTTCTTGTGCCATATTCACAAAAATAAACTATCCAAAAAGTGGTGCTTAAAAAAAAAAATATGGTTAAGGCAGGGCGTCTGGGCCCATAACCAATGTTAGGTACTGGTGCGATTAAGCACTAGCAATGAACCCCAGGTCGAGGTTATAACAGAGCAACCCTGTAAAGTATATGCAGCGTGCGATAGATAAAGCAACCACACTGAATAATGGATAGTAAAGTAACAAAATAAACTTTACTTTTTGAAGAATATAGCAAAATCCATAAACACAGCCAAAAAGTCATACACAGAAAAAACAGTCCAATACTACCAAGATAACTTGGATACAAGTAGCAAATAACTTACACACAGTAAGTAGTAGCAACAGTAGTAACAGTTAGACAGCAGTTATCATACATCAATCAAGAGAGAGAGAGAGAGAGAGAGAGAGAGAGAGACAACATCAGCTGCAATTTAAATGCTGTAATCTACTAATTAGCAGAGTTCCTCTCTTAAAGATACATAACATGCCTTGTGCAATATATTGTCTACCCAACTTGTTGGTTACACCCTAACAACCAGATATTAAATTTATTATTTTACTGACAAAGAAATAAGACTAGTATAGATCTATTTCAAGCTGATTAGTTTTCATCAGCTAGCCATAACCTTCTAGGATTCGGATTGGGGCTGAAAGGCTAAAACGGAAGCAGTGTGCTTCTTCCCATAATTGGGTAGACTAGGTGGCCCTGATAGACAGATCCCACCAGAAAAAAAAAACACTTAATGGACCAGATGGCTGCAAAGAAATATAATTCTTCCCTTCCCTCAGAACCTCTCCTTCTTTCCCCCACCATCCACTCTCAGCTATCAGTGCCTATCTTTCCATTCCCCACCATCTAAACTGGTGAAAGGTGTTGGATGAGAAACGTTTTGTTCTTCTTCCTCAAGGAAAAGCCAGTCCAGTTGCCTTTTGAAAAAAAAAAAACATTTTTTAGACAGCTATGACCTGGATGACTCAAAATATCCCTAGACTTTTGTCTTTATCGTTATTTATTTATATGTCCTATATTTGGAAGCATGTCTCAAAGTTGAACAGAGAAGAGAGGTAGGCTTTGTGACACTTCTAATCGAAGATGGATAATGTACCATATAACAACACAGGAGAATGGTGAATCAAGGATGAAGAGGGCATATAGGCACGTACATACAATGCAGAATTAAAGCTGGGATACAACAGTAAATGACAATTAATTGAGAGGCTAAATCATGAGGCTTAGCTGGGATTCTGAGTCATGGAGAGGGGAGTCATGGGATTCTGAGTGAAAAGAAAATTGTTAATTTAGGAGAGGATCAGAAGATTCAGCATGGTATTAAAATATAATATGCCTGTTCATTGATGTAACTAAAGTAACCAGCAAAGCATAGCATCAAATGGTTGGTATATCTATTGTCATCCTCATCCATCAATGGAATAGGTATCTCTGTATGTGCGTCTATCTGTATATATTTGCATGTGAAAGTGAATAGGTGCAACCAGTGCCATCCTATTGTCACTGTGTGAGTGTTTTTAATTGGGTAAAACTTGGGCCTTCAACACAATGCCACTGTGGTGCACATCTTTCTCAAGACCTACCAGGATTTCTGCCTTTCCTGGAATTAGCACAAAAATATATCCGGCATATTGCAAATCAAAATCCCAGAGGTAAGCACCATTTTTATTTCCAAGAATGCCTCTGAGGCTTGTATATATTTTGAACCCCACATATTGTGCAGAAATAAAAATGTTAGGAGGTGACAGTCCAGTGCTATTGAGTGGTGTGTCCACCTTCTCCTCTCCAGGCCCACCGATCCCCACCCCACCCCCCAAAAAACCCATGCGTAGGTGGTAGGAAACATTGTACTTGCCTCTAGAAGTCGTGGATGCTTCAACACTTGAGGTTTTAAAGAAGAGTTTGAAGAACCATTTGCTGAAATGCTATAGGACATGATGGCGAACCTATGGCGCATGTGCCAGAGGTGGCATGCAGAGCCTTCTCTGTGGGCATGTGTACCATCACCAGCTGTTCTTCTGATTTCCAACGTGCCAGCCAGTTGGTCTTCATGGGCACCGGAGCAACTGAAAATGGCCAGAAATGCCCCCAAAATGGCCATTTTTGGACCTTGTGGGAGCCATTTTCAAGCATTTTTCAAGCCATTTTCAGGCTGTTTTTTGGGCCATTTTCAGGCCATTTTTTCGCCCCAAAATGCCCTGAAAATGCCCTAAAAGCATGCCGTCCAGCTGGTCTTTGGATTTCCATCACTTCAGCATGTGTACATGCATGCACTTGCATGTGCATTCTGGTTTGGGCACTCGGTGCCGAAAAGATTCACCCTCACTGCTGTAGTGTTTCCTTCCAAGGTCCTTCCCAACTCTGTTATTCTATTAGTCTGTTACCTTGGGAGATGAGCGACTGATGAGGAAGAACCTCAACAGTTTGCCTTTTGGCAAAGGAGGTCATGCCCCTCACTGACCATTTTGTGAGGGCACCCGGGACATGTTCTCAACATTCCAAATGGGTCCGTTGCTCCAAAAAAAGGAACCCTTGAGAAATAAGCTGAGTTTCCATTGGCAACTATCAGCACCATAATATTCCATGTCCTTTGTTGGCAAAATATGATCTCATTCCCTGGGATGTAGAAAATTCTAAATGTGTATCAGAAAGTCAAATTATATTGATACGTTGCTTTGTACAGGCTCAGACAGGGCAAAAGATGAAACTTCATTGGCTCCCTGTGAATCCTATTTAGATGTCCTTGGTGCTCAGATGATGTTCTCTGTGGGACCAGCATGCTAGCTGAGATAAATGGAATGGCAGTTGCATTCTGAAATTAAAATTTCAAGCTAGGTGTGAAAATGAAGGTGCAACAATAGCAGACCTTACAGGAGGCTTTTTCTAACATGTATATATTAGCATCTGTAGCTCTGCCACCACATACCTTCTGCCTAGAATATAAATCCACTGGAGGTGAACATATTCCCATGAGGCCAGAATAATCTGAGTTAGACAGAACTATCTATCTAGTATTGCTCCTAATAGACATTAAAGCATCTGTGAAGCTTTATCAGTTTGCACAGAAGAAAGAGAAGGAGGATCACAGCCAGCACGCTACGTCCTAAAATTTGATGGAACAATTTATAGATTACCTTTCAGTGTTAACTTACTGATAAAGATGAAAATAGAAGCTACAATCCATGTTTCATATAAACAAATGTTTTTTGATATTCCACATCTCACATATATATATCTCAAAATGATACGATTCTTTCTATTTCTAAGGTTAATGATATCAGCGTTGCACCTGTGGAAGACTGATAATAAAAAGGCAATTTATTTCAACTAAAATTCAATAGGCAAGGGAGCTGTCCTATTTGAAGGGATGAAGATGACTAGACATGAGTAAGTTCAGTTCTCAATATTTGAAGAACATTAAAGGGAGTTTAGCACAAATAAGTAGTGTCTTTAATTCCATTTGACTGATTGATTGAGGCACTGCCTGCATCTGAAATAACTCTATGCAGCTGACCCTACAGCAAAGAACAAGATAAAAACACAGAACAAAAAGAGATACAAAACAAGTACAGCTTACATCCGATCTATACCAAAGCCTGGGAGAATAGCCCGGCTTTCCAGACCTTCTGGAATGTCATCCAGGTGGAAGCCCCATGGACCTCAAGGAGATGTCAGGAGCAAGCAACCAAAGCCACATGTGGATATGCCCCCCAAAATAATTTATTGTTGATCACCTACATTACAAGAATCTCACAATCACTTCCTTTCCTTGGGAAACAGCAGGTATAGACCTAAAGGTTTGACCTCTTGGAGGTTTACTTGTGCTCTCAATGTGGTCCCAATGACTCAGAAAGCGTGCTAATGACCAGATGATTGCAAGGAATATAAATCCTTCCATCCTCCACCATTCAGTCAGAAATGAAGAAGCTGCTTGGGTGAGAGGTGAAATGTCTTCAAGGCAAAGGTGGCATTCAGCAGGTTCTGATCAGCTTTGGAGAATGGGTAGCAGAAATTTTGAGTAGTTCGGAGAACTGGTAAATACCCCCTCTGACTGTCCCCTCCCCCATCTATTCTCTGCCTCCCGCGTCCCAGCTGATCGGGAGGGAATGGGGATTTTGCAGTAACCTTTCCCTGGAGTGGGGAGGGAATGGAAATTTTACAGTATCCTTCCCCTGCCACACCCACCAAGCCATGCCCACCAAGCCATGCCCACAGAACTGATAGTAAAAAAAAATTGAATCCCACCACTGCTTCAAGGAAAAACAAAGACCAGTTGCCTTTTGTAAAAGCACCTTTGGGACAACAACTATGACCTAGATGACTGAGAATTAGATTTCTTAGATACCAGATTTGAATTTTAACTTTCATGTATTCCTTAAATTTGGGGATGTTGGTGGGGATTGCTAGACTTTGTACTAGCATTTGGTGGGATACTTTAGAAAAAATTCTATCCCATATAGATATTTTAGGATATATGATGGAAATCATATGTAAGTCTATCCAAATCAGTGGTGGGATTCACTTACCTTTCCTACCGGTTTGCGAATGTGAGTGCATGCACCACGTCTGTGCATGCGCACCACCTTCTGCACATGTGCAATGCTCGCGTATTATGCTGGGGTGAGTGGGCAGAGCCTCCCACAGCCACCGCTGCCAGTTCGCCTGAACCAGAGAGAGTTGGCTGAATACTACCTCTAAACCAAAAGTTAAGATAATCTTCAAAGATCCTCTTATGCTTAGCTCATCGCTAACACTGATGATTTTACCTAGTTTGGGTAATAAACAAGAAAACAACCAAGCTCAGAAAGCACCAAGGACCCTCATTTTAACCCTAAGCTATAAATAGTCTCCTTTATCGGTACTTTAACCTTTCTACTTATTCTTCCATTAGAGGAGACAGATGGATTAGACTGTTTTGATTTATCTTAGTTTTGCATCTCTCTGTTCTATATCTACTGTGGGAATAAATCTATCAATATAAAAATGCAGAGTATGCCCAGGAAATATATAATTCTGCAACTGGCTGGCCTGGCATAATTTCAACGCCTATCTCCTGGCATTTATATTTTACTGGTTTTTAAGGGTATTATTCTAGTCTTAATTTTATTGGGTATTGGGATCTTAATGTCTGTTTATTTTAATTATTTATTAGCAATACAGTCCTGCACATCTTTTATCCTCCTCTTATGCATCTATCCATTTTATATTTGTATATATATATTTTCCATGTAGTAATTTTAATTGTTTTAATTTTGTTCTTTGACATGGACTGTACACCGCCCCGAGTCCCTTTCGGGAGAGGGGGCGGTCTATAAGCGCTAATAAATTGAAATTGAATTGAAATAATATATTGGAAATTAATATACATACATGAATATGAATGGCATCCTCTTTCCCCTGAAACTTTTCTTTGAAATGTAACATTCTGTCTTTGAAATTCTTCTTTGAAAGTTGTAACTTTCTCAAAGATATTTGCAACTGGTATGTTTATTGCCCCCTCTGCTAATAAGGATAGTGTGTCAACTGTCCAGTAGAATATTAATGATTTAGAGCAGGGGTGTCAAACTCAAGGCTCGGGGGCCAAATCTGATCATGAGGTACTTAGGTCTGGCCCGCAGTGCCACCCTGGGAACAGCAAAGGAAAATGGAGGCCCGTTTTTGCTGGCAGAAGACTGCAGGAGGCCATTGCAGTCGAAAACGGAGCTCAGGAGACTGTTTTCATTGGCAGCGTGGTTAGGCCGCCACAAGCGCCCCTAACACAAGTGACATCTAGTTAGCCATGCTTACCCTGGCCACGCCCCCCCCTCATCCATGCCGAGGTCAAACACAACCCTAATGCGGCCCTCAATGAAATTGAGTTTGACACCCCTAATTTAGAGTAAGTTCAAACTTTTTCCTGTTGTGGAATCTGCTTTTTAAAAATTTTAAAAAGGAAATCTTACAACTCCTGATCAATAGGTGAAGTTCTAGGGATAGAAAATTGACGATAAAATCCAAATCAAACTGTATATTGAAATTGCAAAAA
Source organism: Natrix helvetica (assembly GCF_964273705.1). Classification (NCBI taxonomy): domain Eukaryota; kingdom Metazoa; phylum Chordata; class Lepidosauria; order Squamata; family Natricidae; genus Natrix; species Natrix helvetica. Next base: position 148,680,212 of record NC_138552.1, read on the forward strand.
TAACATTTCCAGTGTGCAAAGAATGAAATTTGAATTTCACAGTTTTGAGGGAGATTAATGTTTAATCAGAAAGATGTTCAATATTCAAGAACAGGGGTGTGATAGTTTTCCTTGAAGAAAGATTCAGTATGTGGAGCAATTAATGTTATTTGTAAATGGAGTTACCCATTAACTAAGCAGACCTGCTAAAGCGGTGACAAGACTAGACTGAATTATTTCCTCACCTATTATTACACTGTAAATTCTACAGTGATATTAGCTTTATTTACATTCTGCCCCAATATGTATATTTCTAGGAAGGCCGGACAATTTTGGTGTGAATCATCCTCTGGAAGAATTAAAGTCTTTCATTACTTATTCTGTAGCCAGGTTTTATGTTGTCGCATCATAGCATTCTCTTTTTTAAAAAAATATTGCTTTTAGTGAAAAATTGTTTTTATGTTTTCCCCTTAACTACCTGGTATTGCTAATTCAATTTGGATATTTGCATATAAATTCCTGGTGTTGGTAAATGACCGCAACAACATTTTTCGTGCAGTAATTCACAATGAAAATAAGATATTACTGGTCATAGGAATAACCACTTTTGTTTTATTCACCGTTTAAGAAGTAATGTACAGATTCTACAAACTGTGTTATTTTATTTTAGCTGACTTGTATTTTTATTCTATAGTTCATAATATTTTAGATTAACACTTACAGCTTATTAATATGTATTATTATAGTAGCTTATGTTCCTTTTTTGGTTATAGAGATTCCTTGTTATGTTGGTATTTTACCACAACTGTTTGGCTTGATTTTTCTGTTATATATTTAGTAAATTTTGCTGGTTCACTGAATAAACATTACAAGTTTAATGGGAAGCATTAAAAGACCAACCTGGAGGCCAGGTTCTCTTGGAAAAAAACAGGACCAAATCTATTTGTTTGCTAAAAATTGACCCAGACTTGATGGCACATATTCATTCATTCATTCATTCAATCAATCAATCAAATTTCTAAATTGTTACAAAACAAGTGTTTTGTAAATTTCAGAAACCTACAGGCTGATTCATTTTCACCTGGCCTGGAAAAACAGAGCTGTGCCTTTAATTAGAAAAAGTTATTTCTACTGAAGGTGCCTAGGCCTTACCTTCAGGATTGCAATGTCAGCATTTAGTCTTAAGGTAAAGGTAAAAGTTCCCCTCACACATATGTGTTAGTCTTTCCCAACTCTAGGGAATGGTGCTCATCTCCATTTCAAAGTCAAAGAGCCAGCGCTATCCAAAGACATCTCCGTGGTGATGTGGCCAGCATGACTAAATGCTGAAGGTGCAAGGAACCCTGTTACCTTCCCACCAAAGTTGGCCTCTATTTTTCTACTTGCATTTTTACATGCTTTCAAACTGCTAGGTTGGCAGAAGCTGGGACAAGTAATGGGTGCTCATTTAGTCTTACCCATGATATAATTTTCCTGTTACTTAATTTGTAATTTTATACTTCTGCTGTTAGAACGATTGCTTAATCTTAATATATTATCACTGTTTCATTTTATAATAACTTCATGGTTAATTGGTAAATACATATGATGAAAAAAAAACCTCTTTTACATTTATTGTATGTGTTTCCTTGGCTTGTTTTGGTTCCTATGAATTATTTCAATTCTTTTTATTTTTGTTAGCAATATTTTTGTGAGACTATATGAAGAAAGATGAGTGCTAATAACTAAACAAACTCCATGAAAACAAGGCTGATGAATTACAGGATAAAGTGTAGCTTTGAAAAATAAAAAAAACAGATGCCTTCTCCGTACATTCAAAAAAAGAATCAATAAAAAGTTCACTACAGGCAAGACTAAATTGTAAAGGATAATCAAACAATCAGAGAGAAAATAGAGAAGTAGTCACAGGGCAAGATACCCAAGGGAAGGTCTGTGAGTTGTAATGAATGATCAAGTAAATATGAATTGACATTGTGAAGCTAACTAATGTTTTATTGAGCAATCCTAGAAGCTGCCTCAAGTGTAAAGCAAATGAGATGGTGATTCAATTAATCCTGACAATAGTTTGACCTTGTTGAGAAGCCTACATTCACTTTTGGACAGAGCAATTAAAAGTGAAAGATAATTGTAGAGACGTAAATGTACCACAACATAAATGAAATGATGCTGCATTTAATATAAAGAAGTTGGAGAATTGAATTGCTAGAAAAACTGGATGATGATGGTGATGATAATAGCCAAACAAGATATTTGTTGCTTTGATCAAATGTCCAATGAGATATTCCTTCAAGAGCCATTTTTAATCATCAAATAATTTTAAGGTGTATATGTTTCTATGTTGTGTTCTCTGGCCTAAAAGTTGTAATAATGGTTTTCTTGTTGTTCTTGCATCATTAAATCAAAACAATCCAGTGAATCAAAGTAGATCTGCCATAACGCTTCTCAAAAACGGAGCATCTTAGACCTGTAAGGTAAAGTGTTTCTTTAAAGTTGATGACATATACTCTGTACCTTAATAATAACCTGTAACTTAATAATTACTGGTGTACTGAGTAGATGATTTTGATATCTCTCTATCCCTCTTTTTAAAAGGAATATTATATTCAATTAACCACAATTATTCATGTTAATATAATTGTGTGTGTTCCCTTCTTCCTCTCTTCTATCAAATTTTCGTTCTTTCCTTATCTTTTCTGCTTCTTTCTAGTCAGCCTTTTAGCCCAATCTCTAAGCTCCTGCTTCTTTTTCCTTCTACTATTTATGTATCCTTCCTTCCAGATCTTTTTTTATCACTCTTTGCTGTGCCATTCAGTATGCCCTCATCAGAATTCTCTTTTGTCTCCTTACATTATTTCCCCTTTTTCTTTTATTATTGTTTTTTTTTTCTTGTGGTATGTTCCCTTCCTTTTTTCTTCTCTATGCCTGTCTGATCAATTCCCTTCCATTCTTTTTTACTCTCCTTTCCTTTCTTTGTTGGGACATGCTCCCCCTTTTCCATTTTTCCTGGTCTTAGCCATTGCCATATCTTGTTATTATCTGTTTGTCCTGCTATTTTTGTTTTATGTACTGTCCATGCGATACTTATCTTCTCATGTCTCTCTTCTGATCTTCATTTAGTCTTTCTTGTGGTCAATTTGGACTCTTGGTATTCAGTACCTCCAGGGTCTACTAGCTTCAGTGCATTTTTCTTTACCATCCTTCAAGTATTCTTCTAATGCTCTTTTCTCTTCTTCAAACATGCACTTGTAACCTTCCACAGTCCCCTGTTTTTCTTGTTAAGTAGAGTCTGTCAACATCACCAGCATGAATAAAGGCATGGTTTATTTTCAACTATTTTTCTGGTCTCTGTCCGGGCTTATTATTATTTATTCCCTCCGTACACACATATACACACACACAGAGGGGAGGGGGAATCTATATATAGATATCTAGCCATTCAGCCAGTTTGGTCTAGTGGTTAAAGCATCATATTAGAAAGCAGGAGTCAATGAGTTCTAATCCAGCTTTAGCTATGAAAGCCAAATGGATGACTTTGGGCCAGTAACTCTCTCTCAGCCCAATGCACGTCAGAGGTTTGTTATTGTGAAGAAACTAGGAGAAGGAATGTGTGTTGGATATGTTCACTGCTTTGAGTTAATAATAAAGATGGGATGCACTAGATCCTCCCATACTATTGGTGGGTTGCAGGCAGTGTGCCCCAGTACAGGCGTACCGGTGCCTACAGAGCACCAGGTACCATTTCAGTACGGTGCTCCAGAGGGCCCACCCTCCTGCCTGAGCTCCTTACCTGTATTTGAGCTCTTTGGCGTTTCCATGCATGGAGCGCACAGCGCCTGCGCGATGCTCCACCAAGCAGCTGGAGCATCGCAGAGGCTCGCACAGGCGTAGCAAGAGGTAAGGATGCATGCGCACACTGCACACATTCATGTGGTGGTGCCAGGCCCCATTGCACTGTACTGGTTGCAACAGGATCCAGAACCCACCACTGTCCCATACTATGTGCAATATTGGGCAGCAAGGGATCTCCAGCAATTTCAATTTTAGGTGAGTATTTCAACATCTTCCCATATGATGTTTAGAGTCTTTAAGTCTTCCATGAAGAGAGAAAAATTAAATTTGTAGGTCATATTCTCCTTATGGGGAACTATCCCCAAGATCACAATGAGATGGACTCCTCTCCCTGATGCCTGAAGACTAAAAGGGCGTCCTTGGAATAGTTGTTATAATTGTGCATGTACTATATAAACCAAAGCAGTAAACATACCTCATATTCCTGCCTCCTCTTCAAGTGTGGGTTCTTTACTTTACTTTACTTTAAATTTCTAGACTGCCCCCTCTCCCAAAAGGGACTCGGGGCGGTGTACAGTCAAATTAAAACACAAAGAATACATAAGAATAGATCTATAAATACACAGATCCTTAAATACTTAGACGAGGAGGCTATAAAAAACTGTATCTTAAAGTAAAGCAATTAAAAACGGTATTAAAAAATAACCCCTAAAAATACCTAAAAAGTTAAAGTTAAAATAATGACCTAAAAATTCCCAAATTAAAAATATCTGCCAGGAGGTAAAATAAAACTATGAATGGGCCAAGCCGGCTAGTCGAAACAGGTGAGTCTTTAGTTTTTGACGAAAGGAACGGAAGTCGGTGGTGGTTCTGATGTCGGGGGGGAGGTCATTGCAAAGGGTTGGGCCCATCACAGAGAAGGCTCTACTCCTAGGCGCCGCCCGTTGGCATTGCTTGGTGGACGGCACCAGGAGGAGTCCCTCCCTGTGAGAGCGAATTGGTCGCAGGGATGTGTGTGGTAGGATGCGATCCCGCAAGTAGCTAGGTCCTGTGCCATGGAGCGCTTTAAAGATGGTAATCAACACCTTGAAACGCACCCGAAAAACCACAGGCAGCCAGTGCAGCTCGCGCAGGAGAGGTGTTCTGGCAGTCACTACTGCCGGTTTGCTCGTGGGTGCACCATGCGCGCATGCACAGTGCAATAAAAATTGCTTTGTGCATGCGCAGAAGCAAAAAACAAGATGGTGATGCCTATGGCACTGCCCAGAGAACAAATTCGGGGGCGTGGCAGTCCTGGGTCACTGCCAGCTCCAGCAACCCAGGCTGCAAAATCACTATCGATTCAGCCAAACCGGTCCAAACCGGTAGGAACCCACCACTGTTCCTCTTCCCTCACCCCAACAATAATCCTGTGAGTTGGGCAGGCTGTAACTGGTCCAAACTCACCCAGCTGGCTTTCATGCCTGAGGCATGGTAAAACACAATAGTCTTCTGCTATCTAGGCACCATATTTGGCATATTGTTTGCATCCCTGACAAATCTACTAGATCCGTGATGACGAACCTATGGCATGTGTGCCACAAGTGGCACGCGGAGCCATTTATCAGGGCACACAAAGCGCTACCCTGTCAGCTGGCCAGGGCGCATGCGCGCGGTGGCCAGCTGAGTTCACCTTTTTAAAAGCTATTTTTTGCCTTCCCCAGGCTCCAGAGGCTTTATAGGAGCCTGGGAAGGGTGAAAAGAGCCTCCCCCGCCTCCCCGGGAGGCTTCAGGGACCGTCCCTGAAGCCTTCGGAACGCTTAAAACCACCCTCCGAGCAAACCGGAAGTGTCGAAGGCTTCAGGGACCATCCGAGGCTTCCCTGATGCCTTCGGAGCACTTAAAACGACCCTCCGAGCAACCCGGAAGTCACTTCCGGTTTGCTCGGAGGGTGGTTTTAAGCACTCCGAAGGCTTCAGGGAAGCCTCCGGACAGTCCCTGAAGCCTCCGGAGGGCCTCCGGGGGGTCGGGGGAGGCTCTTTTCGCCCTCCCCAGGCTCCTATAAAGCCCCTGGAGCCTGGGGAGGGCAAAAAAATGTAAAAATGGGGGGTCGCGCGTTGTGCGCGCATGCGCACTGGGGGAGTCGCGCATTGCATTATGGGTGCGGCACACCCGCACTAGACCCCCCCTGCGCTCCCCCTACTTGTGGCATGCGAGCCAAAAAAGGTTCGCCATCACTGTACTAGATGCTGAGTGACTAGATACAGTATACAGCTCTATATTTTTGTGTGGCTCTACGGAACATGTAGTAAAAACAACAAAAACTTAGACTTTAAAAAACATAAAACATATATGGAATGCAACATGGGAGAGCATTTAAAAACTCATATTCCATAAAGCCACCTTCTTCCAAGTTTTCAAGGCATCCCCAGGCCAGATGGAAAAAACCACAGCTTGAGAGACTTTGGGGCGAGTCTCTCTCTCCGTTTCATAGTGTGCGTCACGATACAAAAGGCTCATTTCCTGGATTCCATAACATGCCCCTCCTGTCTGATCAGATGGAATGGATTCCTGTAATCGGAAAAAGGCCTCAGTCGTATATCATGAAAGCATTAAAAATCAAACCCAGCGCTATGAATTAGACCCAGAGTTGACGGATATCCAATGCAGATTGTGCAGTAGAGGCTTAAAGAGTGCCATTTTAGGCCCACATATATAACTTCCTGCATTGCTACAATTTGTACCACTTGAGGTTTCTGAATACTCTTCAAGGTCATCTCTATGTAAATTAAATTAGAGTAGTCTGTTTGGTGACCAGGGCATGACAAATATGTTGTAGGTGTAATTATGAAAGCCACTTTTACATGGAAGTATAGATAGAGTTAATGTCAAACATATTGATATATAATCTTAGAGTTCATTCAATAGTCCATCAACATATATTATTAATCTATATTATTTTCAGGCATAAACCTGCAGGTTATAACTTTGCCCTCTTGACTTCTTAGTCACATACCTCTACTCTAGATATCTGAACCTGCCAAACTATGGATGACTATTGTAACTCTATAGCCTCCGGAAGGCACAGCTAACTTTAAAAACCTGAACCAGCACATTCAATTAATACTATGCATATACCTTCAGTGTGTGTGTGTGTGTGTGTGTGTACATACATACATATACATACAGACATTACTCCAACACATATATGTGTATGTATCTGTGTACGTATCTGTGTGTGTATACATACATACATACATGCATTAACCACACACACAAAGAAATATAACTGTCAAATCTTAGTGTCACTAGTCACAGAAAATGAATATTAATACATTTATAAACAATTCCACATGTGTGATTCTGTTTGGTTTATACACATTTCAATAATATATAATCTTTATTTGGCACTTAATCTTGGCATCTCAATGATTTCTAAACCTTTGATTTATCTTTTTAGTGGCATTTTGCTGGTGCCTCATATTTAATATATTCAAGGGTTTCTGATGTGGACATACTCCTAGCAAAAGTTGACTATTGTCCTCAGAAGACCCTTGTAGATGTATTTTAAAATATAAATCTGTCTGTTTCTTATAATTTCATGCCTTAGACATGAAAGCAGGCTGAGTGATCTTGGGCCAGTTAATCTCTCTCTCAGCCCAATTTACCACGCAGGTTTAATGTTATTGTGGGGGAAAAATAGGGAGGATTATTTTGTATGTTTGCCCCCTTGAGTTGTATATGAAAAAAAGCAGGATAAAAATCTTTTTTTTAAATGGTTTAATTGCAACTCCCACATGTTTCTAATTCAACAACTGTATATATTATAGGACTGCATGGTGAAACTTTGCTGGCCTAAAAGTAGACCCATATGGCCTAAGATGACAAAATCTTTTTGTTTGATTGGCAAAATATAGCTGAAGAAAACTAGCATTCATTCACACTGTACTACATATGTTATACAGGTAACCTAATGCTGAGTTAGCCAGGTTCAGTTTATAGCCTATTGCTGGAAGATTAAAAAAAAAACCTCAACCAAATAAAATCACACCAATGTTTCCATTTTTTCTTGGTTTTTTTTTGGAAATCGGAGATTAAAAGAAAGCCAGCTGGGTGAACAGCAGCTGCAGGTGAATCAATGGTTTAACACTCAGTCAGTCTCTGCCAATTGCTGTGATATTGATTGACTCCTAATCAATTGTGACTCTGTGACTGCGTAATCAGTGAGAGTAAATAACATGCAGGAGTGGAGCTATCTGAATCAGGAAAGCCAATGGCTGCATTGTGCAAGGATTTTTTTTTGGGGGGGGGGATGAGAGCAGAGCGTTTCTGAGCCTTTAATTAAGCACAGCACAGCATAGATTAAAAAGAAGGAAGGTGGAAATTCCAGTCAGCAAGAAAGGACACTCAAAGCTGCTCTTTTAAGATGAATGAAATTAAAGGAGGGGGCCACATCCAAAATATAGAAGCGGGCAGAAGGGCTGGGCGAGGATGCCACTTTCCATATACTTAGACTTTTCCAGGTACTTAGGATATGTACCTATGTAGTAAAAAAAGGTAAAGGTTCCCCTCGCACATACGTGCTAGTCATTTTCTAGGGGGTGGTGCTCATCTCCGTTTCAAAGCCTAAGAGCTGTCCAAAGACGTCTCCGTCGTTATGTGGCTGGCATGACTAAACGCTGAAGGTGCACAGAACGCTGTTACCCTCACACCAAAGGTGGTTCCCATTTTTCTACTTGCATTTTTTACATGCTTTCAAACTGCTAGGTTGGCAGAAGCTGGGACAAGTAACAGGAGCTCACTCCGTTACATGGCGCTAGGGATTCAAACCGGCAACCTTTCTGATCAACAAGCTCAGAATCTTAGCCACTGAGCCACCCCGTCCCTTGTACCTATGTAGTAGGGATATATGAATATTATCCTTCTCATCTTTCTACTAGTTTCTCCTATTGGTATCTTATTATTATATTATTTTGTTGTATGTATACTGAGAGCTTATGCACCGGAGGCAAATTTCTTGTCACACTTAGCCAGTAAATATTTCTATTCCATTCCTATTCCTAGCCCCCAAACATAGTTCTATGTTCATCTCCTTCATAACAGAGGATAGGAGTAGAGAATCTGTATCAGCAGTGAGATTCACTTCCCTTCCCTACCGGTTCTCAAATGTGAGCGCACACACACACACACATGCTTGTTTCGCTCCCACGTGCCGCATCTGCGCATACACACCACCATCTGTGCCTGTGCAGTGCTCGCACACTATGTCAGGGCAGGTGGGCGGAGCCTCCCGCAGCTGCCACAACCGGTTTGCCCGAACCGGAGAGAACTGGCTGAATACCACCTCTGATCTGTATCCTTATAAATATAACTGAGCTACAGCTTGCAATAACACAGGACAGCATGCCACACTTGAGGGATGGGCAGTTCAACAATATCCAGGCCCCCCAGCAGCGGAAAATTATGCTGAACAGGAACAAAGGAAATACTAATGGCAGATCGTGGCTGAATTTTGCTAGGTGTCCGATGGGTATTGTTACTAGGTGACAAAAGAGTGTTCTCTTCAACTAAATAAACATTTGTCAAGCCTCTCACGTCCACCACACTCCATTTAAAAAAAAAACTCTCAGTATTTAATGAATGCATTTAATTACAAAAGATTGAAGAAATATAACATTCTACTAAGCAAAATGCTTATACAAAAACATTTCTTTTAAATCTGTATAATAAATATTGGAGAAATATTCAGATTGATATTCCAATTCTGTAATACATAAACATGCAGATAACAATTTTAAGAGCAGGATAGTAGGGAACTGTTGCCCTGGTATGCCGAAAGATAAATTTGATCTTTAAAAAAAAATAATTATTATTATGATAGCTGCAACTATCAATATTTAGAAAATATACTGATGCTACGTTTAAGACCGCGGTGTTTTTCTCTTTCACTTTCCTCTGCACATAAAATCTCAGAGCACCAAGCAATAAGAGGTGATCTGCCAGAGGCAAACTTTCAATTTGCTGTAGTTTGTGAAGCATTTTGGTTGTAAAGAGCTGCTGTTTAACTAGCCTCTACTGAATGCTTTAAAAGACAGGTGAAATTGAGCAAACCACATTCCTGCAGTTATAGAAGCAGGTACACCTGACTACTTTCAGTGGCCAACTTGACATTTGACAGCTTTTAATACTGCATGCTGTGACAGATAATTTAAGAGAAAGATGCAAATTTGATAGGAAACATAATGTAGATTTAAGACACTTGGTTCAACATCCTGGAACAGCTATCCTTTCATCTACCTATACTTTCTCTGGCTCCATGACAGGAACAAGCAAGCTACTAGTTAACATTGCTCTAATTATTCAGGCTGCCGGGCTTCATGGAAGGAGAACTGTCATGTTATTGGTTCATTCAATTCTGCGTTTTACCTCATGTTTTATCTAAAAGTCCAAGAATATAAAGCATTGTGAACAGCCTGTTCAAAGGATGATGGAATACCTGTTTTAAATTACTTGCAACTACTGCTTATCTTCACTGGCTTTAGTATGCTTTACCAAAGATCCCAAATCGAAGTGTCCAATCGTCACAAACCTCTACATAAATTTGAAAGGCAGCAAATGCGTTTCCAAAATGAAGTTCAGTTTTTGTGACATGATGTGGTGACAGGAAATAGAATCAATTCTCAAGAGGAAATCCCCAATTCTCAAGAAGAAGCCGAGGTTTTGCAAAGCTGTACACAAAACAAGTGTATATTGAAAGGGCTGTGTCTTTTAAAATGTTTAGTATATTGTTATACAGAATCTACGTGAGGAAAATATGCATTAAAATGTCTATATATAGACAAAAATATGAAAATCAATTGAAATTTCCCCCAAAACTAGAAAATAATTAGCAGAACAGTATATATAGAAATCTCTAGAATAGACACAGATCGCATTAAAATTTATCCAAATATCAAACCTTTGCTTCCTCCCTCCCCAACCAATGAGATTTTCCTAGTAACAAATTGTGATCACGTAAGCAAAATATTCTACTGAAAATAGAAGCTAAGGTAGCTCTGGACAAAGATTTTCTACAATTTCTGTTCTGTCCCCAGAACATTTGCTGTTCTGGCAGGATGGGGGTTAATTTTTGTCTGTTATAACTGCTTGTTCAGCATTCAAATGTACAGTACTGTGCCTTCAAAACAGTAACATGTTTTATATTTAGCTACTGAGGTCCGCTGGCAGCCAGTAGAGCTGGATGCAGAGTCAGACAGTAAGGAGATTGGGGAGGTACAGGGGCCAGTCCTGGGGATTTAGGAAAGCTCAGACAAGGGCTCTGCATCGGAGGCTGAGAGGGAGTTAGACAGCAGTGAGGCAGAGGAACAGCTGGAACCTGTTCCCAGTATGTGCATGCACAGAGCTGCCAGAAGACAAGAACAACTAAGAAAGCATGATCGACTTAAGAGTAAAGCCACACCTTGGAGGTGATTGACCCATCCCATAGGAAACAAAAGAGGAGCGAATGGGGAGTGGACTTTTGCAGGAAACAATTTGTTCATTTGGTCGTGTCAATAGTGGAAAGTTTTGTTTGTAACTATAAGAAACTCTGTGCCACGTTTGGCCTTGCCGTGCATTTGGAAACTAGTTATTTGGCAGCTCGCCAAACAAGATAAGGTTCGTATTTGATAAACATTCCTCTGAAAGACTGTTTGCTAAGCCTTGTGGAGTGTGAATGAAAGGAATTCCCAGTCATGTAAATAAAAGGGGTTTGGCCAGGCCCAAGACTCTGCTTCTTGCTATTTAAGAAAGCCTGGGTCAGAATATTAGCTAGCTTATACATAAAGTGTAGCACCTGACCTTATGGCCAAAATAGGTGCAGCTTCACAAGGAAGTGTTCATGATTACGTACTTATTCTTTCCTGCCTTGTCACTTCCGGTTACAAAGCTTTGATGGGAAAGAAAGGAAGTGAAGCCTTTCCAACCTCCATCTTTCCTTACAGGGAAGTCACTCACTGTTCTTCAGCCAAAAAAGCTAATACAATCCTTGCTTGTATAAAACAGAGGCATAGAATCAAAATCACGTGAAGAACTAGTACCGCTTTATAAAGCTTTAGTAAGGCCACACCTGGAATACTGCATCCAGTTTTGGTCACCACATTACAAAAAAAGGTATTGAGACTTAAAGTGCAGAGAAGAGCAACTGAGATGATTAAAGGCCTGGAGACATGAAGAACGGTTGCAGGAATTGGGTATGGCCAGTCTAGAGAAAAGTAACATAGCAGCATTCCAGTATTTGAGGAGGCCATCACAAAGAAGAGGGCAAGACAAGAAATAATGGCTGGAAACTAATCAAGGAGAGAAGCAACCTGAAATTAAAGAGAAACTTCCTAACAGTGAGGACAACTAACCCGTGGAACAGCCTGCCTTCAGAGGTTGTGGGCGCTTCATTTCTTGAGGTTTTTAAGAAAAGACTGGGCAGCCACCTATGTGAAATGGTATAGGACAGAGGTGTCAAACTGAAGGCCCATCAAAAAGTCACGAAACATCATGTGACGGCAACATGACGCTGCAAATTTGACACTTGTGATATAGGGTCTCTTGCTTGAGCAGGAGTTTGGACTAGAAGACTTCCAAGGTCCCTTCCAGCTCTATTCTGATTGATTGATTGATTTTGACCCATCTGGGAGTATCTGCAGGTGAATAGCATATTCTTTCACACCTTTAGGCAGTAAACTTTAGGCCCTGTGAGGGTAGGGGTTGTTATATGTTTTACCCTACATAGTAGGTAGGCTACATTATAGCTAGGAGCATACATAGAACCACAAGGTTAGGGATTAGCGCAACCAGGACAGTTTCCATTATTAAACCAAACAATATGATTTTCATAGATTAAGATGAAAGGAGTGTATGGTTTTTGCATTGGTTCTAATTCAATGCAAAGAATCTTTAGGATTAATTGAATTAAAGTTTAATTTGAATAAAACTTAATTCGGTTAATATTTCAAACTTATTTTAAAATAATCTTGTATACCATTAATATAAATTCCCTGTTTATTTAGTAAGCTCTCACTTTCATGAATTTAAAATTATGATGCCACTGCAACTTTCAGAAAAGCTCTGGCATTTGCACTGATGACTTTGGGACAGGGGAAGACTAGATGCAATCTTGTGGCCGCCTGGAAGATTAATGACAGTTAAATGGATGTGATTAGAGAAAATGTGGAGAGCAACTGTCCAGATTAAATTCAAATCACTTATCCAATAGGAAATTTACCAAATAACCTTGGACAGCCACCATCTTTGATGTAAGATACCTGATTAAGATGAAAGAAGAAACATGCAAATATGCTTTCTGGCTTATGTTTTGATTTCCCAGAGGAAGGTATAGATAAAAGTTAAGGAAATTTTTTTAAAAAAATGTGTACCAATTTTATCCTCTTCAACAGAGAGAAAAGATTAAAAAGAACAAGACTCGTTTAGAAATTCATCCACATAAAGGTTATCTCAGTCCTGGCTGACAGGAAAAAAAAGTTTATTCTATCCAAAATTGAAAAGAATGGGACCTTTTCAAATGAAGCATGCAAACAAAATCCTTCTCAACATGGAAGGACATCAATCAGCTTCTCTTATACTTTTCAAATCAAGAGCATAGTAAGAGTGTCATTTCTCTGTCTCCATGTTATTTTGGTTATTATTGCTTCATCAACAAAGAAGAAAAATTGCAATGTGATTCTACTGATTTATTTGACATATTAAGGTAAAGGTTCCCCTTGCACTTATGTGCTAGTCATTCCCGACTCTAGGGGGCAGTACTTATCTCTGTTTCAAAGCCGAAGAGCCAGCGCTGTTCAAAGACGTCTCTGTGATCATGTGGCTGGCATGACTAAATGCCGAAGGGACACGGAACGCTGTTACCTTTCCATCAAAGTGGTTCTTATTTTTCTACTTGCATTTTTACATGCTTTTGAACTGCTAGATTGGCAGAAATTGGGACAAGTAACGGGAGCTCACTCCGTTACGTGGCACTAGGGATTCAAACTGCTGAACTGCCAACCTTTCTGATCGACAAGCTCAGCATCTTAGCCACTGAGCCACTGCATCCCTTATTTGACATAAAGTTATGCCTAATTTACCAGATAACTATAAAATAACGAGCAGCAGATTTTAAAAAGAAAATCTGAAATACTGTGTGTGAGATTTGAAAAAAAAAGGTCTAGCAAACCAATATTGGAATTATGTGTAAAGATGAACATCTCAAGACCTATTAATGTATTTGCTAGTGTGATCTACACTGAATTTCTGAGTTTTGTTTCTTGAACTTCAGGAATTATCTATTACCAGGTTCATTTTTCCCCTTCAGACTTGTAAGCCACTTCTGACTACAACTGATGAAAAGTAATGGCAATTTCCTGCCATTTTGAAGCAGGAAACTAAAGAATAAGTCCTAGAACAGGCAGATTCCATTTTTAAAAATGAATGCTCCACAAAACTTCACTCTTGGATGAACTTGATTAGTTCTACACAGACTATCATAGACAATATTTGCCATAATTCTTCAAAGAAATGAAAGTATTCCATCTCTGTCAACTACTATAGCTCCAAGTAAAACTTAAAAAACTTCTCTTGCAGATATGAAAATGGAATGAAAATAATAATAATAATCACTCTCAAGAACCAGTTTTGCCAACAATGCTGCAGAGATGGCCTCACATTCTAACCAGAGGTGGTATTCAGCAGGTTCTGACCAGTTCTGAAGAACCGGAAGCAGAAATTTTGAATAGTTCAGAGAACCGGTAAATGCCACCTCTGACTGGCCCCACCCCCATCTATTCTCTGCCTCCTGAGTCCCAGCTGATTGGGAGGAAATGGGGATTTTGCAGTATCCTTCCCCTGGAGTGGGGTGGGAATGGAGATTTTACATTATCCTTCCCCTGCCACGCCCATCAAGCCACATCCATCAAGGCATGCCACGCCCACCAAGCCACACTCATAGAACCAGTGGTAAAAAGTTTTGAATCCCACCACTGATTCTAGCTCATATTTGGCCAACTGTTTTGTTTAAAGGGACTTATGCTAATTTCTGATCCATCTTAATTGTGGACTATATGTCAACCCCACCAAGAATGTTAAAAATAATGTCACCATAATGAATGATCTATATTTAAAAGTGAGTTTTTAGTTTTGATTCCCCTCCCCCCTGCAGTGCTCAATAGGGACTCCAAAAGTACAGTTAGAAACAGTAAAAATAAAAATTTCCTTGCATCAAATTTGACTTCCAGTAATTATCTTGGGCAAAGTATAGCAGCGGTTTGTCACTGTCTTCTTTGGGGATTTTTTTTGACAGTTCCCAGATTACAGTGACGTGCAGTCAGGTGAGGCAAGTGAGGCACAGCCTCCCCACTCTCATCATGAAAAAAAAAGTAAAAGGAAAAAGCTGAGCTAGTTGCTGCCTCACCGTGGATGACTCTGCTCTCCCTCCCCAAGTGTAGTGACTTCCTCCCCAGGCCCCCATTCATTTCTCTCTCTCTCACACACACAGCTGGATAAAACTATATAAAAATCTAGCCCAGCTTCACTGATTACAAGTTTGAAAAGGCAACGTGGCTCCACCTGCAATCAAACTACACTTGGGGAGGGAGAGCACAAGCGAGCACTGAGGAGACCACAGGAGGAGGCAGGAAGCCAGGCAAAGAGCCATGCTGTAGTACACACACTTCCTCCCAGCCTCTTTCTTTTGGAAGGCTTGGCTCAGCTCCCCTTCGGCTTCTCTGCCTCTCCTCTCACCCCAGGAGGTGGTGGGTGGGCTTTATTGTGTTCCAGGGATTTCCCACCCAGACAGCAGGCTGCATTTGCAATGGTGGAGGTGTTTGGGAAAGGCAGCAGGGGAATGGGGGGGGGGATGGCAGAGGAGCTGCTTTCAAGCCACTGGAAAAGATATCCAATCCAACTTTTGTGTGTGGGGGGGTTTGTTTGAGAGTGAGTGAGAGAGGGAAGGGGTAGGAGAGATAGTCCAATCCAACTTGTGTGTGTGTGTGTGTGTGTGTGTGTGTGTGTGTGTTTGAGAGAGGGGGAGGAAGGGAGAGAGGGAGGAAGGAGGGGAAGGAGAAGAAAAAGAAAAAGAAAGAAGGAGCAAAGGAGAAAAACAAATGCTGTCGCTTTAAATTGGAACTGAGCATGCCTGGCTGTGGAATTCTGGGAGTTGAAGTCCACAAGTCTAAAAATATTTGAAACTCAGCACTGTGTCAGTGCCTCACCAGTCATAAACCTGACCGCACGTCACTGCCAGATTAGTCTGAAATTTCTTGGTCATACAAATTTCTATGTCTTGCTATTTCATGCAACAATAAGCAGGTCCAAGGCTACAATTTCATCATTTTGAACCTGTATCTTTGAATGGACAGTTACAAGTTTCCCCAGCTTTATAGAAGGGAGCACCATAACCATCTCGGGGCCAAAACAATAAATTCCACAGAATGTCTAGAGCTCTTTTTTCTTAGTGAAAGGTTTCTCCCCTACTTTCACCCACTAAAACCTTTCTGTCCACTAGATTGGACATTTTAGCCTGCAGAATTGCAACCCATTATTGGCAATTATAGCTCTCCTTCAGAAATGACTTCCAGTCCTTTGCTGCAGAGAAAAAAAAATGAAGCTGGCAGTAAAAATGAAGCAGTACTAGATAATATCTTTTGTATCTTTTTCTGGCTTCAAGAAAAGCCATTTCACTGCTTTTTCCTCCAAACACTGCAACATTTCTCTTTGGCACAACGATATCAACCAAGAAAAGGGCACTATTAGCTTCCTGCAAATGTATCAGGAAAACATGTTTGTCATTGTGTCTGATAGCAGTGATTTCTTTGTCTTTATCTTTCATAGGAGCATTTCATTTAAAAGAAATGAAACTTAAATGAATGGCCCTTTCCCCCT
Source organism: Natrix helvetica (assembly GCF_964273705.1). Classification (NCBI taxonomy): domain Eukaryota; kingdom Metazoa; phylum Chordata; class Lepidosauria; order Squamata; family Natricidae; genus Natrix; species Natrix helvetica. The sequence continues at coordinate 148,696,865 of NC_138552.1, forward strand.
ATTCCTTCTAACCTAAAAGCATATTTCTAGAAATATCTCGAAAAATTGATTTGGAGGTTGCTGTTGTTACTAGGAGGCATAATCCATCTTGCCTCATTCTTAGCTAAGAGATGCACAAGCTACGGAGTTGCTCCATGGGTTTCTGCTCAGCCTATTAGAAAGTCCCCTAAAGCAGAGTAGTGGACTCTGCAACTGCTCAGAGGCACTTAAACTGTTACTCTCACATCCCTTATGCTGAGTGGAGTATCAGCTCAACAACTAGTAAGCCATAGAGGCTTATCAATGGTCTGATGATCCTGGGTTTTCTCAATTTAGGTTAACCCAGGGCATTTTGTTGTGTTTGGGAATATCGGACTCCTTGACTAGTGTTATGTATTAAATGTATATAATTATGCTAAAGGGGAATAAACTTTAGATGACCCTGACTGTTGAATTGGGCTAAAGTGAAAGTAATCTTTGCATGACCTTAACTGTTACATTGTGCAAAAGTGAAACTAAAGTTCAGAACAATTATATGGGGCCAGGTTTTTTTCTAGTTTATGATTGGTTAAGGCCCTGTGGGCCTAGAGTATAAATAACAGGCATTTGACTGCAGTTCCTCAGTCCATTTTGAGTCAATAAAAGCTGTTGCAGCTATGCTGGTCTGGTTCTTGTCCACTGAAGCTCACTACACAATAACTAGGATTTAGCAATGAAACATAAATCTCTTGATACATCATGGCTTAGGTTGGGGCTTTGATTCAACTTTGCGGACATGGTGAGATAGTTTAGAATTTTTGTTGCAGGCAGGAATGAATCCACCTTCTTGCTCATTGCCATTAAGAAAATATAAGTGATTTTTATACTCTCGGGATTTAAAAATATCTTTTTTGCCAGCCCCTCTAAATTAAATGCTTGGCATGGCGCTTGGAGACCTTGAAACTGAGCGCTCTTTGCATGTTTACATAGCTACCATCTCTGGCCTGGGCTCTGTTTGTGCCAACTTCAGTCTTCACAAGGAAAGAGGTAACAAGTGTCTCCTTTGCAACTAGTGAAAAATTAATGATCAATGATATTTCTGAGTCAGAAATAGCTTTTTAAGGAATGTAATGAAGAAATACCCTTTTACTTCTTTCTAAATGGACACAAATCAGCCAGCCATCACTTTGGGGATGAAATTGCCCAACAAAATTATGTTACATCTATATTATAGTAAGCATTTAGCATAACCAGCTCAATGCATTCATTCCTGAATATGACAACCAGCAAATCCATGGAAATGTAGAAAATAGTCACTTGTTAATGAAGGAAATGACAGATCAAAGAATAGTGTTTCATGCAATAAAAGAAAAATTACACGAGAGGGGCAGGGCTTGACGTCGCAACAACACGACATGCAATCTTGGGTCTCCAGGATTGCTGTTGATATCTCTGTTTCTGGATGGTCCTTTTGGACCTAAACTGTTCTGAAGGAACAGTGATAGAGAAGAGCATGTCCTGCTGATCTCAGGGGCATCGCAAAGCACCTGATTGATCCACGAGAAAGCTCTTTTTGCCAGCTACAAGAGAAGCAACCAAAATGGCTGCCAAAGGTTGGGACAAGCCTCTGAAACAGAAGCAGTACAGGAGTGTGTCGAATTGGTGAGAAAAATGTTTATTATTAGAGAAGGGAAAACCCAAAAGAATTGGAATTTAAAATAAAATTGAAGACAGAAGAAAACAAGCGGCGAATTAACTCTGGTTTAAGACAATCGTGTTATATTTACTACCTTAACTTTGTTTGTTTCTATGGATGGACTCTTTACAAATGCCTCTTACTTTTAAACTGGACTGGTCTCTTTTTTTCCTTCTTCCTCTATACTTTCTTAATTTTTTGTATTTGTGGATTAAAAGCTTCTTCTTGTAAGGCTAGGACACAGCGTAATTTTTACACTTTTTTTTCTTTTCCTTTCTCGGACAGAGAGGCAGAAACAGATGGAAAAGAGGTAACAATGCCATCTAGTGGCTAGAAGCTTGACAATATCTGATAAAGCTATAAGCTTTGTTTACTGAAAGGCTCAGTGAAAACATTTTGTTGATATAGGTGTTCCTTTGAAGGAAAGAGAAAGCTTTGATTTAAAAAACTCCATTGAATTTGTTTGACCTAAAAAGTCTCGGATATTTTGGCAGTGTGTAAAGTACCCTAATGATGCCTGCTTCATAATAAGTGACCCAATATTGTAATACAAAAAGCAGTGATTTATTAACAGCTTCATTAGGCATTCTTCATTACACATTTCTTATTCGCAGCCATCTTTTTGCTTTCTTTATCTGCTTTTGAACTTTGCCTGTGTTTCTGTCCTCCCTTCAGCCTGTCATAAATCATGTTATCCAATAGCTTCATTCATTTCAGCCCAACTACTGTAATCTGAGATCCGGCTCTGCTGCCACTCTGTGTGGAATGACAACACAGAGAGTAGACATCCAGCTCCCCTCGCTTTTCAAAGGCAATCTGTGCAAGCAAAAACAATTTGAGTACCAGTATGGAATTCAAGGCTGCATCCTCCCACCAAGCTTGTTTGGATTTTTTTCATGGAATCTCTCTATAAGGCGATCAGCCTGGATATTTCTACTCTTTACCCAAGATGCCTCTGACAAGTCACTCAGATCCGGAGCGGATGGGCCCCCTTCAGTGGACCGGACGGGCCGCCAACAGTGAGTCTTGTGAGACCATTCTGGGAGGAGTTTGATTCTGTTGCCCCCGAGGATTTGGACAGGTTGCGTGGACGGCTGCGACCCACCACATGTTTAATGGACCCGTGTCCCTCCTGGTTGGTACTGGCATCTTGGGAGGTGACACGAGGCTGGCTTCTGGGCCTGGTGAATGCCTCACTGGGTGAGGGATCCTTACCAACTGCCTTGAAGGAGGGGGTGGTGAGGCCCTTACTTAAGAGGCCTTCACTCAACCCAACGGAGCTAGCTAATTATCGTCCAGTCTCCAACCTTCCCTTTCTAGCGAAGGTTGTCGAGAATGTGGTGGTGCAGCAGTTTCCACGTCACCTTGACGAATCCGATTATCTAGACTCATGCCAGTCCGGCTTCCGACCCGGGCACAGCATGGAGACAGCCTTGGTTGCGTTGGTCGATGATCTCTGGAGGGCCAGAGATAGAGGTTGTTCCTCTATCCTGGTCCTATTAGACCTCTCGGTGGCTTTTGATACCATCGACCATGGTATCCTATTGCGCCGGTTGGAGGGGATAGGAGTCGGAGGTACCGTTTTGCGGTGGTTCGGCTCCTACCTCTCCGACCAGAAGCAATGTGTGTTGACAGGGGGGCAGAGGTCGACCCTGAGGCCACTCACTTGTGGGGTGCCACAGGGGTCGGTCCTCTTGCCTCTCCTGTTCAACACATATGTGAAGCCGCTGGGTGAGATCATCCGTGGTTTTGGGGTTGAGTACCACCTGTACGCTGATGATACTCAGCTGTACATTTCAACCCCAAACCACCCCAACGAGGCTGTCGAAGTGATGTCCCGGTGTTTGGAAGCCGTCGGGGTCTGGATGGGGGACAACAGACTCAAACTCAACCCCTCCAAGGCTGAAAGTGGCCTGCTGGTTTGGCATCATGGCTCCTCTGGAGAATTAGGGTGCGTAGGGATTCTGGGACATAGAGTTTTGTCCCCTTCCATGCATGGTCATCACTTTTTGTCAAGATGTGTTGGTTGTTTGGAACCAAGGGTCTGCTAGAAGTTCAGTTTTGAGTCTCGTGGTTATATCGCCTGCTGGTTGGTCATGCCAGTCATTGTGTTGCTGTCTGGTGGTCACTTGGACAGCTATTTGGGTAGAGGGAATGATGGTGTCCACCACCTGCTCCCGCTCGCATTTGTACTGGGGCATGCAGGAGAGGGCATCAGCTAGAAAGTTCCTCTGTTGTGGAAAGTAAGGACTCTAAGACCAGCTCTTTCCAATGCAAGAAAGTTTATTGCACAGGTTCACACAGCAAAGATATGCAAACAATGTCTGAACCCCGAAGAGTTCCATTCAGAGATCTTTTATAGCCATTTTGACGTAAGCACTTACATTTACATACATATTCCATATTTGGTAAAAGGATAATGGAAAGTTACAGAAAAGATAATAATAAAAAGTCTGTTAGTAGGCAATTTATAAGTTGAAGACATCTGCAAGAAAATTGAGGAACCGTCCCCTGTCCTTGACCGATAAACAGGATCCACTCTTCATGCATATCTGGCCTTGAGGATAAAAATATCAATGTTCTACATCAGCTACTTTAAACTGTTACCATCTGCACATTTCATCTTGACCAAAGTTAGCATCATGGGATATAATGAATCAAAGTTTGAGGCTAGCTTTTCTCCTTCCTCACCTCTGCTCTGGAATGTGTTTTAGTATGAAGTCGAAACAGTTGAAATATTGAGCCCGCCGGACTTGTTTGGGTTATAGTTTCCATGGGGTCCTAAGAGCCTCCAGATTCTTATGGTCAGTCCAGACTTTGAATGGTATCTGGCCCCCTTCCAACAGGTGTCTCCAAGTTAGCAGTGCCCATCTCACTGCGAAAGCCTCCTTTTCCCATGCGGCCCATCGTCTCTCTGTGTCTGTGAGCTTGCGGGAGGTGTAGGTGCAGGGTTGTAGGTTTCCTTGGTTGTTTCTTTGGAGTAGCATCGCTCCCACCGCCATGTCGCTGGCATCTGCTTGGATCACGAAGGGTTGCTCAGGGTTGCTCAGGATGCTTCAGCACTGGTTCCTTTGCAAACATTTCTTTTAGTGTCTTGAATGCCTTTTGGCAGCTTAGGTCCCACTGTAGAGGTTGTCCCAGGCAAGGTTTTGTTCCTGGGCTCCCTGTCTTCAAGAGATCTGTCAGGGTTTGGCGATCTTCGCAAAGGAGGGGATGAATTGCCTATATTCACAAACCTTAGGAAGCTGTGTAGCTGTCTGCGGGTGCGAGAGGGTTGCCAGCTTGCACTTTGGCTGGGTCCATCTCTATTTCCTCATTTGACACTGGGTAGCCTAGGTAGTCTAGTCGCTCATGGTGGAATTCACATTTTGATAGCTTGACATACAGGTTGGCTGCCAGAAGTTTTTTTCAGTACTTGGCGGACCAAGGGTATGTGGTCGTCCATGGTCTCAGTGTAGATGAGGATGTCATCTAGGTAGACGAGGACCCCCTTGTAGAGGTGCTCATGCAACACCTCATTTATTAACTGCATGAACACTGCTGGGGCTCCCTGTAGTCCAAAAGGCATCACTTTGAATTGGAAGCTCCCTAGGGGACAGTTGAATGCTGTTCTCCACTCATCTCCTTCTCTAATCTGTATTCGGTAGTATGCCTCTCTGAGGTCTAATTTACTGAAGACTTTTCCCTTGGCCAAGTGAGATAGCATATCTTTCATGAGGGGGAGAGGGTACATGGCATTTATCCCTTGAAAGTCCACACAGTCTCATAGTTCTGTCTTTTTTTTCTTTGAAGAGGACTGGCGCTACAACCCGTGGCTTGGCTGGCTCGATGAAACCTCGTGCTAGGTTTTTGTCTATGTATTTGTGCATTTTGTGCATTTCCCGGGATGTCATGGCGTACAGCTTGGGTTTGGATAGTTTTGCCCCGTGGATGATTTTGATGGCACAAATAAATACTTCTGCAAGGTCCTGATATTCCCTCGGGATCTGTTCGGTCTCTGGGGTTTCGTCGGATATGGCTCCCAGATGTTCTGGTGTGCTCTTTTGGGAGTGGTAGTCTCCTGCTTGGGTGGCGTTTCTGCTTGCTGGTGGAAAAGGGGTTGGGGCCCCTTTTCTATCCTAAGCCCTTGCCACCAGATGGTTGGTCCCCACTTGTCTAGCCAGGAGAGTCTCAGTATGACTACATCTGTTATTTTGGGGGCTATTATGAATCAAATTACTTCCCAGTGATCCACTAGCTCTGGTTCACTGGTTCGGTCACTGGTTCGGTCAGGTGAGTAGCATAGGCTCCCCCCCATTAGGGACCCGTCGACCTGTTCGAACCGGATTGGGTGGGCCAGTCTTTTTGCTCTGATCCCCAGTTTCAGGACTGTGGTCAGGTTGATCAAGCATCTAGTGCAACCTGAGTCTATTGGGGCTTGAAAATCCCCCTGGCTTCCTGTCTTTGTGGCTATGAGGCATATTGGAAAAAGGAAAGGGTGAATTGGTATTCTCACTATTGGGTCATTTTCACCCTCGTCATCACTGTCGTAGGATTCTGGTGACTGGTCATTGTTGCCTGGCGTTTCACTCCCTTCATCTGATTGGGGAGGGACCTCTGCTGCCTGCAGGCCATTATGGTATGCATAATGGTCTTTCTTCACAGAGGATGACCCAGTCAAATTCCTCCCTCCATTGCTCTATGGAACTTCCCAGGGGCTCCATTTGGGGGCCTGGCTTGATTCCAGTCCAGCATCCCCTCCACTCTTCCCAGCTCGCTTAGGGCTGTAAAGTGTCCTCTCACCATTGGGTCATTTTCGCCCTCGTCGTCACTGTCGTAGGATTCTGGTGACTGGTCATTGTTGCCTTGGGTTTCACTCCCTTCATCTGGTTGGGGAGGGATCTCTGCAGCCTGGAAAGCTTTCCGGGATGCTTGGGTAGCCCGTTTGTGACCATGTTCCCTTCATGCCCTGAGTAGTAGCTCTGGCCTCAGCATTGGGGTTGGGGTTGTGCACATGGATGCCATATGGCCCATCCCCTTGCATCTGTAGCATTTCAGCGAACTTTGAGGGAGGGTTGGTCTCAGGGCCCACTGTGGTGCTGTGGTTCCCCATTAGCTGGGTGGTTTCAGGTCAGGTTGACCTCTCTATTTTGTGTCTGGTTGCTTTCTCATGTTGTTGGCATGCAGCCCGCTGTCGACTTTTATTGCTACTCGGAACCACTCAGAGAGTCGGTTTGGAATGTCGCGGTAGGCAGTTACTTGGGCAATCTGCTGGTCCAGACTTGTTCTGAAAAAAATACACTAGCATATGCTCTGGTAAAGGGGGTAGCCTTCCAATGACTCTCCTAAATTCATGGATTTGCTCTTTGATGGGGCGGCCCCTTTGCTAGTTCGCTGAACTCATCTTCCACATACAGGTCCTCCTCTACCTCCTCAAATCTGGCCTCTAGCAGTCATAGGAAGTCATCTACGCCTTGCAGTTGGGGGGCTCTCCTCTTGTGGAGGGCTGCTAGTCATTCCCTTGCTTCTCCATCTAGTCCCTCTGCGATAGTATTCACTATGGCTCTGGGGGATGAGTGGAGGTGTCCATAGCATTCCTGGTGGGCCTCAGCTGAGTCAAGGAATAGGGCTAACTGGTCTGAGTTCCCATCAAACTTTCCTCTGAATTGGGGCAGTTCAATCAGCAGTGCCCTTCCCTCCTCCTGTATGCTTGCGTTTGATATGTCCGAAGATATTCCTCAGTTCTAGTTTGGAGGGAGGGTGGAGATTGTCTGCCCTGGGCAGCCTGCCTGATATGTGGGAGAGGCACTGGCTTCATCTTCCTTCTAATGGGTGGAGAAGTAGGGCTGCATTCCCATGTGCTTCTCGTCACCTCAAGAGGATCCACTGCTCCTCCCCTCTCTTTTGGCATGCATAATGGCCTTTCTTCACGGAGGGTGACCCAGTAAACCCATGTCAGACTCTAAAGGCAGATGATAACTGGCAAACTGCTCTGGCCCCCTCTCTGCCTCTGACACAGAGCCCTCATCAGAGCCTTTCCCCGACTCCAGGACTGGCCCATGTTCCTCCCCAACCCCCTCACTGTCCAAATCTGCTGCCAGCTCCACTGGCCACTGGCAGGCCACAACAACTCTATGGGCACAAAACAACTCTTTCCACATCTGTCAACTGTCAACAGCAAGCCCTCTGGATACAAGTCTTGATTAAAACACTACATAGTTGGTTCAAAAACAATTTCTCTAGGCACACCAGGTGTTACTTATATTTCAGCTAAGATGCATTTTATTGGTGTGCAATGTCTATCCAGGTAGTTTGCCTTGAAATGGTAAACCTGCAAGCATAGATTGCTCTTGTTCCATTTTGATCCATGAGCACATTTCTGCCTACTAGTGAGCTCATGCACCAATTGATTAAATCCACTTATTTTGACTGTCTTGCACTTTTCTCCCCCCAGTAATTGTGTTAGGGTGATCGATCGAAGGTTGAAAAGCTCCACTGCAGATATATATACTGACACCAAAATCTCACAAGAATAGTGCACCAATTGATTGTTATTTTTTGCAATCTCTCTTTGGCGTGTAAAAGCATTTTGTCCCTAACACCCTGGTTTACAAACAAACAGTTTTTAGTAGGCAGGAAAAAAAATAAGTTATTTCTAAACAGTTTTTGTGATATAGCTTTTATAGCTCCCTACTAATACATGTGTTGAAATTCATGCTTCTCAGAAAAAGTCAGAACATGTTATATTATTTAACTCCCATCACAAAATTCAATAGGAATGATAGTTGGGGATTATTAATGCCTGGTGGAAGGAAACTGCTGGCCTGCACAGGAATAACAATTCATTTTGCATCCCTGTAAGCAGATTTGTTCTGTCAACCAGTAGGTTAGCAGACACAAGGGATCAGTTCCTAAGGGATGTTGTTAATTAATTTGCTAGTCAATGCTAAGGCTTCTGTGATCAAACATGCAGGTTATGGTGGGAAAAGTGCATTGCTACATTAGCTGTGAGTCTCTTTTTAAAAAAATATGAAGATGAAAAATAATATGTATTTAAGATTTTATGATTTTCATTATGTGCACTATTTTCCCTTCTCCCAACCAGTTTTTATTTCAAAACCAAAGCTATTTTTCAGACTACTTAAAAAGTTATCATCAGGAAAATGATAACCTGAACAAACCTTTTCTCCCCTTTCTCTATGCCTATCCTTGTTTTGAACAAACAGCAACCTGACTGGTGATTTCCATTATTTTTTAAAAAAATAGCATTCTGTATATCTTGTCTTTCTTTCACTACAGAGTACTGGAACTCCTATTGCTACTGATCTGGACCATATTATTAGCTTTAGGGGACACATTATTTATTTTCAAGTCATATAATTAGAACTAAGAGTGCCTCAAGCATTTTTATGCTGCATTTTTGAAAGGGAGTAGCAGGGTAGAAGAAATGAATGATCTCGCCACATCTGCTTGTGTTCTCAGAAATTGATTTAAGAGTGACACAAACCTTGACAATCTCAGAATACGACTGAATCCCTCATTCTCACTTAAGAGGCTTTCAAACAAAGGCAATTCTGTAATATATTGCAATATTTGAAATGTGATTGCTGGTACACATAATTAATTTTGGAGAAATCTTATATTCTGCATTTTAAGTAGGTGATTAAAACACTATATATTTTATTGTATTACAGACTTTGGTTCTAATATTGTTCTATTGGTTTCAAATGGGTTTTCTTGCTTGCTGTTATTTGGCAATTATTTTATTGTATTAAAAAGAATATGTATATTATTTGGAGAGCTTGGAGAGAGAAAAGTTTTATGTCTACTTTAATTAAATCTAGTAAGTAACATATTAATTTTCACTCCATGAAAAGATACTTAGTTTATCAGCTAAAGATACCTAAAAGTTTAATCTCTCTTGAGCTATCATGATTCCAGACTAATTCTTCATTTGACTCTTTCCACTAGCTCGGCAAGTCTGTTTCTCACAATAAGAAAGATAGAAAGATAGATAGAAAGAAAGAAAGAAAGAAAGAAAGCGTTTAAGGTTTTATAATATTTTTTTTTTCAATATACAGCAAAAAGTGATTACACATTTGATTTCAAAATGGATTAAAAGGGTTCAGATGAATTTGGATTAAACAGAGACTTTAATTAAAGTTAATTAAAATGATCCTTTCTTGTGGGAAAAGTTCTTTTGTTTATAGTTTACTTGACAAGAAGACTTTAAAGGTTGGGCACCAGAGGACACCAGATGGCTTCCTTAAAGTTTGATGTTTGGTTCAAGAGATTTTCAAGCTTCTTAACTCTATAATGGAATCAAAAATTTTATTGAAGAGGAGCAAACCCCTGGAATAAAACTGAAATTGACTTTAAGGTGGATTTAAAAATTACCATTTACAAGAAAGGTATGTAAATATTGCATTTATAATGTTGGATGATCATTTAAAAATTTAAAAAGACTGAGGTGGATTATTTTCTTATATTGGAATATAAACAGAGGTGTTATTCAGCAGGTTCTGACCAGTTCTGGAGAACCAGTAGAGGAAATTTTGAATAGTTCTGTGAATTGGTAAATGCCCCCTCTGGCTGTCCCCGCCCCCATCTGCCTCCTGAGTCCCAGCTGATCGAGAGGGAATGGGGATTTTGCAGTAACCTTCCCCTAGAATGGAGAGAGAATGGAGATTTTATAGTATCCTTCCCCTGCCACGCCCACCAAGTCACACCCACAGAACCAGTAATAAAAATTTTTGAATCCCACCACTGAAAATATAAAAGATCTACTGCTTTTACTAAAGTAGAATTATAAAAGGGCTTGATAAACATGACATTAATTTTGAGAGAAGAGATAAAGAGTATGTGAAAGCAGACGTTTAATTGGATGTAGTGAACTGATTTGTAATAATTATGTTATTTTTAAAAAATATTAATGGGTTATTAATTCTGGCAACATTTATTGTTTTTATGAATAGGACTGGATTTGGACTTTCATTAATTGAAGAGAGGGATTCAGCTATATTCTGGAAATGTAAACTCCTTCAATCTGGTTCTGCTAATTTACAATTTCCATCTCTTATTCCTGCTTCACTCTGGGAAAATTAGTTCAGATTGCTTTACATACAGGTGGAAGGGATTAGAGTATAAAGCTCACTTGTTTCTCCCCTGGCCCCCTTTGTCAAGCTCTAAGATTATAAAACTGATCAAATGTTTGAAATTGAACAAAGCTCCAGGATACAACTTCATCTCAGAAGAGTTCAATTGTAGTCACATAGACAGATTATGTTAATGTTCCTGATGATTGGAATCTACATTTGATCATTCCAATCCTTAAAAAAGGAGATAAGAGATTTTCCTGCCAATCATTGGCCCATTAGCCTTCTCAGAATGGTTAGCAAATTATATACTAGACATTTGTACCAGTGGTGGGATTCAAAACTTTTTACTTCCGGTTCTGTGGGCATGGCTTTGTGGGAATTGGGGGCTTTGTGGGCATGGCAGGGGAAGGATATTCCACAACGCCCATTCCCTCCCCACTCCTGTGGGAAGGTTACTGCAAAATCCCCATTCCCTACCCACCCCACTAACCTGATTTCCAGCTCCATCCTACTGTTCAAGGTAACAAAAGAAGATCAGCTGGGAGGCTGGGAGGCAGCGGGGGTGGGGCCAGCCTATTTGAAGTTCTCCGAACTACTCAAAATTTCCATCACCGGTTCTCCAGAACCTGTCAGAACTGGCTGAATACCACCTCTGATTTGTACAATAAACTCCTGGACTGGATTACAATCAAAAATATCTTCCCTGATGAGCAGGCAGTGGCCAGACAAGGCCATTTAATTTTTGACTATATTTTAACTCTTCAACATCTAGTTGAGAAATATTTCTCTGGAGCTCGCTCAACAGTCCATGCAGTTTATTAATCTTAGACGTTTTTGTGTTCCAAGGCAGGGAGTAACAGACGGCTGCTGGACGTTAATCTTTATTTAAAAACAACAGTAACTGACTAAGCCGAGATACACGATCTCCACGTGACAGCAATTTATACAAACGCCGACAGTCGGGGAACCAATAAAAGGAAGGTCTATGCGCGCCACCTACTGGTGGATCGGCTCAGTACACAACACCCCTTTCCCCTGGTTCGCGCAGACGTAGTCCCGTAAATACCCGGGATGCTGGTGCACGCGCAGCGATCTTCGCGGGGGAGGAGTGTCTGTGGTTGACGTAGGAGGATGGCTCGGTCCAGAAGGCAGGCGGAGCGGTTCCAGAGGCCCTGCCCCGGGAGGTGCACCAAAGTTACACGATAAGTCTGCAGATCTAAACGTGGTGGGGGACACGGGTTCGGAGCTAGCTGCGTTGTTGTCGTTGGGCCGGCAGGCGACGTCGCTAGGGCCTAGTCTACTCGGAGTTGATGGTCTATCCGGAGACCCATCGTCAGTTCGCCGCCGCAGCTGATCTATGTGGCGCCGCCACATTCGTCCATCGCCGAGTAGGACCCTGTAAGAGCAGGGCCCCGTTATGTCCGCAATACTTCCGGGTACCCACTTCGGATCACCCGCGAAGTTCCGTGCAAAAACCCTCTCACCCACCCGAAAAGCCCTAGGAGGGGCAGAGGTAGGAAGAGGGGAAGAGGAATACAGAGGGTGTAAACGGTCCAGGGTGGTCCGGATTTTCCTGCCCAAGAGGAGTTCAGCAGGACTTTTGCCTGTGAGGGGGCACGGGGTGGAATGCTGGGAACGCAAATAGGTAGTAATCCGGGAGGATAAAGGAAGATTAACCATGCGGGCAAGTGATTCCTTGGCGGAACGCACAGCACGTTCAGCCAGGCCATTCCCCGCAGGGTGAAAGGGAACGACTGGGGCATGGCGAATACCCAAAACTGCAAGGAATTGTTGGAATTCCTGGGAAGTGAACTGGGGGCCATTGTCCGAGACAATGATGTCCGGCAACCCATGGGTGTTGAACAGTGAATTAAGGATGCGGATAGTGGCCGCGGAGGTGGTAGAGGGCATAGGAAAAAGTTCCACCCACTTAGACCAGGCATCTATGACAAGGAAAAAGGAAGTGCCTGCGAGGGGCCCCATGAAATCTATATGGAGACGACTCCACGGAGCCCTAGGATGTTCCCACTCGCGAGCAGGGGCGGAGGGAGGGGCGGGACGGACCTGTTGGCATGGGGTGCAGCGCTGCACCCAAGCCGTAATGTCTGCATCCATGGAGGGCCACCAGACATACCCCCTGCCCAGGGATTTCATCCGGACTATGCCTGGGTGCCCTTCATGGAGGCGTGCAAGCACAGACTGGCGCAAACGGTCAGGAATGACCACGCGATGGCCCCATAGGAGGCAACCTTGAAGCGCAGAGAGCTCTGTGCGGCGCCGGTAAAAAGGGAGAAAATGGGGTTCAATAGAGGAGGGAGGCCATCCCCTGCGAACATAGTTAAGGACAGCAGAAATGGTGGGATCAGAGAGAGAGGACAGGGCTATATCGGAGGCGGTAATGGGCAGATGGAGTTCGTCCAGGAGGTGGATGGACTCGATGGGAGCTGGGTCGGAAAGAAGCAGGGGAAGCGGGCAGCGGCTAAGAACGTCCGTGTGGCCCATGTGGCGGCCGGGCTTATGAATGAGGGAGTAATTGTAAGCAGAGAGAAATTCCGCCCAGCGCGACATGCGAGGGGAGAGGATGGGAGGAGTAGGGCGATCCCCTGCGAGGATGCCCAAAAGAGGCTTGTGATCCGTAAGGAGGGAGAAAGGACGGCTGTAGAGATAGTGGTGGAAACGTTTTACCCCCGCAACGGCGGCCAGCGCCTCTTTGTCCAGCTGGCTGTAATTCCGCTCAGGCTTGGACAAAGTGCGGGAGTAAAAGGCAATAGGGGCTTCCGAGCCATCAGGGTAAGCGTGGCTCAGAACAGCCCCGACGCCGAAGGGGGAGGCGTCGCAAGCAAGGAGCAGAGGAAGAGACTGATCGTATTGTGCCAGGACAGGTGGGCGCGTGAGAGATTCCTTGACAGCCGCGAGCGCCTGCGCTTCGCGGCTAGTCCATGTCCAGGCGGCAGAGCTATCTAAAAGCCTATGGAGAGGCTCTGTGAGGGAAGCTTTATGAGGAATGAAAGAGGAATAGAAGTTGAGGAGGCCAAGAAATGCCTGCAACTCAACCTTGTTAGAGGGCGTGGGGGCAGAGAGAATGGCGTCTATTTTGGAAGGGGAAGGATGGACGCCAATGAGGAAACCTAAGAATTCAACAGAGGGAACACCAAGCTGGCATTTGGAGGGTTTAAGGCGGAGGCCAGCTTTACGGAAACGCTGTAGGACGGAGCGAAGAACTTTGGCGAGTCCTGACTGATCCTGAGCAGCGATCAGGACATCGTCGAAGTAGGGAGTGACGCCAGGGATCCCATGGAGCAACCGCTCCATGAGACTTTGAAATATGCCAGGAGCAACACAAATGCCAAACTGGAGCCTTTTACATTAAAAGCGCCGCGGTGGGTCACGATTGTTTGCGCAAGCGCCGTGGCGTCGTCAACAGGGAGCTGCTGATACGCTTGCGCAAGGTCCAATTTAGCAAAAATCTTGCCCTGGCTGAGCGTGTGCAGAACGTGTTGCACAACTGGAACAGGATAGGGATGGGCTTGAAGGGCCTTATTGACAGTTGACTTAAAGTCCGCGCAGATCCTTACGGATCCGTCAGACTTCAAGGGGACTACTATAGGAGTCTCCCACGAAGAAAAGTCCACAGGTTGAAGCACCCCCTGGGCAAGAAGCTTATCAATTTCAGCGTCTACCTTTGCCCTTAAGGCAAAAGGCAGACGTCGGGCTTTGAGACGGATAGGAGCAACAGTAGGATCAAGGTTGAGGGAAATAGGAGAGCCCGTATAGCAGCCCAGAGAAGAAGAGAAAACATCAGAAAATTCAGAAAGAAGGGAAGAAAGGTCATCCCCAAGGGAAGAAGAACACCGGGTAGAGTGGATCCCCGAAACAAATAGACCGAGAGCATGGAACCAGTCCATCCCTAGTAGAGAAGCTAGGTTTTTTTTTTTACAATTAATAATGGCAGATGCCCACTGAAAGAACCGTAGGTAACAGTAGGCGTTGCGCAACCCAGCAGCGGAATTGGGTTGCCCTGGTAGTCTCGAAGACGGCAGCAGGCAGGAGTTAGGTCACGTGTTCGGAAGTTAGGCAGAAGAGAAGAGAAGGTGTTCCAGGACATGATAGAACGGGCAGATCCGGTGTCCAGTTCCATGGAGCACGGGCTGCCTTCGATCTGAAGCGAGAGATGGATCTTACCACGTTCTCCCTGGGAGGAAAAGGAAGCGTCGACGACCCATTCCGGACAAGAGTCATCGATGTCACCTAGGGAGAGAAAATTTTGGCACCTGGCAGGGAGAGGCGGCGGGGCTGGCCGGTAGATAGAAGGCACTGTAGCAGGACGGGAACCAGGAACAGTAGAGCGGCAGACATTTGCTAAATGGCCCCGCTTACCGCACTTTCGGCACACAGCAGTGCGGAAACGGCAGGCTGAGCGCAAATGGTGGCCGCTGCAGCTGAGGCAATTCCGTGTATCTTTATGGCTCAAAGATTGCAGGCGGTCAATCGCCAAATCTAAGTCAGTTTGAAAAGAGTTAGAGGTGACAAGCTGGTTGGTAGCTGAAGAAATAGCTGGAGGAAAACACCTCTGGTCAGGAGTGGATTGACCTGCCATTTCGTAAGCGCGAGCCTCATCGACAGCATTCTTCAACGTGAGGTCTGAGCGGGAGAGAATGCGCCGGTGGAGATTAACATCCTTTAAACCATAGATGAATTGCTCGAGGAGCGCTTCGTCTAGGTCGGCGAATTCACAAGTAATAGCGGCAGCTCTAAGCGCGGCTACGTACTGACTTATAGATTGTCTATCTCGTTGAACGCAGTGGCGAAAGTCTTGGCGCCTGGCAAAACGTGAGGGCGCTGGCTCATAGTGCGTTTTAAGTTTTGCCATGAGAAGCTCCCATGGCATGGTATGAACAGGGGTGGGGGCAGATAGTGCCCTTGCCGTGGCAAACATTTCTGGGCCACAGTAATTCAAGAAAATACCCCTCTTACGTTCAAGCGAGAGATTCAGCAGGTCATGGGCTTGAAGAAAACATTCAAACCGTTCCATAAACGCCTCCCAGGATTCGGCCTCAATGCGGAATGAAGCAAAGAAAGCTGTATTAGCCATAGTTCTTATGGTGTGAGGTTCAGGTTCGCTCACCTTCGTCGCCAGTTTTGTGTTCCAAGGCAGGGAGTAACAGACGGCTGCTAGACGTTAATCTTTATTTAAAAACAACAGTAACTGACTAAGCCGAGATACACGATCTCCAGGTGACAGCAATTTATACAAACGCCGACAGTCGGGGAACCAATAAAAGGAAGGTCTACGCGCGCCACCTACTGGTGGATCGGCTCAGTACACAACAGATGTGCTTTTGATTTCATCTCTATATTCAAACTGTGGGAGAAACTGAAGTCATTTCAAGTGATAGAAGATGACTTGTTCTTATAGACAAGCTCTATGAAAACTGCCAGATGAAAGTGCGATGCCATATTCATGGTCACTGAACCATGGAAAGAGAGGAGCAAGACTAGGGTGTATTTTAGCTCCCAATCTCCGTAATCTATCTATCAATTCTCTCATAGACAAACTGAACGGCCCATCTCTTCATCTACCAAAAATGGGAAATGGACACATTTCTGCTCTTTTATATACCAATGTTGCTGTCTGAGACACAAACTGGCCTGAAATGGGTACTTCAGATACTCGCTAAACACTGCCAAGAAGTATGGTTAGAAATTAATTACGTCAAAACCAAATTTACGGTTTTTGCTAAGCATCCTAAGTAAGGCACATGTCTGGTGGCTAAATAATCATCCAATGGAGCAAGTTAAGACTTTTAAATGTCTGGGGGTTGTTTTCCATGCTATTAGCAAATTGCAAGTCCCACGCCAATTATGTCAACTTAAATGCGAAAAAAGTGTTGGCTTTATAATCTTTCTATTTCTCGAAAAGAGCTTGTTGTATATCTTCAATGATTAAAATTTTGTTGGCGAAGATCCAAAACTCTACAAAATCGGAGTTTGGTTGAGCCTCAATAGGTCATTTATTTTGCTTCAATCCAAGGTTTTGAAATCTATTTTTTAAGTACAGTATCTTCCAGTATTCCTTCATTGTGAAGCTAGCTTACTTAAAATAAACTTCAGCTTGGATTTACATTCTTTTTATTGCTGGTGTAAGCTCTCTCCTTTCCTAGTCAGCTTGGCCCCTTTTATTATGACCATATTTGGTACAAGACAGTACATGCTAAATTATAATTTGATGGCTTTACATAACCATAATGAACTATCAATCAATCAATCAAATTCATTCATCATTCCTCTCTAGAAACATTTTTTCTGAGCCATTCTGCACATTGTCTCTGATCAGTCACAGCGGTGAAATGCTCTGAAGTATGCTATTGGTTCACTTCGCTACCAGTTCACTTCGCACACACATGCAGGCCAAATGTGCAGGCGCTACCATGCAGCGCTGAAAACAGAGCATTAGGAAGCCTTTTCTGAGTCTGTAAAGATAAATAGAACAGCGAGGGGAGAACAGCTGTGCCTCAAATTTAGATTTGCTGGAAAGCAGGAAATTCTGCTTTCTAGTGAATATAAATCATATGGCATAGCCGATTGTCAGAACTACTGATTCGGGCAAACCAGTAGCAATTTTTACTAGAGGTTCAGGCGAACCAGTCCGAACTGGTAGCATTTCACCCCTGATCAGTTGGATACCTAGCCACATAACAACTCTCAAATTTAGAAGGGCTTGGTAAAATGTAATGCCCTCCTGACAGCTGCTACTGAAGGGAGATACCATAATAGCCCATATCTCTATGTGGCAGAGGAATAATTAAAGCAATGGGACATGTTATTTCACTGTTTCCCCCTATTCAGATGTTTGCCAGGAATTATTATCTTACATCCTTTTTTTATTTTAAACTGTTACTATCAGAATGATCTAATTTCATTTCACTGAGCACAGTGAAGTACTGCTCCATAGTTAATACAGTACACCATAGTATGTCCTCCAATTTTTCTTAAATATTCCATTTTTTTTCTTTCTCTTTTTATTTTAATTGCATTTTTTTGGTTTTATTTGCTGGTTTATGTTCAAATAAAAATGTATTAATTGAAACACAATTAGGGAGAATTTGTTTAAATTGAAATGGAAATATATTTTAAGTTATTTCTAATATCCTTTACTGGACTTTTGTTGATTAATAAGGAGATCTGAATATTTAAAGACAGGTGTATAGAAAATGGGATGAGGCATGGAACAAAGAGGTATTTGATTCTATTTCAAGGGACAATAATAAGTTATTAATGTTGACTGTACTGGTGGGAATGAAGGGGGAAGCTTCCTACTTTTTTTTCTAGGCACTTTTAAAATTATATATAGAAATATAGGATTCGAGATTGAGGGAGACACATACCATTCATAGGCAGTGTGTAGCAATTGTTTGTATATAGTATAACTAGCTGATGACCTGGCGTTGTCTGGGTATTTATTTATAGGGGGAAAATATCCAGACTAAACATAATTTCTAATGTTGGATTTTCCCCCTTACCAGAGGGAGCCCCCTTATGGAGTACTGTGAACCCGTTACCATGGCAACTCCACTGCACTGTACAGTAGAAGCCACTTTACTGTAGTACAATAGAATCCATTTAAAGGCACAACAGGCTGAATCTTAACAGAACACATACCCCGAGAGGTATATAGGGGTGTCTTACCCCCACAGTATTTTTCTCCAGAGAGTAAGTCATCTATGTACCAAGTTTGGTTGAAATTGCTAAAGGTGTTCCAGAGTTATGCTAGAACATACACACAGAGAGAGCCATTTTTATATAGACAGATACAGTATATTTGAAACATTATATACATATATATTTGGAAACTTTTATATATAATGCATTTAGAAAAGTTATAAAAAATCCCAAATATATAAATACAATATATTTGGAAAATGGTTATATAATATGTTTGGAATTTTTAATGTATATTTGGAATTTTTAATATATATATTTGGATACACACATACACATATCAGTATCTGTCAGAACTCAACATGAACACTATTTTACAATTGAGTTGGTTTAATAATAAAACATCTTATTCATACATTTCCTTTTTAACCATTGTCTAATAGTTTAAAGAGCAAAAAAGGAGACAGAGAGCACACTGCCAAATAAGAAGCAGCTATTAGTTCATTAAGATTTGGTACAGTCTCTTACTCTCAACCCAACTTCCTTCACAGGATGGTTGTTGTGGGGAAAATGAGAGGAGGAGAAAATATTGTGTGTTTGCCACCTTGGGTTATTTGTAAAAAATAATATGCAGGGAATAAATAAAATGTGTGGCCTCAGGAAGACCTATGGGGCAATCTCCATCCTTGCATGTCCTCCATAGCCTATCTAAAGCTAGATTCACTTCCAGAATGACCCAAAATGGAGCTGGCTCCATCTCCTTTCTAAATGCTGTCTTGAGAGGGAAAACTGCTTTATGCCTGACATGTTGCTCAGTGTTACTGTAAATTTCCTAGACTTTGATCTGCCTGCTCTTTCCCTGGATTAGCAGGCTAAGGCAGACTTAATTGAAAGGGACTTCAAAAAAGTATTTCAGTGTCTGATCTTTGGGAATAAAATCTCTCTCCATTTACATCAGTCCCAAACTGTCAAGAAGTAATATTAGTCTGCTGTGGTAAAGTGCTGGTGTCATTAGGAATATTGTTCTTAAGGCAGTTGTAATGTTTATGGAGTGAGTTTGATCAGGGCCTAATCAGAAGGAGAGGATTTATTTTATTTACGTATTATTTATTATTAAATGTATATTACCAACTATTTACCCATAGCGACTCAAGGCAGCTTACAGAATCTAAAAACCACATTTAAAACAATAAATTAATTAGAAAATCAAATAAATTAATATAATAATAAAATCATAATAAAATCACCCCCCTGCCTCCCCAGCAATAGCAGATCACACGAGCCATTTAATAGGCTTCATCTCGCTCTGGGTTCCCCAGTCCCACTGGCAGAACCAGGTCTTCAACACCTTCTGAAAGTATTAGAGTGGGGGCTGTTTTAATCTCTGGGGGAATGATGTTCGAGAGAGAGGGAGCCACCACGGAGAAGGCCCTTCTTCTGGGTCCCACCAGGTGTATCTCCTTTGGGGATGGGACCCGCAACATTCCCTGCCTCCCCGCTCTGATGGGTCAGGTAGATGTGATCCGCAAGAGAAGGTCCCTCAGATATCCTGGTCCCAAGCCATGAAGGGCTTTAAAGGTGACAACCAGCACCTTGAATTGTACCTGGAAGCAAATCGGCAACCATTGCAGCTCCCGCAGGAGAGGTGATAAGTGTGCAGACCAGGGTCTGCACAAAACCATGCAGGCTGCTGCATTTTGCACCAACTGCAAGCTTCCAGATGCTCTTCAAGGGCAGCTTCATGTAGACGGTGTTGAAATAGTCAAGGATAGCATTTTTTGAAGAGAGTTTTGGGTTTTTTTTGGAGGGGGGCTGGTTTTGATAAGTACCTTGATTTCTGACAGAATCTGAACGATTACTATGGAAGGAGTCAATTCAAAAAATCATTGTCTAAATATTCTTTATTCAAACCATGTTTTCTATGCATAAACTTTTATTTATCTTGCCTTATCCTGCACCTTCCATCCGGACAATATTTGGAAGCAATCAAGAAAATATTCAGAATAATGCAATAACCTAACATTCACTACTACTAATGAAAAAAAAAACTAAGATAAATAGCACAATTAGAGTTATCCACAAATCAAGTGAGATAACCTTGTGTATGCTTACAAGAATTTACCAGATGAGTGTACCTTAGCAATTTTGTTACAATACTACCTGATAAAATTTAAGAGTTTAAAACTTCTAAGAAAACGCTTCTTAGTCTTCATAGATAGGAAAATCAGACTTATTTTCATTAATAACAATGCAAAAGAAGTATGATTAATAGGTGCCTCTTTTTTTCTGAAGGTGAATATGATCAACATGTTAAATGGAAAAAGAAGTGCAATTTTAAGAGAACATTTCTCAAGTACCTGTGTGCTCCAGATGGTCCTCCAATTTCATCATACTCTGACTATTTATTTCCGTCAAATGACAAAGGAGTTACAACCAATGGCTTGAAAGTGTGCTGAGGGAGATGGAAATTAAAATGAACATTTTAAAATTACGAATGATCTCTTGTTAAAATAAGTATTCAACTTGTAAAATCAAATATTGTTAGTAATCCTGGCTTTGGCTCCAGCTGTATCGGGTACCATTTTGTGAAAAGGTGGTTTTTGTGATATTTTAGTCCTCTCCAGTGGGCTCCAAAAACAGACAACTTGACTTGAGAATTAGTCTCTAAAAGAAAGAAATAATACATTTTTAAAAATCTCAAGAGTGTTATTTGAAAGGTTAAGTAAAAGCTACAACAGAGACTTGGTAGAGATATACTGTAGTTTCCTACATTTTTTTTCTTTAGACAGGGCCTATTAAATCCAAGAGTTTTGTTGGTGTGATGTGACTAAGTTGCATTTATCTAGGCATGTTCTGTGAGACAAGTAGAAAAACGTATTCTCTTTACCATCCGTCTCTTTCTCTCTCCTACCCACCCTCCAGCCTTTTAATAGCACAATGCCCAGGAAAAGTACTAGATAGATGGTCAGGGTCGTTCAGTTTTCTCCACAGAAGCTTATAAATTCTTCTTCAAATTTTCACCAGCTTGCTGGAATTGAAAATACAATACTGGTCCTCTAGGAACTGGGTTCAGCACCTAACTTATTTTATACCAGCTGTGAAACCAGCTCTCAGAAAATGACATCAACATTGGAGCAGATATCTAATGGGTATTTAAGAGGAACACCTAGATAATATAAACACAATCAATCACATACTTAGATACAAATGAAGCACATTTTCCATAGCTTTTCCATATTTACCTTACGCTTAACCATGCAGCCTTGGCAGAGCTTTTTGTGCATGGGATTTTAATCACCCACACTTGTGCTCAGGTGTGTTGGTAACTTGTAAATAAACAAGGCAAGGGGATTATGCAGAGCGTGGTTTCTGGAATTCTTTATCAGCAGTGGCCCTTAGAGGCATCTCTGGTTTCTTCTGCCTAACAACATATCTTGTTTTCTATATCTATGAATGTGTGTGTGTATTTTTTGCTCTCCCTTCCTGATGTATTTGGGAATGTAGGTATGAATTGGGAAGAGAGAGTAGACTGCTTTTTCTGAGTCACATGATCCGATGGAAGAAGGTTAAGAATGAAGTTGTAAGCAGCAATGGGTTGGGCCAGGATGTCTTCTGAAGTCAACTTCTCTCCAACCCCAAGCCAGATCTGATCTGTTTTCAAACTCAATTAGTCTTTTGATGACTTTACCCACTAGACTAGAGCAACATTCTGACTTTTCAGAGAGTTATCTTGCTGACAGGGCGGCAGATAAGTAGGCAGAAAATTGTAGTCATGGGCCCCTTTTCTTTAAATTCTATCCAGTGTGGGAAAGGAAAAAGAGGCAAGAACAAAAAAAGCAAATAGCACAACAATGGAATGCAACATAGGAGACACAGTCTTTTGTACATTACTGTATCTGCTCCCTTTCCCTCTGTTGTACATCAGTTATTGTTCCTTGCATATCCCAGAGACATGCAAAGGAGAATACAGAGATGTATTTAGCAAAGCATTTGGAGAATATGCACTAATACACAAGGCATCTATTTGCTGACAACTGCAGAAATATTGAAAAGTTATTCTCATCATATATTATTCCAGTGCTATTAAATTCAGCAGATTTCCTAGGTTGATGTCCTTCAGTTATGTTGTTGAATGTCAGCTCCATGATTCCTAACCAGCAAGTCCAAATGAAGGGTATAATGCAGGGAAAGGTGACCAGTTGGGATGGTAGCTCAAGGTGTTGGACTAGGAGTGGGGAGAAACAGAGATTAGTTCAGCTATGAAAATGCAAAGGGTTAGGGTTCAACTTACCTCTCGGAGCTGTTCTGGAGAAATGTAAGAGGAAAAAGCCACTGCATTGAGCTCCTTTCCCTCATTTAAAAAAAAATATATTCAGCATATTTACAAAGTCTTTGTTTCAAAGGCATGTTCTGCTGAATGGCTGGAGAAGAGACAGGCAATAATTTTGTCAACTGACATGCTAATTTCCATACATGTCGGTATCAGTAAAATGATAAAGAATAAGAATTGCCCAACTATTTCATTAGCTAAGACATTGTTCTATTAACTAACTTAAAAATATAATTGTGATTAGGAGAGGGTAAAGAAATATTTATGCTGGTAATGTTATTACTCTAACAATGTAATTAATGCATAATGTGATCCAAGTCATGAAAAATTCTAATTAAACATTTGTTTATGCACATTATAGAAATGATACCAAGCATAAAACAATTTTTAAAATTGTTTTCTGCCAGTATTTCATTTATATTCAGCATTTGGAATATGAAGAAATCTCTCATTAAGCTCACATACATAACCCTGTGATCAGCTTGGGGCCTTAACAAACACTAATAAATGTAATCTTTCTGCTGAGAAATATTAAGATAATTATAAAATCCTTTCAAATCTACCCTAGCTATGACTTATTGATGATCTGGGACCATGTTCATGGGAAGATCTCAGCATATGGGTTGCAATTCAACGTTGTGTACATAATAGGGAGAGGCTTACAAGAGGAAACACAGTGAATTGCTGTTAAGGAGTCCTTTTACATCAGTGGTAAACCACAGAGATTGAGCTAGCATGTTCCCATTCTCGGTTGTTGATTCAGGAAATAATACAGAAGGCATCACCATTTAATCTAAAGACTTCTAAAAAAAAATTCTTATATGTAGTACTGCATGGAAAAATCAGCGATCTTATTCTGTGTAAAACAGGAACTGCTTAAACAGAGACATACTTCCTTATAAAAGGAAGTAAAGAAAAATCATGAATTATATGATCACTTTCTGAAGATTTTGGTGGGCTTTTACCACCAAGAATACATGCATGCTTATTTTTTTCCCCTAAAAGTAGCAGAAATGGACTTGGAAGCAGAATTGCTGTCAGATCTTTCTATTCACAGTTCTGCAGACCCGTTAATGCTATCACAGGACAGACAGTGTATTTGACATATGTGTAGAGTCTGGTTGTGCTGCTGTCCAAATTGAATCCTTTTAAATCTATTTTATTCCAGTGATGGCTACCTTGATGCAAAAGTGATGTGACCCAAAATGGTCAATTTTTGCAAGCTAGTGATGACCTAGGAAGACCACTTAAATTTGTAGCTTGATTGGACGTCCATGAATTTACTCCTTCGTTCAAGGTCAGCTTTGAGGAGAGCAGAATTTTAATATTTGCATTGTGTGAACTTTCCCTTGAGATTCATTGCCTTTGTAGGTATATTTGCAGATATGCTAACCAAACCTACATGTTACTTATAATTTCAGAAGACAGTAAAAAGCTACAGTACCTTGTAAATTACAGGAATAAAGAATTCAGCAAAAAGTCATAATGACAGAAACTTCAACTGATGTTTCTTTGGCATTAAGAATGTATTTATCCAAGTGTAAACCTCAAAGGTTACACTTTCTCAAAAGTCATGGCTGCAGGTCAAGGATTACAAAATCTCTAAGGAGAACTTTCACCTTTTTTAAAAAAAGATTCTCATTTATCTTCATTTTGTATATATATCCTTCCCAAGAGTGTGCTAAATGTTTTAGATTCCAAAATATTGGAGCTAAGGGGGGGTTGCTGCTGGTTTTACTACTGATTCGCAATCCGTGTGCAACGTTGAGAACACATGCACTGTTCAAAGTAAATTGTTCTTCACACATGTGCAGAACAATTTACAGTGAACTGCGCATGCGCAGTCACTAAAAACCAAAATGGCAGAGGCCCAATGGTGACGAGGGAACCGGTTCAGGGGCGTGGCAGTCCCGGGTCACTACTGGTTCTGTGACTCAGGTCTGAATTCCACTACAATTGTTCCCAACCCTTTAATACAGTTCCTCATGTTATGGTGACCCCCAACCATAAAATTGGTGTCTCGGTTCCTAAGACCATCGAAAATGTGTCTTCCAATGGTCTTAGGCGACTCCTGTGAAAGGGTCATTCGAACACCAACGAGGTCCTGACCACAGGTTGAGAACCACTGCACTACAGGTTCAGCTGAACCGGGCCGAACCGAACCGGGATCAACCCACCTCTGATTGGAGCTCCAAAATCTTGCCTGAAAGAACTTTAGAATCTGATGGGGTTCTGACACTTCCAGAAGTATGCCGGCTTTTAAATGGTCCCATTTGACATTTAAACAGCTGTTCCAAGTTCAAAGCATTTCTGGATTGGTTGAAATACTTCCATTAAAGTCAGAATAACCGATTTCAGCCCAAAACAACTGTTCCAAATTTAAAATTTTCTCTACATGGGGCTTCCCTTGGGACGCGCCCGAAGACTGCAGCTAGTCCAGAACGCAGCCGCGCGGGCAGTCATGGGGAGTACCAGGTACTCCCATGTAACACCGCTCCTGCGCGAGCTGCACTGGCTGCCTGTGGTCTTTCGGGTGCGTTTCAAGGTTTTGACCACCATCTTTAAAGCGCTCCATGGCATAGGGCCCAGTTACCTGCGGGATCGCGTCCTCCCACATACATCCCAGCGGCCAATTCGCTCTCACAGGGAGGGGCTTCTCCTGGTGCCGTCCGCTAGGCAATGCCAGCGGGCGACGCCAAGGAGTAGGGCCTTCTCTGTGATGGGCCCAACCCTCTGGAATGACCTCCCCCCCGACATTAGAACCACCACCGACTTCCGCTCCTTCCGGCAGAAATTAAAGACTCACCTGTTCCGACTGGCTGGCCTGGCATAATTTCAACGCCTATCTCCTGGCATTTATATTTTCACTGGTTTTTAAGGGGATTATTCTGTAGACTTAATTTTATTGGGTATTGGGATTTTAATGTCTGTTTAGTTTAATTATTTATTAGCAATACAGTCCTGCACATCTTTTATCCTCCTCTTATCCATCTATTTTATATTTGTATATATATATATATATTGTCCATTTAGTAATTTTAATTGTTTTAATTTTGTTCTTTGACATGGACTGTACACCTCCCCGAGTCCCTTTCGGGAGAGGGGGCGGTCTATAAGCGCTAATAAATTCAAATTCAAATTCAAAATGATGCATGCTCCGTATGCACACTTCTTTCAGCTATGATTTCAGACACACAGGCACATAATTGTGTTTCAAGATCATTGCCTTTAAAAAAATTCATTATATAGAAAAATATATTAAAGTATCTAAAATACAGTAGGCACTTCCTCCAAATTAAATCTGTATTCATCAAAAAGAGTCAATTAGCAACTGAGTTTCCATTACATTAAAAGAAGTGTGACCCTAATTAAATGCACTAACAGGGTATATTGGTGCCATGATCAGCAACTCAGTGCATATTAGAAAGATAGAAAAAGCAAACAATCCAATTTTCTGCTTTCATAGATAAGAATGAACAAATGGTTTTGAGAATGAGGACAAGTATTTATCTCAGATCCCACAACTGCACGTGATTGGGGTTACTGATAATCCTAGAAAAGCTTTGATGCAAAAGCAAATATACTTGTTTTTCCTTAATTATTAGTGTAGGCAAGCTCTCATGCTTAAAGTATATCTGTTTCTGTTATTTGGCTGCTCTTAAAGAACTATAATTATTCCTCCCTAGCACCAGCCATGGCTAAAAGCTGTTGTAAATTTCAAGTTTTCTTTTGAAGAAAAGACTTGTGAGAAACCAGAAGGCAGAACCAAACACAGCAACTATCCTCATTAAATCAATTTTAGAATGATCTTATGGGCCAACATGAATACCTAATCTGCTTTATCTGCTTGTCATTTGATTGAACTTATTTGTGCAAGTGTAGTAGTTTAAAATTGGAGAAAGATTGTTTCCCTAGAATTGGCATACTGTTACTCGCCAGACATGGAGTAAGGTGGGATTGTAAAACACGCTCTCTATACCACATGCAGAGAGCCCATCAATGGGTTGGGTGCAGTTCACAAGATACCTTGTCCTCACCCACAGTCCACAGCCTATCATTCTACCCTGTTCTTTTATTGTCCTTTCTTTCCAACTTCTTGATCAACCTTTTATTAAATTTTTCTTCCTCCCATGCCTTCTCTTACCTTATCTGTCTATTCTTTCTTCCCCATCTTCCCTCTGCTGAGTCTTAGTTTTATATCCATGTTCTTCAATGGAGGTGTTATTATTTCTCCTTCCCTAAAGGTAAAGGTTCACACATATGTGCTAGTTGTTCCCGACTCTAGTGGGCGGTGCTCATCTCCATTTCAAAGCCAAAGAGCCAGCGCTGTCCGAAGACATCTCCATGGTCATGTGGCCAGCATGACTAAATGCCCAAGGCACACAGAATGCTGTTACCTTCCCACCAAAGGTGGTTCCTGTTTTTCTACTTTGCATTTTCTACTCTGCATTTTTACATGCTTTCAAACTGCTAGGTTGGCAGAAGCTGGGACAAGTAACGGGAGTTCACTCCGTTATGTGGCACTAGGGATTCGAACCGCCGAACTGCCAACCTTTCTGATCAACGTTCAGCATCTTAGCCACTGAGCCACCTCTCCTTCCCTATTGCTGACGTTTCTAAACCCCACCTGTTTTTCTCTTCTATTTTCCCAGTAATACCTGGGAAAGACCAACTCTGTAAACTTGCCTGCTTCCATTGACTCTTTCTGTTTCTTTTTGGTTCATGTTAAAGTTGCTTTCCAATGTTGCCTTTCCATAGTAGTCATGGAACCTTTGTATTGACTGCTACCTTCTGATACAAATTCAAACAAATGGCAAATTATAATCATATGAAAGTTGGCAAAAACATATGTTTGGTTCTTATTTCTTGGTAGTCTTAGGGGAGAGAAGTAGACATTGTGAGTCATGGTTGAAGTGCTACCATGTTCAAGGTGAATTTCTATTAAGAGACACATATAGTGATGGGATTAAAATAATTTAACAACCGGTTCTCTGCCCTAATGACCAGCTGGGTAGGTGTGGCTTGGTGGTCATGTGACCGTGTGGATGTGGCCAACTCAATGCCACTCAGGTCAATGGGCGCTTTGCCTTAGCTGTTACAATGTAATAAGGGTTAACCACAGAGGCAGTTTCTGTAAGCAGGGCAATAAAGATTAGGCTAGAAACAACACCAGAATGTTTCCTAACTGCCTTTCTTACAGAACTAGCCCTGTAAAGTGGAAAAAAGCAAAAGGAGATTTCTTCCAACAACCGGCTCTCCAAACTGCTTAGAAAGTTAACAACTGATTTTCCCGAATAGGTGCGAACTGGCTGAATCCCACCCCTGCATATGTGACTTTCATTTACTCAAAGCTTCAGAAAAATACAAAAATTACCATATTTTTCGGAGTATAAGATGCACCTTTTTCTCAAGTAGAAGGAGCAGTAGGCGGAATTGATAAGGAAGAAGGCGCGGTGGGCAGTGTAATCCTCAGAGAACAACGAGAACCCAGATCAACTAGAGCTATAAATCCTGTATATAAAGTATAAACATGGAGAAAAAAAATGATTACAATTAATATAAATGGACTTAACTCAGCAATTAAAATAAAGAAAATATTTCACAAACTAGAAAAATTAAAATGCAACTTAATCTGTCTACAAGAACTGCATATTCAAAAGAGACAAGAACACTTACTAATACAACCAAAGCTTGGGAAAACATTTACTACACTGGCGAACTGCAAGAAGAGGAGTGATCTTCTATATTAAAGATAATATTCCAGCGAAATTAATTTATGCAGATGAAGAGGGAAAAACTTTGATGGTGGAAATTATGGATAATATTAAAAAAATACTTTTAATTGGAATTTATGCTCCTAATGAAAAGCAAGATGAATTTTATAAAAAACTGCACAAATTTTTTTTGGACTTGGACTATGTTAATATCTGCATGATGGGAGACTTTAATGGCATTGTAAACCAGAACATGGACTATAAAACACACAAAACAACAAAGTTAAATAGAAAACTGCTTCCGAAATCCTTCTTTAGGATGATAGATGAAATAAACTTAAAATACACATGGAGAGAAAGAAATACTACAAAAAATATACTTTTTATTCAAATAGACATTCAGCATTTTCCAGAATTGATATGATATGGGCCTCAACAGAATTGATTTGTAATGTACAAGAAATTGAGATTGAAGCAAGCACATGGGTGGATCATAATCCAATCACAATTAAATGGAAAGGCCAAAGGATAAGATCTAGATGGACATTAAATAATATCATACTGAAAGAAAAAGATTTTATACAGAAAATGGAAAAAGAATTGGCTTTCTTCTTTAAAGAAAATAGAAAAGAAGATACATCAATGCAGAACCTTTGGGACACAATAAAGGCTGTTATTAGAGGCCTGATAATAGACTATACAACGAAGAGAAACCTAAAGAAAAGACAAATGCATAAAGCTCTAGATAATGACTATAAAAAACTTGAAAAAGAGTTACAGAGATCGCCACAAAAAAAAGATGTTAAAATAAAAATGGATACAATCAAACATAAAATAGATCTACTGGAAAAGGAAGAACTGGCACAAAAAATCAGAGGCACTAAACAGAATTACTTTGAAAATGCAAATAAACCAGGCAGATGGTTGGCATATAAATTGAAAAAAGAGAGAGAGGCAAAGAAAATATTCCAATTAAGAGACGAGCAAGGACAAATTCATTATGGAAATGCTGAGAAAAAAAATTATACAAGACTACTATGCTAAGCTGTATCAACAAGAGAAAATGGAAGAGGGGGGAGTTAAAAAATATTTACAGAATGCTAATCTTCCCCAGATACCAGATGAAACTAGAATAATGCTGGAAAGTAAAATAACAATGATGGAGCTAACGGAAGCACTCAAAAAACAAAATAATGGAAAAGCCCCAGGTCCAGATGGATTTCCGGTGGAATTCTACAAAACATTTGCAGAAATCATGTCTCTCCCTCTTTTAGAAGTCATGAATGAAGTGATATCACAGAGCAGAATACCTAAATCATGGTCAGAAGCATATATTGTATTGTTACCCAAAGAGGAGACAGATCTAACACAAACCAAGAATTATAGACCAATATCCTCATTAAATTCAGATTACAAGTTATTTGCATCTATATTAGCAGACAGACTCAAGAAGTATTTAAATAGCTTTATCCACTCTGATCAAAATGGTTTTTTACCAAAGAGACAAATTAAAGATAATATGAGAATGATTTTGAATACTTTGGAATACTACGAGGCCCATCCTGAAAAACAAATGGCTTTGATGTTTCTTGATGCACAGAAGGCTTTTGACAATGTGACTTGGCAACTCATGTTTTTACAATTGGAACAGATGAATTTTGGTAAGAAATTTATCCAAACTATACAAATGGTATATCATAAACAAACTGCAAAGATACTGGTAAATGGAAAAGTGACAGATTCTATTGAAATAAAAAAAGGTACGAGACAAGGTTGCCCATTATCACCGTTACTTTTTGTCTTAACATTAGAAGTCTTAAATAGAAAGATTAGAGAAGAAGAAGAAACAAAAGGAATGAAAATTAAAAAAGAATACAAGCTACAAGCATTTGCAGATGATTTGGTATTTATTCTTGAAGACCCATTTGAGACAGCACCCAAATTGTTGGAAAGAACAGAGGAATATGGAAAAGTAGCAGGCTTGAAAATAAATAAAGACAAAACAAAGATTTTGACAAAGAACATACCATTAAGACGAAAGGAAGAGTTGGAAGAAGCTTTGCAGATTCAAACAACAAGTAAGGTTAAATATTTGGGGATATACTTATCAGCTAGATGTAGCACTCTTAAGGAGGATAATTATATTAGATTAAAACAACAAATTGCGACTGATTTGATGAAATGGCAAAACCTGCAATTATCAATGTTAGGAAGAATCTCTACAATTAAAATGAACATTTTACCCAGAATTTTATATCTGTTCCAGACAATTCCAATTAGATTAGGCAAGGACTTTTTTGAAGAACTAAATAAAATAGTCTTGAAGTTTATTTGGCAAGGGAAAAAAGCAAGAATAAAACTTAAATTGCTACAATATGCTAGAATAAGAGGAGGACTGGGCCTACCTGACTGGGAGTTATATTACCAAGCAGCAAACCTGATGTGGATTAAGGAGTGGGTAACACTAAAAACTTCCTGATTATTGAATGTAGAGGGTCATGATTTATTGTTAGGACGGCATGCTTTTTTATGGTATAAGAGAACTAAAGCACATGGTTATTTTAGAAGACATTATATAAGGGAGGCCTTGTTATTAAACTGGGGAAAGGTTAAAAGATTACACTACTTAAAAACTCCAGCCT
The DNA here is from genome assembly GCF_964273705.1 of Natrix helvetica. Taxonomy (NCBI): domain Eukaryota; kingdom Metazoa; phylum Chordata; class Lepidosauria; order Squamata; family Natricidae; genus Natrix; species Natrix helvetica. The sequence goes on from NC_138552.1 coordinate 148,727,941, forward strand.
GGATATCAACTATTGAAGCATTTTCATATCCAATAATATATAAAAAGGAACAAACAGTAAGATATGTTGAAATATTGAATACAGAGGGTGAACTCAAATCTATTCAAGAGTTGAAACAAGAAGGAATAGAAGTGAATTGGTATTCATACTTACAGATACAATCTAGATATAATGAAGATAGAAAATCAATAGGTCTTTACAATGAAATTACTGAGTTAGATAAAATTTTAATAGGTACTGATGAAAAAGTAATTAAAAAACTATACGGATATTTATTAGAGACTAAATTACAAGAGGAACAAGTTAAAGAAACTATGATAGCTTGGGGGGGAAACTTTGGGTATGGGATAGATTTAGAAAAATGGCAGAAACTGTGGTCTCAAAATTATAAAATGACAATGTCAACTGCATATAGAGAAAATTTGTATAAGATGTTTTACAGGTGGCATCTATCCCCGACGAGAATTGTAAGAATGTCCAAGAATAAATCGGAAAAGTGTTGGAAATGTCATCAGATACCGGGTTCATACTACCTCATGTGGTGGACTTGTATTGAAGCTAAAAGATACTGGACTAAAATCCACATGTGGTTGGAGAAAATGATACATAAACACATAGACCTCAAACCAGAGATCTTTTTACTGGGAATCATACCAGAAATTTACAACAAAGACTTTAAATATTTAATTCTAAACGTTCTAACAGCAGCTAGAATTGTATTTGCAAAAAACTGGAAAAACGAAATGATACCAAAACAGGAAGAAGTTATTCGAAAGATAATGGAGTGCGCTGAAATGAGCAAATTGACATTTGAAATTAGAGAACAAGAAGACGAGCAATTTTATAAGATATGGGATTTGCTTTATCAGTGGCTGGAAAAAAGAACCTGGACATGAAAAATGTTTTACTTATGTTTTAATTGAAGGAGAAAAGTGAGAATACAATAATGTTGTTAAATAGACTAATAACGATACAATGTTTTAATTGAAGGAGAAAAGCAAAAATATTATAATCTTGTTAGACTAACAATAATACAATGAAACGCTGACATATATATGAATAATTTAGAATTTTTTGTTATAAAATGAAGGATAAAGATAATAAATGAACCAATGTACATTTGATAGAAGATTGGTAATATAATATATAACTCTAAGTGCATACTATAAAGATATCCTGTTGAAAGTAGTGTAAAATATATAAACATAAACACTTGGTAAATTCTTTTATACTGTAAAAATATTTAAAATGAAACAATGATTGCATAAAGGTACATTGTTGTTAAGCAGACAATCAAGAATGTAAGAGAATTAAGCTTATTGAAAAGAAAGAAATATTAATCGTAATTGAACATATGCTGTACAATGAAAGTGAGGTTTTTGGTTATATTGGATGGGAAAACTGTGATTGTATATGTAATCGAAAATACGGATGCAAAAACACTTGTAACCAAACGACATGCTGTATGTAATGGATGAAAAATTTTTAATGTTGTCTTTTATGTTTAAAAATAAAAAAAATGTGGATAAAAACCTCTTTTTAAATATCTAAATTATTCTCTCTTTGCCTAGGTGAAAAGTGCTATGTTTCCATTGAGTTTTCTTTCTGGCAAAAAATAAAAAATCTTGCACAAAGAGAGAGCCCTGATTGTGATATTCAGGCCTTCATCTGGGAGCCTAAAATCCTATTTTCATTGGCTGGAATGCCAAAACCGTTGTTGTTGTTGTTTGAATTCTGGAAGATACAGAGAATTGTATTCACGTTCAACTTAACACAAGGGTCTTTTAGATTTTCCAGCTGAAAATAAGATGCATATCTCTACCTCTACCTCTACCTCTACCTCTCTCTCTCTCTCTTTCTCCCTCCCTCCCTCCCTCTCCCTCCATCCATTCATATCTACCATCTACCTATCCTCTATCTCTCTCTCTCTTTCTCACACCACCCTGTTGTCTATCCAGTTTGCATGTTTACCTGGCCAGGGCAGCCAGAACATTTAACTTAATGAAGTCCCTAATCAGTTCCTATGTTCCTTAATAGAGTTTTCAATGCAGACTTTACAGGTTGGAACCAGCATTTTATCTACCCCATTGACCAAATGAATCATTCCCCTTCTGCACATCACCTAAATCTGCTGCAAAGGACTGGTAGGGTGTGTGTGTGTGGACTGGTGGGAGAGGTTTGGGTTGCAATACACTATTGGTGTATTGGTGGAGGCAAGAGAATGTCCTGGTATATGAATGGGATTTCATGTAGCCTTACAGCTTTAACAGCAATCATATTCTTTTCACCTTCAGCACAATATCCTTCACTGGTGTTATATTAAAAGGGATCTCCACTGTATTTACAAATCTATGTTTTCCCCAAAGGAGAGGAAAATATTGTTTTTGGTGACACAGAACACACTGCAGTTATCAACATAACTGAAATGTGAGGCTGGGGCAAGCAATATTTTTTTTGTTATAAATGTTATATATAAGAGTCACTGTTGTTCTTGGTGCATATGACTAATCCATATCTTCTGATTCAAAGACAGCAGAAATCTATGCATTCCCAGCAGACTTATTCCCACAAAGACATGCACTAAGACCTGACCGGCTTACTGCCCCTGAATTCTGTTTATATAATTGGCTATTTGCCTCATTATCATTTTTTTAAAAAATCCTCTTATTCCCCACAACTGCTGCTTCCTGATGCTGCTCTCCTTTGATGATTTGCTTCATCAACATTGCTCTCTTCTGCTGGTTGTGTTGGACAAAAGGAACTCACCAGGGAGGAAGAAAACTGTGGGTAGTAAGTAAGAATCGCAGTGGCAACAATGGCACAGGGGGAGAACACGGTGCAGGGTCAGGCTACTTGCTGGCACCACTTTTCTCCTATTGTTTCTGCCCACCCAATTAGATCTGGGAGAGAAGGTATGCTTTGGATCTCTTCTATCAAACGTCTTGTTTGATCCCAGAGCCATGCTTTCTTTCTTTCATAGCACCTGCTGACATAGTTGGTGGGGTTGACCTTGGGAGACAGGAGGAAGAGCCAAGGACTGGACAAAAAGCCTGTGAAAAATATCTCCGTCTGCAGAAGAAGGAGATGTGGGAAGTGTTTCAGAAGGGACCCTCCCTAGTTTTCCAGAGAATGAAAGGAATACTTTTATCTTGCAATAATAAAGATAGATAGATAGATAGATAGATTGATAGATTTATTTATTTATTTATTTATTTATTTATTTATTTATTTATTTATTTATTCATTCATTCATTCATTCATTCATTCATTCATTCATTCATTCATTCATTCATTCATTCCTGGCAAACTACCGGAGGTCTTGAACGCACCGAAAAAGCTGCTGGTGTCACCACCCTGTTCTTCGCACTGGCCACACAAGTGCATCCAATTGCCAGCTTCCCTTTCCCCCAAGGGACTTCCCTGAGCAAGTCCGAGCGGAGCAGCACAGCAGGCAATGCATATGCACAGTTGGCAAGAAGAACAGGGTGGCGACGGCAGCAGCTTTTTTGGTGCGTTTGAGACCTTCGGTAATTTTTGACAGCCTCCAGTTAGCTGTCGCTGCCAGTAAGTGGCTGGCAAAGAGGCAGTGGCTGGGAGGCTTCTTACAGTCGCACCGAAAGAGAGCTTGCCTTCCGGAGTCTGGACCAGCTGTCATGGGTGGAAGGTAAGCCCAAAGAAAGTGGCAGTTGTGGGGGGAGGAAGCAGGGCTAGGGCTGGGGCCTCTGAAGGAGCAGAAAGAAGACTGACGAAGAACAGGCAGCATGCAGGAGGAGGCCCCAGGAAGGTCAGAGCAGGAGAATGACATGTTCCTCGAACTGGGCAAGGTGAATGGTGAGCAGGTAGAGGCTCCAGGGCCTCAGGGAATGGTGCATCCCCGGGCCACGCCCCCCCAGCCCAAGGCAAAGGGTGAGTGAGTGGCATGCTTACCTTTGGTGAGCTGAGCAGAGTGGGTGAGGCACGGAGGCGACTGGCGAGACAATAGCTACAATTATTCTCTTCTATTGATAACTTCCCCAGAACCTTCCCACCAGGCTCTTCCTTGGCCTTTCCTAGTCTTTCCCACTTCCAGGGATCCTATAGCAGGCCTGTCAAACTGGCAACCACAGGCTGGATGTTTCACACGTAGGCCACACCCCTCCACAAAGCTCCACAAAGACAAATAACATTATGATATATCACAATACATCGCATGACACGGTTGAGTTTGACACCCCTGCTATAGAGGCTTCCCCCCCACCCCCACATGTGTTGGTTTTTTTACCCAAATGTAGCTGCTTTTCATTTTCCTCCAGGGTAGGCCAGGGACTTATCCAAACCCTAAATTTTCCTTAACCCCCCCACAAGCCTCCATGCTTCTTCATTACTTCAGGAAAATGGAAAGCATTTACTCCCCACCCCCACCCCCTTTAATGACAAAATGTGTTTATTTCATCAGCTTTTTATCCTGCTGCCATTCAAAGTAATTTGAAACTGAGCTAAAATTTTCAGGAATTATACGCTTTTATGAGAGGGTGACACATGTCAAACTAAAGACAAAACATTTCTCTTTTTTGCCTCTTTGATTACTGCCAACATCATTGTAATTGTTTTGGCAGGATGTGAACTAATTTTCAGGCATAATTGACTCTTCTGAGGGAATAAGTCCTGCCAAGCTTCAGATGATTAGATTCCAAGGTTTTATGTTGTTACTCAAATACTGGTATTTGAATATTAATGAATAATGATGCCAGATAACAAACCAAAGTGAAATAGTTTAAAAGGCCCTTTTTGACAATCACGTTTTACATTTATTTAATACTTTTATGTTCAATGACATTCTATGGAACTCTTTTCTTCATTATGAGAAAATTCTATTGATATCGGTGGGCCTCAAGCTCACAAATTCCTATGGGGTTTGAGTTTGAAACCCTTTGTCCTAAACTAAGAGAAAATTGGTTTAATACATGAAATTGATTGCAATTATCCTTCATTTTTCACACTTCTCTGACTCTTATGAAACAGTTCTGAGTAAAATGCATACAAACATTCATTAAAATAATGCACACTACAGCAAATTGTGTGTATAAATGGTACATATTAAGATAATTGCAAACCAAAGGATATGCACTAGAAAAAGCAGTAATTAGGAGTGCAGATTTTAAAACAGATATTTAAAGAAAAAAAAATATCACAAACTAAAGTAGAAATTTGATGGAAAGAATTCATGTTTGAAAAAAATATTCAAAAGGTATAGAAATATTTGTTTGAGTAGTCATGCCGCTGTAATACACAACCCTGTGGTGTTGCAAAAGGACTCTTAAATAACTTCCAGGCTTAGCATTGCAAGATACTAAAAGCAGAACTGGGACCAAAGAATAGCGGAGGAAATCAAGAAAAAAATAGAAGTTAAAAAGTAGAAATTCAGGGTTGGTTTTTTTTTTTGTTGTTGTTGTTGTTTGAGGTCACTCAAAGTCACCACAATAAGCAAAACTGTATTTATCCACGGTCTAAAAATGCAATTCAGAATGGCATGAATCAAAAATCACTCCTAGCCTACAAAACATCACAGTTCGCATTTCAGTCCCCACTCTTCCCATTTCTATATAACCATTGGCAAGCCATTTGAATCAAAAATAAGTGTTGGACAAGGCATAATTTACTGTTGGGCTGCCAGGTGCGTTTTCTATGTTCAAGGGAAAGTTATATCAACAGCAATTTCTTCCAATCATTGCAGCTTTCAAATAGAAAACTCAGAAGACATGATGAAGCATTTGTTCACGTGTTGGTATGAAGTAAAAGAGATGTCTCAAGTAGGCAGACAAAAACAAACAAACCCCAGACAGATAGGAAGAAGGGTTAATTGGTTTATTCTTTGATGTTTGATTTGTCAAGTAACAGCAATTAAAAAAAGAGGTTAAGAGGATGGTAAATCCTGGCAGAAAGTATTATCCCACTGTCTTTGGTATTGTTGAAACCCACATTCAAGATTTCAGCATCGTTTTTTTTATTTTGAACAAAGCTAAGTAAACACGATCAAAATAAAAATGCACAATATGTGTTGGATTGTTTCTTAAAGCATAGTTCTAATGATAGTCAGTGAAATTCTATTCTTCTACGAGATATGTTTACACTACAGAGCTAGCCAAGTGATATTTACACTATTAAAATATTGTTGCTTTAATTGCTGTTTCAAGTTTTTTATTCTTCAGGAGAAAAATCTAAATTTACTGAAGTTCTGAAAAAACTAAACTAAATTTTCATCCTTCACTGTCACTGACATCTGCTCTAAATTTCAATGTGGTTGCTTACCTTCCATGGTGGCCAGGCCACTGAAAAAGTCCTCCAGTCAGGGGAAAAATGGACTTGCAAGGCAATGGGATGTGCATGTGCGAAGAAGATGGTGGCGACTGCAGCCACTTTTCACTGACCGGAGGACTTTTCAGCAGCCTGGGGCCAGCCTCTGACCTCTTTGAGAGCTGGTATACAAAGAGGCAGCACAAGCAAGTGGCAACTGGACGGGCAGGGTGAGCAACTGGTGGCAGGGGCCAGTTTGGAGGCATTGCCAGCCGGTCATCGCTACTGGTTCGCCGAACTGGGCAAAATTTCTGCCACCGGTTCAAATGAACCGGTACGAACCAGCTGAATACCACCTCTGTTTCTGACAAATGAATGCTACAAGGAAGCAAAGAGATACATACAAATTTATATCTTTTCTTCCATCTAATGGCCATTTGGAGTTTTGCAGCCCAGATTCAGCAACCCTAGTTTCAGTAACCCTACCTAACCCTAGGTATGCTTCCAAACTATGCAGGTTTTAAAAAATCCTTCTCTTTGTAAACAAGCATTATTTGGTTTCTATCTTTAACTTGCCAATATTCTTGTTTACATAAACTGAGTGATAATATATGTGATTATGTAGATATAATTCCTAAGTTAATGGGCCTCCCTCCCTCCCTCCTTCCTTCCTTCCTTCTTTCCTTCCTCCCTTCCTCCTTCCTTCCTTGCTTCCTTGCTTGCTTGCTTGCTTGGCTTCCTCTACTGCCATAGGGACTTTAGATATGAATGTTTGCAAAGAAAAGCTTACAATATTTTTTTTAAAAAATCCATTTATATAACATATAATCGAAAAAAGAATCAGCAATTGAGAATTAAAAAACCCACAGCATCAAACCATCTGGGCTTCACTAACTTACTGATCTTTACACCAGAATAAACAGGTCTTCACACTTTCCAAATTGCCAGCTGAGTTAAGGCTCATTTCTAAGGTAAGGTAAGGTACTCTCTCTGCTTTCTTTTCATCATCATCATTGTTAGATCAGGTAATGGACAGGCACACACAGGCTAACGATAAAAATAGCTCTTTATTATAACACAACAAGTATGAACAATCCAGCGAAGGTTGAGTCTGACAGCAGCCCTTTTATAGGGAGCTGTCAGACCCTTCGACCAATGAGATTAAACCTCTGTTCCTGCCGAAACAGAGGATCTTGGTGGAAACCATTATAACTGAAGCTAGTATCTAACATCCCTCCCCTCTTAGATGGAATAATCCTACTGGTAATATAGTCACGCAGGTAGATGGGCTTTTTGGTAGCTCTGCCTGACCTGCACAGTTCAGTCGGAGGGTGTTCTTCTTGGTGGAAGCTCCTGGAACCTTTCACAGGCCGCGGCTGGAGCTTCTAGAGCCAGTTCGCTCAGAGCTCACTGCGGGCCTGCAACACAAGAAGCTAAGTATTCCGGTGACTTTGGGTTCACAACCTGTTTGATCGTGGAGTCTCTTGTAGAGTGGCAGGCAACGTAACTAAACAAGACGGGACCAGTCTCTAAATAGTCAATACGAAGGACTGGCATCTCAGGGGTAGGGTCTGCAAGTAGTTCATTGGCGCTCTCGTTGATACCGGTCACTTCTACCCCCAGGGCTTCGAACTAGTCAAGCCCCAGGAGGCTCTGCAGGTCACCGCTGACCACCGTCACTGGAAGCTGGCCGCTGAAGTTGTTGAAGTTCACCCAGAAGGTGCCCTGACCCACGATGGGGACTCAGTTCCCCTGGTAATTGCGAAGGCGGATGTCAGGGGCACGAAGATGTTGCTTCTTCAGGCTAGGGATAGCCTGCTTTAGTGTAGACCACGGTATGATGGTCAATGATGACCCCGTGTCAATCTGCATCTCGCATGAAGATGAGGACTGTGACCTTCAGCTTTTTTGATCACTTTGTGCGGACTTGGGCGATTGAGGTGTGGTAGGTGACTCTGGTGTTGCCTTCTGAGCACCGTGGTGGTGGCTGCCATGCCCCTTGGTCGGGCCTCTGCTGGTGGTTAGGTCAGCTTCTTGGCTGCCAGATCGCTGTGGAGTGCTCGCTTCTGCCAACTTTGGTGATGTGCCCCTTTTGTTTGCAGTGCTGGCAGATAGCATTGCGGAAACGGGAAAACGATCTGGCATGGTCTCCTCCACAGCTAGCGCAAGGCGGGAGATGCGGTTTGAATTTGCGTGCCAGCTTTGTGCGGCTACTGCGCATGCAGCAGCTGTCATCTTCATCTTCTGAGTTCTTGGTCTCTGCAGCCTTGCAATATGCGCATGCGCTCTTCCGCGCGTTTTGCAGAGTGCTTTGACGCTGCAGAGTCTCTGTAGACTTGATGGCCGATTTTGACACCCTGGCTTCATCCAAGGCAATTTGTAGAATGAGGTTAGATTTGGCAAGTAACCTCCTCTGTTAATTAATGTCTCGTACACCGCATATAATGCGGTCAAGAATAAGTTCGTCTAGCTCTCGGAACTCGCAGTACGCTGCGGCCTTTCGTAGCGCCGCAATGTACTTGTTGATCAATTCACCTTCCTTCTGGTTGCGAATATTAAATTTGTGCCAGCAGACGTGCTAAGATGGCTTGGGAGTGTAGTGGGTCTTCAGCATCTGCTGGAGCATGGACAAAGCGACTGATTGTAGCAGGGTTGGTTCAAAGAGGTCTTTGGCAGTTTCCTGTCCACAGTAACCGAGGAACATGTTCTTCTTACAACCTTTAGAAAGGCCCATGAGGTCGTTGGCTTCGAGGAAGCAGTCAAACCTCAGCATATACAAGTCGCAGTGCTTGGTGACTGGGTCATATGGAGTCAGTGGGGGCGTGCATGGCCATTTTGTGTTCTGAGGGCATTCTGAGTTTGCTGCTCAAAAATGGCTGCTCGAAGCCGCGCTGAGCTCCAGTCTGGATATACTTGCTGGATTGCTACGCTCTTTTTGGTTCACCTAGTTGCCTTCCAATCCCACCTTCGTCGCCAGTGTTAGATCGGGTAATGGAAAGGCACACTCAGGCTAAAGGCAACAACAGCTCTTTATTGTAACAGAACAAGTATGTACAATCCAGCGAAGGTTCAGTCTGACAGCAGCCCTTTTATAGGGAGCTGTCAGACCCTTCGACCAATGAGATTAAACCTCTGTTCCCGCTGGAACAGAGTACCTTGGTGGAAACCATTATAACCGAAGCTAGTATCTAACAATTATCATCATCATCATCATTATTCTAGCCATTGTCTACCTGCTGCAAAATGAAGGACTCTTCCACATGTTTCCTACCAATACAATCCTGACCTTTCCTTTGCCAGTTAGGCCCACAATTTCTTGCTGATATCATTAATCCACCTTGTTTTAGGTCTCTTTTGTGGACACTTTTTATCAAGTGGGATCCATTCTATGACAGCCTTTTATTGTACACCTGCCATCAGTCCTTCTTGCTATGTGACCAGCCCATTTCAATTTCAATTCTTTTACTCTCTTTTTTTAAAAAGAATTTTATTGGTTTTTAAGCATTTATGGGGAAAGGTAAAAAGGTACATAGAAAATTTTGACAGCTCTCGTGCTAGTGGTAGAAATCCCTCCAAATCTCACAATTTTTACAATCTTAAAAACAACGTATAAAAGATAAGCATAAACAGAGTCTTGTTCTACATTATATCAACCATGTGTTCAATCATCTCTTTCTTTGTCACTTTCTAGTATATCAACAATTACCATAATATTTCAAATACATTTATTTTTGTGACCTGAGCCTTTTCGATATTGCTCCTTCCTCCCTGTCCCCAGATGAAGCCACAGTCCCCCCCTCTCCTTCATATCTTGTACATTACTATCTTTTTCACCACCTCCCCTATTTTCGTCCTTTAGGAGAGAAATATGTTTTTTAATGAAGACTTCTGCTTCCTCCACTGTATTAATTCTAATTCTATTTCCCTCCCAAAAAAATCAACATTTCCCTCTGGCAATAACCATCTAAACCAAACTCCTTACTTGTATAATTTCTTTGATAAGGAGGAATACTTCCTCCTTTTTTCCCTTATTTTTTTCAGAATTTGCTTAAGAATGGTAATTTCTTTATCTTTATATTTTAATGGTCCCTCCCTTTGGGCTCCTAGCACCTCATCCCTCATGGTCCTCTTAAGAAACTTAACATGTACCTCCCTTGGAACATTGTGTGTTCTAGCATATGCTGAATTAATCCTGTAACCAGATCCATATCCCACCACAACTGTTCTTTGTTTCTCTTAATATATTCTGCTAAAATTGTACTCATAATATCCTTAAGATCTTCATTTTCTGTCTCTGGTAGGTTCTGGAATCTGAGAAAAAAGGACATTCTTTCAAGTTCTATTTTTGCCATAAAATTTTCCAATTCTAAATTTCCCTTCCGGACTGCCTTAACCTCCTCCCCCAATCCAGCTTCCCCCTCCTCCAACACCCCAATTCTTTGTTTATTTTCTGTTATATGATGTTGTACACCTCTGAGTTCATCTTTGAGATCTGTCACCTCTTTTTTTTAGCTCATTTTGACCCCTCATAATTTCCTGAAACATTTGGGTAACAGATAGTTCTTTTGAGCTCTCTCCAGTCCCTTCTTGTTGTAACAATGAAGTAATTTTTGTCTGCTGCATGCTTGGACTTGAGGTGGCAGAAGCAGGAGCCGATAATGACTTGCCCGTTGGTGGTTTTTTGGGCCCCATTTATCTGAGTTCAGGGATGATAAGTCTTTTACAAAGAGAATGACATCAGTGGAGCGTGCAGCTGTGCCGGTCCAAGGCGGCAGGCAAATCCAAAAGTGAAAGGTTAGTTCTCCTTCACAGTTCCAAGGCACGAAGGTACACCAGAAAGAGATAAAGTCAAATAGTCAAAATTAATTAGGAAGCCCACATAACAGGAGAGGTCCAGAGCACCTTCAGATGGGGTATTAAGACAATTACCAGAGATTTTTTTTCCAAAGGTAGTTTCAAAAGGCAGGCTTCATTTATAAGTACAAAGACGAAGACGGAGGGGTGCCATCTTGGCTCCTCCTTTCGCAGGGAGAAGAACAAGGAGTTCCATAAAGTTTTTTCCTTTTAAGAAAACAGCTCAGCAATCACCTCTTGCAGCTGTGATATCAATCTTTCTCACATAGTTAGTACAAGTAGCAGGTCAGCCTTTATTCTCTCTCCATTCCGATATAGAGAGAGATAGTTCAAATGCCGCTTTGTCTGAGGGTAGGGTAAAGAGAAAGAAACACCCCCCTCTGATCTTCCAGTTTCAAATAGATTGAACAGAAACTTACAATAGTCTGCTGCTTATCCGTTAACGATGATTAAGGAGATTAGGACGGGTCTCTCCCCACCGGCATTCCAGCTGCTCTTCCTTCGATTAACTCCTTCCTCCTGGAGCCCATTAGGCGAAAGGGCAGACAGCCAGAAGCTGTTTCATGCCCCCCCCTCTGCTCCCCGGCTCCTAGGGTGAGGCTGGAAACACCCCCGCCGGCTGCCGCCGAGTCTGGGGGGTTCCAGCAAGCCGCCCTGCAGCAGGAGACCCCTCCAAGGCCCCCTGTGCTCCTGAAAGGAGCCCACCGGGGAGACGAGCAGTGGACAACACATCTGTCACCTTCAGGAACCGGAAGTGATCTCCCTTTTACTCTCTTGATGTATTGTAAACTTTCATTTGTTCTCTAATCCATGTGCAGGTCTTTCTACCTTGTTTTGTGATGCCGAGCATGTATCTTTCCATGGCTCGTTGTGCCACTTATGTCAATTGTGAGGTTAGTGTTCATGCTTTGCTGGCATCTGTTATAACAGGTAACACATACTGATTGAAGACTTTTCAGCCCTAGGGCGAAGTTGTTTTTGAAACTTATGCTTAACTTGTCGAATATCTACCAACCACATTTAACACACTATTCAATTTACTTATTGTGTCATCTTCCATTGAGATCTATTGGCCAAGATATATATAGTGGTCTACCATGTCTAGCTCTTCTCCAGATATAAACATTTATCTTTCTTTGCTGAATTTATTAAACATGAGCTGGTTCCTTTTCAGATTTATTTTTCTGCCAAATAATTCTACTGCTTTGTGCAGCTTCTGTTTGTGTCTTTGTAACTCGTCTGGGTTTTGTGAGAAGAGAACAACATCATCTGCAAATCTTAAATGATTTAAATAGTTGCCGTTGATTTTTATTCCATCTTTTGCCCACTCTAGTTTGCAAAACACTTCTTCAAAGTTAGCTGAGAAAAGGATAGCTAATATTGTATCACCTCATTCTATTTTGATTTCTACTTTAAAATCATTCAAATTGTCACCATTGTTTTTTCATATATTGATGTCATAAGTGCATGTAAGCAATGCTTGCTTGAATACTAAGTCAAATGCCTTTTTGTAGTCAATGAAAGCCATGCATAGTGGCATGGTGTACTGACTTTGTTTTTCAATGACCTGCTGAACAACCTTGATGTGATACATGGTGCTGTAACCATTTCTGAAATCTGCCTGCTTCTTTGGCTATACATCATTTAATGTTATTTTTTTTTTTTGCTATTATCTTGTGAAAAACTTGTACATGGCTGAAAGAAAGCTTATTGTGGGAAAACTCTAAATCGTCTTCGGCCCCTTTCTAAGAATCACTTCAGCATTTCCCCATGCATCAGGCATTTTTTTCTTCTCTGAGGCATCTCGAGGGAAGTTTTGCTAGTATCTGGGGTAAACTGCAACCACCAGCTTTCATTTCAAACGTAACACAGTCATTTCCTGAAGCTTTTACCTTTTTCCGTTGATTTTATGGCATTTAATATTTCTTCTACTCAGATGTCTGGTATTTCCTCTTTCTTGGGTGTTTTTACTTTTACGTGATTGTGATCTTTGTATAGCTCTGAATAGAATTTTCCAATTATTACTATCATTTCCAGTTTTGTTCAACACATAGAGCCATTTTTACATTTTAATGCAATAACCTTTCTTATATTTATAAGCTTGCATTTTGCTTTATTAATCCATTTCTTTTCTTCAATTGCCTCTTTCACAAGCTTCATGTTAAACTGATATGTTTATTTATTGATATATTTTCTCATGGTCTTGTGAAGTTCAGTATAGTCCAGTTTATTAGTGAAACTTCCAGTATTCTTCATCATCTCTCTTTTTTCATTAAATCAATAGTTTCATTAGATGTTTTTTATTGTACAAAATGTTTTTCCACTGGTATTAGATATAGTAGATTTGAGGACATTTTTGACTATTTATTTTGGTCCATAATGTTCATCTCTTTCAAATCTTGCAATAGAGTGAAGCTGTTTGATAAATTAATCTCAAAATCACTACTCTTCTCTAACAGCTTATCTCTCTTTATTTTCGTTTTTCATGACATCTTTATCATTTTCATATGCTCTTTTCGGAAGTCTATCTTCACTTTATCTCATATCATTCTATGGTCACTTTCAACATTAAAGCTATTGATGATAGTACAATTGCAAAATATGGTTTTATCATGATGTCAGTTTCACTTGTGTACCCAGATGGACTCTCCCATGTCCATTTTCTGCTAGCTTTTTTCTTGTAAAATGAGTTCATGATATAAAGTTCCTGCCCTTCAGCAAAATCTGTCCTTGAAGGTTAAGAATAACTTCTGCTTTCTTTTCCCAACTCATTCCTTTTTTATTTGCAAAGTCTTTGTATTTTGTGATTTTTCTCCCTTTCTCGTCAATACTTCCTTTGTATGTGTTTGCTCTTAAAGTTTGCTCTTATGAAACTCTTGTCTCTTTCTTCAACTTTCCTGCTCTAAGCTATTGCCCAGTCTTGTTACTGTCTGCTTTGCCTGCTATTTTGTTTTAAATATAACGGCCATATAATAATTTGTCTTTCCATATCTCTTTTCTGTTCTTATTTGGTCTTCCTTGCAGGCCAGTTTGATCTCTCCTACATTCAGCAAGCATTCCTGATGTTCCAGCTTCAGTGCATCTTCTTCGCTAACCTTCAGATATTATTTCAGTACTCTTTTTTTTTCCTTCAATCATCTGGACTACTTGCAACATTCTACACCTACCCATATTCCTGGTAGTAGAGTCTATCATGTTGATGAAGGATTTGATTCCTTTTTTGTTACCTTTCAGGTCTTCCTATCTGGGGCCTTTAGTTCTGCTTGAGTTCAGTCCACTGTTCCAGGTCTGTATTTATTGACTGGACTTGCCCAGGTGCTGATTACCTTGATGGTATTTTTTTCCACTGAGTTTGGATTTTAGAATCTTCTTAATACTCATCATGTATTCACTTCCAATCTTTTTCTTAACTTCCGTGTGCTTGATGATGTCAGCTTCAGGGATGCTCAAGCATTTTTAGTGATGATCTTCATTCAGAATAAGAATCACTTCCGCATTTTTCCATGCATCGGATATTTTCTCTCTCTTAGGCATCTCAAGTGTAGTTTTGCTGGTATCTTGTGTAACCTGTGACCATCAGCTTTCAGCATTTCAACCGTAACACAGTCATTTCCTGCAGCTTTGCTATTTTTCATTGATTTTAGGTCACTTGATATTTCCTCTACTAGGATGTCTGACATTTCCACTTTCGTGAGTATTGTTAATTTTGAATGATCTTGATGTTTGTATTTTCCAATTATTTCTAATGTTTTCTGTCTTCTTGTAAGCACAGATCCATCTTCATGTTTTAATACAAAAATGTTCTCATATGTATCAGCTTGCATTTTGCTTTAATAATTTCTTTGTTTTCTTTAGTTGCCTTTTTCACAAGCTTCATGTTAAACTGACCTGTTTCTTCTTCAGTATTGTTGTGCAATGACAAACAGTGATGGTGAGAACGAATCTCCTTGAAATATTCCTCTCTTATATTATTAACTTCTCCCTTTCTCTCACCATTGATTAGCAATGTCTTTCTTTGTGCCATAGATCTTGGAAAAAGCTTCTTCTTCTTTCTTTTGACTCATGCTACTTTTAGGCACTTGAGTATCCAATCATGTGACATGGAGTCAAATGCCTTCTTGTATCAATCCATGCTACATTCAATTTGGTCTTGCTTTTCTTGCAGTTTCCCAGAATCATCTTGCCAACCTGGAGCTGAATTTTTGTTCTTCTACTGTTAGGACAGTTTCCTTTCTGCTCAGGTGGAAAGAGCTTGTTTTAAGCCAGAAGGTGTTGGACTGCATCGGCTACTACATATTAGCCATTTGAAAGTTGTTCATAAGCAGGTATTTGTCCAGTAGTTGCCTGGTGCCCCCCTTTTGCTGGATTTTTTTATTATCAGGTAGGTTTTGTCAGATGTTAGCCACTCTGCAATTTCATCTCCTTGCAGTATGCTATTAAACTGCTTGGCAATGAGTAGGCATAGACGAGTCAGGTTTCCAACCAAAAACCATGCAGTTCATCTTCACCTGGTGCTGATAAATTCTTTCATTTCAGCCTTTTAAAAAAAATTCTTATCCACCTCCTTTAGCCAAGTTCTATTCTATTCCTTTGGGTTATCCCACGTCTGCATGGTGTTTTCCTTGTCAAGTGTTGATTGATTTGATACAATCTCTCAATTGATGGATTGGCAGGAATATTTCTGATTGGATTGAAATTGTAGGTTCTACCTGTAATGTGGAATTTGAACTTTATTCTGCTGATCTTCTGGGCTGTAGCTGTCATTTGCTGATTTGTTATTTCTAATGCTTCCTTAATCTTCCTTGTTTTTAGGTGATATTTCTTGATCCAATATTATTTGGTTTTGTTGTTCAGGTTCTTTTCTTTCATTTGTTCTACCCTGCTTGCATCTGACCACAGCTTGCTAATTTTATTTTCCAGCCTGAAATTACATTTTGGTAGTGTACCATTTGGCTGTTTTTCCTTTTTATTGATTTTGCATCCCAGGTATTCAGTTATAACTACAGCTATGCAGTATATTAGTTGGATTTCCTTGCAATGAGCTGCTGTTTATATTTGCTACTACAGTATTGGCATCTTTCAATGCTTGTGCTAGCTGTTTCTTTGGAACTTCTTTGGAGGCTTCAGTGCAGGCAACCTTATTCTGTGTTTTTATAAGATGCTCCGTGATTTTTTTTTCTTTCAATTCTTCTACTAATTTCACTAGAGAGCTTTGTTGTTTCTGAGGCAAAGATTAGGCAAAGTCCTGGTTTCTGTATATAAACAATACAATAGCTGTGCTGGCTTCTTCTACTGCCACTTCCCCCTGGTTTACCTTTACAATTTGAGTTATCTCTGCCAAGGGTGCTGGCCTGGTTACTCAGCTAGCAGCCATGAATTCTGGATATTTTCTGCCAAATGTCCAGGAATTCCAAAATTCCAAATTAGCACAGTTTCTGTAACCTGGGCAATGACTAAGCTGGTATATGTCTCTTTTAATTGCATTTCATATTTTTTTATGGCAGACATACTGTTTCTCTCTCTCCCCTAGTGAGGAGAAGGTTGGACATGTAGCCAGATGGAATGTATTAACTTGGCCGGCAAGGCTGTTGGCCAAAGCATGCTTGATGCCTTCTCCCTGGATGTTCTTAGCCGATGCCCCCTCCCGCAAACCACAGTATCATAATAAAAGGGAGGAATTAGTGCAGACTATCATCCCAACCCCACAGCCTAGGGTGCTAGCCACTCAACAGGCCACACCAGCACCAAACTTGTATGCTCAGGGGGAGGACCTCTCCAGAGCAATCAAAGCAGCACTCCCAATGGACCAGTGGTTTCAAGAAAATCAAATGTTATTAACTCAGCGAGAGGGTTTTGTCTGGAAGGGGTCAAAGTTATATGTACCAAGTGTGATACGGGTGGCCGTGCTGTGTCGCTGCCACGTTGTTCACTCGGCTGGACATTTTGGGTTCCTCAAGACTCTACATTTAGTAAATCACCAGTTCTGGTGGCACCACATGAGGAGGGACATAGAGGAAAATGTAAGGAGTTGTGTTGTTTGCACTACCATAAAGGCCTGGCCTGGCCAGCCTCCTGGACCTTTACAGCAGGTGGCAGATCCAATTCGACCATGGGAACAGATAGCCATGAACTTCATCGTAGATTTACCAGACAGCCAAGGGAACAGGGTCATTTGGACAATAATAGACCTGTTCTCCAAGCAGGCTCATTTTGTAGCATGTACCAGCCTTCCATCTGCTAGGAAGCTGGCCAAACTGTTCATTATCCATGTACATAGACTCCATGGCATCCCCAAAAGGATAATTTCAGGCAGGGGAGTGCAATTCACTGCCCAGTTCTGGCGTAGATTCGTGGCAATGGTGGAGTCTTCACAGGGACTTAGTACAGTCTTCCACTCCGTGACCAATGGTGCTGTGGAGAGAGCAAATGTGATGGTAGAGCACTACTTAAGATGTTACGTCCAGTACCAACAGATCGATTGGGCTGAACTCCTTCCCTTTGCAGAGGTTGCATATAACAATGCAGTGCACAAAAGTACGGGGTTTACCCCATTTCATGTGGCTACAGGGCAGGACTTCGTCCAAATTCTGGAGTGTCCTCAGGTGCGTCCAGATGATACGACCTCTCAGGAATGGATAGCCCAGGTGCAAAAGGTTTGGAAAGTGGTGAGGGATGCATTATGTCACTCTTTTGCCACAAATAAAAAGAATGCCAATAAAAGGTAGAAGGTGCAAGGATCTTTCCATGTAGGCCAGAGGGTATACCTCTCCACTAAATATCTCAGGCTACCATTGCCATGTAAGAAACTCAGGCCCAAATTTATTGGGCCTTTCCCAATTGTGCGAGTTATTAACCCGGTCACAGTGCAGCTAAGACTCCCCACTCTACTGAGGAAAACACATCCAGTCTTCCACTGCAGCCTGCTCCAATCAATTCAGGCATCTGATATTAGAGGAGACCCGCTACGGCCGCCAGCCCCGGTTACTGTAGATGGGAAACAGCACTATGTAGTGCAAGGTATACTAGATACCAGGTGGCACAGGGGACGGTTATAATACCTTGTATTATGGAAAGGTTATCCCCTGTTGGAGACATCATGGGTTCATAGCAAAGGCTGCAGGGTGCCCCACCTGGTAGCGAGATTCCACTGCAAACATCCCACAAAACCAGGGGGAAGGGGTCCTTCGACTCCTAACTGACTGTAATTTGTAGCTCCCCAAATGCTGTCCCATTGGTAGGGGGCTGCATGTCAGCTCTGGCCAGCCCAGAGGCCTGGAGCTGCCGTTCAGCCAGCTGCCAAGACTAACCAGGCTTCACTACTACACAAACAGCTGAGTAAATCTACAAAGCTAGTGATAACTGACTGACAACAATCCACGATTAATTGCTGGGTGGTTTTTGTTCTGGGTTACGAGGGGATGGGTGTGCGCATGCGTGAGGTGCAGGTTATCCTAATTACTAAGTAACTATAAAAGGTGGTGGGGAGCACCGGGTGGCAGCTCTGACAATTTATTCATTGCCTCAGTGCTTTGTTGGTCAGTTCATGCCAAAGGAAGAATACAAACTGCATTTCAAACCGTTTCTGTGTTTGGCTGTTTTCATTACCCTTCGGAACCTGACAACCAGTTCTTTCTTTTTCCTGGTTTCCTTTGAGACCTCCTGTGAAAAGAATTTGGTGAAGCACAATCAAAATTAACTTTTAATGCATTATAAAATCTCCCTTAAAGAGGCTGTTCTGTTTCTTATTATCATGTATGATACTTACAGTCTTCGCTCTGCTGATAGCTTTCTGGTACGTATTTGTCCTTTAGCACCTTGTACTTCCTTTCCACATTTCTGTCAGCATCTCCTGGCAAAAAAAAAAAAAAAGAATTAGAACTTCTACAGTCAAACTTAAGATGAAGCAAATGACTTTTTTTTTTTTTAGAATGAAAACTATTAAAATGTTGTTCAGTTAAAATAGTACTCACTTGCTGGGTTGTCTTTCATTTTGTTCTGCTGTTCCTTATTCTCACTCATAAGAGCCATTCTCCTCTTCCAACTAAAGGCAACTCAATTTCGAAAGAAAGGATTCTAGAGATAGAAAGCCAATTGGTTTTTTAAAAATACACACATGGTCGATTTTTCCACTTATGAAAAAAAAGATTGATAAGAACAAAGGTTCAGTTGGATCCCATATGCTAGTGATGGCTAACCTTTTACATCACCGCGTGCTGGCCTGCATTCTGGAAATGGCACACAAAACTATCCTGCCTGGACCGCGCGACCTTGCTGGCCTTTGCGTGCGGGAGTGCCAAAATCCGGAAGAACACTGTTCTGGTGCACATGTGTGTGCTGGCACCCAAACCTCTGGTTTCTGGAGTGTGGGTGTGTGGCTACGAGCAGCTGGCCATCATGCATGTGTGCCAGAATACTGTTCCTCTGGGTTTTGGTGCTCCCACGCATGCGAAGGCCAGCTGATCAGCAGACATGCGTGTACATGAACACAGGAGCACGGAAGAGGAGCCAGCGAGGTCATACATCCCACCTGGAATGGCTCATGTGCCATAGGTTCACCTAGGCTAATCCATGTGCCATGACCATATGCTAATCTTATTTAGAGTGTTAGATCAGTTGTTGGACCTGTAAGCCAACTTTTACATTGGGCCTTCAGGCCTGCCACATTTTCTGCTGTGGAAAAAGCAGGAGGGGAGATTATGTGGAGTAAGAGTGATATATAGTCAAAATAACATTCCTATCTCAGAAAGTCAAGACAAACACAATATTCAATCTGAATTCAGCAACAGCCCTTTATTTTCTGCCTGAGCTGGTGATATACAATATATTGCATGGCCATTATTTCTGTGATACAGTGTACTTTTCTTACTCTTTTTCTGTCCACAGCAGATCATCCTTTTGGATGATCAGAATAAGAGAGAGAAAATCTATTACATTTAGAGAGCACCTGCGTATTGAACATTTAAATAGAAAGCATTCATAGGATAAGCTGAGCCATGATGAAGGCACTGTTTAATCCATGCAGCACGCTGACTTTTAATTACAGATTGTGGGTTTATGCAACAATCTAGATTGTGTTTATTAGCTAGTTTGTGGGCCAGAATGTGATAGCTATTCATCGTGGTGAGATCTCACAATAAAAATGCTGCCCACACCAAATTAGGTAAGTCTGATGACCAACAATAGCCTGACCTGGTTTTTTAAATTATTATTATTAACTGAATGCAAAAAACAAAGAAAGATACACAAAATTATAAAAGGGAGAAAAAGGTAAAAAAGAAGAAACATGGAAGATGTGTACTTACAAACAACAAATTGATGTCATAATTCATGCAGACATTCATAGCTATAGTTATCAAAGTTTTGGAATCATACATTTGTCTTTCTTGTACTGAACCATAAGTCTTTTGATTCTTTTTTGTCCAAAAGTAAAAAAAAAATAAAGTGCTAATTTCACTGCATCCCCAATAACAAATGATATAAGATCATTTCAAAACATCATTTGTTATTGGAAAGGCTATAATCTAAAAAATTCAAACTCTTGAATTTTTTAATCTGTCTATTATTGGTTAAGACATGCAAGCAAAGCAAAACGAAAAAGAATTATATACATATCCGGATCATATTAATTGTTATTATTACTAGTGAAACTAGTTCTCCGTACACTTTCCCCTTCATACAGAATCAGTAATTGAAATCTGAAAATAAAGAACATTTTATCCAAACTTATGCCGTCATAGCTTGACCAGTGACGTGCGGTGAGGTTTATGGCTGGTGAGGCTGGTGATGTCATCAGCGTGAGCCGCGGTCCCCTTCATGTTGACTCAGGGAGGAGGGGAATGGGACCATGTGTGCAGGAGGCTAGCGCTGAGGACCTTCTTGCACAGGTGGTCCCATTCCCCTCCTTCCTGCTTGCATTGGCTGCCATCTCCCCCAGCGCCGCTCGCTGCCTTCAGGGGCTCCTCCCTCCCCCTGACTCAGGAAGGTGGGGAATGGGACCACATCATCCTCCCTCCTGCGCACATCCCATTCCCCGCCTTCCTAAGTCAACATGAAGGGGACCGCCTCCCCTGCCTCCCCTGACCGCATGTCCCTGAGCTTGACATAGCAGCAGCTTTCCTCTCTTTCACCCACTTCCAGACCAATTCAGGACTACAAAAAAAAACTGACGTGAAAATGTCAAATATAACACAGCAATTAAGTTCGCAGCTTATTGTCACCAATAACATCAGTGGAACTTCTTGGTTTTTTTTTTATTATTATTATTATTTCCTAAAAATCATCTCCCATAATTTTACAGTACAAGATACTGGTCTGTTTTTCCTCAACTTTGGGGATGCAAAGCAGAGGTGGGTTCCTACCGGTTCGGATGGGTTTGGCCAAGTAGGTAGTAACTCGGCCTGCCATGCCCCTGCACCGGTTCTAGTGTCGGCAACGCCATCTTGATTTTTGGTTCTGCACATGTGCAGAACAATCTACATTGCAAACATGTACTTTCCCCCCCACTTCTAATGTGCGCATGCGAAGACCTTTTTAGCTGCAAACGGGTGCCAAACCGACCCCTGATGCAAAGTCTGAGAGGGATGGTAGCTAACTGTTTCCAGGTCCTCTATTGTGTTGAGAGTGAAACTGCTGCCTCTGCTCTCTTCCACCTTTAACAGGGTTATTTTAGGTCTGCATTAAAAGGCATTGCCCATTGATTTAAGAAGAGCCTCTATACCAGGGGTGTCAAACTTGTGGCTTGCAGGATGGATACGTCATGTGCTAGCCCCAGCCCCGCCTGGTTTAATGAAGGGGGGGAAAGTCGTGATACATCACATGATGACGCAGTGGTGATGCAAGTTTGACACCCTTGCTCTATACACTACAGAGGGAAGATTGGATTGGCTGTGCTATTCTACCTTATTTTGTGGTCCAAGTAAATAAAAAGGGGTGAAAGGCAAAGAAATAAGCCCAGATTAGCCCATATAAGTTAGGAATGTTTGCTTTGCTTTCCCCTTTCCTCTCCATTCTTTTTTGAGCTCATTCTGGCCTCAGTGATTCCCCTGTCCTTCACCTACACTCAGATGTTGCCCTTCGGTCATGGCTGGTCAGCAACTTCAATGATGTTTCAATCACAATCATTGAACATAGTTTTGATCTTCTCCTGCATTAACTTTTTGACATAGTGTCCTCAAGGATTATTGTATTGAACAATTCCTGAAAGCTTTGAACTTTTTAATACTTTGTATTATTCTTCCGGCATCTTTCAGATAAACATCCTATGAGACTCTGTTTCATTTGCAAACCTCCGTTATTATTTGCTTAATTCCTTATCTTCAAGAAGCAAAGCAAATTTTGTTTTATTTTTAGCTGATATTTTTCTCCCTACAGACATTTTTTTCTCCTTTGTCTTGTCTAATCAGTAGTGCTTTGTTGGTAGTAAATTACTAAACACTGTTGACTTTGGACATACATTATACAACTCTACACTGCCTGTTAATAGAATAAACAGTAACTTGAAATATCCTTTCGTTTGGTTCTTCGAAGATTTAAGGGATGAGAATCAATGTTGCAGAAAATTCAAGACAATGGGAGCAACCGGGGTGAGGGCATACTAGCTGAATCTGTCAAATTTCTCCCCACAGCTCACATTATTTTCTAAAACAAACAGCACTCAATTCTTTGCATTCTGATAATAAAAAAATGTTGGTGAACTTTCAGAAACTCCTTATAAAATATGAAGTGAAATAAATGCAGAGTTGTCTTTAGGAAGCAAATTCAATTACTACAGCAATTTTTTACTACAGTCATCTTGCAACTGCCTGGGTGAGGAATCCCAACTTCCAAGAACTTCCTCTGCTCTGTAAAAAAAAAGCCTACTTCCTACTAGACTTTATGCCAACAGAAAGTCCTGGATCTATCATACTACATCAGGACTGGAGCCTTTGTTCACCTATAGCCTATTGGCAAGAAATGTAGCATTAATTTATTCCTATGTAGGCCTTCCCATACACACATGCACTCAGTACTCAACATTAAAAGAGATTTCTTAAACTTCATCTTTTTTGTGTACAATTGGTTTCACAACAAACAGGGCATTGTGGATGCTATAATGCTACAGGCCTTTGATACAATGCCTTACCAAAGGGTTTCGTTCAGTGATGTGATTTTAGCTTGATTCTAGTGCAGTCTCCAATGGGCTAGATCAGTGGTGAAATTCAAAAAAAAAATTACTACTGATTTTGTGGGCATAGCTTGGTGGATGTGGCAGGGGAAGGATACTGCAAAATCTCCATCCCCCGCCCCCACTTTGGGGCCAGCCAGAGGTGGTATTTGCCGGTTCTCCAAAGTACTCAGAATTTCTGCTACCGGTTCTCCAGAACCTGCTGAATTTCACCCCTGGGCTAGATCACTTACAATTTGTCTTATCCAAGACTTCTTTGACACTCTGCATAGAAACAACTCCCATAGACTTGGATACATTACACAGGTAGTTCTCTGATGGATTCAGAGATCCGACATCGCAGGGTTCATTCCAAAATGCCTTCCTCCCTTCCGAGGGTTTATTCTTTTATACAGTTTGTTACAAGCAAAGCAATGAGCATATAGCAACAGGATTGTAATTGGCACATTCTCCTTGTCAATCTCTAAGAACAACCCACCCTGGGTAGAATCAAGATCACTCAATAGTTCCTGGTAGTGCCTGGTGAAGCTAATTGGGTGAGCTCATAGGTTAAGAGGTAAACAGCTACTGAGATCATGGCAGTTTGCTGTGCATGTCTTTACGTAACCTTTCCTCTATTCCTACAGTTCTCAACTTACAACAGTTTGTTTAGTGGCCATTCAAAATTACAATGGCGCTTAAAAAAAGTGACGACCATTTTTTACACGTACGACTGTTGCAGTATCCCCATGATCATGTGATCAAAATTCAGACACTTGGCAACTGATTCGTATTTATGATGGTTGCACTGTCCTGGGGTCATGTGATCCCCTTTTGCGTCCTTCTGATGTGCAAAATCAATGGAGAAGGCAGATTTGCTTAGCCAACAGGTTGCTAACTTAACAAGTGCAGTGATTCCCTTAGCAAATGTGGCAAGAAAGGTGGTAAAGTTGGGCAGAACTCACTTAACAAATTTCACACATAGACACATACGTGGTGGCAAGTCGAGGACATCCTATACTGCCTAAGAAAAACTGATCTACATGTAATCAAAGTTTGGTCTCTTGAGGTCTTTCAAAAATATCATTTCAGCATGCATGAGATAAAATGTTAACTTGTCCCACACTGCTTTCTCAAGGAAATCTCCTGCTTTTTTTCTTATTAGTATCAGCCCAATTGTGATTTAAAGAAAAAGATACTCAGGTCTATGGAGATTCTCAGTTATCCAAGTCATGGTTGTTCAAAAGGTGCTTTTTCAAGAGGCAACTGGACATTCTTGGTTTTTCTTGGAAGAAGTTTTGCTTCCCATCCAAGAAGCTTCTCCAGCCCTGAATGGATGGTGTGGAATGAAAGGATTTATACTCCTTGCAGACAGTTGGTCATTTGCATTCTTTTTAGAGAGTTGTTGAGGCCACTTGGAGGTTTTTATGTCCTCAGGGTCATCTGAGTTGTTGTGCAAATGGGTGTGGCAACCCTGAGGACACAGATAAACCTCCAGGTGGCCTCAATGACTCTCCAAAAGGATGAAAATGACCAGCTGTCTGCAAGGAGTATAAATAGCAATAGAATTTAGACTTATATACAGCTTCACAGTGCTTTACAGCCCTCTCTAAGCTGTTTATAGAGTCAGCCTATTGCCCCCAACAATCTGGGTCCTCATTTTACACACCTCAGAAGGATGGAAGGATGAGTCAACCTTGAGCCTGATGAGATTCAAACTGCTAAATTGCAGGCAGCTGGCAGTCAGCAGAAGTAGCCTGCAGTACTGCATTCTTACCACTGCGCCACCTCGGCTCTTCCATTCCCCACCATCCAGCCAGAGCTGAAGAAGCCTCTTGGATAAGAAGCAAAATGTCTTCAAAGATAAACAAGGAAGTCCAGTTGTCTCTTGAAAAAGCACCTTTGCGACAACAGATACCCATCTGTGTTACCCATGCATGTAATCATGACAGGGGCAGCACCGCGGGGGATCCCGGGATCAGCGGCGGCTGGTGGGGGCCCCCCGTCTCGCTCCAGGCACTGGGGAGCATGATGGGGAGACGCTCTGGCGTCTTCGCTGCGAGGCTGTGCGGAGAATAAGCAAGCAGAAGGATGCGGCTGCGGTGCGGTGAGGCGTAAACTCCCTTCCATTCCCTTTACCAAGTTGGAGAAACTGTCAGCAGTTTAAATTTTTTCCTTTCGGCTTGATTTGGAGAGGCGCGGCTGGAGGGAGCGGGATTCCCCCCCCCCTCGGATAGGCGGCTTGGAACAATTCTGCTCTCAGCCCCAGGGGAAGGAGGAGGGGGGAGAGCCAACCAATGATGTCACGCTCTTACTAAAAGTGAATTTTCGGACTTAACCCCATAACATATTGATGATCTGGAAACTTTGGGAACTTTGAACTTTGAAAACTTTGTTATGCCTCTAAACCCGAAGCTGGCAGGGCAAGATGGCACACTTCCGTTGTCTTTATGAACTGTGAAACCTGACTCCACCTTTAAAACTTCAGGCTTCCGGTCTTTGTCTCTGTGCTACTCAGACAAATCTCTTGTTGATTGCTACCTTTTGCACTCCCTGGAATGAAAAACTCTGCTCTATTGCCAGGGTGATTAGAAAAACCCTCTTCTGCCTGGACCCTCTGTCTCCTGGACTCTTCTGGCTGTTCTGCCTCTCTGACTGACCATTCTCTACACTGACTGAACTCTTTATTCCATAAACAATGCCTCCCAAAAGACCACCTCCTGGAAAGCCTGGCTTTGCTACCTCTGCCCCGACATCTGCAACCTCCAGTCCTAGTACACAATCAACGATAACAGCTTTGATGCAACCTAAAAGTACAGAGACGGAGTTTCAACAAATGTTCCAGCAACTTTTACAGGGACAAGAGGAAATAAAGAAACAACTAAAGGAGATGAAAGAAGAAATTAAAGAGAACCAGGCTCAAATTAATAAGAACTCACAGAGACTGGATCTTTTGGAGGGTGGGACGGCTGAGATGAGGGAGGGGATGGAAGGGGTGCAGAAGGGAAACAAAGAACTTGATACCCAACAGATGAAAATAGAGTTTGAGAGAATGTCCTTTTACCTTAGATTCCAAAACGTGATGGAGGCAGATGATGAAAATATAAGGGACATCATGACAAGTATTTTGGCTGAATACATCCAGAAAGAGAAACAACAGATGGGGTGGGAGATAGACCTGGTTTATAGAGTGAACTCAGCCTATGCTAGAACACATAACGTACCCAGGGAGGTACACATTAAATTTCTCAGAAAAAGTACAAGAGATGAAATTCTGAGTGCACAAAGGGGGCAAGCCTTGACATACCAAGATGGGGAAATAACCATTCTGAAACAGATCCCCAAGAAAGTGAGGGGAAAAAGAAAAAGCTATTCACAATTAGCGAATAAATTATACCAGAAGGGGGTGTGGTTTAGATGGCTGATGCCTGAAGGTATGTTAATATTCTGGGAGGAGACAAGAGTTAGAATTAATACACCCATAGAGGCGCAGGCTTTTATGGAAAAAAACAAAGCACTCCTAGAAAAACCAGATGATCCTACAACAGACATGCAGGACACGGGAGGGGCCGGAGCTCTGTCGGCGGGGGGAGATGGGGCAATACTGAGAAAGCTCAGATCACAAAAATGACCAAGAAAACTCACCTGACATAAACTGATCGAAATCATTAACTGAATCTATATGCTGACTATATGTTACTACTTAGTGATGAATTTTGTGTAAATGTATACTATGAGTATGGAGGGAGGGGGCACCTACCGCACATCGCAACTGCCAAAATTTGTAACCTTTCCTATACCTTTTTCCCTGTAAAATGTTAAAAAAACCAATAAAACTTTGTTTAAAAAACAAGAAAAAGCACCTTTGTGACAACAGATACCCATCTGTGTTACCCATGCATGTAATCATGACAGGTTTAGTAACAAAATTTTAGCTTTATCAATGATACTTGTTTTAATTGATATAATTCATAAACATGGCTAAGAATATTTTTAGAGTTCCATGGGTCTATTTCTATGCATTTGAATAGAAACAGAATTTATGGTTTTGAAATGACGATGGTAATTTGCTTTCAGTATGATAAATTGTCTTCCATTTCATTCTTTCTAAAAAAAGTAAGTCCTGGCATTCTGAAGATTATCCAATTGTCTTATAGCATGAACTTTGTTGAATCATATTCTGATGCATTAACGTATATATTATGATCCTAAGATCATATTCAGTAGTGAGCTGTCAGAATTGAACTGTGAAAATCCAAAGAACCTAACCATAAATTAGGGGTTTTTTGTTTTGTTTTTTTGATGTCTTGGTTGTCATGTAGTGATCATCTGGTGTTTTGCAGTAGAAATTTGTTAACTTACAGTACCTTTATAAAGTTTACTTTGCATTTAAATTAGGCAACTCTGGGTTTGATCGTATATTCTGAAATTGGCTGCATAAGTTTGAATTTAAATGGTGGAGTTTATCATGCATTCAAACACCATGATGAAGCCTGAATTTGATATGCATGGATACATCTCAAGTAATATATCCTCAAGCTATTCAAAGCAGCAGCAATCTTAGCCAAGGGGAAAGAATGATTTCATTTTAACCTAATGACCTAATTTACCTTCAGTTTAATTCTGCTAAAGTGTTTTTGATGGGGGTGAAAAGGGAGAACAGGGGCATAGATGCTAGCTCTGCTTTTCTCAACCTTCTTGTAGTTCTCCATGTGATAAGGATAATAGTCTGTAGTAGAGTCTTCTCTGTCCATGGAAGCTTTCTGGTTGTTTTAAAATTTTGAATGATAGTCCTCGACTTACAAATATTTGTTTAGCGATGGTTTGAAGTTGCAACGGCGCTGAAAAAAGTGAGTTATGGCTGTTTTTCACACTTAAAGATAGTTGCAGCGTCCCCATGGTCATGTGATCAAAATCCCGATGCTTTGCAACTTGTTTATATTTATAATGGTTGCAGTGCCCTGGGGTCATGTGATCACCTGTTGCGAACACCTTATAAACAAAGTCAATAGGGAAGCCCAATTCAATTAACAACTGTGCTATGGCACTAACTTAACAAGTGCAGTGATTCACTTAACCAAAGGTCATAAAATGGGGCAATATTCATTGCATGACAGCTGTCTCTCCTAGCAACAGAAATGTTGGATTTAATTCAGAGGTGGTATTCAGCAGGTTCTGACCAGTTCTGGAGAACCGGTAGCAGAAATTTTGAGTAGTTCAGAAAACCGGTAAATACTAATTCTGACGGGCCCCACCCCCATCTATTCTCTGCCTCCTGAGTCCCAGCTGAACAGAAGGAAATGGGGATTTTGCAGTATCCTTTCCCTGCCACACCCACCAAGCCATGCCCACCAAGCCATGCTCACAGAATTGGCAGTAAAAAAAATTTGAATCCTACCACTGATTTAATTGTGGTCATAAATTGAGGACTATCTGTAAGAGGGGTCATAAAGAGAGAATGCTGTGAGCAGGGGCGGATTTTCCTATAGGCTAGCTAGGCTTCAGCCTAGGGCCTCAAGATCAAGAGGGGCCTTTTATTTTTATTTATTATCTGTGCCACATTTTTTATAAAGGTTAGTACCAATTACAACACGTTTCATTTAATATATTGATATATATCACAGTAATGATGTATTTTATTATCTCTCATGTAATTTAAAAACTTAAAAATGGGAGGTGAAAGGGCCCCATAAGTGGAATAGCCTAGGGCCTCTTTTCATCTAAATCCGGCCCTGGCTGTGAGCACAGTAGTCTCTGTTCTCCCTTTTCAGCTGAAGAGTCTACCCTTCTAGAAAGGAGTACAATTTTTTTCCTTTGACAATTTTCTGTAACAAAGTATACTATATTTTCCTGAGTCAGTTAATCTTAATCCTTACTTATAGAATGGATTAAACATTGTCATATCTTTCCTATCCAGCCCAGATACAGATTTTTGACATACATACATACATGAGGAAACCTGATGTAAATTACATTCCAGGAATACAGAGTTTCAATTAAATACTGAACATACTTTTTCTTTGGGGTTTAAGTCCCTTTGGCTTGTTCATATCTTTTCTCCAAGAAGAAATATAAAATATATAACTGGTGATACAGTTGGAAGAAAAAGAACTCTCTTTTCCAATGGATATGTACATTATCTACATATGTATTAAAAACGCTTAACATATATTGGGAGACAAAAGTGCCTTAATGCTACGCATTCAGGTTTATGCTAACCATTAATATAATTTACGCCAAACATTAGTAACACTTAATAATTGCACAACATATTATTTAATAAGTTTCATCAATATTGGATCATCAGCAATCATGACAAAACTCAGTATATAAGTGATAGATAGATGATAGATAGATAGAGATAGATAGATAAATAGACACAAACACACATACATTCAGTATATGTATATTATATATATTTATGAGGGACACGGTGGCTCGGTGGCTAAGACACTGAGCTTGCTGATGAGAAAGATTGGCAGTTTGGTGGTTCAAATCCCTAGTGCCGCATAACAGAGTGAGCTCCCATTACTTGTCCCAGCTTCTGCCAACCTAGCAGTCCGAAAGCATGTAAAATACAAGTAGAAAAATAGGAACCACATTTGGTGGGAAGGTAACATGTTCCATTCATCTTCAGCGTTTAGTCATGCCGGCCACATGACCACAGAGATGACTTCGGACAGCGCTGGCTCTTCGGCTTTGAAATGGAGATGAGCACTGCCCCCTTGAATTAGGAATGACTAACACATATGTGCAAGGGGAACCTTTACCTTATGTATATATTTGTGTGTGTGTGTGTGCGCGCGCGCACACACACACACACACACACACACGTAATACATATCCTAAGTTGCTGGCACTTGAAAAGCAGGAACAGTAACAATTAAGAAGCCAATCGCAAACATACAGAACAGAACAGAAATCAAGTAAAACAGCACAAAACAACCTGCATAGCTTAAGAGAGGCTACTTAAGTCAGGGCATCAGAAAACAGCCAGGTTTCCAAGAGTTCGGAACAACATTAGGATGGACGTCAGATGCAACTCTGGGAAGATACTATTTCAGAGGGCAGATGCCACAATAAACACTTCTGAGAAGGGGGTGTGGTTCAGATGGTTGATGCCTGAAGGTATATTAATATTCTGGGAGGAGACAAGAGTTAGAATTAATACACCCATAGAGGCGCAGGCCTTTATGGAAAAAAACAAAACACACCTAGAAAAATCAGATGATCCTACAACAGATACGCAAGACACGGGAGGGGCCGGAGCTCTGTCGGCGGGGGGAGATGGGGCAATACCAAGAAAGCTCAGATCACAAAAATGAACAAGAAAATCTTTTTGACATAAACTGATCGAAATTACCAATTGAATTAATATGCTGACTATATACTACTATGTATTAATGATTTTTGCTTAGATGTATATTATGAGTATGGAGGGAGGGGGCACCTACCGCACCTCGCAACTGCCAAAATTTGTATACCTTTTCCACTACCTTTTTCCCTGTAAACTTTAAAAAAACCAATAAAACTTTGTTTAAAAAAATAATAAACACTTCTGAGATTATTCTGAAATGTCTTTCATTTAGGCCACTTAGTTTTTGACCCCTTACTCAGCATGTCTGGGATGGCAGGGTTGGTTCAAATGTTTTTGGTGTGGAGCTCAGTGAACCTTTTAAGTAGGGCAGTATTGCTATTCCCAGGTTCAGGCTGACTGTTGAGAGAATTGCAGCTGATCATGTAGTACATGGAGTCCTCGACTAACAACAATTCATTTAGTGACCATTCAAAGTTACTATGGCACTGAAAAAAGTAGCTTATGGCCATTTTTCACACTTATGACCATTGCAGCATCCCCATTGTCACAGGATCAAAATTCAGATGCTTGGCAATTAGTTCGTATTTATGACCATTGCAGTGTCATGTGATCTCCTTTTGCGATCTTCTGACAAGCCAAGTCAATGGAGAAGACACATTCAGTTAACAAACGTGTTTCTAACTTAACAATTGCAATGATTCACTTAACAACTGTGGCAAGAAAAGTCATAAAATGGGGCAAAATTCACTTAACTGTTTCACTTAGCAACATAAAGTTTGGGCTCAATTGTGGTCGTAACTCGAGGATTTTTATTAAGATAAAAATGGATGCTTTCATGGTTCACATTTTACAACCCCCATAAGGGAACAAAAGTGATGTTTACACAATTTTTTTTTTCATGTAAGAGTCTAGTCTGCTTTTTATAGAACAATACCCAGAAGGTGACTTATTTATGTGGTAAATAGAAAATCCTACATAAAAGGGGCATCTCTGTGTTTACGTGAGAGAAAGAGAGAGAGATAGAGGGAGGGAGGGAGAATGAGAGAGAATAGTGCAACTGGATCAAAATAATGTAACAGCACACCAAGTGTGAAATTGAACCAAGTTGCTACAGCTTCTGTGAGAATAGGAACAGGAGCTCACTTTGCCCCATGGTGCCACTGAGGCACAAAAAAGAGAGACCTAATCTTTTTTTTTAAAATCTCTCAAAGCTCTGGGCAAATGTTCCACCTTCCATCGGCCGAAAATAAATCAGTCAACTCAGTTTCCTCCTGTTCTCCGGTGAACCTTGGCCTTGACTGCAACCTGTTGAGAAGAAAACAATATTAAGCATCAAAGGGCTTTCAATCTTCCTGCTTATTAGCTCAGCTCAGCAAATGGGAAAGTACAAAATGCTACAAACTCCTCTTCAGTTGCATCATTTTGCTCTGCTTAAACCCATAGCAACAGTCAATAGCATTCTCACCGAATAGGGGGTTGTTTATTACATGTATATTTAGTATCGGGGGGGGGGGGGCGACAACCTCTGTTTGAGGCTTTCAGAGTCCATTCTATTTCTCCTACTTAATGAGAAATAAAACATTACAATTCAGAAGTAGCCCTCTGACTTCACATATTCTCCCATTTCTTCCTTGCTTTAGGATTTGCATTACCGATTACTGGCTATTTCTGCTAGCTAAGTATCAGCATAGACTTTGACTATACAGAACACCAGGGTACCAGGGGTACCATTACTGCTGGTTTAGCGCACAAAATTTTTTGCTCTGTGCGTGTGCGCATTTGCACCTAAAAAGGTCTGCGCATGCTCACAACGTTAGGAAGGGGAGGGTTAAATTTTTGCAATGAAGATGGCAAAATCAAGATTTTGCAAATCAAGATGGCGGATCTGATGATAGAACTGGTTCAAGGGTGTAGCAGGCCGAGTTACTACCTACTCGTCTGAACCGGTCCGAACTAGTAGGAACCCACCTCTGCAGGGTACATATCTTGCTCAGCTCCACTCTGCAGTATAAAGAATGTGAACAGAGAACATCCATCAAAGACTGAAAATTTCAGGAAAAAGAATTTGTGAGTGCCAGATTAAAAGATGAAGTTAACTCTAATGTGGATGCCTCCTCGCTACTACACACAGGGATGCTCATTGTTTTTTCTTCCAGGACATATAAAACAAAATTAATACATGGAGACCAGTGAATTTAAAGTAATAATAAACTTTACTGATTGTAAAGTATATTTATTTACAACCATCCATACTTACTCAATGTCCTGCTATCAGGCACTAGCCAGAAGGACAGAAATCACCAAGTCTGGATCCCAAAATGATTCAGAAAGTAGGCAGGCCCCTTTTATCCCCTAAACTTAAGGGCTGAAAGTCCTTGCTTTGTTAGTAGAGAGGGGCTTCCCATGTCCTCAGGGCCACTCTTTTATTAGCTGTTGGTGAGGCTTAGGGAGGGGCTCAGGGCCCACTTTCGTCCTTTCGTTTCCTTAACGACTTGGTTCCTTTCCTTATTGGTAGCTTTTCCTGGCTTTTGTCCACCCTGCTTAGGTACTTTCACCAGTTTTAGCTATGGCGGCTTTGGCCTAGTCTCATTGTATCATATAAATAGTTTTCTTGGGAACATTTTTAGAAGTGCTCATTTCATGTATTCATAATATTGTGTATACTTATATCAGAGGTGGCATTTTGTCTGTTCGCACCACTTTGGGTGAACCGGTAGTAGCGGCAGTGCGATACTCCGTCCACCCACCCAGACATCATCATGGACCTTGTGTGCATGCCCAGGCGTTCACGTTCCCGCTACCGAACCGGTAGTGAAGAAAAGAGGATGCCATTATTGACTTATATCTATTATCTTATACAGATATATTATCTTATATAGTTTGACAAAACAAATAAAGAAAATAAAGAAAGAAACATTTTTAGAAGTGTCTTGCCACTGAGCTGTGGTGGCGGCTCAGTGAAAAGTGGTTAGAGTGCAGTACTGCAGGCTATTTCTGCTGATCACCGGCTGCCAGCAGTTTGGCAGATCGAATCTCACCAGGCTCAAGGTTGACTCAGCCTTCCATCCTTCCGAGGTGGGTAAAATGAGGACCCAGATTGTTGGGGGCAAGATGCTGACTCTTTAAAACCACTTAGGCTGTAAAGCACTATGAAGCGGTATATAAGTCTAAGTGCTATTGCTGTTACCTTCTTCCTAGAGCTGAGACACAGTTACCCGCTTCTAATCCAATGCCTTAATGACTAGTCCAAACCTACTATATGAATCTTTCATTATATCTCTTCAGCACAGATACAAAATATAAATGGGTGTCCCAGAAGATTATTTCATGCCATTAGTCAAGAGCTTCAAAGTAGTTGATTGCAAACCACGGCCCTGCACTTCAAGTGGCCTCTTGGGATGATTCTAGTTGTACTCACTGCAACTGACTATTAAAAGGTCTTTCCAGTTCTAATGCACACCCTCAGCTGTGGCTTGCCCTGGGCAAGCTTTGCTCTTCTTTTAGATAATATTTTCCAGGGGCTTACCAGCAAGGCAATTAGCTTAAAGAAACATAACCTTTCAAAGGTTTCTCACGAAATCAAGGAATGTCTTGCACGTTAGTTGCTTATCATATGAGATATTGATAGACCATGATTGGAGAATTTAAACTGAGATGATTAACAAATAGGCACAATCAACGTGTCCTAGAATAAGCTAGTACCTACCCTTCTCCTAGGAAAATGAAAGATTTTAAGAAATATTAAAAAGGCAGAATATTTCCCCTAAAAAGAGAAGTAGAAACTCAGAAGGCAGAAGCTCACCACCCTTTCACCTTTGTTAATGGGCCATTAAGGCCTGGGCTAGTCTATTCTACATAACAAAGATCTACCCCATTTCATTGCCCTTCATTGCACCACACGCCAAGTTTCAACTAAACTTAGCACACAGACAACCTACAAAGCTAGCTATGACCTCTGACAGCAACCAATCGGGATACTCTTCCTGATTGGTTGCCCCAAGAAGTTCAAAGCCCAGAGGGGGCATAAAACCCAGGGACTCTCAGCATCTCTTCCCTTTTTCCCCCAGGAGCTCCAAGGCATGTGATCCTGTCCACCATTAAACCATCTTTCCAAACAGCCTCCATGTTTCCAGTGACTTTTCCCCCACTTGGAACGGAACCTAGATGGGCATTTCTTCCAATAAAACTAAACATTGGGACATTACCTTTTGAATAATTGAGGTAGGCATTTCAACATGATGTTTGATGTAAAATATTTGGAAAAGATTCATACAAAATGTCTCCATTGTGGAGTAAACGCATGTTTTAAAATAACAGAACAATGGGGGGTGTCGTTTTATAAAATACAAATACTGAAGTTGCAAACTTGCTATAGACCCGAAAGAGATTTATTCTTACATGATAAGATAGTTGTCTAACATTTTCTCTCTGTTTGTGTCTGCCTCCCTCTGTCATTTGCTCACATATACACACCATCTCACAAATATCAGCATGGTGCTGATTGTTGTAGTTCAAAGCTCTACCCATGCAGAGTACAATTAAATGAATAGTGGCGTCCTGTGGACTAAAAAAAATAATAACTAATTGAAAAAAGTCCTTCCAAATGTTCCAAAAAAATATAGCAAACCAAGAAACTCCTTCGGGTCTCTCCTTTGGCCTCTTTAGCCTGTTTCTGATGGTGCTTCTGCAAAACAACAAAGCACTTTTATCAAAATCCAAATGTTTTTCAGCAGCCAAAACTATACAATAATACAATAATACAATAATACAATAGTAGAGTTGGAAGGGACCTTGGAGGTCTTCTAGTCCAACCCCCTGCCTAGGCAGGAAACCCTATACCGTTTCAGACAAATACCCGAATAGAAGATCCTGAAAGCCATTAAGTCCTTTTAAGTTCATTTGGGAAAAAAAAGATGTTAATTTAGTCAGCCTGACAGATGGGTCTGCATATGAATGAAACGCACCTTGCTGAGCCCTCATTTGTGGCTGTTCATGACACACAGGGGTTGCTGGGCAATGTTTATTCATGGTAGTGCGTAGTGGACTTCTTTCACCGGAGCTAGAAATCAATGGCTAGAATTAACCGATCACGTTATGACACCTGCTGTTTGAAAGGACCACTTAGCAAAATAATCAGCTGAAAAACAGTTTAGCAAGATGCATTTGTCCCATTTTGTTTGAATAATATTTAGAGTATGGGGGTTTGTTTTGTTTGGGGTGGGTGGGTTTGTTTCCTTTTCAGAAGGAGCCTCCTTTAGTGCCCACTTTTCAAATGCTCAAAATCCCAGGGAACCATTAAGATAGCAGCTGAAATGCCATAAAGCTGCATCAGTAGTTTTCCATTTATGGTAATGCTAGGACCCATTAATGAAGCTCTTACGCTCTTAAGCGTACTGTAAGTCCCCACAATACCATCACTTACAGGGAGAAGTGATGGCAAATATAACACTTACAGGGAGAAGTGATGGCAAAATATTCAGGAACTCCGGCTCTAAAAAAAAAAGGAGATTATGTTATAGTATGCTGATATGCAAGTATCAGCATACTATAACATAATCTCCTTTTTTTTTAAAGCCGGAGTTCCTGAATTTTTTGCCATCACTTCTCCCTGTAAGTGTTACCTTAATTTCGATACCTCTCCTAAAGTCCAAATACCAAAATCAATACAAATGAGTAATGAAAACAATCCACCGTAGCTTTGGGAAAGATGGACTTATTTTGTAACAACGTGGTACTTCACACCTTTCTGTCTGCACCACAGGACACCTCACAGTTTGGGAGCCCCTGTGTCATCCCAACATTTAACCTGTCAACCCAGCTGCCTCTCAAATGAAAATGACCAAGCACACCATCAGGACAGATCCAACACACATTTTTTCAGCTTGAGTCGGCATTCCCTTCAAATACATATGCAATTGCATATTCTACTACATTGGTCATGTGATGCTTCTTCGTCATTTACAGCGGGATAGTATATTTTATTGCACGTGGAAGCAGGCTGCCCTTCTGTTCACCAGCACAATATGCTCCAAAAACCAAGAAAGACACCCTGAGGTTCATCTAAGCAATTTCCATTTTTGTTCCTTGCCTATAGGTAGACATCTTGCCAAACTAAAGTAGACTCCTTACTTACACCATTAAAAATATACACCGAGGACTCTTAAGGAAGAACGGTTTTGACTTTCTTCCTCCCAGGCAAACTTTCTAAATATATATATTTGTGTTACAACCCCTGGTATGTCCAAATATGGGAGGGAGCTCACTACTCCACCTTTCTGTCCTTCGGCTCATTAGTAGAGTAGAGAAAGGGGAGTAGTGAAAGGGGGAGTAGTGAAAGGGGGAGTAGTGAGCTAGCTGATGAGAGCTAAATAGCTTGAAATATATCTATACTAGTCTCCCTTTATTTATTTATCAGCACAAATACAACATTATGTGTGTGTGTGTGTGTGTGTGTAATATATTTTACGCCAAATATATATGTGTGTGTGTGTGTGTGTGTTGTATTTGTGCTGATAAATAAATAAAGGGAGACTAGTATAGATCTATTTCAAGCTATTTAGCTCTCATCAGCTAGCCATACCCTTACTGGGATTTGAACCTGGGCTGTATTACATATTAGGCAGATGTATTAGCCACTAAGCCACAGGCTCTCCTCCTTTATCAGCTAAGCCAGGGAAATAGGTGTGTATTGTGTCACAACCCCTGGTATGCCCAAATATGGGAGGGAACACACTGTGTTCACCAAGACCTGCATATATATAAAAATTATATATACATATACATACACACACAAACACACACACACACACACAAAATACACTCTCTTGTTCCTTGCCTTTGAGCTTCCTGTTTCTGTGGCAAGGGCAGGTATCATATTGGCTGTTATCAGACTCCCATGGGGCTATGCAATCATAGCTGAGGTTGTCTGTGTCCCAGGCTTGGTTGCATCTTGCTGGGTGATGCAATGAAGGCAATTTCCTATTGTGGTTGAATGGCTTTGCCCTGAAGGATAATCCCATCACCCTGGAGCTGAGGTCTTTTGTTTTGTAGATAAACTGGCACCAAAATATCTGCAGGGGGCAGGGAAATGGGGCTGAGATTCTGTCTTTAGAAACATGTTTCTCCTTTAGGGAAAATATAATATTCTGCCTTTTTAATATTTCCTAAAATATTTCTTTCTTCTAGGAGAATGGTAGGTGCTAACTTTCTATACTTCTGAGATGACTACCTCACTATACTGGACCTGCACATTTTTCCACTGAGTGTGTGTGAGAGAGTGACCTGCATATTCTATCTGCTATCATTTTAGGTTAGCACCAAACCTTAACCCCTACCAGTTTTTCCATATCTGGAGTTAATACTTTTTGCCTCTGGTTTTATTTGCTTCCCAACTGAGGACTGCAAATATACAATGCTTTACTTGCAAACAGTGTTGATCTTCTTTTGTTGTTGTTTTAATTTAAAAAAAATGCATTACCAGGATAGAGAAATAACTAGATACTCTGTTGATTTCAACTGTCCAAATGTATCTAACATTTAAGTTTGTGATTTTTAAGAATTTAAAGCACATTGCCGAAATGTAGAAGAACTGTACTGAGGCTTGTAGATATGTGTTAGTATACATCACTGCCCTGCCAATAATATCATGGCGGGATAGAGGGATGGAGCACAAATCACAGACAAAATTAGCATTAGCATGAAGAAAGGATGTCACACCTGAACCAGTGGTGGGTTCCTACTGGTTTGGACCGGTTCAGACCGGTAGTGGTTTGGCGGCGGCCTGGGTTGCTGGAACCGGCCGCGACCCAGGCCTGCCATGCCCCCAAACCAGTTCTCCCGGCATAGATGCCAACATCTTGTTTTTTGCTTCTGCGCATGCACAATTTTTATTGCACCGTTTATGCGCACATGCACCCATGAGTGAACCGGCAGTAGTGACTGTCAGAACCCACCCCTGACCTGAACATAAAATGATATACTGTGAAGAAACTGAGGACTCCCCACTCTCATCCCCAAAATGCCAGAACCTCAAAGTCCAGGAATGAAAATGGTGGGGCATTCAAGACAAATCAGGGAATATTATATACAGCCAATACCAAAACAGTAGAACAGGGGTGTCCAAACTTGAGAACTTTAAGACTTGTGGACTTCAACTCCCAGAATTCCCCAGCCAGCCATGCTGGGAATTGAAGTCCACAAGTCTTAAAGTTCTCAAGTTTGGACACCCCTGCCGTAGAAGCAGCTATAATATAGTCATGGAGAAAAGACTATTTACAAATAGTCCTTGACTTATGATCATTTGTTTACTGTCCATTCAATTTACAACAATGCTGAAAAAAGTGCTTCCATGGTCACATGAGCAAAAGTTGTTTGCTTGGCAACCAACATGTATTTACAACTGTTGCAGCATCTGAGGAACATGTGATCGCTATTTGCAGCTTTCCCAGAGGGCTTCCGACAAGCAGACTCAATGGGGAAGTCAGATTCACTTAATGATCATGTGATTAGCTTAGCAACCCTGGCAAAAAAGATCATAAAATCAGAGACTACTCATTTAATGATCACAGCACTTAACAACAGAATATCTGGTCCAATGGTGGCCGTAAGTTAAGAACTATTTCCACAGCTGTTTATCAAGCTGGCTGACTATATTTTTACCTCCAGAATCAAAGGCTGAATTTTTATTTTTTACAGCAACTCTCTTCATATATCCTTAAGACATTTCTTGTTAGAACAAAGAAGATTCATTTGTTTGACTTTGCTTTCTTAAACACATTCAAGGTTTGCCCTCTTTTTATTTTCCTGTAATTATTTTCAGAGTTGTTCATTGCTTTGTATCGAGCCAGAACAAAATATGAAATATATTTTTGTTGTTGCTACTGCTACTACTTTTCCAAACAGTTCTGTTATTCTTTAAAAACTGTAATATCTTTCAACACTTTAATATCCTTAAGGAAATAATAAGTTGACAGTAGCACTGTTTTTTCCTTATACTTACACTCTTGTTTGCTTTTTCAGTAATGAACCTAAAAGGGGTGGGTGGGAATGCGTTATAGTTACATTCAGAGTTTTCTTTTAATTTTTATAGTTCAGAGTTTCTTGCACTGACAGATAATATTCATGTTTGTATTTAATTGCAATGTTTAGCAAAAAATCCTATATTTGAATCAACCAATTTATTTTATTTTAACACTGCACAAGCAATTGTTTTATCTTCAGTTTGTTTAACTCTATGCATTGTTTTATATAGGGTGAAAATACCTTATTGGAGTACTGGTAGCATAATGATCCACCATGAATGATGGGTTTATTAATAAGTTTCATAAAACTCACTTGGTTAGTCACTAATCAAATCTCGTGTTCAAAAAAGTTTTCTATTAACAATGGAAAAAAGTACTTTTAAAAACTAATTAGGGGGGATTTTAAAGCATTCTGTGTGCACTTAGGAGAGTACAAATGCTCCTGAACACCTTGAACAATCTCTTACCTTGTGGTCACCTTCGTCGTTTTATGCAATTTTATGTAATTGGGGGTATTCGATCATTCCCACCCCCTTCTTCTCTATCTAAATATTTTAACATCTCCTTCCTCCCTCTAAGACCCCGACTCATTAACCATCAACTTTTATGAACTTTTACCAACTTTCTATCAACCTTTATTAGCATCCTGATTCCATTGGATTTTTAACAAACTATTTATTCGAGGTTGGACCTGCTCCGCCTGCGGGAGGCCCCGCTCTCGCAGGTATGGCCCTTGGCTCTCTCAAGGGCCTGCCTTGATGACGGGTTTGTGAACCCCGAGAGGTGGAAGAAACGGAGGCTGAGGGGCTTTTTATCCAGAAGTTTTTTATTGTTATTAAGGGGTTCCAGGGAGGGGGTGTGTGATAACCAGGCCGGGAGAGGCGCCAGTGCCAGTGCCAGACGGACAGGTGAGTCCGGGAAGGAAGTGAGCGGAGCGGGGGGGGAGAGGGAACAAGTGATTCCAATAGAGGGTTGTTTGATTACAACGGTCACGGGGAGGGGGGGATGCGAGGACAAGAGAAGATCACAAGGTCGGTTGGGAGACCGTGGTTGTTGGCTATGCCCGGTCGTTTGCACCAACCCCCGCAACCTAGGTGGCCAGGAACTACAGAGCCCGGGCCTACGGCTGATGCTTTGCAATGCAAGGTCCGTAACCAACAAGGCCCCCCTCATTAATGAGTTGATCTCTGAGGGGGAGCTAGACCTTGCAGGGATAACGGAAACCTGGTTGGGCCACGAGGGTGGTTTACCCCTCGTGGAAATGTGCCCACCAGGTTTCCGTGCATTCCATCAGCCTCGGGCCCTGGGTAAGGGTGGTGGGGTGGCGGTAGTTATACGGGAAGGTCTAGAGCCGAGGGAGTTCACTGTTCCTCAGATATCCGGGTGTGAGTCCCTTGGTGTGAAATGGGGCCCAGGGAGGCAGTTGGGTTTGCTGATTGTATACTTGGCTCCTCGCTATACATCAGCAGCCCTGCCCAAGCTCCTCGAGCTGATCTCGGAGACGGCGGTTGAGATCCCCAGGCTTGTGGTTATGGGGGATTTCAACCTGCCGTCGACGGGAGCAGCGTCTGAGGTAGCTCGGGAGTTCATGGCTTCCATGACAGCCATGGGCCTGACCCAGTTAATTCAGGGCCCCACACACGAAGGAGGCCACACATTGGACCTTGTTTTTGTATCTGAGCAGTGGACAAGTGATCTGGGTAGAGGGGATTTTACTGTTACACCCCTGTCATGGTCAGATCACTCATGTCTCCGGCTTGACTTCCCTGGCGCTACCCCCCACCACGAGGA
This sequence comes from Natrix helvetica, assembly GCF_964273705.1. Taxonomy (NCBI): domain Eukaryota; kingdom Metazoa; phylum Chordata; class Lepidosauria; order Squamata; family Natricidae; genus Natrix; species Natrix helvetica. Next base: position 148,769,339 of record NC_138552.1, read on the forward strand.
GGCGGGACCAGACGGTCCACGCTGGTACCGCCCCAAGCACCTGATGGAGCCGGATAGGTTCCAGACGGAGCTTGGGCCATTACCTGTAGCCCTGACCCGTGCTCGGTCGGAGGACCTAGCGGCCGCCTGGAATAGGGCGGCGGCTCGGGCCTTGGACCGGGTTGCGCCTTTGCGACCTCTCCTGCGGCAGCGACCCACCCGGGCTCCTTGGTATACCGAGGAGCTGAGGGTGATGAAGCGCCACAGGAGACGTCTAGAGAGCAGGTGGAGGTCCTCACGCTCCGAATCTGATCGAACACAGGTAAGATCCTACTTGCGGACCTACCTTGTGGCATTAAGGGTGGCCAAACGTAGATATTGCGCCACCCTTATTGCGTCTGCGGATAACCGCCCTGCTGCCCTGTTTAGGGTGACCCGCTCCCTCTTGTCACAGAGGACACAGGGGGCACCCTTACAGGGCAGAGCAGAGGAATTTGGGGAATATCTGCAGGACAAAGTCGCTCAGATCCGGAGCGGATGGGCCCCACTCAGTGGACCAGACGGGCCGCCAACAGCGAGTCTTGTGAGACCATCCTGGGAGGAGTTTGATTCTGTTGCCCCCGAGGATTTAGATAGGTTGCGTGGACGGCTGCGACCCACCACATGTTTAATGGACCCGTGTCCCTCCTGGTTGGTACTGGCATCTTGGGAGGTGACCCGAGGCTGGCTTCTGGGCCTGGTGAATGCCTCATTGGGTGAGGGATCCTTACCAAGCACCTTGAAAGAGGCGGTGGTGAGGCCCTTGCTTAAGAGGCCTTCACTCGACCCAATGGAGCTAGCTAATTATCGTCCAGTCTCCAACCTTCCGTTTCTAGCGAAGGTTGTAGAGAATGTGGTGGCGCAGCAGTTTCCACAACACCTTGACGAATCAGAGTATCTAGACTCACGCCAGTCCGGCTTCCGACCCGGGCACAGCACAGAGACAGCCTTGGTCGCGTTGGTTGATGATCTCTGGAGGGCCAGAGATAGAGGTTGTTCCTCTATCCTGGTCCTATTAGACCTCTCGGCGGCTTTTGATACCATCGACCATGGTATCCTATTGCGCCGGTTGGAGGGGATAGGAGTCGGAGGTACCATTTTGCGGTGGTTTGGCTCCTACCTCTCCGACCGGAGGCAATGTGTGTTGACAGGGGGACAGAGGTCGACCCCGAGGCCACTCACTTGTGGAGTGCCACAGGGGTCGGTCCTCTCGCCTCTCCTGTTCAACACATATGTGAAGCCGCTGGGTGAGATCATCCGTGGTTTTGGGGTTGAGTATCACCTCTACGCTGATGATACTCAGCTGTATATTTCGACTCCAAACCACCCCAACGAGGCTGTCGAAGTGATGTCCCGGTGTTTGGAAGCCGTCGGGGTCTGGATGGGGGACAACAGACTTAAACTCAACCCCTCCAAGACTGAGTGGCTGTGGCTACCGGCACCTCGGTTCAGCCAGCTGATCCCATCGCTGGCCATAGGGGGCGAACAATTGCCCCCTGTGGAACGGGCGCACAATTTGGGCGTCCTCCTTGATGCCCGGCTGTCAATGGATGACCATGTGGCAGCCGTGGCAAGGGGGGCGTTCCACCAGGTTCGCCTGGTGCGCCAATTGCGCCCCCTACTGGACCGGGATGCCCTACGCACGGTCACTCATGCACTGGTGACGTCCCGCCTGGATTACTGCAACGCTCTCTACATGGGGCTGCCCTTGGGACGCGCCCGGAGACTGCAGTTAGTTCAGAACGCAGCCGCGCGGGCTGTGATGGGGAGTACGAGGTACTCCCACGTAACACCTCTGCTGCGCGAGCTGCACTGGCTGCCTGTGGTTTTCCGGGTGCGTTTCAAGGTGCTGATTACCATCTTTAAAGCGCTCCATGGCACGGGACCTAGTTACTTGCGGGATCGCATCCTCCCACATACATCCCTGCGGCCAATACGCTCACACAGGGAGGGACTTCTCCTGGTGCCGTCCACTAGGCAATGCCAGCGGGCGACACCGAGGAGTAGGGCCTTCTCTGTGATGGGCCCAACCCTCTGGAATGACCTCCCCCCCCGACATTAGAACCACTTCTGACCTCCGCTCCTTCCGGCAAAAACTGAAGACCCACCTGTTCCGACTAGCAGGCCTGGCATAATTCAACTGTCTCTCCTGGCAAATGTATTATATCTGGTTATTTTAGGGTTTTTTAATTTACTGTATTTGTTTTTAGGGGTTTGAATTTATTTTATATCTGCTTTGTACAGTTCTTTTAACTACATTTTAACCTCCTCCATGTCAATTGTCAACTGTACATATTTAATTTAATTTTATTGCATCCTGTTATATTTTGTATGAACTGTACACCGCCCCGAGTCCCTTGCGGGAGAGGGGGCGGTCTAGAAGCATTAATTATTATTATTATTATTATTATTATTATTATTATTATTATTATTATTATTATTATTATTATTATTATTATTATTTGCCTTATCACATTTATGAATACAGCAATCCTGTTGGATCCATGCTCTCCTCCAATAGACTTTCAGTAGAACACAGGGCCGATGATAATGATCAGGTTTGGATTTCATGAGGGGCTTATTGATAAAAAGATGTATGGTATGAAAAAGATTGGTATGATCGGACACAGGACTACATAATCGGAACTGCTCAAAAATGTCTGTGCAACATGTTCAGAGGGCAGATTTATCTACTATTTTAGCTAGTGGCCATTAGCTAAACTACTCCCATCCCTCTGGAGGCCACATAAATGTCCTTCTTCCATTAAGAAGTCTGTTATGGCTATCTCTCATAGGTTTAATAAGAAGATTCCATGCTTGCCTTATCTTATGTCAACAATTTAATTCTCCACATGAAGCTGCCCTGTGGATATGGAAAAAATGATGTATGACTCACATTGGTATGTCTGCCTCTGCAATTTTTTTAAGGTTTTATTTTTCATCCACATTTATAGGTATACTATTGTAGCAGAAAAGGTAAATGCAACCATGGATTCATCAGGTCAAAATAGAATATATATATGCTGGTTTTGTTGTATTCGGGTCTTTTCCCGTGTAAGATTGAAATTGTTTTTGCAACATTTCGGCAAGATCTCACCTGCCATCTTCAAGCTTGGGCTTAAAAAATGATCCCAAGCTTGAAGATGACAGGTGAGATCTTGCTGAAACGTTGCAAAGACAATTTCAATCTTACAAGGGAAAAGACCCGAATACAACAAAACCAGCATATCTACACCCATGAAAATCTACATGTGTGTGTGTGTGTGTGTGTGTGTGTGTGTGTGTGTGTTGTATTTGTGCTGATAAATAAATAAAGGGAGACTAGTATGGATCCATTTCAAGTTATTTAGCTCTCATCAGCTAGCCATACCCTTACTGGGAATCGAACCAGGGCTGTATTGCATATTAGGCAGATGTAATTGCCACTAAGCCACAGGCTCTCTTCCTTATCAGCTAAGACAGGGAAATAGGTATGTATTTGTGTTACGACCCCTGGTATGCCCAAATATGGGCGGAAGGTCACTACTCCCTCTTTCTGTCCTTCGGCTCATCTCAGAAAACCATCCAGGCAGAAAACCATATTTTTATTTTTAATGTTGCCTTTTTTATATTTGTGTTGTATTTGTGCTGATAAATGAATAAAGGGAGACTAGTATGGATCCATTTCAAGGTATTTAGCTCTCATTTTACAGAAAGAGGGAGTAGTGAGCTTCCTCCCATATTTGGGCATACCAGGGGTTGTAACACAAATACATACCTATTTCCCTGGCTTAGCTGATAAGTAAGAGAGCCTGTGGCTTAGTGGCAATTACATCTGCCTAATATGCAATACAGCCCTGGTTAATCATGCTGGCCACGTGACCATGGAGACATCTTCGGAATAGTGCTGGTTCTTCGGCTTTGAAACAGAGATCAGCACCACCCCCTAGAGTCGGGAATGACTAGCACATATGTGCGATGGGAACCTTTACCTTTATTTATGAAAAGACCTGAAAATAAATTTTAACCTGACGCTATCCAACTTGTAAGGACACAAATTCCACTGCTTTTACTACCTCCATCATCTGGTCAGTAAAATGTAGAATATTGTGAAATGCCGAACAATTCCTATGCTTCTAGATATCAAGATATTTTTCAGGTTATTAGATTTTAGTGATCCTCCCACTTGCTCAGGCAAAGAAGGTTTCAAGCAACCTACCCTTTCAAAATGCTATCATGACATTAATTGTAGAGAATTACAAATTGCAAGAAATTAATACCTAATGTTTGGGGGAAGTTTCAATCTTTGAATTATATAATTAGGGTAATGACATCATGTCACTAGGCTATTAATTAGGCACACTATTAGAAATTATTACTATTGTCAAGAAAATGTCTTTTAAAGACTACTGGAGGAAAAGAAAAAAAACGTTTCCAACAATGAATTAAGGCACGTACTGCATTTGAGCACAAACTGCACTCAATTGAAAACGTCTCTAGCTAATTACATTGGCCACCTGACACAAATTTTGATTGTTATTTTAAAGTGTTAATTGTTCTGCACAGAACTGTATAATTTTAAAAAGATTATGCAAGGATACAATCAGAGACTCATATAGTTCTGTTGCAAAAGATTTCCAGCACATGCTCCATAAAGGAACAATAGTTTCTCTTCTCTCTAAACTTAAGAACTTTTTTTTCCACTTGAGGGGATAAACCCACTGACATGCTCCTATTTCTAAAAATGTTTCAAAATGTTTTATTTTTATTTTTATCACTTACTTGCTTAGTAAGAGTTTCCAAATATATAAGAATCTCTTTTTTATTCTCTTTGTTGGAGAGTCAATGTTAGACATATATGAAATGAAAAATTAATAGTGGGTACTTTGTTCTGATAGTGGGTACTTTGTTCTGATGTAGAGGACAGAGGGCATGGCCTGAAGGAATGGAGAAAGAATTGCTACCAAAACAACAATCTGTTATAGTAAAAGGGACCAAGAAAATAAACTTGCGAAGCAGCTCCCTAGATCACATGAAGCACATTTAAATTTACACTATTCTATTACTATAGTTGTTACAATAGAGAGAACAGTATTGACCAACATGCATGGGTGTCTTAGTCTGATCTCCCCTGTAGGGCTGACATCTGAACTCAGAATAATCCACCGGAATTCTTCTGATATACCATATTTCAGCGGAAGAAAACTCAAAAAAAGTGTTTTGCCATAGCCAACAATGGGAATTAGAAATAACTTCCTTGGTCTCCGATCAAGTAGGACAGAAGTAGTTGAAAGAAGTAAACACCACCTCTTATGGATGTGTGAAACTTCAGCTTGGAGATCTGATTTAGTGATTTAAACAAATCTCTAAACAGAATTTAGAAATCAAATCTCCAGATTGATTCAAATCATCAAATCATGTAACTTCACTTGAGTTTGGTCTGTTTTTAAACGAGCACACAAGCATTTAGAATCAGATCTGGTTGGGATATCTTATTAGCCTGCTCAATAAGTTGAGTCAGGCTCGTAGTAGAAGATTGGAGTATAGCAGTGAAATAAATTAAAGAAATGACAAATCATGACCAGTTTGGTCAGGAAAAAAGATGATAAAACTATTTATAAAAGACTGGAAGGCTAATATGAATATTTTGTGGAAAGAAGAAAAGACTGAATGGATGATTTATGGATAAGGGGATTAAAAGGGTCCAAGGGGGAAGATAAAGAGTAAGATGGCAATTACTCTACAGCAGTGATGGCTAACCTTTTCCAGACCGAGTGCCCAAAGCGTGCACACCCAAACCCCCAGTGTGTCCATGCCCCTGAACATGTGCCCTGCGGCCTGCCCCCACACATGTGGGCATGGTCCCACACATGCACCATCCCCGCACATGTGCGGCAAAGACCCAAAGACCAGCTGGCCAGCGTGAGGCATATGCGCATGCGCGTCAGAGCTGAACTGGGGCAAAAGCTCACATGCCATGAGAGAGGGCGCTGCGTGCCACCTCTGCCACACGTGCCGTAGGTTCACCATCATAGCTCTATAGAAAAAGAGCAGAAATCATACTTACTTACTTACTTACTTACTTACTTACTTACTTACTTACTTACTTACTTACTGACTTATATTATTTTTTGGACTTTTATTGTATTGAATGTATGTATGTGTATGTATGTAAATACAAACGTTGAGAAATGCTATTGAAACATAATAACAATAATTGTTGCCACAATAACAATAATAACCTGATATATTCATATTTTTCTATTGGATTACATTAATTTTGTATGGAAGAAACCAGCTTGGAAAGCTTGGGGGAAACAAAATAAATTGATCCAGAGATCCCGTATTTCTGTCAGATTGGTTGATTCTGATAGATCTACTATCTACTGAAATTCTGAACTTGGGAATTACATTTTTTATTTATTCATCACATTTTTTTACCAACCATCTCAACTAAACGAGAGGTTTACAATAAAAAAAATATTGTTATATACAAGCATAAATAAGAACGTTAAAAGCAGAATTTAAAATATTAGGGTTAAATATGAAAAATTACATTTTAAAAATTGGGACAATGTAATTAGGATGAGATAGGTCCTCAGGTAACGTGGTCCTATGCGGTGTAGGGTTTTAAAGTTGATAGCCAACACCTTGAATTGGACCCAGAAGCAAACGGGAGCCCAATGCAGCTTGGTAACAGTGGTGTTAAATGTGCAACACCACAGAGGAACCCAGTACTGCTCACGCCACCACATTCTGCACCCAATTCAGCTTTCAGAGACTGTCCAAAGGTAACTCCATGTAGAGCCCATTGCAGTACTCCATAAGGGAGATGCAGATGGTGTGAGTGACTGAAAGAAGGCTTGTCAATCCAGGAAAGAGCATAACTGGCACACAGGCCTAGTTAAGCAAATGCCCTCCTAGCCATGACTGCCACCATTCAAATGCCTTTCGGCCAATAGATTCTGGATGTTATAACATCATTCTCTATTTTTAATTACTATTTTATGCAATGGTGATGCAATAATACTTGTATAAAAATCTAATGCTGGTTGCATTTACGCAGTGCTCTTGAGGAAAAGAGATCATGCACATAGACAAAGGTTTTTTTTAAAGTGCATTCATTCCATTTACTTACTTAAATATTCAATCAATATTGCACCAAAGGGGATGAAAGAGTTTTAATTTTAGAATACCCTTTTATTTCTAGAAAAATAGTTTAGGGAGTGCTATCTATTGCTTTCAGTGCCCAAAGAACAGTTTTTGAAGCAGTTAATAATTTTCCTATTCTCTGATATGCCACAATAATATCATCGATCCCCCAACTCATTATATTTGTGGAAGGCTTTCAAAACCGTTTAGACCTATTCATGACTTAGAAACAATCAGCAGTGCTTTGTTTAAGACAAGGCTACAGCTGTACCTGATCTTCCTTCAGGGGATTAGTGCTGTTTACACAGCCACTTGTTCCACACAAATGCCAGGCAGCTCACAAGGACAAATGATGGCTTTTGCACCTTGCCAAGTGGGAAATCATCCTGCTAATTGATAGATTGTTTGATATTTGGCATTTGTATATCCTGCCTGAATCGAATCCAAGAGCATCAAAAAGGACATTGCAGTGACATGTTAAGTAGCCACACAATTCTAAAGAAAATGACAAATACAAATGATTACAACAGTGTCAAATTATGCTAAAAAGCTAGAAACAACACTCGTAGATGCTTTTGAAAAGTCAGTTGTACAAGAAGCTGGATGACTGGTAGCAAAACAAAAACCTTGAAACCAAAAACATGCAAATTCTTTTTTTTTAAATATTTTATTTTGTTTGTACAAACTTCACATCTTTGCAACACATTACATTTTTAACATATCTGTTGTGGTTTTTTTAATCTATACAAGTAAGTCTTTTATAACTATAGCTTTACATATTTGTGCATTTACATTATTTCATACATTTTTTTCATTCTATATATAATAATCTATATATTCTATATATAACATTTTTTTACTACATTTAAGTCATTTTGTATAATATTTATTTGGTATAGTCTATCTCATATTTCTATCTTTTAATCATTTTCTGGTTTTGTAGTTGTCTATTGATTTGTTAATCTTTCTTCCTTTCTTTTTGGCTTTCCTGTCCTTCCCCCCACTTTCCTCTAGCCAATTGTACAATAAATCCCATACGGAGTAGTATTCTGATTCTTCTTTCTCTTTTAGTTCTTTCGTGAGCTTATCCATCTCTGCACATTCCAATATTTTTTTTATTACATTTTCTTCTGTTGGTGTATAATTATTTTTCCAGTTTTGAGCGAATGTAATTCTCGCTGCCATAATTATGTGTAAAATTAAGTATCTAATATTTTTTTCATAATTTCCTTTTATAATTCCTAACAAAAATAATTCAGGTTTTAGTGCAATTTGGTGTTTAGTAATCTCCTCTAGCCAATCTTTAATTTTTTCCCAATATTTTTTCGCAGATGTCCACGTCCAAAAACATGCAAATTCTTAAATGGCTAGATCCAAGAAATTCCATATGAACCACTTGTTCTTCAAGATCTTCAGAAAGTCTGTGCAGCATATCTGTACCCACTGAAGAGAGAGAATGGGTTGGGCTTCTTAGTAGAAAAGATTGGAAAAAGACTTGTCTGAAATGGTATAGGGCCATGATGGCAGACCTATGGCATGTGTGCCAGAGGTGGCATGCAGAGCCTTCTCTGTCGGCATGCGTGCTATCACCAGCTGCTCTTCTGGTTTCCGACATGCACATCCATCCTGGCCAGCTGGTCTTTGTGGGCACTGGAGCACCAGAAAATGACCTGCAATGCCCAGAAATGCCCAAAGAGGGCCCTAAAATGACCCAAAACCAACCTGAAAATGGCCTGAAAAATGGTCTGAAAATAATCAAAAAACCAGAATGAAAACAGCCCAAAAACAGGCACACTTGCCTCAGCCAGCTGATCTTCGCGGGCACCAAGCACCTGAAAACGGCCTGAAAAAAGACGAAAAACAACCTGAAAATGGTCCAAACAACACTGCAAAAAATAGGCCATTTTCGGGCCCCTTTTCAGACCAAAAATTGCTCAAAAAACAGCCTGAAAACAGCCCAAAAATCGCCTGAAAACACCCCCCCAAAAGGTGGAAGACTGCCAAAAAACAGATAATTAAACTATAACATGTATCACAAGCCTAAGAACCCTTCCATAATGTTTCCATTTACACACCTCTTCATAGGGAGCTCAATACAACTGAATAGTTCATCATTTCCTTCTCTTGTCAGCTTTACTTCTGACCAAAAGTATCTCTGTGCAGAAATTCTTAACAGGGAAGGCATGCAGAATTTGCAAAATGGGCTTTGGTGTTACTTAGGTCAAGTCAGTGGTGGGTTGTAGGTGGTACGCCCTAGTACGGGCATACGGGAGCCTGCCCGGAACACCGGGTACTGATGCCCACCGTCCTTACCTGTCTTTAAACTCTTTGGCGCTTACGCGCACGTGCATGGCACATACAGCACCTGCGCAACGCTCTGCTTAGCAGCTGGAGCATCGCGGAGGCATTCACTGGAGGGTAAGATCCGGAACCCACCACTGGGTCAAGTGCTTCTCTCCACACACCTCCCACAGTGAACACAAAGTCTAGAACAGAACATACACACATCCATTCATTACTTCAGAATACAAAACTCTAAATGCCTAAATGAAATATTTTGGGGTTGGAGAAACCACATGGAATGCTGAGGATGCAGGTATCCTATAATACAAGTAATTTCTCTGCAGCTTTATTTATATTAGCTGACGTGTGTCCTGTTATTACAGAAGAAAATGTTAAAAATTTGTGGTGGTAAACTGACCTTTCACTCTGAATCTTTACAACCCCTCTCTCAGAAAAAGAATGACTACCATTGATTTTCATTTTTGGTCCAGTAACCCATGAATTCTAGTATTGCCTCAAGCATGAAAGCCAGCTGGGTGACCTTGGGCCAACCCCTCTCTCTTAGCCCAGCCCGCCTCACAGAGCTGTGGTTGTGGGGAAAATAGGAAGAGGTAGAAGGGTTAGGTATTTTTGCCACCTTGAGTTGGAATATTTATTAAAAAATAATAAATGTGGGGAAATAAATAATGTTCCATCCTGATCTAACTACCATCAACAGGAATCGTATTGGGACTATCAAACTCCTTAATCTTTTTTCATTAGTTTAGCCATTTTCAAAGCTTTCCCTAGCTTTTAAAAATAAAAATAAAAATATTACAGGGATGAATTTTTTCCCCACTTGAAGGGGTTTTTTTTGGGGGGGTGATGATTTGGCTCCACATTTGGGATTGCAAAATACAGACCATCCCTGACCTCTGGGTTCCTTTCAACAGAAAACAATGAGATGACAGCAGAGAGAGTGTCTTTCTTTGTTGTCATCCATTGGTTGTCCAAATCTTTTCAACCCTGATTTGGTAGTTTTAATTTTGACGAACAATTGAGCAGGAAAAAAAACAAAGAAAAAGAAGAAGAAAACAAGAAAACAAGAAAAAAAATGACTTGATTTTCATGGCATTGGGGCACTTCTAAGGGGCAAGCAACTAAAAAAAAGGACAACAATTTTGATCGATCAGTTTAAAAGGGGCTATAAGCTTCTGGGAATGTCATAAATATTGTAGAGATTTTTTAAGCTGGTTATTTACCAGATCTTGGTGATCATGAAGAAGTTTGGCTTCTAGAAAAGAGAGTGAGGCCTCACTTTCTACTGTACACCAAGTTAGGTCACATAGTCACTATGTGATATGTCATAGTGCATATAGGCTAATTTCTTGCTTGGTCACTATCAAACTTCTTGCCACATATATCTTTAATTTTTGAAGGAAGGAAGGAATGAAGGGAGGGAGGAAAAATAAAAGAGAGGAGACGAGAGAAAAAGAAAAGAAATGAGGGGAGAGGAGGAAGGAAGGAAGGAAGGAAGGAAAGACAAAGGAAGAAAGAAGAAAGAAAGTAGGAAAGAAACTCCAGGGTCTAGTATCTGAATTTTCAAGAAACTCTGGTCATAGGCCTTATTGGAAAGCAGACATGGGGGCTGGGGTTACAATCAAGTGTTCACAATGCCCCTCCCCCAAAAGTACCAAAATAAAACAAAAAGTTCCAAAGGAAGTTCCTGGGAGGGTGAGGGAGGATGAAGAAAACACTCATGTCAGCTTGCTTTCTGGTAGCTTGGGGCAGTATGGCAGCTATTTGAGCCCCAGGGTTCGTGCCTGAACCTCGGTGCAAATAGCTGTTTAGTGTTGCTATGGAGGATCAGGGTAGGCTCTGAGCAATTTAAATTTGCCTACCAGGCCACTTATTAACCCTTGTTGTCCTCCACCCATTCCAGAGGTGGAGGTTCTTTTTTTATATATATATATAATAAAAGTTTTATTGGTTTTTCAACATTTTCAACTGTTCCGGTTCTGGCGGCGGCAGCGGGCAGTTCCTTGCCCGCTCCGGCTCCCCGGTGGGCTTCCCCACTCCTTGGGGGGCACAGGACACCCCGCAGAGGGGTCCTGCCGGAGGGGCGGCATCGCGGAGGACTCCAGCAGCGGCGGCGGCCGGCGGGAGGTCTCTCGCGCGCCCAAGGCACCGGGGAGCAAGCTCGGAGGGCGCTTCACGTTTCTGCGCCTCGCGCCTCGCTATAAGCCAACTGGAGAATGCAACAATAGAAGGAAGCAACTGCAGTGCGGTGAGGTTGCTTCTCTCTTCATTCCCTAATCTGCACGAAGAATTATTCAGCTTTTTAAAATAACTTTCGGAGCATTTTGGAGGTGCGGCTGGAGGGAGGGGGTTTTTTCCCCCCACTTGGACAAGCAGCGAGGAACAATTTTGCTCTCAGCCCCCGGGGAAGGAGGAGGGGGGAGAGCCAACGAAGAAGCCTCACCCAGGCTGAGATGATTTTCTTTTCAATTTAATTCTACATATTACTGTGATTTGAGGACTTTTGGAACTTTTTAAAACTTTGTTATGCCTCTGTGCCCAAAACTGGCAGGGCAAGATGGCACACTTCCGTTGTCTTTATGAATTGTGAAACCTGACTCCACCTTTAAAATTCAGGCTTCCGGTCTTTGTCTCCGTGTCTCCCAGAGGTGGAGGTTCTGACCAGTTCTGGAGAACCAGTAGCGAAAACTTTGAGTAGTTTGGAGAACCGGTAAATACCACCTGACTGGCCATGCCCCCATCTATCCTCTGCCTCCCGAATCTCAGCTGATCGGGAGGGAATAGAGATTTTACAGTATCCTCCCCCTGCCTTGCCCAAGCCATGCCACGCCCACCAAGCCACACCCACAGAACTGGTAGTAAAAACATTTGAATCCCACCACTGACCCATGTCTTAAGAGTAAACACCTCCATCTTTTCATATTTTTGACAGCAGTGAGGTTATAACAGATGCCACCGGCAGGTTATCTCCTCTACTTTTGAGAACAGAATGGATGAGGCGAGAAGAAGGAGATCTCCAATTCAGCCTCTTCCTTCTCCATCAAGTTTGATGGCCGAATACGTGTAGAAGAAGAATTTTGCACTCTTATCCAGGAAACCAGCCAGAAAAGACAACAGGATGTATCGATTGGGCAAACTTGCTCTAAGTTATTACACCTTCTGAGTAATCAATTCTGCAGCGTCCAGAGTTCTTAAACAGAAAAAAGCAGCCATAACTCTTAATATTCTCCCATAAGATCGCTGCAGAACCAGTGTTACTTTATCTGTCTTGTAAAGCATCTAGGATCATGCAGCTGAAGTGCTAGCTATGCTCCAAGACAGAGACATTGCTCACAGTTGAAAGCAGAAAGCAAAAGGCAGACAGATTCAGCAGCACTACAAACAAACAGATCTGCTTTAAGAGGATGATTACTTATTCCACTACTAATAGACACAATCTGAGCTGCCTTTGTTAACTTTGGTGGGATGACAGTTCTTGGAGAAAAGGCTTTAACTTTGTCACCTCTCAGTATCACAACTGAATGCTAAGAAGCTTTATTTAAAAGGCTTTTCAATAAAAGGCTCACTTCTTCTTTTTCTTCTTGGCCTTCTTTCAAATTCCACACTGATTTCTTCTCATCTTTTAACCGTTGGCTTCAAATAGTAAAACAGAAACCTGTGGAGATGATCCAAGGATTTAGGTACAATGTGTGTTATACTAAAGGATACATTCTTATGCTTTATGTTTAGGATGCGTATGATAGGAATGGGCCACCTATGTGCCACAGAGCCCTCTAGGACTTGTGGGAGAAAAACTTCCACCAGCCTTCACCAAAGATTTTATTTATTTTCTATTTTATTTATTTAGATCCCACCTTTATTATTTTTTACAAATTACTCAAGGCGGAGAACATATCCAACACATCTTCCTCCTCCTATTTTTCCCACAACAACAACCCTGTGAGGTTGGCTGAACTGAGAGAGAGAGTGTCTGGCCCAAGGTCACCCAGCTGGCTTTTAGGGCTAAGACCGAACTAGAACTCACAGTCTCCGGGTCTGATTCAGTGGCGGGTTCCCCGGTCTCTGCTGTTGTTGCCGGCATGTTTTTTTATTAGCTTTTCATGGTCTTCGCACATGTGCAGAACAATTTATGATGAACTGCGCGTGCACAGAAATGTGCGTCTGGCGCGCATGAGCAAAGCACCCGCAGAGTGAACCGGTACCAATGCCAGTAGGAACCCACCCCTCCATCATAACTGTGAATGGTCACTAAACGAGGATTAGCTGTGTTGCCTGGACTACTCTGGAAAGTTAGCATTCCTGGCAGAATGCTATAAAGGAGGCATGGTCTTGGTTCATTATAAGCAGTGGGGAACTCCACAAGAACAAATTATTAATAGTAGATCCCTAATGCAAGCATGAAGCTAAACATAGGAATCATAGCAAGAAACCATCAAGAAATTGACATTGTTAACAATTCCAGACAGAAGTTGCATGGGCAAAACCTTTGAAACACACTCTGAAGAATGTTTGTGCTAAGCCTGTAATTTCTGCCTGCAGACCTGGTAAGGAGTTCTTTGCAGCCAGCACCTAGTAAAAACATGTACACATATACACAGGTTAATTGCTTTTTTTCTTTTTTCTTTTTTTCTTTCTTTCACTTAGTCCTATTCAATTCTCAAAGGCTGCCTGGACAAATCCCTACCGTTTTCTTGGCAAGGTATTTCGGATATGGTTTGCATTGCCTGCTTCCTAGGGAAGAGAGAAAGCAATTTGGTCCAAGGTCATTCAGCTGGTTTTGTGTCTAAAGTGGGACTACAACTCACGGTCTCCTGGTTTCTAGGATAACACCTTCACCACTAATCAAACTGGCTCTCTAGAATTCAGTCTCCCAGTTTCTAACCTGGTGCCTTAACCACTACATCAAATTGGCTGTCTGCTATAACCCTGACATAATTGGTTTAACATGATTTCATCTATCCAAAATACTTCTTGGTTCAGTACATTGTGCGAATTCTGTCCAAAGCTAATATTTTCCTCCTGGCTTTTTTTAATGTAATCTACTTATAACATTTTCATCCACCTGGGAATATGCAGTGATCTCCAGCATTCGCAACTTAAAGTATCCTAGATTGTGTAGAGCACTGCCACCTCCAATCAATGTTATCCAAACCAGATCACTGGACCATCCACACAGATCACACAGTGGAGGGTCAGTCAGATATGATGGCCCACCAACACAGAAAATAGAATCACCCCTCCGCCTTCACTGTAAAGTAAGAAGATGTACGTACTATAAAGGCACACTTGTCTATGCAGGAAGCCACTGAAGCGGCTCCATAATTTATTTGAAGCTTCGCTATGCTGAATGATAAAACTGGAGATCTACACAGCTTTGCACTATCTGCCTGCCCAACATGAAATTCTTAAATGTGAGAAGACTACAGGTAGTCTTCAACATACAACCGTTTGTTTAGTGACTGTTCAAAGTTACAATGCACTGAAAAAAGTGACTTATGACCAGTTTTCACACTTACGACTGTTGTAGCATTCCCATGGTCATGTGATCAAAATTCAGAATGCTTGGCAAGTGATTCATATTTATGACAGTTGCAGCATCCCAAGTGATCACTTTTTGCAACCTTCGGACAAGCAAAGTCAATGGGCAAGCCAGATTCACTTAACAACAGTTTGACTAATTTAACAACTACAATGATTCACTTAGCAATTGTGTGAAGAAAGGTTGTAAAATGGGGCAAATGGTCTTTTAACTTATCAACAGAAATTTTGGGCTCAATTGTGGACATAAGTCAAGGATGATCTGCATTAGAGAGGAGAAAAGGTAGGGGAAGGTGATAATTCAATTTCACAAACATGATTGCTCTTGATACACAGGAATCTAAAGTACAGTAAATATTCAAGGTCCTTTGGAAAGATGAATCTACCCAGTTTCCTTTCTCCAAGACTTACTTCAATAAGAAACTCTGCTTCCCATTTATGATTAAACTAAAAAGCATTATATTTTATTTAAAAAGCAATTCTTCATTCTCCTTATTTCCAGATAAATGCATATTTACTTGTTGCCTCTCCTTAGAGTAAATCTTACTGAAGTTTTTTTTTAAAAAAAACGAAGTTTTATTGATTTTTTTTAAAAAAATAATAAGGAAAGGGGTATTGGAATAGGTTACATAATTTTGACGGTTACAATGTGTGAAGGGTATCCCCCCCCCCCCCCGTACTCATAGTATTCATTTAAACAAGTAGTTCAATATTACATAGTGATAGTTGGTCAGCATATAAATTCATATAAAAATTTCAATCAATTTATATAAAGCTGATTTCCTTATTCATTTTTGTGATCTGAGTTTTCTTGGTATTGCCCCCTCTCCCCCCGGCGGCAGAGCTCCTGCCCCTCCCGTGTCCTGTGTGTCGGGTGTAGGATCGTCAGGTATATCTAGGAGTGCTTTATTTTTTTCCATAAAGGCCTGTGCCTCTATGGTTGTGGTAATTCTAGCTCTAGTGTCCTCCCAGAAAATTAACATACCTTCAGGCATCAACCATCTAAACCACACCCCTTTCTGGTAAAGTTTCTTCGCTAATTGCGAATAATTTTTTCTTTTCTCTCTGACTTTCTTAGGGATCTGTTTCAGAATGGTTATTTCTCTATCTTGATATTTCAACACTTGCCCTCTTTGTGCACTCAGAATCTCATCTCTTGTGGTCTTTCTGAGAAATTTAACATGTACCTCCCTGGGAACATTGTGTGTTCTAGCATATGCTGAGTTTACTCTATAAACCAGATCCAGTTCCCACCCCATCTGTTGTTTTTCTTTCTGTATGTAATCAACCAAGATGTTTGTCATGATGTCCCTTAAATCTTCATCATCTGCCTCCACTATGTTTTGGAACCTGAGAAAAAAGGACATTCTTTCAAATTCTGTTTTCATTTGGTGGATTTCAATCTCCTGATTCCCCTTCTGCACCCCCGCACTTCCCCCCTCATCTCAGCCATCCCTCCCTCCAAAAGATCCAGTCTCTGTGTATTTTTACTGGCCTGGTCTTGATTCGCTTTCAGCTGCTCTCTCATTTCCTTTATTTCACTTTTTATGTCCTCCTGTCCCTTTAAGATTTGTTGAAACATCTGTTGAAAGTCCGTCTCAGCAGGTTTGGGCTGGATGAATGATGATAATGTTTGTTGACCGCTCGGACTTGAAGCTGTAGATGTGGGGGCGGAGACAGCAAAGCCCGGCTTCCCCGGGGGTGGTCTCTTAGGTGGCATTGTATTGAGCAGTAAAAGTTCAAAGTCAATACAGAGAGGAAATTAAGGAGGGGAACCGCCGAGAGAGTTCAGAAGGCTAGGAGTCCAAGCAGAAAGGAAATATTCTAATCACTTCTGGCAGTAGAGTAAAAGAAAAAGTCCTTTGTTCCAGGGAGATGCAGTTCAATGGGAGATTTGTCTGAGTGTCACAGAGGACAAAGACAGGAAGCCTGAACTTCTATAGGTGGAGTCAATTTTCAATGTTTATAAAGACAACGAAAGTGTGCCATCTTGCCCTGCCAGCTTCGGGGTTTAGAGGCATAATAAAAAGTTTCCAAAACTTCCAAAGTTTTCAGATCTTCACCTCATTTATGAAGTTAAAGTCCAAAATCAGCCTTTGTTATGGGCGTGAAATCATTCATTGGCTCTCTCCCTTCCTCCTCCACTGGGGCCGAGAGCAAAAGGTTTTAAAGCCGCCTGTCCGAGGGGGGGGAATCCCCCTCCCTCCAGTCACACCTCTCCAGCCAAGTTGAAAACAACTTTAAAAACAGCTGACAATTTTTCCTTTCCTTTTCTTACTAACAAGCAAGGGAACGGGGGGGGGGGGAGTTTCCGCCTCACCACACAGCAACCGCGTCCTTCAAATCGCACGTTCTTCCAGCTGCCTTCTCCCGAAGACGCCGCAGCGCCTCCCCATCATGCCTCCCGGTGCCTAGGGCGATGCGGGCCCCCCCCCGGCTGCTACCGACTCAGGGGATCCCCTGCCATGCCGCCCCTTTGGCAGGAGCCTCTACAGGGCGTCCTGTGCCCCCCAAATGGTGGGGGCCACCAGAAGAGCGCGGGGCGAGCAGAGCCTGCCCGTCGGGTCAGCAGCCGGAACCGGAAGTCCAATCTTACTGAAGTTAATAAGGTACAGAGCAATATAGAGAATATGAAATGATTCTGTCTGTTTTCTGTGGCTGTCTGTGGTCTCTGGAATAACAGTCCTTGAAGCTTTGCTTCCCTTCAGAAAAGTAATATAGATATGAGTCAATACTGTCTTCTTCCACAATGCTTTTGACTTTCCTGTGTACTCTTTAGTCTTGACATGATCTGATGAATTCAGAGATCAGCTATGGTTGGTTGTCTACTGCCACTTGTCTACTGTCCCGTGACATTTTGCAAATGTTCCAGGGTCTTTGACATTGCTTTTAAGCAATCTTTTCAGTTTCCCCAACGCCCCAGTGTGTTGCAGCTACAAACAAAATAACTGTCTCTTGCAAGCAGAAGCAAGAGGAGGGGAAAAATCACCACCAACAGACAGTTGACATGTGTTCCCTTAGGCACATTTCATTAAATATATATTTTATTTACAAATGTCATGCTCAATGATAGCTAATACATTTCCTAGGATGCTTCCTGTGGTTAATGGTGATTAAAGGCAGGAAGCCAAGAGAGGGTTGTGAAGGGGAGGACAAAGGTTTATTATAATAGATGGTGGTGCTATAAACACCACCAACCTCTCCGGATAGCTTGAAAATCGACATGAGCGAATGCCCCGAAAACCCTCACATTTTATTAACAAGGTTGTTGCTTTAAATAAGAAAGCATTTACTTCTAGAATGAAGAACAGTTTGGTGACAAAGGATACTACTTTGCATTCCAGATGCAGCTTTAACATCTGTCTTTCCTAAAAGTCCTCACTTAAAATAATGGGATAGAAATACAGAATTACAGAAATGTTTCCCCCCTGTTTTTAAAGGTTAAATTGTTTAATAAAAATATTTTATAAAATAATGGGATAGAAGCAAAGAAAGACAGGCTTTTTATTGAGAGCTTTCCCATTCCAGAGTTCCTTGCACACCTCCAGAACCTCAGCAAAGAAAGAAAGCAGGAAGATTACTGCTGAGAATAGTTCAGGGATGAAGCCAGATTAGCTCTCCAGAGAAGTTTCTGGGATGTATTTGTTGCATTAACTAATTTTGCTAAACCAAAACAATTTTGTTTAACCATAATATATTGATCAAGGTGCAAATAAATTTAATTCCTTTCATGTTAATTAAAATGTTATGAAATTGGCTAAATGCCAATGTTTAGAGCCGTGGTAGTGCGGTGGTTAGAGTACAGTATTGCAGGCTGACTCTGCCCACAGCCAGGAGTTCAATCCCTACCACTTCAAGGTTGACTCAGCTTTCATCCTTCTGAGGTGCGTAAAGGGAGGATCTCGATTTTGAGGGGGGGCAATATGCTGACATTGTAAACAGCTCAGAGAATACTGTTAAAACACTATGGAATCAGAGGTGGGTTGCTCCCAGTTGAGCCCTGATCAGTCAAATTGGTAATAGTGGTGGCAGGAGGCTGCATATGTGCAGAAGCAT
Organism: Natrix helvetica; assembly: GCF_964273705.1. Taxonomy (NCBI): domain Eukaryota; kingdom Metazoa; phylum Chordata; class Lepidosauria; order Squamata; family Natricidae; genus Natrix; species Natrix helvetica. Next base: position 148,788,383 of record NC_138552.1, read on the forward strand.
TGCACACACGTGGGAGAGCTCCTGAACCGGTAGTAAGAAAATTGGCAATCCACCATTGTATGGAATGGTATATACCTTAAATAGCTATTGCTATTTAAAAGGCTGAATCATGGCAATTGGATCAAAATTTATTAATCCAAGACATTTTATTGAGTCTTCTGTGAGATATTGTAATACATTTTGGGGAGAAACCACTGAAGTTGGTGTGGCAAGAGTTGGTATATTCCAATGACTCTCTAAACTTATTATTATTTTTTGATAAAATTGTTTGGATGATCCATGAAACATCTCAGATTAATAAATTTTTATCCAGTTGCCATGATTCAACTTTTTAGTTACCTTTGGCCTGAATGATTGAGCTTTCTTTGACATGCTATTTCTATTCCTGTTATTATTCTTTATGTAATGCATAATTTTCCCCTTTTGCCACATTCAAAATCACAATAGAGTGTCAACTTTGGGTACTTAGTGGCTAGACACCCAGTGTTTGGTGGGGATTGTCCAAACTCATGGATTACAAACCCTACTAATTAAGCTTGTATATCAGTTGTGTTAGGGATGTAACCCTAGGCTTGGCTTGGCAATGTATATAAGCCATGATTGTAAAAATGTATCTGTTACTTTAAATGTTTAAGAGATGTAGTTGGTTTGTTACCTCAAGCAGCTATAAGAGGGAGCCAGAATGGCTGTTAGCTCTCTGTTTTGTTAGATGCTGATCGTGGATACTGTTGATACTGCTCGTGAGTTACTGAGTCTTGCTACTGTTAGCTACTTTGTGTGTTAAACTGAGAATTTTGATAACTGAATTACTGAACTGTGTATGACTTGGACTGTTAACTGGACTCTGAATACCTCTATATTTCTACATAGTAAACTACTATATTTTTATACTATTCAGTGTCTCTGTATGCTGGTTTGTGCATGTTATTCCATATCACTCTCATTACGCTTCTCTGCATACTCGCTCTCCCAACGGGGAGCTTAATTACTTAACACTGGTTATGGGCCCAGCGTACCCTGTGTACCCAGAGTATACCAGACGTAGCTAAAAAGAGAGTTGGTGTTGATACGCATTGCCGTATACAGATAGCTGTTTAGTTTATAAGTGTTTACTATTATGGAGAAGATGGCACACGCACCATTAGCAAATCTATCACTGATAACCTGGTTGGATGGAACAAACTATGTTTCCTGGTCTATGAAGTGCAGTTTACTCCTGCATACTGAAGGATTGTGGGATGCTGTGCAGAATCCATCGGACGTGACTTCCTGGGATCCAGATGACGAGGAGGATGCCAAGAAGATAGCAGAGTTTCAAAGATGCAACGAACGAGCATTGTTTATAATTGGTCTAACGTTGTATGACCAACAATTAGTTCATATTCGTGGGGAGAATTCTGCAGCAAGATGTTGGGAGAATTTGAAGAAGATACATGTACGTGATACTGTAGGTGCACATATACATCTTACCCGCAAACTGTTTAGGGCACGTCTTCTGAAGGGTGGAGATATGTTAGCACATTTAAACTTTATGAAAGGAGTTTTCCAAGAGCTACATGAAAAGGAACTTATTTTCTCAGTGCTACATCAAGTTTACATCATTCTGTCATCACTGGATGAGAGTTATGATGATTTTGTATCGTCCCTCGAGGTCCTAACCCGAAATGAACTAACATTGTCTGACATAACTGCACGACTGTTGGAAGAGTCCAGAAGAAGGTTGGAAAGAGAGCAACTGAGAGAGAAACCACCACAACATGAAAAGTCACCTTCAACTGCCTATACTGTTAGAAAATGTTTTTCTTGTGGGGCAAAGGGGCATATAGCTAGATTCTGTAAAAATGCTAAACGACAGAATACTAGAAAGGCTAAGAAAAATGATAATGTCAACTTTGGTATGTCTACTTTGACTATCTCTAGAAATGCACCAATAAGCCATGATCCATGGGTTGTTGATAGTGGAGCATCACAGTGCATTACTAGAAATAAGAATTGTTTTATAAAAATGTCTGCCAGCAAACAACATGTATCTTTGGCTAATGGATGGAGGGTGAAAGCATCTGGTGAAGGTATGGCAAGGTGTTCATTCGTAAATGAGCATTTATCCATGTTGTATATACCTAAACTTAAATTTAATTTATTATCAGTAAGAGCTCTAGTTAAGATTGGCTATGTAGTAACCTTTAGGGGAGATAAATGTCTCATAGAGAAAGCAGGTAAAATGGTTACTGCTAATTTAAAGAATGGTTTGTATGTAATGCCTGATGAAAGTGTAGTTATTCTGTGTATACAAATGCTAAATAGCATGATGAATGCATACATCTGTTACATAGGCGTATGGGGCACATTAATTTCAAGACGCTGCAACAAAGTTGTCAGAGGGAGTGAAATTAAAACCTTGCAGTAAGTATTTAAATTGTAATGTATGTAGTAAGGAAAAGAGCAAGGTTACTCCAGCAAACAGACTTAATGGGTTTAAAACGAAGGAATTTTTAGAAGTTTTTTTTCTGATCTAATTGGATCTATAAAACCCAGTTTGGGAGGTGCCTGTTATGTTTTGAGTATCATGGATCATTACTCAAGATATGGTTTCTGCTACTTATTGAAAGACAAGACAGAAACATTTCAACAATTTTTTAATTGGTTGAGATTTGCGGAAAGAAAGATAAAAGCCAAGGTTATAACTGTAGTTACTGATAATGGGACGGAGTTTACAAATTATAAGTTCCAAACTATGTTAAAAACAGCTGGTATTGAGCATAAACGTTCTGCTCCTTATAGACCTCAACACAATGCATGTGTGGAAAGGAGGGGGCAAACGTTACAGGCTATGACTAGAACCATGTTAGCCGATTCAGAATTACCTGAAACATTATGGGGTGAAGCCATGATGTGTGCTAATCATTTACTGAACAATGTTGTAAATGCTTCTACTGGAGAGGTATCATTTACTCGTTGGCATGGTAGGAAAACTGATTTGAGGTACTTGCACACATTTGGAGTTCCTGCATGGGTGCATATTCCTGCACAGATCAAATTAAAGAGACAAACTCATGCAAGGCAGTTAATATTTGTAGGTTATGACTCAAATCATAGATCTTATAGGTTCTGGGAATGTGGGACAATTAAGATCTATCACAGTGCTAATGCAAAGTTTCTGGAGCATGTTGGTTGGAACAATCTAGAAACTAATGATGAGGTAGTAATTGAAACCCGAGTAGATCAAAACAATGAATCAGGAATACCAGAAACGAGTGATGAAGGGAAGGAGTCTACTCAGGAGGAGGAATTGATAAAGCAGGAGGACGTTCAGTATAGTCCACCTATAAGCCCTGAGTTACCCAGAAGGTCAACCCGTGTAACGCAGCCACCTGATAGGTATCAGGCATCTGTTGCATGTAAGGTGGATAAGGTACCTGCTGCATTAAATGAACTGACTACGTATCCAACTGAGGATAAAAAAGTAGGGCAAGCTGCAATGAATAGAGAGTGTAAGTCATTGCAGGATTTGGGAGTGCTTGACAAGACTGATTTACCTTCAAGTAAATATGCAAGGGGACGCAAACTGGTATATAAGTGTGAAACTGGAGTGAATGGGAATTATGTAAACCATTATGGATGGAAATTATGTAAACCCCGATGAGTTAGATGATGTTGATATAAAAGGTTCTATGTTTGATAAGGGATGCATTATGCAATGTATCTTGAACCTACATTATGTAGAATAGAATAGAATAGAATAGAATAGAATAGAATAGAATAGAAATTTAATTTGTTAGCCGCACCCTCTCCGCAAGGGACTCGGGGCAGCGTACAATAAAATATACATACATACATATAAACATAAAAATACACACATATACATACATATACATACATGCATGGAGGAGGTAATAATTAAAAATACATTACATTAATAATAATAAAAATTAAATTAGTCATTAAAATACCCCGAAATAATAATACAATTTAAAAAGGACTGTCAGGATGAAAAGGATAAACTACGGTTGAGCCAGGCCAGACAGTTGAAAGAGGTGGGTCTTGAGCTTTACACGGAAGGAGCGGAGATCGGAAGTAATCCTGATATCAAGGGGGAGGTCATTCCACAGGGCTGGGCCCATCACAGAGAAGGCCCTGCTCCTGGGTGTCGCCCCCCGACACTGTTTAGCGGACGGCACCCGGAGAAGTCCCTCTCTGTGTGAGTGGATTGGTCGTAGGGATGTATGGGGCAGGATGCGATCCCGCAAGTAACTAGGTCCTGTGCCATGGAGCGCTTTAAAGATCATAATCAGAACCTTGAAATGCACCCGATAGACCACAGGAAGCCAGTGCAGCTCGCGCAGGAGAGGTGTTACATGGGAGTACCTAGTCCTCCCCATAATCACCCGCGCGGCCGCATTCTGGACCAACTGTAGTCTCCGAGTGCATCTCAAGGGAAGCCCCATGTAGAGAGCATTGCAGTAGTCCAGGCGAGACGTACACAATACAGGTGTACTGTATTGTGTGTTAAAGAAAAACATAAATCATTATTGTGATGATTATGGATTTAGAATGTGAAGTTGTGTGTAAATACATTGACAACCCAAAAGGGGAGAGTGTTAGGGATGTAACCCTAGGCTTGGCTTGGCAATGTATATAAGCCATGATTGTAACAAATGTATCTGTTACTTTAAGTGTTTAAGAGATATAATTGGTTTGTTACCTCAAGCAGCTATAAGAGGGAGCCAGAATGGCTGTTAGCTCTCTGTTTTGTTAGATGCTGATCGTGGATACTGTTGATACTGCTCGTGAGTTACTGAGTCTTGCTACTGTTAGCTACTTTGTGTGTTAAACTGAGAATTTTGATAACTGAATTACTGAACCGTGTATGACTTGGACTGTTAACCGGACTCTGAATACCTTTATATTTCTACATAGTAAACTACTATATTTTTATACTATTCAGTGTCTCTATATGCTGGTTTGTGCGTGTTATTCCTGTTAGATATTAGCATAAACTGCTGTAGTCTCCACTCAGGTCCGCCACTAGGGCGGGAACAAGGGGTTGTTCTGATTGGACGGGAGGTCTGCCAGATCCCTATAAAAGGGGAGCTACTCGACCCCATGGCAAGCTGGATCACTACTACTACTAAATAAAGAGCTGTTGTTGTCACTATCATCTGGAGTCTATTCTCTCGTTGCCCAAATCTAACAATTCCATATCACTCTCATTACGCTTCTCTGCATACTCGCTCTCCCAACGGGGAGCTTAATTACTTAACAAGTTGCTAAAGCAAAGCAAAGCAAATCATAGTAATTAGAACCAAAGCCCTGGCATCAGTTTGCTCAGTCCATATTCAAATACCAATAGTTTGTACCAGCTAAAGAAAGTATAGAGGGCAAAACTTACAGGTTCTTGAACATTTGCAGAAAAAATATATATAAAAGTTCATAGGGTTATCTGTGTTGAGGAAGAGAGCTTGTTATAAATATAGCATCATTTCCCTTCCTACTCACTATGTGAAAGATATACCATATTTTTCAGAGTATAAGACGCACCTTTTCCCCCTAAAAGAGCATGGAAATGTTGATGCATCTTATACACCAAATACAGCCATTTTTTGCCTCCCAAAGCCCCACACCCGCATCCCATTTTTGCAGAAAATGGCTGAAAAACGAGCCATTTTTCACAAAACAGAGGCATTTTTGCCTTCCTCCAGCCCCCAGAAACACTCTGCAGGCTTCAGCAGGGCTGGGGGAAGTGGAAAATGCCCCTATTTTGTGAAAAATGGTCCGTTTTTCACAACAATTGGGGCATTTTTGCCTTCCCCCAAACCTGCTGAAGCCTGCAGAATGCTCCTGGGGGGCCGGGGAGAACAAAAACTTTTTTTCTTACTTACCTCTTCAAAATCTTGGTGCTTCTTATACCCCAGTGCATCTTATAGTCCCAAAAATATGGTATCTCTTCTTTCCAGAGGAAGGAAATGGTTGTAAATCTCTCATCTATCCACTAGTATTCAATACACCCATTTCGTATCTATGTGCAGTTAATCATTCCGTCTTCTGAGTGTTAACCCAGTTTTAGATGCATGGAAATATTTCCCCCCTCCCCCAGTTTGACTTCATTTACCTCAAGCTGAATTTACCAGGGGGGAAAAAAGAAACAAAAATGGCTTGGAGTTGAGTTGCTTGCAATCCCAGAGTGACTTTCTGTCTTGCCCTTCTGCTTACCTTTTCACAGAGGCCTCCCAGGAATTTCATCAGCCACCTGGCAAAAATTGTTTCTAGGAATCACAAGATCACATCCTCCGCTTCTAAGTGTTTCGGTAGCATTGTATAATTTAATCTAAATTGTTGTAAAGCAGGGGTGTCAAATTCAAGGCCCGGGGGCAGGATTCGGCCCACGGGGTGTTTAGATCTGGCCCGTGGGGCTACCCTGATAATAGGGAAGGACCGGCCCACGGTGCCTCTGTCAGTGATGGTGGAGGTCGTGAGGACCGCAAGCAGCCCTCCCAAGCTCTGATTTCACTGGCAGAGGGTTGCAGGAGGCCGTCGCAGGTAAAAACGGAACTTCTGGAGCCTGTTTTCGCTTGCAGAGTGCTTGGGCCACCACAGACGCCCCTGACACAAGTGATGTGTCATGGTCCCCCTGTCTATGGCCCCCCTGCCCTCCCTGGACCCCCTGAGGTCAAACACAATGTTGATGTGGCCTCAATGAAATTGAGTTTGACCTCCTGGTATAAAGGAACAAAGAGATGACCTCAGAAGGGAGGAACCTTAAGGGAGGTGAAACAGCAACTTAGTCCTGGGAAAATGAGAAACAAGCTGAAAATACAGGTAATCCTTGACTTACGACCACAGTTGAGCCCAACATTTTTGTTGCTAAATGAGACATTTATTAAGTGAGTCTTGCCCTATTTTACAACCTTTCTTGCCACCGTTGTTAAGTGAATCACTGCAGTTGTTAAATTAGTCACACGGTTGCTAAGTGAATCTGGCTTCCCCGTTGTCAGAAGGTCACAAAAGGTGATCACATGATCCCCGGGACACTGCAACCATCACAAATATGAGTCAATTATCAAGCATGTGAGTAAATCACATGACCATGGGGATGCTACAATGGTCATAAGTGTGAAAAATGGTCGTAAATCACTTTTTTCAGTGTCATTGTAACTTTGAATGGTCGTTAAGTGAACTGTGGTGAGTCAAGGCCTACCTGTAACAACATTGTGATTCTGTTTGGCATAAGGTGATGCAAAAGAAACTTTGACAGGCTTTCAAGACCCTACACAAATAAAGTAGCATTCCTGTAATCCCTGCAGTGTCTGTTTCATGACCTCGTGTACATCAAAAGTCTGACAACAATCTTGAGTTTCCATTTCAGCTCCCTTAGCAGCTCTTGTTTTCAAAGGTCAGCTTTACATTCCTTTAAAACTTGAGAGTTTCGTCTTTAAAAAAAGAGAATATGTTCTCTTTTAACTCAGAGAACATGTGGAATACCAGATGTTTTTTGGCTCCAACTCCCACCAGAGATAGTCAGCATACCTCATAAGGGATCATGAGAGTTACAAATCAATGACATTTTCAGGGTCATATCTTCCCCACCCCTGCCTATACAAAGAATTTACTTTAGTAGGCTCTTTATATGATTCCCCATAGAGTTCGTGACAGAAGCAAAATCTTCAGTTGCTTGCCTGGCCATCTTGCGATGTCCGGTTACCTCTTGTCATATACTACACATCAAGTCTCAGGAAGCAGAAATGTCCACCTGGATTATGTATCCTGCAGTGCACAGAAATCTACGTCAGCATCTACAAGCTTATTTCTTCAGAGGAGCAGAATTTATTCCTGCTGCAAAAAGAGCCAGTCTGGTCTAGTGGTTAAGGCACCAAGGGTAAAAAGCAGGGGACCGTGAATTCTACTCCCTTCTTAGCCGTGAAAGCCAACTGGGTGACCTTGAGTCTATCATCTTCTTTCAGGCCAATTCCCCTCACAGGGTTATTGTTATGGGGGAAATAGAGGGAGGAAGGAATATTGGGTATGTTTGCCGCCTTGAGCTGTGTATTAAAAAAATAAAGGCAGAAATAAATAAAAGAAAAGAAAATATTGTTTGTAGCTAAATTGAGCACAGCTACTGTATGGGGCTAAATTAAGAACATATAATAGCACAATCACCTTACAAAGGATTAAAACAAAATTTCTAAGAAGTATCTTCCAGATTACTAGCTGTATTCCAAATGCAATACTTTGACAGGAATCAGTGAACTTGAATCTAAACTATGGATAAATAAGTTTACTTATTGGTTAAAAAGTGCACCAGAAACCTAATGGATTGCCCCATCTAATATTGGCAGACAACTATAAATCTCCCTTGGAGAAACTGAGCTTCTATGGTTTCTCCAGAAACGCAATCTTAACCTTAAAGTCAGATCATATTCTGGCTGAGGCTTCCCAAGAGCATGAAGCAAACTCCTTGTCCCGATAAAAACCCTTTTTATTAATTTACTTTGAATTCTGCTCATTCACATCCAGCAAAGTCTTTCAAGGGAGGATTTACAGTCACAGACCTTATCTGACTTGGAGAGCTGACATGCCAATATCTGTAAAACTTGGCAAGGAGTCTCAGAGAGTCACGAACCAATTAAGCAAACTAATTGTCTCCTGCAAACTCCACTCCCCTTTCGCTCCCCTTTTATTTCCTCTGGGAGGTGCCATTCATCATCCACCTGTGGCCTTACTCCCAAGTTGACCCCAGTTCTTTAGCTATTCCCTTCGTCTGGCCACTCTGCACATGCGCACACTAGGAACAGGCTCCAGCTGTTCGTCTGCCTCTGAAGGCAGCGGATAACTGGCATACAGCTCTGGCCCCCTCTCAGCCTCTGACACAGAGCCCTCATCAGAGCCTTCCTCAGACTCCAGGACTGGCCCATGTTCCTCCTCAACTCCCTCCAAATCTGCTGCCAGCTCTGGCCACAAGAGGCAAAGGATCTCAGATATAGTAGGTCAAACAGAAATTGCAGCCTTCCCTTATAATATAATTGCAAAAAAAACAAATATTTTAGTACCTAAATCAGCCTAACATTTATACCATATCAAGTTTCCAAATTCAGGAGAGCTTTATTGCTTATTCTTCCCACAGCTGTCCTAGAAGGGAAATACTGTATAGGAAAATGCTGTATGAAATCCCATTCTGCCCCTACGATATGGGTGTCATAGAAACCACAGTCCATGTTCTTCGGTATTGCCAGTTCTACAGGGACCTTTGCTACCAGTTAATTACCCTTCTTTTATTTAAATTCCTGGAGCGCTCTGATAACTTTTAGTTGCACAATTTGATTGATAGGCAATCATGATAAATTTATTTCTCCAATAGCAACAAAATTGTGCCGCATTATAGACAAACTTCACCTGCAAATGATTGTTAATAGGGGATACATTTGTTTTGTTCATTTTATTGAATGTACTTTTATTGGTCAGTAACAGAAATAAAATCAATCAATCACCCTCCCTCCCTCTCTCTCTCTCTCTCTCTACACGTCTTATGGCAAATGCAGTAGAGGCCATGAACTGCTTAAAAGGCCTTCCCTCCACATTTTGGGGGAACAGGGGCTGGAAGCTGGCGTAAATTCAATCAGCAAGCACCAGACAAAAGGAACAGAATGGAATTTCCAATTCATTTGGCCAAGGAATAAACTGAGGCAGAACAGAAAAGTCAGAGGCCCACTATCCACAAACTGCTTCCCCAAATCTGACTCTGGTGTTTCTTTTCCACTCAAACCCCAAAGAAGCCTAACCCTACCCATAGCTGGAGTTTACATTCTTTCAGGGGTTTGCCATATGTGTTGCCTAGGAACTAAACCAAAGCAGAAAGTCCTAGGTAGAATGTTTCCTCCCAACCAGGATTTTCCCATGCGTTGGTGTGCAGGTGGTCCTCAACTTACAACTGGTTTCTTAGCGACCCACTTGATGTTACGACAGTTCCACTGAAAAGGTATTTACAACCCAGTTACAAAGGTCTAATGGCTGGCTCCCCATCCCTGTGCGGGTCACATGACTGCATTTCAGGCACGTGGGAAGTGAACCTGCATTTGGGGCCATTTGCAACATCCTGCGGTCATGTGACCACATTTTACTTACAATATATACTTCCGTTTTCATCAAAAATGCCTCATATTGAACAGTGTGTTTAACCACTACTGATTCACTTAATGACCAAGGTGTTTCATATGCCAAAAAAGACATAAAATTAGGGTAGCTTTGTGATTGTCATGATTTACAACTGTAACTGCCAGACTTCATTCAAGTCGTAAGTCAAGGACTATCTGTACTTGATTCCTTTTCCCCACTCATACCCTGAGTTTATTAGATGCAAAAAAAAATATTTTTTTGATTGAGCATTTTTTTCACGTGGATTCTTTTATTTGATCTTTCAAATCTTAACTCTCATTCTGGATCGTGTTTTAAGCAAGTGTCAGCAGCCCCGCCTGAATTTGAGACCACTTCAGGTGCCTTGGGGTTATTTTAAATAACGCTTTTGGATTGTGCAGTGTAATCTTTATTTGTCCAAAAAATAAAACAGGATTTGTGAAACAAAGAATAGACAAAAGGAATCACATTTTTACTGCTCTTCTTTGGAAATTCAGATTCCAGCCAGAAACTTAAGAATTATCCCTGTAAAGTCTTAAGATATTATCTTTGCCCACAAGGTGGATTTTTGTAAATCCATGTCATATATAGCTGAAATGTTTAGTTCTCATAAAAATGTTTAATTTTGTTGTTCTGCCTAATGTCTCAATAATTGTAGGGAATGTCTTATGAGATCTTTTTCATAATCTACCCATTTTTATTGTTTGTTGTTGTTGTTGTTAGTTGCGAAGTTGTGCCCGACACATCGTGACCCCATGGACAATGTTTCTCCAGGCCTTCCTGTCCTCTACCATCCTCAAGTCCATTTAAGTTCACGCCAACTGCTTCAGTGACTCCATCCAGCTACTTCATTCTATGTGGTCCACTTCTTCCTTTGCCCTCAATCTTTCCCAGCATTAGGGTCTTCTCCAGTGAATCCTTCCTTCTCACTAGGTGGCCAAAGTATTTGAGCTTCATCTTCAGGATCTGGCCTTCTAAAGAGCAGTCAGGGTTGATTTCCTCTAGGACTGAAGTCTTCTCCAACATCGTAGTTCAAAGGCCTCAATTCTTTGGCACTCAGCCTTTCTTATGGTCCAACTTTCACAGCCATTGCAACTGGGAAAGCCATAGCCTTGACTATATTCACTTTTGTTGGCAGGGTGTCTCTGCTTTTTAGTATGCTGTCTAGATTTGCCATAGCTTTCTTTCCCAGGAACAAGCGTCTTTTAATTTCTTGGCTACAGTCCCCATCTGTGGTGATCTTGGAGCCCAGGAAAACAAAATCTGTCACTACCTCCATTTCTTCCCCATCTATTTGCCAGGAATTGAGATGGTCGGATGATTGTTTTGATTGTTAGGTCTCTATATTCTACAATCTTTCCCATTCTTTTTCTTTGATTTTGCAGTCCTTGCAAAAGGAAAAGTACTCTTTTCTTTTCAGTTATTATTACATCTGATGTTCTAGGTAGCAAATCAGAATCATATGCAAAAGTTTTATGCCAGTGAATTATATTGGTTACTCTGACATGACACTGTCTGAGCAATTTTGTTGCATCCACTAATTATATGATCCTTGATTTGTAATTGTTTGCAACACTGGTTCTTAAGCTGTAAAAAATAATTCTTTTTTCCCCTCTGATTTTGCGCCAATTTGTAACCATTATCAATTTCTGGTCTTATCCGCCTTATTTTCAGTTTCTTTTATGTAGTGGCTTACTTTTCCAATTTTCTAAACAATTTTCCAACCATTCACTTTTATATTCTACAGAACTATATTCTCTAGTTGCTTCTACAACTTTCAGGATGTTTTCTTTGTAAAGTCCAATCTATTTATTTTCTGCATTGCTTGCCTTGATGTAGTCATTTAATCTATGCTTTTCTTCTTCTGCTATTTATTTTATCCTCAGGAAATCATGGGCTCCACTTTTATATACTTAGATGATCAATATCACTTTGTGAATGCATTGCAAGGTATACTGTCATCAGTTTTTAGGTCTTTTGATTCCGTTGTAAAATTGCAGGCTGTGTCCAGTTTACTTTATTAATAGTACTGTTAGATCTGGGCAACGAGAGACAGACTGCGGACACGAAGTGACTTAACAGCTCTTTATTAGTAATAATAGTGATCCAGCTTGTTTGGTAGTCGGAGGGTTCCCCTTTTATAGGGATTGGGCACGCCCCTCGACCAATCAGAGGGATACCTGTTTCCCGCTGTAGGAGCGGACCAGAGGGAAGACTTATCCCGATATATGTTAATATCTAACACCCCTCCCCTCCTAGATGGGACGTTGCGGTAGGTAACATAATCTTTTAGGTAGGTGGGTGTTTGTCTTGCTCGGGAGGAACGTCGTAGTTCGGGTTGGCTTGAAGTGGTTGCAGGACTGGGTGCGGGTTGGTTTGAAGTAGTTGCAGGATCGGGTGCTTTTTCTATTTCCCGTTCTGGAGGTCTTGTGCCTTCGTTGCTCGGGCGTTCAGGAGTTTGTTCGGCTGCGCTGTCTGGGGGTTTCTCTGTTACGTGTGTGTAGTCTTGTTCCACGCTTGGCTCGCCGGCGTCGTTGTTTCCTATGCTGGGGTTTTCTTGTGGCTGACTTTCCGTAGACAGGAAACTTTCGTCTTCATTTCTAAGGTTGGAGTGTGCTAGGCGACCCCGCAGTTGATCGATGTGCCTTTTCCAATTCCGCCCATCTTCTAGCTCTAGCAAATACGATCGTGGGCCCGTGATGCCTATGACCTTTGCCGGCATCCATAATGTTCCCCCCGTGTAGTTGTGAGCGTATACTGAATCCCCTACTCTGAAAGACCGGATCTTACTTGTAGAGTCTGGGGGAGCCGTGGCAGAGTAATTCGGATGGAGCCGGTCTAGGTGAGATCGTAGGCGACGGCCCATGAGTAGTTCAGCGGGGCTCCTACCCGTCGTTGCGCTCGGGGTAATGTGTTGAATGAGGAGGTAATGGTCAATGCGTGTTTGCCAATCACCTGGACCCATCCTGGCGAGGGCCTCTTTTGCGAATCGCACCATTCTCTCCGCCTGTCCGTTTGATGCTGGGTGGAATGGCGCGATGAGGGCATGCCGGATTCCCAACCCTGCTAAAAATGTTTCAAAGTGCATGGCCGTGAATTGGGGCCCGTTATCGGATACGAGGAGATCTGGCAGGCCATGGGTGGCGAAGAGTCGCCGTAGAACCTTTATGACTGCCTCTGCCGTGGTTGAAGTCATTAGGACTACATCTAGCCACTTTGAGTATGCATCCACAACTATAAGGAAAGTCTGACCTTGGAATGGCCCTGCGAAGTCGATGTGTATTCGCGACCAGGGTGCTTTGGGTTTCTCCCATTCTGTGGCGGGCGCTTCCGGGGGTGCTGGTCTCGATTCCTGGCATGGGTCACAAGTGGCCACCCACTCCTCTATTTCTTTGTCCATGTTTGGCCACCACACGTAACTTCTTGCTAACGCCTTCATTCTAACAATCCCCGGATGACCCATATGTAAAGCATCTAATACATTTTTACGTAAAGCATGCGGAATAACAACTCGATCCCCCCACAACAAACATCCTTGTAGTACTGAGAGCTCGTCCCGTTTCGACCAAAACATTTTGAATTCCGGGCCCACATTTCCCTTTGGCCACCCCCTCCAAACCCAAGTTTGAACTTGTTTTATTAAATTGTCTTTAGAGGAGAACCTTGCAACATCGTAGGAAGAAACCGGTCCCGAATCCAAACAGTCAATGAGCAATACCGGTACTTCTGGAGTGGGGTCTGGCAGAATGTCAGGTAATGGGCAACGGCTGAGTGCGTCTGCGTGTCCAAGAGTGGAGCCCGGTCGATGTATCAATTTGTATGAATATGCAGCCAGGAAAACAGTCCACCTGGTCATGCGAGGAGAAAGGGAGACCGGAGTGGGGCGGTTTCCCGCCAAAAGTCCCAACAGCGGTTTATGATCTGTGATCAGTTCAAAATCGCGGCCGTAGAGGTATTCATGGAAACGCTTTACTCCCGCGACGGCAGCCAGCGCTTCCCTGTCCATTTGGCTGTAATTTCTTTCGGCCGATGAAAGAGTTCTGGAGTAGAACGCGATGGGTGCTTCTTTTCCGTCGGGCATCCTGTGGCTGAGGACTGCTCCAACTCCGAAAGGTGATGCGTCGCAGGTCAATACCAGCGGTAGGGTCTGGCTGTATTGAACAAGCAATGAGTCAGTGGTGAGTAGACGCTTTACTCCGGCGAAAGCTGCAGCTTCGGATCGTCCCCATTTCCATGGTGCGTTCCTCTGGAGTAGACGGTGTAGTGGCTCAGCAACGGTCGCCTTCTGTCTCAGAAAAACGCTGTAGAAGTTAAGTAATCCGAGGAAGGCCTGCAACTCGGTCTGATTTCGTGGTGTGGGGGCGTCCTGGATCGCCTTAATTTTCTTTGAAGTGGGGTGTATTCCCTGACCATCGATTCTATAACCCAGGAATTCTACGCTAGGAACGTTAATTTGGCATTTTTCTTTTTTAAGGCGGAGACCCTTTTCTCTGATTCTGGCCAAAACAGATCTGACTCTTTTGTTTAATTGCTCCTCGTTTGCAGCTGACACCAAGATGTCGTCAAAATAGGGGACGACTCCTGGTATCCCTTGCAACAGTCGTTCCATGACGCTCTGGAACAATCCTGGGGCAATGCTAACGCCGAATTGTAGCCGGTTGCATTTGAATGCTCCTCTATGCGTCACTATCGTTTGGGCCTCCGCTGTGGCGCTATCAACTGGCAGTTGCTGGTAAGCTTGTGCCATGTCTAACTTTGCGAATACCTTTCCTGGCCCCAACGAGTGCAATAAGTGCTGTACTACTGGCACAGGATATGCGCTCTGTTGTAGCGCGACATTAATTGTGCACTTATAGTCCGCGCAGATGCGGACTGATCCGTCTGGCTTGACTGGGGTCACGATGGGCGTTTCCCAGCGCGCGTGATCTACCGGCTCAAGGATTCCTTGCTCCACTAACTTATCTATCTCTTTGTCTATTTTAGGGCGGAGTGCAAAAGGCACTCGTCTCGGTTTAAGTCGGATTGGCGCCACTTTAGGGTCTAAATTGAATGATATTGGTTTACCCACATACTTACCAAGACCGGGGCTGAACACATCCTCGAATTCCTTAAAAATCTGTTCAGCGCTGCTGTTTCTTACGGCGTTGATCCCGGTGACTTCTAACCCCAGGGCTTCAAACCAATCAAGCCCCAGAAGGTTCTGCAATGGCGCGCTGGCGATGGTCACGGGCAGCTGGGCTTCGATGTCCTTGAAACGGATGTGGAATGTGCCTTGGCCCACGATGGGGACTTGGTTCCCCTGGTAGTCTCGTAGCAGGACGTCTGGAGCGTGTAGTTGGCTCTTTCTGAGGCTAGGGATAGCCTGTTTCATGGATGCCCATGAAATGATCGTCAGGGTCGATCCTGTGTCGACTTCTAGCTCGCAGGGTGAGCCCTCCAAGAGGACTGTGACTCTCAGCCTTTTGGGCCGCTTAGGGCGGACTTGATGTATTGTGGTGAGATACGTTCGCAACTCCTCTCTCTGGGTCAACTCTATCTCATCGTCTACATCCTGAAAATACTCTCGTTGAGCGTCTTGATAGAACGCTCGTTCAGCTCTTTGTGTGTATTCTCTCTGGGGATACGCTCGCTCAACTCCTTGTGAGTAATCTCTCTGGGGATACGCTCGTTCAGCTCTTTGGAAATGTTCTCTCTGGGTAAACACTTGTGGATTTCTCTCTGGGCGCCCTTTTTGATTTCGCCAAGCCCCTGGGTTGGGCTTCTGTTGGCGGTACATGGGTGGCTGCCGTGAGGCAGGGACTCCGCTCCGGCACACTCGTGCGATGTGCCCAAGTTTGTTGCAATGCGAACAAACAACGTTCCTGAACCTACAAGTAGACCTGGGGTGATTCCCTCCGCAACTTGCGCAGGGCGGCAAACGGGATCCGGGTCTCCCCCCAGGCCTCAAGTGACTGCTCTGCATCAGGTGACTGTCCTCGAACTCGGGATTCTCGTAGTCAGGGCTTGCGTCCTCGTAGTGCACTCTGGTTTGCCTTGCTGCTGGCTGGTTTATGTTGGCCCCTCGTTGTATGGTTACAGATGATTTCTCCGCTGATTCTGACGCTCTTGCTTCGTTTAACGCTGTCTGTAGGGTTAAATTCGGGTTTGCCAACAGCTTCTTTTGCAGCGAAATGTCTCTTAACCCACAGATGAGTTGCTCTAAGATGTGTTCTTCCAGATCCCTGTATTCGCAGTGAGCTGCTGCTTTTCGTAGGGCTGCAACATATTGATTAATGGATTCTCCCGCCTTCTGAGTCCTCATGTTGAATTCTTTGCGGCAGACATGGCGGGAAGGTTTTGGCGCGTAGTGAGTTTGCAGAGTCTGTTGCAACGTTGTCCACGATACTGCTTGTATTGGAGTAGGCGCGGTGAGGTCTCTGGCCGTATTGAAGACTTCTTTTCCGCAGTAGCCGAGGAAGATGTTTTTCTTCCTCGCATCGGTGATCCCCGTGTATTCGTTCGCTTCGAGGAAACACTCGAAACGAATCATGAAGGCTTCCCATTCGTCGTTTGCTGGGTCGAAAGGAGCGGGGGGAGCATGCATCGCCATCTTCTCTGTTTGAATTTGCCGCGCTGCGGTGATCTGAGATGGCTGTTGGAATTGCTGCCGAATTCCTGGGCTGGATCAAATCCGGAGATTCTGGAGGTAGCGTTCTTCGTCCTATCTGTCTCTCGATCCCACCTTCGTCGCCAATGTTAGATCTGGGCAACGAGAGACAGACTGCGGACACGAAGTGACTTAACAGCTCTTTATTAGTAATAATAGTGATCCAGCTTGTTTGGTAGTCGGAGGGTTCCCCTTTTATAGGGATTGGGCACGCCCCTCGACCAATCAGAGGGATACCTGTTTCCCGCTGTAGGAGCGGACCAGAGGGAAGACTTATCCCGATATATGTTAATATCTAACAAGTACATCAATCATTAGTATCATCAAACCTATATTTATGGCATTGATTACATTTCTACCTATTATCTTTGAATTTGTAAAGTTATTTTTTTTAAATATACTAAACTGATTTTCTTTTTATTTCTGGTACTTCTAAATATTTATAGCTTTTTCCCTTATGGGCAAACATTTTATGATATTTCTGTCTTTAAATTGTGCAATCTCTAATCATTTCTGAAATAATGACCATATAACCCATTTTGACAAAGCCAATTTTTCTCAATTTTTTTTAAAAAATCATGTTCATTCTTTGTTCCAGTCTTTTGGGTTATCACAAATGTCAGTCCATACTTTTAACTTTTATCTTTATCAGTGCAAGTGTTAGAATTAATTCTTAGAATGTTTTAGCAATATTTTTAAAACAAATGCAGCTTTGCTCAAACCTTTTGATTTTGTAAAAATGGTTTTATTCTACCTTCATATCTTTAAATTTTGTTTCAAATATTTATAACATTGTTTTAGTTCTACTGAGACTTCATCAATTGTCTTAGTGCTTATTGTCTTCATTTGCCTTATAAAAACATTTTGTAACTTTTCTTGATCCTGTTTGTTCAATTCAATTATAATTTACTGATCTTTTCAAAATTATTTTCATATTGGTGATGAATTTTGTTACTTTTGTTTTACAGTTTTGTATTTGAACTCTGGTGTTATCATTGTGTTATTAATTAGTTGATTAGTTAAAACTGAACAATATTTGTTTTAATATTTTTATTACTAACTAGCAACTTTTAGAACTTGTAATTGTTCTTTTCTACTTGACTCTTTCAATGATGAAAGGATTTCCTTATAATTTGAGCTTTTAATTCAATATTTTTTTCTGACAATTCCACTTCTATCAGAGCTGATCTTAAACATTCTTTTCCTCAATGTTTTCATGTCTTTAATCATTATTATCTGAATCAGATGTCAATCAAATTAGATGTTGCTCTTCCAAAATTTCATTCATTTGATTATCTCCAATTTCATTTATGTTATGAGTATTATTTGCATTCTCAGCTAGTTTTTCCAATTCTTGCAATTTGGTATCTACACAAGATTTGATTCTAGGGATAATTCTTTATTGATCCAGGAGTATTTATGAGTCTGGATAGTTGTGCTTCCAAATATTGAACAATGTATTTTGAAATCATCTAGGTTTAGGGGTTTTACAATTAAAAGTAATTTCGGTTTTACAGTTTCTTTCATGCATTCCAGAAAGTTTTTCCGTTTGTTGATATTCAGACAATTGTGGTTTTGCTTCATTCTTTTTGAAATGGTTGTTCAGAATTTCCACTGGCTGCATTCAGATTAATTTTTATGTTGACTTGCTCTTGTACTGCTTTTGTGGTATAATTTACTTCTTCAGTTTCAAATCTTTCATTTTCACTATTTTTATTCTTGATCAAATTCATTAAGTTCAGTGCTTGCAAAAAATGTTTTGGGGTTATGAAACTTCTTTAATCCATAACTTGTTGGTCAGTGACCCGATTTTATTTTTTGCCACTTGTTAAATGAATTACTGCCGTTGTTAAGTTAGTAACAAGGTTATTAAGTGAATTTGGCTTCCTCATTTGCTTTGCTTTTCAGAAGGTCACAAAATGTGATCACATGATTCTGGGACAGTGCAACCATCATAAATATGAGTCAGTTGATCACAGTCGTAAATGTTGAAAAAGTCACTTTTTAGTTACCTAGAACGGTCACTAAATGAATGATTGTAAGTCGAGGACTAGCTTGAGCTATTTGATAGCTCAACATTATTCCTAGCTGGGTTCTGCAATTTAATGTATTCTTTTTTCCTTTAAGGATCTATGCATTAGCTCTACATCCAAATACCTTTAGGCTTGAGACATGAGATTTGTTCCCATGTCATAACTCATATGGGGTTTTATCTGCACCTTTTGCTGATAAACAACTTTGCAGATAAGTGGTTGTGTTGAGTGCTTCTCTTCTGAAATTGTCTACTAAGCCTGCATCAGGCAATAGCAATGCTTAGCAGGTTTTGATTGATTCTTTCTGTAATTGAGTTTTGTTCAGGGCTCTGATTTAATTTGCTTTTCAGGTTGTATGCCTTTATTGCCCCCCCCCCAAAAAAAAAAAAATTCAGGTGTAATATTATTTCTCCTCATCAAGTATAATCTCTTTGTTTTTCTGTGGAACAATTTCTCTATACAATACAGTTTGAAATTCTCAAACATTTCATTCTTATTGTCCAAAGAGACTGTGCAAATATATTTTGAATGGCAAACTAAATGTTACAATGTATTTTCCCACTGTTCACTTTGGTTGGCATGTAACCAGAAATATTTGAAAAAATAAATATCAATAGTTGGGAAGTTTGTTTGATTTTGAGCACAGGAAAGTCTTCTTCTTTCTTGAATGAATAATTACACTTCTATTCTCTTTGCTTGCAAAAAAACATTCACTCCAAGTCCATATCCTTTATTTTCTTAATATTTATCCCTGGGGCCAAATCTTCAACATTTCTAGCATTATTATTACACATGCCTTCTTGCTATTCTTTTTGTTTAGATTCTATACATTCCAGCCTATTAGCTTCATTGTGCTTCCTTTTTAACATTATTTTATGGCAATTATGTCCATCCAGTGTTTTTAGCAACACTTTTGAGAAATTGGTTGCCATTGCCTTCTTTCTAGAGTAAGAGATGATGACTGGCCCCAAATTACCCAGGTGGCTTTTTGCCTAAGGCAGAATTAGAGCTCATGGTTTTCAGCCTAGACCAATTAATATAACACAAGACTTAAAATATTATATTGTTGCCCTCATTATGATTTATTGGACCAATTTATTGGATTCATTATTTATTGTTTTGTTTTAATGTCTACTGAATATACTATGATACATGTTCCACTAAACTGTGACAAACTGTTCTATGTGATCATTTCAGCTTTGTTTTCTGAATATTAAAATATTATTGCTCATTCCTGAGCAGGCACATATCTGTCTAAGCTTGTTCCAGATTTCTTTTCCTGAAGCATACATTTGAACCAACATACAGTTGATTTATATTATGTAATGATTAGATGACTTAATGTGTGCCATGCTGAGCCTAATTATTGCATTTAGGCTGAATTAATTGTATTAGTAATTGGTTACTAAGTATAAATGCCCTCATTTTTCTTCTGAAGATACTTGGTCTTTGGGTAAATGCAAGAGCTAGAAATAGAATAGCTATATCTGCCTATATCACAGCATGTGTATGCAAGGGATTGGTCAAGAAATGATGACACACATTTAAATTTATATAAGAAATTTAGATCAGCAGTATATCATGACAAAGCCATTTTAGAAGTCCATCATTCCAGAACAAAAACATCCCCAGTCATTCTTCCCAGAATGGACTCAAACAAAGCCATAACTCTTTCCCTTGTTATGCAGAAGTTGTGAAGGGGATTTCAAAAGTCTTTGACTGACTGAGTATCAGCCTCTTCTACATGAATGTAAGGTTTGGGGTAGATATGCTAGGAGGGTTTAAGGGTAGCCCCAGAACATGTATGGATTTCCTCTCTCTGCTGTGCTATTACAATTGGAAGAAGTATCTGAAAAAGATGCATGTGTTATTTAGGAAGACTGGATGATTTAGTCTGTGGAAGATACCTTACTAGGTCTCCTTATTATTAATGCACAATAGTAACTCCTGAGTGTTTTTGTGAATGGGCTTCTACAGTATATTTTTAGGCTGCAACTTCTCCCTTCACTATTCATGGTTATCTTCAGAAGTTCCTAATTTTCTTCAGCATCCTTCACAGAATGCTTGCTTTCTCTTCCTAATGACCTGGTTTATATGAAATATGCCTTTCTAAAAGACAGTGGCAGTAATATAATCTCATCTAAATGTAGCAGGAGCTCTATTATTTCGGGTATCCAACTTGCAACTCAGGTTAAAGGAATTTATCAGGCAACACATAAAACAGCACAAGTAAACTTTATCTCACAAGACAAATAGCTTTAGGTCTCTCTCTCTCTCTCTCTCTCTCTCTCTCTCTCTCTCTCTCTCTGTGTGTGTGTGTGTGTGTGTGTGTGTGTGTGAGAGAGAGAGAGAGAGGGAGGGAGGGAGGGAGGGAGGGAGGGGGAGAGGGAGAGGGAGAGGGAGAGGGAGGCAGGCAGGCAGGCAGGCAGGCAGGCAGGCAGGCAGGTAGGCAGGCAGGCAGGCAGGCAGGCAGACAGACAGACAGACACTGCTTGGTCCAAAATCAGAATACCTGAGGAGAGGAAAAACTAAATGACAATGTAGACCTTAATTATTATTGTATGGCTGAAACATCCCTAGATTTTTAAACTTTCCTACATAGATAGTCCTTGCTTACCAATAGCCTCATTTAATGACTGTTCAAAGTTTTGATGGTGTTAACAAACAATTTTATGACCACTCTTTACTTTTACAACCATTGCTGTGTCCCATAGTCACATGTTTGCCATGTGTGTACTTCATAACTGGCTTGTGACAAGTAGAGTTAATGGAGAATCCATAAGTAAACTCATACAGTATATCATGGTTTTGTAATGTTGTGTGCTTAACAAAGTGATTCACTTAACAACCCAATGGAAAGTTATGTTGTAAATAGTAATGTGCTTTTCTGCTTAGTAACTGTAGTGGTTAATGACAGAATTACCAGTGACAATTGTGGTCGCTAAGTGTAAACTACTTCTATAGATGTAATACAGAGATTGAAGAATTACTGGATACATTTAGTCATTTTTTTTCTAAGTAAGATGAAGATATTGCATTTTCTGCAAAAGCTCTTTTTGTTACCCTTTATTTTGTATGTCTAAATAGGTTCTTATCATTTATAAGATAATGTTCCTTAATCTCCTGCTCTCCAGATATGTCAAATCTAGGAATTCGGGGAGTTCTAGAGGGCATCAAATTGGGGAAAACCGAAACAAACTGATATAAACAATTCATTTGAGGATAACAATGAAAAGAGAATTTGCAAAACCCCATCAATTAAAACAGCCTAGATTTGTCCTTGTCCTTGCCAATCTGGAACATTGAGCTTGTTGGACTGAAATGTGCCTCATCCTCAGCCAGTAGGTCCATTTTAGGCTGGATACATAAAGCAAAATGTCAGTGACAAAAAATTTCTCTGGTTTTTTTTTCTTCAAAAAAAAAAATAGCTCAAGCTACTTAGCAATTTAAAAATAGTAATATTATACACAAAATAGCATAATGTAGGAAGATAAAATATGTTCCATAAAATCAGAACAAACTTTACATCAATCTTACTTACACCAAAATTATGATATTAATCAGAGCAGAAGCATGAAATGATGACACACTAGCTAGCCATATAGAATGTCAGGCACATACAAAAAGAAAAACCTAGACCCACTTCTGCAGAATTCAAGATAACTACTTTATTATATTCTGCCTATAATACAGGAATCTCCCAAGACTGGCAGCCTTCTCTTGGGACAGATAAAGCTTCAAGGAACTTAGAAGAGGTTGGTCCTAAGCCTTTAGTGGTTGCTCAGTGACTCCAAGCTAACCCCACACCTTAGCCCGTCTCTCTGCCAGGTGGAGTGCTTCCCAATAGAGAGTTCATTGGATTAATAGAATGAAATAGATCTGTATTCATACCTCCCACAAGTGTGCACCATGCATCAGTGGCTGAGATTATGACAACTTTTCATTATGTTTATCCAATGGATCTGAAAATTACCAAATGAATCCCTCATCACACAACCCAAGCATTTTTTTTTCTGTTCCTAATAACAAGAAGAAAAAGTAATAGACTCTCAGATAGAGAAGCTGAATCTAATCCAGAAGAATTCTTATATTATTCTTTCATATTCATAATATTAGTTGTGTATCTTTTGTGTTGTCCTGTGTTTCTTTGAAGAGAAATAGAAAGTGCTAAAATCCTTTGATAATATCAAATGTTAAATTCTTGTTAATATGAAACATATCTGATGGTCAAAATTTTAACTGATGCTTTTTCTTGAAAATGTAATCAGGGCAATCCTATAGATTAATTTTTCAATCAATTAATTTGACATGTTATTTATTTATTTTGAAAAATGAAGGGCATTTGTGGTACATATCAAACCAAGTGCCAGGTGCATGGCATGTGAGGCTTTGTACCCTCTGCAATACTGGACAAATCTGTCCCTTTCATCTCTGTGATTGTTACTTCATGGATTTTTAGTCAATATTCCATTCCATTTTCAAATTCATCTGCAAATCCCTTGTTGTCTTGTTCTATTTTTTGCATTTAAACCCATATTTAAGTACATATTAAATGTGCATTTCCTGTCAAAATACAGCTGTGAATGCATATATGTATATGCATGGCTATGAACTGATTAACATAGCAGAATAAGAAGGCTGATCCACTTCTTTTATATGGGAGTTCAGAATGATGCAATCCCTCAAGATTCATAAGAACTTTCTCTCTTTAGGAACACAACTCTTCAGAAACTGCATTATATTAAATGGGCTCACTAGCCTATGATTGTCTGTATTCTCCCTTTGGCTGAACGTGGTCAGATCACTTACTCCTCCGACTTGACTTCCCTGGTGCTACCCCCCGCTGCGGGGAGGCGGAACCGGAAAACACTAGATGGTTCCGCCCCAGGCGCCTGATGGAGCCAGATAGGTTCCAGATGGAGCTTGGGCCACCTCCTGTAGCCCTGACCCGCCCCCGGGTAGAGGACCTGGTGGTCGTGTGGAATAATGCGACTACCGGGGCCTTGAACCGGGTGGCACCTTTGCGGCCTCTCCGGCGGCAACGATCCACCCTGGCCCCTTGGTTTACCGAGGAGCTAAGGGTGATGAAGCGCCGCAAGAGATGCCTAGAGAGTCGTTGGAGATCCTCTCGTTCCGAATTTGACCAAACACAGGTACGAGCCCATTTAAGGACGTACCTTGTGGCATTGAGAGCGGCCAAACGTCAATATTGTGCCGCTCTCATTGCATCCGCAGAGATCCGCCCTGCCGCCCTGTTTCGGGTGTCCTGCTCCCTCCTGTTTCAGAGGCCGCGGGAGGCCCCTTTACAGGGTAGGGCAGAGGAATTTGGGAAATATCTGCAGGATAAAATCGCTCAAATCCGGAAGGATTGGGTCCCTTTCAGTGGTCTAGTGGAGACGTCCGCGGCGAGTCTTGAGAGACCAGTCTGGGAGGAGTTTGACTTGGTTGCCATCGAGGATTTGGACAGAATGCGTGGACGACTGTGACCTACCACATGTTTACTGGACCCATGCCCCTCCTGGCTTGTACTGGCATCTGGGAGGTTACACGTGACTGGCTCCTGGGCCTAGTGAACGCTTCGTTGGGTGAGGGGTCTCTTCCGGCTGCATTGAAAGAGGCGGTGGTGAGACCCTTGCTCAAGAAGCCTTCCCTGGACCCTACGGAGCTGGCCAATTATCGTCCTGTCTCCAACCTTCCCTTTTTGGCGAAGGTTGTAGAGAGTGTGGTGGCTTATCAGTTTCCACGACATCTGGAGGAAAATGATTATCTAGACCCGCGCCAGTCCGGCTTTCGCCCCGGGCACAGCACGGAGACGGCCTTGGTCGCGTTGGTGGATGATCTCTGGAGGGCCGGAGATAGGGGTTATTCCTCTATCCTGGTCCTATTAGATCTCTCGGCGGCTTTTGATACCATCGACCATGGTATCCTGTTGCACCGACTGGAGGGGTTGGGGGTCCGGGGCACCGTTTTGCGGTGGTTCGGCTCCTACCTTTCTGGCCGAACGCAACGTGTGTCGACCCTAAGCCCCCTTACTTGTGGGGTGCCACAGGGGTCGGTCCTCTCGCCACTCCTGTTCAACACATATATGAAGCCACTGGGTGAGATCATTCGTGGTTTTGGGGTGGGATATCATCTGTACGCTGATGATACTCAGCTGTACATTTCCACCCCGAACCACCCCAACGAGGCCGTCGAAGTGATGTCCCGGTGTGTGGAAGCCGTACGGGTCTGGATGGATGACAACCGACTCAAGCTCAACCCCTCCAAGACGGAGTGGCTGTGGGTTCCGGCCCCCCGGTTCAACCAGTTAATTCCATCTCTGGCCATCGGGGACGTACAACTTGCCCCCGTGGAGCGGGCGCGCAATTTGGGCGTCCTCCTGGATGCCCGGCTGTCCATGGACGACCATGTGACAGCCGTGGCAAGGGGGGCGTTCCACCAGGTTCGCCTGGTGCGCCAATTGCGCCCCCTATTGGACCGGGATGCCTTACGCACAGTCACTCATGCGCTGGTGACGTCTCGCCTGGACTACTGCAACGCTCTCTACATGGGGCTTCCCTTGAAATGCACTCGGAGACTACAGTTGGTCCAGAATGCGGCCGCGCGGGTGATTATGGGGAGTACAAGGTACTCCCATGTGACACCTCTCCTGCATGAGCTGCACTGGCTTCCTGTGGTCTATCGGGTGCGTTTCAAGGTTTTGATAACGATCTTTAAAGCGCTCCATGGCACAGGACCTAGCTACTTGCGGGATCGTATCCTGCCCCATACATCCCTGCGACCAATTAGCTCGCACAGAGAGGGACTTCTCCAGGTGCCGTCCACCAGACAGTGCCGGGGAGCGGCGCCTAGGAGCAGAGCCTTCTCTGTGGCGGGCCCAGCCCTGTGGAATGACCTCCCTCCGGATATTAGGACTACCTCTGACCTCCGCTCCTTCCGTGCAAAGCTCAAGACCCACCTTTTCCAAGTAGCTGGCCTGGTTCAACCATAGTTTGATCATATCGCTCCTGACGGGTTTTTTAATTTTGTAATTTTATTTAGGGGATTTTAAATTGCTATTTTAATTGTTTCCATTTATCTGTCTACCTCCTCCATGTATACGTCTATTTTTGTGTATGTATTGTCTATATTTGTATTTTATATGTTTTTTATTGTACGCCGCCCCGAGTCCTTCGGGAGAGGGTGCGGCTAATAAATAAAATTTTATTATTATTATTATTATTGAACGGTTAACAACAAGTGAGGTTGTGTCAGCTAAAGAGTAATGTTAGTAATTCATGCCATGTTCTAATCTCTCTCTGGAGCATTAGAGATGGCAGCTTTCGTAAATAATACCTTTATGTGATTGATTGATTGATTGATTGATTGATTGATTGATTGATTGATTGAATGAATGATTGGTTAGTGAAGATTGACTCAATTTGGGGAAAATGTTAAGGCAGGGGTAAATATCCAAACTCTGCAAAGACATATTTGGAATTTGAAGATAATATGATGGGTTCATTCCCAGAATGACTACCATGGTAAACAGGCCATCATAAAGCCTAGTTGGTTTGAATGTGATTCTTAAATCTGCTTTTTTTCAGTATTTTTTCCTGTTTAGCTGCATATCTTTTTATTGAAAGATAATAAATAGTTGCAAAATTATGCAGCCGTTGCCATTCTGAAGCAAGACAAATTAAAGTGAGCCCAGTTCACAGGTGGCAGTGCTAGAAAATGGCCACCATGAAATGGAAAGCATGGATAACTATTACTATGATGAGGAACCCATGACCTTCAAACTGTGAAAGGGTTCCACTTCCACCAGTCATTTCTTTGAATGAAGAATGATAGAAGTTTTAGTCTGTTTCAGTGCTACTGTTTCTGACCTTGTGGCACCTTACCACCCCTTACCACTCCTGAGTAAGCAATAAGGGTCTGAAATGGGGAGATAATAGGTTTCAGGCCAAGTGTGCCAAGATACCCCTCCCACATGGAAGAGTTTTATATACTTTGTATGAGGCACAGTATATTTGTACATGGCATCTCCATCCTTTTTCTGTGATCTTTCAAGGTTTGATGAGATGTCACCTGAGTTCTTCAGGCCATTAAATATGTTTCATAATGTTTACTATGAAGATCTAACGTTTTCTCTGAAACTGTCAACAGCTTTATGGAACTTGAAAATAGGTTAATATTTTTTTTAAAAAAAAGAAACATCCAAATATCCCTTTGGATTAGGGGTGGGTTCTGGCCACCATTACTACCGGTTCGGTAGTAAAAACAAATTTGCTCCGTGCACGTATGCATTTTTATTTAAAATGATCTGTGCATGTGCACAACGTTAAAAAATGAATAAAAATTACATTTTTAATGAAGATTATTCTGTGATGTGCAGAACAGAAAATCAAGATGACGCCGCCAATCATAGAACTGGTACGGTCACGTGTCCACTGGAGTTATTCGGTCGAACTGGACCAAATAGGTAGGAACCCACCTCTGCTTAATTTATCTGCCACGGTGAGTGGAGAAATGTTTGTGAGAAGGAACAACTTCATGGGCATTTTGAACTGAAAGAGGAATTAGAACAGAAAGGACTCTGCAATGACTGAACAATCTTGCACTACACGTTTCTAGCAATCTTGCCCATCCTCTAAGAAGGACTAAAAATACCATTCTATTTTCAGCTCTTTTGCTGACACAACTTTTAAGAGAGAGGCTGGGTAGGTTGCCCCTCCACAGTCATCCATTGAGCCTCTCTGGGAATGACTGAATGTGGAAATTGAATCTGGATGTCTCTGGATTTAATTTCACACTCTAGGCCAGTGTTTCTCAAGCTCAGCAACTTTTACATTGTGTGGACTTCAACTCCCAGAATTCTCCAGCCAGCATAGGTGGCTGAGGAATTCTGGGAGTTGGCGTCCACACAGTTTAAAGCTGCTGAGGTTGAGAAACACTGCTCTAGATATTATGCGGCATTGTTTCTCTATATGATGGCTTTATGTGGAGAGGTGGGGCCCTATTGCTGCACTATCTTCTTCTTTGTACTAATCAGGTAGGAATCGCACAGCCACCCTAAGTACCTCTCCTCATAGACAAAAATCAGGTAGCATTGTCTCAGGAACGTCTCACTGTTTGAAGAATTGGGAAGCCTATAATGATTTGCTCTCTACGCTTTGTCTCACAAAGGCCCTTAAGCATAAACAGCCTAACTTTCCTAAATAAGAAAATGCCATCTATTTCCAAAGGTACTTACATCCAAAGGTGGTATTCAGCAGGTTCTGACCAGTTCTGGAGAATCGGCGGTGGAAATTTTGAGTAGTTCAGAGAACTGGTAAATACCACCTCTGACTGGCCCCACCCATATCTATTCTCTGCCTCCGAGTCCCAGCTGATCGGGAGGAAATGGGGATTTTGCAGTAACCTTGTCCTGGATCGGGGAGGGAATGGAGATTTTACAGTATCCTGCCATACCCACAAAGCCACACCCACCAAGCAACGCCCAGAGAACCGGTGGTAAAAATGTTTGAATCCCACCACTGGGTACATCCATTGAGATCATTTAAAAATCATAGAGACCCTTGGTGGCTGACATTAGTTCACAACTGGGAGACACACGTTGAGATGGCCTGCTGGTTATTCTGGTCAAGAAAATGTGACTTTGTGTTTCTTTATATCTTGCATTCAAGCACACACACACACACACACATGCGCATGCACGGACACACACACACACACACACACACACACACACTTTAGCAATCTGTTTGCCTTATTTAGCTTTAGTTGTGCCTTTGTACAGTTCTGCCAGACTATTTCGGATGATAATTACTGATATGGAAAGTGTTCCCAAGATACATGCTCTATTACTTACTGCAAATTATTCTGTGCAAATGTTTTCTTTTGGCTTTTTCTGGGGTGCATGTGTTTTATACAGGTTAAATGCATTTTGGGATAAATATAAATGCTAGATAAATAAAGTAGCATAATTTTCTTCAAAGCCTTATTTATACAATTTGTACTTATACGTATGTATGTAAGTATTGCATGTGTGTATGTGAATTGGGGGGGGGGGTATTCATTTTATAAAAGCAATTTTTTGGTTAATTTCCGATTACCGCGTGGGCATACTCACATTTGATAAAATTATGTGAAACCAACCTCTGCAGCTATGTGCTTATTTTGGATCACAACTTATAAAGCTGCTCCTTTCCAAAAAGAAAAAAGAAAAGAAAAGAAAAGAAAAGAAAGAAAGAAAGAAAGAAAGAAAGAAAGAAAGAAAGAAAGACCCTTCTCTATCATAAACCTCAGTTTGAGATGGGCAGAACAGAGTCAATATCATGGTTCAATAGGAAGTAGAAAGAGTGACAAG
This sequence comes from Natrix helvetica, assembly GCF_964273705.1. Lineage (NCBI taxonomy): Eukaryota > Metazoa > Chordata > Lepidosauria > Squamata > Natricidae > Natrix > Natrix helvetica. The sequence goes on from NC_138552.1 coordinate 148,817,538, forward strand.
GAAGGTTTATGTTTACTGCTTTAGCACCAATGGAGGAGCTAATAAGATGGGAACATCCCTTTTCTGCCAATTGAAATAGCCACCACCAAGTTATGTTTAAAAGCTATTAGTTTTCTATAGTACAATAAGGATTGGCCTTCCTTCCTTCCTTCCTTTCTTCCTTCCTTTTCGTTCCTCATCATCTCATCCTTCCTTCAGTCATTTCTTTTTTCCCTATCTATTTCCCATATACAAAAAGAAGGAAAGAGAGGAGAGGAAGGTACTCAGTGCAACTCTTTGCAGCAATATCTGGACTACGACAAAAGTAACTGACAGACAAGTACAATTCAAAGTGCAATGACAATGTCGTCTCAAATGGTGACAAAATGTTTGCAACCAAAGTGCCAAGCTTGGAGCTCAGCCAAGCAGCCCAACTACCAACCCCTGCTACTTATATGCAGATACACTTCAACAAAGGTAACTCCCCAAGTTCTATAATGTCTTCTCATTCACATGTTTTGAACAGGTAGGAGATCCATTAAAGATATGGATGAAATATTCTCAAAGGAGCAGCATCATTTCCCAGAGTGAATAACAGCTAATTATAGACAATGACTATAGCCAATGAAACATCTTTTTTTCCTTGGGGGAATATGAACCTCGGAAAAGGCTCTTCACATTTGACTCAGTAAGGAGTGCACACCTTCCATCAAACTAATGGTTACACCTGGTTTCACACAGTTCACACAATCTCCAGACTTCAAAAGTGGAAAAAGCCAGGACCTTTATTGTTAGAGCTGCACAATGGCTTTAAGGGATGAAACAGATGCTTTAAGCAATGAATGCTTTAAGCATTTTGTTTCTTGAACTCCACTTTTCCATGTGGCAGGCACTTGAACATGGAAAAAAAGACATAGCTACTTTAAAGAACTGCAGACAGAGGCTATGATTGCACTTCTAAACACTCTGAAGCAAATTCTAGAGATCCAAAGTATTGCATAGCTCTGAAAATTTGCCTTTTATGGGCACTGTAGAAGCCTGTGAGGAGGAAGAACAAGATGAGCATGATGTCTCTACCCCTAATACTAAGCTGACCTATAAAAAATTTCTATCTCTTAATGTTCCATACACAAGTTAGAACTTTGGAAAAACCCTTACTGCTTTCTCATTGTCCCTTCTTCATTTTTTCCTTTAATTGTGTCCTTGTCTTTTTAAGGTTATTTCTCACCGCAGTAGAATTCCATTATCTACAAAACTTTCAGTGGAAGAGTGCTTTATTCTTTTTTAAGAAATTAGTTATATACCTTTCCTCTTTTGGTTGCATTCTTTATTGATTCTTTTCTGTTTTGGACACGTTTCCTAATTAGTATAAAGTTTATATTGTGCATTTTTTAAGATGAAGATGATCATTCATTATAAATATTCTACTTCACAAGGAGATCTGAACATGTGTAAATTAAATGTTAAAATCTACAAAAAATTTCTTTTCATTTTTAATGTAAATGTTTCCTATAAAAATCAGTTTAAAGCCATAACATATTTTATGACTATCTGGCCCTGGAGTTAGTTTATAACTTTATCCAGTAAATGTGTAATTTATGGCACATCACAAACTGTCATCTAACACTCAAAACTGTATGATGCTACTCCAGAGAGAGATTCCCATAAATTGAAAATAGTTACTATACTTTGAAACAATTCATTAATCCTATAGATCAGTGATGGCGAACCTATGGCACGCATGCCACAGGTGGCATGCGGAGCCATTTGTCATGGCACGCGAAGCACTGCCCTGTCAGCTGTCCAGCGCACATGTGCGCACTGGCCAGCTGAGTTCACCCTTTTTTTAAAGCCATTTTTCGCCCTCCCAAGGCTCCAGAGGCTTTATAGGAGCCTGGGGAGGGCGAAAAGAGCCCCCCCCCGCCGGAGGCCCTTCCGGTTTGCTCAGAGGGTCATTTTGACTGCTCTGGAGGCTTCAGGGAAGCCTCTTGAAGGTCCATGAGGCCTTTGGAGCGCTTAAAACGACCCTCTGAGCAAACCAGAAGTGACTTCCGGTTTGCTTGGAGGGTTATTTTGAGCGCTCCGGAGGCTTCAGGGAAGCCTCTTGAAGGTCCCTGAAGCCTTCGGAGCGCTTAAAAGTCACTTCTGGTTTGCTCGGAGGATCATCAGAGAAGCCTCCTGAAGTTCCCTGAAGCCTCCGGAGGGCTTCCAGGGGGCGGGAGAGGCTGTTTTCACCCTTCCCATGCTCCTATAAAGCCTCTGGAGCTTGGGGAGGGCAAAAAAAGCATGCAAAAATGGGGGGGTCATGCCTGTAGTGCGTGCATGCGCACTGGGGGTTGCACATTGCATTATGGGTGCGGCATGCTTGCACACGACCCCCCTGCGCTCCCCCCACTTATGGCACGCGAGCCAAAAAAGGTTCGCCATCGCTGCTATAGATCAAAACTCCTTTTCATCTGTTTTCTTTCAACTATGTTTTTTAAATTTGGAATATTATAGCGCAGTAAGAAAGCATTAAAGGAATTTAAAATTTGGAGGCAAAACAATGAAGAAAATATATCTAATACAAGTAGTCCTTAACTTACAACCATAATTGAGTCCCAATTTCTGCTGCTAAATGAGCCATTTGTTAAGTAAGTCCCATTGTATGACATTTCTTGCCCCTGTTGTTAAATGAATCATGGCAGTTATTACATTCACAACATGGTTGTTAAGTGAATGTGGCTTCCCTATTCATTTTGCTGGTCAGAAGGTTATAAAAGGTAATCATATGACCCCAGGACATGAAACCTTCATAAATATGAATCAGTTACCAAATATATGAATTTTGATCACATTACCATGGGGACGCTGCAGTGGTTGTAAGTATGAAAAAGGGTCACAAGTCACTTTTTTCAGTCCCATTGTAACTTTGAATGGTCACTAAATGAACTATTTTAAGTCAAGGACTTCCTGAATACAACATTGCTTCTGGGAAAGACTAAGTAGAGTCACAGGGTGAAGCTCATGGCTACGTGTTCAGAAAGATTTATATTTCAAGTATTAAATTGTCAGGCATCCATAGTCTTTCATTTGAAGATGAAAAGGTTCTTTGCTTGCACCTACTGAAAAAAATTTTTTTTTTAAATGGACAGATATTAATCTGTCCATTTTTGCACTGCAATCAATACTATCATTAACAAAAATCCAGGTTTTTCCTATAGGTGTGTAGGCAACCACTGCAGATACAAACTAAACCAACGAAGTGTATTATTTGTCTTATTTATTTCAATAATTGATGTGGCCACCCATCTCATATCAGTGACTCTAGTCTTAGCTGCCATGGGAAAGAGAAGAAGACGAGGGAATGTATGGCAACCCTACCAAAAGGTAATTATTCATTAGGCACAACAAAAAATATACTTCCTGCGTCAACCCAGAAAGCTCAGACTGCCCAAGGAGTCGCTGACACAATTCTACAGAGAAATTATTGAATCTGTCATTTGTTCTTCTACAACTGTCTTGTTTTGGTACAGCAACAAGCAGGACAGGTACAGACTTCAACGGATAGTTAGGACTGCAGAAAAAAAAAACAATTGCAACCAGCCTGCCTTCCATCAAGGATCTGTACAGTGCACGAGCCAGAAAGAGGGCTGAGAAAATATCTACAGACTCCTCACATCCTGGACATAAACTGGTTCAACTCCTTCAAGATTCCACTATAGGGCATTGCATGGCAAACCAACTGGTCAAACCAACTGAACACTCCTTTCCTTCATGCCATCACTCTGCTGAACACCTAATTCCCACAGTGCTGCCTTATGTCTAAGGATATTTACCCTTGTAGTAGGGATGTGTTGCAGTGGTAGGATACAACTGGTACGCCCCGGTGCGGGCGTACCGGTGCCTGCTGGGAGCACCAGGTACTGTTCCAATACAGTGCTCCAGAGGGCCCACCCGCCCTCCTTACCTGTATTTGAGCCGATTGGGACTTTCGCGCACGCTCACGTTGCGTACGGTGCCTGCGCAATGCTCCGCCAAGCAGATGGAGCATCGCGGGCGGTAAGTATGCATGCGCGTGTGCTGCGCACGTGCACATGGACGTCCGGGCCCGTTGCAGTGTACTGGTTGCAAGGGAATCCGAAACCACCACTGGTGTGTTACTATTATCCTTCTAATGTTGCTATCTTATGATTATATTACTTTGTTATTTGTGTGTACACTTATACACCAGAGACAAATTCCTTGTGTCAATCACACTTGGCCAGCAAAGAGTATTGTATTGTATTGTATTGTATTGTATTGTATTGTATTGTATTGTATTGTATTGTATTGTATTGTATTGTATTCATTATAAGGATTATTGTAACCAGCACAAAACCTGTAATGTTTTATCATCTCTGGTTAAAGAAAATATGTATCCATTACAGCTTAGTGAAATAAAAGAAATTGTTAATAGCAAGGAAGAAAAATTATTTCCTGGGAGCTTAACGCAATCAATTCACACAATCTGGCTGGATGTCACTATGTCAATTGCTCTTCGTCCAAAACATCAAGAGAAGCCGATCAATTTATACGTATTAGATAACATTTTGACCCAGTTTGAAAGCTGACTGAATTAACTTGAAGATGGGAACTCTTGGGGGATTTTCATCCACTGATTGATTTTTTTTTTTTGGCTGCAGATTTTCAGCCTTTGCTTCTATGATATCAAAATCTTGCTTCTTTATTACTGACAGTGGATAAATCCTGTACTAAGAAACATGGCAGTTCTTTAGAAGCTTAATAAGGATTCACCCACAGGCAGGTTTATAATGCCAGGAAAGCTACCCTGAAATACAAATTGTGTTTCCTGACCACTGCGAGGGAAGCATGAATGCATTATCCTTAAAGTCTGATAGGCCTGGGTATCTTAAAACATGGTTCACAATTCACTGCTCCTTTGTCATAAGACCTGGTTGCAATTTCTTTGCAAACAAGGCATATGAAGTGAAAAGAAGTTGAGAAAAGCTAGAAGCATTCAAACAAGCAACATCATAGTCAGAAGAATGATTTCTTAGATGTTTTCTCAAAAAGTTAAAGAGTCTATGCTGACAAGAAATGGTTGTCGAGCCTCCATTTTAAGATATCAGTTTAGTGACCTTTTGAAGTTACAACAGCAGTGAAAAAAGTGACTTATAACCATTTTTCACACATCGGTTGCAGCATCAACATAGTCATGTGATCAAAATTCAGACTCTTGGCAACTGGCATGGATTTATGACAGCTCCAGTGTCCCAGGATCATGTGATTAACTTTGGCAATCTTTTGACTAGCAAAGTCAATGGAGAAGCCCCTATTCACTTTACAACTCTGTTGCTCACTTAACAACTGTGGCAAGAAAGGTCATTAAAAGGTTACTTACTGTCTCACTTAGCAAAAGAAAGTGTGGGTTCAATTGCGGTTGTAAGTCGAGGACTACCTATAGCCTGTGTCACTAGGTCATTGCTTTTCATTGTTGGACTTATCTGACCAGAACACTAGACACGAGTCCCTTTGGGGAGAGGGGGCGGTCTATAAATTTAATAAAATAAAATTAAATAGAAAGTGTTTGCTTCCTAACATTTAATATCTATAACAAATTCGTGATTCCACATCCTCTTTTCTGGAATGACACAGTGTGACATTATGCCAGGTATCGGGAGAATTCTATCATATGCCATAACAATCTTCCCTTCTCGTGACAAAGCATTCCCATTTCCTTCAACCATTCTTCATAAAACTTAGTTTTGAGTACCCGCTCATCCTTATTGCCTTTTCTTGAAACTTTTTGCTAGTCTGAATTCCTTCTTAAAGTGTCACATTCTGAACTAGCATAAAAGGCATCTGATCAATAAAATGGAATGTTCGCTTCCCTTAATTTGGGAACTTTATTTCTTTTCATGTAGTACTAACATTGCCTTTGCCTTTTTGCAGTTCTATCACATTGCTGATTTATAATTCTTCTATTCCACAACCTTTTTCACAACTACAGGGCATCTCCATCTTTTCTCTGTTCATTTGATTTTTCTTCTGAACTTCGAAGAAGTTTGCATTGGTCCCTATTAAATTTCTTTGTGTTGGGTTCAACCTATTTTGCTAAACTATCAAGATTGGGGTCCCCCCCTTTTTTTTTGTCTTCTGGAGCATTAGCTATCCTCCCTAATTTAGTGATATTTGCAGATTTGATAAGGATTTCCTCTATGTTTTTAATTCAAATCATAAAAATATTGAAGAGGATAAGGCTCATGATTAAAGACTGTAGCATCCCTTTCAATAACTCACTTCAAACTCATGAAGATCCTTTTAACTGTTCTGTCATTTAGCCTAACTTAACTAACTTGCTAACCAGGATGTCCCAGGGCACTTTGTCAAATGCTTTGTTGAAACTGAGCTTCAGGATATCTGCAGCATTCTCACACTCTACTAATCAAAACACCCAATACAAATAAGACAATACTAAGTTGATCAACTTTTTACTAGGGAAATCCATGCTGATTTCTGATGATTACTACATTATTTTCATGATGCTTGTGGGTTGATCTCTTTACTGTCTGTTTTAGAATCTTCCAAAGTATTAATATCAACTGACAGGTCTGTAGTTACCTCTATTTACTTTTTCTCCCTTTTGACTTCTTCCAGTTACTTGGCATGCCATCATTTTGCCAAGATGCCTCAAAGATACTATGTTTCCCTGAAAATAAGACCGGGTCTTATAGTATTTTTTTTGCTCCAAAAGACACATTAGGACATATTTCCAGTTAGGTCTTATTTATGGGAAAATACGGTAACATAAAATACACACAAATACAAGATATGCATAATACATCAGGCCAAGTCATCAGCAAATTTCTTCAGAACACTATCAGTGTCACATTTCTATACTACCTCTTCACCCTGGACATCATCATCATCATCATCATCATCATCATCATCATCAATCATTGCACAGTCAGACAGATATTCAGAAATCTGGGTTTGGTGTTGTCTACCTATTGAGTCCTTACCAAGGACCTGGGATAGGCAGATCAGGATGGTTGATGGTGTTACAGATATTGTCGTAGGATGGAAGCTGTTGTTGTTGTTATTGTTATTATTATTATTAATAATAATCTCTTTCATTCATTAAACATGAAACTCGGTCAACTGAACATTTAAACAATGTATCACAAATACCATTGGCTGGCACTAATGGTTGATACAGGTTGCTGCAGCATCCTAGGTATCAACCAAGTATCTTCTTAAGATGTACAATGTTCCAAGTAGTACAGTTTTTTGCAGTTCCACTGTTGTTGTTGTTGTTGTATTTTATTCATTAAACATGAAACTCGGTCAATTGAACATTGAAAAATGCATCACAAATACCATTGACTGGTGCTAATGGTTGATACGGGTTGCTGCCAGAGTTCTACGTATCAACTAAGTACCTTCTTAAAATATATGATGTTCCCAGTAGCACAGTTTTTTAAAGTTCCACTTGGTGTTATTGCAGGAAGCTGCAATTTGTTGTTGTATCTTATAAAATTCTTGGACATTGGTACCAAGTGCCCCGATGACAATGGGTATCACAGTTACATGTTTCATCCATAATCGGGTAGTTTCAATGGCCAGGTAGCGGTATTTCATGATTTTTTTCCAGTTCTTTTTCGTCGACTCTGGAATCTCCTTGTACCGCGATGTCAATAAATTGTATGTTTCGCCATCTACAACTCTACAACTGTGATATCTGGCATATTGTGTTCCAAATGATGATCCATCTGTATTCGAAAGTCCCACAAGATCTTCACCTTCTCATTTTCGATAACTATTTCCACTTTGTGCTCCCATGGCTTTTTGGATAAGGTAGGTCATATTTTTTACATAATGACCAATGGATTAATTTAGCAACTCGGTCATGTCTAGCTTTGTAATCAGTTTGTACTATTTTGCTGCATTCACATATTAAATGGGAAACAGTTTCAACTTTATTGTTGCAAAGTCGGCAGTTTGGATTGTCAGTGGATTTTTGTATTTTCGCTTTTATGGCATTAGTTTGTAGCGCTTGTTCTTGAGCAGCGAGTATTAAATCTTCCATTTCTTTTTTGATGGTTCCCATGTTAAGCCATGTCCATGTTAAGTTGTCATCACATTTTCCTTCAATGTTTTTCAAATGCTGTCCATGGAAAGTTTGGTTTTCCATCTATTTAATCTGTCATCCAGCTGTTTTACCTTATATTCTGTCTTTGTTCCTGTTGCTTTTATACTGTTCTCTGTTTTCGCAGCAGGTAGCAATTTTTCTGTACTTTGGTTCACATTCAAACTTCATTTTTCTTCTTCTACAGTTTGATGGATTTTCAATTGCCCCCTTCCCCCTATTTTTCATGGCAGGTACAACTTGTTCATGTCACTTCGTGGATGTAAAGTGTAATACATATTCAAAAATTTCCACTTTTTCCGGTCCAAGTTTTCCAGTTCAGCCAAAGTCCACTTGATTATTCTAGCTGAGTAGCGTATCACTGAAATTGCCCATGTATTAATGGCTTTAATTATGTTTCCAGCATTCAACTTTGATTTTAATATTTTGCGGACCCTCTTGATGTATTCCTTTTGTGTTGACTCTTTGACTTTTCCATTCAAGATGTTATCTGCTTCCAATATGCCTAGGTATTTGTAAGCATCATCCTTTGCTAATGCTTTCACTATGCTTCCATTCCCAGTTCTATTCCTTCTATTTTTCCATTTTTCCTCACTGCATGAATCATATAGCACATTTTTCAAGTCCAAAGTTCATTTTGATGTCACTGCTGAATAGTTGAACTGTGTTGAGTATTGATTTAAGTTCAGTGGGGCTTTTTGCATACATTTTTAAGTCGTCCATGTATAGTAGATGGTTTATCTTGCCATCTTGGCTTGAGATTTGGTATCCCAGTTTTGTGTTTCGTAGGATTATTGTCAGTGGAATTAATGTGAGGTTGAACAGCAGTGGTGAAAGTAAGTCCCCCTGAAGATTCCTTGTCTGATGTTGACTTCACCAATGTTTTCCCCATTTGCTGTTAGAACTGTTTTCCATTTTTGCAAATTTGCTTTCAAAAATGTACAGATATTTTTGCTGATTCCAAAGTTTTCCAGACAGGTGTTAATCCAGCTGTGGGGTAATGAGTCAAATGCCTTCTTCTCTACATCATATTTAAATTTGTTTTTCTTCATTTTGCATTTTGCATTTTTAGAACCATTTTGTCTATGAGCAGCTGATCTTTTATTTCTCTTGATTTTTTTATAATTTCCTTTTTGCTCTACTGAATACAAACGATTTTCCATCAGATGATTGAATACTGAATTTGCCAGTATTCTTGTAAAAAGTTTGAACGTTGTTGGCAGACAAGTAATTGGGCGACAGTTGTTTGGATCTGTGCCCTTTTTTGGATCTTTCATTATCAAGTATGTTCGACCAGCTGTTAACCATTCTTTGATTGTTGCATTTTGAAGCATTTGATCAAATTTATTTATTTATTTATTTATTTATTTAGATTTCTAGACCGCCCCCTCTCCCCGAAGGGACTCGATTGAGTGGCCATGTGATGATGGAGGCTGGTCAGATGTTTTAGCCAGTATCCATGCAGTTCGTCCAAGCCAGGCGCACTCCAGTTCTTGATCTTCCTTGCTTATTTTGCCACCATGTCAGTTTTTATTACAATATTTCCCATTTTGTGTCATGTTTGTGTTGAATATCTTTGATACAGGAGGCACTTTTGTTGTGTTCCACTGGGTTTTCTCTGTTCTTTCCAAAAATTTAAAGTTTTTTTCTTTACATGGGTGAACATAAGTTTGGACTCGATTTTCATTAAGGGGACTGGTAGAAGAGGTGTTTTCTTTTTCTGAACTGGACATTTTCATGATATTGTTTTATTCGTCCTTTGTATCTTTCAATTTTCTTTGCTGTTGCTATTACACGTTGTTTTAGTTCTTCCACGATTTCCGTTATTGTTTTTTCTTCCTGATTGTATTTTTTGTGTAAACTATTTTTCAGTTTTTTATACTTTAGTTTCCTTTGTTCAAGTATTTCAGATTGCTGACATCTCCTCGTAGTTTTTTTTAATTTTTATTTTCAAGTCGACTTTTTCACTTTGGTGGAAAATTTGACTTGAAAATATTATTATTATTACTGTTATTATTATTATTATTATTATTATTATTATTATTATTATTATTATTATTATTATTATTATTATTATTATTTATAAAATAATTTATTCAATATTTATATAGTTATTAATCAGCTGTCTGATGAAAAAAATGAGCCTCACTGGAGAAGACTGTAACAAAATAGGAACTGAGTAATTATGCATTTTCTTTTGTTATCTGTCCCCCTGTATTATTTATTTTTCTTGTTTTTTTTCTTTTCAACATCTCACAAAATCAATTTTGTTGTTCTTAGCATATTTCAGTAACCTCAACTCATTGTCAAGTTTTCAAACACCATCTATATAGTACTAGTCTCTCTGGTCCCCAGAGCTAGACACAGACCTGGCCTATGACCTGGGATATTCCTTCCTGGTGATTCTGTGAGTTTTGAGATGGGGTTGATGCACAAATGATCTTTCTTTTATATCTATTGTTTTAGCTTCTGGTCATGCTCTGCAAATAGTGGAAAAGAACTGGATTGCATCCATAAAATTATAAATCACAATCTATAGTGTGCATTGGAAGTGGGAAAAGTTAGAGATATTTCAGTTTTCCATCCTTAACTCATTTTTCTGGAATGAATTTCAATTCACTGATGTACCTTACTTCTGTGTATATGTGAATGTGACTGTCCTATTGAAACACAGACTTCTAAAAACTGCATAATGATGAGTATACATAGTTTATTATGTCGCAGTTTGCCTTTTGGTTTTTGGAAGTGGTTATAAGTGTGTGAATGTATTACACTCTGGTAGTTTATAGCAAAAAGGCACACAATGTTTATCAAGTGTTATGATTCCTCTCTTCAATTTGAGGAATTGAAAGGATGGTTTAAAGGTTTAACTATTCAAAACAGCATCTTCTCTGCATTCTTTTTTATAACAATATATTTATCCCCCACCTTTTAAACAAGAGTTTCACAGATGAGAATAAAAATCTTTAAAGCGATGCAGTATGCATTCACATATACCTTATATTGTTTCATGCAATCCTAAAAATAGCCTCAAATAATGTATATAGAATAGAATAACAGAGTTGGAAGGTCTTCTAGTCCAAACCCCTGCCTAGGCAGGAAACCAGTGGTGAGATTCAGCCGGTTCGCACCTATTCGGGAGAACCGGTTGTTAACTTTCTAAGCAGTTAGGAGAACCAGTTGTTGGAAGAAATCTCATTTTGTTTTTTTCCACTTTACAGGGCCCATCCTGTAAGGAAGGAAGGCAGGAAGGAAATATTCTGGTGTTGTTTCTAGCCTCACCTTGATTGCCCTGCTTACAGAAACTGCCTCTCCAGTTAACCCTTATTACATTGTAACAGCTAAGGCGAAGCACCCATCAACGTCAGCGATGTTGAGTTGGGCTCCCCCACCTGGTCACATGACCACTGAGCCCCACCTACCCAGCTGGTATTAGGGCAGAGAACTGGTTGTTAAATTATTTGAATCCCACCACTGCAGGAAACCTATGCCATTTCAGACAAATGGTTGTCCAATGTCTTCTTTAAAACCTCCAGGGTTGGCGCATTCACAACTTCTGGAGGCAAGTTGTTTCACTGATTAATTGTTCTAACTGTCAGAAAAAGTCTTCTTAGTTTTAGGTTGCTTGTCTCCTTGATTAGTTTTCATCTTGGTGCTTTGGAGAATAGCTTGACTCTCTCTTCTTTGTGGCAACCCCTGAGATATAGAAACACTGCTATCATGTCTCCCCTAGTCCTTCTTTTCATTAAAATAGACATACCCAATTCCAGCAACCGTTCTTTATAGGCTTCAGCCTCCTGTCCCCTAATCATCTTTGTTGCTCTGTTTGTGTATATTTCATATGGTTATAATGCAATCAATTAAGAGAGCTTGGTAGAATGAAAAGTCTTTAAGGACAAGTTAAGACCTCAGGCAAGTTGAGTATTTAGAGGAGAAGATTCGACAATTGTGGAAATATTTGTGAAATTCCCAAATGACTAACACTATATCACAATTATGCAAATTATCATTTCCAAACTAGATTATCAGAATTTTCTGCTCACCTCTAAACTGCAGTGTAAAATGTCAGAGTCTCTCCTGGCTTTGATACAGTTAAGATTTGCTTCAAATACCTAATTATTTTTTGTTGTCCAGGCTTAATCCTTGGCACAGAGCTCATTAATTGTTTCAAAGCTGGATTCCTGTAAGCATCAGTCACAACCTTCAAGAATGTGACTTTGCAAAGCTCAGTTTGAATTTCTATAATGAAAGAAGATGGGCCTCATTATTGCCGTGTGTGTGTGTGTGTGTGTGTGTGTGTGTGTGTGTGTGTAAATACTCAAATATATATATGCATAAGTATGGATTGTAAAACCTTCCCCAATGAAATTTGAATATCAATATAATTAATCACAGGTAGTATTTATCTTATGCTTTCCAAATATGGATTTTGTTCACCATGAAGGTCAAACAGTAGATACTCTGTGACTATCTGTGTGTATCTGTCCAGGGACGAAAGCTTGGGAACTAACATCAATACCTGATAATGAATATATATATATTGAACAACAATACAATGGATTTTAATTAGATATTATTCATTTTTTATATTGCATGTCTGTAATCAAGAAATGCCTTTATGTAGTAGTTTAGTTGGAGGGGAAACTTACAAATTTGTTTGTGCCCTATGTTTCAGAGGTGATACAAAACTAATTCAAATTTCTTTGTAAATTCCACTATAAATTAACTTGATCTCTATTTTTTTAAACAAAAAAAAGCAGATTAGAAGATAGCTTCCTTAGAATTTAGACTTCTCAGCTGCAATGCATTTCTATGTTCAAAAATATAATTTATTTAAATATATGTCCAGAAAGACCCATGGGCATTTAAATGTACTTGATATAGAATTCATTTTCCTTATTCTAATACAGAATCTCTGTTTCAAACTGGTTAAGCATTGTCACCCTTTCTTTAGATTCTACCAAAAGATTGGAGTCTTTCTTAGAGAAGACTGAAAACTACCACTGTGAAATTGAAAAAGAAATCTCCTTTGCCCACAGATAGTTATGCCCAGAGATGCTAACTAGATTGCTTCTAGTAGAAGCTCAGAAGAAATAAAGGAGTACATCCTCATAAGTATGATATTAAAAAAAAATGCTAGAGCTACTTTCAACAACCTCAAGCTTACACCGTAAGCTTCCAGACAACAAAGGAATTATGGGATGTCCAACATATCTAGGAACTTCAAATGACAAGCTAAATAAAAAGAACTAAGCTATACGGATAACAATGAGAAATAGCAATAATTTATTTCCTAGATCAAGGTAGTTTTTTTCTGATAACTATTAGTATTAAGAAAATGTTTCTCATGCAATGGATCAGAGGTGGGTTGCTACCGGTTCTGTCCAGTTCGGCCGAACTGGTAGTGGAATTCAGGTCTGGGTCGCAGAACCAGCAGTGACCCAGGCCTGCCATGCTCCCCAAATTGTTTCCCTCGCTGCTGCTTGGCCGCAGCCATTTTGGATTTTAGTGACTGCCCATGCACAGTTCACTGTAAATTGTTCTGCACATGAGCGCAGAACAATTTACATTGAAAAGTGCACGCGCCCACAGCACGTTACACACGGGTTGCGAACCGGCAGTAAAGCCGGCAGCAACCCACCCCTGCATTGGATGACAGGCCACCTCTACTGTATGCGTATCTTATAATGCAATAATTTAATAGCAACGGGATGGAAGCTCAACCACTACAGCTGCAATTTTATTAGAAATATTGACTCAGTTCTAGGACTCACATTATGTGATTATGAAGTAATAAGCTTCCCTACATGAAATACACTAATTTATTGGAGAGAAACATTTAACATAGTCCCTTCCACAATGGATTTCTTTACTACAGCCTGGAAATGTTTTACATAGGAGAAGATTGAAAAGAAATGCCCATTTTTGTGATGTAGGTGGCTCAGGATTCATGATTTTCAATCCCGAGAATTGCACGCCAGGACTTGTTCTTAACCATACTGCAGTTTCTCAATGACAAGCAATAAACTCTTCTGTTCTGATAATTTCACAGTCATTTGAACAAGACCTTTAATAATGCATTAGTAATTTTCTTTTACATTTTTCAATAAGGTATACTTTATTATGAAGACAGTTTTTAAAAAGATTTCCTCCTGTATACATTATATATGACATTTGTCATAACCTTTCACACATGTATTCCTGCCTGCCTTCTGTTAACAGTGAATAGTTTCCAAAATTCATGGAAAATTGCTTTTCTCCTTACTTATTTTAACTTTTCTTCTCCCCACTTCCCTCTCTCTGTCACAAACACACTTTACACATACATAAATTATACAGACAAAGTTGATGCAGTACTTAAACTAAAATCCATTTGCATTTGCAAGAATAAAAAATACATATTAAGATATTTTGTCTGGGAACTTGATTATCTAAATGCTGATTAAAAAAAATATATACTAAGGAGGTTTTCTTTTAACCCATAGTGTTGTGAAAACATTTCTGAGTATTTTGATGGCCGTTTCATTTCTACATTTAGCACCAAATAATTTTGACTGAGCTGTATAGTTATGGTGAAGATATTTCCATGCCTTAGTAATAAATAATGGAGTAAAGAATTCTCCCCCCCCCCCCCAATATTTTAGAGGTGGCAGATGAAGCAGTGCCTTTGAAAATGCTCTACTGGAGAAAAAAAATAGTTTCAGGTGACGGATTTTTACAAAATGCATGAAATGCATGTGCTGCAAATCTTGACCTCCTGTGCTGCATTTTGGTTGCTTATTTTTCAATTTGCATTTAGCTTCCATTCCTTTGAAACTGAATCATGGCAGATACTATACATATGTTCTACCAGAACTCAACATAAATAGTTAGATGCAGTTTATTTCATTAATTTCATTGGATCAGCCAATGTAAAAAAAAACACGATTATTCTGCCTTTGTTTGCTGTGTAAAATACGCCTGCATTCTCCATGAAACGGATGGCACAATGCAAGAAAACAAATAAATAGGAAAACAGAAACACACGGGTTTAGAAGAAGATTCAGACAATAATCCACGTTCCATTGATTTTTGTAGATTTACTAAAGTATAACCATATCTGAGTTCAGCTCAATTGCTGGCTTCATTTATCATGTTAAGACATGATGTGCATTAACCATGATCTGTTCAATAAGCCACAATGCCCAGGTTTACAGATTATAGTAACACACGTTCAGAAATCACAGTGCCTGACAATACACAACCTTAAGCCAAAAATTAATCAAATCATATTTACAATATGAATGTTTGCAATAAAAAAAACTGTAGTGCAATACAAGCTACAAAAAATCTTTTAGTGTTCCACTAGTATCTCATACCAAATTGGTGCAATTAAAATTCTCAAAGCAAGCTATATTCCTATAATTTTTAATTCTGCTTTCTAAACCTCATTATCATTCAATCCTCTCGCTTGTCTATCTGCTCTGTGGGAATTAGATCAATTTCTCTAATCTTTGTTATTATATTAAATATTATTAAAATATTCTCATTTTCCCTTATCACTCATTCCCCTACCCACACTGACATTCTGTGACATGTTTGCTTTAGTGCTTTCTCTACCATAATTTTTAAATAAAGAAAGAAAGGAAGGAAGGAAAAAAGAAAGGAAGGAAGGAAGGAAGGAAGGAAGGAAGGAAAGAAAAGGAGCATTTCCCTTTCATAAGGTATTTTCTCTTATTCCAAACAAGTTCAATTCAACTGATATCAGTATTTGTTAATATTTGTGATTTGACTTATAAGAATTGACATTGTTCACCCCAAAATGCGAGATGACAGCTGCTACTGGATTCAAAATACTAGAAATACATTACTGTATATACTTGCTGGTAAATCCATCCATAGATAAGCTGACCCTTGAATTTTTAACAAAAATATCATGAAAAATGTACCACCTCGGATAAGCCAACTGTGAAAAGTTAAAACAAAACCTGCTCTGGAAAACAACATTTATTGATTCAATATGTGAAAACAAATGAAGTCCCTTTGTTTTCACATTTTGTATATGAAATATATTGTGGGGAAAAACCATTAAAAAAAAGCTTTGAGGGTCAGCATAGCCACGAATGGGCTTATCTGCAAGAGTAAAAAGTTTAAAGAAGTTAAACTGGTATTATTTACATAAACTCATGGATAAACCTTTCTGAGGATTACTAAACCAAATTTTGGGGGTGTATTTTGGAACTTAAAACTCGTGGTTTATCTTCAAATATATACAGGTTTATCTTCCTGGCCTGCCTTTTTGCCAGCTATATGGGCATCTCTATGATCTTAGAGTTTGGATACAGTAAACCTTGGCTCTGCATTTATTTATTTAGCTTCAGGAGTGACATGGACAACTATCTCATACAGTGACTCTAGGTGGCTCATAATGATCCATAAAACATAATTGAAAACAAAAATATCCTCCTCCCCCCAGTGCCAGATCAAAATCCTTATAGATCAAGCCCCGCCCCCCATTCTAGCCCAATATTTGGAGAAAAATCCAGGTCTTCATGAGCCTATGGAAAGCTAAAAGCCAGTCCCCTTTTTGCCTCTTTAACATTTCTTCCTTTTGCTTACAGATTATTTCCCTTGCAAATCTTGGAATCATCCAGAAGGAAGTGAGTGTTTGGGGCAGAAGAAAATTTCAAGTAAGAGAAGTAACTTGTGTTTTCTTCCAATTCTTTCCAAGTCATTTTAAGTGCAAAGAGCTGGGATGGCCCAGTGGTTAGAACGCAGTACTGAAAGCTAACTCACTGTTCACTGCCAGGTGTTCGATCCTGACCTGCTCAAGGTTGACTCAGCCTTCCATCCTTCCAAGGTGTGTAAAATGAGGACCCAGATTTTTTGGGGAAATATGCTGACTGCTTAGAGAGGGCTGTAAAGCACTGTGGAGCATTATTGCTGTTGCTAAATCCTGTACTCTATGCGCTTCCTCTAAATGCTATTATTCATCACATATTGTTTGTCCCTGGCCTTGCTGACTAAGGCTGATAAGAATTTCAGTCAGGCAATATGTACTGGGCCATACCTCCACCGCGATTCGATTTCCAGGTAATCTCAGAAAAACATGGCACAAATGCTTTTATTTTCTTTCTGCTCTTCCTTAAAAACCTTTGTAGGACCTGTTTCACGAACAGCATCTATTTCTTGAAAATGTCCTAGAAATAATAAATGCAGTGACTGCTATTTCTGCCATTATTATCACTACTTTAAAAATTAATTAGGATGGTTGCTATTGTTATTCTTAACACCAATAAACACTAGCTAGCTGTCAAACCTAATATTCTGTAATTTAAAGAATGAAGGAAGGAAACTAACAGAAACAGACTGTGAGCTTTAAAAATACTGGACTGGCAAAATAACTGTCTGGCAAAGAAAAATTAAATTCATAAATTCTTCACCATACTTACACTAAGGTTCTTCCCACCTCAAGTCTACAAAAGTTTATCTGCAGTAAAGACAAGGAATATTTTCAGCATAACAACAACCACTAATGCATGAACAGTTTCCTTCTGCGCTCATTAGAAAACTCATCCACATGCAAATGACCTCATTTTTTTTAACCAAGGGAGGTTCATGATTTTATACATTTTAATATAATAACCAAAACAAACAAAAAGAACATTGTCTCTCTCTCTCTCTTGCTGACTATGTTACAATATGGTGGCTTTATGAGCTCCCAGCCCCAAGGGAAAATTGTTCTATTGCACAAGGGGCATAAGAAACAGAAGCTTCATGTTTGACATGAAAATCTGCAAAATGCAAATCTACTATATAGCATTGCATAAATGCAACAAATATTTGGCAAGACAAAGAGGTAATAAAAAGAGGAAAAATGAAAGTTCAGAGATGAGCAATGAAATGCCGGACATAAATCTCTCTTTATTCAACCTAAGAAATTACTATACTCATTAAATCTTAATGAGACTCAGTGGGCTGAATTCCTTTTTTTAGAAAGAAAAAAATGATAGGGGTATATGATAGTCATATTGCTATGAGGAATGTGATACAAACAGGCAGGATGATGGAGAGAGCCAAGAGACCGTATTCCACTTATCCTGAGACAGTTCATCACCTACATTTTGCTATTGGTTACCATTTCTCTTGGATAAGATGCTTCTCTCTTCAAGCATGAGTTAATTGTTAGGATCACTTCATGCCTGTTAATTATAATGCAGCACTAGAAGACAATTTCTGTCTGATTTTGCCCTGTTCATCAAGAAATGCTGCCAAAGCAAACTTTTTTATATATCTTGGGGTCCCATCTCCAATAATGTTGATGGGGCAGCACTGCGTGATCTGTGGAACAGTTGAACTCATCCCAACTATCAATGGAGTTAATGGCTTAACCCAGTGATGTGCGGTGACGTTTATGACTGGTGAGGCTGGTGACGTCATCAAACCACGTGGTTGCTCCGATCGCAGGGGCGCAGCCCAAACGGAGAAGTTTCTTCAACTCCAGCCTCAATCAGCGCAGCCGCGGTCCCCTTCATCTTGCCTCAGGAAGGAGGGGAATGGGACCACGTGTGCAGGGGAAGGGGATCGCAGCTCTGCTAATCTGAGCCTGTGCGCTGAGGAGCCGCCTGCACACGTGGTCCCATTCCCCTTGCAAGGATCCCGGGCTCGCCCGTTGTAAAAAATGCCTAGGTACCGTGTTTCCCCGAAAATACAACCTGTCCCGTGCTCACTGACCTAGCGTTATCCTGAAAGCGCCAAGTTACAGGAGCCGTGGGTGGGGGGAGTGCTCACGTTGCTTGCCGCCTTCGGTATACCGCTAGGTTGGGGAGTGGCGTTCTGTCCGGCCAGAGGGGAGAGTTGCCGGGCGGCTGCTCTCTTGTGAACTGGCTCCCGAAGAGCCGGGCACAGCCTCAGGGGCGAAGCAGCCATGAGGTAACCATGATCACGAGCAGCCGCCCGGCAAATCCCCTCTCCAGCCGGGAAAAGCACCATTCACTGACCTGAGCAGCCACCCGGCAAATCCCCTCTCCAGCCGGGAAAAGCACCATTCACTGACCTGAGCAGCCGCCCGGCAAATCCCCTCTTCAGCTGGGAAAAGCGCCATTCACCAAGCCCTTGCGAAGTTCTCCCAGGCCACCGCCGCTGGCTGCTGCTGCCCGCCGCCGCCCACTGCTGTCCCGCTCCACTCCGTGCATAACATCCAAACTCCAAAACTTCCAGCATCGGCCGCTCTAGGAGTACTCTCTATGGTGGGCCGGCTGCCCGACAGAGAGTTTTCGGACAGAGTCTTCCAGCAGCCGGCCCACCATAGAGAGCACTCCTAGAGCGGGCGATGCTGGAAGTTTTGGAGTTTGGAAGTTATGCGCGGAGCAGAGCGGGGCAGCGGCGGGCGGCGGCGGGCGGCGGCGGGCGGCGGCGGGCGGCGGCGGTGGGCGGCGGCGGCAGCGGCGGCGGCAGCGGTGGCGGCAGCAGCGGCGGCAGCGGCGGTGGCGGGCGGTGGCAGCGGCGGCGGCAGCGGCGGCAGCAGCGGTGGCAGGCGGCGGCAGCAGCAGCGGTGGCAGGCAGTGGGCGGTGGCAACAGCGGCGGTGGGCGGCGGCAACAGCGGCGGTGGGCGGCGGCAACAGCGGCAGTAGCAGCGGCGGTGGCCTGGGAGAGCTGCGCAAGTGCTTGGTGAATGGTGCTTTTCCCGGCTGGAGAGGGGATTTGCGGGGTGGCTGCTCAGGTCAGTGAATGGCGCTTTTCCTGGCTGGAGAGGGGATTTGCCGGGCGGCTGCTCGTGAGCATAGTTACCTCATGGCTGCTTCGCCTCTGAGGCTGTGCCCGGCTCTTCGGGAGCCAGTTCACAAGAGAGCAGCCGCCCGGCAACTCTCCCCTCTGGCCGGACAGAACGCCACTCCCCAACCTAGCGGTATACCGAAGGCGGCAAGCAACATGAGCGCTCCCCCCACCCCCGGCTCCTGTAACTTGGCGCTTTCAGGATAACGCTAGGTCAGTGAGCGTGGGACAGGTTGTATTTTCAGCGAAACACGGTACCTAGGCATTTTTTGCATCGGGCGAGCCCGGGATCCTTGCAAGGGGAATGGGACCATGTGTGCAGGCTCCTCAGCGCACAGCCTTAGATTAGCAGAGCCGCGATCCCCTTCCCCTGCACACGTGGTCCCATTCCCCTCCTTCCTGAGGCAAGATGAAGGGGACCGCGGCTGCGCTGATTGAGGCTGGAGCTGAGGAGCCTCCTGCACACGTCCCATTCCCCTTGCAAGGATCCTGGGCTCGCCCGATGTAAAAAATGGCGAGATCGGCATACTTGGGGCTGCTGCTGAGATGTCCAGGGAGGCTAAACCAAGCCGCGCGCCTCTCCCAGCCACTTTCACGGCTTCCTGGAGTAATTCTTTTTTATTTTCATGATGAGAGTGGTGAGGCTCCGCCTCCTCTGCCTCCAATGACCGCACGTCACTGGCTTAACCAGAGGTGGGTTCCTACTGATTCGGTAGTATGTAGTAACTCGGGCTGCCATGCCCACGAACTGGTTCTATCAGCGGTGCCATAGGGGCCACCGTCTTGTTTTTTACTTCTGTGCTTGTGCAGATGCATTTTTTAACTTATGCACATGCATGCGTAGCGCGCATCAAGCGCATGTGCGCCCTAAGCGCATCCCTGAGAGAACCGGCAGTAGCAGAAGCTGGGACCCACTCCTGGGCTTAACCATTACCTGATAGTTTCCAGCATTGGAAAATATCAGGGGGAAACTTTTCTCCATAACTGTTGCCCACCCTTTTAAAAAAAAAAAGACAAGTCACTCATGGATACACTGACTTCTTTACCACTATCCCACTTGTTTCTTTCTTTTCACAGAATACATTTTATCTTTGTGAATAAGAGAAAACAAAGCCTGGTATTTATAGCATATATATATTTTTATAAAATATCCTATATGCTGGGTGGGTGTTGTTGTTTTAAATCTATTACTTTGATGTATAAAAAGAAAAAAAGAGGGGAGGGGGAAAAAGGGACGAAACCTTCAAGTAAAACATTATATATAGGAAAATCATTCAGGCTAATGTTCAGACGGACCGTGAAATTTTGATGACATGCTGTAATATTGATGTTCATTACCCTGACAAAATACAAATTTATAAGTAGAAAGAGAATACAAAAGTATTTTTAGGGGTGACATAATAGCAGTATTCCAGTATTTGAGGGGCTGGCACAAAGAAGAAGGAGGCAATGTATTTTCCAAAGCACCAGAAGCAGGACAAGAAACAATAGATTGAAATCAATCAGGGAGAGAAGCAACCTGGAATTAAGGAGAAACTTCCTAAGAATGAGAACAATTAGCTAGTAGAACAGCTTGCCTTCAGAAGTGCTGCATCACTGGAGGTTAATAAGAAAAGATTGGACAGTTACCTGTCTGAAATGGTACAGGTTATCCTGCTTGGGCAAGGGGTTGGACTAGGAGGCCTCCAAGGTCCCTTCCAGGTCTATTCTGATTGATTGAAACATACTGGCAATCCAAAATCTGTTCAGAAAATTGCTTTGGAGAAATCAGAAGGAAGCTAACAAATTTTATTAGAAGGCATAAACTGTTATGAGTTACAGCTGCCTTTTTTGGATGTAGAAATAAGCTAAACTGATGTAGGATTTAAATTGGGATGAAATGGGGGGAAAGGGAGGGGAAGACATGTTGATTATGAAAATATAAGTTAGATGTGAGGCAGATTATAAACATTATCAGTTAACAATTGTGATATGTTAAAATTGTTGCATCGCCCATTTTATATTTCTAACATAATGAGTCAACTCTTTAAAACATTATCTCAAGTAGGTAGCAGGTATGAAAATGATGACTATTTATCCAGGTTAGTATAGCAAAGCAAGAAACCAAGCGTTAAGTATAAAATTCTGCAAGATACAAGAAATAGGTGAAGATTAGGATTGTCTGACTTTAAGTTGTATTTAGCTACCTGCTGTTTAGTTTGGATGAAAGATGCATCTTGCTGGGAAATAAAAGAACATTAGAACTGGAGGAAAATATCCTGAGTTTTGGTTGGTACATACTGATGGTACTATAAAATGACCTTGAAACTTTATAGAAGAGAAACAGCAGCTAGGGAGAAATGACTAATATATCAAGATTTATTAATACAGAAGGATGGAAAAGTTAAGATGATGAAGTCAAAGAATTATAGAATGCAGAAGGACATAATTTTCAACAGCTTTCATATGCTGAGTTAAAAGAAAGATTTAATATGGATAAAAATATATTTGGAATTATAAAACACAAAACAGAATTTGAAATTGAATTATGTACAACTGATGAACATGCAATAGCAAAAACCTTTGATATGATTTGAAAAAGAATAAGAATAAGCTAAAGATTGCATGCCAAGATGGTCTATTACTTTCAGATATAAAACAGAGATGGACAATTGGGAGGAAATGTGGGAACAGTTATTAAATTCACACTGTCATAATTTAACGTAAAAATTTAATAAAATGATGTAGTGTTGGTCTATGACACTAGAGCAATTAACATAAATGTATAAATGCACAATTTATATCTGCAAATAAAGAAAGTGTCCTAAGAATAATTACTTCCAAATATTTAAATAATGCGAATAAAAAATGTATACTATGTTTTCAAAAGACATAGCGCTTAAGAAGTATATGAGTTACTTCAATGAATTAAATAATTTTATAAATTACCATAGTTTTAAACAATGTCAATATATCTATATAATTATCAAGAAAGCAGAATGTATCATCAGCATATATTATGTTCAATTCCGGCTATTTTTACACTTGAAATGTCCACATTTAAAAATAAATAAATAGGTCAGTTGTTCTGGTATTAAATTAAAAATAAGCACAGATAAAATACATCATTGACTAGTTCCCTGAGACAGATTAATATATGAAAATATAATTGTAGCAAGGGCAGTAGAATACCACATATGGATCCAGTTATTAAAAAAGGAAGACTTGTGTATCAAAACAAAACTTACTTCAATTTTTTTCAAATCAATGGTATCAAAGCCCCTTTTGGTATGTAATGAAACCATTGCCACTGACTTTCCTATTTCCCAATGAATATCCAGAATATTACTGATCTTTGAGCAAACTTCTACCAAAGCATTATGAAACCAGGTTGAACAGCATGGATAATCCTTTGTAAACTACATACCAAAAATATTTTTGCATCAAAGTTTAATAAATTGGAAGAGAGTTTGAACACTCAGCACAATCTTCACCAATCATCAAGTTCATGGATAAATAAATATCATGGAAGAAGTAAGTAGGAATAATGATAGCTCTACAATAGTATTGAGGTAAAGAACTGAATCAGAACTGATAACAGTGTGTGAACTTCTCCTCTCTTCATAGATGTAAGACCTCGATTCATCTTCATATTAGTTACATCATGTGTAATAATGAATGCTTTGGTTTTTTCTGATTTTATTTTCTTCTTTTCTTATTACAGAAGGCACCAATTTCTAATTGTTTTGATTATCGTTTGGGTCAAATTGTCTACCTTTAAAATATCTCTAGTACCTGTGGGAATCCAGGAACACCCCTCTATTCTTCATGGTGGCTCATATTTCTATTAAATTGTTATGCAGGAGCATCATCAATGGGGCCTTTCTGCATTGAGAAGTGAGGTCAACCAGGGTACTTGTAGTGGATCCTGAGAGACGTGTCATAAAAGGAAGATACCCTTTACTCCTCTTGGAAGAACGAGGAAAGCTACAACATAGACGCATCCAGAGACAGAGACAGACAGACAGACAGACATTATCATGAATAAGAATGAAATAGAAAAAACTTTTCCCCAGAAGGAGAAAACTGAAGAACAAATGCAGGCATCATATGAGTAATTGCAATATCCTAAATGTTCACAATTGCTTGATAAATTTGAAACACTACTGGGCCACAAATAGGTTCCCTCCTTTTAAAAGAAGAAATAGATGACATGCCTGTGTTAAAAGCATAGTTATCAATTCAACATTTAAAAATAACCATTATCACTGCAAAATGTAAATATTATATTATTATTATTTTTTGTTCAGAGACTCTCCAATCAGGGAACTGTATGAGGACACAGTTTGAAAGCATATGAGACTATACATTTCCTAAAGCAAAAAAGATTTGGATCCTCTACATACCTGGACAGGAGATTGCCTAGGATTTGTTATACTCTGAATTAAATTTAGTAGGCAAAAGAGAAGGATTTATATTTATCAGGGCATTTTTATGCAGGAGAAGGTTAACTTCACACAGTTCTATTATTTATTATCAAGTGCAAATGCAACATGATTGACAGAATGCAGGAGCTAATCCCTTTCTGCTGACCTGCTATTGAAGCTGACATATTTCCCTTGCTTTCAAAGCTCTTTCACCATTTAGGAAATAAAAGTTAGAATCAGGAAGCTAAAAAAGATGTGGCAAAATACTAGTTGTTTTTTTTAAGCAAATATGCAAATAAGCAAATGCCTCTCTGATTCTGCATAAGGTAGTGCTAGACTTACAACAGTTCATTTAGTGGCCATTCCAAGTTACAATGACACTGAAAAAAGTGACTTATGACTGTTTTTCACAGTTACGACTGTTGCAGCAACCCCATGGTCACATGATCAAAATTCAGATGCTTGGTAACTGGCATGTATTCATGACAGTTGCAATGTTCCGGGGTCATGTGATCACCTTTTGCAACCTTCTGACAAGCAAAGGCAATGGGGAAGACAGTTTCACTTAATAACTATGTTATTGACTTAACAACTACAGTGATTCACCTAACAACTGTGGCAAGAAAGTTCGTAAAGTGGGACAAAACTCAATTAACAACTATCTGGCTTAGTAACAGAAATTTTGGGCTCAAATATGGCCATAAGTCAAGGACTACCTTGATTGCCCTCATAAGAAAAAGACATCAAAGGTATTGGCTCTCATTTAATTGCCATTTTCTAACAAATTGAGGAGCAGTCTTTAGGAAAAGGGGAAGGAAGGAAGGAAGGAAGGAAGGAAGAAGAGGAATCAAAAAGTCTTGCCTTCAACATCCCAACAAAAGGCCCAGAAACTGGTCAAATGGACAGTAGTACATACGTTTTTGCAATTAAAAATAATAATTAATTTCTCTTGAATTTTCCTCACTGCAAGGAATATGTGTTCAAACTCAAGAGTTTATTTAATCTATCTACCAGTGTTTTCCCAAAAATAAGACTGGATCTTACATTAATTTTTGCTCCAAAAGATGCATGAGGGCTTATTATTGGGGAAATATGGTACTCAATGCATCCGTCTGGCTGACAGTCTTAACTGGGCTTATTTTTGGGGTAAGGCTTATATTACAAGCATCCTGAAAAAATCATGCTAGGACTTATTTTCCGTTTGAGTTTTATTTTTTGGGAAACAATATAGTTTAGTTAGACTCTCTGTATTGGTTTTGGCTGGGATTTCATATGAGCGATGGTGGTCACTATTCTTTATTTTATCATATTTGACTTTTCCCAATAATCTCCTTTTTACATCTTGAGACTGGGCTTCATTGGTTCACTAAGGGAATTTCTCATTCACAGACCCTGTGCAAATCCACACAGTTATCCAACTGATTCCTGTGTTGCAGGATTGAAACAAAAGTTGTTAAATTCAGGGCAGGAAATCTCCGAGCACCTTCCTTTCCCAGAGTTGGCTGAAGGGAGATGTCTTAAGCAGAAATGATCAAAACTCTACAAAGGAAGTAAGATTTTCAGTGTGCCACCTATTGTAATTATTTTTTATATTGTAGAATTTTGGGGCTGGGTTGGGGCTGGGGATGGGAAGGGGCCATTCTGAAGGTTTTAAATCTTCCCTCCTTTTGCGTTGTAACAGGCATATATTAGCCAACCTTTGAATACCTATTCCAACTTTAAGAAAAGCTTAAGTGTGAAAACAGAACCTATTCAAGAATACCTGAAGTAATTTTAATTAACATATTTGACTTTTGTTTGGGAAGACAATGTGCTGAATGTCAGCAAGCACTTATGAAGATTAAATGGGCTGAGACTTGAGCAATTAGAAGGAATTTGCTCTTTGCTGAAAGCGATGTTATTAAGAGTAAGCACATGCCACAAACTATTTTACAGATATGCCCAATTGCTTACATCAGCTAGTGGGAGGTAAAAGGCCTTTGCCTCTTACTTTCACTCAAGCTAATACTTCCATAATTTGCAGTAATTCGAGGAAATAAAGCCTCTGAACATTTATATTAATGGAATTCCAATTATATTCATGGTGTTTTTTGGTCTGAAAATGTAGCTTGTAGTGATAGAAAAGAATTCTGTTTGGCTTTCCTCCTTGATGAGATTACAGATTTTTACCCGAGGGAAATTTGTGGCACCTCAAACAAGATTCACAAATAAAATCTGACTTGTATTCTTTCTTTCCCTCTCTCTCTCTCTTCTCTCTCTCCCCTCGCCTCTCCCCTTTTCCTTCTTCTCTTTCTCTCCCCTCCCCTTTCTCCCTCTCTCCCCTCTCCCTTCCTCTCCCCACTCTCCCTCTTCCCTCACTCACCCCTCTTTCCTCTCCCTCCCTTCCTCTCTTTCTCCACTCTCTACCTCTCTCCCTCCCTCCCTTTTTCTCTCAGAGAGAGAGAGAGGGAGAGAGAGGAAGAGGGAGGGGGAAGGGAGAGAGAGAGACAGAAGTAGACAGACAGATCTACAGCAATGCTGGGGGATTGTGCACAAAAATGGCTGTTTGATGTTCTCTGTTGTTGCATTATTTCAAAGCAAGTAAACTAGCATTTCCTTGGGCAGAATATATCCAAGAATATGAGGTAAAATAATCCCCTACACATGTATTGCAAGCAGGATTTTTCATTTTCTTAATTGCCGCATTTAACAACTGGGCATGCAGCTGTGAACATGAGAGCACACCGACAGTGGAATTTGTCACACAGTCATGTAGAGGCAAAGGGTAATAAGCAAAGCAAAGGTAGCATGTAACCCATCTGAGTTTCTCTTATAAAAGTGATTTCTAGAATTAACACCACAGTCGGATATACAGCATATTCATTTCACTTATGAAATGATTTTCTCTGGTGCAGTA
This sequence comes from Natrix helvetica, assembly GCF_964273705.1. Lineage (NCBI taxonomy): Eukaryota > Metazoa > Chordata > Lepidosauria > Squamata > Natricidae > Natrix > Natrix helvetica. The sequence continues at coordinate 148,844,705 of NC_138552.1, forward strand.
TCATAGCATTATTTCTGAATAGTCTGATGTAGGACAGTACTGTTAGTCATTAAAAATACTGATTATAGCTACAGAGAATGTGAATCTAAATCTCTGAAGGTCAAAAACAAGACAAAGGGAAAAAATCATCATTATACATATACACTCACATGAGGATTGAATGTAAAGTATTGCTTCCACTTTCATTAATTTAAATAAGGATATTTTAATATATGAAACAGGAGAATCATCCTTGAAATGAGATTTTAGTTTAGCTAAGCTCAAACTGCCCAAGAAGCTGCTGATACAGCTCTACGGAGGAATTATTGAGCCTGTCATCTGCACCTCTATAACTGTCTGGTTTGGTTCTGCAACCCAACAAGACAGACACAGACTTCAGAGGATAATTAGAATTGCAGAAAAAATAATTACTGCCAATCTGCCTTCTATTGAAGACCTGTACACTGCACAAGTCAAAAACAGGGCCATGAAAATATTTACAGACCCCTCGCATCCTGGACATAAATTGTTTCAATTCCTACCCTCAAAATGACACTATAGAGCACTGCACATCAGAACAACTAGACACAAGAACAGTTTTTTCCCCGAATGCCATCACTCTGCTAAACAAATAATTCCTTCAACACTATCAAAACATTCACTAAGGCTGCATTACTATTACTATTAGTTTTTTCATCGTTCTTATCACACATCTCCTCCCACTTATGACCGCAGGACTGTAACTTTGTTGCTTGTATCCTTATGATTTATATTGATATTGATTGTTTCCTGATTGCTTATTTGTACCCTATGACTATCATTAAGTGCTGTACCTTATGGTTCTTGACGAATGTACCTTTTCATGTCTTTTTATTCATGCTGGGAGCACATGCACCAAAGACAAATTCCTTGTCTGTCCAATCACACTTGGCCAATAAAGAATTCTATTCTATTCTATTCTATTCTATTCTATTCTGTAAATTTATCCATATAAAAACCCGATTTCTTCCAATGACGACACAAAAGAATTCCATACTCTTCAGGTCCTCATAGTGCTTCTTATCTCTTTATTTAGGCCAAACAGAGGCCCACAAAGATGTTTCTTCAATTGATGGAAAAAGTAGAAAGTGCATGGTGCCAAGCCTGGACTGTAAGGTGAATGAGGTAAGACAGTGCAATTCAACTTCACAATTGTCTTTTGGTGCCTCATGAGGGGTGAGGTCTAGTATTGGCACGGAGTGGCCAAATTTCCTTCTTGTGCTCTCATTGTTTCACGTGTTACAATGTGGAATTCTGGGTTCTTTTAGTTCAAAGAAATCCATGTAACACCATCAGCACAAATCTGTAATCATGAGCTTTCCTGCATAGATTTCATTCCCCCCCCCCCCGAAGTAAAACTTTGTTACATATTCTATGCAGTGCTTCATTTCTCAGCCAAAAAGATGAGCCCATGTCACAATGCTGTGAAGAAATTTCTAATATTCTCATAGTGTGATAATAATTACTGTCAAATTTCAATTCTTGAAGCTTTAATCTCTGCCAGCTCCTCTTGCACAAACCTCCCAACATTGAAGAACATCAATAATGTAACCCGTGTGTTCCTGTGAAACTCGAAGCTTAACAGAACAAATCACTGCTTTTTGCTGCCCCATGTTTACATTTTTTTTTGGCTCAGTATTCTTGTCAACAAGTTGCCACCAAAAACAGCTGGCATTCAGTGGTAAATTTCAATTGGGAGGGACTCTTTTGGCTGTCAAAATTCAATCACGGTGTTTTGCTTAAAATGCATTGATGAATATTCACTGCAGGCTTCAATTTCATGAACAACAGCAAGCCAACCTTTCTCACAGCAATTTCCCACCAACAGGAGTGAAAAAACAGATGCTAAACAAGGTGGCAGAATTTCTAGCCTGTCAGTACTGCCATCTATTGGAGATTTATAACATTAGTTACTTTCTCTCTCTCTCTCTCTCTCTCTCTCTCTCTCTCTCTCTCTCTCTCTCTCTCTCTCTCTATCTATCTATCTATCTATCTATCTATCTCTATCTCCCTCCCTCTCTCTCTGTATGAATTATGCCTGTTAACATTTAATTCAAATAGACTAAGAAAACATGATTCAGTTCAAAATGCGATGGCTATAGTTTGGTAGATAAACCATCACAAAGAGAAGTGGAGACAGTGAATTGTTGTACGCTGGATTTTAAGTAGAAAATGTGTTAAATTTTACCTGTGCCACCCAAGCATAAACAGAGCTTTTGCTCTTGACCTCCTCTGTTTTCTTATACGGATAGCATACAAATCTGAAATGCATGTTCTGTGTGAGACAAAATAATAATATAAAAATGTGGGTGGATAGATTCTTTTAAGAACAAGCTTTCATAACGATAGGAACTTAAAAGCCTGTAGCCAGCTGTGATTTCACTTACAGACACAAGAAAGTGGCAAGTAATTCCAATTGATTCCCTTGGCCTCTGAGCCCCTTCTCCCCCTTCTCCTAGGAAAGCCGTTGTAAAGCAAAATAATGCTAATTTCCAGATTGTTTTTATGATTAATATTTGACTTGCTCAGTTCTTCGCCTTTTGAAAAATAATTTAATCATTGCCTCAAAAGATTAATTTCCATGACTGCAAATGTTCACGAACTCAGTTTCATTCATTTTTATGGGTACAGTGAAGATTCCACTGTACCCATAAAAACATACACTCACCTTCTCATACCTCAAGATGTGAAAAATACAAAAAAGAAATGTAAAGTTCTGTCACAGAACATTCCAACTCACCAGCTTCCCCAAATGATTTTTTTTCAAATGCAAGGCCAGTTTATTTGAAAACTATTTTGACATAACTGTAGCTGATTTAAGATATCACAAACTACCGTAGAGATCAAATTAGTGGCTCATTCACTCACTGATGGCAGCCATGCCTATAGTAAATGCATTAGCTATGACACTAGATGGTCAATTTTTCAATTCTTCTTCTTTTTTTTAATTTAGTTGTATATTTTGAGACAAAGCTAGGCAATCTTTTAGGGCAACAACACATTTGAATTTGAACAGAGTTGGGATTTTAAAAATGGCTGTTTTAACTTATTTTATATTCTAGGTAAGCCATGAGAGTTATTTGATTGTGTGGGGGTACATAGTAGATGAATAAATAAAGGAACAAATACATAAATTTTGATTATGTGCAGCATTAACTTTTTGTTTTGGAATTTAAGGAAAAAGGGCCCCAAATCTTTTTTTTCCCAAACCAAAAAAGAAAAATTGTGAAGATCATCATGCAGAATGATTTGTACTGGGCTGTTTATATGATCAATTGCAAACTGACCTGGAAACTCATCAAGGTGAATCTATCCATTCTGTTTTCCACAAGGTTTCCAAGAGGATCGAAATAGAGTGATAAAAGTAATAACATTGCGGGTGTTGTGTTTTGTAATCCAGAGTTGGGGGGGGGGAGCCTTCTCAGTTAAGATAATTGTTTACAAATTTTCTTCTTTCTGCATTCCTCTCCAGAGTTTTCTTTGTCATTTATGTTTAACAAAGTTAGCACAGACTTAGCAGGGCTATTTAATTTGGAATGACCTATACGTTTTTCGTCAGGTAGGTATTAGTGTCAGTTGACTTTTGGATGTTTTATTTTGCTGATGAGAATTCAAAAGGCGAACCGTGATTATGTGTATATGAGACCACCTGTCATTTTCACTCAGTAAAGAAGCTAAAGTATATGCACAAATACTTTCGTGAATGCCTTCTACTGATCTTTGTCTGTGCATTGTCCTGGTGATGAGAGAATTTTTATTCCCACCACTAAATCCTAATTTAAGGACTTGAAGCTTACATTCATGGTGATTTGGCTTTATGAGCATGGTATTTCATAAAATTTCTACATTTTAGAAACTGATTTGAAACAAGAGTCAGTCAGAGGATTGTTTAGGATGGTTCTTCCTGCCTTATTGCTAATGCTTTACAGATAATGGAGGAGCTGTTATGAATACAGGCAGAAGGATATATGCCTACTTTGGAATTACTGTAACTCCAAATCAACAACAGAGGTAAACTTCAACAGCTGGTCTCAATAGGACATTTTTATGGAACTCTAAAACATACCCATGTTAGCACAAGGTTCTTATCAATTGCATACCACATACATGATGTATGTGGTATGTGTGAGTATTTTCTTCCAAGATGAAAGTGCCACAGGACAGAAATCTGATTTGATGAAAATTCCAATGCCTGCTTCTCTCCTTTTTCCTTATCTGTTTTTCCTCATAATATCTCTTTCTTCTTTTAATTTTTCTTTCTTTCTGTGAAAAGCAACAGAGAACAGGCATACTTTCCTATACAATATATGGATAAATTCATCAATAGTTACAGATATAGTCATAGACAGGGCAGGAAAAGAGGGAAGAGTAATAATTGTTTTTCCAATGTGTTCTCTCTCTCTCTCTCTCTCTCTCTCTCTCTCTCTCTCTCTCTCTCTCTCTCTGGGTGTATGTGTGTATGTGTATTAGATAAAATACATATTTGGAAGGAATATAGGGATAATTCCAAGCTGGCCATTTTCTTAAACGATACTTCATTAAGTAAGAAAAAGGTAGAATTTGTTTAAAAGATTCCTCCACTAAGTGAAGAAAATATAGTATGGTTTTAACAAATTATCTTCATAACATCATCAAGTCCCATTGTGTGATAAATTTATTTATTGATCAAATTTCCAAACATCCCATGTCACCTAAGTGACTCTGTAGTATTAATAATATAATAAAATAATATAAAAATGACAATATGATGGAATTATTCAGCCCAAGTTATTTTTTTACAGAACTTCAATATATACAAGAGTACTTAAACTCTGATATTTCAAGAACACTCACTTTTCATCTTCAAATAAAAATGAAACTCCACAAATCTCTGTGCTGAGTGACATTTAGAAAAGTATCTTCAGTCCATTGGAACAATTTAATTCAAGAAATCAAGTGATAGTACGTCTGATCCAGGGTAGTTCTGATTTATCAGAGTAGGAAACTGACAACTAACATAACCAGATTATCTATCTATCTATCTATCATCTATCTATCTATCTATCTATCTATCTATCTATCTATCTATCTATCTATCTATCTATCTATCATCATCTATCTTATCTATCAGTGGTTGGTTGCAGGCGGTATGCCCTGGTACGGGTGTACCGGTGCCTGCCAGGAGCACCAGGTACCGTTCCGGTACGGTGCTCCGGAGAGCCAACCCACTCGCCCACTTTCCTTACCTGTATTTGAGTTCTTCGGCACTTCTGCACACGCGCACAAAGCGAACAGTGCCAAGCAGCTGGAGCGTCGCAGAAGTATTGCAGAGCATCGCAGGAGGTAAGGATACATGCATATGCTGCGCGCATGTGCACACGTGCTGCATGTGTTCATGTGGTGGGCACCGTTGCACCGTTGCACCGTACCGGTTGCACTGGGATCCGGAACCCATCACTGCTATCTATCTATCTATCTATCTATCTATCTATCTATCTATCTATCTATCTATCTATCTATCTATCTATCTATCATCTATATCTATGTATGTTTCTACACCTACGCCTAGGTACACAGTTACACATGCTTGATGGAATACTTTATTACATTCACTTAATAATGCCTAAAGTAGTGGTGTCTGCTCTGATTGATGCAAATTCCCCATAGATGTGATTTCTCTTTTTTCACTTCAACAGACAGGCAACTCCTACATGATTTCAGAATTAAATTTTATTAAATGAGTTTAAATAAGCTTCTTTGCATCTATTTGGGGAATCCTTTTTTAAGAATGCTGTATATAGAATTAGACGACATGTGACATTTTGTGGTGCTGCTGAACAGTCATTCTCAGCATTCCACTCCATTAGGGTTTCTGGGAGTATAATTCAAGGAATCTGGTGTATCAGAGATTCCCCAATCCTGGCTGTGCATTAATAATCTATATTAGAAGAACAGGTTAAAAAATTACACCTGTTGCTATGAATATGTTGCAAGAAAAAAAAAGCTTGCAACTTTGCAGTGAGTGGGTCTGCTATAGCAAATGTAAGACAAATGGAAGTCCTTTGTTCACCCTCTAGCAACCCCTCCAAAGCTGATTTTTCCCTATATTAGAATCTGAGGTGCCAGTAAAAAGATGGAGCTGTGAATTAACTTTTCTCCATCCTGCCTTTCTGTTGTCATCTGGCCATTGGAGTTCTTGGAGCTTTCAAGCTTGGATGACTCCAGAGGACAAACTGGAATTTTTCTGCCCTGCATGTTTGGATAAGACCTGCCGAAATCAATGTAATATAAAACCACCATAGATTTAAGTGATCTGATCTGTGACTATATGAATTCTAGGCAATAAAACTCAATTAGAATAATAGACATTGATTTACAGCCCAATCCAATTTGGAAAAAAGTCCCATTGTTGCAACTTATGTCCAGGTTTGCCCAGCCCAACCCCTTCGTGACTTGTGAAAAACAATTCATTTAATGCTCACTGTAGCAATGCAATTCTATTTCTGGATTTCTTCACCTTATTCATTGGTATCCTGCCTTTCTTTTGAACAATTTAAGGTTCCTTCCCCAAATCCTGTAGGGTAGACCAGAATAATTGAAAATAAATGATTTGATGGAGAAAGAGACAGATTGTGCCCCCTAAATACAATCTCAAGTCATATTTCTAGCATAGGCATCAGTTTCTACAACGAGGAAGTGTCTCTTTTGATGTGATGCAAGAGCTCTGCCTCTCTGTACCTGGGTCATGATGTCACAGATCATGTAAGAGACAAAGCTTGCCTTAAAATGTCACAATGCAGGTTCTGTCAGTTGCCTCCCTCCTCTAGATTCCCACTCCTGCCAGTCTTGATTCCTATTCTTCCCATTTCTCTGAGAAGAATTTTTTTTTTAATGTGACTGGCACTTATATGAAGAAATGTCCAAACCTTTCTTTCAAATCTCCAATTCTCTCTAGGCCATAAGGAATCAGAATGTAGGATTCAGTTTTCCTCACAAATTACAGCATTTATTAAAAAAAGAAAATTAAGAAAAAGAGGGATGCGCAAGGTTGAGAAAACCAAATAAACTTCGACATGGCATGGAGAAAATAGATAGGAAAGGAGTTTTCTTGTCTCATAAACAAATAATAGATTGTAGGTGTCACCCCGTGAACACTATTGGCAGGCAATCAAATGCATTTCACAGAATACCTAGTGAATTTACAAAATGCCTTGCCAAAAAAAGGGATGAGGGCCCTTTGATTTGAAAAGGGCATCGGATTAGACATATTCAGCAAAGAATAAGGCTATTGCTGGCTGCCAATTAGTTATGATGTTGATATGGCTTGTTCGCTATTGAAGGTAGCATGCTCCTGCCCTCTGTTCTTGTGGGATTTCCAGAGATGTTTTGGTTGACTATTGTAATAGGAGTGATTTGGAGTTCTTTGTGTGCCCCAGAACCTCTTCTGCCTAAATACCAGCCCCATGATTTTCTACCATTTTGGAAATCCATGAAGTCTCCAGTGCTAGCTCAAAAAGATTCCTAACTTTGTTTTTAAAAAGTCCCATTCAAAAAAAAATGTGAGAAAGCAAAAGAACATAAAATTTTGGCCTTGTTCACATGCAGTGCCTTCAACTATGTATTATCTTCCTGGCTACCAAACTTTTCATAGCCTCCCCACCCCCGTGTTAGCTATGCCTACTGGCCACCAATATATTGCCTGCAGCTGCACTTCTGGAAGAGAAAGCTGAACCAAGTAAGTCTTTACTCTGATCCTGCCTTTTTTGTTGTTGATTCCTGGACATTTTTAGATGAGAATCAATTATCTGGTTCACTGATTAAGGTATTAGACTGGGATTGGGGACAATTTGGTCCTGTGATTCTCTTTCAGTCTATCCTGCTTCCTAGGGTTGTTGTGGTAATGTAAATATAAACAGAGGGGTGCTATATATGACTGAGGAAAAGCAGAATGCAGACTAATTCTCCATCTCACTCCACAATTCATATATCAACCAAGATCCAGTCAGCCACATCCGCACTCATACTAAGGAAGACATCAAGTTTGTTTGGAAAAGCAAGCAATTAAAATGCATTCTGAAAAATCTCAATAATTGAAAAATATGTTTGAGGAGAATCCAATCACCATCTTGCTGTTGAATCTGAATGCATTTAAACTCTCTCCTAGTGTGCTGGGGTAATCTCTTGCTAAAACTAAATACAAATATTTATTAGGCCCAAAGAGGCCTGGGGCCTGAAGATATAATCCTGGTGCATAATGATTGTTAACATTGTTCAGGATCTTGAGGGGAGGGGGGATATTCAATGTAAGATACTTCCTAAATTTTCTGGAAAATGTACCATCTACAGGTAACATCAGCTTCACTTCTAAAACCAGGCGACACAAAGCATTAAAGTAACACTTTGCACAGGGTGGATTAGAAATATTTTATACTTCCAATTGCAGTGTACTTGCACATTATATCTAGGTGGGTTGTCAGGGCAACTTTCTCAACAGTCTAATGCCAAAAATCAACCTGATGGAATTGCATTATGTAATAAAATAGAACACCATGAAATGACTGTTATTTATTTTCCTTGATAAAGCTGCTTTCTAGGCTCTTTTTAACAATATTTAGCAGAAAAACATTCTGCATCTTTGTGGATCTACTGCATTAAATGGAAGAAGTGGAAATGAGCCAATTTAAATTTGCAAGCACCATCTATTCATTTCTAAGAAGCTCATTTTCACTTCCATTTCTTTCTGTTACTAGTGCACAAAATTAATTTTTGCTTTTATATATTCATTCATAGCTGCAGTGTTTTGTCCAATAATAACATCATTTAAGGATTTTCTATTGTAGGGAAGGGAGGCTTTCCCTTATTAATTGCACTAAAGGCACTAAAAGAGTAACTAAAGCCATTTGCTTCTGCCTAAGCAATTGAGACATTTGGCTAGGACTTGGCAGGAAAAGAAGAGACCCAAATGTATGATAGCTGTCGGTCTCCTAGAATTTGCAAAGAGATATAATCTCTGGTTTCCCTTCCCTTCACGGAGGGAGTTCTTACAGGAGGGGGAGATAGATGAATGCTGTGTCAGAACTTGACTCTGTAGAGAAACAAAGTGCTCTGTGCAACACGAGACCTTGATGAAAAGAGGTACATCACATTTACATCAGATCATTTTGCTCCCCTAGCCAAAAACTGAACCCCAGGCTTCCTCACACAAGCTACACATGTTTACCCAACTTGTTTCAAGTCCCGTGAACAATGACTTGGGAACAATGGGAATAATGCTTCATATTCTTCCTTTCCATATTTTATTAGGAGAAGCCAGACAGTCTGTAGCAGAGGTGGGTTGCTACTGGTTTGCAGCAGTTCGGGTGAACCAGTAGTGGAAATTGTGACTGGGTCGCCGAACTGGTAAGGACGGCAGGCTCACCACGCCCCCAAACTGGTTTCCTGGTCCCTGCGGCATGTTTTTTTTTTTTTTTTAGCATTTTTAATGTTCTGCACATGCACAGACCTATTTACAGGCAACTGCACACATGCACCGAACCAGCAGTAATGCCGGCAGCAATTCACCTGGAAGGTGATTATTCAGTGAAATATTGTACACTCTCTCAGTCCCCTTGGTCAAATCATAAATAGGTAGGTGAAAGAACTGAGCACCCACTTCGGAAAATATATTTGCTTTGGGGAAAAAAGAAATTAAAGCAGATTCTATTGCATTAATCTCTAAATCAATAGAAACTGCAGGATTTTCCCCCCAACACAATAGCATAGACTGCCATCAAGCCAAGTGACAGTCCAGTTTTTGACACTGAGGCTGAAGCTGACTTCTACAATCCCTACAGAATTAAGAGGAGTTTTTAATTGGAAGAGAGGATTTTCCAGCAATTGCCATGTCTCTAAGTGACATATTATCCAAGTTATAGAATACTAGCCGGATACCCGTGCTTCGTGACGAACCTATGTGATCGGGCTATGCAGAAGAAATTCGGTTCACAATCCATTGGCTCAGTAGTATTCAGTGATTGAAACACATAAGGGAATATCGCTCCCACCCCCTTGAGTCTGGAAGCAGTTCCATAGGTGGAAGGTGTTAGGGTGTAACCAACAAGTTGGGTAGACAATATATTGCACCAGGCATGTTATGTATCTTTAAGAGAGGAGCTCTGCTAATTAGTAGATTACAGCATTTAAATTGCAGCTGATGTTGTTGCTCTCTCTCTCTCTTGATTGATTGATGTATGATAACTGCTGTCTAACTGTTACTACTGTTGCTACTACTTACTGTGTGTAAGTTATTTGCTACTTGTATCCAAGTTATCTTGGTAGTATTGGACTGTTTTTTCTGTGTATGACTTTTTGGCTGTGTTTATGGATTTTGCTATATTCTTCAAAAAGTAAAGTTTATTTTGTTACTTTACTATCCATTATTCAGTGTGGTTGCTTTATCTATCGCACGCTGCGTATACTTTACAGGGTTGCTCTGTTATAACCTCGACTTGGGGTTCATTGCTAGTGCTTAATCGCACCAGTACCTAACATTGGTTATGGGCCCAGACGCCCTGCCTTAACCATAATTTTTTTTTTTTAAGCACCACTTTTTGGATAGTTTATTTTTGTGAATATGGCACAAGAACAGTCTGCTGCACTCTCCATGATTACCCGGTTTGATGGAACCAACTATGTTTCCTGGTCCTTGAAGTGTTCCCTACTTCTGCGTAGAGAAGGACTGTGGTTTGTGGTTCAGAACCCACCAGATGTTATAGATTGGGATCCTGCTGATAATGAGGATGCGAAGAAGATTGCGCAGTTTAACAGGGACAATGAGAGAGCTCTCTGCATTATTGGACTAACACTGAATGACCAGCAACTGGTCCATATTCGTGGCGAAGAGTCTGCTGCTAGGTGTTGGAACACATTGCGGAGAATTTATGTTCGGGACAGTGTGGGTGCTCATATTCATCTCACACGGAAACTGTTTAGAGCCCGTTTGCAAAAAGGTGGTGATATGTTGGCTCATTTAGACTTCATGAAGAAAACTTTGCAGGATTTGCAAGAAAAAGAGTTAATTTTTTCTGAGCTTCAACAGGTGTATATTATGCTATCATAGCTTGATGAAAGCTACGACTCTTTTGTTTCCTCATTGGAAGTTCTTTCACGAGATGAACTGACATTATCTGAGGTTACCGGGAGATTGCTTGAAGAGTCCAGACGAAGAGAGGATAGAGTTCAGTTCAGAGACAATCAATCACAAGAAGAAACACAGTTTTCAACTGTAAATTTTGTTAAGAAATGTTATTCTTGTGGTGGTAAGGGGCATATTACTAAGAACTGTAAAAATAGCAAGAAAAGGAGTGTTGCTAATAGTAAAAGAAAAAGCAACAATGTTACTGTAACTGTAGCTAAGGTAGATAAGGCTGTAAACCATAGTTTCTGGGTGGTTGACAGTGGCGCATCCCATTCTATAACTAAGGTTAAAGAAAGGTTTGTTACTATGAAGGCTAGCAAACAGCACATTTCCTTAGCAAATGGTTGGAAAATTAAGGCTTCAGGTGAAGGTACAGCTTATTGTCCATGTATTAATGAAAAATTGGAAATGTTATATGTACCTAAAATGAAATTTAACCTATTATCTGTAAAAGACCTTGTGAAATGTGGGTTTACAGTAACATTTAAGAATGATAGATGCATTATTGAAAAGGAAGGTAATAGTGTTATTGCCAATTTGGAGACTAATTTATTTATTCTACATGAGAACTCTTTAAATATTGCGAGTTCTGAACCTGGTTATAAGAATAAACAGCCCCATGATAACTGTATACATCTACTTCATAGACGTTTAGGCCATGTAAATTTTAAAATGGTACGTCAAACTGTTATTCTATCTAATGGAATCAATTTGAAACCTTGTTCAAAATATCTTAACTGTAATGCCTGTAACCAGGCTAAAAGTAAGGTTACCCCTGCAAACCGGTTTCAAGGATTCAAGACATCTAAACCACTGGATGTAGTGTTTGCAGACCTAATTGGCCCTAAGAAACCTAGCTTAGGAGGTGCCTGCTATATACTCAGCATGATGGACCATTATTCTAGATATGGTTTCTGTTATGTAATGAAATCAAAGGCAGAAACTTTCCAACATTTTACTAAATGGTTAAAGTTTGTTGAACGTAAGATGGATAAAAAAGTACTTTGCCTAGTCACTGATAATGGGTCTGAATTCACTAATCATAGGTTTACATCAATGTTGGAGAATGCTGGTATAGAACATAGGCGTTCTGCCCCCTACAGGCCAGAACATAATTCATTTATTGAAAGACGTGGTCAATCATTGCAGGCAATGACCAGAACTATGCTGGTTGATTCTGGTTTGTCAGAAAAGCTTTGGGGTGAGGCTATAATGTGTGCAAACCATATTCTGAACATAGTAGTTAACTCAACTACTGGTAAGATTCCTTATACTCTTTGGCATGGTAGGAAGCCTGATTTGAGTTATTTACACACATTTGGTGTCCCTGCTTGGGTGCATATTCCCTCACAGACTAGACGGAAGGATCAAAGCAGAGCTAGGAAGATGGTTTTTGTTGGGTACAATTCCAATCATAGATCGTTTAGGTTCTGGGAACCTGGAACTCGGAGAATTATGCACAGTGCTAGTGCTAAATTTTCAGAACATGTTGGTTGGGAGAAGCTAGAACAAGAGTTTCACAAGGTTTGTGATGATATAGATGTTGATCGTTTGGTTAATCATGATACACCAAATGAGCAGTTAGAGAATCAGGATGGTCCATCTATTACTCTGAAAAGGGAGGAAGATGTAGATGTAGAATCTACTCGTGAGGTGGAACAGGATGATTCTGCAAGTCCTGTATTGCCTAGGAGGTCTACTAGGGACAGGCATCCACCCGACAGATACCAAGCCAGTGTAGTATTGCAAGTTAGCATAGAACCTTCTAGTTTTGCAGAGTTAAGGCTGTATCCTGAAAAGGAAAAGAAATTGTGGAAGACAGCTATGGAGAAGGAGTTGAAATCCTTACAGGAATTGAAGGTTTATGAAGAAGCTAGGCTCCCTTCAGGGGAGAGTGCAATTGGCTGTAGATGGGTGTTTAAAATTAAAAACGATGCTGCTGGCAATGCTATTTATAAGGCTCGTTTAGTTGCTCAAGGGTTTTCCCAAACTGAGAGGGATTACGATGAGGTTTTTGCTCCGAGCTTGAAAGCCTCTACGTTGAGGGCAGCATTGGTGTGGGCTGCTAAGTATCGGTGTAATGTTACCCATATTGATGTTGAAACAGCGTATCTGCATGCTCCATTGCAGCATACCATTTATATGAAGATGCCACCAGGTGTGGATTCTAATGGCCAGACTGGTTGTTGGAGACTTAAAAAGAGCCTTTATGGTTTAAAACAGTCCGGTTTTGAGTGGAACAGATGCATAGTAAATGAACTAAAAGCTATGGGATTTATTCCAGGTTTGGCTGATCCTTGTTTATTTAGACGGGTGAAAAATGGTTTGATCTCGTTGTTGCTTTTGTTCACGGACGATATAGCTATTATTACTAGGTCTGAGCAGGAAGCTATTGACATTGTTTCACAATTAGAGAGTAAATTTAAAATCCGGAATTTGGGTGAAATTAAGCATTATCTGGGCTTAGACGTGGTTAGAACCAGTAAAGGTTTTAAGCTGTCGCAGGCTGGTAAAATTAATCATTTACTTAAGAAATATAGCATGGAGCTATGTAAGACTGCAAAGACACCAATGGCATTGGAGTTTAAACCTGAGGTTACTGAGGGTACTGGTTTTGATAAGGGAATCTATCAATCTTTGATAGGTAGCCTAATGTACCTAAGTAATTGGTCTAGACCAGATATATCATTTAGTGTGAACCAACTGGCTAGATTCAATGATAGTCCTTCAGAGAGGCATTGGCAAGCAGCAAAGCGTGTGCTGCGTTATTTGAAGAAAACTATCCACTATGCATTATATTTAGAACCGAATAGGGATTTAGTTTTGACTGTTTATGCTGATGCGAATTTTGCAGCTGCTATAGATAATAGGAAGTCAACTTCCGGCATAGCCTTTATGCTAGGTGGTGTACTGATTGGATGGAAGTCGATACAACAGAAACACATAAGCTTATCCACAATGGAAGCTGAGTTTTCATGTTTGTCGTTGACATGTACTGAGCTGATATATTATAAGCAGTTGCTTATAGATATGGGATTAAGTATCAATGAACCTTTTACTGTTTATGAAGATAATCAGGCAGCAATAAAAATGGCGACTAGTTTAGCTATTAAGACGAGATCGAAGTATACTGATTTGAGGTATCTTAATGTTCGACAAAGCATTAAGGATGGCCTGATAAAGTTGGAATATTGTTCAACTGAAGACAATTTAGCAGACAACTTCACTAAGGCACAAAGTTCAGTGAAACATACCTCATCATGTGAAGGTTATCATCTTACATTGTGAGTGGATATATTGATCTACCCAAAGGGGAGAATGTTAGGGTGTAACCAACAAGTTGGGTAGACAATATATTGCACAAGGCATGTTATGTATCTTTAAGAGAGGAGCTCTGCTAATTAGTAGATTACAGCATTTAAATTGCAGCTGATGTTGTTGCTCTCTCTCTCTCTCTTGATTGATGTATGATAACTGCTGTCTAACTGTTACTACTGTTGCTACTACTTACTGTGTGTAAGTTATTTGCTACTTGTATCCAAGTTATCTTGGTAGTATTGGACTGTTTTTTCTGTGTATGACTTTTTGGCTGTGTTTATGGATTTTGCTATATTCTTCAAAAAGTAAAGTTTATTTTGTTACTTTACTATCCATTATTCAGTGTGGTTGCTTTATCTATCGCACGCTGCGTATACTTTACAGGGTTGCTCTGTTATAACCTCGACCTGGGGTTCATTGCTAGTGCTTAATCGCACCAGTACCTAACAGAAGGCATAGACATTTTGGTGAGGTACTGACATTTAGTACTGTAAGGAGCCCCAGACCGCTCCTGAGTGAAGGAGTGGAACGTTTGCCAGTTTGAATTGAGGTAACGGAATGTGAGGCAACTGGCAATTGGAACAGAGTTCTTTTCATGTGGAGATGGGGAGTAAAGTATCTAACTCCTTAGCATCAGAGTGTGTTAATATAAGGCAATTCGCAGTTGGCACAGAGTTCTTTTCAGGTGGTGAGGGGGAGTAGAATTCCTTAGCATCAGAACGTGTTAATTACTGTATAAGAAATATTAATGATCTGATGGTCATTGCAAAAACTCCTTTCTTAGCAAGCATCTAGAAGCCGAGAGGAACATATGTGCCAAATTTCAAGTTTGTAGGGTTTATGGTTCTGGAGATTTCATGATGAATAAGTGGTACTTGGCTTTTATATATATAGATTCACCTACAATGACAAACTTCTAGTCACTTTCACTTTTGCAGTGCTCCCATTTATCTTAATGAATTAATCTTAATGATATGAATTAAGCCCTGCTTCATTTTTATATATTAAATATATCTTTCCTTTCTCCTATGGCAGAAGAATTAATGAACACAATTTTATTTTGTGACTTCATTGACACATCCATACCTTGACTACTGTACTTTCTTTCCTTTCCCAATGTCTCCTTAAAAAGTATATTTGTTGGGAGAAAAGAAGAGAATTCTAAATACAAGCAACTTATTCTAATCTTATTTTTTTCTTCAAGCATCTCAGATTCCAGAAAACACAGTGAAAGCAAATGTAGGCAGGTCAACTATGAATGCAAGATAAAATTAATGTGCCCTATGCTACAATTCACTTCACTCCCTTTAATCTTTAATTAGGAGATGAACAAGAGTACATAGTTTCAACAGAAGCACACAGTGAATACCGAGGCACTTCCTGGCGGCTGATTCAACATATTTGGAAGGAGCTTGGTTTTCATCTTTTTAACATATATTTTGTTTGTTATTTATTCAGTTTCTGAATCCACCTGCTTGCAGAGGTGTAGAAGACTTGTAATACATGTTGACTCATTTGTGTTGATGACCTCAGAAACTTTGACATTCAGTCAGCAAGCTATTTTAGTATTTAACAAAAGACAGCTAATTTATAATAAGAAAAGAATAGTTTATCTCATGAATGTGTTGAAGAATTTTATCCCACCCCCATATACAAACTATTATCCTATTGTATATAATTTTAATGCAATTCTAATGTTTGTTTGTTTGCTTGGTTAACTACCACAGTCAATAAGCATTTCTGGCAGGCAGTGCCAGTAAAAAATATAAAATCAGTACATGAAATCAAAGTGCAACAAAACTGTTTTAGAACTGGAGAACGAATGGGACTTTAGGTGGCCTTGCAGTAAAAAAAAAATGTATTCCCAATTACGGGTAGAAGAGACTAAAAAATCTGAGAGATGAGGATCAAAAATATCCAGAAGTTCACAAATTCTCAACATATGTTTTCAGATTTAAGACAAATATATTAACCGTATATTATATCAAGAAAATGCAGTGTTATACCACAATCTGTACCTTCTAAATGTGGGATAGTGGGCACTGTAGTCTAACAATTTTAGATGGGGTCATTTGGAAATGCTATTACATAACCTGTTCAGGAGATATTTTTTTAAACCTTATCCATTTCAAATGCCCAGCTCAAAAGAAAGAAGACAGCTAAGTGTCAAAAGGGTATTTAGAGGAGGGGTCTCCAATCCTCGGGCTGTGGCCCATTTCCAGGCCTTCTGCCACTCGGAACTGGGCCACAGAAGTGGCGGATGAGCGCACGTGCACATCCCCACTTGTGCAAGCATCAGACGTTATCCATTTGCACGAGCAGCAGGCACACAAATGGAGCTGCATATGCGCATGCTTGATCACTGCTCATGCAGAACCATCTTCTCCCCCTCCCGGGTGGTCCACAAAGCCACAAAAATTGGGGAACTCTGATTTAGAAGATTTGGGAAGTGGGATTGGTGCCTATGAGAATGTCTTGACTCCTAGCGATTACCTGGACAAGTCCCTGGAGTTTTCTTGGCAAGATTTTCAGAAGTGGTTTGTCATTGTATCCTTCCCTAATCTGAGAGAAGAGAGTAACTGGCCCAAACCTGGGTTTGTGCCCAAGGAGAAATTCAAACTCCCCTTATTCAGTTGCTAGTCTGGTACCTTAACACTATATCAAACTGGCTCTCTCATCACCATCACCATCATTTGATTGTAAAGATGCAATCAAATCAAAGTTATGATGTTAACCTGAGGTTATCTTTTCTAGTACACTTGGAATCTACAAGGGTAGAGTGTTCTCTGTAATTGTTTAATCTCCCGGGGTTTGTCCTGTTGTTTGTTTAATAAGCAATTCATCTTCTATTCATCACTTATTTGGAAGGCAACATTATATTTTATAGGAGCAGCTAAATTGATTTAAGGGCAACAGAAGTAAAATAATGCTATTTTCCTTTTCTTTAAACACACCTAAGTTGCAACAATGTCAGATGATGCAAACTCCAGAGCCATGGTGGTGCAGTGGTTAGAGTGCAGTATTTCAGGCTAATTCAGCTCACTGCCTGGAGTTTGATTGCCTGGTGGGTTTGTGCCTAGGTTGACTCAACCTTCTATCCTTCTGAGATCGGTAAAATGAGGACCCAAATTGTTGGGGGCAATATGCTGACTCTGTAAACCACTTAGAGAGGGCTGTAAAGAACTGTGAAGTGGTTTATAAATCTAAGTGCTATTGCTATTATGGGGTTATACACTAGTTTCCATAAAAAATTAGCTGGCAAAATAAGTAATAAGAAAACAATACAGTAATAATTTTATTATTTTAGAATAATTTTTTTATAATTGCTATAAGATAGCAAGAATGACAGATGGACAGATACAGTAGATGGATGGATGGACAGACAGACACAATGAAAATTGTGATTTTAAATAGCAACATAATTAAAACATTTAATAATGGAAATGAACAGATATGGAAGGAAGGCATTGCAGGTGTGAAAATCCTGCTTTAACACAAGGGTGTCAAACTGGTGGCCCACGGGCTGGATGCGTCACATGTAGGCCACATCCACCCCACCCCAGCACCGCAAATGGGAAAACCATTGTGATACGTCCCGTGATGGCAACATGACACCACAAGTTTGACACCCGTGCTTTAACAGAAAGGGTCTTACAGTTCTTGAAACAAAGGTCCATTCCTTTATATGTTCATTTTGTATTATTTTATATGTCCATTATAGGTTGAGCTTCCAGAAATATAATGTAATGGATTTTAAAATTAAGCAGTTGCTTCTGGTACTAAAAAAAAAATATTCAAATCCAAAAACCCTTGCCAATTACTGCAAATCACCCAAAGTACTGCCAACAGATCCTGATTTATCTTCTGCCTGCCCCTGATTATATATATCACTCTTTAGCTTGCTTTTGTCTGCATACTTAAAAATACAGAGAAACAAAATCAACTCATACATTTTGCAATTTATACATTTTACAGTTTCCCTATTTTATTCAAGGCAGGATATAAATGCCACAAATAAAATTAAATGAAACGTATAAGCTCAAGAGGCTTCTCTAATAAATGATAAAATCTCTTTAGGCAGAACCTAAAAAGAATCAGGGCAAAATCCTTCATTTGAATTTATGTTAATTTTTGTTATGAAAAATTTGGTTTTGTTAGATAACTAAAACACCGTGGAATTTAAAAAGTTATTCTTTTTTAAATTCCTCACATACCTTTATGGTTATTAAATCTGTGAAGCATTATACAGTGAATATGAATAGTAAATTGATGGTGTGTGATAATTGATTCCTTTATTAATAATAAGGGATGTAATGCTCTGTGGATTTAATTCTTCACAAGAAGCTTAAGACGCAGCACTGGGAACTGTTTTCCACACTTATCTTGGCTCTGTTTGCATAGATTGCCATTGCTAAACACTTGCATTCACCTGTTTTTTGAGATTATGATCGGCTGTATCTTATGAAAACTGTCTCTTTAACGTAGGAACTTACTATAATCCATAATAAAACTAGCTTTATTCATGTGACACAGTCTTTTTTCCTAGGCCTGAGTGCTTTATGGAGGTAATCCATTCTGCTTTTTCCAGAAAGGATCAAAAGGCACTGCTGATCCAATTTAATGATCTGCTTTAATTCAATAAACTATCTGGTTTGGTTCTGCAGCCCAACACAAGACAGACACAGACTTCAGAGAATAATTAGAACTGCCGGGGAAAAAAAGTTACTGCCAAGCTGCCTTCCATTGAAGACCTGTACACTGCAAGAGTCAAAAAGAGGGCCCTGAAAATATCTACTGACCCCTCGCATCCTGGACATAAATTGTTTCAACAATTTCATACCCTCAAAACGACACTATAGGGCACTGCACACCAAGACAATTAGACACAGTTTTTCCCCCGAATGCCATCACTATAGAGCACTGCACATCAGAACAACTAGACACAAGAACAGTTTTTTCCCCGAACGCCATCACTCTGCTAAACAAATAATTCCCTCAACACTATCAAAACATTCACTGAGGCTGCATTACTATTACTATTAGTTTTCTCATCATTCTTATCACACATCTCCTCCCACTTATGACTGCAGGACTGTAACTTTGTTGCTTGTATCCTTATGATTTATATTGATATTGATTGTTTCCTGATTGCTTATTTGTACCCTATGACTATCATTAAGTTCTGTACCTTATGGTTCTTGACGAATGTACCTTTCCATGTCTTTTTATTCACGCTGGGAGCACATGCACCAAAGACAAGTTCCTTGTCTGTCCAATCACAGCTGACCAATAAAGAATTCTATTCTATTCTAAACAATACATTTGTTTATGTATGAAAATCCTTGTGTATGTTCAGAAACCACTGCTTATTGGCACAAAGCATGGCAACTGTTCCATCCTATAGAGCTGTGATGGCGAACCTATGGCACGCATGCCACAGGTGGCACACAGAGCTATTTCTGAGGGCATGTGAGGCATTGCCCTGTCAGCTTCAGCTTCCTGAAGCCTCTGGAGGGAGAAAAATGGCCAATGGACAATCTGGCAGTCTATTCCTGAACTTCTGGTTTGCGTGTTGGGCCTTTTTTCACCCTCCCTAGAAAGCCTATGGAGCCTGGGGAGGACGAAAAACGGACCTAACGGACTCACTGGAAGTTAGAAAAACGGGCCGTTTCCTGCTTCCGGAGAGCTTCTGGGGTGGGGAGTAAGGCCATTTTCACCCTCCCCAGGCTCCAAGAAATCCATGTGCGCATAGGGGTGGACATATGAACACACATGATAGTGTACACGTGCATGCTTTTGGCACCCAAGGCGAAAAAGGTTCGCCATCACAACTATAGAGTCTCTATACTTGACAGCCTCTCTTTGAAAGGGCTTTTTGATGAGCTGCAATCAAATTCATTGCCAACAAATTGCGAATTGTGTTCTCACGAAGGGTTGATGTGCTGCAAAGCCTTCTTGGGAATCTGCCCAATAATATTGCTGGCTTTACCTGATTCTTAATTGGCATGAAAGCTTACATTAAAATACACCGATATTGACTGTGCATTCCTGGGGAGGCTGATAGCACTGGGCAAGGAAAGCTCTTAAAAGAACTTATCTGTCTTCACAGTTCTGCTTAGTGAAGAACTCCAGCTGCGTTTCTAAAGGGGTTGGCGTAGGTTTTCAAAAATCCATCAAGCAGTGGTGTCCAAAATGTCTGTCTGCCTTACGCAGAGTTTATTTGGCTTTTATACAGTTTTAACAAGCAAAGCAAAAGCAGGAGTAGCAACAGCATCTTATTGGTACATTTTACTTGTCAATCCTTAAGTCCCTTCCAGCCAGAGTAGAGGCTTCACATATCTCCCTGGTACGGCCTGTCTCTGCTAGGTGAGATCATAGGTTACAAGGTAAAAGCCACTGAGATCATGACAGTCTAATGCGCATGTCAGTACATAACCTTTCCTCTTTTCCCACATCTGGTTCTGTTAATTAGGTGAGCTCATAGGTATCCGAGATAACCAGCAACTGAGATTACGGTAGCTTACTACGCATGTCTTTACGTAACAGTACAATTGTGCTCCCCTGGCTTCATTATGACTACTGATGAGGTAATCACAAGCACTTATCAGTAACAATACATTATTTCAATAGCACTAGTTGTTTCATGTAAGTGGCTAATTAGAAAAGAAAGAAGAAGGTTGACAGATATTTGAAAGACTGAAAAATTATTCTCTTCTTAGCATGCAGTCACATCTTGGGACTAATGGAGACATTTTGTCTTCCATTATTTTCAAAGTTCTGCTAAGGAGATGTAAGGCTTTCCCCAAAAAATCAAGTTAAAGTGTTATCCACCAGTCCTTCAGTCAGCAGAAAGATATGCCATCATAAATTATGTCAATTTGCCAATCCCAACTTCACTTTAATTGCAAGGCTGGGGAATGAAACTGTACTTCCTAATTTCCTTTAAAAAAATATGATCACCTGCTGGACAGAAAAGCAAATATCAATCATGCTCTTGAATGAGTAGTGTGAGATGAAATGAGTTAAGAAAAACACAAATGCCATTTTGATCCTGAGCCCAAATGATTATCAGATATTTTTATTATCATAAAAATCCAGGCTATGTGATAAATGACTGCTTCACAGCCAATGATGGATTGCGCTTCTGCTACTGCTGGTTCGCACAGGGGCGTGCTAAGTGCGCATGCGCAGTAGTAAAAATATGCTTCTGCGCATGTGCAGAAGCAAAAAACAAGATGGCAGCGCCTATGCTGCCGCCGATAGAACTGGTTTGAGAGCATGGCAGGCTGAGTTACTACCTACTTGGCCAAACCGGTAGGAACCCACCTCTGTTTGCAGCTTTCCACTACTTCTGTTTTAGAGCACTAAAATATATTAATTAATGCATATTAATATATATTAATGTGCACTCATATTTATACTCCTTATGTATTTTAGTACACCTTTGCCTAATGTTTACACATTTTGCAAATAACTTTACTAAATGTTTCCTTCCTGTACGTTTTTGGGAACACATACATTTTAAGGACCTTCCCCTAGTATACATTTTTGTTATTACTGCCGGTGAACTGATTTGGCAGAACTGCAAACTTCAAATAACTTGAATTTGCATTTTATTTCAAAATGCAAAATTAGATCAACTCATGTTGAAATGGAGATGAAATGAATTACTCATTTCTACTTGTACTTTCGTGTAAAGGTACTGTGATGTGCATATTCCCAAACATTAGGAATCCACAACTATGATTTTGCACCTGCTGGGTTTTATAATAACTTGACCTTGGAGGACTTTCCCTCCCTATAAATGCCCAGGTTGCATTTTGGTTTATATTGAGCCCTCACAAAAGGCACATAATGATTTTTCCCCTCATGTGAGCAAAGAAACTTGATTATCTTGCTAAACTATAATGATAGCTTTTCCACTTTCCATATTTTTTTCAAGCAGAGATGTTAAAATGTTATTTGGCTCTGGCCATGATATGGAAATTATTATAATTAAAAATAATAAACTCATTATCAACACCTGTGGTGAATGTAGCATGTGTATATGCCTATTTCACTAGTTGGAGATAAATGACACTTTGGTTTTGGTTGAAAGAAGGGGAAAATCATATATATCTGATATATAACTTATGTGAATAAAAACTTTTTTCTTAGTTATCTTTTTGTTCTTACACAAGACACCACAGATTTGTCTACAAATTCTAATTTCTTTAAACAGCCTGCTATTTATTCTACTTTTTGATTGTGTTAACAATATTTTGAACCAAATAGATAAGCCATACCTTTATTTTCATTCCTCTTTTCCTATTCTTTTGGTTTATGCTACATTTTTGTAATGTGCTATTCAAATAGACAAGCAGATTGACCTGCAAGTAATTTTTGTTGCTATTTGTTTTGTTTATTTTAACCAAGGAATTAAAATGATCTTATTCTGAGAAGTAATAAGTCTGCCATTAAAATCAAACTTCTTGATGGTGCTATTGTATTCCCAGTATTCCAAACCACTCCCCATTTAATTTTCCATTTGTGGTTGTTGTTAGTTGCAAACTTGTGTCCGTCCCATCGCAACCCCATGGACAACGTTCCTCCAGGCCTTCTATTTGTGTTTAATCTTCCATTGATAAGAAAGGGAAAAAGCAGGAAAACTAAAGTGTAATATTTTCCATATGTCATATCTGTTTAAGTCACCACATAATGGGCTTCCAATGGCCAAATTTGATTAAATACTTCTATAAAGTTTCTTTCAAAAATAATAATTTAGCCTTAGCCATTATGGGAATGTTCATTAAGTTAAATTGGTTCCCTGAGAAGTTCTACAATGAACTCTTGAAATAAATCCAGCTTTGTGGATGGACTCAGCCAAAACTAAAGGGCCAAGCACATTTATGACTATCAGAAATACTCTGTTAAGGACTTTCAGATTGTCAGGGCAGGGATGTTCATTAGGCTCTATTCAAGAACGGACTTTCGGTTTGCTCGGAGGGCTGTTTTAAGCCCTCCGTAACCTTCAGGGGCCTTCCGGAGGCTTCCCTGAAGGCTCCGGAAGACGAAAAATGACCCAACGACAAGCTGTTTTCGCACTCCCCAGGCTCCTATAAAGGCTCTGGAGCCTGGGGAGGGCAAAAAAAGCATGTAAAAATGGGGATTGTGCCTGTTATGCATGCATGCATGCTGGTGTGTGTGTGTTGCACATTGCATTATGGGTGCAGCATGCCCGTGCACGTCCCCCCTGCACTCCCCTTGCTTATGGCATGTGAGCCAAAAAAGGTTTGCCATCGCTGTTCTAAGGGATATGTATGCGCTGAAGGTCTAGCTTCTTGCTGTGTTACTGAACACACACACCCTGCCACAAGACAATTAAATACAATGATACCTCACTACTCACTGTTAATTGGTTTCGGGAGGTGTGATAATTATCAAAGATGGAGAGTACCAAACATATTTTTCCCATAAGGAATAATGTAGTGAGTGACAAGGCAGCCAACATCAACAGGTTCTGGCTTGTTTGTTGAGTGCCAAACAAATGATGAGTACTGGGACAAAACCTTTGTATCAAAATACATTGCCATATTTGAGAAGTTTCAAAGCAGTTGAATACCAAATACTGCTGTACGTTTAATATGCATGATTGGCTGGAATCTGACATGAATTAAAAAAGAAGATGTAAAGACCAAAATAGCAATTAAATAACAGCAGATTAAACTGGGTAGGAAAAGAGCAGGGGAACAAAGCATCAATATTCTGATAGTAGAAGAATTAAGTAAATCTTTTTATTTATCAAATGTGTTTATTTATCAAATTTCTGCACTGTCCATTTCACTGAAGTGACTCTGGGCAGTTTACAACTAAAACATACAGAAGGACAAAAAGCATAGTTAAAAAAACCAGAAATCGAGACAGAATTAAGGCCAAGGTTAAAATAAAGATGTTAAAAATGTTTTATATGCTATTTCCAAGTTTCTTTCTTAGATCACATCGTAAGTATCTTTTTTTTCCCAAGGAGATTTGGAAAGCGGGGGGAAATTCTGTCAGAAAAAGAGAAATTGATGAATGTCACCTTGGAGGACAAGAAAAGCTGAGCCAACTTTTCAAGCAGAGAGTGCCTATAATTATTTACATTACCATCTGTATCAATCTGACACCTCACATTTCAGGTAGTAGGGATGTAATTACCCTTGACTTTTCTTTAGATCTACTAACAGGACTATAATTTGAATTCTGACTTAAAAAGAGGTTTCTTAATTTTTTTAGATAGCCTCTATCCCTGGAGGGTGTCCCAAGAATTGTAAGATTTTTCATGGTGCTCCCTTGCATGACAGAGGGAGCAAATCCACCCTTTGAGAGAAAAAATTGAAATATCGCCTTTAAAAGACAGTGGTCACATTTGCCTGCAGAGCTCTTTGATGGAATAAGAAGGTGGAGAGGAGAGAATGGGTGGAATATCTGAATCTGTAGCATCAGAATCGCTCATGGTTTCTGCCCATCCAGTAAGATTAGTCAGAATCAATGCATTGCAAGTCATTTCTATTAAAGATGCCATCTACTTGGACCCGGGAAATGTGTACAGCAGACATGCCACCTGCTATAGCCGTATAGCGAACCTAGGGCACGTGTGCCACAGATGGCATGCAGAACCCTCTCTGCGGGCATGCGAGCCATCGCCCCAGCTCAGCTCCATTGCACAGGCGTTCGCGCCTCCCACCGGCCAGCTGATTTTCAGGTCTCTGCCATGCATGTGCGCTTCCCCCCCCGACCCATTTTGGGTCCCAGGAGGCTGCAGAAAGGCCTACTAAGCCCAAAATGGGGGCATATGTGCAGGGGGCCTGGGGCGTGCACGCATGCTCAAGGGTGTGGGGGTGTGCATGCATTGCATTATAGGGGTGTGCAGGCATGAGCACATTCTGGCATGCATATGCACACACATACTTTCAGCACATGATGACAAAAAGGTTAACCAGAACTGAGCTATAGGATTTCCCCACACCCCAATTAAGATTTACATAGTTCCTATCCTGATGGTGCCCTCCCTTCCTTCCTCCCTTCCTTCTTTTTCAAAAGTGGTTTGCCATTGCCTCCTTCCTAGGGCTGAGAGAAAGTGACTCCAAGGTCACCCAGCTAGTTGTATGTCTAAGGCAGGACTAGAATTCACAGTCTCCTAATTTCTAGCTTGATGCCTTAACTGTTAGACCAAACTGGCTCTTCAGGATGTTCTAGAAGTCTTTAAAAACCCGAGTTTTCCCAGGCTTTGAAATAAAGTAATTTTGAGATCCTGTTTGAGTATATTATAGTTTGTCATGTCCATATCCAGTTTCCTTTGTCTTTTGCTGCTTTTTTTGCCTTTTAAAAATGTAAGAATCATTGCCAGGCAGCCTTTAATTATTTTTCCCTGTCAAGAGTTTGTTGCAGCAATCAAACCCAGAAAGCACACACAGATGACTGATTCAGCAGGATTCATTAACTTCTCTTTATATATAAGAATATGTACAATACCATATGCAGTTCTGAGAATCAGAAGCACAATCACAGAAGCACAGTTAACAGAAGAACATATTCACAGAAGGACAATAATAGGGGCACACAACTTGTATTTATACATATCAGTTAACCTAAGCCACGCCCAGGCTCCAAGCTGTTTCATCTCCCAAACAGCCCTCATTGGCTGACTTAGTTGCTATGCCTATACATTGGCTGACCTTGTTACCATGTTTTATCGCAGCCAGTCCCCAATGGCTGACCTGTTGCCATGTCTATCCCAGTTCATGAACTATATACACTGACATTACTCCCCCCCCCCATTTCCTAAGTACATCTCTACAATGGAAGAGCCAACTAGACTAAAAACTGGAATTGCTTATGTTCTCCCCATTAAAATCAGAAAGAAAGAAAATCTCTTTTATATTATGGTTCCCCAAAAAACAGAAATAGAAGGAAAAAACCCACCTCTTTCTGCCTTCCTCCATGCTGGCATAAGCAAAGCCAGCAATTATTGCACTCATGTACCCCAGAAACATAACTTCTACATAGACACATGCAATAAGTTAGTCTCACTGAACTATGTGGAAAGCAAAAAAGAAATTTAAGATTGCACTGCTCAGCTGGCCAGTTGGCATACATGAGGTACACTGATGTATGCCACACTCTTGCTCCGGCTTTCTTTTTCAACACCACAGTGTTGTGTTTACTCTGCTAATCTTGCCAAGATGGGTTTTTAAACAAAATTATTTTGTCCTTCTTGGCAGAATTCTTTTGCCCCCAAATCACTTAATGAATGCTATAAATATGATGGGTGACATTTTTTACTTGGCAAACTTCTGTTGCTGAAAGAAACAAATTGTCTGTTCTGCCCATTTTCTCCTGTATTTTATTACATAATCTTTTTTCTCTCCCTCTCTTTCCTTCATAATAGGCTTAAAACCTCCAAGACTTTTTTTTATCTCTTTTCATGCACAGTACAGTTATTTCTGCTTAAAATTCAATAATATTGTATAATTATAATGAATCTGTATTCACTCAAGCAAATAGTGTTAGATATTATTATAGGGTAAAAGTTACTCAGGATTGCCGCTGTCTTCTTCTCACATACTTTTTGCACAGCTTTCATTTATTTATTAACAAAAACGATTATAACATGTTTTTACTCTTCTCTTCGACTGAAAAAGCTCCTGGGGAGGGGGGGGGGCTTATACATCAATCATTATAATCCTGGCCAATATTCTTACACTACAGAAGGCGACATAAAAGGAAACAGACGGGAAGAAGAAAAGCTCAGACATCAATTCTTAATGTTACAAAATTCTTAATAATGATGAGCCGGTATGGATATTCTATAGGGAGAGGAGGAAATCAAAGGCAGCTAGTCTTTAGTATTGTTCATGGAATAATCCTGTTTTCCAATTCTCAGTCTTGCAGGCTGGCAGAGACCGTTTTAAATACAGCTTTATTATCTGCAGTAAGCTCTTTATTCCTGGTAGTACTGTAGATAGAAGTTTTCTATTCTTGGCACTTGAATTTAAGGCCTTCCAGATAGCTTTCCATGAGAAAATTCTTTGTCTGTTGAGCCTTGCCAAAACAGGTTTTTCTTTCTCAGCAAGAGGCAGAAGAGAGGGAAGGAGAATGTTGACAGTCTTAAGCAAGACAAGAAATAACAGATTATTAAAGAGAGATCCAAGCTAGAACTCAGGAGAAATTTCCTGACAGTGAAAACAATTAATCAGTGGAACAGCTTGTCTCCAGAAGGTGTGGGTGCTCCATCACTGAAAGAGACTGGACAGCTGTTTGTCCAGAATGGTGTAAGGTCTCTTGCTTGAACAAGGGGTTGAACTAGAAGACCTCCAAAGACTCTTCTAACCATATTAATTTTATTATATATTTTCAGCTTCTAGTGAAGTCAGTACAAAAACAGCTCTGGAGAAACCTTATTCACTCCTGCATGCTAGCCCACAGCAGAGCCTTTCCCAATGTTGGTTTTTCCCCCTCACCATTTTACAGCCAGATGTGACTTTTTGTTTCAAATAAATGGGTATTAGGCATAGCTACCCACTATGTCAATAGGTGAGGTCAATGGGACCTGTTTTCTTTAACTACAGGATTTGAGATCAAATGTGCCCAAATGAAAGAGTTTTATTTTACCAGCCTTTTAGTGACACATCAGAACATGCTTAAGATAAGACACCCCACCTGCTGAATGGGCTAGTGCACTGGGACTGCTTCTTCTGGGTCATGAGATTGGACAGGTGCAGTGGTCTGGAGCAAGAGTTGTTCTGTGAGGCCATATGCCATATAGGCAGAAGTTGCTCTCTCAAAGCATCTCATCAGAGAACACCCTGACATTTCATTTGAAAATGTCCTATCCTGTTGTTTCTGACTCTAGGGAACTGTGCTCATCTCCTTTTCTTTGCCAAAAGAGCCAGTGTTTTTCGAAGTTGCTTCCATGGTAATATGTCCAGCATGATTATATGCTGAGGCTCACGGAATGCTGTTACCTTCCCATCTAAGTGGTGCCTATTTATCTACTCACATTTACATGCTTTCAAACTGCTAGGTTGCCAAGAGCTGGGGTAAGTAATAGGAGTTCACTCTATCATGTGATGCTCAGGTCTCAAACCTGGGCTTTCCATTTAGACAAGCTCATCGTCTTTAACCGCTGAGCCATCATGCCCCTCTGATCTAGCAAAAGCAACATAAAACAATTTCCTCAGATTGTGTTGAGACCCTAATATGATTTCTAAACAAAGCTAAATGCACTTATTTAATTTCCCACAATTTTAATCATGTACGTTCAGTCTAGAAATCTGAAGCCCTTGACCTGAGAGATTAAATCAAATCTGATGGTATGGTAGCTGGCAAGTCACTATTTGAAGTCCTCTTCTGCTAGGTGAGGGGTTAGTACCAAAAAGAGAGGTCAAAGATCTTGAAATTGTCTCTGGGCACTGAACCTTAGACTAAAAACTGATAAGCACACAAATCACCTCTTCATGGTCTTTTTTTGTATGGTACTGGGATATATCATCTTTCTATTACAAGTATAGTTAATGTAGTAAATATAGACGCTATCAAATTACAATTATTTTTAAATGTCCAGACATATTTATCAATTAAGATATGCATATCAGATTGCTTTTTTCTCCTCCTTTTGGTGTCGGCAGTGTGTCATACAACTGCAAAGGAAAATGTCAGTATAAGCTGCAGGAAGACTAATTTCAAAATAATGAGAAGTAATTACTCTATAATATTGTCATTTGCTCAGACTCTACTGTATGCAGTTCTAAGTACCACGCCTTAAGAAGGACTAAAAAAAGAACTTAAATAGTTGAAGAGAAAGGCAGTGAAGATACTTTGGGAACTGGAAAGTTAGACTTACAAGGAGAATGAAGGTACTGGATACTGTATATTTTAGCCTTTAGAAAAGAGATGGCTGATGGGAGATTGTAGTAGCAGCTGTCAAGTACCTGAAAGGAAATCACAGAAAAGGTCATTCATTCCAGAATTCAGAAGGCAAAATAATGGATTTAAGTTATAGGAAATCAGATTCCAGCTGAATGTTAGGAGAAACTGTAAGAGCAGTTTAACATGGAACTGCTTATTTAGGTAAGTACAGTGGTGGGGTCAAATAATTTAACAACCGGTTCTCTGCCCTAATGATTTCTTCCAACAACCAGTTCACCAAACTGCTTCTAAAATTAACTGTTTCTCCCGAGGTGCGAATTGGTTGAAGTGGTAAGTGGTAGATGTTCAAACAGAGACTAGGCATCAATCTGTCAGGAATGCTTTAACCTAGATTTCTGCACGGAGAAGGAGACTGGATGTGTTGACCCAATGACCTCTTTGAGCTCTATGATATGATATTAAAAGCCATTATTTTGCTTAATTTTAACATACAGCCTTCTTAAATCAATAAGCTAACTGTACCAATTCTTGTGCCTCTCCCTTTAATTGAAGCAATGCCGCATGCATGAGAAAGAAGGGATCCATGGGGAGAATATCTTGCCAGCAGACCCCATTTGAAGAATTAAGAAGAGCTTTCTTAAAGAGACTATTGAAAGTTGAAGGTCAAGCAGTGACAGTAACCTGGCCCATAAGCACAGTACAGCAGATGACTGGAGGTTAATCCATTCTGCCAGCATGATGCTTATTATCAAGTCGAATTGCAATTGCAAAACCTCAGCTTTGTCTTCTGGGGTCCAGATTTAAGCAAAGAAGTGGAAAATCTTGTACGTCACACTGATTCATTTTGTGATGGTTAAGACGTTGAGATTCATTACTTTCGATTTTCTAGGTAGAAAATAGTTGTATTTACTTTCTTTACAAATAATAATTAAGTTGATATTTTAACATTATTTTGAAAATGTCAAGGACTTAAAGTAGATAAATAGAGCATTTTTATTACAATACAATACAATACAATACAATACAATAGTAGAGTTGGAAGGGACCTTGGAGGTCTTCTAGTCCAACCCCCTGCCTAGGCAGGAAACCCTATACCGTTTCAGACAAATAGCTATCCAACATCTTCTTAAAGACTTCCAGTGTTGGGGCATTCACAACTTCTGGAGGCAAGCTGTTCCACTGATTAATTGTTCTCACTGTCAGGAAATTCCTCCTCAGTTCTAAATTGCTTCTCTCCTTGATTAGTTTCCACCCATTGCTTCTTGTTCTACCCTCAGGTGCTTTGGAGAATAGTTTGACTCCCTCTTCTTTGTGGCAACCTCTGAGATATTGGAATAATGCTATCATGTCTCCCCTAGTCCTTCTTTCTCTTAAGCTAAACATACCCAGTTCCTGCAACCGTTCTTCATATGTTTTAGTCTCCAGTCCCCTAATCATCTTTGTTGCTCTTCTCTGCACTCTTTCCAGAGTCTCCACATCTTTTTTACATCGTGGCGACCAGAACTGAATGCAGTATTCCAAGTGTGGCCTTACCAAGGCATTATAAAGTGGTATTAACACTTCACGTGATCTTGATTCTATCCCTCTGTTGATGCAGCCTAGAACTGTGTTGGCTTTTTTGGCAGCTGCTGCACACTGCTGGCTCATATTTAAATGGTTGTCCACTAGGACTCCAAGATCCCTTTCACAGTTCTGTGGTTTATTTGCCTATGTATCTATTTTACAAGAGTACAATAGATAAGCAAGCAGACACTTAAATATAAGCAATCAAACAAGCTAGGAAGCCAAAAAAAAAACAAAAAACCACTTCCCAATATTAAACTTTAAAACATACAAAAATGGAAACCTCAGAATTTCCCACAATATAATTATTTGAATTATAATCAGAACCAATAACCCTCCCATATTATGAAACACTCTTCAACAGAATTTTAGCTAATTATATTGGCACTTTGGAGTAGGTTTTCGAAAACAAATCAACCCCATGTGTGTAATAGCTGAAAAACATAAGGATATGTGTGCACGTGTGCATAATGGAAAATCACATTAGGGAGTAAAGTGATAGTAACACAAATTTTGGAGAAAATTCAGATTTAAAGAAATGTCAAATGTAATTTCCCAATTACATAAAATTCTTAAAGGACTTTTGCTAACATGAATACTGGAATGGTAAAAATGAGATATCTGATAAATATAGGCAAGTCTATATCTGCCTGCCTGCCTGCCTGCCTGCCTGCCTGCCTGCCTGCCTGCCTGCCTGCCTGCCTGCCTGCCTGCCTGCCTGCCTACCTACCTACCTACCTACCTACCTACCTACCTACCTACCTACCTACCTACCTATCTATCTATCTATCTATCTATCTATCTATCTTGCCATTGATCCCTCTTGGGTTTTTTTCTTCCTCCATTTTTTTTAATTTTTTTGAATAAAAAACAAACAAAATCATCCTCCATTACAAATTGTAGAAAGTGTGTCAATTGGTTACAAAGAGTTTCCGTGCATCCCTTCCACAGTCATCGCCTTTGATTCATATCAGATTATCTATTTTACATCACTTATATTTATATGTATATTGTTATCATCATACCTCATCCTTCATATGACTATAGTTGTTTTAACATCCCTTTATAACAAACATTCCAAAATTTAAAACAAAACCACATAGTGGCATTCCCTTATCTATTTTCAATATCATCTAACTACATTATACCTTTATAAGACATTCAAAATAAAAAAAATAATTATATTTAATAACAAATTTTTTAAACCTCTTTTCTTAATCATTGTTTACAATTTATATCCAATTTCCCTTTTATCCTGTCAATACAAATTATTGCATTGTTATCATTATCAGTCATTTATTTAACATAGTTTGACTAAATTTAACTTACTTTTTCCCCTTTTTCACCATTTAAATTTTTTACCAAATTTCCTCTTATCAAACCAATAAATATATATACATTGTTATCCTTATCAATTATTTATCTAACTTTATCCATTAACACTATATTTTTAACATAATGCTCTCAGTTTAACAAAAAATTTAAACCTCTTTTCTTAATCATTGTATACAATTTATATCCAATTTTCCCTTTTATCATGTCAATACAAATTATTACATTATTATCATTATTAGTCATTTATTTAACGATAGTTTGACTAAGTTTAACTTACTTTCCCCCCTTTTTTACCTTTTAAAAATTTATACCAAATTTCTTCTTTTCAAACCAATATATATGTGTACATGTGTATATGTTATCAATATCAATTATTTACCTAACTTTATCATTATCACTACATTTTTAACATAATGCTCTAATTTTAACTAAATTTAACTAGTGTTTTTATTAATTTTCATATCTCAACCTGTGTCTTTCCAGTAATAGTGTAGTCCTATTTCATTTGCCATTTGTGGAATTAGTCTTCTGGTTATTTCCTTAATCAAATTTGTTTGGACTTCTCTTCGCAACTTGTTGCTTATTACATATCTTGTAAAATCTCGAAACCCTCCATCATCTTCCTTAATCAGTTTATCTTTGGTTATCAGTAGTGTTTTGGTCAAAAATTTCTTTCCTTAAGTCCATCCATTCTTCTCTTTCTTCTTCTTCTATACCTTTTCTTGTTTAACTCTTTCCATCTCCAACCACACTCAGTTCACTGTCAATATCCACACTTATCTTGCCTCTTCGTTCATTTCCCCCCTGGGTTTTTAGGACTCCAGCCTCCACTTTTTCCATTTGCTGAATATCTTATATTTGCTGAGTATCTTCCATTTTTCCATTAGGTTTTGCCACATTAAAGTTTATATTTTCAATATTTTCCAATCTCTTCTCAATTCTCTCTGTTGTTTCTAATAATTTTTGAATTCCAGACATAATCTGTTGTAATGTTATGGTTTCTTTTTGAATTCATGTCATCCTTCCAATTAATAAGCACTGCCACTCTGGTTTAAAAACAAATCTTTGTTTTCACTTCTTTCCAGCTAGCAACAAGCATCCAAAGGGCACCTGTGTAAACAATCCCTGCCCTTCTTTATAAACAAGCTGAAGCCTTTGAAGTGCAAGATCAAAATGACCAAAGGGAAAAAAGAAAAAGCGATGTTTCCAAGTTTCAACCTCTAAGTGGCAGTGTAACTTCTTTTCCCTCTAAAGTGACTACCCTCTTTATATACCATGTTTCCTCGAAAATACAACCTGTCCTGAAACTCAAGCCTTGCCACATTTTTCGCGTGGGCAAAAATATAAGCCCACCCCTGAAAATAAACCCCCTGAACAACCCCCCCTCCGGCCAGGCAGAGCACCGCTCACCGACATAGCGGTATCCTGAAGGCGCCAAGCTGCAGGAGCCAGGGGGGGGGAGAAAGGCGCTTACATTGCTTGGTGCCTTCAGGATACCGCTAGGTTGGGGAGTGGCGTTCTGCATGGCTGGAGGGGGGAGTTGCCAGGTGGCTGCTCCCTTGCCTCAACATGTCCAGGCCCAGCTCTCCCTGCAGCAGCAGCTGTCAACACTGCGCTCCGAGAATAATGTCTTCTCCGGTTCCAAACTCAGCTGCCGAGTCTTCCAGCAGCGGCCACTCTAGGAATGCGCTCTATGGTTGTAGGCTACCTGCTGGAACTCTCTGTAAGAGAGTCTTCTGGACAGAGAGTCTTCCAGCAGCCAGCCCACAACCACAGAGTGCACTCCTAGAGCGGCTGAAAGATTCGGCAGCTGAGTTTGGGGAGTTTGGAACCGGAGAAGACGTTATGCTCAGAGCCCCGCGGTGGCGGTGGTGGATGCTGCAGGGAGAGCTGGGCCCGGACATGTTGAGTCTAGGAGGCATGCCTGCTGGGGGCGGAACAGGCGCTCGCGCAACCCCCTTCTCCAGCCGGGCAGAGGTCCTTGCACTGACCTAGAGGGTATCCCGAATGTGCCAAGCCATGGGAGCTGGGGAGTGGGCAGAGTGCCATGTGGCTTGGCACCTTAGGGATACCCCCTAGATCAGTGAATGGTGCTCTGCCTGGCTGGAGAGGGGGTTTGCCGGGCAGTTGCTCATGAGTTTGGTCACCTAATGGCTGCTTCTACCTTGAGGCTGTGCCCGGCTCTTCGGGAGCCAGTTCACAAGGGAGCAGCTGCCCATCAGCCCCAAAACAAAAAGCCCTCCCCTATAATAAGCCCAAGGCCATATTTTGTAAGTAAAAAGAAAATAAGACCCTGTTGTATTTTCGGGGAAACACGGTACCTTTTAAATCTTCTTTATGTTTCAGGCTTTGAAGAAATAAAGTTCTTAAATGAAACCAAATAAAAAGAAAAAATCCATCCCAACCAATATTGTAGAAGTAAAGGAAAAAATGTAATCCATAGATAAAAAAAGAAATAGAAGGAGAAAATCCGAAACTTTCATTTTAAAACATAAAAAATATTCACAAAACTTCCATCGATAGAAAAAAAAATAAAAAAGATAACACACTGTCCAATTATGCTTAATTCTGCTGCTTATTTCCTTTTCTTTACCAATTTGATTTAACTTCAATCTTTTTGGGGCAGTCTTTTATAAAAATAAAATTTCCTCATCAGATGGACACACGTTCTCTTTCCGCTTTTCTTCCCGTTGCGTAGCTGTCCTGACTTCAGCAGCTTGAGGCTGTGCTTTTTGTCGCCGGCTAGAAGAGATTCTTTTGGATCAATCAGGGACTTTGCGATGTCCCTGAGATCAGCAAGACATATTCTTCCCTATCACTGTCTCTTTGGGACAGTTTAGGTCCACATGGACCGTTCAGCAACAAAAGTTTTGACTGTCGTGGCGACGTCATCTCCTTTCTCCTCCCCTCTTGGGTTTTTTGATGTGAAAATAATTACTTTGTATCTAAAAAGCTCTCTAAAGGAACACAAAGATACCTCAAAATTCAATGTATCTTTATATGCTTGATCCATTTCTAAAACTTACATTAATTTGGAGAACTATTAAGATTCTTTAAATACACAATGAATAATTGATTGTACCTTTTAGAAAGCTGTCTCTGAAATCTTGTGGCCATAAGAAATATTACAGTGCCCAATATTTCTTTATTTAAAAATTCATCCTTATTAGACATTAACAACGTTGTGCTTGTGGCTTATGGTATCTCCTGTATGTCTTTCTTTTACAAGGGCATTTATATTACCTTGGTGCACGCGCACACATAAATATCCATCCATCCATCCATCCTTCCATCCATCCATCCATCATCTCTGCTTTCAGATAAGTTCAGCTGGTAAGACCACATGTGTTTCATTTAGCATCTTCCCCATCTGGCTCCATTTCAGCACCACTTGGGAGGGAGTGACACCCTCAGTCTTTTAATATACTTCTTGTACTGTAGGACTGAAAACTGTCAGCATATATTCGTCAGATTCCATCATTTCTGATATCTTTGTCTGACCTCTCTGTTGGATATCAGATTCATTCGTTTTCCTCTGCACAAATTCTGTTTTCTTGTCATCCCAATGATATAAGGTTATCGTATTTTATATTAAGCTATTGTTGCTGTGATAAAAGTTTCACCTCTTTTTTCCCCCAACCTGTGATACTACTATGGTTCATTTTCGCCACTCCTTTTAGGAAGAATAAAGACCAAGCCACCGTTTTAATCATTAAAACAAACATCTAGAGAGCTTTTCAGTATGTTGATTTATTCCTCCCAAACATATCCACTCCGCAGCCACTCCTTTTTTAAAAAACAAATCTGAATTCCTGAATTATTCAGCTAAACCTTTTCACTCAAGAGTTTCATGGGGTGACATAGGGAATAATTGGGGGGGGGGGGAATCAACATAGTGGAAACCCCACAGAGATATATAGATATCTACAATCTTCTCTGAAATTACAGTGCATGGCTATTCTGTTTTTGCATCAGAATGGAATGAACAATGTAGAGAGGAGAAAATTGTGTTTCTTTGGCTCCCATTGACTTAGCGTACTGATATCACAAAGAGACCAAGACTGGAAATCTATTGTCATATTACTGGTTGCTAAGAGAGACTAGAACCACTCAACTATCCTGTATACACACCTATTGGTATGTGGGAAAGACCTTGGGAGAAGGGGTGAGGAGATGTTGACTAGGGAACAGTCAGATAAGAGACAGCAAACCTGCGGCTCTATAGTGGACAGAGCAAGAGGTTCAGAAAGGATCATTCCTAAATACTCAGTCAATAAAGGCGAAAGCAGGAGAATTTTACTTTCAAACTTGCATGATTCTGTTAGTGTAACTTTACAAGAAAGTAGAATTAATTTAGCTGCTCGTGTTTCCTGTCTGATCTACGTGGTACTATGTACACATGTAGTCCTTGATTTATAACTGGTTGTCACAATGGAATGGCTGCTTTATGGCCTGGAAAGCACATCCATCTGTCATACAATATCACACCACTATCATCACCGAGTCACATTATTACATTCCGAGCCGAGATGGCGCAGTGGTTAGAGTGCAGTACTGCAGGCTACTTCAGCTGACTGCTAGCTGCAGTTCGGCAGTTCAAATCTCACCAGGCTTAAGGTTGACTCAGCCTTTCATCCTTCTGAGGTGGGTAAAATGAGGATCCAGATTGTTGGGGGCAATATGCTGACTCTGTAGACTGCTTAGAGAGGGCTGTAAAGCACTGTGAAGTGGTTTATAAATCTAAGTGCTATTGGTACATTTCAGGCACTGGGCAACCTGTTCACATTTACAACTGGTTGCCAAGTGCCCTGAATTCAGATGGTTGCAATCATGTCTGCCAGCTTCTCCAGAAAGTCAATTGGGAAGCTCACAGAAAAGGTTGCAAGTGGAGGAGACTTTCATGGTTGACTCATAGAATACATAGAATAACAGAGTTGGAAGGGACCTTGGAGGTCTTCTAGTCCAACCCCCTACTTAGACAGGAAACCCTACACAACTTCAGACAAATGGTTATCCAACATCTTCTTAAAAACCTCCAGTGTTGGAGCATTAAAATTTCTGTAGGCAAGTTGTTCCACAGAAATCAAACCACTTTTGAAATCTTACTGACAAAACCACAGGGACTAGCCAGGGGTGGGATTCAAATAATTTAACAACCGGTCCTCTGCCCTAATGATTTTTTCCAACAATCAGTTTACCAAACTACTCAGAAAGTTAACAACTGGTTCTCCCGAAGTGGTGCGAACTGGCTGAATCCCAATTCTGGGACTAGCCCTTTGATTCAAAAACGCACACCAACAAACACATACACACAGTAATGCATGCCACAGTGCTATCTACTGGTGCATCTGCATGAACCTGGCCAATATTTAAAAGGCAAGGTCTACATATTGTGCTAAACTGCATTTCAGTGTTACCATCATTCGTGGCATAGGCCAAATAGGTTCACACAACACGCAGAACCCTCCTGCACACGCGGTCCCATTCACCTCCTTCCTGAGCCAACATGATTAGCGGCTCGCGCTAATCTGAGGCTAGCGCTGAGGAACCTCCTGCACAGCGTGGCTCTTCTCCGCAGCGCAGCAGAAGGAGTTGCTGTCCCTGCCACCGTGATCCTGGGGTATTTTGCTTGCACGCTTGCAAAGATCAAAGTTGTCACAGTCCTCCCTTTTTTAGAGGCTTTTTAAAGCCTCATCTCAGCACTCGCCTTTTCCCTTTTACATTTTTTTTCTTTTCATGATGAGAGCGGTGAGGCTCTGCCTCCCCTGCCTCCCCTGACTACACATCACTGGCTATAACTATTAACTTAAATATTATTTTGCTATTCCAAAAGGCATAAATGGGAATATTGTTCATTCTAATTTCTTCCGATGTAGAAATGTGAAAATATTGATAATTTATATTTGGTAAGCAGAATTTTACATAAGTTTATTAGTTGCTGGCTTATCAGTGAAAATGGTGAAGCAGTTGGAAATTCCTGCTTGGCATTCTGTGGGAAGCAGTTTCCTCCCTTCCACAAAAGAACAACAACAACAAAAAAAAACACCAAACATTTACTGGGCAATAACAGGAAACTACTATTATCAGTTACGTATCAATGTTGGACTTCTGAAGTGAACCAAATAGATAATCCTGCCTCCCAAAGTCATCAAAGAAAGCAAATGGCTGTAACTCTGACTTTGCTTCTGACTTTAATATGATTTTAGATAAGTTACCCAATAATATGTCTTAAGACTGCCACCGATACTTCTAGGAGAACTGCATGAGTAACACCTGATGAAAACTAATTCTGCCTTCCAAGATTGCAGTCACAAATAAATATACAGAATATGCATTTATACTTGATATACATGTGGTTCATTTGTATTTTTATTTTTTTTTAAAAAGAACTCAACCTATCCAAGTGTAATACCGTAGGAAGAAGGGGATTGATTCCGAAGAAGTCATTTATGAGATGTTTTTCAATTACTACCATGTAGGGTGATGGGGAAGCGAAATTGCTAGGTAGTGATTGCTCCTATTTTTGGATGAAACATTTGAAGATTCTGAAAGAAAAAAGTCAGGGAGATTAATATAGATTCATGCCAGACATCTTCTGTAATATAGAACATGATCAGCTGTTTCATTAGGACTCAATAAATTGCATTTTCAACATTTTCAAAGAGACTTTCAAGGATACATATCACTAAACTCAGAACCCTCTATACACAAGGTTTTTCTAAGGCCAGTAGCCACTCCAGCAAAACTGACTATTTCTCAAAGTACCTCTATTCCAGTTCTACTGAGAAAAAGGAAATGTCAAACCTTTTAAAGTTCATAGTAAGCACTGGTCCTTCGTCTGCAAGGTAACCAATGAAATTAGCCATCAGGAAAGCTGAAATGTTATACCCCCAAACCAGGGTGGGGGTTTCTGTTTGGTGTGCGCAAACATTTTGTGCGCATGAGCTTGCTTCACTTGCACGTGCTGCACATTTGCACTTAAATAGGTCTGTGCATGTGCAAAACATTAAATATTGGAAAAAATACATTTCTGCAATAAAAATTATTCTGCGCATGCGCAGAAACGAAACTCAACATGCTATAGGAGAACCGGTTTGGGAATGTGGCAGGTCTGGGTCACTGCCGGTTCCAGCGACCCAGGGCGCCAAACCACTACCGGTTTGGCCAACTGAACTGGTAGGAACTCACCACAGCCCCAAACAGACAGGAGTACTTTACATTAATGTGTATAACATTAACAGGAAGAAGCATCTTTGCAAGTAGGGAAGAAAAGCTCGTATCTGGTTTTGCCCTCCAGAAATGGTTACCTGCCCATTCTGGTGAGAGAATAATTGGGCGATACAGATAAGCTCTTCAGTTCAGTGGAACTTTGTTGAGAAGCACACCTACAATCTCATGGTGAAACAATAAGATACAACTGAAAACCGTAATATTTTTTTAAAAAAATCCTAGGTTTATAACATTTCCCTATGGATTTCAGTTTGGTTGAGCTGAGACAAGATTTCAGTCATCTGAATCAACTTCTCAATGAGATAGAAGTTTTTATAAGCTAAAAACAATTCCATGGGGGTTGGATCCTGAATGCCATCTAGTTGACAGTAACACCTGGTTCTGTCCTGAATATTCCTGTGGATGGATAAATGGGGGGGGGGGAGGATTCTATTGTTTTCCTTTCTCCTTGTAGAGCAGTGGTAAGATTCAAAATCTTTACTACTGCTTTTGTGGGTGTGGCTTGCTTGGCATGGCTTGGTGGGCATGGCAGGAGAAGGTTACCTCAAAATCTCAATTTCCTCCCAATCAGCTGGGACTCGGAAGGCAGAGAATATATGGGGGCTTAAGTGGTATTTACTGGTTCTCCAAACTACTCAAAATTTTTCCGCTACCGGTTCTCCTGAACTGGTCAGAACCTGCTGAATACCACCTCTGTTGTAGAGTTACCTTATTGATTAGATGGGTGGCAAACAAACAAACTTCCTGCATTAGCCTAGAGAATTCTCCCATCTCTAAACGTAGGAGGGGGTGAGAAGAGGTTTCTGGGAGAAAAGGAAATACTGAAAATTGCATCCTGCATTCTGGCATTCTTCTGCTGGATGAGACAACTTTCATAGACAAAAGGATCTCTTCTACCAGCAGAAGGCAAATTCTGGGTCCAATTTATAGGTTAGAAATTCAGGAAGGTATTTTTTCCTCCTCTTATTGAAAAAGGGGGTAAATTACATTTGTCTGCGTGAATTACTTAAATAAAGGGTGCACAGTATTATAGAACTGCAATTTGCCTCAAGATGGCTTGCTGTTTCTAAAAAAGATGCATGTATAAGAATCTCAATTCAAGGAATAGACACCCGTTACCTAGGATATTCCAGATTCTTCTGAAATATAAACCAGCAACACTTGCAGTTGGATGTCAAGTTAAGAGTATTTTATTTATTAATTAGATTTTTATTCCATGCTTATTTCTTTACAAATAACTCAAAGTGGCAAATGAACATAATATTTGTTCCTCTTCCTCTTTTTCCCCATAACAACAATCTTGTGAGATACATTATTAAGCTGAGACACACAGAGAGAGTGACTGGCCCAAAGTCACCCTGTCTTCTGGTTTCTAGGCCAGCATCTTCACCACTATACCAAACTGACTCTCAAAGCAACTAGGTAAGATATAGAATGATACAATTGTCTTCACTTGCTCTCTCCTATAATATATCAATACACAAATTGGGGAATAATTAAGCCCATATGAAAGTTGATCCTCATGGTTATTGTTCTTACTGTGGTGAAACCATGTTCTATAGGCCCTCTTCCTATTTATCAGCTCTATGTTGAAACTATTGATTGACACCTTAGAGATAGATGACATTTTACCGGATGACATTTTTATGGGATAATTATACATAGTTTTGTTCATTTTTAAATAAAAAATTAACTCCCTGGTTTCTCAAAGTTATTATAGTTCATCATTGCCCCCCCCCCACAACCAATGAATGTTTTGTTGCTACTTTAAAATTATAATTTTTGTAACAAAATGTGCCATCAAAATCCAGGTGTACAATAGGAGTGATCTCTGGGGCCCGGAAAAGTATACCATAATGCATTTTGTCTATATGGTAATTTACAGTTTGTTCTCCCTGGGAATGCTATAATGCAGGCCTGGGCCAGGTGTGTCACAAGCTGGCCATGCCCATGCCCAGTTTAGTGAAGGGGGGCTCTCTACGTCACGTGATGCTACCATGACGATGTGAGTTTGATACCCCTGCTATAATGTATCATTCATTCATGAGCTTTCTTGCTGTGCTAAACTACAACTCCCATGATACCCAGCTAATATAGCAATTGGCCATTTGGCTGAAGATTCTGTGAGCTGATATCCATTATAGCTAGAGTCTTTTGCAATGCATAAAAGAGCCATTAGCTGACTAGGGAGTTTCTGAGCTAGTTTTTCCCAATAAAGATCATATTTGAAATACAATATAATATACATACATTCATGCTTCACTAAAATTGCTGCATGTTGAAAGCTTTACGACTTGAATTATGAATATATTATTTTGTGCAAATGTAACATGGTAAACAATCAAAGAAATAGGATTATATGGTCAGGTTAGTGGTGGCGTTTGCAAAAAGGAGTGTTATTAATCAGACAGGCACACACACACACACACACACACATGTGTGTGTGTGTTGTATTTCTGCTGATAAATAAAGGGAGACTAGTATAGATCTATTTCAAACTATTTAGCTCTCACCAGGGCCGTATTACATATTAGGCAGTTGTATTAGCCACTAAGCCACAGCCCTGGTTCGAATCCCAGTAAGGGTATGGCTGCTGATGAGAGCTAAATAGCTTGAAATAGATATATACTAGTCTCCCTTTATTTATTTATCAGCACAAATACAACACAAATATAAAAAGGCAACATTAAAAATAAAAATATGGTTTTCTGCCTGGATGGTCTTCTGTAATGAGCCGAACAACAGAAAGAGGGAGTAGTGAGCTCCCTCCCATACATACATACATACATACATACATACATACATACATACACACACACACACACACACACACACACACACACACACATATATATATATATATATATGTGTGTGTGTATATATATATATATATATATACACACACACACACACACACACACACACACGTATGTACGTACGTACGTACGTACGTACGTACGTATGTATGTATGTATGTATTTGTGTTACAACCCCTGGTATGCCTAAATATGGGAGGAAGGTCACTACTCCCTCTTTCTGTCCTTCAGCTTATCACAGAATATATATATATATACACACACACACACACACACATATATATACATATACATATAGATACTGTATATACACACACACATATACATATATACATACATATACATACATACATACATACATACATACATACATACATACATATATATATATATATATATATATATATATAATTTTATCAGTTAAGCTTTTTAAAATTTTATTTTGGCTCTTTATTCTCCTTGCTTTTTCTGGGCTAATTCCATGGTAATGAGAACATTTGGGTACCAAGAAAAATCACAGCTTTCTCTTCTTTTGAGAGCGAGTAAATTATCTATGAAATGAGAGAGAGAGAATGTTATGACTCAGGCCTTCCCAAAGCTCTCCACTTTTAATTATAGATGTCTTTTTTCACCCTCTTAGTAACAGAGTGTCTGTTAATGGGGAATCGGCTTCAGAGCTGTGGCATAAATTGTGCCCATAGAGAGAATGCTAATTAGATTGCTAGAGACATTAACTGGTATTTGGCAGTTCAGCAGCTTGGTGGCTTTCACTCCACATAAATGCCACACATTTCAGTTATAAAATGACTAGAAAGGCTACACAATCAATGTCCTGTCAGATCTGCTTAGATATAACGGTTCCAGAATTTCTTGACATGCTAGGAAAACTGTGCATAAAAAATATTACAAAAGCATGGATTTATACTGAAACCACCTAAACATTAATCATGTTGGTTTATTCAGCACAATGCTGTTAATTCTTGCTAATGAATTTAAATACTTTGGGAGGGAAAGAAATGGGAGGAAAACAGAATTATTCAAAATCCAGCTGTTAGATTGGGTAATGGATAGGCACACACAGGCTTAACGGTTACAACAGCTCTTTAGCTTGTCCAAGGCGATCTGCAGGGTGAGGTTAGATTTAGCGAGTAACCTCCTCTGTAAGGTAATGTCCCGCACGCCACAAATTATGCGGTCCAGAATCAGCTTGTCCAGGTCTCAGAATTCGCAGTACGCTGCGGCCTTGTGAAGTGCCGCAATGTACTCATTAATTGACTCACCCTCTTTCTGGTTCCTGATGTTAAACTCATGCAGGAGAACGTGCTTGGAAGGCTTGGGGGCATAATGGGTCTTCAGCGTTTCCTGGAGCATGGACCACGAGACTGATTGCAGTGCTGTTGGCTCAGAGAGGTCTTTCACAGTCTCAAACACTTCCCAGCCACAGTATCTGAGGAACATGTTCTTCCTGCGGCCTTCAGAAAGGCCCATGAAGTAGTTTGCCTCGAGGAAGCAGTCAAATCATAGCTTGTATGAGTCCCAGTGCTCGGTGACTGGGTCATACGGAGTCAGTGGTGCGTGCATGGCCATTTTGTGTTCTCAGGGCATTTTGGAATCTGGATGTGGGGGCATCCTGAATAGCTTTAATTTTTTGTGTGGTCGGGTGACTCCCAGAACCATCGATTAGGTACCCTAGGAATTCAATCCTTGGCACGTTAATTTGGCATTTCTCTTTTTTGAGACAGAGGCCTTTGTCTCTGATTCGAGCCAAAACTGTTCCTACACATTTCAAAAGTTGCGCCTCATTTGCAGCTGATACCAAGATGTCGTCAAAATAGGGGACGACTCCTGGAATCCCCTGCAAAAGCCGTTCCATGAGGCTTTGGAACAGTCCAGGGGCAATACTAACGCTGAATTGCAGGTGGTGATATTTGAATGCACCCCTGTGCGTCACAATGGTTTGGGCCTCTGCCGTAGCACCATCTACAGGCAATTATTGGTATGCCTGCGCCATGTCCAATTTTGTGAAAAATTTTCCAGGGCCTAGTGAATGGAGGAGGTGCTGTACAATGGGTACAGGGTAGGCGCTTTGTTGTAGTGCTTTATTTATTGTGCACTTGTAGTCTGCGCAGATGCGGACAGACCCGTCAGATTTGACAGGTGTTACTATAGGGGTCTCCCAGCGTGCGTGATCAACCAGCTCTAGGATTCCCTGGCCTACAAGCTTGTCAATTTCCCTGTCAATTTTGGGGGGGAGAGCAAAAGGTACTCTCCTGGGATTTAGCCTTATTGGGGCTATGTTGGGTTCCAAACGAAAGGAAATTGGAGTCCCCCACATACTTATCCAGACCGGTGCCGAAGACGTCCTCGAACTCCTTAAAGATGGTTTCAGCACCGTCGTCTTTCAAGGCGTTGATACTAGTCACTTCTAGGCCCAGGGCTTGGAACCAATCTAGCCCTAGGAGGCTCTGCAGGTTGCCGCTGACCACTATCACTGGGAGTTTCCTTCTGAACTGCGTGAAGTTCACCCTGAAGGTGCCTTGGCCCACGATGGGGACCTGGTTTCCCTGGTAATCGCT
This sequence comes from Natrix helvetica, assembly GCF_964273705.1. Taxonomy (NCBI): domain Eukaryota; kingdom Metazoa; phylum Chordata; class Lepidosauria; order Squamata; family Natricidae; genus Natrix; species Natrix helvetica. Next base: position 148,889,605 of record NC_138552.1, read on the forward strand.
TAGGCAGATGTCAGGGGTACGAAGATGCTGCTTCTTTAGGCTAGGGATAGCCTGCTTTAGGGTAGACCATGGCATGATGGTCAGTGATGACCCGGTGTCACTCTCCATCTCACATGGAAAGTCCTCGATGAGGACTGTGACCATCAGCTTTTTTGGCCACCTGATGTGGACTTGGCTGATTGACGTGTGGTAGGTGACTCTATTGTTGCCCTCTGAGCACCATGGGAGCTTCTGCTAGGCCCCTTGGTTGGGCCTCTGTTGGCGGTTTGGTGCGCTTCTAGGCGGCCAGGCAGTGGCAGGGAATTCGCTCCGGCACACCTTGGCAATGTGCCCCTTTTGCTCCCAGTGCTGGCAGGTTGTGTCGGGGAAACAGCAAATTGATCTGGCATGGTCTCCTCCGCAGCTAGCACAAGGCAAGAGACACGGTTTGAATTTGCGCCCCGGCTGGGTGCGGCTACTACGCATGCAGCAGCTGTCATCTTCCTCACCTTCTGAACTCTCAGGCTCTGCAGCCTCACGATGTACGCATGTACTCTTTCACGCGTCTTGTGGAACGCTTTGGTGCTGCAGAGTCTCGGTAGATTTGACGGCTGATTCGGATGCCCTGGCCTCGTCCAAGGCGATCTGCAGGGTGAGTTTAGATTTAGTGAGTAACCTCCTCTATAAGATAATGTCTCGCACACTGCAAATTATGCGGTCCAGAATCAGCTCATCCAGGTCTCGGAATTCGCAGTACGCTGCTGCCTTGCAAAGTGCCACGATGTACTCATTAATCAACTCACCCTCTTTCTGGTTCCTGATATTAAACTCATGCCAGCGAACGTGCTTGGACAGCTTGGGGGCATAATGGGTTCTCAGCGTTTGCTGGAGCACGGACCAGGCGACTGATTGCAGTGGTGTCGGCTCACAGAGGTCTTTCGCCGTCTCAAACACTTCCTGGCCCCAGTATCTGAGGAGCATGTTATTCTTGCGTCCTTCAGAAAGGCCCATGCGGACGTTTGCCTTGAGGAAGCAGTCAAATCATAGTATGTACAAGTTCCAGTGCTCGGTGACTGGGTCATACGGAGTCGGTGGGGTGTGCATGGCCATTTTGTGTTCTGAGGGCATTTTGGAATCTGCTGCTCAAAAATGGCTGCTGGAAGCTGCGCTGAACTCTGGGCTGGATGTACTTGCTGGATTGCTACAATCTTTTTGGTTCGCCTAGTTGCCTTCCAATCCTACCTTCATCGCCAGTGTTAGATTGGGTAATGGATAGGCACACATAGGCTTAACAGTAACAACAGCTCTTTATTAAGTACAACAAGTGAGAACAATCCAGAGAAGATTGAGTCTGACAGCAGCCCTTTTATAGGGAGCTGTCAGACCAATAGGATTAAACCTCTGTTCCCGCAGGAACAAAGGACCTTTGTGGAAACCACTGTAGTTAGAACAAGTATCTAACACCAGCGAGATATTTTTATTATTGATTTTAAAATCCATTTTATCATTCATTTCAGAATATAATTTTCCTTAGGCAATACTTAAAAAATAAAATAGAAAAAGCAATAGTTTTCATGTCAGTTTAAAAACTGCCAGCATTCTTTCCTTCAGTTCTATTTCTTTTTTGTAGAAAAGTCAAATTATTTGGTTAAACTAAGGAGAATTCCAGAGGCTGCTGCAAATGAATTGATCTAAAGAGACTTTTTAAAAAATGAAGTGATAAAAAAAATTATCCAAAGTAGGATTACTTTTACTGCACCTTTCAAATTCTGGAAGATTTCATGCATTCATCTTAGATTCCTTCCGCCCCAATGCTTTGATTATTTAAAAAATCAGTTTCTTTTTCTAAAATTGGAATGTTATTCACCGAACTATGAACATGGACTATTTGTGCACTGAAAAGAGACTTACCAAGTTTCCCCAAAAGGTTTCTATCTTATTCATAACTGACATAATTCAACTTTCAAATAGAGGCGTGGATGGCTTTAAAGTAAGTGGCCAATATCTTTCCTCCTGTTAGTTAATTAAACCAGTGTTCTAATAAGGCATGATATTAACAATTGCTTTCTTAATAATGCATTTAGCATGTCGAGATCTCAAAGTTATCAGTGTAATAGAAAACCTGTGAAAAAATAAGTGCAATGCCTAATTGTTTTCAATACTGGACTATCATTCTGACTAAGGAGTGAGGGGCAAATAACATGGGCTTTGTTATTTGTTAACTAACATAGTTAGTTTGCATTTTAATCTGATTTCTATTCTTTCTTTTAAAGTGATGTTCAAGATTTATTAGCTTTTAACATTCCTAAACTGATAAACAAGCTGGAGACTAGCTCCAGATAAGAAAAGTTTGTTAGTACAAATTGGGGTCTGGCTTATCTCTTGTGAACCCTAAACAACCTTTCTCCTTACAATTTATTCCCCTTCAGGACATTTTAATAAACATGTATGCTAATATCCTGTCCAATCAACTTTCCTCTTTCAGGTTTCTTTGTTATGTTAACTATAAAAGGGGATGTAAGCTAAAGATCGGGGTTCCCTCTTTGAATGAGGAATCCCTTTTGTCTGAATATTCTGATAAATTGTAATAAAATGATCTTCCTGTCTCAGTTTGTCTCATTGGAAAATATGCACACTGAGGCATGAGCCTAAAAAAGCCATATTTGGCCATCAGGAGACATACAGCAAATATCCATTTGTAATTATCGAACAAAACCAAACTAAAACACGCATACAAACACAATAAAAAACATATTTTTGTACTTCTGATGTTAGAGGAAATCAAGAAACAGTGATTTGTAACATAAATTTCCAGAAATATAACCTGATATCCTATTGTTATAAAAGCATTAGAGTTCTTATTAGTAATGCTAATCTCAAACTTTTTGTATAGAATCTTTGCTAGAGCAAAATTCTTCCAAAAACATTTAGGTGATCCTTCCATATGCCAAACATACTTGACATAGATTTCTGCTCTGTGGAAAATCTTTTCAAGGGTTATGAATGCCATTATGTTTCTTCACAGAAGTTCAATTAACACCGATGCCAACATTATCATACAATCCTCAAGATAAATGTGCTGCTGTTGATCCATCTATTCTTAAACATTTCACTGGTAATGGGGAAAGGATCAGACAAGCCAAGAATGCTTATTGTGACTCTTAGAGAATGCAATGTTAAAAAATGTGACAATGCAAAGAAATCGAGCTTCAATGTGTGGCTAAATGGAAATGATAAAACTGTGAAAGGTTAAAATGTGATAAACAGAGAGCGAATGCAATCGTGTCAGATCTAGAGAGGTTTGCATGCTTTATGTAGGAAGTTAAATCCCGCTCTCCTAGAAAAAATGAAATATCCTGGGAAATATTGAAAGGCAGAATATTATATTTCCCTGGATAAGAAATGGAAAAAAATGTTTTTAGGTAGGAAACAGACTCACTCTTAATAGCCCCCACCTTTCTCAATGGGCCATTAGGGGCACTGAGTAGTTTACACTACATAACAAAGATAGGTTTAGCCTTCTACATAAATTCATCACAGGGCGCCTGGGAAGAAGCAATGCCCAATCAAACTTGGACTCAAAACATAGCCTACAGAGTTGCCCCTGCATGGCCCCATGGGAGTCTGACAACCAATCAGAATACATTTCTTACACAGGAACAGGCAACAGAGAGGTGGGGCCGAACAGAAAGTATAAAGCCAGGAACTTTCAGCCTCTCGCTCTTTTCTTCTTCACCCAACATCTGGAAGCATGTGATCCCCCTTTTCTGTTCAGGAATTCAAGCCATGTGATCCTGTCCACCATTAAACCATCTTTCCAAGCAGCCTCCATGTTTCCAGTGTCTTTTCCCCCACTTGCAGCTGAACCCAGAAGGACATTTCTTCCAACATTTATATACATGATTCAATTGATATAGGGTTTAGGGTTTAGCTAGACTTGGTGTAGTTCACCAGACTAGAAATTGGGTGATTATGAGCTCTAGTCCCACCTGAGGCACATAGCCAGCTAGGTGATCTTGAGCCACTCTCTGTCTCTCTCAGCCCTATATATATAAAACACTGGGGTTGAAAAATCATAAAACAATGATAAAAATTAAAAACAGTTACAATATAGTACAAAATTAAGCACCCCAGAGTTATTTGTTTGAGATAGGTGGCTAGTTTGAGATAATTGAATTAACCAGCAAACATTTTTTCAAAATATTGCTAAGAAAACTTCAGGAACTAGTCCAAACTGTTGTTATATTGAAAGAAATGCCCTTCTGGGTTCGGCTCCAAGTGGGGGAAAAGACACTGGAGACATGGAGGCTGCTTGGAAAGATGGTTTAATGGTGGACAGGACCACATGCCTTGAGTCCTGAGGAGAAAAGGTGATCACATGCTTCAATGTTGGTGGAGAAAAGAAGAGAAAGGAGGCCTGAGATGCTGAAAGTCCCTGGTTTTATGCCCCCCTCTGGCCTTTGACCTTGAGCTTGTATTCTGATTGGTTGTCAGACTCCCATGGGGCTATGCAAGGGCAACAATCCAGGTTTGGTTGAGTTCTCAGATGCCATGTGGTGAGTTGGGTAAAGGGCCAATATTATCATGCCTTAATCCCATCCCCCTGGAGCTGAAGGGGAGAACTCTTTATTATGTAAAGGGCCTGGCTTGGTCACCTTAATGGCCCATTGACAAAGGGGGTGGGGGCAGGAAGCTGCAGGGAGCTACTCTGTCTTTTTAAAACATGTTTCTTCCTTTTCACATCCAGGGAAATATAATATTCGGCCATTTCAATATTTCCTAGGATATTTCATTTTTCTGGGAGAGGGATGGGTTTTAACTTCCTACAGTTAGAAATCATCATTGACTCAAAGAAACAAAAATCCTTATAATATATGGATCTTATACACTGTATTTTCCTTCAGTAGTGCTAAAAAGCATCCAGATCAATTGAATGGTACTAGGTTAAATATATGTCTAAAGAAGGGAATATAGACACAAAAACCCACAAAAGGCACCAGCATGTTGAATGTCTTGGCAGGCAAATCAAATTTGGCTAGTCCCAGCTGAATTAATTTAATTCAGTAAACCTAGCCGGCCTTGTACCCAGATCAGGCTTAAAAGGTAGCAGTTGCAGAAGTGTGAGATATCTAGTTATAACCACAGCAGCGGTCTCTCAGTTTGAAAGCAGTTGTTTCCAGGAATTCACATGTGTTGCTTATGGCATGAGTTACCCTTGCAGTTTTCAGCTTGGACTGCACGTTGGTTTCTTTTGGTATAATGATTCTTTGCTGTTGTTATCTTTGCCCACTGGAGATTTTCTTAGATTTGGTGGACAATGTTCCCTCTAATTTTTTTTCAATGTGAGCAGAAAAGTATAGTGTTTGAGCGGCACGTTTTCATGCCTGAGCACCTGAATTTTTTTCACAGATGCCACCTAAGACAACAACGAAATCAGTATTATTTGAAACTCAGTTATGTTTCTTCAAGGTACCCGCTTAATTAAAAGTGTTATATAATATCAGTATCACTTAACAACGCTCCTGCTTAGCAACCAAAATGTTGGCTCAGAATCTCTGGCATTTGAAGCACGCAAGTCTTAAAGCTGTCAAGTTGCAAGACCCTTGTACCCCTAATCCTTTAGGGAAAAAACCCAGGGATCTTCAAACCTGACAGCTTTAAGAATTGTGGACTTCAACTCCCAGAATTCCTCCTCCAGTCATGTTGGCTCAGGAACTCTGGCATTGAAGTGTGCAAGTCTTAAAGCTGTCAAGTTGCAAGACCCTTGCACCCCTAACCCTTTAGAAAAAAACCTCAAAGGTCTTCAAACCTGACAGCTTTAAGACTTGTGGACTTCAACTCCCAGAATTCCTCCTCCAGTCATGTTGCAGCAACGTCATCTGCGTGGATCTGCTCCATCTTTGGTTTCTTCATCGTGGGCAGGGCTGCTGCTGAAGATGCCGACGAGCTGCCACCAGAATAACTGCTGCTACCTCCTCCTCCTCCAACAGCACCACCACATTTGCACCTGAGCTCAGCGCAACGTTACCCCTGCCCCCTCCTCCTCCTCTGCCGTGCTTTTGAGGAGCCATGAGGCTTTTTTTCCCCCTGCTCCCCCCGCCTTCCTACTGGCTCCTGCAGCCTCATGGCTCCTCAAAAGCATGGCGGAGGAGGAGGGGGCAGGGGTAACACAGCGCTGAGCTCAGGTGCTCCGAGCGGAGGGGAGGCGCCGCTGCCATGCGGGGAGATGCCGGCTGGAGCTTTGGTGGCTTCGCCTCAGCCGCAGCGCCGGGCGGCAAATCCGGCAGTGCTGTTAGAGGAGGAGGAGGAGGCAGCAGTTATTCTGATGGTGGGGGGGGCTTTGAGCTTCACAACTACCCTCAGTCGCCCCGTGCTCATCAAAGCAAGTCCGGGGAAGTCCTTTGCGGGCGGCCCGTTCTAGCTGCCTGCAAAGGACCTCCCCAGCTTCCCGAGCCTGTGGCAGTAGAAATCAGTGCGCGGCAGTTGAAAACTGCTGCACGGTGTTTTCTTGCCACGTGCGCGGCCGCGCGGCCGCGCACCTTAGAGGGAACATTGTTGGTGGATTGACAACCATAGGCAACCTATTTTAGCACAGGAGCTCACTTCTCAGTGTAGCTATGCTTCTGCCATTCCCAAATTAAGAAAAGACAACCTGGAAATTGGAAATCTATGGAAAACACGCAGAATATCTACAGGTTTTTGTCCATGTAGGAATCCTGACTCCAGAGGACTTCAGTTCTTTACGATTCTGTTCACAATAAATTCTCCAATGTGTTGTACGCCAATCTGAAAAGTTGAACGTGATGCCATAGCAACATAGCTGGGTCAACACGGGCAAGACATGAAGATAACCTAGACAAATAATATCAGATTGATATCCCAAACAAGATTGTGATTTTAAATGCCGGTTTGATTTGGGCTGGAGATTCTAGAAATACTTTTCAGAACTGAGAAAATTATTAATCTTTAAAGCCAGAGGTTTCCTTGGAAAAATACTTGCAATTGTAACTATTTTCCTCCTTATCTTTAAGGTTTTTCCTACTGCTATTGCAATCAGTGAACATTTCCTCAGTGGCAATTTATAGCATCATCCAGTTCTCGCTTTGGAGATATATCACTAATGAAGACAGGTTTTATACCACAAGGCTGAGCGATGCTATAAATTGCTAGTGCAGTAATGTTCAGTAACCTACTTTGGCCCTGCTTCTCCCAAATACCATTTTCAGAATAGTCTGCTATTCAATTCCATAAGCAAGAGTTAATAATGTTGGTTTCCCACAGATACATTTTGGCACAGTTATTTTATATAATATCATATTGCTGATAGATTTATAAGCCAAGATTTTTAAAAATTTGTATAGTGAGCATTTATATTTCATTTTGCCCAATAAATCTCTGCAATTAAGACAAAAGTGCAAATTGCTTTAATGATAGTTATAATAGCTCCTGCAACTGGGCATGGGGGAATCACATTTTCTCAGTAGTGAATATGGCCTGGATAAAATTCAACGGATAAGTCATATCAGTAAACTTTTATTTTTGAAATTTAAAAAAAATAGTCCATATGTACAATATTATATATTGCAATGATTTTTACACTGCCTAATCCAGTGTTTCTGAGCAGTTACAACATAATGGAGGCATCCCAAAATTTCTGCATTTAAAGACAAATGATAATATTACAATAAGGTCTGCTAATAGAGCTATAGTATGTATGAAAAGCTTGTTGAGAAAGGAAACTTTTAACCCTCCGGAATGCCAGACATGATTGAAGCAGTGGCTACTCTCTAGAGACATATGTTCCATAATTTAGGGATAGCCTTAAAAAGGCCTTTGTCCTTTCCAAGGTGAAACCTTCAGCAGGCCTCTCTCTTGAAAGTTCTCACAGGCAGACCAGCATTTTCCTGGGGGAGGCCATTTTTAATGTCAGAAATCCCCAATCTTTCTAGTACCAGGTACCAGTTTTATGAAAGACAATTTTTCCACAGACAGGGCGGGGGGGGGGGGGGTATATTTTTGTGTGCAACGTAGATCTGTGCCTACGCAGATGACGGTTCTCTCACACAGCCTGGTTCCTAACAGCCCTGGACCAGGGATTGGGGACTCAAGTTTTACGTACATGCCACTGTTTTTCTAAATAATAAGCAGCAGCTTCCAATTGTCCAGAAGCTTCTAGAGAATCAGTGCAGTAACCATAAAATAGCAGTCATTCTGCAATAGAATGACACCCTTCCAATAGCTTGGCTTCTGCTGTTTGTACCAGTAGTTGCTTCTAGTAAGGTGACCAATCATCCTCCTTTAGGGAGGACAGTCCTTCTTTTGTAAGTTCTGTCCTCCCTCGAAAAGTGTCCTCCTACATATCCTCCTTTTCGATATTTGAAGACTAATCTGTTGCGCGTTATGTGACGTATTTGTATTTGACATGACAATTCGTCAAGGCTCAGTATAGTGCGGTATAAGACGCAATTATGAGACACATGCACTTCGCACGGGAGACCTTGAGAGAGAGCAAGTGGCCTTGTTTACTTCTTACCGAAACACGATATGGCGCATATGCACGCAGTAGACTCAGGGCGCGTCGGCAATTGAATGACTCACGGTAATTATTTCTTTCTCAGTGAATATTCAATTATACAGAGGTAAGTACAATTCACGTTTTATTAATTCATTACCTATTTAATAATTTCCAAATATGTATAATTTTATTTACAAGTTTATACAACACTGTTGTCAACAGAAGTGTAAAATAATTTAAATTTAAATTTTAGTGAAGTTTATTCGCTTATGCTATTAAAGTTTCAGTTGTAATAATTAATTTTATTTATTCATAATGTGCTTGCATTGTTCGTGTAGCTTTATATTTTAATTTTAAATTTCATTTAGGGATGGAAAAATCAAAAAAGAGGAAATGCCATTTCAACGATCATTTGAAAAAGGAATTTCCATTCCTCATATCAAAGAAAAATGCCATTGTTTTCTGCAATGTTTGCAGAGGAGAATTTTGTATTGCAGTTGGGGGCAGATCAGCTATAACGAAACACTTGTCCACCAACAAACATAAGCAATCATTAGCTGCATCAGCTTCCAGTCGTAAAATAACAGGTTTTTAAAAAACTTCAAATTATTCTGAAGGTGAAAAACAGTTAGCTGCGATGGAACATTTGCATTTCATACCATAATTCATAATCAAAGTTTTCGTAGTATGTATTGTACAACTAAATTATTGAAAAAGTTTCACAATGCTAAATTTTCATGCGCCAGGACAAAATGCGAGGCTATTATGAAATCAGTATTTAAAAATTACTGTGATAAAATACTTACAGCAGACTTGAAAATTGCAGCATTTATAACAGTTTTATCTGATGCATCAAATCAAAATGAAACCAAATTGTATACAATACTAGTAAAATATTTTAATGTTACCAAGGGGATTCAAGTAAAAAATTTAAATTTAGAATCCATTGATGGTGAAACTGCTGAAATTTTGTCAAACTATCTATACAGAGTAATAAATGAAAACAATTTGAAATCCAAAGTTCTTGCACTAACAGCTGATAATACAAACAAAAATTTTGGTGGGCGAAGATGCAAAGGGGTGAATAATGTGTATGTAAAATTACAAGATTTACTCCAAAAGAAAATACTAGGAATAGGTTGTAATGCACATATTTTGTCAAATGCAATCAACACAGTGTCATGTGCCATGCCAATTGATGTAGAAGTAATAATAACTACAATTTATTTGTATTTTAGTCGTTTTACCGTTCGTGTGGCTACTTTAAAACAATTTTGTGAAGAAGTGAATGTTGAATACAAAAATCTTTTAGGATATTCAAAAGTTAGATGGCTTGCTCTAACATCTGCTGTAAGCGTGTTCTACAATTATTTGAGTCTCTCCGTTCATATTTTTAAAGTTTAGACAAATGTCCTAAAATCCTGGAATCGTTTTTCAATAATGAAATATCTGAGATATTAATGTATTTTGTACATAATCAAGCATCTATTTTTCACAAAACGTTTCAAAAGACTGAAGGTGAACACATTTCAGCTACAGAAGTTAGTCTTATTTTGAATGACTTTATCCTTCAATATAAATCTCGATTTAAAGATACATTTCTTCCTTTAATTATAAAAAGAAAATTGTCAGACTTAGAGGAATCAAATCCGGGCATAACGGAAAAGTTTATCAAAGAAGTGCAGAATTTTTACCAAACATGTTTTCAAAATATCGAAGAATGGTCTGAAGCAAACATCACGGGAAATAACAATTTTCAATGGTGTTTTTTGACTTCATCGCAAGTATATTGGACAGATATTGAATCTTGTGTTGAGTTTTTATCTAAAGAAATGCCAGACATTAAAATAGACGACAATTGTCTCTTTGAAGAAATTGGAAGACTGAATGTATATTTAAATTCTGAAAAATTAATACAATGGGAATATCAACACATTGAAATTGATAAAAGATGGGTGGATATTTTCAGCCATTTCAAAAATGAACATATTCCATGTGAAAATTTATTTATACTTGTTCAATTTACGTTGTGCTGCCTTGGAAATAATGCAGCAGTTGAAAGAGTTTTTTTCAATTGCCAATGATTTTTCAACAAGTGAGAAATCGAGATTGAATGTTGATACTCTAGCTGCAGCACTTGCCGTAAAATTCAATATGAAGGATATTTCTTGTTCAGATATTTCCAATATATTGTTAGAAGATGATACATTGACAAAAATATTAATTCAATGGAAAAATACTCATTTAAATAATAATTAACAGGCATGTAAGCAGAATTACAATATAAAATATTGCAAATGGTTTTATTATGCATATATCATAATTTAGTGTATTATTGTTGCAATGAATAAAATATTTCTTTTATTTATGATATTTTTTTCCAATTTATTTGTCCTCCTTTTCATTGTAAAAAAGTTGGTCACCTTACTTCTAGCTCACCTTTAAAGGCATAGTCATATGTAGCACAGTGCAGCAGTCCAACCATGTGGTGGTAAGGGTATAGGATAGGATAGGATAGGATAGGATAGGATAGGATAGGATAGGATAGGATAGGATAGGATAGGATAGAATAGAATAGAATAGAATAACAGAGTTGGAAGGGACCTTGGAGGTCTTCTAGTCCAACCCCCTACTTAGGCAGAAAACCCTACATCACTTCAGACAAATGGTTGTTCAATCTCTTCTTAAAAACTTCCAGTGTTGAAGAATTCACAACTTAGTGAATAGTTTCCATCCATTGCTTCTTGTTCTACCCTCAGGTGCTTTGGAGAATAGTTTGACTCCATAGGTGGATTGCCAATTTCTTTACTAGTGGTTCGGACGCATTCCCACACGATGCTTCTGCACATACACAGAAGCGTCTGGGTGGGTGGGCAGAGCCTCCTGCCACCGCTACTACTGGTTTGGCTGATCCAAGCCAAACTGGCAGCAACCCACCTTTGTTCGACTCCCTCTTCTTTGTGGCAACCCCTGAGATATTGAAACACTGCTATCATGTCTCCCCTAGTCCTTCTTTTCAATAAACTAGACATACCCAGTTCCTGCAGCCGTTCTTCATATGTTTTAGCCTCCAGTCCCCTAATCATCTTTGTTGCTCTTCTCTGCACTCTTTCTAGAGTCTCAACATCTTTTTACATCGTGGCGACCAAAACTGAATGCAAATATTCCAAGTGTGTCCTTACCAAGGCATTATAAAGTGGTGTTAACACTTCACGTGATCTTGATTCTATCTCTCTGTTGATGCAGCCTAGAACAGTGTTGGCTTTTGGTTATTACGTTGTTTGCTTCTAGGTGTTCACTGATTTGTTGCTTGATTATCTTTTCCAGAATCTTCCCTGGTATTGAGGTCAGGCTGATAGATCTGTAGTTTCCTGGATCTATTTTTTTTTCCTTTTTCGAAGATGGGAACCACATCAGCTGTTTTCCAGTCCTCTGCCATTTCCCCTGTGCTCCAGGATCTTTGAAGGATATAGTTCAGTGGTTCTGAGGTCTCGTCTGCCAGTTCCTTCAGAACCTTTCGGTGTAATCCATCCGGTCCTGGTGATTTGAACTCATCTAGGGTAGACAGGTGCTCACTTACCATTTTCTTCCTATTTTAACTTGTGTTCCTAATCTGTTTTTTATGGTGCTATTTTTGATAGGTTGGACTGTTTTTTCCTTTTGTGTAAAGACAGATGCAAAAAATGAGTTAAGTAGTTCTGCTTTCTCCCTGTTGTTTGTCATCTTCTTGCCACTTTCTCCCAACAATGTACCAATTGTTTCCTTGACTTTTTTCTTGTTTTTAACATGTTGGAAGAAGCTTTTTTTGTTATTTTTTTTTACATTTGTTGCAAGCCTTTCTTCATTGTGAGCCTTAGCTTTCCTCACTTCATCTTTACAGGCTCAGGCTATTTGCTGATATTCTGCCTTAGTTATGTGCCCCTCTTTCCACTTTTATACTTATCCTTTTTGTCAATTTTGTCAATTTGTCAGAGAGTTCTTTATGGAGCCATGCTGGTTTCTTTTGAGGTCTATTATTTTTCTTCTTCATTGGTATTGTGCTAGACTGGACTTAGATAATCTCACTTTTCAAAATTTCCAAACTTCTTGAGTTGTTTTCCCCTTGAGGATACTCATCCATGGAATTAATACTGGTATGAATTATGAATTATGGTATGAATGGTATGAATTAATACTGCCAAAGCTTTCTGGTTCAGGAAAGTTTACATCTTTTCAGTTTAAAAGACCTATTATAGGACATTCATTCAGTGGCAGAAGGTGGTCAGGATGAAAGTCCAGACTAAGTTTCTTAGCAGGACTTCTCCATTGTTGCAATGTAACTGCAGCTACTGTAAAATGATGATGAAAGTCAGGACATGTTGTGAGAGGCCGAATTGATTGTCTGAATCAATACCATTCTCTTCAGTACCATCTGTACATTTCTTTCTTGCACAGAATGTGCTGAGGGTAAAACAGAATTCCCAGTGTTTGCAAAGAAGATTTATTGCCTTCTGAAATGGCAATTTCCTTTCCTTTTCCTTTTTCCTCAAACCTTAAAGCTGAGGGGAAGCCTTTCAAAGGATGTTTGAGTGTGTACTTTGATTTATTTGATGTGTTCAGATACAGTTCCTGTCAACAAGCACTGTGCGTTTGCCAAAGTAATTGCTCATTACTAGGGAGTAACAAAGCAAATTCATCCACGCTGTGACTACATGTATCACATCTGTTGGCTGCATGAATATTACATTTGGAGATGGAAGAGGATGCCTTGTTCCTCGAGTGCTTTACAAATTTCATTATTTTTTATCTGTCAAATCTTTTGCGATCTGGACAGCAGAGTTGAGCTTTGTGTTTTCCATCAAGTAAAAAGTGATTTCCTCTCATATGGGATAAAATCTAACTGGAGAGACGATGTTTGAAGCCAAGCTGAATATAAAATGCATCATGTTGCCCTGATGGCAGATCATTCAAGGCCCAGCCATAGAATGTGATGGTACATCATGGGGACCTTGCTGTAGAAGTGGAGCTCTGCTGAGCAATGAGGAATTATTTATCATTGCCAGTGACTAGCTCAAAATATTTGCCAAGGGCTAAATTACATTCTGTGGAAAAATAGGGTGAAATAGCCTATGCATGGTTTATACCATATTTTTTAGAGTATAAGATGCACTTTTCCCCCCCTAAAAGAAGGTGAAAATTTGGGCGTGTCTTATACACCAAATGTAGCCCTGCCCACCACCGCCCACCACCCTTTATTATTGACTTACCTCCTTGCAGCAAACAGCAAACAGCCTGTTTCAGTTTAGTCCGATTAGCACAAGAAAAAAAATCTGCCTCTGCCTTCCAGAAATTTACCTCCTTGCAGCAAAGAGGGAAAATGGGGCTTGCAGAGGTGACAATATGCTATGACAATCCCTGCAGCCTGAAACAGCTGATCGTCGGGAGGCCCATGCTGAAACTGAAATTGAAACTCAAACGGGCCATTTGCTGCAAGGAGGCAAATTGCTGGAAGGCAGAGGCAGATTTTTTTTTCTTGTGCTAATCGGACTAAACTGAAACAGGCTGTTTGCTGTTTGCTGCAAGGAGGTAAGTCAATAATAAATGCCTATAGAATGTCCAAATCATTAGACTTATTTTTAAAAGACTGCTTTATTATTGTTCTGGACAACTTAACAAAATGAATAAGTTTTTTAAATAAATGCTTGATCTGAAGAGGCCCAAATGCTATTGTATCTTCTTTAAAATAGCAGAGAGTAATGTATACTTCCAGAAAGCCACATCAATTTTAACAGCATTTTTACAAATATAGTCTGAAATGTAACACCATAAACAGTGTATATCATCTGTACTGTTTGCTGTTTGCTGCAAGGAGGCAAATTTATGGATGGCAGAGGCAGATTCCCCCCCCCCCTGTTTTCCTCCCCAAAAGCTAGGTGTGTCTTATACTTCGGGGCACCTTATACTCTGAAAAATACAGTAATTAGGTTGGTATAATCTAATAAACTGATATCTTCCTTTTCAACTTGCTTGTCTAATCTACTTTTGCTTTATGAAAAATCATTTAGGGTGATCTAATAAACTTAAACTTTTTATTTAAAGCCCTACAGGAATCAATGGATTCCAAGAATATACATTATCAGGTATTGCCCCCCGAATCTGTTGTAGTTGTTTGTGATATGCCATATAACTTGCAATATCTCTCTAGTCTGATATTTTTTTCACTGTGTATTCTCTTGATTTATTCTCTTGAAATATGAAATAAACTCTATTTTAGTTTGACTCGGACCACATTTTAACTGGCATACCTTTTCCTCTAAAAGTATGTAATTTCAACCATACAAAGGACCACAGGGATAAAGAAAGTCATTGCAGTACTTCTAGGCTCTTCTATAGTACTAAGTAAAAGAGGGAAGGAACAGGAGAGAAATTGACAGAAGTCTTCCTTCTCATCACTGCTCATCTGGGAACTACTGCAATATTTTGTCTTAGAGATACAGTAAATGTCATCCAGCTCTGTCCAAACCCAACCACAGGCCCATTTCTGTTCTAGAAAAAAAGAAGCCTAACTTCAAATCCCTGCACTTTTTCTCTTGATGATAATAGGGCTATCAGATTTGGACTGCAATAATCCAAATTGTGATTAGATGGCAGCAAAGATACACAGACAATTAATTCTTTGCTGCCACTTAGTGGTTCTAATTTTGCAAAATCTATGCACTTTCCATAGACATTATGTTTCAAAGAATTGGGGGAGTTGAGGATTTCAAACTTTTTTTTATCCACCCCCCCACCCCCCCCCCCCCGCAATTTTGTCAATGATCCCCAGACACACATGCCCATGAGCCCACGTGCACACACATAGCCTGATGAAGCCTGGAAAGCGCAACAAAAGATGCAACAATGTCAACAAATGATAACTATGGTCCCAAAGTAACTAGTACCTTTTCTCCCCATTAAAAATAAATAAATCTGTCTCCAAAACACTGCATTTTTGTCACTGACATTGGGGAAGTTTCTGTCAAGATCCAAGGAAATCAGAAAATCCAGGCAGTTCAAATGAGTATAAAGATTTATTACAAGTTTAAGCTCTCTACAAGAATCTGAGCTTCAAAGCAAATTGGTGGTAGATAAGAGTCAAACGAATTCAAAGTAGGACTTAGATCGCTTGTGAGTGTGAAGGGACTGGGGACTGATGATGCACTTGACCCCTCCCTTGGGCTCAGCCTGGTCATCTCCTACAGTTTCGTCTTTTCAGAAATCTGGTCCAAAATTCAAAAACAGCCAATTTCCAAATTCAAATTGGGCCTGAATCAAATTCTCCTGTTAGACAAGAACTAGAAATGTTCTAGTTCTTGTCTAGAACTAGACAAGAAACAGAAATGCCTGTACTCTTTTTATATTTCATACTTTTAATAAAATAAAAATTTTCTATTTTATTATTTTATATACTGCTTCCTTAAAGAAAAACTAGGTTTTCATTTCATACCAAATGATACAGTCTGATTAATTTAGCCAATAATCTTTATTGGGTGAATATGAATCATGGAAATGGGTTAGTCACATAGCAAGAAGAACTGATGGCCAGGTGGACTAAGGCAGTCATATAATGGATTTTACTTGATACAAAGCATCTACAAAATAGACCTGAAACAAGATGGCTCAATGACATCAGCAAGGATTGCGAGGCCAATTGGCAAAATAAATCTCAGGACTGTATTTCTTGGAAATACATGGAAGAGGCCTTCATCCTGCAGTGGATAGACAATGGGTAAGGAGAAGGAGAAGAACGAGGAGGAGGATCCATGAATCAGTTGCAGCACTCAGCAGAATGATTTGGGTTCTAGCACCCCAAGCAAAAATAGTGGAAAAATTGCTGAATTTTGGTGATGTTATTTTTGTTTGCTCAAAACTAAAGAGTGAAAAGTGAATAGAAAGCAATTGGTTCCATTTTTCATCCTTTAATGTTTTTTTCTCCCAAAAATGGCCTGAGATAATATATCTGTAATTTGGAGGCAAAACTTCTGAAATCAATGGTAGAATTTTAGACTATGGAAGAATGCCGCACAGAAATATCTGTGCCCACTGCTTAAGGAAAGATGGAATGTATGTATTTTTAAAATTGAAAAATAAAAAAAACCTTTATTTAAAAAAATGCTAGAATTTTAGACAATATTTCAGACTTTTAAAAGGATAGAAATGGAATCCTTGACCTGTACAAATCTTTCCACAATCATTCCCACCCTTAGAGCCCCTCAAATACAAAAAAATGAACTAAAAAACCCCAGCCCCATTGTTTCCTATGGATCCTCCAATAGTTTGGGGGGGGGGAACCAGGGAGTGGGTTCCGGCTGCTGCTACTGCCGGTTTGCTCAGGGACACACTGCACGCTTGATGTGCACTAAGCGTGCATGTGCAATACTAAAAAAATGCTTCTGCACATGCGCAGAAGCAAAAAACAAGATGGCGGCGCCTATGGCAGTGTCGAGAGAACCAATTCGGGGGCGTGACAGGCCGAGTTACTACCTATTCGGCTGAACTGGTCTGAACCGGTAGGAACCCACCTGGGGGGGGGGGGACATATTTCAGCCCTTAACTTGGAAAAAAACCCAGCTCATTCCTATTGTGGACCATACTTGCCTAACATAGCACTGTCCAATAGAACCTTCAAGTGGGACTTGAAATCTAGCTCATCTGGAGGTCTCAGGTTGGAATATTGCTAACAGACATTGCTGACTGTTTTGAAATAATTTGCTACTCACGGTCTCAATTAACTTTTATTTATCCTTCCGAGTACTGTATCGTCTCTTTTCTGAATATCGTTTTATATTTCTGACCTGTGATTGCAGGAGTTATCTTTTACCTTTTATTTCCAGTGGAAGTTTACTCAAGGAAATAATGTACATGGTGTATAACCCATGAGCAGGACCCCTCCCAGTTAAAGCTCTTCATGTTTTGTGATTTTCAAAGGGAGAGATTAAAGTAAGCCCTTAACTTTCTCCCTGCATACCGAATTCATCCAGGGCGAAAAGTACTTTGTTGTGGCTAGAGAATTTCCATAATGGTCTCTTTTGCACAGAGCAGGATAAAATGAAATTTTCCTGTGGTTCAGACATGTCTATTTCAGTCTCTTGTCATGTGTTAGTTTTAGTGACAACAACAGTGGCATTTTTATTTGTCACTTGAGATGAATAAATTGCTTTAATTTTATTATTTCCATTCATATTCGAAAGTTGTTCTGTATACTTGAGCTAGCTCTTCTGCAGATGGCTTTATCTCTGTTTTATTGCAGTGTTTTCAAAAGTTTAAGATACTTCAGAGATATTTGATGGTGCTCAGGCAAGACGCTACTAAAAACAATATAAAATATGATGTCCTGTTCACAAGATTAAACTTAACTGAGCTTTTCAGATTCTTTGTAAATGTGGTCATGAATGAACTGTCATTCCTTGCCATCTTTATTCTTAGATATATAGGCTGTCAGATATGCTGGATATGAGAATATTTATTCCCCACAGAAAATTTCACAGATGACCAAATCTTTAATCCATCTAATAAGTCTGTTCTCAGGAACACCTCATTTTCTACCAGGAGGTTTTTTTTGGGGGGGGGAGGGGGAGAGGAAATATGATTCAGGGAGTGCCTTATATTTTTTTCTTTTCAAATTTGAGCCAAAGAGAATTAACACACAATTTTCACACACACACACACACAGGTCACTCCATATTTTACTTCCTGGTAAGTACTATTATGGCCTGAATTAAGAGAGTTAATATGATTCCAATAAAGGAGAAAATGTATAGCTGGGGGTTGAAATGAGGGGTCATTGGTGCTCTCTGAACTTGGCTATTTTCTTGCAGATATTTCATTACTTAAAGCAGGTAACATTATCAATGCTAGTTACTGATGATGTTAACCTAGTTTATATAAGCTTATATGAGTGGTCATTCCCCCAGTTTCAACAGCAGTATTCCTGGGCAGAACCCAAAGTCATCTATGGTAGAAGAAAGACTGTAACTTGAATCTTCATGGTCCAAGTTCAAAAACTTAATCACTGCACCAAAATTTCCCATAGTAGCTACTGAAAAAAGTAGCAGTAAATAAAATTATAAGAAGGTACTACAGTCCTGAATAACATTATAGGTAGTCCTCAATTAACGATTGCCTTATTTATTGATCATTCACAGTTGTAATGGTAGAGATGAAAAAGTAACATTACAACCAGTTCTCGCCTATTCAGCCTTTGCAGATTTCCTTTAAAGCAAAGGAAAGCTGAAATAAGATCATAAACACAATTTAACTTAGTCACTACTTCACTTAACAACTGTGTTTCCAGTCCCATCTGTGGTTGTTAAAAGAAGACTACCTGTAAAAGGGTACTGTGGGCCCAAAACTCACTAGACTGAAAGTGTACAGAATTAAAAAAAAATCGAACAAATGTGTTTTATCTTTTGGGGAACAATCTGGTCTCAGAAGATGCTGTTATAGAAAAAGTTATGCAACAAAGTCTGAGAACAATATGAACAAGAATTTATTACTAGCCATCCTAAAAAAACAGATGAATCTTTAAAAAAAGAAAAGGGAAATAAAAATGGCAATTCCAGGGGGCAATTAGAATTATTTCTTTTTGTTGGACACAAAAAAAGAACATTTTCAATTTTTAAAAACAATTGAAGCAAGGATCAATAATCCCCTGAATGGATTAAAGATCAAGACTATTGAAAAAAGGAACACAAACTTGGTTATTTGGTTGGTCATCAGAGTTAAAATGGAATATGTTATTTTGGTACTTCTCTTAGGACTTGCTGACACCTGGAATGGAAAAAAAATGTTGTATGTTGGAATTACTTATGGTTAACTTAGTGTTTAGACCTTTTTCCTATTTTATCTATTCTAATATGACAGTATTTAAATTGGCTTTGTTTCTAATTGTCCTTCCACTTAAAGTAAGGATTTTATGAAATTCTTCTCATGTTAAATTTAAGTGTCATGTAAAATTTAAGCCTTTTATACTAGGGACATCATTTTAGGCCTTCTTAATGTGGATTTGCTTATAGCATAACAAAAATATGGAATTTGTTAGGACAAAGTGTGATAATAGCCATTTTCTTTCTTCTTAGACAACTTTAAAAATAGATGAGACAAATTCCTGTGTTATCATGCTTTCAGGGGTTACTTATCATAATGAATATATATGCTGTTGACCTTCAGAGTCAACAGCAGTATATTTTCAGTAGGGCTTGCCATGGGCATCTTGTAATCTGAGATACAACAAAAACAAACAAACTTCACCTTGCTCAACCAAGTCAAAATGCATAATTTCTCAGGTAAAACAATTTATGATGGCATTGAAAGCAGGAGAATTCACAGTTTCTTCCCCGGCAATAATAAGATGACAATAAATTAAATAACGTAGTTATTTACAGCATCCAAAGTCTGTTGACTTGGCTGTGCACCATAATAGTGATGGTTGACGCCATCAAGTTGGTGTCAACTCTTAGCAACCATATAAATGGATTTTCTCATTTATTCCCAGCCTGGTTCCTTCTGATTTTTCAATGGCACACTCATTATCACTCCAGTCAAATCCATCCATCTTGTTGCTGGGCATCCTTTTTTTCTGTTTCCTGCCACTTTTTCCAGCACTATAGAAAGCTAGTCTTTGCATAAAGCTTCCAAAATATGTTAATTTAAACCTGGTCATTTGTACCTTGGGTAGAATTCTGGATTGATCTATTTTATGATCCTTGTGTTTGCTTCTCTAGTTGTTCAGGGTGTTTTCAGGAGTCATCTTCTACACCAAAGTTCAAGAACACCAATACACTTTCGGTCTTTTTTCTTTAAAGTCCAATTTTAACTTCTGTAGAATATCACAGGGAATACAGGCTGCCCAGTTCACATCTTTGTAGGCTTTGACATATCACAAGATCTGAATATCTTTTTCAAAGCCATCCATGCTATTCTACCAAGAGATAGACTGCAGTGATTTATCGACTGTTTGGGCCTTTACTGTTGAAGATGTAGCATAAAAACCAGAAGCTATCCCCATTTCAATATTTCTTTTGACAATTCTTAGGCTGTTTCCTATATTTGTTGTCATTAGTTTGGTCTTCTCTAAATTTAATTTTAACCCCATGTTTCATGTTTTCCTCGATATTTGTTGCTAGAGTTTGCAAATCATTGCATTTTCAGCTCTCGGAGTAGTATGGTCTGCATAGTGCCGATTATTGAAGTTTCTTCCTCCTGTTTTAACTTATGCTTCTCTTCTTCATTCCAGTTTCCTTCAGTCTGTATTCCTCATATAGGTTGAATAAATAAGTAGAGAATAAACAACACTGCCTTGTCTCACTTCTTGACAACCTGGAGTTAGTCTATTTTGCCATCTTCCATCTGGACTATGACTTCCTTATCTGAGTATAGAGTTCCCATGAGAACAATGAGAAATTCTGCAATTTATATGGTATTTTCCTGAGAACATTCCACAGCTTGACACAGTTGACGCCACCAAAAGTCTTTCTATAATTAATAAAGGACATTTTTACATCTTTTGATACTCTTGACTTTCTCCTCTATCTAATGTGATTCAACAATGTTTCTTGTTTTGTAATATTTTTCACAAATCAGCTTAAATATCTGTCATTTCCCTTTCCATGTAGGGCACTAATGTGCATTTGATGATACTATTGTTTTGTTAACATTTGAAATTAAGGATAATGTTCCATATTTTCACCCTTTGTTCCCCATGTTGATTTGACCTCTTCCAATATATTGCTCACTGTGTCATTGTCCCTATTTGCTTGCAGGGCCAACCCTATTCTTAAGAGAAGTTGTTAGAGTATGAGAACAAGAGGCTGTTGCTATCCTCCTGTGCTACTTGTGAGCAGCTTCTATTAGTGTAATTGGCCATAATGTGAACATAACACTGAATAACCCAAAGGTATACTAGAACAGGAGTGTCCAATCCTGGCAGCTTCATGACTTATGGACATCAAGTCCCAACATTCCCTAGCCATGAAGTTGAAGTCTACAAGTCTTAAAGTTAGCAGAGTTGGACACACCTGACTTAGAATTTCACCACAATCACACTGAGAAATGTTCTGGGCTTTTCACTTCTGAAAGAGCCACATTTACCCAAATTTCTAGGAGGAATAGAGGCAAGCTAAATTTCATCTTTTCCTGACAGGATAGGGAGGCAGACTTTTAAATGAACTCTTGGGTTTTCTTTTCTTTTTTTCCCCCAAGGAATTTAGTATATGAAATAAAAAGATGTATACTTGAACGGAAGTATCTTGCTCAATATTTGGCGTCATTTGTATTCCCGATATATACTGATGCTAAGATTTTGCCTTAGTTGCAACTTCATAAGCTTCTCAAATGCCTTCGACAGACAAAAACTTGGCTGCGCCATGAGCTCACCTGTGTCACCCATTGTGGCCAATCTCTACATGGAAGAAGTAGAAACCAATGCCTTAAACTCCGTCACAGGAATTCCACCTACTCACTGGTGTATGTGTGTGGACGATTCTTGGGTTAAGATCAGGGGTGGGCTTCAAAATTTTTAGCAAGGGGTTCTCTGCCCGGTTGCTGAGTGGGCGTGGCCTAGTCTGCCTCCTGCACCACAGCAGGGGGTGTGTTTTTGCCCTTCCTGGACTCCAGAGTTTTCCTTGAGCCTCCAGGAGGGCAAAAACTCCCTCCCCAAGCTCCAGAGGCTCTCAGGAGGCCGAAAATGGGCCCACTTCTCGAACTTCCAGTAGGCCAATTTTTCTCCCTCCCCGAGCCCCTGTGCATGCCCTACATCCAAATCGGGCTGCGTGGATACTACTGGGAGGGGAGGAGTGGGCAGGGCCAGCCAGGAGTGGGATTTGGGGGTTCTCTGCATAGAATCTTAGCTAGAGGTTCTCCCAAACCCCTCCAAACCCCAGCAGCACACCCCTGGTTAAGATTAAAATGCAGGAAGTGGAAGCCTCCCTGTCTCTCCAGTGCATTTTTCCACACAACTTTATTTTGTTTTTACAGCAACTGATAGTTGATTTACAAGAAAAATAATGGTCTGCCTTGACATGCGGTGAGCAATGCTTTTAACATTTTGAATGTGCTTTCAGCTCCTCAAATACAAGTGCCGAGTAGTTTTAAGGATGAATATATAAGCATTTACTAACATCAGGTGTCTCAGTCAAACTATAGGTTGGGAGGAAAAATCTCAAAAATAGTACTCCCCATCCATTATTAATATTTTATAATAATAGTGTGCTGAACTTTACAGCCAAGATAATAATAATAATAAAATGACTCATACTGAAACATGGAGGCAGATTAGTCATTTAGTTGGTGCAAAGCAGGAAAAACAAAGAATGTGGATTCTTTGTGCTTAACAGAGTGGCTCAGTTATTATTATTTTTTA
This sequence comes from Natrix helvetica, assembly GCF_964273705.1. NCBI lineage: Eukaryota > Metazoa > Chordata > Lepidosauria > Squamata > Natricidae > Natrix > Natrix helvetica. Next base: position 148,912,476 of record NC_138552.1, read on the forward strand.
TTAAAATAAAAAATATAATTGTGTTTCAATCTAATTCTCCAGCACTTATGAGAAATGGTATCATTTCCCAACGTGTCTGTATTTTGTGTGAGCTTTTAAAGACGCAAAAGGGCCAGATGTAACTTATAGCAGAATTAACCCAAAGCAGATAACTAGAAAGAAAACAACCCCTGATAAAAAGTAGGTCTACATGGACAAAAATGTGTCACAAAGCCTGGCTTTGAGAAGATCAAAACTAATGATAGCATAATTTAAAACTGAAGAGGGAGTGATTACACCCAACAGATTATACCAGAAAGATTAGCCTTATCGTCAGTATCGTAACAAGTAATTTTAATAGTTTAATAAGTTTCCTGTGCTTTACTCAGCTGATACCAGTATCACTGATCTCTTTAAGAGCTAATCCGATATTGAAAGATTGAACTTTTGCTTCTGAAACAAGACTTTCTCTTTCTAATCACATATTCTTTAAGCTACTATTTTGTGCATGGTGTCTGTGTATGCTCATAGATATACAAAAGGGAAGGGAGAATTTTGTGTTCCTGATGAGTACGTTCTGTTGACTGAAGGCCACCTTGGAATATAAGTAGAAGATGCTTGTAGCCATGATTTGCAGTAGGTTAGAGAAGCAGTCCCCAACCTTTCTGGCACGAGATCGGTTTCGGAAGAAAAATTGTCTTCTACAGATCGTGAGGGGGGAAGTGGGGAATGGTTTCACCTGCAATGTAGATCCTGTATATGTGCAGATGAAGCTTCATTTGCTCACCTCTACTTGTGTGGCCCAGTTCCTAACAGGCCATGGATTGGTACCCTGTTTTCCCCAAAATGAAACCTCCTCGGATTATAAGCCCAATCAGGCTCTTGAGCGCATGTGCTAAAATAAGCCCTCCCTGAAAATATTGCAACACAGCAGCAGCCATGAGGTGACCACGCTCTCTGCTTCCTGCATCTCAAGAATAAGACCACTCCAAAAATAAGACCGGGTGCTTATTTTGGGAGTCAAAAGAAAATAAGAACCGGTCTTATTTTTGGAGAAATACAGTACTGGTCTGCAGTCTGAGGGTTGGGGACCCCTCAGTTAGAGGATATGAACATGATTCCTACGTGAATAATAAGATAAAGAATTCTCTCTTTTTTTCCTACATGTGTTTTTATTTTTCCTTGAATCATTGTTCTGCAATGCATTTTTTTCCTAGATCTTTTACTGTAAATACCAGCAAACAATTCTGACCTCATGTTGTCCATGTCCTCAAATGATCAAATCGGGACTAAAGCAAATCAGGGCAATCAGTAAGTGACAAAGAAGAACTTTCTCTGAATCTTTTTGCTGTGATCTACTTCTTGCCTGGAATTTGCAGCCAAGGTTCAATAGCACATATATATAGAAGGAAACAAACCCACCATCCTGGGCGTAACGTTTGGGAAGCCAGACTCTGCCTGTCACAAGCCAGGAGAAAGGGTGGGTGATGGGGGAGTAACACTCCTTTGAAAACCTTGGTCCAGCTGGCCTGGCTGGTGGCACCTCATAAGGGCCCCTTTCCAGAGTTACAGGAGAAGATGGTCAATGGTTTTGAAGGCGGAAGAGGGCTCTACGTCCCAATGGCATAAAGTGGCAGAACCATCTTCTAGGAGAAGGTGATTACAAACCTCCACTGCCTTGTGGCTATATCCATTACTAGAAAAGGCTTCAGGTGTCAACCTCGAGGCAAAATCTGGAGCCGGAGTCCCAGAAGCAGTTTGTGACTGTATATAACCACGTTATGGTAACTCCTGCAACGCAGCTGGAACCAATCGTATCAACTCTACAGTTTCATTGGACTATTTCAGTGATGTGGAGAGAGGGGATCTGCTGCTTGGGTAACAGCTATCCTCCATATTAATTTACCCAGCTTTACCTCTTTCCAGAGCAGAATATCATAGTCTTTTGAGACTGAATGATGCCAATGTTAGAAGGAAGCAGCTGGTTATGTTCAGGAAGAGAAGAAATCAACATTTATCACCAAAAACTCAATGCCAACACTTTTTCAGCATATCCTTTTCACTGGATTTTTGGAACAGACTAATGGATTGCTATATTAACTTTAATCATTCTTCTCACAAAGCCTCAGTCATTGTGTTGGGCCATAGGCATTCCAGAAACCTTCGAGAAATACAGACACTCAAAAAGAGATGGAAGAGGGTGGATGTTTATATTCAGAGAAGGGAAGTCGCCAGACATTGGCACTGAAATTTTCCAGGTACTGGAAATGTTTAACTTCCCAGCCCAGATGAAACTTCTATTATAAGAGATGGAAGAGACTGATCATTTTGATACAGAGGTGTAAGAGAAACTTTCATCCCACAAAGCCTCTCTGTAAGGTGTGCCTCCATCAATAACCAAGAAAGAAAACTCTCAATTCCATTGTTCATGGAAATTAAAATACTTTTACAGGTTATGAAAAGGTAGTAGCGAAAGAAAAGCAAGATTTGAGCCAGAAAGGTGCAAATAAGTACATATCAAATGATTACCGAGGCCCCTCCCTCCAACGACCCCACCCCAGTGTCCAATCTGCAACTCCCTAAGGTGTCACGTGGGTTGCATCTTCAAAAGGCATCATCAGGTTGGTATGCAAGTTGGTTGGTCTTGACCAGGCCCAAACACTGCCCACCAGCATGCGCAGAAGATAGTGAGAAGAAAACTCGCTTTTCCATATCTCCTCCAGTGCCATAAAATTCCCACCCCCAAAACCATGCCCCCACCCTCCCCATTTCGATGGCAGCCAATAGCAAGCAAGCGAAGCAGAGGCTGACATCCAGTCCTCCTTCAGAAAGGACATCACCCCTGGGGAAATACAAAAAAACCCCCAAGAGGCTTAACTTTTACCACATGCAGAGGTGGCGTACAAGCAAGCAAGCGAAGCAGAGGCTGACACTCTCTCCTTCAGGTTTGCAAACCTCACAATATGTCATGGTTCCTCAAATAACTCCCGAAGGAAGGAGGAAATTCAGAGTGGCTTCCAGCTTTTACTTTCACTGGAAATGGATCATGGTAAAAAGGAGGCCTTGGCATCGATTTAGTCCATTTCACATAGGATGCTTTTGCTCTTATTCATCACATGAGGGGTTACAATGTATCTTGGAGTGAAGGGGCTTAAGTGTGAAGTCTGAATATTGGGGATTGCATTTTTAATAATAACTAGCTGCTAACTCGGCATTGCCTGGAACAAATCCCCCTTATCAGAGGGAGCCCCCTTGTTTTTTGTAAGAACCAATTCCCCTTACCAGATGGAGTCCCCTTGCTGTTTGTTTGTTTGTTTGTTTTTAAGAACCAATCCCTTTTACCAGAGGGAGCCCTCTTGTTGAGTACTGTGAAGCCATTACCATGGCAACTCCATTGTGCTGTACAGTAGAAGCCATTTTAAGGCACAACAGGCTGTATGTTAACAGAACTTGAATCCAAAATGCACACTATCACTGTCAAAAGTACTGTGATTTAACACTATAGATATAATTCATTCCTTTTCATTTCAGCGGCCCAGACGTACGTTCCAGAGTTATGCTGGAACACAAACAACCACACATCCTGAGGGGTGTTAGGGGTGTCTTAAACCCACAGTATTTTTTTTCTAGAGAGTAAGTCATCTGTGTACCAAGTTTGATTGAAATTGCTTGAGGCATTCCAGAGTTATGCTAGAACACACACACACAGAGAGAGAGAGAGAGAGAGAGAGAGAGAGAGAGAGAGAGAGAGAGAGAGAGAGAGAGAGAGAGAGAGAGAGAGAGAACTGTAGATAGATAGATAGATGATAGATAGATAGATAGATAGATAGATAGATAGATAGATAGATAGATAATAGCAACTGACCCTCTCATATGAAATCTGATTGATAGGCCTCTGTTTGGCCCCAAAGTTTCCAAAGGACATTGCCTTTATCCTGTTATTGATGCCCTCTTGGTAATCCCGACTCCTTGTTTCCTGATTGCTTGATTTCACTCACTAGATGGATCTAGGAAAGCTAGGCAGTCTCTGAGGCAGTTATGAGTTTTCTTTTCAGACTGCCATGGCAGGATACATTGGGATGTGGCAAAACCATCAGATGGTATTATTTTTGATAATCTCCTATGAAAATAACAACCATGGGTGGAACTACATTAATCAAATAGTTGGAAAATAAGAATATTAATAAAATTTTGAGGGGGTGGCAGTATTCTTAATTATATAAAAAATCCCAATGTGTTTCAACTGAATATCTCTGTCAGGAGAATGACAAGGAATAAATGAAAATGTTTTCAAAATACCTGGAACAAAACTCAAATACACCTGAGACCTGCATTATTTTCCCCATAATTAGATTAGCCTCAACCCTGTTGGCCTTTCATAAACCCTTGAAGAACCGTTTTTTCTCTCAGGGATGGAGGTCGGGAGGAAGTTGAACCCATAAATTGAATGTATTTGTTGTTTGTCCTCAGTGGCCATGTTTGATTTGTTATATGTACTTTATTATGTTACTGTATTGGTGTATCTATTGTGTCAGCTGAATGAAAAGCAGAATATAACTCAAATAAATAAATTCAGAGTGCAAAGTTGATTCAATTCTGAGCTTATTAAATGATTTAAATTGCCTAGCTGTATGTAACCCAGTGGTTTGTTGCTTGAAAGCCTAATCTGTCCCCTGCCCCCTTTTTTTTGTCACAAAACCTACATGTGAAATGAAGGAACATGTTTAATTAAGGTGACCAGACGTCCCGCTTTTGGCTGGACAGTCCAGATTTTTAACAATTTGTCCCGCGTCCTGTGGCGTTTTTAAAAAGTCCCGATTTTTGATAAGGTTCGCGGCCGTGCATGTGGCAAGAAAACACCACGCAGCAGTTTGCAACTGCCGCGTGGTGATTTCTACTGTCACAGGCTCCAGAAGCAGGGGAGGTCCTTTGCAGGCGGCTAGAACTGGCCGCCCGCAAAGGACCTCCACGGACTTGTTTTGATGAGTGCGAGGCGACTGACGGTAGTTTGCGCCAGCCGCGGCTGCTCCAACTATTGTCAGTCGCCCCATGTTCAGCAAAGCAAGCCTGGGGAGGTTCTTTGTGGCAGCCAGTCCTAGCCACTTGCGCCTGGCGCTGTGGCTGAAGTGAACCCCCAAAACTCCCGCCGTCACTAGAATAACTGCTGCCTCCTCCTCCTCCTCCTCCTCCAACAGCACCACCACATTTGCTGCCCAACACTGCAGCTGAGGTGAAGCCACCAAAGATCCCGCTGGCACCCCTGCCCGTGGCAGCAGTGCCTCCCCCTCCGCTCGGAGCACCTGAGCTGGGCCATGCATTACCCCTGCCCCCTCCTCCTCCATCGTGCTTTTGAGGAGCCATGAGGCTGCAGGAGCCAGTAGAAAGGCAGCGGAGGGGGCGGGAGCAGGAAAAAAAATGCCTCATGGCTTCTCAAAAGAACAGCAGAGGAGGCGGCGGCAGGGGTAACACGGGGCCCAGCTTGTCAGGGGAAAAAACGCCTGATATCTGAGATCAATGGACCGTGGCTGATTCCCTTCCGCATATCTTTTGAAATATTGAGAAAAATAAAAGTCTTTAAAAAATATTCTAATTAACAAACAAACTTTAATAATAAAATAATAAAAGTAAATGAAACAGAAATAACTAATGGTTACATTTTGATAATGAAAGCTACGTCTGCCAAAGTTGGCTGCCGAACAAAGAAGAAAGGAATTTTGGAATGTGTAACGCGTGCGCAATAAATCACTTTCAGATAACATTTTGTTTTATGACCTGCGCAATAAAGCTTTCTTAGTTTAACTCTTGAGTGTTAATTCATTCAGTTCAGGCCTAGCAAACCTTTTAACATCGTGACACCCCTTCTTTTGCTAGTCTGGGCTGACATCATCAAATCATCAATTAAGGCACATTTTCTTTCGTAGATACTCGTGTTGATTTGCGGCGAGTGGTTTGTTAAGCATGTCTGCGATCTGATCATGTGTAGAAACATATTGCAATTTAACAAAACCTTGCTTAACTAATTGCTTTGTGTTTTGATAGCGAATGTCAATGTGTCTGGACCTAGAACCTGTGAAATGTGACTCAGAAATATAAACAACAGATACATTATCTTCCATCACGGTGATTGGTCGAATCGGACGTGTCCAGATATCTGTGATCAAAGCATCAAACCACGTTAGAGAATTACAAGCATCTGAAACACAAGCATATTCAGCTTCAGTAGATGAACATGAAACAAAACTCTGTTTTCTCACTTGCCAGTAAACAGGACAACCATTTAGGAACATCATGTAACCAGAAGTGCTTTTGCGTGACTTCTTGTCGCTCGCCCAGTCGGAATCAACAAAACAAATCAACTTTGGTTGATCAGTGTGTGTTGGTTCTAGCAATAACTAGATAATGTGTTTAGTGTGTTTCAGGTATTTCAACAACTTCTTATTTATTTATTTATTTATTTATTATTAGTGTTTATATACCGCCCCCTCTCCCGAAAGGGACTCGGGGCGGTGTACAGTCCGTATTAAAATACAACAGATTAAAACATAGAAATAACTATATAAATACATGTATAAGAGGAGGGTAAAATATGCCAAACTGTACAGCTAATAAATAAATCAATACAAAAGTTTAAAATATCAAGTTAAATTTAAAACAATATCCCTCTAAAAACCAGTAAGAATGTGTATGCCAGGAGGTAGACGTTAAAATTATGCCAAACCAGCCAGTCGGAACAGGTGTGTCTTCAGTTTCTGTCGGAAGGAGCGGAGGTCAGTAGTGGTTCTAATATCGGGGGGGAGGTCATTCCAGAGGGTTGGGCCCATCACAGAGAAGGCCCTACTCCTTGGTGTCGCCCGTTGGCATTGCCTCGTGGATGGCACCAGGAGAAGGCCCTCCCTGTGAGAGCGGATTGGCCGCAGGGATGTATGTGGGAGGATGCGATCCCGCAGGTAACTAGGCCCTATGCCATGGAGCGCTTTAAAGATGGTGATCAGAACCTTGAAACGCACCCGAAAGACCACAGGTAGCCAGTGCAGCTCGCGCAGGAGAGGTGTTACGTGGGAGTACCTAGTACTCCCCATGACTACCCGCGCGGCTGCATTCTGGACTAGCTGCAGTCTTCGGGCGCGTCCCAAGGGAAGCCCCATGTAGAGAGCGTTACAGTAGTCCAGGCGAGACGTCACCAGTGCATGAGTGACTGTGCGTAGGGCATCACGGTCCAGAAGGGGGCGCAATTGGCGCACCAGGCGAACCTGGTGGAACGCCCCCCTTGCCACGGCTGCCACATGATCATCCATTGACAGCCGGGCGTCTAGGAGGACGCCCAAATTGCGCACCCGTTCCACAGGGGGCAATTGTTCGCCCCCTATGGCCAGTGATGGAATCAACTGGCTGAACCGAGGCGCCGGTAGCCACAGCCACTCAGTCTTGGAGGGGTTGAGTTTGAGTCTGTTGTCCCCCATCCAGACCCCGACGGCTTCCAAACACCGGGACATCACTTCGACAGCCTCGTTGGGGTGGCTTGGGGTTGAGATGTACAACTGAGTATCATCAGCGTACAGATGGTACTCAACCCCAAAACCATTCTTAATGCATGACCAATGAAATTGCGTTGCCTTACCTACGTGTCGTGATAAAAGATTAACACTAAGTGCGATGTCAGGTCTGGTCCAACTACTAATGTATAATAGTGAACCAATGACTGAACGATAAAGTGTTTGATCCTCGAACTCAGGACTTGGTTCATGTGTTAAGTTGTGAAAATCTGTTTGCATGGGTGTCTTTGTTGTGCTAGCATCTTTCATGTTGCAATGATGTAGAATGTGGTCAATTTTCTCTTCTTGTGAAAGACTAAACCCCTTCTGTGTCTTTTCAATTTGAACACCTAAATAAGTGCTAATGTGTCCTAAAGATTTTAGTGTGAAGTATCTCTGCAAACTTTTAGCAAAAATCTCACTCATTTTCTTATTTGGACCAATATAAACAATATCATCAACATAAACAAGAATTATCTCATATGCATTGTTAGATCTTTTTGTGAACACGCATTCATCAGTTTCGGACTTAATAAAGCCCATTGAATTTAGTTTGTCAGTAAGACATAAATACCACATTAAACCTGACTGTTTCAGACCATAAAGACTTTTGTTCAGGAACCAGGTATTCCCTTCTTGCTTTTGGAATCCTGGAGGGCTTCTCACGTAGATCTCTTCATCTAGGTCTGCATGTAGATAAGCTGTGTCCACATCAAATTGGAAAACTTCTAAACCAAGAATAGTTGCAGTGGTTAAGGCAATTTTTACACTTTCAGTTCTGACTGTTGGTGAGTAAGTGTTTGTGTAGTCCTCAGGATAACGTTGAGCGAAACCCTGAGCTACAAGTCTGGCTTTGTATAAAGACTCACCATTTGGTTTCTTCTTGATTCTGTAGACCCATCGGGTGCCAATGACTTTCTTGTTTGCTGGAGGTTTTGCAGGTGTGAATACATTAAGTTTCTTTAAACTGTCCATTTCATCCTGCATAGCATCATACCATTTGTCTTGTTCTGAATCAGGAAGCTGTTTGATTTGTGTGAATGTCTCTGGAGGAAGAGTAACGTTGCAAATCAAAGGTACTGGTGTTTTTGTCAGTTGCCATGAATAACGTTGTGGAGGGATTCCTTTTGTGGCCCTCTTGGAGCGTCTAGGAACATCAGTCCAGTCTTCTTCTTCTTCATCATCATCATCCTCGTCCTCACGTTCGTCGCTAGCATCAGCATCCGCGGCTTGCGAAGACGGAACATCAGTTTGTGAAGAACTGGTAGAAGGAATATCTGCCTGCGAATTGCCATCAGGCTGCGTGGCATCTGGAACACCATCTCTAGGAAAATAAACTTCAGGATCATTGGAATGAATCCTGGACCACTCAATGTCTTCCTCAAAATTAGCAGATTGTGAAATGACAATCACATGTTTAGTATCAATGAATTTGTACCATTTTGAATTATCATCAATACCCATAAATCTCAGTCTCTTTGCTACTGTACCTCCCTTTCTTCTTTGACTTAAGGGAGTGTTCACCATAGCATATGAACCAAAAATGTGGAGGTTCTTGAGATCAGGCTTGTAGCCATACAGCATGTAGAAAGGAGTTTGATTGATTACACTGCTCCAAGTACGGTTGACAATGTAATTTGCATACTTGATTGCTTCACCCCAGTATGCGTTACTGAGATTGGCATCTTCTAGAAGACAACGCATCATGGTTTGTAGAACCCCTTGTCTTCTTTCTACGACTCCGTTATGAGCCGGTGTATATGGAGCAGATGTCTGATGAAGAATTCCATTCTTACGCATCCAGTCCTGGAAACGCTGAGACATGAATTCTGCACCACGGTCACTCTGGATTCTGGCGATGCGAACTTGGTATTGTGTAGAAACAAACGCTGAAGATCTGAACAAAGTCTTTAAAGATCTGAAAGGTCTCAGATTTCTCTCTCATAGGATATACAAATCCATATCTAGAATGATTATCTACAATTGTTAAAAAATACTTTCTGCCACCAAGTGTTGGTGGGAAAGGACCCACTATGTCAGTGTGTACCAAATCAAAAATGCGTGTTGACAGGCGTGTAGCATGTTTGGGAATTGCAGCCGCCTTGGATTTAGCCTTTTTGCAAACCGCACAATCCAAAAACACCTTACACCCCTTTAGATCCAAACCTTTTGCGAACTCCGGCATCTTTCTAAGAACACGGAAACTGGCATGCCCCAATCTTCTGTGCCACTTGTGAATACACCTGGAATGTAAAGGTTTACCAGTTAGTGAATTCTCAACATTAACAGTTTCATGAGGACCCTCAGGCTTGCTTTGAGCAACCTGTTTCTGTTTTCTCTGTTTGTTGGCTTTAGGAGCCTTTGGCACAGTAACGTTTTCTCTCTCTGGGACAACTCTCTCTGGGTCTGCGTTGTGCCTTTTTGGAGTTTGCATACTTGCCTGTGCTTGCCCTTTAGGCTTTGGCTTTAAGTAATAAACACCACCAATCAGCATAGTTTCAGCAACAATATCACCATCTTTAACTAAGTAACTTGCTTTTTCGAGGTGGTGAACCTGGAACTTTAAATCTCTAGACAAGTGACTTTGACTAAGCAAATTACTGGTTGCTGAAGGTATGTAATAAACATCAGGGATGTGTGTATCGAGCTCTTCAATGTAAACAGTTCCTTTTCCCATAACCTTGCAAGTGTGGTTGGTGAAGGAATACAGTTCTCGATACTCGGGCTCTGGTTCGCCCATCTCTGTGAAAAGTTCCCTTCTGTGGGTAACTTGCACAGCTGCTCCACTATCTAAAGTCCACAAAAGACGTCTGTCGAACTTTGGATCAGGTTGTGGAACGTTGGTTATGGCCAGTGTCACAAGTGGAGCTTGTGAATCACGCCTTGGACCACGACGGCCTTGTCTTCCGCCTCTACCTCTGCCTCTGGAATCTGTTCCTCTGGGCTGGTACGTGGCGGGAGCTGGAACTCGTTGGGGACAATCCCGGGTGTCATGTCCCACACGGTTGCAGGTGTAGCACTTTGGCATCCTTGGAGCGTAGCCTCTTCCTCGGAAGGGACGTCTGGCTGGAGCCTTTGATGCTGGAGGCCATTGCAGATGTGGTGTAGCTAACCTGATAGCTTCGTCTTCCACTAAAAGTCTGCAAACGTGGTTAACTGTGCGTTGAGCAATAGGCACGTAGTTAATCTTTGCAACAGCATCTTTCCATTCATAATTCAATGAGTTAATGATGATGCTAATCATTTGGATATCATCGATTACATGGCCATTTTGTCTCAATTCACTTCTCATTCTTTTCAGTTTGGTCAAATGTCCACCAATTCGTTCACCAGGTTTCAACTTCGAACCATGGAACTCAGACATGAGCAAACATGAAGATTCAATTGAAACGGGCCTGTAGCAATCTTCCAAAATAGCCCAAATTTCTTGGGCAGTTGCATCAGGTGGAAAAATACCTTGGATCTCAATTTCCATTGACATGAGTAAAGTCGTGATTGCTCTGTTTTCGAGGTCTCTCATTGCAGGTGTCCAGGGTTGACGGGGAGGATTAAAAACCATGGAATATGTGCCTTCTCTTCGAAGCGAGAGCGCAATTTCACTGACCCAGGCTTTATAATTCTCTCCTGACTCCTTTAATTTGGACTCACCAGTCAAGGGGGTGACTGTGAATACCTGCTGAGGAACAATTTGTTGCTCTGGTTGCAAATCTGGTTGTTGAACTAGGGGATGCTGGGGTTGCATCATTGGCCTTTGCGTGGCAACATCAAATTGGCTTCCTCGAATCCGCCTTTGGCTTTGCCTTTTTCCATCTAGGGAGGATTCAACGCCGCCAGGGGGTGTTGAAGACTTAACCTTTGGGGGCAAAGTTTGGGCTTCTGTAAAACTCATAGACAGATCTCTAAAAATCTGGTCCAACTGCTTCATCTTTTGCTGTAATAATTTTTCTCCGCCAGCAGATGGCAGTGCAGCCTCACTTTTTGGCTGCAGTCGTCTATACGTATGCGGAAGTTCAGTTGACTCAAAGGGACCACGTGACCTCGGTGACGTGTACATGTCTCTTTGTTCTAATTGACCAATGAACTCTGTGGGGTGTGTCTTAGGCTGTTGTTTTGAAGACAAGATGGCGTCCTCAGACATTTTGGGAGTGGGGGAGCTCCTCCTACTTTGCTTTATTTCCTCAAAGCACATTCTCGCCTCCCTAGCATATCTTTCGAAACATTCTATTTGATCAAGATAGCTTTGCATTTCTTGCTCATCATCTGGGGGGATTTCATAAAATCTGCTTTCTGCGTGGGAGGATTTTTTTTGTGCCGGCAGTCAATCGTTTGATAATCTGCAAGGGTCTGGGAATGGAGTGGCTCTGGCAGAGTGGGAAGTTTTGGCTTGGCCCCCAAAAATTCATAATCTCCTGGAGATATTTTAGAAGGAGGAACCACTGACCTCGTTTCATGGATGTCGCGTCCTGTAGCTCCTTCCCCCATATTTGGCTCGGCACTTTGTTGCTCCTGGAGTACGTTTGAAGGTTTTTGCTTCTCTGTGTCCGAGGGAGCCTCCTTGTCAGAGGAAGCTGATTCATCTGTGCTCGCCCCATCTTTCCTTTTCTTTTTTTTCTTTTTCTCCGACATTGCTAATTAGGCTTAGTCGGTTATCTTTAGATAGCGCGAAGAGAAAATACAGCCATAAATTGTAACCATCTCAGCTGGTATCATCAAAACCATCCTCTGCTACCAAGTTGTCAGGGGAAAAAACGCCTGATATCTGAGATCAATGGACCGTGGCTGATTCCCTTCCGCATATCTTTTGAAATATTGAGAAAAATAAAAGTCTTTAAAAAATATTCTAATTAACAAACAAACTTTAATAATAAAATAATAAAAGTAAATGAAACAGAAATAACTAATGGTTACATTTTGATAATGAAAGCTACGTCTGCCAAAGTTGGCTGCCGAACAAAGAAGAAAGGAATTTTGGAATGTGTAACGTGTGCGCAATAAATCACTTTCAGATAACATTTTGTTTTATGACCTGAGCAATAAAGCTTTCTTAGTTTAACTCTTGAGTGTCAATTCATTCAGTTCAGGCCTAGCAAACCTTTTAACATTGTGACACAGCTCAGGTGCTCTGAGTGGAGGGGGTGGTGCCACCACTGCTGCCACGGGTGGAGGTGCCAGCGGGAGCTTTGGCAGCTTCACCTCAGCCGCAGCACCAGGAGCAAATGTGGTGGTGCTGTTGGAGGAGGAGGCGGCAGCAGTTATTCTGGTGGCGGCGGGAGCTCGTCGGCATCATCAGTGGCAGCCCTGCCCCCAGTGAAAAAACCCGAAGATGCAGCAGATCCACGCATATGATGTCACTGCAACATGACTGGAGGAGGAATTCTGGGAGTTGAAGTCCACAAGTCTTAAAGCTGTCAGGTTTGAAGACCCCTGGGTTTTTTTCCCTAAAGGGTTAGTGGTGCAAGGATATAGACCAAATTTTTAATCAAGAACACCCCCCCCCCGGGTCAATGGTGTCCTGCTTTACCAATGTTAAAATCTGGTCACCTTATGTTTAATTAAAAGTATCAGAAATGGATAATCTGTTCTGAATACATGGGCTAGCCGTGGTGTCCCTCATAACTACCACATCATCAGATACTGCAGCAATAATCTTGTCACCATAAACATTCACTTTGTGAGGTACTTATAGGACATTTTAAAATAGTTTAAGTCCCAAAGAAAGACCAAATACATTCAATGGGCCTTATTTTCTTGCAGGTGTATCTAAAACCATAGCTTGATTTGGCTAAGTGCCTTCTGATAGCCTTCACAGGATGATTAGCACATTAAAACTTGAGCTACAAAGAGTAAGGCAGAAATGCAGAGACAAAATTACATCTTGGCAAAACACAAGGAACATGTTACGACTGAGATACAGCATAGGGTTTATATAACTTTAGATTAAAAGTATGACTAGTTTTCACAGAAAAATGCCACATAGGATTTTTGTAAGGAAACTCTCTAATCAGTTACTAAAGAATTCCAGCTTTAAAATTTATCCCAGTCTTTTCTAACTTTTACCTAGTTTGACTACAGTGTCCATGGTGCTTAGAGATGAAGGTAGGTGTAATCTAATTCAATTGGCAGATATGGGTGGGAGAAAACTGTCCCATACTTTAAAATGATAATGTAAAAGACATTCCTTTTATGTTAAGTGTAGGTGTAGCCCCTTCCTCTCAAGGTATTGTAGAAAAAGAAGGAAGTTTGTATACTTGGGATCCACAGGTGGATTTCACATAATTTTACCACCAGTTCACCGCGCACCAAAACAGTGAGTGCGCACATGAGCCTTCCGTGCATGCATGCAGCATTCCGCACATGCACTTTGCTCACGCATGCGGCTTGCATGCATGCACGTGACTTAGAAAGCCTGGCTAAATAGGACGGCATAGAGCTGGGGCGGGTGAGCGGGCCAGGGTGGGCTTCAAAAAATGTTTACTACTGGTTCGGCAGGCATGGCTAGATGGACGGTGGCATGTGACTGAATGGGTGTGGCCAACTTGACATCACTCACACTCAGTCACATGACTCCCTCACCAAGCCATGCCCGCTGAAACGGTGGCGAAAAGTTTTGATGGGGGGGAGGGGACTACCCATTAAACCCATTAAACTACCCATTAAGAAAAGAAAGTTTTTGTTCTCCCCGGCCCCCAGGAATACTCTGCAAACTTCAGCAGGGCTGGGGTAAGGCAAAAACGCCCCCATTTTTGAAAAAAAATAGGCAAAAAATGGCATTTTCTCCTTCCCCCAGCCCTGCTGAAGCATCTGGAGTGCATCTGGAGGCTGAGGGAAGGCAAAAACGCCTTGGTTTTTGCGAAAAATGCCCCATCTCTGAACCCTCTCTGGGACTGGCATGCGCACACCATTAAAAAGGGGGGAAAATCAAACTTTTCAATGAAGATTGTTCTGTGCATGTGCAGAACAGAAAATAAAGATGGTGGCACCCAGGATAGAACTGGTACGGTTACATGACCAGCCAAGTTACTACCTATTCAGCCGAACCGGTCCGAACCAGTAGGAACCCACCTCTGGAGTGGGCCCATCTGCAGGTCACCACTACCTGTCCACCCGAACCGGTCCGAACCGGCTGAATACCATCACTTTTGGGTTCACTTAGGTGAGTTGGGCAGGATAGACATTTGATAATATAAATATAAAAAATAAATATAAATAAATAGCCCGGCATATAGCACAGTAGAGATAAAAAAAATTGCTAAGTGCATATTTTTCTAATATGCATGCTTATCTTACCATGATTTCATAAGTCTCTGAGTATGGAGTCACCTGACACCTATCATCCAATAACATGGTAGTTATTTGAGTCTCTTCAGCTAGGTACTGCATAGGTAGGCCTTCAGGGTGGTAAAGAATAAAAGAGGCATAGCTTGTCCACCACATAATTTTGGCTCTTCTGGCTGCTCTCCAAGGAACTTCCATGAAACAAAACACTCTGTCACCATTCACCAGGATGGCATGCATGTACCCCTATGAAGTTGGCAAGCTTATCCATGAATGATCAGCTTGACTGTAGTTTTTGTGTGCAGCCCTGCTCTCTTTCTATCTTAGAAAATCCCACTCAAATGAAGCATTGCTTTAAAAGAAGACAACATAGGTAGTCCTTGACTTACAGCAGTTCATGTAGTGACCATTCAAAGTTGCAAAAAGAGGAACTAAAAAAAGTGACTTATGGCATTTTTTCACATTTACGACCATTGCCACATCCCCACGGTCACCCGATCAACATTCAGATGCTCGGCAACTGACTCATATTTATGACAATTGCATTGTCCTGGATCAGGTGATCTCACCTTTTGCAACAAGCAAAGTCAATGGGGAAGCCAGATTCCCTTAACAACCATGTGACTAATTTAACAACTGAAGTGATTCCATTAACAAATGTGGCAAGAAACTTCGTAAAATGGAGCAACACTCACTTAACATATGTTTCATTAAGCAACATAAATTTTAGGCTCAGTTGTGGTTGTAACTGGAGGACTACGTGTAATAACCCCTACCTTTGTTCCTACATCTATAAATAATAAATTCCGAGGTCATAGTACTTTCTTTACTCACTTCCCCTGTCATCAAATTTATGGTATGTACTTTCTTGCACCTCTTTTAAAGAAATAAATTGCTGCCATTTGTCAGGATGAGAATGGAATGAAATTCTGATTTTGTCGAGAAATCACTGACACTTTAGAGAATTTGCTCAGTAGCTGAGGTACCTCTTCATTTATTAGGAGTACAGGGACTAAGTCTGAATTGCAACAGTTTTATTCCTTTGCTCGGAATGCCATGGAGACAATCTGAATCCGTGCTGTGAATGAACCCTCTTTATAATACTTAACTGCACCAGCCTTCATAGAAGAGTTCAATTTATAAAGATAAATGAAAGCTGCCCCAGACACCACAAAGGCAATGCAAAACCAATGAAGGAACTCAATTAAACATTAGCTATCTTATGACAGGATATGATAGATAGCAATGAAAACGTCCAGGCAATGAAAATTAATTTCAGGCTATTTGGTTATGCTGTTTCAACGGTTTTCTTCACTTCCAGAACTGTGTGTGTGTGTGAAACGCTGCTTTGCACTCAGGGGCCAAATGAGGAAAATCTTACCTCTGGCTCCAGTGATGAATTAATAAATGAGATTTAGAGTTTTAGATGACCAAAGACTTTGACAAAATGATTGAGGTTTTTTTCCATCCATACTGAAACCTTTCCAGCTTATCTACATAGCATCTCAAAGTCTGATTTCTACGTATATTTCTAGAAAAAAAATTAATATAAGAATTTTTTATTTTTGAATAAACACAGACAAACAAAACACAAAAAACACCACAAAACCATCTTCCATTACAGATTGTAGAAAGTGTGTCAATTGGTTACAAAAAACTTTCGTGCATCCCTTCCACAGTCATCACCTATAATTCATATCAAGTTATATATTTTAAATCAAATATATTTATATATATTACTATCATCATACCTCAACCTTCATTTGACTATAATTGTTTTTACATCCTTTTATATAAAATATTCTAAAATTTAAAGAAAAACCACACAATGGCATTCGGTTAACTGCTTCCATTATCCTCTGGTAACACTACATCTTTATGGCATGTTCTAAATAAAAAAATGATTATATTTAATAACAAAGTTTCTAGACCTCCTTTCTTAATCACTGTTTATAGTTTATATCCAATTTCCTTTTATCAAACCAGTACATATATATATATATACATTATTTTTAACTAAATTTGACTTTTTTATTATAAGCTTTCATACAGAATTTCTAAACTTCCTTTAGTAGTCACCATTTGCAATTTATATCAAATTTCCTCTTATCAAACCAATACATATGTATACATATTATCATTATCAATTATTTATCTAACTATATCCATTATCACTTTGTTTTTTACATAATGCTCTAAATTTAAATAAATTTGACTAATTTTTTATTATAAGCTTTCATATATCAACCTGTGTCTTTTCAGTAATAGTGCAGTCTTTTGCCATTTGTGGGATTAGTCTTCTGGTTGTTTCCTTAATAAGATTTGTATGGACTTATCTTCAGAACTTGTTGCTTGTTGCATATCTTATATAATCTTGAAACCCTCCATTCGCTTCTTTAATCAGTTTATCTTTGGTTATCAATAGTGTTTTGGTCAAAATTTCTCTCCTTAAGTCCATCCATTCTTCTCTTTTTTCTTCTTCTATACCTTGAAATTTGGGGTAGAACTCCTGCCCATCTATCTCCCCTTTCCATATTCCACTCTTTCTATTTCCAACCACACTCAGTTCACTGTTGGTATCAACAATTATCTTGTCTCTTTGTTCATTTCTCCCTTCAGTTTTTAGGACTCTAGCCTCCACTTTTTCCATTTGATGAACATCTTCAATTTTTCCATCAAATTTTAGTGTTTTACAATCTATGTTTTCCAATCTCTTCTCAATTTGCTCTGTTACTTCTAATAATTTTTGAATTTCAAACATAATCTTTTGCAATGTTAAGGTTTCTTTTTGATGTTGTGCCATTCTTCCAACTGGTAAACACTGCCACTCTAGCTTTCAAAACTTTTTATTAGATTTGACGCAAGTTCATTTATAATCTTTCAAAACAAGGCTTTGTTTTCACTTCTCTCCAGCTGCCAATGAAGTTCCCAAAGAGCACCTGTATAAACAACCCATGCTCTTCTCCTTATCACTCTTTATAAACAAGCTGAAGAACCTTGAAGTGCAAAGTCAAAATGATCAAAGCAAAAAAAGAAAGGGCAATGTTTCCAGGACTCAAGCCTCCAGCTTCCAAGTGGCAGTTACTTCCTTTCCCTCTGATATTACAACCCTCTTTATATTCCTTTTATATCTTCCTTATATTCCAGGCTGAAAAGAAACAAATTCTTAAGTGAAGCAAAATAGAAAAAAAAACCCATCCAAACCAGTATTATAAAAATAAAGAAAAATATTTTAATCCATAGGTTTAAAAAAAGAAGTAGAACAAAAAAACCTAATCCGTTCACTTTTCGCCGCTTATTTTCTTCTGTTTCCAAATTTAATTTAGCTTTAATTTTTTTGGGGGGGGGCAGTTGCTTTTATAACAATAAGATTTCCTCACCAGATGGACACACTTTCTCTTTCCGTTTTCCTCCTGTTCTGGAGCTGTCCCAACTTCAGCAGCTTTTGGCTGCGCTTCTGTCACCGGCAAGAAGAGATTCTCTTGGATCAATCAGGGACTTTGCGATGTCCCTGAGATCAGCAAGACATACTCTTCTGTCACCATCTCTTTGGGATGGTGTAGGTCCAGAAGGACCGTCCAACAGCAAAAGTATCAACTGCGATCTCGGAGCTCTGAGATCACACATCGTGTCGTTGTGATGTCAGGTCCTGAAAATCCTAGAAAATGTTTCTATGTAAGCTCAAGAGCACTACGGGGAAAACAATGAAATAATTTTAAAATGTATTGTGAGTAAAATAGAAATAGTGGCTTGGTTCACAGGAAAACAACTTTCCAAAAATTGGAGGGCATATTTCATTTTTTTGATAGTTTCTTTCTGACTTTTAATTTACTTTGATTTGCCTTTGAGGCACACATTTTTCTCTTTATATAAAAGCATAGCTTTTATATTTTCTAATGACACTTAATAGATATTACTCACATCTGTTCAGATATGTAGTTGCCTTTTTCTAATGTGATGTAGACATTTTATTTCAGTTATTATAAGCTCAGGCATAATGGTCTTGGAACAATAACTGCTGTTATTCAGCCACTTCTGAACAATGGAAATATAGTAATTATATTCCCTAAGGCAACTATTCTACACAAAATTAAGTAAACTGATGGATTTGGATGAAAAGCTTCATATGGTTATATGATTTTCTAAGCAGCACTTCTTTTTCAAGTTTGTTCTAGGTCTCCAAATGCAGCAGATAAGTATTTTCCATATGTTACTTAGGAATATTTAACGAAGCAGCTGTCAGGGTTCCAAATAGCATCCAAAAATAAATCAGAGTCCAAGGCAAAGTATTGCTCAAAGTTCCAATTTATTAAGAGATCCATATTGGCACATCTGGGAAAAAAACGAATCTGAAAGTTTTCCAGTTTTCTCCACCTAGTTGAAAGTTCAAGATCTTGCCCCCACATCCACAGTCCATCACATGGTCCAATCTTCCACTGCCATGCTGGCAGTTCCACTCATCCAGTTCCTGTCAGGTGCAGAGGTGCAAAGACAGAGGATGACCTTGGCTTTCTAGAAAGAATTTTGTTATGGCTACATAATATCTAACTCCTACAATCCTCCCCTCCCATTTTCCCACACTAGAAAATGCATAGTAGGATAATAAATATCCAACAGAAAAGACGGCTGCAGGCCTGACAGCAGCAATATTTAAGTTAAAAAAATAAATGTTTTCGCTTCTGTTCTCTGCTTTTGCTCTGATGTGAATTAGAGTCGAGGTAGCAATTATTAGAACCTTTTATTGGATAGACTCTTCAACATTTATAACAGATAACAGAAATTATACTCCTTATGTTAATGTGTCACATTTGTATATTTAAAATCCTTGCTTCTTATTTCCACTATTCTTGGAACCGATAGCTTATTCATAGCAAAAACTGACTAATTAGATCATTTGAGGTGAAAGATTGCGTCTAAGTAGCCACTTACACAGGAAGAACATATTGTCCGACTACAGTGGATTCTATTATATGCCAAAAAGAAACATGACAGAACAGCCAAGAACACTGAATTAGGTAGTAGTAAATTAGTAGTAGTCTTTAACTATGTACAAGACATTAAACCACATTTAACAATTTGGCAAGGCATTTCAACCTAGAATATTGTGTGAACCTAGCCCATATTATTATTTTACAGTCAGTGTGTCACTGAACCCTAAAAATTGGTTTAATTTGGTATACGTTACTCATACATCATTTTGTTTTAGAAAGCAATGTTTAGAATGAGGCTTAGACTTTTGGAAAGAGAGGAGAGCTCTGCCAGAGGAAGATATATATATAACTGTTTTGCATAATTATGACAATCCTGAAGAAAAAAAGACTAATGCAGTTAGAAGCTTTAAGTGGTAGAGACCTTTTTCAACAAAGAGCCACTGTGGATAGAGCATGCACGAGGGGTGGTATGGGTTGAGAAACGTGCATGAGGTCGTAGTGTGTATGAGAGGTACCACATGGGTTGGTGAGGGCACATGGGCAGTGCAGATTGGAGAGACTGCAGGAGTGCACAGGAGGTGCCACATGGACCAAAAAAGGCATGTGGAGGAGAGCAAATATTCATGAAGTACACAAGAGATGTCACACCTGTTGGGGAAGACATGCAGGAGGCAGTATGGGTCAGGAAGGTACATGCACACACATAGAGGGTACTGCATAGGTCATGTAAGGTGTATTAGGATAAGGTAGGTTGGAGAGGATGGCAGGGGCCATTGTGGCTTGGGAGGTTTGTGGGCATTGTGTAAGAGATGTTGTGTGGATTGGAGAAGGCATGTATGAGGTGTTATGGGTCATGGAGGGGGTGGCTGTGTGCAAGAAGTGTGCAAGTGCATAGTGATGTGCAAGAAGGTTGTAGGTCAGGTAAGCCATGGAGGGGTAAGAAGGTGTAAGATCATATGCACTACATAGATCATGTAAGGCATGGATGGGCTGTAAAGGTAAAGGAGAGCACATGGGGGTGGTATGGGCCAGGAAGAGAGTATGGGGGTTCCCTCCTCCCTCTTTCTTCCTCCCTCCCTCCCTCCCTTTCTTCCCTCCACCTATCCTGCCCTTCTTAGAAGGCAGGCAAGTGATAATTACTGGGAAGCAGGGAACAAGAGATTGCATAAGTGGCTGGGAAACTGTCACAGAAAAGTTGAAAATGAGGGTCATGTAATTGCACAAGCCTGGCAGCACTGAAGCAGCCCCAGGTTCCCCAAATTTCATTCCTTTGGGGGTAACGGGTTCCAGCATCCTATCAGTTTGAGGCACTCTTGTTGGCATGGTTTTGCCCCAAAAAAGTTACAAACACAAGAGTTTTAGTAGCAATATGCTACTAAACCACTTAGAGAAGGCTATAAAGCACTGTGAAGCGGTATATAAGTCTAAGTGCTATTGCTATTAAAAAATGAGTATAAACTACAATAGAGAAGCAACATGCTCTCATGCCTTTTAAAAATTCCCCCCATAGTACTTCTTCAAAGGAAGAGTTAGCAGGGATGAGGAAAGAAAGGACAGCATACAAGTAGCCAAAGTCTTCTACAAATGGCTTATAGTGAAGTCGCGCTAAAGTAGCACGCAAAAAGTCTCTTCCTCCAACCTAAAAACTTTTTTAAAAACTTTAACATCTGTTTAAAATATAAGTTCTTATTAAAGTGTGGAAAGTGCTCGCTTTTGTAATCATTTACTTTTTAGAGCTTTTAGGCTTGTTGGCATGACTTCTTGGCAAATGTAACCACTTCTAGGAATGAAGTAATACATGATGTTTCTGTGATTATTATTTTAAAAGTCTGTCTTATTGTGAAAACCTACTGCATGCACAAGAGGTCTAGGTGAAATGTCTTGAACTTACCTCATTAATAGATTAATGCTGTAGAGACAATGTAATTATCTTTGTTAAGGCAAAGACGTGGCACAATTTGCCTTAGCAGGGAAATTTGTTTTATTGTCCTTTCTCAACCAGCCCTTATAGTAGGGCAGTAAAGGGGCATTTATGTGTGAGTAACCTTTTCTTAATAGAGACGTGGTGGCTCAGTGGATAAGATGCTGAGCTTGTCGATTGGCAGTTTGGCAGTTTGAATCCCTAGCATGGCGTAACAGAGTGAGCTCCCGTTACTTGTCCTAGCTTTTATCTAGCAGTTCAAAAGCACATACCGTATTTTTCGCCCTATAGGACGCTCCGGAATACAAGACGCACCCAATTTTAAAGGAGGAAAATCTAGACAAAAAAGATTATGAACCAAATACTATAGTAAAATATTTTATATCAACTGTATAAAGTTAACAGCAGTTTAAGAACAATTTTATGTCAACCATGTAACATATTAAGAACTATCTTTACTCTCATTAACAGTCAGAGCAAGAAACAGCAAGAAATCCAGAAATGAAAGAACTGTCAATATTACCAATATGTTCTTCATTTCCCCTCCCCACTTATATTTCATCTGGTGCTCTCTTATCCAGCCATATTTCATCTAGTGGTCTCATAACCCCTAATATCTCATCTGGTGCTCTCTAACCCCCATATTTCATCTGGTGGTCTCTAACCCCCTCATATGCATCTGGTTTGAGTGAATGCTGCTGGAAAGGAGATTGTAAAAACTCATGAATGAAACTCATTTAACAATGCTCTTGCTTAGCAACCAAAACTTTGGGCTCAATTGTGATCATAAGTTCTCTTCCTTTTTCTTTCTTTCTTTCTTTCTTTCTTTCTTTCTTTCTTTCTTTCTTTCTTTCTTTCTTTTTCTTCCTTCCTTCCTTCTTCCTTTCTTTCTTGTGTCTCTCTCACCCTCTTTCTTTCCTTCCTTCCTTCCTTCCTTTCTTTCCTTCCTTCCTTTCTTGTGTCTCTCTCTCTCCAACGTTCTTTCTTTCTCTTTCTATCTTTGTCTCTCTCTCTCCCTTCCTTCCTTTCTCTCTTACTCTTTCTTTCTCACTCTCCCCCCCCCTCTCACACACACATACGTACCTTCCAGTTGGCAAAAAATTCTGTTTTGCCAGCTGGGAGGCTGGCAAAGAAGCCTCGTTTTCCCTGCCGCCCGTGGCACTTCACTTGCTGCAACTCGGACAATGGGGAGGTGGGAGTAGCGCTGTCCGGGTTGCAGCAAGAAGAAGGATCGGCTGCGTTTCCGCCCATTTCCGCGCGGCTCCACACGCTGCTCTGCCGGATTCCCGCAGCCGATCCTTCTTCTTGCTGCAACCCGGACAGCGCTACTCCCACCTCCCCATTGTCCGAGTTGCAGCAAGTGAAGTGCCACGGGCGGCAGGGAAAATGAGGTTTCTTTGCCAGCCTCCCAGCTGGCAAAACAGAAATTTTTGCCAACTGGAAGGTACGTATGTGTGTGTGAGAGGGGGGGGGAGAGTGAGAAAGAAAGAGTAAGAGAGAAAGGAAGGAAGGGAGAGAGAGAGACAAAGATAGAAAGAGAAAGAAAGAACGTTGGAGAGAGAGAAAAGGTCTTTGCTCCCTCTCTTTTGCAGCAAGCCCCGATGCAAAAAAACACCAAGGACTTGCGAGTGAGTGACAGGGGCGGAGCTTCCGGGTTCATTCACCAACCGCAGAAACCCACCACTGCCCAGGTGGCTACATTTGGCCTATAAGACGCACCCAGATTTTCACCCTCTTTTTGGGAGTAAAAAAGTGCGTCTTATAGGGCGAAAAATACGGTAAATAATGCAAGTAGAAAAATAGGGACCACCTTGGTGGGAAGGTAACAGTGTTTTGTGAGCCTTTGGCATTTAGTCATGCCGGCCACTTAACCACGGAGATGTCTTTGAAACGAAGATGAGCACTGACCCATAGAGTCGGGAACAACTAGCACATATGTGCAAGGGGAACCTTTACATTTACCTTTCCTTATACTAAGTTCCAAAAAATTAAGAGGTGCTGAGTGGAAGTGTAGGAAGACTGTAGTTTCAGGGGCCTCCTCTGGCTTTCACAAATGCCAATCAAGACAGTCAAAAGGTAAAGGTCCATCCACTTCATTTTCAATCCACTAAGATTCCCACCTATTTTATGGGTTATTTGGAGGGGGGGGGAAGGAAGGGAAAATATCATGTGGTGCGAGTTTCAGCAGGAAAATACCCTCAAGAAATCTTGGAGCTACAAAAATGAATTGGGGGACTTAATTTGTTCAGCCCTATGATTCTTTTCTTGGTGAAATTAGAGTTATTCCTTATTATGAACTCTGCTTGGATTCATTTTTCAGGACCCAGAAGCAGCAAGAACTTGGAAGTGGACCTGTACAGGAGAGAGATCCCAGAGTCATAACAAGGTACTTTGATAATGATTTTAACTGTGTTTATGAGATTTTAAGGGCTCGCACTTTACTTTTTTATTACTAGCCCACCTGAGAGCCCCATAAGCAGAAAGATGGGATATAAACCATAAAAACAAATAATGACCCAATCTAGTAGAATTGCCTTGGTTAGCAGCAGAGGGGGAAAACAGTCAAAATTGCTGCCCTACAGACTTTTAAAACTCCAGCGTATGGCCTCTGGCTATGCTCTCAAGCAGATTTCAAACTTAGGTTGATTCAGAGGATAAAAACATCCAGGCTACCAAATCACCACTTAGGTGCCTGCCGAAACTAAAAGAAATACAGCACATTGCAGGGTGGCTGGAGAAAGAAGAAAGCTTTATCTTTCTGTTCTAATGTTCAGTTTTGCTTAACGTTTTGAATTAAACATGAGGGGTTTTATTTGGAGCACTAGCAGGAAGTGTTTCCACTTGTTCAAGGCAGGTGATCCATATTTTTCTTCCTGCCCTTTCCCCCACAGAACTTCTTTCAGCATCCAGAGTAGGATGGAATACGGTACAAAATGGTGTTTTCTAGAAGAAGAGGGAATAAATGGGTTAAAGCCAAGTGCGTACATGATAAAAATGATTTTCTGCTAGTATAAAATATATCCCTAGTTGCAGTGCAAGATAAAGGTAGTATTAGTATAGTAACCAAGCATAAAATTCTCTTACCTTCGTTACCAGTTTGGAACCTGTAGAGAGCATGCGTGCGGGCTGCTCCTGCGCATGTACAGAGCGTCTGCACATGCGCAGAGCGTCTGTCATGATGTCTGGGTGGGTGGGCGGTGCCCAAACTGGGGCAGAATACCACCTCTTATAGTAAACTGATAGTATACTAAGTTACTCAGTCAGAACTGCTGCCTCGGTTTCTTAGGGATCAAGCAAGAGAAAAACCTTTTCTCACAAAACTCAACCATTTTTGCCAAGGCCAGTCAGAGCAGGAAAGCTTTCCTCTTAAGGGACAAGCATTTGAATTGGAAAAAGCACAAGTACCATAACTGTCAAGTAGCTCCTATCAACAAGAAGTTCGTAGTTAGTTATCTGACAATTATCACTGGCATAATTGCAATTATAATTCCACTTTTATTCTTATCTGACAATTATTATTAGCATAATTGCAATTATTCCAATTTTATTCCGATTGTACTCAATCTGATGGAAAGAACACACTTAAAAGAAAAAGAGTATACAGTGTGATTTAATTTAATTCCTGAGAATGAAGTGTGAGGTTCTTGCAGTTATCTTTCTTAGAAGGTGACCGAGAGGGTTATGTGATTGTGCATTTTCACGTATTGCCACCACTTTGTGTGAAAGAAGACTATAAGATAAATGTTCCCTCTTCTCCTAATCACTGTTCCCTGTTCCCATGGCAGTTTTAAAGAAGAACAGGTCTTTGAAGCTGTAATATAACATTGCTTTAGTTCAAAAAATAGCAATGTGTGCTCAGAAATAAATCTCACTAGGCTCAATTGCATCCCCCCCCCCCCGATAATGTGCATAGAAATGCATTTTGGGACCAATCTTAGGAAATAAGGGGGTGATATAGCTTTGTCTTTGATTGACAGCCTAATCAATACAGCTAGTCCTTGACTTACAACAGCTCACATGACCAAACTTCAGATGCTTGGCAACGGGTTCATCTTTTTGAGGGTTGCAGTGTCCCCGAATCATGTGATCCCCTTTTGCGACCTCCTGACAAGCATAGTCAACGGGGAAGCCAGATTCACTTAACAACCGGGTTATTCACTTAACAACTGCAGTGATTCACTTAACAACAGTGGCAAGAAAAGTTGCAAAATGGGGCAAAACTCCCCAAACAAGTGTCTCGCTTAGCAAAATACATTTTGAGCTCAGTTGTGGTCGTACGTCAATGACTACCTGTATATATACAAAGAGGAGGCATAATCTTGGGGGTTTCTGCAGCAAGGATCATTGGCTTCCAAATGGCAAACACAACTGTTCTGACTTCGGCTTCCCAAGAGCATGAAGCAACTCCTTGCCCCGACAAAAAACCCTTTTATTCATTTACTGTGAATTCTTCTCATTCACCTCCAGCAAAGTCTTTCGAGGATTTACAGTCACAGATGTTTCTGGCTTGGAGAGGTGGCAAGCCAATATCTGCAAAACTCGGCAAGGAGTCGCGGAGAGTCATGAACTAATTAAGTGAACTGTCTCCTGCAAACTCCACTCCCCCTTCGCTGCTCTTTTATTTCCCCTGGGAGGGGGCATTCATCGTCCACCTGTGGCCTTACTCCGAAGTCAACCCCTGTTCTTTAGCTGTTCCCTTCGTCTGGCCACTCTGTACATGCGCACACTGGGAACAGGCTCCAGCTGTTCATCTGCCTCACTGATGTCTGACTCTGAAGGCAGCTGATAACAGGCATACGGCTCTGGCCCCCTCTCTTCCTCCGACACAGAGCCCTCATCAGAGCCTTCCCCAGACTCCAGGACTGGCCCATGTTCCTCCCCAACCTCTTCACTGTCCGAATCTGCTGCCAGCTCCACTGGCCACTGGTGGGCCACAAGAGTAACAATCAGGAGAGCATAGCCTGCCCCTTTTTATCTGTCTTCCATTCAACTCTTAGAGAGTTGGATCTTGGATCACCCAGTTCGCACCTGTCTTTTTAAAGCCAGCCACCATCACTCCAGACACCCTTATATATTCTTCTGCTTTTTAAATTCCTCACCTCCTCAAACTTCTTTTCATCATCATTATCCCCCCCAAAATGGCTAGGTCTGACAGATTTAATAGTGATAAGATCATTTTAAAAAGAAGAAGAAGCGGTTTGGCGTCCTTCAGTCACCCTGTACTGTCATCATAATTAAGTCCAGTACTTCAACTGAAATAACTTATGATGACACATTTTCTTGCCTATTTTACTTAGGTGTTAAGTATGCAGAGCCTATACAGCAACACAGACAAATAGGTAGCCCTCGAGTTACGACCACAACTAAGCCCAAAATGTATGTTCCTAAGTGAAACATTTGTCAATTGTTAAATTTTTTGCTCTGTTTTACTTTTCTTACCACCGTTGTTACGTGAATGACTGCAGTTATCAAGTTAGTGACAGAGTTGTTAAGTGAAACCAGCTTCCCCATTGACTTGGCTTGTCAGAAGAAGTTGCAAAAGCTGATCTCACAACTCCAAGACACTGCAACTCTCATAAATATGAACCCGTTGCCAAGCATCTGAATTTTGGTCATGTGACGATATTTAGGCGGTTCTCTCCAGCCAAACCGATAGTGGCGGCTGCGGGAGGCTACACCTACTCGCCCCAATGGAATGCACGAGCACTGCGCAGAAGGCGGTGCCCATGCGCAGATGTGGCGCATGCAAGCAAAGCAACTTCACGCGTGCGCTCACATTTGTGAACCGGTAGGGAAGGTAAGTAAATCCCATCTCTGCTGCACGCCCTAATGGTAAGGGAAGGTACCAGGATGCCTGTGACTGCCCTAGGCCAGTCCTCCCCCCATGGGATTGCTCAGCCTCTGGCCCTAATTCCTTCCCCTTCCTCTCACTGCTGGATTTTATGCAACCTCACAGGCAGAGGTGAGTTCCTACTGGTTCGGACCAGTTCAGATGAGTAGGTAGTAACTCTGCTGCCCATGCCTCCAGATTGGTTCCATCTTGTTTTCGGATTCTGCGCATGCGCAGAAGCATTTTTTCACTACTGTGCATGTGCACATAGCACACAACAAGTGTGCGGGCACAAAGCATGAGCATGTGCAAAGCGCATCCCTGAGCAAATCGGCTATAAAAGAATCCGGAACCCACCCCTGCTCACAGGCACTCAAACTTTTGCCTGATCCTGTAGCAACACCAAATCTCATGGTTCTTTTTCTGGATTTCTTGGTTTTGTAAATGTTGGTGGGAAGCCACACACACATCCCTCCTAGAAGAATGAACTATTTTGAGGCATATTTTTATAAAGGCAGAATATTATATTTCCCTAAATGAGAAATGGAGAAACATGTCTTTTTAAGAGGCAAGTAACAGTCTCAGTCTTCCTTAATAGCCCCAGCAGATACTGAGGAGGCAGCTTTTAGAAATGCCGATTTGCTAATCCATCTGAGACAAGATATTTTGAAACTCCCTGCAGCAAAGTCTGAACAAAGGCAGACTGGTAGGATTAACCCCCACTCAAGCTCCAATACAGGACAAAAGTCATTAAACCACAATAGGAATTGCCCAACACCCTTTCAGAACACAAGCCCCTTCGTTGCATCATCTCAGAGCAGTCCAAACTTCAACCAAATCTGGGAGCTCCTAGGATTTGCATTTTCTCTTTTGCCTATAGAGCCAGTTGTGACCCCTACATGACCCCATAGGAATCTGACAACAGCTATAGAATACATGTTCATGCACAAGAACAGGAAGCTCAAATGCAAACCCCAAAGAACATACAAAAAAACTCCTACTCTCAACTCCATTTGGTCAGCTGCCCAGAACCTCAAACCCATGTGCTCCTGCCCATCAATAAACCATATTTCCAATTAGCCTCCATCTTTCCAGTGTCTTTCTCCCGGCTTGGAACTGAACCAGATGGATATTTTGAGAACAAAGAAAAATCAGGAAAGGGCAGTTCGTAGATGTACATGCAGGTTTCTGAATGAGTGAGCAAATGGCCGTAGACAGGGTATTATTTATCTGTGCAAAAGTGTATGCCCATGGAGGCGAGGGTGCTTTCAGCAATATGTGAACACGGAGATATTTCTGCATAGAGGAAAACGTTTGTAACTCTTCACACATGCATACATTGCCAGGTGTGCAGGTAAGAGCTTCTCTTACACCTCTTACCCCTCCAGCTTCAAAAGGTTGCCTGCTCTGCCATGGCAGTTTACTTACGGCTGTTTGTGAAATGTTAATTGTAAAGTAGCAGATTTCTATTACAGGTTTTATTTTTGCAATTACTGCCTCTATTTATTGCAGGTGTGACTAGAAACCAGGCAGCCCAGCTGAAAAATATTTTGTGTAGTCAGGCGTGTTCCAGGATTGTTGGTTCAACAGGTCAGAAGCCTTGCGAAGCATCCTCTCCCACCTGTTTCCCCATGTTGGGTCCTTCTCAGACCCCTGGGTACTTGATGTGAGTTCTGATTGAATGAAAATTAGATGAGCTTTAAAATTGCCAATTTTCTTTGGCTTCGGATTACATCTACAGAGCCTTAAAGTGAGAGTGTGAATGAACCTAATTATTGAAGCCGAGTTAAATATTTAAAATAAATACATGCATAAATAAAGTGCGGGGAGCTGAGTTTGCCTTTCTCCTCTTCTTTCCGAGGTCCATTTATTTCTGTGCCTTGTCTTTTATATTCCAATCAGGGTTGTTCTTGCAGCTTTGTGACCCCTTAAATATTAATAACATTATTGATTCATGGAAGTAGTACTTAGCATATCTGATATCTGGAGCAGATCTCTCTTTTTTAAGACCCCTCCCCCCTCATTGCTAAGAGCCACTTTGATTTAGTGGGTAAAGCTGTCAGAGTTTGTTGCATAAATTCAAATCCAGAAGTTATCCACACACAGATAACTGATGCAGTAGGATTCATTAACTTCTTTATATACATAAGAATAGATGAATAAATGTACAATACCAACAGCTGGTTTTCCAAGTAATCACAAGGGGGAAGATTTACAGGCAAACATAGCAATTAGCTTCATTTCAGCAGCCAAGCCCAGACAGACTGCTTGTTTACTTCTCAGAGCAGCAGACTGCTTTCTTCTTAAGTTTCCATTTCAATTCCTTGCACAGACTCAGATTTTAAGCTCCCATTGGCTGACTTAGTTGCTATGCCTATTCATTGGCTGATCTTGTTCCCATGTCTCTCCCAGTCATGGGTATTTTAACAAAAGCAACATACTAGAAACTAGGTGATGGTGAGTTCTAGTCCCACCTTACTCACTAAAGCAGCTTAGTGAGCTTGGGCCAGTTGTTCTTGTCATACCTAAGATTCATCTGTTCAAATAAAAATGCTGCTAAGAAAGCTGCAAGAATCAAAATTGACTTGAAAGTACATTTTCCTCCTCCAAACAGCTGATCCATATACTATGTACCTTCTCATGTCTTCGCCCAGAGTACACCAGCCTCCTTTCCCACCTGGTATGCCATAAAATTACGCAACCAAGATTTTCGCCTCAACCAGATGCTGACAACTCGATTGAGAGCATCCTGTGATTGTCCAAACTGTTGTTATGCTTATATTGCCGTGAAATAGCTATATGCTGGTCAGCATTCCCACCAGGTAACTGAGAGGGGACTGCAATGGTAGTCATTAGAAGGATCGCATGCAACTCACCTGCAACCTAAATGTGCATTGGATTTGTTATTGCAGCAAGTAAGAAAAAATTGTTGTGGCCCGCCAGTGGAGCTGGCAGCAGAGTCGGACAGTGAGGAGGTTGGGGAGGAACATGGGCCAGTCCTAGGGGCTGAGGAAAGCTCAGACAAGGGCTCTGTGTCAGAGGCAGAGAAGGAGCTAGACAGCAATGAGGCAGAGGAACAGCTGGAGCCTGTTCCCAGTGTGCACATGCGCCGAGCTTCCAGAAGACAAGAACAACTAAGAAAGCAGGGTCAACTTCAAGAGTGGAAAGTTCTGTTTGTGATTATAAGAGACTCTGTGCCAAGTACTGCCTTCCCCTGCATTTGGAAATTAGTTATCTGGCAGCACCCCAAGTGAGATAAGGTTTGTGTTGATAAATATTCCTCAGAAAGACTGTTTGCTAAGCCTTGCTGACTGTGAATGAAAGGAATTCACAGTCATGTAAATAAAATGGGTTTTGCCAGAACCAAGACTCCGCTTCTTGCTTTTTAAGGATCAGAACAAAAATATCAACCACAATGGGAAGGTAGCAAAAGCACCCTCTGCTTATTTGAAAAAAGATTAATGGGTGGAGATCTTTGGGCAATGAAGTCCACACATTTGGAAGTTGGCAAAGTTAGGGAAGGAATAGTGGACATTGGTTTAGGTTTATGTCTGCCCTGGATCATATCCCCCTGATCACATATATGGCTGTTGGATCACAAGGGAATGGGTGGGGTATTATTTTTATTGGCCTTGAAATTTCATTTTTAAATGAATGATTACATTCATTGGAGCCTTTCAATTTATAGGCACAATGAGAGTCTGGAAAGCAAGTAAATAAGAATAAGAGGGAATGGTTAAAAGGATGAAGGGAACTAAAACTGAAAGATGCATTCAGAACATTGTAAAAGGATGAGAGATGACATTTCTTTCTATTGAAACACTCCATTAAGTAATGATGGAAGTGTTGTGCACACAGAGGGAAATTAGAAAAGGATGTCAAAACTGAGGGTTACTTTTATTTACCAGATCATATAGGAAAACATTTCCCTCCACTGCTGAAAAAGAAAGCATTCAGTACTATTGGCATCCTAATTTAATGCAATTTAACAATGAAAGCTGATGAAATTGCAGCATGATCTTCCTCCTGCCCCCAAAGGCCACTACCACATAGCACAACTGATGGCTAATCCCTATGCAGTTATTTTCTGACTTAATTTCCCCCAAACAAACTAAGCATGGGGGGAGGGGGGCAAATGGGGGAAGAGACCGAAGGACTATAAAACTTGCCTAACAAAGAGATCTGTGTCAGAATAGAGCTGGAAGGCACTTAGATGTCTTCTAGTTCAGGGGTGTCAAACTCGATTTCATTGAGAGCCACATCATGGTTGTGTTTGACCTCAGGGGGCATGGCCAGGGTGGATGTTGCCAGCTTGACATCATTTGTGTTGGGGGCCTATGGTGGCCTGAACACTCTGCCAGCAAAAATGGTGCTCGGGATGGTCACGCATGGCACCGCGGGCTGGTCCTTTGCTATTTCCAGATCTAAGCACCCTGTGGGACAGATCCGGCCCACGGACCTTCAGTTTGACACCCTTCTTCTAGTTCAATCCCCTGCTCAAGCAGGAGACTATACCATTTCAGGCAACTGGCTGCCCAGTCTCTTCTTAAAGACCTCCAGTGATGAAGCATCCACAACTTCTGTAGGCAAGCTGTTGCCAAGGTTAGCCTTTTCTGATCTTTTGCACCCACTGCAGGTGTTTGGGAAACCAATTGTAGGTAAGTATGCAGAATTGATCAACGAAGCTTTTCTAATTTTGCTCATTTGGGCACCTGCCAATCATTCCTTCTTCAGAATCTGAACTGTGTCCACTCACCTCAGTTGGCAAAACAAAGCAACAGAAACCTATACGTTAACTTGAATGACAACATGTCATTCCCAAGATAATGGGTGCCAAGGGAGGCATTATTTTAAAAGTAGACACTGGGTAAGGTGAGACACTGTCTTTATTTCTGAGGCTCTGGGGATTTAAACTTCAAGGTGGTTTGGGCCCTAAACTTCTGAAAAACGTAATGATTTCAGTTTAGCCTTGTTTCTTGACAACCAAGGCTGAATTCAAGCTGGAGTAAATTTATCACTGTCTGAATTTTTTTTATATGCAACTTAACAACATAAGAGTTGCCATGATGTATGGTTGTTCCGTTACAGTCCAAACTGTTTAAGCAAATCAGAGCTTTTTATTATTATTAGGGTCCATCGCACAATCAGCCAGACATTTAAACTGAATTTGGCTTTTTTACCCATCAACGGAGTCCTTCCCAAAGACCTGGCAGAGAAGCATAGTTGTTGTTTGATGTTGTTAAAAGTATCATACAGGATATAAGCTGTTCCCACTAAAGCTGCCTTTAGTGCTGATTATATTGAGGTGTTTTAAGATTAAACCAAAGGTGCCTATTCTTTTCCATCTTTGTATATTTGCAATGGGTAAATAATTTTTCTCGTGGTATTGGCTCTGATTGCTCAGTCAACACTCCTAAATCCATTTGTCAGCAGATGTCCAGAAACTCCAACACTCAGCACGGTCCTTATTGACTATTAGTAGGATGCTTGTTCCCACAATCATTCAGATGTTTAGACTGGCTTTGGCATTTTTTATCAACCTGTTGAGTCCTTCCTAAGGTCCTGGAATAGGCAGATGTGGATGTCTGGTGGTGTTAACGGTATCATCACCGAATGTAGACTGTTCCAAGTAAAGCTGCCTTTTACAATTGAGTGATGGTGGCTTAGTCAATGCCAATGGTGTTGTTTCTCTGATTCTTTTAGGATGGCACTCAAGACTCCTGTTACTATTGGTACTACCCTTGCTTGCCTTTGCCACAGTCGTTCTATTTCTATTTGCAGGTCTTTGCATTTTGTTATCTTCACCAGTTCTTTCTCTTCTATTCTGCTGTCTCCAGGTACCGCCATGTCCCCTATTCAGAACTTCTTTGTCTTTCTTGTTGACAATTGCTAAGGTGTTATGTGGCAGGTGCCTGTCTGTTTGAATTCTAATTTCCCAGAGCACTTTAGCTTCTTCGTTTTCTATTACTTTATTTTGTGGCCCTACCAGTTCTTGCTTGCAGACAAATGGCACTTCTTGCAGATCTTTCTACACACCATTGTTGGTAGTCAGTCTGTGCGATCTTCTTGCCGCAGCCAATTGTTTTTATTATTTTCAGGCATCCATGGCAGATTTCATTACCAAAAGGTCTCTACAATTACCCTTTCCTTCCTGACCTGGCTCCCTTCCAGGACTTCTGGGCCAGAGAAGTCATAGTTTTAGACAGTATCATCTTTGACTCCAGCCGGTGAGAAGGAATATGGTCATCGGGGGTTAAGAAGCCATTTCCGTCATGCTCCTTCACTGAGAGGCTGTAACATTTGTCATTCTTGCTTCCATTTTAAAAAAAAAGCATGACTAAATTGTTTATTTGTCCCCTCTTTCTTTCCCACATTTTTTTCATCCCTGCTTCCTCTTGTCATCTGCGTAATGGGGCTGAGGGACTCTCTTGGTGTTCAGTCAAATAACCCCTTTTGTGCACAGTTTAATAATTCTAGGAATGATAAATAAATCATCACGATGAACAATCTAGTGAAGAGGAAAGAAACAAAAAATAACCCTCAAAAACTAATTGTCCAGTCAAAAAAAAAAGAGGGAGTATTGGGATATAAAAATACGGGTGTTAGAAGGACAGGCACTTTAGGATATTAAAGTAAACATTTACTGTTTCAGACAGTAAAAAGACAAATCTGTTCAGCTTTGGGCGCACCTGCCAATTTGATGTTTGGCTTTCAAAGTAAATGGAAGCATGGAAAAAAATGCATTTTGCTGTTTGCTGCGAGGATACATTGAGATGTTACAAAGTACAAGTGAATTGGGCATTCTGGGATGGGATGGACTTAAGTGCTAAGTCCCATCAGGAGTAGTTTGCTGCTGGCATTGCTGCTGGTTCGCTGCCCGTGTGTGCGCAGTTGAGAGTAAATTGTTCTGTCCATGCGCAGAACATTAAAAAATGATCAAAAACCAAGCCGGCAATGGCTGCAGTAACCGGGGAATTGGTTCGGGAGCATGTCCAGCCTGTTGTCCCTACCGGTTCGGCGGGCAAGTGCCAATTTCCACTACCAGTTCGCCTGAACTGGTGCAAATCGGTAGCGACCACTGCTGAGTCCCATTCTCCACTGGAGGCCTAGTTTCTCATCTCTGATGTGAAATCTATGGTCATAGTCTTAATATAGATCAAGAATTTCTCTGCCAGGCGTGACTCTTTTTAAAAAATTGCTCTTATGCTTCCGTGTAACTAAGCTTAAGAGGACACCCATTAAATTAACAGCACTTCAGAGATCACCTTCTTAAGAGTATTTAGGCCTAAACTTATAGCGCTCAATGTTCTTTCTGTGGTTGTGCACGCCCTCAAAAAGCCAATGTTATTTTAAACAATCATTTTGTGTACCAGCTTCAGCCTTAGGGTTTGTCATCTGGTTGGAATCTGTAAGTTTCTGTAAAATGACCTTGTGTTTTTCTTTATTAGGAGGAAGGTTAGGGTGTTTTCCTTCTCACAGTCTTGCTTCTATCTCCCTAATTTGGGTGTTTGGGGGAGGCGGGGGGGGGGGAGATAAAGAAAGAAGATGTGGCAGGCAGTTAAGTATCAATGAAAGCTATCTCTGTTGACTTGATTGGATGCAATGCCCC
Source organism: Natrix helvetica (assembly GCF_964273705.1). Taxonomy (NCBI): domain Eukaryota; kingdom Metazoa; phylum Chordata; class Lepidosauria; order Squamata; family Natricidae; genus Natrix; species Natrix helvetica. Next base: position 148,947,553 of record NC_138552.1, read on the forward strand.
CAGCTGTGGGAGGGAGAGAAAGAGAAATACTTGATCGATTGATTGATTGATTGCTGCCAGCCAACTCCCAATTACAGCATTTGATAGCAGTGTTTCTTTCTTTTCTTCTCAGGACCCCCTCCCACATTTAAAAATTATGGAAGACCTCAAAAAAGAGCTTTTGTTTGTATGGCTTATATTTATTATTACCTTGTTAAAAATTTAAATTGATGCATTTGTAGAATATTTATTAAATATGTAAAATTAACATATGCTTTTATTATTTTATTATCCTTATCAATAATAATAATAATAATAATAATAATAATAATAATAATAATAATAATAATAATAATCATTTTGTGGACCCTTGAGAGAGTCTTAGGGAATTCCCAAAGGTCCTTGAACCACACTTTCAGAAACAGTGTTCTAAAGTGACTTTACCAGAGGTGGTATTCAGCAGGTTCTGACTAGTTCTGGAGAATCGGTAGCAGAAATTTTGAGTAGTTCAGAGAACCGGTAAATACCACCTCTGACTGGCCCCTCCCCCATCTATTCTCTGAAATGGGATTTTTGTAGTAACCTTTCCCAGGAGTGGGGAGGGAATGGAGATTTTATAGTATCCTTCCCCTGCCACGTCCACCAAGCCATACCCACCAAGCCACACTCACCAAGCCATGTCATGCCCACCAAGCCACGCCCACAGAACCAGTAGTAAAAAAAAATTGAATCGCACCACTGGACTGTAGAGTTTCACTTAAAAAAGGAAAATTGAATGCTGCCATTGGCCTAGTAGTGATAGTCAGCTGAGCCAAGGAGTTCCTTTTAGGAATCAGAAGCAATGTGCTTACCTAAGGAATATAGGCAATGCAACAAAAGTTTCTTTGCTGCAAGACTGAAAGAACAGGGAGAAGCATAAGGGAATCATTTTATTATCCAAATTACATGCCAATCCTTCAAGGCAGCAGATGACACTACCAGCTGGGTTCCATGGAGCATAAGACCTTTTGGATTGTCTACAAGCCTTGCAAAATACAACTGTCCCCAACTGCCTTTATATATAAACAAATGCCTTTTATATTTTAAATTTGATTGGTTTTAATCATGAGCTTGTCCGTGGGTGATGTGTGAAGGACAACCTTATCTGGATATGTCTGAGTCTTTGAAGTTATGCTATTAGGGAGCAACTTGGTGCTGGGCAGAAAAATCATGTACTTATGTAGCTTAGTTTTTTACATTGGAGGAAGTCCGAGTACAAATAAGCAGGAAAAGAAGTAAGCTACTTTCTGCCAGTTAGTTTGAGGTGAAAAATCTGACACTCCTCTATACTTTCTCACCCAATCTTCTTTAATGTCATTACAGCCAGAGAATGTAGCACCTCTTCTTTACCATGAAAAACAATTATTGCAATCTTGAATTAGAGTGTTCCATTTCAGCTGTAGGCTATTCTGTGAATCTTTACAGTAAACGTGTAGGTAAATTGAACTACCATGTTTTCCTGAAAATAAGACCTCCCCGGATAACAAGCCCAATCGGGCTTTTGAGCGCATGAGCTAAAATAAGCCCTCCCCTAAAATATTTAAACACATGCACAGCCAGTCCCCATCATTTCCTGGGCAGAAAAGAGGGGACATGCTCCATGGGCTCCACATGCACTTGCCAACCACACAGAACAGCCTCATGAAGCCTGCTCCCGCAAACCCTAGCTACCGCGCCCCTTCTCTTATTGGCGGCCACAAAAAGATCAGCAGGGACAGTTGCGCTAGGGCTGGCAAGAGTGTGCCAGAAACAGAGACAGAATGTCCGGCCCTCTCCGGATCAACTGATCCATGGGCCGCAGGCCGAGGTTAAGGTTAAGGTCCTCCGGCACCTCAAAAATAATAAGACCTCCCCAACAATAAGGCCAAGCACTTATTTCGTGGTTCAAAAGAAAATAAGACCCTGTCTTATTTTCAGGGGAACACGGTACCTGATAAAACAGATCTGTGGTGAGTGATATCCGTAAGAAGGTCTGATCTGGATCTAGACAGTCATGAATTATATTCAGTCTACATTCAAGTAGAAAGACAACTGATCTAAAATCAGTGGAAGCTGATGCTGCATTCATATGTCTAAAAGATTAAGAAAACTGAGTTTTTATTTACTGTATTTATGTAATTCAATATGGACTATGAATAGTTCATCAATAACATAACATATCAGTAACATAAAAAAAAACAATGCAAACCAAAAACAAGAGGGCAACTACGCAGAATATACAAACAGAAAGCCAAAATATCTGACATACCAAGGAGCCTTATTTGTCACATCACAAGATCTGGAAGAGCAATCAGATCTTCAGCGTTTTATGGAATGCCAAGAGGATGGCAGCTACATGGATCTCACTCCGAAGAGCTGTAGGAAATATTTGGGCATCTATTACATCATTAGCAACAATGCAACACATCTTCAATAATTGTGGCAATCCTAACCAAAGGCTTGGCTTGGCTTGATTTTGTTTTAAACCGTGTGTTTTGTTTTGTTTTGTTTTGTTTGGAATGCTGATCAATTTCCCTGGAATATGGTTATATTTTAAAAGCCTCTCTAGGAAAAGTCATTGATGCTTGGTCTTCTGCAAAACAGTGAGCCATATCCAAGGGGAAGCTAGCGATCTTCCTCCTTGGTTTCCTATGCAAAAATCTCTCTGCAGAGCAGCTCAGCTATATCAACATTAGGGCTCATACTGACATCTACTGGCAAGCAGAGGTTGTAGCATTAATTTCTCTGATACAATCTGTCCAATTTGTCAAGCAAGAAAGGAAGGAAGAGAGAGGAAGGATGTGTTTTGACTTTACTGGTTGTTACTGTCGGTTTTTAATTAAAAGGCAGGATATAAATCTTTTGGATTAATAAATGAAGATTCTACCATTGTTCAATAAATTATGCTGTACAATTAATCCGTAGTGCCATTCTGTTTCTATTATAGCTGAGACAATCGGTTCTGGCTTTCCACTTAGCAGTGTTGTAATGACTACACATCCTTTCTCTTGATTTTATTTCTTCAGGGACATGCGTGAACCACGACTGCTAGAAACAGGACCTTCCCACTAGAGGAGCAACACCCCAGAAATTTGTACAGCTCCCATCCTACAAGAGTTCCACAAGTCTTTGAAAATGTAGATGTGCTCCCTGCAGTGAGATTACAGTATTATGTGCTCTAAGTGGAAAAGTCCAGCACTACCAAAATGGAAGAATGGTTGGTGAAGATGATGATTATTTCAAAAAGTAGAGTAACATCCTGCCGCCACTTTTCCTAACTGAGATTTGAAAGAAGAAAAAGCAGTATGTGAGTTATGAATATTGTAAATGTGAAATTATAATGTAATTCACACACACACAATTTTTTGCTGATAAATAAATGAAGGGAGACTAGTATAGATCTATTTCGAACTATTTATATATTCATATATAAATATGACTCTGTGTGTGTGTATGTTCCAGCATAACTCTGAAATGCCTCGAGCAATTTCAACCAAACTTGGTACACAGATTACTTACCCTCTGGAAACAAATACTGAGGGGGTAAGACACCCCAACACCCCTCAGTGTGTGTGTTCTGTTAAGATACAGCCTATTGTGCCTTAAAATGGATTCTACCATACTGCCTTAAAATGGCTTCTACTGTACAGCATAGTGGAGTTGGCATGATAACGGCTTCACAGTACTCCACAAGGGGGCTCCCTCTTGTAAGGGAGAAAATACAACATTAGAAATTATGTTTGCTCTGGGATTATTTTTGAGGACAAATGTATGGATTAGGATAAATAAATACCCGGGCAATGCCAGATTATCAGCCACTTTAAAATACGTGGGATAATTGTAATAATAATATTGATAGATTACACCTGCCCTGCAGAAATGGAGGCAGAGGTTTACTTAAGATCGAACAAACTGTCAAAGAAGAAAAAGCAAGAGTTGGCTGATTATGTAAAAGACAGCTAAGCACAAGCACTGATGCAAGTTAAAAATGGAAAATTACATAAATACATAAACTGGCCCTGGGGAGTCTCAGTGGTCATTGACATACTGGGAGACATAGCCAAAAAATCTTGGATGTCGCTTAGAAAAATCTGTGCACTAACAAAATGTCCATCTGTCAATTACAAAAGGCCACGCTGCTTGAATCTGCACATATCCTAAGCCAATACATTAAGACATCCTTATTGTGATAAACTCAATGCATATGAAGAGCTGGCAGCTGTGATTTCACATTGTTGTATGTAATAAAGCAAAGACAGTGCCAACAATAATAGGCCCTTTGGGTGCAATCCCGAAACCTCTGAAGCTTCACTTGAACGCCATTAGCATTGACAAGATCCTCTTCAGTCAATTGCAAAAGGCATCTTAACTTGGAACAACTTACATCCTGCAATTATATTTTTAATGCCATCAAACAACAACATCTACTTATCCAAAGTCTTTTGGAAGGACTTGATATGCTGATAAAAATGCCAAATCCTGTCGAATTATCTGGCTTATGTAATAAACCATAATATGAGCCCATTAAAAAAAAAGATAAGTATACCGTCCACCCAGCTACAGGGCTGATGAGTCTTGTTAATACAGGTAGTCCTTGACTTAGGACCACAATTGAGCCCAAAATGTATGTTGTTAAGTGAGACATTTGTTAAGTGAGTTTTGCCCCATTTTATGACTTTTCTTGCCAAGCTTGCTAAGTGAATCACTGATAAATTGATAAGTTAGTAACCTGTCAATCTGGCTTCCCCATTGACTTTGCTTGTCAAAAGTTCACAAAAGGCGATCACATGACCCCAGGTCACTGCAGTGGTCATAAATGCAAACCCATTTCCAAGCATCTGAATGTTGATCACATCATCAAGGGGAGGCTGCAAAGGTCATAACTATGAAAAATGGTCATAAGTCACATTTTTCAACGCCGTTGTAACTGAACGGTCACTAAATGAGCTCTTGTAAGTCAAGCACTACCTGTAGTTTGTTGTCATTTAGCACTCAGTGCAGCGTTTGTTATAACCTTAGCAAAAAAAACTTGAGAGTTAAAGATATCTCTTTCACAAATTACATAGATGTAAATAAGATGGATACATCCACAGGATTTTACTAAATTTTAAGGGAAATTTGGGCATACAGGAGTTTCTCTCCACCACAGGAGATAATTTGCTGTTCAAATCCTTTCTGATTGCATCCCCACTGTAGTAAAGCCAATACAAGTTTCGACTATTCTTTCCATAAAATTCTACCAGACTACATATTACCCAAACATTTCATAGAACATTAAAAAAAATTAATCAGTTTAGCAAACAGTGCCATCTACTGATAGAAAAGATATTTTAAAAGTAGATGTAACAAAGTATTTCCATACCTATGCCTACATAATACTTGGATCACATTGCCTGTGGGTGATTTATATTGGTGAATGGAAAGTTGAAAAGAAATGGGTTAAATCTAGGATCTAAGGATCATAGATGAAACTTTGCATCATCTTAAGAAACAATCCAACCAGAGGTGGTATTCAGCAGGTTCTGACCAGTTCTGGAGAACCAGTAGCAGAAATTTTGAGTAGTTCAGAGAACCGGTAAATACCACCTCTGACTGGCCCCACCCCCATCTATTCTCTGCCTCCCGAGTCCCAGTTGATCGGGAAGAAATGGGGATTTTACAGTATCCTTCCCCTGACACGCCCACCAAGCCACGCCCACCAAGCCATGGTTACAGAACTAGTAGTAAATTGTTTTGAATCCCACCACTGAATCTAACCATAAAGCAAAGCAGAGCAAAGCAGGAAAGATACTATAAGTCAGAATGTTTGTTGGGTATTTTTTTAAAACCATGCTGCAATTAATGACAAAATGAGGTCAAAGGCAGGCAAAATTAAGGAAAGGGAAATGGAACAGACACTATGTGAAAAGTTGACATTGTCTATTTGTCAACTTGTCAGTTATGTGGCTACTATCAAAAGCCACATAACTTTCCAAAGTTACTGGAAACAATACTGTCGGTCATTATCACGGAATGGAGGTTTGGTTATTTCACCTTTTAACTCATCTACGTGACAGCAGCAGAATAGAGTTAGGGAGTAGGATCCTGGGTGATCCCTATTCTGCATCAAAAATAGAACAACGTGGTGGACTGAGAAGATGTGTCCAATGGGTTTAGCACATGCAGGTGTATTTGGGGGATTGACCACAAATTTGGGAAGCTTGCATCATCACAGTTCTATGCAGAAAGGTTTCTTCTCTGTTCAACATAGAGGGTAGGAAGTCAAACAACATTAGGACAAAAATTAAGTGGGATAAAATAGGCCGAATTAACTCCGTATTGCCTGAATAGAGGCTAACAGCATAGTGATTGCACATAGCCAATAAGGAGAGAGCTGATGTATGAGATACGAGCAACTATTATTACAAAAAATGATTATAGGAGCTTTCTGTCTGAGAACAAAGAGGGGATTGTTAATGGTTTGATGCATGCTGGGTTTTGCATCAACTTCAAGCAATGTGCAAATACTCTGCTTCCCCAAAAATAAGACCTCCCCGGATAATAAGCCCTCCCTGAAAATATTGCAACACAGCAGCAGCCATGAAGTGACCACGCTCACCGCCTCCTGCACCTCAAAAATAATAAGATCTCCCTGAAAATAAGGCCAAGCGCTTATTTCAGGGGTCAAAATAAAATATGAGATGGTGAAGCTCAAAAGACCTGAACCACACATTAAGTTCCAGTTAAGGTGATTTATTGCATGTGCCACGCACAAGAATCTAGTCAACGGATGGTCAACACTATTTTATCACTTGATAAAGGTTAGCGGAATTCAATAGGAGTTGGACTTGGACTGCTTGTTGAAATGTAGTGACTCAAGCTGATTCCTCTTTTTACACACCCTGGGTTCGGCCATTTTCCCCGACCTCCACCCCAGGGTTCAGCCACTCCTTCTCCTACAGAGATTGTGCAACTCAAGACATGCTAAATTATAATGTTTATTGAAAAGGCTTGTTGAGGGTGCTTTTGTCCCAGACTCTCCATCTTATTCTGCAACCATCATTTCCTGGATCTGTCCTAGGACTCTGCCAAACAGTAGTGTGGACTAATATGAATGAAGAGGGAATGTGACATGCTTGGAATCAACGGAGCTTTGTTGCCATTCATTTTTTTAAATGCTTATTTATGCTTTTTTCACTGCAGAAGATCTGGTTACTTTTCTGAAGAAGACAGCTGCCCATCTGTTCTGGCTGGGCAAAAGCTGTTAAGCTGGCCATTCAAAACCAGAAGGGCTTTCTAGTTTGGCAGCTGGATTCCAGTGCAACATTGTACAGTCCCCAATTTGGCTGCAATATTCAGACATTCTGCATCATCTGGAATACTCGAAAAGGGCTAGGTTCAATCTAAAATGCTCAAGGGCTGCCAAGCAGCAAATTTGTACTTTGAATCTCTCTTTTCTCGCTGCCAAGGCAGTCTTAAGTGATTTTAGATGTCATGACAATTTGGCACACATAACCCAAGACATTGGGATCATCAGAAAAATCTAAAACCTGGGCCCTTTGTAAACAAAATTAAAGACAGGCTTCTCCTTCCTACCCATTGGAAAAAGATTATAATAATTGAACGCAACAAGCTAATGAACTATAAAATCAAGTTTCAAGCAGAGGTGATGATTGGATTCGTTTCGAAATCATTACTGCAATTCTCCACCATGAAACTATCCAGCAGCATCCAGGAGAGCAAGGCAAGGAATTCCTAGGGGTTGAGAGTTTCAAAGCCATCGAGGACTGGGGGAAGAAGAATGAACCCAGCCAGAGCACTAAGCCAGGCCTCAGATGCAGCAGAAATTCAAAGAGGATGAGGTCCTTAACCATGTACCCAAGCGATCTTCAGCTTATGGGAAATTTTTCCAGTAGAAGGTTGGCATATATCAGGGTGAAATCAATTTATCTTTGCTACCGGTTTGGCAGCAATGTGAGTGCATGCCTCCATGCATGTGCAGGACCTCCCACGCATGTGCAGAGCATCAAAAAGGTAAGGTAAGCGAACAGCGGGGGGGGGGGAAGCCACTGTGCCGCACAATTTATATTAGCTAGAAAGCAGGAAATCCTGATTTCTAGCTAATATAAATCACGTGTCACAGCTGATCGTCAGAAAAACCAGTTCGCCCAAACCAGTTTCATTCATTTTAATGCCAGTTCATGCGAACCAGTAGCATTTTTACTATCGGTTCAGATGAACCGGTCCAAACCGGTAGCATTTCACCCCGGGATAATCTACATAGAGATTCAGCTATAAATTTGAAGGCAGCACACAAGCATCCCTACCTTCTTATCAGTGGAAGTAGAAAACATTTCCCTTTAAAAGAACCATCCTCTTTCTCCATGTTTTAGCCAGGGGCAATTTATATCCTCTCTGTGCATGTATATTACCCACCTTCATATTTCCCAACTTTTCCAGATTAGAACTATATCTAAGCCCCCCGAGGCTCACATAAAATCCTGCCTCTCACCTTCAGGGCTATAAAGCAAGTCCTCTAGCAGTACCAGACCCCAACAGTGCTTTGTAGAGATTGCATCATACGCACTGCAATAACTGCAGGATAGGGATCACCACCCTCGGAGATGACAGATCACTCCCTCTGGACAAGAAACAAGCTTGTTTTATGACAGCGAGGTGCCCTCCGCAATAGATGAGGACGAGAAGTGGTGGAGTAACTTTACCCACTATAAGCCAGAGTGGAATAAGGAAAGGTCAACATAGACATATTGTGTTTTAGCTCACCCGTCAAGGCTAATGCTTCCAGGTGAAAAGAGTGAGTCTTTAATAGGAGCTACACTATATTGCCAAAAGTATTTGCTCACAACTGAGTCTGATTATTTGGATGGGTGAGCAAATACTTTTGGCAATATAGTGTATTTTTTTCTCCTCTAGAGAGAGCCCCATCCAAACCCCTACTCTCTAGCCTCCCCAAGGGTTTGTATGAGAGATCAACAAATGAAGGTTCACGTCCAAAACAGCCAGCCCAAGACTACTGGGAATCGCAGTTTAGCGATACTTGGAAGGTCACCGCATCTAAGGGCAGCAGGAGGCCATGATTCCGCAATATAATAGGAGGGAAGAGGGAGGCAGGACAATGTCCCACCTGCCTTGACCTCATTTACAAAGCAGCAGCTACAGCGGATCTAGTTGTTGACCATGGCTTTACATCCAAATCCTCTTTGGATATTGTTTTTAGAAGTAATGCAAGCAATCCAAAAATGAAGCTCAATAGAATCAAAGCCAGCTGCATTGCCTTTTTTTTGTCCTGCTTTATAGGGGACATGGTGGCTCAGTGGCTAAGACGCTGAGTTTGTTGATCAGAAAGGTAGGTAGTTCTGCGGTTCAAACCCCTAGTGCTGTGTAATGGAGTGAGCTCCCATTACTTGTCCAACCTTCTGCCAGCCTAGCAGTTTGAAAGCATGTAAAAAATACAAGTAGAAAAATAGGGACCACCTTTGATGGAAATGTAACAGTGTCATGCCAGCCACATGACCATTGAGACGTCTTCAGACAGTGCTGGCTCTTCGGGTTTGAAACAGAGATGAGCACCGCCCCCTAGAGTCGAATCAGTAGTAACCCACTTCTGATTCCCACCCCACTCCAGGGGAAGGATACTGCAAAATCCCCATTCCCTCCCCACACTGGGGCCAGCCAGAGGTGTATTTGCCAGTTCTCCAAACTACTCAAAATTTCCGCTATCGGTTCTCCAGAACCTGTCAGCACCTGCTGAATTTCACACCTGGCTCATGCACATTGTCACATCAAGCTCACAGGTAGGTAACAGTAGGAAGAGGATCTACAATGGCAATATTGGTACACATTCAGTGGGTGTGCATTGTTGGGAGGGTGCAAGTTTTGGATAGGTTATTGTTTGTTATTATAAGGTATATGATCACCTCTTTGAGAATCAGTCAAAGCTTCCTTCCTCTCATCTGGAGATTCTGATTAGAGAAATCATTCCAATGGTGCAACTATAGTTTTTTGTGTGGAGTGAATGGTACCAAGGGAAAAGATCCTCCTGCATAAGGAAAACTGTATCATTAATCAGTACAGTTTTAATATAGCATCCTGCATTGTTTGTGTGCCAGTGAATGCCTTGTTAAGCATATCAAGACTTAGCAAACGGTACCTATTTCCCGAATCTGAGGCTTTTAGTCAAGACCGCAGCTGTTTGACATAATTCTTATCCGGAGAGGAATGTTAGAAATTTTGCTGCCTGAACCAAAGCCTTCCTCACCTCATAAATACCTTACTAGGGCCAGCAGTTTTAAAAGCCTCATGGTACCATTTAGAAATCTCTTCCTTTCTTAACTCACTCCTGCCTCAATCTCCTCATGCTCATAGTCAACCCAGAGGCCCTGGGGTAAAATTCACAGCCCTTGATTTTGCTGCTTCATCTTATCTACCAACCAAAAATGTCTTGACCAGGTCACTCTAATAAATTGCCAGATAAGCCCTACAACCATTGTGAAGTAGTGTTCCAAAGGCTAAAACATGCCACATAGACTAGGCAGATGTCGTGACAGTTAGTTTAAAAAGCTGCCAGCCAAAATATTCGGGAAATTCTTAACCATGAAGCCAGTTCCAACCTTACCATATTTATCAGCTGGTAAGCTCAATTGGACTCTGACAGCCATAGCTGGCTGGGGTGCCTGGGGCACAGTCCCAGGGGGTCATCTGGTATGAGTTTGAGATGGTGACTTCCATGGAAGCAAAGAGAGTTCTATGTGCTATCAGTTTGACCATCTGTTTATTGTATCTGGGTCCCTCTTAAAAGTGGCCAGGTACTATAAGTTACCTGTGGTTGGGTCCATGCTGTGATGTCAGCCACTCTGAAGGAGAAAGTGGTACCCACTGGCCTTGAAAGATGTGATCAAGTGCTCCCTCCTTAAGAGGCTGACCTTGAGCCTAACAGTTTTCAAACACCAGTCTCCAACTTTCCATTTTTCAGGAAGATTCTTGAGAAGGTGATCAACCTGAAGCTGATGAGAACCCTGGAGGAAATGGATTATCTAGTCCTATTCAGTCAAGTTTGAGGCCAAGGTTTAATACTGAGACAGCTTCGGTTGCACTTGTTCATTACCAGTGGCAAAGCAGGGATGAAGGTAATACGTCCATCCCAGGGGTGGGTTTCAAAATTTTTTAATATCGGTTCTGTGGGCGTGGCTTGTTTGGTGGGTGTGGTTTGATGCTCATGTGATGATAGGCGTGGCTTGTTGGTCCTGTGACTGGGCGGGCGTGGCTTCATGGTCGTATAACTGGTTGGTCATATGACTGAGTGGGCATAGCTGGTTGGTCATGTGACTGGTTGGGTGGGCCAACTTGATGTCCCTCACATCAAGGGGCACCTTGCCTGGCCTTTCCTCACCTCAAAGGCCTCAATGAGATATAATTTCTCAGTATTTATTTATTACCAAACATCCAAAATATGCTATTTAATCCTATGTATGTGTGCCATATGTGTACATACATATTACATAGTACAGTGTATATAGGCACACAAAAAGATACATTATCTACTATATACTGTATGTGTATGTACACACACAAACACAGACAAACACACACACTGAGCTCTTCTAAAACTATACACATTGAACCTCCTTATATATGTGGTGAAAATGTGGTGAAATTCACTTAACAACACTCTTGCTTAGCAATCAAAATTTTGGCTCAACTCTGGTCATAAGTCAAGGACTAGATCTACCTTCCTCTGCACAGCAGCCTGTGCAGTAAATTCTTAGTAAATTCCTTCTCCTTTCTGGCAATTTTTCTCTCTGTTAGAAGCACCAAAATAATCCAGATGATATAAGGTTTCCTGCTGGGGCAGGGGGTTGGACTAGATGACTTCCGAGATCCCTTCCAGCCCTAGATTGCTGTGCTGTTTCAAAGCGTCTTCTGAAGCCAGGTCTAGTGCCATGGTTAGCGGTCCTTCCTACCTCTCTCTCCCTCTCTCTCCCCCTCTTTCTGGATTCACTCCGAAGTTTTCTAAATTCCCTCCTCCCCCTCGTGCATACACACGCCTTCAGCCTCTCTCTCTTCCCTCTTCCTGGATTCACTTCAAAGTTTTTTTAAAATTTCCCCATGCATACACACCTCCCACCCCTCTCTTTCTCTCTCTGGAGAACCAGTTGAGGGGCGTGGCCAGGCTGCCATTACTACCGGTAAGGAGAGGTATACCAGATTTTCACTAGCTATTCATCCGAATTGGTAGGAACCCACTTCTGGTCTGTCCTTGATCTCTTAGTGGTTTAAGTACTGTTGGCCACAGAATCCTTTTGAGCTTTTTCATGGGTTCAGAATTTGGAGCACTATTTTATGGTGCTTCTCTTGATTCTCTCAGTTGGTTCCAGTCAATATTAGTTTGGGGGGGGGGGTTACTGGCCAGCCAAGTGAGACTGCCAGAGTTCTGACCCAATGGATTTAATTTGGTTTGAAAAGGAAATTAAATCTGCTTACAGAAAACCTCTGACTTCTCTCCCGTGTTCTACTAGAGATGATACTTTATCAGTCTGTTCTATGTAGTTGCAATGGAGGCAGAGAAGTAAGCTCTCCTTGTGGCATTCATGGTCATGAATGAAAATTCTGGAGAGGCCTTAAAATATGTCTTTCTCTGTGTTTGACCTGACTGCTCCCAAGAGTTTCTCTTTTTCTATATTAGCCCTTTGCCTTTCCTCTCATGGCTCTCTCTTCCCTGCTAAATCAAGGTGATGCTTCCTTTTTTTTCCAGACCAGCTAGCCAATTGTGTCACTGACAAATGAGGTGCTAAGCGTATTCAGGAAACCATTCAAATCTATCAGGACAATTGGACAGTTTTAATTGGTTCTCCCCCTCTGGAAATGGTTAAAGCAGCTATCAGACAAAAACTGACCAGAGTGTGATCCTCCATGACAGTGAGACTCCTGAGAGCTGATCCACTTTCAGAGCACCATCTCCAGCTGTTACAAAATGTCAAATCCAGTTTGCATCCCCAGGCAGTCCAGGACTTAGCCAGGGTTCAAAAATGACAGATGCATCAAATGGAGTTTGATCAAACGCAACTGACCTGGCATTGGAAAAGGGACCTTTAGGTTGGAGGGCTACTCTTTGCTGCCGCTTTGATTTCATTATTCAAATTGAAACCTGAAAGGAAGGAAGGTCAACCAACTGTCTGTCCTCCTGTCCCCTGCAATGGCAGGTTAAAGCATACTGATAATATCTCCCAGCTAGTTCCAGCATCAAAGCACCAGGGGTGGATTCCAGCAGGCACAACTGCTGGTTTGCTTGTGAGCGTGCTACACATGAGCGCTTGATGCACGCTGCGAGCACGTGCACAGTGCAATAAAAATTGTTCTGCCCATGTGCAGAAGTGAAAAACAAAATGGCGGCGCCTACGGTGGCACCTGGAGAACCAGATCGGAGGCATGGCAGGCTTGGGTCGCTGCCGGTTCCAGCGACCCAGGCCGCCAAACCACTACCAGTTCGGCTGAATTGGTAGGAACTGGTAGGAACCCACCACTGCAAAGCACATCTAGCTCATTTTGCATTCCTAATTCTTCCTCCTCCTATCGATGCATTTTGTGACACCAAATTTCAATTAAGAAAAACAAAAAATTGAAACTATGCCTTCCCATTAGAGCTACCAGATTCTCACTCCTCAAACATGAAGATGCTTGTGTGACTCACCCAGAGAAGTAAAAGTAAACCTCTCCTCTAGAAGACCCACCATCCAAGGCAACAAGCGATAAAATATCTGTGGAGTAACTTCAGTTGGGCAGAATCTCAACAGATCTGGTGAGCATCTTCTGGTGTTTCTGACTTAGAAAAGTATTCTCAACAGCCAAAAAGCAGACTTGGCTAAAAAAATTCTAATTCAAGCTACTTCGTCTCCATGGACAATATACAACATTTTATAGGAATACCGGTAGGTAACCTGTGCATTGCTTATCTTATTACCTAATCTCCTGTAAGCTTCACCCCACACTTGTCACATGTTGGAAGTCAGATGAGTGAAACCTGATGATTTCAACTAGACCAGTGATTCCCAACATGGGGGCCCTTGTCCCAAAAAGGGGCAATTTGATTTTTAATAGGGGCAATTTGAATCTTGTTTAAACCAAGTTAATGGCCCTTTAGGCTTCCTCCGGTTGAGTACAGTTCACTTTTTGAGTAAAGTAAGAATTATATGTCACAGGGGAGGGGGGGGTGTCAGCATTTTAGAGATGCTTAGCTGGGACATGGCCAAAAAAAGGTTGAGAACCACTGAACTAGACTGATTCAATGTTCATCTACTTTAGATATAGCTCATGAAGACAGCCTATCAGCTGCTATCAAAATTCCAACTTGATTCTTCTTCTTTTTTAAAAAAAACAGATTGGGATCCCTGAGCTACTAATTGGCCATGGAGCTGTAAGAACAAAAAATGATTTCAGCAGTTTGTCCTTCATTGTAAACACTGAAAGGAGCAGTAAAATTTTGAGGCCTTGCACAAAAAGCCAATCGCACCCATTCCTGGATTGGAAGCCTTGCTCCTAGTCAACCATCCCTTAATCATTCCTATTTAGATTGCAACAATGTGCTCTACATGGGACTGTCCTTGAAGACTATCCAGAAGTTGCAACTACTGGACAAGGCACATGCAGTTTTGGTTACACCATGATACATCCAAGTAACACCACTACTACATGATCTGCTCTGGCTCCCAATTACTTTCTGGGTTCAATTCAAAGGGTTGATTATCACCTTTAAAGTCCTACATAGCACAGGACGAAGTTACTTGCAAGACTGCATCTCCTTGAGGGTATCTACCTGTCCTGCTAGGTTAGATAGGGTGGGCGAGTTCCAGATCTCCTCTCTTAAGTATTGGCATCTGATGGGACCTCAGAGTCTTTTGGGGTGGCTGCCTCAGCCTTTTTGAAGAGGCTCCCACTGAAGATCTGAAGGATTCCTACCCGTTTAGCCTTCCAGAAGATTGTGAAGACCTGGCTCTTCCCCCAAAACATCGAATGCAACTCAGTTGTAAGAGATCTGGCACTGGAGGAAAAGATATCTTTGTTTTTAATGATGCTTTATGGATTGTTGTGAGTAAATAAACAGTAAGAAAGAGGAACAAGGGGGGGAAAGCAAATTAAGAATTTACAAAATATTGGACTTCTGGTCCCAAAAGGACAGCCTTTTGAATTGGGGTCTTTTGGGACAACCTTGACCTGGATGATTGAAAATTTCCATAAACATTGGACTTCTGGGAAAGCAGTGAAGGACTGAAGACAATTCCCTGAGATTGGAGCTGATGATTATAGTAAAGAGATGCCAGTGAATGGATCGGTTCCTCAGAATTCCTTTCCAGATTAAGGAGATTTGCCCTTGTCAGAATCTCCATGAGAAGAGATAGTAGCCTAGCTATCTCCAGTGCTTTTGAGAACGCAGTGACCTGCGGCAGAAAACATCCTAATTAAACCACTATTTAGCATCTTCAAAGGAACACTGCTTCCTCTCTTAACGGCTTTAGGAAGTTGCTTGTCAATAGTGTCTGGAAGTTAAGAACCTTCCAGAAGACAAGCTGTATTAGCCCAGGAGTTTTGCCTTCTATCCTGGATGAAAAAAGCTCTAAGTAAATTTAAGGATTAGGAAGAAAAGCCTTAATTTATGGAAAACAGCAAAAAGGGAAACTAAAATGTTGATTTGGGAAAATGAAAGGGCTAGATGTATTTGAAAAAATATTTCCTGTGGGGTGTTTAAAAATGTATGAAGGAATATATGAAGTCTTTGCAGTTAACTGTAAGAAATCCCCCTGTGAAAAAGTTTTGTTGATTTGAAAATAAGAGGAGATTTGAAGGCTGGCAGGAGGGAATTAAAAATATTCTTAAAGGAGAATGGACTAATATAATAGGGTAACACTATGACTATAAAAGAAATGAAGGTTGTTTGGGATCAAGAGACTCAGTTACAATATTGCTTGATACTACATAAGAAAAACAATTGATGAAAACAAAGACTGAGATTGATTTGAAAGTGGATTTCAATTAAAAAATGATAGATTACAAAAGTGATGTAGAAAGATTTGAAAATGGATTTTAAAATGCCAGCGTATAAAAGCGACATGGAAAATTATGCCAAAATGGATTTTACAAATTAAACCATTAAATTATTAATGTTTTAATAATTAAAAGGTACATGCAAATAAATCAGAAGAGTGGCATGGAAATCTTGGATTTACAAAAAGAAGGTGTTAAATTTAGTAAACTGTTTCTGAAAGAAGACAAAGAGAAAAAGATAAGAAATCAACTTCTGGCTCATTATTTGACAGGATTGAATAACAAAGCTTTAAAGAATGGTTTATAAAGAATTATTTTGTTTTATATTTTAGAGGAAGGAATACATTGGACTGAAAATTAGATTTATTTTATTAAGGGTAAATATTTATATTAGTATTTCTGATAGCACTTAATAAATCTTTCCTGATTAGGGCTGATTTTTTAAATAATTTGACTATTCATAAGGGATGAGATTTTGGAAGAAAATATCTTTTTCATTATTGTTATTGTTGAAATACTAGAGACAGTTTTAAGCTACTGAAATTGCCTATACTTGTCTGAAGTGAGGAGGAGGCATCTGTTTTGTATCTTTTGTTTTCTCCCCCTCCCTCAATCTTTTCTGTATTTTTTCTTTTTCATATTTTCTGTTGTTTGCATTACTCTTTTACCTTTATATTTGTAAACTTTAATTTAAAAATGTAAAATTTGTGTGTGTGTGTGTGTGTGTGTGTGTGTGTATGTATGTGCTATTAGAAATACTAATATAAATATTTACCCTTAATAAAATAAATCTAATTTTCAGTCCAATGTATTGCTTCCTCTAAAATATAAAACAAAATAATTCTTTATAAATCATTCTTTAAAGCTTTGTTATTCAATTCTGGTTTTTTTTTTTAAAGAAATCCCATGAATACCTACCAGAAACTCTGACATATACATTTTACCCTGGTGAGATAAATGTACTTTATAAATCTTTGTTTTCTTTTAAAAAGCTTGATCTTTGATACTATCAAATAATGAGCCAGAAGTTATCTTATCTTTTTCTCTTTGTCTTCTTTCAGAAACAGCTTACTAAATACTGGACCCGACTACTATTTAATTCATATTAATTCTATGTTATACTAATCCTCTGGAAATCTACTTTTGTTTAGACAGATTCAAGAAATTTAGTTGGCTATCACTAGGTGGCAGCAAGAAACCACTTTAGATTTAACTAGAGAAGAATGGGGAAAAGTGATTAACAGTTTATTCTCTCTCTCTCTCTCTCTCTCTCTCTCTCTCTCTCTCTCTCTCTCTCTCTCTCTCTCTCTCTCTCTCTCTCTCTCTCTCTCTCTCTCTCTCTCTCTCTCTCTCTCTCACACACACACACACACACACACACACACTCACTCTCACTCTCTCACTCTCTGTCTCTGTCTCTGTCTCCAGAAAGAAAAAATAATGAAAGACAATAATTGATAAAAAGCCCGCCCCCACAAAATATAAAATAGGAAAAAAAGAAAATTATATATATATATATAATTTTAGCTTAACCCGCCTCACAAGGTTGTTGCTGAAGGAAAATCAGAGGAGAAGTATTAAGTATGTTCACTGCCTTGAGTTTCTTACAAAATAGTAAAGTTAGGATAAATATCTAATAAATAATAATCACTTTTTTTAAACCATATAAATCTTCCATCCACTTCAAGTCAGGTCCACACAAGATTTTCCACTGGAGTAAAACACAGTCTTCTCCACTCCTGCCTCAATCCTAAGCTTTTCATACATCAACAGATTCAATATTTTTAGGATATCCTTCAGTGTTGCCATTCATACCTTTTTTTTCCCCTGAGCACTTTATTTTCAATGCTAGGTATATCAAACCACAAGGTGTCAACATAGAGTAGGCTCAAAATATTTTAATACATTTTGCTGCCTTGGGTAGCTTGAATTCAGCATTTTTTTAAAAAAAAATCTCATATCCCCCGAATGAAGATGCAAGGGAGTGTTTGGTTGTAATAAAGGATTCTAACCTTCTTTGTAATGGAAAAATATCTGAAATTATTTCAGCCTGTCCTCTGAGCAGGGAGGAATGGGTTCATACTACAAAGGGTGCCTAGAAGAAGAGACTTGGCACAGGGCAAGTATGGGGAACTATGGCAAACTTTGTGACTTGTGATTTCAACTCCCAGAATTCCTCAGTCAGCATGGGATTCTCAGGAATTCTGGGAATTGAAGTCCACAGGTTGCAAAGTTGTGATAGTTGCAGTGTTGGGTTCCGGATCCCATTGCAACCGATATGGCATCCACCACATACACAGGTGCAGCACTGCATGCGTGCATACTTACTGCCCGCGATGCCCCAGCTGCTCAGCGGAGTGTCGCACAGGCTCCATATGCTCCATGCGCGTGTGCTTAAGCCCCAATCGGCTCAAATACAGGTAAGGAGGGCAGACAGGTGGGCCTTCCATAGAATAACGGAACTCCTGCTTGTGGGTTGCATTCAGCTCACGAAATAAACTGTCTGTGGTCATCTGCAATACTCCCAAATACATACTCTGGAGAGAGTGCAGAGAAGAGCAACAAAGATGATTAGGGGACTGGAGGCTAAAACCTATGAAGAACGGTTGCAGGAACTGGGTATGTCTAGTTTAATAGAAAGAAGGACTAGGGGAGACATGATAGCAGTCTTCCAATATCTCAGGGGTTGCCACAAAGAAGAGGGAGTCAAACTATTCTCCAAGGCACCTGAGGGTAGAACAAGAAGCAATGGGTGGAAACTAATCAAGGAGAGAAGCAACTTAGAACTGAGGAGAAATTTCCTGACAGTTAGAACAATTAATCAGTGAAACAGCTTGCCTCCAGAAGTTGTGAATGCCCAAACATTGGAAGTCTTTAAGAAGATGTTGGATAGCCATTTGTCTGAAATGGTATAGGGCAGCGATGGCGAACCTTTTTTGGCTCGCGTGCCACAAGTGGGGGGAGCGTGGGGGGGGTCGTGTGCGGGCGTGCCGCACCCATAATGCAACGCGCCCCCAGTGCGCATGCGCGCACAACGCACCCATTTTTGCATGATTTTTTCGCCTTCCCCAGGCTCCAGAGGCTTTATAGGAGCGTGGGGAGGGCGAAAAGAGCCCCCCCGCCCCCTCCGGAGGCTTCAGGGAACGTCCGGAGGCTTCCCTGAAGCCTTCGGAACACTTAAAACCACCCTCCGAGCAACCCGGAAGTGACTTCCGGGTTGCTCGGATGGTCGTTTTAAGCGCTCTGAAGGCTTCAGGGAAGCCTCGGGACGGTCCCTGAACAGGCACGAGACGTGCGTCTCCATCGCCCGGGCCCGGTTTGCCTCCGCTGCGCGGCGCTTCAGGCTTCACATCGCTGCCGCCGCCACCGCCGCTAGGACGGGCTCGGCTGAAGGGAAGTCCGTCAGGGTTCGGCCGCGCCACCCTTGCCTCCTCCTCCTCCTCCTCCAGCCGCGCCATCGCAAGGATTAAGGCGAAAGGGGGAGGACGGGGAAAGCGAAGGGGGCTTTGTCCTCCTTCTCCTCCTTTCCCCCTCCGGCTCGAACGTGGCGCCGGGGCCCGGCAGGCAGCGAACGAGTCGGAGCCTGCCGACTGGAGGAAGAGGGTGAGAGGCGGGTCCTATGAACGGCGGCAGCAGCGGCGACAATAGTCGCAACTCGGCTGCCTGCCACCTTTCCCCTCCTTTGTCTCCCAGCCGGGGCGGCCCGCCGCCGAGTTACGACTTTTGCCGCCGCTGCTGCCACCGTTCACAGGACCCGCCTCTCACCCTCTTCCTCCAGTCGGCAGGCTCCAACTCGTTCGCTGCCTGCCGGCGCCGCGTTCGAGCCGGAGGGGGAAAGGAGGAGGAGAAGGAGGACAACAAAGCCCTCTTCGCTTTCCCCGTCCCCCCCCCTTTCGCCTTAATCCTTGCGATGGCGCGGCTAGAGGAGGGGGAAAGGAGAAGGAGGACAACAAAGCCCCCTTCGCTTTCCCCGTCACCCCCCTTTCGCCTTAATCCTTGCGATGTAGTAAGGGAAGCCTCCGGACGTTCCATGAAGCCTCCGGGGGAGCAGGGGAGGCTCTTTTCGCCCTCCCCAGGCTCCTATAAAGCCTCTGGAGCCTGGGGAAGGCGAAAAAATCATGCAAAGCCCTCTTCGCTTTCCCCGTCCCCCCCCCTTTCGCCTTAATCCTTGCGATGGCGCGGCTAGAGGAGGGGGAAAGGAGAAGGAGGACAACAAAGCCCCCTTCGCTTTCCCCGTCCCCCCCCCTTTCACCTTAATCCTTGCGATGTAGTAAGGGAAGCCTCCGGACGTTCCATGAAGCCTCCGGGGGGGCGAGGGAGGCTCTTTTCGCCCTCCCCAGGCTCCTATAAAGCCTCTGGAGCCTGGGGAAGGCGAAAAAATCATGCAAAGCCCTCTTCGCTTTCCCCGTCCCCCCCCCTTTCGCCTTAATCCTTGCGATGGCGCGGCTAGAGGAGGAGGAGGAGGAGGCGAGGGCGGCGCGGCCGAGGCCTGACGGACTTCCCTTCGGCCGAGCCCGTCCTAGCGGCGGTGGCAGCGGCGGCGGCGGCGATGTGAAGGCCGGGTGCAAGGATGCCGAGCCTGAGGCGCCACGCGGTGGAGGCGATCCGGGCCCGGGCGATGGATACGCACGTCTCGTGCCTGTTCAGGGACTGTCCCGAGGCTTCCCTGAAGCCTTAAGAGCGCTTAAAACGACCTTCCGAGCAATCCGGGAAGCCTCCGGACGTTCCCTGAAGCCTCCGGAGGGGGCGGGGGAGGCTCTTTTCGCCCTCCCCAGGCTCCTATAAAGCCTCTGGAGCCTGGGGAAGGCGAAAAATAGCTTTTAAAAAGGTGAACTCAGCTGGCCAGCGCACGCATGCGCGCTGGCTAGCTGACAGGGCAGCGCCTCGCGTGCCCTGACAAATGGCTCCGCGTGCCACTTGTGGCACGCGTGCCATAGGTTCGCCATCACGGGTATAGGGTTTCCTGCCTAGGCAGGAGGTTGGACTAGAAGACCTCCAAGGTCCCTTCCAACTCTACTATTGTATTATACAGCACATGAATATCTGTTCATGTCATAGCATGTCAGCTGAGGGAGCAATCAATCATGCAATTTTGATTCATTGGAAGCCTGCAGCATCTTCTTCAGAATGTTTTAAACATTTCCTCTGTATATGAATTATCTGCAATAATGTAGGAAGGAAATGATGCCTTCAATAGATTTGGCCTAAGTCGTCTGTGTTTAATTTCTTTTTTGTTATTCCAGAATTCCACAGATAAATGAAGCATGTAAAAAAAAAGTCACAACCTTCAGAGTCTTTGTTTTTAGGAATATTCCCCCCTTGAATATTACAGTGAAGGTGCTTAAGGACATCTCACCTTTGGCTGAGAAGAGCGGAAGAGGCTATATAGCAATGATGGTGAACCTTTTTTGGCTCACGTGCCATAAGTGGGGGGAGCACAGGGGGGGGGGCATCTGTGGGCATACTGCACACATAATACAATGCATGACACACACCCAGTGCGCATGCGCACACTACAGGTGCTCCCTCCATTTTTTGCATGCTTTCTTCGCCCTCCCCAGGCTCCAGTGACTTCCGGTTTGCTCAGGGGGTCGTTTTGACTGCAAATTGCTTTCATATTATGCCAAGAAAACTGTATGGTTGTGTCAATATAGTGAACCAAAGTCAAGTCTAACTGAAGAGCATCTTTACTGTTTTTAAAAGAATTGGGGGGGAAAGTTATTGGTAGTGTTAGCAATGAAGATAAGCAAGGAGATTAGAAAAGTTTATTATAGCTCTACTCAAGTCTCCATTAAAAATCCTGATTGGAGACTGTTTCATCTGAAGTGCTTAACCCTGGTATTAAATACGTGCATTCATATTGCTAGATTTGAGTGTGGTAAGCTTCCCAAATAAGTTTTTGAATAACAATTACTTACACAATATAGATAAATTTAGCTCATTGCATCTAAAATTATATGACACCTTTTATGGTTTTCATTTTTAATTTTTTTATTGAAAAATATAAAGAATCAAAGGAAAGATAAGAAAAAAAGGAAGTATAGAATTATGATTTCTGCCCTTCTTTCTATTGAGTCATTACTAACTTACAGTTCCCCCTGTTTTTTTCTTACTTTGTAATTTATTTATTAGTTTGTCAAACATGTACAAGATAGCAGGTCTAAGTATGAACATGGACATGAACAAAGGAAATGAATACAAATAAATGGGGACAGTAGTACAGGGACCGTAGGAACACTGGTGCACTTATGAACCCCCCTTTACAGACCTCTTAGGAATGGGGTGAGGTCCATGGTAGACAGGTTGAAGTTGAAGCTGTGGGGGTTTGAGGATGTAACAATGGAGTCTCGTAGAGCATTCCAGGTGTTGACCACTCTGTTGCTGAAGTCGTATTTTCTGCAATCGAGTTTGGAGCGGTTTACCTTGAGTTTGTATCAATTGTTTGCCCGTGTATTATCGTGGTTGAAGCTGAAGTAGTCATTGACAGGTAGGACATTGTAGCAGACCATTTTGTGTACTAAGCTTAGGTCCGCAGGCGGTGCAGTTCCAGATTGTTCAAGCCCAAAATTTTAAGCCTGGTGGCATAAGGGATTCTATTGTGAGCAGAGGAGTGGAGTATTCTTTTCGTCAAATATCTCTGGACCCGATCGATCGTACTAATGTCCGATGTACAGTGTGGATTCCAGGCAGGTGAGCTGTATTCAATATAATATAATTCCCTTCCCCCTTCTTTCTTTTACGCTATGTAGTCCCATAATCATGAATTCAGTCTTTATTCTTTCAACAAAAAGTCCATATAAAATTTCTAGTCTTTCAAAACGATCTTTATTGCTTTTTCCCTGACCAAGTTTCAACATTTCTTCAACTGTTGTCCTTTTTATAAACCAATCTTCCACCGTGGATATACATTATTTGTTTTTCAAATAAATGACAGAACCATCTAGGAATCAAATATGTATAGAAATACAAATATCAAAGAATCCCAAATTATCTAGATTTGACGGTTATGTTACATGTCTTTTTCTGTTTTTCACTGTCATATCAGGAAAGATTTCAGTTAATCCTCAAGTTAGACAGGGAGAGCTATAATTCTTGATAAGGCCTGTTTTGTAACCAATTTAACTCTAGGTTCAGTATATGATTACAGCCTTAAAGAAGGCATGTTTATAGGCAGCCTGCCCTGCTGTTAACTGATAATGTGTGCTGGACAAGGAGAAGATACTTTCGGTTAGCATTAGAGTAAATCCATGCTCAACTGAGAATCTCTTACAACATATCTGAACCAATTTTTGAAGTCTACAAGACTTCAAGGGGAACCACTGTCCTTTTCATTCATTGAATGGCACTTGCTCGATTACACTTATAGTTGGAATCAAAGAAATCTTGATTACCTTACCAAAATTGAAAAGGTATAACTCACTTATAGATTAAGGAATAGAGGAATCCCTCAAAGCATACATTCCCAACCCAGATGCCCACAGCGACTGGGGACTGGCTGGGGACTTCTGGGAGTTCACACTGAATCAAACAGATCACAGCAATTCAGCCCACCGACATCCTCTTGCCTCTCCTCATTCCTCTTTCTTTCTTCATCCATCCATTAGCACTCTTCTTGCACAAGTCTCAAGTCTTCCCCATGAAAGTTTCACGAGAATAAAGCTGTCCCGCAAACTGAAATGATTTAGAGTTGCACAATCACACAGCTGTGCTCCTGCATGGGAGAAGTTTATTCCCCCACCCTTTCAAAAAATAAAACTTTTTTTCTGAATAATTGTACATGAAATCTCTTATTCACAATTTACTTGTTTTTAATTCATGTGCATGATAAACAAACTGGAAATATTATAACAGGAAATCAAGGGCATTTTTCTATGCAGTCATATAGTCTGCTCCCTCAGTCCCATTTCAAAGTTCTTTTGCAGACAAGAACACCTATGGAAACACTATTGTTTCCTTGTAGGAATAGTTGTCACAGACACTAATCTATAACAAAAAGCATTAGAATTCTGCTTGTTAGAGGAAACATTGGACCAATGTGGTTTCGGCCTGCTCCACCCAATGCAAAGAGAAAACATCAGGCCAGCATGGCTTCAGCCCAGTCTATGTAATGCGAAGAGGAAACATCAGGCCAGTGTGGCTTCAGCCCTGTCTACCCAAGAGGAAATTTGGCCATTTGGCTTTGGCCTAGTCTACCCAATGTGAAGAGGAAACATGCCAGCAGTTTGGGCAGTGGAATCAAGCTGGCCATGCCCAACCGGTTGGTCATGTCCGGATGGCCCCCTGAAGACAACCACAACCCTCATGCGACCCTCAATGAAATTGATTTTGACACCCCTGTCCTAGAGGAAAGAAGGATCTAAGCCACCCTTAAGATTACTGCCTGAACGTAAGTCCATGGTGTACTGTAGGTCAGAGAGGGTTTTAGAAGAAGAAGATAAATCACTTTGCAAATGGCTGATGACAGATCAATGGTGAGATCACTCCAGGTAGCTTTAGGAAAGATGAGCCCACACATTTTGCATTGTCCAGCTGCACTGTTGCTATAGGGAAATCATTTGAAATTGTTTTTCTCTGACTAAAGAATGAGCAATATAAAACTCTCTTTTGTGTGTGTGTGTGGGGGGGGAGAAACAGTTTAAAGCCTCAGACTCTCAGCAAAATTATTTTTCCTGAGACCACATCTATTGTGTATCTGAATATTGGCTAATATTAACACTCCATAATAAGGGTTTGTTTGTTAATTTAAATATAGTCTTTAATTATATCTCGCGGCTAACGTATGGAGGTATAAATATAATTTGAGAGCTGATATGACATAGGGGATGGAGAGCTGAACAGACACCGACTAAAAGCTTTCTTTGCAATAAATCTCTCTAGTTATTCCTATGTCACATTTAATTGGGTCAATAGCAAGAACATTTCTTTTGGGAATACCTGAAAGGAGTTGATTGACCCACACGGTTAAATTTAGCCCCAAAGAAACTCAGATATACACAGTGTTAAACTAACTCCTTCCAGTCAGTCATGTTGTGGGAATGCTTAAACCCAAGAAATTGATCCATTTTGCCTATTGAATCTTTCAAGAAACAGCGGGAGAGAAAGAGAAGCTAAAAAAAGCACCTTTTACAAAATTCACTGCCAACTCAATGCACAGAAAAAAATACTTCACAAACTCTGAGTGGCTGGGCCAGTGGTGGGTTGCAGGGGGTACACTCTGGTATGGGTGCACCGGAGCCTGCCCAGAGCACAGATACCGTTCCGGTACGGTGCTCCAGAGGGCCCACCCACCCGCCCGAGCTCCTTACCTGTCTTTTAAGGCTTCTGCGCACATGCATGGTGCATACAGCACCTGCGCGACACTCCGCGGAGCAGCTGGAGTGTTGCGGAGGCTCGGGGAGGCGCTAAGATGCATGCGCACTGCGCGCATCTATGTGGACACTGCCGGATCCGTTCCAACCGTACCAGTTGGAATGGGATCAGGAACCCCCCACTGGGCTGGGCCACCCAAGTCACGTCCACTGCTGCCTCTCTGGCCAATGAGGAAGAAGCTAGTGATGTCGTGAAGATTCTCCTTGTGAAAGAACTCACGGACACTAAAACCTTTCTTGGAGAAGGTGAGTCGGATCTCTATTCCTCACATCATGGTGACATTTGATCCATCTGGCATGATTATGAGCTACCAAAATTGCTAATAGATTTAACTGGATCTGCATCTGAGTTACATGTGTGGGAAGAAGGACCCTGTGGATATATTTCTACACAGCCTGAAAATAACATGGAAATTGTATCTTTGCTTACTCCTCTTTCCTTTCTGTCAGAACAGTGATGTATGTAGGATTGATAATCTCACTCAAGATACTAAATAACCCATACAGTTTTTAGGGCATAGAAGTAAGCATTTCTCTAATGCTATGGGTTTTTTTTTAACTTCTACTTAGACTGGGGGTCAGCAACCCTTGGCTCTGGAGCAGCATGTGGCTCTTTCATCCCTCTGGTGCGGCTCCCTGTCGCTCAACATATGTATCCCAACCACCAATGTGTTATGCCTTCCGGCATGCAATTTATTGAGCTTTTCAACCCCAGGTAGGCCAACCATGGATAAATCCAAGAAAAGAAAAGTTTCAGAAGCAAAGAGAACATTTAATTCAACTACATATGCTAGTTCTGTGGCTGCTCAGGAAATAATCAGGCAATGGAAGGGTTTTGTGGCTCCCGGTGTTGTTGTTTTTTTCTATGGGAAATGGATCCAAATGGCTCTTTTAGTATTTAAGGTTGCCAACTCCTGACTTAGACAAATCCACCCTTCTGGGAGGTTTTGTAGATCTCAGAGAAACCTTCAAAGTAGTGAAGAAAAGGAAAACACATCGAAATATAGCATTAGCATACAACAAGCGTGTTCAGTGTGAAAGAGCTGGCGGACGATTATAGCAACAGGAACAAGGTAATCAAATTTGAGGAGGGATGGAAGAGCATTGAGAAGAGCCAAGTCTGATGTTTATTCCTTATACGTCATGCTCATGTGTTCTTGGCCTTCACATGGTTCAGAAATGTTTATGAAGAAGCTTTCTGGCTCTTGCAAAATGTAGCGCTCTTCTGCTGTTTATTAAAAAAAAAAAGCAACCTGACGTCTTTTAGGGTTTTGTGCCAACCTGCAATTGAGCTGTTGTAATGAAGAGCAGACCTTTGTGAGGGCCAAAGCACCACTTCTAAATCATTTCTTAGCATCATCCAGACCTAGTCGGTTTCCCCATTGCTTGTTTCCGTATCTATTTGCTGCTTTTACCCAGGGAAAAGGAGATGATAACGGAAAATGCTGCATATGCTTACACACGAAGAGCAAGTCTGACCTATTTGAGCAGAGAAAATACACAATTGACTAAACTCCATTACATCAATAGGAGCAAGTTATCTGCTGAATCATTTGCCTCCAGAGACACTATTCCAGATTCCCTTTGATCTCTTAGGTCAATGGGGGCAGAACATCTATTGCATCCCTGCTGCTCAAGTCATTGAAAGGTTTCCATTATGTACATATTTTTGAAACAAATGCATCCAATCAAACTTTGGATAAGAATGAAACTGAACTAGAGAATGAATTCATTCAGTTCTAACTGGAATGAGCCTTATACACCTGTATTAAGAAGCCTATAATCACCAGTTTTTACTCTATCTATCTATCTATCTATCTATCTATCTATCTATCTATCTATCTATCTATCTATCTATCTATCTATCTATCTATCTATCTATCCATCCTTCATCTATCTCCTCTTTTTTTGGATTATTTTGGTGAGTATATAGATATATTTTCTTATGCCAAGTTAAAATGTGATGTCAGCTCCTGAATATAGTCTCTATCAAAACATGAAACATGCCCAATGGAAATATTAAGGCTGTATCAAAAAATGATTCTAATGATCAAAATGATTCTAAAATCAAGTAATGCCTTTTAATTGTGTTCTTATGGGATTTAGCAAGATAATCCTATTTAGAAACCAGCATCCATGAAATTACATGTTGGAAACATCTGACTGTGACAGATCGCAAGAAAAGATTACCAATACTCATGACAATTAAAATTAAACCATTTGTTATATTCTGAACAGGTGCTCTACTTGTAAAACGTTTGTACTTCTTCCCAATAATGCAACATATATTAAATGTAAGCCATACACGAAGACATTTTGAGTTAAGATTTGTTCCGGAGGGAACTGTCTGTCTATAAACATGGATGGTTCTGGGGATTATTAAGAAGACAAGCAATTTGTTTTCTTGCAAATTGCAGAAGGTTGGACTCTGATTTAATATTTGAGGTTCCTTCCAACTTCACAATTCTACAATTCTAATGAACTTTTCATTTCTCTTCTCCTGTTTACTGTTAGGTTCTAAGGCTAGGAAAGAATGATGCCTGCATTATATGGCTGTGAAGAGGAACAGAAGAAGAAGAAAAGGTTTTGAATTTGAAGGGGATAATGTACCCAGAAAAAAACTACTTATTGGGATGAGGCAATAACTATTGTACGGTGTGTCTCAGTATATCTATGCTATCACATAAAGACTGGCAAATCTGTAGCAGCCACATATCAATTCTTGGGAATCAAAGTCTTTATTTCTATGAGGTCCCGACCCCGTTTGCCACAAATTAAGAGTAACATGTCAGCTGCCACCTCTATATTTCCCACTTTACATCCTTGGTACCATCAGGGGATTTAGCTAGAAATGGTATTTTGACATGATTTAATAAAATAACAATGAATAGCTCTTGTCAAGGCAGGGTTCAGATTAATAGTGGCCAAGTGGTTAAAAAAATAATTCTGATTCAGTTCCTTTCATTTGACTTATTTTAAAAAGGGCTCGGAGTTTTGTACTCAAATGTCAGTGGGGAATATTCCTTTTTCTTTATTTAGCTGTTTGAGTCAAAGTGTTCGATAAACTTTTATTGCATTGGGTGTATTTTACTCTGATATGACAAGCAGGAAATTATGGCAGAAGAATAATAGCCAACCTGCCAAAGACCAGACATGAATCTATTATACGGCTGCACTTAAACCCAAGTAGCCAGTTCCTTAGTTCAGATGGGTTCTAAGGTAGATCACAATATAGCTAACTCATAATCTGACGACGTCAGAAATGAATAAAGAATAGTCTGAGATGATGCAATAACAGAGTGTTATTACGGAAATTAAAATATCAGAATTCTAGAAGATTCGAGAAAACTGTGTCAAGCTGAAATTAAGAAAAACTGAAAAATAAAAAAGGGGAATAATAACATAAGGTACAACATTTTTTTAAAAAAAGCATGAAGTGATTACTTGAGATGTTAACCTGCATAAACCAAGGATTATAGTTAGTGTCTTAATGATAAAACCAGGAATTATACTTAGTATCTTAAGGGTAAACATTTCTATTTGTGGCACCACTTGATGGTAGCCCATTCTACCTTTTCTTATTCTGTTCCAGAAATCCTGTCAATGCAAGGAACTTGGATGGGGATCAATAGAGAATCGACACGGTTAAAAGTCTTGTTTTGTACAGGTAGAAAACTATAATTAATTACAGTCTGAAAAATCAGAATTTTCAAGATATAGGGCATGTTTTTAAACAGTGAGCATTATGCAATGCTTACACTATAGAACCAATTTTTAAAGTCACCATTCAACCAGGGACAACATCCTTAAGAAACTCTTGACCCAGTCCAGTTTTTAGAGAATAAGCTAATAGGATATTAAATCTGGAGATTGTTGTGACCAACGTAAGTCTTCTTTAGAGCACTGTAAATGTATTTGCCTGGAACTTTTCAGGCTCAAGATCTTCATACCTGACCTCTCTTTCCACCCTACATTGAAAGACTAATAACTGCCATGGAGCGCCTGCTAGACTGGTACAAGGGACACCACGTGGCTTAGAGTCCATTACAGCCACCGAGGATAAAGGACCAGTTAGCACATCCTTCCTTCTGTGGAACCAAGGACCCAGGATGGTGTCATATACACTATTTTGGATACAAACTTTAATATCTACTTGGAAAATAGAAATAAAGTTACAGTATTTTTTGGAGTATAAGACGCACCTTTTTCCCTCAAAAAAGAGACTGAAAATCTGGGTGCGTCATACACTGAATACAGCATTTTTTTGCCTCCTGAAACCCTGCCCCCTTCATCAAAATGGCGGTGCATAGCCTTATGGAGGCTTTTAGAGAGCTCCTGGGGGCTGGGGAGGGTAGAAATGAGCCAGACGGCCCATTTTTTGCTCAATTTTGCTCCCCCCCCGGCCCCAAGGAGTACTCTATAAGCCTCCATAGGGCTATCCATGCCCTTTTTTTGATGAAAAATGGGCCGTTTTTTGCTCATTTTTGCCCCCCCCCCAGAGCACTCTACAAGCCTCCTAAGGGCTATCCATGCCCTTTAAAAAAAAAAACGGGCCATTTTTAGGAGGTTTGCAGAACGCAAAAACTTTCTTTTTTTTATTTGCCTCTTCAAAACCTTGGTGCGTCTTATACTCCGAAAATATGGAATGACAAAATACGGAATGACAAAAAAATGAAAAACATTTCTACCTGTTGCTTCACTAGATGTTGCATTTCGGGACTTCAGCATGAAATTGCTTTCCAAGGAAAATGGCTCCATTGGAGGAAATGACTTCATCAATGCTTATTCAAGAAACCACTTATTTTGATATTACTGATATTACTGATATTACTTTGATATTACTGATATTACTTTGATAAGACTTTTCTTATTTGAATCCAGGTGAATCCTTTTCCTATTTTTTAGGAAAAGGAAAAGGGGGGAAATGGGTTGGGCTTGGCTGGGAAAACAAGAAAAAGATATGCAACACATATTTTACCTCAACATTTTTTTCCCTAAGGGAAGGGATTAATATTGAGCGCTTCAAACTTTTTAGTATCACAGATCTATAAAATATTTAATGAATTTATGTGATCCCCCTCCTCTCTCTTCAGGAATAAATCTAATTATTTCATGGGGGATACAACCAGGCAAAAAATAAATATTAGCTATAATAATAACTATTTTTTCATTTGTATGTCACAGGGATTCTCAAACATTGTGACACTCCAACCACTCACAGCTAGCTCAAGCTAAACTAAAAGTCAAACCCAAAGGGAGTTTTGACAGAGTTTATATTTTGCTTACACTATCCTTTATAATTCTTTTTTTTAAAAAAAACTGATCTCTTCTTTCTACCCCCATTCCTACCCCCACCCACCGACCCCCTTGAGAATTCACAAGTCATCATTTGAGAACTCATGGATTGATAAACAAAATTACTACTTCAAGAAAAGACAAACAACAGGCTTGCCACAGCAGTGAGTGGCAAGGGGGGAATGACTAATATAGGTTTTTTTTAAAAACACTAATATAATAGCAGAAATTTCATCAGAAGTGTATATGCATCAAAGATATTTTAAAACATTAGCTACCACTGTTGTGCCGGGGAAAATAGGAATATAATTCTTTTTCATGAGGAGATTTTAATGTAAAATGATATATATGATATTGGGTTGCAGTCTGACTGAATGGTAGGAAACATTCTTATCCATAAAAGCAGTTCATCAGAAGAACTGCTTACTCTAAAAGATGGGGTTTCCTCTTCATTGAATGTTCCCCTTCAAGCTGAGGCTTAACAGCCATTTGACAGAAATGCTTTAATATGGATTTCTTCATTGAGTTGGGAGTTGAACTCTTTGGCCCCTGTTAACTGCGTTATTTTATGTAGTGAATTTGTAAGGGTTTTGTGAAGTGAACTACAAGATATTTTAGAGTCTACTAATCCCAACCTAGAGCTCATATAATGTTCATTTTCTTTGAAGAAAGTTAGCATCCACTCCTCCTAGAAGAGTGAAATATTTTAGGAAATATTTAAAAGGCAGAATATTTCCCCTAAAAGAGAAGTAGAAATCTTAAGGGAGACAGAAACTCAGCTCCCTGTCCCAAGCAGACATTCGGTGCCCATTGAGCCAGCCTATCTACAAAACAAAAGACCTCAGCTCCAGGGTGACGGGATGAAGACATGACCCTCCAGGACATAATAGGATTATCTATCAGCAGAGCTCACCAAATGGCACAACCAAGTCCCTTCATTGCATCAGCCCAAGGTTCAACCAAACTTGACTTCAAGACAAACATGACTCCACGTTGGAATCTGACTACAGCCAATGGAATATATGCCCTTGCCACAGGAACAGGAACCTCAAGTTCAAAGCCCAAGAGAGGATATAAATAACACTCTCCACTCCATGTGGTCAGCTACCCAGAATCACATGTGCTTGGTGGTTCTGCTTCACCATTAAATCATCCTTCCAAGCAATCTCCGTGTTTCCAGGGTCTTTCTCCCCACTTGGAACGGAACCCGGATGGACATTTCTTCCAACATCTTTGCATAGGCAAAGGACTTTTGATATAGTATCTCAGCTACAGTTTGGGAACAATTTATTGGACAGAAATATCTTCTCTGATTTAAATACAATCTATCAGAACTGTTTCTAGGGAACATGGTCTGTTTTCTGCAAAAAGCTAATATTGATTTTCATTTTTGGTGCTAAGATTTGAGTTGAGTGAATGCAGCTCTACATTCTTTTTTCTTGAAGAAGTATTTAACATGTGATTGCTCCACTAAACCATGGGTTCAATATTTTCAAGTTTTAATGCTATGATTTTAAGTGGTTTGTTTGAGAGTAGCATGAAGCAGTGACAACCAAGGTATGTTGTGAATACTTTTCATTTAAAACGAACTGTTTTGTATAAAAGAAGAGCCTAATGACTAAACTATTTTTAAATGCATTATTATGAAAAAACAATAAATATGGCTAGCTCATCTTCCATTAAATTGAATTGGGGAGCATAGTTTATACCCTTAATATATATGAATGAATGAATGAAGTTTATACCCTTAATATATATGAATGAATGAATGAATGCCTTATGAATGCAGAATATGAATGAATACATTAACATGCACGCGTGCGCACGCGCACACACACATGCGCGCGCGCCAAAAGGAGTATCTTGTTTCCTGGGTTAATGAATAGCAAGTTTTACTAAGAATAAGTTTAATAATACATTTGATTAAAAAACTCTCTTGAAATTGGAACATTTGGTGCTGCTTATAAATGAAAGGATTAAATATTTGAGATATGAACAGGAGGACAATGGAAAAGGACATTGCATTATTATTATTTTCATTACTGCATTAGAAACAAACACATTTCCAATCAACTAATCATTGAATCTCCTTTTCTGTATTCTAACTAGCATTTAAAGTCCTGTTTGGAAACGATTTAAAAATCTGGATAGCAAATGCAAATCTATATATTTAATATCTCTTCTCACTATTGAGCAATCACTCTCTCTTATACATACATACGTGCGCAAACATACATATACACGTGGAATAATTCTTCGTTTATTATATAAAGGATTGTGCTCGATGCTTTCCACCTTTTTCCCTCTCCTCCTGTCTCACCAAAAGAAAAAGAAAAAAGAAGAACAATGCTGGTTAAAGAGTCAGAAAAGAATGGCTCTGACCTGTTTCATATTTCTATTCAGTTGTAAAGCTATCTGGGTGACCTTGGGCTCGTCAAAGCATGGCTGATCTCATGCAATCGTTTTCAGAATAAACTAGAAGGTGAGAGGGTAGTGTTAAAAATGGGAACAAATAATAATCATTTCAACACCTGCCTAAAGAGAAAACATCAATCAAATCATATCCTGGTCTTGCCTCTCAGTACCAGGGAAGACAAAAATTTCCTGGCATTGACAGAACACGATTTCTAAATCTTCTGGAGAAATCAAAGCATTTGACTTGATTTATTTATAGATCCATTCCTGTTGTAGAACCTGAATGCAGATTCTAATGCAGTTTAAAATTCATTTCAATCCAATGCAATTCAATTTGGTTGGTTGGTGTAAAATACCCGTTTCTGTTCTTTTTTGTTTGGACTGTTTTATTTTAGGCCAACAAAAGTTTGGCAGCTTGTTTATTAAATACTAGCTGGTAACCCGGCGTAGCCCAGGTATGTATTTATCCCAATCCTGTACTAGAGGGAGCCCCCTTGTGGAGTACTGCGAAGCCGTTACCATGGCAACTCCACTGTACTGTACAGTAGAAGCCATGTTAAGGCACAACAGGATGCATCTTAACAAAACTTGAATCCAAAATGAACACTATCACTGTCAAAAGTACTGTGGCTTGACACTAGATATAATTCAGTTCTTTTCATTTCAGCGTTCCGGAGTTCCGGAGTTATGCTGGAACACACACATACATGGACATTCGGACACATGGACACCCTGAGGGGTGTTAGGGTTGTCTTACCCCCACAGTATTTGTTTCCAGAGAGTAAGTCATTTATGTACCAAGTTTGGTTGAAATTGCTTGAGGCATTCCAGAGTTATGCTGAAACATATATATACACACAGGCATTTTTAGATAGATAGATGATAGATGATAGATAGATAGATAGATAGATAGATGATAGATAGATAGATAGATAGATGATAGATAGATAGATAGATAGATAGATAGATAGATAGATAGATAGATAGATAGATAGATAGATGATAGATGATATGCTCTTAAATATATTTATGATTCCTTTCCATAATATGATCATTGGACACATAAAGTGTTTTTGTAAACTCATAAAGAAAAATCTAGATCCAGGTTTAAAATTTTTCTGCTGGCTTCATTCAGTCTAAATCTAAGGACCAGCAGACTGCTATCAAATGATAAGAAAACCATTTATTTCAAGGTCTGAATCCATCCACAAGCTCCTTCCTCTCTGAACAAATTCTAATGTTTATTTGTGGAATGACATATCCCATTTGTGTTGTTTGGGAGAGGGAACTATTTAGGTAGATACACAGAAGGATCTAGTCCACATAATTCAAAGGAGGAAATCTGTTTTTGGATTGGATGAGGTTTATTTAAGAGCAAAGATCTTTGGAAATCAAAATTCATAGTTCTCAAATTTACCTATCCTAAATAATTTTGCTTATAGTGTTACAAAAATCAGAGTACAGTCCATTTTTAGATGGATGGATGGATGGATGGATAGATAGATAGATAAAATAGACTAGAGAGACACAGACAGATAGACAATAGAGAGTTTCTTGCACTCTATGAAGCTATATTAAAAAAATTGAAATTAATCCGTACTCTCAAAAAAAATATTACTGAATAAATTCTGAGAAGCTAAAATTCTCAAAAGCCTCGGCCTTGTACACAAATATGTATGCTTAAATAGGGCTATATACAATAGCTATAGTAGGCAGTGTCATATTGATGGCTCACTATGTCAACAATCTGAGGAATAACAGGACTATATGTTTTTCCCTCCTACAACTGTTGGGAAGCCTTATTCCTCCCAACTCACTGCTGGGGTGGTTTGTTTGTTTGTTTTGCTTTGCTTTTTTGTTTCTGGCATAAAAGAGGGCTTGATTAGAATTAATTTAAGGATGAATCTGGAAAGACTAAGAAGTATTCTAGACTTTCCAAGCTCTTGCCTACACCTCAAGGCCCTTGAGAATAGCTACAGAGTGATCTACCTTAATTCACTTCCAATACTTGCCAATATGAGTGATTAAAAAAAATATTAGAGCACTGAATGTTGCCCCTCCTATATCTCTTATAGAGGCCAGCAGAACTTCAGGGCTTGTAAGGTCCTTTGAGGAGAGTTTGGGTCTGCGCTGCTCAGTGGTGGGTTTCAAACTTTTTTAGAACCTATTCTGTGGGTGTGGCCTATTTTGTGGGTGTGGCTTGGCAGTCATGTGACCAGGTGGGTATGGCCAACTTGATATCACTCATGCACACTCAGTCATATGACCACCATCCCAAGCCATGTGGCAAAACATTTTGGGACTCCTATGAAGGGGTGGGGGGAAGAGAGGGGAAAACCTCCAAAAAATTGACAACTGGAGGATTAAGGGCCGAAATTAGGGAGATTAGAGGAGGCAGGACAGAGGAGAATCCAGTAGAAAGCTATCACATGTTGGGGAAAGAACTTTGGGAGATTGGAGGAGGCAAGACAGAGAGGAATCCAGGACAAAGCTATCACACGAACTTTGGGAGATCAGAGGAGGCAGGACAAAGGGGAATCCAGTAGAAAGCTATCACATGCTGGGGAAAGAACTTTGGGAGATCGGAGGAGGCAGGACAGAGGGGAATCCAGGAGAAAACTCCTGAACTTGCTGTTGCTGCCTGGTGGATGGTGCCACTGGATCCCTCCATGCTTCTCCGTTCACCACCTCCACTCTCATACTCCCAAGTCCCAGGTATGGGACTTGACACCGAATTGGGCTAGGATAGTGTGGACGGGTGGGGGGGGGGAGAGCAAGCGATGGAGCGGCTTCTGGACGGGTGGGGGATGAGCAAGCGACTGACAGGGCTGGGGCAGGTGTTCCAGAAGTTATTTCCGGATCCACCAGTCGAACCTCCTGTCACCGGATCAGTAAATTTCACCATCCGGTTCTCCCGAGCTGGTGCGAACCGGCAGAAACTCACCACTGGCGCTGCTGTAGGACCAGAGCTTTAAGCATCAGAAAAGAGAAAAAATGGAGCTTTTCATGTCACAAAATGTTGAACTATCTTTTTAAATGGAGGGAGATACAAAGGAGGAAAATACGTCCAGTCTTCCTACACTTTTGAAAGACTAGTCATGGATCAGAGCAGTGACGGGATGTAGCGAATTGATACATTCACAGCAATGGTGGGATTCAAACATTTTTACTGCCAGTTCTGTGGGCGTGGCTTGGTGGGCATGGCTTGGTGGGCGTGGCAGAGGAAGGTGACTGCAAAATCCCCATTTCTTCCTGATCAGCTGGGACTCGGGAGGCAGAGAATAGATGGGGGTGGGGCCAGTCAGAGGTTGGCATTTAGCGGTTCTCCGTACTGCTCAAAATTTCCCCTACCGGTTCTCCAGAACTGATCAGAACCTGCTGAATACCACCACTGATTCACAGACAATGGCACAATATTTTATCATTTGGATTGGTCCTTAATTTGGTTGGGGGGTTTTCTGTCTCTCCTCCAGACAAACCAGACAGCTTTCGGAAGGGGGAAAATATTTGTCTCCTGCTTGGTGAACTAGTTCTCCAGGGATTCAATTGCAGAGAGGGAGGGGTAATCTTTCCAAAGTCTGGGTTCCTGTTTGCCTGATACGCTGCCTGGGAGCAAGAAATGGCAATTGCTCAGGGAGGGAGGGAGGGAGGGAGAAGGGGTGGAGAGGCAGAGGGAGGGAGAGAGAAAGAGAGATGAAATGAGAAAGTGTGACTGGGGTGAAGGCAGGGTGCCCAACAACAATCAGAAGGGATCTGGTAGGCAGTCATCAATCAATACAAAGTACTAAAGCAGCAGGGAGCCAGGAGTTTATTAGTGCACTCCTCAGCGCTTGTAATAAGTTCACAAGTTGCTTGCAAATTAATTAAGAGCCAAAGGAAAATCAGCAGAGATGATCAACTGCCTTGATTGATTCAGTCCCTAAGCGTTGGTTTTATGCAGCACTACTTCCCTGCACAAAGCCTGATTTATCTCAATTAAAGGAGAGGAGCACCTCTTTGCTGGACGACAGATTTCAGCCCCGTTCCTCTTCAGGAAAAATAATGCTCAAATTGCTAGAATATGGCAGTTCCTTTCCCTACTGCACATTTTCCGTAGAGCAAGCATTGCTGTCAATTTTGTGCTTCGGTCAAGAGTGCTGATCAATACAGCTGACTCCAGGCACCTAAAAAAGGCGGTTTCTCAAACAGGCAGCCCCTTAATAATGCCCAAGCACAATGAAAGAGGGGGGGAGGGAGGGAGGGAGGAAAGGAGGGAGAGAGAGAGAGAGAGAGAGAGAGAGAGAGAAAGAGAAAGAGAAAGAGAGAGAGAGAAGCTGCCAAGAACAATAAATACCTACCACCAGTTGACAAGATCAATAGCTTGTTACACAGGGGCATTTTACAGCCCTTGATGATAGGCTTATGCAAAGTGTGCTTCTCCCTTCTCTCTTAAATAATCAAGTTGGAAATTCCAAAGTAAATTGCAGAGTGATTTGCAATCTATTCAGTATTAGAAATTCCCCAAGATTTCCCACAATGCATGATGATATTTTTTTTCCTTTTGAACATTTGCACACTCTTTTGCGTTTCAGTATATATTTCCAAACTACATATTTCCCTTTTAAAAAAAAAAAATTGAAACATTACTGCAAAATGCATATTTTTATAAAGATTTTTGTACATTTTAGAGTTGATGAGAAACTGCCTAGATTTAGAGCTGTTCAGAATCAAAGGAAACCTGAATAATCTACCTGCCTCCCTGGTCACTTGTCTGCTTTGCTCTCTCTTTCTCTCACTCTGAAGCAAGCTTTTTGCCCTGAAAGGCTCTCAAAGTAACCTTCAGAATAATAAATCCCAGATAAACCCTGCTGTCATGTGGGTGATCTCAGAAATACAACACAGAAAGAACAGATGGTAGAGACAGGGAATAGAAAACAAAGTCAATCCGTTCCCTGTTCTTAATGTTTTAGGACATTTCCAATGGCCAAGCGTGATGGAAATGAGACCATATCGCTCCCCAGGGTAAATGATCCCCTAACTGCTTTTTACAGATGCCACAGACGTCTCTGCAAAAGAGGGAGGGTACCCCCCACTCACACAGCTAATGGCAATTGGGAGTGGAAATAGCAGTTTCTCACACTCTGCTTCATTCGATCTTCCTATCAATCCAGGGTCAGTCCAGTTTATTGGCTGTGGATTTCGCAGACTGGATGAAATCTTACAATTTATCCTACAAAATTATATAAAATTAGTGATCACTTGGTGGTGCTACGAGATTATTTATCTTGCCATCCTTTTTAATGGCAACATCCCTCTTTTCCTTTGTCCAAGCACAAAGAAATCCAAATGCCGACTGGATCACTTTTTACAACATTACAACCTTTAACCTTGTATGCTAAAGCCATCCCTGGTCAACATCACTTCCCTGACCAAACTCAGCCTCTGTATCCTGAAAGTATTGATTGATTGATTGAATATGTGCTTTCTAGCTTTTTTTCAGTTTCTAATGATCACATAGATAGATATCGTGTTTCCCCAAAAATAAGACACAGCCTTATTTTCTTTTGACCCCCCCAAATAAGCATTTGGCCTTATTTTCGGGAGGTCTTGTTATTTTTGAGGCGCAGAAGGCGGTGAGCGTGGTCACCTCATACCTGCTGCTGTATTGCAATATTTTTGGGAAGGGCTTATTTCAGCACATGTGCTCAAAAGCCCGATTGGGCTTATTATCTGGGGAGGTCTTATTTTTAGGGAAACAGGATATTCTCCAAGATGAACTATTCCTAACCTTTTCTTTCAGGACTCTCAATAGCAATAGCACTTGGACTTCTTTTTTCTTTTTTTTAAACAAAGTTTTATTGGTTTTTTTAGGAAATAAAAAAGGAAAGGGGTAATGGAAAGGTTACAAATTTTGGCAGTTGCAGTGTGCGGCAGGTGTCCCCTCCCTCCATACTCATAGTATACATTTACACAAAGTTCAATACAAAATAGCAATATATAGTCAGCATGTAAATTCAGTTAATGATTTCAATCAATTTATATCAAGCAGATTTTCTTACTCATTTTTGTGATCTGAGTTTTCTCGGTATTGCCCCTTCTCCCCCCGCCAGCAGACCTCCGGCCCTTCCCGTGTCCTGTGTGTCTGTTGTGAGATCATCTGGTTTATCTAGGAGTGCTTTATTTTTTTCCATAAAGGCCTGTGCCTCTATGGTTGTATTAATTCTAACTCTTGTGTCCTCCCAGAATATTAACATACCTTCAGGCATCAGCCATCTGAACCACACCCCCTTCTGGTAAAGTTTCTTTGCTAATTGCGAATAGTTTTTCCTTTTCTCCCTCACTTTCTTGGGGATCTGTTTCAGAATGGTTATTTCCCTATCTTGGTATTTCAAAACTTGCCCCCTTTGTGCACTCAGAATTTCATCTCTTGTAGTTTTTCTGAGAAACTTAATGTGTACCTCCCTGGGTACATTGTGTGTTCTAGCATATGCTGAGTTCACTCTATAAACCAGATCTAGTTCCCACCCCATCTGTTGCTTCTCTTTCTGAATGTATTCAGCCAAAATGCTTGTCATAATGTCCCTTATGTCTTCATCATCTATCTCTACCACATTTTGAAATCTAAGATAAAAGGACATTCTCTCAAATTCTATTTTCATCTGTTGGGTCTCAAGTTCTTTGTTCCCCTTCTGCACCCCTTCCATCTCCCCCCTCATCTCAGCCGTCCCCCCCTCCAAAAGATCCAGTCTCTGTGAGTTTTTACTGATCTGGTCCTGGTTCTCTTTAATTTCTTCTTTCATCTCTTTTAATTGTCTTTTTATCTCCTCTTGTCCCTGTAAAATTTGTTGGAACATTTGTTGGAATTCAGTCTCAGTAGTTTTAGGCTGCATCAGAGATGTTATCGTTGATTGTGTACTGGGACTGGATGTTGTAGATGTCGGGGCAGAGGCAGCAAAGCCAGGCTTCCCAGGAGGTGGTTTTTTACGTGACATCATATATGCAATAAAGAGTTCAGTCAATGCAGAGAGTGATCAGTCAGAGAGGTAGAACCGCCAAGAGAGTTCAGGAGACTAAAGGTCCAGGCAGAAGGAGGTTTTTCTGGTCACACTGGCAGTAGAGTAAAATTTTTCACTCCAGGGAATCCAAGAAGTCACGATCAACAAGAGATTTATCTGAGTAGCACGGAGACAAAGACCGGAAGCCTGAAGTTTTATAGGTGGAGTCAGTTTTCACTGTTTATAAAGACAACGGAAGTGTGCCATCTTGCCCTGCCAGCTTCGGGTTTAGGAGGCATAACAAAAGTTTCAAAGTTTCCAAAGTTTCCAGATCATCGTTCCATTGTAAGGTTAAATCCGAAATTCGCCTTTGCTATGAGCGTGGCGTCATTAGTTGGCTCTCTCCCTGCCTCCTCCCGTAGGGCTGAGAGTGAAAATAGTTTACAGCCGCCTGTCCGAGGAGGGGGACTCCCCCTCCCCCTCCCTCCAGCCGCGCTTCTCAAAACCAAGTCGAAGGAAAGTTTTAAGTAGCTGGCAATTTCTTTCAAGCAAGCAAAGGGAATGGAGAGAAGTTTCCGCCTCACCGCACCGCAGCCGCGTCCTTCTGATCACTCATTCTTCCAGCTGCCTCGCTGCGAAGACGCCGGAGCGCCTCCCCATCATGCTTCCCGATGCCTAGGGCGATGCGCCCCCCCGGCCGCTGCTGACTCAGGGGATCCCCCGCGGTGCTGCCCCTTCAGCAGGAGCCTCTACGGGGCGTCCTGTGCCCCCCAAGGAGTGAGGGGCCCACCGGGAAAGCGCGGGGTGAGCAGAGCCTGCCCGTCGCGGTCAGCAGCCGGAACCGGAAGGAGGAGGAGGAAGAGGAGACTTCTATACCACTTCACAGTGCTTTACATCCCTCTCTAAGCGGTTTACAGAGTTAGCATATTGCCCCCAACAATCTGGGTCCTCATTTTACTGACCTCGGAGGATGGAAGGCTGAGGCAATCTTGAGGCTGGTGAGATTCGAATTGCCAAATTGCAGGCACCCAGCAGGCAGTAGAAGTAGCCTGCAGTACTGCATTCTAACCACTGGGCCACCACGGCTCAATGATGCATTAATCACTCCGGTAATTGAGTTCATTGACCTTGTTGCTGGTTGTCCCCTTCTTGTCTTTCCTTCTACCTTTCCCAGCATTACACTCTTCTCCAGAGAGCTAGATCTTTGCATAATGGATCAAAAAGAGCCTGGTCATTTGTGCCTCAAGTGAGAACTGTGGGTGGACTTATTCAATGATCCATCAGTTTGTTTTTTGACTGTCTACAATGTTCTTGTGAGTCTTCTTCCAACATCAACGATCAAAAGTATCAATACTCTTCCTCTCCTGCATGTTTAAAGTCTAACTTCCACTTCCATAGAGCGTCGTAGGGAACATCATAGCCTGCATGTTTCTGATCTTTGCAAATGTTAGATACATCATGGCATTTCAATATCACTTCCAAGGCTGTTTTACCAAAATGCTAGGCTGTGGGGTGCTTGTTTAATCACAGCTTGTTCCTTTATTGTTGATAGTTGAACCTAAATGGGCAGAAGCTATCTGCCACTTCAATATTTTCATCATCAGTTTTAAAGGCTGATTGCTCTACCTGTTGTCATCAATTTGAGCTTTTTT
Source organism: Natrix helvetica (assembly GCF_964273705.1). Taxonomy (NCBI): domain Eukaryota; kingdom Metazoa; phylum Chordata; class Lepidosauria; order Squamata; family Natricidae; genus Natrix; species Natrix helvetica. The sequence goes on from NC_138552.1 coordinate 148,989,289, forward strand.
ATATTTCACGTTAGCCCCAATTTTTTTTTTTTTTTTTTGCTGTGACTTTTAATTCTAGGGCTTGCATTTTCAGCTATCAGGGTAGCATCTTCAACATCGTGCGGATGTTATTGATGTTTCTTCTTCTACGCTTATTTCTTTCAAGCCAGCTTCCCGTAATATATATTCCACATGTAAGCTGAATAAATAAGGGAAGAGTAGGCAGCCTTATCACATTCCTTTGTCAAGGAATGGAGCCAGTCTGTTTTCCCTTGTTCTAGCTTCGGGCTTCCTGACCCGAATATAAATTTCTCATGAGGACAAAGAGATGTTCTGAGAGTCTTAATTTTCTGAACACATTTCACAGCTTGACATGATTGACACAATCCAAGGCTTTTTCTATAATCGATGAAGCACGCACTGACTTCTTTTTGGTATTTATTCTTTCACTTTTTCAATTATCCAGTGTGCACTGGCAATAATGTCTTGTGTTCTTCAGTATGTTCTAAAGCGAACTTGAATATCTGGCATCTCTCTGTCCTTGTGGGTTTCTAGTATGCATTGGATGATCCTAAGCATTATTTTGCTACTATGTGAAACTAAATATATTGTATGATAGTTTGCACACTCTGTAAAGTCTCTTTTTTTTTGGTCTTGGAATATAGGTTGGCTTCTTATTTATTTTCTTTATTTATTCATCACTTTTCTATACTGCCCATGCCACCTAAGTGACTCTGGGCAGTTTACAATAAAAAATATGTCATAATATAAAGCATAAATAAGAACATGATTAAAAGCAGAATTTAAAATGTTAAATATTAAAAGTTAAGAAGTTTGTCAGGGTTCCAAGTAACACCTCCAACGAAAGAAGACTCCAGGGCTTGAGATTCCTCAAAGTTTCATTTTATTAGAGATGTCATATTGGCACATCTGGGAAAACCCGAATCTGAAAGCTTCCATGTTTTCCCCACCCAAACGAAAGTTCAAGTCCCTGCCCAGCACCCATATCAGTGGTGGGTTCCTACCAGTTCGGACCGATTCAGCCGGGTTAGGTAGTAACTCGGCTGGACACGTGCCTGAACTGGTTCTATCGGCGGTGGTGCAGGTGCTACTATCTTGTTTTTTGCTTCTGCGTATGCACAGAAGCAATGTTTTACTTCTGCGCATGTGTGCATAGCACACAAAGCACGTGCACTCCCAAAGCACATCCCTGAGCGAACCAGCAGTAAAAGAAGCCGGAACCCATCCCTGACCCACATGTCCATCACATGGCCAAATCAGGCACTGTCCCAACTGGAGATGCATCCCAGTCATACCCCTCCAAGATGCCCTTGACTCTCTGAAAAAGGAATGTTATTATGACTATATATCTCCCATACTCCATATAATTCCCCTCTCCCATTTTCCCACAGTAGAAAATTTGGCAGGCCTGAAGGCCCAGTGCAAAAGATGGCTTCCAGACCTGACAGAGTTAAGGTGGAGAGAACGTTCTCACAACATCAACTATCCTCAAGACTGCATATCACTCTTTCACCCACATGTCAATTGGCAAAATCAGCTCTTAACCCTTTTTTCTGAAAGCCAGAAGAGTGGGGCCTTACCTCAATTTTGGGATAAGGTATTCCAAAGAGTGGGGGCAATGGCAGGGAAGGCACTATTCCTGGATCCAGTCAGAATTATTTAATTAATGGGATCCACAACATATCCTCCCTGCCTAATCTGGTAGGAGGGGATGATATAATTGGGTTGAGATCAGTGGTGGGTTTCAAAAATTTTTAGAACCTCTTCTGTAGGTGTGGCCTGCTTTGTGGGAGTGGCTTGCCAGCCATGTGACTGGGTGGGAGTGGCTTGCCAGCCATGTGACTGGGTGGGCATGGCCAACTTGTAAAATGTGGTGAAACTCACTTAACAACGCTCTTGCTTAGCAACCAAAATGTTGGCTCAGAAACTCTGGCATTTGAAGCATGCAAGTCCTAAAGCTGTCAAGTTACAAGACCCTTGCACCCCTAACCCTTTAGGGAAAAAAACCCCAGGGGTGTTCAAACTTGACAGATTTAAGACTTCAACTCCCAGAATTCCTCCTCTCGCTCTTCATCTTGATGATGTGTGGACGGGCGGGGGGAGGGAGGGAGCTGGAACCGGTTCAAAATGGCACTGTAGATTTGTGGAACCTCTTCTATAGAAGAGGTTAGAACTGGCAGGACCCCACCCCTGGTTGAGATGATTCCTCAGGTAACCTGGTCCCATGCCACGAGGAGTTTTAAAAGTGATAGCCAACACCTTGAATTGGACCTGAATGCAAACTGGCATCAAATATATGTGCTAATATAGGGGCACCCAAGATTGTTCACACTGCGTTAATTGCAACTTCCAAATACTCTTCAAGGGTAGCCCCATGTAGAGCACATTGCAATAGTACATACCAGATGTGGTATTCAGCAGGTGCTAACTAGTTCCGGAGAACCGGTAGGGGAAATTTTGAGTAGTTCAGAGAACCACTCCTCCCAAGCCCCATCTATTCACTGCCTCCCAAGCCCCAGCTGATCAGGAGGAAATGGGGATTTTGCAGTTTCCTTCCCCTGCCACACCCACCAAGCCTGCCCACCAAGCCACAGCACAACCACCAAGCCACACCCACAGAACCGGTAGTAAAAAAAATTGAATCCCACCACTGGTCCATATAGGAGATGACCTGGATATATGACTGAAATAAGGACTTATTGGTCCCAGAAAGGGCAAACTGGCATACAAGACAAAGTTGAGCAAAGGCTCTCCTAACCATGACTGCTAGTTGTGAGTCCAGGAGGACCTCAAGAATATGCATGGGGTCCAACTGGGGCAATGCAGCCCCATCCAGGACCTCTCAGCTACAGAGGAGCCTCTTGCCCATATCCACTTCATCTCCCAGGGTTTACTTGAACCCTGTTCTTCCATATCCAGACCCTCATAGGTTCCAAATACTGCAAAAGGGCATCCACAGTATCACTTATTTCACCTGGGATCGAGATATACACCTGAATATAATCTGATATTATCTCACCCCATGGCAATGGATGATCTCTCTCACTGGCTTCATGTAAATATTAAAAAGGAGAGAGCACCGAGCCCTGTAGCATCCTGTAGGTCAGGGACGATGGGTTCCCCCCTTGCTCTGATGAGAAAACTATGTCCAATGTGTGGCTGCTATTCTGAGATCAGCCATGAAATTACCTAGGCCAGGGATGTCAAACTCAAAGCACACAGGCCGGATCCAGCTTGCGGGGTGCTTAGATCTGGCTCGTGGGGCCGCCCTGGAAACAGCGAAGGACCAGCCCGTGGTGCCTCTGCCAGCGAAAACAGAGCTTGGGAGGACCACATCCATTGTCACTGGCAGAGCAATGCAGGTGTCCCCGAAATTGGATAGCCATTTGTCTGAAACGGTATAGGGTTTCCTGCCTAGGCAGGGGGTTGGACTAAAAGACCTCCAAGGTCCCTTCCAACTCTGCTATTGTATTGTATTGTATTGTATTGTATTGTATTGTATTGTATTGTATTGTATTGTATTGTATTGTATTGTATTGAAACAAGTGATGTTGAGCTGGCCACACACATACCCTGGCCACACACCCCCCAAGGTCAAACACAAGCCTGAAGCGGCCCTCAATGAAATCGAGTTTGACACCCCTGACCTAGGCCAACACAGGCTCCCAAATGATAACTGCTACCCCACAACACCTTTCCTGCCCTGGAGTATCGGCCCATCTCAATGTATTGATGTCTAAATTGTTTATTTGTAGTAGCTTCAGTCCATCTTTTACTGTATGGACCTTTCCGGCATTCATGCTTCTTTCATTCTGTCTCTGCAGCTTCAGGTTTTCTTTTCCTGACTGGCAATACCAGTAACCCGATGTCTCAAAGGCTTTAATCTAGACCCATCATAAACACCATTAGTACTTTGAAAGATCCTCAGCTCTTCGTCCAGAGCATGTTGAATGCCATCCAACCTTTGGGGTTCATTATCCTGTACTATATTGTCAATCATTTCATATTTTCTCTCTATGGGGTTTTCTTGGTAAAAATACAAGAGTGCTTCACCATGGCCTTCTCCTGTGCAGTATGAATGGATGCCTTTGCTATTGTCACTAAAGTGTTACCTGTTTCCAGTGTCTTCCTACCGTATATCACTGATGCCCAAAATACCAGGACATTTGTTTTAACTGGGCAGCTGGCATGACCTTCATGCCTTGGTGAGTTTATACTCTCATATGCCTCCCCTCCAACACCCTGATGAGGCTACAGAATAGAACTTGGAAGGAGGGAAGAGGATTCTGGAAGTATTCGTGATGATTATAATGTGCAGGTGGTGGCAAGAATTAAGTGAAGTGAATGTCTTGGGATTCTATACCATACAGGTAAAGGTTCCTCGCACATATGTGATAGTCGTTCTGACTCTAGGGGGTGGTGCTCATCTCCATTTCAAAGCCGAGGAGCCAGCGCTGTCCGAAGACGTCTCCGTGGTCATTTGGCCAAAGGCACATGGAACGCTGTTACCTTCTCACCAAAGGTGGTTCCTATTTTTCTGTCGGTTCATCCTGGATTGGGCAAACAGGTAGTGGCAGCAGTAGGAGGCCAAACTGGACGCTTCTGCGCATGCACAGAAGCATTGTGTGTGCACACATGAGCAAAACAGTAGTAAAATAAATTGAAACTCACCACTGATTCTCCCTCACCACACTTTAAGGGGACACTAGCATGGGGAAGACTGTTTTATAAAACCATGACTCTTTTTCCTCACACTGATTCAGAATAAAATGAATTAGTTCTACCATTCAAAAGAACCAAACAAAAAATTCTTAAAAAACAAAATCAAAATCGAGCAATAGTGGGACTGTCTGTACCTAGGCAGTAAATTAATCAAACTCATACACACAAAATATATTAAAAAGCCCTTCCCCCAACTACTCCACTTCCAACATCTGTCATCCAGCTGCACAGGCATTCTAATTTATGGCACGGAAGACTTTCAAGGGGCGCATTCTTATCTTGTATTTTGTTGAATATATATATTTTCGTAGATTTTCGTGGTTGTAAGTATGCTGGTCTTGTTGTATTCGGGTCTTTTCCCGTGTAAGATTGAGATTGTCTTGGCAACATTTCGGTGAGGTTCCACTTGCCATCTTCAGGCTGGTGTTCTCAGCTTCGTGCTTGTGCGAGTAAAGTGTGGTCGGACCAATCTACAAACATCAACTCCATCTACCAATCAGGATGCAACTACACAGCCAATCAACCTACTTATACAACAAAGCCAGCACTCCACACACACACACACCAAGATTTATAGAAAGACGGCAGCTCCGACCACGCTTTACTCGCACAAGCACGAAGCTGAAAATACCAGCCTGAAGATGGCGAGTGGGACCTCGCCAAAACATTGCTCAATCTTACATGGGAAAAGATCCGAATACAACAAGACCAGCACACACACACACACACACACACACCAAGTCTCAATAATGTACATTATACTGGAGTTCTTGAGGTGTGAATGATGGTGCTTTACAGTTTTTATGTGGCCCAAGAAAGGAATGGGAATGGAACTATTGCATGTGAGATAGGCTATTATCTTGAGAGACTGATGCTCTTTTAGGCTAAGTGTCTTTACCCTAAAAGTGTCCTTATGCTTGTGTTTCTCCTCCCTCCCTCTACTTCATCTGCATCCCTAGCCTAAGCAATGGGGCATTAAAGATGTTGCTGAAATACAAGTCCCAGCATCCTTCACCATTAGCCATCCTAACTGGAACTACTGAGACTAAAATTCAGCAACATCTGGAGAGTGGAAGTGTTGTTGCTCTTCCTGTACTCATTGGCTCTGTCTAGATTCAAGGAAACCATGGGCAGTGAGCCCTGGGAGAACCCTAACCAACTGCCTGCTGCTTCCCCTCTCCTGCTTGGTCTCATAATAATTTAACTTTTCTGCCACAGCTTCAAATGTCTTGCCTGCCACAATGAATGTTTTGTGTGCATTTTAAAAAATATTTTCCTACAGAACCATTAACTGATTTAATCAGATGCTATATGGGGGTGGGGTGGGAACAGTGGCAAACAGCCAATGGCATGGTAAGAAGCTGGACTACTCTCTGCTCCAATGTCTTCACTGGCCACATAACTACAAAGAATAAGATTGAATGGTATGATTTCCTTTTCCTTTTAAATGGTCTGGGGATGTCTTTCAGCTGTCAGTATCCCAGTCTGTCATTGACACTAATCTATAGCTATCATTTGATTTATGGCTACAGGCCAAGGCTCCATGATCAGATCCCAAATGTACCAAGGTTTGTGCATTTATAAAAGGTAATAAAAGGCACTTGATGTCTCTGAAACTCTTTTCTCAAATTACTTAGAGAAATGAAGAATATGAAAACAATATGGAAGGGCACTTAGTAATGTGCCAAAACCTGATCTCGTCACTTAAGAGTTTGTCAGCCTCCTTTCACACAAAGTGAGTACATTTCCATAGTGCATCAAAAATTATCCGCAGTAGAAATGGTAGAAAACTTGACCGTACAGGCTGTGTGCTGAAATCCTCATATTTCAAAGCTTTCATGGGGAACAGGTTGTACTCAGATGATTTCATGGGTAGGGTCAAAACCCCAACTTCATCCAGCTTCATCCAGTCTTCACCTTTCCCAAAAGGAAAGACAGGGCAAGTAAAATGCAAAAGAATTAGTGCTGTAGACCAGGGGTGGGGAATCATGGCTCTTTTATGATTTGTGGACTTCAACTCCCAGAATTCCTGAACCAGCATGGCTAACTCGGGAATTCTGGGAGTTGAAGTCCACAACTCATAAAGGGGCTATGGTTCCCCACTCTTTGCTTTAGGCAGTCCCAAGATGCATAACTTATAAGTGTTACCTGCTCCAAAACCTATTTTGCACAGTCCTCCCCTTTTCTGAAAAGGCAAACAAGGTTAAGCTCTGTTTCAAGGCAGGCTGGCGTCAGACTGACTAGGCCGGACTTGCACAATATTTCTCAGTTGCAATATACCAAATAGACCTAAAATCATATTTGGAAATAAAGTACCATAAATAAGGCCAGAATTTGGGGTTTGGGCAGTGTCTATTCTGGTTTTCCTGCAATAGGGATATCTAGTGATATTTACTGGTACTCCTCAGCTTACAACTGTTTGCTTACTGATGGTTGGAAATTATAATGGCCTTGGAAAAATTATGCATGATCTGTCCTTATACTTACAACTGTCGCACCACCCTTATGGTTATGTTATTGTAATTTGGGTGCTTGGCAACTAATTCACATTTATGACTGGTCGCAGTACACTGTGGTCACATTATTGCAATTTGTGGCCCCCTTAACCAGTTTTGAACAAGCAACATCAGCTGAGGAAGATAGATTTGCTTAATAGCTATGTGATTTGCTTAACAACCACATGATTTGCTTAATGAATGTGATAAAAATGATTGTAAAATCAGGTCCGGTCATGTGATGACTTGTTTAATGACCACAATGACTGCTTAATGATGGAAATTCTGAATTGTGGTAATAAGTCCAGGACTACATGTAGCTATTTAGAGAGCCATAATAGTAATTGCTACCTTTATTATCCTAGATTGCCATGGATCACTTCTGATTCCTGACACCCATATTTCTATGTTTAATTCGCAAAAGAATGTGTGCATTTTTAAAAAACAAATTGTTGGAGGTTCAGTGAGTACCAAGTGCCCCCTGATTATACCAATCTTATAATAAAAATGCCAACTTTTATCTGTACATACAGTGTTGTAGCCTTAGCCTAACTCTGAATTCAGGAGAATAACCTCTAGGGTGAAAAACTGAAAATTATCCTCAATCATTAAATGAAGTTATGGACTCTGAAGATAAATACCACTGCACTTTTACAGCTGTAGAGTTTCTCAGTAGAAAAGCCAAAATCAGGCTTGGTCTTAGCCATGGCAACTCTTAACTAAAAATTACGAACAAAAGAGAAACCTTGGTCCTTTCTAGACCCGTATTCTGTGTGACAAACCAAGAGCATCTAAGAAGCTCACAAGTTGGACATAGGGATAATCACCCCTGATCTTTATTGCTCATTACTGCATAGTTCCTTTGATTTAAAAGATAGGTAGCCATCAAGACTAGTAGCTATCATCAGTTCTGCCCTTCAAGATTTTACCCAGTCTTAATGTGATTAAGAAGGTTATATCCATAACCCTGACATAAATTGTTTCAACTCCTACCCTCAAAATGATGCTATAGAGCACCGCACACCAGGACAACTAGGCGCAAGGACAGTTTTTCCCCCAAACGCATCACTCTGCTAAACAAATAATTCCCTCAACACTGTCAAACCATTCACTAAGTCTGCATTACTATTAATGTTCTCATCATTCCTATCACCCATCTCCTCCCACTTATGACTTTATGAGTATAACCATATTGCTTGTATCCTTACGATTTATACTGATTGTTTCCTATCCTGATTGCTTATTTGTACCCTATGACTATCATTAAGCTTGTATCTTATGATTCATGACAAATGTATCTTATCTTTTATGTACACTGAGAGCATATGCACCAAAGACAAATTCCTTGTGTGTCCAATCAGACTTGGCCAATAAAGAATTCTATTCTATTCTATTCGACTGAATTGAGACCCATTATTATATTTAGTAACAATACCAAATCCCACAATTTAATGACACTTTTAATCAGTCCAAAATCTCTTTTCAATGAATGGCAAATAGTATGCACTATGAAGAACATCCTGTTTTCTAATTGGCTGACAACTAATTAATTGTGAGCTTAGCATAGGGCAATTCTCATTCTGAAATCTTTATTTATTATTTTTCACAAGACCTTTCCAGTGAAATAATAACCCTTTAGTTATTGTATCTGCAGCCTTATATATGCAAAGCACATACATGTTATCTCTTTTCTTTGGCTCCAAAATCTGAGTCATTCTCTCCAAACTAGTTATTAATGAACTGCTAGAAAAAGCAGTGGTGTTATTGTCTTCTTCAAAGAACTCAAGAAAAGCCTGAATGAGTATCTACAGAGAAAGATTGGTATGGAGGATCTGTTGCCAAGAGTTTCAACTTCATCATCTTTTGGAGTTCTTCCAGCTATTTCCATGAGTAAGCTTATCCTCATTCACTTCCTTACTCCACCACTATCTCAGCCTCAGCATGCTTTGAAACTTGATTCCCATCCCAAAATACTCTGGCAAAGCTGTCATTCCTAACCTTTCAGGCATGGCATTCAGATATCCTGTGATCACCTACCATTACAAGGATTTGGTAACTTAAATCAAATGAGGCCTAAAACTTCCTAAATGTGGATGTAAATGTTGCTTTTCTAAGTAAAGGTACCAAATTTAATCTTCGGAATTACTTTATTCACTCACTGCAAAAAACAAAAACAAAAACACAAGGGTATATTATTATGTGGGTGAAGGTATCTTGCTACTTTTATCCTTGTTCGAAGGGTGGGGGCAGGAGGAAGCCAAGGTAAACATATACTAAAACATTGAGACAACCACTGAAGGAGATCATTTGGTTTTTTTTAAAAAAAAATCTAACAATACAAGCATATATATAGTCTCAAAAGAAGAAATTGGAATTCAGATCTGGATTTGGGTAACTATCAGGGAACTATGAGGCTTATTGATGTCGCCAACTTTTACAGGAAGAAAAAAACCTGTTCAGATGGCCTCTCCCAGGGAGCTGTTGAATTTGTCTGATTTGATTGGTCCCAAGCAGCCTTTTGCTGTTCATCATCAGCTCCAATTTCAAGGTGCACTGGAAAATTAAACAACAGAAGGGCAGACTGGAGAGACATTGGTGAATTAGAAGGAAGGCAATCAAACATGGGTATGGGCCCAAACTGATGCCAACAGCATGGTAGACAGGAAGGGAAAGTCTCATTACTACTCAGCTCTTCTTTCATCTGTCGAAAACTGTCCATCAACTATATTTAAAGTAACCCAGACATTTTTTGCTAAAAGATGGGTTGGAAGAATTTCCCTCAGGTCATTGTGATATTTTGGGAAATATTTTGTGGATGAACTCTTATATTTTTCAGAACTGGATGGTGGCAAAGTAATTCCAATGAGTTGACATTACAATATTATTTGGGTGTCAGTCCTGCAGCCATCTTTTCTTTTGGATCTTTGGCCTGCCACACTTTCTATTATTCTAGTATGCATTTTCTATTGTGGGAAAATGAGAGGGGGGATTGTACGGAGCTAGATGCTATGTAGCCATAACAAAATTCTTTCTAGAAAGCCAAGGTCATCCTTTGTCTTTGCACCTCTGCACCTGACTGGAACTGGATGGGTGGAACTGCGAGCATGGCAGTGGAAGATTGGACCATGTGATGGACTTGTGGGTCAGGGGGCAAGATCTTGAACTTTCAACTGGATGGGAAAAACCGGGAAGCTTTCAGATTTGGGTTTTTCCAGATGTGCCAAAATGGCTCTTTTAATAAATTGGAACTTTGAGCAATACTTTGCCTTGGACTCTGATTTACTTTTGGATTATATTTGGAACCTTGACATTGGGTTTCAATTGAGGCTTGGATCTTGTTGCAGTGAAGTCCGCAATGAGGTTTGCTATATCACCTGTGGGCTGGATCATTTCCTCCTCCTGGCTCATTTATGCAGACAGACAAGACAGGATGCGCTAGATCCCAAAAAAATGCTGAACATTCTTTGAGAGTTGATAGACAACAATTCCATCTTTAGCTCTGGATGGAGTTATACTGCTCCAGAAAGAGCTAGTCTGACATTTGGGAACTCTTGATTGCAAAAGATGCAAAACTCTCCAGCAAAAGATGGAGGCCAAACTAGGAGAGGCTGTGTCCAGCTTTGACTGGGACATCAGCTGTAAGCATTTTGGGAATTGGATGTGCTAAGAAGCCCTTTACATCTTTGCCATCACTTTTTTGCGCTACTAAGATTTGCGCTAAATGAGGCCCACACAGCTGGGACAAAATGCAACTGCCCACTAGGTAATTAATGACAGCCTCTATAGCCACAATTATATTTTTGTTGGAGAAATTATTATTAGCTACTAATTTGTTTCTAGATGCAATTAAAAATTCTAATTATTATCTATGAAATCCTCTATGGCTCAAGTCATGATACCTTCAAGACTTTTTAATCTATAGAGTCAGCTCATCCAGTGCAAACCCAAGAGGCCATGTTGTGCATTCCCATTGAAATGATCATGGATAATTAGAAATGAGCCTTGTCTGTGATAGCCTAATAATATAGCCCCGTAATGGTGAACCTATGGCACGAGCCATTTGTTAGCGCACACAAGGCTTTGCCCTGTCAGCTCCAGCATGCGCATGCTGACTTCAGCCTTCATTTTCTGCCATTTTTTGCCATCTGGAGGCTTCCCTGAAGCCTCCGGAGGGCAAAAAACTACCCAATGCGCAAACCGGAAGTTCAGGAATGGACTTCCGGTTTGTGCGTTGAGCCATTTTTTGCTCTCTGGATGCTTCAGGAAGCCTCTGAGAGCCCTCCAGGGTGGCGGGGGAAGCCGTTTTTGCCCTCGCCAGGCTCCTAGAAAGCCTCTGGAGCCCGGGGAGGGCAAAAACCAGTCCATCGCATGTAAAATGCGGGGGGGGAGGGTGCGGTCATGTGCGCATGCACAGGGGAGTTATGCGTGCATGTGCGTGGGGTTGCACACATAGAATTATGGGTGTGGGCACGCCCGTGCACAACCTCCCTGCGCTCCCCCTGCTTTTGTCACATGATGGAAAAAAAGGTTAGCCATCACTGATATAGCCTAATATCTCAGATATTCTGCCCTTGAAGTTAGGATTCTGCCTGTGTGTTGACATTCAAGAGGATAGTTGAAATGCTGTCCTCCTACAGGGAATGAATGATATCATTTTCTCAGAGCTACGTGCATGGTTAAAGGTTTGTAATGATGAAGACTGAGTTTTGATTATTGATATGTGGTTTGGTCATCAGTGGCTCTTATTGTGGTTCAGTTGTTTTATTGCATCCGTTGCAAACTGCTTACAGCCTTTGAAGAGGCATATACACATTGCAGGAATAAATAACAATAATAACACATTTTGCCGACTGTAGGACATCACTGCAATTACATGCTTTAAAATACTTGCACTCTGGGAGTCACTCATCAGTTGTAACAAATGCAGTAGATCTAACGTATATTGCAGGGTTGGCAGTTTGCATGGAAATTAGCACCTGAAGGAAAATCAAAATGTATACATTCAGTGCCAATAATTAGCTACTTGGGGTTTTCAAAGAAGAAATTATGATCAACAAATATTTTAATGCAGCTCCTGAAAGTTGTTTTTAGTAGAATTTGTTTTGTTCCGCTTTCAAAATAGGGCTATGACATTGGAAGAACCTTTCCTTCCCAATCCATATCATTCTGCATGATAATGGCTCATTTCTATGTATCTCTGTGATTCTACCCAGGAGAGGAGCCAGAGTTAAGTAGGAAATGTCAGACTAAAAGTGAGGGAGACCCAACACGAGGTTTGCTCTCTGTCATGGAAAACCACCATCTGACTTTCAGCCAGGGAGTATCTCTCAGCTTGGCCATTTGACAGGATGGTTGTTGGAAGGATAAGGTGAAGTCCCTATTGCCACCTTCGGGAAGTGCGGGGAGCTGAATGTCAACTTGTAAAGCATTTCCATGTCTGTTATCAAGTTGACATTGGAGGAAAGAGGGGAGAGAATTCCTTGCATACCTTCGGCTAGAGTCAGATCTCAGATTATTACAGCAGGCTTGTTAGGCACGAAATGTTACAACCTGCTGCAGCACCTCATTGGCGAATGTGATTTATGACACAGACTGAGGGGAGGGGAGAAACAGGTGTAAAATTCAACCATAATTAAACTGAGGTTAGATCTGACTCCACGTGGGTATTGCCGAGATGTTGTTCCTAATAAATGACTGGATTTCTTTTGAAATTTGGCTCGAGGCTCGTAAGTTAATTAGGGCATCTTTTGGAAACCTGACACCTATGCAGACAGTCCTCAGATCACAAAGGAAAAATAATCAACGTTGTTGTTGTTGTTACTGTTATTTGAATGCCACCCAACTTCTGTTGACTTTGGGTGATTCACAAGAAACTCGTGAAAAAAAGTATCTTGCAAACATTGCTAGCTAGGTCTTTACAGGTAGTTTTCGATTTACAACAGTTCGTTTAGTGACCATCCAAAGTTACAATGGCACTGAAAAAAGTGATTTATGACCATTTTTCACACTTACAACCATTGCAGCATCCCTATGGTCACGTGATCAAAATTCGGATGCTTGGCAACTGGTTCATGTCTATGATGGTTGCAGTGTCCTGGGGTCGTGTGCTCAACTTTTGCGGCTTTCTGACAAGCAAAGTCAGTGAGGAAGCTAGATTAACTTAATAACCATCTTACTAACTTAACTGCAGTGATTCATTTAACAACCGTGGCAAGAAAGGTAATAAAATGGGCCAAAATTCACTTAACAAATGTCTCACTTAGCAACAGAAATGTTGGGCTCAACTGTGGTCATAAGTTGAAGACAATTCCTCAGTCGATGTTTTCAGGGAGAAAAAAACTATTAAGAAAATTAACACTTCTAATTCTATTTTGAAAAGTTAGCTACCCAGAGTCACGTACAACAGATGGGCAGCTGTATAAATGTAATAAATAATATAAAACATAACAAACATAATTTAAATCTAACAAATAAACACAACGTGACACTAGGCATAGAATTGAGTGACACTAATCATAATCCTCAGACATGCAAACAAGTATGCTTTGGAAAACAATTAACAGAACATCCAATGCCAAAGGGTTGACAAATAAGTTTTCCAGTTGTGTGACAGTGATTGATGGAGCTCTATTTGTAACCATAATGATTATGGGTGTTAGACATTTTGGCACTATGGTTGAGCCATTTTGCTTTAACATAAGTTCAGTGAATAAAGCTCTGGAGTTACAATGGCTATGAGAGAGTCAATCTATCGGGGAAGGCAGAAGTAACTTTTTCTAAGACCTGGGCCCAGAAGAGCCCAAGAATAGCCAAAAAGTTTTATGTTTTGATGAATTTAGTGAGCATTGCATTAAACTGCGAAGGAGACACAAGTAATCCTCAACTTACGACCACAATTGAGCCCAAAGTTTCTGTTGCTAAGCGAGTCAATTATTAAGTAAAATTTGCTCCATTTTACCACCTTTCTTGCCATAATTGTTAAGTAAATAATTGCAACTGTTAAGTCAGTAACACGGTTATTAAGTGAATCTGGCTTCCTCATTGATTTTGATTGTCACAAGGTTGGTTGCAAAAGACGATCACATGACCCTGGGAAACTGCAACCGTCACGAATATGAGTCAGTTGCCCAGTGTCTGAATTTTAATCACCTGATCTTGGCAATGCTGCAATGGTCATAAGTGTGAAAAATGATAATCAGTCACTTTTTTCAAGATTGTCGCAACTGAACTGTTGTAAGCTGAGGACTACTTGTATTTATAAAAAATCAAGGTGGAACCAATGAGTCAGCACTTAATGTATAGTGTTTATTCAAGTCAGCTAATTTGGATTTGACTCAATAGACTCCTTAAAGGTTTTAGTGAGACTGGATCCCACATCTCGAACCAAATCAATATTTCTGCTTTTGGATTTGTAGGAGATGAATGACTATTAAGAATAAATATGAGCATTAATCTGATTTACAGAACCCACCTTTAAAAAAAAGAGAGAATTCTCCTGTAGTGTAATAGATCAAGTACAAAAAAATTAAGGACCAAAGCAAATGAAAACCAGAGTGTTGAAGTCTCAAAACCTATTGCTTATTCGCTCTCAGTTCCCCTCCATACCTGTTGAATCTGTGACTTTGGCCACAATATGGAAATGGTTTGCTGGGGGTTTCTTTAGGGCATTTTGCTTTGGATTTCGCCCTGGGAGTTGCTAGCAGACTCCCATCCAAGTACTAAGCAGGTCCAAATTGACTTAGCTTTTTTTGAGATCAGCCAAGGTCATCTACGTATCTGCCACCATCTGCTGTGATTTAGAGACCAAAGCTCGGCTAAATTAAGACTGCAGAATGATTTAGCATTAATGCTATTCGTTTAGCTTCTTAAAACTTGCCTAAATCTGCTCCCATTTTCACTTAAGGCTAACAAGAATCTTACACAGGTAATAAACACTCGAGTTTCCCTTTTCCCCCCACTCTTTTCAGTTGCTTCTGGTTTTTAGGTTTACTTTTTGATTCCATCTTGTTTAAGCTTATGCCTCAAAAAATAAAACCTTTTAAAAAGCTTATTTCCTAATGTTCTTCAAACATTAGAAGTGGGGGAAAGGATCTTGCGAACATATTTTCAGACATACTGTATGTCAATTCAACTGATATTTTTGGAAGAAAATTAACAAGTAGTTCATAGACATCCAAAAGCATCACATATCCAGCTGATGACATAATATTACTGTATTGCAGTACTAAGCTAAAACTGAGGCATGTGATTTAGCTCTTAAATGTTCCATTTAAAAAAACCCTTCCTAATATTGGAAGTTATCATTGGACAAAAATCACTTGAAAGAAAGAAACAAAATGTAAGCATTGTTTCCTGCTAATGTCTTTTTGATTTCACTGTCACTGCTATAAAATAAGCCTGATCTGCTAACATTGAAAGATGCCAAAAGATGTACACTATATTGGCAAAGGTATTCGCTCACAACTGAGTCTGATTATTTGGATGGGTGAGCGAATACTTTTGGCAATATAGTGTATACTGAGGTGGAAATATTGTACAGAGGGAAAGTGCAAAAAAAAATGTTTTTGTCTTTAAAAAAACCTATTTAATAAAAATATTTTTTTAAAAAAGAAAGAAAGACAGATGCCAAAAGATACTGGCTGACCAGTGGTTCCCAACCTTTGTTTGGCCATGCCCCACCTAAGCATCTTTAAAATCCTGATGCCCACTCCCCTTGACATATAATTCTTACTTTACTCAAAAATTGAACTCTAGTTAACGCGAAGGAAGCCTAAAAAGCCATTAACTTGGTTCAAACACGGTTCTAATTGCCCACATTAAAAATCAAATTGCCCCCTTATGGGGTGTGGGTACCATGTTGGGAATCACTGGAGTAGACCATCAGTATCTCCATACAATGGGAATCAATGCCCATCTAATTTTGCCCTTCTGGCACACTCACTTTGGCTCTGTTCTCTGCTTCATGTACCACAGAACCAGAGGTGGGTTGCTGTGGGTACGGCCCAGTGCGGCCGTTCTGGTAGTGGCTGGGAGCAGCTGAGAGTGTACTGGTATGGTGGCTCATTTGGCCCAGCCGCCCACCCACCCTCTATAGCTGTTTTTATGGCAAACGGGAAAGTGTGCACGCGCGCACAGCGTGCTGTGCCTGCGCGAGCCCCAACAAGCAGCTGGTTGTCGCAGGGGTGGTAGATTGCCACTGCACAGAATCATAGAGACAGAGTAATCTAATAGGTAATCCTATCTCCTAGACGGCTTCAAGACAGGCACCCATAAGCATTATGAAATCAGTACACCAAGATCTCATTTCTTTCAAATAAAATCATTTAGTGGGTAACCTCCCAACACACACACACACATACACACACTCACCGATGGAAGAGAATATTTATAGCTCAGAGTTGAACAATGGAATCTTTGGTGCTGTTTGCTTTCTTGCAGCCATTTCATTACCAAACTAGGTAACAGCATCAGTGCTAGCAGCCTTCCTAACCAGCCAAAATCAGAGTGCACCAAGGACCACACACACACACACACACACACACACACACACTTACTTTAATATCACTATGTTGACTATATTTTTCTGGAATATAAGGGATTAACCCAAAAAGGGTATACATCTGAGAGAGTTCATAAGGATAATAAAGTTTAATTGTTCACATTGATAACTTTGCTTTATAAAGCAAAATTCAAGATTAAAAGCAAAAAAAAAAAAAACCTTTTACAAAAATCACACATCCTGATACACATACCTAAAATCTAACAGTGTTTGTAAATTTATTTTAAAATGACAATTCAGTTTCCATATTTTTCACCTGACTGTGAAATGCCAATGCCTTAAGTGGTACAATTTGTACACTAAAGGTTAAATGAAGAAAATAGAGAATAAAAATGAGCTTTGAGAAATGAATCTATCTTAATGGAATGGTTTCTTAAATATAGGGTTGTCTTTTATAATAAAGCCTTCAGATAAATACCATGTTTCTGCTTCATTATCAGTTTCTTCACATTCACTGCAAGGGATGCCCTGAGCAAATAAATTTAATAAATAAAAAATAAATTATTGCCACCATAACTCATCATCCAATCAATCATAGCATCAAAGCATTGAGTTTTTTTCTGCCTTAAATCATCCTCCTTTGGGGAGTGCTTGCTTGATCCATGGTGTATACACACCTGTCTTTCTCTCCCACCCATCCTCCATTGTAAGGGGAATGTGACAGAGGTGGTATTCAATTAGTTCTGACAGGTTCTGGACAGTGGTGGGTTGCCAATTTTTTTACTACTGAGTCTGACTTTGGGTCACTCCCCTGTGTGCGCGACACTTCTGCACATGCACTGAAGCGTCTAGGCAGATGGGCGGAGTCTCCCGCCGCCGATCCGGGCCAAACTGGGAGCAACCCACTTCTGGTTCTGGAGAACCAGTAGTGGAAATTTTGAGTAGTTCGGAGAACTGGCAAATAGGCCCAGTTGGCCCCACCCCTGCTGCCTCCCAGCCGATCTTCTTTTGTTGCTCTGAACAGGAGAATGGAGCTGGAAAGCAGGTTAATGGGGTGGGGAGGGAATGGGGATTTTGCAGTATCCTTCCCCTGCCATGCCCACAAAGCTACGCCCACAAAGCGACACCATGCCCACCAAGCCACGCCCACAGAACCGGTAGGGAAAAAAATTAAATCCTACCACTGAAATGTGAAGAAAGCATAATGAATAAAGGAGAGGTGTAAAGCCAAAGTATTAATTTACTAATCCAATATCTTCTCAACCCTGAAACTCATGGTTCCCTCCCCCACCAAAGGATACAAAAATAGAAGCAAACTAGAGAAAGGGGGCCCCTACCAGTCACTCAGGCCCTTAAAGGGGCAGGCCAAGGTTGCAGAACATGAGGTCAACCAATAAGAGAGACCGGAGGAACAAGTCATTTCAGCTTCCTCCCCAACACACATCAACTTGGCTTACATTGTCCATGTGCTATGATACTGTGGGAAGGGAACTTCACCAAGACAGTGTTGTATTAGGAAGACCAGTACAGCCAAACACCAAACTGGAAGTCATTAGAATAGCAAAGACAGCATACATTCTAAAAGAAACCTCCTGAGAATAATTACCAGGATATCAGGACAATTAGAAATAGCTGCAGAGTACAAATAATACAAAAGACCTAGGAAGTGCAGGAAGAAGCTACCTTTAAGAGAAGAAAAAGGTCAGAGTGACAACAAAGACTGATTAGCTCAGGGCAAAGATGTAAAAATAGGAAATACAGTAGAAGACACTAGGGCTCATCCCTGCCCCATGGGAAGTACTTTAGGGCAGAGGAATAACAAAACTCAAGACAGAATTAGAACCATTAGCAAAGGCACACACAAAAAGGGATAAAACAATAGTACAAAGAAAACAAAAGGACTTCAAAGAGGAAAATGGTATAAAAAATGTACACTTACTGTATGTTGGGGTCACCCAGGAACGCTGATCTACATCACTGTCGGTCTTGCTTTCCTGAAATAATAAAGACAACTTGCTTTCAAACACAACTTGCTTCGATCCTAAATTCATTCACTCAGCCAGTGATACTCTCCCAGCCGGGAAATCCGAACCCGCGGAGGAAACCTTTTTCCATTTAACAATTTAAAGCAGAAAGGAGAGAAAACAACATTTCCACTATGCAACACAAAGACTTCTCATGGGGACAACCATACTGCAAGCTGCAGCAGGCAAAGTCATTAGATGGCTTAGGCCATTGACGGTGCAGATTTCCAGTATATTTTGTGAATATTTTGTGTCACACTGAGTTATATTTAAACATAATGGAGTTATTATTGAGTGACACATGCTGTTAATTATCTTCTTAATTCCTTCCACAGAAACAATTTGTGCTGTCGTATTTTAGAATCCTTCTGACTATAGAAAGGTACAATCATGAAATATGTGGTGACATTTTAGGTGCAGCTTCAATTCCACCATCCTGGCATTGATTCCTATTTTGTTGGCAGCCTTAGTACAGCATTGGAACCCCACCCCAAATTCTTGTCTTTGGGCCAGCAAGTCTTAGAACCGGGCACTTAATGTTATAGCAAGTTAAAAAGTCCTTTGCCTGAACCCCAAAATGCTTTACTGGAATCCTGCATAGCAATGTACAATGTCCACATTTGGCCAAAGATTAAGGCCATAAAACAGTTTCATTCTGAAAAGGATGGCCTATCATGGTATAGCCTTTATTGTCATTGTACAAAATAAATACAACAAAATTGATTATCATCTTGAAAATATTTCACCTTTTGGTCCATTATATAACAGCTTTTCTCTCCAGATTTTAAGGGTGGTGGTGATATTTTTTCTCCAAGCTCGTGGAGGACTGCTTTGTTTATAAAGGCAGCAAATGATTTGCAGATGATAGTGAAGTAAGAGAACATATAAATTCTTTTTCCAGTAAGCTCTCAGCTAGAAGGGAGAGGTCTAATCCTGCTGCTCAAAGATATTACCATTCCAAGAGTGTATTTCATAACCACGGTCACTGTCTTGAGTCTTGATTGAGATAATGTATTAATTGCCAGCATAAACCTGTGCTGCTTTGGAAAATATAGTATCTGTCATTGTTTATAATGGAACTTTATTTGTAATTTGTTGGTTTGGAATGTAATTAAATTTGCTTTCACTCCCACTTGGATTTTGAGAGGGTTTCAGAATTATGGGAGAAGGTGAGATGGATGTTAAAAGAGAGAGGAATGGTCCATTTCAGGGGCTTTCGGGAAAGATTTTTCAGATACAGGACTGAATCTCCATCTTCTAGATGAATAGTTTACACTATTGAGTAAGCAGGCTTTTTTTAAAAAAATGCAATTAAGAGTAAGCAGTTTGTATCAATCTATCAATAAGTTGAAATAATACCTGGAAGGAGATTTTATTGGCTTTACAGAGTTCTAAATTTATAATAACAACTAGACAATCCGGGACCCATTGGATCATCTCAGAGATATTTCCTTACCCAATCACAGAAACAGAGTGACCATGTATGGGGAAAAGAATCATTGGATCTAAGGGCAACTGCTAACTTACTTTTGGCTTCCCCACTAAGTTTCCTTGTGAGAAACTAGCAATCAAAAATCCTTCCTTCCTTCCTTCCTTCCTTCCTTCCTTCCTTCCTTCCTTCCTTCCTTCCTTCCTTCCATTCTTCCTCCCTCCCTCCCACCCTGACAGGTTTTCCTTGTAGAGAGTGTAGTCACACATGAGAAGCACAAATGACAACTAAACAGGTAGATTTCAAGAGAGGCAAAGGAACAGTAACTGGTATAAGATGGCTAATGAAGAGAGGAAGTGAATAGAAGAGTTTTAACTGTGTTATGGTGTTACAGGTTATTACCACGTGGCCTTTGATGTTGATCACGCTGTAATGTGAAATTATTGAATGTACAGTATATACTTCTTCATAGTGCTCTACAGCCCTCTTCAAGTGATTTCCAGAGTCAGCATATTGCCTCCCAACAATCTGGGTCCTCATTTTACTGACCTCAGAAGAATGGAAAGCTGAGTCAACCTTGAGCTGGTCAGGATTGAACTGCTGGTGGTCAACAGAATTAGCCTGCAATGCTACATTCTAACCACTGCACCACCTAAGCAGTTGACCGATGATGTCTCACAGGGCTCCATTTTGTTCCTCAGACTGTAAGAGGTATATGAAACCATATAATGATTTACCAGATATAGTGATTTTCCAGAGTTTGGGAATAATGTGTTTATCAGTATATTGATGATATCCGACTCTATTGCTCTTTATATCCAAAAAAGCAATCTGTCCCTTCAACACAGCATAAGCTTAATAACAGGATTATGAATTCAGAGAAATCAGTTGACCTGTCTGTGATTACACACCTCCCCCCCTCCCAAAGGAAGACATTTGGGAGTGCTCCATAATTTTCAGCTGTGAGTCAGAGGTGTTATCTGTGGTGAGAAGTATATTTATGCAATTCTTTCTAGTGCATCAGCGGCATCCCCTCCCAAACTACTCAGACTTGGTGATGATTACCTATACTTTGGATATATCATAGCATAGATGCATTCTATAGCCCACCCTTTGAAAAAGAAAATCTAAAAATGGTAGCTGTAGCCCACAGAGATCATATAATACCTGTACTAAAGAATTTGCAGACATTGTCAAATGCTTACCTGGAATTTAATGACTTGGTACTGACTTTGTAAGGGCTAAATAACCCAGGGCCTATCTAAAGGATGTCCCTCCTATTGTGAACCTGTCCAGCTGTTAGAAAAGCCAAAGAGGCCTCCTGGATGATGCCTCCCTTGTCAGAGGCTTGTGTTTCTAGCATGTGGGGATGGAACTTCTACAGGTAGTCCTAGACATATAACTGTTTGTTTAGTTACCGTTCAAAGTTATGATGACACTGAAAAAAGTGACTTATGACCGTTTCTCACACTTATGACCATTGCAGCATTCCCAATGGTCATGTGATCAGATGCTTGGCAACTGATTGATATTTATGACAGTTGCAGTGTCCTGGGGTCATGGGTCCAAAATTTGGGGCTCAATTGATGTCGTAAATTGAGAATTTCCTGTATTGGAACATTCCCAGCTATGGAATACAGTGTTGTGGTGTACCCTACCCTCTCAGTGTTTAGCACACCTGGAAAGGCACCTCATTTTTGCCAAGCTTTTCATTCAGATAATTGTAGTACTTATCATACCATTTTATTCCTATTTTTAACGTTTTATATTGTGTGAGCATTTGTATGTATGCATGTATTTTACACTTCATTGGTCTCGAGTGCTTGTTGGAGCAGAAGAGCAGAATATACATCAAATAAATAAACTATTCTTGTCTAAAGTTTTGACTTACTGCTTGTAGGGAGATCTTCAAATCAAGCCAAGATCCTCTGTAAAATTAAGCCCACACCTCACGTCAAGCACTCCAATCAATGTGATAATCTGTTCCACTTCCAAAACTATGTTAAAGCCTTATGTATTGCCATACTTCTTTATGCATATTACAAATTAAAACTAGTTGGGAATAATCTTAGAGGTAAATAGGATCTAACAGCTCCTCTTTAGTGATGTCCTGATTCATGGCCCATAAGTACAACAGAAATGAAATGATGAGAAGGAGGTAAGTAGATATATAGGGAGGGAAGGAGGGAGGGAGGGAGGGAAGGAAGGAAGGAAGGAGGGAGGGAGGGAGGGAAGGGTGAGTAGATGGATTGGGAATATTAAACATCACTATATACTCTGTTTCCCTGAAAATAAGTCCTCCCCAGATAATAAGCCCAATCGGGCTTTTGCGCACATGCACTAAAATAAGCCCTCCCCTGAAAATAAGCCCTCCCTGAAAATATTGCAGCACAGCAGCAGCCATGAGGTGACCATGCTTGCCACCTCCTGTGCTTCAAAAATAATAAGCTCTCCCCCCAAAATAACCCCCCACTAATATTGCAACACAGCAGCTGCCATGAGGTGATCCTGCTCACTGCCTCCTGCACCTCAAAAATAATAAGACCTCCCTGAAAATAAGGCCAAGCACTTATTTTTTTGGTGGGGGGTCAAAACAAAATAAGATCCTGTCTTATTTTCAGGGAAGCATGGTATCCTTTTCCTATATGCAAGAATTTTCCCAAGGTGCCTGGAAATCATTCTGAGGTAACAGAAACTTTCACTTCAGCCCAAGTGATTTTACTAGACTGACTGCTGAAATGTGATGATTCATTCTGCAGGTTCAAGCCTGCCTATTTTCATTTATGTTAATATGCCTTAGATCTGCATGAAGAAAAAAAGCTCAAACTTCTGTCATGCACAGAATGATTTCCCTTGGATCAGAGTTGTCATAAGGGATTGGGGATTTCCATTGTGCTGTACATTTTCAGAATCAAAGATTTAAGAGGAAATGTGATTCTTTGAGCTACAGCGAGATAGCTGAAATACAAAGCAAAGAGACATGGCCGATATTTCCTCAGGAATGAATTTGTCTGCAAATTATTATCAGTCAAAGCTTTGATGAACAGACTGCATTATAGTCTTCATTGTCCCAACATGCAAATAAAAGATATGAGTTATTTCTGTTTACAGATGAAGCTCTGAGGCTAAGATTAGGTTGCATGCAGTAGTGTGGTTAGGTAATTATATATTCTGGATTTAATCGACCTACTTGCAATGTCTGTGGTGGGGAGGGGAGTCTCCTCAGTGGACAGCGTGCAATTCTTCCCTGGTATCTAAATGTGGTCAATTAACCTCACTACATTTGGACATGGGTTCTGCTGATTGTGCTGAATGGGCACCGGGCTGTCACTCCACAGTCCTGCCTTCATTGATGACTAGAACATGATGGTAATGGAACAGCATGAAATCTTTGGGTGACTCAGCCATCACAAAACTGAGTCCCAGAAATGGAAAGGTACACATTATGATACCAGGCTTATATCTGGCTCCCCAAATATCAAATCAGTTGGGAGAAGAGGACTATATTGTTACTTTTGGTTCTTATTGAGAAGATCCACTTCCAGGATATTGTTAATGGTATCTGTGATTTCCATGATATGAAAGAATCCAAAAAGACATTATGTCTATGTGACGAGAACTAGACATACCCAATGCCTTATGACTAGACATTAGGTATGTCTTGTTTAATGAAAAGAAGGCATAGGGGTGATTGGATAGCAGTGTTCTAATATCTAAGAGGCTGCCACAGAGAAGAGGGAGTTGGGAGTCAATCGATTCTCCAAAGCACCTGAAGGCAGGACAAGAAGCAACGGATGGAAGCTAGTCAAGGAAAGAACCAGCCTAGAACTAAGTAGAAATTTCCTGATGCATAGAACAATTAATCAGTGGAATGATTTGTGGATGCTCCAACACCGGAGGTTTTGAAGAAGAGATTGGACAACCCAATTTATCTACTTGAGTAGAGGGTGGACTAGAAGGCCTCCAAGGTCCCTTCCAACTCTGTTATTCTGTTATAACACTATATGGACATCATTTTGTAATTCTTGGCCCTTGGATAATTCATGCTTAGATAGACTCAGATAGCGTTCAAGAGGCCTGGTGTCTGCATAGCTGTTCAGAAAGCTTGTATAACATGGCAGTAGTAGTGGGACAACAGATTAAATATCAGATTTGGTTAGCTTATCTTCTTGGTGGGTCACCAAGCGGCACATGGACCTGTTAGAACAAGAGCTGCCTTTTCCACCTTAGTCTTAATGGCCAACATACAGATAGCCCTCACTTACAGTCATTTGCTAAATGACCATTTGAAATTATGGTGACATTGAAAAAAGTGACTTACAACTGGTTGTCACACTTACGATTGTCACAATATTTCCACAGTCTCATGATCAAACTTTGGGTGCTCGGCAGCCAGCATGTATTTATGTTTATTGCCACATCCTAGGATCATCCTGAATGCCATTTGCAACCTTCCCAGGGGGCTTCTAACAAGCAAAATCAATGGGTAAGTCAGATTTGTTTAACAACAGTGTGACAATCATGATGATTCGCTTAATGACTGCAGCAAAAAAAAGTCATAAAACTAGACACTTAAACGACATTGCATAACAATGGAAGTTCCGATCCAAGCTGGGTTATAAATCAGGACTACCTGTAGATTAAGATCCAAACGTTTCTCAGTTCTTTTTGTTTGAATGAGTTCCTCTAAGGTATCCCTAGACAGCAAAAGGAGAAGAGGTTCAACATCCCTCTAGACCTGTGGTTCCCAACCAGTGGTGAAATTCAATTTTTTTAAACTACTGGTTCTGTGGACGTGGCTTGGTGGGCGTGGCAGGGGAAGGATACTGCAAAATCTCCATTCCCACCCCACTCTGGGACCAGCCAGAGGTGGAATTTTCCGGTTCTCCGAACTACTTAAAATTTCCGCTACCGGTTCTCCAGAACCTGTTAGAACCTGCTGAATTTCACCACTGTTCCCAACCTTTTATTGACCATGCCCCAACTAAGCATCTCTAAAATCCTGATTGCCCCCCCCCCATGACATATAATTGTTACTGTTCAAAAAGTGAACTCCTACATGGAGGAAGCCTAAAAGCCCATTAACCTGGTTTAAGCAAGGTCCCAAAGAACATGGCGTCCATGAAAGAGAAAAATAAAAGAATGAGCTTGGGTTCCATCTCCTCACTGTTGGGCTTTCCCCAGTAGCCATCCACTCTGTCTCCCCACACAGCAGCTCTCCCTGCAACTACCCAGCAGCAAAGCTCACAGGAGAGAGAGAGAGAGAGAGAGAGGGAGGGAGGGAGGGAGGGAGGGAGAGAGAGAGAGGGAGAGACTGACTCTGCCAGTCCTGTGATCCTTAGTGGGAACACATCTGACTGACTGGCAGTTGCTCCCTCCCCCTCCCCAAGCTGGGATATTCTTTTCAGACCAGGCCCTAGGAAATGAACTTTAACAAAGAGAACAATAGGTAAATGAAACACAGCTGTTTCATCACAAATATATACGAACAATTAGTGGGCTTTCAAAATTTCAGTTAATAGCTCATTTTCAAATTGCCCCCATTAAACATCAAATTGCCCCCCTGTGGGGCATGGGCCCCATGTTGGGAACCACTGCTCTAGACATTGTGCTTCTCCTACATGAGGTCTGGATTTTTAGGTATCAGGAACATAGATGCGTCATTCAGAATTCCTACTAAGTATTGACAAAGTGTGGCAAAATTAGATGGTTTGTAAATCCGCTTCCACAAGTGACTTTACATAAAACAGGGAAACAGGGACATTTAGTACTATAAAAACTATTAATTCAAGATTTATTTAAGCTCAATATTAATTTTGGCGTTAGTGTTCTTTCTCTGCAGAGCACTAGAGTTTCAGTTTCTACATAAAATTGCAACAAGAAAAGCTTAGTAAATATGTCATCATGCCCATTGCATTGGTCAAACAAGGACATCTAATGGCCTTTAGGACACACAGACCTTCAAAGACTGTGTGTGAGGCCTATTTTGGATACTGATGCAGATTTGTTCTATTATTTCTGGAAATCGGTTCATCATCTGTTTAATCTTTTGAGTGGCATCTTAAATTCCAGACTCTCCTTCTTATCCTAAAGCAGTACCCACTAAAATTGATGTAATTGTGAAATGCATCTCCAATCTCCTTGGAAGAAGGAATATGCACAACTGCATCAAACAGAAATCACTGAATGAAATAGGGCTTAAAAAAAAAGAATAAGCATGATTTATGTCCGTGGAAATGTGCTCGGGATTATCCTGCCAGATCTTTCTCAAGGCCACCTAGTTAGGCTGGCTTCAAGTATAAACTCCCTCCAATTATTACATCACACAAGCTTTCAAAACCAGCCTTTTTTCTCTCTCTGTTTCCGCCAGCTAGGATTGCAAAGGGGGGGGGGGTATATCGGCAGGGATGGGAGGTTCCCACAACTTTATAAGTCATTTCTGTGTCTGTCAGTAAAGGCATTAACAAGCTAAGTTGGCTGCGATTAAAATAGCATAATTTTGTGACTTCAGTGTCTGGCAAGCCAGCCTTTGTAGGATGCTGTCTAGCTTTTTCTTTTTTAACTTTATATCTGTAGCAAGATAAAACCTTGGCTAGAGACTAACACTCTCACAGTGTCTGAGCTGCGGGGCAGCTATGAATCTTCTGGCTTTATTAATCAGAGTGTAGATTTAAGAAGAGAAGGCAAACATGGTGAGAATCAGGGACAGCAAGAGAGGCATAACAAAGAGGCCTTTGAAACCGTAACCAGAACAGACGATGCATTTTGATTATTTTTAAATGCATGTAGCCATCCTTACCTGATTAACTTTTTGGCCTATAGGATTGTATTTGCATTGCTTTTTCTGGCTCTTTTTCCACCCTACATCTGTTTCTTCTTCCTGGAAAAAAAACATCATCCTTTGTCCTCTGCCATGTTTTAGCCAGTCCCCCAAAGTTTTCTCTCATCCTACCCACTGAAAAGTCTTCCATTTATATTTGCATTGGAATTGTCTAATTTGCTTTTAAATATTTCCTTTATATGATTTTTTTATTTTTAAACAAACATAAAACATACAAACATAAACACACACAAAATAAAAATCCTTCTCCAATTACTTACAGTGTGCCGATTGGTTACAAAGCTTTTGTGCTTTCTCATAATATCCTTCACTTGTAATTTACATAAAGACTCCTATCATCATTCTAATATATATGTATACAATTGTTATGGTTATTAAATGTTCATTTGACTATAGCTATTATTATATCATTTTTATGTAAATTATTCTAAATTTAAGATAAATTTATATTATGACATTAACATTATCCTGAAATCATCCAATAGTATTACATCTTTATATTCTATTCTATATAGAATTATTTATCTTTTATAACACAGCTTTTAAACATCCTCTCCGTAATCCTCACTTACATATATATCATATATATATATGATAAGGAGGAGAGCCTGTGGCTTAGTGGCTAAGACTCCTGCCTAATATATAATACAGCCCAGGTTCAAATCCCAGTAAGGGTATGGCTAGCTGATGAGAGCTAATTAGCTCGAAATAGATCGATACTAGTCTCCCTTTATTTATTTATCAGTACAAATACAACACAAACATATATATATATATTCGTAGATTTTCACGGGTGTAGGTATGCTGGTTTTGTTGCATTCGGATTGAGATTGTGTTGGCAATGTTTCAGCGAGGTCTCACTCGCCATCTTCAGGCTGTTGTTTTTGGCTTAAAGTGTGAACGGAGCTGCCGTCTTTCTGTAAATCTTGGTGGGAGGGGATGGAGTGCTGGCTTTGTTTCAGTAAGTGGAATGATTGGTTGTGTGGTTGTATCATGGTTGGTAAATTGGTGCTGATTGGTGCTGGCTGTGTGTGCATTGTTGTTTTGTATTGTAACGGCCTGTGTGGTGGGTGGGGTTCCTTTGTTGACTAGGGTTGGTTTCCAGATGTTTGGTAGGCAGGAGGAGGGCGATGCCATTGTCCTGTTCTGTGTCTTGGTTTTTTGGGGGAGTCTCCTTTTGGATTAGGTTGGTGATTGTTTTTCTTTGGAATCCATTGGAGATTAATACATTTGTGAGTGTGTGTAATTCAGTTTTCAGGTGGTCTTTGTCAGCTAGGCGTTTGGTTCTGGAGATGAGGGTCTTGGCTGCAGAGTTGATCTGTGCAGGATGGTGATGGGATTGTGTGTTTAAGTAGCGGTTGGTGTGTGTGTTTTTCTGGTACATGGTGTGTCCTAGGGAGCCATTGGGTTTTTTGTAGATTAGGACATCCAAAAAGGGAAGTTGGTTGTTTGATTCTATTTCCATGGTGATTTGTATTTTGGGGAATAGGCTGTTGAGATGTGTGAGGAAGTTGTCCAGTTTTTCTTTTTCATGTGGCCAAAACTGAATTACACACACTCACAAATGTATTAATCTCCAGTGGATTCCAAAGAAAAACAATCACCAACCTAATCAAAGGGAGACTCCCCCCAAAAACCAAGACACAGAACAGGACAATGGCATCGCCCTCCTCCCTTACATCAAAGGCACCACAGATAAAATCAGCAAAATTCTCCACAAGCACAATATCAAGACAGCCTTCACCACTGACCAAAACATAGCCAGCATCTTAAGAAACCCCAAAGACAAAATCCAGCTAGAAAACCAAGGAGTCTATGAAATACCATGCAAAATCTGCCCTGCAACATACATAGGACAAATGAACAGGAGACTAAATGCACGCATCACAGAACACAAGAACGCAGTAAGAAAAAAAGAAAAAACTTCATTCCTTTTCCAGCACCTTAAACCTACAGGACATGAAATCAATTTTGAAGGAGCCAGGTTAATCTCCAAAACAGAACACTTCAACAAGAGAATAATTATGGAAGCCATCGAAATAGAGAAACACCCCCACAACATGAATAAACGTGACGATACCTCCCACCTACCAAACATCTGGAAATCAGCCCTAGTCAACAAACGAACCCCACCCACCACCAGGCCATTACAATACAAAACAACAATGCACACACAGCCAGCACCAATCAGCACCAATCTACCAATCATGATACAACCACACAACCAATCATTCCACTTATTGAAACAAAGCCAGCACTCCATCCCAAGCCAAAAACAACAGCCTGAAGATGGTGAATATATATATTTTGCCCCATGATTCCAATGAATATGCAGACACAGGCTTGGCTGTCTGCCATGACTAATTACATAGATAAAGCCACCCCTTGGCTAGGAGCCTAGAAAGCTATCTTCAAGAAACCAAGGTTAAACTTACAGAATGTTTTCTCAATGGCTAGTAAAATGGACAGTTGTTTCCTGCAAAGATTCCCCTCCTATTGCTCCACCTATAAACTCTTTGGGAGGGGCCACAACCTTAGCCAGCTGTCCCTACTTCCTTCGATGATGTCTTCTCCACAGCTGTTCCTTTCTCCTCTCAGCTCTAAGCATACGCACATCAGGGACAACCTCCCTCTGTTCCTCTTCACTGCTCCCTGACTCAAATGCCATCTGGTGGCCAACAGGCCTCTCTAGTTCCTGCTCTGACTCCAAACACCCTCCAGAGTCTTCCTCATCCTCCAGAGCAGTCCCATATTAGTCTGAGCTGTCAAAGTCCACCAACAGCTCAGCTGGCCACTGCTGGGCCACAACATATATATAATCCTATATCTATTGCCATTTGTGGTATTTGTATTCTAATTGTTTTCTTAATAAGTCTTATGTGGACTTCTCTTGGCACCTTGTTGTTCCTTGTGTATCTTGTAAAGACTTGAAACCCTCCATCTGTTCCTTCCATCCGCTTGTCTTTAGTTATCACCGGTGCTTCTGCCAAAATTTCTCTCATTGTTTCTGCCAAATTTTCTCCTTTTTCTTCTTCCATGTTTTGGGGTTTGAGATAGGGTTCCAGTCCATTAATCTCTCCTTTCAACATTCCACTCCTGTCGTTTCCAACCACGCTCGATTTGTTGTCAATATCAACAATTTTCTTATCACTTTGTTCATATTTTCCTTCAATTTTTTGAACTCTTATCTTCAAATTTCATCATCATTTTATAGATATTGTCAATCTTCTCTCTATTTTTTCTGGGTTTTTTCCTATGTTTTCCATCCTCTTTTCAATGTTTTTTGTTCTTATTTGTATCTTTTGAATTTCAAACATAATCATTTGCAATGTTAATTCTTTTTCTTCTTTATGTTGCGCCATTCTTCCAGCTTATAAACACTACCACTAAACCATCCAAAGCTTTTTTTGTTAAGTTTAAAATCAGTTCACTATGATCTTCCAGGTCAAGGTTTTCTCTTCACTCCAGAAGAGAACCTGCATAAATATTCATAGGAGATAATAAAAAACGTTTCCAAACCTCCAGCCTCTAGATGGCAGTGTTGCTTCTTTTTTCTCTGGCTCTACCCCTCTTTTTAAATTCAAAAAGTGCTTAAAAGCAAACAATCCAGCCAAGCATTGTAAAAAGAAGAGAAAGAAAATCATAATCCACAAATATGTAAAAAGAGAAAAAAGAGAAGAGGGAAAAAAGAAACCAGTCCAATTTAAAAAGTAAGAGGCATTTGTAAAAATTCCATCCCCCAAAACCCAGCAAATTTTTTTTAAAAAAGATAACACACTAAGTTTAATTCAGGCTTAATTCGCAGCTTGCTCTCTTCTGTCTTCAATTTTAATTTTACTCTAAGTCTTTTTGGGTGTTCTCTAATAGTAAAATTTTATCTCACCATTTCGACACACTCTCTCTCTGCTTTTCTTCCCGTTCAGAGGCTGTCCCAATCTTCTGCAGCTTCAATGGCTGTTTCGCTTTCACTGGAAAAAAGAGCTTCTCCTGGATCAAGCAGGGACTTTGTGATGTCCCTGAGATCAGCAGGACGTGACCTTCTCTATCACCATCTCTACGGGACGGTTTAGGTCCAAAAGGATCGTCCAGCAGCAGAGATATCGACAGCAATCCTGGAGTTCCAAGATTGCATGTCATGCCGTAGCTACGTCAGCCCCGCCATTACCTTAAATATTTCTTGAAGAACTTTTTGCTGCTGTTTTTGAATTTCTCTTCGCACAATGACAGGGACTTCTTCTCGCTCTTCCTTCATATTTGACGTAGCAGCATCTACAGAAAAGATTTTTTTAAAAAAACCCTCAAGGTGATTATGACCGCATGATTTATTATATTTTTATTGTGCCTTTATTATTTGTATAAACAACTCAAAGTAACGACCGTTCCTACTAGTCCTTCCTCCTCCTATTTCCCCCACAACAACAACCCTGTGAGGTGGAGTGGACTAAGAGAGAGTGACTGGCCCAAGTCAGCCAATCGACTTTCATGCCTAAGGCTGGATAAAATAAAATAAAGATGGTGACCAGAGGTGGTATTCAGCTGGTTTTTCATCAGTTTTGGAGAACCGGAAGCAGAAATTTTGAGTAGTTCAGAGAACCGGCAAATATCACCTCTGACTGGCCCCGCCCCCATCTATGCTCTGCCTTCCCAGACTTACTGGAGACCCTGCAATAGCTGCATTCTAGGCCAGACTCCCATTAGCTCCATGCCTGGCTCCTTTATTAAAAGCACTAAACACTTTAGTATATAAATTAAAAAAAATTAAAACCTAGATTCGACATGATGGAGATCTGTGTGGTCCAGGACTATGGCAGAATCCACAATAGACATGAATACTGTCCAGACTTCTTTTTCCTCCTTCCTGCAACTCCTAGTCAAAGGGATTGTAGAGTTCCAAGCAGTGTGAAGTGTGTTTCTACGCAGTAAACAGAGCTCTCTGCCTGACAACAGGTTGTGATGATACCCGTATCAACAACTGAAAGAGACAAACTCCAGAAATTCTCCAGACAAAGTTCCATATAATAAACCAAGCTTATGAATACCTACTTATTTACGTACTATGTTTTCTCCTCATCAAAAAAGTAATCATAAGGTGTAGGCAGGCTAGCAGATTAGTGAAATCCAGGAGGGCAATTTTAAATGACAAGTATATATCAAAGCAAAGAAATATGAAGAGTTGCAGTAATATACGTATATCAGTCGGCATCCATGAAAACCATGCACTGAAATACAACGGAGCTTTGAAAAATGAACCAGGTTTCTTAAGAAGGTAAATATCCACCAGATCTGGTTGCATAACCTTCATGCAAGCCAAAGGTCACATGTGGGGTTTGAGTAATACATTAAGGGTCACGGATTGTGTGTCTACATACTAGACATTGATAAAAGAGAGGAGCCTCCTGCACTCCTGTGAAAATGGCTGCTTATTCCAAAGTTATTTCAAATCATAAGCATGAAGGACATAATGAATGATTTCAGTTCCCAGCCTTAGAGAGGAACTGCTCTGGAGATGCAGCTCAGAGACTCCAAGACAAATGGATTGCCAGTTCTGAATTGTGTGTGGTTATCACCAAATAGGGCTGAAAGCGCAAGTATGAAAAGAAAGGTTCTTCAGAGAGACGCCAGCTTTCTGACTTTTAAAAATGTCTAATAATCATGTGACAAGCTTTCAGCAGACTTAGCCAGAAGATAACGATTTTCTTTAAGCGCCACTGACGTAGTTTCATTTTTCTTACTGTTTTTGTCAGGATCCCCCCCCCCAAACATTTAAAGGCCCTTTTCCCTTTTAAGCATTACTTCATCTATTAATTACTTTGACTACTTAAAGAAATGTTGCAATGGTTATTCTCAAGGAGACCTCATTACCTTTTCTCAAAAAGACAAATTAGATTGAATTTCCACTTAATCAATTCTGTTATAAAATAGGGTAGGCAAAGCACACTCACCATGACTTCTGACAGCTATAGGATGTACTAAATGTTCTTCTGTGTATCAAGGCAATTTTTGTGTATGTGTTTCTGCTCTTTCCCAGATGTGCCAACATGGCTCTCTTAATAAATTGGAACTTTGAGCAATACTTTGCCTTGGACTCTGATTTACTTTTGAATGCTATTTGGAACCCTGACAATCTGCTTAATATGTATTTCAGTGTAGAAGACCTTTGCTTTTCTTTTGCTTTGGAGCAGTTTTAATTGCAGTCCAATTATTTCAGACTTTTTTTTAATGAATCCAACACATTTTATAAACAATGCACTAACATGATTTTTAAAGGCTCTTAGAACAAGAACAACGTGAGTGAGACATGAATTGTAATCAACTATGAGTCACAAAAGAACATTTTCTCCATTCATTATGAAAGTAAATAAAAATAGCTGGTTAAATAGAATAGGAAGGAGTTAAATCTCAAAACAGATGCAGGCAACCTATTTTAACAGATGATGTCTTTAAGGTCAAGATCAGCCTCAGGTAACTTGCAAGCAAAATGCCACATCTACCTTACTTGACTAAATAATTTGGCTTGCCAGGTGCTTAAAAGGTTCTTTACACACACACACACACACACACACACACACACACCAATATACAGGTGAAATTCGAAAAATTAGAATATAGTGCAAAAGTTCATTTATTTCAGTAATGCAACTTAAAAGGTGAAACTAATATATGAGATAAGACTCATTACATGCAAAGCAAGATAGTTCAAGCTGTGATTTGTCATAATTGTGCCAAAAGCACCAAAAACTAGTTCAATGACCATGGGATTACTGTGCTTGATTGGCCTCTCCATTCTTCCTCCATACTCTGGGTCCTTGGTTTCCAAATGAGATGCAAAAGTTGCTCTCATCAGAAAAGAGGACTTTGGACCACTGAGCAACAGGACTTTGGACCACTGTGCTTCATTAAGACCAGGGTCAATGCAGCCGTCTACCAGGAGATTTTGGAGCACTTCATGCTTCCTTTTGCAGACGAGATTTATGGGGATGCTGACTTCATTTTCCAGCTGCCCACACTGCCAAAAGCACCAAAACCTGGTCCAATGACTGTTGGATTACTGTACTTGATTGGCTAGCAAACTAGCCTGACCTGAACCCCATAGAGAATCTATGAGGCATTGCCAAGAGAAAGATGAGAGACATGAGACCGAACAATGCAGAAGAGCTGAAGGCCGCTATTGAAGCATCCTGGTCTTCCATAACACCTCAGCGGTGCCACAGGCTGATAGCTTCCATGCCACGCTGCATTGAGGCAGTAATTTCTGCAAAAGGGGCCCAAACCAAGTACTGAGTACATATGCATGCTTATACTTTTCAGAGGTCCGATATTGTTCTATGTACAATCCTTGTTTTATTGATTGCATGTAATATTCTAATTTTCTGAGATGGTGGATTTGGGGTTTTCATGAGCTGTACGCTACAATCATCACAATTATGACAAATCACGGCTTGAACTATCTAGCTTTGCATGTAATGAGTCTTATCTCATATATTAGTTTCACCTTTTAAGTTGCATTACTGAAATAAATGAACTTTTGCACGATATTCTAATTTTTCGAGTTTTACCTGTATATACATGGAAACTGATTAAACATTGAGTGGACATTTCACTAATTCAAATCATTGCTTTCAGAAAAAAATGTTCCCCCCTTTTTTTCCTTTTTTGCCTGATGTAAGAATGGGAAAATACTTTACATAGAAAATGACAACTCTGGACATTCTTGAAATAAGCATAAAGGCTTTAGTTAACTGTAAAACTAGGCTAGGTGAGCAGATTGCGCAAAAGCCAATCATTATTTGTGCCAGGCTTTTGTTCTGTCAAATAGGCATGAAATTAAATACTAAAACTTCTTATTTGTTTTCATGTATGGTACATACTTTGTCACGATGTTAAAAAGTTTGCTAGGCCTGAACTGCCTGAATTGACACTCAAGAATTAAACTAAGAAAGCTTTATTGCGCAGGTCATAAAACAAAATGTTATCTGAAAGTGATTTATTGCGCACGCGTTACACATTCCAAAATTCTTTTTCTTTTTTGTTCGGCAGCCAACTTTGGCAGACGTAGCTTTCATTATCAAAATGTAACCATTAGTTATTTTCTGTTTCATTTACTTTTATTATTTTCGTATTAAGGGTTGTTTATTAATTAGAATACTTAAAGACTTTTATTTTTCTCAATATCTCAAAAGATATGCGGAAGGGAATCAGCCACGGTCCATTGATCTCAGATTTCCCAGGGCATTTTTTTTCCCTGACATACTTTCTATTCGACTTGCACACAAACATACGGTGGTGGGATTCAGCCAGTTCGCACCATTTCGGGAGAACCGGTTGAGCAGTTTGTTAAACTGGTTGTTGGAAGAAATCATTAGGGCAGAGAGCCGGTTGTTAAATTATTTATTTGAATCCCACCACTGCACACATACACACACTTACAGGCCTCTTATTGGAACAAAAACTCCTTAAATACATTATTATTTTTTTACTTCCCAGCATTTTATTTCATTTTATGTTTTTCTTGAGCCCGTGGAAACAAACCTTTCTACCAGTTTAATTTCTCTGTCATCAACTGTGAAATTAGGTAAGTGAAACGGTTGACTTTTTTCTGATTAACCCCCCCCCCCCCTCCCATACACACACACCTCATTTTTGCAATATTTAGCATTTAGCCCAAATTTTAACTTCTGGTTTTTAGTTCTATAGCAAACTCATCTAAGAATGCTTTAGTTTAATCTAGCCCAGGGGTATCAACTAGGTATTTCAGATTGCTAACACCTATGTAGATTGCAGATGTCCTCTCTTCCAGTCTAACTACTACTACTACTACTACTACTACTACTACTACTACTACTACTACTATTACTACTACTACTACTACTACTACTACTTCTACTACTACTACTATTACTACTACTACTACTAATAATAATAATAATAATAATAATAATAATAATAGTAGTAGTAGTACCGTAACAATACTCTACTTGGAACAGCTTATATCCTCCGACGTTACCTTAACAGTTCCTAGGCCCTTGTTTGGACTTGAGTTGTTGAGCTACCAAGTAGCCCCAAAGGCTGTGAATCTCACCAAAGATTATCATCATCATCATCATCATCATCATCATCATCATCATCATCATCATCCATTCACCATCTAAGTAAAACAAACACAAGTTCATTAAGCATCCTTATCTTATTCGCTTTCTTAGTCTGAACCATTATTTCTCCATTTCTTAGATTACCATCTTATTCCTTGCAAAGATCCCCTGAATAAAAATTTACCCCAGAGCATACTGTCAGCCTAAATGCAATTGTTATTGATACTTAATTATTCCCTTACTGTTGCATGGAGAGGAGGGAATAGAAGAGGTGTTCTGAAGACGCAGGAGGGACGGAGACAGAAAGAATGAAAAATAGATAATAGCTCCAACTTTGTTGAACCAAGGCTAACCCATTATTTGCTTCAGCTTTGCCCACAATTGACATTAAACTCCCAACACATTACCTGCTATGGCCCACCCTGAAATGGATGAAGAAATCTCTTCCCATGCCAACATAAAAAAATGTTTTTGAAGTTACATAGGAAGCAGGACAATGACAAAAGTTGATAAGCTCAGTGACTGGAGAAGTGCATCAACTGGAAGCTAAGCTTGTCATTTTAACATACATTTACTGAAGATGCCAATGAGAGGTGAAAAATTTTAGCATAAAATCAGGAACGGGAGTAGAACTTCTATCTGAAGCTTCGGTAACAATGAGAGGCTTCTTCAGTAATGTCCCAAAAATTGCAGAAGAAATAAAATTGGGCAGGTGTTGATATAAAGAAAGTTCTGTTAAATCCTCTGCCATCTACATACAAAGATAGCTTTGATGAGATGATGACAATAATGATTTATATACCAGGTCTCCTCTCAAGGGAACTGCCAAACTCCTCTTTATATCAAGTCTTATCTGATTTATTATTTGGTCAAGTTCATGGATTAGGAACCGGTGTGATAAGAATCTGCTCAGCCCCTTCCCCATTTTATTCTTTAAGTTTGTGCCAGGAAAATATATACATAGATATATACATACATACATACATACATACATACATACATACATACATACATACATACATATTCATTCATGTTTCAATACATTTAGAATTTGTTCTCAGCTGCATGCCACAAATTAAAAATGTGTATAGAAAAAGCAACATAGAACAGAACTCTTTTGATCCTTTTAAAAAAACATATTTACAGAGGACAAGTCTACTACATTCAACAAAACAACTCCTGACATTTGCATGGATTGCAAA
The DNA here is from genome assembly GCF_964273705.1 of Natrix helvetica. Classification (NCBI taxonomy): domain Eukaryota; kingdom Metazoa; phylum Chordata; class Lepidosauria; order Squamata; family Natricidae; genus Natrix; species Natrix helvetica. The sequence continues at coordinate 149,026,590 of NC_138552.1, forward strand.
TTGCACTCCTAGCTCATAGTTCAACTCAATTCCACTAAATTGCCATAAAGCGTTCAAAAGTAGACTTAGTTGTATGCTGGGTACCAAAGCATTTCATACACAATACATGCAGAACTCCCTTATGTATTGCCTGCACACATATCTGATCTTGAGGCAAAGGTTCCCCTCGCATATATGTGCTAGCCATTCCCGACTCTAGGGGGCCGTGCTCATCTCTTTTTCAAAGTCAAAGAGCCAGCGCTATCCAAAGACGTCTCCGTGGTCATGTGGCCGGCATGACTAAACACCGAAGGTGCATGGAACACTGTTACCTTCCCACCAAAGGTGGTTCCTATTTTTCTACTTGCATTTTTACAGGCTTTCGAACTGTTAGGTTGGCAGAAGCTGGGACAAGTAACGGGAACGCACTCCGTTACACAGCGCTAGGGATTCGAACTCTCAACCTTTCTGATCGACAAGCTCAGCATCTTAGCCACTGAGACACTGCGTCCCCTTATCTGATCTTAATGTCACATAAAAACGGTATATGGTTAGGTGTGGTGTGTCAGTCTGATACACCACACAGACCTGAGAGAAAGAATGAGATTATGCTAGAGGAATTTGAAATAACAGACAAGTAGCTAATCAGAATGACCAAAGACATAACAGAGATCAAATGTTATCAAAGAAGGGGAAAAAAGTAAACTGGGGATTTTTTCCCTTTGAGTCATGTCTGTGGCTCTCCTGCATAGGATGATTTAATTAGAGAAATAGCTCTATTATTATTCAACCACATAATCACATTATAGGGTGATTACTTCGACTGTGATCTTGAACACACACATATACACTCTCGCACACTAGACTTATTCATCTCAGTGGCATTCTTTTAAGACTTATAGTTACAGGATTTCTGTCTTTTTCTCTTCTAATCACTACAGAGCTATTAAGGCAGTGAATCATGACATTTCAGTCTATTATATAACAATGTTTGGAAGTAGCTAGATCCCTTTCAAGATCAAAGGCCAATGAGTTTGTCTAAGAGGGTGTGAAAGAAAATGTTACCACTACATTTGGCCTGCAGTTTATTTCCCAAAAGCCATTAATATAAATTAGAAGTTCAGAATAAAATTTGTATGCAAAATCCCCACCTCGCTACCTATTATTTCTATATGAGATTGTTCCTGCTAGTTGCATTTCAAGGTTCAATCTGTAAGCTTTGCCAGCACAAGGACACCCTTTACTAAAGTTTTTCTGGGCAACTTCTCACATTAGGAGGACATGGTGACACATATATCCTAAACTTAACCCCATACTATTCTAAAAATGTTCCTGTGGGACAAATTATACCTACAATTAATGATTGCTATAGCCCAGAGGTCACTCCCAAATATCTAGAAAAAGATGGGAGCATTTCTCAACAAGAAGCCTGTTGTGGCCCAGCAACGGCCGGCTGAGCTGTTGGTAGACTCTGACAGCTCAGACCATTATGGGACTGCTTTGGAGGATGAGGAAGACTCTGGAAGGTGTTTGGAGTCAGAGCAGGAACTAGAGAGGCCTGTTGGCCACCAGGTGGCATCTGAGTCAGGGAGCAGTGAGGAGGAACAGACGGAGATTGTCCCTGATGTGCGTATGCATAGAATTGATAATAGAAAGGAACAGCTGTGGAGAAGATGTCATAGAAGGAAGTAAGGACAGCTGGTTAAGGGTGTGCCCCCCCCCCCAAGAGTTTACAGGTGGAGTGACAGGAGGGGAATCTTTGCAGGAAACAACAGTCCATTATACGAGCCGTTGCGGAAGCATTCTGTAAGTTTTATCTTGGGTTCTTGAAGATAACTTTCTAGGCCAAGGGGTGGCTTTATCTATGTAATTAGTCGTGGCAGACAGCCAAGCCTGTGTCTGCATATTCATTGGAATCACGGGACAGAACAAACCCATGGTCCAAATAGAGTAACTAGTGTTTAATTAATTCCCACTTTGCACAATCAACTGTGTCTCCAGGGTGCAGGCCCGTGGCTTGCATATCTTTGTTGATGGTGTCTTGCCATATCTGTTTTGGACGCCCACGATGTCGCCAGCCATTGACTTCTAGTTGGTAGGCAGTCTTGGCAACAGTGGAAAGTTCTGTTCTCAGGACATATTCATACCAGAGGAGTCAGCCTTTTCTCATCTTCTCTATAACTTGTGCCACACCAAAATGCCGTCGAATGGTGTCATTAGTGATGTGGTCAAGAAGGGAGATATTGGATATCCAATGGAGTGTTTTCATTTCCATGGCATGGAGATGGCTTTTAGTCCCTACTGTTGCTGCCCAGTATTCAGTGCCATACAGTGCAACAGGATGGATGGTTGTCTTGTAAAAAAGATTGATTGGCATACACCTGTCACATAACACACCATTGAGTTCTCGCCAATGCATCCAGGCTGCATTCACCCTTGCTCACCATTGCCTTGGAGATGAGATCCCAGATACCAAACAATAACCACCTTCTTTAGGTTTCCTCCATTGATTTGAAGCGTTCCAGGGGTGGTAACAGTCTCTAAGTACTCAGGTTTTTTGATGTTGAGGCAGGGTCCAAAATGGTTGAGGCGATCATTCCATGCTTGAACTTGCTGCTGTAGTTTGCCTCTGGTGGTGGAGGCAAGCATAACATCTTCCGCATAGAGCATAGTCCAGGGTGTGTTCTGCTGTATGTCATATGTGATGGAATCCATGGCCAATATAAACATAAGTGGTGACAGTGCAGAGCCTTGGTGCACCTCAACCATCACCAGGAATTTGTTGGAGAGGCCAGCTGGGCATCACACTTGGCTGCTGGTGTTCTTATATAGCATTTTGACCCAGTCAATGAGTGGTTTCAGGTACTCCGTGATCCCGGAGGGCATACCAGATCAGTTGGTGTGAGGCACGATCAAATGCCTTCTCCAGTCTAGGGATGCCATATGTAGTGTCTCTTCTCATGGTGTTTCTCTATGAGAAACTAGCTATAGTTATCTATAAACTTATCTAGGTATATGAGTCTTATTGCTATTGCTATTGCAATGCAAAGGAAATCTGGGGAGGGAGAGAAAGGCTGGGACTGCTACCTCTGTTATATAGCAATTGATGCATAAAGCTGTTCTTTCATTAAATTAAAAGTGTTTAAAAGTTTTTTTTTTAAAATACACAATTTTAGTAGCCAGTAGCCTGAACTGTAGTTAGTAGTAACCATCAGATTGGCACTGTATATTAGTATAATAGTAGTAACCATCAGATTGGCACTGTATATTAGTTCCAGGTTCTGAAAGGAACTTATGAGTTGGGAATGAGTAAATATAGTAAAGAATTCAAGAATTTCTTGAATTCTTCCATATAAACCTCCAGCTTATTGCAAAGGCCCAGAGAGTGTTTGCTTGAAACCTGGTGAGAACTTTGAAGGCGCTGTGGCTTGACCAAGGCGCATCCCCTCCTGGGTAGCTGACTAAGACAGCCTCTCTACAGTCAGTTGTCTCTGGATGAATCTATGAGAAAAAGGGTTCATTCACTGTGGGAAACAGGAAATTGCTAAAGAACATTCCTTTAAATAGTTCCTAGGGAATTTCTACTTTAGGATTACCATTATTTTTTCATGAATCGGACTGTAAATATGTAATGAAACATAAATATTTTGTATTTTGGCTAATAAAAAATTCAGGCATATAAAAGATGCATGCTTGCTAAAAATAAGTAGCCGCTGTGGTCAGATTATGTTAAAGGCTGATTCACACCCCTCTTCCAACAAGTCAAGAGCAAGTAGCAGCAGTATGAAAAAAGGAAGAGTTTACTAAAATTCGTATGCCTGGCCCTTTAAGCAAGGCAAGCAAGTTGGTGTCCCAAATATACTGGATTTGAGATTATAGTAAAGAATAGTCAACCTGCAAGAAAACCTGGTAGATGGGAGATTATTATATTTTATCTCCTGTCCAGGGTGAATGAGAGCTCATATCTGTCATATGGAGTGTGATTGAAGTATTGCATTCAATGGGCTAAGATTGAGAAAACCTGGATCTAGTTTCCTCCCCAGCCATGGTAGCTCACTGTGCAACTTTGCTCCAGGCACTCTCTCTCTCATTCCAGTCTACCTGGCAGGGTTGTGATGGAGGTGGGGATGGATGAATGCAATGTATAATCTAGGATATCAAGCAATATCAATAGCACTTAGACTTATATACCGCTTCACAGTGCTTTACAGCCCTCTCTAAGCAGTTTACAGAATCAGCCTATTTCCCCCAATAATCTGGGTCCTCATTTTACCCACCTCGGAAGAGATTCAAACTGCCAAATTGCAGACAGACGGCAATCATCAGAATTAGCCTGCAGTACTGCATTCTAACCACTGTGCCACTGTGGCATCAATCAATACCAATCAATATTTGAAAATAGCATGAAAATATTACAGCTGCTATAATTTTATCTCCGTTGTGTATTTTTACAGTGGTGGGGGAGGATTTTTTTAATGCATTTATGCATTTTTTGATTGTGGTTTACTGAGCCAATTTTGCCCTCCCCGTTGGCTCTTTTTTTTCTTTCCACCAGCATTTGAATTCCAGGTGTGATATTATCATATTTTATCATAGACCACAGTTTCCACAATGTTCTCAACCAGATGACTGAGCCTCATTACAATATGTTGGTCAGAGATAGAATAGATGCCAGTCATCTGAAAAATGCATTCTTGAAAATTGTCGACAAATAACCATGTAGGTTTTAGATTGTTGGATTTCAGAACTGCTTAATGCACAGGTTTTGTTGCTTATTCCTCTGAAAGAGACGAGACATTACCATGAAAAGCCAAGTGCTAGGCAGATAAATGTGCCAGCAGGAAAGAACTATTCAATCAATTCAGCCCAAGCAAACAAGGTTGATATTGGAGTAAGCAACGTGTGGGCAAAATAATTGTGTTAATGATTCAGCTAACATGCTAGGTTAAGCATCTTTTTTAAAAAAATAAGTAGCTCCTTTATTTGGATTGGGCAAATTCTGTGGCTGCATTTTGCAACAATCAGCTCATCTGTCACCTCACGCCTGCAATTGTTTAGCACCAGTCTCCCATGAACCCGGGGGGGAACCCGGTTAGAAGGGAGAGGAAGGCTTGGGGGAAAGTGGAAGTGTGCCTCTCAAAGACGGCATCTCAGGGTCGTTTCCCTGTGCGAAGGATGCAGTAGCAAGACAGCCTTTACCTGTAATGGCAAACCTATGGCACATGTGCCAGAGGTGGCACACAGAGCCCTCTCTGAGGACACTCACGCTCTCACCCAAGCTCAGCTCTACCGTGTAACAGAAGCTCATGAAAGAAAAAGCTGGAAGCTACAGCTAGGATTTGGCTCGTGAACTTCAGTTCTGGCTTTGCTTTGTTGTAATTCACTTGACCTTTAGTAAACTATACCACTCTCAACAAATGGAGTCAAGGCTCGTTCTTGCTTAAAGGTTCAATTTGGGGTCAGGACTGACACTATGAACTTATCCAGCTATTCTAATCATCAGGAAAGGACCTGCTGAAGATTCCATGCTGCCTTCTCCCGTGTGATCCTCAGGCTGTAACATGCTCCCTCCAATGGCCCCATTATCCCAATCGTTAGGAAACTGGGATTGCTTCAGCCGTCCTCTTAATTTTCACAGAAAAGCAGAGTAAAGAAATCATGATAAATAAATAGCTTTTGTCCCCATCTCGATTTAAAAGCCATTTTTTGTTCCAGGAGTATTTGGAAGAGAAATGGTGGGAATTGATTTTTCCAGGCTGTTGCTGTATGTGCTGGCTGGCATTAGCAGGATACTGCGGAGTTAACAACAGTTTCTTAGAAATAAGTCAATGATATGCATGTGTATCATTAGCAAAGATGGCTGAAAAGCCTCAGACAATCTGGAGGAATGGAATATACTGAAAAGAAAGCAGAGCTTCAATTTTTAAAACAAGACTTGATTTACATCCTTAGATTCTGCTGCATCTAAATAAATCCTGCTTGGAAATAACCTTTTATTTTTCGGAGGAATACTTGTTCGCTGCAAAGTGATTAAGGTTATTTTTGGGGTGGTAGCATCAATATTTCTTTTTCATTTTTAGAAAACCAGGATCGCTTTTCGTAGCTACACTATATTGCCAAAAGTATTCATTCACTCATCCAAATAATCAGACTCAGTTGTGAGCGAATACTTTTGGCAATATAGTGTATGTTAGATCAGAGTTTGGAATTAATGATTTACAAACAATACTGACCTAAGCTGCCCCTTTAACTTTTCATGATAAAAATCATATTTTTGACAATATATATCTATTTATATAAACAGATATGTGTGTAAGTTTGTGTGTCTGTGTGTGTGTGTTTGTGTGTTCCAGCATAACTCTGGAACTCCTCGAGCAATTTCAACCAAACTTGGTACACAGACGACTTACCCTCTGGAGAAAAATATTGTGGGGCTGTGTGTTCTGTTAAGATACCGCCTGATGTGTCTTAAAATGGCTTCTACTGTACTGCCATAAAATGGCTTCTACTGTGCAGTGCAGTGGAGTTGCCATAGTAACAGCTTCACTGTACTCCACAAGGGGGCTCCCTCTGATAAGGGGGAAAATCCAACATTAGAAATTATGTTTGCTCCGGACATTTCCCCCCTCCCCCCCCATAAATAAATTCCCGGGAAACACTGGGTTATCCGCTAGTTGTCTATAAAAACAGCCAGTTTGGTGTGGTGTAGTGGTGAAGGCACCAGGCTAGAAACCAGGAGACTGAATTCTAGTCCTACCTTGGTCACAAAGCCAGCTTGGTCTTCCGGTTCCGGCGGCTACGGCGACGGGCAAGGACTTTGCCCGCTCCCGCTCTTCGGTGGGCTTCCCCCGTCTTTGGGGGGGCACAGGACGCCCCGAAGAGGCGCCCTGCCGAAGGAGCGGCTCGCGGAAGGCTCTGGCACCGGCGGCGGCTGGTGGGGGCTTTTCCGCTTTGCTCCAGGCACCGGGGAGCAGTTTTGGAGGACGCGCCTGCGTCTCGCCCCATGCCGATCGGATAATGCAAAACTGAAGGAAGCAGCGGCGGTGCGGTGAGATGCTTCCTCCTTTCATCCCCTTACTTTTGAATTGATAGACTTTTCAGTATTTTCAAAAGTTAACCTTTCGGATTTACTCTTTGAGGAGCAGCTAGAGGGGAGGGGGATTCCCCCCCCTTGGACAAGCGGCTTGTTAAAATTCTGCTCTCGCCCCCAGGGGAAGGAGGAGGGGGGAGAGCCAACTAACGATGCCTCACCCCAGTAAAAGTGCTTTTCATGGGACTTAGTTCCAGAACTTATTGATGACCTGAGAACTTTTTGAACTTTTAAAATTTTTTCTATGCCTCTGAGCCCAAAGCTGGCAGGGCAAGATGGCACACTTCCGTTGTCTTCATGAACTGTGAAACCTGACTCCACCTTTAAAATTCAGGCTTCCGGTCTTTGTCTCCGAGTCACCCAGAGGAATCTCTTGTGGATTGTTATTTCCTGAACTCTTTGGAGAAAAAACTTTCATCTATTGCTAGAGTGACTAAAGAAACTCCCACCTGTTTGGATCCTCTGCCTTCTGGACTCGCCTGCCTGCTCTACTTCTCCAGCTGCCCAGTTTCTACACTGACTGATCTCTTTGTTTTATAAACCATGTCTCCAAAAAGACCACCTCCTGGAAAACCTGGCTTTGCCACTTCTGCTCCAACATCTGCAACATCCAGTCCAGCCACACAGTCAAAGATAACAGAACTGATGCAACCTAAGACTACAGAGATGGACTTTCAACAAATGCTTCAACAAATTTTACAGGGACAGGAGGAAATCAAGAAACAGCTAAGGGAAATGAAAGATGAAATTAAAGAGAATCAAGTTCAAATTTATAAGAACTCACAGAGACTGGACCTTGTGGAGGGTGGGGTGGCGGAGGCGAGAGGGGGGGTAGAGGCTTTACAGAAGGGAAACAAAGAACTTGATATCCAACAAATGAAAGCATAGTTTGAGAGAATGTCCTTTTATCTTAGATTTCAAAATGTAATAGAAGCAGATGGGGAAAACATAAGGGACATTATGACTAATATTCTAGCTGAATACATATACAAAGATAAACAGCAGATGGAATGGGAGATAGATCTGGTCTATAGAGTGAATTCAGCATATGCCAGAACACACAATGTACCCAGGGAGGTTCATATTAAATTCCTTAGGAAAAGCACAAGAGATGAAATTCTGGGTGTACAAAGGGGGCAAACACTGACATACCATGACAGGGAGATAACCATTCTGAAGCAGATCCCCAAAAAAATTAGGGAGAAAAGGAAAAACTATTCGCAATTGGCGAATAAACTATACCAGAAGGGGGTGTGGTTTAGATGGTTGATGCCTGAAGGTATGCTGATATTCTGGGAGGAGACAAGAATCAGAATCAACACACCCATAGAGGCACAGGCCTTTATGGAAAAAAATAAAGCGAACCTAGAAAAAACAGAAGACACCACAATGGTCACACAGGACACGGGAGGGGCCGGAGCTCTGCCAGCGGGGGGTGAAGGGGCAACACCAAGAAAGCTCAGATCACAAAAATGAATAAGAAAACCACAATGTTATAAACAGACCGAAAGTAATAATGAAATTATATCTAGACTATATATCATAACTATATAAACTGATTGAAAACTATTTTTTCTAGAATTAATATGCTGATTTTTTATGATTATGTATTAATGTTTGATATTTAGATGTAACCTATGAGTTTGGAGGGAGGGGGCGTCTGCCACACTTGCAAGTGCCAAAATTTGTAACCATTCCATTTACCCTTTTCCTTATAAATGTTTTAAAAAACCAATAAAATTTTTTGAAAAAAACAAAAAAAACAAAGCCAGCTTGGTGATTTTGGGTCAGGCATCCTCTTTCAGCCCTACAAACCATATCCAAATCCTGCTAAGAAGACTGCAGCTACTTCTCCAGGCAGGAAAAGACTAATTCAAAGGCCATGACTTCATTCTGGTATAGGTGAATTAAAACTATGGGGATATAGGATGGAACTTACTGGCAAAGGGTTGAGCCACATTATGAGCCAGTCAAATCTATTTATAAAGCACCTATTAGTTTTTCGAATATAGGTGTTTGTGTGGAAGGCCATCATGGGGGAAGTCATTAAAAATAAAAGAATTAGAGTATGACCCAAAGAAGCCATGTACGTGTCCAGAACAGAGCAACGGATGCATTTAAAAGTTTCACTGAAGTTTTGCCAAACCAATTCGAACTGATGGAACAAAGTGTTTTAGTATGCAGCAGTGTGATTAGTGTAATGGACATTTTCAAGGATACCTTTTTTCTTTGCTAGATATACTCTTTGCATATTAACAGCTGGAACGGGAGGTCATGGCTTCTGTTCATGGAGTGGAACTGGAATGATGTACTTTTTTCTTTAAAATAATATTTAAATGGGATATTGGTCTTAGTCTGCCCCAACTGTGGGAAGAGACATCTCATGTGGCTGCTGGCCCAGCGAAAAGATTGACTTCCTGCATTTCTAAGCTGTGCTGTCAACACAGTTATTTAATATGGTGCTGAAAAAGCATTTAATCAGTGACATGTAATGAAATGTGAAAAGCAGAATGCAAGAAGCGATTAGCACTTGTTGAATTCTCGGTAACTTAGGAAGAACATGACACATGTTGGTATCTCATGATATTTACTATACGTTCAGAAATGCTATTTGATCTGAATTATTATTTTTTTACAGGGAAGACTAAGAATTTTGATGATACGCTGACCTCGAAGCACACCATGACAGCTGATTAACACTATAGTCAATGGTTGGTTCATGGTTTATTTATTCTTTAATGTGTTTTTTTGAAGATGATAGAGAAAGAAAGAAATTGAATGATATCCATGAAGAGAGATTCAATGTCTTTTATAGCTGGGATTCTATGACTAAAAGATTTCTTTTCCTACCCCGCCTTCCTTTTTCACAAATGTATTGTGAAATTGGTCTAAGGATGCTGGCCAGTTCTGTAAAACCAAATGCTTGGACCACACATATTTTCCTAAAGCACAGTCTCCTCTCCTCTCTCCCCTGCCTTCCCCTTCCCTGCCCTCCCTTTGCATTTTTGCAAACCATCCTAGAGAGATTGCTTCAGATAAGATGTATGTTATAGTTCCCAATTTCAGTTGCCCAATTTCAGTCAAGGTCCTTTGCTTTCTCAAACTGGTGTGCGTGAAGTTTCATTTGTTTTCATCAGAACATTAACTTCTTGACATTCTCAGATGCAACCAAATGACTGTTCTTCAGCATGTGATATAATATGCATCAGCAAAACTAGATTGTCCTTCAGATGACACCAGGCATGACTTCCCAAAGTATTCTGTATAATAATGAATTTAGTGACATTTACATTTTATACTTAAAGCTGTAATATGTGAAGCAATAAAAAGGTTCTTTTTTCATACTAGCCTTGTTCTATTCCTGTTACTATTCATAGTATATTCTGTTACAGATAGTCCTTAACTTATGACTGGTCACTCAGCAACCATTCAAAATTACAATGGAGCTCCCTGGGCATTCATACGACGGATTTGGAGTTCTCACAGATGCTCTCCCCTTAGTCACGTGATCTCATTTCGGGCATCAGCAACCAGCCTGCATTTATGGCCAATTGCAGCATTTTTCAACCTTTTCACCAAAAAAAAAAAAAAGACATTTACTTTTGGGTTTTGGCAAAACAGCCCATAGTGATCCAATGGTTTGCTTAATGAGACTGCAGAAGTCACTTACTTCATGGTCACAAAAAAGGTTATAAAACCTGGCTGATCATGTGGGTAACCTGTTTTATAACCATCAAGACTTACTATTGTGATGGGCAGGCTCTATTATGATCATAGGTTGAAGGCTACCTATACAATAGAACAGTGATGGCTATTCTTTTCCAGAACGAGCGCCCAAAGTGTGCTCATGAGAATGTGTACCCGCGTGCCCGAAGCCCCAAAATGCAATGTGTGTGTGCTTCCTGTGCATGCGCCCCACCCCCGTGCATGCATCCCACCCCTGCTCATGCGTCCCTGCATGTCCCACCCCCACACATGAATGCATGCCCCACAAATGTGCCCCCATGTGCCCCACCCTATGCATGTGTGCGTGTCCCCCACACATGTGGGGGTACGTGCATGTGTGGCAAGACCCGAAGACCAGCTGGATGGCAGGAGGCATGCATGCGCGCATGTGTGGAGGAGCTGAACTGGAGTGGCAGCTCACGTGCCCACAGAGAGGATACTGCGTGCCACCTCTGGCCCGGGAGATGTGGAGGCAGAAATGTTATCGGCCTCCCGATGACGAAAGCAAGCGACTGGTTCGTCATCTGGAGGCGCCGACAACATTTCTCCCTCCGCGTCTCCCGGGCGCGGATGGACGAAGGTAGCCAGAATGGCGCCGAAGCAGTCCGGCGAGCGAGCGAGCGAGGCAGCGAGATCTTCGGTCACTCGTCCACCGGACTGCTTCCGCATCTCCCGGGCGCGGATGGACGAAGGTAGCCAGAATGGCGCCGAAGCAGTCCGGCGAGCGAGCGAGCGACGCAGCCTGATCTTCGGTCGCTTCCAGAGCCGGAGCGGGATGGAGCAGCCACCGCCTTGGAAGTGAGTCGTGCGGACGGAGCTTTGGGGCTGAGGAGAGAGGCAGGGACGGAGGGAGTGGGGGGAGAGGAGCCGCCCCCCTCACCCCCCAGGCAATGGGGAAAGCTTTCCCGAAATGGGGGGGGTGTCACGGGAAATAAAAAGGGCGCGCGCTGGGGGGGGACGAAGGAGGCTTTGGCGTGCCTTAGAGGCGGGCGGGCAAGCAACGAAAGGAGCAGCGAGGGCGGGCGGTGGCTGCAGGCGGCAAGGCTTGAGCGGGGTGAAAGGGACTGGTGCCGGTGGAGGAAGTAATGCTACGCCGCGGTCCCCTTAATGTTCACTCAGGAAGGCAGAGAACGAGACCATGTGGTCTGCACACGTGGTCTGCACATGTGGTCCCATTCCCCGCCTTCCTGATGATGTCACCAGCCTCCCCAGCCATAACCCTCACCGCACGTCACTGCCAATAACTATGTAAAAGTTTTAGTTTCAACAAATGGTCGGGTATTTATTTTAAAACAGGCAATTGGGGAAGAAATATATTAAGAACAGGAAAGACACCAAATCTTTATAACTAAAAATTAAGCTATTCAAGAAACAGGAGTTAGGGTTCAGGGGCGTGGCAGACCAAGTTGCTACCTACTCGGCCGAACTGGGCCGAACTGGTAAGAACCCACCTCTGGTATAGGGCCACCCAAGACGGACACAGAGAGTTCTGACAAAACATAATCCACTGGAGAAGGAAATGGCAACCCACTCCAATATCTTTGCCATGAAAACCCCATGGGCAATACCAAAAGGCACCACCGGGAGGAACGTTGCCCATGTGGTCTCAATGGGTCGACACGACTTTGTAAGAAACAACCACAAAGAATGTCTAGTTGGCATAAAACGTCACCATCTGTGTCAAAATTGTCTCCATATTTCCCTCAGACATTTCATATTCCTACCTTTCAACTTATAAAACCTTTTTATATCACTCTCCCTTTTCTGAAGTAAAGCCATCATCGCCCATGCTTTCTTCACGGGTAAGGAATCTACTCTCTTTTTATTGCCGCATTCAGTGAGAAAGGATTATGCAATTTACTGAGTGTTTTTAATGGGGGCAGAAGAGGTTTATAGTGACAAGTGCACATTCTAGGCCCCAAACGTCTCAGTAAAAGTATTCAAGCATTTGAGGGGGGGGGTATTTTTTTTTCCTTTAAGAATTGTGGCCCACATCTGCTTTAAGGAAGCATCCAATTATCCTCAAAATATTCTGCAAATCTTCCCCAGCCTTTTTCGTCAGGTAAATGTCTCAGTTTGGACCTGCCCAAATTTAAAATCTGCAAGTGACATGTTCAGCTCCCTCTTATCTATACATTTCTACCAGCAAAGAAATACCTTCACAAGGGAAGATTTTCCTGCAGAAAGCTGCCTTTTCACGGGGCGGAGGATGATATAAATATTAAACTGTACCAGGATTGTGACGTGTTCATGGAAGATTTGGGAGTTTCCTTGATTTAGGATCTGGTTCTTTGCAAACTGCCCACTGGACTTCCCAGCCTCCTATCACTTGCTTTAAGCCAGTGGTGTGATACAATTTTTTTTACTACCGGTTCTATGGTGGGCGTGGCTTGGTGGGCGTGGCTTGGTGGGTGTGGCAGGGAAGGATACTGCAAAATCCCCATTTCCTCCCGATCAGTTGGGACTCGGGAGGCAGAGAATAGTTGGGGGCGGGGCCAGTCAGAGCTGGTATTTACCAGTTCTCCGAATTACTCAAAATTTCTGCTACCGATTCTCCAGAACTGGTCAGAACCTACTGAATACCACCTCTGCTTTAAACCAAATGGTGTTTCTAGATTCTTCCCACCCGCACCCCAGTTTTAGGCCTTTGAATAAAGGGGGATAGACTTCTTTTGTCTGTTCCCTGGGAAACTCCATGTAATAACAGAAAACAGGTTGTGGTTTTGAACAGAAAACAAGTTCAGTTCTAATCTTCCTCTAACTCGTTGACAGAAGTCAAACAATTAAAATAATCAAGTCTTACATCAAATCCCACTTTTTCTTTCAACTGAGCTGAGAATTACCACTTGATAAAGTCCTTTTTGAACTTTTAAAATCTTCCCACTACCTTGATTTTTGTGAGAGTGCTTGTGGGGGGGAAAGGACTTGATTTCTATTCAAGAAGAACGGCAGTGAAGACAATGTGGCTCTATTCCAGCGGCGCCATCTTGACTGGCATTTTGGCTGGACCTTCACTAAGGCCTTCTATCTCACCGGCAATTCTCTTCAACTCCTCTGCTGTTGTTATTGTCTTTTTCCTGGCTCTCCTGCCCTGTTCCTTTGACTTGCCATCTATTCCTCCTTAATCCAAATTGCTTTCTTCACCTCCATTTCTTCCTGCTACAGTATGTCAGGTCTTCTCCTGTCACTGTCCTGTTCTCAGCCGAGCCATGCCTCCTTCCCTCTGTTGGAAGAAATGTCCATCTGGGTTCAGTTCCAAGTGGGAACAAAGACACTGGAAACATGGAGGCTTCTTGGAAGGATTGTTTAATGGTGGACAGGACCACACGGTTTGAGATCCTGGGCAAAAGAAAAAGGGCAGAGATGCTGAGAGTGCTTGGGTTTTATGCCCTCTGTTGGGCTTTGAATTTGAGCTTGTGTTTTGATTGGTTGTCAGACTCCCAATGCAGGCGTAACTTTGTAGGTTGTCTGTCTCCCAGGCTTGGTTAAGCCTTGCTGGGTGATGTAATCTTCCTAGGTGCCATGTGGTGAGTTATGTTACTAGATGGGTCCTATTATGTCCTGGAGGCCATGTCTTTTGTGTTGTAGATAAGCTGGCCCAGGTCTTAATGGCCCATTAACAAAGGTGGGGGGGGGCGATGAGTTTCTTCCTCCCTTTTAGAGGAAATATTCTGCACTTTTAATATTTCCTAAAACATCTCATTTTTCTAGGAGAGGGATGGGTGCTAACTTCCTACACCTCCATCTCTCCTGTGGCTTTCATCTGCCTCTCACTGCCCTTCCCCATTCTCTTGTTGCCTTTTCACTCACTGGTGGTTCTGAGACCCATGCTTCTCTCTCTCTCTCTCTCTCTCTCCTCAATCTATCATCAAGCTTTTTCTCCTTTGTATTCACCCCTCCACCTTCTCAACCTTCTCTTCTGTCATACATTGGCTCTTGGTCTCTATACTGTGGCTCTTTTTGCCACTGGACTCTGAATTCTGGCCATCGTCTCCTATCTGCCTTGTCTCATCCTTAAGTTACCCTTTCACCCTCTAATCAACCTCCTTGCTCATTTCCAGGTTCATCTCCTCACTCAAAGGTAGTCCTTGACTTATGACTGTTCCTTTTAATGACTATAGGAAGTTATCACCCAGCCCTCTCCCAGACAAATGAAATATCCTAGGAAATATTGAAAAGGCAGAATATTACATTTCCCTGGATGTGAAAAGGGAGAAACATATTTTAAAGATAGAATAGCTCCCTGTAGTTTCCTGCCCCCACCCCCTTTGTCAATGGGCCATTAAGATGCCCAAGCCAGTCCCTTTACATAATAAAGAGTTCTCCCCTTCAGCTCCAGGGGCATGGGATTAAGGCATGATAATATTGGCCCTTTACCCAACTCACCACATGGCATCTGAGAACTCAACCAAACCTGGATTCAAAAGGCAGCCCCTGCATGTCCCCATGGGAGTCTGACAACCAATCAGAATACATTTCTTACACAGGAACAGGAAACAGAGAGGTGGGGCTGAACAGATTATAAAAGCCCAGCAAGTCCTTCCCTCAGCCCTTCTCTTCTTCTCCCCACAACATTGAAGCCTGTGATCACCTTTTCTGTTCAGGACTCAAGCCATGTGGTCCTGTCCACCATTAAAACCATCTTTCCAAGCAGCCTCCATGTCTCCAGTGTCTTTTTCCCCACTTGGAGCCGAACCCAGAACGACATTTCTTTCAACATGACCATTCAAAGTTATAACAGCACTGAAAAACAGGCAACGTATGACTGTTTTTCCACACTTAAGACCATTGCCCATCCTCATGATCACGGGATCAAAATTCAGACTCTTGGCAACCGACTTATCTTCATGATGATTGCAGTATCCTGGGGTCATGGGACCACTTTTTGTGAACTTCAGATAAGCAAAGTCAACAGGGAAGCCAACCACCATGTTGCTAACTTAACAACTGCAGTGATTTGCTTAACAACTGTGGCAAAAAAGGTTGTAAAATGGGGCAAAATTCTCTTAACACCTATCTCACTTAGCAACAAAAATTTTGGGGCTCAATTGTGGTCATAAGGAGGACTTCCTGTATTTTCCAACTGGACTTTCCTCCATTCCTCCACTTGGTCATTCTCTCTTCTCTTTGTCACTTTGCTCACCTCTTTTATTTCTCCTTGCTTCTTGTGAGCCTCCATCTCTTTTTACTGGTTGAAGGTGTGGGTCTCCCTTTTTTCACTTGATCTCTCTCCAAGACCACATTGTTAAAATCCACCCCTCTCCTAGAAAACTGAAATATCCTAGGAAATATTAAGAAGGTGGAATATTATATTTCCCTGGATGTGGAAAGGGGAAACATGTTTTTAAAGACAATGTAGCTCCCTGCAGCTTCTTGCCCCCCCACCTTTGTAAATGAAACATTAAAGCCTGAGCTAGGTTACTTTACATAATAAAGGTAGGATTAGCTTTCTACAGAAACTCACCACATGGCATCTGGGAATTCAACCAAACCTGGACTCAAAACACAGCCTAGAGAGTTGCCCCTGCATGGCCCCCCCGGGAGTCTGACAACCAATCAGAATACATTTCTTACACAGGAACAGGAAACAGAGGTGGGGCCGAACAGAGAGTATAAAAAAACCAGCAAGCCCCTTCTTCTCTCTCTTTTCTTCTTCACCCAACATCTGGAAGCATGTGATCCCCCTTTTCTGTTCAGGAGCTCCAAGGCATGTGATCCTGCCCACCATGAAACCATCTTTCCAAGCAGCCTCCATGTTTCCAGGGTCTTTTTACCCACTTGGAACTGAACCCAGAAGGGCATTTCTTCCAACAGTTCCCATCAATGGCCTTTTGTTTTTTGTTTTTCTTTGAATTCACGCTTTTTATTCATGTTACTTTCGGAGGTACCTTGATATCCATCTTGTAGAACTATCGTTTTAAAAAGGAAGCGTAGTCGAAATTGCTTCTTCTGATTCACGGTTCTTCTACCTGGTCTGTTCATGGCCTTTTACGAGGATTTGCTTCTGCTGGGATCAGATTTGAATCTGAATTCGGAACATCTCTTAATCCATGTAATGCAAAAGGGTACAGTTGACGCCTTCTGACTTGGAGACTTATACAACGTTGCCAACCAATCGACAGCCTTTTGATTTCCTTCAACCTACCAAGCCCCTCCCTCTCATCTCTTAGGCTTTGGGGACTCTCCTCTTCAGTTATCTCTTTCTCTCACACATCAGATCAGCGACCCCTCCCCTGCCACTGTTTTTCTTGGCATTGCACCTTGACAGTTTCTTCTTGGAAGAAAAAAGGGAACGCATCAAGCCCTCCCTTTCTGAAGCTACATCCTCACTCTATTACTCATTTTCTTGTTTTCATTTCTCCTGCAGAAAACCTCTCTCCCAAATCTACTCCTGCCAAATTGTCTGCAGTGCCATTATTATTATGGATGGTTGCACAGTCAGCCAGATGTTTGGACTGGATTTGGCATTTTTATCCACCTATCGAGTCCTTCCCAAGGTCCTGGGATGGGCTTTATTATTATTTAAATTTTATTGAAGCTATTCATACCCATAGATGCTGGGTGACTTACACATAGAAAAACAATCAAAACAGTCAAAACCATGCAACCCACAGGCAGCCCAGACTAAAGCAATCAAATGATAAATCAAACTAAATTAGGGCCCCTACAAACTCATGAAGTCCAGACCTGGAACCAAGGCCAGATTTCCAGAATTCTAGAAGAGAGAATGTGTCTGTATCTCAGGTATGGGTGGGTGGGGAAGGATGTTGTACCAGAGAGTGGAGGATGTGGCAGAGAAGGTACACTCTCTTGTTGCCATAAGATGACTGCATTTAACAGGAAAGACCTGGATCTACTCCAGTGGTGGGATTCAAAAAAAATTATTACCAGTTCTATGGGCATGGCTTGGACGGTGTGGCAGGGGAAGGATACTATAAAATCTCCATTCCCACCCCATTCTAGGGGAAGGTTACTACAAAATCCCCATTCCCTCCCTGGGATTCGGGAGGCAGAGAATAGATGGGGGCGGGGGCAGTCAGAGGTGGTATTTACCAGTTCTCTGAACTACTCAAAGTTTCCGCTACTGGTTCTCCAGGACTGGTCAGAACCTGCTGAATACCACCTCTGATGTACTCACTCTGTTAGAATGGACCAAGAAGGCTTATTCGTATTTAAGGGGTGTTTTTTTTAAAAAAAAATCCTGTCTTATTATTTTTAAAAGTAATTCAGAGGCGGTCCATATATCGAATACGCCTTCCTCCTCTGATTTTCCCCGCCATAACAACACCCTGCAGCTTTTATGCCTAAGGCAGGACTGAAACTCAAATTCTTCTGATTGCTAGTTTGGTGCCTTGACTAATGGATCAAAATGTTTTGTTTGAAGGTGGCTATGTACATTCAAAAACAAACAATGATAGCAATAGCACTTAGACTGCTGTTCCAGGGGTCTACAATCTTGGCAACTTTAAGACTTGTGGACTTCAATTCCCAGAGTTCTTCAGCCAGCTGGCTGGGGTATTCTGGGAGTTGAAGTCCACAAGTCTTAAGGTTGCCAAGGTTGGAGACCCCTGCACTACACAGTGCCTTCTCTAAGCAGTTTACAGAGTCAGCATATTGGCCTCAACAATCTGGCTCCTCATTTTGATGACTTGGGAAGGATGGAAGGCTGAGTCAACCTTGAGCCAGTGAGACTCAAACTGCCAAACTGCCGGCAGTCGGCAGTTAGCAGAATTAGCCTGCAGTACAGCTTTCCAATCATTGTGCCACCACAAAAAACAGTTGGAGATCAGTGATGTGCAGTCAGGTGAGGCAAGTGAGGCACAGCCTAACCTCTCATCATCAGGGCAGCGAGTCATTCGATGGGAAACTTGCCTTTTGGGAGGAATGACCCAGCTTGGCTCCCGCTTTCGATCTGCCGCCCAACGACCGAACGGAGAAGCGAAGAGGCAGGAGAGACAAAGCAGGAGCCAAGCTGAGTCATTCCTTCCAAGAGGCAAGTTTCCTATCGAATGACTCACTGCCCTAGACTCGAGGGGGGGAGAGGCTTCCTCCGCTCCGTCCGCTCCCCATCTGCACTGCCCTCGCCCGACAAGCGCGCCCTGGATTCCGTGCAGCTCTGGCAGGCGGTGCCGTGGCCGAATCCCAGGGCGGAGGGCAGCAGGTCGCAACTGAGCATGCCTGACTGTGGAATTCTGGGAGTTGAAGTCCACAAGTCTAAAAAAATTGCTGCCTCACTAGCTATAAACCTCACCGCACGTCACCGTTGGAGATAGATGGTTTCTCAAGTATCCAGGCCCTATATACCAAAATGGGCTTTGTATTAATGACCAGCTCCTTGAATTTCATTGGAAATTGACTGTCAACTAATCCAAATGACGAAGCAATGGTGACACCTTGGCATACCAGGAGGCACCCATTACTATCATGCCACTGCATTTGTACCAGCTGTAGCTTCTCAATGATTTTCAAAGATAGCCTCATGTAGAATGCATTGCAAAGTTATGATCCAGTTATGGTCTGACCAGCACATGAGTAACTGCCTTTGGCCTTCCGATCAAGGAAAGAAAGCAACCGGCATCTATGATGAACAAAGCTGCCACCTGCTCTTTGAGTAGTTGCAAGTCCAGAGGGACCCAAAATTGTACACCAGTCTAAAATGGGAAAGTGCTACCCCATCAAGACCAATAATGGAAACATATCTGACCTTGGACTGGCTGGCAAACAGCCATAGCCATTCAGCCTTGGCAAAATGAAGCCAAAAATCAGTTTTCCCCTGTTCAGACCCAAACTGCTGGTATTTTGACAGCTTTACCAGCACAGCCTTGTGATATGACAGAAAGCTGGATATCATCAGTGTGCATTAATATTCAACCCAAACATTTTTAAAAGATTGGATTGTTCATTTGGACATGGAATGTTAATCTCCCAGAGCGCCTACATTCCATAAGATTAATATCCCCATGCCTACCACCGCTATCCATACAAGAAGCAAAAGAGGTTCTTCGAGAAAGAGAGGAAAACCAAGACTCTCATAGCCAAACAGCTCATCATCAATACCTGGAAACTGAAATTTTAGAATATATAATAAACATTTTCTGTGGCTGCAGAAACTCGGACCAGAAACGATGTCATACTTTTCTGTGGTGATAGAAAATATCTAAGTTGCAGAACAGTGGTGGGATTCAATTTTTTTTACTACCGGTTCTGTGGGCGTGGCTTAGTGGGCGTGGCAGGGGAAGGATAATGTAAAATCTCCATTCCCTCCCCACTCCAGGAGAAGGTTACTGCAACATCCCCATTCCCTCCCGATCATCTGGGACTCAGGAGGCAGAGAATAGATGGGGCAGGGCCAGTCAGAGGTGGTATTTTCCAGTTCTCCGAACTACACAGAATTTCCGCTACCGGTTCTCCAGAACTGGTCAGAACCTGCTGAATACCACCTCTGTTGCACAAGTATATTTCTCATTTTTTTTCCTCCAAGAAGCCCTCTGGCTTATAAAATATGGCCCACCTTTTTACTTAGATGTTGCCCTTGGTAATTATTGCTGCAATCACGTATCTTCCTGGAGATGCCTTTACATGTTGTTCTCCCCGGGGTATTAGATAGACACGATTTCACATCCCCCTTTTTGGAAACTAGCAGGGAAAATTATAAGCGAAGTGGGGGGAGAAATCTGTAGCACTACCTGCTGATCCAAGTACCTTTGACATACATAATAAGCAGTTCCCCTCCTTTTGGTAATTAAGCCAAAATCATAAGTTACTGAAGCAACTCTAAAGGGAAGTGGTGCCAGCTTGGAAGTCTTTTAGCCCTCTATTTCTCTTCTGCCATCACTCTGGCTTATACCTCCTTGCTACTTTTTCCAGGAATTGTCTCTCTGACTTTCCAACAACAACAACAAATCTTCTCCCCTGTATTTTCCCAACTGTCTTAAATATGCATCTTTCCTCAGGAAGATTTCCTCTGGGTGGCCTTGATACTGGCATCTGGGTTGACAGCCTGGGAAGAGGCAGATCATAAGGTATTTTCCATGCCTAGGACCAGAAATAATGGCCATGAAGTGCAACAACTGAGATTTCATATAAACCAGAGGTGGTATTCAGCAGGTTCTGACCAGTTCTGGAGAAACGGTAGCAGAAATTTTGAATAGTTTGGAGGACCGGTAAATACCACCTCATTACTAGCCCTGCCCCCATTTATTCTCTGCCTCATGAATCCCAGCTGGAGAGAATGGGGATTTTGCAGTAACCTTCCTCTGCCATGCCTACCGAGCCACACCCACAAAGCCATGCTATGCCCACAAAGCCACACCCACAGAACTGGTAGTAAAAAAATTTGCATCCCACCACTGATTTAAACATAAGGTAAAATTTCCTGATCTGGGCCATAGTGGAATCATTTATCTTTAAGAACGGTGGATTCTCCATCTCTGAAGGTTTTGAAGAAAAGGCTGAACAGCTCTCTCTTTCTCAATTTAAGGCCGATAATTAAGTATATTTTTCCTGCCCATTGTAGAGAGTTAGACTAGCAATCTTTGTCTTTCTTCCAATTCCACAGTTCTATGATGCATCTATGAATAAGTTCATTTTGTGAGAGGCGTGAGATGGGGAAGAGGACGAAGAAATAAAAGAATCTCGCCAACAGAATCATAAAAATTGGGAGTGGAGAGAAAGCAGGATTTTATTTATATAACGGATTTGAGCTGTGGCTGAGAATGTAGCTTAGTTCTTTGTCAGAAATATATGTTGTGGTTTGGGATGCTGCATTCTGATTCATGCCTAATTTCCATAATTTAAATCTTGCGAAATTGAGAAGTGGGAATCAGTAAACAACTTCAGTCTTAGGCCTTAAAGCCACTATGAGCTTCCAGAGTCTGAACAAAACCCTTTTGTCGATGCAACTTGCTTAAAAGGCAGAGGAGGGTGTGGGAAGCACCTGACCAACCACATTACATGGCTGCTGAGCTGCTGCCTTATGTTGAATGACACCCTTTAATACACCTGTGTACCCAGCCCTGTGCAACCATCACCACATCGCAGTAAACCTGTTTCAATGTCTATAGGTAGAAAGACACAAAAGATCAGATCTTTATTCTGATTGCTACCCATCTTATTTTTAAATGTGCTTCTGATACTTTCCTGAATGCCCACTGGGCTCTTTGTTCAATTACCTTTGCCCTCAGAAAACAAAAGTTAGAAGAAAGAAAGTCCCAAAGGTGCTTTTTCAAGAGGCAACAGGAGAACTGAAGAAGCTTCTTGGATAAGAAGTTGCCTCTTTAAAAAAAGCTCCTTTGGGACAACCATGGCCTAGTTGACTGAAAATATCCATAGAGGAAAGGAAGGAAGGAACACAGCTTGAGAGTTGCACAATGGCCATTCCTAGGACACAAATGGCTAATATTTTGCATGTATGTGCTTTTGATTTGCTTGCTTTTGACTCCTGTTGGAGTCACATTGCACTTTCTGAAACGAATTGTTGCAGAAAATGACAGGCTTTAGACTTCTCAGAAGTTTGGGGGTCCTCCTTCAGCAACCAATATAGAAACCACTTAACTCCATTTTGCAGAATTTAGAGTACTTTTACTGGTTATGAAAAGATAGCAGCTAAGTAAAGCAAGGTCTGAGGCAAAAGCATGCGAAATCATACATATCAATATTTGTCCAACTCCCTCTCCCCCCAGTAACCCCCATCCCATTGTCCAATCTGCAAATCCCTCAGGTGTCATGTGGGTTGCATCTCCAAGAAGCATCATCAGGTTGGTATGCAGGACGGCTGGCCTTGACCAACTCTAAACACCAGCCATCAGCATGCGCAGTAGATGGTGAGAACAAAACTCCCTCTTAACAATCTCTCCTGTACCAAACCTTCCCCTCCCAAATACCAGCCCCCCCCTTCCCGTTTCAATGGATGGATGACCATGTGACAGCCGTGGCAAGGGGGCGTTTCACCAGGTTCGCCTGGTGCGCCAATTGCATCCCCTATTGGACCGGACCGCCCTCCGCACAGTCACCCATGCGCTTGTGATGTCCCGGCTGGACTACTGTAACGCTCTCTACAGGGGGCTCCCCTTGAGATGCACCCGAAGGCTGCAGTTGGTTCAGAATGCGGCTGCGCAGGCAGTTTCGGGAGTCACTAGGTACCCCCACGTAACACCTCTCCTGCGCGGGCTGCACTGGCTACCTGTGGCTTTTCGGGTGCGTTTCAAGGTGTTGACTATCATCTTTAAAGGGCTCCATGGCACAGGACCTAGGTATTTGCAGGATCGTATCCTGCCCCATACATCCCTTTGGCCGATCCGCTCACACAGAGAGGGACTTCTCCGGGTGCTGTCCACTAGGCTGTGCCAGCGGGCGACGCCCAGGGGAAGGGCCTTCTCTGTGATGGGCCCGACCCTCTGGAATGACCTTCCCCCTGATATCAGAACAACTACAGACCTCCACTCCTTCCGTAAGAAGCTTAAAACCCACCTGTTCAATTCAGCCGGCCTGGCCTAATCCCAGCTTACCCACCTCAAGTCTGCATTTTTAAATTCTATGGTTTGGTTTTAGGCCGAGTTTTAATTTTTATCAATTTGTACAGGGTTCAAGGTTTAATTTGATTTTAAGGGTATTTATTATGTATATGGTTTTTTAATGTGGTTCCTGTACACCGCCCTGAGTCCCTTCGGGGAGAGGGGGCGGTCTAGAAATCAAATAAAATTGAAAAATTGAAATCAATGGCAGCCGAAAGCGAATACCAAAACAGAGGCTGACATTGGGCATGGCAGGCCTGGATCACTGCTGGTTCCAGCGACCCAAGCTGCCAAACCACTACCAGTTTGGCCAAACCGATCCGAACCAGTAGGAACCCTCCACTGATCTGGGTGCTGTTTATAGGCACAGTTACAGTTTTGGCTTGAAGAATGAAAAGGAAGAGAATAGTCTTGTTGTAAGTATCAATGAAACAGAAGCTGTGGGTTAAGGTTTTTCACATTAATAACAGCATTTAAAGCACTGTAGGTATAATTTGCAGGTAGAAGGAAGCTTTTGTTCTGTCAACTGACCAGGCTTAAAGCAACATTTCCATAGACTGATAGTGATTAAGATACTGTACAAGGGATGATGCATTTTCAGAAATAAGTCTGGCTTCCCAGCTGGTTACCATCTGCTGTGTGACTGAAGTGAAAGAATCCACAACATGAAATTTGCTCGTATGGGTTTTTATGGGGAGTTGACGTCATTGGAATTACACATTAAACTTCTGAGAGGTGAGCAGAACCGGAAAAAAAATGTGAATATATATCTAGGATATTTTTGAGGATATCTATGCCAGCCTGTTTCTCTGCAGTCATACACTTATTATCCAGTTTAAGTGAGATTTCAGAGGCAGAGTTAAGCATACAAGCCACATTCTAGAGTTACTGGATGGGCCCTTTGCTAGAACAAAATTTGATTAGAGTTTGTGTGGTTGAAATGAGGACATGTTTGAAAAGTAAAAATGTATTTCTCTACACAACATGTTTTGTCAAAAAATCATGAGTTAACAGAGTTCCTTGTGTCTATAAGGGAAGATAAATTGGTAGGAGGAAGGGAGAATGTTTGTAATTAATTCCAGGGACAGTGGAAACCAGAGCTGCTTGCTAGATTGACAGGCTTAAATTATATGTCTATTTTATTCCTCCCTCAGGCAGAGAGGGGGGGGAGAACTGCCATATTTACACACACACACACACACACACACAAACACACACACACTGGATACCCATGCTTCGTGATAAAACTATGTGATCAGGCAATGCAGGAGAAATCCGGTTCAATCCGTTGGCTCTGTGGTGATCGGTGATTGAAACACATAAGGATATATCGCTTCGGCCACCTTGAATCCAGAAGCAGTTCCATAGGTGGAAGGCATAGACATTTTGGTGAGAGGCTGACGTTTAGTACTGTAAGGAGCCTCAGACCACTCCTGAGTGAAGGAGTGGAACGTCTGCCAGTTTGAACTGAGGTAACAGAATGTGAGGCAACTGGCAGTTGGAACAGAGTTCCTTTCAGGTGGGGAGGGGGAGTAAAATGTCTAACTTCTTAGCATAAAGTGTGTTAATATAAGGCAAATGGCAGTTGGAACAGAGATCTTTGCCAGTGGGAAGGGGGACTAGAACTCCTTAGCATCAGATCATGTTAATTACTGTATAAGAAATACTAATGATCTGATGGTCATTTCGACAAATCCTTTCTAGCGAGCACGTAGAAGCCAAGAGGAACATACATGCCAAATTTCAAGTTTGTAGGCTTTACAGTTCTGGAGATTTCAAGATGAGTGAGTGGTATTTGCCACACACACACACACACACACACTTTTTAAAAAGCCAGGCAGACTGAACTATAAAAAGCATTAAACAAAGGGAACTAAAAAAAGAAACAATAGAGCACAAATGAATCCTCCAGTCTTTTTCCTCCCAAAAAAGAAAGAGTGCCTTTTAGCAATCCAGCTCAGACAAATTAGGCCAACAGATAATTTTAAAACATGATAACAATATAGAGATTGTGTCTGCAGGGGAAGTTATGATGAAGATAAGTTGCCAGAGGCATCCCACATATGGTTCTTTTTGCTTCCAGAAGAAAGGGAAATATCAACACTAGCCCAACCACATTTTATAAAGAGTTGGAATAAAGCTACATGATTATTTTGTGATCCGTTCCCTCTGCCCCCTCCTCCCCCAAAAAACCCCACTTGTGCTGAAACTTGTGGATGTAGCAACATTTAACCTTACTGGTAATTTTTGGTTTTATAATGAAAACGGACCAAAAAAACACAATGTAAGGCAAACTATTTGAAAATACATGCATGCAGCATTGTCTAATTAAAATTAAACTTTTTTAAAATGCAAAATTAAGCTATTATAGATATGTGTTGATTCCAAGTAACAGTCAATTGGAAATTCTCAACTTTGGACTGTGAGTTTCATTTGGGATTAAGTAAAATATTATATCTTTCCTAGGTAAATTGGACTGTTTTCTGAATCGGTGAGCCAAGACATGAATCAAATCTATATGGTATTTAATACAATAAAATAGTCAATATATGATAGACAGGGAGGTAGACTGGGTATCAGCCATATAAGGAAAGGCATTTGAAGGAAGAAATGAATGTCTTAAGCCAAAGTATTTGACAACGAATGTTTTATTTATTTCATTTATTTGCTGGCATGCCAATTCAGTCACAAAAGTTATTTATAGTGATTCATTTCTTGTAACTCAAAGATGATGAGGAAAACAGTGCTTAAGTGTTAAGCACAGGAAATCAGGAAACAAGATGGTTAAAATGAATCCAGATGTATTGCATGCTAACACTCTCTACAAAAATCTGAGCTACTAAAGGTCAAAGCAAATTGGCGGTAGATAAGAGTCAATGGAATTCAAGGTGGGCTGGACTTAAATCTCTTGTGGGCATGAAGGGACTCCAGACTGATGACATGCTTGACCCCTTCCTTTGACTCAATCTGGCCATCTCTTACATCAAGGTTGCTTAATAGGAAGAAATCATTCAATCTGAACAGCTATACACAAAGGCTAGCTAGTCTATGCCCATACCATTCCTATTCATGTTATGTCTATTGAACTCATTCTGGAAAAAATCCCCAATATATAAAATTGTACTGTGAAATATTTGCATACAGATATTTCACAGACGTTACTCCTTGGACTACTTCATCACTTCTGTTATCAACTGCTCTGCTGTGTTCACAAAGGCTATCGCCATGGGCTGACTCTGCTTTGCAGACAAAATTTGAAGATTGCTGGTGTATTTATTTCTTTATGAAGTGAAATAGTTCAATCTGGGAAGATACTTTCTAATGTACATTAGCAGCATTTAAGCCAAATATCTAATACATCCAGAGCCTACTCATTTTACTCATACTTTTTTTCCCCATCTTGAATCTATTAGCAGCTGTTAGCAGTTTAATATCCAACTTCAACAGCTAAAGCGTTTGGGAGAGTTTTCAAGAAAAATACAGAAATGTGGGGGGGAAATATCCACCAATTTTATCTAAATCTAAGCTAAATCAGGATTTAAGAGGAGAAGATAGTTCAGAGATTGCTCACAAAAAGGTTGCATTTAGAATCAAAGGATATTATTGCAGAGATTCTGCACTTGGTTTTCATCAGTAGGCATCTTCCTGGCTTTCTATTTTTCCGTAAAGCCATGGTAGTCATTTTTCATTTGACCAATCATGGTGAGATCATAGGTTGCGTGAAGAAGAACTGCCTAGATAATCTAAGACCTGTCTGGTCTTCCTTTGTCCAGGGTCTAGGGTGTTCATGTTTACAATCCCAACATTTGAGCTAAAATCTCCTCCTAGGAATGTTTATTGAGTTTTATCTATCACATAGCTCTGTCTGTTGTTTAGGGTAGATCTCTCTTTCACTTTTCATGAAGAGCAGCACTCATGTAAACATGAAGGCATAGGAATACTCTCTTGATAATGTGTTGTGACCTTGGCTGTGGTCTTCAGCCAATAGTAGGTAAAGGTTTAACTCTGTCTCCACCAAAATATGTTTCTAATCTGTTTATCTTGCCTGCTCCTCTGGGCACTTCTAGAATAAAGGATATAGTTGCCATATGGTTTGTTTGTTTATTTTATTTATTTCCTGCTTTCTTTCTTTCTTTCTTTCTTTCTTTCTTTCTTTCTTTCTTTCTTTCTTTCTTTCTTTCTTTCCTCCTTCCATCTTTCTTTTTCTTTTCTTTTTTTCCTCCCTCCCTCCCTCCCTCCTTCCTTCCTTCCTTCCCTTCTCCTTCCTCCCATCCCCCCCTCTTTCTTTCTTGTATTACATTTTTATGCTGCCCATCTTACCTATAAGGTGATTCTGGGCAACTTTATAAACAAGTCAAGGTGGAAAAAGACATACGCTACTCCTTCCACCTCTTATTTTTCCCACAACAACAACCCTGTGTGGTGAGTTGGGCAGAGAGAGGTTGACTGGCCCAAAGTCACCCAGCTGGCTTTCATGCCTTAGGTGGGATTAGAACTCAGAGTCTGCTGGCTTCTAGCCTAGGGCCTTAACCACTAAACCAAACTGGCTCTCTTGGGTGCTATATGTTCAGCTTAATTCCCCCTGCTCCCATTTGCTGCTCTGAATTGCCTGCATTGGCTAGAGTCTAGACCAGAGGTGGGTTGCTACTGGTTCACACCGGTTCGGGCAAACCAGTAATGGAAATTGTGACTGGGTTGCCGAACCGGTAGGGACGGCAGGCTCGCCATGCCCCCAAACCAGTTCCCCGGTCGCCGCAACATTTGGGGGGGGGGGCATTTTTAATCTTCTGCACATGCACAGACCTATTTATAGGCAACTGCAGATGCTCGCAGAGCACATGATAGGCACGGGTGAAAATCGTGCATGCACCGAACCAGCAGTGACACCAGCAACAACCCACCCCTGGTCTAGACCCATGAAGATTGCAGGCATCATAATTCTTGATTCCCACAAAGTTTGAGGAACTGGACACCAGAGCTTATTTTAATGGAGAAGTTTTCTGCCTGCCTCATCTCTTTTCCTCTACACTTGTGGAAATCCTCCCCAGCACGGTCTTAAATCAATCATCAGTACATCTGCCTATGAGAGACTCAATTGTATTAAACAGGGGGAGTGTTGAAATTGAACTTTTATTGTCTCGGAGTTTATAGAGCTTCTCGCTTTTAGAGGGATACATTCATCTTCAGGGCAGTTTTATATGTATCTTAAAGGAATTATGAAGCCAAGAAGAAACGGGAAGATTGCAACTTGTCACATTACACAACAGAGCTCATTTATTTCCCTTTGCTATCTGATGCTCAGTTTGTTCAGAGCACAATACATTTCGGTCCTCTTTCCAGAACTCAGAGGGCAATTTCAGAACAAAACTGTTATCAGTTTTGCTCCTTTTTTGGGGGAGACAAGGCCTATCAATGATTGTGATCTGTGTTCACTAAAGAACGAGGCCTTGAACAGTATGCTATCAATTGTATAATGCTGATGACATCATATAACAGTCATATGAGTCAGTGATTCTCAACCTCTGATCCGCAGATCCCTGGGGGCAGGGGGGCACAATGTCATCACGGGGTCTGCAAAGGCTTTAAGATATGTTGTGATTTAGATCTTGAGTTACATCTTGGGGGTCCATGGCCACAAAAGGTATTTAAACAGGGTCTGTCGTGAAAAAAAGGTTGGGAATGACTGAATAAAAGTCATAATATGACAATGCAGAGTTAGAATCACTACAGCTACCAGCAGTAATGGAACCTGTTCTTCATTGCTTAACAAGAACAAATATACTTCTTGGTTCCATCCCTCCATTACAACCCCGATGCAATGGTGAAATTCAATTTTTTTACTACTGGTTCTGTGGGTGTGGTGTGGCTTGGTGGGCATGGCTTGGTGGGCGTGACAGGGGAAGGAAGCAAAATCTCTATTCTCACCCCACTCCAGGGGAAGGATACTGCAAAATCCCCATTCCCTCCCTACTCCCGGGACCAGCCAGAGGTGGTATTTGCCGGTTCTCTGCACTACTCAAAATGTCCACTTCTCCAGAACCTGCTGAATTTTACCCCTGTCCCAATGGCCTGATCCTGCACACGGATCTACTTGGCACAGAGAGCCAATCTGAGTATCATAGTCTCCAACTACACAATTTCAGCACCGACAAACAAAGATGTACATGAAGCAATTTGTTGAGAAATCAATAGCCATGAAGCAGGGATAAGTAATTTGCGATGTCAAGACGCTCTTAAATCCAAATCCAAGTATGCTGATCATTGGCCATTATTGCTAAGAATGCTGGGAGTTCTGGTTCAATCATATCTGGAGTGCCTTCAATTGTCTACTGCAACATAGGCAATCTGGGTTCGACTTGCATATGGCCTTTTGCCTAATTTTTCAAAGCTCTCTGCAACTTGTGGGAATAACCTGATTTGCTTGTAACCTGCTCCTCGGAAGGCAGGAAAAAGGAGGCCTGGTGAAAGGTTGCTCATCTTCCAGTTCAAAAGATTCCAAATAAGAAGGATTCCTGCTGAACACTGTGGCCAATGCTTTACCAAGCTGCCCCTAGTTAGAGTTTAAAATGCTGAGCTAAATAGTTGAAAGATTGACTCAGGTTTCTAAAAGCAGAGATCATGCCTGCCCTATTTGGTAGTCCAAACTTGAACACCAAAGTCATGAATATTAAAACTACTTATATTATAGGGTTGCAGTAGCAGAATCTTGCACGCCTGAATGGGTCTCCCTTCCTCCCTGCCTTTATCGCCCAAAAGAACAAAAGTCAAGAGAACAGTTGAGTCTGATGTGCTTTCTCAAATTACATTCTTGCTCTGGCTTTCGATTTCTCTTATCACGCCATTGCTTTGGGCCGCATCTATTCCTCCTGTCCTTCAAGATTATTCTCACAGCCCATTCCATCTGAGATGGAATGGGATTGATTTGCATATAAAGTAAAACAAACATTCACAGTGCATCTGATTGAAAGCATCTTAAATCAGTACATCATGAAGTAACCAACCAAACATCAACAGCGTCTTCAAACTTTATGAAAGAATATCATTTATAGCATTCTACACCCCCCCCCCCAATGTGACCATGGAAGGGGCCAGGTTTAACTGGAATAGCAATAGCACTTAAACTTATAGACCAATTTACAGTGCTTTCACAGCCCTCTCGAAGCAGTTTAAAGAGTCAGCCTGTTGCCCCAACATTCTGGGTACTCATTTTACCCACTTTGGAAGGATGGAAGGCTGAGTCAACCTTGAGCCTGGTGAGATTTGAACAGCCCAAATTGCAGGTAGCAGAAGTAGCCTGCAGTACTGCATTCTAACCACTGTGCCACCACAGCTCTGTTCCAAAGAGTCAAACAAAATTTATACTGAACAGCAGTGCCTTCTAATTTTTGCACCCTTTACTTTCAAGAAGGGAGGGCACTTTTGCCAAGAATGACCTCGGGAACTTTTTCCAATTTGGGCTGATTCCATCTGAAATTCCAGCTGAAATTTCCAGATTAGGCTGATTCCATGTGAAATTAGCAAATCCTGGAGAACTGCAGCAGAAGATTTCAACTCAGTTACATTCGGTCGAGAAGAGGAACGGTGTCCATTGGCTCCATTTCATATGATCCAGGATCTGTGTGCATATGTGCTTCTACAGAAAGCCTCCTACTATAGGACTGGCATTCTGTTTGTTTGTTTTTTGTTGTTGTTGTTGTTGTTGGGACCATATGGACAACACGTTTAGTCCCTTAAATGTAAGTTCTGGTACAGATGGCAAGTTGCAATCAGGAATGGAGCTAATTCTTGCACAAAATTGGAAAGCAGACAAAATCCCTTCAGAAGGAGAGATAATAAAGAAAATTTTAGACTGTGTAGAAATGAAAAGGTTAATATTGAGAATAAAGGATAAAGAAGAATGGGTGTGTTTCAAGACATGGGGACAATTTTATGATTGGTTAGAAAAGGAATATGAATAAAAGAATATAGATCAAATGACTAGATAGAATAAAGAGTTAATGAAAGGAAAGGGAAAAGAAAAAAAAGGAAATAGAACCCAGACGACACACTATCAAATGAAGGAGGGGGAAAGAAGGGGAAAATAGAAAAGTATTAATATACAAATATATGTTTAAAGGATGATATATGTGTAACTAATAGAATGGAAAATAAAATGAGGAAGTGGGAACTTAAAATGGTTATGTAAATACAGAACCGGGTTTGCTTGAATGCCATCCTGAAAATACAGCAGATTGAAGAGGGAAATATGTAAACACAATAATGGAAAGAGGAAAGGGAGAGAGGGAAAGCTAGGAAGAGGAGAAGAGAGGAAAGGAAAGGGAAAGAAGAAAGGGAAAAGGAGTGGAAGAAATGGAGGGGAAGTGAGAGTAGGAGAGGGCAGGAAGGAGAAGAGTGAAGAAGCGGGGGAGAGGAAGGGAAACAATAAAAGGGAAAGGAGAGGAGGAAAGAAGAAAGTAGAGAAGAAGGGAGGGAAGGAGAAAAGGAGAGAGAAGAAGAAGTAGGGTTGTTGTAAAACAAGATGTATGTATGGGGTTTTTTTTATTTCCCATACATACATTTACAATATACATTCTCATAGCTATTATTAATATTGTGGTTATCTCTGAGATAACACATAATATTAATAATAGCTATGAGAATGTATATTTGTAAATGTATGTATGAGAAATAAAAATGCAAAACTTTTTAAAAAAGGAATGCAGCCAATGGAGATAATGCCAAAATGCTTTTCTCTACCTACTGAAGGTAAAATACTTTCCGCCGTCTTTTTGTCAGAATATTTATGAACCGGAAGAGACATAGTAACAAGGTCAGCCAATGAATAAGGCTTAGTAACAAGGTCATCCAATGGGACCTGAAACAGTTTGGAGTCTGGATGTGGCTTAGCTCTGAACTGAAACTAAAAGAAATCCATTCTCTATATAGCCTGCCTGTGTTTGAACCTGCTTACAAGCTCTGCTCTCTGCCATGTTGGAAAAATTTTCTATTGGTATTGTACATTTATTCATGTGTTATTATGTATATAAAGAAGTTAATGAATCCTGCTGAATCGGTTACCTGTGTGTCTTCTGGATTTGATTTTGCAACAAACTCTGACACTTTTTACTACCCAACAGGATGCAAAGTTGGCAGCTGAGTCTCCCCCCCCCCCAATCTTATAATTCTCTCTTCAGTGACGTCTAGAAATACTGCCTTCAAAATGAGTGTGGTTTTCAAAGCAGTGCTATGCAGGAATCATGTAGCAACATTATAAGGCCAAGTTCAGTTTTAAAAAGCTTTCAAAGTGAGGGGAAAGGATTGCAGGAGGCATTTTACTACCACAGTTATATCTAGGGAATATATATGTTAATGGCTAAACTAACAACAGCAAGTTGATAAAGAAGGGAGACAGAGTACAGCAAGTATTTCCCACCACCCAGTTGTTAATTTTTCTAGAGGGGAAAAAAAATCTCAATAGGCGTTTAAATTCATCCTTTCTACACATTCATTTCTACCAATGATGTACAGAATAAGTATCTTGCATTTTCCACCCAGTGGTGGGATTCAATTTTTTTTACTACCGGTTCTGTGGGTGTGGTTTGGTGGGCGTGACATGGCTTGGTGGGCGTGGCTTGGTGGGTGTGGCAGGGGAAGGATACTGTAAAATCTCCATTCAGCTGGGACTCGGGAGGCAGAGAATAGATAGGGGCGGGGCCAGTCAGAGGTGGTATTTGCTGGTTCTCCGAACTGCTCAAAATGTCCGCTACCGGTTCTCCAAACTGGACAGAGCCTGCTGAATACCCCCTCTGTTTCCACCAATTCATTTTTTTCTCTCTCTGAAGAAAGAGAAATTGCTTTTCAAGGGGAAAATGAGGAGATGAATGTGGTATTCGTATACCTATTTAACTGTGAAGTGCCCAACGGTAGAAAGGCAAAAGGTTCATCTCCAATTATACAATTTACTCTCCAGAAATCTGGAGCTTGGTTGATTTCCAGTCATTCACTTGTATCAGAGAGGAAGACATTATGAAGGTGCTGCTTCTCCTATGGGCCTTCAGAGTGGGAGATCTGGGCTGCCAGGAAGGGCGAAAATACAGGTAGTCCTCAACTTACGACCACAATGGAGCCCAGAATTTATATTGTTAAGTGAGAAATTTGTTAGCTGAGTTTTGCCCCATTTTATGACTTTTCTTGCCACATTTGTTAAGTGAATCACTGCTGTTGTTAAATTAGCAACACGGTTATTAAGTGAACCTGGTTTCCCCATTGAATCTGCTTGTCACATGACCATGGAGATGCTAAAATGGCCACAAGTGTGGAAAACGGTTGTAAGTCACTTTTTTCAATGCCATTGTAACTCTGAATGGTCACTAAATGAACTGTAAGTAAGTTGAGGTCTACCTGTAATGGGACGCTTGCAACAGGAAACAACACCCATCATCTTCCACCTCTGACAGCCTAAATAGGTCAAAAATATCACAAAATAAAAAGAAACTTCCAAGCACTCAGAGAATCAGAAAAAGATTATCCTCTTTTGCATGGGAAAATATTTTAAGAGATTACACAACAGATTTTGATTCTGAATTAATTGATACGGTGGATAGTTTAGCATCTGCACGGGGGCTAAGCGATCCATATCGGTATAAACAGAATAGTCTGCGTATTTTCTGAGCAAACCACTCTGGGGATGATGTTAAACATTTTGACTTAGTATTTCCCCATGAAAGAACATTCTTGTTCTGACCTAGGCTTCACAAAATCACAAAGCAGACTCCTTGTCCAAACAAAACCCTCTTTTATTAGGCTAATGTGAATTCCTCTCATTCACATCCAACAAAGTCCCGGCAAACAATCTTTCAAGGGTGAATTTACAACCACAGACCTTATCAGGCTTGGAGAGCTGCCAGGCTGATATCTTCCAAACTCAATGCTGTAGAACAGTGGTTCTCAACCTGTGGGTCGGGACCCCTTTGGGGGTCGAATGCCCCTTTCACAGGGGTCACCTAAAACCATCGGGAAAACACATATTTTCCATGATCTTAGGAACAGAGACACCAATTTTATGGTTGGGGGTCACCACAACATGAGGAACTGTATTAAAGGGTCGCGGCATTGGAAAGGTTGAGAAACGCTGCTGTAGAAGAAAATACTTGGCAAGGAGTCTCCGAGAGTCACAAACAAATCTTCACACTAATTAATTGAACCAATTGTCTCCTGCAAACTCCACTCCCCTTTCGCACCTATTTATTCCCTATGGGAGGGGCCTTTCACCATCCACCTGTGCCTTTATTCCCTAGTCGGCCCTTATTCCTAAACTGTTCCTTTCCCCTGGCAGCTCCATGCGTGCGCACATTGGGAATAGGCTCCAGCTGTTCTTCTGCCCCACTAATGTCTGACTCCAAAGGCAGCTGATAACTGTTGGGTGGTGCTGGCCCCATCTCTCCCTCCTACACAGAGCCCTCATCAGAGCCTTCCCCATACTCCAGAACTGGCCCATGTTCCTCCACAACCTCCTCACTGTCTGAGTCTGCCACCAGTTCCGCTGGCGGGCCACAACAATTCTGCATGTTTCAGATCATTTAAGTCGAACAGGGATATTACAAAAAAAGGAGAGCTACAAATAAACCATGATGCACATAAAAAACACAGCCATCTTATGCCCTCCTAGGGAGAGATTCTTTATTCATCTTTAAATATCCTATCTCTCTTGTACAGAACTTGGGGGCAATATAGATCCTGTTATCGCATGTTATTCTCAATCAATCCTGTAAGGTTGTGACTTGGTCAAGGATGTGCTAACGCTTGTTAGCACAATCCAGTTCCAAAGCCCAGCATAATACATCAGAGTGGCTCTCTTAAGTAAGTGAAACATACCCTGATAGAAATCAAAGCACCCCTGATTCTAAAAAGGACACAGAGCTGAACAAATGGATTAACATGCACAGGAGGGAGAAAATTGTCATTTTGCCTAGAGGGGTGTTTATCCATGGTCACAAGAGACCCGAGATAGAGGTAGCACCAAGCAAATGTTCATTTGTTGTAAGCATTTCTTTAACATATACAGTGATAACTCAGAGGGAAATCTATCACCATTCTACCAAGGGTGCACAGTATGTTAGGTAAACTTTTATGTATGTACATTAATTATAACGTAGCTCCAGGCAGCGTAGCCTTAAATGAGGTGTCTCTATCAATCTTGTATCTCTCTTAGCTACTGCTAAGGCTGTTCTACTCCCATAATTGCTGAAACCATTTGCAAAGAGCAAAGAAATGCAGGCTGAGCGCCAAAGAATTGAGGCCTTTGAACTATGGTGCTGGAGAAGACTCCTGCAAGTCCCTTGGACTGCAAGGTGATCAAACCGGTCAGTCCCAGAGGAGATCAACCCTGACTGCTCTTTAGAAGGCCAGATCCTGAAGAGGAAACTCAAATACTTTGGCCACCTAATGAGAAGAATGGACTCACTGGAGAAGAGCCTAATGCTGGGAACGATTGAGGGCAAAAGAAGAACAGGACGACAGAGAATGGGGAGTCACCGAAGCAGTCAGTGTGAACTTAAATGGACTCCGGAGGATGGTAGAGGACAGGAAGGCCTGGAGGAATGTTGTCCATGGGGTTACAATGGGTAAGACATGACTTCGCCACTAACAACAACAAACCAGGAATATCTTCCTGGCCCAAGTCTCCAGGAGCTGGAAATTCAGCTGAGAAATAAATGCAGTTTCATAGGACATTAGCATATTTTGTCATGAATTCAGCAAACACTCACCCAAAATGTAGCTGTTTAAACAATGTGTACTTTTAGAAATGGTCAACAAGATTACTTAAGAATGTTTTCTTCTTGGAAATCTCTGTGGTACAATATAATATATTTAGATATCTCAATATATTTAGACATGTCAGTATATCAAACTTCCAATCTAGTGCAGCAGTTTACTATCTAAACTAGAAGTCTAAAGAGGATACTGTAAAACATGGCAATCTCCCTAAAACTTAAAATGGGATAAAAATCTTCAGAAAACACTCCAGATATTGTTAAATGATCCATCTATTATGCAAAAAAAAAACAAAAAAAAAAACAGGACTATCCTACAAGAATTTGGCAGCAGAATTTGGTGGAGCATTCAAAAAGGAAATCCTTAAGAAACCACTCCTTTCTCAACTTTGGCAACTTTAAGATGGGTGGACTTCATTCCCAGAATTCCCAGGTCAGTTGATTGGGGAATTCTTGGAGTTGAAGCCCATCCATCTTAAAGCCAAAGTCTAAGCCAAGATTGAGAAAGATTGATATAGATAGTGGAAGAAGAAGAAGAAGAAGAAGAAGAAGAAGAAGAAGAAGAAGAAGAAGAAGAAGAAGAAGAAGAAGAAGAAGAAGAAGAAGAAGAAGAAGAAGAAGAAGAAGAAGAAGAAGAAGAAGAAGAAGAAGTAGTAGTAGTAGTAGTAGTAGTAGTAGTAGTAGTAGTAGTAGTAGTAGGGAGGACTTGTAATCCACATTGCTTCTTCTTCTTTTTCTTCAATTTTTCAATTTTATTAACAAACGTGTAAAATACACACACACAAAACGTAGACGTACAACATATTTACACAATGCAATACAAACAGGAGCTTCCTGTTCTTTCTAGTAGCAATTATCAATCAATAGCGCTCACCTTATATTATTTCCCATTCAATTGTATTTCATTTGGCTTTCACCATTCTTAACTCTCTTATTTTACTCATAACTATCATTTTTGAGTTTTGTTACATTCCTTCATTGATTCTTGTTTCTTTCCTCCATCCACCTATACCATTTATCCCATATCTGGTAGAATTCTGATTCTTCTTTTCCCTGAATTTCTTTAGTTAGTTTGTCCATTTCAGCACAATCCATAACCTTTCTTATTATTTCATCTTCACTTGGAGTTAGTTTGTTTTTCCATTTCTGGGCAAAGGCAATCCTTGCTGCCGTAATTATATGTAGTATTAAATACTGGATTTCGTTTTTGCATTTCGCAGACATTATTCCTAATAGAAAAATTTCAGGTTTCCATTCTATTTTAACCCCCATTGCTTCTTGTATGTCTGCATTCTTGTCTCATAACATCAAAATATTAACGTGGAGCACATGCAAATTTAATAGAGGCCAGGACAATGAATGGCCCACGTTTATTAATAACATTAAAAAAATTATTGGACTAAACCAACGAAATTCTATAGTAGGAACTGAAGCTAGAAGGGATAGTCCAAACCAAATAGAAATCAAATAGACATGATCAGCTAGTGAAACTAAATAAGGAAGAGAGTAACTGATACTCTGTACCATTAGAATTTTAAAAAAAGTTTTCATGGTCCTTGTAGAAACCTAAGCTCTAAATTTAGCTAGACAGCTAGCTGCATGCTGCCTCAATCACAAAAGTAATTTCATACTGAAGAGGTGATTCCCTGGATAAATTGAAAAGGAGAGGAGATACAATTGCTACCTATAGGAGGATAAAAGGGGAAAATGTCATCCTAACATAAAGCACATAAACTATTATGTGCTGGCCAGATCCTCTGAGTCATGATGTTTTTTTTTTTGTCTCCTAGGAATGTGAAACAGAGACAAGATGGAGCCAAGACTCATCCACCCAATGAAAAATTGTGCATCTCTGTGGGGACAAATTATATTGCAAAGAACTGAATCTCCCCAGACTCCAGGAAGCTGAGAACATCAAAGCCCAGGTGGTGGCTTCTCAGAAGGAAAAGAGCAAGAATTGCTGTATGTCCAGATTACCTCGGATGTCTCACCTTTTTTCCCCAACCCTTTTCCAATGTGTGCGAAGAAAAAATATTCATCAAATGTCTAGAATTCATTCAATGGCAAACAATGATATTAAATTCTGGTCGACTAATGGAGGAGACACGCTGAGGTAACCTCAAAACAGTTTTTATTGAGTTAACCTCAACAGAACAATGATAGAACAACTTCAGCGCCATGCTCTGCTTGACAGCTATTTATACTGGAGCTGTCAAGCAGAGCAATCAATCGGTGCTCAGTAAAAGTCCCGCTTCAGCCAGGCGCGTCTCAGAAAATGGGCGCTGTCCTTGTGTTACCGGGCTGACAGGTCGTAAGTCGAGGACTTTCTGTCAGTCACAAGTCGAGGACTTTACAAATGACAAATGACAGACAGCGTGGACAAAGGAACAGGGAACAACCATCCCGGCTCTAATCTCTGGGAAAGAGCACTGACCTTGCTGCCTTCTGATTGGTGAAGGAAGGGAAGGGAAGTGGCCAGCAAGCAAATAAACAGTGATGCTATTGGCTACAAGGTGCCAGAAGGTTGGGACAGTGATCTGGTGTTAAAAGCGACATAACATCACTGTTAAGATGAAGAGTTACGCAAACCAAAAGCATTGATTTCATATGAACACTGGTCTAATGGCAAACACTGTTTTGATTTCCTCATTAAAACCAATTTAAATGGCAGAGATTTGTAATTCCCTACAACAAACACTTGTTCCACTGACAGATCCTTTTGACTAGCATCAGAAATGACAGAGAGACTTGATTTTGAAACATTGCTTCAGGCCCAATTAAAATGATCCATTCTCACAGCTGCTGTGCTATAAGAGCAAAAATTATGCAAAGACCTTTTGGACAGACACACTGAGTTTTGTATGAAACACCCAGATTATCTTTTTCAAAGTTGAAATACAATAATCCAAGAAATGTGAGCCAAGGGTGTAGTGGTTAAGGCACCAGCCTAGAATCCAGGAGTTCATAAGTTCTGGTCCCATTGGGTGACTTTGGGCCAATCACTCTCAGGTCTTTAACAGATTTAACAGATTAACAGAGTTGGAAGGGACCTTATAGGTCATCTGGTTCAAACCCCTGCCCAAGCAGATTCTACATCATTTCTGACAGATGGCAGTCCAGTCTCTTCTTGAAAGCTTCCAGTGATGAAGCTCCCACCACTTCTGAAGGCAACCTGTTCCATTGGTTGATTCCTCTCACTGTCAGAAAATTTCTCCTTATTTCCAGGTTGAACCTTTCCTTGTTCAGTTTCCATCCATTATTCCTTCTCTGCACTTCAGGTCAGTGGTGGGTTCCTAACAGTTTGGCCGAACTGGTAGTAGCTTGGTGGCCTGGGTTGCTAGAACCGGCAGCGACCCAGGCCTGCCACACCCCCGAACTGGTTATCCCGTAGGCACCGTAGATGCTGCCATCTTGTTTTTTGCTTCTGTGCATACGCAGAGCAATTTTAGTTGTATTGTGCATGCACACATACGTGGCGCATCCCTGAGAGAACCAGCAGTAGTCTCTGCCGGAACCCACCCCTGCTTCAGATGCTTTGGAAAATAGCTTGACCCCTTCCTCTCTGTGGCAGCCCCTAAAATATTAGAACACTGCTATTATATCTCCCCTGGTCCTTCTCTTAATTAGACTAGCCATGCCCAGTTCCTTCAAAAGTTCATTGTATGATTTAGCCTTCAGTCTCCTAATCATCTTGGTTGCTCTTCTCTGCACTCTTTTTAGAGTCTCAACATCTTTTTTATAGTGTGGTGACCATAATAGATGCAGTACTCTAGGTGTGATCTTACCAAGACTTTGTAGAGTGATACTAAATCTCCCTTGATCTTGCTTGTATCCCTCTGTTAATGCAGCTTAGAATTGCATTGGCTTTTTAGGCAGCTGCCACACACTGTTGGCTCATATTTAATTGGTTTCCACTAAGACTCCAAGATCCCTCTCACAGTTACTGCTATTAAGCCTGGTTTCACCCAGTCTTAGGAAGAAGGCAGTCAAGAAAACTGCAGGAATTTATCCAGGCAGTTGCCGGGAGTCAAGACTGACTCAAAGGCATTAAGAAAATCCAAGAAAGAAGGAATTTAGGATACAAAATAAATTGTTGCCTTGTTTCTGAAAAGTTGTAATTCAGATCTTTTGTCTTCTGCAAAAGGTTCCAAATTCAGTCCTTGGTACTGTAAGATAGAAGAAATGCTTTAATCTTTCCTCATAACACAAAGGGATGCTGCTCCTTAAATCAAAATTTAGTGAGCACGACAGACCAATGGCTTGACTAAGGTTGGTATAAAAAACCCTTTCTGAGTCCCCTTGAAGACCAGAAGGTTTTTAACTCCCTAAGGTTCTAGACCATATGAATCAAGGATGCTGGCATGTAAACCTCAGGTACAAATAAGAACATACTAAACAGGGATATCAGGGACACGGTGGCTCAATGGCTAAGACACTGAGCTTGTCAATCGGAATGGTCGGCAGTTTGAATCCCTAGTGCCGCATTAACTGAGTGAGCTCCTGTTACTTGTTCCAGCTTCTGCCAACCTAGCAGTTCGAAAGCACGTAAAAATGCAAGTAGAAAAATAGGGACCACCTTTGGTGGGAAGGAAATAGTGTTCCATGCACCTTTGGCATTTAGTCATGCTGGCCACATGACCATGGGGATGTCTTTGGAAAGTGCTGGCTCTTTGGCTTTGAAACGGAGATGAGCACCGCCCCCTAGAGTTGGGAACAACTAGCACACATGTGTGAGGGGAACCTTTACCTTTAAACAGGGATTCTTTGTGCATCTCCACTTGAGTCCTATCTTACATTTACAACAAGAAGCCCTGCTTATATCTTCAATGTGTTGACAGTTTTATGCTCTTTATCAGCATAATTTACTACACTGGATTAACAATGGAAGAAACTGAAAAGCATCCAATGCACTCCAGCTTTGGACACACACACACTACGAAAAATGTTCTTATCCACTGAGAATGGATAACGTCTGTATTATGCAGGGAACCTAAAACCACACACTATCCTTGAACAGCAGCATATAAACACCCTTTTGGTTCTCAAAATTCTCCTGCACAAAAACTCTTACTATTTCACTACAGAGAAAATGAACTACTCCATTGTGAGGTGCTGCATAATGAAGCGGTCAACAACTGCTACTCTAACCAGAGAAGGTGACTCGGCTGCATTTCACTGGTGGGTTTAAAAGACTGGGGTGGCTGAGTAAGACTTAGGTTTATATATATACTCCTACTCAGCCACCCCAGTCTTTTAAACCCACCAGTGAAATGCAGCCGAGTCACCTTCTCTGGTTAGAGTAGCAGTTGTTGACCGCTTCATTATGCAGCACCTCACAATACATATATATGTATTTGTGTTACAACCCCTGGTATGCCTAAATATGGGAGGAAGGTCACTACTTCCTCTTTCTGTCCTTCGGCTCATCACAAAAGACCATGCAGGCAGAAAACCATATTTTTATTTTTAATGTTGCCTTTTTATATTTGTGTTGTATTTGTACTGATAAGTAAATAAAGGGAGACTAGTATAGATCTATTTTGAGCTAATTAGCTCTCATCAGCTAGCCATACCCTTACAGGTTCAAATCCCAGTAAGGGTATGGCTAGCTGATGAGAGCTAATTAGCTCAAAATAGATCTATACTAGTCTCCCTTTATTTATTTATCAGTACAAATACAACACAATATATATTGTGTTTGTATGTATGTCTTTGGTTGTTCGGGTTTTCTCCCGCGTAGAATTGGAAGTATCTTCACGACGTTTCGATGAAGTCTCATTCATCATCTTCAGGCTGGTGCTTCCGGCTTGGTGCTTCCAGGAGCAATGTGAGATATATATATATATATATGATCACAGTCTCACAGTAACATGTGCAGTAGCAGCAGAGAGCATGGTTTTGTTCAGGGTGTGCAAACCCTGGATAGCATTACAAAACTGGTAATTTTTTTTTAAAAAAAATATGGACCAACTTTGAATTGTTTTAGGTTTGGTTTTGAAAATCCCCATCACCTTTTTCATGATGTACAAAACTCAGGTTGCTAGGACCAAATGGCACAAAGTTGGTGCAATAATTTGGCATAGAGTTTGGATTGGGGGGGGGGAGAATGGGATTTTAGAATAATATATAAATTATTTTCTTTAATAGTCACATTATTTAGGTATTCTTGCCTTGTTCAAGATCCCCGGTGTATCGAAGAAGCAGTTCTCATTCAGTCAAATATTTTAGTTTATCCCATAGAACAGGGGTGTCAAACTCAAGACCCGCGGGCCAGAACCAGCTTGCGGGGCTGTCCTAAACTACCCATGTCACTTCAGCCCGGTCTACCCATTGCGAAGAGGAAACATCGGACCAGGGTGGCTTCGGCCCTGCCTACCCATTGCGAAGAGGTAATATCAGGCCAACGTGGCTTTGCCCCAGTCTATCCAATGCAAAGAGGAAACATGCCAGCAGTTTGGGGAGTGGCGTCAAGCTGGCCACACCCACCCAGTCGTCCCCCACCACCCCCGCCTCCCCGAGGTTAACCACACCCCTGCCATAGAGCATTTTTCTGCTTCTCCCTTTCTTTTCCCAGAATTTTGGGGAAACCAAAAAAGAAGCGAGTTGGATTCCAAGGATAGACACCAGGCCAGCTGCTGACTCTAAACTTCCCTGAAAAGGTTTCTTGTTAAAATGGGTGTGTGCTTGACTCAGGGGTGGCTAAGTTAAAAGAAAAGGGCTTTTCTATCAAACGGAGGGAGATAACTTATAAAAACGTGCATAAGTATCTGTGAGCAGGAATCTCAGTGGAAAAAGTTCCTCTGTGCCCAATCGTTGACTTTTACCAGTCATTTTCTTCAAGGAGGGGAAAAGCTAATGCTCATTCAAGCAGGATTTTTTTTTTCAGAAGTTGAAGGTTGTTCGACATAGAAATCAAACAGTTTTTTCAATTCAAATTTGAGTTATGAAAAGATAAGGGATTAATACAATAGTAGAGTTGGAAGGGATCTTGGAGGTCTTCTAGTCCAACCCCCTGCCTAGGCAGGAAACCCTATACCGTTCCAGACAAATGGCTATCCAACATCTTCTTAAAGACTTCCAATGTTGGGGCATTCACAACTTCGGGAGGCAACTTCTGTTTCACTGATTAATTGTTCTGTCAGGAAATTTCTCCTCAGTTCTAAATTGCTTCTCTCCTTGATTAGTTTTCACCCATTGCTTCTTGTTCTGCCTTCAGGTGCCTTGGAGAATAGTTTGACTCCCTCTTCTTTGTGGCAACCCCTGAGATATTGGAAC
Source organism: Natrix helvetica (assembly GCF_964273705.1). Taxonomy (NCBI): domain Eukaryota; kingdom Metazoa; phylum Chordata; class Lepidosauria; order Squamata; family Natricidae; genus Natrix; species Natrix helvetica. The sequence goes on from NC_138552.1 coordinate 149,069,924, forward strand.
ACTGCTATCATGTCTCCCCTAGTCCTTCTTTCTCTTAAGCTAAACATACCCAGTTCCTGCAACTGTTCTTCATATGTTTTAGTCTCCAGTCCCCTAATCCTCTTTGTTGCTCTTTTCTGCACTCTTTCTAGAGTCTCCACATCTTTTTTACATTGTGGCGACCAGAACTGAATGCAGTAATCCAAGTGTGGCCTTACCAAGGCATTATAAAGTGGTATTAACACTTCACGTGATCTTGATTCTAGCCCTCTGTTGATGCAGCCTAGGACTGCGTTGGCTTTTTTGGCAGCTGCTGCACACTGCTGGCTCATATTTAAATGGTTGTCCACTAGGACTCCAGGATCCCTTTCACAGTTACTACTGTTGAGCAAGGTACCACCTATACTGTACCTGTGCATTCCGTTTCTCTTGCCTAAATGTAGAACCTTACTCTTTTCACCTTTACCTCAACCTTTACTCTTTTAGAGGAAGGCAATAGAGTCAGGAAAGAATTCCACACATTTTTATAGAAGATACTTTCATCCTTAAAAATAAAAGTAAAATACTAATATTCAGCCCACTCCCCCAAAAAATAGGCATCTTTTTTAAATAGGCATCATTTTTATCAATCTTTAAATCGATAAAAAAAATCTAGTTTTCATTACAAAATCCTAATATTAAAGAATCATTTAATAATTAACTGCATAAAGTTTACTTCTTTTTGCTACCTATTCCTCCTTGAAGGATTATAATTTTGGCATTTGGATATGATTTAAGAGTTTGGTTTTGTTTCCCTTGGCTGAGAAAATATGCAACTATACAGAAAACTTAATGATCCTTCAATGCAACTAATTCTTACAATTTCAACATTTCAGAATATTTAAAAAGATTATACTGATTTTTGCCCCTTAGTTTATAAATATTTAATGAAAGTTCACAGTTGGATAAAGTGTGTGTGTGTGAGAGAGAGAGAGGGGGGGGGGAGAGAAAATACATATCAGAGAACATGGAAACCATTTACTTTGGGAAATTGAAAAGGCTTGTTGCATTAGTAAGAGATTGTAGACAGAGATTAAAAAAGATGAGAAAAATATGTTCATTTATGTATATAGCGGTGCTTCATTTGGAGTACTGCTTTGCCTGGACAAAACTAAACCTGCCTAGAAATGGATTATAAAATGTTTACGGTAGGTGACTTCCCCTTTGAAAGTTAAACATTTGAGAAAGAAGCCCCGAAATCTTAAAGAAACTTTGCAGTTTGTGTATAATCAATTCCATGGTATTTAATAAATGTGCAGTATTTCCCAAATTCTTGTTGTACAGCATTCACTCCCCTCCACCTCCCACCCTCTTTTTTTCTCCTTTTTTCTGTGTGAATTGAACAGAAATGATTATGGTAATTGTAAAACAATGGCTGGTCTCTTATACTTCTATAGGGGGGAAAGAATTGAATGGGTGTTAACTTTTGCTGACAAAATCCTTGTGCTAACTTCCTAAAGCTCTCATTGCAAACTTTTTGTGTTGAAACTTTGGTCCCAATTGTGTTCATAAATTGAAGACTACCTGTGCAGGGAAGGGGTCTTGGAAGTGAAAGAAAAGTTCTACTGATGATTTGATGTGGCTCATAGCACCCACAATGTAATTCAGCCTTTTAAAATACCCTTTTCAGAGCCGAGACAAATTTAACTGGGTTGGTTTTCCAGACTGTATCTGGTGAGGCTAGCATGTTAACAATTCCTCTTTAACCCATTTCTCACAGTAAACTTTAATCCATAAAGCCTTGCATATGGACTAACTTGCTTAGTGCAGAACAACTGAGAATATCATGAATTTTCAAGGTCTTTTGAGAATGGGCTACACACCTGTACTCCACTCTGTATCTCCATTCAGTTCTGTCCCAGATGATCCCCCAGTCCAGGGTTGGGTTCCGGCCAGTGGTGGGTTCCGGATTCCATCGCAATCAGTACACTGCGATGGGGCTGGGTGTCCACCATGTGCGCATGCATGTGCACCCACTGCCCGTGATGCTCCATTTGCTCGGTGGAGCATCGGGCAGGCGCCGTACACTGCATACGCATGCACAAATGGCCCGGTTGGGTCAAATTAAGCTCAGGAATGTGGGCAGGTGGGCCCTCCAAAGCACCGTACCAGAACGGTGCCTGCTGCTCACCACTGGTTCCAATAGTCACTACTGGCGGTACACTCATGGGCACACCGCTTGTTTGATGTGTGCTGTGTGCACATGCACAGTGCAATAAAAATTGTTCTGCACATGCACAGAAGCAAAAAACCTAAGATGATGGCGTCTATGACACTACCCAGAGAACCGAATCGGGGGTGTGGCAGGCCTGCATTGCTGCCGGTTCCAGTAGCCCAGGCCACCAAACCACTACCAGTTTGGCTGAACCAGTCTGAACCAGTAGGAACTCACCAGAGGTGGGTTCCTACTGGTTCACACCGGTTCGATAAAACCGATTCGTCAAATCTACTGAACTGGTTAGAAGAGGTTCCACCGGTGGACCCGGAAGTAAGTTCTGGAACGCCTGCCCAGCCGTTGCTTGCTCGCTCACCCTCACCCATCCGGAAGCCGCTCCATCGCTCGCTCCCCCTGCCTGCCGGCACTATCCTAGCCCCACCCACTGCTCACTGATTACCTGGCTCACCAATCGCCCTGCCCTTTTCTAAGAACCCTGTGTAAACCCACTTACCTTTTTTCCTGATTGGTTCTCTATTGCTGCCTGCTGACTCCGAGGAGGTAAGTAAGCTGCAACTAAGCATGGGGCGGGGGGGGCAGCGGGAGGCCATCTGGAGCGACCTGCCGCAACCCTGCACTATAAGCGAGTCCGGTGACCTTTTGCAGCCTTGCAAGTATCCCGAGCTTGCTTATAGCACAGGGCTGCCAGAAAGCACGGGTGTGGGAGTGGGGATGGCAGCGGGCGCTTACGTGGCACGGCTGGCATCTTTGACAGGTTCGGGGACCTCGCAAGGCCTTTGAAGGTCCCCGGACATGCCTAAGATGTCTGGCCGCCAGAAAGCACGGGTGCTGGGGTGGGGACAGCAGGGGTAGCTTACGTGGCGCGGCCGGCATTTTTGACAAGTTCGGGGACCTCGCAAGGCCTTTGCAAAGTCCCTGGACTTGCCTAAGATGCCTGGCTGCAGAAAGCACGGGTGCGGGGGTGGGGACGGCGGTGGAAGCTTACATGGTGCGGCTGGTCTCCTAGGACCTCCTAGGTGCCGGCCGCACCGCTCAGACTACCGTCCGTCTCCCCATGCTCAGAAAAGCAACTCCGGGAAGGTCCTTTGGTGGTGGCAGGCGTCCTAGAACCTGCCTGCTAGCAAAGGACTTTCACAGGCTTCCTTTTCTGAGCACGGGGAGATGGATGGTATTTTGCGCCGTCTGTCTCCCCGTGCTCAGAAAAGCAACTCCAGGAAGGTTTTTTTGCAGACGTTTTATTACCAAACTAGGTAACATCATCAGTGCTAGAAGGGAGTGGGGTTGGGGGGAAAGGAGGAGAAAGATAGGACAAAAAGGAGAAAGAGAGAGAGAAAGAAGAGATGGAGGATAGTGGGATCCTTGCTGCTTTCTGAGCTTGGTGGTTTTCTTACAGACATTTCATTACCAAACTAGGTAACATCATCAGTGCTAGAAAGAGTGGGATATCTTGAGAGGAGGAAGAGGAGTGGGTGGGGGGGAGGAAGATGACAGTGGGGTCCTTGGTGTTCCCTGAGCTTGGTGGTTTCTTGCAGACATTTCATGACCCAGCTAGGTATATCACACCAATGACAATAAAACATCTGCAAGCAAACCATTTACTATATTTCTTCATTTATTAAATTTATATGCCTCCTGCCTCGTGGTCATCACGAACTCCTCATCAGGACCTTCCACAATGACCGGCCTCAGAATTACATCTCCACAATCTCAAATTTTATTTATTGTGTATAGAATATTTTAATGGTTTTATTTTAATTTATTATGTATAGAATATTTTTAATGGTTTTATTTTAATTTACTGTGTGTAAAATATCTTTTTTTTAAATTATTTTTAGGGAATTTTTATTTATTTATTGTTTATAGAATGTTTATTACAAGAAATGTTGTTCCTTTTTGCAAATGTTTTATTTGTGATACAATATGTTGCTTTTAAGTTGGTGCATGGTTTATGTGTCCCAAGGTGGCTGCTTTTCTATGGGCAGGCCAAGTTGGTACAAGGCAGCTTTGCCAGATTTTGTGTGTTTCTGTGTGATACCTGGTTGTTTAGGTACTTGTGAGGTGGTTGCTGGTTCATCCTGGCACTGTCCTTTACAATTTTCCATAATGCCTTGATGGTTTTTATTCCAATGGCTTTGTCTTTCCTGTCCTTAGGGTTAGGGGAAAAAACTGGTTTCATCTGCAGTCTTTTGGGGGAAAATTGTTATTTTTTGGTGTTTTCTTGGCACTGTCATAGTTTGTGTGTGTGGGTGTGTAATGTCCCGCAGTTATCAACACATTAATAATGATCAAGTACTAATAATATTTCCTTATACATTTTAGTGACCTTTCCTTACATAATTGGTGTTTTCTTTCATACTTTTAGAATTCTAATTTCTGTTTCTGTTAGTTAGCAATTGATAAAACAAATCCCACGTGAAAAAGTATTCGAAGCCTTCTTGATTTTAATTGTCAATTTATTCATTCCTGCACATTCTAATATTTATTCATTTTCATATCTTTGTTTTTTCCACTGTTGTGCAAACACAATTTCAGCAGCTGTTAACATGTGTAAAATTAAATATGTATTGTATTCCCTTTGAAATACAAGTAGTAAGTAGTAAGCTACTTACCTTCTGTAAGTAGCTCTTTCATTGTTTTGTGTACTTATTTTAATCTTATTTAAATAGTAAGTGCACAAAATAATAAATTTCCTTTTTTATATCTTCTTTTTGTAGAGCATCCATTGGGGCAAAGAATTCAGTGACATAGTCTTGGCCACTCCCACCCGGTCACATGACTGCCAAGCCACTCTCCCACCCGGTCACATGGCTGGCAAGCCACTCCCACAAAGCAGGCCACACCTACAGAAGAGGTTCCAAAAATTTTTGAAACCCACCATTGGAACCCACCCACTGCCCCAGTTCTTTAAAATGATTTAGGATGGCACATAGGCAATGCCAGAGGAGAAGCAGTCCTGAGAATTGTTGAGACACAGTTGAGCAGAAGTGAGCCTTTTAGCATACAAGCATTCTTAATTTAACAAAGGTCGCGTTGTTTAATCCAGAGAATGAAAATAAAGATGGCTTTCGGTATCCTGAGTTTTTGAACTGAATGAAAAGTACGGGAATTTGCTGGGGAGTTTTAAGTAACAGGAAATAATACTGTTCTCAAAGAGTTCGTAAATCCATGGGTTTCAAAAGATTAGGACTTCATCAAAGGAAAGCATTTGTGACTCATTTTTTTCTGTGAATTGCCCAAATGTTTGATGGTGGCATAAAGACAGCCTAAAAAATCACACAGAGCAGAGAAGAAAAAAGGACATTAAAAATACCCCAAAATAAAGAGAGAAATAAAGGGAGATGGGAAAGAGAAACTTGGGGGAGAGATACTCAAAAAATGTATTGAAAAGTGAGAGGGAAAATATAGAAGAAAAGATATGAGACACATAAAAAGAAGAAAAACAGAAAAGAACATTTAGAAATAGGAGAATAGTAGAATGATATGATGCAGTAGAAAGAGAGATTGTTAACAAGTTAAAAATATGTTTTAAATAGAATGTGTGGGAATTATATTAAGAACCCTAAAGCTGATAAATAATTGTGTTATGTTGATTATATATATCAAAGAGGCCTGTGAGGTCCAGGCCGCTGACAGAATGCGCCATAATAGCTCCCAGAGTTTGCAGCCCTCGTGCTTTGTACGTGGTTGCAATGCAGGTCCGCAACCACCTGCCTATCATGGTAGAGGTTACCTTGTTTCCCAGGGACCCAGGCTGGAAGGAAAAAAACAAGGCCTCTGACTTTCTGGTTGGCAGGGTTCTTTTGAGGTAGATCCTCAGCGCCCTCCTCACGTCCAAGGTGTGCCACTTCCTCTCCAAGAGATGAGAGGGGTCTGGACAGAAATTGGGCAATATCAGTTCTTGTGATCGGTGGAAGCAAGAGCACACCTTGGGTATGAAGGATGGGTCCAGTCGTAGGACCACTCTGCCATGGTAGAATACACATAAATCCTCCCTGGCAGACAGAGCCTGGAGCTCAGATATCCGCCTAGCGAAAGTAATGACCACCAAGAAGGCCACCTTGATTGTCAAGAATTTAAGTGAGATTGTTCATAGTGGCTCAAAGGGGGGGGGGCTGTCAGAGCGGCCAACACCCTGTGTAAGTCCCAGGAAGGGTACCTGTGTACCGTGGGTGGTCTAAGATTAGAGGCCCCTTTGAGAAACCGCTTGACCATGGGGTGCTGAGTTAGTGTCTGAGACCTACCACACAGGAATACCAAGGAAATGGCGGAGACCTGCCTCCTAATAGTGTTTGGAGCCAACCCTCTGTCCAGGCCCGCCTGAAGGAAGTCCAGCACCTGTGCCACAGAGGCCTGAACCGGGTCATGGTTCCTGGTGGTGCACCATGTGCAAAAAGCACACCATGTGATGCTGTAGATGTGCTCCATGGAGGGCCTGCGGGCTGCCTGGATTGTCTCTATGACCTTGGAGGAGAAATTGTCCTCCCTCAGGATGCTCCGCTCAAGCCCCAGGCGGTTAGCTGAAGCCACTGAGGGTCCGGGTGTTCCAGCGACTCCTGCCTGAGGGCGATCCTCTCCTGGGGGATCCTCCAGGGCCTTCCACTGAGAGAGAGACTTGAGGTTGGCAAACCAAGGCCATCGGGGCCAATGTGGGGCAATCAGGTCCATCTCCTCTCCCTCTCGTAAGATCTTCTGGATGACCCTGGGAATGGTGGAAAGGCATACAGGAATCCCTGAGGCCACATGCATCAGAGAGCATCCACCCCCTCCACTTTCTGAGTTGGGTACCTGGAGTAAAACCTCAGGAGCTGAGTGCTGAGGGGGGTGGCAAATAGGTCAACCTCCGGGTGGCCGAAACGTTCGGCTACTGCTTTGAAGTTTGCTGGTTGCAGCTTCCACTCCGAATTGTCCACCTTGGTCCGGCTGAGCCAGTCAGCCATGTCATTGTCCACCCCTGCTATATGCTCTGCGGTTATAGAGACTAGGTTTCTTTCAGCCGAAAGCCCAAGTCTCTTGGCCTCCAGCATGAGGGCCTTTGATCTGGTCCTCCCCTGTCTGTTTATGTGCGTCTTGGTGGTTATGTTGTCTGTGAGTATTAGAATATAACACCACTTGACTGAGTTGCGAAATTGTCTGAGGGCCAGGCGGACTGCCCTGAGCTCCAACCAGTTTATGTTGTGCGTCAATTCCGCCTGGCTCCATTGTCCCTGCGCCATCTGGGACCCCAGGTTGCCCCCCCCATCCAAACAGACTGGCGTCCGTAGTGATCGTCACCCGGTCCGGTGTTCTGAAGACTTTCCCTTTTGTTAACGTTGGAGACGTCCACCATATCAGGGAGTGGGATACCTCTGCTGGTAGGAGGACCTTGATCTGGGAGCAGCTCATGCGCCTTCACTGGAATGGTAAAAGGAGGTCTCTTGTGTGAAGGCACACCCAAGGGTCAATGCCAATGGAGGACACCATTGTGCCTAGCAGCCTGGACAATGTAGCTAGGGACACCCTCTGCTCCCTGTATACCTGGGAAGCCAGCTCCTTGAGATTGTGCTGCCTTTTGGCTGACAGGGACACTGTACCTGATACTGTGTCTATCAGGGCCCCTAAATGAATTAGCCTAGTGGAGGAGTGCAGATGGCTTTTGGCCAAATTGACTGAGAATCTGTGCTCTCTTAGGGCTGACATGGTGATGTCTAAATCCTGTAGGGCACCCTTAAGGGAGGATGATTGTAACAGCAGGTCATCTATATAGCATTGGATTCAAATAGGCTTTAACCTTAGATATGCTGCCAATGCCACCATTATCTTCGTGAAAACTCAGGGGGCAGAAGACAACCCGAAGGGTAAGGCCCGATATTGGAAGTGGTGCCCTAGGTAGCAGAACCTGAGATATCTATGGTGATCAGGGGTTATGGGTATATAACCCATAGGCCTCCGTGAGGTCTATGGAGCTGAGGAAATCCCCCTGTCTAATCCCTTCTAGGATAGAATGCAGCAAATGCATTTTGAACCTCCGGTAACGTATGAACCGGTTTAGCCTCTTCAGGTCTAGAATTGTTCTCCAGCTGCCCGAGGCCTTGGGGATCACAAACAGAATGGAATAATAACCCTGTCCTTGTTGGTGTAGAGGCACCGGCTGGATAGCCCTGATGTCCAATAGGTGTTGAATGGCTTCCTGCATCAGTTGCCCCTGGATCGGGTTATTTGAAATAGGACATGTCCGGAAGAAGCTCGGGGGGCTGGAGAGGAACTTGAGAGAAAGGCCAGATCGGATATGGACTGAACCCACGTATCGGAGGTAGAAAGGTCCCAATGGTTGGCAAAATACACTAGCTTGTTGATGTCTTGGTGAGCCCTGACATCCACTATTGGGAGCTGGAGATCCTGTAGCCACAGTAGTGAAGACTGGTTGAAGGAGGTGGTGGTGGTGGCTGCTTTCACTGCCCAGGCTGCTGCCTGATGGCTCCTCTGCAAGGTGAGGTCAGCGTTCTTGTCCTTCGGTTTCAGAGCATCCTCTGGTTCTCCAGGCATGTTCGCAGGTGTATGCAGAGCCGTGACAGGTGCGTCGATGGTGGGATGTGACAGCACCTGAGCCATGTCTTTGTCCACATTGAAAAAGGCTTTGTCTGTGGAGGTGGGCATCGGCCCCGAGGTTGGAGATGCCCATTGCCTTTTTATCAGGTCAAGGAAGGACTTGGGTGTGGGTACAGTGTCCGCCTCCCTGGTCTGCTCCTCAAATATGGTCTCAGCTGAGGTTGTGCTAGCGGTACTGAAGGTCTGTCGCCAAGCTTGGCAGCCATCTTTGCCTTGAAGAGCAAGGATTTGTATAAGGAGGGCTGGAACAGTCCAGAGCAGGAGGGCTTCGAGGGAGGCAAGCCCTCATCCTCAGAGAGTCTATCCTCTCTGAGCTCCCCTTCCTCAGATTCTGAATTGCATGCTTGAACAGCGGCTTATGTCCTCGGGCTGCCGCGCGCCTCTCTCTGCGGGTGGAGATCTCTCTTTCTCTCTCCCTGCCTTTGGCACTCGTTCTCCGGCTCCACTGCCCCCCTCCAGTGCTTAAGGCTAAGCATGGGTGCTCCGCGATGTTCAAATGCCACGGTTCATCCCGCGACCCTTGCGGGGAGCGGCAGAGCACTCCAGCACTGTTTTGGGGGGGTTTTCTTGCCGCTGTTTAAAGGAGCGGCGTGCCGGTGCCTCGTGAGGCTTTTTTCCCTTCTCCCGGGTCTTAAAAGGCCTCTTAAGTGGCCGCAGGATTAGTCCTAGTGACCAAATCTGTCTGCTGCCTTTGCAGGCTAATGGCGATAGGCGCTATCCCCGCTGGGGGTTTTGCTGGCCACCAAGGTACTCACGCCTCTGAGAAATAGCAAGTTGCACTTTAAATCAGTCTGTCTTTCTTTCTTTGCAATTTTCCAAGGATATCAGGGTGACACAGCCGTCCAGTTGGGGACTGAGTCGATAACTGGGTATTACCTGGTGACTAGGGTGTGGTCTAAAGAGCTTATCGGACTCAGTCCAATGAACAAGGATGAAGTTAACCCATCCTGGATACTCCTCCCCTCACTATGGAGAAAGAAAAAGATAGCCTTTAAAAAAAAAACAGAAAGCTTGTGAAAGAGCAGAAAGTAAAGACGCTGAAGCATTCTGTAAAATCAAATTGTAACGTATTTGATTCCGTTCCTCAGCTGCCATAAGATTTTTACAAAAGCATGCAATGTTTCAAATCCAGGCAAAATTCTATAGAAGTGTTTCAGATTCATATAACTTCACTTCAAGGCTGATCTAAAAAAGGACAAATGCCTTTTGCAGGTAGTCTATTTGTCAGGTCAAAGAGTCATTGGCTAAAGATTAACAGGACTACCACAGCTGGATTGTGAATCCTGCAGGTCTAATCTAAAGCTGACTATCCCTTGCTTCCTCCAAAGTATTTAGTTTACAATAAAATAAAGACCTTATCATACAAAACAAAAACAAAAAACCCAGTTAATTATGAAAGGCTTTCAGTTGCCCATTAACCCATCCATCATACAAGGTAGCTTGCAATCCATTGCTGATCCAATGTAAATTTCTGAAATGATGTCATTCTCAGAAAATTACATTTGCATTTTCTTGCCATTACAGGTCTCTAAATCTGAGATCTTGTAACCGCGACCTGCTCCTATGCCAATATCCTGAGAGAGAATACAATAAGTATGCATTATTGGTATGTAAAACATTAGGCGTAGTCCCACAGTGATAATAAAGCAGAAGTGAACAACTTCTTTGTGGCTGTGAGCCTAACTTCCCAATTCTGAATTGTTCGGGTTTTTTCCTAGTCACCGAGACACATGGAGGTTTGACATAGAAGCAGCCTTGGGATGGAGCTGAACAGTTTCTGTCTGTTCTGGCTTCCTGCAGTTCTACCATAATAAATAAATTATTATCTTACTTGTGCAAGTTGCATATCTTGGTACTTAGAGGCTTTCATATGAATATTTAAATGTTAACCAACTCGGGGAAGAAAATGGAAGAAGGCAGCACATTCTCATTCTCTGCAAAGATCTTTTAAGTTTTCCAGTCTCTGTCATTCTGTTAGGAATGCCTTTGAAAGTCAGAATAATCTAGGCCAGTTAACAAATTATATTGATTGCTGCTAGGAGGTTAAACAGCAATATGGCCCTGAAACTTTTCTTGGTGTGCTAAAATCAAATGAATGCTTTTTCACACAGTCATCTTCCGACCTGGACTGGATAGGGTATGTCTGAAGAGCCCCTTAAGTCTCCAAACTGAATCACTGACCCACTTCTGATGCTCTTCACCACATGGAAATGTTTCCTTACCACATGGAAGCATCCATGCACGGGCAGCCACATAACAGAAACAGAATCAGAGAATATCTCTTTGTAATATTATAATTAATTTTAATTAATTAAAAAGACACTTCATAGCTTTTCAAGTTCTTATCTACCAAAATGACCTCCAAAATATTGTAGCTGGCTGAAAATCCTATTGATATAAAGAACATTCCAGCTTTGCATTGGGTTGGAAGCAGGGCTGAAATTCAGCCGGTTCTGACAGGTTCTGGAGAACTGGTAGCGGAAATTTTGAGAAGTTTGGAGAACCAGTAAATACCACGTCTGGCTGGCCCTAGAGTGGAGTAAGAATGGAGATTTTGCAGTATTCTTCCTGCAGGAGTGGGGTGGGAATGAAGCTTTTGCAGTATCCTTTCCCTGCCACGCCCACCAAGTCTACCATAGAACCGGTAGTAAAAAAAAATTGAATTTCATCACTGGTTGGAGGTCATTTTCAATCTTCTCTCTATTAATATGATCACCCCAAGTTAACTGTATCTCCTATAAATCATAGGAGTATAGAGTTGAAATTCAGCAGATTAGTCCCTGAGAGTAAAAGTATCTCAAGGTATCTTCTCCAAAATTTCACCCCACAGATACATTGGACTTCAGTGCTCAGTATCCACTACAATTGTGGGTGACGTACACTAAGACATTTCAGATTTTGGATTGCAGAGGGCTGACTTGAAGCACCCCTTTAGGGTGTTAGACTATCTTTTACTTGAAGCTCTCCAAACAAAAAGATTTCACAGTTTGCTATCAAAGCTAGCTTTAGTATTTTTGAACTGCTCCAGTAGGGGACAGGCAAAGCATAATTGAGTTAAAATACTGATGAGCTAAGGGGATGTGGTGGCTCATTGCTAAGACGCTGAGGTTGTTGATCACAAAGGTCGGCAGTTCGGCAGTTCAAATCCCTAGTGCCGTATGTGAGCTCCCGTTACTTGTCCCAGCTTCTGCCAACCTATCAGTTCGAAAGCACATAAAAAATGCAGGTAGATAAATAGGAACCACCTTTGGTGGGAAGGTAACAGTGATCTGTGCATTTTAGCATTTAGTCATACCGGCCACATGACCATGGAGATGTCTTCAGACAGCGCTGGCTCTTCGACTTTGAAACGCAAATGAGCACCGCCCCCTAGAGTCAGGAACGACTAGCACATATGTGCGAGAGGAACCTTTACCTTTACTGCTGAGCTGGAAAACTTAGCATTAACCAGGACTTCACTTGACTCCAGAAAAAGTCTAGTAATGAACTGATTTCTATCAACCTCTTTGGAATTTGCTAAGATTTCCATTACAGGCTCCTTGGCTGTGTTTAGATTTTAAAGTTATTTTTCAAGTTTTAGTATAGTATATTCTTTCTTTGCCCAGTATTTTTTTCATTAAGTGAAGGTTACCTATCTTTACTTTTTCTATTAAGCGAAGGTTCCATTTGCTTGGAAAATATTGCAGTTTTGGTTTGAATGCAGCCCATTATGTCTTTCAAATTATATAATGGCCATACTTCTCCACAGAAATATAAAGTAAACTCAGAAGCTGATAATTTTTTTAAAAATAGTTGTGACTAAATCACTGAACTTCAACTGTAATATGCCATGAGAAAGGCTATGGAGAAGAAACATGCTTGACTTGGGATGACAAGGTGCATCCTTCTATCTTCAGGATTCTTTCCTAATTTTAAGTTACCAATAACTTTAATCTGCAGTTTGGGATTATTAGTAAATATACTGCCGACTAGTAATGGCCTTCTATAAATTTAGGGTGAAATTCCACTTGCAGTTGTGTGTAGCAGAAATGTGCAAAATGTATTGTTCTGGAGGCAGACTATGCTGTTTTTCTTAAAGACACACCAATATAAATGCTCCTGAATTGTCTGATAGCTTATGTAGAAGGCCCAGATTTCAAAAATCACTTCCTCTTCCAAAAATCTTATCTCCCCCACCCAAAAAAATAAAAAATAAATAAAACTATTGGATTACCTCTGGTACAGTCAGATTGGCATGATCTGGGGGCAAAATAAGGACCGTCCCCCAAGCCAAATGCAAAAGACATTAATAAACTGTTGAATCTGTTGCCACAAAAACTGGAAAGGTTATTAAGTAAGAAAAGTTTAAAAGAGAACTGAAGAAATTCAGAAGTCAATTACCAGTAGGTAATTTCAATTACTTGTCAATTACCATTTATCATGCTTGCCAATTACCACTACGCCTGATGAATGATTTTACTACATCCTCGATCACAGACAGAATACTTTAAATCAGAGCTGTCAAACTCACAGCCCGTGGGCCAGACACGTAATGCGCTGGTCACACCCGCGCCCAGTTTAACGAAGGGGGAGAAAGTCCCAATATGTCATGTGATGCTGCAAGTTTGACACCCCCACTTTAAATGTCAACTTTTGAGGATCCAGAATGCAAGAATGACGTCATTCTCCCATAAGCAGCTACAAGTCTTCTGAACATTTTAGTTGGCTATTGCATCACAGCAAATGCGAGTTAAGAGTTGATGTGGACTTGAACCAGGCGAGATGTTTTTATGTTAAAATAAATGCTAGGGTACAATCGTGAAATAGTAATTAAACTTACAAAGTGCATTGCTTATAGATTATTTGTAAAATTAATTGATGCCCTGTGCTAGTACCAACTATTGTCTTTCTGACACACAGAAACAAGTACTGACATATATTCTTTCCCCTATTCTATTAAAAAAAATGGGCTACAAATGAGGTGAGAGGAAGGGGCAGCAGCAATGCAAATTAAAGCCAAGAAAGAAGAAAACTGGAGATAGGTGGGATGAAGATAATTAGGCAGAGAAACAAAAGTAAAATGCCCTGATACAAAAGGGTTAAATTCACCAAATATGCAGCTTGTTTTAAGCAAAGCCATCCACATTTTTCAGCAGCCTGTTGACAGTATGTTGTCACCTACTGTATATGTCTTCTCTATGCAGTGGTTTCTTCTTCTTTTCAAGGTGAGCTTCCTTTCAGGTCCATACAATGAGTTCATTTACCCTAAGTGATGGTGGATAACAAAATGTGAATAACAACAACGTAATTTGGAAATTCCCTCTTTGCATAAAAAAGAGAAATCAAATGAATGAGTTATTTGTTATCCAACAGTAGAATGTACACTATTTATTATCTATTTATTAAATTTATTTATTAAATATATATGCCTTATATACACCATGTATTAAATATGCTTAAAACTATATGTAGTAATGTCCACCAGCAAGAATGTTGTAAAGCACAACCCAGTCTCCCAATAACAGATGGCTTGTGGGAATACAGTTATTCCCAGGCTCAGAAATGACATATTCATGCAAAAAGCGTAAGCTACGGTGCTCAAAATAAACTATACACTCAAAGAAGCATTTATTAGGGTATTATAATCCACACATAAGGGACACAGTGGCTCAGTGGCTAAGATGCTGAGCTTGTCGATCAGAAAGATTGGCAGTTCAGGGATTCGAATCCCTAGCACCGCATAATGGAGTGAGCTCCCATTACTTGTTCCAGCTTCTGCCAACCTAGCAGTTTGAAAGCACGTAAAAATGCAAGTAGAAAAATAGGGACCACCTTTAGTGGGAAGGTAACAGCGTTCTGTGTGCCTTCGATATTTAGCCATCGGACAGCGCTGGCTCTTCGGCTTTGAAACGGAGATGAGCACCGCTCTCTAGATTAGGGAATGACTAGCACAGGAAACCTTTACCTTAATCCACACATATCAGAACTGGGGCAAAACCACAATTAAGAAATAGCTTCCCTGGTCATTTATCATTAGGACTGGGTGATCAAATATGTTTAAATGACATCCTGAAACATTTAAATAGCAAAAGTTCAATTATTGCTTTTCCCAGTTGTGGAATTTTTGTTAGAATTTATATAGGTTTAGGGATTTCCCTCCCCCTTCATACCTTCATTATAATATGAGAGCTGTTTTTCTCTGGAGTTATATTTCTACAGTCAACTCCGTGATCCGAAAATATGGCTATTTTTATTTGGATTTTCCAACTGAATGTTAACTGATTGGGAAAAATGACAGTGTAGGCAATCCTCAACTTACAATCACAATTGGGAGCAGAATTTCTGTTGCCAAGCAAAGCATTGGATTCATGCCCAATTTGATGACCTTTTTTCCTCATTTAAATGAATCACTCCTGTTGTTAAGTGAGTCACACCGTCATTAAATGAATTCATGTTTTCCCCATTGACCTTAGTTGTTGGAAGCCAGCTGGGAAAGTTGTAAATGGAGATTCTGTGGCTCCAGGACTCTGCAACTGTCACAAATACATATCAATTGCCAAGCATCTGAATTTTGCTTGCATGATTACATGAGGATGCTGCGATGATCATAAGTGCAAGGAGCGATCATAAGCCACTTTTCCCAGTGTCATTACAACTTTGAACAGTTGCTAAACAACAGTAAGTCAAAGACTACCTGTAATAGAATGGGAAATAACCTTATTTTTAAAAAACCACTCCTTTGTTTCAGGATATCAAACTGTGTAATCAATGGTGCAATGCTGATTTTGCCAATTTGGTGAAAGGAGCAAATTCCAGCCAGCATTGAAGATCAGAGCTGGTTTAGATTTAATTAGAATTTAAATGTAATGCTTGCAATGCATTTTGTCACTTGTCGTAAAGCTTTCCTTTCCTGTATTGTGGTTTGAGAACTAGAACATCTGCCTCCAACTGACATGTCCCATTTCTGTAGTTTTATATGCATTATTTATAATTAAGAGTTAAGGCTGAGTCATGCACACATTTTTGACAAGATCCTGAAGAATCAGCAGATTTGTTGAGCACTATTGGCATACCAGTTGTGCAATTATGCTACAAAACTTCTTGGATATTACTGTGTGTGCCCGTCTCTCTGTCTGTCATCTATCTATCTATCTATCTATCTATCTATCTATCTATCTATCTATCATCTATCTATCTATCTATCTATCTATCATCTATCTATCTATCTATCTATCTATCTATCTATCTATCTATCTATCATCTATCTATCATCTATCTATCTATCATCTATCTACACACACGCACAAACACACTGTATGCATTCCATTATACATTAAGGGTATGCAAATAATCCTACTCATCCTATTCAAAATGTTGTTTAAAAAAAAAACATTTGTTTTGTTTGGAAAAAGATATTTCTACATTTGCATAAGTGTTCAACCAATAAAATGAATAATTTTGATTAAGAGATGCAGTCAAAATAACTTCCAACTCTGCAACTATTTATACATTATACCGTTCATAAGAGTTTATGTGTTGATAAACAGAAAATCTGTTGTGTACAAAATCCAGTTTTCCAGAATGAGACCAATTGTAAATACAGATAGTTCAACTTACAAGCATTTGTTTAATGAACATTTGAAGTTACAACGGCACTGGACGTGACTTATGACCATTTTTCACACATATGACTTTTGCAGCATCCCCGTGCTCAGAATTTGGATGCTTGGCAACTGACATATATTTATGACGGTTGCAGTGTCCCAGGGTCATGTGATCACCTTTTGTGATCTTTTGACAAGCAACGTTAGAAGGGGAAGCCAGTGGTTCACTTAACAACTGAATCAAGAAAGGTCATAAAATGAGATAGGAGTCCCTTAACTGTCTCGTTTACCAATGGAAATGTTGGGTTTACTTGTGGCCACAGGTCAAGGACCACCTGTACCCAATCCTTATATGCGTCTATGTTAGATAATGCCAGCAGTGGGATTCAAATAATTTAATAACCGGTTCTCTATCTTAATGACCAACTGGGTAGGCATGGCTCAGTGGTCATGTGACTGGGTGGGTGTGGCCAACTCAACGTCACTCACGTCAATGGGCGCTTTGCCTTAGCTGTTACAATGTAATAAGGATTAACCGGAGAGGCAGTTTCTATAAGCAGGACAATAAAGATTAGGCTAGAAACACCACCAGAATGTTTCCTTCCTGCCTTCCTTACAGGATTAACCCTGTAAAGTGTGTGTGGGGGTGGGGGTGGGGGGAGGAAACCAAAATAAAATTTCTTCCAAGAACCGGTTCTCCGAACTGCTTAGAAAGTTAACAACCGGTTCTCCCAAATAGGTGCAAACTGACTGAATCCCACCACTGGATAATGCCTACTTTGCCGCAGCAATGATATTTAAATGTCTTAACTTTTTTCAGTTATTTTTGCTTATTCTGTATTATTTTTAAGATATGGAAACCTGAATCTCCTTCATGTGTCAAAATAGGTACATTCAGCCTACGTGGAGAAGGAGGTTTTTTTTTACAATCTGTCTCCCATTAAGAAATTGGCTCCTTCAGGCAAAAGGCTTGTCTTCACTCCAGCATAAAATAGGCCTCAATGTTTAATGCAGTTCCCTGCAAATGAACAGCTATTAGTCAGCAGCATTTTTATATAATTATTGGCAGGGGAGAGGAAACATGAATACTCTGAACTACGTATTTCCACCCAAATAAAACAGAAGCTACTCAGAGAGGCTCCAAAGAAGTAGGTGGACTAAAGAAATGTTGGAAAACAGGGAGGTGCGAATAATCTCTCATACTCCTCAAACTGGGAATGGGAAGGAAATTCAAAATCTCTCACGCAAACTACTCATCAAAAAGCAGAAAGAAGCCAGCATCATTTTTTTTTAAAAAAAGCACACTTGTACGGCACACAGCATCTCATGAAACATTGTTTTACATAGAAATATTCCGTACATCTATTGTATTATTCAAGTGTGACTTAAGGATTACATGGATTTGGAAGTTTATAGCCAGGGTGTCCCACAGGTTTGGTGCCACCCCAATACCTCAGTTGCAGCCCAGGATTGGTAAATGTTGTGGCCCACCAGAGGCCAGTGGAGCTGGCAGCAGATTCGGATAGTGAGGAGGTTGGGGAGGAACATGGGCCAGTCCTGGAGTCTGGGGAAGGCTCTCATGTGGGCTCTGTGTCGGAGGCAGAGACGGGGCCAAAGCCATATGCCTGTTATCAGCTGCCTTCAGAGTCAGACATCAGTGAAGCAGACGAACAGCTGGAGCCTGTTCCCAGTGTGCGCATGTACAGAGTGGCCAGACGAAGGGAACAGCTGAAGAACAGGGGTCGACTTGGGAGTAAGGCCACAAGGTGGACAATGAAGGGCTCCTCGCAGAGGAAACAAAAGAGGAGTGAAAGGGGAGTGGAGTTTGCAGGAGACAATTAGTTCACTTAATTGGTTTGTGACTTTCTGAGACTCCTTGCCCTGTTTTGCAGATATCGGCCTGGCAGCTCTCCAAGCCAGATAAGGTCTGTGACTGTAAATCCTCCCTTGAAAGACTTTTCTGGATTTGAATGAGAAGAATTCACAGTAAATTAATAAAAGGAGTTTTTGTTGGGATAAGGAGTTTGCTTCATGCTCTTCGGAAGCCTAGGTCAAAACAGTAAAGCCAACCTTTTTAGAGCCCAGTTTTACACCCCATTGTGGGGGTTGTCATAAAAGGGTTAAACGAATGCCATGAATTTGTAGATTGAAAGAACTATACAGTTAAACTCCTTTAAACGTAAGTCCTTCTCCAAGGAATAGCAACTATTTCCCATTAGGCGGCTTTAAACTGCAAAATGGGTATCTTAAGCCTCTTTAAAAGTCCTGGTTTTTCTCGGTATTCTCCCTAAGCCTCTTAACACTAAATATAGGTCCGATAATATTGACTTTACTCTTGCTAGTGGACTCGTAGCAGGATTGGCCATAGCAATTGAGATCCGTCAAGCAGGGCAGAAAATTGCTTAATGAACCACAGGCTGAACACGTTGCCTAACTCAGCTTACAGGTGGATTTAACTCAGGGATTGGTCCTGGCCTTCCAAGGTTCAGAACAAATTTTTTATATTTTCCAACCATTTGCCCACAATGGCATGGTTTGATATTATTCTACTTATTATCTTTTGCTTGAGTATTCAAGAACTAAATTGACATGATGCGAATGGCTACTAGTAACAGCATCGTCCAGTCACACTTTTATATCCCATGTGAGGCTATTTACTTAAGGTTGACTATTTTATATGGAAGGAAAACTCTCTGGCTTTAATGTAACATAATACAAATTTTATGTATGGGACTATCATCAACTCACCGCAGGCAACTCATCAGGGGGGAAATTTGCTGAGGAACAGGAATTACACCAATATTGAAGAAATGATGGGATATAACAAAGGAAGGAGGACAAAGGAGGGACAAAATAAAATGCAAATGACAAAAATTATAGTAATTTTAAATAATTTAATTTTTAAAATTATTTTAAACAATTAAATGGAAATTTTCAGTGGCGAGTTGGTCACGGCGATTTGTCCTGTGGTGACTTGGCTGTGGCGAGTTGTTCCATAAAAAGACCTCCCCGAAAATAAGGCCAAGCGCTTATTTTGGGGCTCAAAACAAAATAAGACCCTGTCTTATTTTCTTTTGAGCCCCAAAATAAGGGCTTGGCCTTATTTTCCAGGTCTTTTTATTTTTGAGGCGCAGGAGGCAGCGCACGGTGTTGCAATATTTTTGGAGGAGGGCTTATTTTAGTGCATGTGCTCAAAAGCCCAATTGGGCTTATTATCCGGGGAGGTCTTATTTTCAGGGAAACAGGGTACGTCTAGACTGAAAGAATCTTGCTTTAGTAAGGAAGCAATTATCCAATGAGACAGAATTTCAAACAAAAATGGGGTGAACATATGGGGCCCCAATGGGAATGTCTCATTCTGGAGATGGTTAGCAGATTAGGGGATGATCCCGCTCTCAATATTCTATTTATTTAGGGGTCTCTTTTAAATCCATTGTGGTGCATTTTAATGTTTTAACTTGTTATACTCCATGTTTCAATGCTTTTAACATTCTAATTGTTTTATATGTTATTTTATGAATATGTGAGCCACCCAGAGTCACTTAATAGTACGATGGGCTGCATATAAATTTAATAAATAAATATCTAAAAATAGGCAACGAGCAGTTTCTCCCCTGAAATGAGCCACGGTTGGTGTAGGATTTGAAGCGTGGGGTGGGGTGTGTGTGTGTGTGGAAAAAAAGCCATCACAAGTTATGTTTAGTTAAATATGCACAATTTTGTTTATTGAAGAGATTAGGACAAAAACATTAAACCAAATACAAGACAAAAGCACCAGAGGCAGTAAAATCCCACCATGCACATCACCAATCTTTCTTCCTACGAGTTTATAAAATAAATGCTTAAAAAAAAAAAAAACAGAAGAAGTAGTCCCTCAACACAGCACCATCTTCAGAGTGTAAAAACGTTACTCTTTTATATTCTTAGATACCAAAATAGAAGCAAGGCAGGTTAGCTGCAGCTTTGTCTCTTGATTAAGGAACTCTGAACCATCATCTCGGCGAGTGGGATCAAAAACCTTCCCGCAGGGCAGGCGAAGAGCATTCATACGTCAAATGCCAAGTAGCTGTACGCACATGCCACAGACTATAATTAAGCACAAAATTCAAGTAACATTTACAAACTACAGAGTCCACATGTACCTATCCAAAAAACAGGACCACTTCACAAAAACGCATACAGGCAGTAACATCAGAACAGCTGAGGTACTGGAAACACAAATAGCTATGCCCAAAAAAACAGAAAAGAAAAGAAAAAAAAAAGATGTGTTGGTTTTCCGCTGTTTCCTCCAATGTCATATAGCAATATAAAAAGCAGTAATAAAAATCATTTGCCAGTCTAAATCAACATGAAAGCTTTAATAAAGGGGTGAAATTGCAGGAGGGGAAAAAGGAGGGGGGGATTAAAATATGTCAGTCAGGGACAGGAATACCTGAAGAGAAATACAAGTTTGTTAACTACAGCATGTAACATGTCACCCCAAGTCAACCCGTAATTGAAGTACTGGCTTAAATTCATCACAACTGTGACAGATTCATCAATAAATAAAATCTTGACAATAAAAAAGGTGCATATTACAATGTACTCTTCAGGAGACAGGTCTGTGTCCCAGCAATGTTCAGCTTATTAACAGGTGAATAAACAGAAAAACAAAAGAGCATCCTTGTTTGTAAGTCAAAAATGAAAAGCAATAGAACCTAAGCCACTGCCTTCCCAAGGTATTTGGGGCAGGAGTAGGTGGCATATGCTTCTTACTTCAGAAAGATCCACCTTCTGTTCATATTCAGGTCATGTAGAGACTTGACTGGTTTTAAGATCAAATTTCTTTATTTCTTTGAATAATCCAAAGGAGACCCTTCTCACCCCTCCAGGTCAACTTGACGTGCAGTGGGGTCAAGGTGAAAGCCAGTATTTCAACAGTCTTTGAAAAAAAAAACCCTAGACAATTCTAGAGTCTTTTGCTAGCATGGTGAAAAAGTCTGATTTCTGGCTCCCTGCAATAAAAGCTCTAACCCAAAAACAAGCCCACCAAAACCAATGGCTTGCATTCAACTGAATCTATTCCACTTACAGAAAGCTCTTTGATCCAGTGGACACTGCTATCGAGAAGGTGGGGAAAGTCATCGCTACAGATTTATTTTACTGTATAGTTTCTTGTATAATTTCTTCAACAGTATCCCCTTCAAGCGGCCAGTGGAGAGGGACTGCTCCATCAGCACACTTGTTCGTCACGCAGAGAAGCCTTCACTAGATCAAAGAGTCTTCTGTAGGTTCGGACAAGGAGAACGTCTGAGTACAACTGATTAAGAAAGAATTTTTTCCCTCCAACGAAATAAAACATTCCAAACATCATTACTACTCTCCAAAAACGTTAACTTTAATCTGTCAATTTAAAACTAGGAATCCAGAGGCATGTTCCAAAACCTTGCTTAGCATTCACATCTCATATCTTCCTTTGTGCACGTCCCACCCGCCCCCTCCTGAAGGTGAAGCCCACTGGCAACATCTGATTCTGAAAACAGGAAACAAAGGAACAAAATAATAGCTAATTGTACCTTCCCTGAATAATGGCTGAAGTTAAATATCTAACAGTGCGATGCCAAAATGCAAGAGTTTCTGTCCACTGGGAATCCTAAGTGTTTTGAATGAAATGGAATCAGGAGTGGCGTAGTGGTGGCTGCATCGGAAACCTTGGGTGTGCAGTGTCCTTGGCTCCATAAAGACGAGAGTGCGGCTGCTGCTTCCTCCTCCTTCTTTTATTTCCCCGATGTCAGTCTAACTTGATAGCAACAATTCCTCCTGTTTAACCGTTCATGGGCGACATTGGTTCTTGAGCGTTCCTTCTCCAGCCTGAAAAAAAATCAAAACAAAAGCTTCCTCCAAGTGGGTCCTTTTTTTTTTTTTTTTTTTTTGCTATCAAGCCAGGATGAGAGAGATATATAATTCTGCGTTTTCAGAAAGGTCTCCCTTCATGTTGTCCTTTCTGGACCATGCATTACCCACACCAGTCCTGACACTTAGTTAAAGAATGGATCAGAATCCTCTTCCATGTTAACATCAGGCACCAGCTGATCCGTTACTTCCTTAGCACCATATCCTGAATTAGATACGTTAAAATCTGTGGAAAACCAAGGGTGGTCCAGAATTTCCTGCGAAGTCAGCCTCTCTGTGG
Organism: Natrix helvetica; assembly: GCF_964273705.1. Lineage (NCBI taxonomy): Eukaryota > Metazoa > Chordata > Lepidosauria > Squamata > Natricidae > Natrix > Natrix helvetica. The sequence goes on from NC_138552.1 coordinate 149,092,458, forward strand.
GCTCTCGGCGCAGAATGCTACGTATAAGGCATTTCGCCTTGGGGGACAAAGTCTCTGGAATGCTGAACTGCCCACGACGGATTTTACTGAAGAGAGAACTCGGTTCAATGTCATGAAACGGATAGCGTCCAACTAGCATTGTGTACAGCATGACCCCTAGACTCCACACATCCGCTGCTTTGCCGGAGTAGCTGCCATTTGTATTCAGGATTTCTGGGCTCACGTAGGCTGGACATCCGTGCTTGTCAGAAAGGGAGTCGTCATTTCCTCGCAATATGTAAGCATCTTCAAGGCTCTCCAGTTTTACTCGAGACCTGCAGAGCAAAAAATAACAAACCAAAGGGTAGACTCAGTGACAATGGCTCATAGATGGTATCAAAGAAAAGGCAAGAATATTCACTCAGGCTAGGATGCATATCAATACCCATCGGGTCCCCCTATCCTCTTGTTTTATCCAGAAAGTAAACAAATGAACAGTAGCTATTACTCTGAAGAAAATCCCCATTCTGGAAAAAGCATGGGTATTGGGGGATGTTCTGGGTTAGATCCGGGTTAAAAGCAGAGGGCATATCAAGTAGCAATTTGACCAGGTTATTTTTGTAAATGGTAACACCTCTAGCTTCTATTCTATGAGTGGACGTGTCTTTGCATCTGCTATTGCATCCATATTGTCCCCATAAATCTTTTTGTTCATGCTTATCATTTAATACCACACAAAATGTGGTATATGTGTGATTTCCACTGTTCCTAGGCATTTATTTAGCAATAGCACTTAGACATATACCACTTCATAGTGTTTTTACAGGCCTCTCTAAGCGGTTTACAAGTCAGCATATTGCCCCCAACAATCTGGGCCCTCATTTAGAAAAATTATATGGCCACCCATCTTATTTATGAACTCTGGCCAGCTATTTCCAAACAATAGATGGGAAACTTGCAAATCTGGGCCATCTCTATAGCATAGCCTGAAGTCCCCATCTTGAATTATCCATTCAGACAAATGCACAAGGAAGGATGACTGCCTACTAAGCGCACCCATGGACTGGATTCTTTCCTGAAGCAAATTTATTTGACTCTCCACCACCATATGGTTAAAAATGTGGCTTATATTTTGATTTAAAGATAAGTGGTGTACATCTCTAAGTATATACAGTATATAAAGAAAGCGAGAGCAGTCAGATTTTTCAGTCAAATCATACAGGCCAGGGTTATGCTATCTACTTAATGCTGTCAGTAGTAGGTGACAGTCAGTCACTCTGCTGGGTCGGCACGTAAGCTAACTCTGAGATGTCAAGCATAACATCTGGCAGTTTTTGCAAGCAAAGCCTGTGCTTTACAACTGAGTTAGAGCTTTCCCCATGCTTGAGAAATCAGTAAACAGCTCTTAGTCCTCCTGTGAATGATGGTCTCGTAAAATCCAAGTGCATGAGCTCAGTATCTGCAAAAACTGTACTACTGCACTAAATCAAACCAACTTTATTACAGCTGATCTCAATCTAGAGCATCAGTTCTTTGGGAATATAACCATTCCTACTAGCCCTGAGAAAATAAAATATCCCTAAAAGGTATAGAAGCTGGATAATCCTTAGTGTACTCATTCACTTACACGAAGTCACGTATCACATTAAACATGCAGAGATTTATTATAAATCTATTTTTCCAATGGCAGCTTCTGGATTGCTTATACATGTCCCTTTCATTAAATACCAATTAACCTTTAACGCTGTCACCAACAATGAATTGTCTATTATTGCATGAAACAATACCAGAAACCACAGCACATCTCTCCCCCGCCCTCCCCGAACGGATTGTCTGAAAGAAATCATGTAAAGGGGCTTAGAATCCTTGTTGGTCCCTCAAAAAAATGGGTAACTCTTCAAAAATTGATCAGAAAAGGACCAAATTTTGCCCGATGGGAAAAATCAGCAAAAAATAAAAGTGAGTTGAAAAACAGATCAGATCCATCTTGGAGCTACAGAGAAAAACTTTCCAGAAAAATAAAATAAAAGAACGAGATAGGCAGATGGCTTCATTCTAATCTTTGTTCATCCTAGTTATACCTTCCAGCACAGGCTATGCAGGTAGTCCTCGACTTACAGCAGTTCGTTTACTGACCATTCAAAGTCACATCACTGAAAAAAGTGATTTGTGACCGTTTTTCACAGTTATGGCCATCGCAGCATTCCCCATGGTCACATGATCAATCCACATACTTATGACGGTTACAGTGTCCAGGGGTCATGGGATCGCCCTTTGTGACAAGCAAAGTCAATGGGGAAACCAGTTTCACTCAACAACCGTGTTACTAATTTACCAACTGCGGTGATTCACTTAACAACGAGGGCAAGAAAAGTCATAAATGGATGACAACCGACTCAAGCTCAACCCTTCCAAGACGGAGTGGCTGTGGGTTCCGGCCCCCCGGTTCAACCAGTTAATTCCATCTCTGGCCATTGTGGGCATTCAACTCGCCCCCGTGGAGCGGGCGCGCAACTTGGGCGTCCTCCTGGATGCCAGGCTGTCCATGGATGACCATGTGACAGCCGTGGCCAGGGGGGCGTTCCACCAGGTTCGCCTGGTGCGGCAATTGCGCCCCCTATTGGACCGGGACGCCCTACGCACAGTCACCCATGCGCTGGTGACGTCTCGCCTGGACTACTGCAACGCTCTCTACATGGGGCTTCCCTTGAAATGCACTCGGAGACTGCAGTTGGTCCAGAATGCGGCCGCGCGGGTGATTATGGGGAGTACTAGGTACTCCCATGTGACACCTCTCCTGCGCGAGCTGCACTGGCTTCCTGTGGTCTATCGGGTGCGTTTCAAGGTCTTGATTACGATCTTTAAAGCGCTCCATGGCTCAGGACCTAGTTACCTGCGGGATCGTATTCTGCCCCATACATCCCTACGACCCATCCGCTCGCACAGAGAGGGACTTCTCCAGGTGCCGTCCACCAGACAGTGCCGAGGGGCGGCGCCTAGGGGCAGAGCCTTCTCTGTGGCGGGCCCAGCCCTGTGGAATGACCTCCCTCCGGATATTAGGACCACCACTGACCTCCGCTCCTTCCGTATAAAGCTCAAGACCCACCTATTCCAAATAGCTGGCCTGGCTCAACCATAACTTCATAACGCTCCTGACGGGTTTTTTAATTTGGTAATTTTATTTAATGGGATTTTAAATTGTGTTTTTTAATTGTCTTCACTTATTAGTCTACCTCCTCCATGCACATGTATATGTCTTTGTTTTTTATGTATGTATGTTGTCTTTATCTGTATTTTATTTGCTTTGATTGTACGCCGCCCCGAGTCCTTCGGGAGAGGGTTGCGGCTAATCAAATAAAATTATTATTATTATTATTATTATTATTATTATTATTATTATTATTATTATTATTATTATTATTATTATTATTATTATTATTATTATTATTATTATTATTATTATTATTATTAAAACGGGGCAAAACTCACTGAACAAATGTTTCACTTAGGAACAGAAATTCTGGGCTCAATTGTGGTTGTAGGCTGAGGACAACCTGTACCCTGCCCTTCACAATGTACACACACACACACACCCACACACACACACAAAATAGAGGAAGGGAGCAAAAAATCCACACAGAGTGAAAGGCAATGTGTTCAACTACCCAGAACAAAATTCAGATATTTCCTAGGGCGCCCGCTAATAAAAGGACTGGAAAGAATGGCGGAAACATGCTGCACAGTCAATTCTCTCTCCCTTATTGTTCTAGCCTTGGTTACTTTTAAAAAGAACTTCCCCAGGCCTCTCTACCTTCTTCTGATTTTGTTCCCTGAGGTAAAAATCCTGCTGAAATGTCGCTCCCTCTCCTCTTTTCTCAGCTCTTCCCTCTCCTCCAAGATATCGGAGGCCAAACATTACTCTGAGGTTGAGGAAGGAGAGGATGGCTCCTTTGTTACATTGCTGCCTCTTACAACAATGCGCGCTGCAACAGCTACCTATCTTTGCACTGGATTTGTACCAGCAAAATAAAAACAGGTGGGGGGGGGAACCACAATGCAATCCTCTCCTGTATGTAAGAATCAAGGATCTGCATTCAGAAGAGAACAGATTATTTTAAAACTAGACCACTGAACAACAGCTGGCATTAATCCACTTGTTTTATTGTAATCGCCGGCAGGATTCAAGCAAAGAAGCAGCCATGTTTTCATCCTGCTGAATGGATGAGACCAAAGTAAATATACCAGGATCGACATCTGTGTTACACATTCTCTCTCTCTCTCTCTCCTTCTCTCTCTCCTTCCCACACATACACACTCCATCCATTATAAAAATAATAACAAAGAAGCTTCCAGAAAAAACAGAGACCTTCCTCCAAGCAAGCCTTGCATTAATCGAGGGAAGTTGTTGCTGTAAGGTACACACCATGCAGTCAGGACTAATAGCCAACAATCCAGAGTGCTGGTTTCTTTGACCTTCTTGTAACTGGTAACAGCAGCAAGGTAACATTTAGCCAACTTTGAGACAGGGGGAAAAAACGGGAAAGAATAAGGTTCTTCTCCAAAAGCCAGTCAAATAGATTGGTCCTTGTCTCTCCCTGTGTCGTCTACTTATGCCAAGGGGGCACTGCTAACCTGAAAAAATGAAGACACCCTATCTAACTTGGTTCCTGGCAACTGCATCCATGACTTTTCCTTAGCATTTTTTTTAAGGAGATATTTTCAACTTTCCAAGTCTGGCCAAAGGCACCTGAGTTGCCAAGAGATCTCCCATCCCTGCAGCCCTTGTCAAGAAAGGCAAGCTCGCTTTACCCCTTTCTCCAAGTGGCAGTAGACTTATATACCGCTTCACGGTGCTTTACAGCCTTCTCTAAGTGGTTTGCAGAGTCAGCCTCTTGCCTCCAACAATCTGGATCCTCATTTTACTGATCTTGGAAAGGTGAAAGACTGAGTCAACCTTGAGCCTGGAGAGATTCGAACTGCCAAATTGCAGGCACCCGGCAGTCAGCAGAAGTAGCCTGCAGTACTGCATTCTAACCACTGTGCTACCTTGCCTCTTCACCATAAATGGTGTACAGTGTGCAAAGAACTGTAGAAGCTGTGCCAAACTTCCAGGTTAGACAAATGCCCTCAACAGCTATGCAGTTAAAATGTACACTGCCAGTAATTGTCAAAGCCTATGGTATAAGCTGAGGTGACACGACTCTTCCAGTCGTACTTCAAGCAGCTGGTTACCGGCACCACAAATTCTCTAACTAGACTTCCAGCAACTGCTCACGTCTTCCTCTTCCAACTCTAGCTATGGAAACGACAGCATGGAGATTTGATAAATGTGGGCTTTCACCGGGTGAGAGAAGACCTGCCTCATAAAAACTTACTATGCAATGCAAAGCTTCTTCCCAAGGCCAGTGTAATTACAGTATATCATTTCAATTCAGAGAGTGGAGATGCAGCCGCCGCTTAGAAAGACAGCATTATGCATTCATCAGATGACGGATAGAAACCCTGCATTAGTATAATGCTTAAGAAAACAATCAAGCTGGAATGGTTGCTATTTAAAAAGGGGGAAGCGATTCTGTCTATGAATGCTTTCCCATTACTGGTGAATGAAACCACAAAAGTGCAATCAGAGGGCAGCAAGTAGCACTCAAACGGGAAATGCGTCTTCGTCCCCATAGAAACCGGCAGGGAAGCCCATGAAAAACAATACTATTCTTATCAATGCCACATTCATTACTTGAGTGCATTCAGACATGGCTCTTCAGCAACAGAAGGAAACATGATCACTTCAGCTACTTGCAGTGGGAGTTATTTCTCATGAACCATTAGCCCAGAGCTTAAGATAGTGATGGGCAAAAGAGCACACATGCACACACCAACAATGTGCATGGACCCCTGTGCATGCATGCACCCCACCTTCCACACGTGCACGCAACCCCGCCCACACATGCATGTGATACCTCTGCGTCGCCCCCCTTGCATACGCACGCATCTCCTGCATGTCCCCCCCCACGCATGCACAGCAGAGATCTGAAAACCAGCTGGTCGGCGGGAGGCGCACTCACATGCGTGGCAGAACTGAGCTGGGGCGATGGCTCAATTGCCACCTGTGGCACACGTGCCATAGGTTCGCCATCATGCATGGCAGAACTGAGCTGGGGCGATGGCTCAATTGCCACCTGTGGCACACGTGCCATAGGTTCACCATCATGGGTTTAAGGTATTTCCCACTATGGATTATGACGTAAGGCTCATCTCAGAAAAATCTGGGAGATTTTAAATAATTCCTGACTTGCAGGGAAATTCTGTGAGAAGGGCTTCATGTGGTTTACAGAGAGAGAAGTACCTGCCAGGGTGAAGATGGATGGGTGACAAAATATTTGATTTGGGCTCTGCCTACGTGAAAGGGGAACAACAAAAAAGTATCTCAGAAACAGGATATGACAGCACCATCAGTTAGCATGTTAGTGTGACTTTTGATTTATTACATCTCAGTAATATTTTAACATAATTGTTTCAAGTAGACACAGCAGAATTTCCTATGCTTCCACTTCAATTGATACATGCACAGATTTCAACCTGAGGAGGTAGATCAGGGGGAAAGTACAGACTTACGACCACAATTGAGCCTCAAATTCCTGTTGCTAAATGAGATACTTGTTAAGGGAATTCTGCCCCATTTTACAACCTTTCTCGTGGCAGCAGTTAAGTGAATCACTGCGGTTGTTATGTCAGTTACACGGCCGTTAAGTGAATTTGGCTGGCCCATTGGCTTTGCTTGTCAGAAGGATCATATGACCTTGGGACACTGCAACCGTCATAAATATGAGGCCGTTGCCAAGAGTCTGAATTTTTGGTCAGGTGACCACGGGGATGCTATAGCATCATAAATGTGAAAAACAATCCTAAGTCCCTTTTTTTTCAATGTCGTTGTAACTTCAAAAGGTCACTAAATGAACTGTTGCAAATCGAGGACTACCTGAATAATCCAGCAGAGAGTTTCCATGAAAATGAATCATGTGGAGATAGGTAAGTGACTCCATACATGTTTATAACTTTTCAAGGGACTGGCCATAAATTAGGAGGCCCTGGGACAATCAGCCTGGGAGGGTTAGGGTGGTGCATATTGGTTCAGAGCATCTAAGCCCCAGGACTGTAAACGCAGAGATACAATTGCAAGCAATTTCACATAAGCTGGCCAGAAGAAAGGTAATTCCCTATATTCAGTGCTGCCACATTCTCCAGCGTAAATAAAGATTCAGGTGGTGCTAACGATGAAATCCTTTATAGGATCTTAAAAAGAGCAGAAGTGAATTCTGTCTATGGAAGGTTCTCCATCATCCAGGTCATGGCTGTCCCAAAGGTGCTTCTTCAAGAGGCAACTGGACTCTCTTGCTTTTCTTTGAAGACATTTCACTTCCCATGCAAGAAGCTTCTTCAGCTCTGACTGGATGGTGGGGAATGGAAGGATTTATACTCCTCGCAGAAAGCTGGTCATTTGCATCCTTTTCAAGAGTGGTTGAGCTACTTGGAGGTTAATCTGTGTCCTAAGCAGTGCAAATGGGTGTGGAGCCTTCAGCAGTTCCAAAAAGGCTCCACACCCATTTGCACTACTCAGGTGATTCTGAGGACACAAATAGGTAGCCTCAAAGACTCTTGAAAAGAATGCAAATGACCAGCTGCCCCCAGCAACCAGTCAGAGCTGAAGAAGCTTATTGGGAGAGAAGCTCCTTCCAAGAAAAACCAGGAAGTTCAGTTGCCTCTTGAAAAAGCACCTTTGGGACCAGTGAATTCTGCCTTATTTACAGCACTAACATCAAAGCCTCAGAAATTAGGCAGCATGGTTTCCAAGAAGAGCTAAAAAGTCCCCATTTAAACCATAGCTCAACCACGAACCCACTCCTTTGTGTTAGAAAAATGTTGTTTTCTGTAAAGTGGCATATGGTAACAAATTATTTTATTTGAGTTAACCTAATGTATTCCTGGAATGTCTTAGCAGTATTCTTTAGGGACAATGTTACCATCATCTTGGCAGATAGTCCTCAACTTACAACCACAATTGGGACTGGAATTTCAGTCATTAAGCGATGAGGTCATTAAGCAAATCATCACATGACCAAACCTAATTTTATGACCATTTTATTGTAGCTGTTAAGCAAATTACCAAGGCTGTTAAACAAATCACAGCATCATTAAGTGAAACATGGGGTCATTAAGTGAATCTGGCTTCCCCACACTGACTAAGCTTGTTGGAAGCCAGCTGGGTAGGTTGCAAATGACAATCACCCGACAAGATGCTGCAACTACTTGTCATAAATGCAAGTCAGTTGCCAAACTTCTACAATAGTTGCAACTTTCAGGACTGGACATTGCAGTGGTGGGTTCTGGATCCCGTTGCAACCGGTACAGTACAATGGGGCCGGGTGTCCACCACATGAATGCACACAGCATGCGTGCACACGAATGCGCACTTACCGCCCGCGATGCTCCAGTTGCTCAGTAGAGCGTCGCGCAGGTGCCGTACGCTCCGTGCACGGAAGCCCCGAACAGCTCAAATACAGGTAAGGAGTGCAGGTGGGCCCTTGGGAGCACCATACCAGAACGGTACCAGGCACCAATAAACCCGTACCAGGCATACCGCCTGCAACCCACCACTGGATCATTATTACAGGTAAGGAGCACAGGTGGGCCCTTGGGAGCACCATACCGGAACGGTACCAGGCACCAATAAACCCGTACCAGGCATACCGCCTGCAACCCACCACTGGGTCATTGTTACAGGTAAGGAGCACAGGTGGGCCCTTGGGAGCACCATACCAGAACGGTACCAGGCACCAATAAACCCGTACCAGGCATACCACCTGCAACCCACCACTGGGTCATTGTTACTTTTTCAAAAGCCTCCTTACTTTAAAAAAACGGTCGTAAACTAAGGACTACCTATGGATCATAAGCAACTTTCACTTAGAAGGGGATCCCAGCAGCCCTTACTCCTGACCAATGGTGTCTTAGGCTGCTGACACGACTGGCAAAACCACAGATTCTTCATATCTGTTGTATATAGAATAGAATAACAGAGTTGGAAGAGACCTTGGAGGTCTTCTAGTCCAACCCCTTGCCTAGACAGGAATCCCTACACCACTTCAGTTAAATGGTTATCCAACATCTTCTTAAAAACCTCCAATGTTGGAGCATTCACAACTTCTGGAGGCAGGTTGTTCCACTGATTTAATTGTTCTGTCAGGAAATTTCTCCTCAGTTCTAAGTGGCTTCTCTCCTTGATTAGTTTCCACATGTTGCTTCTTGTCCTTCCCTCAGGTGCTTTGGAGAATAGTTTGTGTTAGATAGGGCAATGAGAAGGCAGACTCAGGTTTAACGCAACAACAGCTCTTTATTACAACAGTCAAGTCTGTACAATCCAGCAGCAGTTAGACGTTGTAGAAGTTAAGGAGCCCGAGGAAAGCTTGCAGTTCGGCCTGATTGCGAGGTGTAGGGGCGTCCTGGATTGCTTTTACTTTTTGGGATGTCGGGTGGATCCCAAAACCATCAATCATGTACCCTAGGAATTCTACCTTGGGCACATTAATTTTGTATTTTTCTTTTTTAAGTCGGAGGCCCTTTCGCGAATTCTGGTCCGATAAAAAAATGTCTTCGAAATAGGGGACAACTCCTGGTATCCCCTGCAAAAGCCATTCCATGACGCTTTGGAACAGTACCTGGGCGATACTAACTCTGAATTGCAGGCGGTTGCATTTGAATGCACCCCTGTGCATCACAATGGTTTGAGCCTCCGCTGTGGTGCCATCTACAGGCAACTGCTGGTATGCCTGCGCCATATCCAATTTAGCAAAAAAATTTCCTGGCCCTAGCGAATGTAGTAGGTGCTGTACAATGGGCACAGGGTAGGCGCTTTGTTGCAGCGTGCTATTAATTATGCATTTATAGCCCGCACAGATGCTGTCCGGCTTGACCGGGGTCATTATAGGGGTCTCCCAGCAAGCATGGTCAACTGGTTCTAGGATCCCCTGGCTCACCAGTTTGTCAATTTCCCTATCGATTTTAGGGCGGAGAACGAAAGGCACTCTCCTGGGTTTTAGCCTGATAGGCGCGACGTTGGGGTCCAAATTAAAAGAAATTGGCATCCCCACATACTTACCGAGACCGAAGCCGAAGACGTCCTCGAACTCCTTAAAAATCGCCTCGGCGCGCTGTCCGCTATGGCGTTGATTCCGGTGACTTCAAAGCCCAGGGCTTCGAACCTGTCTAGAACCCAGGAGGCTCTGTAGCGGTGTGCTGGCCACAGTCACGGGGAGCTTGGTGTTGATGCCCTTGAACTGGACCCGGAAGGTGCCCTGGCCCACGATGGGGACTCGGTTCCCCTGGTAGTCGCGCAGCAAGATGTCTGGTGTGCGAAGCTGCCATTTTTTCAGGCTTGGAATGGCTTGCTTCAGGGTTGACCAGGAGATGATCGTGAGTGTTGACTTCAAGCTCGCAAGGAGCGTCCTCAATGAGGACCGTGACTTTCAGCTTTTTTGGCCGCCTTGTGCGGACTTGTCCTATCGTGGTTTGATAGGTTACCCTTGGTTCTCTGGGTACTCTCTCTGAGCTCTCTCGCTGGGTTCTCTCTCTGGTCGCCCCTGGTATTTCCGGCAGGCCCCTGGGTTGGGCCTTTGTTGGCGGTTTGATTTTGGCTGCCATGTGGTGGCAGGGACTTCGCTCCGGCACACTTTTGCGATGTGCCCTTTTTTATCGCAACGCTGACAGGTTGCGTCCCAGAATCGGCAAGTAGACTGGGAATGGTTTCCTCCGCGGCTGGCGCAGGGTGGCAAACGCGAGTCGAATTTTTGCGCCGGCTTTGTGCGGCTACTGCGCCTGCAGTAGCTGTAATCGTCTTCGCTGTCAGAGGTTTCTCGGTCTGCGGCCTCGTGATGGACGCGCGCCTGTTTCTGAGTGGTTTGTGGCACGTTGTGCTGGCACTGCAAGGCTTCCGTGGACTTGTCGGTCAATTCAAAAGCTCTGGCTTTGTCGAGTGCGATCTACAGAGACATGTTTGATTTTGCGAGCAGACATCTCTGCAGGTGGATGTCCTGCATTCCACAGGTCAGGCGATCTAGGATTTGGTCGTCCAGGTCACGGAAGTCATAGTACGTTGCTGCCTTTCACAGGGCCACAACATACTGGTTAATTGACTCTCCTTCCTTCTGTTTCCGCACGTTGAATTCGTGGCGGCGAACGTGTCTCGAAGGTTTGGGCGCGTAATGCGTTTTTAAAGTCTGTTGCAAGGCCGTCAATGTAACTCCTTGGATCGGAGTTGGCTCTGATAGATCTTTTGCCGTTTTGAAAACCTCTCGGTCGCAGTAGCCCAGGAAGAGGTTTTTCTTGCGGGAGTCTGGAACCCCCATGAGGTCGTTTGCCTCGAGGAAGCATGCGAACCTCAGCATGTAGGATTCCCAGTGTTCGGCCACTGGGTTGTACAGAGTTCGCGGGGTGTGCATGGCCATTTCGTTTTGGAGCAATTTGAGTTTGCTGCTTAAAATGGCTGCTCGATGCCGCACCAATGCTCCGGGCTGGATTCACTTGCTGGATTGACTTGTTGCTCGTTCTTCGCCTTATCTGCCTCTCGATCCCATCCTCGTCGCCAATGTTAGATAGGGCAAGGAGAAGGCAGACTCAGGTTTAACGCAACAATAGCTCTTTATTACAACGGTCAAGTCTGTACAATCCAGCAGCAGTTAGGTCTGACAGCTCTCCTTTTATAGGGAGCTGTCAGACCTCTCGACCAATCAGCTTGAACCTCTGTTCCCGCCTAAACAGAGGACTGGAGTGGAAACCACAGTAGCCTCTGTTAATATCTAACAGTTTGACTTCCTCTTTGTGGCAACCCCTGAGATATTGGAACCCTGCTATCATGTCTCCCCTATTCCTTCTTTTCATTAAACTAGACATACCCAGTTTCTACAGCTGTTCTTCATATAATTTAGCCTCCAGTCCCCCAATCATCTTTGATGCTCTTCTCTGCACTCTTTCTAGAGTCTCCACATCTTTTCTACATTGTGGTGACCAAAACTGAATGCAGTATTCCAAGTGTGGCCTTACCAAGGCATTATAAAGTGGTATTAACATTTCAAGTGATCTTGATTCTATCCCTCTGTTGATGCAGCCTAGACCTTTGTTGGCTTTTTTGGCAGCTGCTGCTACTGCTGGCTCAGATTTAAATGGTTGTCCACTAGGACTCCAAGATCCCTATATAATTTGTTCTTGGGTGGGCATTGGCATTTTTGTTTTGCAATTTTCATCAAAGCTGACCCTACATTTAGCATCTGGAGGCTGAAAAGTTGGTTTTAAATAATTGGATGGTTTTTGGAACTTCTGGATTAAGAGCAATCCAAGAGTTACTTCAGCATTCAAAACAGGGATGAAAGAATGAATGAAGTAGGACAATAAGGCACTGTTATCCAGGGATTTCGTGGAGTTGTCAAAAACCCTTTGCTTATCAGAAGGGGATCACATGATCTACGGACACTGTAAGCGCCATAAATATGAGTCAGTTGCCAAGCGTCTGAATTTTGATCATGTGACCATGGGGGTGCAGCAATGGTCGTAAGTGTGAAAAACAGTCATAAATCACTTTTTCAGTGCCGTAGTAACTTCAAACCGTCACTAAACAACTATTGTAAATCGAGGACTACCTGTATCATTGGTTCTACCCTAACAAAAAGATACATTAAAAAAAAGCTAAATACAGAAATATCCAAACTGGAATAGTTTAAGGTAGGTAGCCTTTCCCATTCTTGTATTCTCCTTACACCTAGGATACTTTGTAATTATAATCCTTTCTCCATAAGAATACGAATTCTGAAATGCAACACATCTGTTTTAAAGAATGTGGCAAATCCATCCCACAAAAAGAAGCAAATTTTTTTCTTAATACTGTACAAAGAATTTTCAATTACTTGATTTAGAATTTCACAATGCCATCTTTTAAAAAACGGAAACGTACGCAGACCTTACAAAACATAATAATCTCTAATAAGAAAGTTAGAATCTAATACTGAACTTGTTCAATAGAGAAAAAGCAGTATATACGTACTTTGAAGCCAAATGGAATTATGTTAACTAATTCACTTTTTACCATTTGATAAATGAGATGTGCTGCCAAGGAGGACAAAAATCCACCTTCCCACATGCTGGCAAATTCAAAATTCATTAGGAAAAGCATTATTTTTCTGGGATGAAGTGTAACCTCTGCTTTCACCTTCCACAGCTAAGGAGCTATTCCATTTGACCTTGCAGCTTTTCATTCTGTTCTGAGTTAATAAGGTCTATTCATCTTCATATCCATAACTATGTCTTTGTGGGGGGGGGGGGGGGAGGTTCAAGGAAACCTGATATGGACCCAGCATGCATATTAGATGAAGCCAAAGAAAGGAGGAAAAAAAAACACAAAAATCTACTGGTGGAGAAATGAAAGGTTCTAAAAAAGGGTGGTGGGAAGTTGAATTACGAATACTGCACAATTATTGCTAATCTGCCTCATTGTGAAACCAATCTCATGTCCTAAAACAATGCAGATTGATTTAGGAGTTTCAAATGCCTTCTTAAATGTTATTAAATGTTCAAAATGAACCAAGACAGATACTACAGCTACACTGCTTGGCTGTATGCCTCAACTGCTTGAATTTTTACAGAGTTTCTTCCTGTTGATTACAGTAGATTCCAGATAGATAGATAGATAGATAGATAGATAGATAGATAGATAGATAGATAGATAGATAGATAGGAAGGAAGGAAGGAAGGAAGGAAGGAAGGAAGGAAGGAAGGAAGGAAGGAAGGAAGGAAGGAAGGAGGCATGCTGCAAACAGTCTCTATAGCAGCAATGGTGAACCTTTTTTGGCTCGCGTGCCAAGTGACTTCCAGAAGTGACTTCTGGTTTGCTCATAGGGTCGTTTTTCGTCCTCCGAAGCTTTCAGGGAAGCCTCTGGAAGGCCCCTGAAGGCTCCAGAGGGCTTAAACCGAACTTCTGGTTTGCCCGTAGGCCATTTTTTTTGCACTCCGGAGGTTTCAGGGAAGCTCCTAAAGCCTCCGGAGGGCCACCGGGGGCGGGGGAGGCTGTCTTCGCCAGGCTCCTATAAAGCCTCTGGAGCTCTATGGCCTAAAAAAAGGCTAAAGTCAGCTGGCCAGCACGCGCCTTGCTTGCCCTGACAAATGGCTCAGCGTGCCACCTGTAGCACGTGGGCCATAGGTTTGCCATCCTGGCTCTATAGAATCATGGCATTTACGCTAAATAGGTGCATGCCAGTATGGATTCCATTTGCGCTTCACCGAAGCATCCTTAGAAAATGAGAAAAATGTTGATTTGTCTATGGCAGGGGTGTCAAAACTCAATTTTCATTGAGGGCTGCATCAGGATCATGTTTGACCTCAGGGGGCCGGAGTGGATGTGACTGGGGTAGGCGTGGCCAGCTCTACATCACTCATTTCGGGGGTTCCTGTGGTGGCCCAAGCACTCTGCCAGAGAAAAAAGGCTCTTTGCTGTTTCCAGGGCGGCCCTGAAGGCCAGAACTAAGCACCTCACGGGCCAGATATGGGCCCTGGGCCTTGAGTACAATACAATACAATACAATAGCAGAGTTGGAAGGGACCTTGGAGGTCCTCTAGTCCAACCCGCTGCCTAGGCAGGAAACCCTATACCGTTCCAGACAAATGGCTATCCAACATCTTCTTAAAGACTTCCAGAGGGAAGTTGTTCCACTGATTAATTGTTCTAACTGTCAGGAAATTTTTCCTCAGTTTTAAGTTGCTTCTCTCCTTGATTAGTTTTCACATGTTGTTTCTTGTTCTACCCTCAGGTGCCTTGGAGAATAGTTTGACTTCTTCTTTGTGGCAACCCCTGAGATATTGGAACACTGCCATCATGTCTCCCCTAGTCCTTCTTTCTATTAAACTAGACATACCCAGTTCCTGCAACCGTTCTTCATATGTTTTAGCCTCTAGTCCCCTAATCCTATTTGTTGCTCTTCTCTGCACTCTTTCTAGAGTCTCCCCTGATCTATGGAGATTCTCAGTCATCAGAGATCACGGTTGTCCCAAAGGTGCTTTTTCCAAAGGCAACTGGACTTCCTTTGTTTTTCCTTGAAGACGTTTCGCTTCTCATCCCAAGAAGCTTCTTCAGTTCTGAAACATTACGTGATATAGAACTGAAAAGCTTCTTGGATGCGAAGCGAGACGTCTTTAAGGAAAAACAACGCCTTTTGAAAAAGCACCTTTGGGATGACAAATGTGTTGGGTGGCTGTTTTGCTTGGCGAAGGGCCAACTCGCCGAGGGGGAAAAGTCAAAGGTAAACCCGTGGAGTTTGAGAGAGGAGGTCCATTTGGCTTCTAGAATAATTATATGTTCTGTGGCATAGCTACACCCACCATAGTCGCCCAGCCTTTAATGAACAGGCAAGCCCCATCACAGAAGTCATACCGGGAACATACCTGTTCACATTCCAAGTGTGCTGCCAGTGTTAAGTTGCCATCCTCCCCATGCCTGAGAGTGCAATTCACAACAAGGGCTTCCCTGGTGTCTAGTTTTTAGTGAGTCAGCCAAACCCACAAACCACATGAGGGCTCTGCTGATCCCTGCTAGGCTAAACAGAAGATCTGAGGGAAGCCAAATCTGTGCAAATAGCAGAGCTTATGGGGCAACTGCTGTACCAAGCACAACACTTGTTGTTGCCGCTCTTTTTTTCCTCTTCATCCACCATTCCAGTTCAGCTAGCCACAGGGAATTGTTGCCAGAAGAATGATGCAAACCACAAATATTAAACTGGTTGAACTTAGAAGCTAAATGCCATTAAGAGACAAGACATACAATGAGAAGTACATAAAGCAAAGCCTGCTGGCTTTGGTGTGTACATAGTGAGAATAGCAAAAAGGAAAAAAAAAATTAATATCAAAATATTAAATATCAACAAGGGAGACGGCGGCTCAGTGGATAAGATGCTGAGCTTGTCGATCAGAAAGTTTGACGGTTTTAATCCCTAGCGCTACGTAACAGGGTGAGCTCCCATTACTTGTCCCAGCTTCTGCCAACCTAGCAGTTCGAAAGCAAGTAACAAACGCAAGTAGAAAAATAGGAACCACTTTGGTGGGAAAGTTAACAGTGTTCCGTGTGCCTTCGGCCTTTAGACATGCTGGCCACATGACCATGGAGATGTCTTCGGACAGCGCTGGCTCTTTGGCTTTGAAACAGAGATGAGCACCGCCCCCTAGAGTCGGGAACGACTAGCACATATGTGCGAAGGGAACCTTTACCTATTAAATATCTTTTTTTTAAGTACATATTTTTTTAAATCAGTCTTTCAGATGGCATGGCTCCAGCCCAGCTTCCTCTCTTCATTGAATATATTTTTAAAACAATCCCTGATGGGCTGAACATCTGAAAATCTGAATTGCCATCTAATAATTGGGAAGGTTACCTTCAGTAAATGGTGAGCCCTATCATTGAGGTGTGGTGGCGCAGAATGCAGTATTACAGGCTGGCTCTGCCCATTGCCAGCAGTTTGATCCTGACTGTCTGAAGGCTGACTCAGCCTTCCATCCTTGCAAGGACCCAAATTGTTGGGGGCAATAGGCTGAATTTGTAAACCGCTTACGAGAGGGCTGTAAAGCACTGTGAAGTGGTATATAACTGCTATTGCTATCTCTGGATGAGGGTACCTAGGATTACTTCTGCTTGTGGCAGAAACAACTGGGAAATCTGGTCTCAGAGGCTGCTTCGCCAATTTCCTGTGCAGCCTTCAGCAAGGAACTGTCAGATTCAGTTCCTCAGTTGCAAAAATGGAAATAAAACCAGTATTGTTCATCTGGTTGCACAGAGGATGTTTACTGTAAAGATCACACCGAGTTCCATGGCTGCATATTATTACAAAGATTAATACATTGTTCTACTGACTGTTTTCATGCAAATCAGCTGAGAAACTCAGTGTTAAGATATATCTAAAAATAGCCTTATTGTGTCACTTGAAATTCCTAGAAGACTGGGCTCCTTTGGTTTGTTTTCGAGGAAGGCAGCATATGGATTTGTTCTTCCTGAAAGCACACATTAGAGCTAAGCAACTGACGAGCAGTGGACTGTCATAGCACATATTAACAGGTGAAGAACAAAGAGCCAAAGCTTAAGACAAACCTGTTACTTGACAAGAGGTAGGGAATGCTAGAGCTTGCATCACTGGTTATGTTTTGGGGATAGTTTCCTTTCCCTGAATTTGCAAAACCAAAGCCTAAAATGGACTAATGCTATCTTCAGAACAACAGGTAAGGTTTTACTTTATTTGAGCCCCTCCAGTGAAGTCTTGAATCCAACTCATTCAAGTGACTTCCCTGTTTATTTAATTAGATTTTTATCCCACCTTCATTACTTTATGCATAACCCAAGATGGCAAACTTACATAATCCTTCTTCCTCCTCCTATTTTCCCCACAACAACAATCTGGTGAGGTGAGGTGAATTGGGCTAAGAAAGAAGTGGCCCAAAGTCCCCCAGATGGCTTTCATGACTAGAATTTACAGTGTCCTGGTTTCTAGCCTGACATCTTAACCAGATAACCATGAGAAATCCATCTGATTTGGGGATCTATTTTCTAGCTGCATATGGAATCCCATCCATCCACCCATCCTCTATCCCTCCCTCCATCTTGATATACTGTATATCTATGCATTAAAATTCTTAACATAATGAAAAAATATTACTGTCTTCCCAGTCCAGAGATATTTCCCACTGTTAAAAAATGGCCACCTAGAATGCAAAAAACCTTCCAAAATAATAGAATCTTTTTGAAAATATTACTAGCAAAGCTGATTAACAAGTATGAATTCTAAGCATTAAATATTATGACAGCCAACATTTGAAATTTAATTGAAGACTTTTTAAAAGTATTTGCTGAATATAATTTACTGGCAGGACAAAATGATTGCAATAGGAAAAAAAGTGATAACACAAAAGCTGAACATATTATTTTCATTTCAAAACATCATCTTAGTTATGTCAGGCAATGCTAATAGCTTGACTATATATTGATCAAAATAATCAATTAAATGAAAGTGAGAAGGGATCAATCTTTTGTGTTTGGGCACTAGCATAAATGGTAACACACTCAACAATTCTTTAAAAAAAAAGAGAGATAGAGAGATATATCAACTGCCAGTAAATCTAAATCTATTAATGGAAAGAACATAAAATATACATATAAAAAATACGGTACGTCACATTGTGCCACGCAAAAGGTAACAGTTCAAGTTGGCATTCTTTAAACACTGATTCAGATATAATAGTTGATCTTATTCATCAGGATCCAAGGCCTTGCTCCCCTCTCTTATACACATATGTCAAGGTTGTAAAATACCAAGCATAGAGCCACACAATTCATGTAGTAACAACAGCCTATTAATCTCCAGCAAGATGAGGTTGAGCACCAGAACATTATATCACAACCAAGAATACATTAAAGCAAGACACCAATTCAGAACAAAGTATATACTTGGGAATACGCAGCTATATGGAACTTCTGAACAAAGACTACCTCTCTCCAAATATATGCTGCTTTATTCTCAAAGAGGAAAATAGGCAGGACTCATGTGGACAAGGCACCATCATCAGGAAGAAGCAAGGAGCCTACAAGAATGCTAGGAAATGGAAGTGCAATTTATGGAACAAGAATGGGGTTTTTATACAAGGAATTATACTGCCTTATTTTATACAAATGAACACAATATAGAAATCTGAAAGTTCGGGGTTTCAAAGAGCACAGAAACCTCAGTGGATGCAAAAAGTCCCTGATTGTAGGTCTATGTTCTTCATGGAGAAAACACATGGAACGCAGATTGAACTGGTGCATTTTATTATTCATCCTCTGTGTTCACGATACATCAATGACAGAAGACCTCAGTATGAATTTGAAGTTCCTTCTCAGCAGGCAAAGAAATGCATTCCATATTCTACACATCTTAATCAAACAACGATTGAATACAGATTCTAAACACGTATGACTTTCTAGAAGGAATGAATGCAGTGCTGAAATCTGGAACTCTTAAAAGCAACCATTCGCCCACAACTTTTAGTAATTACTAAGAACGTACATTCAATGTGAAGCTGAAAGGGAGAACTATTGCCACTATAGTATTGCTGAATAACTTATATTAACAGGGTGTTGTAGGCTTGCACAAATCAACCCTGTCCAGATAGTAATTTCTATAGGCTTATGAAACATTACTGGATTTTTAAAGAACTTCCATGATCAAAATGAACTGATATAAGTGCCGTGTAACCGTGTCAACCCGAACAGATTTATGCACCGAATCAATACATTTTTGTTTTAACTATGCAACTTGGCTTTGTTTCACAACAACAACAAAGCATCTAACCATTTTCTTCCTATGTGCTACTCTGTACAATGCTTCCGATTCAGTTCTAAAGAAATGCTTTGAAACATGTGGGAAACACAAAGGAAGCCTCCCACATGGGGACTCATGAAAGCAACAGTGTCCATTTCCAGTATCATGCTGCTCTTCAGGATTGTGCTGCAGGAGTGCAATCCTAAGAACGGATGAAGCTCTTTTAGTGAGTCAACACCAGGTGTTCCTTTCATATTCCTGTTCATGGTAAATGTATCTGCTGAATCGCAGCTGGAACACTGAAAAATCCAGCTGCGTTCCCTACAAAAGTTCCAAATCCAAAGTCTAAATCACATTGAAAGATTATGTGTGTAGGATAAAATTTGTATTCTCACAGGGATGGGAGCAGAGTCGGCCAAGAAAAGCCTACATTCCTGACCTCTCCATACCCAGACTCACACAGGTAGTCCTCCATGTATGATCACATTGGGCCCAGAATTTGAGTTGTTGAGTAAAGTGGTCATTAAGTGAGGTGCCACAGGAATGTTTTGCTGATGGTCTGCAATCCCAGCTTTTCCAATTGCGGTCATTAAGTCACACAATGCATGTCATTATTAAGAGGACCACTGGGTAGAAGGAGCACGAGAACACTGGCATTAGCTAGCATTTCCCCCAGATTTGAGCCCTGTTTCTCCAGTGCAGGGAAAGAATCTGAACCCTGCACCTGTGATGGTGAACCTATGGCACATGTGCCAGAAGTGGCACGGTAAGTCATCTCTCTGGGCATGCCAGCCGTCACCCGTTGCTCTTCCGTGTTCTGGAGTTCACATGCATGCTGGCCAGCTGATCTTCACGTGCATGGGACACCAGAAACTGGAAGAGTAGCTCCCAGACGTGCATGCGCACGCCCGGAAGCTGAGCTTCTGGTTTTCAGCATACACATGCATGCCAGCCAGCTGTTCTTCACAGAAACTGGCAGACCAACCAGTTGTTCTCCTGGAAACTGGAAGACCAGGTGACCAGCACACATGCGCATGCTGGAAACCAGAAGCTTAGCTCTGCGCGGTGAAAAGCGCACTCCCGATTTCCGGTGCTCCCGCACTCCCGTTTCGGCACTCAGTGCCGAATAGGTTTGCCAACACTGCCCTACACTATGTAACCAAAGTTTGTTGAATAAGATCTAAACAGCTTGATCCATGAGTTATAAACTACAACATACAAAATATTCATATAACATCCTAAGCTAAAACCCAACAAGCCATTTTGTAGCATCGTGTGTTGTCTCTGATCCCACTTAAGTGAGAGCTATGTCAGATGCTCTTTATCAAAAGGCATCACCTCCAATAAGCAATGAAGGGCAGCCTAATGCTTAAGGATTGTGCATCAATCCCAGAGACCCATAGGACATTCCGCTCCCTCTCTGGACCCTTGCTGAACCTTCTGTCCCCCCCCCCCCCCCCGATGTACCATTCTGGGAGTAGTTCTGAAGGGACTGGGAGCAAATCCTCTAAACTGGAAGCAGCCTAGAGAACTTACTTTTGGAAGCCACCAATTCTTCCAGAACAGCCTGGGCCAAGAAGTCAAATGAAATTAAAGCATGGTCCAGAGAGAGACTGGAATGTGTTGCTTCCAAATTGGCAAGCTCTACATATCCCTGCTAGTGACCTACTTGCAACCAATGCAGAGTGGAACAGAAGGAGATCAATCTTTCTAGATTGGCTTTTTTAAGGATCATGAGGCAGGATACCAGACCAAAATTGCAATACAAATGTTGTTGTAAAAATTTGTTTTATTATTAAAATTTCTTTTAGAAAAGCACTTAAAAGTAATACACACTGGCAATTCTGATTAGGCAACATTTTTTTAAAAAACTGAGAAACAATCAATGTGGTTTTTGGCACCTTTCACAATGTTCCCGATAGGTATTTCATAAACCTGAAGAATCAAACTGTAGCCTCTGAAAACTCCAGACATAATCCAACTGTTACTCTTTTAAAATAACTCACATTCTTGTTTTCATCACAACATACATACATTGCCACCAATTTGGAAATGATGAAAATGTACACGTAACAGCTAAAAATTGTAGCATAACTCTAGAGTTTAAGACTAGGTGCATAAAAAAGGTTTTTGGGTGGAAAGAAAATAATTTGTGCTTCTAGATTTTAGCTGTCACAAGAGGATGGGCTCAAGAATACAGCCGCATGAAATGCTCTTCCCAGTGAACCCACTGAAAAGGGGAAAGGTCAAAAACGCAGCTGAAACAACTCATGCACAAGAGTAATATTAATAGCTCTATGTAGGAAAGCAACTTGTTATGAAACTACAATCCAAAAGTTCATCTCATGGGAAAATTTCATATATTTTTTTGTAGATTAGTCAACTTGGATATCGATAGGTTTTATATGGATGGGGCACCTATAGTTCTTCAAAGATTACTGAACTATATGCCCCAACACTTGTAGTTCAGGTACAGTGGCCAAGATATAGCAATAGCACTTAGACTTTTATACCGCTTCACAGTACTTTACAGCCCTAAGAGGTTTACAGAGTCAGCATATTGTCTCCCAACAATCTGAGTCCTCATTTTACCAACCTAAGAAGAATGGAAGGCTGAGTCAACCTTCAGCTGGAGAGAATCGAACTGCTGGCAGTCGGCAGAATTTGCCAGCAGAATACTGCATTCTAACCTCTGCACCACCATGGCTCTGGGTCTGATAGTGAAAAGACATAAGTTGAAGATTACCCCCAGCCATGGAAACTCATGGATAACCATTTCCTCTCAGCCCATGCCTTGAACACCAGGAAGGGCATCCATCTTGTAACCAAATAGACACCCGGAGACCACAAGCTAAGTGGTGGCTTCTCCTCAACCCAGACTTTTCAAGGAAGTGAAGATGAGCTACCAGCTTCCCTCAAACTCCACTAAAATCTTCTTTTTTTCTACTGGTCGAAGTTTAACTGAGGGAGATATCAGGAACAGTAGTCAGAAAAGAAGCCTTTTGAAATGGCAAACTACAGCAATGCCTTCCCTGAGGGGAGCAGGGAGAGGGAGACGTCGGGGAGGGAGGGGAGAGATGCCTTTTCTCACCTTTCTTCATCCTTGAAAATGAATTTCCGCAGCTTGAGATCCCTCAGGACCAGCCCGCCATCATGACAGTGCGCTACAGCAGAGGCTATCTGATAGAACAGCTTGGCTGCCTCTTCCTCCTTCAGCTTCTTGCAGGTACGAACAAAGGAGTGCATGTCCCCATAGCTCCGCTCAAAGAACACGTAGGCCTTCGTCTCTCCAAGAATGACTTCGGTGATTTGGTTGATGTTGTCGTGAGGAAGCAGGCAAAAACATGGCGCCAGTAATTCTTGGTAGCAGCCAATATCGAACACCTAGAATTGGAGTTCACAGTAAAAGAAAGGGTTAACCAAAAGGAAGACCAATCCCCCCCCCCCAATCCAAAATATATACCATATTTTTCAGAGTATAAAACGCACCAAGATTTTGAAGAGGTAAATTAAAAAAAACAATTTTTGCACTCTGCAGACTTCCCAAAAACGGCCCATTTTTTTTGTCAAACAAAAGGCATGCATAGTCTTTAGGAAGTTTATAGAGTGCTCCTGGGGGATGTGGGGGCAAAAGGGAGCAAAAAACAGCCCATTTTTTTGCTCATTTTTGCCCTCCTCAGCCCCCAGGAGAATTCTGGAAGCCTCCTAAAGGCTATGCATGGCCATTTTTGCAAACGGGGCAGCCAAAAATTCTGTATTCAGTGTATAAGACGCACCCAGATTTTCAACCTTTTTTGAAGGAAAAAGGTGTGTCTTACGTTCTGAAAATACGGTGGGTGGGTGTGTATATATGTATATGTATGTGTGTGTGTGTGTGTGTGTGTATGTGTGTGTGTATGTGTGTGTGTGTGTGTACACACACACATATATGTTTGTTGTATTCGAGTCTTTTCCCGTGTAAGATTGAGATTGTCTTGGCAACGTTTCAGCGAGGTCTCACTCGCCATCTTCAGGCGACTGAGACCTCGCTGAAATGTTGCCAAGACAATCTCAATCTTACACGGGAAAAGACTCAAATACAACAAGACCAGCATAGGAAAATGTACGAATATGTGTGTGTGTGTGTGTGTGTGCGTGTGTGTGTGTGCGCGTGTGTATGTATGTATGTATATCCAAAATACACAAAAAAATACAAAATATGTTGTAGACATACTGAGTTAGAACTGGTCAACCTAGGACTAAGAAATTAGCTTTAGTCAATCAGCCATTGCCCAGTGTGTTGAGTTAATAAACCCCAAAATTTCCCCAGACAGCAGAGATTCAGGGAATTCTGGAAGTGGCAATCCCAATATATCTGCGGGCTGATAAGTCTGACAAAGGAGGAGTTAACTGTAAGAGACATTTTTACTTGAATCCTTAATGCCCTGGGCAGGCATTTTCCATAATGAAACTCTGTCTTCTCCTCCCCCTCCAGCTCCCAAAGCTTGGTGGTTAAAATGTAAACGGTTTTAGCTGGGGGAGGGAAGGGATGTATTTTCCCCCAATGAAAACAAAAAGGGGGCAGATTACTTTTTTAAAAAAGCTCTCTAGATGGAGAAAGAGAATTAAAAATCCCTGATGGCCCAGCATCTGATTTAATTTTCTATCTGGGATACAATGGCGGCTGCCCTACATTAAAAGGAAGTTTACCAGCCTGTAAGTCCTGTGCTTTTCCTCTCATCATTTGAATGGAATTCTAGAACAGCATTTGCAAAATAAGTAGGGCTCCCCTATTTTTACTGGGAAGTGAAATGTCTTCAAAGAAAAACCAGGAAGCCCAGTTGCCTCTTGATAAAGCAACTTTGGGACCTGGATGACTGAAAATCTCCGTAGACGTTTGCTTATGTCCTTATTACCACATTGGGAAAGGGAGAAGTATCTTTCCCCTCTTTATCTTGGATAGCACAGCTAGATCACTAAGAAGCATTGGCAGGACCCTTCAGCTTGGTAATAAAAAACCCATTGGGACAATATTGATGCAGACATCCTTTAGCCTTGTCTGTCTCCGCCGGAAAGTGGAGCCAATATACCAATTACTGATTTGCAGCTCTAAATGGAAAAAAAGGAAAAAAAATAACCTCCCTGTTTCTTTCTACCATCAGGGAAGAAAAGTGGACCGTTTCATGCATGAGAGTCCAGTGTGTTATTGGCAGAGCTGTGCTGGCAGGCCTTGTGAAGCTGTGATGACACAGGTCTTTTCATCCAAGAAGCTTCTTCGGCTCTGCCTGGATGGTGGGGAATGGAAGGATTTCCATGTATACTCTTTGCAGACAGCTAGTCATTTGCATCTTTTTAGTGGCCACTTGGAATGTTTATCTGTGCCCTCAGGGTCACCTAAGTAGTGCAAATGGGTGTGGAGCCTTCAGCAGTTCCAAAAAGGCTCCACACCCATTTGCACTACTCAGGTGAACTTGAGGACACAGACAAACCTCCAAGTGCTTCAATGACCCTCTAAAAGGATGCAAATGACCAGCTGTCTGCAAGGAGTATAAATCCTTCCATTCCCCACCATCCAGCCAGAGATGAAGAAGCTTCTTGGATGAGAAGTGAAACGTCTTCAAAGAAAAACCAGAAAATCCAATTGCCCCTTTGGGACAAGGATGCTTTAAGCAGTGTTCTCCCAATTTGGCCTCCTGGCCCATCTCATCCAGCAGTCTGTGCTCATAGTGGCCAAAACTACTGTACAAGGAAGCCCATTAGTCTCCCAGCAGATGGTCTTCAGTCATACTGACATCGAGGCTGATCCACAATTCTGTTTTATGGTGTTGTATACAAATGCCAGGCAAGCTGCAATTTGTATGGTTTGGTGTTAGCGGATTTGTGAACTCAAACTGATTTATAACTATGATTTTATCAAGAGTATAATCTCTGCAAATACTTTGGCAGTCAATCATACATGATTTCCTTGGCTGAAATCATGTGAGAAACTCATGACTACCACATTTTAATCTAGCTCCTTATGTAAACCCAAGCTGTAGGGGACCAGTTTCTGGTTCACTGTTTTGTACAAACTTTTAACGATTGGGTTGATGTGGTTGCATTGATTATGGGCAAAGGTTTTATACGAGCAATCTCACTGGGTTCAAAAGGATCTATAGCTAGGAGGGACAGGAACTTCCTAACAGGATTTCCTTTGCTTTTAAAAGATGGAGAGAGATATGGAGTTGCTCAGGTCTCGGGGTATGTATTTGAAAGACACATGAGAATAAGAAAAGTTTCAAAATCTCTTTGCTTGTGATAGCCTATATACGAGAAATAGGAGATGCATGTATTTATTTGGCTTTCAGGCCACCTTCAATTAAAAGGAAACGGATAAATTCTTCTTGAGAAAATGATAGGGATGCATAGATTACCTTTAGGTTGGACTACATTTGGTTTTCATCAAGAATTCAGACTTCTGACACTTCTAGGCAAGTATCTCTTTAAGAGCAAGTGTATCCCTTATGACTTATGAATGAAAGTGCTCCCAACACTAAAAAGTTACATAAATCGACCAATCATGAATGAATGAGTGCTTGAGACATGTAGAAGATTCATAAAGAGCTTCATTGAAAATAATGGAAATACTGCAAGTAGGTCACACCAATATTATGGGGAAAATTCCCTGCATTTGTTTTCCTTAGGAATGAAGGTCAGAAAAGTTACAAAGACAGGTTAATATTATTACTAAGAATGCTCCTCCAGACACCAGGCTGTCCAATTTAAGGTTACATGGAATTTACTCTGTTACTACAGAAGTTACAGTAAAAAAATAGCCTTTTGTTTTAAGTGAAGGACTAAGGAGGTGAGTTTGTTCTTATCATATGTCAAAATCAATTTTTGTCATCTCCCGACATGGGACAACACTTGCTGCATTTCTATGCATGTAGAAATAAGACTGCTTAATTTAGTGGGTCAAGGTCCGAGGTTAGCATGCACACGATTAAAGACTTACCAGTCTAGCAAAATGTTTCCTGAGAACTAAATGCAAAACATTGCCATTCGATGAACTGTTTCACCCTATCTGTATTGCCCCTCTAGATCTTTGAAATGTGGATGATAAAATGAAAATGTTGGACAGATTAATCACTATTGCTCTATCTGAGGAAGTGCAAGTAGATTTTGATAACACTGTATGAGGTCTACTCAGAATGAAATATCAACTATTTAATGTGGAGGGGGTGGTGCAGTAGACTTCAACCCTGAAGGACTATTCTCACAACTGTATCTTCATGAAAAATCAGATCAATTTTCAAGCACAGGGAAAAGGTGCAGGCTCTTTAAACAGCACTTTCCTCAACCCCCATGCAAAACTGTCTCTTTCAGGCTGACTTTTCAAATGCTTTTTTTCTTAGTTGAATTGTATTTAGATCAGAATGCCTGATTCTTAACTACTTTTGACTTCTGAGGAGGAAAGCAGCATTCATACAAGAGTGTAACAGTCCCAAAGAGGTTCCCAATGAAATTAAGATTGCTATCTGAGGAGCCACATATGGCACAAAAATCATATTTAGAAGAAATAAGGATGGGCAACTATGTGAATGCAGTTATTATTAGAAATTTACAAAAGTGCTGCAATTCAACTATCTTTCATTGGCATTTAACTTTTAATTATGAAGCATGTTTAATGGATCCTCCAAGGTTACATTAATATGACAAAGCAACTTAAGGTATTTATCATGACCATGATTGAAAGTAGTAGTTCTTAGGGGAAAGCTACATGTTTGTTACAAGAGATTTCTTCCTGGTTGCAAGAGGCATTAGGGGAAGGCTCCCCCTCTAAAAAAAAAAAAATCACTTCTTAAATATTTCCAGTGGAAGTATACAAGCTATTTTTGTATGTTCACATGTAAACATCTCATTTGGAGATATCAGCTGCTCTTTCTGCAGGATGCAAAGAATATTTTAATCTCTCTTTCTTAACAAGCCAATAAGATACAAATAGTCCCTTTTCCAGCACCTTGCAATACACAACAGGCAAGGTCAAATCCTCAGTGTAACATAAACAACAGTATAAAATACCAAAAACTAAATTTTCATTAACATCCAGTGGCCATGATTCACAAGTGACCAATGCATTTAGACTGCCCTGCAAAGCAAGTCTTTACAAGCAACCAGAGAATGCAATTTAATTTTCCCACCACGTAAGTCTAAATAGAAATCATCCACCAGTCAGTGGGACTGTACAAAGCTACTTTAATTATTTTAGGATGTTAATGGGCCTCTTGTTTGCTTCCAGCCATCAATGAAACCTCAGGATTACAAGACCTCTTTACGTATCCTTTCAAAAGACCTTCACTGGGAGGGGGGCGGGCTAAAATTGAAAAGATATAAAAATGACCATTTTCTCTTACTTGCCATCTGTTAAAACCTGATGGCATAGAAAACATTGCATTAAGCTGTGCATTAAGCAGCCAGGAAGAGTATACTGTATACTGTAAGCAGCACTTTAGGAACAAAGGAAACAGAATGGCCTCGGTGGTGAATGGGTGCTAGTTTCCCTATAGACAGGGGGTTTCCTCTCTCCCCCTCCCTCCAGTTCACAATGAAACTAAAGAGGCTGGGATGGGGAGCCAGCCACGCAGCAAGGGTAAGCAGCATTATTTGCCTTAAAAATGCAATTCTGCAAGGCTTTTTGAATGGTTGCTCCAAGGTGGGGGATGGTGTTTGAAAACAACTCATCTGGGTAAAAATAAATAAATAAATAAATAAATGCCGGGTTAACGGATTTTAAAAAATCAGCTTTGCAACCTCAAACCTTCGGATGATTTTTTGTTTGTTTGGGAAGAGAAACCGCTGCTCTACCAAGCTTGTTCCCAAATAGGTACCTACATATAGTACACTGAGGCTTGCAGCCTTAGGCAGACGAAGCTACCAGTAGCCTGTAATTATTAACTTGGCGTGTGTGTGTGTGTGTGTGTGTGTGTGTGTGTGTGTGTGGTTTATTCCTTCGCCCCCGAGAAGTATCCTGAGACTAGGAAGAATCGGCATCGTGCAAAGTTAAAAACATAAAATCGGAAGGAAAAGGGAAAGCGCTGTATTCAGGGATCCCGCTTTTAAACCCAACATCCCCACCCCCCCACCCCGGCTGTCTTTTTCAGCCTTTCCTCTTCCCCGCGGCTTTGGCTCTAGGCCACCGTTATAAACGTGGCCCATTGTCTGCAAAGTTGCCGAGAGCCGTTTAATTATGCAAGGCTTTGTTTGTTTAATTAAATTGCACCCAGCGCCTAAACCGGAGGCTCCCTTCCCCGGCAAAGCACACGCACACACACACTCTCCTTCGAGTACCCTTCTAAAAATAAACTTGCCAGACACAGGGAAAGGCCACGCTGCGCCTGCGAGCTTTCGGTGCAGAAAGGCAAGAGGGAGGGAAGGAAGGAAAAGTTACCTTGCAAAGCAGCTCCTCCTCGCTGTGCAGATGCAGGGCCCGGAAAATGTGGTCTCCTTCCAGAGGCTCCAGCAATAAGTATTTCCCGATGCAAGAAACGCAATGCGACAAGTTCGGCGTCTCTGGCGGGCTCGGCGAGCCAAGGTTGGGGCTAAAACTCTGGCTGGGTTCAGTCTGTCTTATAGACGAGAGCTCGTCGAAATCTTGAGTTTTGTTCCGAGGTCTTCCATACCGCGCTATCGTGATTGGGGTTGACCTTTGTATGTTCATGGGGATGGAGAAGAAACCCTCCCGAGAAATCCCCCCAATTTCTTTTCTTTCTTTTCTTTCTCACTCACTCACTCACAATTCTTTGGTGTGTAATAGGCCGGCCCGCAAGAATGCCTTTGTGCTGCGGTGCAAAGAAAAAAGAGAGCTCGGATGGCAGGTTTCTGTAGGATCTAACAGTCCCGG
This sequence comes from Natrix helvetica, assembly GCF_964273705.1. NCBI lineage: Eukaryota > Metazoa > Chordata > Lepidosauria > Squamata > Natricidae > Natrix > Natrix helvetica. The sequence continues at coordinate 149,121,669 of NC_138552.1, forward strand.
TTTTTCCAGCGCAAAAAGCAGAAGAATATGAATGGAAAAGGGGGTGCCGATCAATCGAGCGCTTCTCCCCGCCGGCGTTCGATTCGAATGTTGCCGATCTTTGTAAGTCAAACAGCGGCCAAGTCCCGCAAAGTAGCGAACTGAGCAAAAGCGAGGCCTCCTCGCCCCCCGCAAGGAAACGCCGCGGGGTTTAAAATCCAAACATTTGGGAAAGGCGTTTCGAAGGACCGGGGGGTTCGTTTTATATCAGACTCCGATTCCCAGTCGCTCGCGTGGAAAACTTCCCACGGGTTTATTTGAACGACGGGCTTTCTTTCTTTCTCTTGCTTTTTCAATAGGTTTTCTTTTAATAACCTGCTTTAAACTGTAGAGGGCGTCTGATCCTTTTTTCCCCTCGTGGAAAAGGACTCTATTCAGAGAAGCCACCAAAGACAAATAAATAAATTAAACAAAAAAACAGCAGCGGAGTATTTAACTTCGGCGGATGGCCGAGAAGCTCCCCTTTAACGGTGCGGGGGAAAGCCCGCTGCTACTTTGATCCGATCCGGATTTCTTCGAACCGAGTCTCCTGATTTTCGGCGGAAGAAAAAAAAAAACCGTTTCCCAAACTAAAAAGCGCCGCTCCTTTCACCAGGATCCCGAAGTGCGCAAAGCTCCGGGAGAGAGCTGCAGCTGCTGAATGGGGTCGCGTTGAGCGGGCTTCCTTTGATCAGACGGAAAAAAGTGTAACCGAGGACAAGGACAAATCGATGGCTCTTTAGCTTTCCATCATCGGCCTGGAGACGTCCGGTCTTTCTCCGTTGCTCCCCCGAAGGGTTTTAGTGCAGTTGCTGCACATGCAAGCAAAAAAAAAAAAACGGGGGGGGGGGAGATCACAAAGGACCAAAAAAAAAAAAGGAGAGAGAAAGCAATGCAGGGAAAGAAGAAAAAAAATAGCCCTCCCTGCTTCTTCTTCTTAGCCCCCTCCCCAGAGTCCTGAGATGCAGAAAAGGAGGGAGGAGATGCAGCCACTTCAATGCGAACCAATGGATCTTGCAGGCGCCGCTCTTTATTCCTAGAGGTAGGAGTGGGGAGGAAAGGGATGGCCGAGCCAATCCCTTTCAGCAAGCCATCGTCTCTCTGCACCACCTATGAACAGCTACTTACGTGGCTAAAGGGTCTTTCTTCGGTTCGCGGTGCCTCCCTATTCGAGGGGTCAGAAGCGGCGGCAGCGGCGGCGGTTCCGACGCTTACACGGACACCGCGCACAGGCTGACTGCCCGCTCCTCACCGCGGCGCAGCGCTCTGGCTGCCAGCAGAATACGCCCGCCCGCCCGACCCGAGCGGCTTTCCCATTGAGCCAAGGAAGCGTCAATCAGACGAGCAGCCTGCCAACCCCCTCGAAGTCTCCTCCTCCTCCTCCTCCCCCTTTCCACTCATTCAATGAGCCGGTTTCAGGGTAAACAAGGTGAAATATCCTTCCGCTGAGCAGGCTGTGAAATACGAGCTTTGTGAGCAGTTTCTAGCGGCTACTGTTGCTACTACTGCTACTACGGCGTTTCATTGACCTCTGCGCGTTTCCGTTTGGGCCGAGTTCTTTCTTCTGTCTCTGTGTGTATTTGTGTGTGTGTGGTTGTGTGTGCGCTTTCCCCGGAGAGATGGGAGGAGTTTTCTGTCCATTTATTATCCAAGTGCATTTGGGCCTTTTTATGAATTAAGTGACTCGCTTTAACGGGTGGTGTAAACACAGCGGGCTTGCACCGAAAAGCATTTTCCTTATATTTTTACCCTGTGTTTAAAAACAAAATGGATCTTTTGCTCATCTGGAATATAAAAAGATCATCCTAAGAAGAAGAGGGGAAAGCCACACCGAGGAGGCACAGTAGATAGATTGCATGATGCTAAAATAAAGCTTTTTTTTAAAGATTTCCTACGTTTTTGGTAGGCTGATAGGAGAAAATGCAGTTAGGTCATGTTTTAACTCTCTGGAAAGCCCAAGTCTCCCACCCAAATGGCTAATATCTTAAAATAGTACCATGGAGGCTCAAGCAACTTAAATTTGGATGATACATTCTGTTAATGATCAGATTTGGTTAAGCATTGCTTGATTACATCGCATGTGATTGAAGAACATACTGCACTACGTCTATCAGCTATTGTTTATCAACCCCAATCAAACTTAACATTAATGGTTGTAAAGGTGTAATTCTGGGATAGCTGATGATATTTATCTGAAGGAGCAACCCCCATTTCTGTTTGCTCAAATGAGATGCAACCCATTTATCCAATCTTCCTTTGATCTGGCTGATCCCAACCTCTGTCAACAGCAGTCCACCTGCGGTTGGTTTCATTTGCTCTTTTGGCCAATTTGCATTTGATAGTCCAGAGCCTAATATTTTTGCTGCTGAAATATGTGAGGTATACCATATCAAGGTAACGGTAAGAAATACATCACCACATTATTCTGGAGCAATGAAAATGGCTAAATTCCCACACTGCACTGTGATAGATGTTGTTTGAATTTGACATGTGAATGCAAATAACATATATGGCTTAATCAGCAAACTATGGTTAACTCATGAGAATCCAGCCAATGTTACTCTTTGCAGAATATAGAGGCTAGGGGCTTCATCTCAGAAGATGAAAAAGATTTAATATTTTTGGTAGAGTAAATACATTCATTATATTTAATTTTTAATCAAATAGCATATTTTTTCCAATTGCAATGCATGGCTGTGAAGATTGGACCATAAGATTCATTGATCACTGACAGAAAGCAGTAGGCGTGAGCTTAAATGGACTCCAGAGGATGGTAGAGGACAGGAAGGCCTGGGGAAAGTTGTCCATGGGGTGGCAATGACTTCAGAACTAACAACAACAAAAGGAAATGTAATTAGAGTCTATCCTGACCTCATCTATTACCTACAATACTTAATTACTGTATCAGAGGACACAACTCTAAAATCAAATGTGGCCCTGGAACCTGAACAAAGTTGAAAACAAAGTTATAATGCAGTTGAAAAACTGGCCGCCTTCTATGAATTTGGATTGTCAGTTGATTTAGACCCTCAGCAAAAAATAACCCAAAGTGTTCTTGAATCAATAATGCATAAATGCAATTCTGTTGCCATTTAGTTCTAAGTTTCTCAAGAAACTTAGTAGGACTAGATCTTTTAGTACAGGTCTATCAAACTCCTGGCCCGTGGGTTTACGAAGGGGAAAAAGTCCCAATATGTCACGTGGTGCCATGACAACATGGGTTTGACACCCCTGTTTTAGTACTTGGATGGGAGATCTTTAGAAAATCCCGGGTTATTGATTAGACTGAGAAATTGGAGAAAAAAATATTCTGGAAGAAGACAACAGAAAATCAAGAGTGGGGTGGGAAGAGCCTACTGCGGCTATGGGGGAAACTCAACTTAGAGGATTCTTGACTTGTATCATGGTTGTTTTCTAGAATGATAAAGAATTTGACACAGAGAAATACTGCAGAAAAAAAGCATTTTTATCTGACACATTGTAATGGGGTCACACAAATCCCATAGTTTTAATAGCACTTTATTTTAATAATGTTATTGGTGGAAATGAATGTGGTAATCATTATTTTCCTGCCCTTTTTAGCTTGCTGTTTTTTTTCTTTTTGTATCAGGCCAGCAAGGCAAATAAACAGGGCTGAGCCCAAAAATATTCTAAAGGGAAAACTATGACTATCAAGGGGGAAAAAACACTTCATAAAAGAATGTATCATTTGAAGAAAGAAAAAAACTATTATTATCTCCTGATGAGAAAATGTACCCAGGATAACAATATAAATCAAAACTAGATGGGTGGCAAAATGAATTTTTGATTAGCTTTAGCAAAGTGTGAAAGCAATTTTCTTCAAGTAGAAAGCATAGCCCGGAATCCCTTTGAAAACTTGGAAAAGCTACACAGTAGATTGAGATGGTTTCATGGTGACCAGGTTCAAAGAGCTTTTAACAAATGCGGAAATGTGTGTAACTTCAGCAATCCTCGTCAAGGTTCTTGGAAAACAGATGTCCATGCAAAAATTTTACTTGGTGCCTTTTTAAAATTCATTGGCAGGCAAGAGCCTGCCTGAAGACACAACTAAAGACATGAGCACTAGTCTAAAATATTGTGAAAGAGGAGACGAGAGGCGGATCCAATCATCTAAAAAGCCCAACTACTGCAAAGTTAGAGCCTCACTGAGCTAGGTAACTTGTTCTGGGGGTGGGAGGGAGGGCAGAAAATGAGAATGGAACAGGGAATCCAAAGGAGGTTCTAAAAAAAGGGAGCTGCACCCTCCTGGTCAAAGCCTCACCCCCCTTTTTTTACATGTGTCAGTCTCCTGGCCATCTGCCAGAAAACTAAGGTTGCCATGTCGTAGCGGTTTTAGGTAGTCATCAGTCTGTGATTTAGGGACAAGGCTTGGGGAAAAGAAATTCCACCCAGCTGGCATGCATGGTTGGTTGCTTTACAAATGGTGAAAGGCTTATCCTTTCTCCTTTGTTTTCATTTCTGATGTGCTTCCTACACCTGGAAAAGTGACAAGAGAAGAAATGCGCAGGAAGACTGGTTTCCTTAAAAAAAATTAGATATAAATCTGAGTTAATCACAATACAAACAAGATAGGGCAAGTAGAATAAAAAGAACTCTGTAATGCATTCCAAATGCCTGAAAGCATTCAGAGAATACCCATCTGTACCTCCAGGGATTTTTATTTATTTATTAGCTCTGTTAATGTGGGGTACTAAACCAGAAGGAAGTCACTTTTTTTTTCATCCAGAGTCTGAATTAAGAATTATTGACTTTGACTGCTGTGGTGGCGCACTGGTTAAAGTGCAATACTGCAGGCTACTTCTGCTGATCACCGGCTGCCAGCAGTTTGGCAGATCGAATCCCACCAGGCTCAAGATTGACTCAGCCTTCCATCCTTTCGAGGTGGGTAAAATGAGGACCCAGATCGTTGGGGGCAACATGCTGATCCTGTAAACTGCTCAGAAAGGGCTGTAAAGCACTATGAAGTAGGATATAAGTCTAAGTGCTATTGATATTGCTACCTTGGTGACTTCTGGCATTGATGAGAAGCTGTAATCAAACCTTTCTGTCCCTTGTTGGTTGGAAGGGGTGTTGAAAGGTAATTGTTAAGCAACATAGGTTCCCTGTAAAAGGTTTCCATTTCAAATTTATATCTTGCAAAAAAAACAACCTGAAATTTGATTTGCTCCTGGATGTTCCAGGTTGGGAATTTGGCTCCCATGCCATGCCATAAACCTGACCGTAGCTATACATCATGCCCAGTGGTGGGATCCAAATTTTTTTTGCTACCGGTTCTGTGGCCATGGCTTGGTGGGTGTGTCATGGCTTGGTGGGCGTGGCTTGGAGGGCGTGACAGGGGAAGGATACTGTAAAATTTCCATTCCCTCCCCACTCCAGGGGAAGTTTACTGAAAAATCCCCATTCCCTCCCGATCAGTTGGGACTCGGGAGGCCGAGAATAGATGGGAGTGGGGCCAGTCAGAAGGGGTATTTGCCAGTTCTCCGAACTACTCAAAATTTCTGCTACCAGTTCTCCAGAACTGGTCAGGACTTGCTGAATACCACCTCTGATCATGCCTTACAAACCACAATTCTTGGGTTTACCTAACTTGCTAAGCCAAAACCAAGCCAGTACATTGTCACTCAATACAGTGAGTTTACTCACTGTTTGCTTTTTGCACACATGAAAAGGGAGGTAAAGATAGAATTGGTACCAAAATGGGAGATAGAAAGAGAGCACAGAAGCGACAGGATCTCTTAATATTTTAAAGCAAAAGCAAAACTTCCTAGCTTTCCCACCTGGTTTATGGGAAACAAATCAGGAAAAAGCCACAGACTGCTTCCTAAAGCCAAAAATCTCTACCATCATTTTTCTAGGAAGAAAAACAACATTGCTATTTCAATAAAAATGCAGAACAGCAGCAGAGATACTAGCCCAGCCTTTTGGAAATTGGTTCCTTTGGTGTACAGAATATTACAGGAATCAGTTAGGAAAAGAAAAGCATTTTTCTGTCAGTGATCAATGAATCTATGATCTCTGGCAAACCTGGTTTAACTTGTAATCGTTAATTTCTTACCACCAAGTTAAATTTATTCCTATAGCAGTATTGGATGTCTTTCCGAACAAGAGTTGGACCTTGTGTTTTGTCTAGAGAGATTCTCAATCATCCAGTCACGGTTGTCCCAAAGGTGCTTTTCCAAAAGGGCAGCTGGATTTTCTTGGTTTTTTTGTCTTTGAAATTGTTTCACTTCTCATCCATGAAGCTTCTTCAATGCCTGAAGAAGTGAAGAAGCTGTCTGGATGAGATGCGAAACATTTTCAAAGAAACAAAAACAAGATTAAAGATTTTCATCTAGGTTTTTTTGAGACCATAATGTCTAATGTGTGACACAGTGGCTGGAGAACAGGACTAGGCCTGGGGAGATTCATGTTTTTTGGCCGTGATGTATGTGGGGGAAACCTTTAGACGCCATCCCATAGGGCAGTGATGGCGAACTTATGGCACGCGTGCCACAAGTGGCACGCAGAGCCATTTGTCAGGGCACGCGAGGCGCTGCCCTTTCAGCTGGCCAGTGCGCATGCGTGCGCTGGCCAGCTGATTTCACTCTTTTTAAAAGCCACTTTTCGCCCTCCCCAGGCTCCAGATGCTTTATAGGAGCCTGGGGAGGGCGAAAAATGGCTTTTGGCTCTTGTCGCCCTCCCCAGGCTCCAATAAAGCCTCTGGAGCCTGGGGAGGGCGAAAAAAGCATGTAAAAATGGGGGGGATCGCGCGTTGTGCCCGCATGCGCACTGGGGGGTCGCACGTTGCATTATGGGTGCGGCACGCCGGCACACGACCCCCCTGCACTTCCCCCCACTTGTGGCACGCGAGCCAAAAAAGGTTCGCCATCGCTGCCATAGGGAATAGACATTAGGTTTAGTCTGATGGTAACCTGGGACTCCAGATGCTAAAATATCCACCTCTATCTTGGCCAAAATAAGACTAAGCCATGGACACAGCTTGTTCTGTGGAGCTTTTGCTTCTCATAATAATAGCATTTTCCATTTAGATATTAGATACTGTTCCACATATCAAATAATGTACATTAACTATCCAGTGTGAAACTTGGAAAAATATTTACATTTGAATAAAATAGTTGGGCATACAGAATCCTGTGTAGTTAAATTTTATTTTTGGAGACTTCACAGATATGTCCAGGTTGTTTTCTCTACCAGAGCACAAAATGACCTCAGGAGTCCTATGTGGCTGGAGGATGAACAGTTTTGGATAAAACTACCCTGGGTGAGAGCTTTCGAATTATGATCACCCAATTTAGCATGTGGGCTAGGAGTATGACGAGTGATTATGCTCTTTCGATTTCATCAAGAGTTGCCTAGTCATAATTTGCCATTATGATTGTTTATGTACCTTCTGCGATGATAGATACATCACGAAGGGAGATGCACGCTAAAGCATCAGAATATCTTTCATAAGTGCAAAGCTTTAACTTTTGTTTTAAATGTAGGGGAAGAGAGAAAGTGGTTTGGTAATTAAGGTGCTGCTGCCAGAATGATGCAATTGCTACTTAAAAGAAAGGAAAAAAAAACAAGTAAAACCCAGTATGAATAGCAAACTCTGCACTCTACAGTTTGCCAAACTATGACACTGGCTGATATCCAAAAACAAGTACACTTCAGAACTGCAAAGACTCGAAATGTGATTTGCTGCCAGCCCAAAGATTTTAACTTTAGGAGCTGACAGCAACAGTGACCCAGCAGAATAGGACGTGGATTAAAATAGCCACAGGACTACGGGTTGCACTAATGGAACAGCAGCAAAGAAATAGAGGCATGTAATGAACTGCACTGGAGACTTGACATCTGTTTGATATGGATGTATGCAATTCAAATGGTTCATTGTTCTGAAGAATTAGTTAATTTAATTAACTGCTCTCCAGAACAGTGCAAATCAACTGTCCCTAACTTGAGTTGGTTGGGGCTGGGTTTGCAACTCCTAGAGTATCCAGCCGGCATAAATGTTTCATGATGCTATTTAGGAATTCTGGAACCTGCAAACCTGAGGATCCTTGAATGGGAGGAAAGTCCTAATTCAGTGTTTCTCCACCTGGGCAACTTTGAGATTTGCAGACTTTGATTCCTAGAATTCCTAACAAGGGCTGCACCATCCGGCTGGGGAGTTCTAGAAATAAAGTTCACACCTCTTGAAGGTGCTCAAATTAGGAAACGCTGTCGTAAATAAATTCTAGTGCAATTTACAAGCCCATCATCAAAACTACACTTTTTTTAAAAAAAAAAGTTTAAATGGTAATATGATTGAGGGGGTTGGGTGTTTCCCAGAAGTTCTTTTCAATTACTGTATTACTCCCTGAATCCTTGACAATTAATCATGCTGACTGCAGTTTACAGAAGTTCTTGCTGACCCATCAGGATGCCTTCTAGCCCTGAGATTCTTGAGTTTTCAGATTAGTAGCCATAGAAAGAGACTTAGACTTATCTACCACTTTACAGTGCTTTCCAGCCCTCTCTAAGCAGTTTACAGAGTCAGAATATTGCCCCCAACAATCTGGGTCCTCATTTTACCCACCTCAAGGTTGAGTCAACCTTGAGCCTAGTGAAATTCAAACTGGCAAATTGCAGGCAGCCGGCAGGCAGCAGAAGTAGCGTGCAGTACTACACTCTAACCACTGCGCCACTGAGGCTCAGATTAATTTGCCATGAAGCAAAGCTGTTTAATATCTGACAAAAGACCAATTGGAATTCATTATAGTATCACAATTATCACTGACCAACCCCTGATTGGCAAGGGGGGGGGGGGAAAGGAGGAAGTCTAATCTGTTTGTAAGGGACACAAAAAGGCAAGATATAATGGGACCCCAAACTCTTGAGAATCCTGGGATGCTGAAAACTCTCCTAGAAGTGCAATGGGAGTCAGAATTTGTTGGTGTAGAAAAGCATACAGTAACCAGTGAAAGAGGAAATAAAAAAATAGAAGAGCAGCAGAATCTATAAAACAAGAGATCCTCAGTAGCTCTCCAAGATGCCCACTGAAAGAACTATTTGAAAGGCCTGTTGGAGAGAAAGCAAGGAGAAAACCAAATCAAGTGTCCTGAAGAGGTCATTCTATCATTACAATCACCATAATTTAAAAAAGCTTATTTGTTCCCATCAAATAGTATCAAATTCCTGCCAATCTGTCTGAAGCACTTCATTGACAAAAACCAAGTTCTTAGGATGAAGTGTTTTCCAAAATGTCTTAAACAGTAAAGAACTGGAGTTTTAAATGCAGTATCTAGAAGCAAAAGAGAAGTGAAATTGGCACAGGCTGGCATCACACAATCTGTCTTTCCAGCTTTGACTATCAGTGTAATCACCACACCCTGGGCTCAAATTCCAGGTTTCCTATGATGTAACATGTAGGGAGGGCAGGTTTCTTGGAGGATTCACTGCCCCATCACAGAAAAGCATCTTGGTTCCTATGTTATGCAACAAAATTATCTCAATTCTGTTTTCTGATTTTCTTATTCTCAATGGAATAAATAAACAAAAGCATATAGACGTAAGTCATAGCTTGGTGGGTGAGGTTTGGCTGTGAAATGTAGTCAAGATTCACAAGAGGGAGGGAGGGGCTTCCAGAGGTGCAAATGACAGTGAAGTTTAGACACTTGTGTGAGAGAAAAGTGTAAAAGACAGCTCCCCCCTGCCAGGAGTTCTTAGAGTATGTGCTTAATGATGCAAGTACAATACAATACAATACAATACAATACAATACAATACAATACAATACAATACAATACAATACAATACAATACAATAGTAGAGTTGGAAGGGACCTTGGAGGTCTTCTAGTCCAACCCCCTGCCTAGGCAGGAAACCCTATACCATTTCAGACAGATTGCTATCCAACATCTTCTTAAAGACTTCCAGTGTTGGGGCATTCACAACTTCTGGAGACAAGCTGTTCCACTGATTAATTGTTCTCACTGTCAGGAAATTTCTCCTCAGTTCTAAGTTGCTTCTCTCCTTGATTAGTTTCCACCCATTGCTTCTTGTTCTACCCTCAGGTGCTTTGGAGAATAGTTTGACTCCCTCTTCTTTGTGGCAATCTCTGAGATATTGGAACAATGCTATCATGTCTCCCCTAGTCCTTCTTTCTCTTAAGCTAAACATACCCAGTTCCTGCAACCGTTCTTCATATGTTTTAGTCTCCAGTCCCCTAATCATCTTTGTTGCTCTTCTCTGCACTTTTTCTAGAGTCTCCACATCTTTTTTACATCGTGGCGACCAGAACTGAATGCAGTAATCCAAGTGTGGCCTTACCAAGGCATTATAAGTAGTTAGCTTTAGTTTAGCAAGATTTCTGTCTACAGGTAAGGAACAATAAAGAACACTGCTTAGAAGAACCTCAGCATGTCTGTCTTGTTTTCTTGGAGCCTGACCGCTGGGCAGATAATCCATAATTCAACAAACAATTGTTTAGCAGGATGTAGAAATTCAGTATTTTTTTTAAAAAAAAGTTCGTTGAATTTAATAAAAACCACCATAGATTAAAAAAACAAACAGGCAAGAAGAAAAAGCATTGAAAAGAAAGAAAATGGTGGATTAAAAAACAAGCTAAAGGTGCAAAAAGAAAAAGTAAATGAAGAAAAATAATGATTATCTATACCAAATAAATTAGGAATAGATAAAAAACACATCAAAGTCTTACTCTGAAATCAAAAGAATCCTCATTATTTCTATGGTCCCATCTAATTCTAATCATCAAATCCCAATATCAAAATTTCATTTCAGTTTCTCACTAAAAGTTCAAAATTGGTTTGCAAGTAGAGATAAAAAATAATAATCAAAATCTTTTCTTTAATCAAAGCTTTCTTTGCAACTCCATCAACCTTACACTCTTCCAATGTAGGTATTTGTAAGTCCTTCCACTTTGTGGACATTCTTCTATATATAAAATCAAAATTCTATAGGATATTTCTGTTTGGTTATCCACTAACCCCATAAGAAAAACCTCTGGTTTCAATTGTATTTTTACCTTTAAAATCTTCTGAATTAAGATACAAATTTGATCCCAATATTTTCTAGCTTTCTTACATATCTACCAAGGATGAATGAATGTATGCTTAGGGAATCTAGTCTTATATGTACCATGGTAGAGTAATCATAAACAACCAATGGCAGTTCCTCTATTCCACCAGTGTAACATTATGATGATAGGATAGAATCTGGATATATCTCTATAAAATTGCCTTTTCCAGAAACCCTCCTTTGCTTTGAAATACAATTTCAGCTCGTCTTAGAGTCTTCAGACAGATAGAAGATAGTCTACTACAGCCAAAGCATTAGTGAGAATTATGACGTCTTAAAGGCTAATATATTGATTATGCATATTTTTGGTGGACTGTAGCCATTACATCAGCTGCACTGATGACTAATCCACTAAAAGTGACACCATAATACATTTGTTTCCTTTTAAGGTTTTGCAGGAGCCTTTGGTAATTGGGGGGCTTGGTGTCAAGCCTGAATATTATTGGGACGTGGGATTGTCTGTATACTTGGGCATCCTAGCATGCCCAAGAGCAATGTCTCGGTTTGTGATGCATGCATTATTTGGAGCCATACTATGATATACTTTAGCATAGTGTGTGAATTCAGTGTTTTAATAATAAAATCAGAGATATCCAGTAGCTGTATTTTAGATTGCCATGTTTTGGGCAAAATTTGCCAATCTGGTGCCCTCTAAAATCTTCATAATTTCTAACACATAACTAACACAGAATTAGAGATTTCTCTTTTGCTTAGGAAATGGGAAGCATTTTTAAGATACAAAGGCATCAATGGATCTTAGATTGCATTTTATTCAAAATAATAATAATAATATTTTAAGGTATGCTGATATTCTGGGAGGAGACTAGAATTAGAATCAATACACCCATAGAGGCACAGGCCTTTATGGAAAAAAACAAAGCGAATCTAGAAAAAACAGAAGACTCTACAACGGTTATGCAGGACACGGGAGGGGCTGGAGCTCTGCCAGCGGGGGGAGAAGGGGCAATACCAAGAAAGCTCAGATCACAAAAATGAATAAGAAAAACACATTGTTATAAACAGACCGAAAGTAATAATGAAATTATATGTAGACTTTATATCATAATATATAAACTGATTGAAATTTTTTCTAGAATTAATATGCTGATTTTATATGATTATGTATTAATGTTTTATTCTTAGATGTACTTAATGAGTTTGGAGGGAGGGGGCGTCTGCCACACTTGCAACTGCCAAAATTTGTACACCATTCCACTTACCCTTTTCCCTATAAATATTTAAAAAACCAATAAAATTTTTTGAAAAAAAAATAATATTTTAAATTCACTAAACTATATTGTGCTTAGATAGAAAAAGCTTAACTAAATCATCTTGTGGTTGCTGTGAGATTGATTGAATTAATTAAAAGATACATTTGTAAAGTGTCCTATAATTATTCCTTGTTGGGAGGATGTTATTACATATATTAACTCAACTTTGAGACAGGATTTAATATTCTTAGATGCTTATACACTTTTGAACTACATTCCTATTTGATAGCAATTGACATCTGGACAAAGATAGAAGATCCTTTATTGCCTACTGAGAGCTAAATAACCTTCAGCACTGGGAAAGTAAAAACACAATGGCCCCAAATGTCTATGGAGATTCTCAGTCATCCAGGTCATGGTTGTCCCAAAGGTACTTCCCCACCACCACCACCATCCATATCCGAGTTGAAGAAGCTTCTTGGATGAGAAGCGAAATGTCTAAAAAAAAGAAAAACAGAAAGTCCAGGTGCCTCTTGAAAAAAGCACCTTTGGGATAATGGCTCCAACTTACTCAATGTAACTTCTATGGAATGAGATTTTCCCCTGATATGGTCCCCAATTTAATGGGTAGTGAGAATAATCTAAGGGAGAGCCACAGGCTCGGCAATGGTCAGAGGAAAGAGATCTCATCCTGCAGAAGCAATGAGAGGGGAGAAAATGTCTCAGAAAGTGAAGATAACAGAGGGGAGATGTGCTTTCGGACTAAGTTATGTTAGTAGACTCTATTCTGGGAAGAGGTTGCTTGATGCATCCCTGAGTTGCTGAGTTTTAAAGGTAATGACCATCACTTTGAATTGAGCCAGGAAGCCTAGTGGTAATGAGGTCATGAGCAATTTTGAACATTGGTATTATCTACACTGAATGGGGCTGCTCCATCAGTTGCCTTATTTTACACTAGCTGCAGCTTCTGGGCCACTTCCAAAAGCAGCCCCAGGCAGAGCATGCTACAATAGTCCAGCTGACTGGTGATGCCAATGTGGAGATTTGCTGGAAGGTAACATGGTTCCTAATCTCTTGGTTTTTCTTTCTCGTGTTTTCCTTATAGCTTCCCCAGCTGATGGGTTGCAGAAAAGGAAGCCAAAATCAGGAACTGTGTATGCATTTGTGTGTGAGAGAGTGTTTATTAAAAATTGACATTTTAGAACTCAACCATGGACGTCATTAATAATGGCATTTATGCAATCAATTAGATATAAATATAAAGAAACAACACTGGTGGAAAGAGGCTATTTTGCTTGAACAGTTTTGCCACCACCTACTTCCCAGCTGCTATTTTATGTAATGAAAGGGTTTCCAGTGCAAACCAGAAAGAGAGAGAGAGAGAGAGAGAGAGAGAGAGAGAGAGAGAGAGAGAGAGAGAGAGAGAGAGAGAGAAAGAGAGAGAAAGATTTCAGTGAGAAGGAACATGATTTCTAATATGTTTTGCTATAAAGGATGTGCATTGAGAGACCTGTAAGAAGCCGGCAATGTTTCTAACAGAGGTATTTCCAAGAAATAAGAGAGGATATGTAGACTGATCATAGGTAAGAAAGAGCAGGCTGGTGAGTTTTTCCTAACTTTCTAAAAGGCATTGTCATTTAGAGTTTTAAAATTCCCCAGTCTACCAGGTCTTCAAAAACAGAGAACCCCTTTCCATTATTGTATTTGTGTGCATGGACTGAACCTGAGACTCTTCACTTGTCAAAAGAAACCAATTCTTCTGTGAAATAAGTATGACCCTCATCCATATTCATGGCACATATGTCTCATGTTAGATCTCATGCATTGTTTAACCAGGCCTGACTTAAAGGACGAAAGAAAAGGGGACAATCAAAATGAACTACTGTATAGATACAGTAAGCTACAAATGATAGCTAGTTTCACATATACTAAATTAAAGCTAGTCAATGTTGCAACTGTGAACACTTCTCTTGATGCACAGAAGGCTCGTTGAACTCTTACCCCTCCCCTCTGCATGTGTGTATTATACAGTAGATACAATATGCGTAATATACAACCTTTTTAAAAGAGAGTGACGCACTGCAGAGCCCTCTGCCAGCTTCCAACATCAACTTTATTTCCAAGAAGTCCTCCGAGATCAGGGGTGGTTTCCTGCCAGTTCTAACCTCTTCTATAGAAGAGGTTCCACAAATCCACGGTGCCGTTTAGAACCGGTTCCAGCTCCCTCTCCCAGCCCGTCTGCACCACGCTTGCCCTGCCCACTGCTCACTGATTGGCTGGCTCCCAATCGCCCCACCCACCTCTAAACCTTAAAGTCTTAAAGCTGTCAAGTTTGAACATCCTTGGGTTTTTTTCCTAAAGGGTTAGGGGTGCAAGGGTCTTGTAACTTGACAGCTTTAAGACTTGTGTGCTTCAAATGCCAGAGTTTCTGAGCCAACATTTTGGTTGCTAAGCAAGAGTGTTGTTAAGTGAGTTTCACCACATTTTACAACTTGGCCATGCCCACCCAGCCACATGACTGCCAAGCCACTCCCACTCGGTCGCATGGCTGGCAAGCCATTCCCACCCGGTCACATTGCTGGCAAGCCACTCCCACAAAGCAGGCCACACCTACAGAAGAGGTTCTAAAAAAATTTGAAACCCACCACTGTCTGGGGTCCATATAAGTCTTTATTTTTATTCTCGGAAAATAAAAATAATGGGTAGCGACAGCCTGGTGCTTACTTTGCTTTGGATTTGTCCCCACCAGTTAAGGGGGGGGGGGGAGAGAAATTTTAGCTAAGATGGAAAAGAACTTCTGGAGAAGTAAAAAGGAGAAATGGTAGCAACTTCGCCACTTTTTAAATCATTTGGTCTCCCATAAAAGAGACAATCTTTCCATGTAGCGGCCATTTGTCAAAGTGATCATAACATGCTTTTAAAATTCAAAATGCTGTTCATTTGTGCCTTCAAAATTCATCCAGAAAGTTCAGCGTATCATAAATGGAATTACATATAAGTTGACAGCCATAATAATTAATTTTTTAAAAAAAAAAAACCTTAAATCCAACCATGTACTTTCTGCTTAGTGAAGATCAAGCTCTTTTATTTCCTAAACACAAAAGAGGACTGCTAAATATAAAATAAGCCCATTTGTATTCTACGAGAGACAAAGGATTAGCTCCCAGAAAGTCTGCATGCTAGAATGAGATGCTGACAGAATTTGATACAACTCCCGACAAACGCATCACCGCCGAAGACATCTGCTTAGATTATGGCATGTTCTGGAATTTCTAAAGATGAGAACATACGGAGAAACAAAATAATTATTATTTTGACTTTCATCTTCATCTTTTGTTTACAAAAGGAAATCCAGAAGCCTTTAGGCGGTAGCTGCATCCTGTGATAAAAGAATGACCATCAACTCATTGCTCATCATTCCATTATCCATGAGAGAGAAAAATAAATAGGACATTCAGAAAGTAACAAACATGATAACTCTGAGACAGGAAACATTCTCATACTGTTTCCCATGAGAAATTCTGCTCCCAAGTTGCGCTGTCATTCTTTGATATGCAAAGGGATTTCTCAATATACTTCCTGCATGTTCTCTACTGAGTATCTGACACATGCAGCCAAATTGTCATGGCTGAAGAAAAATCAATGTGCTATCGTGTCTTCTACGCTCATGAAAATCCTACCTGTAAAGACAACACAAATGATTGCATCGTTCTAAGATCAGGAATGTTTGCTGAGACAATGGTAGTTTTATCCAAAGAGTATCAATTATGGGATGAGAATTGATAGCACTAGAGAAGAGAGCTTGCCCAGTGTGAATATTCCTACACCAGTGGTGGGTTGCAAATCCCGTTCCAAATGGTACGGTACATTTGGAATGGGGCCGGTGGCATCCTCATGGATGCGCGCAGTGCATGCGCACATGTGCACAGTGCACGCATGTGTTCAAGTGCCTCTGCAATGCTCTGTGGCACTCCAGCTGCTCTGCGGAGCATCGCGCAGGCACTGTACGCTCCATGCGCCTGCATGAAAGCACAGAAGCCTTTAAACTCCAGTAAGGAGCTTGGGCGGGTGGGTGGGCCCTCAGGAGCACCGTACTGGAATGGTATCCGGTGCTCCGGGCTGGCTCCAGTACACCCATACCGGAGCGTACCACCTGCAACCCACCAACTGTCCTACACCCAAGGAAGCTGCAATAACCTAGACTTGGAGCTAGATATTGCTTCTCCATTATATTATTTCTCCATCGCCAGCTGGGCCATAGGAATAAAGAAAACAGATCCCATTTCATTGAAACAATGACACTGATTTGGAAAACAACTGCATTGGTTTGAGACAACCAATCAACCAAATCTCCCAAATGGATTTAATCCAATTCAGACTCCAATTGGAACATGAAACCACATGTGTATTTCACAAAAGGGTGCCTGAATTGATCCAATTTGACCTGGAAATGAATCAAACCAAATCATTTGTCAAATTGATTCAATATTTTGTGAGTTCGTGCAGAGTAGAGCTAACAGATCTGAGCTGAACAAATCTAGGCAACCATTGGATGGGCATCAAAGAGTTAGATATTTCTACATCTCTTTGAGCATTAGTTATCCAGCCCCTTCGTTAAAAAACCCCACTGGGAATCCTGATCTAATGATAGAAAAGCAGCTTTATTTGAATGGGGTTTTCTCCCCAATTTCTTACAGAATTCCATGAAGTTATTGCAGAGCTCCAGTGTTTGCCCTAAAAACCCCAATGTAGAGTTTGTCTGGATTTTTAAATTCTAGAGTTTGTAGCCTTAATACTGAGAATTTGCATTGGCCGGTTGGGTGATTCTTTCAACACAACTGAATCTCCAAATCTGGTGAGCCAAATAACTCCAGAAACCAATAAACAGGGTCTAAAGGCCATAGGGCTTTCCATGATGAATTGCACTGAATCAAGACAAAGCTCTTAGATTGTGTGCAACAGACCATGGCTAATGATAGACCAAATTTCCTGGTGACAATTTGTCTCCATCTATTACAGCCAGGCATCCTGGAAAATATTATATTAATTTTACAATCAATATCAATCTTCTCCTTGGCAGGTACAACATGGTAGGCTGGTACATTTGGATCTATTTGGCTGGCATAGGGCCTATGCCTGAAAATCATATTCAATACAATTTTAGGTAATACTGGTTTTAGACCTCATGAAGCCCTGGACACAGGGGAAGCAATAGACATCCACAAATTTTTTAGTACCTGTTCTGTGGGTGTGGCTTGGTGGGCATGACTGGGGAACAATACTGCAAAATCCCCATTCCCTCCCCCTCCTGGGGAAAGGATACTGTAAAATCCCTCCCCCCAACTAATCTACTTTCCAGCTCCGTTCTCTGCAGGGCAACAAAAGAAGACCCATCCAATTAGCTGGGACTTGGGAGGCAGCAAAAAGATGGGGGCAGGGCAGGGGTTCTAACCGGTTCACTGGAGGAGTTCCAGAAATCTAGTAAGCCGTTTAGAACCGGTTCCACTGGTGGAACTGCCCCTGCCCCCTTGCTCGCTCCCCCCGTCCATTCGGAGGCTGTTCGTTTGCTCGCTCACCCCCACCCATCCGGAAGCCACTCCATTGCTCATTCCCCCTGCCCGTCCACACTATGCTAGCCCCGCCCACCACTCACTGATTGGCTGGCTCACCAATCGCCCTGCCCACCTCTAAGGGCCTTATCTAAACCCACTTACCTTTTGGCTCTCTATTGCTGCCTGCCGACTCTGAGGAGGTAAATAAGGTGCAACTAAGCACGGGGGCGGGGGTGGCGGGGGGGGGGTGGCAGGCCAGCTGGAGTGGCCTGCCGCGGCCCTACACTATAAGCGAGTCCGGTGACCTTTTGCGACCTTGCAAGGATCCCGGACTTGTTTATAGCACAGGGCCGCAGGGCCACCAGCAAGCATGGTCGTGGGGGTGGGGACGGTGGCAGGAGCTTACGCGGCACGCCTGGCATCTTTGGCAAGTTTGGGGACCTCACAAGGCCTTTGCAAGGTCCCCAGACTTGCCTAAGCTGCCTGGCTGCGAGCAAGCACGGGCGCAGTTAGTATTATTTAACAGGATGAAGAGGCAACAGAATATGACCATTAGGACAGTCATGCTTCCTCTGTAAGTAGCTGTCTTTATTGTTTTGTGTGCTGGTTTCATCCTAATGCAGTGCATGCAATGGAAGAGTTCATTTCTGTGTCTCTTCTTTCTGCAGGCCATTCATTGGACTCAGTGATACTGAAGACTGGCAAGGACAGTTATCTTTCTTCTGTAAGTAGCTCTTTTATTGTTTTGTGTACTTATTTTTATCTTATTTAAGTAGTAAGTGCACACAATAATAAATTTCCTTTTTGTAGATCATCCATTGGGGCAAAGAATTCAGTGACATTGTCTTGGCCACTCCCACCTGGTCACATGATTGCCAAGCCACTCCTACCCGGTCACATGGCCGGCAAGTCAGTCCCGTTCAGTCACATGGCCAGCAAGCCACTCCCACAAAGGCCACACCTACAGAAGAGGTTCCTAAAATTTTTGAAACCCACCACTGGGGCAGGGCCAGTCAGAGGTGGTAATTGCTGGTTCTCTGAACTAATCAAAATTTCTGCTACCGGTTTGCCCGAAACGGTCAGAACCGGCTGAATACCCCCTCTGTCCTTAATAAAGAAATGAAATAATCCCTTTTACTCACAATTTGAAATTCTGGGAATGTTGAACCCCAATCATCTGCAAGCCATCGCAGTGGGAGAGCTGCTTTCCCAACTTAAATGAATCCCATTCATCATAATTAATTAGTAAAACACACAAGAATTTCATTTGGTGATAGCTTCATAAAAATTTCATTAACAGAATAAAACCTAGATTTTTCCCCCCGAACAAAAATGAGTAAAATGGTAGAAATGAATAGATAAATCCACATCTAAATGTCTGGATTTAAATTCCTGTGCTATGGTTCTAGTGCTGAACTTCAGAATTGCTACTTCTTTTGTTTTCCAATCCCCTGATTGTGTTCAGAAGCTTCCTGGCAGGTGCCAGATGGTAAAACTGGGACATTTGATTCTATTTAGTTGGATGGAGTCTATGCAGGAGTGGGATTCTATCGGTTCGGACAGGTTCAGGCATACCGGTAGCTCCGACCATCAGCTGGTTCACTCCGACGATGAAGTGGGCCCGCCCACCCACCCCTGTGCTTAACTCAACCTATATCTTCTCAGCTGAGAGGTGCAGCAGAGCGAATTGCCGCATCTCCGCTGTTTTCCTCCCCAGCGGTTATGCGGAAAGTACTTTTTCTCAAAACTGTGCATGCGTGTGATCACCTAACTGGTTGTTAAACAGGGAGGATCCCATCACTGAGCCTATGCCTGAAAATTATCTTCAGTGCATTTTGGGATCAGAGCTTACCAAAAACCATACAAACCTCCTTAAATGGGCAGAAACCATTTGAAACATCCTGAAAATGGATGAAAATAAAATACCAGAATCTATCCAAACTTAGGATGTTATTGATTTCAATGGAGCAAGCATGGCGGAGAAGGAAGACTTCTTAGGAGAGCAAAATTGCCGTGGATGGAGTAAGAGGAAAGTGGGCGGAATGTATCACACCTGGCTGAGGTCAGGATTTCCTGTTTATGTTCTGATGGACTTGGGGAGGGGGATCCCTCTTTGTTACCAACAAGAGGCACACTTTTTATGTGTTTCCTGCCCCAAATAGCAGGAAACCACACCAACAGCTTTCAGCAATCAGTGTTGGAGGGACTGAAAAGTAATCAAGAGACATATGCTCCCCATGCTAGATGTAGATCATATATGATAGGAATAACCTGCTTGTTGGGCTTGTATAGGATTGCACTATAAATCACTCAATATATATTTGGTTCCCACATTGGTATCCTCTGACAACTAGGCCCTTCCTCAAGTCCATCTGCGACAGAAACCACAACGTGCTCTTTGGACCATAAACAAAAGCACCTCAGGCTCCGTTTCTGCCCTTTCAGTTTTTTCTTAAATTTCTGTTCATGGAAGGCTATAAATAACAACATAAAGAGCCTAGCCTTCTGTGGAATAAGAAAGTCAAAACAAAAGGCCTTCTTTCTTGGCTTGCAATTTTAGCACCTGTTTCCCCCCCCCCCCCCAAGCAGCTGAATATACTTGTAAACTCTCTTCCTCCACCTACTACTTTCCTGATGAGACCATCACTCTCAGAGTTTTTCACCAGCAAGGCTGATGAACAGATGGGAGATGTAGTCCCAGTTTAAATGGGATATGTTGCTTTTAAAGGAACCAATAACCCTAATTATAAGTTCTGTTTATGCTGAGGTAAAACAATTGCCTCTCAATTCAGTTCATCCCTGGGTAGATCTTGAAGATGGCATTCCAAGTTGGATTCTGAGGCAGGACAAAATGAAAATTATCTTCCTATGCTTTTGCAATCATGCAAACAAGAATGGGATTGTTGGCTTTGATGCATGGAATCCACTAAACCATAAGTGGGAGGCAGTAGTGGGATTCAAAAATGTTTACTACCAGTTCTGTGGGCGTGGCTTGGTGGGCATGGAATGGCTTGGTGGGTGTGGCAGGGGAAGGATACTGTAAAATCTTCATTCCCTCCCCATTCCAGGGGAAGGTTACTGCAAAATCCGCATTTCCTCCTAATCAGCTGGGACTTGGGAGGTAGAGAATAGATGGGGTAGGGACAATCAGAGGTGGTATGTACCGGTTCTCCCAACTACTCAAAATTTCTGCTACCAGTTCTCCAGAACTGGTCAGAACCTGCTGAACACCACCTCTGGTCGAAGGTAACCTCTTTTTTTAAAAAAAATATTTTTATTATTTACATACATATAAGTATATTGAACCCAGGGTGACCATCCTGGCGTTTCATCCGCCATAAAAACCAAAGTAAAAGACAAATAGCATATATACCACTTACACAGTGCTAGTCTTATACAATTATTTTTGACCAACATATTAATTGACCAATAGATATATAATATCTCATTTCAGGTCTACTTAGCCTTATTTTTCTGTATTCCGACTCCTACCTCGTGCTTCCAGCCATTGATAAAATCTATTCCATGTGTTATAATATTTTGTCTCTCCTTTGTTTTTTTAATTCTAATGTTAATCTATCCATTTCTGCGCATGTTAATATGTTCCTTATTATCCCCTTTTCTTGGGTATTTTCACTTTTCCATTGCTGTGCATACACCATTCTCTCTGCTGTTAGGATGGGAAGTATTAGGTATATTCACATTTGCTTTAGCCTTCTGTTATAATACCTAACACAAATAATTCTGGCTTGAATTTTATACGTTGTCCAACCATTTTTTCTAGCCACATCTGATTTTGTAACCAAAATCCCCTAATCCCCTTGCTTTTTTACAGGTCCATGACATGTGGTAATCTGTGCCTGGGGATTGTTTACATTTCCAACATTCCAAGTTGGATTCTGAGGCAGGGCAGATATGAAAATTATCTTCCTATGCTTTAGCAATCATGCAAAAAAGAATGGGATGGTTGGCTTTGGTGCATGGAATCCACTAAACTATCAGTGGGAGGTAACCTCTTAATGGCAGATCCAGCTGAGCTAATCTGAAACTGCACATGAATTTCATGGCTTATTTCCCCCTGGCAGATGTTCTTGTTTTTTAAACTACATTGGAGAAGTTACCTTCTTCTAGGTTTCCTCCCCAGAAGTCCTGGCGAGCTGGCGTACGCCACGTGGCTGAAAGGAGGTAGGCGGCGGCGGCAGGAGGCTAACTTACGCCAGCTCGTGGGTTTCATGAGGGAAGACCTTTAGGCCTTGCCTCGCAAAAGCTGTGAGCTGGCATATGCCGCGTGGCCCAAAGTGGGTTTCTTGCTACCCCCTCCGCGCCCCCCATCTCCATCCTTGCCTGGCTGGCTAAACCTGCCAGGCCACGGGCCTAGCTGACCCAGTTGTCCCTTCAGTCCAGCTTACCTGCTGCCTGCTCCCTGCTGCATCCATCGCATCGGAGAGCTGCTGATTCCGCCTCCTGGTAAGTGACCCGGTTTTTTTTTTCTTTTATGCTTTTAATGTTTTTTTAAAGAATATTTCATTTATTGTGTATAGAATTTTTAAAAAATCATGTTATTTAAAAGTATTGAGTATAGAATTCTCAATGGTTTATTTCAATTTATTGTGTGTAGATTCTTTTTTAAAATTGTCTTAGACTATTTAAAAAAAGATTCTATCAAAAAATAAATTAAAATAAACCATTTAAAAAAATTATCTACTCAATACTTTTAAATGTATTGTGGATAGAATATTTTTAAATGGTTTTATTGTAATTTATTGTGTATATAATATTTTTAATGGTTTCATTTTAAATTATTGTGTGTGGAATCATTTTTTTTAATTGTGTTAGACTATTTAAAAAATATTCTATCAACAATAAATTAAAATAAATCATTTAAAAATATTCTATACTCAATACATTTAAAAGTATTGTGGATAGAATATTTTAAGTGGTTTTATTGTAATTTATTGTGAATAGAATATTTTTAATGATTTTTAAGGACTTTTTTATTATTTATAGAATATATTTTTTAAATATTTTTAGGGAATTTTTATTTATGTATTGTTTATAGAATATGTTTATTACAAAAAATGTTATTCCTTTTTGCAAATGTTTTATTTGTGATGCAATATGTTGCTTTTAAGTGTGCAGGTTGGTGCATGGTTTATGTGTCTCAAGGTGGCTGCTTTTCTATGGACAGGCCAGGTTGGTGCAAGGCAGCTTTGCCAGATTTTGTGTGTTTCTGTGTGATACCTGGTTGTTTAGGTAATTGTGAGGTGGTTGCTGGTTCATCCTGGCACTGTCCTTTATTATTTCCCAGAATGCCTTGATGGTTTTTATTCCAGTGGCTTTGTCTTTCCTGTCCTTTGGTTAGGGGGAAAAACTAGTTTTATCTGCAGTCTTTTGGGGGGAAATTGTTATTTTTTGGTGTTTTCCTGGCATTGTCATAGTTTGTGGGTGTGTAATGTCCCACAGTTATCTACACATTAATAATGATCAAGTATTAATATTTCCTTATACATTTTAGTCACCTTTCCTTACATAATTGGTGTTTTCTTTCATACTTTTAGATTTCTAATTTCTGTTTCTGTTAGTTAGCAATTGCTAAAACAAATCCCATGTGAAAAAGTATTCAAGGTGTTCTTGATTTTAATTGTCAGTTTATTTATTCCTGCACATTCTAATATTTATTCATTTTCATATCTCTGTTTTTCCACTGTTTGTGCAAACACAATTCCAGCAGCTGCTAACAGGTGTAAAATTAAATATGTATTGTATTCCCTTTGAAATACACAACAAAATATTTCTGGTTTTATCCAGAAAATCCATACCTTGCTTTACCATGGCTTCTAACCACTAACTCTTGAATAGCTACTTGGACCGACCTAAGTACCTAATTCATATATTCCTGTTTTTTTGAACTGAGAACTAAATTTCAGAAAAAGAAATCTGTATTGCTCTGTGAATCTACCTATGACATTCATTCTTGATCTAACTTCTTGGATGAAAGACTATATCTTTCCTGTTTGTTGGGGGACATCCTTGCTGAAAAGACTGTACATTGTTGGGTGAAAACAGAGGTCCCTTCTGTTACCTGTAGTGTAGTCCTCAGCTTTTAACCACAATCGAGTCCAATATTGTTTTATTTCTTCTGCAGTTAGTATTATTTACCAGGATGAAGAGGCAACAGAGTATGACCACTAGGACAGTCATCTTTCCTATGTAAGTAGCTGTTTTATTGCTTTGTGTGCTTACTTCATCCTTCATATAGTAGTGCAAGCAATTAAAGTCTTCCTTTCTGTATCTCTTTATACAGGCCATTCATTGGAGCAAGGTGGTCAGTGGGTGACTTCAACACACAAAAGGACAGTAACCTTCCTTTTCTATTATTTTGTGTGCTTGTTTCATCCTAATGCAGTGCATGCGATTAAAGTCTTCCTTTCTGTGTCTCTTCTTTGTGCAGGTTATGGGAGCAAGGTGGTGAGGTGGTGGTGCAGAAAACGGAGAAAAGGACAGTAATCTTCCCTCTGTAAGTAGCTGTCTTTATTGTTTTGTGTGCTTGTTTCCTCCGAATGCAGTGCATGTAATGGAAGAGTTCATTTCTGTGTCTGTTCTTTGTGCAGGCCATTTATTGGAGTCAGTGATACTGAAGACTGGCAAGGACAGTCATCTTCCTTCTGTAAGTAGCTCTTTTATTGTTTTGTGTACTTATTTTAATCTTATTGTAGTTTATCCATTGGGGCAAAGAATTCAGTGACATCGTCTTGGCCACTCCACCCAGTCACATGGGCGGCAAGACACTCCCACCTGGTCACATGGGCAGTAAGCCACTCCCACAAAGCAGGCCACACCTATAGAAGAGGTTCCAAATTTTTTTGAAACCCACCACTGGAATGGGTTATTGCAGAAACCTTCCCCTGGAGTGGGAAGGGAACGGGAATTTTAAAGTATCCTTCCCCTGCCACACCCACAGAACCAGTAGTAAAAAAAATTGAATCCCACCACTGGCAGGGATGTCTCTCTCCCACATAGCCCCCTCCATACTGCTCAGCTGACTGAAAACAAGGGGCTTAAACTTAAGAAAGAATCTGGGTCAAACCCCAATAAGTGGTCATTCTGAGGTCTGAAAGATGCATGCAATATGACATCATGGTTTTTCATAAGTAAGGTGCAAAGAGAAAGATAAATGCTACCTAAGGAAAGCTATCTCTACTGGGTTCTTTTCGACCCCTACATGTTGACCAGTTTATCTTATTTAAAATTGATTTGCTGATTCTCAAAACTAGATTTTCTTTCTCCTAACCATGTCTATTAAGATGCAGGCAATCGTACTGAGTTCAGCGGGATTTCATTGCAAGGCACAGAGGATTGCAGCCATGCTTTGATCTCAGTGCAGCAGATGTATTAGTGAGGTGATTCAGATATTTTGAGTGAGTGCATAGAATATTTTGGCAGATTGTATTTGCTATGCATGAAAACAGCTGTTTGGACCTGTCTTCCCTTATTTACAAAGTCTTAAAACTAAAGAAGAACATTTCTTTTTGCTATCACTCAAATCACACCTATTAGAATTGGGCTACCTAATATGTCTAAAATCTCCTTCAAAGTGCAGGCTAAATCTCTACTTTCTGTTCTCTTGAGTTTTACTTGGGAGCAGTGGTGGGTTCCAGCAGGCACTACTGCCAGTTCTCTCACGCGTGCGCTTGATGCGTGCTACGCGTGCGCAGAATTTTTGCGCACACCAAACCGGCAGGAATGCCAGCAGCAACCCACCCCTGACTATGAGCATAGGCTTTCCAAGCAGAGGGAAGACCTGCAGGAGTGCAAGACCAGGTACCGGCGCCTGGAGGCTCAGCGGGCTGAGATGGTCAGCCAGTTCCAGGCCATGATACAGTCCCACTGGAATGAAGCCCTCCAGCTCTTTGCCACCAGCAGCGCTTCCCTCCAGCTTTCGCCCAAAGCCCTGCACCAGAAGGCTGAAGCAGACCCCAAGTCAGAATTTCTGCCCCCCTCTGACCCGCACAAAAAGACTCGGAAGGGGGAAACTCTCTGCAGCAACACAAGTGTTCATTATATGTAGCCCAGGGGCTGTAGTTTGAGGATTTCCACCAGTGGTACATACTCCCAAGCAGTGGTGGGTTCCTACCTGTTCAGACAGGTTTGACCAAACTGGTAGTGGTTTGGCAGTCTGGGCCTCTGGAACTGGCAGCAACCCAGTTTGAGAATTTAGTGTAATATAAAAAATGCAAATAATTTTTCTGCGGACCACCAAAATTTTCTCACGGACCACCAGTTCATGACCGCTGTTCTAGATAGTAAGTTAAATATCCAGAGTTCCACTTCCTTCAGGCAGAGCCACCCCAAGGATGCTGTGAAGTTATCATGACTCAACCCCCTGCAGCTCATATTCCATCTACTGGGGGAAAATTTTATTTTTTAAAGTAAACGCTCAGGCATGTCAGTGCTTGTCAAAGCATTTCCCTTTCCTTCTCCTAATTACAAATAATCCTGTTTGATATCTTAGATGATGATTCTGTGCAACAACATCTTGATATGCCTCTCACCAATGTTGCAGGAGGCTTATGTAACCTATTTATGCTACAAATTGGTTTAGGCAGAAAACAGAAAGAAGCGAAAAGGGAAGGAAGGGAGGGAGGGAAGGAAAGAAGGAAAGAGAGAAAGAAAGGGTAATCAAAATGAAAAATCACAAAGTAGAGATGAAGAATCTTATCATTATTTTGTAGAACTGAGTTATGCTTTCTTAACTATAACCTTTAGACTGCAGACCTGTTAGCTTAGTCAGCATTTGAAAATGCCTAACATCATTTACTCAGAACTGAGATTCATTAAATTTAAATAAATATATTTCCAAGGAAATATTCTATGAAATTTCAGTGACCATCTGAGACTAGGGTTGTCAATTTTGTTACTTTCCCCTCTTCCAGTTTGTTTTCCAAAACACACACACCTTCACCCAATATACTTCTCTATCGATTTCAATATAAGATACAAGATTATTTAAATGTAAAGTATCTATTTATTTTCCAGTACCTTAATCAGTGTAACCTATTGCCCTTTGTTCACCTTAAAGATGTGCATTATATAAGGCCATAGTTTACTTTCTATACATGTAGTTGCTCCGCGTCAAAGTCAACTTGATGGCATATAATCATATAATCACAGTTTATTCAGGATGACACTTAGCCTTTGCATGGATAAAGTGAGCTGTGGGATGTTTGTCAATTTTAAGGCATTCAAAGCCAAATAGAGATACCTAACATGTCCTCACTACTTAGGGTTGGCTCTGATTGGACCATTCTGTAAGCCTTGTAGTCAGCCAACCAACAATAAATAACATCTTTTTGATGAGGAAAGTAGGAATCAAAGATGGATAAGTTTGAATTCAAGAAGGGGAAAAACTATCATACGGTCAAGCCTTTTTAGAATTGTGGGTAGCCAGTTTGGTCTAGTGATTAAGGCACCAGTCTAGCAAGTAAGGCCATGAGTTCATGTCCCACCTTAGCCACAACAGACAGTTGCCCAGTTGGGTGATCTTGGACAATCAGTGTATCAGCCCAGCTTCCCTCACAGAGTTATTGTTGTGAAGAAAATAGGAGGAGGAAGGTGTACTGGATATGTTTGCCACCTGGAGTCATTTGTATAAAATAATAAAGACAGTAGAGACAAATGATAGATAGATATACAGACAGACAGAGTCATTCATTCATTCTATGGAACAGAGAAATAGTGGCATCTATTTATGCTCTGTTACTATTGTAATTCCTCACTATTGCCTGGACATTTTTCTTAATAAGTTAGCATGATAGCATGCTAATAGGTTTCTCTGTATGATGCCTTTTTTCCCTGCAAATAACCAAGGTTTACCTTTTGTTCATCATTCTGATTCACATTCTCACTAAACCCATTGTTGAGTGATCCTTCTTTAGCTAAGGTAAAGGTAAAAGTTCCCCTTGCACATGTGTGCTAGTTGTTTCTGACTCTAGGGGGCAGTGCTCATCTCCGTTTCAAAGCCAAAGAGCCAGCACTGTCAGAAGACGGTCTCCATGGTCATGTGGCCGGCATGATTAAATGCCGAAGGTGCACGGAACACTGTTACCTTCCCACTAAAGGTGGTTCCTATTTTTCTACTTGCATTTTTACATGCTTTCGAACTCTAGGTTGGCAGAAGCTGGGACAAGTAACGGGAGTTCACCCTGTTACATGGCACTAGGGATTCAAACCGCCAAACTGCTGACCTTTCTGTTCGACAAG
This sequence comes from Natrix helvetica, assembly GCF_964273705.1. NCBI lineage: Eukaryota > Metazoa > Chordata > Lepidosauria > Squamata > Natricidae > Natrix > Natrix helvetica. The sequence goes on from NC_138552.1 coordinate 149,149,795, forward strand.
CTCAGCATCTTAGCCACTGAGCCACCATGTCTCTCTCCTTCTTTAGTTAATTTATTCAAAATGTCTTCCATTACCTATTCTCTTTTTCTTGCCTCCTTTTTACAACATATGTATCAGATTTTGTTTGAAAATAATATTTCAGTTTTACTAATCGTTATTCAGTCATTCTTCATTAAGCAGAGTGCAACCTGGCTAATATTTGGATAGTAGACCATTAAAAAAAGGTAATGGCTTTAGACTAGGCTAGGGAGTTAAAAATAACAACAAGAAGAACCTTCTTTTAGAAAAAGGCAATGACCACTATTTCTGTATGGTTACCAAAAAAAACACTGTGGTTTGTCCAGGAATGTAGGTCAATTCAAAGATGTCACTGTCTTTATTAACTTTTTCCTCCAGTTCCTCCTTCTGTAAAATATGCTTTAGTCAGCTTCCATTATTTTTGAAGTACAAAATTGTATGTTGTGCATATCTGTTCCTTTATAAGCAATATCCCCATTCATGGCTCCATATTTATCAGCAGAATGTATGCTACTCTATTAAGTAGCATTATTGAAGAAACTAAGGATAAGTGAAGAAACTATGAGGCAAATTGTGCTGTCAAAGGATTATTAGAATTGCTGCAGAAGTATAAGCAAGCAATTTGTTTGGTCCAAAGATCTTATAAGCTAAAAATCCCCGTAGCATGGTTCTTCCTCCCACCCTGGCCTATTTTTTCCTCAAATTTCATCTTGTTCTGATTATTATCACTTTATATAACCTAAGCTGCACAGAGATAGATGGATGGCCGTATAAATCTTTTAAAGAAAGACACACAATCTTCATGAAAACTATCCCAAGTACCTGTCAGGTAGAAAACAAATACAAAAATGAACCACCTAATCATTCATATTTTCCCTATTCTCGATGATGACAGAGTTGAATTCCATTCTTTCCTGATTCATTCTCTGTAATCAGGTATGAAGGGGACAAGTCATCTTCTGGATTCAGAGAATCTGGAAAGAGCTGCAAAATGATTCAGATGGTTCTTGCGCAGCCCCAACTGCAGGTAAGAGAGATTACTTTTGCCTAGTGCCGTGATGGCGAACCTACAGCATGCATACCACAGCTAGCATATCGGTGGGCACATGAGCTCAGCTCCGGCCAGCTGATTTTTGGGCTTTCTGGGCCCACCAGAAGTCAGGAAACTGGCTGTTTTTGGCCTCCAGTGGGCCTCTGGGGGTGGAGAAGACCTTTTCCCCCCTCCCCAGGTTCCTAGAAAGAGTCTGGAGCCTTGGGAGGGCAAAAAATGGGTCCACCATGCCATCGCATGCCAAAAGCAGGGGGAACATGGGCGGGTTCCGCATGCATGTGCAGGGAAAGGGCACATAGAATTATGGGTGTGGGCATGCCTGGGCACGACCCCCCCCCCCACACACACCGCTTTTGGCACGCGATGGCTAGCCACCATCACTGGCCTAGTCCAACATCTCAGTCCAATTACCTGTTCACTATGATTTGAGCAGAAGTATAGAATAATGACTTTGATCTAAGATATTAACATGCAATATGGAAACGTTTTCTCATTTCACTTAAAACAAACCTTCCACTCGATGGTATCAAATGTTTTAACTTTAGCATAGAGCAGTTTTTTTAACATTTAAAACTTTAGTAATATTTCTATTTTGTAGGTTCGGCCTGGTAAAGATGGATATATTTCTGTATAACCTCTAGCACTACAATTTGTGAATGGACATCATGCAAATATAAACTTTGAGCGCTTTTTTAATCCCTTGCCTTCAAAGTCTGACCTCAAGTGGGGAACATTTATGGTGTACACAGAATTACATAGCTCACTGAAATTAATAGAAGAAACTGTAGGAGATAAAGAACCCAAAGAGGAGCATTAACCGATCCTGGGTTTTTGATTGTATTGTTGCTGTGATGAGGGATAGGGCTTTTTTTTTTTAATGGTTTTAATATTTGATGGATTTTTTTTTTAAAAAAATTGTGAACTGCCCGGAGTCACCTATGAGCGAGCTGGGTGGCTATATTAATTTGTTTAATAAATAATTAAAATACAATCAATAATTAAATAATTAAAATAAAGCAAATAATAAATAAAAGAACATAATTCTCCAAATATTCTAATGGTACAATCCGTAAGAAGCTTAAAACCCACCTGTTCAATTTAGCCGGCCTGGCCTAATCTCAGCTTCTTACCCCAAGCCTGTATTTTTAAATTCGATGGGTTGGTTTTAGGTCGTGTTTTAATTTTTAACAATTTGTACAGGGCTCTAGGTTTAATTTGGTTTTAAGGGTATTTATTATGTATATGGTTTTTTAATGTGGTTCCTGTACACCGCCCCGAGTCCCTTCGGGGAGAGGGGGCAGTCTATAAATCAAATAAACTTGAAACTTGAACTTATACAAATCAATTCAAAACCAAGGATTTAATGGAAGCCTAAATGGTTCAAGGATTGCAGTTGCAAATTTTTCCTCTTATTAAAGTATCTTCTAAATTAAAACTTTTCCTAGCTGATAGCAGTGCTCATATGTCATACCAAAAAAGATATAAAAAGGGGTTATACTTAGCTTTGAGCATAGTTTAGCACCATCTTGATTTGCAGATGCCATCAACAGTTTTTGCTGGTGAGAAAAACTTCATCTGCTGATTTTTGCTGATCAAATTGCTTTTTAAGACACAAGTGGGGACGGACAGATCCTAATATTGGAGGATACTGTGTTGAATGTTTAACAAGAGTTATCAAAGAACAAATATGAGTGTCTGCCCATATTGATAGATGATTGTTTCCTGTCTGGGAGTATTAAGTTAGCAACAATGGAAGTCGAAATGTTGAACATTCAGTTGAAAGATAGTTGAAAATACCTTTAGTAGCAATTTCAAAGTCTAAATAAGATTATATTTTATGTTTTGTAATCTAAATAAGATTATAATTTATTATATTATTTAAAGTGTGAATTGGGTTCCCATTCTGTGTTCTCTTTTCTAGCCATTCATCCATTTGGTATAGGTGAAAGGCATACTTATCTCTGATAAGAGAAATCCATGGGAGGTTCCCATTCCTTTCTTCCTGACCCTAGAGTTCATTATTTTAAAACATTATATATGTTTTTAAGGAATTGATATTTTAATTTGTACACTGTCTGGGGTCCATCTTTGAGTTTAAAAATGCGATAAATAAAGTTATTTTAAAAAACTACCATGTTTCCCTGAAAATAAGACAGGGTCTTATTTTCTTTTGACCCTTGAAATAAGCACTTGGCCTTATTTTCAGGGAAGTGTTATTATTTTTGAGGTTCAGGAGGAGGCGAACATGGTCGCCTCATGGCTCCTGCTGTGTGGCAATATTTTTGGGGGAGGGGTTATTTTCAGGGGAGGGCTTATTTTAGCACATGCACTCAAAAGCCCAATTGGGCTTATTATCCAGGGAGGTCTTATTTTGGGGTAAACAGGCTATCTAGGGAAAATCCAGAACAATAGCCTTAACAGCCTCCCTGTTCCATATTGTTCCTGGTTGGGCTGTGAACTGGTTGAAGAAAATGTTATCTAGCTTGCAATATTTTGGCAATGAAACTAGCTAGGTGCTGAACCTCAAACTGAAGGTTATCTTAGGCACCAACTGAACAATCCCACTGCTGATGTGCCCACCTACCCCTGTGTCATCACCATCATGCACTGCCTTTGGATGGGCATCCAGGCATGAACTCTGTAATGTCCCATTCCCCAAGTGCACACATGTAGGAAAACACAAGTTCAAGTTGTTGGATGTTCCTAGAGCATCTTACTCAAAGCAACAATGGCCCATCCCCAGAGTTGCATATGCTGCATTCTCCACTTAATGTTGAATAAGTAGCAGTAATGCTTAATGATATTAATGAAAGAAGTAGTACCAGTAAACTGAAGAATGGCAAGTTAGTATCGTAGAACTGAATGTAACTAGAAGACTCATTATCACAGAACATTGATTCATTGAAATCTCCATCAAATTATGGCTAGGGAAGATGACAGAATTTGCAGAGATGGCAAAATTGACTTATTGATGGATCAAACAAGTACATTTATTAGTGAATTAGGAAATTCTTTATGAATCTTTTGCTGAAAATTGAAAAAAAAATTGGAGTGGTGATGTATGGATTGGAAGATTAAAAAGGGTAAATATGGGAAGAAGAGAATTATGATGTCACGTTAAGAAGAAGGATGGATGATAAATACATTTCTAACTGCTATAGAAAAGATCAGAAACCCCTCCTTTTTTCTTTCTTTCCTTTTTCTTTATCTATTCACTGGTGGGTTTTTAAAAAAAAAAAACCGTACTGTTTTTGCTATTGTGAAAAATTCTTTAATAAAAAATAATTTTAAAAACTTCATCAAAGCCAGAAAGACTGAAAAGTATTCTTGTAAAAGCCCCTTCCATAGGGCAAGGGATTGGAATCCAAAGGTTGACCATACTGTATGGTCCAATGCAGTGGTGGGATTGAATTTTTTTTACTACCAGTTCTGTGGGTGTGGCTTGGTGGGCATGGGATGGCTTGGTAGGTGTGGTTTGGTGGGCATGGCAAGGGAAGGATACTGTAAAATCTCCATTCCCTCCCCACTCCAGGGGAAGGTTACTGCAAAATCCACATTTCTTCCAGATCAGCTGGAATTGGGAGGCAGAGAATAGATAGGGGCCAGTCAGAGGTGGTATTTACCGGTTCTCCAAACTACTCAAAATTTCTGCTACCGGTTCTCCAGAACTGTTCAGAACCTGCTGAATACCACCTCTGGTCCACTGTATGTGGACCAATGAGAGACCCAGCAGCCAATTGGAGGTGGTGTTTACAAAAGAAGGGCATTACACATACTAGATTGCGTGGGTTAAGATGACATAAGATAATGACCCAATTTTTGACTTGGAGCCAGTGGATAGATGAAATTGGAGGAAAAGTCTACTGCAAGGAGCCCTAAACCAACAGTGAAAACAGGCATATATAATGAACAGATGAAGACACAAAAATGACTGCACTTGCCCCTCAAATGTAACTGTAACTGTAACTCATGCCCTCATCAACACTAATTTGGACGACTGTGAGGAACACTTTCTCTGCCCTATTGTAGTTAGTTCAGACATCCGGGAAGAACCAGTTCATAACGCCTATCTCTTGTAAGATAAGAGGAATAGGGGCTCTATTATAACCAATCCTTTTTCATGGATGCGCCGTAGGAGTGAGTTCTGGCTGCTGCTACTGCTGGTTTGCTCAGGGATGCACTACATGTGCGCGCGCGCTTGATGAGCAATATGCGCACATGTGAAATACTAAAAAATGCTTCTCCGCATGTGCAGAAGTAAAAAACAAGGTGGGGCTGCCCATGGCACCGCCGAGAGAACTGGTTTGGGGGTGTAGTAGGCCGAGTTACAACCTACTCGGCCAAACTGGTCTGAACCAGTAGAAACCCACCTCTGATGTGCTCATACTTTAGAAGAGACTCCCTTCCTCTGCTCCCAGTCTCTTGACTTTCTACAAGCTATTAAAAATTGAATATTGGAGACGGCTGAATGGATAACATCCATCATCATCATCACTCCAATGGTGGGTTCCTAACAGGTTTGCTGAGAAGGCATTTTGCGCATACGCTGCTCGCTTCGCTTGTGCGCCCGCCGCATGTTACTGCACATGCACAGTTGACTGAAAACTGTTCTGCGCATGCGCATAAACATGCTGGCGATGGCAGAAGAGATCAGGGAACCAGTTTGGGGGGGTGTTGGCAGGCCTGGGTCGCTATACCACTACCGGTTCAGCCGAACTGGGCCAAACTGATAGGAACCCACCACTGCATCACTCATCCTGCTATATCTGAACAATACATTGATACAAAAGTTGAGTTCTTGATTATTCAAGCCAACCCTCCTTTAAGCTGAGTGTAACCTGTGGATGACCAGACAAACTGGCCCATGTTGTTCTTTTTATAATAATGTAATGTTGCCATTGGAAAGAGTTTTCAGCTTTTCACTTTAACCCACAGCTCTATTTTTTTCTGTAGGTTCCCCTACTAGCAGGGTCTGACCTTCTACCAAGGGCAGCTAGGGTCAGTGAGGCACTTCCACTTAGCTGGGCGTTTAATTATTCTTTTCTCTATAGACTGGATGCACCTTCCTCTAGAATATGTTCAGTAGCACACATTCCGCTTAAGCCTATTATTTTCTGAGAGCGTGAGCATGCTTAATGCTGCTGGCTTTTAGCCAACATGTTTGGAAAGAGATGCTCCAGGCAGGGAGTTGCTTTGATTTGCACCCACAGACTTTTGTCTATGATCAGTTTTGGGTTTCAGAGGAATTGACAGTAACACATACGGTACCTACAAAAAAAAAAAAAGCTTGTATCATACTTTGAAGAAGCACACCTCATAACACCTGTATATTGTACATAAAATAAATATATATAAAATATATATACCTGTGTGTTTGTTTATTTATATATCTGTATAACACCATAATAAAGGATTAAGTTAACCTGCAGCAGTCTGTCCACTCTTTGGATGGGAAGTCAAATTTTGAAAAGCTTATTAGCGGAAATCTCCATGAATAATGGGAATCTGACAATTCAAGAAATGTGAGATGCATATTTCTTTCTTATCTTTATACAATGCTAGGATAGAATCAATGCAATTTAAAGTTTGTGAAGTCTGCCCTTCCTAGAGACATGATAAGGTATGGTACTAAATACAAAGAAACAAAAAAAAAAAAACCACCCCACCCCTAGAAGTCTGTATCTAATTCATCCCCCAAACCATTGAGAATTTCATCCTCTTCGCCTTTGCAAAATCTGTTCTGGACCTTCAGCTTTTGCACTGATGTGATAGAATCATCAAGGATTCCAATACTTGTATCTATTCCTGTCATACTGTAGATGGTGCTTTTTTAAAAAACCATTTTAACTGGCTTTTTTTAACCATTGAACTGTTCATTGAAATCTTCCCTCTTGCTCTCTGTCAGACTGAACTGAATAAAACTTGGCAATCACTCAAAAGGCAATAGCTGTAGATCTGAAACCCTGTTGTAAGGGGATTTTTTGATCTCTCCCTGAATGGCTAATCTATATTTCATAACTCAGAAAGTCAGCACTTCCTTTATGTAATTGCACCAAGAGGAAGTACACAAGGTCTTTGTGGAACCTGAAAAGTCTACTGCCTTGGGCCATTTTTTAATGTGCCATAAATTATTCAGTAAGTAGGCGCTCGCCATTCTATTTACAGTAAGTTGGAGTTCAGTGTGCATGCAGGATACAGAACCAACATGAAACAGCACTTGCTGGAGCTGCCAAGGGCTGGAGTGATTGCTGGAGTCATTAGTCTTGTATTATCCTCCATGGGGCAGACCCTCTAGTTGTCTAAATCAGCAGAACCTCATTGACCTCAGTGCAGCTATGTTGATTTACACCTCCTGGGGATCAGAGGGGTCAGTTGAAAGGGCAGAGTAACTTTGGTTGCATGTAATTAAGCACATCCTTAAATTTCTTGTGTCTTGGAGAATTTAGTGTCTAGTCCATTTTATCCCCCAGCAGCTGAAACTATATGCAAGAATACAATAAGATTTTCCAAGTGGTTTAACTTTCATAGCTGAATGTGTTGATCGCTCAGGCAGGCTGCTTCTACCAAAAGTAGTAATATGGGTTTTTTCCTGTTTTTATAAAAAATAGGTTTTCATTTTAGGAAATCAAATTACTTTTTTTCATATAAGTTTTTTCAATAGTTGTTGAAACTATTATGCTTGAACCAACCTGGCTGGGGTTGGTTTAAGTTACTTGTCATTACTGGTGAACAAATCCTTTCAGAATCTTATTTATTTTATCCTGGCTATATAGCAAGGTCTACATTTCAGAACTGAACCTTTCCAATTTCTCTATTGAAGCCAATTTATTAAGAACAATACCCCTTAGAGTAGTTTACACATATCAGAAACTTTCTATGCTTTCTCAGTGTTGAGTAAAGATTGAATTCATAAGGAATAATTAAGATTCGTCAAGAGTTTGCTGATTCTCTGCTCTTGATTGTTCATATGTGACTCCTCTCTCTAGCAGGGGTGAAATCCAGCAGATTCTGACAGGTTCTGTAGAACTGGTAGCAGAATTTTTTGAGTAGTTCGGAGAACCGGTACCGGAAATTTTGAGTAGTTCGGAGAACCAGCAAATGTCACCTCTGGCTCAACTTTGTGGTGCCCCTTTTGGATCTGGTGCCCTAAGAACGTGCTTAGTCTGCTTAATGGTTAATACACCACTGACCGCGTGCAAGCTTTACTCTTCTGAGCTTGTAGTACTCAGAGGATTCCATTCGCTGGAGCTTTCCAACTACACTACTTCTCAAATAATAAAATTGTGACAAAGGAGAGGAAAATAACTCACTTACCTTGGAGGCCATAAGAGCAAGGAAGCAAGTCTGGTAGAAATATAGGGCATGTAAATTTATGTATATGTGCTTGTATTTTTACAAATATTTTGGAAGCACAGAGGCAGGGGAGGCAGCTGGATTTGTTATATTTACTATGGAGATTTGGATCAAAAGCTGAGCTGTAAAGCCAGTCTAATGCTTTAGTCTCTTGCCAAATGCAATTCAATCAGTAATAGTGTTGAAAGAGGCATCTGTATACTTGTGATTTCTTCCAGATTGATAAATCCTAGTATATGTTCTCCAGATGTATTGTTTCTCCAATCCCTCTGCTGGGCTTTTTAGGTAGGATTCCAAGAAACTCTCAAACCGGTTATTATATTCCCACTATTTCTGGCTATTAAAAAAAAAAGACCCAGACTTTCTTTCCATTAAACTCCCACTAAAAATCAAAATGTAAAATATAATAACAGCCATTATCCATTTGATTTAGCATCCGTTTCCATTCACATGTTCAGTGGTGGTATTCAGACGGTTTGGATCGGTTCGGGTGAACCATTAGTGGCGACCTGCGGATAGGGGTGGGCCTGTCAACCCCCCCTGGCTCTATGCCATCCTATTTAGCCATGTTTTCTAAGCATCGTGCATGCGTGCAAGCCACGTGCGTGAGCAAAGCGCATGCGCAGAAGGTGTGCACACTCATGAAGTGGGCGTGCGTGCTCTCTCACCGTTTCCATGCACGGCGAACTGGTGGTAAAATTATGTAAAACCTACCTCCTGCACATGTTTGACATTAGCAATAAATGCAGCCAGCCAAGACAATATATAATTTTGAATTATACATTTTATAACATAATAATAATAATAATAATAATAATAATAATAATAATAATAATAATAATAATAATAATAATAATAATAATAATAATAATAATAATAATAATATTTATTTCTTAGCCGCACCCTCTCCCGAAGGACTCGGGGCGGCATACAACAAAACATAGGAAATAAATATATCGACATACATATAACAAAACATATACCAAGACATATATACAACATATACAAGGAGGAGGTGAACTGATAGATAAAAACAAGTAAAAACACAATGTTTAAAAAACCCCTAAATAAATTGAATGCAATTAAAATACCCCAAATAAAAAACCCGTCAGGAGCGATATAGTTGGATCAAAGTTGAGCCAGGCCAGCAACTTGAAAAAGGTGGTTCTTGAGCTTTACACGAAAGGAGCGGAGGTCAGAGGTATTCCTAATATCCGGGGGGAGGTCATTCCACAGGGCTGGGCCCGCCACAGAGAAGGCTCTACTCCTAGGCGCCGCCCCTCGACACTGTCTGGTGGACGGCACCTGGAGGAGGCCCTCTCTGTGCGAGCGGATTGGTCGCAGGGATGTATGGGGCAGAATACGATCCCGCAAGTAACTAGGTCCTAAGCCATGGAGCGCTTTAAAGATTGTTATCAAAACCTTGAAACGCACCCGATAGACCACAGGAAGCCAGTGCAGCTCGCGCAGGAATGGTGTCACATGGGAGTACCTAGTACTCCCCATAATTACCCGTGCAGCTGCGTTCTGGACCAACTGTAGCCTCCGGGTGCATTTCAAGGGAAGCCCCATGTAGAGAGCGTTACAGTAGTCCAAGCGAGACGTCACCAGCGCATGAGTGACTGTGCGTAAGGCGTCCCGGTCCAGTAGGGGGCGCAATTGGCGCACCAGGCGAACCTGGTGGAACGCCCCCCTTGCCACGGCTGTCACATGGTCATCCATGGACAGCCGGGCATCCAGGAGGACGCCCAAATTGCGCGCCCGCTCCACGGGGGCAAGTTGATGGCCAATATATTAATACTTCAATAGCTTTCTGGATTGCTGGTTCCCCAACCATGAGGTGGTCTTTCTGAATCAGTAAGGACATTCCCAGACCTATTTTTATGGTCGCTGACGCACCCAAACCGAATACTGTAGTTGATGACTTGCTCATTTACTGTCTGTTTGAACATATCCACTGTAGCACGTCCCTATCAGACAAATTCATTTCAGAGTTTAATTTCATTAAAGCACAGCAATTCTACATGGCATCAAGTCTGTGTTTTCTAATGAATTAGGAGATGACTTCCCTGCAAGAAAGGGCCTGGAGGAAAAGGGACTGATTCCTGGCTCCATTATTTATATTACAGAAACTAAAAGTGGCAGTGGGAAAGTGCTGCCAGGCTAGTTTAATGAGCCAGAATAGACTATGTGTTGCACAAAACTCTGTTCTCCATCAGAGACAGCGTGAGAACACAAACTGGAGCAACATATTGTCTGAGGATTCTGGTTCTAACCATCTTGAGTGGTTAGGTTGGGGAAAAAAACCTGCACTAACTTATAGTAGCAATAGCACTTAGACTTATATACCGCTTCACAGTGCTTTACAGCCCTCTCTAAGTGGTTTGCAGAGTCAGCCTAATTTCCCCAACAATCTGGGTCCTCACTTTATCCACCTTGGAAGGATGGAAGGCTGAGTCAACCTTGAGCCTGATGAGATTCGATCTGCCAAATTGCAGAGGCAGCCGGCAGAAGTTGCCTGCAGTACTGCATTCTAACCACTGCGCCATCGTAGCACAAAGCTTAACTGTCATTCTTTAATTTGAATGAAACAAGCACAGGCAGGCCTCAACTTGCAACCACAATTGAGTACAAAATTTCTGTTGTCAAGAGAGACATGTGTTAAGTGCGTTTTGCCCTATTTTATGACCTTTCTTACCACAGAATCACCGCAGTTAAGTTAGATGAAATGTTAAATGAATCTGGCTTCCCCGTTGACTTTGCTTGTCTGAAGGTCACAAAAGGGGATCGCATGACCCCCGGGATACTGCAACTGTCATAAGGGAGGGAGGTCAAACTATTCTCCAAGGCACCTGAGGGTAGAACAAGAAGCGATGGGTGGAAACTAATCAAGGAGAGAAGCAACTTAGAATTGAGGAGAAATTTCCTGACAGTTAGAACAATTAATCAGTGGAACAGCTTGCCTCCAGAAGTTGTGAATGCCCCAACACTGGAAGTCTTTAAGAAGATGTTGGATAGCCATCTGTCTGAAACGGTACAGGGTTTCCTGCCTAGGCAGGGGGTTGGACTAGAAGACCTCCAAGGTCCCTTCCAACTCTGCCGTTGTATTGTATTGTAAATATGAACCAGTTGCCAAGGATCCAAATTTTGATTATGAGATGACGGGGATGCCACAACAGTCATAAGTGTGAAAAATGGACATAAGTCACTTTTTTCAGTGATGTTGTAACTTCGAACGGTCGACTAAAGGAATGGTTGTAAGTTGAGGACTTTCCTTTTTTTCCCTTTCTGAGTTTTAATAACGGTGTGTTTGGGCATGCACACATACCCAAACAATGCCAAAATCAAGTATAGCTATGCTGTCCTTGTGCTGTTAGAGTCCAGTGGTAGGTCCCTACCGGTTTGGACCGGTTCAGCTGAACCAGTAGTAGTTTGGCGGCCTGGGTTGCTTGGAACAGGCAGTGACTGAAGCCTGCCACGCCCCCCGAACCAGTTCTCTGAGTGGTGCTATAGGTCCCACCATCTTGTTTTTGGCTTCTGTGCATGCGCAGAACAATTATTATTGTACTGCGCATAGGCGCGCACGCACGCGGTGTGCCCATGGGTGAACTGGCAGTAGTGACTGCTAGAACCCACCCCTGTAGAGGTCCTAAGTCTGAAGCACCTGGGCTTGGCAGGGTAGAGAGAAATGAGATTTTCCCCCAGCCTGGCCATGAAACCATTGGATTCTTGTTTTCTGCTGAACCGAGGGTGAATGTTGATGGACTCTGCCTGCTGACTTTTTAAAACATTACGCTAGCTCAGAATTAAATAAAGAACAGAGGAGAGGACATTCACCTGCTAACATTTTCCACAGCTCCACATTTCAGTCAATCAGAGAGGATCACAAGAGGGAATAACTTCTGGTAACAAGCATGAGTTTAGATTTATTTTGTTAGCTTTTTCCAGGGTGGGGGTGGGGGTGAGGGAGGCTTTAAATCAAAGACTTCCAGAGTGGAAACAATTTACTAGACTGTTGAGAAATCTTGACATTTTCAACGTTTGCCCAAACAGCAGGGTGACTTGTCTCTTCCTTCAAAACAGTAAACATTAAGTGCAATATTGCTTGCTCTTTCATCAAAAGGTATTTAACAGTGCGGCTTCCAGGGCAAGTGGATGTGGATAAGGAGCTGATGTCAATCATCGCAGTTTCAGGACTAAAATGAAAGTGCATGGCTCAGGTACCTAAGCAGTTGCATTTGAAGAAAGAAAGAAAAAAGACACCTCAAGCAGAGAAATCCCCCTCCTGAATAACTTCAAAACCCTGCAAGTCTCCCTAATGGATGTAAATTGTCTGCCCTGGAGATAAAAGGGTCAGGAGAGTGTCAGGAAAGACAACTGCATGAAGACATCCCCTTCTTCAAAAGCATGAAGAATTCTGTTCAGCCTCTGGGGTCTAAACTCTGCTTACCATTATTTTTTTTAATGTTTTATTGATTTTATTTGTAATTTGTATTGATATTATTGTAAATACTCAACACCCAGAGTCACTGAAAATTGGGCAGCATACAAGTTTAATGTATTATTATGGCTGGTCGCATAGTCAGCCAGATGTTTAGACTGGATTTGGTATTTATGTCCACTATCTAGTCCTTTCCAAGGACGTGAGATAGGCAGATGTGGATGTTGTTGTCACAGGATGTCATCTATTCCAAGTAAAGCTGCCTTTTGCAACTGACTGTTGGTGATTTTTTGTCAATGCTGATAGTGTTCAAACAGGTATTTGAATGTTTTGGGATTGCACTCAAGATTCCTATCACTTTTGGCACTGTCTTTGCTTTCTTTTGCATCAGTCACTCTACTTCTATTTGCTGTTCTTTGCATTTTGTGATTTTTCTCCAGGTTTTTCCATTCTGTTCATCCGGGAACAGCAATTTCAGTCCCAAAGCACTTTAGTTTCTTCATTTTCTCTTACTTTCATTATTTTGGGGCCCCAACAGTCCTGGCTTGAAGGTAAATGGTATTTCCTGCATATATTCTATAAACTATTCTCCAAGGCACCTGAGGGTGGAACAAGAAGCAATGGGTGGAAACTAATCAAGGAGAGAAGCAACTTAGAACTGAGGAGAAACTTCCTGACAGTTAGAACAATTAATCAGTGGAACAGCTTGCCTCTAGAAGTTGTGAATGCCCCAATACTGGAAGTCTTTAAGAAGATGTTGGATAGCCATCTGTCTGAAACGGTATAGGGTTTCCTGCCAAGGCAGGTGGTTGGACTAGAAGACCTCCAAGGTCCCTTCCAACTCTACTATTGTATTGTATTATAATCTAGCATTGTTACTATTTTGTCATGCCACTGTTTGTAGTCCGTCTGTGTAAACCCTTTTTGAGATTCAGTTTTTGAATGCAGACAGTCCTAATTATTCTCCGGGTGGTCCATTCCAGCATAAAAATGCAGATATTCAAACCACGATGAATAGCATGGAATTTGGGTATGTGGGTGCTTCTTCCCACAAGCCCATTTTTCCACTTTCTAAATGCCATGCATTAAATGTCCACATATGAGGATCAGACTGATCAAACAATATTGCAATGTACAGTGCAAATCTCACTTATTTTCTGCATAAGACACACAATTACACACAGGACCCCCAAAAGCACCCATAACACTGCTGTGCTGCTTTTGTCACCACAATGAGCTTTTGTGGATACCGCAGATGCAGGGCATCAAAATTTCCTCTTTTTCTTCTCACACAGCCACGGGAGACCTCATGGGGTTTCAAACTTCCACATTACAGGTCTATCACCACACAGTAATGAGAATGAGCAAATACAGTTACATTTTACAGACGACCTAACCCTAATCTTTTAAAAAAGATACGTTATACATACACATATACATACACTAAAGTCTACCTCCCATTTTACATACCCTCAATGTAATGAAAACCAAAACTAAAACTGCAAATACCCCAAACCAGGGGTGAAGTGATCTGGTGTCTGCTACCGGTTCGCTTCTGGTTTGCTTTGCACTGCTACCGCGCAGCGCTAAAAAAGGAGGATTAAGAAGCCTTTTCTGAGTCTGCAAAGGTAAGTAGAACAGTTGTGCCACACAATTTGGATTGGCTAGAAAGCAGGATTTCCTGCTTCCTAACAAATATAAACCATCCGGTATAGCTGATTGTCACACAGCTGATCGTTGGAACTACCAGTTCGCCTGAACTGGTAGTAAAAAATGCTACCAGTTTGGACGAACCAGTAGTTCTGACAATCAGCTGTGCCAGGCAATTTCTAGCAAATATAAATTGTGCGGCACAGCTGATGATTGGAACTACTGGTTCACCTGAACCAGTAGCATTTTTTAACTACCAGTTCAGGTGAACTGGTAGCATATTGTATTACCGGTTCAGGCTAATTGGTCCGAACTGGTAGCATTTCACCCCTGCCCCTAGCCCTTAAGACGTTTATCAAGGTCTGGTCTCTGATGATCAGTTGTAAATATACAAAATGACTGCAAAAAACCAAGTCCATAGATAAAAAGGACCACCTGTTTTCCATTGTGTCATCTGCAAGCCACTGGGAAACCAACACACATATAAAAGAATTTACATGCAAAAATGAACTTGGCAGTGCAAACAAAATGTATGTGTATCCATAGATGGCATACAATGGAAGAGAGAGATGGCCTCATGGATTAAACAATAACACTCCATTTGGGAGGAGAAAGGAAAAAATGCCACCCAACCATTTACTATTCACTTCACACAAAATAGTGAATGCATGCCAACTTGCTTGCTTGCTTGCCTGCCTGCCCACTTTCTAATTATGGTTTTAGAGATGCTCTACTGAATCACCCATTTTTATATACTCCAGTATGCTTATTAATCCATCAGTCTCTAGAATTTACCTTCACGGACAAATAAAAAAAAAATAAAGGTGCTCAGTGACCGTTTCTCTGACAACTGTGCATTTTCTCAGCGGAGGGACTGAAATAAGGATTCCCAATTTTACACGGATGTTGTTAAAAAAATATGTCTCTCAGTGTCAGTATTTTAAAAACCCTGGAATATAAAGTGATCAGATATGACACTAGGAGCAATTTTAAAATATGTAGAATTCAGACCTTTCTGCTTAGGATACAGTATGTTAAAATGGTGAAAGACTTGCTGGCTCTCAAATCCTGAGAACTGCAGGTCTAGTTCATCTGGAGGGCTTTAGATTAAACAACTTCTGCTATGCACAATATAATAGAAATTGTGCTGCCATCACTGATACTGCTTTTCAGCTGCAGTGCCGGGAACACTGATGCCCACAGGCGGCAAACCTAGCTTTGCAAATCTCCAGGTTTCCTGCTCTGGAGATCACATCAAGCATGTAGATTTCAGAAGAGGGTTCTATTATTAGGGGCACTCATGCCCTCTGAGGGAATTGTGTGTGTGTGTGTGTGTGTGTGTGTGTGAGAGAGAGAGAGAGAGAGAGAGAGAGAGAGAGAGAGAAGATTAAACTTGACCTTGTATAACAATTTGCATCTGCTCGACAATTTCCCCCCTTCATTTTAACTCTGAGAGTAAAATAATAATTTATGACATTTGAACAAAAACAACGAAAGACAGAACAACCCCCAGTATCTTTATAATGATACAGCCACCTCTCCTGTTATCATCTATAAAGGCCCTGATGAATAAGATACAGTTAGTATTGTGAGAGTACTGAACTGTAAGAAGACTAGGAATTAACCAAACCTTTGGGCCTGAAGGAAAAGCAGGAAGGAGGGAGGGAGGGAAGGACGGGAGAACAATGTGTGGATTAACTGGCTTTGTTGTTCTAACGTTTTTTCTCATGATGTAATGCTTCATTTGAAATTATGCTATATTGACCTTTATGTTTACATACCAAAGGGAACAGTTACGCAATGGAACACTATTTTAAACTAGGAAAGAATGAATCCCACACCCCAAAGAGGAGCAACATTGACCAAACAACAGCTACCTAACAGGCCATAGCAAAAAGCATAAAACTGCATAGCAAATCTGTCTCAAAAATATCTGTTTTGAACCTCTACCTGTCCTGGGGGCATGTGGGGGGGGAGATGGGGAGTAATGAGCATTTGAGCAATTCTTCCTTTTGGACCGTCTGGAGACTCAAGTGAATTTTGCCGTTAGGACCTTTAGAAAGCAAGGTTCCAAATTACACAGAGCTTTCCATTGTTCTTAACTTGATTCTGAACATAATAATAATAATAATAATAATAATAATAATAATAATAATAATAATAATAATAATAATAATAATAATAATAATAATAATAATAATAATAATAATAATAATATTTAATGCTTCTAGACCGCCCCCTCTCCCGCAAGGGACTCGGGGCGGTGTACAGTTCATACAAAATATAACAGGATACAATAAAATTAAATTAAATATGTACAGTTGACAATTGACATGGAGGAGGTTAAAATGTAGTTAAAAGAACTGTACAAAGCAGATATAAAATAAATTCAAACCCCTAAAAACAAATACAGTAGATTAAAAAACCCCTAAAATAACCAGATATAATACATTTGCCAGGAGGGACAGTTGAATTATGCCAGGCCTGCCAGTCGGAACAGGTGGGTCTTCAGTTTTTGCCGGAAGGAGCGGAGGTCAGAAGTGGTTCTAATGTCGGGAGAGAGGTCATTCCAGAGGGTTGGGCCCATCACAGAGAAGGCCCTACTCCTCGGTGTCGCCCGCTGGCATTGCCTAGTGGACGGCACCAGGAGAAGTCCCTCCCTGTGTGAGCGTATTGGCCGCAGGGATGTATGTGGGAGGATGCGATCCCGCAAGTAACTAGGTCCCGTGCCATGGAGCGCTTTAAAGATGGTAATCAGCACCTTGAAACGCACCCGGAAAACCACAGGCAGCCAGTGCAGCTCGCGCAGGAGAGGTGTTACGTGGGAGTACCTCGTACTCCCCATCACAGCCCGCGCGGCTGCGTTCTGAACTAACTGCAGTCTCCGGGCGTGTCCCAAGGGCAGCCCCATGTAGAGAGCGTTGCAGTAATCCAGGCGGGACGTCACCAGCGCATGAGTGACCGTGCGTAGGGCATCCCGGTCCAGTAGGGGGCGCAATTGGCGCACCAGGCGAACCTGGTGGAACGCCCCCCTTGCCACGGCTGCCACATGGTCATCCATTGACAGCCGGGCATCAAGGAGGACACCCAAATTGCGCGCCCGTTCCACAGGGGGCAATTGTTCGCCCCCTATGGCCAACGATGGGATCAGCTGGCTGAACCGAGGTGCCAGTAGCCACAGCCACTCAGTCTTGGAGGGGTTGAGTTTAAGTCTGTTGTCCCCCATCCAGACCCCGACGGCCTCCAAACACCGGGACATCACTTCGACAGCCTCGTTGGGGTGGTTTGGAGTTGAAATATACAGCTGAGTATCATCAGCGTAGAGGTGATACTCAATCCAAAACCACGGATGATCTCACCCAGCGGCTTCACATATGTGTTGAACAGGAGAGGCGAGAGGACCGACCCCTGTGGCACCCCACAAGTGAGTGGCCTCGGGGTCGACCTCTGTCCCCCTGTCAACACACATTGCCTCCGGTCGGAGAGGTAGGAGCCAAACCACCGCAAAACGGTACCTCCGACTCCTATCCCCTCCAACCGGCGCAATAGGATACCATGGTCGATGGTATCAAAAGCCGCCGAGAGGTCTAATAGGACCAGGATAGAGGAACAACCTCTATCTCTGGCCCTCCAGAGATCATCAACCAACGCGACCAAGGCTGTCTCTGTGCTGTGCCCGGGTCGGAAGCCGGACTGGCGTGAGTCTAGATACTCGGATTCGTCAAGGTGTTGTGGAAACTGCTGCGCCACCACATTCTCTACAACCTTCGCTAGAAACGGAAGGTTGGAGACTGGACGATAATTAGCTAGCTCCATTGGGTCGAGTGAAGGCCTCTTAAGCAAGGGCCTCACCACCGCCTCTTTCAAGAAACTGTCTTCACCCAAAACAGAAGAAGGGGATAGGCATGGGCACAGGATTCCTTCCTACTTTTGCCTCAGACATGATCAGGCTTAATCTATGCACAACACTTCTGTCTGACACGAAGCTGCAGAGCCTCCAATCCACAAGAATTTAATCCTGGTCTTTGCTCTGTTGATCCTCAAGATCTCGTGAATTCCAAGTGAATTAACAAAGAATCAGATGGTTCCATTCTTGGGTCTCCGAAAATATTCATGCAGCAAAACCATTTTGTTGGATTGCATTTTGAGATTTTTTTTTTAAAAAAAGCTTTCTTGTTTACTTGTAGAAGTAAACTTTTGTAATTTCAGATATCAAACCTGTGATTCATTTTAGATTGCAAAGATCTTGTTTTGCTGCCAAGGTTATTTGAATTTAATGGGGCCCTAAGAGTTCTGATGTTTCCTGAAGCTTTATGAGAAACATTCATCTACAGCAATCCCAATCAGACCTCTTGGACTACAGTTCCCAAATGCTACCCTACCCTGGTTTTGCTGCATGAAGATGTACAGACTTGAGATTCAACATATCAAATTGAGGAAGGCTGATCTACAGAAATGCCTGCTTCTGTAGCTAAACTCCTATGCGTTGACAATGAAAGAACACCAAAGGTGTCATAAAAAAATGAATCCAGTAAGGATGGTCAAATTAGTCTATGGTCTCCTCCTCCTGTCCTCTTGATCATATGTCCTCACCAAAGAGGTGAGGTGGCACAGTGGTTAGAGTGCAGTACTGCAGGCTACGTCAGCTGACTGCCAGCTGCAGTTCGGCAGTTCAAATCTCACCGGCTCAAGGTTGACTCAGCCTTCCATCCTACTGAGGTGGGTAAAGCACTATGAAGCAGTATATAAGTCTAAGTGCTATTGCTATCACGATGACCTCATCTTATGCTAAGGCCATAACAAAGGCAGAGCTGGTCATTCTACCAGTTGTACCTTTAAAGACATCTTTTCTGTCCTCTTCCAACATAATTTTTGACATGGATGGTATCTAGCGTGCTTCTTTGTCAAATGGTTAATGACACAGACAGCAACTGAGATCTGCTCACCTTCTACTGAACACTTTTGCTTCAGGCAAATCTATTCAAGTCCCTGGGCACTAGTCTGTATGGCTTAGGCATCAAGGATCAAATAACTCCAGATGGCACTGCAACCATGCATTCAAAGCCTTGCCCCAATTTTTATGTATACCACCCTTGGCAATTTGGGTAAAAATGCAGGATGATTATTAATTTTCATGGTCATGGCCCTCTTGGTCTTTTGGATCCAGGATCATTTAGGCCCAGGTTAAAAGAGAAATTGGTTTCCACAGAGCATCTGCCTGCATGATACCTAGCCAGCATTTTCTAACGTGTTGTAAGTCTTATATGGGTTCCTTGGTTACATGGCTTTAGTGCTGTTTCAAAAAAGTGCCAGGACTGTTTATTAAATATGAGTTCAGTGCTATTTGCTGCACGGATCAACTGCACTCAGGAAAGACAGCTGAGTTTTGCTAGCTGAAAATGAGAGCATTTTCTCCTGACAAGCGGTAACATGTACCTGTATTTCAGTGGTGGGTTTCCAATTTTTTTACTACCGGTTCACTCATGAGCACACATACACATGACTCTTCTGCACATGCCCACGACTCTTCTGCGCATGTACAGATGTGCATTGCTTCTGTGCATGAGCAGAAGCTTCCAGGTGCGTGGTGGAGCCTCCCACCGCCCCTACTACTGGTTCGCCTGAAACGGGCCAAGCCGGGAGCAACTCAACTCTGCTGCATTTGTATTATTTTTGTTAGGTTGAAGGGACACCATGTCCTTTGCCATCTTGCCTATTCTGAGGGCTATTTCTTTCTTTGTTTAATTTCTACATCAATTATTTCTTGAAGTTGGTGGCCATGGCTACTCATTTCAGGAGCAGCATTCTTTTACAGCACTAGTTCAACATTAAGTTGGCTGTTAATAGTCCTCTCTCTGGCTTCCCCTTATGTCCCTTCCCTGCACCTGTCACTTGTTAGTGGGGAAACTTGATAAGTGGCTAAGCCAGCCATTCTAGGCAGCTGCTACCTATGCTCACTCCAGGATGTATGAGGGTGAGCAATTGATGGTTGCTTTTCCATTGGCAGTTGATACATAGTGGAAGAGAATCTACAAGTCTATGTCATGATCTTGATCCACATGAAAACAGCACAATTGCCAGGCTTTGTTAGGGTGGCCAAATAGGGAGAGGCCATGCAAGCAGAACAAAGTATGCCACTAGACATCTGGAAGAGCCATAACTTCTGCCCCGTGTCATTTTTCAAACGCATTCAGCTGTTCTGCCTCTGGTCCATCTGCAATTTAATATTTAAATTAAAGCACAGTTCAAATGCCTTGCCCAAAGCATTTTGAGATTTCCTCCACTCCCTCCCACTCCACCCCCAAAGGGCTTTAGGAAAATGCAAGCCGGCTTTTGGAGAAGAGCACTGACGTTGTTGCTTCACATAGGCTTCTGAATGTGGAATTCCTAGCCTGTTTGGTGGGCAGAGGATTATTATGCCTTTCTTCAAGGCCACTGGGTGAAACAGGGACAGACAGAATTCTTTCCAGGGAGCATCTGGATCACAGATACCCATTTGGCCCTTCCTATCATTGGAAAACTTTGTTTTTCTTAGGCATTTCAACCGATTTGTCCTGGAGCACGTTGCTGTCTTCTTTAGCACTTGATTTTCTATTTCCTACCCTCCTTTAATGAGTTGGCATGGAGGAGATGTCATCTCATAATTATCATGATTTCAGGTAAACAAAGAACGTGTGTGTCTGCTTTCTCCAGCTACTCATTGACAGGCCAGTAAATATCAAATTGGGCTGAGCCAAATGCAGATGGTTTATTTTGCTAATGCTTTCATCAAGTCTGACTTACAAAGTTTTTTTCCCTCTTTCTTAAATAAGTGAGATAAAAATAGTCAAAGACAGAACTCTTGTTATAATCGTAGTTATTAGAAGTAGCTATTTAATCAGCTGCTCAGTTTGATTGACTGTAGACTGGCATGCATGTCTCAGATAGTAGTTAAACTCCCCTGGTACTTAAAATCAGGCTTAAATGATGAAAGTAGCCTTAAAACAGTCTGTATAGGACTAGTAGAGGAAGAAAGAAAAACAATAGTTATGAAGGACTCTAAAAAAAAAACCAACCCTGAAGCCCTTGATAATGAGTCAAGAGTTTTGAAAACCTGCTTCGAAAATCTAAATGTGGAAGGTTTTGGATAGCCTGATTTGCAAATGTCAAGAGTTTATTGCTGAAATTAAGAGAAGGCAATCACCTGAGGTAAAAAAATTGAACGAAATGAAACACCTACCTCATTTTCTGCCCCCATTCAATAGTGTCGAGTGAGAATGATCATTTTGATTTCTTTTGATTTTTCTTTGGAAAAATCAATTCATCCAACTGGAGAGAGACTTGGCATGAATCAGCAAAAGGGTGGATTTGGGCAGTGGTGAAATTCATTTTTTTTTTAATGCCGGTTCTGTGGGCGTGGCTTGCTGGGCACGGCAGGGAAAGGTTACTACAAATTCTCCATTCCCTCCCCATTCCTGGGAGAAGGATATTGCAAAATCTCCATTCCCACCCCACTCTGGGGCCAGCCAGAGGTGGTATTTGCCGGTTCTCCGAACTACTCAAAATTCCCACTACTGGTTCTCCAGAACCTGCTGAATTTCATCCCTGGATTTGGGCCTTTGTCGTTGAAGCATTTAAATTTCACTACCTGAGACAATGGTTCAGTTCATTTTTTTATTATGCTCCAAACAAGACATTTACTTACTTATTTGGGGGGGGGGGCTTATATGCACTCTCCCCAGTAACAACTCCAAACAGCAAACATTTCCCCAATCCAAGAAGCTAAATTGAAAGCAGAGCAAATCCAGGGGTGGGCTTCAAAAATTTCAGCAATGGATTCTCTGCCCGGTTGCTGGATGGGCATGGCCATGATAGGTGTGGCCTAGTCAACCTCCTGCACCATGATAGGGGAAGTTTCGCCCTCTCCAAGCTCCAGAGGCTTTGCCTGGGGCTCCAGATGCCCTCTGGAGGCAGGCCTGTTTCTGGACTTGTAGACCCTTCAGTAGGCCCATTATCTCCCACCCCCCACCCCCCGAGCCACTGCGCGGGCCCTGCACTTACCTGGCATGATGAATGGCCTGGTGGAAATTCCTGGAAGATTAGGGTGGGGTGGGTGGGGTGGGCATGGTAAGCCAGGGGTGGCATTTGGGGGGGTTGCCGAACTGGGCAGAATCCTAGCTAGAGGATCGCCTGAACCTATGCAAACCCCCAGCAGCCCATCCCTGAGAAACCGGGTGTTGCAAAACTCTCCGAATCCCCAAACAATAATCATTAAACTATTCACGTCATGCCCAAAAGTCCTTTGGCAAAATTGATTCTTGTGGGCCTCAGAACAATAATATGGAATAGGACCACCTTTCTTCCAAAGAGGTGGGCTGTTTTTCTGGTATTGACATTCCTTTGGGTTAAAATGCAGAGCAAGCCTTCCTTCTTAGCTCCTACCAAACAGACAACTTCTTCCTGGAGGAAACGGTTCTACGGACATCCAAAATCAGCATGTATGAGATAAATATGCATTTGCATACATATTCAACTGAACAAATTGCAATTGTTGAAGTTAAAATAGATAATGGACTAAATGCAACCAAATATACATTATGCTGGCATGAGAAATATGATAATTGCAATAGTTTTTCTTAAGATCTGCCAATAAAAAGATCTGGGGCTACTCAAAGATTCCTCCTGGTAATTTTAAAAAGGGTTGGCTTAAATGAACAGTTCTCACATATCACTCTAAAATTTGCATACAAAAAAAGCATCTGCTAAGGTTTCTCTCTGCTCATCCCTCCATGGACAGAACTGTCCATTTTAATGGAAAATAATCAGAAAATGTCCATCTAGTAAAACAGAAATCAAACAATTGAATTTAGCCTCAGCAAACCTATCTGCTTTCTGGAAGGAATGAAAATATCCAAACTGATTAAATGGGCTGGGGTAAAATTAAAGAGCAACCATGCTACAAAGCAAATTTACAGTCAGTAACTTTACTATCGGTTTGCATCAGTGATGGGATTCCATTTCTTTTAGTACCGGTTCTGTGGGTGTGGCTTTGTGGGTATGGCAGGGAAAGGACTACTGCAAAATCCCCATTCCCTCCCCACCTCACCGATCTGCTTTGCAGCTCCATTCTCCTGTTCAGGGCAACAAAAAAAGATTGGCTGGGAGGCAGCGGGGGTGGGGCCAACCTATTTGTGGTTCTCCGAGCTACTCAAAATTTCAGCTACCGGTTCTCCAGAACCTGCCAGAACTGGCTGAATACCACCTCTGGTGTGCATAGTATTAACATTACCAATACGTTTTCTACTTTTCCTTTATGGAAAAAATATTATAAATGTCACGAGAAAGAAATGTAACCAGAAATGAGTACAAATCTCTTTATGAAGTAATAAACAGCCTAAATGTATGTGGGGTCCTTGGTGTTCTCTGAGCTTGGTTGTTTTCTTGCAGATGTTTCATTACCCAAACTGGATACCGTTTACCCAGATGTTCCATTACTCATTAGACAAACTAGTGCTGATGATCTTACCTAGTTTGGGTAATAAAATGCCTGCAAGAAAACAATCAAGCTCAGAGAGCACCAGGGACCCCTCATTTCAACCCTGAGCTACAAATATTTTTTTTCATTGGAGCCTAAATGCATAATTCCATAGATGATTTTTAGCCAAAGCCCAAATGTTTAAAACTAAACTCTATTTTCTAAAGGAGAACCAATCTCAAAGCATAGAATAGACAATGGCATACATTAAGATACAAAAAAAAAGAAAGAAAAGAAATCAGAAAAATCTGAAAGCATGCAGTCCAATTGGAACATCATAAGTCCTTTGCTTATGACTAGTTGCTTAATGACCAAAGTTATGACAAATTTGAAAAAAAGTTATGCTTACAGGCTATGCTTGAAGTTACAACTGCTATACTACACCCACAATCATATAATTGCATTTTGGGAACTTGGCAACCATCTCACATTTACAACTGGTTGCAGGATTCTGTGGTCACATGATTTTGTGGAGGGTTTATTTTGCCATTTTTTGCCAAATGTTTGGTATAGTGTTAAAAGTGCTAGTCTAGACTCAAAAGATTGAATTCTAGTCCCACCGTAAGTAGGAAAAATCAGCTGCTGACTTTGGGCCAGTCACTTTCACTCTGCCCAACAAACATCACAGGGTTGGTGTTGTGGGGAAAATAGGAAGAGGAAGGAGTATTATGTCCACTTGAGTTATTTCTAAAGGAATAAAGGTGGGATAAAAAGCCTAATAAATAAATTTACAGAAATGCCTATTAGATAAGCGAACAGAGACTTAGGACATGATTTGCTTAATAACCATCATAAAAATGGTTGTAAAATCCTAGCCCAGTCACATGTTTACTTGACTTAGGACCACAATGACTCACGACCAAAATTCATGCCTCAGTTGTAGTTGTAAGTCAAGGACTACCTGTAGCAACAGAAACAGAGCTGTCTTCCACTATTCCTTCATCTCCCCATAATGCTTTTTGTGAGCTTTGCAAAGTTGAATTGTTGGTGTATTAATCTATTAAATTCATAGATCATAGATTTCATAGATCATAGAATTACAGAGTTGGAAAAGACCTTGGATATCATCTATACCAACCCTGTGCTCAAGGCAAGAATCTTCATATCATCCCAGTTAAATAGCTGCACAATCTTTGTCTGCAGTGATGGAGCACCCACAATTCCAGGTTGTTATGCTAGTCTTTTATGTTCCTCCAATCATATATGAGTGAAATATGTCTCCAAAAAGATTAATAACTAAAATGCAATAATGTAAGAGTAAGATTTTCCAGTACTGAAAATCATCTATCAGGAGAGATTAGCCATGATTGTCCCTAGAAGAAATGCTACCAGAACAGTTTAGCAGCATTTCCTAGTAGAAAATCACTAGGCATGGCCTAGGAAAAATGTTCTTTGCACAAGCTATTCCATGCCTAGAGAAGCAGAAAGTTTGGACAGTCCTTGTCCATACCCAAAGACTCATGTTCCACCAGATCCAGGGGTGGGTTGCAGCAGGGGTTACTGCCAGTTTGCTCGTGTGCATTCTGCATGCATGCACGGTGCAAAAAAAATTGTTCTGCACATGCACAGAGGCAAAAAACAAGATGGTGCCACCTATGGCGCCACTTGGAGAACCGGTTCAGGGGCATGGCAGGCCTGGGTCACTGCCGGTTCCAGGGACCCAGGCTGCCAAACCACTACTGGTTCTGCCGAACCAGTCTGAACCAATAGGAACCTACCACTGATCAGATCCATCCATTCCAGACCATAGACATTTGATCAAAGCATGAACTCAGAACATATATGTTCCATGCACAGGTATTTCAGGGTGGTCGTAGGAGGGGAAAACCAAAAAAAGGGAGATGGAAAATGTGGGGATCACTAGGAAAGAGATGAGTGAGACATTGAGAATCATACAGACCTATTTTCTTATTGAATGTAGTTTGCAAGCATCTTATGGCAATTCTTGAAAAGCACACACATACAAACATATACCAGAATTATACATTCTGATAAATCTAGATTTGCTCCAAAGAGATAAGTGAGAAATAATATTAGACATATTCTGAATAGGTATGAATGAAATGAAGCAAAAATAAAAAGCTCTGTCTTCCTTTTAAATACAGAAAAAGCTTTTGACAGCTTGGAGTGGTCTTTCATGTTATGTTGGAGTAGGAGAAACGTAAGTGGTAATTTATCATAACATTGCCAATATTGCTAATACAAGCCAAGATTGTCTCCTTTCCTGTCTTTATTTTGATTGGCTCCAGCACTTTTGGCAATGGAAATACATTGAAAGAAACTGAGTTAAATTAGAAATGTCAGAACATAAAACTGAAGCTACTGTATAGGCTGATGATGTTGTATTCACTATTACTCAGCCTAAACACTCCTTGGTATTGCTAATGGAATATATATGGCTTTGTGTTATACTAATGGATAAAGAAGAAAAAAGCTGTAATGAGCTTAATAGTGATGTCAAAGCAAAAGGAAAAAGGAACATTTTTCCCTGGGTTGAATTCAAACAAGTCAGTCAGCCACTGAAACTTTTTTTTTAGACATCCGTGGTCCCATGCCAATCAAAGCAAAAAACAGGAAAAACTACTTTGTAATGTTTACAGCCTGTAACTCAAAGTGTACCTGCATCTAACTCTTAACCAATAAGAATGAAGTCTTTCATGAAGTACAAATTGTTTTGTACTTATATAAACAGTACATTCAACTGAAAAATAAAGAGATTAGGATCTGATCATGGGGGAGGGGGAATGATACCTCAATTAGGAATCTGAAAAATACTGGAACCATGATGACATAAAATATAAAAAAAAACCCATTAAGTTATAGCCCTGAACAAAAAAGTGTTGCAGAATGAAAGAAGCATGGTTTATACAAGGCTACTAATAATTTTTTTTGAATATGTGTGATAAGGACTTAATAGAACTATTTATCTGCAAAACAGTTTTATCAACAAAAATTGCAGTTAAAACCCCATATGAGAATAGAATGAGATCAAATCTGAGAGACAGGAGCTGACGTCGCAAGGGTACAACATGCGATGTCAGAGCTCCGAGATCGCAGTCAATTTTTTGGTGCTGGATGGCCCATTTGGACCTAAACTGTCTCAAAGAGACGGTGACAGGGAAGAGTATGTCTTGTTGATCTCAGGGACATCGTAAAGTCCCTGATTGATCCAAGAGATTCTCTTCTTGCCGGCGACAGAAGTGCAGTCAAAAGCTGCTGAAGTTGGGACAGCTCCGCAACGGGAGGAAAGCGGAAAGAGAAAGTGTATCCATCTGGTGAGGAAATTTTATTGTTATAAAAGAGACTGACCCCCCCCCCCCAAATCAAAGCTAAATTAAACTTGCAAAGAAAAGAAAATAAGCGGCAAAATTAAGTTATATTGGACAGTGTGTTATCCTTTTTTTATTTTCTTTTATGGATGAAAATTTTGAAAGATCATGCTAGACCGGGGAACAGCAGCAGACAGCCATTAATTATAGAGCAACAAAGTATCAAGGCGGAAGAGAAAGCTGACGAAATTGCAACATTGTAACAACTTAGAAGTGCCGGAGTATCTGAGCAAAGTTGAAAGAAAGGACTTGAAAAGAACTTAAAAGAATTTAAAGAAGCTCTAAACTTAAAGAAACACAGAGGAAAAAGTGGTGAATGAACTGTCTATATTAACTTTATACAATTGTTATAATCTTTATAATCAAATATTTAAATTAATCAATATTTAAGACAAATAGCGTTATTTATATATATATTTATTGCTACATTGCTATAACCATAAATAAGTAAGTGTGAATCCTGGTGGCAATTACTAGCTATATATGCCACAACCATTTAAATAAGTTTAAATTTGACATTATTAAGAAACAATCTAAGCATTTAAGTACTTAAATATAGCACTGTAAATGTTAAAATGAACAAATATTGAGACTCTCCCCAGTCCTCCTTCCCTGCCTATATAACCCCTTCTCCCAACACCTCTAGATATTATTGTATAATTGTTGTTGTTGTTATTATTATTATTATTATTATTATTATTATTATTATTATTATACTGTATTACTTAAAATTTATATAGTATACTAAGATTAATGCGGATATACTAAGACAACAACAAAAAAAAAAAGAAGGTGGGGGAAAGATTGAATGCCAGTTTGGGACAATATATACAAGATACTTTCAGAACAAGATAAAACTATAAGAGAAATGGCAAATATAACATCAACAGCACTTAGAAGTGGAAAAAAGATGAACATCAACCCTGCAATAAACCCAACAACAAGGGGTTCGCCGGCCCCCCCAACATCCAAAGGGCCAACAGAAGAAATGAATGAAACAGAAAAAACAAATGTGGGGTCAAATACTGAAAATATACAGACAGTGCTGCAAACCATTCAAGAAACTATGCTAAAATTCCAAGAAACAGCAACAAAAAACCATGATGAAATGAAAAAAGATATGAATGAAATGAAAATAGATATGAATGAAATGAAAGCAGAGATGTGTGAAATGAAAAATGAAGTCAAGAAAGATATACAGAAATTAGATGATAAAATGGAAACTATACAACAAGCTCTGGGAAAGAATGAACAATTAATAAAAGAAGTAGAAAAAAGAACAGAACAGACAGAAACAAAAATAAACCAGGTTGAACAACAAATGAAAGCATCAAATAAAAATCTAGAGGAATCGCTTATTCACATGGAGATGGACCGTGCAGCTTTCTACCTCCGCTTTCAGAATGTGACAGAGGTAAAAGGTGAAGACCTAACTACGATAATGTCTGGCTTAATTGCAGAAACTTTAAACACAGACAAGCAAGAGATCATAAATGAACTCGACGACATTTATAGAGTTACCACCAATTATGCGAGGAAACATCGACTACCCAGAGAAGTGCACATCAGGTTCGTGAGGAAAAAAGTAAGAGACATACTATATAAAATAACAAGAGAAGAACCGATGATGTACGAGGGGAAGGAGATACTAATATTAAAACAAATCCCACGAAGAGTGAGGGAACAGAGAAGAGACTACCAATTTTTGGCCACGCAATTAATTAAGAGGGAGATACTATTTAGATGGTTAATACCAGAAGGGATGTTAGTAACATGGCAGGAGAAGAGAATTAAAATTGACAACCTTGAAAAAGCACAGGAATTATACGAGCAATTAATGTATCCAGAAGAGAAACAAAACACAGAAGAGGAAATAGAATATAGAAGAAGGGAAGAAAGACAACAAAAGGCAAGGGAGGGAAGACAGGGAGGACGTAGCAGGGAAGAGGAAGAACAACAGAAAGAAGAAGAAGTAAGACCAAAAACAAGAAGTCAAAAAGAAACTAGAGACAAATAAAAATAAGGACAAGTAGAGATCTAGGAAAATGGAGGAAGAAATCCAACTACTATCTGTAAATGTCAATGGTTTAAATTCACTAACAAAAAGAAAACACATCTGGGCAAAATTAATAAAACAAAAAGCAGACATAATATGTCTACAGGAAACACATATCAAACAACAAGACATAAAATACTTAGAATGTCCGAAATTGGGGAAATTATATACAGCATCGGCAGAAGAAAAAAAGAAAAGGATTAGCAAGTTATGTTAAAGAGAGAATAAAGACAAGCTTAATCTATGCAGATCCAAGGGGAAGAATATTAATTTTAGAGATATGGATAAACCAAAAACCAATATTGCTGGTAGCAATTTATGCCCCAAACGAAGACCAGAAAAATTTCTATAAAAAATTACATGAAAAAATCAGAGAAATTGGAGGGGAAAACATCTGTATAATAGGAGACTATAATGCCATAGTAGATAGCAAAATAGACTATGTAAGTGACAAAAAAACCAAAAAAAAAAAAAAGTATTACCAACAACATGTATGGAGATGATGGAAGAGCTAAATCTAATAGACATCTGGAGAAAAATGGAACCAAATAAAAAACAATTTACCTTTTACTCAAATCCACACCAATCTTGGTCACGGATCGACATGGCATGGATGAATAAGGAAATCGGGGCAGAAATATATAAAATTGAAATACTACCAAACACCTGGGCAGACCATAACCCCATTAAAATAATCTGGAAAGGGGAAAAAAAACTAGACGAAGATGGACATTAAACCTGCAAATATTAAAAGAAAAAGAATTTATCCAAAAGTGTAAGAGTGAGTTGGGACTATTTCTCAAAGAAAACACAAAAGAACAGACATCAATACAAAATCTATGGGATACCATGAAAGCCTACATACGAGGAATCATTATAGCTTATGCAGCAAAAAGAAATAAAGAAAAATGGGCACAACAGAAAGCATTAGAGAAGGAAATTGAGAACCTAGAAAAAGAACTCCAAAACAAACCACAAAGTGACAAAATTAGAAAAGATTGGATGCTAGCGAAACACAAATTAAACATACTAGTCCAGGAAGAAATAGTAAAACACTTAAAACTAACAAAACAAAATTTTTTTGAACAAGCAAATAAACCAGGAAGGTGGTTATCTTATAGATTGAGAAAAGAAAGAGAAAAAAGACTAATATATCAACTCGAAGAGGAAACGGGTGAATTACAACACACAATGGAAGGGAAAAAAAAGATTGTACATAAATATTTCGAGAAGTTATACAAGGGGGAACAAGTAGATGACAAACAAATACAAGAATATTTGAACAAAGAAGAACCCCCAGTAATACCGGAAGAGATGAAAGAAATGCTAACGAAACAAATAACAAATATTGAACTGAAACAGGCAATTCAAAAACAGAAAAATAATAAAACACCAGGTCCAGATGGATTCCCAGCAGAATGGTACAAAACGATAAACGATCTGAATGAATCAATAGAACCCCTAATGTTGGAGATGTACAACGAAACATTGACAAAAGCAAAAATACCAAACACATGGAGGGAGGCATACATTACGTTAATATATAAAGAAGGTACAGACCACAACCAAATTCAAAATTACAGGCCAATCTCGTTGCTGAATGTGGACTACAAAATATTTGCAACAATAATAGCGGAGAGACTAAAAAGATTACTAAATGATTACATACACCCAGATCAAAATGGATTTCTCCCAACAAGACAAATTAGAAATAATACCAGAATAATTGCTAATATCTTGGAGTACTATGAGGTGCATACAGAGAAACAAGTGGCACTTGTATTCCTGGATGCACAGAAGGCATTCGATAATTTAAATTGGCAATGCATGAAACAACAAATTAAAAATATGAATCTAGGAAATAAATTTGAAAAATTAATAGAAACAATATACTCCACCCAAAAGGCAAGCATACTATTGAATGGGGAGAAGACAGAGTCTTTTGAAATAACGAAAGGAGTGAGACAAGGCTGCCCACTATCACCTCTGCTTTTTATTCTGACGCTAGAAAGCCTTCTGATACGAATTAGAAAAAACCAGGAAATAAGAGGAACCAAAACTAAAAAGGAAGAATACAAAATACAGGCCTTTGCAGATGACCTAGTATTTATCATAGAAGATCCATTAGAAACAGGGAACAGGTTAATGCAAGAACTAGAAAAATATGGAGATGTGGCAGGACTAAAAATTAATAGAGAAAAGACTAAAATAATAACCAAAAATTTGAAGGAAAAACAGAACAAAGAATTAGAAAAAACAATAGGACTCCAGGTAGTAAAGAAAGTCAAATATTTAGGAATATGGCTAACTGCAAAGTGCTCAACCATAAAAGAAAATAATTACACAAAATTAGTGCAACAAATAAAAAAAGACCTAGAATTATGGGGGAAACTACAACTATCGCTATTAGGGAAAATAGCAACTATAAAAATGAACATACTACCAAGAGTCCTATATCTATTTCAAACGATTCCCATAAAACTAGAGAAAACTTTTTTTACTGAATTGAATAAAATAATACTAAAATTCATCTGGCAAGGGAAAAAAGCTAGGATAAAACTGAAAGCATTACAGGACGATAGAAGCAGAGGTGGTATGGGACTACCTGACTGGGAACTCTACTACAATGCAGCAGCACTAATTTGGATTAAAGATTGGATAAATCTAAAAAACAAAAGAATATTAGCAATAGAAGGCCACGACCTACAAACAGGATGGCACTTTTTCTTATGGGAAGAGAGTAAAAAGAAGCAAAAATATTTCCATAGACATTACATTAGAGAAGCATTAATTCAAGTCTGGAATAAAATTAAAGCAAAACACTATATGAAAATACCGGCATGGCTTTCCACCATGGAAGCCATGATACACCCCAATACGCTAGATTTATCAAAAATGGTTAGATATAGTGAAATATTAGATAACCAGGGGAATTTGAAAACGAACCAAGAACTAAAAGAGAATAATATCAATATAGATTGGTGGCCATACCTCCAAATACAATCAAGATATAAAAAAGATATAAAAGAATATGGAATATATACGGAATTGCAACAAATAGACAAAATCTTAACTGGCCCAGAAAACAAATTTATAACGAAAATGTATAAATATTTGTTAGAAATAAACTTAGAAGAAGAAATAGTTAAAGGATGTATGATAGCATGGGCCAAAAATTTTGGTTATAACACAGATCTAGCGGATTGGGAAAAAATTTGGAAAAAAAAATTGGTTTTTCTTCTTCTATTTCTTTTTTTACCTATGGATTAAATCTTTTTCTTTCTTTTTTAAATATTGGGTTTTTTCTCTTTATTTTGCTCCATTTAAGAATTTTGTTTCTTTTAAGCCTGGAATATAAAGAAGATATTAAAGGAATATAAAGAGGGTAGAAATATCAGAGGGAAAAGAAGTTACACTGCCACTTGGAGGTTGGAGGTTGAGTCCTGGAAATATTGCTTTCTCTTTTTTCTCTTTGATCATTTTGACTTTGCACTTCAAAGGCTTCAGCTTGTTTACAGAAGAGATAAGGAGAAGAACATGGATTGTTTATACAGGTGCTCTTTGGATGTTTCTTTGGCAGCTCGAGAGAAGTGAAAACAAAACCTTGTTTTGAAACTAGAGTGGCAGTGTTTACTAGTTGGAAGAATGGCACAACACCAAAAAGAAACCATAACATTACAACAGATTATGTTTGAAATTCAAAAATTATTAGAAACAACAGAGAGAATTGAGAAGAGATTGGAAAATATAGATTGTAATGCAGTAAAATTCGATGGAAAAATGGAAGATATCCAGCAAATGGAAAAAGTGGAGATTAGAGTCCTAAAAACCCAAGGGAAAAATGAACAAAGAGGCAAGATAATTGTGGACACTGACAGTGAACTGAGTGTGGTTGGAGATGGAAAGAGTGGAACATGGAAAGGGAAGAGAGATGGAAAGGAGCTCTACCCCAGATTTCAAGGTATAGAAGAAGAAAAAAGAGAAGAATTGATGGATTCAAGGAGAGAAACTTTGACAAAAGCACTACTGATAAGCAAAGATAAGCTGATTAAAGAAGTTGATGGAGGGTCTCGAGATTTTACAAGATATGTAAAAAGCAACTAGTTGTGAAGAGAAGTCCACACAAATTGGATTAAGGAAATAACCAGAAGACTAATTCTACAAATGGCAAAAGACATAGACTGCATTATTACTGGAAAGACACAGGTTGAGATATGAAAACTAATAACAAAATATTAGTCAAATTTAGTTAAAATTAGAGCACTATGTTAAAAATGAAGTGATAATGGATATAGTTAGATAAATAATTGGTAATGATAACAATGTACACATATGTATTGGTTTGATAAGAGGAAATTTGGTATAAATTTTAAATGGTGATCATGAAAGGAAGTTTAGAAACTCTGTTATGTATGAATGCTTATAATATTTTAAAAAAAGAGTAAGTCAAATTTAGTTAAACTGACCAAAAACATAATAATGAAATGATGATGGATATTGTTAAATAAATGATTGATAATGATAATGTAATATTTGTATTGACATGATAAAAGGGAAATTGGATATAAATTGTAAACAGTGATTAAGAAAGGAGGTTTAGAAACTTTGTTATTAAGTATAATTAATTTTTATTTAGGAAGTGTTATAAAGTTGTAATGTTGCTGGACGATATTGAAAATAGATAACGGAATGCCATCATGTGGTTTTGCTTTAAATTTTGGAATATTTTATATAAAGGGATGTAAAAACAATTATAGTCATATGAAGATTGAGGTATGATGATAGTAATATATGTATAAATATATTTGATTTAAAATATATAACTTGATATGAATTGTAGGTGATGAGTGTGGAAGGGATGCACGAAAGCTCTTTGTAACCAACTGACACACTTTTTACAATTTCTAATGGAAGATATTTTTGTGGTGATTGTTGTGTTTTGTCTGTTCATGTTTATTCAAAAATAAAAATAAATAATTTAAAAAAAGAATGAAATCAAATCCATCTAAAAGTATTTGACTAGGAGTGTGTCAACTAAATTGAAAATTATTGGCAATAATTTTCCAACAATAAATATAAACCTCATCTGACCTGGATATTCTGATTAAAATTTTGTCAATTTGAGCCAAAGAGAGGCTTGTCCGTGATCTCTCCTTGGGACTGCATTAAAAAA
Source organism: Natrix helvetica (assembly GCF_964273705.1). NCBI lineage: Eukaryota > Metazoa > Chordata > Lepidosauria > Squamata > Natricidae > Natrix > Natrix helvetica. The sequence goes on from NC_138552.1 coordinate 149,184,380, forward strand.
CCCAGAATTTAAATCAATAAAGGTGACAAAACCACAGTTGCCAACAGACTCTGTGATTACAATTAGACAACAGCCAACCTCTTCTTAATTCCTATTGGTTTATCACTCCAGACTTTCAATCTAAGAATTAAAATTTGGCACAAAGTTTACTAGTGACAGCTAATAGAATGATAGGTCTGTCATTAGAGGACTCCTTCCTTTCATCCTTTAAAAAGCATTGATGTTACAACAGCTTAAAACTAAGTTATCCAGTCTAATTCAGCAAACAGTGTTGTCTACCAAGAAAATTAACATTCAGGAAGTGGGTTTCTTCTCCATTCTTTTTGTTCCTCTTTATTTGATCAGAGTAGTAGAATCAACAGCAGGTCTGGTTTTAGTTTCCAAGCCCAGCTCCGGTTTTAGGCACTGTTGACTTTACCCATATTCATTATGGTGATGCTCACGGGAAGCATAATTAAGTTGATGAAATTAACCTGGAGCTTTGTTCATTATTAGAATGAGCTTTCCCTATGCTCAGTCTATATCATCTTTCCAGGAACATCACAAGCAGTGGCACCAGATTTGTTATAATTAAAATAACAGTGCCAGTAGGTTAATACTTGCAGAGCCAACCTAGAGCCTTGCTTGCTGTTATTCCTGGACCTGCTAATCCTCAGTGCTGATTATCTTGAACCACACTTTTAATAGTCTACTCTTCTTGGGAATCTGATATTTTTCTCAGCCCATTGTGTGTCTGGGAAGTGCTATCACCTTCCTCTTCTGCCCTTATAATTAAAAATACTGAGACATGCTGGAGATTGGAACCTGGCAGCAGCACATCTATGTAATTCTGCTGCAGTTTTAATTATAAGAAAAGAACCTGGTTGTCGGACAGTCTTCACAATGCAGGTGGAGATGGGGGGAGAGAAGAGAATGAATGTCATATTTTAAAAATAGAAGAGTAATTAAAATAAGTTGGACCAGTTTCAACATTGGATAGTCTCTCCCAGTTGACCATTAACTTCTTTCCTCATTGTCTGCTTAAGTGACAGGGATGTCTTTGGTTGGTGTGTGTGTGTGTGTGTGTGTGTGTGTTTAAATCAGACCAAAATTCAAGGATAAATGTTGAAATGTAATGAAAGAGTCATAATTCCTGATTTGAGGGGGAAGGCTCTCTGAATGGAAGATAAATAACACAATCATAAAGCTCAGCAGTGGACTCATTTGCTAGAAATCTCCTTCGAATGTTGTCCAGATAAATATTCCTTCGATTTTCCTCTTGGATAAAACATAGAAGCACTTCTTGGGAAATCAAAAAGAAGCCCAGTAGTGTTCTGATCTAGGCTTCCTGATACACTAAAAAGCACACAATTAGGTCCAAAAACCCTCTTTTTATTTCAAAGGTTGTGAATTATATTCATTCACAGTCAGTAATGAGTCCCAAATAGTTGGAAAGAGTTTTACAGTAGGCTGCCAAAGTCCTTCGGGATAAGGCTGATAAGCACCCACCTTTGAAAACGCTGCCAAAGACTTAATTAGCAATTAGCTTGGCAAGGCCACACGGAGCAAAGACTCCAAATGGAATTTCAGGAAGTAAACTGGCCAGCATGAACCAAGTTGCTTTCTGCAAAGGCTCATGTGCCTTTGCACCTCCTTTATGTCCTATGGAAGGGGGCAATCACCTCCAAACCTTATTCCCGAGTCATCCCTTCTGTTTTAACTGTTCTTGCCTTCTGGAAACTGTGCATGCACGCACTGGGAAAAGGGGGAGCCTGTTCCTCTGCATCACTGCTGTCTGACTCTGGAGGCTTCGGAAGCAGCACATAACTCCCCAATGGCCTGGTCCCCTCTCTGCCTCCGATGCAGAGCCCTTGTCTGAGGCTTCCCCAGACTCCAGGACTAGCCCATGTTCCTCCCCAACCTCCTTGCTGTCTGTCTCTGCTGCCAACTCTGCAGGCCACCAGCGGACCACAACAAGTACCTCTTCAAAATGGGTGTCTGTATTTGAGTGTACAATGATCTGGTAAATGAAATCTCAGTGCAAAGTAGGCATTGGAATGAAGAAAGTACCTCAGAAGGGACTTGAACTTCAGTTTTCAAGAAAAAAAAGCAAGGGAGAGGAAAATCCTTCAAGACTTGTAAAATTGTGTTACTTTAACTCTACAGATAGTGTTAGTACTCACAATTGGTGTTTCTTGTCTGGCCTACTGCATAGGGCTAATGAAGGCTGATATTGAAATAATTTCTGATTAAATTATCTTAGTTAATCATTTAGAACAACCTCCAACTTGAGGGACCCATATAATTTCTGGCCTCTGGGACCCATATAATTTCTGGGACCTCCAACTTGAGGGACCCATATAATTTCTGGCCTCTGAAAATTGGCAGCACAGTTTCCTGATATTTGTAGGCAAGGTACCTATCAACACTGTAATATAAGTTCTAACATTTACTTTATTGTGGTAAAAAACAAAAATATTTCCCTCAAAAACCAAGGTTGGGAAGAATATATCCATAGTATGTGTGATGTAGTTCTACCCACTGAGGGCTGTAAAATTCAGCCTCTGGCTACTGAATAAATCAGTATTTAGAAAAAACAACACCTCAGGAAAAAAAATGCTGCACTTATCATGAGTGGCCTAGAGAAGCCAATAAATTTACTTTGATACTATTCAGGGGTGAGTTCCTGCCAGTTCTAACCTCTTCTATAGAAGTATTTCCTGATTCTATAGAAGAGGTTCCACAAATCTACAGTGCCATTTAGAACTGGTTCCAGCTCCCTCCCCCCGCCCGTCCGCACATCATCAAGATGAAGAGCAAGAGGAGGAATTCTGGGAGTTGAAGTCCACAAGTCTTAAAGCTGTCAAGTTTGAACACCCCTGGGGGTTTTTTTTCTAAAGGGTTAGGGGTGCAAGGGTCTTGTAACTTGACAGCTTTAAGACTTGCACACTTCAATGCCAGAGTTTCTGAGCCAACGTTTTGGTTGCTAAGCAAGAGCATTGTTAAGTGAGTTTCACCACATTTTACAAGTTGGCCACGCCCACCCAGTCACATGACTGCCAGGCCACTCCCATCTAGTCACATGGCCAGCAAGCCACTCCCACAAAGCAGGCCACACCTACAAAAGAGGTTCTAAAAAATTTGAAACCCACCACTGATACTATTGACCCATTTTCGTAGCTGGTTGTTATCCATTTCATTGAATACAAAGGATGTCTTTTTGTTGCTCTTACATTCTGACATTTTGAATTCTTTCTTGATTCATTGGACACTAGTTTTTCCTTTCCAAAAGATCAAATTCTGTGTAAGTGCCAAAGGAGATGGCCACATAGCATCCACCTTCATCATATTCAGTTTTATTTAGCTCAGCTTTTCAATCTGATTTGACTTTTCCATATCACAAATGCTGGAGAAAGCATAAATGACAAGAGAAGATTAGAATTGTATCTAATCTTACACATTGCATCTGTACGCATACCAGTGTAAAAATATGTGGGACATGTGCAGAGATAATTAATCAAATTCTTTATTAAGCTTTAGAAACAGTATGAAGCCATGCATAATGCATTTTTTTTGTCCTTTGACCGCTGTTCAATGTATTTAAAACCACAACTGTCTGATTTAACAACTCTATTTCTACTCACATTTTGTGCTGAATTTGGTGGGAGGCGGTGAAGAGGAAGATTTGCACAAGTATTTGGAGCAGTATAAATTTCAGTATGAAGCAGCCACTGAATCTACCACTACATAAGTAGAAGATGCACAGCTGCAGGCTACAAGCACCAAATTAGACTGTACTTTTATAATTTGCTTTTTGCCACAATCTCACTTGTAAAAACAGGTGGAAGTGATAAAAAAAAATGTAATCTGCTAAAACTTCAGTCAATCTTCCTTTGTGGTTTTCACTTTATGGCAGGACTCTGAAACTAACAATATTTTGCATCATGATTTTTTTTGACAAAATTCTACTGTAGAAGTTAATAAGATCTTGGGGGGGGGGGGGACAGGTAATAAAATTATATGCAGCCCATCTTGCCTTTATTCAGACATTTTGTTTCATGGCACGTGGAGCTATCCCTGTTACCTCCTAATTCTACTCGTGTAAGTTACCTTCTGCGGATAACCTGAAAAGGATCCATTTATTTTTATTGTTCTGTTCTGTTCTTTTTTTTATTTCTTTTCTTTTATTTTCTTTTATTTTGTTATTTCATTATTATTTCATTATTTCATTATTTCATTATTTCATTATTTCATTATTTCATTATTTCATTATTTCATTATTTCATTATTTCATTATTTCATTATTTCATCATTATTTCATTATTTCATTATTTCATTATTTCATTATTTCATTATTTCATTATTATTTCATTATTTCATTATTTCATTATTTCATTATTTCATTATTTTTATTTTATTATTTTATTCTATTGTATTTTTTTATTTTATTTTATTTTAATTTTATTATTTTATTTTATTTCTTATTGTATTTTATTGTATCTTATTATTGTATTGTATTTTTTTTAATTTCTTGTTTTACTTTATTTATTTTATATTTATTTTATTTTATAACATTTATATAGCCACCCATCTTTCAGTCAACTCTGGGTGGCTCCCAATGAAGGATTAAAACACTTATAAAACATCATTTTTAAAACTCTAAAACGCAACACTCAGACACAACATAAAACATTAAAAACAAGAAAAACCTGGAGCCAGTCTGTGCTTATATGTCATCCTCTAACCTTCTCCCAACACTTGGAGGAAAAACCAGGCCTTAGGGAAGGCTATAAGGGTGAAATCCTGCTGAACTTCAAGGGACAAGATGTAGTTGTTCCATAGGGCTGGGAGCTGCCACATAAAATAACACTTTCTAGCTTCCATTAGATGACTATGTTTTGGGGAAGGAACTATAAGCACAGCCATCCTATCTGACTTGGTAAGATGGATAGGTGTCCTTAGGGAAAGACGGTCTCACAGATAGCATAGCCCTCTGCCTTATAGGGCTTCCATGTAGAGTCCTGCTTAGCTTCAAATCAGAGTAAAAAAAAGGCTACAAAAACACACATCCCTTCCATTAGTCAAACCCAGAAAAACCTCAGAATCTGTACTAATACACACAATCTCTTTAGATCTGAGGACTACTCAGTAACCATGCTATTGAGGTAAAGAATCCAAGGTAAAGAATCCAAGTCCCAGGTTTGCCTTAGGCATGAAAGCCAACTGGGTGACTTTGGGCCAGTCATACTCAGCCTAAGAAGAGGCTATTTTAAATAACTGCATGGGCTTCTCTAAGTAATCGTTAGGAGTCAAGTCTGCCTTGAAGGAGGAAAAAATTGAGGGTTGCTCAGTAATGTTAGAAGCTGAGTGGTTGCCTACTGGTTCCAAAATGTAAAAAAATGTCAGAGGCTAAGCAAACCCAGAGGAGGAAGATGTGTGTGTACACTGACTGCTGGGGTGGGAGGAAGGGAGCTGGGAATTGCAGTAATGTGAGGGAGGCTCCAGATCAGGGTGAAATCCAGAAGGTTCTGACAGGTTCTGGAGAACCGGTAGCGGAAATTTTGAATAGTTCAGAGAACCAGCAAATGCCACCTCTGGCTGGCCCCCGAGTGGGGTGGGAATGGAGATTTTGCAGTATCCTTTCCCTGCCACGCCCACCAAGCCACACCATACCCACCAAGCCATGCCCACAGAACCGGTAGTAAAATAATTTGAATTTCACCACTGCTCCAGATGTTAATGCTGCAGGCAGGGCAGCCATCAGCTGTGGTGAGCACTGTTGGAGCTTTATTATTTAAATAGAGTATGCCATCCATCTCACTGTGAAGTAGCTCTGGGCGGCTCATGCAATATCCATCCTTTGAAATGAATGTTCCGATTAGCAGGCCTGGCATAATCACAACTGTCCCTCCTGGCAAATGTATTATTATCTGGTTATCTTAGGGGTTTTTTAATTTGTTGTGTATGTTTTAGGGATTTAAAACTTATATTTATATTAGCTTTGTACAGTTCTTTTAATTGCATTTTAAATTCCTCCAAACTGTACATATTTAACTTTTTTATTGTATTTTGTGATATTCTCTATGGACTGTACACCGCCCCGAGTCCCTTCTGGGAGAGGGGGCGGTCTAGAAGCACCAAATTAATTAATTAATTAAATAAATAAATAAATAAATAAATAAATAAATAAATAAATAAATAAATAAATAAATAAAACACGGGTTTTGTTTCTGCATCAAACATACATGCAGAAATTGGAATCTGAACATTTGCGGATGAATTCCATAGGCCAATAAATCAAATAGTTTATTTACAATGTAGTCAAAATAAATAAATATCGAGTGAAATCTACAAATGCATTAAAAAAATGTTCCTGCTACCAAATAATTGGTGCGCATGAAGGCTTTCTGAAGGCAAAGCTGATTAATACTTTCCCTCAGGCATTCTTCAGAGTTAACGCACAATCTGGAAGCATGTCCAAGGTTTGTGTCAGAATGAAACAAAATTTGCATTGTTTATCTATTTTGAGGGAACATTATAATCTAACTTTAAATAGAGTACTCCCAAGGCAAACTGATTAGTATTAATTTAATAATTCATACACCACCCTCCTCTATCACCAAAAGAAATCAAAAGATGCATAGCAAAGTTGAAATGCAATGGCAAATGATAGCTGGCCTTCCAAGCATCATATTCAGTTTCCAAAAAAAGGTTTGAAAGCCTATGGAAATAGTGGATCCGTCATGGGAGGCTTTCTGGCACGAAACACTACAGATTTGTTTTTTAGATGGTTCCTTTACCTGTTCAATAAATGAACAGAAGGGAAAAAGGGGACTGGAATCTCTGATCCTACCCTCAGACAACCAAACTCACGTGCATAGATCTCTATGCATTTGGTAAGAGATCTTATCAAATGCATTTGCATTTGATAAATCGGAATCAGTATGAGGGTTGACATGTCCTGTTGACTTCAATTCCCAGAATTCCTGAGCCAGGCATGCTTGATAATGAATTTTGGGTGTTGAAGTCCATAGGTCATAAAATGGACTTAGTTGTCCATCCCTGGTCCAGAATTTAAGAGACTTGGAGATGGAGCAAAGGATCTGTGATAATCTTAGGAACAAGGGCAATGGTTATAGCTCCTCTGTGGATGTTTATCATCTACCTCAAGGCAATTTCCAGACTCGGAAATGTCTATCATATGCACATAAGATACTTTTAAGATATTTTCTCATCCTTATTTTTCTGCTTCTCAACAGGAGATTGTGTTTCTGGCACAGTCTGAATAAGTAATTTTGGAAGGGAACAGTACTCTGTGTTTTTCTGTGTAGGCAGGATTCCATAATTGGAATGAATCACCATGTGGAAATGAGATTTCGAAAAGAAAAATCAAGTTGTATTTGCAGAGAGTCCCAGATCAATGTACAGCCTGTTTGCCAATCATAAGTAATGAAAAATAACAACTCGTGGCCTCTCTGAATCCAAAGCCTTCTCGCAGATGATAGGATGGCTCGTGGAATAAATACTATATATAAGTCTCTCTGTGTGTGCATGTTTGTGTGTATACCTCTCTTTTCCCCCTTAGATATAAACATACACTTTCAGTATTTTTTGGTAGTTTTATGAATAAGATATCAATTTTATGAGTTAAAACTGTATGCTTCCCCTGAGCTTAAAGCCACACAATTAGGCATATTATTGTGTATAGGCCAACCTTTTAAAATATTTTTTTTTAATATGGCTGCACTGTGAGAGGGGAGATGTATAATCACAGGACTGCTGGTAGAGTGCAATAGCCAGAGTCTAAATTCATAGTTGCCCGAGCTGTACCATAACACAAACGAGCCTGCAAAGGAAAGATTAGATTAGAACTCAGCATGGCTTTGATTTCGTCCTATACTATAGCATTATAGTAGTTAGTTAGAATGTATAAAACAGTGGATTCTGGTTCCTGGAACATATCTTTTTTTTTATTCTTGCTTGAGTGGGTGTTCTAGGAATGGTTCTTCCATTTCTGGAAAATATGTTTTTTTCCAGAACAGGAAATTATATGCAATGTTTGGATGTGGTCCAGCCCTGAAACAAAGTGATGTTGGGCCTGTGGTGATTTGGCAAGGGAATCTGCAGTCCGAACAGGCCAATGCAGGGGCAATGCTTCCCAGTGTATTATTCCAAAGAAGAGATCCAGCAGAGGGAGAAGGTGGAGGTGGAGTGAAGATGGAGATGGAAGTCCAGTCTCAGAGGGATTCAGCTTAAGTTGACCAATCCTATTGTAAGAAGTTAAAACCCATCCCTCTGCTAGAAAACTGAAATATCCTGGGAAATATTAAGAAGGCAGAATATTATATTTCCCTGGATGTGAAAAGGGAGAAACATGTTTTTAAAGACAAAGTAGCTCCCTGCAGCTCCCTACCCCCCTTCCACCTTTGTCAATGAGCCATTAAAGCCTGACCTAGTCTACTTTACATAATAAAGATAGGATTTGCCTTCTACAAAAATGCACCACATGGCATCTGGGAACTCAATCAAACTTGGACTCAAAACATAGCCTAGAGAGTTGCCCCTGCATGGCCCCATGGGAGTCTGACAACAAATCAAAATACACTTCTTACACAGGAACAGGAAACAGAGAGGTGGGGGCCAGAGTACAAAAAATCAAGCAAGCCTCTTCTTTTCTCTCTTTCTTCTTTACCCAACATCTGGGAGCATGTGATCACCTTTTCTGTTCAGGACTTCAAGCCATGTGGTCCTGTCCACCATTACACCATCTTTCCAAGCAGCCTCCATGTTTCCAGTTTCTTTTTCCCCACTTGGAACTGAACCCAGAAGGGCATTTCTTCCAACACTATCTATCAGGGAGGCAAGGTTAGGAACATGTTTAATGCCAAGCATTGCCTGTGAACCTGTCTGTAATCCATTTAAAGACCTTTAACAAAAGTCAATGTGTTCCTTGTTGAATCAAGCGATTGCCTGGTCCCTTTCTTCTCCAACTAGTCATGTTGCCTGAGAAACAAAGAAATAAGGGGGGGGGGGGAATGTCTAAGCCAGAAAAGGGTTTAGTGGCAAGAGCAAGGCAAATAGCATCTACAGAACTCTCCCAGAGTTAATGGGCTTTTACTTAACTTTTAAGCAACAAAAAGATTAGAAGAAAAAGACTCCCACAGCCAGGAGCACATGCAGCCGGGATAGTCTCTCTTATTTTTCGCCACCATCTCTGCTTTCCAGGCTGAGTTTTTGAGTTTACAGTTTTGGTGAGAGAGATGAAAAGCAGATCTAGGAATGCTGGAGATGTGCTTTAGCTGGTGGTTAGCTCTGTTGCCAAGACAGAGGATCCTACATCACTGCTGAGCATTGTTTGGATGCAAAACACAAGTTTTTCTTCAACGGGCAACCTGTGTGGGGTTCTTGTACAGGTAGTCCTCAACTTACGACCACAATTGAGCCCAAAATTTATGCTGTTAAGTGTGTTTTGCCCCATTTTACAACTTCTCTCACCACATTTGTTAAGTGAACCACTGCAGTTGTTAAATTGCCATATTTTTAAGAGTATACACTCCAGTAACCGGAAGACTAGCTGGCCGGCACGCATGCATGTGCCGGAAACCAGAAGTTCATTTTCCAGCATGTGCATACCCCCTAGGCAGCTCCTCTTCCGGGTTGTGGCCCAAAAAAGTGCACACCTGCGCAAAGCGCGAGCGCGCATACGCACTCCCTTTTTGGCACTTGGTGCCTATAGCATCCCCAATAAACATAGTGTGTGTGTGTGTGCGTTGTGTGTGTGTGAATACACACACACACAAACACACACACACAATATACAGTATGTATATTGGGGATGCTATAGGTATATTGGGGACACAATATACATATAACCTCCTCAAACTGAGCTCAGTTCTTGGCAAGATGTCTATATTATACAAATGGTTTTCTGTAATATTTTTAATTTCATCTTTTTAATAGACAGATAGGATGAGATATGGCAATGTTTATTCCTCTGCTGCTCAGCATGACACCAACGATGTGAATGACAGGGGTCAAAAAAAAGGCAAGGTGGCCAAAGTTACCCCCCTTTGATGTTGCACTCAACAAGGGCATGGTTGTGTTTGAATGCTGCTTCCACCTCCGTGTATACCTCCTTCTCCTGCAGACATCACTGTAGGCGATGTAGAGAAAATGGACAGGTAATCACTCCATATAGTTCATGACTGAATCAAGAGACAATCCTGGATTTGCTCAAATTATTCTCGCACCCTGGCCATTACAGAACAGCCACTTGTCTAATAAATCTAATCTGAGATGATGCATAGTGAATGAAGAAATTGCAACTTTAACAGAAGCAATCCATGTAGGGATAATATCGTTCTTAGTTAAAATTCCTTGGAATTGATGTATACGAAGTAGATCATTAACTGTTCTAGAGGGGCTAAATGTATAGACAAAGATGATTGTATATGGGGAACCCAAGGACTGATATACTGTCCATGGTTTTCAGTATATTCTTCTTTCAGAAATGGGCTGTTTGAAATGCTGCTGCTGCAGCTGTGTAAGAGACGAAAGCAATTCATGACCTTCCGACAATGCTTTGAGAAGAGTTGCATTAAGCTGGAGGACCTGGAAAAAGGAATAATAAATCACAAAAGATGCTGAGTTTTGCCCGTGGTTCAGGCTTTCAACGCAAAGCAACAGTTTCCAGAGAGCGACAGCTGTGATAATCTGTTGAAGAAAAAACAACAACGCATCATTCTAAATAACACAAGTATTTTATGGATCATGTGTATACTGTAGTTTTTACACTGATGATGATACAGCCAACTGATCACATCAAGAGTAAACCTTCCTTGTACTGTATTAAAGGAAGCTGCCAAAAGACTTCTTAGTTATCCTGAAAAATTCAAAATATTTGTGGTTCCACATTGCCAATTAATGTGCTTTGCCAATTAAAAAAATACTGGGATGAAGAAAATGTTTTTTTCCACTTCTTGTATCAATTACTTTAGTGTGGTGCTTAAGAAGCTGAAAATACCAAATCATCAATCACTTATTTACATCTGTAAACAACATTTTAAAGCCCCATGAAATAATTTGAAAGGGGAAAATATATTAAAAGCTAATGATCCTCACTCTCTTGAGTTCTTTTTTTGTAAAATAGGAGATATAAAATGAAGCCATGGCTGTCTAATGATGTCATAATTGGGGAATTACAATTGTGAAAAATATCAACATATACACACATTGTTTCTGAAGTCAAAGAAATACCCACTTACCCTCTCTCAGAAATAGCCAGAAGTTGAGGATTTTGCTAATAACTAGGCTATTATCGACTAACGCAGTCATTTTTGTTGCTGCTTCCTACACTACACAGGAGGAAATGGACATAACATAAAAAATCACTAGGATAAAATACACCCAAATCAGAAAGTATGGAAGATGGACAAGATGACCATCAGGAAGTGCCTCAAAAGTGAGCTCTCCCATTCTTTCTTTAATATGTTGATTTTCTTGGGCTCAGCCTTACATCTTGTTTGCTGTGGCTTAAAACACCTTACCTTCTCCTCTGCTTCATCTCCTCAGCCTGAAGACATCTTTAGGTGTTCAGTTTGTGAAGCCTTTTCTTTCTTTTCCTGACAGAAAACATATTACATAGACAATCTAAGGAAATTGGACATGATGAGGTCAGGCTCTGATCTGATCCACTCTCATTGATCCGACAGGGATGTCCTCTCCCTGTCCAATCACCATGCCTAGGAAATGAGGGTCTTTCCATCTTGGTTGGGGGAGAACATGAGCCTCTGGCTAAATTCCACTACTTTTGAGATATGATTGTCTATCAAGAGATTGATAGACACATCTCAAATTAAATAGACTTAAATATTAAATCACAAATGTAATGGCTTAAAATAGATATCCCTTCAAGGTCTTCCTGTTAAGGAGAGTGGGGCAATCTGTGGGATGCAAAGTCTTCTCCATCACAAATTTTCTCAACTCCTTTCAGTTGGGATTTCAGTATGACAGGAGAAGTTAAATGATAGTTGTGAACTCTCTTCCATATTGATAGCTTTGAAGATGTAAACCAGAGGTGGTATTCAGCAGGCTCTGACCAGTTCTGGAGAAGCAGTAGTGGACATTTTGAGTAGTTTGGAGAACCGGTAAATAACCACCTCTGACTTGGCCCGTCACCATCCTGCCTCCCGAGTCCCAGCTGATCATGAGGGAATGGAGATTTTACAGTATCCTTCCCCTGCCACACTCACCAAGCCACGCCCACCAAGCCACACCCACAGAACTGGTAGTAAAAGTTTTTGAATCCCATCATTGATATAGACACAGGAATCGCTTTACCATGAGAGAGGACAGAAGATCATATACCAACACTGTCCTGAATCTGCCTACCCAAAATTGAGGCAAATGATCTCCCTGCTTATCTCTGTCCTTGAGTTATGGCAAAGATAATCTGTGAGGACAATGCTCTGTGTGTGTGTGGAGAAAATTATGTGGGAAGCAGTTAACAACTCTGAAAGAAAAACGAAGACCCATCAAAGGCTGTCTTCTGTCAGAATCTATTGGATGTGGAGTTTAATGTTCTATGGTTAGGACTATAGAAGCATGATGATGCCTCACAATCTCCCTAAATATCTTCTGGACAATGTTGGGTATAGTAACTGACTGTATATATTTGGTACAGGAGCGATGACAATAAACCTTCTCTATATACAAGCATTCATGTTTGAGCTACATGATGTGGCCATATAGGCTGGGGGTTAGATGATTGATCAGAAAAAAAATTAACATATCCACTGAACTGGTATTTCCATATATGGGTATTAAACTCTATTACCTATACATATTAAAATAGGTAAGCACTGCACAGTTGCTTGATGATCTTTTAAGATATTGGAACATGTTTTAGAATAAAGAATTAGATTTAAAAGAGAAAGAGAATGCTAAAATGAGCTTAGCAGAAAGCTTGGGAAATGCAACATGTTGCTTCATCAACATATTCTAGAACACTTTTTATTTTAGTACTATTGCATCAATGTTTTAATACCAGCTTTTTTTTAAAAAAAAGGAGAAAAAAACACATTTGGACAAACAATTTATCAGAAATTAAATGTTTTTTTTAAAAAAATAAATTTGTTGACCGACTGTCAGACCTGATAAAAAGGGTAGCTCTACTTTTCAAGAGAGAGAAGCCAACAGCATAGGCTGCAGATTCTGAGGATTATGAAGGGGTAGCAAATCTTTCATTGTTTATCTGCCTATTACATTTTTGCTGAAGGGATTTTTTGGGGGGTTCATACAACTTTCACAGCTGGAGGGGGGAGATCTCAAACTCAAACTGTGATGAGTGCCGACTGAGGACAAGAAAAAGGAGGGAGGAGCTCCCGGCAATGGCGGTCGCCTCTTGAGCTCCAGGAACTGCAGCGGAGCCCCAATGGGGGGGAAGGGGTTGCTGCCGGCCCCCGTTCCATCCGAGGGCCGAGAGTCGGACTGCTGAACCACCCTGGCCTGCTTTGGCCCTATTTCGGTCCGTCAGGGTGGTCGGGGAGGTCGGGGAGATCGGAGAGAGGCTGGAGAGAGGTGAGAGGCTGGAAAATGGATGTGGGGACCGGGGCTGAAGGCAGGAAGAGGAACGGCGACGGCGTGCATGTGTTTGGCGCAGGCAATGTCGGAGGGAGCAGGGAGACATCCGTGAGAGTGACTGGCAGGGCTGGGCTGGCTGAGCAGAATGGAGCTGAGCAGCTGAGTAAACGGCAGAGATGGCAGCGGCGGCAATGAGAAGTATGGGAGAGGAGACGCCGCCGCCATGGGGCCTTGCTGAAGATCTGCTATCTCCGAGCGCCCCCTGGTGGCTCCCCCCGCCTGCAGACCAGCCAGCACTAATAAGAAGACGCCGAAGGCTTAACATCAGGATATTGGAACGTTGGGTGAGAACCTGGAATATGAGGTTTTTGGGCTTTTTGGGAGGGAGCCAGGACAGAGTCTGGAGTTACAGGACGATGGCCGGGGGTGGTCCAGAACAGCAGAAGCTACCGGAAGATCGGGCCTTGGAGGCTGGAGTGGTGCCTGGATCAAGCAGGCCTAGGCTAAGAACGCCCCCCCCACCCACTGAGGACCCTAGACTTCTGTCCATGAGCTCATGCTCACCGGGGACCATCTTATGCCCACTTGGGACCATATAGGGCTTTCACCCACTTTTGTCATCTTTTGTCATCTTTTATCATCGTTTATCATCGTTTATCATCTTTGCCACCTCTATTCTGCCTGCACCATCTGGACATTTGGACTTCTATCTGCCCCCCCCCCTCTATCCTCATCCAAATACGAACAGGATTCTGCCTCTTACCCCCCCCCCTACTGACTTTGTTACCATCTGCAGCACCTTAACCCTACTGGATTTTTATATCAATTTACCTGAGGTCAGAACTGCTCCGCCTGCGGGAGGCCCCTCTCTCGCAGGCTTGGCCCTTGGCTCTTTCAAGGGCCCGCCTCGAGGACGGGTTCGTGGACCCCGAGAGGTGCAGGAACCGGAAGCTAAGGGGATTTTTAGTAAAATGTTTTTTATCTTTTTTAGGGGGTTCCAGGGCGGGGGGGAGGGCTAATCAAACCGGGAGGAGAGCCAGTGCCGGACAGACAGGTGAGTCCAGGAAGGACGGGGATGCGGTGGAGGGGGGGAATATAAAGGTCACTAAAGCAGAGGGTTGTCCTATTATAACGGTCGCGGGGAGGAGGGGATGCGAGGACAGGATAAGATCCAAAGGTCGGTTGGGAGGCCGCGGCTGCTGGTTACGCCCGGTCGCTTGTACCAACCCCTGCAGTCTAGGTGGACAGGTGCTACAGAGCCAGGGCCTGCGGCTGATGCTTTGCAATGCAAGGTCTGTCACCAACAAGGCCCCCCTCATTAATGAGTTGATCTCAGAGGGGGAGCTAGACCTTGCAGGGATAATGGAGACCTGGTTGGGCCACGAGGGTGGTTTACCCCTCGTGGAAATGTGCCCACCGGGTTTTCGTGCATTTCATCAGCCTCGGGCCCTGGGTAAGGGTGGTGGGGTGGCGGTGGTTATGCGGGAATGTTTAGAGCCGAGGGAGTTCACTGTCCCTCAGATACCCGGGTGTGAGTCCCTTGGTGTGAGTTGGGGCCCAGGGAGGCAGTGGGGCTTGCTGATTGTATACTTGGCTCCTCGCTATGCATCAGCAGCCCTGCCCGAGCTCCTCGAGCTAATCGCAGCGACGGCAGTTGAGACTCCCAGACTTCTGGTCATGGGGGACTTCAACTTGCCGTCAACGGGAGCGGCTTCCAAGGTGGCTCGGGAGTTCATGGCTTCCATGACGGCCATGGACCTGACCCAATTAGTGCAGGGCCCCACTCACGAAGGGGGCCACACACTGGACCTCATTTTTGTATCTGAACAGTGGACGAGTGATCTGGGATTAGGGGATTTAGTTATCACGCCCCTGTCATGGTCAGACCACTCATCCCTCCGGCTGGACTTCCCTGGCGCTATCCCCCACCGCGAGGAGGTGGAACCAGACTCTATAAACTGGTACCGCCCCAGGCACCTGATGGAATCTGACAGATTCCTGACGGAGCTTGGGCCAATACCTGTAGCCTTGTCCCGCTCCCGTTCCGAGGACCTAATGACTGCCTGGAATAGGGCAACGACTGGGGCCTTGGACCGGGTTGCGCCTTTGCGACCTCTCCTGCGGCATCGACCCACCCGGGCTCCTTGGTTCACTGAGGAGCTTAGGGTGATGAAGCGCCACAGGAGACGTCTAGAGAGCAGGTGGAGGTCCTCACGCTCCGAATCTGACCGAACACAGGTAAGAGCCTATTTGCGGACTTACCTTGTGGCAATAAGAGCGGCCAAACGTAGATATTGTGCTGCTCTTATTGCGTCCGCGGATAACCGCCCTGCCGCCCTGTTTAGGGTGACTCGCTCCCTTTTATCGCAGGGGGCGCGGGAGACACCCTTACAGGGTAGAGCAGAGGAGTTTGGGGAATATCTTCAGGACAAAATCGATCAGATCCGGAGCGGGTGGACCTCCGTCAGTGGACCAGACGAGCCGCCAACAGCGAGTCTTGAGAGACTATTCTGGGAGGAGTTTGACTCTGTTGCCCCCGAGGATTTGGACAGGTTGCGTGGACGGCTGCGACCCACCACTTGTTTAACGGACCCGTGCCCCTCCTGGCTGGTACTGGCAGCCTGGGAGGTGACACGAGGCTGGCTCCTGGGCCTGGTGAGCGCCTCACTGAGTGAGGGATACTTACCAACCGCCTTGAAAGAGGCGGTGGTGAGACCCTTGCTCAAGGGGCCTTCGCTCGACCCAATGGAGCTAGCTAACTATCGTCCAGTCTCCAACCTCCCCTTCTTGGCGAAGGTTGTTGAGAATGTGGTGGTGCAGCAGTTCCCACGACACCTAGACGAATCCGACTATCTAGACCCACGCCAGTCCGGCTTCCGACCCGGGCACAGCACTGAGACAGCCTTGGTCGCGTTGGTTGATGATCTCTGGAGGGCCAGAGATAGGGGTTGTTCCTCTATCCTGGTCCTATTAGACCTCTCGGCGGCTTTTGATACCATCGACCATGGTATCCTATTGCGCCGGTTGGAGGGGATGGGAGTCGGAGGCACCGTTTTGCGGTGGTTCGGCTCCTACCTCTCCGACCGGAAGCAATGTGTGTTGACAGGGGGGCAGAGGTCGTCCCTGAGGCCACTCACTTGTGGGGTGCCGCAGGGGTCGGTCCTCTCGCCTCTCCTGTTCAACGCATATGTGAAGCCGCTGGGTGAGATCATCCGTGGTTTTGGGGTTGAGTACCATCTCTACGCTGATGATACTCAGCTGTATATTTCAACCCCAAACCACCCCAACGAGGCTGTCGAAGTGATGTCCCGGTGTTTGGAAGCCGTCGGGGTCTGGATGGGGGACAACAGACTCAAACTCAACCCCTCCAAGACCGAGTGGCTGTGGTTACCGGCACCTCGGTTCAGCCAGCTGATCCCATCGCTGGCCATAGGGGGCGAACAACTGTCCCCTGTGGAGCGGGCGCGCAATTTGGGCGTCCTCCTTGATGCCCGGCTGTCAATGGAGGACCATGTGGCAGCCGTGGCAAGGGGGGCGTTCCACCAGGTTCGCCTGGTGCGCCAATTGCGCCCCCTACTGGACCGGAGTGCCCTGCGCACGGTCACTCATGCGCTGGTGACGTCTCGCCTGGACTACTGCAATGCCCTCTACATGGGGCTTCCCTTGGGATGCATCCGGAGACTGCAGCTAGTTCAGAACGCAGCCGCGCGGGTTATTATGGGAAGTACACGTTACTCCCACGTAACACCTCTCCTGCGCGAGCTGCACTGGCTACCTGTGGCCTTTCGGGTGCGTTTCAAGGTATTGATCACCATCTTTAAAGCGCTCCATGGCAGAGGACCTAGTTATCTGCAGGATCGCATCCTTCCACATACGTCCCTGCGACCTATCCGCTCACACAGGGAGGGGCTCCTCCTGGTGCCGTCTGCTAGGCAATGCCAGCGGGCGACACCTAGGAGTAGATCCTTCTCTGTGATGGGCCCAACCCTCTGGAATGACCTCCCCCCAGACATTCGAACTACCACCGACCTCCGTTCCTTCCGGCAAAAGTTAAAGACTCACCTGTTTCAATCAGCTGGCCTGGCACTTTCTTAGTTTTACCTCCCAGGGATTTATTTTATTTTAGGGTTTGGGGTTTTAATTGTGATGTTTTTAGGATTAGAATTATTTATTTCTTAGTACAGCCTATCTCCCCTCCAAATGTATCTTAAATGTAGCTTAAATGTATTTAATTTTATGACTGGTTTTATTGTATTGACTGTACACCGCCCCGAGTCCCTTTTTGGGAGAAGGGCGGTCTAAAAATCTAAGAAATAAATAAATAAAATAAATAAGTTCACCAAAGACTTTTCATACATTAAGTATAAAATCTCCTTCGAAGTGAAGGAACAGTATCACTTGTATTTTACTAAATAGATGCTTAGTAAAATAATGAAACCTAACCCTACCTCGAGCAAGCCATATATTTTGTGTTAGGAGTATAGATCTGAACCAGACAGGGATGCCACATATTGATATTTCATTCCCTGACAAATCCTCACATTTAGAAACAGTATGCTTTAATGCAATGCCGGCTGGGGAATTCTGGAAGTTAAACTCCGCATGTCTTAGATTTGCCAAACACTGCATTAAACAACAGACTCTTTCTGACCCAATTCTTGAGGAAATGTGAGATTATGGAATATAAAAACACACAGGAATTTTGCTACTTTAACTTGGATTTTTCATCACCCTATTTTTACTACCAGTTTTGTTTGAAAGAGCCTCCCTATTTTCAAAAATTCCCCCACCCCACCCCAGGCATGAAATCCTCCTACCTTTGCTACTGGTTCGGAACTGAGAGCGTGCATGTGCACCAATGGTGGGTTGCTCCCAGTTCAATCCAGTTTGGCTGAACTGGTAGTAACGATGGTGGGAGGACACACCAACCCACTCACCCATCCAGATGCTTCTGCACATGTGCAGAAGCATTGCACGCATGTATAGAAGCATTGCGTGCATGTAGAGCATGTGCAGGAGCGAGCCTGAACTGGTAGTATAAATATTTGCAACCCACCACTGGCTTTGCTCGCATGCAGCACTTTTGCTTATGCACAGAGTGTCTGTGATGACGTCTGGGCAGGTGGGCAGAGCCCGAACCAGGGCCAACTGGCAGAATATCACCTCTGTCCCACCCCCGGGAGAAACAAACAGGGTCTTATGGATCTAGAACAGTGGTTCTCAACCTGTGGGTCGGGACCCCTTTGGGGGTCGAATGACCCTTTCACAGGGGTCGCCTAAGACCATTGGAAAACACATATTTTCAAAAAATACAGAAAACATAAAATAATCTTATGATTGGGGGTCACCTCAACATGAGGAACTGTATTAAAGGATTGCGGCATTAGGAAGGTTGAGAACCACTGATCTAGAGCATTTTTGTCTGTTCTTCCAGAAATCCTTCGAGGAAGCTATCAATGAAAAGATTGAAGATAGAAGCTTACATTGAGTTTTCCTTTCATTTTACCTCATGAATAATTCTGTGAGGGAAGTTGGGCAGAGGGCAGATGAGCAGTCCAAAGTAAGTCCAGTGAACTCACAGTTTCCTGGTCTCTAGCCTGGTCTCTTAACCACCAAACCAAACTGGCCCTCTCTTTACACCACATGGGCTCTGATAAGTAGAGAAAGCATACATTTAATTCATACAACACGTAACTGAAAATGAATTTCATCTTTGTGTGTCTGTGAAATTGGACAACTTAGGGATTGCTTTCTTGCAGGTTTGTCCTGTTTTTCTGTGGCTGTGTGAAAAGTAAAATCCCAAGAAGTGAATTGGTTTTTTTTTTTTTTACACTATTGGATCCATTTCATTCTTCTCAATCAGTATCTTAGTACAGTAGAACAACATGAGGCAACTGTCCTGCCCATTAATATCATTGTGGGATTACTGAAGTCACAATCTGGTTTTACAAATGCCAGATGTCTTCCTGGGAAATACCATGTGCAATTCCAAAGATGGAACCTAGATTCTACTTTAAGCATGACAAGTCCATATCCTTCACTTAAATGAAATATATATTTCATTTATAAACACAGGCAGAGGCCACGCCTGTGTTTATAAATTTGGCAGGCGAGTGTGGGTTGGGTACAGTGGTGGGTTCCTGCCGGATCGCACCGGATCGCGCGCTCCCTTTCGGCGCTAAACCCGGAAGTACGGTCTTGCCCCGCCGCTGGCGACGTGACGACGCTTGCCTGCGCTCCACCAGCTCGGCTGGGAACGGAGACGTTTCCTCAGCGGAGCGGAGCGCCTGAAAGGGACGCAGGCTCAGCCTGCCAGGCTGCCACCACTCCACTGAAGACATTGCTGAGCAGAGAAACGTCTCCGTTCCCAGCCGAGCTGGTGGAGCGCAGGCAAGCGTCGTCGCGTCGCCAGGGGCGGGGCAAGACCGTACTTCCGGGTTTAGCGCCGAAAGGGAGCGTGCGATCCGGGTTTAGCGCCGAAAGGGAGCGTGCGCGATCCGGTGCGATCCGGCAGGAACCCACCACTGGTTGGGTAGTATAATGGGAAGGAAAAGATGGGAGATAAGAAAAATGCAGGTGGAGGCACTGGACTGTGCAAGCAGGGCGGGAGGGAAGGAGGAAAGTTCACCCGTTCCTGGCTCGGGATAAGAGGAGAGAAGGAGGAACCAGCTGCAACCAACAAAAAACCCCAGACATGGCGGAAGCCATGGGAAATCACAGAGCCCAGATTGCATATGCACACGTGTGCCCTGCAGTCACAATATTGTGGCCCAAAGGACCATAGAAAGACAATTCTGGATTGTATCAACAGATCCTGCACCAATCCTAACAATCCTGAAGCAAGCAAGAGCTCAACCTGGCTGAGGCGAACTTGCAAGAAGAAGAAGAGGAACCTGCCTGAAAAGGAGAGGTGGTGGTTGAATTGGCTGGAGCATAGTGGAGGCCACCTTGAACTTCTGGAGGAAAGACATAAAATAAATCTAACAAACAAACAACCTCTAGTACTTCAGGGTTGTTAGGATTGGTGCAGGATCTGTTGATACAATCCAGAATTGTCTTTCTATGGTCCTTTGGGCCACAGTATTGCGGCAGCAGGGTAAAAGCGCATGTGTGCAATCTGGGCTCATCAATTATCCCATGCCTCCGCCATGCCTGAGAGTGTTTTTGTGGGTAGCAGCCGGTTCTTCCTCCCCTTGTCCCAAGCCAGGATCAGGTGAACTTTCCTCCCTCCCTCCCACTCTGTTTGCACAGTCCAACCCCTCCGCCTGCATTTTTTTGTATCTCGCACCCTTTCCTTCCCGTTGTTCTCTCCCCCACAACTCACCCGCTGGATTTATAAACACAGGCATGGCCTCCAAGCTGCAAAGTTGAATGCTTCAATTCCTTCTAGGAAATGTATAGTTTTTCCACACCCTAAATCCTCTGGCTGTCTATTTCTGGGAGTTTTCCCCCTCTCTTTCCCCACTTCTCTTCATCGGAGTCCCACAATTTTTTGTCACCATTTTGGTGGGCGTGGCTTGGTGGGAGGATCATGTGACTGAGTGTGTCCAGTTGGCCACGCCCACTCAGTCGCATGCCCCCTACCTAGCCACGCCACAGAACCAGTAGTAAAAAAATTTGACACCCACCCCTGCATACCACGTAACCCTTACTTTCTTAGTTGAGGCAGCAAATACCAACTAGTAAATGTGAAGTGGGGTAAACATAAGAAAGGTCGGCAGTTTGGCGGTTCGAATCCCTAGCACCGCATAATGGAGTGAGCTCCCATTACTTGTCCCAGCTTCTGGCAACCTAGCAGTTTGAAAACATGTAAAAATGCAAGTAGAAAAATAGGAACCACCTTTGGTGAAAAGGTAACAGAGTTCTGTGTTTCTTCGGCATTTTGTCATGCTGACCACATGACCACGGAGACGTCTTCAGACAGTGCTGGCTCTTCGGCTTTGAAATGGAGATGAGCACCTCCCCCCTAGAGTCTGGAACGACTAGCACATACGTGCGAGGGGAACCTTTACCTTTAAACATGAGAAAGGGTTAAAAGAGGAGCAGGCTATTCTTTTCTCCAAAGGCTCTGTCTTGCATCTGAATGAGAAGCAAATGCTGGTTCTGAGATGCGTCTCAGAGTGTTAGAGTTCCATCTCAGTTCCAACAGCGGGGTCAAAAGATGCAAGAGCTCTCCAATTTGCATTAAAATGTAGCATTAACAATCCAACTGCATTAAATTACTTTCAAAAAAAATGGGAAAGAAATAGTGCTTGATTGCAAGTATCCAACGGAACATACCGTAATCAGAGGTGAAGACAGGCAGAATGTCTGAGAGGGGTGAAAGTGGTCTGAAGCCGAATGTCTCTCTGCTTTTTGACATACAAATGCATGAAAGAGCAAATCTCTCAGCCACTTGTAACATCTTTCAAAGGATGGAAAGGAAGGATGAATCAAATATACAGATTTTACTAATAAGTTATTTCCATGTTAATTTATTTTTCCTTTGTTTGAAGGAATAGCTATACTTCAAAATGCATTTCCAGACTTATATGTCATAACTGACACACTATGAATAGCCCCCATTCTTAAGAACCATTAGATAGCAATAGCATTTAGACTTACATGCTGCTTCATAGTGCTTCACAGCCCTCTCTAAGCTGTTTACTATTGCGCCCAACAATCTGGATCCTTATTTTACTGACCTCGGAAGGATGGAAGGCTGAGTTAACCTTGAATCGGTGAAAATCGAACTGCTGGCAATGGGCAGAGTTAGCCTGCAATATTGCATTCTAGCCACTGTGCCACCATGGATCTTATTATTTATTCTTTTAAAGAGCAGCCCATATCTATTGAATGGAATCTATTTTTAAAAAAGTTTTAATTTATATTTATGCTGATATTTAATTTGCAGCTAGCTTTTATAACTTACTGTTTTCTAACAATATGTTAGAATTTGTTAGGGGACGCGGTAGCTCAGTGGTTAAGATGCTGAGCTTGTCAATCAGAAGGTCTGCAGTTTGGTGGTTCGAATCTCTAGCGCCATGTAACAGGGTGAGCTCCCGTTACTTGTCCCAGATTCTGCCAACCTAGTAGTTCGAAAGCATGTAAAAATGCAAATAGAAAAATAGGAACCACCTTTGGTGGGAAGGTAACAGCGCTCCGTGTGCCTTCGGCGTTTAGTCATGCTGGCCACATGACCACAGAGACGTCTTTGGACAAGGCTGGCTCTTTGGCTTTGAAACAGAGATGAGCACCACCCCCTAGAGTCAGGAACGACTAGCATATATGTACAAGGGGAACCTTTACCTTTACCTAACAATTTTGTTATTCTCGCTATTGGTTGGCTTATGTTTATATTGCTAACTTTGTTTTTCTCAGTAACGTTTTTAAAAATGTATTTGTCTGTTCTAGACTATTGTGTTTAATAGTTTTTAGTAGGCTGTTATCCACCTCAATAGGGGCAACCTCAGACAATGTATAAATACAAAAAAATCAGTTGATTAACTGAACAGCAATTTCAGTTTTTAAAAAGTAGACAAATCATGCATAAATAGGGACTGTAAAGCAATAGCAATAGGTCTTAGACTTAGATACCACTTCACAGTGCTTTACAGCCCCGTCTAAGTGGTTTACAGAGTCGGCCTATTGCCCCCAATAATCTGGGTCCTCATTTTACCCACCTCGGAAGGATGGAGGGCTGAATCAGCCTTGAGCATAATGAGATTCAAACTGCCAAACTACTGGCAGCCGGTGCTCAGCTGAAGTAGCCTGCAACACTGCATCCTAACTACTGCGCCACCGCGGCTCATTTTTAAAATACAATTTTCATATACAGTTTCTCTGAAAATATGAATGTCAACCAGAGCATCTCTAATCTGAATGCCAGATGTGTCAATGCCAGAGCAAAGCCGTCAGTATTACAGCATAAGCAATGTTGCAGAACAAATTTTAGTTCCACTTCGGAAAGCAGGCCAAGGTCTCAGAGCAATGAGAACATTTCAGATTCTCAGTACCTTCCATCTTGGCCTCACCCAGCCCCTGTGATACTTCCCTTGAGGTCTCTGATTGGAAAAACTGTTTTCAAAAACCGAAGGATGTTTCAATGTGAATATTCCCCTCCAAGCCATTCCCCGCCACTTAAGAGATGAGGGGGGGGGGGAAACAAACCCTATTCGATAGTCCCAGAGATATTGTCCTAAGTATTCAGGATTGCATCTTAGCGGATGTTTCATGCAAAATAAGTATTTTTGTATGTTTGTTTTTTAAACTAAGCGTTGGATTGAAATAATTGAGAAACAAGAAAATAATTTAGATATCTTACTCTGATTTTCTAGATCTAATGGTACAGCTCTGCTTTTCTTTCTATTCACACACACACACTCCATCCTTTTATGCTTTGAACGTTACACTTTACTAACTACAATATAACTCCGTCTCTGGTGAATAGAAAGACTTCGATACAGCGAAGAAACTCCACTGATTGAATTGAGGATGTAATTTTCCTTGAAATTACTTCTCCTTGTGCCCTCTTTAAAATATGCTCTAAAAGGCCAGGAGTCTCCCGAACAGCGTAAGAAATAATGCTAGGACCTGCAATGGGAAAAGGAAATAGCAAAGGTCAGATTTGCTCTTTGCTACTGAGAGAGCTTGACAAGAATGTATTCAAGGAGAACATTCTTTATAGAAACTGAGTATGAATCTCATCTGGGATAGAGGAGTGTGTGTGTGTTTCCGTGTGTTTTTGTGTGCTTTTGTGTGCCTGCCTTTTGAATCTGATTTTTTTCTAGTCTGATATGTCTTACATTTGGGCAGCACGGTGGCTCAGTGGTTAAGATGTTGGGCTTGTGATCAAGGAGTGGGCTTCAAAATTTTTAGCAAGGGCTTCTCTGCCCAGTTGCTGGATGGCCGTAGCCATGGTGGGTGTGGCCTAGTCAGCCTCCCACACCATGGGGGGGGCATTTTTGCTCCCCCGCCTCCGGAGACTTTCCTTGAGCCTCTGGGAGGGTGAAAATGGCCTCCCAGGCTCTGGAGGCCAGAAATGGGCCATTTCTGCCCTTCCCAAACTTTCAATAGGCCCATTTTTCAACCTCCCTGAGTCGCCGTGCGCATCCTGCACTTACCTGCATCCAAAACGGGCCTTGTGGGGACTCCTGGAGGGGCGGGGTGGGGTGGGAGTGGGATTTGGGGGTTCTCCTAACTGCACAGAATCTTAGTTAGAGGTTCTCCCGAACCCCTGCGAACCTCCAGCAGCCCACCTCTGTTGTGATCTGGAAAACCAGCAGCCCAGGTTTGAGACCCAAGTGCCATGTGATATGAAGAGCTCACGTCCTTGCCCCAGCTCCTAACAGTTCAAAAGCATCTAAATGCAAATAGATAAATAGGTACCACTTCAGTGTGAAGGTAACAGCGCTCCGTGATATCATGACTGGCCACATGACTGCAGAAGCATCTTCAGACAGCCCTCACTCAATGTCCTTGAAATGGAGGGAGATAAGCACCGCCCCCGTACAGACGGCAACGACTAATGGAGTAAAATACACAGGGACTTCTTCACGTTTATGTTTTACACTTAGAAGCCAGACAAAAGGATTTGACTATCAGTTACTAGGTGATAATGTTAACAGAAACATTAACGGGGCCGGAGGGGAGAGGAATCGCTTTGTCACACTAAAAGCATTCACCAAACAATTAGAAGTTTTAAACCTATTGTGCTTAACTTTGCACAACACTAGCCTATTTGGAACAAAATATAGGCAGTCCTCGACTTATGACAGCTCATTTAGTGACCATTCACTAAAGTTACAACGATGCTGAAAAAAGGGACTTATCACCATTTTACACATTTACAACATTGCAGCATCCCTGTACTCATGTGAACAAAATTCAGATGCTTGGCAACTGGTTCACATTTATGATCATTGCTGTGTCCCAAGAGCATGTAATCCCCCTTTGCAGCCTCCTCACAAGCAAAGTCAATGAGGAAATCAGATTCATTCCCAACTGTGCTACTAAATTAACAGCTACAGTGACTCACTTAACAACTGTGGCAAGAAAGGTAGCAAAATAGGATAAAACTGACATAACCAATGTTTCACTTAGCAATATAAATTTTGGGCTCAATTGTGGTCATAAGTTGAGGACTCACTGCCTGTATACTCAGGAGCCACATACCGTATTTTTCGGAGTATAAGACACACCTTTTTTCCTCTAAAAAGAGGCTGAAAATCTGGGTGTGTCTTATACACCGAATACAGCATTTTTTCCTCCTGAAGCCCTGCCCCCTTCACCAAAATGGCCATGCATAGCCTTATGGAGGCTTTCAGAGAGGTCCTGGAAGCTGGGGAGGGCAGAAATGAGCAAAAAATGGGCCGTTCCCCCCCCCCCCAGCAGCACTCTATAAGCCTCCATAAAGCTATGCATGCATTTTTGGACAAAAACACAGCCCGTTTTTGAAAAAAATGGACCGTTTTTTGCTCTTCCCCCCCCCCCCCGAACACTCTGCAAGCCCCCCCAAGGCTATTCATGCCTTTTATTTTTTTAAAAAACGGGGAGGTTTGCAGAGTGGAAAACCTTTTTTTCTTTCCTTTCGGAAAGCTGTTTACTTAGAGTGGTTGATGAGTTTTAGGCAATTTCCTTCTCCAGCATATGGATAAATACACCTGGAAACATCTACCTACTTATCTACTGTATTTCTCTCTCTCTCTCTCTCTTTCTCTCTCTTTCTCTATTTTTTTCTCTCTCTATCCCTTTATCTACCTACCTAACTACCTAACTACTCTCTCTCTCTCCCCCTACCTACCTACTGTATTTCTCTCTCTCCCTTTATCTATCTACCTAACCTAACTACTCTCTCTCTCTCTCCCTACCTACCTACTGTATTTCTCTCTCTTTCTCTCCCTCTCTATCCCTCTTTCTACCTACCTACTTTTTTTAAAAAAAATGCCTCTTCAAAACCTGGGTTGTCTATACTCCGGTGCGTCTTATACTCTGAAAAATATGGTAACTTTAACCAACCTGCAGTTGATTACATTGTGATATTAATTTGGACAACTATCTTAATAAATAGCAATACTTTATCATGGTTGATGGCCAAAATATGACAATCACTTTTAAAGAAAAAATGGTTAAATTAGATCTTTTGGAGAGAAAAAAAAGGGTCTTGCTAGAAAGATACTACTAAGTCATGAAAGCTTAAATCAGTTTCCATATGGCCTTCAGTTAAATAGCCTCCCTTACACTTTCAATGTATGTAATCTGTGGATCTCAGCAGCTGTGCCTAGACCCATTAATTTAAGTTGGACTCTGCACAGGTGGGAATATTTAACTGTGTGTATTAGATTAAAGATTCTCAGCTTTAACCTTTTTTTCTTTTCTAATAAATTAAGCCCCTACTGAGGTCTCCACTGATTATGCAAGCTGTTTTTAAGCAGTTACCGGTATAAATATTGGCTATAAGAAAATATATCTCCTCAACCTGGAGTCAAATTCCAGAAATTTCTGCTTAACTAAGCAGATATCACAGCATCTATGTCCTGGGTTTGTAGAGCCATATTCCTAACCTGCAAGGCTGTCTGAATGTTTTACACAACTATCAGACAATTCAGATAAAATCAGTCATAGTTCTTTTCAGAAACTGGCATGACCCCTAGACTCAGCAATGGGCTTCAAACATTTAGGAAGGGGTTCTCTTCCTGGTTTCTGGGTAGGTGTGGCCAAGGTGGGTGTGGCCTATTCAGCCTCCTGCACCACAGGGGGGGTGTTTTTGCCCTCCCTGGGCTCTGGAGGCTTTCCTCGAGCCTCCAGGAGGGTGAAAACGGCCTCCCCAGGCTTTGGAGGCCCTCTGGAAGCCAGAAATAGACCCATTTCTGGCCTTCCCAAACTTCCGGTAGGCCCCGTTTTTTGCCCTCCCCAAGCCTCCATGTGCGCCCTGCACTTATCTGCATCCAAAACGGGCCACGTGGGGACTCCTGGGAGGGGAGGGGCAGGGGGCGGGGGCAGCCAGGAGTGGGATTTGGGGGTTCTTCAAACTGCACAGAATCTTAGAGGTTCTCCCGAACCCGAGAGCCCTCAGCAGCTCACCCCTGCCAAGACTTCGGCTTCCATCCCTTCTCCCTTGCAAAGGAGGGAAGGTCTGGGGCAGGGCAGTTTGTGATTGAGCTTGAAAGATTGTTAGATTTGTTTGGGTGTGTTTTCTAATACACAGATTATATGCCATGAAGCCATTTTTCAGTTACCTACGACATCAATCCATGATGATGTATCTCTAGCCTGTTCTTTAGTGTCTCTCAATGATGCACTTATCACTACTGTATTTGAGTTCATCTCCTTTGCTGCTGGTTATCCTTTTCTCTTTCTTTCCACTTTTCCCACATTGGAGCCTTTTCCAGGAAGATGGGACTTAGCATAAAGTGTCCCAAATAGGACAATTTAAGCCTTGTCATTTGTGAATCAAGCAAGAACTCTGGGTTGATTTGTTTGATGATCTAATGGTTACAATCAATCAATCAGAATAGAGCTGGAAGAGACCTTGGAGGTCTTCTAGTCCAGCTTCCTGCTCGAGCAGGAGGTGTCAAACTCAATTTGATTGAGGGCTGCATCAGGGTTGAGTTTGACGTCAGGTGGGCAGAGTGGGCATGGGCAGGATGGGCATGGCCAGCTCAATGCTACTCATGTCGTGGCCTGTGGTGGCCCAAGTGCTCTGCCAAAAAAACGGATTCTCGAGCTCCATTTTCGGCAGCCACGTGTCCTGCAACCCTCTGCCAGTGAAAAACGGAGCTTGGGAGGGCTGCATATGGCCCTCGCAAGGTCCATTTTCATTGGTAGAGGCACTGTGGGCTGGTCTTTGCTGTTTCCAGGGTGGCCTTATGGGCCACATCTAAGCATTCCGTGGGCTGGATCTAGCCCACGGTCCTTGAGTTTGACATCCCTGCCCTATGCCATTTCAGACAAGTGACTGTCCAGTCTCTTCTTAAAAACCTCCAGTGATGAGGCACTCACAACTTCTGAAGGCAAGCTGGTTAATTGTCCTCACTGTTAGACAGTTTCTCCTTAATTCCAGGTTACTTATCTCCTTGATTAGTTTCCATCCATTGTTTCTTGTCCTGCCTTCTGGTGCTTCAGAAAATTGGCCCCTCCTTTCTTTGTGGCAGCCTCTCAGAAACTGGAATACTGCTATCAAGTCACCCCTAGTCCTTCTTTTCTTTAGACTAGCCAAACCAAATCCTGAAACCGTTCTTCATAAGAGGGAGTCAAATTATTCTCCAAGGCACCTGAGGGTAGAACAAGAAGCAATGGGTGGAATCGAATCCAGGAGAGAAGCAATTTAGAACTGAGGAGAAACTTCCTGACAGTTAGAACAATTAATCAGTGGAACAGCTTGCCTCCAGAAGTTGTGAATGCCTCAACACTGGAAGTCTTTAAGAAGATGTTGGATAGCCATTTGTCTGAAACAGTATAGGGTTTTCTGCCTAGGCAGGGGGTTGGACTAGAAGACCTCCAAGGTCCCTTCCAACTCTGCTATTGTATTGTATTGTATTATTATTGTATTGTTTTAGTTTCCAGGCCTTTAATCATCTTAGTTGCTCTTTGCACTTTTTCCAAAGTCTCAACATTTTTTTTTTATAATGTGGTGACCAAAACTGGATGCAGTATTTCAGGTGTGGCCTTACCAAGACTTTATAAAATAGAACTAATACTTCATGTGATTTTGATTTTATGTCTCTGTTTATACAACCAAGGATTGTATTAGCTTTTTTGGCTGCTGCTGCACACTGCTGACCTAATTTGTTTTCTTGATTGTGCATGGTATGATCTGCAACATCAGAGTTCAAAGGGGTTGGGATTTTTCCCCCTTTTTTAATTACAATTTTTAATTCACTGTATGTCATCATGAGCCATTGTTGATAAGGTAAAATGTATATTATCATCATTATCAACACTGGAAATTTTCTATTCCTTATTGATTTTCTGATTTTCATTTTATCCAAACCCAGGTGGCTGCCATTTGTACAAACCACAGTTAGATAAAACCAGGACATGAAAACAAAATGAGCTTGTGAACCAAGTTGTTGATGAAATACCATTGTCCGATTTATTTCTGATAAGTAAGCTATTAAAAATATTGTCCACTTGTATGATGCGAAGCTATTCCATCCTTTTATTGTTAAATCTGATGTTATGTCTGATCACAGGAATTTAAAAAGCTTTAATGGAGCTTTCATGGCCTGCACTAAAGACGTGTCTGATTCAAAATCTTACCACTGAATAAGATGCCTTGGAATGCCTCCAAACAACCTATAAATACCATGGGGTTCCCCCCCCCCCCCCTATTGATAGAGTAACTGTCAGGAGATCCAAGTTCAGATCAGCTATTGAGGTCTTGCAAGTGAATTTAGGCCAATCACTCTTTCTCAGTCCAACTTATTCCCAGATGTTTGCTGCAGGGAAAACATACAGAAGAAAGACCCAGTAAAAACTTTTCTTTTGGTTCTGGAGGAACCAAAATTCAGGAAGATACATATCAAAGAACTCTCTAAGTAGACATTATGTGTCTTTCTGCCCTTCAGAATATGGAGCCTGCAGTCTTCTATCACAGTTCTAAATGTTCCATAACTGGAAGAGGCAACAAAAATATTATGGTCACCCATTTTATAATACGGCATGACAGCCATATTTCTATATTCTACCTCCGTGATGGTGAACCTATGGCACGCGTGCCACAGGTGGCACAGGGAGCCATATTTGCCAGCATGCAAGCTGTCAGCTCCCTGTTTTTACCCTCCCCAGGCTTCAAAAAAGCCTCCAAAAACAGCCTCTCCCAGCCCCCTGAAGGCCCTCTGGAAGCTGGAAATGAATTGTTGGGCCTGCTTTTTGCCCTCCCCAGGCTTAGGGAAAGCCTCCGGAGCTGGGGGAGGGGAAATATTCCCCCCTACATTGGGGTGTGTGTGTCACGCTTGCATGCACGGGTGGGCGGGGCATATTGAATTGTGGGTGTGGGCATGCGCACATGCACACAATTTTGGCATGCCTTTACAAAAAGGTTAGCCATCATTGTTCTACCTCTTTTCTATCATGGAACTCAAAAGGGCAAAATGCGTGGCATGGTGCCGAGATTTTCCTCTTGCTCAGGACTGAGGTTTAGCTTCAATAAATTGACTTCATCACATCATTTCATAGGATCAAACTCACAGCCTTCTGATTGTGAGGCGCACTGAGAATGTATCTGCTGAACAAAATTCCACATTGGCGTCAGGAAGGGCATCCGGCCATTAAAACACTCTGCTAACTCCATTCAGTTGCCCAGACTCCATTATGGGGTCATTAAAAGACAACAAAAACAACGGCTGTTGTTTCTGAGGCAGAGAGTCCTGTTGGAAGCTGTTGTGTTCACCCAAGACAATGCACTATTTCTGAAGTTTGCATGTTTTGGGAAGAATCATGATGTATGGCCGTGATGGCGAACCTATGACACATGTGCCACAGGTGGCACGTAGAGTCATCTCTGCGGGCATGCGAGCCGTCACCCAGGTCAGCTCCACTGCATATGAGCATCCTGCCAGCCAGTTGATTTTTGGGTCTCTGCTGGGAGATGTGCGTGCATACACGGGAGTGGGGGGATGCGGTGGCCCTTCCATACCCCATTTTTGGTTCCAGGAGGCTACTAGCCCCAAAATGGAGACTGGGGGGATGTGGTGCCCCTCCTCCCATTTTGGGGCTAGCAGGCCTCCTTTAGGCCTCCTGGGACCAAAAACAGTGGATGCAGTGCGCCCCCTCACCCCATTTTATGTGCATTATCACGCATGCTTTCGGCACCCAAGGGAAAAAGGTTTGCCATGACTGATGTATAGAATAGGTTCATCATAAGCCCTAGCACTAGCAAAATAGCAAATGTATAATATATAGGTCATGTGCTATTTTTTGTTTAGTGCTGCTAGTGGCAATCTTCAATAAATTGTGTGGAATACAGAAAAAAAGAAATAAGTCTTTCTCTATCCTTGAACTGCTGGCATTTTGCGGAAATCAATATCCTGACCTCTCTCTTCTCGCTGACTGTATAAATAACTTAGCAGAAGGCTTTATAACATGGCTTTCACCTTTGAGATGGATGGCCATCTTAGGATTCAGCTTCTATTAAAGGACAACTTTTCTAATTTATTTCTACAGAGCCAGTTAGGAGCAGCTTATTGAGTGGGAAATATTAACACTTTTTAAAAAAAAGAAATCATTTTGCCAGCAAGTTTCGTTGCTGACTAGATGGAGAATGCTCAACGGTAGTAACTGTGAGAGGGATCTTGGAGTCCTAGTGGACAACCATTTAAATATGAGCCAGCAGTGTGCAGCAGCTGCCAACAAAGCCAACACAGACTTAGGCTGCATAAACAGAGGGATAGAATCAAGATCACGTGAAGTGTTAATACCACTTTATAATGCCTTGGTAAGGCCACACTTGGAATACTGCATTCAGTTCTGGTCACCACGATGTAGAAAAGATGTGGAGACTCTAGAAAGAGTGCAGAGAAGAGCAACAAAGATGACTAGGGGCCTGGAGACTAAAACATATGAAGAACGGTTGCAGGAACTGGGTATGTCTAGTTTAATGAAAAGAAGGACTAGGGGAGACATGATAGCAGTGTTCCAATATCTCAGGGGTTGCCACAAAGAAGAGGGAGTCAAACTATTCTCCAAAGCACCTGAGGGTAGAACAAGAAGCAATGGGTGGAAACTAATCAAGGAGAGAAGCAACTTCGAACTGAGGAGAAACTTCCTGACAGTTAGAACAATTAATCAGTGGAATAGCTTGCCTCCAGAAGTTGTGAATGCCCCAACACTGGAAGTCTTTAAGAAGATGTTGGATAGCCATCTGTCTGAAATGGTATAGGGTTTCCTGCCTAGGCAGAGGCTTGGACTAGAAGACCTCCAAGGTCCCTTCCAACTCTGCTATTGTATTATTGTATTGTAAATTGGATCTTTATTAAAGGATTGCTGGAATATTGCCAATATTTTGGGTACAGTCCTCTGGAGAGGACAAATTAGTTCAACTAATTCTTACCCCAGTTGCTTCTCAATCCATCATGTGCCTTTGTGGACACAGAAAGAAGTTGTAACCAGTGATGGGATTAAAATAGTTTAACAACCGGTTCTCTGCCCTAATGACTAGGCGGGTAAGCAGGGCTTGGTGGCCATGTGACTGGGTGGGCATGGCCAACTCAACGTCATTCATGTCGATGGCCGCTTTGCCTTAGCTGTTACAATGTAATAATGGTTAACCAGAGAGGCAGTTTCTGTAAGCAGGGCAATAAAGATTAGGCTAGAAACAACACCAGAATATTTCCTTCCTGTCTTCCTTACACGATTAGCCCTGTAAAGTGTGTGGGGGGGGGGGGAACAAAAGGAGATTTCTTACAACAACCGGTTCTCCGAACTGCTTAAAAAGTTAACAACCGGTTCTCCCGAATAGGTGCAGACTGGCTGAATCGCAACACTCATTGTAGCTCAAAAGTAACTGCACAGGCAGCTTGCAATCAAAGTCAAAGGTTAGACTGATATCTGTGTAGATCAGGGTTTCTCAAGCTTGGCAGGTTTAAGATATTTGGACTTCAATTCCCAGAATTCCCTAGACAGCTCATCTTAAGGTTGCCATTTAAAAAAAAAACATTGGTATGGATAGCACTGAGGAATTGGTCCTTCCCGTGACATTACTATACTCTGCTGCTGTTGTGATATCCTCATTCATTGCACAATGCTGATTGGAAAGTAATAATAGCAATAAAGAGCCATGGTGGCATAGTAGTTAGAATGCAGTAGTGCAGGCTAACTCTGCCCACAGTCAGGAGTTTGATCCTCACCAGCTCAAGGTTGACTCAGCCTTCCACCACCCTTCTGAGGTTGGTAAAATATGGACCCTGATTGTTGAGGGGGCAATATGCTCCACTCTGTAAACTGCTTAGAGAGGTCTGTAAAGCACTGTGGAGCGGCATATAAGCTAAGTGCAAATTGCTATAATGACGCGGGGGGGGGGGAGGACTATATAAAAATGTATATTAGAAAAATGCTTCATATGTTACAGAATGTAACACAGAATGTAACACATGACAATTTTCAGCTTCTTATGATTCATCTAAAGGTAGAATATTTTAGCACCTATCACAGACATACAGACTACTTTAGACCAATCTACCCATCTCTGCAATAATGCTATATGAAAGATGTGTGTGTTGATGAACGGGAAGAATCATGGGTGATGCACTTGGATTTCTCACAACCTTGAGGTTTCCTATGCAATGTTGCATATTCCTTTATGTCGGATTCCGGATGTTTTAATTTTTCAAACGTTTGTCATTCTACTTTCTCTCTATATTAGCTGAAACCTCTCTAAATCAACACCTGTAATCTGCTAAATTCCTCATCCAATATTGCAGCTTGTAGTGTAAGAACAAAAGCAGACTCAGAGGAGAGATCAAAAGGAATCAAAAGCAGTGTTCTTTTTTTAAAGCATTTTCAGTTTGTGTCATTGGTGTTGTGTTTTTTTAATTGTTTCACAGTTTCTATGTCATGCTTATAGCTCAGCTAGGGGTGATTTTTGTTTTGTTTGCTTTTGTTTTGCAACAATAACAACAAAAGGACAGTTGGATTTGTAACAGCATTATCTTTTTGTAGAAAAGCTGCTATTAACAGATTGTGGCAGAAAGCGAGCAACGAATTGGAGGTGGGAATTTGACTTTCTTCCTTCTTGATATTGCATTGCAAAGTGGGGAGAAAAGAGGGAGGGCATTAGGAGGGAAAAGGAAGAAGCCAGAATCGCAATCATTGTGTTGATTGTTAGGGATGATGTAGCA
This sequence comes from Natrix helvetica, assembly GCF_964273705.1. Classification (NCBI taxonomy): domain Eukaryota; kingdom Metazoa; phylum Chordata; class Lepidosauria; order Squamata; family Natricidae; genus Natrix; species Natrix helvetica. Next base: position 149,218,756 of record NC_138552.1, read on the forward strand.
GTTTCAGGAAGGTAGAATTTTGAGATCCAGATCTCTTCCATCAGCATTAAGACTTCCAAATGCAGAGTTTTGAAGCTAGTAAAATGTGATATGTGACCATTTGCAGGGAAAGATAAAAGATAAATCCAGTATTTAAGTTTACCTCATTTATTAGCACAAATTACACAATGACCCTCCTTCTGCAGTGTTGGAAGCAAATGGTGGTAACAGAACCATTCCAAAATGGGCTTCAGAAGCATTACTTCCTAGGAGTTTGCAAATTAAGAGGTGCTCATATAGGTAAATGGAAGGGGAAAGTGATTTTGCCTTCCTCCCAACTCAAAGGCCTAATAGGAATGGTGTGTGTGTGTGTGTGTGTGTGTGTGTGTGTGTGTGTGTGTGTAAATCACTAAATCCTACAAGGAATCCACAGCAGAAATCCCCTAATCATGATTCCGAAAGAGATAAGTGCCATATTAAGCTCCAGAGAAAGAACACTTGGGGGGAGAACCAAAAGGTGATGTGTTTTAACTCCTTCCCCAGTATCACTCTTTCTTCTATTTCCAGATCTTCATGTGATGGATGAAAGACCCGAAGGAGAGCATGTTGGTAAATGCACTCGTATCTCCACAGTCCACACCTAAGATCTTGCAGATGAGTGCCAAAAAGGGAGCGTGCACCTGCATGCACTCCGTGCTTGCTTGCTTGCTCGCATGCTGGTTGGGGTCCGTGATCCTGAAGAGAAGCTGCCCAGTGGGTATGCGCGCACTGGGCAATAAACTTCCAGTTTTCAGCACGCACATGTGCACCAGCCAAGGCAACATGGCTCTGCGTGCCACGTTGGGCATGTGTGCCATAGGTTTACCATCATGGGCCTATGCCTTTCAGCTGAATATGAATAGGTTTCCTCCAATCTTCCATCCAGCCGATTAAGATGTGAGGTGGGATCAGAACAGATTTGCAGACCTGTTCCTCTTCGTGAATTCTTCAAATCATTCTTTTTTGCAGAAGGCTCCAATATTTTGACTGATTATTCCCAAGCTACTGACACTTCCACACCAACACTGTTTCCATCCCTAACATTTCAAAGCAATTCAAAGCCAAAGGGGACCATCTTTAATTCTACCAACCTTGAAACAAGGGGAAAAAACACAGAAATAACCCCACACCATCTCCTTTCTCCTGCTGACTAAAAGCAGAACGAAGATGATAGCCCTCAATCAGCACCAGGGATGGGTTCCTGCCAGTTCTAACCTCTTCTATAGAAGAGGTTCCACAAATCTACAGTGCCGTTTAGAACTGGTTCCAGCTCCCTCCCCCCGCCCGTCCACACATCATCAAGATGAACAGCCAGAGGATGAATTCTGGGAGTTGAAGTCCACAAGTCTTAAAGCTGTCAAGTTTGAACACCCCTGGGGTTTTTTTTCTAAAGGGTTAGGGGTGCAAGGGTCTTGTAACTTGACAGCTTTAAGACTTGTGTGCTTCTGATGCCAGAGTTTCTGAGCCAACATTTCGGTTGCTAAGCAAGAGCGTTATTAAGTGAGTTTCACCAATTTTACAAGTTGGCCACACCCACCCAGTCACATGACTGCCAAGCCACTCCCATCCGGTCACATGGCTGGCAAGCCACTCCCACAAAGCAGGCCACGCCTACAGAAAAGGTTCTTAAAAAATTTGAAACCCACCACTGCTCAGCACCCCATCTCCTGGGTTGCTGGGCCATCGGAAATAATCTACCCCCGCCACCACACAGAATAAAAAGAAAACATAATAGATTGCCAGCCCCACTATCCAACCTTTTACGCATGATGTGTGCATTTTAGGCAGAAAAACTTTAGTAAGGATCAAGAGGAAAAATGACAAAACTCTCCTCAATAGCTCATGTAAGCTGTAACTTGGCATTTTTCTTAATAGTTGTCATCATGGTCACCTGTGTCTGCAAGGGCTGGACAGAGGTTATTCTAAACTGATTTAGGTTTAGGTTACCTTGGACGAATAAGGTTATGGAAGGAAGTTAGCAATAGCACTTCGACTTATATACCGCTTTACAAAGCTTTACAGCCCTCTCTAAACGGTTTACAGAGTCAGCCTATTGCCCCCCCCCCACCAACAATCCGGGTCTTCATTTTACCCACCTCGGAAGGATGGAAGGCTGAGTCAACCTGGAGCCTGGTGAGATTTGAACTGTCAAATTGCAGGCAGTGAGCAGTCAGCAGAATTAGCCTGCAGTACTGCACTCTAACCACTGCATAGCCAAGAATCCTGCTTGCAGAGGTTTCATTACCCAATTAGGTAACATTATCAGAGCTAGTGAGTGTGGATTTTTCTCCCTGATTATATACATCAAGTTGTTCCCAAGAACTTAGGATGTCATAATGTATCAGCATAGTATATGTGCAGATCAGTGGTGGGATTCAAAAATTTTGACCACTGGTTTTGTGGGCATGGCTTGGTAGACGTGGCTTGGTGGGCATGGCAGGGGAAGGATACTGTAAAATCTCCATTCCCTCCCCATTCCAGGGGAAGGTTACTGCAAAATCCCCATTTCCTCCCGATCAGCTGGGACTCAGGAGGCAGAGAACAGATGGGGACCGGGCCAGTCAGAGGTGGTATTTACTGGTTCTCCGAACTACTCAAAATTTCTGCTTCCGGTTCTCCAGAACTGCTCAGAACCTGCTGAATGCCACCTCTGGTGGAGATTGAAGCAGTGTGGCCTTCTGCGATTGACAGATAGAGAGTTATCCAAAATGGTTCGGTATGGCACTCACACCCTGTATGCTGATACCCACTGAGGCTTCCGTGGCTGATTCATGCTATAATCTTTCAGTTTCAATTTTCAGGTCTTGATACTTTGCAATAGTCTCCAGTTCTTTGTTTTCTATTCTACTATGCCACATCAATTATCCACACTTGCTTCTTGTCAGCCACAGTTATATCTGGTGTGTTATGAGCCAAGAGTTTATCAGTCTGTATTTGGAAATCGTACAATATTTTAAACTGCTTATTTTTTTGCTATTTTTTTTCAAATGTACTGTATGTTTCCACTAATTTTCCATTACTGTTACATGATACTTTTTACAGATATCTCAATGAATCATTATGTAATGTTGTTGTTTATAATCAGTTTGTGTGATCTTCTTGCACAAGCTGAATATATGATCTACTGGGTCTTCTACTGCTTTACACTTTGATCAATTGATGATTTTTCAATTCTATGCTTATTTGCAATAATTCGAATAGTTCGAGCACCTGAAATATTATTTGCAATACTATTAGCTAAAGTGGTATTTATTATATTTTTATATAATAAATGTTTGGAAGTCAATGAACAATCTGAAAGTTTATGAAGGGGTTGTGAGCTAAACAGCTTGGGACCCATGATCTATTCTAAACAAACTAACTCAGATGACAAAATTACACAGTACACAAGCACACAAGTCCAGAGTTGGGTTCCTGGTATTATATGCTACTAAAATGCTGGTGTCCCTAAGGCTCAGAATGCTGTTTAAAATCTTCATATGTGTTTATTCAGCTGTGTGGTTGAATCAAATTTACTGTGCAAACTTTTGTGTGTACTTGTTGTGAGTTACAAACACTAGTCAGAGTTTTGCAATTCACTCTCGAGATCTGGCAGTCTGAAAATCTTTCATTCTAAATTCTGCCAAAGAGATCTGGATAGTTCTATCCAATAGATTTCCTGGCTCCCTTATAAATCCTCCTCTTTTTCAGCATTGCCTTAGTTGAAATCCTAACCACATCCCTCCCTGTTTCCTGTTCTTTCACTGTCTGTGTGCCTGCCTTTCCTTCTTTAGTAGCATTATTGTCAATACACTTTGTCGTTTAATAGATTCCATCCAAATTATACATCTGTAACCGAGGACGGACTGATGAGGGTTTATAGCAGTAGTGGGATTCAGGGGGTACGCCCTGGTATGGGTGTACCAGAGCCTGTCCAGAGTACTGGGTACCGTTCTGGTACGGTGCTCCGGAAAGCCCACCCGCCCGCCTGAGCGCCTTACCTGTCCTTTAAAGCCTTCAGCACTTCCTGGAGCATCGCGGAGGCTTGCGGAGGCATCGCTGGCAGGTACAATGCATGTGCTGCTCGCATGCATCTATGTGGACAACGCCGGACCCGTTCCAACCGTACCAATTGGAACGGGATCCGGAACCCACCACTGGTTTATAGTTTTGTGTAGGAGGACTACTCAGAAAAAAACATGCTACTGAAATCAATAGAATTTATTTTTGAATGTGTACAATCATTTTAAGCTGTGGAATATTGTAGCTTTGAATTTATTAATGAAGATTATTGGTATGATCCAAAAGAAAAATGAAAGTCAGGGCTCCTGCTAATTTTGATTGAATGCATAGGCAGAAATCACTAATATTTGAACATATCAAAATGATAACCTAGCAGTAAATAAGACACAATAAAGCAATTTCTGTAAACAATGTTCCTATTTAGCTGTCATTTTAATTCCATCATGCAGAAAGTACACATACATCATTCAAGAAATATCTTTAGTCAGAAAATGACTGGTTCAGCTTGTCTTATATTTTATCTTCTATAAGCAAAAAACTCATAGAACCAGTTGGTTTAAAAACCGCACAGACGTAATATGGATAATTGCAAGTTAGAATGATCAATGACTTTCACTTGAAAAGTAGGCATACAAAAATAATTGGCCTTTAAAACTCATTAGTCAGTTTTGTTCCAATAATTGCATTTGCATATTTTGTAACTTCATGCCTTTTCAAGCAAAAGGAAAACGCAATCACTTAAGCAGCAACGCTGAAGCCAAAAAGAGAACGTGAATTGTGAGTTCTGAATGTAGCATATGCAGAAAAAAGAGAAAGTCAAAACTGGAAGGGCTTAGTACATACAGCATGGGAAGGAAAGTATGGAAATGACTGTAGAAACAAGCATTTTTGAACATGCTTCAAACTGCTTGGAGTTAGTAGCCCCAAACATCTAAACATGGCATGGTGTCAGCTAGAGAAGGCATTTTTGATTTGTATTGTACCCAATGATTCAGAAAAGTTTGATAACAGCCCTCTTCAGTATAAAAACATGGGCAGTCTTAGCAGTCTCTGAGTGCCTGTATATGAAAACTTTAGAGAACATGATCAAAGGTAGGAAGGGAATGTCTGGCATTCTTCTCAAAACAACATCATCTCTGATCTTAGTCCAACCAACATATCTTCACAAGCTGGTTTCTCAAGCACGGGGTGATTGGTGCAGAGATCGCTTTATTACTTCAGATTCTTCTAAGGCAGAGTGGACAACTCTTCTATTGGGGAGTCATATTTTGGTTGTTTTATTGCTTAGTTTTGCTTGTGCAGCTGGGATTTTTGAAGTGTAAGATAGATGACTTAAGATTTGTAGGAATTTAACCCAACTCTCCACACATATTGATTGGGGAGGGGAAAGAGCAGAGAATTGCTCACTTGAAAAGACGCCATTTTGCTTCTGAATTTCAATGGTGTGATCCATGGGTGCAATGCTCTGAAGTCTGTTATCGGTTCGTTTCGCTACCGGTTTGCTTCGCGTGCATGCGCACCTCAGGCGCTACTGTGCAGTGCTGAAATAGGAGGATTAAGAAGCCTTTTTTGAGTTTGCAAAGGTAAGTAGAACAGTGAAGGGGAAGAACAGCTGTGCCGCATGATTTAAATTTGCTAGAAAGAAGGATTTCCTGCTTTCTAGCGAATAGACATCGAGCCACGCAGCTGATTGTCGCACAGCTGATTGTCGTAACTACTGGTTCACCTAAACCGGTAATAAAAAATGCTACCAGTTCAGGCGAATTGATAGTTCCGACGATCAGCTTTGCGACAATCAGCTGTACTGCATGATTTCTAAATCGCGCAGCACAGCTGATTGTCGCACAACTGATCATTGGAATCAAACTGGTAGTAAAAAAATGCTACCAGTTCGAGCGAACCACTGGTTCCAATGATCAGCTGTGTGACAATAAGCTGTGCCACATGATTTCTAAATTGCGCAACAAAGCTGATTGTTACACAGCTGATCATTGGAACTACTGGTTCTCTTGAACCAGTAGCATTTTTTTTACTACTGGTTCGGGTGAACTGATCTGAACTAGTAACATTTCACTCCTGGTGTGGTCCATAGATGCTCAGTGGATTATAAAATTGTGTGTTGGCCATGGACTGCTTGGCTTCACACTGCTATTCTAATGCAAGAAGCAGGCCTATGACTTCTGGAGGAAGGATAGAACGAAGCGGGAATATTTTCTACATACCCAAATTATTTACTTACTTACAACTACATTTGCAAAATTCAGGCATTTGGCAAGCTAACCATAATTTTCAAGAACAACCTCCCCTATGCCTGAAAAAAAAAAGTTTTTGATCAGTGTGTGCTATCTGCTTTAACATATGCTGGTGAAACTTGGACACTAATCTTACAATCGATACAAAAGCTGCAAGTGGCACAAAGGGCCATGGAAAGATACATGCTCGGCATCACAAGACAAGATAGAAAGACCTGCACATGAGAACAAATGAAGTATACGATATCATCAAGAGAGTAAAAGAATTGAAATGGAAATGGGCTGGCCACATAGCAAGAAGAACTGATGGCTGCTGGATAAGGCAGCCATAGAATGGGTCCTACTTGATAAAAACGTTAACGAAAAAAGACCTAAAACAAGATGGATCAATGACATCATCAAGTACTGTGGGCCCAATTGGCAAAAGAAAGCTCAGGGCGGTATTGATTGGAGGCATACGGAAGAGACCATCATCCTGCAGTAGATAGACAAGGACTAGACTGATTATGATAATGATGAAGACGATGATGACGGTGAAGTACACTTGATCGACATGCTGACTTTCTGTTTAGAAAAACCAGTTGATTACAGTTTTAAAAACAGAAAGTAAAGTTTAAAAATAATAGCCGGAGGAAATTATAAGTAGGTGTGTATTTATTTATTGCAATTACTTACATTCTGCTTTTCAGAGTAATAAACCTCTCAAAGTAGCATTAAAGCATTATAAATAATAGTAAGTACAAAATACAATAAACACTATGCAAACAAATAAATCCTCATAATTGCTGACAAAAAATGATTTTATCCTCCTGCTACTCAATACCGTCCAAAAGGTTGCAGGGTTAAATCCCTGAGGCCATCAGATGTCCTTTACATGTTCTAACCCTAAATTCAGCACAGAAGTGCTTTGGATTAAACTCCTAAATGTAATGAACTTTGTTTGAGAACTTGCTAAAGAGGTATAAAAATAGTACCGTGCCTTCTATATTAGGCAAAACCTCTTTTTGCCCTTTTTGCTGCTAAGCTAATAATAGCAGTTTTTGCCATGCTAAACCACTTTGACAAAAGATAATAGGTAAATGAGGAAATTACAATCTTGGTGGTAAATATTATTTATATTATCTCAATCATAAAACACATTATAGCTTGATTTTAGGTCTACCTAGTTGTTTGGTCTGTCTTGTAGCTTCTTTTTTTTATATAGGTACCACATCAATGCTTTTCACCATGTCCCAATTTGTGCAGTGACTGAGCCCGAAAAAAAATCCATTAGCTCTTCTATAGAGAACAAATGATCTTTAAAAGGGTTTTTCAGCTATAATCCCAATAAAACAGGAAATATAATATAACTACTAATGCAAGCAGCAGTTCAAAAAGATCTTGCCTTTTTTTTAGCAACCACTAAACTAAAAGCATTGCATAAAAGGATTATAGGTGTAGAATCTATAAGTAGACTACAGGGGGGAAAGTCCTTGAAGACTGCAAAAAAGATAAAAATTAAATAAATAAAAGCCGATGCTATTTGAAATAAATAAATAAGCTGGATCCAAATTAGTCATATCTAGAGTTGATCTAGTGAAAACAATGGAAATTAAACTTGTTGTGACTAATACGTATCCAGTGTAACTGAGTGGATCCATTCTGACTCAGCCTGGATAAAACTGTTTGAGTTGGATACAAGAAATGATTTATTCCAGATAATTCATATTTACACTAGCTACATCAAAGTTAATGGGGATTATTTTATATGACTAATTTATTATCCTTTATTTCAGCAGATCTGTCTAAACATGGCTATCGCTGGGTAAATTCTTCTGTTACTTGAACTAAGTTTCTGTTGACATAAAGAGGAAATAACAATTTTGTCCCACTGATTTTCATAGAACCTCAAATCAAGTAACTTAGTTTGGAATCCATTTACTTATTTGTGAAATTTATTTGACCACCTAAATCCAGTCAGACCGTGGAAATTTACAGAGGCTACATGTTAAAAGCAGGGTACAAATAAAAATAAAATTATAATGATAAGTATAGAGTTAAGTTACATAAAGCTCAGAAATTGTAGAATTATAAAAAATGGTGGTGTCAGTATAATGTACTGCTAATTAATTATTATAATTTGTATGAGGAACAGAAAAAAAAATCCATTGCCGGATAGTTTTCTGAAAAGAAAACGGTCACATAATGCAATAACAAAAAGTATTTCTCAACTACATCAAGCAGATGCCTTAGCAATCTTCTAACTTGATTGATTAACTCATTCATTCATTCATTGCCAAATAGAGAGACTGACTGCTTTCTAAAATGTAAACCAGATCTATTTAGTTTTCCTTGATAAAGTTAACATCCAAAGCATTAGGAAATATTGTGGGAACGAAAAACGTAAATGGGGAAGAAATTAAAAATTAAAATAATTTTTTCCTGGTTTGCCTGCTAAGGTGATGAGCTTAAGAGCTGTACAAAGATGCAAACCATTATTGCGGTGCCAGGTGGTAGCCTTTCAGTTTGGAAAGAGCTGTTCTATGAAATGGATCACCAAACTGCCTTCTACTATTTCTTCTTCATCAAATTAGCAGCTTCAGATACTAAGCTAGTTATGCTTGCATAAAATGATAAACCCATTCCCTTGCACAGGAAATACGATAATGGAGTTTCTTCTTCGATTTAAGACTTATTTGTGTACCATATTTCCTTTCCTGACTCATTGCTTGATCTTCAGTCTTCGGTTCTGCCTCTTGGTTTGTCCCTTTACTCGTCAACGATTTGTGAATCACATTTTTGTGTCCAATGAATCATGGGCTAGAGCCGTGACTGTGGCTCAGTGGCCAAGCATATGCATTTCGTATAGAGAGGATCCTAGGTTCAGTCTGTGGTACCTTCTGGTATGGCTGTCTATGAAGATTCTCAGTCATCCAGGTCATGGTTTTCCCAAAGGTGCTTTTTCAAAAGGCAACTAGACTTGTTTTCTTTTTCCTTGAAGAAGCTTCTTGGATGAGAAGCAAAACATCTTCAAGGAAAAAACAAAACAAACCCAGTTGCCTTTTGAAAAGCACTTTTGAGACTCCTGGTATGGAAGTATCCTAGCCGAAAGGCCTGGATTCCCACTGCCAGTCAATGTTGACAAAATTTAGTTGGATTGAAATTCTAACTCCTCATTTAGCCCTCTATTCAATCAAGGTTGCTGGTTCTGCCCAGGGTCTTTGTGTTTGCTGAATTCCATGCTACTCATCATCACTACTAACAGAGGGATAAGCCAGCTAACGAAGAGAATTTGAGCAGAGTAAAGAATGGATTTAGGAGATCAGAGCAGCATAAATACCTGTGTGCTTGAGTTCCAGTTCTTTCACTCAGGAAAGGTCTGGTTATGGTTATTAGCAGTCCATCAAGTGGAATCCAGATCTGTGAGCAAGATTTTTTTTTTTTAAAAAAAAATCACAATCTAGGATGTGAAACTGGGCAAAAATGTCCAGCAACACAGCCTTCTGGGTTCCAAGGTACAACCAAGAATCAGTGAGTGGGTCATTTTTTTGTGCAGCAGGATTCTTCCTCCCCTTTCTTAGGTATGTGACCTGCAGTTTATCAATGCCAACTGTCTTTCACTGAAGCTCAACTTCGAAGTCAGAACGTAAATTGTGTTGATTTATCAGCCATAATGCTGCTTCATGCTTTTCCTGCAACAGCTGATGAAGATGGTATCTGAAACATTTGTGTTGTTTACTGATTAAAGTGTGATTAGTGGTGATTGCTTGTGTTCATGGGAATAGGCACCTTAGTGGAAAGGCCTTGCTGACTGTGGAATTAGACCTTGATGGCGTCCATCTCCCGCTGTTACACTCAACGACAGACCATCTTTCTATAATCAGATGATGATTTGCAGCAGAAAGAAATGCATGGAAAGAGAAATCCAAACTGTTTGGTTTTAAGAGACTACAATTTTGCTGGCTGCAATTTGTTTTGGAAAATGACTTGACAAATGGTTGCTTAAAACATTCTTTCCATGCCGCTCCAATAGCACTACATCCAGAAAATGGATGTAGTCTCTTCCCTCAAATTAATGGTTTCCTTGGGCATGCCATGGTGCTATTGTAATCAGAAGTTGACCATTTTTGGGGTTTTTTGTACAAAAATAGACAAAGACACACAAACATATTTTTAAAAAACCCAGGCTCTTGACTTCAAATGTCTAGAACGTATGCTACATATTGCATTATACTGGAAAAATATGATTAAAAGCCTATATATGTATGGTTCTACATATACTAACTGCAATCAGCATTGTATTTGTACAGCAATGAAAAAACGATGAGATTCAGTCAGGGGAGAAAGTAATTAAGAAAATAGTAGAATGCGCAGAAATGGATAGATTAACACTCACTATTAAGGATAAAGAAGAAACTGAATATTTTTTGATATGGGATGTATTTTACCAATGGCTAGACAATAGAAACAGGAGTCAGAAAGGAGGAGATATTAAAAGAGGAAACATCAATGTGAGGAGTTGTTAAAGAAGATGTTAAGTAGTATTGTTATTATATTATTATAATTTTAATATTATTATGATGAATACAACAATAAATATGTGGATTATGATAGTTTAAAAATAACTGTACCCAGTGTTGTGGTCCCCCAGCGGCCTACGGAGCTGGCAGCCGAATTGGACAGCGAGGAGGTTGGAGAGGAAATGGGCCAGTCCTGGAGTCTGGAGAAGGCTCGGACGACGGCTCTGTGTCGGAGACAGAGAGAGGGCCAGGGCCATCAGGGAGTTATGTGCTGCCTCTGGAGCCTCCAGAGTGGGACAGCAGCGAGGCAGAGGAACAGGCTCCCCCTGTTCCCAGTGTGCGCATGCGCAGAGCTGCCAGAAGGCAAGAACAGTTAAAATAGAAGGGACGACTCGGAAATAAAGTTTGGAGGTGATTGGCCCCTTCCATAGGACATAAAGGAGGCACAAAGGCACATGAGACTTTGCAGGAAGCAACTTGGTTCATGCTGGTCAGTTTACCTTCTATTTGAAACTCGTTACGGCTTTATGGACTTAATCGTGTGCATTTTACTGTATCAGGAAGTCTAAGTCAGAATACCCAAATCACATGTTCGAGGTAAATGGAATGTTATATAAATAAATAAAACATGAAGTGTGTGTGTGTGTGTGTGTGTGTGTGTGTGTATTTGGGTGTCTTCATTCTATATATTGCTCAGAAGCAGATCGTATCTTGTGCTAGCTGCAGCCATTTTTTTGGAGAGAGCTGGAGAGTAGGCTAGTTGTCTTTTGGTTTTATATATTTGACTGTATTTATGTATGTGGAGAAGTATATAAATTCCCAGGGCAGAGTATTGAATAAGAAATCAAGCCTTAAGTAAAGCAAGTAAAGCTAGCCATAAAATTCATACATCAGATAAATAAATGGTTCCACGCTGGAATGCCATGCAAATACGCAGAAAAGAGAAAAGGACATGTGCCAGCGGTTCCACTTAGGAGTGCAAGGTGCAATAATCAGCATCCAGTTTCCACCCACCTTAGATCAGTGTAGGGGCAACATTTGGTGGCCACTGAGATGCAATAAAAATACAGTCGATTGCTTAAAATAGCCAGTATTCCAATTAATTACTTTTTGAAACATATCTATTATGGAATGATGCCATTTTGCACACTTGAGGCTTAAAATGCCTCAAATTTCATCTTCCTCAAAGTATGAATTCCTTTCCAGTTTACTTTCTCTCCAAGAGTTTAATCGTATCAAGAGGTTTACTTCACTTACTTTTATACTCTCAATTTCCGCAATCAGTTATAAAAAGTTTTCACAGCTGCTCCTAAAGACTGTCAGGCGCGCTGTCAAATTGTACAATATGATTTTGTCCTCCTCAGGATGAAAAATACGGTCACTCTGTCTTCAAGTAGGCTATTTTCCCTGACTAAATAAAACCCTGCCATGTGTTACATTCCCAGCAACTTAGGCCATAACATTAGCAGATGTTCCAATATAAGTGCTGAGCCTTTGCCCTGGTTACTATATTTGGGTTGAAGATGGCAGCTGCCAGAACAGCAGATTTGCTACTACAGGTGATCTGTCTGTCACCACCAAGAACAACTGGATACTTTCAGGGAATAACATTGCCCAGATTTCACCACCACCATCACCTTGTTTAGGAGAAAAAGAGACATTCAGTGGATGTGACCAGGAACATAACACTGAGTGACACTCCTCAGGAGAGGAGCATTTTCAGCACTTTTCCATTGCACCAGATTCTTGAAAGCTGCAACAAAACCACAAGTCAAGAAGAAGGCACCTGCTTCTGATAAAGGCAGTGGTTGCTCTTGCCAGTTTAATAATCGGTTCGGGGATCATGTGTGTCGTGCGCGTGTGCTCTGCATGTGCCTGCACTTGATGCCCGCTCTGTGCTTGGGCACAGTTTTAACAAAACTTACCTTCCATGTTATTTCTGGGGAGTAACATAGCTGAGGCATGGCAATCCACTCTGCCGCATGAATCAGCTGAGAGGATATAGATAAGTAAAGCACGGGGGCAGGGGGGGCAGTTCACTCCTAGCTGATCATTGGACCTACTGGTCCATCTGAACCGGTCTGAATCCCACCCCTGGTTAGGGAATTCCCAGCTCAAGCATTTAGAAACAGCAAGAACCAAAAGCATCAGCAAAACAGTTATAATGTCCCATAAGGTTTCGCATCTCTTCCTTCTTCTTTTCCCACTTTAGTTATACAGATAGGCCTCGACTTACAATAGTTTGTTTAGTTGACCGTTCAAAGTTACAACGGCATTGAAAAAAGTGACCATTTCCCATTCTTATGACTGTTGTAGCATCCCCCTGGTCACATGATTTACATTCAGATCAGTGGTGGGTTTCAAAAAAAAATTTGAACCTCTTCTGTAGGTGTGGCCTGCTTTGTGGGAATGGCTTGCTGGCCATGTGACCGGGTGGGAGTGGCTTGGCAGCCATTTGACTGAGTGGGAGTGGCTTGGCAGTCATGTGACTGGTTGGGTGTGGTCAACTTGTAAAATGTGGTGAAACTCACTTAACAACGCTCTTGCTTAGCAACCAAAATGTTGGCTCAGAATCTCTGGTGTTGGAAGCGCGCAAGTCTTAAAGCTGTCAAGTTACAAGACCCTTGCGCCCCTAACCCTTTAGAAAAAAAAACCCAGGAGTGTTCAAACTTGACAGCTTTAAGACTTTAAAGTTTAGATAGGACTCTTAGAGGCGGGCAGGGCGATTGGTGAGCCAGCCAATCAGTGAGCGGTGGGCGGGGCAAGCATGGTGCAGAGGTAGGGGGAAGGGAGCTGGAACCGGTTCTAAACGGCACTGTAGATTTGTGGAACCTCTTCTATAGAGGTGGTTAGAATTGGCAGGAACCCACCCCTGATTCGGATGCTTGACAATTGACTCACATTTACAACAGTTGCAGTGTCCTGGGCAGCGGTGGGATTCACTTACCTCCCCTAACAGTTTGCAAATGTTAGTGTATGCATTGCGTCTGTGCATGCGCATCACCTTCTGTGCATGCGCAGTGCTTGCACATTATGTTGGGGTGGGTGGCCGGGGCCTCCCACAGCCTCTGTTACCAGTTCACCCAAACTGGAGAGAACTGGCTGAATATTACCTCTGGTCCTGGGGTCATTTGCGACCTCTGACAAGCAAAGTCAAGGGGGAAACCAGATTCACTTAACAACCATGTTACTAATTTAACAACTACAGTGACTCACTTAACAATTGTGGCAAGGAAAGTCGTAAAATGGGGCAAAACTCACTTAACAATTTTTTCACTTAACCACATAAATTTTGGGCTCAATTGTGATCATAAGCTGAGGACTACATGTAATTACAAGGAGTCCCTAAGTTAAGAACGAGTTCCATTCTCTGTCTTTAACTCAAATTTATATGTACGTCAGAGCTCGTATGTATTTACGAATGGGCTGCCTATTACTAACAACTAACTACTAACAATGGTACTGTCCTTCCTCAAGTCAACAAACCATTGAAGCTGCGCTATATTGACATGAACTGCTGAAAACAAGCTGTCTATTAAAATCATGCAGCTGTCAACCCTGAAGTGAACATGGCTGAGGCTACTTTGGAGGCTTCAGGGGGAGGGGGGAAATAGATGGAGCTTTGTAGCCAAAGCAATAAAGCTTTCCTGTGGGAACCAAGGACATTCTCACAGGTGGCTGACCAGAGGAGGAGTAAAGTAACCAAGCAACCGGCTAGTACCTGGATTGAACAGCATGACCAGTGACTTGGGGAAAACTTTTACTTTTAATTAGGTGAAAGCCATGGGAACATTTAGCGTCGGCTTTCACCAGTCGTGCCAATATGATGTATCCAATAAAACTGCCTTGGACGTCTACTTTTTATGGGTGCATTACTTGGAACCCTGACAGCAGCTTCACCAGTTTATAACAATATTGTGCAGCTTCAGTGGTTTGTCAGCTCGAAGAAAGACAATCCTGTCTGCCACTTTTAGTAATAGGCAGCCCTATTGGTAACTAGGGGTTGTCTTTAAGTTCTTAACCCAGGTTGTCCCAAAGGCGTTTTATCAAGAGGCAACTGGACTTTCTGGTTTTTCTTTGAAGACGTTTCTCTTCTCATCCAAGGAGCATCTTCAGCTCTGTTCCTGAGAAGCTTCTTGGATGAGAAGAGAAACGTCTTCAAAGAAGAACCAGAAAATCCTGTTGCCTCCTGAAAAAGCACCTTTGAGACAAACATGACCTGAATGACAGAGAATCTCCATAGACATTCTGAATCCAGGAACTGCCAGCTAGTGGGGAATTCTGGGAATTTAAGTCCACCCCTCTTAAAGTTAGCAAGATTGAGAGACACTGCTCTAGATGCATCAGAGATTCTTTCATAAACATGTTGCAATAATCTCAACAGGGTGTAACCAAGATAACTGTGCCAGATCAGAGTGACTCAGAAAAAGTCACTGCTGGCTTTAGGAATACTATTGTTCCAATTCCTTCCTTGATGCTACAGCAAAATAGGGAAGAACAAAGAGATATGAAGCTCTCTCATGTGGTAATGCTGATCTTTCTGGCATAGATAACACCTTCCAAAACAGGCTGAAGCCCAATCTGATTTCTCAAATGCTTTTGGTCACAGGATTTATTTACTGTCTATTAAAAATACCAGCCTTATTGTTGCTTCCTTCAAAAAAAGGAAATAAACCTGTCCTTAAGGCCATGTCATAATTGTCTTAATTGTAAGGCCTGCTCTGTTATATCTGCATTGTAGAGAGAGATATACCGTATTTTCACAGAGTATAAGACGCGACGGAGTATAAGATGTAGCAAAGTTTTGAAGTGGAAATTTTTTTAAAAAAAAGTTTTTGCACTCTGCAAACCTCCCAAAAATGGCTTATTTTTCGCAAAAACGAGCCCAGTTTTTTTCTTCAAAAAAAAGGGCATGAATAGTCCTTAGGAGGCTTGCAGAGTGCTCCTGGGGGATGGGGGGGGCAAAAATGAAAATGGGCCCATTTATTATTAAAAAAAAGGGCATGGATAGCCTTTAGGAAGCTTATAGAGTGCTGCTGGGGGCGGGGGGGGGGACAGGCCATTTTCCGCTCATTTCTGCCCTCCGCAGCCCCCAGGAGCTCTCTAAAAGCCTTCTAAAAGCTATGCATGGCCATTTTGGTGAAGGGGGCAGAGTTTTGAGAGTCGAAAAATGCTGTATTCAGTGTATAAAATGCACCCAGACTTTCAGCCTCTTTTTTGAGGGAAAAAAGGGGCATCTTATACTCCAAAAAATACGCTAATCAAAAAAGCAATGAGGGAGAGTCAGATTAATTAATCTCACACTTTCTTTCTCTGTAAAAGCCTGAAGGATTCCCTGAGGATTGTTAAGCCCAGTGGTGGGTTCCTACCGGTTTGGACCAGTTCGGCCGAACTGATAGTGGTTTGGCAGCCTGGGTTGCTGGAATCAGCAGCGACCCAGGCCTGCCATGCCCCCAAACCAGTTCCCCGGGCGGCGCCATAGGTGATGCCGTCTTGTTTTTCAGTTCTGCACATGCACAGCACAATTTTAATTACACTGCCCATGTGTGCGTAGTGCACACACAAGCGAACCACCAGTAGTGCCTGCCAGAACCCACCCCTGGTTCCGCCTGATTTGAAGGTCAAACAAAACTCCTGGAGGAAGCCCCCACACTTCTTGAGATGAAATGATCATGAAAGCTTTGGGATTTAAGGCCATTGAATGCAGGAAGGCTGTGCAGTGCTGGTACAAGCCCTTTGTCTTGTCTGGCGAAGGAGGGAGAAGTAGAGCATTCAGCATGTTAGAGAGGGCACAAGCTGGAGGAGATTTGCAAGGAAGAGCCACACAGGAAGATTGTGGTCCAGACAACCTTCCCTATTAGGAAGCTGGCACTTGCCTCAAGAGGGTCTGCAGACCAAGGGAAGGTTCCTCTCAAAGCAACCAACATTTTCGGAATTTTACCAGAATCCCTGTTAAGAAAGGAAAAGACTGAATTTCCTCCTCCACTGCTATGGCCGTGAGCGTTTGTCAGTTTGCTCCTAGCTAAAAGGTGTCATACTTTGGTCCTGAGAGGATGGGCACCTGCCTGTAAGCTTTGCTGATGATTTCAAAATATGTAAAATGGATTACTGTTTAGATAATGTCAACTCTCCCTGAGAATATCTACCCAGCCCAGCAGCAGGCGCACCCACAGCTATTTTCTCTTAAACACTAACATCTTGCAAGTCTTCAGGAGTGTACCTTTTCTGTTGCAACACCTGCCCTCTGGAACACCTTTCCCCTGAAGATTCAATAGCTGCAGCCCCCCGCCCCCATCCCCTTAACTTTCCAGAAGTTACTTAAGAGCTGACTTCCCTTCCCCAAACATTGGGACAGGGCCATGATGGCAAACCTATGGCACATGTGCCACAGGTGGCACTCAGAGCCATCTCTGCAGGCACGCAAGTGTCACCCAGGTTAGCTCCACTGCGCATGCACACACACACCTCCCACTGGCCAGCTGATTTTTGGGTTTCTGCTGGGAGATGCACGTGCCTGCATGGAGTGGGGAGGTCTTGCGCACGCATGCGCAGTGGTGAGTGGGGTGATGCATCCCGTTTTTGGTCCCAAGGAAAAAGCTTCGCCATCACTGGGATAGGGTGAAGTTGGCCAAATGGAGGAGAGTGTTGCCCCCCAACAATCTCTCTCTCTCTCTCTCTCTCTCTCTCTCTCTCTCTCTCTCTCTCTCTCTCTCTCTCTCTCTCCCTCCCTCCCTCCCTCTCTCCCTCCCTCCCTCCCTCCCTCCCTCCCCCTCTCTCCCTCTTCCTCCTCCTCCCTCCGTCCCCCCCCTCTCTGTATTATTCTTTTGTTGTGACCTGCTCGGAGTTTGATTTTAGATTGGAAGCCATACAAATGTTTTAAATAAAGAAATAAACCACTTTCTTGAAGGTAAATCATTAGATCTATGTAATAAAAGTGGCTAAGGAAATATGGATAGCTGGATGCACACATTATGTTAAACCTTAATGTGATTATTATTTTTTTTGCCTAAACTTGTGCGACCCCAATCCTGTGATCAGAAACAATGGTTTATGTTTTAGTTGTTGTATGAACCTAGCCAATTCTGGTTCATTTATTAAAATATGGTTAAATAAATGAAACCTTAGTGCAAGATATGAAACCAGCCTAAAACCATAGCTCTCCAGTCAAAATCAGATTGTGATTGAATACAGTGAAATTCAGCGTTAATTTGAAGATCACTTCGTGATCAGACCAAACTTTTGGTGTGTGAATCAGAAAACTTAAAAGAATATATAATTTTTAAAAAAGCATTTTCCATTGAATGCTGAGTTTTCCAATTGCTAACAATAGTTTTAGCAATTTCTTCACATTCTTTAACTTTCTGTTTTGTTCCTCATTATTGGGAATAACAGGTTGGGAAGCATCAGTGTTTTCTGAGTTTCCTACGTTTCTTTTACTAAAACATCAAGTGTTGTTCAAAATATATTCATTCAAAAATATGCATTTCCATTCACTATCCCCCTATTGCTGCAAAACTCTTTTTCCCCCTTGACAAAAATTTGTTCTTTTTCCCTTTCCCGTTACAACGCATCAAATGATCATTGCTTTCTAAATTGATCCAAATAGATTTACAGAAAATAAACGTGCTGTTCCTCTCACTGGAACATCAGGCAGCCCACATGGGTGATGAACCATTATTACTTTGATGAGATCACCAGTCTATTTGTTTCACTGGCCTTCGCCCATGTAGCAATTATGCTTCCAAAAACAAAGGCAAAAACAAAACAAAACCGGGTACACAATCTTACATTATTTGCAAATGCACTTTATGTGGGCTTCATTCCTCCCCCCCTGGCCCAGCCTTTGTTAACCCTTTCAATATTCCTTTTTTTGGGGGGGTGGGGGGACAGAATATTTATTTCAATACTGGTTAGGGAGTGCAGTTCTAATGACCCTTTAGCTTTTGTGAACTGTGGCAGCAATATGTTTCTTTTCTTGTCAGGGAGGACAAGAAAAGAGAAAGAAATGGAAGAAATTTGGAGTAGCACCTCCAAATATAGATGTATCCCAACGGTGCTTTTTCAAAAGGCAACTGGGCCTTCTTTGTTTTTCCTTGAAGATATTTTCACTTCTCATCCGAGAAGCTTTTTCGATTCTGACTGAATGGTGGAAAATGGAAGGATTTATACTCCTTGCGGTCATCCGGTCATTAACACTCTTAGTGAGAATCGTTGGGGCCTTTTGGAGGTTTATCTCTGCCCTCGGGCCCCCCTGAATAGTGCATGCACCAGATGTGGGATTCAGCAGGTTCTAACCAGTTCTGGAGAACCAGTAGGGGAAATTTTGAGTAGTTCAGAGAACCGCTAAATGCCAACCTCTGACTGACCCCGCCCCCATCTATTTTCTGCCTCCCGAGTCCCAGCTGATTGGGAGGGAATGGGGATTTTGCAGTATTCTTCCCCTGCCACACCCACCAAGCCACACCCACAGAACCAGTAGTAAAAAATGTTGAATCCCACTACTGGCATGCAACCTCTGTGTTTCAAAAAGATTCCACACCAATTTGCACTATTCAAGTGACCCCGAGAGTATAGATAAACCTCCAAATGACCTCAACAGCTCCCAGAAAGAGTGCTAACAACCAGGTGACTGGAAGGAATATAAATCCTTCCACTCTCCACCATTCATTCAGAACTGAAGAAGCTTCTTGGATGAGAGGCAGAACGTCTATAAAGAAAAATGAGGAAAGTCCAGTTGCTTTTTGAAAAAGCAGCTCTGAGACAACCATGACCTGGATGACTGAGAATCTCCATGGACAATATAGATGTATGTTATTCTTCCTTTTAGAGAAACGTATGTCTTCCCTTCTTTTGTTCTTCTGTTATTTCTCAAACACTGTTTATCCAGGACCTTGGTGGATATAGTTGGGATGTGCATTTATTGTAAGTCTGCCTTCCCCAATTTGATAGTCTCCAGATATATTGGATCCCATAATCCCAGCTAACAGCGAGCATGCTAGCTATGTACTGAAGGCACATTAAAGGTTAGTAAAGGCTGTTTTGGAAAATGGCATATTGCTTTAGCTGGTTTCATTATACCACAGCAATTTTAAAAATATAAAGTTAGCAAAGCTTGGGTCAATACTAACAGTTTGCCTTCCTCAACTCTGTTTGTGCTTTTGCAAAACATGCTGTGTGGTATTTCTTCTATTTAAGGCCAAAAGAATTGTTATCTGCATTTGCTCAGCCTTTATCTATACAAACTTCCACATCTCTGAATATCAGTGGTTACCATGCTCCAAGGTCACTTGAACTTTTTTCAAAGGTCAATATATTTTCCCTATAGTTGCATAGCCACCTTTGGCTATAAATAAGACAGATTTAAGGAAGTCGTTCTCTCTCCAGTAAAGCTGGAATGCTTTCTTTGATTCACTTATGCCAGGGGTGTCCAAACTTGGGAACTTTAAGACTTGTGGACTTCAACTCCCAGAATTCCCCAGCCAGCCTGTTTGGACACCCCTGACTTATGCCTTGCTCTGTTACTCTCGGTTATACCTAATAGAAAATAATCCCCGTGAAACAATACTCTGTAAAAATAACAGAGTCCCTACTCTGAAAATATAGATTAGTCATGTTTTAATCTTTATTTTCCATCTAGTTTTATAGTGTGGAGTCCACATTATTATGTACAGATTGGTTGAAGTAAGTCTGGCACCAGCCGTACTATCTTGAATTGTCAGTGACTTCTAATTAAGATTTTATCTTTTCTTAATGCCTGACCTCATTCCTAACCACTTCTATGAGATAACAGGTTGATAGGTATATCAGCAAAGCTATTTCCTAGCTTCCCCTCCTTCTATGTTTCTAGTGGGTGATAGTTAAATAATATGTCATGGCCCTATTTATGGGCTTAGTCTAATTTCAGTGAAAAATAATAGGGTCAAAGCAAACTGGAAGTGGTTGAAGGCGGAATTTTTTTCTTCTAATGACCATGGCAATGTTTTAAGCTAAGTGTGAGCTAAATGCCATTTTAAGATATGTGAAACTGGATAACCCAATTTCTCGGCTTTCTAACTCAGTTGGCTGAAATTTGGTTCAGAAGAAATGTTACGTTGGGAGAAAAAAAAAAACCGGCTCATCCTAACTCCAAATATATTTATTTCTAGAATTTAGAAGACTCCCCCCCCCCCCCCCCAGATAACGTAATGATTAAACACAGGGATGCAGAGGGCTGGAACGTCTTCATGTCAGACTTTATATATATATTCAAATAGGTATCCATAATGTATATATTGAGTTACTAAGGCAACCCAAAAGATATCAAAAGATCTGATCTAGTGAGAGACACTACTAGAATCGTAAGCATTGAAACCAAAGAAGCTGTGGCTAAACTCATGGATCACCTGATCTATCAGTTTCCATTTCCCTCTGTAGAAATTTAAAACCCACCCCTCTCCTAGAAAAATGAAATATCCTGGGAAATATTGAAAAAGCAGAATATTATATTTTCCTGGATCAGAAATGGAGAGGCAGGAAGCAGACTCAGTGGACTATTAAAAAGCCTGGGACAGTCTATTCTATATAACAAATATCTCCCCCCTTCAGCTCCAGGGTGATGGGATTAAGGCATGATAGAATTAGCCCTTTACCCATCTCACCACAGGGCACCTGGGAAGAAGCAATGCTCAACCAAATATGGACTCACAGCCTAGAGAGTTGCCACTGCATGTCCCCAATCAGAATACAAGATCAAGATCAAAGGCCAGAGGGGGAATAAAACCAGGAACTTTCAGCATCTCTGCCTTTTTTTTTCTTCTTCACCAAAGATCTTGAAGCATGTGATCATCTTTTCTCCTCAGGACTCAAGGCATGTGGTCCTGTCCACCATTAAACTATCTTTCCAAGCAGCCTCCATGTCTCCAGTGTCTTTTCCCCCACTTGGAACTGAACCCAGAAGGGCATTTCTACCAACACATCTAAGATATTTCTTTGGGCCATTGGAAAACACACACAAACGCGCGTGTGTGCGCGCGCACACACACACACACACACAAAGGCATTCTGTACAGTCAAGATTTTAAAGAACAGGATTCATACTTCAATGGTCTTTACCCTTCTTTAAACAGTGAAGGGAAAAAGAAAAGCCAGGGTTTGGCACCTTTTATATTATTATGCTGAGTTAAACAAAAGTGTAAATGGTGATGGTGTAAATCAGATTATTAACACAAGGGAATAGCTTATTTCTCTACCCTTGGTAATGGAATCCACCCAACTCCCTTTAACTTGCTATCAATAGGCCTTTCCGTATATGACTACAATCCCTATCAATTCCCTTGTCAACATGCAATAATCAAAAGGTTTGCTATACTCTTCCTACTTTTTAAATCGTAATTTAATTGTCCAGAGTCTTCAGGCAGCCTCTACATTGTATAAATAAACTAAAATAAATATTGTTTGAAATTGGCCAGCATGCATAGCTATGCCGCCTCTCCTTCACTAATCTACTATCCAGGTTTTATGTTTAAATAAAGCTAAGTTCTCCCAACTATACCAACAGATTTGCCTACTGTGTGAACATATCTTCATTGTGATGTGTATACATCCCCAGAGAAACAGCAATTGTAAGCTTCATGCAAATTGTGTGCTCCGCATGGTAGAATTTACACCATCTAGGATGACATAACAAAGAAAAAAATAGGCTATGAAATCAGTTTTCCACTGTAGAGTAACACCTCTGCTTTTCCTGTGATACACTGGTATAAATTTATATTTGTCGGGTTTAAAGCTGCCCAATCATCTTTGAAGACTCTCTGGAAAAAAAGTAGCTTTAAAAAAAAGTTGCTTTTCTAAGAAACCAGTATGTAGTATATTAACAGCCTGTAGGAATGAAAATGCCTTGAAGGTGAAAAAGTGTTCCAAGCAAGTGTTTTCACAGATAAGTCTTTAATTAAAGCAGACTGTCAGGCTATCCAAGAGAATGGAGCATGAGCTATGCATTTGGCACTTGGTTTTTACACATTACACAACATTGTCGGCTAGTTTAGATTAGAAGCATACTTTTCCTATGCTGGTGTAATTACCTCATTTTATTTTTGAAAGGTACTCTGTGTCATGTGGCCCAATGTGACCTTCAGATAAAATAACTCGGGGCATTGCCAGATTTGTTTTCAGATTTCAATGGGAAAAGAAATTAATCTTCTCCTGATCAATCAACAGCATCACTAGGCACTTCCCATCATAGGTTCTGGCTCCTTCCTATGGTGGTTTTGTGCTGTTGGAATAAATGTCCTTCTGGGTTCAGTTCCAAGTGGGAGAAAAGACACTGGAGACATGGAGGCTGCTTGGAAAGATGGTTTAATGGTGGACAGGATCACATGGCTTGAGTTCCTGAGGAGAAAAGGTGATCACATGCTTCAAGATCTTTGGTGAAGAAGAAGAAAAAGGCAGAGATGCCGAAACTCCCTGGTTTTATGCCCTCTCTGGGCTTTGAACCTGAGCTTGTATTCTGATTGGTTGTCAGACTCCCACGGGGCCATGCAGGGGCAACCCTGTAGACTGTGTTTTGAGTCCAGGTTTGGTTGAGCATTGCTTCTTTCCAGGTGCCCTGTGGTGAGATGGGTAAAGAGCTAATAACTATGATGCCTTAATCCCATCACCCTGGAGCTGAAGGGGGAGATACACAATAGCAGAGTTGGGAGGGACCTTGGAGGTCGTCTAGTCTAACCCCCTGCCTAGGCAGGAAACCCTATACCGTTTCAGACAAATGGCTATCCAACATCTTCTTAAAGACTTCCAGTGTTGGGGCATTCACAACTTCTGGAGGCAAGCTGTTCCACTGGTTAATTGTTCTAACTGTCAGGAAGTTTCTCCTCAGTTCTAAGTTGCTTCTCTCCTTGATTAGTTTCCACCCATTGCTTCTTGTTCTACCCTCAGGTGCCTTGGAAAATAGTTTGACTCCCTCTTCTTTGTCGCAACCCCTGAGATATTGGAAGACTGCTATCATGTCTCCCCTAGTCCTTCTTTTCATTAAACTAGACATACCCAGTTCCTGCAACCGTTCTTCATATGTTTTAGTCAAGCTGTTCCACTGATCAATTGTTCTAACTGTCAGGAAATTTCTCCTCAGTTCTAAGTTGCTTCTCTCCTTGATTAGATCTTTGTTATGTAGAATAGACTGGCTCAGGCCTTTTAATGACCCATTGACAAAAGTGGGGGCTATTAAGAGTGTGTCTGTTTCTTGCCTAAAAACACGTTTCTCCATTACTTATCCATCTAGGAGAGGAGTGGGTTTTAACTTCCTACAGTGTAAAAGGGAAATTGGGGGTTACTTCAGTTCTTGTGAAGATTTTGAAGTCATGTCATAGAGCATTTAAACTTTCTTTTCTGCTTCCTCCTCCTCCAGGATATGTAAACCAGGGGTCCCCAACCCCCAAGCCGTGGACCAGTATCAATCCATGGTATGTAAGCAGAGGTGGTAATCACTTACCTTCCCTACTGATTCGCAAATGTGAGTGAGCACACACTTCCCTCGCACACACCACACCCACGCATGTGCTTTGCCTTCCATGCATGTGCTTTGCCTAAAAAAAGGACCTAAATGGGATGCCGTAGAGCCGGGGCAGGTGGGTGGGGCCACCTGCGATTTCTGCTACCGGTTCAGGTGAACCAGTCCGAATCAGTAGAATACCACTATTGTCTGTAAGAAACGTGGTGGCACAGAGGTTTGAATGTAGTATTGCAGGCTAACTGTGCTCACTGCCTGGAATTTGATTCCTTCAGTCTTGACTGGCTCAAGGCGGACTCAGTCTTCCATCCTTCCGAGGTGGGTAAAATGAGGACCCAGATTGTTGCGGGCAAGAGGCTGACTCTGTAAATGGCTTAGAGAGGACTGTGAAGTAATGCGAAGAGGTATGTAAGTCTAAGTGCTATTGCTATCGTGGTAAGGAACCGGGCTGTGCAAGCAGCAGGCGAGTGAGTGAAGCTTCATGTGCATGTGCCCAGGATCTAGGTTACACACAAACCCACCCACCCACCCCACTAGTCTGTGAAAAAATTGTCTTCCATGAAACAAGTCCCTGGTGCCAGAAAGGTTTGGGGCTGTTGATGTAGACTACTTCTAGCTAAGCTGAAAGGGAAGTAGCATTTCATTTTTCCTCCCTCTTGGTATGCTTTAGACCAGTGGTTCTCAACCTGTGGGTCAGGACCCCTTTGGGGGTCAAACGGCCCTTTCACAGGGGTCTCCTAAGACCATTGAAAAACACATTTTTTTCAAAAAAAATACGGTAAACATAAAATAATTTTATGGTTGGGGGTCACCACAACATGAGGAACTGTATTAAAGGGTCACAGCATTAGGAAGGTTGAGAATCTCATCTGCACAGAAATGGAAATAATAAAAAAGAACTTCTAAATAACAATACCCCCTTCCCCCTCCCCAGTGAGGCACTCCTTGAGGTGGTTGTGGGGCTTGCATGTTCTGAAGAAGATGAGATTTAACCATACTGGGCAGATCCAGGGGTGGGCTCCAGCAGGCACCACTGCCGGTTTGCTCGTGTGTGCTTCACGCGGGGTGCACTTGATGCACACTGTGGGCGCATGCACAGTGGGAGTAAAAATGTTCTGTGCATTGTTCTCCCGGCTGTTGACGCCTCCGGGAGCACCAGTTCGGGGGTATGCCAGGCCTGGGTTGCTGCCGATTCCAGTGACCAGGCTGCCAAACCATTACCAGTTTGGCCGAACTGGTCCGAACTGGTAGGAGCCCACCACTGGACAGGTCTCATCAGAGGAGCCAGACAAATAGTGCCTCTCCCATAAACAATATGATGAAGAAAAACTATATAGAAACCCATATTGTCTCAGTTGTTCCCTGCAAGGACCATGCTAGGTTGTTTTAGTTCCTGGACATCTGATGACAAGGGGGTTACAGGATTCAGGACTGTTGGCTGATCAACCAGCTATTGCAGGACTACTGGGAAAAAAACATTGTTTACTCATTGCACAAATACAAAGACTGAAAACAAACAAATAATGATCTGTTACAAGTAGTCTTCAATTTACAACCACAATTGTGTACAAGGTTTTTGTTGCTAAGCAAGAGATTTTTGCCCCATTTTAACTGTAACAACTTCCTTGCCATAATTGTTAAGTGAATTACTGCAGTTGTTAAGTTACTAACATGGTTGTTAAGTGAACCTGGCTTCCCCATTGACTTTGCTTGTCAGAAGAAGATTCAAAAGAAGAATCATGTGACCCTGGGAAACTGCAACTGTCATAAATATGAGTCAATTGCTAAGTGTCTGAATTTTGATCACATGACCGTGGGGATGATGCAATGATCATAGGTATGAAAAATGGTCATGAGTCATTCCTTTCAGTGCCATTTCAAATGGTCACTAAGTCAACTGTTGTAAGTCAAGGACTACCTCCATTTTCTCCACAACAACAACCCTGTGGGATGAGTTGGGCAGAGAGAAAACAACCAGCTCAGGATCATCCACTCTGCTTTCTTGCTTAAGGCAGGACTAGAACTCAAAATCTCCCAGTTTCTAGTCTGTTGCATTAACCACTAGACCGATCCTTGCATTTATGACCACAGCAGCATCCCACGATCCCACGATTGCCGTTTGTTAAGCAGAAGTAAAATGGCAATTCTCAGTCAGATAATGTTTCACTTAATGACCTTAGCAACTTGCTTAGTGACCAAATGACATCCTAAATCCACCACGGGCGTGTGATTTTTTCCACTTAGCGATTGCAACACTTAGGGACAGAGTTGCTGGTTCCAAATGGAGTTGCTACGCAGGGACTTTCTGTAAATCGCTTTTTAAGTGATAGCTGTTTGGGGGCGGGGAATAGGATAGTGATCTACTTTTTTAAAAAGTGGTACAGCTGAATGGACAAGTTCACCCCAGCAGCCCTGTTAGATTAGTTATTGTTATCCTTTCCTCCTCTTCCTTCTACACTGCAGTGAATCAGGGAAGGGATGCATGGCAATCCTTTGTGTTCTTGGCTCTGAAATGTGATCCATATATCACCCTCCCTGTCAAGGGCACTTCTTCAGCCAAGAATGAAGAACTATTTGGAGAGGGGGCTATTGTGCGTGGAGTTCCTCTTCCACCCACTTTGTTCACAGATGTCAGAGAGCTTGCTTTGAAAAATCCCCCTTTGGCAGCCTTTTGCTGTTTCCACAATTAGCTGAGGCAAGTGTAACCTTGTCAACAGCTGCCAGGACTGCACGGAGGAAAGCGGCATTTTGTGACCGCCGCATCTTCCCTCCATTGAGACACTCCTCTTCACAGCATCGAGGCTCATCGGAGACCAATGTGTGGCCCATTGCAAGTGAAAAGGCTGGAGGTTAACTAACTCCATCTTGGCCTAGCACAGGAGTCCCTCCTCCTGGCCTGAGGTCAATGGCACTGCCGGTGGCTCTGCTCAGGAGGAAGATTGTCTTGAATTTTCACCGTGACAGTTGGAGCCTACGAAGACCCGGACTAGCAGCTTAACACGATGGTTGACCTGGTGCTAAGTTGCTGCAGTGCCCAGGGAGGCAAGACCAGGGAAAAGAGAGGATTTTTCCTCCATCTCTTCCTTCCGATATCACATTTTGCATTGTGAGTTACCATGACAATGCTCAGTTCATTCATTTATTGTTATTTATAGAAAGGAACCAGCTAGAGATATTGCAGGTTTAAGATGTTATGACTTAGCTGCACAATTTTATCTTTTTTAACATAACAACGGTATTTTTGGCACACTTTTTTTTAAAACTAGAGCAGGCAAATAGCCTCAAAGACTCCCTCACAGAAATTGAATAGAACCAGGCTGGTTCTAATTTTCTGTCAGTCTAATCTAGTCTAGTCCAGTCCAGCCAGGTCCCATCCCATCCAACATCTATCTATCATCTATCTATCTATCTATCTATCTATCTATCTATCTATCTATCTATCTATCTATCTATCATCTATCATCTATCTGATCTGCCTTCTGTCCATGAATGAAAGAGAAGAGTTCTAAAAGTTTTTTGAATTTGGGGCTCATCATAAATGGGCCCCTCATCCACTATGGTATCCACTATTGTTATAATTAACCTTTTCCTGTTGTTGTTAACCCAGTTGCCACAATGGAAGAAATGTGTGGGTGGCTCAGCCACCATTTTATATGTTTCCCAATCTTCTGACTGTTTTCTTGTCCTGACATAATCTGTATGGAAGAAAATGGCTGCTGTCATGAACAACAAAGGATGCAAAATATTATCTCTCTTCCTCCCTCCCTCCCTCCCCCTAGGTGAAGAGAAAAAGGGAAATCTTTTTTTTTCTCAGTAAAAAATTCTGAGAAATGTTTGACTTAGTTCTACTCAAAATAACAGTGAAATAGCACATTTTTTTAAAAAAAAGCAAAAATCAAGGACTAACACATGCATTATATTTTACTTAACCAGTTAGCTACTTATATCCCTTTATATGTCCTCTATAATGCTTTTATTACATTATAAATAACTCAAGCACAGAATGTACCTAATATTCCTTCCTCCCCACAATAAAAACCCTGTGAGAGAGTGAGTGGACCAAAGTCACTCAGCCAGCTTTCATGCCTAAGGCAGGACTAGAACTCACAATCTCCTGGTTTCTAGCCAGGTGCCTTAACTACTAGTCCAAAGTGACTAAAAAGCCTGCACTGCTAAAGGTCTTCCTAAACAAGTACGTTTCAATAGGTTTTCTAGAATGGGGAGAACCAGTAAGTCAAGCTAGGCGGCGTTTTTTTAAAGGGAAAAAAGAGAAAGCAGCCATGAGGAAAACCAACCAACTGAAGTGTCACTCCGCTATCTAAGTATAAGCCCCATCCATAGATTTTAGAAGGCAAGAAGGGAAATATCTTAAGTATTGATTTTTCTGTCCTGAACACTCCAAACGCATTTGGAATCAACTGGGCCATAGATAATTTGCGGCTTTCGACATGTTTTCTCCTTGCTGTTTGGTGTAAATCTCTTGCTCCTATTTACAGCCACAGACAGCATATTGTAATGGAAGAGAAATGGGCCTAAACCATATAAGCATTTGCTAGGCTGTTTTTATGGTTCAGATCAAAATACCTCAGGAATTCTATCACATTCTATCACCATTTTGTCAGAAATAGTTGTGTGAGATAAGCGCACTCCTATCTCTCTCCCACCACGTGTCTTGCCCTTATTTTAAAATGCTACACCAGTTGCTCTGTTTGGTGTCTATATACATTAGTATCCAATTTCTCTGTAAGGAAATCTCCCTTCAATTCCTTGAATGCCATCTCTTTTCTCTGTTTTTATCTAGTGACAGGCGCTTCTTGTGGCCTCGGATTTGATACATCTTTGCAAATGGCTTTGAGGCTCCAGCTGTGAGACAGCAAGGAAGGGTATGACATACGTAACAAGCAGAAGGATCAAACTAGCATTTCCTATGATCTAGGAAGAAGAGGTGGTCAACACCAAAACCTTATGCAAAAGAGTGGGAAGCTGTAAATCAAGTGCAATATTGCAGAATGTTTTCATTGAATGAGAGAACTGAGTGATTTGAAATAAAGAATACAAACATGGGCAAAGGGTGAGCTTAGCATCACACAGAATTTTCCTGCTGTCTTCTGGGAGTTTTCTGCACTTGCATGATATCAAGATCTAGCTTGTTACAGAGGACCTGAGGTTTACTTTGCTGCAGTGCAGAGTTCTAATCTAGACTCTGACGAGCTGATGACATTGGTACAACATCTGCCCCACAGATTACACCTCTGTTTACCCCTCTGGACTCTCATTAGTAAGCTCTTAAGTGTGGGAATGGTTTGGGAAAGGTGAGTGTGCATACTTCCATTGGTCATACTTCCATGTTTTCATAAACGTTGCTCATTCCAATGGGTAATTGATAACAAGGCTTTTTTTAAAGTTCAAAATGGACTTATCTTAGTAGGATTTTCTCTTTAGGTTTAGGACAATTAACTACTGTTTGAAACAAAGTTGGCCTAAAGGAACTGCTGAAATAGCTTTAGTTATTGTTTTTGTTAGTTGCATAGTCAGCCAGTTGTTGAGATTGGGTTTAGCATTTTTATTCATCTATTGGGTCCTTCCCAAGGACCTGGGATAAACAGCTGTTGTTGTTTAATAATATTAAAGGTAGTGTCCCATGATGTAAGCTGCCTATTGCAATTAACTAAAGGGGATTTTGTCACAGTCAATGGTGTTTGAGTAGTGCTTCAGTTTTAGGATTGCACCCAAGGCGCTTATTACTGTTGATACTATCTTTGCTTTCTTTTGCAACAGTTGTTCTATTGGGTCTTTATATTTTGATTTTTTCCAATTCTTTGCCCACTATTGCACTTTCTTCACATATTGCAATGTCTACTATCCAGACTTTTTTTGGTCTTTCTTATTAACAATTGTTAAGTCTGGGTTGTTGTCTGGCAGATGCTTGTCTGTTTGAATTCCAAAGTCCTTGAGCACTTTAGCGTCTTCATTTTCTATTCTTTCTTTGTCTCTTTTATGATTCCACCAGTTCTTGCTTGCAGTCTAATGTTTGTTTGTTTTTTTACAGATCTTCCAATGCACCATTGTTACTATTTTATTATTTATAGCACTAGCACTACAGCACTTAGACTTATATACCACTCCATAGTGACATCACTCTCTGGGCAGTTTATGATGTCAGCATATTGCTTCCAATAATCTAGGTCCTCATTTTACTGACCTTGGAAGGATGGAAGGCTGACTCAACTTTGAGCCCCATCAAGATTGAACTTCAGGTTGTAGGCAGAGTTAGCCTGTAATACTGCATTTTAACCATCTCACTGTTATCATCTCACTGTTTGTAGTCAGACTGGGCAATCTTTTTGCAACAGCTAACTAGGTTTTGTTACTACTAGACTTTTGTCCTGCCTCTTTATACATTTACATATGCATCTATATTGGTCAACTCCCATTTTCGCCACAACAACAACTCTTTAAAGTAGTTTGGGATGAAAGAGAGAGTGATTGGCCCAAAATCACCAAGTGACTTCGATGCCTAAGGGAGCCCTACACTTCATGGTTCCCAGGCCAGTATCTTAACCACTATACAAACTGTAGTGTAGGCTCTCCTAATTGCTGTTGCATATCCACATCATAGTGTAAACATGTTCTCCATGAGATATAGCAGCGATGGCGAACTTTTTTTGGCTCACGTGCCACAAGTGGGGGGAGCATGGGGGGGTCGTGTGCAGGCGTGCCGCACCCATAATGCAACGTGCAATCCCCCAGTGCGCTTGCGTGCACAACGCGCCCCCCCCCCAAATTTTTACATGTTTTTTCGCCCTCCCCAGGCTCCAGAGGCTTTATAGGAGCTTGGGGAGGGCGAAAAGAGCCTCCCCGCCCCCCCCCCCCCCCGGAGGCCCTCCGGAGGCTTCAGGGACCATCCGGAGGCTTCCCTGAAGCCTTCGGAGTGCTTAAAACCACCCTCCGAGCAACCTGGAAGTCACTTACGATTTGCTCGGAGGGTGGTTTTAAGCGTTCCGAAGGCTTCAGGGAAGCCTCTGGACAGTCCCTGAAGCCTCCGGAGGGCCTCCGGGGGGGGCGGGGGAGGCTCTTTTCGCCCTCCCCAGGCTCCTATAAAGCCTCTGGAACCTGGGGAAGATGAAAAATAGCTTTTAAAAAGATGAACTCAGCTGGCCAGCGCGCGCATGCGTGCTGGCCAGCTGACAGGGCAGCGCCTCGCGTGCCCTGACAAATGGCTCCATATGCCACTTATGGCACGCGTGCCATAGGTTCGCCATCACTGAGATATAGCATCCCCTTCACAGCAGTACTTCAGGACACATATTATTCAATATGGGAGTGATGACTGATGTCCAAATGTTCTTTTATGCAGACCAAATGATCTTACCCCATTATAGTTTTTGACACTAGAGTGAAGCATATGGCATCTGCGCTGTTATAAAAGCTTAGATGTGTTCAGAATTTTGCTTAGGATAGGCTTAAAGATAAATTACCAAGAGGCTCTTTTTAGTTGCGGTATGATTTTTAAGTGAGAGCTTTTCCCTAGCACACTAAGCTCTTATTTAAACCAGAATATTTCCATGCACAGAGAAGGAAACAGTCAGTGTTCAGGTCTTATTCTATTTCCTCTTTCACCAGTGTTGGCAAATTCATAGGATTTCTAAATGCATCTTTGTAAAAAAATAGCTCACATTTATAGCCAGAGTAGGAGGAATAAAATAACGCAGCAGGAAGACTTCTTATACCAAAGCCTATGAGCATTTCTGAATCCTACTGGATTCTGGTTAGATCACCCAAAATAAAGCACAAAGCTGCTTTGAAGAAGTGCCTGCTAGTCTTTTTTAGTCAATACTAAATTGAGTTTTCTCCATGTCTGTTGGCAATTTAATTTTAAGTTTTCAGGCAAAGTATTTTGTTATGTAGTGCTTCATTATTATTATTATTATTATTGCATTACTTGTATTATTTGACACCTGATTAAATGGAGGTGCTGGGGGTTTAATTCATAATGCCACTAGGAGTAGACCATGCTTTTTTGAAAGGGGAACTCCTCCTTCATATTATTAGTATCCATCTGGAAAAACTAAGTCAGTAAACGCAACCATTGGAACTATATCAAATTCAGCTCCTTTCAGGATCACAGGCAGAGTGGATGTCACATATTGTAACAATTGGTTACAGCCCAGACCAAAAATGTGAGCATGTGCGCGGCATCGAAAAACAGCGATTATATAGGACAGGATAGCATCAGTGTGGGTGGGTGGGCTCAGGCGCTGGTCAAAAAAACGGGCTCGCCCAAACTGGTCCAAACCAGCAGCAGCCCACCTCTGGATACAGGAAAGAGTTAATGAGGAGGAGGAGTCAGAAACTACAAGAGTGACAAGAACAATGGAGGAATAATAGAACATACTAATAATGGAACGCATTGGGGTTTTGCCTAGAACACCTCAGCATGGGCAATATGGCAATATGGGCCCTGGTTACTTGAGGGCTGTCTTTCTTCTAGGATCAGCCAGGCTAGTTCCCTCAGGCAGAGTTGGCTCTCTTCAGATCCTTTCACTTTAACAATGACATCATCAGGATCTAACTCTAATCCAGTGGTACAATTCAGCGGGTTCTATCCAGTTCAGGCGAACCAGTAGGGGTGGCAGCAGGAGGCTCCGCCCACCCACCAGGACGTCATCACATCCTGTTTTTGATGCTCTGCGCATGCACGAAAGGTCCTGTGCAAGCACAGAGGTGGCATGTGCGAGCATAGCAAGCGCGCATGCACACATGCTCACATTTGCGAACCGTTAGCGAAGGTACGTTGATTTCACCCCCTGCTCTAATCCCAATTTTGCTGATTATCTGACAGGACTCCTACTAGTTCTTAGTACATTACTATAGGTTTTACACCTATGGCATGGTGTATCCTTTCGTAATTCTTCAATACAACATTCTCTATGTGCACAAACTTCACCCTGTAGCATTGCCTGAAATAAGCTTTTGCCTTTATTTTATTTATTATTCTGCATAGCCAGCTGAACAGACACGCCCTTTTAAGTAAAAAATGAACAAGTCATCCAGGTCATAGAGAGAAAGAGAGAGTGGCCCGGCTACTAATCCAGTGGAGGGTCCCTAGCTATCAAGTCTTGGGGCATCAGTTGCTTGGAAACATGGGAACCATTTGCTGGTCACTATTGGTCCCTACCAGAGAGGCCTTTGGTCTAGTGTTCTGGACACTAGTATTCTGGTGTTCATTGATGGTCAGAGTTTCTTTCTCTCTGCTTGAGATATTTGCATAGGTTCCAGCAGTTGGTAAAATAACATGTGTAAAAGGAGGCCCATCAAGAAATGGAAATTTGTCAGATATCCACATGACTGTTGATAAAGTCCAATCATAAATATTAGCTTTTAATATATAAAAATAGATTTGAGCAACTGGACCTCATTATGATCTGATAGCATTTGAAAGCTTGCAAGACTTTAACCAACTTGGTGTTCCAACCGAAGGTTCCATTTCTATCTTCTCTACGTCTCCAAATATCTGCCGAATATAAGCAGGCAATCTATATCCAGGCTGTCTAGAAGTTTTATAGCTGTTATTTATCCTCTAGGGTTACATCTTAATGCAGAATGCCAACTCCATTTTCAAATCAGATGGCTTTTGCCACACCTGTTTCACATTCTTGTGTTATGACTATATTAAACTGCTCTCCAAGGTCAGAAGAGGGATGGGTGCAGGGGCATCACTATTAGAAACAGTTGTGTGTTATTTTCAGCCAGCAAGATTTGTTTTGTTAACTCGACTCTGGACAAAGGAAATATTCAAT
Organism: Natrix helvetica; assembly: GCF_964273705.1. NCBI lineage: Eukaryota > Metazoa > Chordata > Lepidosauria > Squamata > Natricidae > Natrix > Natrix helvetica. The sequence goes on from NC_138552.1 coordinate 149,252,810, forward strand.
GGGCTCCAACAGCTTTAAAGAACAAAGGTTAGAACACATTGGGTAAGAGGCATGACTGAAAGCTGCTGTGTGAAAGTTGGTCTTTTAAAAATGTAATGCACATCATACTATTTTAGCCAGGAACCTGAGAGGTTTTTTTTTTTAAAAAAGAAATGCCAAGAAGACAGCAAGAACTATCTTATAAATAATATAGTGAGGTTTGTAGTAGGTTTATGCAAGTACCTTGGGTTTGCTTCAACGAGAACATTTTTGGCACAGAAATAATGCAATTTTCAATGAACTTGCAAGGAAGAGAGGTTTTTTTAAGGGTTTACCATATTCTGGGTTCTACTGTAATGGGATGATTTATTCAAATCACTATTAAATTAGTCCATCAAATCTTTGGGCAGCCCTAAACTGTAAACTATTAAGAAAGAGTCTAAAAGAAGACTATGTTGAAAAAAATGTTGCATGTAGATCAGAGGTGGGTTCCAGCAGTCACTACTGCCGGTTTGCTCGTAGCTGTGCTGTGCCATGTGCTTCTCACACATGCGCAGTGCAATAAAAATTGATCTGCGCATACGCAGAAGCAAAAAAACCAAGATGGCATCGTTGTAGGGGCCACCCAGAGAACTGGTTCAGGGGGCACAGCAGGCCTGGGTCACTGCCATGACAGGTCTGCCAGGCCTGCCACAGCGACCCAGAGCGCCAAACCACTACCAGTTCAGCTGAACCAGTCTGAATCGGTAGGAACCCATCACTGATATAGATAGACATGCAGTCCAATGATCAAAATAACTGACACCTTTAGAATTGAGTCAATTGTACATTTTTATTCACACAAACTTCATTCCAGAGAAATTATGCCATATCTTTTTTTCCCTGTTCAATCATGTCCAAGTATTACCTGAACAATTCCCTTGGTTTTGTTGGCAAGGTTTTTCAAAAATGGTTTGCCATTGCCTCCTTCCTAGGGCTTAGAGGCTTATAGAACACACTAAGTCACAATCAAGCAAATAGACTTTCATTTAGCATGATGAAAATGTGCCTCCAGGATATAGAAAAGTAGTTTAGAAGTATTTTTAGCTGATGTCTGTTTATTTGTTTGTCTATCTATCTAGCTACACAGCTATTGCGCTATTTCCAAAACATACTGTATATTACAAAATCTTTCTCATTCAGGATGCAGATTTTATGCCAATTAAAGCAGTCATGGGAAGATGCATATACTCATATTTGCTATAATTGGCTTACAGGTTGTATTCTAAGAGTGCCTAAAGTTTTAATAGATTTTTCATGCGTAGATCTACATTATTCTTTAAATAGTGTATTTTTGCCCATGATCTAATGAGATGTTCATGCAAATAGAAATTAGAAATTGGAATGAAGATGATGGTTTGTTTGCCTTTATAAAAATGAATTATACGTATAGGAAAATAAGAATGCCATTATAGGTTTTGTAGAATATGAAGATATGTGAAGAAATTGATTCCTTGTATTTATTAAAATTGTGTTTATTATTTATGGATACTGTGATATGTATTTGATTTGATAACAATACATCCACATCAAATGCATTAATTAACAATAGAGACCATAGGATATGTGTGTGTGTATGTAGTGTGTGTGTGTGTGTGTGTGTGTGTGTGTGTGTGTGTGTGTGTAATATTATATATATACGAAAACATATATATAGAGAGATTTTCACGGGTATAGGTATGTTGGTCTTGTTGTATTCGGGTCTTTTCCCGTGTAAGATTGAGATTGTCTTGGCAATGTTTCGGCGAGGTCCCACTCGCCATCTTCAGGCTGGTGTTTTTGGCTTCATGTTCGTGTGAGCCGAAAACACCAGCCTGAAGATGGTGCATGGGAAAAAGACCCGAATACAAGAAGACCAGTTTACGTTTACAAGTAATACATAGCATATCATATAACCTTTAAAGCTACTACCCAATTTAATCTTTTCAGGATTCCAGACTTGAAACAACTCAGAAAGATATGTATGTGTAATTGTTTTCCATCCTCAAGGACACCAAAACGTGACCAGCAAGGGCAGAAAGAACAACCCAACCTGGCAGGCCCATTAGTGGTGCATGATTGTGCACATATGTGTAGGGGACTGAAACATTTTAACTACAGTGCTTCAACATGGATCTATATTCATACTGATACAAGAAATATCTTCCCAAGAATAAAAGTGAATGTCACATCTGAAAATCTAACCTAATGCAATGTTTATTGTTTCAATGTTCTTAAGATTTAGAAACAAAGTCAATGCTTAGAAGTAAAAAAGCAGAAATGTTAGTAGGTTATTATTATTTTTTTACAAGAAGGTTGTGTTCTTTAATCATCCTCTTCAGCAGTTTTAAATGTCTCATGCAGTTCTCATTACTTCCTTTCTTAAATAACCAACAGCTTGATTTGATTTTATCTTCCTTTTTTACTAAGACAGTTATAATAGAAGGCTGACCTCCAGTTAACTACCTATTTCCTCTGAATGAGGGAAACAAGGACTTTAAATTTATTTTTAGTTTTTCTGTTTTGCTTTTAATATGAGCCTTCATCTTTGCAAGTGATAATATTCAGCTCCTTTATAACAATGACATCTGCTTACCATTCCAGCTAGACAATTGCAGTATAACATTTTTTTAAAAAAATGATATTTGGCTATTTTTCCAACAACTATTTGGTTTAAGTAGATTATACTAAAACATGAAATAAACTTTTTAGATATTTGTTTGTTTATTTTTAAAATGGCATAATCAGGACATGGGTTTGCTGCAGAATTTCACAAGGAATTTAACAGAACATTCAAAACAAATGTCAAAAGCAGTCATTTTGACCTACCATTATCTGAAATGAAGTTATTCACAATAGCATCTTAAAAGAAGTTGCCTACAATACAGTCTATAAGTACCTAACTACCATCAAATTGCAACCAAATTGTTCTGTTGCCTGGCTGATGCTTACAAGTCTGATATATGCCTGTATTTATGTGTTTATTATTTTATATTCTCTTTTCTGCCATAGATGTGGGCAGATTCCTTGGCTCAAAACTAAAAAATGGAAATACAGATGGATGCATTCTGGGCAACAAACAGTTTAGTAGACATAAGAGAATAGTGCAAATGTAAATAGATGTGTCATATATTACATTTTGTAGCATTGTAGCTCTAAAATCTGGTAAATTACAAGATAATTAAGAAAATTGATAGATTAAAAATGAACATCGCTAGTGCATCAAATATAATCAATTAAAGGCCCCCAAAAGCAGAGCTGCTATCTGGTAATCTGGGAGTAGGCAGATTTGTGAATATAGAAACAAATATTTTGGGGATATTTACAAAGTATATACTAGGAAAACAAGAGAGAGGAAGATCTTTAAACAGCAAGTGAATCAAACAGAATTTTGGATAGAATTTGTTGACCAAGTATGATTAAATACACAAGGAATTTGTCTCCAGTGCATAAGGTCTCAGTGTACATACAAAGAACAAAATGATAAGTCATGGATCATAAATCATAAGCTATAAACAACAATGGATAAATCATAGTGGACAACCATTTAAATATGAGCCAGCAGTCTGCAGCAGCTGCCAAAAAAGCCAACACAGTTCTAGGCTGCATAAACAGAGGGATAGAATCAAGATCACGTGAAGGGTTAATACCACTTTATAATGCCTTGGTAAGGCCACACTTGGAATACTGCATCCAGTTTTGGTTGCCACGATGTTAAAAAGATGTGGATCCTCTAGAAAAGAATGCAGAGAAGAGCAACAAAGATGATTAGGGGACTGGAGGCTAAAACATATGAAAAACAGTTGCAGGAATATCTAGTATATGGGTATATCTAAAGAAAAGAAGGACTACGGGAGACATGATAGCAGTGTTCCAATATCTCAGGGGATGCCACAAAGAAGAGGGAGTCAAGCTATGCTGCAAAGCATCTAAGGGTAGGACAAGAAGCAATGGGTAGAAACTAATCAAGGAGAGAAGCAACTTAGAACTGAGGAGAAATTTCCTGACAGTTAGAACAATCACTCAGTGGAACAACTTGCCTCCAGAAGTTGTGAGTGCTCCAACACTGTTTTTAAGAAGATGTTGGATAACCATTAGTCTGAAGTGGTGTAGGATTTCCTGCCTAGGCAGGGGGTTGGACTAGAAGACCTCTAAGGTCCCTTCCAACTCTGTTATTCTATTCTATTCTATAATATACCAATAGGGGAAGATAGTAGGAAAGATGAGGGGTAAGAAAGATGAGAAGATGACAAGGATAATAGCAATTCAGCCTATGATATGGGAAAATATTTTTGAATAAATGTGGGTAAACATGGGTGAATAGTGAGTGCTAAGTTTTGAAGAATAAATATGAAAAAACCTTCTTACTTGTGTAGGCCCTCGAGTTTTATCCACATATTAGAATGTAGGGGGGGGGGAACCCTTCTATGTTATTTTTATCTTTACCACAGATGATCAAACAAACTCACACAACTAGAAAATTGGTTGTCTGCACAGGATTGTTCTGGAGTAGTGTTTCCCAACTTGTTATTTGTCAAATGTATTAGATTGCAGCTCCCTTGATTCCCATTTAACACGGCATTGTTTACTTCAAATTAAACTTGTGATCCAACTTATCCAGAGGATACATCTTAGGGAAAATTGATTGACACACCTCTTGTGCCCTGGCACCTAAGTTGTTTCCACTTATCTCTAGCAAGATCATAAATGATCGTTATATTTTTTATTTTTATGCTATAATATTCTTTTCAAAAGGATGGGAATTTTAGTCTAAAAATCAGCAATACATTAAACAATTGTTCATTTCATTTCAAACCTAATTATACATTTTCATGGCCTGATATAATTTCCTTCTAAAGTGACTGGAGATCAGACTCATGCAAACTTTTTATACGATTGAACAATCCTTAATAATATATATCCATTGCATTTAACAGGCCTTTTAAAATATTGCTCTCAGAGATGAATATATTTTATCTTGTAATAATCCTAACACCTAATTTACACCTAAATTCTATATTATATTATGTAAAGAACCTGAAGAACAACTTCAAGGAACTATAATGTGCAGTGAGAAACAGCTGAGGAAATAAAAAATTACTTTCTCCTCTGGCTGGTTTTTATTTTTTGTTAAAAAAACCCAACAACATAGGGCAAAATATATGTCCATTTTTCTCCCATCCTTCTCTACACCAGATTCTACACGGAGTATAGCCAAAGTATTTTTAACATCTTATACCTATGAAACTTTGGAACATCAGATGGTATTATAAAACTGTGTAAGTCTCCTCATCATATTTCAATAATTAAACACTGATTACCACAGCTCCCCAGGAAACAAAGCAAGATAAACCAGCCTGTGCAAATAGAGAATAAATTCATTCATATTGATAGAGCTGAAGAAACTAATTACTATTAAGAAGGTTTTTGTGTGAAATTGCAATATGTGCATGCTGAATAGTTTTCTCAAGCTTGCCCTACCTTGAAGCTTTTTTTTTAAATGACATAATCTCCAGGCTGAGACTTGCAAAATTACATTAGGATAACCCAGAAAATGTATTATGGAATAGGAAAAGATACATTTATCATGCAACCAAAAAAAGGGGTATTGTGCACAAGTCTGATCCTAGTACCAAAGAAGGAACAACATAAGTTCGCAAAGCCAACTTGGGTTTTGTGCAGTGCTTCTCAATCTGGACAAGTTTAAAATGGGCGGACTTCAACTCTCAGAATTCCCCGTCCACCCATCTTAAACCTGCTCAGATTGAGAAACACTGGTGTAGTGATTAAGATGTAAGGCTAGAAACCAGGAGACCATGAATTCTAGTCCCACTTTAGGCACAAAGTTAATTATGTGACCTTGGGCCAGTCACTGTCCCTCAGCTCTATGAAGAAGGCAATGACAAACCACTTCTGAAATCTTGCTAAGAAACCTGCAGAGACAAATCCAGGGAGTTGCCAGGACTCAACACTACATGAAAGACATAAAAACAAAACAAACAAAAAAGCATTGACAAGAGTGTAGAAACAGGTAAAGGAAGAAATAGCTGTAACCCTCTGTATTTAGATTGTTTTTAGCCTGGGAAAAAAAGTTAAAGGAAACTTTGCAAATTGCAAAATGCAGGTAAAAAAATAGAATCGTAATCCCTCATAATAATACCGTAGCATCTGCAACCATCCAATGAGACAGGGCAAATTACATGAGCTCTACATCCACCCGTGATTCTTTCCCTGTTGCTGAGTTAAAGCTTTATCCATCTATCCTTCAGTTGGCAGAAAACTATCCCACCATGAAATCAGTCGTCCTCTACCCTGTCGCTTTTGCTTTTCATTACATCAGTACCTAATTTTTCTCCAAGTTAATCAGTGACAAACCCAAGCAAGTTTTATTTATATTTGTTGGTTTGCTAGCAGAATGGCCATAAGCCAAACAACCTCAAAGATAAGCAGAAATTGCAAAATAATTTGTAAACCAGTTGCAAATCCATCTAGTGGTGTGATGCTGTCTATCCCACATTTTTATTTACTTTTACTTTTAGTAAATAACTAAAAAAATGTTTACTTTTAGTTATTTAGTTATTTACTTGTATGGTAGGTTGCCCTCTTCTCCCAATTGTGGATATGGATATGATGTGGCAACTTCACTTGTCTTTTGATTGTTGCTATGGTTAAGAATTGGGATCAGTCTAGCTTCTATTGGCTACATTAGATCAGGTGGCACACCATCCTAGATAGATAGATAGATAGATAGATAGATAGATAGATAGATAGATAGATAGATAGATAGATAGATAGATGGATGATAGATAGATGATAGATAGATGAATAGATAGATAGATAGATGATAGATAGATAGATAGATAGATAGATAGATAGATAGATAGATAGATAGATAGAGATAGAGATGTGTGTGTATTAAATTAAAACAGGTAGACAATATGGCTTCAATATTCCCCCATGTACTTTTTAATAACGATGCTATAGAGCATTGCACACCAAGGCAACTAGACACAAGAACAGTTTTTCCCGAATGCCATCACTCTCACCACTGTCAAACTATTCACTAAGGCTGCATTACTATTACTATTAGTCTTCTCATTGTTCCTATCATCCATCTCCTCCCACTTATGACTGCAGGACTGTAACTTTTTTGCTTGTATCCTTACAATTTATATTGATATTGATTGTTTCCGGATTGTTTATTTGCATTCTATGACTATCATTAAGTGTTGTATGTTATGATTCTTGATGAATGTATCTTGTCTTTTTATGTACACTGAGAGCATATGCACCAAAGACAAATTCCTTGTGTGTTCAATCACACTTGACCAATAAATAATTCTATTCTATTCTATAAATTTTGATGAAATATTATCGAGAAGCTGAAATTATCTGCACCCTACTATATAATTATAGAGTTCGCCCAACAAGACAATTTTCTTAATATGGATTTTTAGAATTTTGACAACGGCCAGTCTTCTCTAACTTGTTTACTGGTTTGTTTGTTTTATATATTTTTTAAAAAACAAATCAAATATATTTTTCTGGGGATTGTACATAATCCAATGGAATTATCTTCTACTAAACCGAAGAGGGTAAAAGACAGCTATTAGTGTATAGTAATCACAACAGAGAAAAGAATTCCCATTGGGAAACCCAATGGAACTATCCCCTTCTTCCCCTACAGTACTACTGAAAAATGTTTCAAAAGGAGAAGACAAAAATAAATCTAGCTTCCAGTTTTCTCTTCCATGGAATGAATTTTATTTTCCTCCTTTCTGTTTTTTTTCCCCCCATTGGAAAATGTCACTTATGCAACCATTTGGTGGAGGCTTAAAAAAAAAGTTGAAAGGTACGTAAGAATTGGCAGACCATTAAAAATACATGCTCCTTTGATAGGCAATTCACTTTAACAGACGGATTCTGTTCCTGAGTAATCAGGAAAAGGTCCCATGCCATCTGCTAGGATTCCAATGAACTTTTGTGGAGACAATTGCATTTCTGGGTGAATACATTCCACTGAGGTAAAGAGAAATGTGCTTGGCAAAGTGTGTGTGTTTGTGTCTGTGTGTGTTGTCTGTGAATGCTTGTGTGCAATAATAAAATATTTGCTATATTTTCTCCCAAATTCTTAAATTAAGTCTTTGAACAATAATAGAATTTTGCATTATGCATCTAATTATAGATATAAACAAGGGCACAGATAGTGAGAACTTGTCGGTTGACTAATGCAGAGGCCCAATGGGGGGAAAAATCAGCTTCAAATTTAAGGCTAGCATGAGAGCCACTAACTGGAGTCTTCAATTACTCTTTTTGTTCTTACTTGATAGTCTTTGTTGTATTTCGAGAAATTACCGTGCAACAGAAGAAACAAAACCGTTGATAAGTCATTCCAAGGTCATTGAATCAACTTTATCTTGCCAATATTATATAATTTGTATAGAGACCGTATTTCTGAGATTTAAATCCTGCTACTGTAGCCATATGTTTTATTCATTAGGACTTTACAATGCTTCATTTCAAAAGTGGAAATCAAATTTCCAGATTAAAATGATAAATTGATTTGAGACACTGAAAGGAATCACTTCATTTTGTGAAGTGATTCTAATCGATTTGACGATTCAGTGGACTTTTTTAAAGTGCACACATATACATTATCCAAATGACTCTTCGGATCAAGCTAATTCAATGATTCTCTTTATTAATTCACACCACACTGAGTCAAATAAAACAGTCACATCAAATTGCACATTTAAATTGGCTCTAAGCTAATTTACTCTTTCATTTTATTCATTATCCTAGAAAATCTACTATTTCTCATCCCTCTGGACACTTCTGCAAAAATAGATATAGGAACCTGCCTCAGAGTGCAGCTGGGATGCTGAATGAAGATTTACAATTCTCTGCCTATGAAATGCTAATAAAACCAACCAATGTCACTAGGATCCTTATCCTTTTATTTTATTACAAAGATGACACTTCCTGTTATTGGATTGCTGACATAGTCACTAATGTCTTGGACAATAGTAATGCATTCATTATTGGAAGAACATGGCTCACTCCATAAAGAATGTGTGTGTACTAAATGCCCATGTGGAAAAATCATCACCAAGAGTACTGAGAGTTAGGGGAGAAGGATGTTTTGGGGTTCTTTTATTGCGGCACTCCCCTACATCACTGTCAGAAAGTTGTGTCAATGGTATAGTGCAGGGTGGGATTCACTTACCTTCCCTACTGGTTCACAAATGTGAGCGTGTATGCACACCACCTTCTGCGCATGCACAGTACTCATGCATTATGTCAGGGTGGGTGGGCGGAGCCTCCTGCAGCCGCCGCTACCAGTTCTCACAAACTGGAGAGAACCAGCTGAATACCACCTCTTATATTGTGTATGTGTTGAATCTTAGGCTCATCGAAAACCTGACCTTGTGTTTTGCAATGCAAACATTGCAAAACAACTATTGACGTAGCTGTAAATGAAGGCAGGTGGTATTGCTAAACATATCACTTTGGTGTGGAATTTACTATTATGTTGCAATTCCGACCATACACAGGCATTTGGAGAAGGTGGGGATCCACTGTCTGGCATTAAATCTATTATGCATTTGTATAGAAATGTGTCAATTTACAGGTCTGGACATGAGAAAAAGAATGGCTTTTGCAAATTTGATTGAGAATAATTTTGTCCACCTTTTCTCATGTGTAGGTTAATGTAGAAACCTTCATGGACATAAAGAATCAAAGTGCACATTATCTTGAGCATTTTGACTATTTCCATTTGGCAAACCAGCCTTAAACTAATTTCTCACATGAGTCTTTTCATAGTTCTTCTATTGTAGGGCTGAATAAGGTGATCATGAACATTTTTGGCAGATGAAAACTCTGGACTCTATGGGAAGTTGCCATTTTCCCAACACCCTTATTGCATATTGCAAAAGAGGATTGGGCACTCACTAGACGAAAGCATTTTTTCAAATGTGAGTAAGTCTTCTGATGTATTTCCCCAGCTGCAGAAAATATATTAAGCAATCTGTTCTTTCAGTATAATATCACAGCCTGAATTATATCATGGCAAATACTACAAGATAGACAGCAGCTTTTGCGTTTAGTTGACTAATGTTATACTGCAAGTAAAAACCATAGTGATAAATGAACTTTAGGAAATAAATAGAAGACAAGAACCTGGCAATACTACAGCTTTAAGAATCTGTCAAATTAACCCTATGCATCTCATCATCTGAGCTTATGCTAGATATCACAGTGTGAATATCTTAATTAGCATTGAATTGTTAACACCTTTTCTTACCATTATGGCTGGTTGCACAGTCAGCCAGATGTTGAGAATGGATTTGGCATTTTTATCTACCTATCAAAAATCCTTTTCAAGGACCTGAGATAGCCAGATACTGCTGTTTAGTGGTGTTTAAAGGTACCATTGCAGGATGTCACCTGTTCCTTTTTCAATTGACTGGTGGTGATTTTGTCAATGGTGATGACTTTCCAGAATGTTTTGGGATTGCAAAAGTGCCTATTACTATTGGTATTGTCTTTGCTTTGTTTTGCCACAGTTGTTCCATTTCTGTTTGCAGATCTTTGTGCTTTGTGACCCAAAGGTGCTTTTTCAAGAGGCAACTGGACTTCCTTGTTTTTCTTTGAAGGTGTTTCACTTCTCATCCAAGAAGCTTCTTCAGCTCTGACTGCATGGTGTGGATTGGAAAGATTTACATTCCTTGCAGACAGTTGCTCATTTGCATTCTTTTAGCAGGTTGTTAAGGTCACCTGGAGGTTTGTCTGTGTCCTCAGGGTCACCCGTGTAATGCAAATTGGGTGTCGAGCCTTCTTGGAACTGCTGAAAAGAGTGTGTTGTAGAGCTGTGCTTTCTGTAGGATATTTTCTGCCCTGTGTCCCTTCACTGTTGAACACAGGGGCAGGCTGTTGGGGATGAGTCTGTGTTGTCTGCATCTCAAACTGAAGCACAAATGGTTCCTGTAGTCTACAATTTTTCAGGAAATCCGTTCATATTCCCGCAACCATTCAAAGGGTGCTCATCCCCAAGTGCACAGCTAAATGTCTATGGAGAATCTCAGTCATCCAGGTCATGGTTGTCTCAAAGGTGCTTTTTCAAGAGGCAACATCTTCTAAGAAAAACAAGAAAGTCTAACTGCCTCTTGAAAAAGCACCCTTGAGACAACCATGACCTGGATGACTGACATTGTGCTTTGTGAGTTTCTCCAGTTTTTTTTTTCCTCTTCTCTTCTGCTATCTCCAGATACTGCCCTATCCACTATCCAGACTCCCTCCCCCTTTCTTATTGACAGTTGTCAATTCTGAGTTGTTACACGGCAGGTGCTTGTGTAAATTCCAAAATCTCAGACAAGTATTATTATTATTATTTGGTTTGGATGAATGGATCAATGGGTTTTTGCCAACTTTGCTAGTCTGTTCTTGCAGCCACCTTGGATACTCTTAGCTAATCAGGGTTCTCATCTCTACTAGAGCTTGCAAATGTGTTTATATGGGTCTGAAACTCTGGTTAGGATATTATACTATTTCTCAAAGGTACAGAAAGCAATTAACACTAGAGTCTAAGATGGAAAAGAGAAGGGAGACAAAAGAGAAATCCATGGTAGAAAAGGAAGAATGGAAGGAGAGGGGAAAAAATCACTCGTTATCTCTCGGTTTGCAAGCTCAGATTGGTTGAAAACCAATATTTTATGTCAACCATATTCTCAGTGTTTCTGGCAGATTATGATATTTGGATTTTAGAGACGTGTTCCAGATTATATGTTCTATTCACGCAGGGCATTACTTAGATTTGCTGGACCTCAGAGTTATCCCATTTCAGATCCAAAATACAGTTGTGGTACTTTGTGTAGAATATACCAACAAATCAATAGCAACAGATAAATAACTTTTAGGGAACTTTATTTGCCTCTCCTGATTGATGTTTCCCTTTAAAAAAATCCTTTAAGAAATGCCAGAATCCTTGGGATAACAAGTCTCAAAATATTTGCCTTACAGAAATTCTATTTCTTTACAATTTTCATATTACTGATAAATTTGTTTCAGTATTGTATGTGTATGATTTCTAGGCAATCAAACAGAGCCATTTGTAATTTTGTCCGCCCACACAGCAGAGCCACTGTCCTTGGGTGGTTTTTTTTTCTTTTTAATGGTTTGCATCGTTGCTTGGAAGGTTGCTCTGACAGCAAATCTCAGTTGAATTAAATATACATCTTTGCATTCAGCTTTTGCAGCTCCACATATTGCACTTTTACAGTTCAGGAGAGATGACCGAGCAGATGGGAGAGCAGGCCAGTGGAGGTTTGCAATTTTCTGCCAAACCAAAGACATTTTTACTCTCTCGAGGGAGGTGGATGCACTGGCTTGAAAGGTTGCAGTTTGGTTATTTTTGTATGGAGGGAAGTTGCTTTATTTTCACATCGCTACATTTCTGTAACCTAAAAAATTAAATATAAGATATCACTGAGAAGAGTATGGGAGGCCAAGGGCAGGGATGTAGCACAGCATCAAGGGGGGGATCATTAGGCAGCAAATTTACCTTTTCAAGCAACTGCATAGCCCCTTTTAAATAGCCAGAAACAAAAATGGGGGGTTTCCCCCTACAATTTATTGATCTGAATAAAGCACATCACAATGGAGTCTAACAACCACAGTGAAGGAAGTACGATGGTTGTCAGAATAAAAGCATACGTTTTGTGTTAAGGCTTACCTGAGAGTAAGTTACAATCAATGACTCACTGAGTAAATGGTTCGTGGACTGTGCTTTTCATTGTTTATCAGGTTGCTGCTCAGAGCATTTTATAGATTGGAAGTAAAATGTTATTCTCTAATATTATCCCCAGCACATAGGCAGAAGGATGCAATCAGCAAGGCAACATATAAAACTGATTCCAGGGCAGGTGGTTAGCACCTAGCCCAGATTGGTTAAAACCAAAGTACAGTTGCTTAGTAACCTGGTTTGTATTTGGATGGGAGACTATCAGGAAATGTCAAGGCTGTAAACTCGACTAGGAAGTGGGAAAAGGTCCCAGAAGAAGAGAATAACAAATACTTCTAAACTGTTGCAAAGAAAACTATAAACCAATATTCTCAAAGCCACCCAAACCTATGCCTGATTGAAGGGAAATTTTACTTTTATGTAAAGAGATAGAGAGAAATTCTTCCAGTCAATATTTACTCCTAGAGACTGCTTGGACTAGCCCTGTAATTTTCTTGGCAAGGTTGTTTTGCTCTTGCCTGTTTCCTAGGGCTGAGAGAAAGTGACTGTCCCAGAGTCACCCACTTGCCTTTGTGGCTAAGGTAAGATTAGATTCGCGATATATTACTTATATCTTCACTTCCTCATTGAATGATTATTTAGGCACTGAACACTGTACATTTACATAGTTGCGTGTTCATTCTACCACAGAAAGAAATACTTCCTGCTGCGATAAGCATGGGAATGTTATTTTTTTAAAGGATTAAAAGGGGGAGGGGTCAAATGGAGGGTTTTTTTTAAGACAGGAAAAACAGATAAACAATGTAAGGAGATTGCTCCAACACTGGAAGTCTTTAAGAAGATGTTAGATAGCCATTTGTCTGAAACAGTATAGGGTTTCCTGCCTAGGCAGGAGGTTGGACTAGAAGACCTCCAAGGTACCTTCCAACTCTGCTATTGTATTGTATTGTATTTCCCATTTTCTTTCTCCCACTTTAAATCTTGAATCAGATTTAAGCCCACTCTCTATATTCATTCTACTTTTATTTGCCCCAGCCCTCACTTCAGGGACAGGGTGAATTTAAAATGAAGTGAATAATACAGCACGCTATGAAGTAAATCAATTTTATTTGCACATATATTTATTTGCAGAAGGAAACTCTAGGTTAAAAGGGTTTCCAAAGAAGATTCTATTCAAAGTGGAGATTTAAGCTTTTAAAGCAACAGGATTCAATTTCAACAAATTTGAGATTCAATGTCCTATCTGACCAAAGATTCAGTTGCCATGGGGAAGCATCAAATGACTGCAGTCCCTTTTGTTAGAAAGGAAAGTGCATAGCAGCCTTGATGGGCCTTCAGAGCCCATTAACTCTACAGAGCTTCAACAAAATAGCAATTTTTTTTTTCAAATTTCCTATATAGAGGTCTTCAGGCAGGAATGGAATGGATGAGGCAAAGATGGCCCAATAGTCACAAACAGCCTGTGGACAAGATCAGCTAGAACCAAAATGCAGAAAATGTCCTACTCCACATAAAAAAAGCAATGTTCAAAATGTGCTTAACAAGTAAACTCTCATAAACTCAGAGAAACCTTGTCCTCTGGCCATTTAAATTTTCCGGATGACACAATTGTTAGCAGAACTAAAGTTAGCCTCCTCTGGTTTGCTAGCTGGCTTTTGAGAGGCAAAGTCAGTGGGAGAAACCAGATTCACTTAGCAACCACATGATTCACTTAACAATTGCAGTGATCACTTAACAACAGTTAAGTTGTTAACAAAAAAGGGTAGTAAAATGAAGCATAACTAACTCAATAGCTGCCTTGCTAAGCAATGGGAATGTAGGGCTCAATTGTGGCCATCAGTTCAGAACTGTGTGTGTGTGTGTGTACGTGCACGCACGTGCATGCACACACACACACACACACCTTTAGTACATATTGTGACTCCAATATAGTAAGATATCAATTTCAAAGCTTTGGATTCATTATATTGATGACTCATAGGGACTTTGTTAAAGCTATGTGATACTTGTTATCAACTTCTGCATTTACACAGTGCATTCACATGCCAACTTCCCAGGTCTGTTGTGCCAAAGAAGGAAGAATTGGGAAGGGCAAAGGATGTTTTCCTGTCTAAATACCGATACAAAGACACATAATTGATTCACAGTAATGTGGAAACATTTCAAAGGTCTGTGACAATAGGACAGATAAAAAAGTGCAATAACCCCCAGCCAAAGGGACTTAATGTTCAGTAGATGAATGTGAAATTCTGAGAGCCATGTCTGCCTTTTAGGGGGACAGAAGGCATGCCCACTCATCAAAAAACTCTCATAGTGGCATGGCTAGTCCAAAGCAAAAAAAAATCATATAAAAACATTGAACTGGGAAGCTATCACTGTAGAGGGTCAAGGATGTGTGTACCAGTGACGTGCAGTCAGGTGAGGCAAGTGAGGCACAGCCTCACCACTCTCATCATGAAAAAAAAAAGTAAAAGGAAAAAGCTGAGCTAGTTGCTGCCTCACCGTGGATGACTCTGCTTAACCTCACTGGTGCTCTCCCTCCCCAAGTGTAGTGACTTCCTCCCCAGGCCCCCATTCATTTCTCTCTCACACACACACAGCTGGATAAAACGATATAAAAATCTAGCCCAGCTTCACTGATTACAAGTTTGAAAAGGCAACGTGGCTCCACCTGCAATCAAACTACACTTGGGGAGGGAGAGCACAAGCGAGCACTGAGGAGACCACAGGAGGAGGCAGGAAGCCAGGCAAAGAGCCATGCTGTAGCACACATACTTTCCCCCAGCCTCTTTCTTTTGGAAGGCTCGGCTCGGCTCCCCTCCGGCTTCTCTGCCTCTCCTCTCACCCCAGCCTGCCAGCAGGAGGTGGTGGGTGGGCTTTATTGTGTTCCAGGCATTTCCCACCCAGACAGCAGGCTGCATTTGCAATGGTGGAGGTGTTTGGGAAAGGCAGCAGGGGAATGGGGGGGGGGGGATGGCAGAGGAGCTGCTTTCAAGCCACTGGAAAAGATATCCAATCCAACTTTTGTGTGTGTGGGGGGGTTGTTTGAGAGTGAGTGAGAGAGGGAAGGGGTAGGGGAGATAGTCCAATCCAATTTCTGTGTGTGTGTGTGTGTGTGTGTGTGTGTTTGAGAGAGGGAGGAAGGAGGGGAAGGAGAAGAAAAAGAAAAAGAAAGAAGGAGCAAAGGAGAAAAACAAATGCTGTTGCTTTAAATTGGAACTGAGCATGCCTGGCTGTGGAATTCTGGGAGTTGAAGTCCACAAGTCTAAAAATATTTGAAACCCAGCACTGTGTCAGTGCCTCACCAGTCATAAACCTCACCGCACGTCACTGGTGTGTGCTTAATATACTTTTTTAATTGAAGAAATTTTTAACAAGCTAAAAACAGTATGAATATTAGAAAAGAAAGTAATGAGAAAGAAAGTAATGAATAAGTAAGACAGAAAACAGAAGACAAAAAGAAAACAGAAGACAAAGTAAAAAAAACATTATAAAAAAGCAACTTCTAATCTTTTTGACAGCTATTATAAATTCATTCATATTTTGTTCTCTCCAAGGTTACATCATAGTTTTCTTCTTTCCATAAGCTACCCTTTCTAATCTTCAAACCCATGAGTTCATTTTTCACTCTTTTTCAGCAAAAAGTCTATAAGGCGTTTCCAATCACGGATACCCTATTGCTGATCTTTCTTAAATCATAGAAATTAATTTTGCCATCTCTGATATTTCTGTCCTCTTCACCAACTATTCCTCCGTTGTGGGTATTTCAAGATGCCTAAAAGTCTATGGATCACTGCAGCTATATACAGTTCTGCAGCCTTAATGTGAGGTTTCCAGATCAGATAAATTGTGATCTCTCTCCATATCCATAGATTTGAAGTACTTTGCAGCCCTTTATATGACATTTAAATGCTTGAATATATTTAAATGTATTAACGTTGCAAATATTGGAACCACCTGAGCTCAGCTTGGTTGGTTGGTAAATTCCAATCCTGACAAAATGTCATAGATACTACTTTGGGGACATCAGTGCCATTGAATTTGGGTCACAATTTAATAAAAATAAATAAATACACTAAATGCTAAGAGTAGCAAACTATCTTGTTATTTCATAATGGAAGGCAATCTATGAATAAACAAATACTTTTCTCAGAAATGAAATTAAAACAGTGTTTTAAAAAAAATCCATTTAGTTCCGCCATGCCTGTGATGTGCTCCTGACAAAGTCACAAGGCAAGACTCTTCCCCAGTGGTGGGATTCAAATAATTTAACAACTGGTTCGCCCAGGGTCAGGTTGGCTGTTGTAGGAGGCATGGCCCATACGCATCCTCCAGCTCTGCCACATGTGCAGGATGAGCCTCCCACGATGGCCAACCTGACTCTGGGTGAACTGGTTGTTAAATTACTCCCCCCCCCCACCTCCGCTATCAAAGTGGATCCTGGGCACTGTGCTGCAATGGAGAAAAGGGCAACAGAGCGGCTGGCACAAGGGAAGGAGGAGGAGCAGGGAGAAGAAAGAGGAAAAGCGGCAATCTCCTTCCCTTGCATTGCAACACCTAAGATCCACTTTGATAGTGTGTGTGTGTGTGTGTGTGTGTGTGTGTGTGTGTGTGTGTGTCTATGGGGGGTGTAATTTAACAACCAGTTCACATGAACCGATGCAAACCGGCTGAATCCCACCACTGCTCTTCCCCCAATTCTGGACCGTAGTTGCACTAACACAGTGAAAAATGACAAGTGGGGCTAATAAAATGTAACAAAATGGACTGTAAATAACTAAGCATAGATGCCATTTGCTTAAATATACTAAAATCCAAAAATAAATTACCTATTGGTACTAAGTATTTTCCATTAAACAAGCTGAACATGATGAATCATACAGTGCGCAAAGCTAACACATGGGCTGGTTTCATAAAGCCATGTTTGTTTAGTTTACAAGAGCCAGCTTTTTTCCTGACTTTGATAAACAGTGCAAGTGATTCATTATTTTAGCATCATATACATTTCCTGTTTATAGACGATGGTTCAAGTATTTTTTCCCCCCTTACAGACAGGTTTTTCTAATTCCAATATAGAACTTTTTGAGTGTTCCAGAGTTCCCAAGTCAATTCCGTTTTTCTTAAAGCTGAATCGCATTGCTTTTCTTTAAAAACCAGAATTTACTCACTTATCAAAACATTTTGGCTTGGGAAATGGTGCAATTCAAATCAGTTCCAAATTAGAAGAGGAAAGAGACGGCCAAATATACATAGTTGCTTTCCTGCGTACTACTTTATTTGTTCAATTTACTGTATCTGTCAGTCATAATTATAAGAACTCAGTGAAAGTTTTACTATGCCTTCTTCTGTCCAGTGCTCTTCCAGAACCCACCATTCCCCTGCTTTCTGATTAATCCCTTTTTAAAACAGACCAGTACCTTTTCCCTCCTGGCAGAAAAGACTAGCGCTTGGTTTTGTAATCTCTTCTGCACTATTTAATCCAGCAAAAAGCTGACCCCTTGTCAGGCATGTCTACGTGGTTGTTTGAGAGATTCCATGGATGCTTGAAAGACAACAAATTCATATTTTTGTTGCTTTGTAACACAAGATCTAGTTTCCATTGCATCATTTGTACTATTGCAGCTGCAGGCTTTAGGGTATTTGGCTGCTTTTTGAGCAAAAAAAAACACAACAAAACCAGAACGCAAACTGTGTCCACTGCACACAGGACCTGGTTATCACAATTGGAATCCCTTGTGCAATAAGCAGCCGCCTCACATGAGGCTGCCCAGGGCAAGCGGTGTTCTGCTGGGATTGTACAACTAGGCCTGGCTATTATTTGTTCTTGTTATTGCTGCCATGTGCAATTAGTTAATGTTTCTCAGAGTCTATGTCTGAGATGCATGGTAGATTCTGGTAAGGCACATGATTGTAATACGGAAACTTCTGTATTACATAAAATCTTAGGTTCCTTAATCTTGTGAAAACCTCTAAATAAATCCTGTAAAGTTGATTACTCTCAATATCAAAAAGTAAAGAAACCAAGCTTTGACTGCACCCTTAAACTAGTTTAGTCCCACTAATAGGAAAATTCTACATTGAAATAATTTGGGATCTTCAAAGACCTCTCTCTCCCCCCTTCTCCTTCTTTACCTGTCTCTCCATATCTCTCTCTCTCTCTCTATGTTTCTCTCCCTCCCTCTCCCTCTCCCTGTCTCTCTCTCTGTCTCTCTCTCCCTGTTTCCCTCTCTCCCCCTCCCTCTCTCTTTGTCTTTCTCTCCCTCCCTTTCCCTCTCCCTCCCTCTCTCTCTGTCTCTCTCCCTATTTCTCTGTCTCTCCTCCCTCCCTCTCTCTGTCTCTCCCCCTCCCTCCCTCCCTCCCTCTCCCTCCCTCTCTCTCTCTCGGTCTCTCTCCCTCCCTCTCCCCCTCTCCCTGTCTCTCTCTCTGTGTCTCTCTGTCCCTCTCCCTGTTTCTCTGTATCTCTCTGTCCCTCTCTTTTACTAATCCGTAGTATTACACACATCACCATATTACTGAAAGATTGACAAGGGAAATGGGAGTGAAGGAAAGAATCTGGGTTCACATTAAAATACAAGGCAATCTCATTTCAAAATTTCAAACATGAACCAAACACAGTTATTTGTCAAAATGTCCTTTTCTGAATTCTGCACTCCAGATCCCGAATGTAAAGTATAAGAATGTACTCTCTAGACAAAAGCGCATATGAAAAGTGATATTCATCAAATGCATTGTTCGTAAAATGCATTGTTACATAATTGGTTGTTAAATTAACTGTTATAAAACAATATTAGGAGAAATGGCCAT
The DNA here is from genome assembly GCF_964273705.1 of Natrix helvetica. Classification (NCBI taxonomy): domain Eukaryota; kingdom Metazoa; phylum Chordata; class Lepidosauria; order Squamata; family Natricidae; genus Natrix; species Natrix helvetica. The sequence goes on from NC_138552.1 coordinate 149,272,353, forward strand.
TCAAAGTCTTTTGTGGAAACTTTTTAGGCTGCAGAAATGGAGTGGACTAGGGGTGTGTGTGAGGGAGGGAGGGAGAAAGGGAGAGATTTATTGACACATCTGCTTTTTTTTACTTAACATACACATTTTCATTTCTTGATAAATGGTGAGCCAATAGGTGAGCTATCACAGATAAGTAGCTGGGTGAATTTTCTTAACACCTGACATCTTCTCTAATGCAGTGGGTTGCCCCCCCCCCCCCCAAATTCACATACTGCCGCTCAGTATGTGAATCAGCAACTATGTATTCTGGATAATCAAATGATGCACATGCATATCTGAATATCTATGTATTATGTTCTACAGGCATCATTCCTAATATTGAACTTATTAACCAAAATCAAAAGGACTCTTTTACAGTTCTTTGGGGATTCAAGACATCTTACAATGTCTTGAATCCCCAAATGAACTACGTAAGGGTCCTTTTTGTAGATTTCAGCTCGGCATTCAACACCATCATTCTTGAAATACTCCTCTCTAAACTGACTCAGCTAGCTGTGCCTGACCACACTTGTAGATGGACCATAAGCTTGCTAAAGAATAGGAAGCAGCAGGTGAAACTAGGAAAAAATCACATCAAACACCCGTTCAATTAGCATAGGAGCCCCCCCAGGGCTGTGTGCTTTCTCCATTGCTCTTCTCTCTCTATGCCAATGACTGCATCTTGAAGGATCCTTCTGTTAAAGTACTGAAGTCTGCAGATGATACAACAGTCATTGGTCTCATTCGAGACGATGATGAGTCTGCATGTAGATGAGAGGTAGATCAACTGGTCCTGGGATACAGCCGGAACAATCTGGAGCTGAATGTTCTTAAAACTGTAGAGATGATAATAGATTTTAGAGGGAGCTCTCCTATTCTACCACCTATTACAATATTAGGCAACATAGCATCAACAGTAGAGACTTTCACATTTCTAGGTTCTATTATCTCCAAGGAGTTGAAATGGAAACTTAACATTAGAACTATCATTAAAAAGGCATAGCAAAGAATGTTCTTCCTGCATAAGCTCAGATTGCCCAAGGATCTGCTGGTACAATTCTACAAAGGAATTACTGAGACTGTCATTTCTATCTCAATAACTGTCTGGTTTGGCACAGCAACCAAACAGGACAGGTACAGACTTCAACAGATAGTTAGAACTGCAGAAAAAACCATTGTGACCAGCCTGCCTTCCATTGAGGATCTGTATACTGCAAAAACCAGAAAGAGGGCTGAGATAATATCTACAGACCAGAGGTGGTATTCAGCAGGTTCTGACCAGTTCTGAAGAACCGGTAGAAGAAATTTTGAGTAGTTTGGAGAAGTGGTAAATACCATCTCTGACTAGCCCCACCCCCATCTATTCTCTGCCTCCTGAGTCCCAGCTGATTGGGAGGGAATGGAGATTTTGCAGTAACCATACCCCTGCCACGCCCACCAAGCCACGCCCATCAAGCTACATCACACCCACCAAGCCACACCCACAGAACCGCTAGTAAAAAAATTTGAATTCCACCACTGATACAGACCCCTCACATCCTGGACATAATCTATTTCAACTCCTCTCAGGACACCTTCTAGGGCAGTGGTTCTCAACCTGTGGGTCGGGACCCCTTTGGGGGTCGAATGACCCTTTCACAGGGGTTGCCAAAGACCATTGGAAAACATATTTTCAAAAAAATATGGAAAACATAAAATAATTTTATGGTTGGGGGTCACCACAACATGAACTGTATTAAAGGGTCATGGCATTAGGAAGTTTGAGAATCACTGTTCTAGGGCATTGCATGCCAAAACAACCAGACGTAAAGATAGTTTTTTCCCTCTGTTGCACACTTAATTCCCACAACACTGTCTCATTTCTCATCTTTTTTTCATCTTCTCATCTTTCCTACCATCTTTTCCTATTGGTTTCTTATGATTCATCAATTCTTGGTTGTAGCGTATGATTAATTATTGTAACACTGATTATTATAACCTATTACCTATTACTTGCTGTTTCTATGTACACTGTGATCTTATGCATTGGAGAGAAATTCCTTGTGTGTCCAATCACACTTGGCCAATAAAGAATTCTATTTTATTCTGGAAATCTACAGCATTATAGGATGTCCAAAGCACTGCACTCTTCATGAACTGATCCTAAATTTATGCAGAATTTTGTCCATTAGTATCAAGCTCTCCAAACATGCAATTAAGCTATTAACTAAATTAACCACAATCTGCAAAGTTAATCAACATTTCAGTTCATTTCCTTGAACTCAATGATCAGACCTTAAATTGTACCGATTGGCCAATATTTGCCCTCTTCCATCCATTTTGATCCATTGCGTTATAACCTTATTTCTCCTCAATTTAAATAAGAACAACAACAATAATTCCTTTTTATTTAGTATTGCTGCATAAGTAAGCTTAGCTTTATACTCATAGGAAACACATGTATGTATGTATGTATGTATGTATATATATATATATATATATATATATATATATATATATATATATATATATATATATATATATATATACACACACACAAACATACACACACACACACACACACACACACACACACACACACACACACACACACACACACACACACACATATATATATATATATATATATATATATATATATATATATATATATATATATATATATATATATGCTTCAGCAACCGTACTATATTAAAAGAATTTTAGTTTGTATTGTATATTGCACTTTAACACATAACCTATATATAAAGTTAATGTGCATAATTTTACAAATGCTTTTATCAAGAAACGATTAGAATATTACAGTCTAGCCTGGGAACGGACACTGATTTTAGTTGAATGTTACCAAATAATACTATATGGTCTTGTTCATAGGACTTTCCCCGCCGTTGAACAAACAAATATGGTTTCAAACGATATAGAAAACTAGAGAGAGGGGAGATTCAACCAGTTTCAAAATTCTTAATGGAGCCTATTTATGTATTTATTTATTTATTTCATCAAGTATGAATTAGATAAGAGATATAAGTATAGTCTTTAAAGAAAATGGAAGATGGTGTCGCACCGCCAGTGTTGAAGTAAGATTCCATTGTTTATGGAACTGGCGTTTAAAAGCACCAGCAATAGCACTTAGTTTTATATTTTTCAAGCCAAACCTAAATGTTTATGGTGGTCCAGAACTTATCCTTCTTCTGAGGAAAGATGTGGTCAAAAGAAACATATGCACACGGTGACAGATAGTGCCATATGTTGTAGGAACAAGGAAATCACATCATATCTTGCTTTTCTTGATTACAGTTTCAAGGAGCTTCCATTTTCAACACTTCTAGTTCCAGCATAATTTCTCCCCAAAAAGTGGGGAGCGGCAATTCAAAAAAAATAATCTTTCTATTACTATATTTTGGATGGAATCTAGTCTGCATTAAGACACAGCTGATCAGTAAAAAGAAATATGGTACTACATTTTGTTTATGGTCCTATTAATATTTTAATATATATTAATATTAACAAATCATCTTTGTTGCTCTTCTCTGCACTCTTTCTAGAGTCTCCACATCTTTCCTACATCGTGGTGACCAAAACTGAATACTGCATTCAGTTTTGGTCACCACGATGTAGAAAAGATGTGGAGACTCTAGAAAGAGTGCAGAGAAGAGCAACAAAGATGATTAGGGGACTGGAGACTAAAACATATGAAGAACGGTTGCAGGAACTGGGTATGTCTAGTTTAATAGAAAGAAGGACTAGGGGAGACATGATAGCAGTGTTCCAATATCTCAAGGGTTGCCACAAAGAAGAGGGAGTCAAACTATTTTCCAAGGCACCTGAGGGTAGAACAAGAAGCAATGAGTGGAAACTAATCAAGGAGAGAAGCAACTTAGAACTGAGGAGAAACTTCCTGACCGTTAGAACAATTAATCAGTGGAATAGCTTGCCTCCAGAAGTTGTGAATGCTCCAACACTGGAAGTCTTTAAGAAGATGTTGGATAGCCATTTGTCTGGAACGGTATAGGCTTTGCTGCCTAGGCAGGGGGTTGGACTAGAAGACCTCCAAGGTCCCTTCCAACTCTGCTATTGTATTGTATTGTATTGTAATATAATCTGGCCTTCCTTATATTCATGCATGCCAGCTCTACTTGCAATAGTCTGGGGGTTTCTAAGAACACTCAGATGAATGTGTTTACAATTTGCCACATAACTGACAATTTCAACCAATTGGAAACCCTAAGCATGATAAGCTGAACATGATTCAAATCTGCATTTTTGCAGAATGAACCAAAATCAAAAGACAGGCAGGTTTATGGCTGTATGAGATGGACATAATGAATATATCACCAGTGCTTTCCCCACTTTGAATTCCCATTATTCATCTGAATGCATGAATAGACTTTTATAAAACCCTAGAAGTAGTTCCAAGGCAACCACCCAAGGGAGAAATGTCTTTTCAACATAGGTGCTCATTTTCCACCCAGTGTTGCAAAACTGTGTGACATGTTGCAACTTTGCTTTAAAAGTCAAGTTTTGCAAAACACATATTGGGTAATCTGAGTATATCTTTATCCTTCTGTGTACACAGTGGCCTTGCCAGTCTGGTTCATATTAAAAGAAGAAGAATTTGCCCTTGGACAAAAGTTTTGAATGAGACATAAGACAAGGAGAAAAGAAATATTTCATAGAGACATAATATTCCAAAATTAGGGATTGTGCAATTGTGTAACAGAAAGGGAGGGGGGAGGGAGGAAGGAAGGAAGGAAGGAAGGATAATCACCTGAATTTTTAAAATACAGCAGTGATCAAAGACTGCTTCTAATTAACAATTTGTGGTTGCAAGGTGAATGTAATTGATACTTTATAAAAATATATTCAAATCCTAAAAGTAACTCTGTTATCAGGTTGCTAGATGCAGACAACTGATAACCACAGCATCAGAAATGACACAAAAACAATATGGGAATGACTTACAAGGCAAATTATCTAGGCAGAACTATATCTCCACAGAAATAATATTCTGTGGTGGGATAACCTAATATAGAATTCCTAAACCTATATGCTGTATTAACTGAAACATTTTGAGTGTAATCCTGTTTTTTCAGTACAACACTGCAAAAAAAAAGGCATATCTTTCCTAAGAAGCGAGACTAAAATGTATGCAAACTTTTTCTAGATCTTTGTTTTCAATTACAAATTGATGCAGACACTGAACAGAATCACTTTGATCAGAAAAGAGAGAAATCAATTCAAATTGATTTGCATTTCCCTATTCTTTACCAAATATTATATTCTGTTAATGTGAGATCTGGGAATCAAATTACTGTTTTGCCCAATTATTTGATTTAGATGAAAAGGTTCAAACTATTTTTATGTGAATTATGTAGAACCCCAATCTCTAATTTTTCTGGGATTTAAAATAAACTTTCACTGAAACATTAAAATGCAGCCTTGAAGTATGTTTATGCCATCCATTTTTACACACATCAACTTGTTACCAAGTTTCCCCATAAAAAAATGAGAATTTTAGTTCACTAAAAATAAATTCCTATAATTACTGAGCCACTTGTTCTTCAGTGTGAAATTATAATAAGTAGTTAACTATCTATTATTGAGGATTTGGTGCCAAGATATATATCCCAATAGCTCTTCAATGAGTGTGTAAAGCCAAAACAAAGCAAAGGGTCAGACTAGGACAAGAAAATATATTTCATTAAAATTAACAGCTTAGTATACTGTAAATACTTCCCATGATTTATTCATTCCCCATATTCAAAGTTCCCAAAGTAACAACATTGAGAACGCTTTTTGATTCACACCTGTCTGGAGACTTAATCTCCTTACCTTTCTCTAGCTTGCTCCAAATCTTGTTCCCTCGACCTGTTGACAAGGGAAGTGAAGAGCACTGAAGCTGTAAGTTATTACGGCTGGCACAAATGAATTTTTACTGTGAGCTATTTTAAGCCTGACAAATATACTGCAGCGAGCTTATCAGGATATGCTCAGAATGCTGAAGGAACACATGCGATGTTTTCAGTCACTAGTGTTTTATATTAAACAAGAAAAAAAGAAATTTTTTTTATATAAAAGAGAAAGACAGCATGTCAAAACAAATGCAAGCAAAACTGAGAGCAAGATAAACAAATCATGGTTAGTATAGCTAGAAATGCTATTTTGTATCCTGTTAGTAACAAAGGGCCCAGCAGAGATTATGCTACCTGAGACTTCCCAGGAAACAACAATTGAATGAAAAATTTGCTGGTGACCGTCTACCGCTGCACCATAGAGAGCATTTTAACTTACTGCCCCTGTGCATGGTTTGCCAATTGCACAGTGGCAGATAGGACAGTGCTCCAGAGGGTTAACGCCATTAGCCAGAGGATCATTGGTGGCCCTCTCCCCTCTTTGGAAGAGCTTTATAGCTCCCACTGCCTTAAGAAAGTTCAAAACCTTATTAAAGATCCATCTCACCCTGGGCACCCTTTTTTTTTGAACTATTACCACCTGACAGATGGTACAGGATAATAAAACAAGGACAAATAGGCTGAAAAACAACTTCTATCCCAGGGCAATAACTATATTGAATTCTACTGTATAGTGCAATATTAATACAGTATTGGGTTTTCAATTTCAATTATATCGCATGTGAAGGATGTGTGCTTGTGTTTTTATATTTATAGTTATCATGTACATTGAAGATGGCATTTAATTTCATTGTACGGGGTGCAATGACAATAAAGTAAACTAAACTAAACTAAACAGAGTTCTTACTTCCAATACTCCTGAGAACATTCACCTCTATGTCCATGGACAAGAAGCTGTAAAGACTCACCAACATTTGCAATCAGGGTTCTTTGTGCTCTCTGAGCTTGATTGCTTTCTTGCAGAGGTTTCATTACCCAAACTAGGTAACATCATCAGGGCTAACACTACATTACACTACAAAAGTAGCACGGATGATGTTAATGAAACCTCTGCAAGAAAACAACCAAGCTCAGAGAGCACCAAGGGCCCCTCATTTCATCCTGAGCTACAGATATTCTGCTTTATTGGCATTTGCAATCACTTTAAAGCCTAATACACCTGGTCCAGAATGTGATCATGTGGACAGTGATGGGGGTGTCACATTTTACACACATCATCTGCAGCTTCACAAGCTGCACTGGTGACCATTTGGCTTCTGGGCACAATTCAAGGTGCTGGTTATCATTTGTAAATTCCTTCAAAGTTTAGAAGTCAACTGTTTGAGGAATCACTTATCCCCAGTTATCTCTGTCCATCTGGTATGGCCCAGCAAGATGGACCCACTGCAAGACCTGTCAATTAAAGAATGTCATCTTGTGGGATTCAGCAAACATGCCTACTTGTTGGAATTCCTGTCCTCTGGAATGATCTTCCCCACAAAGATTTATGTGCCTCCCTCACTTAGGTCATTCAGGAAATTTTGTACATCTGATTTTCCCAAGCCTTGGAGACAGAGTAATTGTGGAGTTCCTTTTGTCTGTTTAGTTGCCTAGCTGCAAGCCCTCTAGAGCAAGGTTGGGGAACTATGGCCCTTTTATGATCTGTGAACTTCAACTCCCAGAATTCTTGAAACAGCATAGCTGACTCAGGAACTCTGTGAATGGAAGTCCACAAATCATAAAGGGGCCATAGTTCCCCACCTCTGATCTAGAGTCATTGAGGAATCAGGCAGTATATAAATCAAATTAAAAAAATACACTGAATAAAAGTTAGTCTGACCTTATACAGGAAACCTAGGTGGTTGACTTTAGTCAGTCATTCCATCTCAGCCTTAGGAAGAAGGCAATAGCAAACAATTTCTAAAAATAGAGATTGCAAAAGAGAAGGGGAGCGGGAAAGTGGAGAAAAATCACAAAATACAGCTGGAGCATCAAACAAGATCAGCGGTGGCAAAATCACAAGCAGTGAATGGCAGAAGGCAACTGTACTTGGAACAGTTTACATTCTACGATGATACCTTTAACACCATCAAACAACAACACCTGGTCCTTGAGAGGGACTCCATAGGTAGATAAAAATGTCAAACCCAGTCTAAACATCTGGTTGACTGTGACCAAATGCCGCCGCCATCTTCTTCTTCTTCTTCTTCTTCTTCTTCTTCTTCTTCTTCTTCTTCTTCTTCTTCTTCTTCTTCTTCTTCTTCTTCTTCTTCTTCATCATCATCATCATCATCATCATCATCATCATCTTTATCTTCTTCTTCTTCATCATCATCATCATCATAGCAAAGTCTGAAAAGAAATGCTTTGTTAACCTACTTCTTCAAAAATGTTGCATAATAAATGTCTGGTTTTCAGACAAGGGGCATGATCTCCCCAATAATTACTTCCCGTATATTGTTGATGTTTTGCAATCATTCTCCGGCTTCTTGGCTAAGATCTTTCAAAATTGTAAAAATAGAAGCCGAACACTCAAACTCTCAGGAGTACCAAAGCAAGCAAACCAAGCTTGTACATACACAAAGAGAGAGAAATGCCCACCCTCCCCAAATTACTGGAACAACTCTAGGAATACAAGGACTATAACTACCCAAATTGATTTTATAAAATTGTGGTTTATTGTTACAGGCCTGACTAAAGTGTGTCTAAACTAAGATGGGCTGTTTTGTGGTTCCATACAATATGTTAAGGAAGCATAACCACTGTTCTGGGCGATCAATACGGTTTCGAAAAGAGAAGAACATAAGGGGAAAATTGTCTTGTGGGAGAGGAAGACCAACAAAAGCTAATGTCAGATGATAGACTGAAAAATAGCTTCGAATCTTGTTGACGCTATGTAAGAAATAAATAAACCAGAATGTTTAATGTTGATGAATTTTCAACATATGAAATTCTCAGTTAAAATACAGGGATCATATTTTGCCCTTCAAATCTGGGTCTTTCTAAAGCCTTTATAGGAAACCAGCCAACTGAAGGTATTAGCAACTTCTCCAGCAACATGGTAGAGTGGACATAGACAATCATGTAATTGGTTGCACACTGCATGGTGTGTCACTTTTCCTGTAAGGCCATGGAATCAGGTATAAAGCTAACAGCTGTGTCACTCTTCTGTTTCCTCAAAGGTAAATCACAGCGGAACGCCACACACAATTGTTACAAAATTGTTCTATAGTGTATTTCTGACCAAATGAGTACTTAGAGACTGTCACCACCCCTGGGACACTTCAAATCAGTAGTGAAAACCTAAAGAAGGTGAATACTTTTCAGTATCTGGGATTCCACCTCCAAGCAATGGTGACATCAATGGTGAGGTGCAGGTAAGGGTGAATGCAGCCTGGATGTGTTGGCAAGAACTCACTGGTGTGTTATATGACAGACAAATGCCAACCCGTCTTAAATCTAAAATTTGCAAGACAACCACCTACCCTGTTGCATTGTATGGCCCTGAAGCTGGGCAGGAACTGCAGGGACCAGAAGCTAGTTCCATGCCAAGGAAATGTGAATGCTCCGTTGGATATCAGGTATCTCCCTTCTTGACCACATCACAAATGATAATATTTGACAACTTTTTGGTGAGGTACCAATTATAGAGAAGATGAGAGAAGGCCGGCTCCACTGGTATGGACAGGTCCTGAGAGCAGCACCTTCCACCATTGGCAAGACTGCCTACCAACTAGAAGTCAATGGCCAGCAACCTTGCAGAAGTCCAAAACAGAGATGGCAAGACATCAACAAAGATATGCAAGCCATGGGCCTGTACCCTGGAGACACAGCTGACTATGCAAAATGGCATTCAGTGATCTGAAAAGTGGACCTTGCACTTGTGGGAATATGCTAGGAAGAAGAAGAAGAAGAAGAAGAAGAAGAAGAAGAAGAAGAAGAAGAAGAAGAAGAAGAAGAAGAAGAAGAAGAAGAAGAAGAAGAAGAAGAAGAAGAAGAAGAAGAAGAAGAAGAAGAAGAAGAAGAAGAAGAAGAAGAAGAAAGGGTCTGGCCAAATCAGACATATTTCTGTGACTGGAGCAGGGGATACAATTATACTGGATAGTACAACCAATGCTTAACAAGGGCAAACGGATAACAGAACTCATTCAGAGGAAATGGCAGAGACAGCAAAGCTATGAAAGAGAACATATAGGTAGAAGGAAGAAAGGCAGAAAAAAGTAAGACACTGCTAATTGTAAAAACTACTACTAAGGTCCTAAGTGCAGGGACATTTGATAATTATTTACAGTCAGAAAACAAACTGGAAAGGAAGTACGCATAGGGAAATGAAATGTATGAAACAATGAGACAAATGGAAGTTTTGCCAACAAAAATGTGAAGGGAGAGATGCCCTGGAAAAAAAGAAATGATTTGCAAATCAGAAAGCTCACAATGAAGAAGAAAACTAAGACAAAAAGCAATAAGGAAGGCAGAAGAGAGTATTATGAAGTTGTCATGACAAAAATGGCAGGTTGTCAGTGACAATCTGGCAAAGCAGAAGTAAAGTTTTTGGTATAAATTGTTCTTATAACCCCCCCAAGCTTGTTATAGTTTGAAAACAGAACAGCAAGTGTTACACCCAGTAAATGTATAATGGTGTTAAGTTGGTAAATGTCACTGCCCCTAGAAGATACAATTAGCTTTCCACTATGATGGAGGATACAAAAGTATGTTGAGTTCCGGTTGCAAAAAAAATGTGAAATATTTTTATAATAACAGGGAGAAAAAGCAGGGAGCAGAGAGAAAGCCAGGAAAGATTAAAAAATAAAAAACCCATTTGCAACTAAAGTGATGTGAAAATTGGTGGAAAACAGAAAACTGTGGATGGGAAGCTAAACATATTTTTTTTTTTAAATTGCAAAAATTATAGATTTTTGTACAGACTGGAAGAGAGCTCCCAGTTTGGATATGGCCAAGATATATTGAGTGCAACCCCCAGAGGGCCTCCAGAAGTTGTTACCAAATTGTAATTTTTGATGGGACAGAATAATGGGCGAGAACCAACAAAGTGTAGAGTTTGAGATGTTGGACTATGAACAAGGAAACACACTTTCCAGTTATCTTAGTCAGGGAAGGTAGTTGGTCACACCTACCCTAAGCCCCTAAGTGGTGGCAGACACTGTGATAACCCAGAAGAAACCTAAAAAAACCCTCACTGGATTTATAAGTTCTCTGTGAGAAATAGATGAATGCAGTGCAAAAATAAGTAGACTTTGCAGGTAACTGGGAAAAACTCTAAGACGATCCACAATAGCAAGAACAATGGGACCGAAAGGGAAATGAATAAGCACATGAGTGGGAGTAGTCACATTAATAGTAATTAATTAATTAATTACATTAATAGTAATTCAACTGAAATGTAAATGGAATCACATTTAGTTTTTCTCTAGTCCTAGCATTTTGAGCATTTACAGCTGCAGCATGTCCTCTGAAAAAGGCTGCATATCCCTGTTATAAGAGCAACAAGAAACTTGTAAATTGTATAAAAGTAGTTCAAGGGTAAACATAACACTGAGGCTGCTTATATCTTAAAAGACAGAAAAAATATCAGTGGCAAAGAAGAGAGGATGTCAAATTTCTTTACATCTCTAGCAACGAGAAGGACACATTAGAAATAAAAGCTGTAGAAAATATTGAATTATTTTATGGGAAACCAAATAGCAATATTGTACTTCTGTTCCTGTATTAAGACAGCTAGCTGTTCTTTTTCTTTCTAATACTCTTTCTGACATTTTTATAGAGAGAATGAAAATTTTGGGTCATATAATTTGACTTAGTCTTTCCTGTATTTATCTGCAACTCAGTGACTTCTGAGCAGTCCATACACTTGGAATTCACCTGTGGAGGTGGTTACCACATGTGCAACTAACGAGTAGGCTAGCTTGGTCACTCAACAATGAGACACTGGTGGCAGGCACAGTAGTGCCTGCATTTTCGGCATTGCATGACTAAAGTACATCTTCCATCCCAGGGGTGGGTTGCTGCCAGTTTTACTACCGGTTTGCAACACGCATGCCAGACGCACGCCAGACGTGCGGGCACTGTTCAATGTAAATTGTTCTACGCACATGCGTAGAACAATTTACAGTGAACTGCACACATGCAGTCACTAAAATCCAACATGGCGGTGACATCAGGGGTGGCGAATGAACAGGTTTGGGGGCGTGTCAGGCCTGGGTCGCTGCCGATTCTGCGACCCAAGCCTGAATTCCACTACCGGTTTGGCCGAACCAGGTTGAACCAGAACCAACTCACCTCTGTTCCTTCCCCTGTCCTTCCCACTTTCTATAGAGGGAGGATCGAGAGCATCCTGTCATATTGCATTACTGTCTTCAGACAGGAAGGTGGTGCAGAGAGGATGGAAGTTCATTGGTAGTTCACTGTCTTCCATCCAGGACACAGCATATAAGCGATGCTTGAGCAGTGTCCACAGGATTGTCTGGGATGCTACACATCCTCTTCATGGCCTGTTTTCCTTATTACCTTCTGGGAGGAGGCTTCGTGGTATCCAAAGCAGGACATCCAGATTCAGTCACAATTTTGTTCCATATAAGCATCAACCTTGCGAACTCTCAAGTTTCCTCTTCCCTCTATGTATTCAAAATAGACAGTGATTTAATATTTGTGTGTGTGTTTGTGTGTGTATTTGTGTGTGTATATTATGTATGTATATGGGTAGATATATACTTTCTTTTGAGAGCAGGCAACAGAATGTCATTTTTGATGTGGGCCAGTGTGCCCAAAGTAAAAAATAATAATAAAGGTTATGTTATCTTATGGTGTCCTAGGTTTTGCGGTTGTATGAATCCATGGTGTTAGATCTGTGCCTAGTGCTTGTTTACATAACATGGCCATGATGGCCTTCTGACTCTGAAACCAGACCTAGCTGGAAACTATAATCAGTTGTTCTTGTTTGCAAAGCAGTGCTCAGCACAAGGCGTCCTCAGAAATGTCAGAAAGGCAAAGCAAGAGTACCTATGGAGGCAGGCAACAGCCTTGGATCTTAACTGGACTGTCCAAAACGAGATTACACAGAGTCTAGCATGGTGCGGAAAATGCAACTGTGACTCATAAATGAAAAGAAGCACTTGAAGCAGTCCTGTGGCAGCAAGAAGCAGAAAATGCAGAAATCTATTATCAATCTAGAAAGCCATCAAGCTTTCTAGATTGATAATAGATTTCTGCATTTTCTGCTTCTTGCTGCCACAGGACTGCTTCAAGTCACTATCTAGAGCTATTAATTCTAGAGAAGGACTTTAACAGAATTCCCGGCCACCGCTCTATTTGTTGGTATGGTAGCTTTTGAAGCAATGAGATCAGGCAAAGTACTACTAGCATCCCATCCAGGAGTGCTGCACAAGTCATCAAAATTGAGGCACATCACCTGCCTTTTCCTGGACCTCCATCTCCCTTTTATATTAGAAATGCATCATTTTCATTCAGCCCTGCAGTTCAGCTCTGTAGTTGTGGGCCTGCTTTCACATTTCACATACAAATTACTCAAAAAAAGCCATGTTCCACCTTTCTGCAATTCTGGGCTCCTAGTCTCCTCCACGTTACAACACCTAATTTAGTGAACCAGTATTTTGATCTCATCCATAGGCTGAAAGGAAGCGAGGATTAAAGGAGCTCAGCAATATAGCAATATTGGCTTTAACAAAAAAGAAAGAAAGAAAGAAAGAAAGGAAGGAAGGAAGGAAGGAAGGAAGGAAGGAAGGAAGGAGAAAGAAAGAAGGAAGGAAGAAAGGAAATATCAATACCTACTTTAAAACAAATACATATATTAATACCAGGATTTCATAAGTGTGATTAATGTAACTAATATTAACATCATTATTGCTACTTGTCCCAAAATGAATGATACCCAGATGCTGCAATGTTCATTTATTGATGTTGATGTATATTTTTAAAAAATAAAAACCAAAAAATTGGGGGGGAGAGAAAGAAAGAAAGAAAAAGAAGAAGGGAAGGGAAGGGAAGGGAAGGGAAGGGAGGAAGGAAGGAAGGAAGGAAGGAAGGAAGGAAGGAAGGAAGGAAGGAAGGAAGGGTGGATTGTGGAAGTGGCCTAGGAGGGAACATTAATTTGAGCACTGCCTTGTCAGTAACAATAACAGCATCACTAATGAGGCAACATTGTTTGAGTAACTATTACACTTTTGCCTTGCAGAAAAACAACACTGGCTTAGGAATACACATCCTAATCCACTTTTTTCACATAAACATTAAATCTGTACCCACTATTATAAGAATTTAAAGCCAATAAATAAAGCAAAATCAAATACAGTAACTTATTAGGAGTACTCTGTCTCTTCACCATAAATGACAGCAGTGGATGCTGTTGTATGATCTAAAAGGGAACTCTCAGAGGCTTCTTCCTTCTGGCCTGGCCATTTGATGTTCTGCAACTTAATTAAGCAATTATGTGGTCCCATCACAATTCATTTTGGTTTGGGTCACTGCAACCCCTGGCCATTATTGTTGGTAGAACATCTTGTACAGGATGAGTGATTTACCATGCTACCACTCTAATTATTCCTCCCTTTTATACATCTGCTGAGAGCCTGAGTTTGATCACCTCTATACTAAATGATTACATTAGCAGCTGATGTGGGCAGGCAACTTTGTACTCACACAAAAGAGGGGCTGACCTCTCGGAAAATGTAGGAGGCAGAACATACATTAAATGCAGCTGACTTGACTTTTATTCCTGGTTTATTGAGAAGATTGGGTCTGAAAAGTGTCAGGCATAGCTGAATTTTAGACTCTGGCAAACTTTGTACTCTCTCTGGAAAAGGTGCACTATGCAATGCTTTAATTTTAGCTCTACCTCCCCTTTCTTGTTTGTTTTGATTAGTACTTTTTATCAAGTAGCACAAAAAAGTTGACCTTGGCCATGTGGCAGCAATATGAGAATTTTGCTGCCCAACATTTGATTAATATTAGGACTTCTTTAGCAATAGAATAATTTTGCTGAGGACAAATCGATAGCTGTTGTGATGCCTATCGGCTCGATAGCACCGATGCAGAATTTGAAAGCTTCTACCCACTCTCCAACACAATCAGGATAGACAGATAGTTGCAATCAACATGAAGCCCACAACAAAGGTGCAAAATTGTGAGTGTTATTAAAATCTCTTGCCCAGCACTGGCTGCAAGCACTATCATCTTAGTGATTAAAGAACTCATCTGCCTCTGTAAGGATCCTGCACTGGACACTAAAATGTAGCTTATTCTTCTGGTGCTGAATTGAGGGGCATTTGAATGCCCCTCAATCTAGGGTTGTCAAACTCAATTTCATTGAGAGCCCCATCAGGGTTGTGTTTGACCTTGGACCGGCTGGGGGGGGGCATGGTCAGGGGGGCATGGCCAATTCAACATCACTCATATTGGGGATGCCTGTGGTGGGCTGAGTGCTCTGCCAATGGAAATGGGCTCCTGAGCTCCGTTTTCGGCTGCCATGGCTTCCTGCAACCCACAGCCCCCCCCCCCAAGCTCCATTTTCACTGGCAGGGCAGCTCCATGGGCCAGATCTCAGCACCCCGCAGGCTGCATCCGGCCCCCAAGCCTTGAGTTTGACACCCTTGGTATAACCAAAGGAGGGAAATCTGTCTAGCGGTGCTGCCAGGATTGAGAAAATAGCCTTGGTCTTCCTAATTTCTAGGAGTTTCTTTTTCCTCTCCTCCTCAGTCCTGATTTTCCAAGAGAACTTTCAGGAGCAGAAAGAGAGCACCAGTCAGGCGCTCACTTGAACTCTTAAAATAAAAATGTGAAACATTAAATCTGAAGTCTGTCCACATGGAACAGTTCTAAACACGAGCTAATGGAGCCACTGGTCTTTTCCTTCACTCGCAATTATGCAATTTCTTTGACTGCCCGGTCTTCTATTATGCTCACCTGGACTGAGTTTCTGTTGTTTTTGTAGATGGTGGGATCTTGTGAGAAGGCAGCTGAGACCACATAGGTTATTGCATTCTCTCTGGCAGTGGTGAAATTCAAATTTTTTTACTACTGGTTCTCTGGGCGTGGCTTGGTGGACGTGGCAGGGGAAGGATACTGCAAAATCCCCATTTCCTCTCCACTCTTGGGGGAAGGATATTGCAAAATCTCCATTCCCACCCCACTCTGGGGACAGCCAGAGGTGGTATTTGCCGGTTCTCTAAAATACTTAAAATTTCCGCTACCGGTTCTCCAGAACCTGTCAGAACCTGCTGAATTTCACCCCTGCTCTTTGGGTTTCAGCATACAATTCTTACTATCGATTGGAATTGACCGGAGGCTGGTCCAGTTCTAGATATCTGCATCCTGAAGGAACTAGTAGTCGGTCTTGATAGGAAGTACTGTATAACCAATGTACTATAGAAAGCATTTACTTTCCATGGATTTTCTTTCCATACAAGTCCCTCCCTGTCTGAAAATGATAATGCTCTTGAGGGTGGTGAATTTGGCTATGCGTGTGATTCAATTGCACATATGGCCAGCTGTTTATACTAGTAAAAAGTTGGTTGACCTCTGTGAGAATGGGCATTGGGCTAGATGGGCCAGGGTTCGGATCCAGCATGGCGCTGCTAATGTCTCCTAGATAAAAATTGTATTTTTATCTAGGAGCACTAGCGGCACAGTGGCTGGCATGCATTATTGCAGGCTAACTCTGCCCACAGTCTGGCTGAGTCAGGATCAAACTCCAGGGTCAAATTGACTCAAGGTTGACTCAGTTTCTCATCCTTCTGAGGTGGGTAAAATGAGGACCCAGATTGTTGGGGGCAATCGGCTGACTCTGTAAACCGCTTAGAGAGGGCTGTGAAGTGGTATATAAGTCTAAGTGCTATTGCTATCTAGCCACCAAGAAAGAAGATCAGAATCTGTGAGGTGTGGAAAGCTAGTGATCAAAAGGGATCTCCGATGCAGTGCCACTCAGCCAAATTCAGCCACTTCTTCTGCAACATTCACTGTTTGCAATTCCAGACTGCAACAGGGAGAAGACAATGACAAGCCTAATTAGACCAATGATTAGGTCTATCCCTCTACCTTGAAGTAACTTTTGGATAGAGTCTTAGTGTAGCCATACAAGTTTGTCCTCGCTCTTGCAACCACCATGTAAATTTCATCAAAGGCAAATGTTCCATACCTCCAGGTTATTTTTCTTCCAACTCTGCACAGGAAATGCCTAAATCGGGATCTAGAGTAACATCCTTCTGTAGTTGTATTAATGTTGACGGCTCTGAAATCACTGTACTGGTTCTGGCTAATAATGAATCTGTTGGTTGGTTAGTTAGTTAGCTACTGCAAGCAGATGAAATCAGTTTACCAAACCAAAAATGGGGGGGGGGCGCAAAGGCCAGCTGAAGTAAGTTATGACGCAGTACAGCTGAGGTCTATGACCTCTGACTCACACTCAACAATGTGCCAGTCTGGGTTTTGAATGAATGCAGTGCTATTGATCAGACACTCTTTCGCCAGTAAGTGTTTCAGGTTATGGGAAAAGATTAAGTTACTTATCACATCTAAAAATAAACACTGGGAAGCTTACCTGCCTTTGAACCCAATGATAACTTATCTTAATTGAGAGCACTCTGAAACTTGGTTTTCCATTACACACACCATTCTGCAACTTACGTGGCATTTTAACATTCCTGAAAAGATTGCCTTTCTTTGTCTACGTCAGGAAAGAGTGACAGGTGGATAAAAGAAGAGGCGAAAGCAGAACAACGTTTGAAAACCCTTTGTTTTAGTTCGACACCTGGATCAAATCAAGTCACAGCCACAATAGATATATCCAAGGAGAATGTCTTTCTGATGGAGATAGTCTGATGGTCTACTATCTGTTCAATATTTTCCAACAAGATGGAAACTCAAGGAGAATCCCCTGTTTCAAAATAGGTGTTACATGATAATGATTCTGGGAATGATTTTACTAGTGTATTCATCACTATGCAGTATCTAATGCATATAAACAAAAGAATAAAAATGGAAAAAACCCAGAAAATAGAATAGAAGTAGACAGGGTTGTGATAAAGGAGGGATAGGATCAGCGGTGGGATGCTACCGGTTTAACAACCAGTTTGGTGAGGGCACGCTTTGCGCGCATGTGTGTTTTGTGCACGCAGAACTGAAAATAAAACATTTAGAAGCTCAGCTGCTTACCTTCCAATTCAGCAACGGTAAGTAAAACAGTGGGGGGGATGGAAATCAGCTGTGCCGCGCGATTGAGCTGAGCTAGAAATCAGGAAATAAAGAACAGGATAGGGCAGGGGTGGGTGGGCAGGCCCAGTTGATCGTTGGAGCTACCGGTTCGCCCAAACCGATCTGAACCGGTAGACTTCCACCCCTGGATAGGATATAAAATAGGACAAACTGGTGGATTATCAAAGGATAGCCAATATGCTTTCTGGTACTTTCAGATCAGTCCATCGTTTAAGTGGAGTCTGATCTCTACCGCTCAGTGTGACTGTGGTGCTCCTCGACAAAACGTCCATCACATTGTGTCTGAATGTCCATCAAGAGTTTACACCAGCCCAATGTCTGTTTTGTTTCAACGTAGACCACCCTGTCCTTGAATGGCTCGGTGGACTGGACATTAACATTTGAACCACTGTAGTTCCATGTATTTGCCATACGCTAAATAAATAAATAAATAAAAGATCAGTCCAATAAGAGAACAATAGGCTTTGCTTAGAACAATGGATGTAATAATACAGTGCCGTTCTTTTAGAATGATACACATACGTTCTGTTTATTTAAGACATTTCAGCACATGCAAGAGCTCTTGAGATGATTTACAAACTAAAATATACTAGACCGACATGGGGGCAGAGCTTTGTGCAAACAAAATGATTTGCAAAGAGAATGCAGCTTGCTTCAGGAAGACCCAATGATGATGATACCTTTCACCCTGATAAGGTGCTTTGTTCCTCTAGCACATCCGGTAGCCAAAAGAGGCTTCAGGAGCAAAACAAAGTACCATACTTTTGCTCTCTTTTTAGAAGCAGAAGCAACTGCATGGCTTCACAAAGCATTTTTGAAAGGTTGCTGTACTCAAAGTGTCACAAAACTAAAGGGATCCTTCCAGCTTTTGTGCAGCCCTGCAAAGGAAGCCAATACAAACAGAATTAAAGCTGAACTTGTAATCAGAGTTAAAGCATAAGGCCCTTCATCTAAACGCTATTAAAAGCCAGCAGTACATACATACATAAATACATACCAGAGGTGGTATTCAGCCGGTTCGGACCGGTTTGTCCAAACTGGTAGCACCTGTCCCGGCACCAAAATATCCTATGTAGCCTTGTTTTTGATGCCACATGTGCAAGCAAAGCACATGCGTGGAAGGCTGCATGCATGCGTGGAAGGTGCATGCACGCTCACATTTGCGAACCAGTGGTAAACCTATGTGAATCCCTTTGCTAATACATGTGTGTGTGTGTGTGTGTGTGTGTGTATGGCAGCAACGCTTTAAGAGCAATAGCTCTTCTGAAAGAGAGTGGATTTCGAAAGGGATAACAATTATTCCTCCTTGGTCTGTCCTTTCTTTTAAAAAAAGAGGAAAGCAAGGTGAACAGAACAACTTTACTTGCCTTCTATCCTCCATCCCTCCCAGCAGCTTGGAGACCTCATAATCTTACAACAATAACTTGGTTGCTTTCTATTTAAAGCACACTTAGCCATGAATGAGCATTACACTAAGCTATGTCTGAACCCAAGTGGCTTGCATTTGGCTTAGTGGGTTCCGTGAAGTCAGCCGCCATGGTGGTACATAATCCAGAGTTTATTATTTGGTGTGGGTTTATTCAGCCTACCACCATTAAGCATGCAATGGCATGGTGTGCAAAAGCTGTGCCTGAATCCAGTAACGTTCACTCCAAGTAAGTGGATGCAGAATTGCCCTCTTGAAAATATTTTTCCAAAAACCTCGTGACCTTCATAATGAGAAACTGAGCCCAGACTTCCCATCTTCAAATCCTTCAAATTAACACAGCCTTGATTCTGCTAATTATCAGTTCCATGTCTGTGTGTGTGTCTTTGTGTACCTGTATCATACACATACATGCATATGCACATTCACAAAACATGACCATACAAAACTGCTCTATGTATCTTAGCAAGTTGATTTCCTGACAGCTAACAAAGCCATATAAATTTTAGAATACAAGTGCATTGTGTCCCTAGCTTGCTCTGCTCTCTTTTTTCTCCTTATCAAATGTCTTGCTAAATCATTCTCATTCTGCACATTTTTTTCCTCCTGTCTGTTTCTTCCTTATCTCTCCACCCTGACCCTTGTGCACACAGGTTTCTGTGACATAAATATGCATACAGAAATAGCACTCAAACAGTTTTTGTTTTTAGTAATCTGCCGTATGGCACGATAATTCGAAGAGTATCATCCTGAGCACAAGGGATGCTAACTCAAGTGGTATCATGCAGAGGTGAGCAAAAAAGAACTGTCAGTAGAAAGTGACAAGAGAAATCAAAATCTGTCTGGAGATTTTTTTTGGGGGGGTGTTATTACTTTCAGATTGAAAGCCAGGTTACACCAAAGGGGTTCTATTCCCCAGTACAATAGAAATATTAAGTGAAACCTTAATTCATTCCTACCATCACACAGAATAGAACAGAACAGAATAAAGCAGAGCAGAACAGAACAGAATAGAACAGAATAGAATTCTTTATTGGCCAAGTATGATTGGACACACAAGGAATTTGACTCTGGTGCATAAGTTCTCATTGTACATACAGTACAAACAACAAAGTGATAGGCCCTATATCAGAGATCATAGTTTCAATCGTTAATCATAAAATACAACCACATGTGATAAATCATAAGATACCAATAGGAAAAGGAAGTAGGAAATATGAGAAAATGAAAAAAGATGAGAAGGATGATAGCCTTGGATTGTGGACAGCATTCCGGAAATATTCAGGATTGAAAGCATAATTAAATTCATGCTCAACCAACATCATTCTTCCAGTTTACAGCCTAATGATGGTTGCAGAGAAGTTGAGAAAATTCTGATCCAGAAAATCGTTAAGAAGAGTAGAGATGCTCATGCAATTCCTATGCACAATCCTTTGCAGAGATTGGATTCCAGCTAATGTGATCATATCTGCTGGACAACAACATCCGTGCAACAGCCACAACCCATCAGCACGCATACACGCTCATTCTAAAGAACGACTGAGATATAATGGTTCCTGCGGGTGGGATTAGGATTGGGAAGACTCAGACTGAAACCCAACATCAGCCACAGGAGCTCCATGCTGTAAATTGGGTAAGTCATTATCTCTCCTCCTAATTTAATTCTCAGGATTGTTATTGAAGAGGAAAAAAATGGAGAGGGAAATATGTAAGTGCTTTCTCCTGGTAGAAAAATTAAATAATGAAATAATGAATGAAAATACAACAATAGTGAGAGATGAAGAAAAGAGTGAATGGTGTATTAAATATATCTATACGGCTGCTTCAAATGTCAAAAGAAGAGTATGCAATGAAGAGTACAGAAATGGTAGGGGACAACACTGGTTGTCATTTGAATATTTGCTGTATAATTTAATATATCCACTATGCAGATTTAAGATTGAAAGTGATATGCACACACCAGAAAAAGTACTAATATGCTGCCAATTCAAACTTCTTTTGAAGCTTACAGAAGGATATTTTTTTTTTACCACAAAGAGCTTTCTCTATCTGGATGCATCTGAAAACCCTAGTTCTATTTAAAACTGCATTAGAAAAAATCCAGGTTTTTTAATTACCTAGAGTTTGGTTCAGAAAATTGAATTGCTTGAATGCTTGGGTGCATTGATCAAAAGATCATCAAACTTAATAGAAACGTGACTAGAACTATTTCTCTGGAAAAAATGCAAACTGGTTCAGAAATAAAGGATTATTTATAATAAAACCAAAAATGTAATCAAATTTATGGTAGGGATGGTGGATTTTTAAGCACTACCATAGATTGCATTTACACATTCAGCTAAGTTAAAGCCCCGTGGGATATCAGCAAAGCTGAATTACAATATCAAGGAAACCATAAATAATAAAGAACACAGAAATATTTCACAAATAATTAAAATAATTAAAGGGCCTCAACAGACTGGCAATGATTACACAAAACAAAATGATATCATTAACTATTGTTCATTTCATTTTTCATTTGAAAACAGTGGTATAGATGTTTAGAGATGTTATATTTTATTAATCTACTGAAATACTATCCCGGATTATAACATTCTTTGCATTTGCTTATTATGTAGAAATGCTTCCTTCCTAACACTCTTCCCATTCAACGCCCAATTTTCTAAACCTTTATCTAACTGCCCATAAAGTTCTAGGCTTCATTTAACCTTATCTATTTAAATTTAATTTAAGAACACATTAATGGGAAGTTAGCATGCTGCAAACCGAACAGCAGATTCAGACATGAGCAATAATTCTAACAATGTGTTCTGTTCCACATAGAAGAGAAAAGCGTTCTTAGAAAACAAAATTCATAGGAAATTGCCATTATTTGCTTTCCATGAAAGTATGCACATCTATCCAACAAAAAGTAAAAGTAAACACAAGTGGCCAAAATTGGGGTGGGGGAGGAGATGGGAGAAGGATATAGGATATATAGTTTCCTTAGTGTGCCCCAAATTCCAAAGGTGCCCTCCGGCTCAAAACAATTGTGCACTCCATGCTCTGTGGACAAACAGAACAATTTGATACAGGAAAGTTTTCTGCTATTGCAAAGTGAAGATGGAACATCTTGTGAAATATCTATCTGGAGGAACTGGTCAGGAAAGATAAGTAAGGTGTCAGTCAAGGTCATCACAATTTAATGAAGAGAAATACTTATGATGGACTTTTTGGTTTTTTGCAAGTAAGAAGTTTCTAATTGTCCCAAATTCCATAATTTTAGCTCACATTGTATTGGGTGTTATAAATGTTTCTTCAGAACAGGTGATCTACAACTAGGAAATTAACACACACACACACACCCATACACAAACACAAATTGGCTGTAGTCCTATACAATTGTGACACACAATTTCAAGGACACTCCATTACTGATAGTGCAATTATGGGATTATATCCTTTAAGACAGTTTGGAATTGTATGGCTAGAACCAAATTTCGGCATGGAAATGATACCCAAAGCATTTAGTCCAGTGATGGCTAACCTTTTTGTCATCATGTGCCAAAAGCGTGCATGCACACATAACAGCTCCCATGCATGTACACACACCCATAATACAATGCACACACAACACCCCCGGGCACACCTAACCCCTTGCGTGTGTGCACACAACACACCCCCCCCCCATGCATGCAGGTCTGAAAATCCCCTCAGTAATTGTTACAATTATTTGAATTAATTATTTCAATCATTCAGCCAAGAATCATTAAGAAAAAAGTGCAAAGTACAGCCTTGAGGATGGAGCTTCTTGAGACAGCAATATGTGACAGAATGATGGAGACAGATTATTCGAAGTTAGGAAAATATATATTTAGAGGAATGCATACCATAAAAGCAGGAGGAAGCCACATTTACTAATGAACAAAAGTCAGGGGAAATATCAGAGGCAAAAATACTTTCTTCAAATAAATAATTGTCTTTTCCAAATACCAGAAAGTAACAGAACAACAAAAAATACACATTGACAAAAAAAGGGGGGAGAGGAGGGGAGGAAGGGAAAAAAGCAGGGAAGGAAGAAGGGAGGGAGGAGGAGGATGGGAGGGAGAGGAACAGTGAGGAAGAGTGGGATAGAGGAAGGTTTCTAATGCTCCCTGACATTTTCCCACAAAGAAACTCAATTGGGAAGCCAGCAGAAATTTGGAAGTTGCTTCCATTCCCACTGGGTTTTTTTTTTCCTCACTGAGTTTTTATGGTCATCCTATTTCTCTGTTCAGGTAAAGAAATATCTCTCAAACAGTGACCCAATGGGGATGGGCTTTTAAGCTGAAACTAAACACAGAAATATTTGGTATCCATAAAAGCAGCATGATTTTTTTAATGCAAAATAAAGTAAAATGATGGGATTCACTACGATGACAGGCAGCATTTTTTAACACAACAGCTGCAAGGGAACAACTATAGTTGTTCTATAAAAAAAGGCCACCAACATCAGAGTCATGTTTGTCATCGCCCTGAAGGTACTTGGCTGATTCAGCACAGAATGCTAGATTAGATGGGCCGTCCATCTGATTCAGCAGGGCTCTTCTTATCCTGCTACCTTAGGCCTGTGATCCTCATAATAGTTAAAAAATCTTGTCATCCTCCTAATGCAGGGGTGTCAAACTTGCACAAACAGATGTGATCAGGAATCAGCTTTAAACTGAGAAGCTAGCTTCCCTTTCTCATGGTTCAAAATTAAGAAGCTATGAAAGGTTTTTGTCCCCTCTTCTGATCAGTTGTCAACCACTCTTGCTCCATAAAAACAAACACAAGTTTTCTCTAAGTACTAAGGTTACAACACCACAGTGCCTAAACTGCAATTGTAATACAAATTTCTGTCATCAGAGAAAAATCTCTCCTTGACTGCCCAGATTCTTAACTGCCTTGTGAATGTGCACTCTAGTACCTTATAGAGCATAAAGAAAATACAAGCAAGATGACCAAATACGTACCCCCCACAAGGGCAGGAAATTAAACATGGGGGATAATGCTACTTGATAGGTGTGGGGGTACAGCACTGCTTGTCCAACCTTTGATAGTAGCTCAAAAGGAAAGCAAAATCTCTCAGGGCTTTTATGGATACCCCCAGAGGGAAAATTCTCTTCAGGTTGAATCATTCTTAAAGCAGAATTACCAAAATATCCACAAATGTATGCCAGATGCAATGAAAGAGGCTTGGAAGGGATGGTGTGACCTCAATCATTCACCTTCTACAGTAAGCTAAAGCAGGATGTTTTGTATGGTGCTCCTTGTTTCTAAAAAATCCAGTTGTACTGTTGACAAAATCTAAAGTTTATAGCCCAAAAGATTAAAGTCCTTTAAAAAAAACAATTTTCTTGGCTTTCTGACACAAACAAATTCGATAACCTTCCTTTCTTCCCCTCAGTTCAGTCTCTGCATTCTTCTGTCCTGTGAAGGCATTTAATGCCTGCCGCTTTCTCCCTCAATGAAAGTTTTGTAGCCTTTTCCCTCATGCATGTCGACTTTTCATGCAAATTTACATGAGGCCTTCGAAAAGAAAGCAAATCCTTTGCAAATCCCACAGAAACAGAATATCCTGGTGTTTAAAGAGAATGCAAATCGTACAGAAAGCAAAACAGATGGGATTATCCCTAGATTGCAGAAGCAGACAGGGCCACGTGCATCTCTCCTACATCGAGAAATCCAAGTGTATTGAACTCAAGGTTATGCTGGCACCCGATTCAGAAAATCTCAGAAAGCCCTCTATCCCTCCATGGCAGAAAGAAAGAAAGATCAACAATAGCAAATCACTTTAGAATGTTCTGTGTTGATGATATTCAAAATAAAACATAATCCTGTGTAAATTCACAGCTGGTAACTACTTAAGAATCCATCAGAAAGATTCATCAACTTTCATTGATCATGGCAACCCAAAGCATCAGTGGTGGGATTCAATTTTTTTTTACTGCCGATTATGTGGGGATGGCTTGGTGGGCATGGATTGGCTTGGTGGGCGTGGCAGGGGAAGGATACTGTGAAATCTCCATTCCCTCCCCACTCCAGGGGAAGGTTACTGCAACATCCCCATTTCCTCCTGATCAGCTGGGACTCGGGAGGCAGAGAATAGATGGGGACGGGACCAGTCAGAGGTGGTATTTACTGATTCTCTGAACTACTCAAAATTCCCACTACTGGTTCTCCAGAACTGGTCAGAATCTGCTGAATACCACCTCATCAAAGGATACAAAAGGCAGAATCATTTCTGCACCCGACTCTGGGACTAAGAAGTGAGAAGAGCTGGTTTGTACCAAAGGTACTAAGTTTAAATATATGTTTCTAGTCTGTATCAGAGTGATATGTGCAGCCAGGGAAAGTGGCTGTTGTATAATTCAGGATGTTGTGAGAACTAAGACAATTAGGCCATGGTCAACATATTGTGGGAACACTGCCTACATGTGGTCCAAATAGTGTATGAAAAACTTAGGTGCACATTTGAGTCTCTGCATTTATATCGAATTATAATGAACCAATTTCCTCTTTTGGGCATACTTTGATAATAGTTTTGAATGTTAGTTATGGAAAAAAATATAAACTGCAAATAGGCATAGAGCTGGATTTTTTTAAAAAAATATGCAGAAAACAATACTTTGATGAATCAATTCATTGATTCATCAAACTTAATTAAACAATCCAATTTGATTCAGACAATAAAAAAGCATACTGTGTGTGGAGAAGACAAGTTTTCTGAATCAGAAAATTTAACTGACTTAACCTAATCCACCTTTCCCAGTTAGAGTATCAAATCAAATTAATATCTCGATTTATAGGGTCAATGAATCAGATTGGACCTAATGCATAGAAGAAACTCCACTCAAGAGCAACGCTGAGCACATGAAGCAAAGCCCTCAATTTTGACCACCCTCATTTTATAAGTACTTTCAACTTCTTTTATTTTCAATCAATATTTTGGAAAGCAATATACTAAGGCTCTTCTTTCTCGTTGATGGATATGTTTTCCCTTCTACCACAAAAAGAATCTTCCTGTTATATTGGAGCTGTCAAAATCTATGTGAAGCAGTCTGAAGTTATATAATGAAAAAAACCTTTCCTCAGCAATGGTAGTTCGAGATGTTCTTTCCAGCTGTGGCGAGCTTATATTCTGCAGAAATATTACATAATCATGTTTGATTATAAGCACAGTACAATTTGGTTGTTGCTGGGATGATGTTTGTTTTGCTTTTAATCAGCTCTTAGGCCAGACAACCAGCTCACACGGCATTAATGCCATTCAAGGAATAATGTTCTATTCTCAGAGTTCTCAAAGCAGCTCTTATTAATGCTTGCCTTCAGAAAAAAATGTAAATTACAGCAGAAAGCTGTATTTTACATTTATTGAGTGATGGCAAATTCAGTACATCTGATCCTACTCAAAATTCCAAGGGATGCTTTTGCAAAGCTGGTTGTACAGAAACAGCTCTTTCTATACTATTTCCTCTCATTTGATTAATATTACACAACGTGCCCCCCCCCAAAAAAAACAAAAAAAATAGATTATTTTACTTTGCCTCTCCCTTGACCTCTCCCCAATTTCCCCCTCTTTGAGATATGGTGAAGTAAAACAGAATGGTAAAATACTTTAGAATAACGGGAATAATTACTTGCTTGACTGGTTGATTAATAAAATAGTCACAACAGTAAATGTGGCAAATAAGTCATTCATATGTTATTGTTCTGTCCATTGCATTCCACTTGTTACAGTTACATAACCCAAAAATATTTCTGTGCTTGAACACCTCAAGATGTCTAATTCAATATATTAAACTTTTGGTTGGGAAGCATAGTTTTAGTTTACAAACAAGATTTGTGTAGTTCAGAGCTATTACTTAGAATCATAGAGTGAGAAGTAAAATTGAGATCATCTAGTCCAACTTCCTCCCTCCATGGCCATCTTTCCTTTAAGACCTCAAATGAAGGCGAGCTGAGGGATGTCATACTTAAAAGTATGCTAATTAATCAATGTCTTGAATGTTCTTGTTCAGCTTTAACTCTCTATGAAACAAACGTAGGTTTGAACCTGAACATGTATATATCTTGAAAGTACAGATCAATTTTTAGTCTAGTATTCTGAATCACAAGGTAGGTAGGTTTTGAATGGTATGGTTTGCTATGTCTTAAAAATCAGACAGGGACTCAAAATGGTTTGAATCCTGATTTATTGAATAAGCCATAATGGTTGCCTTCAAAATAATATTAAGGTATAGGCCGTATTTTATAAATACAGTAGAGAGGTTGACACAGCACAATAAACCAAAATCAAGCCAACTATATTATGATTTGCAAGCCAAGGGAGAAGCTTGCTTAATGCCACTTTGAGATTTATAGCTAAACTGACATTTGATCCCTGCAAGACATCAGTGTTCACCCTGTACAAGCTAAAGGCAATTAGTAAAAAAGCATGGTTACTACCCCAATCTCACAGCTGCCTTTAAAAAAAAACATTCATAGCAGAGAAGTACAATAGAGTTCTTTCTATGCAGAGAACTACTTAATTAGAAATGGTTTCTGAAAATTTGGCTTCCTTTGTTCTTTAAATAAGAAATTAACAAAAACTTAATATTTATTTCCTCAAACAGTACAGAAATCACTGAACGTTTTTTAAAAATAAATTTTATGACTTCTGGTACTGCTATCTTATTTGCAAAACCAGCTGGGGACCGTCTCAATTTGGAGGAGATAATGTACAAGTGGAGTCCTTTTAGATGGTATCCAGGCTTGTAAGGCAGTAGAATACCATTCTATTTCAAGAGATGCTGAAGACCTGTGTATTTACAAGATCCTGCACTACACAGTTCATCGGTAATGAAATGTGTGCTTGAAGTCCTTCATACTAGTATAGAGGTAGAAGAACCATAACTATATTTTGGTATCCAGAGGTCCTTTTTCATGAATATTTCCAGATAAACTACCCCAAGCTTGGTGATTTGGTTGCAAATGTTTTGTCCCCATTTGAGGAGACATCTTCAGTGTGCTTTGGATTGTGTACAGTGCACTGAAGATGTCTCCCTGAATGGGAATGAAATGTTTCTAACCAAATCGCCAAGCTCAGAGCTCAGACCAACAATATAACTACCAATCCAAGTTATTACTGGCAATATTAAATTATTAATCCACTCTAAACTTGATTGCAGAAAATACGACTTCAGCAACAGAGTGGTCAACACCTGGAATGCTCCACCAGACTCCTTTGTTCCATTCTCAAACCCCCACAGCTTCAACCTTAAACTGTCCACCATGGACCTCACCCCATTCCTAAGAGGTCCATAAAGTGAGTGTGTATAAGCGCACCAGCATGCCTACTCTCCCTGTCCTACTGTCCCCATTTCTTTGTACTCATTTCCTTGTTCATGTCCATGTTTATACTTATACCTGTTATCTTGTACATGTTTGACAAATTAAATCAATAAATAATAAATATATGTGCAAAGACATTTCATAATTGTTTTCTATTAGGATTAGTAGGACTTTAACATCCCAGGGACAATGGAAAGGATCTGAAGTCAATACCTAACCAAGCTTTGTAATCATAATTCTATAGCAATTAGCTATGCAGTTTTTGCATTTAGTGCCTAATAAGGTCTAGTCTAGTGCTTCCTTTCCCTTCTATATATTTAAACGTTTTTCTAGAAAAATGAGATTTTCTAGAAAAAATGTGTTTTTTTCCTATTCTCCCCTCCTCCAAAAATTACCAGTTTAGCAGCCAAAATGGCAAGAGTGTTTCCAACTGTAAGGACACAGGAAAGTCCCGATACAAACTCCATCTGGGTTTAAGAAGTCAGTCCTAATGTAAAAGAGAAGGGGTCTGGTAGCTGATCACAGACAAGATTAACGTTGTGCATTTTCCAAAATTAATTCAAAAGAAGTGTTTTGGAAACATAGACGTCAAGCATAGCACCTCTTTAACGAAACCATGATTTTATTTTTGCATTAGGCTAAAAACAGATGTAGCTGCTATACTTGTCATGTTCTCTCATTTTTTTAAAGTTCTATCATGTGGAATAAGATGCAGTTGCTTTAAAGAAATACTACAGTCCCACACATTCTGAAACAACATGGTCCTAATAAATATGTTCCTTTCAACATTGCATTAACTCCCACTGCTCAACTTTATATCCCAGACTTCAATATTGTGGATAACAAGATGGGTGGCATATAAATGTAATAAATACAAATAAACAAACCCTCCATCTAAAAAACATTTAACAGTGTGGAATCAGTTCAGAATGTTGGTCTACTCAAAAATACTAGCAATTTCTGAGTAGACTATTACATTAATTCTAAGAATCATTCACTATAGTCTGATGTTTCTTCACTTTTCAGCCCTCTAGCTGTTATTTTACCCATTATCACCATTGCTTTCACAAATTTGGAAAATATTCAGGAGCGTCCTGACCAGGAGCAGAAGCTATAGGAAACCCAATGGGCCTCAGTTCAGGGTTTCACCAAGCTCTTAGCTTTCCTCTGGTTTCTCCTCCTCCTCTGAAAATGGATCCTCCAGGGGCATGGCAATCACATCCTTGTGCCATGATGGTGAACCTATAGCACTTGTGCCACAGGTGGCACCCAGAGCCCTCTCTGCAGGAGTATCACCCCAGCTCAGCTTCACCACGCATGCATGAGGGCCTCCCACCGGCCAGCTGGTTTTCGAGTCTCTGCTATGCATGCGCAGGGGGGGATGCATGCGGGAGACATGCACACATGAAAGGGGTGTGCATGGGGTTACATGCGCATGTGCGAGGGGGTTGCATGTGCAGGGTTGCATGCACATGTGTGGGGAGTGCAGGGGGTCACGTGTGCATGCATGGGGAAGGGCAAACATGAGGAGTCATGCAGGCATGTGCGGTGTAGGGCACACGTGGGGGGTCATGCATGCATGGGTGGGGGCGAGGCACACAGTGGGTTCACACGGGCATTACATTATGGGTGCGTGTGTACTTTTAGCATGCAAAAAGGTTAGCCAACACTGTCCTAGTGTGTCTTAGAGTTGCTTGCAAAAAAAAAATATTTCATCCTAAAAAAATTACCACTGCCATTGTAGAAGTAGACACTACATCATCCAATGGTGAACTTTATGTTATCATTAGGTATGCTGGGGGGAAATTCACTAGTGAAAATATTCTGGATATGAATCACACAACTTTAATGCTTTCAGAGTCCTACCTATTTTTCCACTGCTAATCATTTATCTGCTTTCTGGGTGGAGAAATTGGTTTTTTTTTTGCCAGCAGTAACAGAAAAACAATCATCATCCTTAGCAGCTTGGTGGGGACTGAATGATTAAAGCCTCTCCCCCCAATCAGTTCCAATCATCTTCAACAAATTCAGTGTTTTGGGGAATTTCTGAGGAAAAAATAGCAAACTGAAGATGGTTCTACTAAAAGCAGAATGAAGAGCGAATGAGTGGACTGGCTTGTTGCAATTTCTCTCCAGACAAGGGGAGAATTTGAGATCACCCACAAGTGTTCCATATAGTTGTTCCTCATGAGATGACCCCAGGACAGCAATTTCTAGTGGGTTTAGAGATCTGGGAGACAAGGGAAAGGTCAACCACAGTTGGGATCTTTAAAAGAACACTGGATTTACATACTTCATTCTTCAACTTTCAGAAATTGCTTGTTAACTGCTTTTCATCTATTAGGAAGCTTGGGCTGGAAACACTAGGTGAATGTTTTTCAGAGGTGGTATTTAGCAGCTTCTGACCAGTTCTGGAGAATCGGTAGCGGACATTTTGAATAGTTCGGAGAACCGGTAAATACCACCTCTGACTAGCCCCGCCCCCATCTATTCTCTGCCTCCCAAGTCTCAGGTGATCGGGAGGAAATGGGGATTTTGCAGTAACCTTCCCCTGGAGTGGGGAGGGAATGAAGATTTTACAGTATCCTTCTCCTGCCACACCCACCAAGTCCTGCCACACCCACAGAACTGGTAGTAAAAATTTTGAATTCCACACTTTCAACCCTGAGTGAAAGAAGTTTTAAATACAAGTTTAAGATGTTGAAAATATTTTTAATAAACCGCAAAAGGATGATTAGAACTTTGTTTTTGAAAAGTTACAAATGGATTAAAGGCCAAGATGGTTTCTCCTCCTTCTTTAAAATAAGATTTTGGGATTACTTATAAGAATTCTTCCTGTGGGAAATGCTTTTGGTTTTTTAAAAATTGTTTTGAATTCTTAAAAAAAAACATGATAGGACTTTGAATAAACATTAGGGGGAACTAGAAGAAACTAAAGATTGGAGTTAAGGAAGACTACCTAAATTTGATTTCCTACAGAATGGAGCAAAATGTTTTAACATTGGACATATTGAAGGATATTTTGAACAATGGACTCAGAAGTTAATTTTAAGAATGTCTGCCTCTATAGATAGATGAAAAACTGTTTAAAAGATGCCATAGAAGAGGAGCGAGTTATACCAGACAAGAGTGAGATTGATCTGAAAATGGTTTTTAAAATGACAGGCTACAAGACTGATATGGAAAAAGATGATATGCTGGACATACCAAAGAAACTGGTTGATGTCTTAAGAATTAAAAGAGATATATAAATAGCAAATCAAGAGACCTGGATTTTCTACATTGGATTTAAAAAAGAGGCTTGTTAAAGACTAGACTTTTCCTGATCAGGACTGAAATGACAGGGTTTTAACGATTTGTTTATAGATGGGAAGAAGAAATTATTTGTAACCATACATGACTTCACCCTGAAATCTCCAATCCTACTCCATACTTAAACCACTATGCCAGTGATGGTGAACCTTTTCAGCACCGAGTGCACACATGCTCGTTGGGGCCGCGCAGGGCCGGATTTTCCTATAGGCTAACTAGGCTTCAGCCTAGGGCCTCAAGATCAAGAGGGGCCTTTTATTTTTATTTATTATCCGTGCCACATTTTTTATAAAGGTTAGTACCAATTACAACATGTTTCATTTAATATATTGATATATATCACAGTAATGATGTATTTTATTATCTCTCATGTAATTTACAAACTTAAAAATGGGAGGTGAAAGGGCCCCATAAGTGGAATAGCCTAGGGCCTCTTTTCATCTAAATCTGGCCCTGGGGCCGCGCTCCAGAAAAGTTGAATTTGTGGGTGCCACACAGCCTTGCCTGTTTGTCTTCAGGGTTTCTGGCGCGCATGAGTGCCCGATGATCAGCTGGCTGGCATGCATGCACATGCTGGTTTTCGGCACTGCCGTGCACATAGACAGCTGATCATCGTGCCCTCATGCACACCGGAAACCCGGAAGACAAACAGGCAAGGCTGCGTGTGCCGAAAGACATGGCTTCGTATGCCATTTTGGGCACGCATGCCATAGGTTCACCATTACGGCACTATGCTATCCCAGCATACATAGGGATGAATGAGCTGACACAAGATAGAAGTTGTATTTTATGTGAATCAAGACTTATCCATATATCCTCTGTTTAATTGAATCTGGAGAAAGCCTATTGTGGATTACATTAGGTATCTTCCAGGGAGCTATATCAACTCCTATTTAGTAAACTTCTTGTATCACAAACAGTTGCATGCAATTTAACACAGAATTCTACTCAGAAATAAAGTTTTCAGATAAATATGTGTAAGATTGCAGATGCAGTAGATAACAGGTAGACAATTTTCCAAGCAGTTTAAAGGTGAGCGGGTTTTTATTTTTTACAAGGATGTTTCCATCATCTAGAGCTATTTCTCCTGATCCATCCAAAAATAACACAAGAGCAAAGTCATCTGTGATTTGAACTCTGTAATCTTTTCCGTATTCTGCTTGCTACCCAATTGCACAGAAGGGTGGATGGATAACGGATACAGTAAGAGAATCAAGCTTTGCATTGCCATTCTATCACTGACAATTGTAGTCATTTGCATATAGAAGATCTAGAGTGCATTTTGTCAAAAAACAGAAGCTGAGTAAATTTACAATTGCACACTTCTGTTACATAGGCTTTCTCTATTAGTATATGTTCTAAGGAGAAATCAGATACTATTTCTTCTAAAAAGAAAAAAAAATCGAGGGGGGGGGCTTGTTTAAATTTCATAAACATGAATTTTCTAGTGTTATTAATAGTATTACGGCCTTTTCTCCCCCCTAGAAAAACTGAATATTATTCTGACAAGTTTCATTGTGGCATGGAAGGAAACATGGTAATCAAAAATGTGCAAATATATCGCAATTTTCTCAGGGAGAGAGAAGTATTTCAAATAGTGTCTGCAGGGAACAGAAAAACTTTAGCTTCATCACCTTTTAACTAATCATGGCGCTGTCAGCAGAAATGACACATTTAATTTTAAAAGAAGCTTTTCTGCCTAGAGTCTATGTTGCATTATAGCTTTAGGACACTTAATTATTTGTAGCTGCAATAATATTGTATTACTTCATCACAAAGAATACAAAGAATAGCAAGTGCTGGATTTATTCTTTCTTCTCTTCTGCCCTACAAAGTTTACTCTGCCCCATCATAACCCCCATGGGATGAACTTGGGATTTCTCAATCAAACAGCCTCCGTTTATTTAGATTTCAGTTATCCTAGCATAACATACCAATAGGGCAACTAATTTTCTTGTTGTAGAGGGCCGAACCAATAGGACCAACGCATTTACTGTGAAGGTGCGTAGGCACACACGAACATACTTATATTGGGAAAAGAAATACAGCAGTCCCCTTCAAAATAAAAGCAATGCAGCTGTATTGTGTGCATGGCATACACTTATTTACATTTGATTTCCAATTTCCAATTGAACTCACATGAACCAGACAGGGCAGCCAAAGGGATGGATGTAGGCCAGGGGCTGTAAAATGTGTAGATAAAATGTCCAGGTCTTCTATCCTGCTGAATCAGTTACCTGTGTGTGCTTTTAGTATCAACTCTCTGTGTTGACATTCCATGCAGAGCATCGGCAGAGCCGGATCTCAGATTACAGTAGCTGGGTTGAGATGAATGAAGCTATTGGATAACGTGATTTATGACAAGACTGAAGGGAGGACAGAAACACGGGCAAAGTTCAAAAGCAGATAAAGAAAGCAAAAAAAGATGGCTGCGAATAAGAAATGCCTAATGAAGAATGCCTAATGAAGCTGTTAATAAATCACTGCTTTTTGTATTACAATATTGGGTCGCTTATTATGAAGCAGGCATCGTTGGGGTACTTTACATTCAGGTTTTGATTGCTACAACAAACTCTGACATGTGGTTAGCTGGTAAACATCCTGTATGTTAGGAGAGGATAATCTAAAACCACAAAGATATGTACTCCCCCCAACCCCCAAGCCTTATTTGTTGCATTCCTCCAAGAATCCAGGCCATCAATAAAGATCAAAGCAATGTGTGGGGAAATCCAATTTTAAGGTGAAAAACACATCTAGTAGTAATGATGCAAGTCCTAAAATAGACATTTTTTTAAAAAAAACTCAGTGAAACTCTCAAACTCCAGGAAAATACTTCAAGCCCTGCTGTGCATGTATGCATGACATGACTTTACACTCTTTACATTATTATTCTGTGACTCCCTCCTACTCACAAAAGAATATTAAGCGTATTCTCTGGCTGTAAAATGGTTGCTCATTCCTGCTATTGAATGTATTGAGAGGACGAACCTAGACTATTTTCAAAGTCGCTTCAAAGTCGCTTACACATATGTTTGGCTCATTTCAGTCATATTGTCCCGTTTGAGAGAAGAGCAGGATACTATTAAGTTTGTGAATAAGCTCTGGCTTAAATGGAGTGCTTAATCTTCTGTTTCACTTGTATCCTTTGCCTTTGCTTTTTAATACATTGATTTAAGAAGTTAACATTTTTAGAGTCGGTCTGAATATTCTGCAGAGCTATACTGTGGTGAGAATAGGAAGCCAGATTTGTCTGCTCTTTGTTGTCATTTCAGGTAGCCTGAGATTTAAAAACAAAAACCTCCTCCTTAAACAATTAATCCTTCTCCAGATGTCTTTCTCAGGGCCATTCAGAATTGAAATGCTTAGAAAAGGGGGGAGGGGGAATCAACGTATGAAAGCATTTCTAGTTCTCAATTTGTCTTACTGTGGAAAATAAAGTACTCAAATATGATACGTGCTGAAATGAAGAAAAAAAAAGAAATTAAAATGGCTAAATTTGTTATGATGGCGCTGATTGTTTTTAAAGAATATTATTTATCTAAAAGGTTTATCTGTCTTTTTTTTTGTTTGTTTCCAGTTAACCTTCAATGGAAGGGTTTCTAAACCCGAATTGGATGTCCCTCACAGCGAATGTCAAAGACGCAGGCCTGACTCAATATAACTGGTGTTAAGAGCTTATCTGCGTCACTTTTCTCCATTTACATTTGAGATAGCCCAATGCAAAACAGGGAAGAAAGGGTTTTTAAATTGCATTATGAACAATAGGCTAAGTCTTGGCAAAGCTGATTAAATCAGTCACTTGCCCGATAAAATCATAATAGGGCCCATCTGTATCTATCTGACAAGAAACATGTCATTGGTAATGTTTTGTGTTGCCTTTAATGAGTCTGATTGTCATCTTCCAGAGGGGGAAAGCACAAAAGGCACCTGCAGGTCTGCAAGAGAAGAATCACTTATCGATCGAGTTGTCAGGCCTGTCAAGCACTTAGTAATGGCAATGCTGCTACATAAAATCAATGTGACAGCACAGTCACAGCAGTTCCTAGGACTTACCATGTGATGGTCTGTTTGGGGGATCCAGTTACATGCAAGATAATATTTCCTCCCTGGACCTCTGGAAAAACAATCCCAATCCCACAGGATTGCATGGGAAGAGAAAGCAAATAAAAAAATATATAAATACAGGTAGTCCGTGACTCACAACAGTTCATTTAGTGACTGTGTCAGGCCTGGAAGCCATCTTTTGCATTGGGCCTTCAGGCCTGCTACATTTATTGCTGTGGGAAATTGGGAGCGGGAGTTATATGGAGTGTGAGCAGGGGAGGGATTCAAATAATTTAACAACCGGTTCTCTGCCCTAATGACCAGCTGGGTAGGCGGGGCTCAGTGGGTGACCGTGGCCAACTCAACATCACTCCCGCCGATGGGCGCTTCGCCTTAGCTGTTACAATATAATAAGGGTTAACCGGAGAGGCAGTTTCTGTAAGCAGGGCAATAAAGATTAGGCCAGAAACAACACCAGAAGGTTTCCTTCCTGCCTTCCTTGCACGATTAGCCCTGCAAAGTGGAAAAAAACAAAATGAGATTTCTTCCAACAACCGGCTCTCCGAACTGCTTAAAAAGTTAACAACTGATTCTTCCAAATAGGTGCAAACTGGCTGAATCCCAACACTGAGTGTGAGAGATAAAGTCAAAATAACGTTCCTTTCTCAGAGAGTCAAGGACATCTTGCCCTGCACCTGGAGTGGTGTGACTGGGAGGCATCTCCAGTTGGGAGGGTGCCTGATTGGATCATGTGATGGACATGTGGGTGCTGGGCAGGGTCTTAAACTTTCATTTGGGTGGGGAAAACTTGGAAGCTTTCAGATTCGGGTTTTCCCAGATGTGCCAATATGACATCTCTAATAAAATGGAACTTTGATCTCAAGCCTCGGAGTCTTCTTTCGTTGGGGGTGTTACTTGGAACCTTGACAAAATGTTTGAAGTTGCAACAGCACTGAAAAAAGTAATTTATGCCCATTTTTCACACTTATGAATGTTGCAGCATTCGGGGGTCATGTGATCAAAAGCCAGACCCTTGGCAACTGACTCATATTTGTGATGGTTGCAGTGTCCCAGGATGCTGTGATCCTTTTGCGACTTTCTGACAAGCAAAGTCAATAAGGAAGCAAGATTCACTTAACAATCATATTACTAACTTAATAACTGCCATGATTCACTTAACAGCTGTGGCAAGAAAAGTCATAAAATGGGGCAAAAGTCATTGTAAAAGCTCTTAAAATGGGGCAAAACTAATCTAACAACTATCTCACTTAGCAACAGCAATTTTGGGCTCAATTGTGGTTGAGGGGCGAGGATTACTTGTATCTAGCAGGTTAAGGAAATAATAAATAGATTAATTGTGTATCAGGATGTGGGAAGGTATTACATCCCATCTATCTTACGCATTTAGAATGTCAGAATCAACTTTTTATGTGGTTCTTTAAATTCTTGGTCTTTCAACCTGCAGTTACAAAGAAAACTTACTCCTGACCAAAATAATCCAGCTAATTCTTCATGGAGTATATATCTATGGAGATTCTTAGTCGCCCAGATCATGTTGTTCCAAAGGTGCTTTTCAAAAGGCAACTGGGTTTTTTCATTGAAAATGCTTCTCTTCTCATCCAAGAATCCATGACCTGAAGAAGTTTCTTGGATGAGAAGCAAAGAGTTTTCAAAGAAAAAAACTGTTCTGACCTAGGTTTCTCAAGAACCGGAAGCAAACTCCTTGCCACAACAAAGTCCCCTTTTATTGATTAACTGTGAATTCTGCTCATTCACATCCAGCAAAGTATTTCAAGGGAGGATTTACAGTCACAGACCTTATCTGGCTGGGAGAGCTGCCAGGCTGATACTGCAAAACTTGGCAAGGAGCCTCGGAGAGTCACAAACCAATTAAGCGAACTAATTGTCTCCTGCAAACTCCACTCCCCTTTTGCTCCTCTTTTATTTCCTCTGGGAGGGGCCGTTCATCATCCACCTGTGGCCTTACTCCCAAGTTGACCCCTATTCTTTAGCTGTTTCCTTCATCTGGCAACTCTGTGCATGCGCACACTGGGAACAGGCTCCAGCTGTTCGTCTGCCTTACTGATGTCTGATTCTGAAGGCAGCTGATAATTGGCATACGGCTCTGGCCCCCTCTCTTCCTCCGACACAGAGCCCTCATCAGAGCCTTCCCCAGACTCCAGGATTGGCCCATGTTCTTCCCCAACCTCTTCCCTGTCCGAATCTGCTGCCAGCTCTGCAACAACAAAAACCAAGAAAGTGTTCATGAAGTATTTGCCATATAAGCTTTGAGGTGGATGGTTGTGTAAGGGATAATGTGCTTCCTCACATAGAGAAGTCACCTTAAATACCAATGGGCTGTCCATTCATCCCTGTCAAAATGGCTTATCTAAGCTACCTTGCAGTGGCAAGTGTTTCTGTCAAAGAATTGTCCAGTTTATAAGACCTCAGTTGTTCCATAGGCTCTCAGCCTGATCACACTTCCAGGAAAGCTCTTGGAAGATACCATTGTTCGTTCACAATACAAGGATCAGGGGTGGGTTTCAAAAAAATTTACTACCTATTTTGTGGGCATGGCCTATTTTGTGGGCATGGCCTATTTTGTGGGCATGGCTTGGCGGTCATGTGGCTGGGTGGGTGTGGCCAACTTGATGTCACTCACCAGGAGATGTCATGGGTTGGGTAAATTGTGATGAAGCTCACTTAACAATGCTCTTGCTTAGCAACCAAAATGTTGGCTCAATTGTAGTCATAAGTCTAGGACTATCTCTACCTTCCTCTTCATGGCAGCCTTGTCCTAGTAAACTCTTTCTCCTTTCTGGCAATTTTCCTCTCTGTTAGAGGCACGAAAATAATTCAGACAATGTAAGGTTTCCTGCTGCAGCAGGGGGTTGGACTAGATGACCTCTGAGTAGCCTTCTAGCCCTAAATTGCTGTGCTGTTTTCTTTCATCTTTCTTTCTTTCTCCCTTCCCTCTGTGGGAAGCAACCCCCCCCCCAATAAAATATTACTCCCAGAAAAGCTCATTCTACATTCCTGCCAGATAGATAATGAGATAATGAGCCTATAGAAAGTTTGGCTCCATTCACAAGCAGGGAATGATCCAAACCCTTTTAGAAACACAAAGCCCATATTGCACAAACCCCAAAACTTCAAAAACATAGAACCATATAAAAATCCTACCTTTTATCCAGTTTGTTGTTCAGTTGACCCAGAAACAAACTGCTGAATGTCATTTGCAAACTTCCTTTTGAGCAGCTTTTCAATTTAAAGTATGCTTTAATTTAAAGTTTGCAGCATTAAGACTTGTGGACTTCAACTCCCAGAATTCCGCAACCAGGCATGCTCAGTTCCGATTTAAAGCGACTGCATTTGTTTTTCTCCTTTGCTGAATCCCAGCTAAAAAGTGAGATTCCTTCTTTCTTTTTCTTTCTCTTTCTTTCTCCCTTCCCCTTCTTCATCCCTCTCTCTCTCTTTTGGTTTTTAAAACCTCTTTTCCCTTGCCCGAATTGGCAGGGGAAAAAGGCTTTAAAAAAAAGCTTTGGATGGAAGTTCGGGGGCGTGGCCAAGCCACCATTACTATGATCCAGTACGCCAGATTTTCACTACCTCTACTGGCGTACTAGACCGTACCGGGAGGAACCCACCTCTCATAAGGATGCATTAAAATTTTTGATTTCTGAAATTATGTGGGTCTTCACAAAAATGATTCAAAACAACACAGCAGGCCCAAAGTGAATCTTGTTTATTGGGTCCACCGCAGCTAATCATATTTAACTTTATCTGCACTGCACTGGTCTGTATTGGTGATATACTCGTAAATGCTTTACACAAACTGAAAATGAAGAAATTAGATCACATGTGAAATAGTGCATGCAATAGAAATATCATAAAATAAATTTCCAATAGACAGAGGTTCCTTTAGAACAGGGTTTGTCAGCCTCTGTGATTTTGGGATGGTTCCCTAGCCAGCAGGCTGGGAATTTTGGAAGTTGAAGTCCATCCATCTTAAAGTTGCAAAGGTTGAGAAACACTGATTTAGAATACCCCAACAGGTTCTAAAATCCGAAAGAGAAAATTTGGCAACTTTTCTGTTTGGCGATATTAGCATGTTTCTCCACTAAAAGGAAAGAGACCTGTCAGTCCATGAGAGTTCATGACTTGGAAGACATGGTAACAAGGTCAGCCAATGAATAGGCATAGCAACTAAGTCAGCCAATGAAGGCTGCTTGGAAACTGAAATAGTATTTGCTGGAGACAGCTAGGAGCCTGGGTGTGGCTTAGCTCTGTAGCTCTGAATCTGTGCTGAGCTCTAAATTAGTCTGCTGCTCTGAACTGAAACTGAAACTATTATCTATCCTGGCTTATATTTGTACTTATCTACAATCTCTCCTCTCTACCACACTAGAAAAACTGCTTTTGGTATTATAAAGAGAAGTTAATGAATCCTGCTGAATCAGTTTCCTGTGTGTGTTTTCTGGATGTGATTGCTGCAACACTGTCAAGATCTAACAAGCTTCTCAGCACCCAGGAAAGTATAGCATAGAGATGAAATAATTACTATGTGAAAGTCCTCATAGCAGTAGAGAAGGATAAGTGCAATGATACAGATTGTTGCTAAACTATAGGAGAAATATGATATAGTAATTTATTGAATTTGCCCTCTAGTACATCAGATTAAAGAATGTTAGTTTGGTTTTTAAAAAGCAGAGCCAAGCTCTTGAAATACTGTACGTAACTGGCTGAATGCGTAAGAGATTTGTCTCCACTTGTGATAATTTGAAGGACCCTAGAAAGATCAATTTTCAATTTTATGTCTGTTAGAATAGGACAGTGATGGCTAACTTTTTTGCCATCGCGTGCCAAAAGCGGAGGAGCGAGGGGGGCCGTGCACAGCCATCTCCGTACCCATAATTCTATGTGCGCAATCCCCACACACACACATACATTTGTGTGTGACCCCTGCCCTCTCTCTGCTTTTGGTGTGCAATGGACCCATTTTTCACCCTCCCCAGCTCCAGAAGCTTTCTAGGAGCCTGGGGAGGGCGAAAACACCCCCTGCGCCTCCCGAGAGACCTCAACGTGCAAACCAGAAAAATGGCTCAACGTGCAAACCAGAAATCCGTTCCTGGACTTCCAGTTTGAGTGTTGAGTTGTTTTTCGCCCTCCGGAGGCTTCAGGGAAGCCTCCAGAAGGCAAAAGAACAGCCAAAAATGAAGGG
Source organism: Natrix helvetica (assembly GCF_964273705.1). NCBI lineage: Eukaryota > Metazoa > Chordata > Lepidosauria > Squamata > Natricidae > Natrix > Natrix helvetica. The sequence continues at coordinate 149,313,844 of NC_138552.1, forward strand.
CAAGGTCAGCTGGCCAGCGTGCCCATGTGCGCTGGAGCTGACAGGGCAATGCCTCGCATGCCCTAACAAATTGCTCCCCGTGCCACACAGGAATAGGATATATCAAATGGGCCTATTTTGGCCCAAAGGCTAAGTGGCAATACACTAGCATTTGGCTATATTATATCCCCTGTCTTCACTGATATCATTAGCTGGACTTCCTATATTTTGCATGGCTGCTGTCTGCAAAGGCTTTGTTTAGCACAAATCCAGTGTTTTGCAGAGACACATAGCCTCAAGCAAGAAGGTGTTTCTGCACTCATGCTGTGCATGCACAGAGTCTCTTCTGGCTACTATATATAGGACAGTCAGAGCAATCAAGTGAATGTTCTTAGAATGAAGGATTCACGTAGCTCCGCAAAGCCCCAGTTCTGATCTATTTCGGGGTAGAAGGGGGAAGAACACTGAACAAAAGCAGGCATTCAAGCAGAAGATTTAAACCTCCACTCATCTCAGATGGATGAAGTGAATAAAAGAGGAAATATGCACAGAAAGCCCAGGACTCTCTCTTATTTTACTTTGTACAGTTTTTTATGGGCATAGATATGAAATTAGATTTGTGTCTTGTTGCTAAATCCACCCCCCAACAAAACCCATGAATACTCTGAAACAGGCATGCCCAACATGTGGCCCATAGGCCACATGAGGCCCTTGACAGCTAGGAGTGTGGCCCTACAACATCGTAAACTTTATTGTGTGATTTATATGCATTAACTATATTATTTATTTTATATGTGGCCCAAGACAATCGCCTCAGCCCAAGCAATCCAAAAGTTTGGACATCCATGCTTCAAAACAAGAGTAAGGAACAATATAACCCAAATGTTTTTTTTCTAAACCATATATCTTACACCACATAGTAAGACTTATCTGCTACGTACTGTTGAATTGTCGGCACAAATTTCATCTGCAGCAACAAACAATCATTCAAAATGTCACCATCCTTTCCTGGACTTCCAATACCTGGTGTGTATTTGCATGTACAGTACATTTCCTTGTACCTCTATCTTTGCCAGTGGATGTCTATGGTCTACCATAATGTTTTTCATACTGGCAACTTGATGTGGGGACTTCATCTAGCTTAGGAATTCTGGGAATTAAAGTCCACATATTTTAAATTCACTACATTTGAACTCTGAAATTTGTTTACCACCACAAGTGGTTTATTCCAGGAGACTGAGCATACTGAGGGCAGAGAGCCCAAAGGCCCATATACCAGAGGTGGATTTCTGCCAGTTCGCCCCAGATCAGGCAAACTGATAGTGGCAGAGGCAGGAGGCTCCACCCTCCCGGATGCTTCTGCGCATGCGCACAGATGAACGAACTGGTAGTAAAATAAATTGAAACCCACCACTGCCATATATGTATGCTCTGGTAGTCAGCCTTGCTTGTAACTGGCATTCTAAAGTAGTTCAGAGTCAAATCTTATAATCTATATTAAGTAAAGAGCATCAATCACAGATTTATTTAATGGTGACACAAAATGATCTGCCAAAATAAGCTTCAGATGAACAGCAGTGTCAACAATGAAGAGAGTTCACAGTGCTTTCCACTCACAGGTGAAAGAGTTCATACGATGCAGCATATAATACAGGTGGTCCTCGACTTACAGCAGTTTGTTTAGTGACCGTTCAAAGTTACAAGGGCACCGAAAAATGTGACTTATGACCATTTTTCACAGTTACAACTTTAGCGGTATCCCCATGATCATGTGATCAAAATTCAGATGCTTGGCAACTAGTTGATATTTATGATTGTTGTTGTGTCCCAAGATCATGTGATCCCTTTTTGCGACCTCCTCGCAAGCAAAGTTAATGAGGAAGCCAAGTTCATTTAACAACCAGTTATAACTTTATCCACTGCAGTGATTTGCTTAACAACTGTGGCAAGAAAAGTTGTAAAGTAGGGCAAAACTCACTTAAGAAATGTCTCACTTAACAACAGAAATTGTGGGCTCAATTGTGGTCATAAGTTGACGACTGCCTGTGTTTGTATTTATTTACAATATTTTATCCTGTTTCTCTTCTTTAAAAGCACTAAAGAAGAATTCAATTTTAAAAAACATATTAAAATTCTATGTGATTTGTGCAGTAAAATATCAATCAAGTAGAAGGAGGGATAACTAAATCAAGGCAACAAAATCTAAGGAACTCCCTCCTCCACATGCTCAATGTTCAACTTACGTCTGGAAACTGAACTATAGGTAAAGTTAGGAAAACTATGTTACAAAATCAACAATGTTAAAAAGCCCAATGCATTCAATTTACTTGTGTTTAAATTAACTATGTAGCAGTGACGTGCAGTCAGGGGAGGCAGGGGAGGCACAGCCTCACCACTGTCATCATGAAAAGAAAAAAAATGTAAAAGGAAAAAGGCAAGAGCTGAGGTCAGGCTGAGCTAGTTGCTGCCTCACCATGGATGACTCTGCTTAACTGTTTAAAAAATCCTCTAAAAAAGCGTCCTCTACTATGAGGCAGGAGAACTGCATGCCTCATCTAGTCTGACTTTAGGTGTTTTATGATCACTCGAGCAGAATTAAGCAAGGGTTAAAAGCCTAAAAATTCCTGACATAGTTGAGGCACCCGGTTCTCCTGCCTCATAGTAGAGGGCGTTCATTTGGGCGGGGCTTCTTCAGAGGACCCGAGGCAAGAGCAGGGTTGAAATCCTCCCTAAAACAGCTGGAAAAGGTATGTGTGGGTCAGAGGGAGGGGGAGGGATTCAAACTTCATCCTCCTGGTGAGGGGCTTTGGGCAAAGGCTGGAGGGAAGGGTTAGGGCTTGATTGCAGGCAGAGCCACGTTGCCTTTTCAAGCCTGTAATCAGTGAAGCTGGGCTGGATCCTTCCGGGGCTGGGGGAAAGTGTGTGTAGTCTAATCCAACGTGTGTGTATGTGTGTGTGTGTGTGTGTTTTGAGAGAGGGGGGAGAGAGGGAGAGAGGGAGGAAGGAGGGGAAGGGAGAAGAAAAAGAAAGAAGGAAAATTCTTTCGCAAAGAAGAAAAATAAATGCTGTCGCTTTAAATTGGAACTGAGCATGCCTGGCTGTGGAATTCTGGGAGTTAATGTCCACAAATCTAAAAAAAATTGAAACCCACCATTGGATCAGTGCCTCTCCAGCCATAAACCTCACCGCACGTCACTGCTATGTAGTGAAGGAAAATGTATTGTTCCCTAAGGAAAAAGTATAATGTTACATTACATATAGAAAGGTGCATACTAAAAAGGATTAGTCCAAAATGACATCCTGATCTTTCATTTGTAGTACTTCAGTAAAACACCAGCAAAATAGAAAGCTAGAACAGAAAAGCATCAATGTAGGGCACTATTAGGGACCTGCACTTTCATTGCATATATTTTAAACTATGGTATTAGAATTAATTATGCCTTACAGTTGCTTAATGGCAATGCCTAAATAACAAACCAAGATTGGAATAGACTGGGTGAATGGCAGGGTTAAACAGCTCGTCGCCTGATCTTTTTTGGAAATAAGACCAGCTAAATGGATGATTTTAGAAAGCTAAGACAAATCAGACTTGGTTAATACCACCATGAAAGAGAGTGGCTTTGCGGGCGTAGCAGGGGAAGGATACTGCAAAATCCCCATTCCCTCCCCACCCCACTAATCTGCTTTCCAGCTCTGTTCTCCTGTTCAGGGCAGCAAAAGAAGATCAGCTGGGAGGCGGGGCAGCCTATTTGCCAGTTCTCTGAACTACTCAAAATTTCTGCTACCCATTCTCCAGAATCTTTCAGAACTGGCTAAATACCATCTCTGGTGCCCATTAGCTATGAGATGATGATAATGTCACAAGACATCAGAAGCTGGAAATCTCCTTCTCTGCAAAGTTTACCAAACAAAGTTTGCTTTGTTTCATTAAATAATTCATTCTGAAATTAATAGATTAAAAAACAATATAAAACAGAACTGGAGCTGACTGAGGCCTCTCCTTAAAATATTACAGTTGATGTAAAAAAATGAATATATTACTTCTTAAGAACAGATCCTTAAAGACAATCTTTCATGGTTCACCATTTGATAGCTAAGTAGTGGAATGGCTGTGGTATTCTCAATGCTAGGCAGCAGAAAAGAAAACCCATCATTGATGGGAGTTGATTTTTCAAAGCTACTAAGGGGAGTCAAAGTGTTGACTCCCCTTATTGATTTTCTTCACCCTAATCAGTGTCATCTTATCCTATTATCTCCTAATCTATGAACTCACTTTCAACTTTAGCATAAAAGCTTCTATGATTTAGCACCACATTAGTTTTTGGCACAACTTCATGAGATCGTTTACTTAAGATGCGAGTAGGCAAGAGCTACACTGAACCACTATTGAAGGGTAGTTCTATATTTGTCTGTCTTTCTGTCTGGCTATCATCTATCGTATCTATCATCTATCCTATCTATCATCTATCTATCTATCTATCTATCTATCTATCTATCTATCTATCTATCTATCTATCATCTATCTATCTATCATCTATCTATCTATCATCTATCCTATCTATCCTATCTATCTATCTATCTATCTATCTATCTATCTATCTATCCATCCATCCATCCATCCATCCATCCAACTTCGTAAATTCTAATTCCTATTGTCTAAGCCAGTGTTTTTCAACCTTTTTTGGGCAAAGACACACTTGTTTCATGAAAAAAATCATGAGGCACACCACCATTAGAAAATGTTAAAAAATTTAACTCTGTGCCTATATTGACTATATATAAAGTAATTCTCTTGAACTGTTAGCTAGCTTTTCACCACACACCACGCACAGAGGAGTTGGTTTGTTTGCATCTCTGGTGAAAGTAAATCCAAATGAAATACAGCTTTCGCTATATTGCCTTGTGCCAGAGAATTTGCTTGAGCTAACCATCTTTGCTTTCTTTTGATCCCCACTCATACTTGGGCTCTCATCTGGCTCCAAATTTTGTTCAGAGTCCAGTTCTTTCCTTTTCAAAAACTTGTCCATCACTGCAGTATCTCACTGTCACTCAGTACTTACTGCGCTTGTCTCCTCCAGATAGCCGCTGTCTGTCACACATCGGTTCCTTTTGGTGACTCGAGTCGCGACGTCTTCTTCTCTCTGCTGCTGCGCACACTGTGCTCGGGTGGGGAGGAAGTCGGAAGATGATGTCCTACTGTGATAGGTCCAGGCTGGAGTCTTGACCAATCACAGCCCGGACATCAGAAAAGTGGAGGGTGTCCCCCTGAGGAGCGCCAATTGGCGCCCCTGCTGGCCGAGGGTGGGGTCAAAAACCCCACCCACCCCCATACCCAGGACACAGTCCGGCGCCCACCTAGTGGGCGAAAAATTGACATTTTTTTAAAATCTTTTGAATTTTTCAATTTTTCCCATGGCACACCAGGCAACATCTCGCGGCACACTAGTGTGCCGCGGAACAGTGGTTGAAAAACACTGGTCTAAGCAATACTGTAAGCCTTTATTTGTCCTAAATTATTTTAAGTTCTCCAGTATGACTAAGTGCTATAAAATAACTATTATGGTTCAATGATAGATCTTGTCTGATTTCATAAACATGACTTCTCCAATGATAGTGAAAGTCTCATTGAAAAATTCCACATGGAAATTCATGTTACAAAATTCTCATCCTAATTTAGAATAATTGGGGACAGGGGGAAGGGGTATTTGAATACCAAGCACAGCTCATACCCTACAACATTTTTACATATGATTTTTATTTCTTAAGTAGAGAAACATTGAATTTCCAGATTAGAATTATTACAATTGTCCTTTTTCTTTGATTTATTAGAAATATCTTAGTAAATTACCATATGTTAAATTCCCACTTATTATATTTGGCAAAACATCTATAATTTTTAACTTTAGCTCAAGGACTTTAAAAAGAATGTTATCTAGTATATTAGCTTAATATTACGGCTACACAGTGTTTACCTCATAATTTGCTCTTAGGCTTGTGCTGAGATATATATTTGGGACTTACATGTCCTTTTAGCCCAACCTAATACTGAACAGTGAGATAATTAATATGCAGACTTTTACTAGAAATATGGGATGGGATGACATTTATAAGTCAATTTCTCCTCTCAGTTTGCATACTGGTGTCCAACATTCTTTGGTGAGAAAAGGATGTCATGTCAGAGGAACAGATTGTGAAAGCACAATCCTTACAGTATACAAATGTAAGTTATGAGCCATGGTGGCACAGTGGTTAGAATGTAGTACTGCAAGATACTTCTGCTGAATACTGGCTGCCTTCAATTTGGCAGTTCAAATCTCACCAGGCTCAAAGTTGACTCAGGCTTCCATCCTTTGGAGGTTGGTAAAACGAGGATCCAGATTGTTGGGGAAAATATGCTGACTCTGTAAACTGCTTAGAGAGGGCTGTAAAGTGGTATATAAGTCTAAATTCTATTGCTTTCCCACCTTTAGCCAAATGCATAGAGAATGGGGAAAAGTAATAATCTCCATTCTGCTGTTCTACATTCTGTGATATTTTAGTTCTGATATCTTTTAAGCACAGCATTACAAAATTTGATAGTGATCCAACCTACCTTCTCCAGCATAGATTCAGCCATATTTGTTTTATTTCTTGTCTCATTACCAAATTAGCTTTTAAACCGGTTAAGTCCCACCAATGATTCCTATGTGACTGGGCTGCATTGTAACTCTGATATATGGAGCGATCCCAATTCTTTTTCAACCCAAAATGTACAGTTTGTGGATTCTTCCCCCCTCCTTTTTTTTTAAAGCTACTGTTGAATTGTACTGTGCTGTTAGCTTCTATTCATTTTGATCATTTCAGCACTGCTCATAGCTGGTTCAAGTTTTCTGCTTAGTAGAACACTATAAATTAGAAAGAGGAATGGCTGCACTCTTGATTTCTTTTCAATATGAGCCCATAAATCACGAACAGTAGGTGTTTTCCCCATATTCAGAATCCCTTGCTTTCAATTTTACCAATTTTACAGCTCTTCAAGGTACATTTTCAGCTCTCAGAATATTTATTTACAGGAACTGTTTTAAGATCTAACTCCTCAATAAAAATTTTTTTTAAAAATCTATAGCTAGACAAATTGATCATTACTTTGTCACAACACATTATGAAATAACTGCCTCAGAAAAACAAGTGCTTCTTCAGGAGTCGAGAGGCAGAGGCAGAAATTAGAATGAAAGTAAGAACAAACAGATTAGATAGGAGAGGGGGAGGGAAAATCTCATGCTACCGTTTGTCCCAACAGTGCTTTTTCAAAAGGGACTTTCACTTGAGAAAGAAAAAGAAGAAGTTTTGCTTCTCATCCAAGAAGCGTCAACAATTCTGGGAGGATAGAGGGGGTGATGGAAGGATAGATGATAACAGGATGGAGGGGGGGTTTGGAAGGATCATATTTTTTGCAGTCATGCAGGGGTGGGATTCAGCCGGTTCAGACCGGTTCAGGAGAACTGGTAGTTACAACCAGCAGCTGGGCCCATCCACTTGCCCCTGGCGCTATCCTGTCTTATACAATCACCGTGTTTTTTACAGAAAGCCCGCTCACATTTTTGGCAAACCAGGTGTTAAACACTATGCTGCTAACTAGGGCATACAAAACCTTTTTCAGACCTATATTTGAATATTGCTCACTTTCCTGGAACCCACACTGCATTTTGAATATTAAAGCATTAGAGAGGGTCCAAAGGTATTTTACAAGAAGAGTACTCAACTCCTCTGCTCGTAATAACATTCCGTATACCACCAGGTTTGAAATTTTAGGCCTGGATAACCTTGAACTACGCCGTCTACATTCCAACCTGAGTTTAGTGCACAAGATAATCTGCAATAACGTCCTACCTGTTAATTACTACTTTTACTTCAACTGCAATAACACAACGGCTTACAAACTAAATGTAATCCATTCTAATCTTGATTGCAGGAAAAACAATTTTAGCAATAGAATAGTAAATGTGTGGAACACCCTACCTGATCCTGTTGTGAGTTCCTCTAACCCCCTTACCTTTTACCTTAAGTTGTCTACTGTGGATCTTAACGCGATTCTTAAGAGGTCCCTAAGGGGGCGTGCATAAGTGCACCAGCGTGCCTACCATCCCTGTCCTACTGTCTCATTTATATGTACTCTTTTTATGTGTTTATGGCTATGTTTTACTTATTTATATCCATTTATTTGTGCCATTTTTTCATGTGTTTTCATACTTGTTTCCTTGTACTTGTTGACAAATAAATACATTAAATAAATTATGTAAAACCCACCTCTGCAGTCATCTAGTTGTTAGTACTCTCCCTGAGAGCTCTTGAGGCCCCTTAGATCCTTCCATTGCCCCCAACATCCACCCAGAACCGATGAAACTTCTTGGATGAGAAGCAAAATGATACCAATAAAGTAACCATCCCTACCTTGGGGTAAATGAGAACCCAAGTCTAATATATCTGGAGCGTTTCAGTTTGATAAAACAATGAAAGTTTTCATCTCCTTTGGCACAGCAGATGAGTCATGCTGGATACCACTTATCCCTTCCAGAAACAGATGTGGTTTATTTTGAGAGCTTTGGGCTTCTTTTATATATTCATTTTAGTGATGTAAATAGGGGTTTGTGAACTGCATGCAATTAAAGATTGCCAGCTAATAGACGATACCACCTGAATGGAACCTTCTGCCAATCTTACTTATTCTCTGGAGGCAAAGCAAATGAAAGCAACATCTTCCTCTGAAGCAATTCTTAAAAAAAACACCAGCAACTGGCAGAGTGCATTCTGCATGCAGCCTCTCATGATGAATATTTTCCAAGCAGCAAGATGCAATGTTAATATATCTCAGCTCCAACTGGTGCCAGATAAGGTTTTGTGAGGACCTCCATAATGTTAATGATATATCCTCGTGCATCTTAAACAGCCCACCAATTATTCCAACAGCCAGGCCTCCTAGGTGCTCGATCTTGACAAATAAAATGAGACCAGATGTCCTGATAAGTGCATACATTTTAATAGTAAATAAATGAGTCCTTGGTAGTTCTGCTCCTGTGTTAGCAAGGGAGTTGGTTTCCAGCTGCTTGTTTTTCTGCAAACAGCTGAATAAATACATTCCCTGTATAATATGATTTTCAGCAAGAAAATGATTACTTGGTAGCTCAAGCTTCAAATATATTTCCCCGACGATTGTTTATCTGGAAGCAGATGGGATATAGCTCAATGACTTTCTAATAACTTTGCAAACTCATCCTGGTGCAGAACCAAGTCAGAAACAGACAATTTTAGAAGAAGGTCTCCCAGGTGGTAGGTTGGTTTTTCCAGACTTAAACCTTATGGGACTCAAGTTATCCATTCCCCCATCACCATCACCTTTGACCTTGTCCAAGGGTTAGAGATTTGCAAATCCACTTCTACTTTCCAATCTGTCTATAAAGCTAAAGGTTCCCCTTGCACATATGTGCTAGTCATTCCTGACTCTAGGGGGCGGTGCTCATCTCCCTCTCAAAGCTGAAGAGCCAGAGCTGTCCGAAGACGTCTCTGTGGTCATGTGGCCGGCATGACTAAATGCCAAAGGCGTACGGAATGCTGTTACCTTCCCACCAAAGGTGGTTCCTATTTTTCTATTTGCATTTTTACATGCTTTCAAACCGCTAGGTTGGCAGAAGCTGGGACAAGTAACGGGAGCTCAATCCGTTACGGGGCATTAGGGATTCAAACCACCGAACTGCCGATCTTTCTGATCGACAAGCTCAGCGTCTTAGCTATTGAACCACCGTATCCCTTAGTCTGTCTGTAGAAGCAGTTAAAATGAGAAGGACCAGGAAAAGGTTGCTGGAGTTGAGCAGGTCTAGTTTAATGAAAAGAAGGCCTAGAGGTGGTGACATGATACCAGTGTTAAAATATTTGAGGAACTGGGCTGCCACAAAGAAGAGAGGTCAGACTATTTTCCAAAGCACCTGAAGGCAGGACAAGAAACAATGGATGGAAACTAATCAAGGAGAGAAGCACCCTAGAACAAAGGAGAAATGTCCTGACAGTGAGAACAATTAATCAGTGGAATATCTTGCCTTCAGAAGTTGTGAATGCTCCAACATTGAAGGATTTTAAGAAGAGATTGGACAACCATTTGTCTAAAATGGTATGGGGTCTCCTGCTTGAGCAGGGAGTTGGACTAGAAGAACTCCAAGATCCCTTCCAACTCTGTTATTCTGTTAAAGCTTCTTCAGGGACAGGGGTTGCAACTTTTCAATTCTGTTAGATTGGGAATTGAGAAGGCAGAGGCAGGCTTGTGGTAACAACAGCTCTTTATTAACAGAAGAACCATGTGTACAATCCAGCAACTGCTTGGTCTGACAGCAGCCCTTTTATAGGGAGCTGTCAGACCTCTCAACCAATAGGATTCAATATCTGTTCCCGCCTGAACAGAGGACCTTGGTGGAAACCATGGGAGATAGAGTGAATATCTAACAAATTCCCTCTCCAGAGTTGCATCTGTTGTTGTTGTTTTTAAATTAAACCCTCAGAATAAGTTTTATTCTTTCCTCATTGTATTAATTAGTGTGAGGTACTTAAAGAATATTGGTTTTTGCTAATTTGCTATTAGGTTTTGGACTACATTGGCCAGAATGGTTGCGTTTGATTTGTTGTTGTTGAAGGCCAGATGTAAATCTTTGCATGAATGGCTAAATCGTAAGGAGCAATGATCCCTCTCTTATGTTCATTCCTACTCACCCAGCCAGGATTGTGAAGTATGTGGGGCAGCCCTGATTTATCTCAGTGAGTTGCCTTACAGTCTCTTCTGGCACTTGGGATAAATAATAGAGTCTATGCTTTTTCAAATAGCACCCACTTGGCTTGTATTGAACGTACATGTACACAATACACTTAACAGTTGTATTGTTCAACAGCTGTAAATGTATTATCTATTTTCAGCCCTTAGGACAATGGTGTAAAGGCAAGGTTTGATGTTTAGCTTTCAAGTATGCCAACTTATTTTTAATTCCCTGTTGTTGCTGTTTTTTAAAGCAATAGTTTTAAAAAGTAGAGTGGGGCAGGGAGCTTGATGGACCACAACACAATATATCCTCAGCTATTGTGACACACAGTTTTGCTTTGTAGATAGTCCTCGACTAACAACCGTTGAGTCCAAAATTTCTTTTGCTAAGCAAAACAGTTGTTAAGCGAGTTTTGCCCCATTTCATGACCTATCTTGCCATAGTTAGAATAGAATAGAATACTTGTTAAGTGAATCACTTAAGTCGTTAAGTTACTAACACAGTTGTTAAGTGAATCGGGCTTCCCCATTGATTTTATTTGTAAGAAGATCACAAAAGGCGATTGCATGACCTGGGATGCTGCAACCATCATAAATATGAGTCAGTTGCCAAGCATCTGAACTTAGATCACATGGCAATGGGGATGCTAAATGTGAAAAACAGTAATAAGCCACTTTTTCCCATTCCAGGGGAAGGATACTGCGGAATCTCCATTCCCATCCCACTCCAGTGGAAGGATACTGCAAAGTCTCCATTGCCACACCACTCCAGGGGAAGGATACTGCAAAGTCTCCATTCCCATCCCATTCCTGGGGAAGGATACTGCATAATCTCCATTGCCACCCCACTCCAGGGGAAGAATACTGCAATGTCTCCATTCCCATCCCATTCCAGGGGAAGGATACTGCAAAGTCTCCATTCCCATCCCATTCCAGGGGAAGGATACTGCGGAATCTCCATTCCCATCCCACTCCAGTGGAAGGATACTGCAAAATTTCCATTGCCACCCCACTCCAGGGGAAGAATACTGCAAAGTCTCCATTCCCATCTTGGGCAAGCTAGAGGTGGTATTTGCCGGTTCTCCAAACTACTCAAAATTTCCGCTACCAGTTCTCCACAACCTGTCAGAATCTACTGAATTTCACCTCTGAGCCTACTTCTAAATCCAAGCAGAGATGAGATTCAAACCAGGAGTTCTTGTTTCATTGCTCTTTCTCTTCTCCAATACGCTCCATCTGATATCTTATGCAATGGATGAAAATCAAGACCGAAGTTATAAAAATTAAAGCTTCAGACATTACTCTACCAATCAGTCGCTATAACTCATCATGCCCTTTCCTATGCGGTTATGAATATGAAACCAGAAAAGATGCATATACTGAATTAAGAGGAGGGGGGACAGGATAAAAATGCCAGTGCTAGTTGCAATCTGGTTCGCAAGAAGATGTTTTTCTCTCTTCATCCCACATCCCTTTTAAAATCTTCAGAAACCTGCTTAACGCTGCAGTTTATCTGCATTTGGTTTTCATGGTATATATACTTACTTTTAATTTCTGCACTGTTTGCTCATAATTGCTTGTAAATTGTTGGCACATTATTACGCTTCCCTGTTTGTTTTCATCGTGGCCTTAATAGATTCAAGCTACTGCAAGAAGATTAAATGCATACCATGCACTTTAAAAATGTATAAAATAAGCAAAGAAAATCCTGAATAAGCCAGCATGCCATCTCCACTAAATTGTTCCTCAATCAGGAAAAGACTGATCGAGATTAACTGTCTGTACCTATGGTGGTTCCCCATTTGCTTTTGGTTATCTTCTATTTGGCTCTGGAAGATAATGATGGGATTCAAATGATTTAACAACCGGTTCTCTGCCCTAATGATTTCTTCCAACAACCAGTTCACCAAACTGCTCAGAAAGTTAACAACCAGTTCTCCCAAAGTGGTGCAAACTGACTGTAATAACCTCCACTTTTGGTTGCTTCTAGGAAAACATTATTGAGGAGGTATGGTACTGCTACTTCACCTTAGAAGGTCTGTAAAACATTTCCTTTATCGTGGTCTGAATTTCCCATGGTTGGCATTTCTTTAAAGGAGGGGGTCTGCTGAGAACCAGTTTGGTGTAGCAGTTAAGGTACCAGGCTAAAAAAAAGAGATGGTAAGTTAGGGTCCCAATTTTAGCATGAAGCCAACTGAGGGAGTGGTAGGGTTGAGCCAATCCTTTTCTCTCACCCCAAAGGAGGCAGCAATGGCAAATCACTTCTGAAATCTTGCCGTGAAAACTGCAGGGACTCATCCAGACATCTCCAGGAGTCCTTACTGTCTCAAAGGGAAAAGAAAAACACACACACACACACACACACACACACACACACACACACACACAAACAACAACCAGGGTGGTCTGCCATCCTGCCATAGAAGAGTCAAACCTGGAAATGGAACAGGAAGCTCAAATAAATTCCATTCCATGAGCTGGATTATGTAAATGTGTTTTCTGGCTAAGTGAAAGACATACAAGGCAAACATAAGACCTTGGGTTCACTTCCCAATAAGGTTATTTTACACAGAGACCTTAATGTTACAATGGCTTCATGATCCTGAACAGGACAGCTTACCAGCCTGTGTGTAAATTGAAATGCAAGCAGACAGGATGGAAATTATGAATCACTGGATCCATCATTTATATATAAATCATCCAGAATCTTAAAAGCAAACACATTGTACATTGACTTTGACTGAAGCTTCCTGACTCAACATGCGTTCGTACAATGGAAGGAAATTGTCTTCAAAACTCAACCCTTCAAAAAAGACACATTCCAATTGGCAAGTTTTCCTGGGATAACTAGAAAGGAAGGCTCATTTTGTTTTTTTTTCCTTTAAAAAAATGTTTACACTTTTATATATATATATTTGTGACTCTTCATGGAAGACGGCATGCAATCTGAAGTCTGACAGTTCTATTGTTTAACTTTATTTCTTGCTTTCTGTAAATTCAGATTAGTAAGTGGAAATTTGTCTCTGCACAAAAAAGAAGTGCCATTTCTCTTCATGTATTAGGAACAAAATGTTAAGTATCTTTTCTTTCCAGATAAAAATAGATCCAACACGGGGAGAATAAAAGCCTTTCCCAGCCAATGTTCTACCAGTGTTTCTGACAACTATCTGTAGCAAACAAGAACAGGTAAGAATGTTCATTTCAACCAAAATCAAATAACCATCGAGATCCATTTAAGAACAAGATGCAATGTTTAACAGAAAGGGAATGAGGCCATATATCCAAATATGTTTTAAAATATTACTTTTCCAAACCCATGAACTGCATGATTTGTGCTTAAAGATAAAGGTTCCCCTCACACATATGTGCTAGTTGTTCCTGACTCTAGGGGGAGCGGTCCTCCCGTTTCAAAGCCGAAGAGCCAGCGCTATCTGAAAACATCTCCATGGTCATGTGGCCGGCATGACTAAATGCCGAAGGTGTACAGAGCACTGTTACCTTCCCACCAAAGATGTCTGTGGCCTTACTCACAAGTCGACCCCTGTTCTTTAGCTGTTCCCTTCATCTGGCAATTCTGTGCATATGCACACCAGAAACAGGCTCTAGCTGTTCATCTGCCTCACTGATGTCTGACTCTGAAGGCAGCTGATTACTGGCATACGGCCCTGGCCCCCTCTCTATCTCCGACACAAAGCCCTCATCAGAGCCTTCCCCAGACTCCAGGACTGGCCCATGTTCCTCCCCAACCTCTTCACTGTCCAAATCTGCTGCCAGCTCTGCTGGCCGCTGGCGAGCCACAATAGCCATCTAGAAAAAGATGAAAAGTAAGAGTAGTAACAGAGAACTAACCATACAAACTTGCTAGAAGGGATGACCAGTAACATGACCAGGAAATAAGTTCTTTTTAACCTGTTGCATTTTTTTATGGTTGCTATATTGTTAACGGGATTGTCTGCCCAACATCAACGCCACTCTTTTTTTTTTTGCAAAATTTCCATATATTCTCAGAAATCCCATGTCTGTACTCTACCCCAAAAGCATTGAGGATCCTAAGCCTGAGGCAATGTATGAATCCAGTCACAATCTATCTCCGGTTCTTCATTTCTGCAAAGCCAGTCACATTCCAACCCTTTCTTTTGTCCTGAGGACAAAGTTTCCCCAGCATATCCTCAAATATTCATTATATTCTGCAGTCAAGGTGGGTGAGCAAGATGGATGAGTTCCTAGAGGTTAACAAAAAAGTCAAGCAGATTAGTAATGTTTCCCAAAGGGAGACATGAAGCAGTTGATCACTGATCCAGTGCCAGTGTTGAGTATGGCATATCTAGCTGACCTTACATTTATGCCCTTGCTCTGTGACTCAAAAGTGCTTTTTTTTTTCAAGAGGCAACTGAACTTTCTGGTTTTTCTTTGAAGATGTTTCACTTCTCATTCCAGAAGCTTCTTCAGCTCTGACTGGATGGTGGGGAATGGAACGGGCTGCAAGAAAAAGTTTTTTTTTTGCAATTATTGTTATGGGCGGGGGTTTTGGTGAGTAATAAGTACCAGTACAGTCATTGTGTTATAGAAGACAATGTGGAAAGGGTGTCCTGGGGATTTTTAAGTGCAATGGACTACTCCCCCCCTTTTTTTTATATTGAAAATGCTCACTGTAAAAAAAGAGACTAGGTTGTCTACTGCAACTGCTTTCACAACATATTACACAAAGTAGGGTATGTGTTGCCTTGTCATGAAAGTTTCTGCAAGATTGGTATTTTAAATGCAGAAGGTGCTAGGTCCAATTTATGACATCTCCAGATAAAAGTATCAACCAGATGTAGATGGAGCACAAAAGTGCTACTATTCTAAAGATCCTCTACTATTTGAAGAGATGATAAAGTACTATGTAAGAAGTTACAGCATACGACCCATGGAAATCAATGCACCCTCAAACACTTTCCCAATCAAACTCCTGGATCCTCTTGACCATTTTGTCTTTCTCAGATTCCTTTTATTTATGTATGTATCTTTAAGGAAGCTGGCAATGCTGTGAAGCACAGCATCAGCCTTCAGCATCCTCTTAATTTTCAAGAATTAGGTAAAGCTGGCAAGTTGCTGCAGTCAGAAGACAAGATAAAAGCTGTAAGGTAGCAAAAAGAAAAGGTCTACCTCTCATCTAGATATTTATCTATTTATCTAGATCAGTGGTGGGATTCAAAAAAATTTATTACTGGTTCTGGGGGCATGGCTTGGTGGGCGTGGTGTGGCTTGGTGGGTGTGGCAGGGGAAGGCTACTGTAAAATCTCCATTCCCTCCCCACTCCAGGAGAAGGATACTGCAAAATCCCCATTCCCTCCAGATCAGCTGGGACACGGAAGGCAGAGAATAGATGGGGGCATGGCCAGTCAGAGGTGGTATCTACTGGTTCTCCAAACTACTCAAAATTTCCGCTATCGGTTCTCCAGAACTGGTCAGAACCTGCTGAATACCACCTCTGATATAGTTATAATCTAGATAAGATTAACAATCTGATCTGACGTACTGTACATGCAACTGAAGAAGCAGGGGTTGCTTCTCAAATAGACGGTGCCATGTTCAGCCCTTGTCATACTCTGATATGGAGCCAGGGGCTTTGGGGAGAGAGAGACAGTTCTAAACCAAAGCCAGCAAGTGTTCCACAGCTTAAACATTGTATGCTTATATTTCTAAGGTAAGGGGAAAAAATGTCTGCATGATATTCTGAGAAAATTCTGCTAGTCACTGTCAATCAAAACTGAGCAAGATGGATCAGTGGGATGACTCAATGGCAGGCACTCCTGCATATGATTTTTTTTCTATTATTATTAAAAAGTTGTGGGACAGAAAATTTATATTGGAGCCATCGTAGCTGAGTGACAGAATACAGCTCTGCCTGCAGAATGTCCTTGCTGGGATCACCAGTTAAAAATTACTATCTTTGGAGTAACAAAGGAAAATAAAATTAGAATCTCACTGGAAACTGGAAGTTGGTATCTTGATTCCTCTTCCAACATGATGTGTAGACAGAGCTCTGTATCAAAACCTGAAAAGCTGTTATCAAACCTGAAAATGTAAGATGACATAATCTCTCTCTACTCTGAATGGGCAGCTCAGTCCAGCTAGAGATGCCAACAGGATTACTATTTTAAATCCCTTAAGGTTTTTACCCAGTTTGGAAAGATGCTGGCAAACCCTTTATCTTCCTCACATCAAAGTCTAGCAGAAAGGAAAACAATAGAAACTGCTTTTTTTTTTTTTACAAATATATCGCTATTTCATTAGCTTCTCTCAATGCTTGAGCTATGTAACTCCTGGGTGGAAAAAACCCACCAAAGCACACATTAATAACTGGAGAGGCTATCAAAACTAGCAAGTTGCAGTGAGTCATTGGTCTGCAGCTGTGGAGAACAAGAGCACCAAGACATTGATTAACAGAGCTACGGAAATGAAAGATGAACGTATCTGACCATTGACAAGTAATTGTTTTAAACAAGGGACACAGGAGTCTGGGTGTGTCTCTATTCAGAAAGAAAATCCATTTTCGTGCAGGGTACTTAGCCTTCGAATAGTGGGCCTTCCAATCAGGCTGATTGTTGTTCTAAAGCAGGCTCAGGAATTCTGGAAGTTGAAGTCCACAAGTCAAAAAAGGGCCATGGTTACCCACCCCTGTTCTAAAGTCTGACCCTACATACCAGGGGGTCTTTAACCCTGGCAGATTTAAGACTTGTGGACTTCAACTCCCAGAATTCCTCAGCCAGCTGAGGGTATTCTGGGAGTTGAAGTCCACAAGTCTTAAAGTTGCCAAGGTTAGAGACCCCTGCTATATACCACTTTGAACAGAGAATTGCAAACCCGCCCATTATCACTATCCTATAAAAAGCTGCAGTTTGTAAAGGTGTACAGTCTGTGAATTAAAAGTCATTCATTGGTATAACAAAAGGTTACCACTCCAGAAGAAAATAGAACATGAAGAAATAACCACAACATGTATTCAAGGAAGATGATTAAGACTTTTTGTGACTGGATACATTACCCTACACATTAAGCAAGCAAGTAAAGGCAGAGATTTTCAGGGGTTATTGGTAACACAGGTATGAGCATGCCAAAGCATAACAAACAACAAATGTTTCCTCCACACCCCTTCTCATCATTTATTGGCTACAGTTTGCATATGGTAGCTTGCATACTGCCAATATCACAACATTGTATGATTTTACAGAATCTGTATTTTTTTCCAAAACTTTTATTGGTTTTTATACATATATGGGGAAAGGTAAGGGGATATACAAAAAAATTTGGCAGCTCCCACACTAGTGATAGAAATCCATCCAAAACTCACAATTTTTACAATCATAAAAACAAAATATAAAAGATAAGCAGAAAACAAGGTCTTATTCTATATTGTCAACCATGTGTTCATTCATTTTCCTTTGACACTTTCTAGAATATCACCAATTACTGTTCTTTCAAATACTTTTATTTTTGTGACCTGAGCCTTTTCGATATTGCTCCTTCCTCCCTGTCCCCAGAGGGAGCCCCAGCCCGCCCCCCTCCCTCTTGTCTTGCACCTTGCTGTCCTTTCCACTACCTTCGCTGTGTTCGTCCTCTAGGAGGGAGAGATGCTTTTTAATGAAGGCTTCCTCCTCCTGCACTGTATTAATTCTATCCTGCTTCCCTCCCAGAAGATCAACATTCCCTCTGGCAATAACCATCTAAACCAAATTCCTTTATTGTATAATTTCTTTGATAAGGAGGAATACTTTCTCCTTCTCTCTCTTATCTTTTTTGGAATCTGCTTAATGATGGTAATTTCTTCATCTTTATATTTCAATGGTCTCTCCCTTTGGGTCCCAAGCACCTCATCCCTTGTGGTCCTCCTGAGGAATTTAACATGCACCTCCCTTGGAACATTATGACTTGTAGCATATGCTGTATTTATCCTATAAACTAGGTCCATATCCCACCACAGCTGTTTTTTATCTCTCTTAGTATAATCTGCTAAGATTGTACTCATGACATTCTTAAGGTCTTCATTTTCTGCCTCTGGTAGGTTCTGAAATCTAAGAAAAAAGGACATTCTTTCAAATTCTATTTTTGCCAAAAAGTTTTCCAAGTCTACATTTCCCTTCTGGATTGCTTTAATCTCTTCCCTCAGCCCAGCCGCTCCCTCCTCCAACACCACAATTCTCTATTTATTTTCTGCAATATGATGTTTAACATCTCTGAGTTCCTCTTTAAGCTCTGTCATTTCTTTCTTCAATTCATTTTGACCCCTCATAAGTTCTTGAAACATTTGAGAGACAGATAGTTCTTTTGGTCCCTCTCCAGTCCCCTCTTGCTGTAACAATGAGGTAATTTTTGTTTGTTGCATACTCGGACTGGAGGAGGCAGATGAGGGGGCCGAAAATGACTTGCCCGTTGGTGGTTTCTTAGGCCCCATTTGTTTAAAATTCAGAAATGTGTATCAGTCTTTTCCCAAGAAGGTGGCATCTGAGGATTGCGCAGCTGTGCTGAGCCCAAAAGGCAAACAAATCTGAAAGCGAGAGTTCACAGTTCCAAGGCACTGAGGCAAACCAAAAGAAGGGGATCAAATAGTCAAAGATCAGAAAAGCCACGTAGTAGGGAGGGGTCCTGGTTTCCCTCAGAGAGAGTAATAAGGCAGCTCCAAAAAGGGGGGGGAGTTTGAAGGTAGTTTCAAAAGGCAGACTTCATTTATAAGTAGACAAACAAAGAAGGGTGGGCGCCATCTTGGCTCCTCTTTTCACAGGGAGAAAAAAACGGAGATCTTTATAAAACTTTTAATGGAAAATGGCTCAGCAGTCATTTCTAGCAATTGTGATAACGATCTTTCTCAGTTAGCTAGCTCAAGTGACGGGTCAGCCTTTGTTCTCTCTCTTCAAGAGAGATCGTTCAAATGCCGCTTAATCTGAGGGGGAGTAGAAGGAAGAAACACCCCCCCTCTAATCTCCATTCAAATAGGTTGAACACAAAACTTACAGAAGTCTGCTGCTTTTCTTTTAAACTATCGAAGAGTTCAGGATGAATCCCCCATCACCAGGATCCAGCCGCGCTTCTCCAAGTACTCTCTTTTCTCCGGAGCCATTCGGTGAAAGGGCGAACAGCTCAACGCTGTCCCTCGCCCCCCCCCTCTGCTCCCCGGCTCCTGGGCAAAGCTGAAAAGCACCCCCGCCGGCTGCCGCCGATTCTGGGGGGCTTCAGCAAGCCACCCTTTGGCAGGGGACCCCTCCAGGGCTCCCTGTGCTCCTTACGGAGCCAACCGGGGAGACGAGCGGCGGACAATGCGTCTGTCGCCAGCAGGAACTGGAAGTCGTCTCCCCGGAATTTGTTTTTTAATTATGCTGTCACTTTCTCTTTTTTTTGCTTCTACTGATATCTATATAGCAATAATTCCTGTTTTTCATTGTGATCTTTTCCCTGACACGGTAGTTAAGCGGTTACTTAAGAAAAGCCAAAAATAATATTACAACCTAGAGTCATGTTCTAGCCAAAATTAATCTGTGTCAAGTTTCATTCAAATGATATAAATAAGTTTGTGAAACACATTATAACATTCCGTATGTCCTTAAATTTGTTAGTTACCTTGCTTTATATAACATGCTTCATACATCAGTCACTATTTTCTTTCTTTTATAACCAGCCTGATCACAGATCAAGACAGCCCAATATATGTCTCTAAGCAGCCTTAATTGATAGATTATGTACGATCAAATTGGTGTTGGTTCTTAGCAATCACATAGATAGATCTGGAAAGATCTCTCTCCAACCTGGTCCTTTGAGTCCATCCCTCTTGCTGCTGATTGGGCTGCTCTTTCTTTCCTTCCACCTTTGCCAGGGATATAGAGTTTTCCCAAGAGTTGAATCTTCACATAATCTGTCCGAAGTAAGACAATTTGAGTCTGGCCATTTGTATCTCAAGTGAGAAATTTGGGTTGATTTTTGTTTCCTTTGGAAGATTCATGTATTTGTTTCCTTAGCTATGCCTGGTATTCTCGGGAATTGTCTTCAACACCAAGTTCCAAAAGCAGATGTATATTTTGTGTATGACATATCATACATGGGATGTGTATATGTATATGTGTCTTTAGGTAGGTAGGTAGGTAGGTAGGTAGGTAGGTAGGTGGGTGGGTGGGTGGGTGGGTGGATGGATGGATGGATGGATGGATGGATGGATGGATAGATAGATAGATAGATAGATAGATAGATAGATAGATAGATAGATAGATAGATAGATAGATAGATAGATAGATAGATAGATATTTCACCTAGATTAGTAAAACACAATAAAATAAATATTAAATATATATGTGTATAGATAGATGACAGACAGATAGATGATAGATAGATGATAGTCAGACAGACAAAGATAGATAGATGATAGATAGATGATAGATAGATAGATAGATAGATAGATAGATAGATAGATAGATAGATAGACGGATGATAGACTATCAATCCCAAAAGACGCCATCCATCAGTATCTCCACTGTCAATTCTAAGGCTGGTTTTTCTACTTGTTATGATTAGTTTGGTATCTTTATATTTAATTTTAATTCAATTTTTTCACTCTGTTCTTTAATACTTAGCACTAGAGCATGCATTTCATTTCCATATTCTCCTGTCTATTTCAAGTATCATCAGCAAAGCACAGATTATTGGTGTTTCTTCTTCCACTCTTAAAAGTTGCACTCATCTTCTTCCCACCCAGTTTCCTTCAATAAATATTAGAAGTTGAATAGAGAAGGAGAGAGTGCACAGCCTTCTCTCACTCTCTCACTCCTTACCTGGAGCTTGTCCATTTCATTGTGTTCTACCTAAACTGTGGCTGTCTGACTTCTACATAGGTTTCAAATGAAAACAGAAAGATGTGTTCTGAGATTCCTATTTTTGGAAGCACATTCCATAGCTTGACATTTGACTAGACTCAAAAACCGCTTAGGTCTCATCTTCTGCAACGGTCTAAACTCAATTTATGGCCTACAAGTTAAAGAACCTTTTTCAAACAATGACCACAGCATGATTGACTTTCGTCTCAATTTGTGTCTTTGCAAAGAGGATCATAATGACAGGACTCCAAATTACAACTTTAAAAAAGCCAACTATGATCTCATAGCTGCCAACCTCGCGTTTCTTGATTGGCACTTCCTGTTCACAAGTTGCAATATTGCAGAAGACCATTATAACACTTTTTTGCTTGAAGTCAACAGAGTCATCGACCTATACGTATCAATAATAACCTCTAAAGCCCCCCCCCACAAAAAAAAACCCAGCGTGCCTAACGACCCTGTCCTACTGTACCCATCTATTTGTATTCATTTCTTTCATTTCTATCCATGTTTATATTTATACCTGCTATCTTGTACATGTTTGAAAAACTAATAAATATAAATACAAATGATCAACAATTGAAAATTTGTGATGTCTTTGCAGGAGTTGTCTTTTCTAATAGCTCTCTGGAATGTTTAATTTCATTTTTATGATCTTTCACTTTCTTAGTCTTAGTTTTTCTCCTCTTCTTTGTAATCTCCATGGGGTTTTTTTCTGACATCTAGTTTGCTTTCTTCTGTTTCTTGAACTCTGGCAGCTGAGGTTGTGTTCATCCTTCACACTTCAAGTTCATTACATAGTTTTTCTGGTTTCCAACCACTGATGTTCAAGATCTCAAAGTATTTCCTGATACTGTCCCTGAAAGTGGTGGGTTTATAAAATCAAAGGGCTGGAAGGGATCTAAGAGGTCTTCTAGCCCAACCCCATACCTAAGGCAGGAGACTTTATATCATCCTGGACAAATGCTCAATTTTCCACCAGTATTGTGGAAACTGATGGACTTTCTTTTTCTACCTTAGCTAAATTTGAAACTTGCACATGAACAATCTGTGATTTCCTTAATAGTTAACCTCTAAACATATTTTGAGGTTGACCATCTCTAGCCATATTCATCCTCAAGCCATATCTTGAAGGAATGTGGTGGCTCAGTTGCTAAAATGCTGAGCTTGTCGATCAGAAAGGTCAGCAGTTCAGCGGTTAAAATCCCTAGCGCTGCATAAGGGAGTGAGCTCCCGTTACAGCTTCTGCCAATCTAGCAGTTCTAAAGCATGTAAAAATGCAAGTAGAAAAATAGGAACCATCTTTGGTGGGAAGGTAACATGTTCCATGCATCTTCAGTGTTTAGTCATGCCAGCCACATGACCACGGAGATGTCTTTGGACAGAGCTGGCTCTTCGGCTTTGAAACGGAGATGAGCACCGCCCCCTAGAGTCAGGAACAACTAGCACATATGTGTGAGGGGAACCTTTACCTTTACCTTTAGTCATATCTTTGCCATTATTACTGACTAAGCACCTTAGAGAAAATTAAATTACCTTTGAAGTTCTACCTGGAAACAAATCTGATTGGGATTAGTGCATTCTCAATGCTGTCATGTTTTCATTCGAAGTTTTATGCATGACTACATTCATTTGACCCATTGTTTATTAATTGTTATGTGTGGTAAGTCTTCTCTTTACATTCTGCTAAAAGAGTCAGTTTGGTGTAGTGGTTAAGGCACCACCCTAGAAATCAGGAGACTGAGTTTTAGTTCCAATTTAGGCATGAAGCCCGCTGGCTGACCTTAGGCCAGTCATTATCTCTCAATCCTAGGAAGCAGGCAAAGGCAAACCACTTCTGAAAAAAAAAACGTTGCCAAGAAAACTTCAGGGACTTGTGCAATCAGCTGCCAGAAGTCAACACTGACTTGAATTAATAATAATTTTAAAAGGCTGTGAAGTATTTAGTTACTAAGCATGCAAAAACATTTCCGATGAAGGAGGAGATTGCTGGTAACGGTTCAGAGTCATGAACATGTTAATGGGTGTATTTAAAGAAAACAAATGTTGTGAGTTACCCCAAAGAAATCTATGGACATGCCTATCCTCTCAGTTGTGCAATGTGTTTAGTAAGGCATTCCAATCAACAAAGTGGCTCAGGAAGAGAGCAGACGGAGAGACTTGCCAATAACAGATCACTGTTATATAAAATAATTCCATCTCTATATAAAACAAGATCAGCACAGGATGTTTCTCTGCATCAGAAATAAGTCATGGGAGCAATCAGATCAACAAGCAGTTCCTCTGAGACATATGGGCTTCCTGGAGAGCTTTCCAGCAATGATAGTTTCATCAAGTGCAATGTAGAAATTCAAGTAATAGTCTCATTGAGCTTGCCCTTGCTGGATGCAGCACTTGTCTCCATCTAGCTACAGCCCCATATAAAATATCTTTACAACACACGTGCATACATAGACATACATACAAACACACACACACACACACACAGAGAGAAAGAGAAGGGGAGAGAGAGACAGAGAGACAGAAAGAGAGAGAGAGAGAGAGACAGAGAGAGAGAGAGGGGGTGAGGGAGGGAGAGATAGAGAGAGAGGCAGACAGAGAGAGAGACACACAGAGTGGGAAAGAGAGACACAGAGAGCGGGGAGGGGGGAGAAAGACACACACAGAGAGACAGAGACAGACAGACAGAGAGAGACAGAGAGAAAGAGACAGAGGGAGAGGGAGACAGAGAAAGAGACACAGAGAGAGACACAGAGAGGGGGAGGGAGGGAGAGAGACACAGAGAGAGGGGGAGGAGAGGGGGGAGGAGAGGGGGGAATGTAGTCATTTCAATCTATAGCCATTGTCTAAATTAATTCAATCTTTGACACTTTCTCAAATGTATCCTTGCCATGGTATGTCTTTTCCAAAGCTCTTGTGTTGATGAGTCATACAGTTATTTTTTTGTAATTAATCTGAAAAAAAGATCTTTATGCTTCAATAGATAATCTAGTCTGTACTCCTACAGAAATCCTACTGTAACTTTCCATGTAGATGAAGCTGCAAGTCAGAAAGCCATTTCAGACGTCAGTGGTGAAATCCACTGAAGACCTGGCAAGGGAGAGGATGCTGTGCTTTCAAAACCACGTGCTAAAAGAGTGGCATATTTTAGGAGCAGGTGCAATGAATGTTTCTTTACATTTGGAATCCTCATAAGAAGCATATAAAATGGCATTTAATCTAAACACAAAGGGGCTGCCTCCTCCCCATCTTTTATACTCTAATATGGAAATCAACCTGATTATAGGTAACAGTGGTGATATTGAGACAGAGTTAAAGAGCGAGAAGCAGAGTGATGGATAATCACATACTGTATGGGTAGAAACCCTGCCTTCCATATTTATTTGTCTAGGTGCAATTTAGGGTATTAATGTTATCCTTTCGAGCTCAGATTCAGACTATCTGAGGTCTGCCTTTGTTATGGTGAACTGCCCAGACATTAAAATTAGTAGAAAAGTTCCTTCTAAAGATGTCCCTGCATGAGAGATATGGCTAGTCAGATATATTAGGAAAGGCTCTCTTTCTACATACCCTTTTCCCCGAAAACAAGCCCTCCCCTGAAAATAAGCTCTCCCCGAAAATACTGCAACACAGCAGCCGCCATGAGGTGACCACGCTCGCTGCCTCCTGAACCTCCAAAATAATAAGACCTCCCTGAAAATAAGACCAATCATTTATTTCAGGGGTCAAAAGAAAATAAGACCCTGTCTTATTTTCAAAGAAATACGGTAGTGCATGCATTCTGTATGTATTCTGTTTCTTCTGTAACTGACTTGAGCTTCCATTCTCTCCGCTTTTTAAAAAAAGGCATCAATTCATTTCTATTCAGTAGAACCCTTTGAATGATTTTTATAATTATGCTTAACGTGTCATAATTATGTCTCCTGTTTTTAGAACTTTCTTTATGCAATTGTTGTTAGTTGACCAGCATACTCTACTCAAAAATTCCGGAGAACTCAAATCTGCCAAGGAAATGGAATCACTGCCAAATCTGATCTTGTCACAAAGCATCTCCAGTTTTATCTCTGGACAGAAAAACAGAGGAAACAATGTCACCGATAGGCTCTGACAATGGGCACTTCAACACTGCCAATAGGTATTACTACTCCCAATTTCTCAAAAGCACGTTAAACATCTGCCAAACTTCAAAGGCTGAAAACAAGGAGCAAAGTTCTTCATTTCATTACTGTCCCACCCTGGTTGTCCCAATTGCTAGAACAGGAGTGGTATTCACTTATCTTCCCTACTGGTTTGCAAATGTGAGCACACACACACACATGTGCACCTCCGTGCATGCACACGGCCTTCCATGCATGCACTTTTGGTGAAAAAAGGGCATAAATGGGATGCCGTAGAGCCGGGGCGGTGGGCAGGGCCACCCATGATTTCTGCTACCGTTTCGGGCAAACTGGTGCGAACCAGTAGAATACCACCTCTGTCCTAGACTCAAGAAATTGAACACACACACACATCCACATTACTAAAAAAAAAATGAAATAATCCATTGCATACATCATGTCCATATCTAGGTTGCATGAATTTGGTAACGCACACATGCATACACAGAGTTCTTATAATCTTGAACAATTGTTTTCTTGAGCAATCATGCTGTGGTCTGGGAGTGGAAAGCAGGGTAAAGATCTATGACCTACAAATGGTGAAATAGACCCTGACAAGCTTCACTGAGTTAGCCTTTCAAAGAAAATAGTAGTTTTGTCCCATATTTAAGTATACCACACCCAAACCAAAAACAGATCAACTTGATTTTTTTAAACAAGCAATATTGGGGGGGGGGGGGAATCATAGGAGAACCAACTTGTTTTCAAACGGATGCTGAATTCTCTTACACTCTTGAGCCTCAAAATGAGGAGACAATTTCATTCTGCTGCTCGGTTTGGATTTTTGCAACTGGTAGAAAGGAAGTGGCTGTCAAGAGTGGCAGCTAGACAACTTCTGTATAAGAGAGAAACAGGAGAAAATGGAAAATGAGGGGCATGCTTAGGAAGGGAGAAAAAGGAAAATCTGTCAGATTATTTTTTTTCCTTATAAAAATTCCTTTGGCAAAATGTTGTCTTCTCTAGCCAAATTGCCTGTTTGTGGAAAATTATGCATGTAGGGTTCGAATTCCTTGAAATGTTTTCACTGCAGAATGGATTGTTTTGAAATCTTGCATAATCTCGGGATGGAGGGTAATCTTGCACAACTTTTATATAGATCAGCCTGCCCCTACTTCTCATTTCCAAAATCAGTTTGGACTACAGCTCCCAGAATTATCAGTAAATATAGCTCTTGGATTTGTTAGCTTGGGATTCTGCTAAACATGATTGCAAAAAAAAAAAAAAAAAGGTTGAAGGGTTACAAATTGAAGATGGCTGATACTGTACATGCAGTAATACAATATGTCACAATGCGTGCATGAATCTTTAGCCATGATAATTAAATATGGTCCCTCCATGGTCATGTGGCTGGCATGACTAAATGCCAAGGCGCAAGGAACCCCGTTACCTTCCCACCAAAGGTGGTCCCTATTTTTCCACTTGCATTTTTACATGCTTTCAAACTGCTAGGTTAGCAAAAGCTGGGACAAGTAACAGGAGCTCACATTGTTACGCTGCGCCAGGGATTCAAACCACCGAACTGCTGACCTTTCTGATCAACAAGCTCAGTGTCTTAGCCACTGAGCCACAGCGGCCATAATAATTAAATAATTAAAGTACAGCTTTTACAAGACAAGGTTTCACAGAGGAAGACGACGTCAATGGTCCCTCTGGATGCATCATGATAATTATCTGAGGTTGAAGAAAAAGGAATTTTTGTCTGATCCAAAAGAGATTTTTTTTTTTTTTGCTGCATGCAGGAAACTAATCTAGTCCTCCATCTACGTGTTTTACGTTCAGAAGAAGATGGCTTGTCTTTTGCCTGAAAAGAAAAATACATTGTCCTGGGAATTGGGAAATTTGAATCATACTTCTGGAGAACAATCTCCAAATGTGCCTCAGCCAGAGCCCCTTCTGTTCTTCCCTCGCCTCCTCAGCACTGAGTCACAGTAAGATCCTGTAGCTTTCTCTACAGATTGGTTTGTTTTGGCTGGAATTGGATGGACCCACATGTTACCACCTGCTGCAAGTCCTCAACTTTACAACAGCTTGGCGGGGTTTTTTTTGTTTTTATCGCAGAACAATTTGTTCAATGGAAAGGTAGAACTCACGGTGAGGGCAGAATGTGTTTCTCCTTCTAGATAAATAACTGTTAAGTATGTCTTAAGAAGCAGAAATAAATTCAATACACACCGGAGGCTCTGTGCTAAAGTAGCGAAAAGATTGTCTTGGTCATTTTAATGGGCCTTCCTTTCCTGTCTGCCACTAATAGTTCATTGATTCTGTTCCCCAGAAACCAAACGGATATGTCTTCACTTCTGAGGTAGCAGGGCATATTGTTTTCTGAAGGTTTTATGGCTTGGGAGGGATGTAACCTTTATTTACTGGTCCTGGCCAAGTGACTGATTCTCATTGAAACTCAGTATGCCACATTGTTATGAGGGTGACATACTACTTGGAACTTTTTGAAATAATTACGAAGACATTGAACAAAATAAATGTAGTTGGTATACACAGGACCATTCATTTTATAGAAAAGAAACTCCTGAAATAAGATACAGTAATGATGGATGTCCACAATGAAGGATATATTATAAAGCTAAAGGTTCCCCTCTCACATATGTGCTAGTCATTCCCGACTCTAGGGGCAGTGCTCATCTCCATTTCTAAGCCAAAGAGCCAGCACTGTCCAAAGGCGTCTCCATGATCATGTGGCTGGCATGACTCAATGCCAAAGGTGCATGGAACGCTGTTACTTTCCCACCAAAGTGGTTCCTATTTTTCTACTTGTATTTTTACATGCTTTCAAACTGCTAGGTTGGCAGAAGCTGGGACAAGTAACAGGAGCTCACTCCGTTACACGGCACTAGGGATTCGAACCACCGAACTGCCGACCTTTCCAATCGACAAGCTCAGCATCTTAGCCACTGAGCCACCGGGATATGTTATACTGAAGCATGTGTGCTATTATTACTAGCAATGATAATTATTGCTTTCCTTTGAAGCAAAAAGGGCATTAATAGTTGAAGAGGACTATCCTGAAAACAAGAAGAGGCGTGATTTGATGCACATATTGTTTTACAGTTAAGAACATTGGCAGAGGAAGAATATGCTACTGCATCATACAAAAATGGCGTTTTTGTAGCGGTATGTCATAGGGTCTGTGACTCTGACTCTGAATTAATATAACCACTATGTATTCTGCTGTGCTGAGTATGCGATTAAATTAGTTTTGTTGCTAGGCACAATAATAATTATTGTGACATTTCAAGAATTCAGGGAGCTTGGGATAATCCTAAATTCACACTTCCTTTGGAAAATCTGCGGGTCAAAAATATGCAGTTTCAGTGCATGGTGATAAAAGATGGCTGCTATCACTTGAGATAGAATCAATGGAGCTGCTTTTTGGGAAGAAAGGAAGAGAGGGAGGGAGGGAGGGAGGAAGGAAGGACCTTGTGAAAGAAAGGAACAATTTAAACTACAATCCTGAAAGTACATAACACAGAGATCTGTCTTATTTTCTGTTTCTGGATTTGTACATAATGCTAACCCACAGTTTTCTTTGCCAGGGTTGATAGATTAAGCTGGAATTGATTAGGTTTACTACTGCTTTATTAATTCTACTTTGTGAACTATGGCTAAGATTTCACAACATTTTAAGACAAAAACAGATAAATCATATTATGGCTCTTTGTGATGGATGAACTTCACATTCACTTGTGCACCACATGTGAAGCAATGAGTAAAATCAGGCATATTATATTTTAAAAACTACAAGTAGAATGTAATTTCAAGAGAGTCTGAGAAGTTCAAGGCATCCAGTGTCATTCATTCCATCAATTGTGAATTGCCTTCATGGTGATGCAAAAATCAAGACAACAGGGAAAATGAATTATAAGCATTATAAAAGCATGAAAGAGACAATCTGGAAAAGCTATAGTATAGTAATAACAAAGATTTATAGTAAAAACAGGAAGCAATAATATTTGTTAAGAGTTGTGGTGGTATAATATGTTGATTTTGCCAGCTAGCTAACCTAACTTTAATGCATATTTATTTATTTATAAGAATTATTCTTGTTGCAATCAGCAAGACTCTCAATAATTTACAGTATATGTATTAAAAATACAATAAAACAAAGCAGGTCAAACAAAATGAAAGGCAAATATGCAATACTTTAAAATATCCAAGACAAACAAATGAAATGAATTTTTATACAACTATCCCCATATTAACAATTACAAAACCAATAAAACTGATTGCAATGTTTCGCGATGTTTCACAACTCCCTTAAAGAGCTCTATTTTTAACAACTTGCACAAAGCTAACATTATGGGAGCTGATCACATTTCGGGGCAAGGTAGGAAGCTCTTCCACAACTCATAAACCAAAACGGAAAAGCAGTCCTTGCATGCTTCTGTCCCCTCACTTTACACAAATGGGAAACAACTAAAAGTTCTCCTGAGATGGATCAGTGACGTAGGTTGCAACCATTGAGCAAAGAATCTAAGTATCTTAGTGCCAAGTAATGTAGGGATTTAAAGATTGAAAGTAATACTTTGAATTGTACTCGGAAGCCTATGGGAAGCCTGTATTCTAGTAAAGTCACAAAGAAGTGCACCTTACAAGGCGTTTACACTCCAGGTAGGATCTGAAATTCTACTGCAATTTTTCAACACAATAACATAAGATTTTGATTTTGATTTTGATGACATTGCCATCAAATCGTTTGTGTCAAGCTCTGGGGAAATCAGGAGACCCAGGCAGTTCAAATGAGTATAAAGATTTATTGCAAGCTTAACCTTTCCACAAGAATCTGGCCAACTGGCAGCTAAGGGAATTGAGCGGGAGATAAGAGAGGCATTCAAGGTGGGCTGGACTTAAATCTTTTGTGGGCAGCAGGGACTCATAACTTATGATGTGTTTCACCATTTTTTTAAGGCTCAGACTGAGGCCATTTCCTACAATTTCAGGCTCCTAATGACCACATAAATAGATTTTCTCCATGAAATATACGTAAAAAAAGGAAAATAACATAAAAAGGAAATGCAGTTCATGGACAATTTCACCTCAAAAAGTGGGTCCAACTTATCTCAACAGGATATTTCTGTTGCTAACAGTTACTGCCCATGTTCTGGGTATAGGCAAAAACAGCTATTAGAATAACTTTATTATCACTTTGAATGTACACTAATCAGCATACATTAAAATGTAATTTTGTTGCACACAGCTATTAAGCAAAGAAAAGCATTACAGACATTCTACTTTGTGAAGAGACTTTAAGAGGTACTCCAGTTATTAGACAGAAAGGCACATATACAAGCACACACACACACTCACACACACAAACACACATATATGTACACAAACACACACACAATGGTTAGGTTGATTATGGATTTTACTGTATCATTACTATAGATAGTCAATTGTTCTAAGTCACCAGGATCCTGAATGAATTCAACAATATATAAAAGCATTCAATTGGTCAATCTCCAACCAGTCATCTTGTAAAGCCGCCATCTTGGGCCCAATGTTTGGGAAGCCAGGCTCTGCATGTCACAAGCCAGGACAAAGGGTGAGTGATGGAGGAGTAACAACTCCTTTAAAAACCTTGGTCCAGCTGGTCCGGCTGGTAGCACCTCGTAACCCTTTCCAGGGTTACAGGAGAAGACAGTCAACAATTTTGAAGGGGGAAGAGGGCTTTAAGCCACAATGGCAGATAAAGCTGCAGAACCATTTTCTAGGACAGTGATGGCGAACCTATGGCATGCGTGCCACAGGCGGCACGCAGAGCCATTTGTCAGGGCACGTGAGGCGCTGCCCTGAGTTCACCCTTTTTTAAAGCCATTTTTCGCCCTCCCCAGGCTCCAGAGGCTTTATGAGCTTCCCAGGCGCCTTCGGAGCGCTCAAAACGACCCTCCGAGCAAACCGGAAGTCACTTCCGGTTTGCTTGGAGGATGGTTTTGAGCGCTCCGAAGGCTTCAAGGACCATCCAGAGGGCATCCGGGGGATCGGGGGAGGCTCTTTTCGCCCTCCCCAGGCTCCTATAAAGCTTCTGGAGCCTGGGGAGGGTGAAAAAAAGCATGTAAAATGGGGGGGTTATGCCTGTAGTGTGCCCATGTGCACTGGGGGTCGCGCATTGCATTATTGCACCTGCACACGATACCCCTGCGCTCCCCCCACTTATGACACGCGAGCCAAAAAAGGTTCGCCATCGCTGTTCTAGGTGAAGGGAAACTCTGATTACAAAGCTCCACTGCTTTGTGGCTATATCCACTACTGGAAAGGGCTTCAGGAGTCAACCTTGATGCAAAATCGGGAGGCGGAGTCCTGGAAGCAGTTTGTGACGGTGTTCCGGTAACTCCTGTGACACAGCTGGAACCAATCGTATCAGCTCTGCCATTCCATTGGACTATTTCAATGACGAGGAGAGGGGGGATCTGCTGGTTTGTTAACAGTCTATCCTCCATATTAATCTACCCAGGTCTCATGTTCTTTTATTATTATTATTATTATTATTATTATTATTATTATTATTATTATTATTATTATTATTAATTCAATTTATAGGCCGCACCCTCTCCACAAAGGACTCGGGGCGGCGTACAACTCAATACAAATAAATGACAAGGAGGAGGTAATCAAAACATTGTGCAATTCATAAATAAATAATCATAAGTTAAAAACAGCACAACAAAATTTAAAACAATTTAAAATACCCAAAAAATCAATTAGTTTAGATTTAAAATTGTCCAGGGGGGATTAGAAAATGTAGTTGTAATTCAAGCCAGGCCAGCTAGTTGGAACAGGTGGGTCTTGAGTTTCGTACGGAAGGAGCGGAGATCGGTAGTTGTCCTAATGTCGGGAGGGAGGTCATTCCAGAGGGCTGGGCCCATCACAGAGAAGGCCCTTCCCCTCGGCGCCGCCCTCTGGCATTGCTTAGTGGATGGCACCTGGAGGAGTCCCTCTCTGTGAGAGCAAATTGGGCGCAGGGATGTATGGGGCAGGATACGATCCCGCAAATTCTGGAGAGGACACTCCAGCGTTACCTCTTTCCAGAGCACGATACCATAGTCTTTTGAGACTGAAGGATGCCAATGCAATGCATCTCTTGTATCAAAATATCATTGTAAGTCCAGCTGTCCATTTCTCCTGTTTAGTTTCTGGCATAAATTGTTTACTTAAGGGGATAAAGCTATTACAGCCTTCAAACCAAACCCTACCAACGTTGAAAAAGATCCAGATAACCGTTATAGTTTCACATATTGTTTTGGTTACAATAGGATGAATAAAAGAAATATTCCAAAACAGTATTATGTAAACAAAGACTGCATTTCATTTTCTGTGGTTTCTTTTGGTCATGCAAAATTCATTATTTATGAATGCCTAGACAACCACGGGGTTCATGAATATGAATATGCACAAGAATGCCAAAAGCTCATTGAATTTCCTGCCCTAGCTGATTTTCTCCAAAATCTATAAATTTATTGCTTTAGATCACAAAAAAAAAAAAAGAATATTTTTCTTCAAATCTAGGTGGCCATTCACATGAAACAAAGTACAAAGCTTTCTTGAGCAAGTGGCTATTTTGAGAAGAGCTTCTTTTACTCCTTAGTGTATTCCTAAACAAAATGGAAACGCTCCAATATTTATGGTATGCACTTGGAGCTTGACGAACACATGATGTTAAGGTGTCCAAATAAGATGAGCATCCACTGTGCCTTAAATGAGTCAAGATAAAAGGGAATATGGTTTTAACTTAGGAACTTCGGAGCTGGATAAGATATTTATGGGAACGGAAGAAAAAATAATTAAGAAACTATATAGCTACCTATTAAGAACTAGCTTAGAAGAAGTGGTTAAAGATACAATGTTAACTTGGGCAAAGAATTTTGGCCACACGATTGAGCTAGAAAAGTGGCAACAACTATGGGAAAGGAACTATAAATTAACCACGTCAACAGCCTATAAAGAAAACTTATACAAAATGTTTGCACATGATACCCGGAAAATTAGCAAAGATGTCTAAAGACAAATCAGCGAATTGTTGGAAGCGTCAACAAACAATAGGCTCCTACTATCATATGTGGTGGACATATGCAGAAGCAAGGGAATATTGGACTAAGGTAAGAGTACGATTAAAGAAAATGTTACGACAAGAAATAGAATTTAGACCAGAGATATTCTTATTAGGTATTATTCCACAGAAATTCAAGAAAGAGGATGCCTATTTGATTATACATGTATCTACAGCAGCAAGAATTATATTTGCCCAAAATTGGAAATCAAATAAGCTACCAGCAGATGAAGAGATAATAAAAAAGATATTAGATTGTGCACAGATGAATAGGTTGACAATGAAAATAAAGGATAAAGAGGAATCAGAGTACTTCAAGACATGGGGAAGATTCTATGATTGGCTAGAGAAAGGAAACTAGAAAAGAAAATAGGGAGAAGATATAGAATCTAGACGAGGGTCTGTTAAATGGAAAAGCAGGGGGGGAGAAGGGGAAAACATAAAAGAAAATATTAAATATATAAGTATACAGCCAAAAGCAAGATATAAAGGGGAGGAAAATATAGCTAGGATAGATTAGCAAAGGTAAGGGACTAAGATCAAATTATATTTGGGTCTGTGGAAATACCATCCCAAGGAAATATAAACTGAAACCAGAAAGAGACACCTACAATAATAGAAAAGAAAGAGAGAAAGGAAGAGAACATGAAAGGAAGATGGGGGAAAGAAGAAAGAAGTGAGGAGAGGAGGATGGAAGAGAGTGGAAGAGTAGGAGAGAGGGTAGGAAGGGGAAGGGGAAGAGGAGGAGTGGGAGAAAGGCAAGGGAAGAAGGAAGGGGAAGAGAGGAAGAAGTAAGAAAGTAGAGAAGGGAGGGAGGTAGAAAAGAAAGGGAAAACGAGGTGGTGTTACAACAGGAAGAAGGGATGGTAAATAAAGCAACCCAAATTGTATATTATAACCTATTAAATGAAATAATAAATGTATAAGAATGATAAATGTATAGAAGAATAACAACTATGTTAAAATGATACCATAAGAGAATAAAGAATAGCGTAAGATAACAAAAAATAAAAACTTTTCTGGGGGGAAAAAAGGAGTCATGGTGGCACAGTGGTTAGAATGCAGTGTTACTGGCAAACTCTGCCCACAACCTGAAGTTCAATCCTAACTGGCTCAAGGTTGACTCAGCCTTCCATTCTTCTGAGGTCAGTAAAATAAGGACCCAGGTTGTTAGGGGGAATATGCTGACATTTTTAAACTGCTCAGAAAGTGCTGTAAAGCACTCTGGAGTGGTATGTAAGTCTAAATGCTATTGCTATTGCTATATTCACTTCAAACTAAATTATTAACTTATTATTACAATATTAATATTAACTGGGAGATAATAACCACTTTTGCAGTGTGTAAGAACTTAGTTTATAAATAAATGAGTTTACTTCTCCATCTTACCCAACACAATGTTCAGGAAAAAGAAAATTATTGAAATGATTATATGGGAATCCTGCATTTATCCAGCTTTTGAAATCATCAAGGTGTGTGAGTGTGTGTGTGTGTGTGTGTGTTTCAGTTTATGATCATCTATGTAGTCATCTGCAGCCTTATCACCCACATTTAATCTTCAGGTACATACTGGACCATTTCTGCACTATTAATTTATTATTCTTTATACCACTTTATAATGCCTTGGTAAGGCCACACTTGGAATACTGCATTCAGTTTTGGTCACCACAATGTAGAAAAGATGTGGAGACTCCAGAAAGAGTACAGAGAAGAGCAACAAAGATGATTAGGGGACTGGAGGCTAAAACCTATGAAGAACGGTTGCAGGAACTGGGTATGTCTAGTTTAATAGAAAGAAGGACTAGGGGAGACATGATAGCAGTCTTCCAATATCTCAGGGGTTGCCACAAAGAAGAGGGAGTCAAACTATTCTCCAAAGCACCTGAGGGTAGAACAAGAAGCAATGGGTGGAAACTAATCAAGGAGAGAAGCAACTTAGAACTGAGGAGAAACTTCCTGACAGTTAGAACAATTAATCAGTGGAACAGCTTGCCTCCAGAAGTTGTGAATGCTCCAACACTGGAAGTTTTTAAGAAGATGTTGGATAGCCATCTGTCTGAAGTGGTGTAGGGTTTCCTGACTAGGCAGGGGGTTGGATTAGAAGATCTCCAAGGTCCCTTCCAACTCTGTTATTCTATTCTGTTTAATTACCGGTATGTGTCCAAGCATAATGGATTCACGTGTGATTAATTCTAGATTATATCGTAGTTCCCTTAGTCTCAAAATGCTGACTTTATATCCTGTAAATTATCTCGCTAACCCAGGTGGAATTTAAAATAGGGTAGATTAATTGTACATTGCTTTTGAGCGCATATGCTAAAATAAGGACAGCTTTTTTTTTTTGCATTTTAGAATATAAAGTAATAAAAATCAAACTTTATTCAGACTAATAATTTACAAAGCGGGGAGGAAGAGAGTATTAATTCATACCGCTATAAACAATGTGATTCATGACTTGAGCCTTCTGGAATTGTTTTCTTAAATATAATCTTGATGTTGCTCCGCATACAACAATTAAATAAGAAGTGCTTCAATAAATTTGCATAATGCATTTTAATTGATACGGTGGGATTTCAGACATAGCAATACTTAAACTTGTAAATTTCAGCCTCAAAAACCATCAGCTTCATGATATGGTATAGAGTTAAACCCAGCTTCCTTTGGGTCATGTTAAATGGTATATTTCATGTCTGGTTATTTTAAATATCTTCAAAACTTACTCCCCCCCCCCAAAAAAAGAGCTTCACTGAATTTCTGAATCAGATAGATGCATTATCTATTTGAGAAAGGAAGAGAAAAGTTCTTTCTGGGAAACTTCAATTATAAATCCCAGTGCTGGGCTTTGATATGAATAAGGAAATTGCTTTCTCCATTTAGCTATGGCCTTTCCCCTTTGCATCAATTCCACAGAAAAAGGAGGAGGAGGAGGGGGAGAGGAAGGAAGACTCATTTTATTTAAACAGGAAACAAATGAAGGCCATTTGGGTTCCTGGAAATATTAAAATAAATATTAAGGCGGCAGCCGAAAGCACAAGGTTTTCTGGATGTATTATAACTAGCTTTTCAGATGCTGTGGCTGAATTCTTTATGTTGACTTAGTTATATCAGTGATGAAGATGTAAGGAAGGGATTTCAAGTACAGATGAACAATTTTCCCCCTCTGCTTTGATCTTGAAACAAATATTGAAAGGTGGTAGGTTCTACCCTGTTTCCCCAAAAGTAAGACCTCCCCGAATAATAAGTCCAATCAGGCTTTTGAGCGCATGCGTTAAAATAAGCCCTCCCCAAAAATATTGCAACAGAGCAGCAGCCATGAGATTACAATACTCGCTGCCTCCTGCATCTCAAAAATAATAAGACCTCCCTGAAAATAAGGCCAAGTTCTTATTTCGGGGGTCAAAAGATAAAACCCTGTCTTATTTTCGGGAAAACATGGTATTAAAAGTTGCATGTCAGTTATTTAACTCTTGCAAACAGGGTAGGAAGCTCATTTGATTTTTTTTCACACATAATGATATTGTTTTCTCAGCCCGATACAGAACAATTTCCTACATTGTGTTTTAGAATAAGTGCACAGCAATATAAAGGCAGACCTTGACTTATGACCACAATTGAGCCCAAAAGTTTTTAAGACATTTGTTAAGTGAGTTTTGCTCCATTTTATGACTTTTCTTGCCACAGTTGTTAAGTGAATCGCTGCAGTTTTTAAGTTAGTTACAATGATGTTAAGTGAGTCTGGCTTCTCCATTGACTTTGCTTGTCAGAAGTTCTCAAAAGAAGAATTGCGTGACCCTGGGAAACTGCAACTGTCATAAACGTGAGTCAATTGCCAAGTGTCTAAATTTGGATCACAAGACCATGGGGATGCTGCAGCTGTTGTAAGTGTGAAAAATGGTCATAAGTCACTTTTTTCAGTGATGCTGTAACCTTGGTCACTAAACAAACTGTTGTATGTCGAGGCCTACCCGTGTTCAGGCAAAAGGAAGATTCAAATAAAGATTCAGTCAGAGATTCTAGCATGGTTCTTGAGTCAAACGCAAACATCTGGGTCCCTTAAAAGCCTACCTCACAAAATAGCTGACAAAAATGTTTTAAAGTATCTGAATTATTCTCAAGTTTGTATCAAAATCTCTGTCAAAAATATAATTTTTGACAGTGACAATATACTGGCAAGGGTGGAAGTGATTCTATGAGGGCCTCTGATTATGAATTTCAAATAATTTGAGGAAAATCCATCTCTAGTTCCTGGATGTTTTCAAAAATAATAGAGAAATCTATTCACAGTTGCGGAGGCGGAGGCCTTCATTAAAAAAATTAGTGCCCTCCTAGATCAAACAGGGGACAGTACACAAGATGTGAAGGTGGGAGGGGCCGCGGCTCTGCCAGCAGACAGGGGGGAGGATGCAACACTTAGAAGACTCAGATCACAAAAATGAGTTGAAACATTTTTGCAATTGTTGTTATAATGTAACTCTTGGAAGTGATACAAAAGATGATTGAATATATTGATGATTGAATGTAAAAACAAGAAGCTGCCAATGTTTATTCAAATTTTGATGTTTTTTCTCTTCTTTTTTGTTAAAGTTGTGAGATTCGGGGGGATTTCTACCTCCCGCATGATGTAGCTGTCAAAATTTTCTACACCTATTTACCTTTTTCCCTAAAACATTTGTAAAAAACCAATAAAATTTTACAATATTAATAATAATAATAATAATAATAATAATAATAATAATAATAATAATAATAATAATAATAGAGAAATCTATTTATGGCGATATGAAGAAAGAATAAACCACCCTTTCAGCATGCTATGACAGGATATAAGATAGAGACCAATTTGTTTATCAATGCAATTTCTGGTGCATTTTTGCCTGTTCCAAAAATGTCACATCCTTTCGAATGAAATTAGACACATCAGGAAAGCCTGATTTTTTTCTTTGGTTCCACCAGTTCCAAAATTGCCACCAATACATCCCCGAAATGCTAAACCAAGCCTTATCCCAAGCAGATCTTCTATGAACAAGAACTGACTACATTCACCAGCTGAAGAGAGTCAGTGCTGGAAAATTCCATGGAGGAACCCAATAAATTTAATAAACAGTGGTGTGCATTTAATTAATTTGTTTTTATTAATATATTTAAATTAATTTATGATTTAAATATGAATTTAATTATTTCAATCTTTAAAATAATCTCTTCTTTTGTTTCTTCACAGGGCTGCAGCATGACAAGGCGCTCACCCTGTGAAAATCTGTGCCTTGATTCTTTATCGGAGGGAGACACTGTGCCCCTGACACTTTACCAAAATATTGTTTCAAATGGGTTAAGCTTTAAACAGCATTTGAGTGTAGACAGCTTGTAGGAGTGCAAGGCCTATAAGCACACTTTGCAACTTTACATTTAGAACTATGCTTTAATGTGTAAATCAGCATTAAATGACTGTGCAGGGGCATTTTTTCCCACTGAAAGCTCTTTGGTCAAGAGCCAGACACAGTACTAGAAAGACAAGGTTCAATGCAAAACGGGCAGGAAGTCAGAAAGCTCTCTGTGTCCCTTGCTCTAGGCCCATGATGGCAAATCTATGGCATGTGTGCCACAGGTGGCACGCAGAGCCCTCACTGTGAGCACGCAAGCCGTTGCCCCAGGTCAGCTCCACTATGCATGTGCACACACCTCCCACCAGTCAGCTGGTTTTGGGGTCTCTGCTGCATATGCATTGGAGGAGACATGTGGGAGATGCACACACATGCATGGGGTGCATGTGGGGGGCAGGGGTATGTGTGCATGCATGGGGATGGGGCACATGCAAGGATGCACATGCATGCTTGGGGGAGGGGCACACATGGAGGATCACATGTGCAGGGGATATGCTGGAGGGGATCACACATGCATTGCATTTGGGGTGTGCACACACATGCTTTCACGCATATGCTTTTAGCACTCAGCGCCAAAAAGGTTAGCCATCACTGCTCTAGGCTAACAGGCAATGATGAATGATAGGGAAATCCAAATTAAGGGAGAAGTTGCTCGTTCTAAATACAGATATTAATTACAGAGAAGGTCAATGATTGTGTTTGCAAAATTGACAAGAATGACAAAAGGGCTGGCCCATTTTCACCAGTTTTTAAGTTTTTCTCATGCAAAGCAAAAAAGGATATGCTCTGTCTGTCTGTTTGTTTTGTTTGTTTTCTTTTATTGGATTTATATGCCGCCTTTCTCCCAAAGGACTCAGGGCGGCGTACAACATTAAAAAACACATATCACAAAAGTTAAAAGGAAATTAGATAAATATCCAAAAAAACAAACCCAATTAATATGACAATAACATTTTAAAAATGAGATAAAATTAACAGGCCAGGCCGGCTTGCTGGAAAAGCCAATTTTTTAGGGTGCGTCGGAAGGGCCGGAGGTCAGGGATTATGCGAAGCTCCGGGGGCAGCTCATTCCAGAGGGAAGGCGCTCCCACAGAGAAGGCACTCCCCCTGGGGGTCACCAGCCGACACTGTCTGGCCGATGGCACCCTGAGGAGGCCAACTCTGTGGGATCGTACTGGACGGTGGGAGGCTACTGGTGGCAGTAGGTGGTCTCGCAGGTACCCTGGCCCTAAGCCATGGAGCGCTTTAAAGGTCATAATTAATACCTTGAATCGCACCCGGAAAACAATCAGTGCAGGCCGCCTAAAAGGGGGGTAACATGGGAGTACTTAGGTACCCCCATGATAACCCGCGTGGCCACATTCTGGACCAGCTGAAGCCTCTGGGTGCTCTTCAAGGGCATCCCCATGTAGAGAGCATTGCAGTAGTCCAGGCAAGAAAGGACGAGGGCATGAGTGACTGTGGACAGAGCATCCTGATCCAGGAAGGGGTGCAACTGACCTACCAGGCGAACCTGGTAAAAGGCCCCTCCTGGTCACAGCCATCAGGTGTTCTTCTAAACTAAGTCGCGTATCCAGGAGGACTCCCAGATTGTGGGCCCTCTCTGAGGGGGCTAGAATTTCTCCCCCGATCATCAAAGATGGGACAAGATGCACAAATCGGGATGAGGTAAACCACAGCCACTCATTCTTGGAGGGATTGAGCTTGAGCCTGTTCCTCCCCATCCAGATCCGCACAGCCTCCAGGCATCAGGACATCACGTCGAGGGCATCATTTGGGTGGTTTGGGGTAGAGATGAAAAGTTGGGTATCATCAGCATATTGATGATACCGTACCCCAAAACCACGGATGATCTCGCCCAGCGGTTTCATATATATGTTGAACAGGAGGGGTGAGAGAACCGACACCTGGGGCACCCCACAAGTGACGCGCCTGGGGGTCGATCCCTTCCCTCCAGTCAACACAAACTGCGACTGATGCAACAGGTAGGAGGAGAACCACCGTAAAATGGTGCCCCCCTCCCAACCCCCCAAGTCGTCGCAGTAGGATACCATGGTCGATGGTATCGAAAGCCGCCGAGAGGTCTAAGAGGACCAGGACAGAGGAGCAGCCCCTGTCCCAGGCCCGCCAGAAATCATCGACCAACGTGACCAATGCCGTCTCCGTGCTGTACCCGGGCCTGAAACCTGACTGAAATGGATCCAGGTAGACAGCTTCATCCAGGTACTGGGGAAGCTGATGTGCTACCACACTCTCGACAACCTTTGCTACAAAGCGAAGGTTGGAGACCAGACGATAGTTGGCTAAAGAATCTGGGTCCAGGGAAGGCTTCTTAAGGAGGGGCCTCAACACCGCCTCCTTCAAGGCGGTGGGAAAGAACCCCTCTCTCAATGAAGCGTTGGTAATCGCCTGGAGCCAGCCTCATGTCAGCTCCCGGGAAGCTGAAACTAACCAAGAGGGACACGGGTCCAGCACACAAGTGGCAGCACTGAGTCTCCCCATAATCCTGTCCATGCCCTCAGGGGTCACAGGGTCAAACTCATCCCAGATTGTCTCCACAAGATTCATCCCCATCGGCTCGCCCAAATCTACCCAGTCAGAGTCCAAGCCTGTCCGGATCTGAGCGATTTTATCCTGCAGATACTGAACAAATTCTTCAGCCCTACCCTGCAAGGGGTCTTCCCCAGTTCCTTGGTTAAGTAAGGAACGGGTCACCCTAAACAGGGTGGCTGGGCAGTTATCTGCAAATGCAATAAGAGTGGAAAAATGTTGCCGTTTGACTTTTGAAAGGCTCTTCGATTTCAGCACGACTTTATAACTAAAGTTGCAAGTTCATGCAGAATCCAGGAAAAGAGCAAAACAAGAATTTCTCCCTAGTTACTTTGTTCTTTGAATGTTCTCAGGGTATGATTTCTATATAATGGCTTTCTGTGAAGCCAATGGTTTATTTTTTCTTTTCCTGTTTGATTGGAGAACGTGGGCTTTGATTTGCTTCTGACTTTTGAAAGAGATCAATATGGCAAGAAAAACAACTGACGGCAAGTACTGCAGCTGTAGGGCACAAACCAAACTAAAAAGATACCAATTGTAAGGAGCTAATAAGGAACCTCTCTGATCAAAAGGACCTTCGGTAGGCTGATTCCAAGATCTAACTGCTGAGAAGAAAGAGGTGCTGCTAAAAGAGCCCAAGAAGGGTTAAAGCAGGAATGATATCAAGTGCTAATTGGAGAAATGTCCATGATATTGGCTGAGAATTAGATGAGGCTAAGGGTAGCCCTAAATGAATTCCAAACATAATAAATGCAAGGGGAATTTTAACACAAATGCACACACCACATTTCTGTTGTCGAAGGATTTGGATTTTGGTAGCAATTCGGTTTACTTAGGCCTGGTCCACTTGTGCTATTTAATACAATTGTTACATGTCATATTTCCTTGGTTGTCTTGTTACGCTGTTTAGTCCATATTTTTCTTAACACTTGAATTAAATATTTTTGTGTAATTCTTCCAATGGTCACTAACGCTTTTCCATCATCTCACCTATCTTCAGATCATGGATTAAACAATATTTGATAAAGTAGGTTGGTAAGATTACAGAATAGTTATTATGCACATAAAGCAGATTTGGGGCAGATAACTTTAGAGTTCTATTAGATTGTTAAACCTCACAAAATGTTATGGAAACTTAGTATGCTATCAAGGTATGCAGGAAAACAGGTATGTAACATCAGAGTTCCCATTGAATTTAAAATCGAAATCCGCAAATCTTAAATACTGAAAATGGACTACATAGACTTTTAAACTCAACCTAGTGCCCATTTTAACTGAAACCTTCCTTCAGTCAAAAATTTCAAAATAGCTTAAATCAAAACTGTTTCATTGTACTAAATATATTGATTGCCATCTGACTCTACCATCAGTTTATACTTTTTATTTTGCTTCTATGTCTGCAAAAAAATAAAAAATAAAAAATAGGGGGAGTTTTTCCTGGTAACCTTCCCCTCAATCTTTTCCTTGCTTTTAACTGCTTCATAATAAAGTAATGATAGCAAGATTGACAGGCAATATTGAATTTGACCTAAAATTGCACATGGTTATTAACTTGAACCCAGTCATATGTACATCACTGAAGTATGTGGGATAGAAAAAGGGAAGGAGGTTGTTTCTGATTTTGTTCAAAACAAAAGATGAAACCAGATAAATTTACTGAATTTTTCCCTTCCCCTCCCACTGAACAGTAGCTCTCTGTCACAACTATTTCTTTTATATACAGGACATTAGGACATGACAGTACCTGGTGACAGTAGATTAGAAAAGAAAGAACTGGAGAAAAATCACAAAATACAAAGAATTCCAACTAGAAGTGGAAAGCCTATAGCAAAAGAAAGACAGTGCCAATAGTAATAGGGCACAATTCCACAACATCTGAAGCACCATTTGAACACCATCAGCAGTGACAAAAATCAACATCAGTCAATTGCAAGTGTTACTTGGAACAGCTTACATCCATATCTTTAACAACGACAAACAATAACTTCTCATTATCCTAAATTCTTTAAGAAAGAGTCAAAAGGTGGATAAAAATGCCAAATCTAGTCTAAACATCTAACTGAGTAGGCATTTAAACAATAATAATTTATTTCACTAAAGATTGAAGGAAACTCACCAGGTATTTTCAGACTTGTCAATGCAAAGGTTCCTAATAGCTGAAAATCAGCTGACAAGCAATTTCCAAAAGTAATTATAAAAGGAAATATACAAACCCATTGTCCTTAAAGGTATCAACCACAGTTTGAGCAAAGATGGCATTCTCTCGTCCTCCAGAATTCTAATCCCAACAGAGACCACTGTCTTGCGATCAATAAATATCTAGGACACAAGTGAGTGGTCTCCTTTCCTTGTCCAGATAATTGTGAGGAGTGCCTCTTCATCAGGGGTGTCAAACTCGATTTCATTGAGGGCTGCATCATCAGAGTTGTGTTTGACTTGGGGGCCAGGGTGGATGGGGCCAGGGTGGGCATGATCATCTTGACATCATTCATGTCGGGGCACCTGTGATGGCCCAAGTGCTCTGCCAGTGAAAACCAAGCTCAGGGAGGACAACTGCAGCCCTTCTGGACAACTGCAGCCCTTCTATTCACAAAAGCAAAGCTCAGCCAATCTTTGCACATTTTGGTTTTGTTTTCTCTCTCAATTTCCCCCCCTCTTGTTATATTTATATATAAACTAGCCGATAACCCGGCGTTGGCCGGGTATTTATTTATAGGGGGGAAATGTCCGGACAAAATGTAATTTCTAATGTTGGGGTTTCCCCCTTACCAGAGGGAGCTCCCTTGTGGAGTACTGTAAAGCCTTTACCATGGCAACTCCACTGTGTTGCACAGTAGAAGCCATTTTTGGCAGTACAGTAGAAGCCAT
The DNA here is from genome assembly GCF_964273705.1 of Natrix helvetica. Taxonomy (NCBI): domain Eukaryota; kingdom Metazoa; phylum Chordata; class Lepidosauria; order Squamata; family Natricidae; genus Natrix; species Natrix helvetica. The sequence continues at coordinate 149,358,453 of NC_138552.1, forward strand.
TTTAAGGCACAACAGGCTGTATCTTAACAGAACACACACCCCGAGGGGTTTCAGGGATGTCTTACCCCCACAGTATTTGTTTCCAGAGAGTAAGTCATCTGTGTACCAAGTTTGGTTGAAATTGCTCGAGGCGTTCCAGAGTTATGCTGGAACATAGACACCCACAGCTGTTTGTGTGTGTGTGTGTGTGTGTGTGTGTGTGTGTGTGTGTATGTATGTATGTATGTATATATGTATATGTTTCATAACACACACATGTGTGTTTGACAGAAATCACAATTTGCCTCAAGGAGAGCAGAAGCAGCATTTACTATTACACTTGGTGAGATTATTCCTGCTGAAGAACAATCTAACATTTTGTGTTGGATGAAGGCCATGTAAATAAGTGAATTGCCTCCTGAAGCACCCTTGGTATTGCTACTCCATGAACTGTTAGACAAGAGTTCATGGAAGACACAGCAGTAATGAGGGTTTTGCCGCAACATCAGACCTTGTGTGGTTTATTGAGAAATGTACTGCAGTAACCAGACGGCACAAATAAATTGGGTTATAAAGGGATGCTGCCTCAAGACCTTTATCAGATTGTGGGGCAGAAAGATTGCACCCAGTCTCTACAGAACAATCAATGTGAGAAACTCTTCTGTGCTATCCTTTGAACCCCCTCAGGGGTATCTTAAAGCTGCAATTCTCTTTAGTTTTTGTTGACATCCAACAAACTGAGGAATACAGCTATCCACCGTCCATGTCTTGGCCTCCTAATATTCATGCTGTCATCATGAATAGCAAATTATTCATGGTAGTTACAGTATATCTAAATTATGCATACAACTCTCATTGTTATGAAAATCCATGTGCACAGATTTGCTGCATGCATTGGGCAGCGTGGGGTCACTTTTCCCTTCTCTCCACAACTCATCACTTATTGATCACTCTAGAATATGTGCAACCTCCATGTCAGGCAGGCATCAGCCACGAATAGACATTGGCTGAAACCTTTACTAAGGATTCAATGAAATGAGCCAAAATTGTTCATCAAGCAGCCAGGATTTCTTAAATCAAATCATGGTTTGAATGGGTTTCATTAAGACGCTAGGTCCAATATTTTGCATAAAGTATAGCAATTTCAAAGCCATGTGCATATTGCATTTTAGACCTGTGAACGTTGACTGGCACACCCACTGCCCTCTCCCACATCTCTGTCTTTCTATCTCAACCCTAAAGCTACAGAATTCAGGTTCCGCTGCATTGCAAAAGGCTTGTCACAAACCTGTGGGACTAACCCCAGCTTTGCAGCTGATTCCTCCTTCCTTGATATATTCTGCAAGTCTGTTTATAGTCAAGGATGGATGTATCTCCTCTTCAATTCAATCCCCCCCCCCCGATTTTACCAATATTTTCAAACGTTGACCTAAACTGTATAAAAGGGGATTTTAAAGATTATAAAGTGTCAAAAATGAGGCACATTCAGCTATGCCTGTGGCTCTGAAGCAGTACTGCAATCTCTTTTTAGAGATAGGTTCCTCCTGCTTCACAACAGTATGACAGATTCAGCTTGTTATCCGTAGATAAGGATTAGCCACATCTCTGTTTCCTTAGAAGACCTTGCTGAATTCATAAACGTTAGTAAACTGAGATGATAAAAAAATGTGAATTAAAATGTGTGGGGAATCAAAACTGACAGTTCCAATTACAGTGGCCTGTTGAATTGCAAAAGTATCAAGGAATGGGGAGCATTCAGAAGGTCATGGAGTGAACTTTTAAATTCTTCTTCCTCCCATAAAATATGCAAGATGGGAATATTTTCTTAGATAGTGAGAGTACATCAGAGAGAAAAGATGTTTTCTAAAAACACTGCATTTGAAATTAATATTGGAGTTCAGGTCAGTGAGAAAAATACAGATCATTTATACCGTGTATGCAACAGGCCAAAGATATCACTTCTGGCAATATTTTAGCCAGACCCATTAACTTTTCATATGGTGTTGAAGATCCAAAGTGTAATAGCCGAAGAATCTGCGCTTCATAGTATTACACGATTTACCACTCTGGATTGAACCATGTATCTTAGTATAGAGACAATTTTAAGACCCATTCAAAGCAATTTTGGTAAGCTCTCTGACCATTGTTCCTGAAAACTGGCACTAGTGTTGAGGCAGGAACCAAGAAAACTTGTAATGTGGGTTCTAAAATAGATTGAATGTAACTGTGTAGGAAGTTAGCATCTACCCTTCTCCTAGAAGAATGAAATATCCTATTGAAAAGGCAGAATATTATGTTTCCCTGGATCAGAAATGGAGAAACATGTTTTTAGGCAAGAAGCAGACTCACTCTTAATAGCCCCCACCTTTGTCAATGGGCCATTAAAAAAGCCTGAGCCAGTTTATTCCACATAACCAAGTTCTCCCCCCTTCAGCACCAGGGTGATGGGATTAAGGCATGATAGTATTAGCCCTTTACCCATCTCACCACAGGGCACCTGGGAAGACGCAATGCTCAACCAAACTTGGACCTGCACGGCCCCATGGGAGTCTGACAATCAATCAATCAGAATACAAGATGAAGGACATTTCTTCCAACAACTGTAAAACAAAAATTATCTCAAAACTCTTCTCCAAACCCTGGAAATAGAATTCTGATTCTGCCAAAATCACATTTGGGAGGAGGAGCCAAGATGACAGCTTCTGGAATGAGCTCCCGGTTTGTAACAGGCCTTATCACTTCTGGCTTAACTTGACACCTCCAAAATGCCACCCAAATGCAAGAAAAGAAATTGAACCAGCCCCAGCAACTTTACTGGGACCAATACATCAAACAAGGCAGAAAACAGATGAAGATGAACTCTTACCTCCACATCAAAGGAGCAACTACAAATGTGAGTAATGGTTTCAGGCCTGCAGTCATATTCCTTTTAGGATCTTTGGCCTGCCACACTCTCTCTCTTTCTATACTATGCTGTTTCATTAGTGGGGAATTGGGAGAGGGAATAGTAAGGAGTAGAATTGTAGAATGTGTTGTTGTCAAAATAAAACATTCCTTTCTAGAAGCCTAAGGTCATTCTTTGTCTCCGCACCTCTGCACCTGACCGGAACTAGATGGGTGGAAATGCCAGCGTGACAGAGGAAGATTGGACCATGTGATGGACTTGTGGGTGTGGCGACAAGATCATTAAGTTTCAATTGGGTGGGAACCCCAGGAAGCTTTCAGATTCGGGTTTCCCACAGATGTACCAACATGCCTCTCTTATTAAATTGGAACTTTGAGGAAAATTCTGCCTTGGACTCTGATTTAATTCTGGATGATATTTGGAACGCTGACATGAACCCGAATTTCCCTTTAAAATAAATCACCAACAACCCCAGCAAGGGGTGCTGGTGAGGGGTGCTGACTCCCAACACTGACCTAACCTGGTCAGCGTAAAATATCAGAGAAGGTGAAAATCCTTTTGAGAAAAGAAGCTAATGATGAATTGCTTCTCTGAAGTTCTTCCGAAGTACAAAGGCATTTGTGTAGGAGGAATTTTTCAGATTTATAGCATCTGGGAAGGTGTAGGCACAGCTGGAGGGGAATGGAACGGAGGGGGCTGGAGTGGACATGATGATTGGAGCCTCCAAGACCAACTTTTGCAACTAAACGTGAGTTTGGCTCAGGAAAAAAAACTGGAGTGGAGATTTTAACTCCTTCCAAACAGTGATAAATGAAATGACCCATTATCCTGCAACTGAAGAATGATTTCCTATCAAAATGGGGAATTCAAACCAGCCAGCAGGAAGGGGCTTGGCCGACATCTCTTCCTAATCAGCCATCGATGTTGGGGCTGCAGCCTGTGAATCAAGTACCACCAGATTGGGCTTTCTTCCCAGATCATGGATGGAAGAGATGCCAGTGGGCACCTTCTTGGTCACCAATTTTGGAAAATCCACCCAGCCAGCAGGAAGAGGCTTGGGCCATATCTCCCCCTAGCCAGCAAACAAAGTTTGGACTGCAGTCTGTGAATCAAGCACCACCAGATTGGGCTTTCTTCCCAGGTCATGAATGGAAGAGATGCCAGTGGATCTCTTGGCCATCAACATAGGCCACATCTTCCCCTAGCCAGCAACTGATGGTTGGCCTGCAACCTGTGAATCAAGCAACCCCGGAATTGGTTTTCTTCCCAGGTCATGGATGGGAGAGATGCCAGTGGGCACCTGCTCTCCCTCAGCAGATGGCACCATGGCAGATAACTGGGCAGTGGCCAACCCAGGGATTGACACCCCCCCCCATTGAGTCCAGTCTCACCTGCAATGCCCCAACAGGTTCTTAGCCCACCTTCCTACAGAGAAGAGTTCTTGACAATGGAAAAAGGGATGAATGAGGGGGAAGCTGCAGGATGGATAGCGAAACAATGTGATGAGGCGGTTCCTAAGTTTAGAGGTGCAACTGGGTTCCTTCCCTCATAGGGGCCAATAAAATGTCACCGTTGCTGTCAATTTGGCCACAAAGCATCAGAGTGCTTGGCTCCTGCCCCAATGCCACAAATGTGTGCACCAACCACCACGGCAGTAAAGAAAAGGCCCCAGATGCCACCAGAAAAGAGTCATCTGGGCCAACAACCTCAGAGAGAGGATCCCCAACCTAAGGTGATGAAGAGTCCTACCAATGGGGAGGCCTCAGAGGAGGAAAATGCTGAAGATGACCCAATGGTGAGTGCACCCATCTGTCGCTTCGCTTTCCAAGCCAAGCTCCAAGTACCCGAAACAGGGGTGGAAGGGGAAGTTGAAGCAGTTGTTGCACTCAATGCTTAATCAGCATGTCGATTGTAAAGCAACTAGGCATATGCACAAGACATCTAGCTTGTCCCATTCGGGTTGAGCAGGTAGATGGAACACTAATTGGAGGGCCTCCGGCTAATGACCAAACTGGCAAAGTTACAAGTGGGCCGCCACTATGAGCTTCTCAAATTCATTGTGGCTCCAGAGATGCCGGAATTTATTATCTTGGAGCTTGCATGGCTTGACAAGTGGAAGCCTATGATAAAGTGGGAAGAAGGCAGTAGGAAATTGATGATCGCGTTTGGGCTGCTACCACTGGTGGACCAAAAGGGCCACCCAGGGACGATTGAACCTAAGAGCCCAAAACCTGCAGCACCTGCATCAGAGACAAAAACCCCAGGGATCCAACAAGTACCAAAACTTGTTGGGGGATGTTTTGTCAAGAAAACCGCAGTCCGACAGTAAGAAGGGAGAAGTTGTTCACCCCATCATTTCTTCCTCCCACCAAAAGGCAACCCAAGTCACTAACAGAAGCCAGAATAAGCTGATGACAGCTATGAAATTGACACTCCCAACAGACCAGTGGCTCAACAAGAACCAGGATATCCTAATGATGGAAAATGGATTAGCCTGGAAGGGGTCCAAACTGTACGTCCCAGCGGGGTTGAGGCTGGAAGTTCTACAGCGAAGCCATGAGGCGGAACTAGGAGACCACTTTGGATTCCTAAAAACACTCCACCTCGCCAGGCGTCAATTTTGGTGGCTAAAGATGGAATTGGAGGTGGAAGATTACGTAAAAAGCTGTGGAACTTGAGCAACAATGAAAACACTGCTGGAGAAGCCCCCTGGACTAGTACAACGAGTGGCAGCCCTAACCGACCATGGGAAGAGGTCACAATGGACTTGATCATTGAACTCCCAGACAGTAGTGGGAATAGAGTAATCTGGACAGTTATTGATTTGGTTTCCAAGCAGGCGTACTTCATCGCTTGCTCAGGGTTGCCATCCGCAAAGAAATTAGCAAAAATGTTTGTGAAACACATTTATCGCCTGCACGGAATGCCCAAGAGAATCATTTCAGACTGTGGAGTCCAGTTCACAGCCAGGTTCTGGAGAGAGGTTCTGAGGTCCCTTGGGTCCACACAAGAACTGAGCTCAGAGGTTCATCCCAGCATGAACTGCATAGCAGAGAGGGCCAATGTGATGGTGGAACAATACATCTGGTATTGTTGCAAGACAACTGGTCGGACTTGCTACCCTTCACCGAAGTGGCGTAGAACAATGCAGTCCACAACAGCACGGGATTGACGGCTTTCCAAATTACCAGTGTCATGGAATTTGTTCCCATGCCTAGAGAACCTCCCTCTTCCATGTCTTTGAATGAATGGGTGGACACACTAAAGAAAGAATGGGAGAATACGAAGAAAGCTCTAGCAGATGCGACAGAAGCCTACAAGAAGCAAGCTAATAAACACCGCTCACTTCAATCCCCCTTTCATGTGGGGGACAAAGTTTTTGTGTCTACCAAATACATAAGATTAAGAATGCCTAGTAAGAAATTGGGCCCAAAATTTCTAGGTCCATTCCTAATAGTAAGATAATTAACCCAATTACAGTTCAGCCTACCCAGAAGTCTAGGGAAGATTTACCCGGTATTTCATTGTAGCTTGTTGAAACCAGTAATTGGGTCTAGCATAAGACCATCCAACCAAGCTTTCCCTCCTTCTGTAGTGATAGAGGGGGAACCACCTTATGAGGTGGAAAAAATCATAGACTCCAGGCTGTATAGGGGTCACTTACAGTATTTAGTGCATTGGAAGGGTTACCCTTTGTCCGAAGCTACTTGGGTGAAAAGCTGGAACCTAAAAGTGGAGAAGTTAGTAAAACAATTCCATGAGAAATTTCCCAATAAGTCAAAGGGTCCCCCTGGGTGTGGTGGGGGAGAGAGGTGGTTAATTTTGTCATGTTAACTTTAATGTTGTTCTCTTTTCAGGAAACATTTTTCTTCTGAGGAGAGGCTGCCTGTCAGGCCTGCAGTCATATTCCTTTTAGGATCTTTGGCCTGCCACACTCTCTCTCTTTCTTTACTATGAAGTTTCATTAGTGGGGAATTGGGAGGGGGAATCGTAAGGAGTAGAATTGTAGAATGTGTTGTTGTCAAAATAAAACATTCCTTTCTAGAAGCCCAAGGTCATTCTTTGTCTCTGCACCTCTGCACCTGACTGGAACTAGATGGGTGGAAATGCCAGTGTGACAGAGTAAGACTGGACCATGTGATGGACTTGTGGGTGTGGGGACAAGATCATGAACTTTCAACTGGGTGGGAACTCCAGGAAGCTTTCAGATTCGGGTTTCCCACAGATGTACCAACATGCCTCTCTTATTAAATTGGAACTTTGAGGAAAGCTCTGCCTTGGACTCTGATTTAATTCTGGATGATATTTGGAATGCTGACAAATGGATCCATGGCCACAAGATTCCTTTCGCCTCCAAAGACTGTAACCAGACTGGAACCCATCAGAATACAGGCCACCTCCTCAACTCTCCAAAGACTCAGCCCAAATCATCCCCTGGAGCAAGGAGATAACCTCATAGAGCAGTGATGACTAACCTTTTTGTTGTTGGGTGCCAAAAATGTGAGCGAGCATGTGCGATAGCACACGCGCGTGCTGGTACCCATAGTGCAAAGCGCCCCCCATATGCGCATGACACCACCACCACGTGCACTGCACTGCTCACCTCCAAGCTGAGCTTGGTATTTCCTCCAGGGGTCTGGGGGAGGCTGTTTTCGGTAGGCCTGTTGGGCCTGTTTTTCACCCTCCCCATGCTCCGGAGGCTTTCCTGAAGCCTGGGGAAGACAAAAACTGCCTCCCCTGGCCCTCCAGAAGCTGGAAACAGATCATTTCCTAATTTCGATTGGCCCGTTGGGCCTGTTTTTCACTCTCCCCAGGCTCCAGAGGCTTTCCTGAAGCCTGAGGAGAGAGAAAATGGCCTTCCCCGGCCCTCCGGAAGGCTGAAAATCAGCTGGCTGGAATGCTCATGCATGTTGGAGCTGATGGTTCGCGTGCTGGCAGATATGGCTCCGTGTGCCACCTGTGGCATGTGTGCCATAGGTTCGCCATCATGGTGGTAGAGCAAGCTCCCAGTAGCCCTCCTAACAACTATATCACTGAACCTTTCCAGAGGGCTGGCCGTCTGTCTGCAGGAATGTTGATTTATATTGCAACAATGAGATGAACAGCCTCCAACAAGCTCTGGACCCTCAAATCTCCCGCAGCAATTAGGGGGTTAATGTGACATCATATCTGCAGCGTCTCCTAAATGTTATAACCTCATTCCCATCCCACTCTTACCTCCAAAAGCTTGCCCTCTCCCACCCTCTCCATCACAGCAAGCAATGTTTTGATTGCAATTCACAGGTTGGGGGGAGGGAATGCACCCTGGGATGGCACTCAAGAAAATGGCCAGAGCCAAGACGAAAACTACACGTGATTTAATGGAATAGGCATTTTAATTAATGGAAATAACAAGTGATTGCTTGATCTTATTCCATGCATTGTATAATTTCCCCCTTCAGTGACAATAAAAAGTCCTGCTCTGTTTTGGGAGGGGTTGGAGGGGAGAGAGATACTGCCTGCAGCTCTGGGAGTTGCATATCCTTGCATTAGTGCAAGGAGCCTTCCATTGAAAGAAGGCCTGCTGGGATCCCAGGCAGTACATCTCCATTAAATCCAATTGCTGTATGCTTGTTTATTCCTGCTGAGAGACTTGATCATTGCAGTAAATTTTCTGCTTTATTGGTGGCTTCCCTCCCCTTCCCACCCTCTCCCCCAGCTCCAGTTCCTTCAGACATATCACCAACTGTACGGCTTGCAAGCAGAACAATTAAATAGGAAGCTCATAGCTCTTCTCCCACTCCTGGGAAAGCTGCTGCTATGATTTCACTTATCTTCCCCGCTAACAAAAAATGCACTTGAAGTACAATCAAAAAGCTGCCCACACATGTACTGGCTGACTTACTTTACATAGACCCAACATACCTCCCCCACATTAGCAGCATCGGCAGCCTCTTTTTCAATGACTCAACGGGAGGCAGAGCCGCAGAATTTTTAGAATTTGAGGTTGAGATCCAAAGTCGCAATATCCAACAAGACAATGTAGGAAATATTCAGGGGGGGGGGGCAGATTATTTCCCTTTCCCACCATTATGCCATCTTTCCAGAGGTGGGTTCCTACCGGTTCGGACCAGTTCAGACCGGTTTGGGCGAACTGGCAGTGGCTTGTTGGCCTAGGTCGCCGGAAGTGGCAGCGACCCAGGCGTCCCAAGCCTCTGAACCAGTTTCCCAGTCTGGTGCATGTGTGAGCGAAGCAAGTGCGCACACACGCAAAATTGCACACATACGGAACCGGCAGTAATGCCGGCAGCAACCCATCCCTGGATCTTTCCCATCACTACTTACAACATCTTCTAGATCACCATCACTGTATCACTATTGCAGTAAGGAAGACAAGCGTTACATTCTATTTTACTACCACAATGTCTCGATGACACTAAATATTTCTGTAAGAAGGATGACCACTCAGGAATGTGTAAATCCAGACAATCATGAGAGGAAAGAAGAAAAAACGTAAGAATTAACCCAGATAAGGAAAAAGTTAAATGCACTGAAATTTTTGCACAGGCTTTTTTTTTTATGGCTGTAGCACTATCTCTAGCACAAAATCCTTGGGCTGTGCAAATCTTTAAAAAGGTGCCTCAGTTTGGTTAAACGTCACAGTATCTTTTTAGTCCTCTCCTTTAAATAGACTTGCTCCAAGGGGTCTTACTGCTGTTTTTCTGCTCAATTGGCAAAGCAGCCTGCCAGATTAATTCAGCCTACTTTTATGATTTGATTCAAAATATTGAAGTGGAACAAATCACTTTTCCCAAGTGGAGGCGCCATCTTCAATCAGATGGCTTCTGCAATTTCTATCAAGTCAAGGTCATTTCCTACAAGTCTAGAATCTACTAAGAGTTATTGGTATTGGTAACATTGAATTGCTGCTGGGCATCAGTTCATAACAGTATGCTTTCCTAGTGCAAAGCAAAACACTACACTTACACATACACATGCATACACAAGTCTTTGCCCAGAGTATCTTCTATGTAAAACTGAATACTATATGTTGAATATGAGTATAGCAATGCTTTTTGATCATTGACCTCAGTGCCTTTAAGTGTCAAATCACCATATTCAAAAAATGTGTTGATCTTTAAGTCCACTGATTAGTACTCTAATGCAGATTTATAATTCAACAGAATTTTTTTGGGGGGGGGGAGGGGGGATGTATGCATTTCTATGATTTTCCTGGACTGGGACCATTTTTTAGCCCAAGAAATGTTCTTTGTGCCAAGCAGAGAGAGCAAAAAACGGATTCGTAGGATGAAATACATTTTTAATCTTTTTCAGGAGGTAAATCTCTCAGATCTTTTTGTGTGTTCTGTATCTGTTCTCGGGTGGTGAGTCAGTCTCACAGCCTGAAGCAGCAATCAGCAGGAAAAGCACATATTTTAACTAAAAGGAAGGAAATGGCTGTAATTATCATTAGTGTCACAAAAGTACCTGCTCACAAGGGCTGCACCAGACCAAGACCTTCCTGTCACCCAAAATACCTTACAAAATGCCTTACAAAAAAGGACTCATACATTATTTGCCTCAGATTGCTGGTAATAATGGGCAAAAAAGCCATCCTCAGTCAAACTATTCTGACATTAAGAAAAGCAATGGAAATATCTAAAGGAGTGGGGGGTGGAAGGAGTAAAAAAAATATTGCCAAATTCTACGTTCAATCAATCACAATAGAGCTGGAAGGGACCTTGAAGGTCTTCTAGTCCAGCCCCCTGCTCAAGCATGAGACCTTTTACTATTTCAGACAATTGGCTCTCCAGTCTCTTCTTAAAAACCTCCAGTGATGTAGCACCCACAACTTCTGATGGAAAGCTGTTCCACTGGTTAATTGTCCTTATTGTTAGGAAGGTTCTCCTTAATTCCAGGTTGCTTCTCTCTTTGGTTAGTTTCCAACCATTGTTTCTCATCCTGCCCTCTGGTGCTTTAGAGAATAAATTGACCCCTTCTTCTTTGTGGCAGCCCCTCAAACACTACTGCTATCATGTCACTAAAATGCGACACAATAAGTTCTAAAACGTGAACTCTCTTAAGATACTGCATAGTGTAGCAGCATCCAGAACTTTTTAATGGCCTCCTTTAAAAAAAAAAATTGAAGAAGTCACTCAAGGAAGCGTGATTCAACAGACCTTCATGCCAAGTTGAGCAGTGTAATTGTTAAAACAATGCCGTTGGGTTGGGAAGCGTTCCCTTCCATTCTTTTAGATTTTTCTTGTCATTATGAAATAAGGAGGAAATGTTTGTCATCCCATATTATTTAATCTCCCTGGAACATTGCATTCCTAGATAGGAGGGAAGGATTTTTTTTTCAGAATGCACTTGGGCGTGGCTTCTTTGGTTTCAACCAAGTGGAGTAAATATACACACATACACAAATATATACACAGACTCTCCTAATTTCCAGGGGGAGAAGAAAGTTTTATTTTATTTATTTGTCAACAAGTACAAGGAAACGTATGAAAACACATGAAAAAAATGGCACACATAAATGGATATAAATAAGCAAAACAGCCATAAACGCATAAAAGGAGCACATGTAAATGGGACAGTAGGACAGGTATGGTAGGCACACTAGTACGCTTATGCACGCCCCCTTAGGAACCTCTTATGAAATGCGTAAGGTCCATGGTAGACAGCTTAAGGTAAAAGGTATGGGGGTTAGAGGAACTAACAACAGAATCAGGTAGGATGTTCCACACATTTTCTGCTCTATTGCTGAAATAGTTTTTCCTGCAAAAGGATTGAAGACCTGCAGTATATTAGATGAATGTTGAGGTCTTTGTGGCGGATGCCTCCCCCCCCCCAATAGATCAAACTGAATACAAATTCAGTTGCTTCCAAGGTACATTTATTCTGGGTTTAAAATTAGGCAAAATCGTTTCCCAGTCTCCTTGAAATGGCAGCCATCTTGACTAGAGACAACACTCAAAGCCTCTCAAAGTGCTTGGATTTCAGCTCATTTCACCCTGTTGAATGGCATATGGGTTGAGGCTGATGGTGTTCAGAGGCCATAAACTTCTAGATGGCCACAGATATCCTTCCTGGCTTAGAGTAAAGAGAGACATTTTGCTTTTAATTTCCACAGTGCATGCAGCAAGAGTTTTTTTTTTTTAAATCAGGCTTGCCCAAACTATGAGGCATCCCTCCTTTTGGGAGGCTCAGACAGAGTCCAGGGGAGGTGTCAAAAACTTTTAGTGCATTGTTACTATAAATCCATCTTTCCCAATGTTTCATTCTATTGTTTTTATTCTTAGTTTTGTTCATTTTGGTTCTTTGGATTTTTAGGGAGGTAGTGATGGCAAAAACTGTCCCTGCCCTAGAAAGAGCAGGTAAGCCTTGACTTACAGAAGTTCACTTAGTGACCATTTGAAGTTACAACGGCACTGAAAAAAGTGACTTATGACCATTCTTCACACTTACAACCATTGCAGCCTCCCCATGGACATCTGATCAAAATTCAGATGCTCGGCAAACTGATTCATATTTATGACAGTCGCAGTGTCCCCAGATCACCTTTTGCGACCTTCTGACAAGCAAATTCAATGGGGAAGCCAGATTCACTTAACAGCCGTGTTGCCAACTTAATGACTGCAGTGATTCATTTAACAACTGTGGAAGAACTGTCCTAAAAGAGAGCAAAACTGACGTCACAAAAGTCTCGCTTAGCAACAGAAATTTTGGTTATAAGTTGAGGACAATCTGTACGATGACTGACAGATAACAACACTTACATTATCAAGAGCCGCTTTAAAGCTTAAGTTAACAATTTTTCCCCCTCAGAGTCATCACTTGCAGCTTTTTTTGTTTTGTTTTCTTTCAGTCACTTGTTGCACAAAAGCAGAAGCTCTGTGGTTCTAGACCATTTCTTCTTTGAGATTAAGAGTTGTCAACAACAACAACCAACGCTCCTTTTTTTCTTTTTCTAATGGGGCAGTTTTCCCCACAAGGCTCATATTTTAGTGAATGTAGTGTGTGTATTTAATTTTCATGGTCACTTAGCACAATGATTGTAGAACAATAAGCAAAGCTTATTTACATTCCTTACCAGCCAGCACAATGTACTTGTCAAACAAGTCCTTGCCTTTCACTTGCTCTGCAGTCGTCGGTAAAATGAATCAATATAATTCCTGATCACTTTTGCGGGGCCGCAAAGAAGAGTGTGAGTCAAGAAGCATTTTGATTATATGCATCTAATTGTTCCGTAGCACTCGAGCCATCTCTTAGCTCTAGGGCCTAGCCTGGGAAAATATGCTTTTTTACAAAGCTGAGTTGGAAGGGAGTGGGTGGATAGGTAAAATGTCCAAGCAAATCGAAGCTAGAGTTTTGATCTGAGAGCAAATTGTTCTCTTTGGTAAAGACCAACTGTCATTCTCTGTTGACCTCCGAAGGAGAGAGAGGAAGAGAGGAAGATGAAACATAAAAAATACCTCAGACTAGAATTAAAATTGAAATCTGACAAAAGTTTCTGGCTTAATATTATACAATTTTTTGGGGGGGGGGACTATGAGAATAGACATACTTATCAGTGCAGAAGATAGGAAAAATTATAGAAGGTATTCATCTCAGAAATTCATTCCTATGCAGTGTCAAATAAGAGTCATTCTTATACTGTAGGGTCAACAGGCAATAACTTTCTCATGGCTATAAGGAGTGAAGAGCTATCTCCTTTAGGTATTTTTTCCACTCAGAATTAGTAAGCATCCATAATCTTGGTGTCAAATGATAGTATGACGTTTTCAGACATAGTTTGCTGCGCTACATTTGAAGCTACCTATCTGAAATTCTTTAAATTTGTTGGTAAATTTCTATTAGCCAGTTAATGATGCTGATACAATTGTATATTTCAGCTTCTGAAACTCCTTAGACAGGAAGGGCCTTAAAATACATTAGAGGAAAAGATATTAGTCATTTCTCGATATTGTTGTCAAAATACTGGTGGGTGTTTGAGTGTCACTTCTAGAAACCGATTTACAAGCACACACACATGCACAACATTTTCAGTTCTTCTGTCAGAAGGCTAGCTGGTTTTATATACGTCTTTTCTTCAGTTCTTCTGCCAAAGGCTAGCTGGTGTTACATATATCTTTTCCAATTGAAAAGGCAATTAAGAATAAAACAAAAAAGAATTAGACCAAATTAGGTAAAGGTAAACTTTTCCTCTGTCTGCTCGTGTCCGACTGTAGGGGGCAGTGCTCATCTGCATTTCTTGGCTAAGGGAGCCAGCATTGTCTGAAGACAATTTCCATGGTCATGTGGCCGGTGGTCATGTGGTCATGTGATTATAAGCCGAGGCACATGGAACGATGTTACCTTCCCACTGAAGTAGTACCTATTTATCTACTCACATATGCATGCTTTCGAACTGCTAGATGGGCAAGGAGCTGATACAAGTAATGGGAGCTCACCCCATCACACTTGGGTCTTGACCCCAGGCTGTCAGGTTTTTAGCTGATGAGCTTAGCTTCTTTAACCACTGGGCCCTCGCACTCCCTAGACCATTAAAATTAAAATTAAATTAAAATCATACCATTTTAATTAAAATCATACCATTAAAAGCATAACTAAAAAGACAAAAAAAAACCCTGTAACAAAATCATATTCCAAACAAACAAAATGAAATTTGAAGTGCTTTCCAACAGCAGAAAGATTATTAAGCAAACACAAGTCCTCAAAAGAGCTACTCCACCATCTGAGAGCTGACGTGATGAGTACAGTTGTCTTGGGGGACACAAGCCTGGGGACACAGCCCTCGTATTAGTGCTTTTAAGAAAAACATGGATTTTATTGTATAAATTAAAAAGCCATCTTTATTTTCTAAAAAGAAGAAATGGTCCACAGAACATAAATGTCCTCCCAATTGATCTTATTTGTCCAGTTTTGTCAGAGACAGCAATTAGGAAGGCCACATTTGAGACTGACTCAGATCTTGGTCTCCATGATTACATGGTTACGTTTCTGTATTGTGTTGTGTTTTGACAGAGGACTTATGTTCCTTTTCAGACTGAGGCAACCCAATCCAAGAAAGCAGCCTGTCTTCAGTGTTTCTATTTCTTCTCTCTTCACTGTTTTTGTGGTCTATGGGATTGGTAATTTTGCCAAAGCCTGTCTATCTAAGCTGCTTAAGCAATGCTCTCAGTCTTGATAAACTCTGCTTTTGAATTTCCTGTCATAGGAAAAAATTTCCCAAGCTGAATTAGCCTCAGGTTTTCCAGGTTTCCCCACTCCAGATCCAAGATAAATCCAAAAATCAATGATAACTTTCTGTTTACAAAAAGAAAATGTTTTCCGATCACACACAGTTATATAGATGAATAGACAACCCATGATCTGAACTGAGAAGCAAAATGACCACAAGTGGGCAAAAAAGCAGTGGGAGCAGGGACAACTGCTCCATTAAGTTTCCCTGTGGGAAGCTGGCAGGGACTATCAGAAATTTCCTTCCTTCCTTCCTTCCTTCCTTCCTTCCTTCCTTCCTTCCTTCCTTCCTTCCTTCCTTCTTTCCTTCCTCCCTCCCTCCCTCCCTCCCTCCCTCTCTCCCTTCCAAACCAGTTGCCCTATGATACAGTGTTTCATCCAGTTAAAGGTCATGACAATCATAGGTTTAGTAATAGAGAGAGATTTGTGCCACAGTGGCATTAAAATAAGCCATATTTTTCTTCTTACAATATGTTTCTCTGTGTGTCCTACTCAGAGGTGGGTTGCTGCCGGTTTGGCCAGGTTTCAGCTGAACCGGTAGTGGAATTCAAGCCTGGTTCTCAGAACCGGCAGCGACCCAGGCCTGCCACGCTCCCAAACTGGTTCTCTCACTGCCGCTTGGCCACCGCCATTTTGGATTTTAGTGACTGCGCATGCGCAGTTCACTGCAAATTGTTCTGTGCATGCGCGAAGAACAATTTACATTGAACAGTGCACACACGTGCAATCTGGCACACAGGTTGTGAACCAGCAGTAATGCCGGCAGCAAACCCCCCCCCCCCCCTGGTCCTACTCACACACTACTGAACTCAATGGGGCTTCCCTCATAAATTGAATTATTCTATAAATATTACATCACATATGCTTTAAATAGACAGGCGGTACAGAATATTGCAATCAATAATGAATCAGAACAATTAAATGCAGTTTTGCAGTGTTATGAAAAGGTATTTTGCTGTGACAAAAATGTGTGTTCTTTTGAAGCACCCCATGAAGAGAAGCAATTTCCCCTCGTTTTCAAGCAGTTTCACTCAACAAAAGCAGTTTCTGCTCAGGGGATTAGATCCCTCTTGATGCTTTTAATCAGGGACACCCACAATGGGAGAGGGGTTGTGCCAATGTGATGTATTTATAATATGATGGATTTCTGCTTTCAATGGGTTCATTACTTGGAATGCTGACACCTTTGCTTCAATTGCTGAAACAACTGCAGGCAATGTGCAAAATGTGCAAAAATAAAAGATCAGTTTAAAGCAGATAAACCTAGCTAATCGTAAGCAAATATTGGAAAAGAGCATTATAAACAACATATTCCAGAATGATCACAGATCACAGCCTGTCCCAGGACCCACTGAAAAGCCATGATTTTACTGCTTTCCTAATGCATGCAACGGTCAGGACCATAAGAAGGAAAGGGACAGTCATACAGCAAGGCATGTTTTTTGGGTTCCACAGGACAGCAATGATTTGCTGATGAGATCTAGAGCATGTAAACCCTGATTGATCTTATCAGATGAACAATAACAATTGCTACGTCCAGGGATAATTTATTGAGGAGCCTTCAAGACAAATGGAGTCATTCTCTTCCACAAGCATGAAATTACTACCACCTGAATCTGAGTACAAGTCACCTTCTGGTGGCCATTACTAAGTAATGGGACAAAGGTCTAACACACAGGTGTTGGCACTAACAATTGCACCCCTTGAATACTGTAGGCTCAAACCAGACTTCACCATGGTCAACTCAGTAGGTCCTGTCCAATTAGAGTCCAACTGCAAATGAGTTTCCCTATTCAGAGGAAAGTTGATAGTTCATAATTATACCATAAGATACATAAACACAGAATGACTATTGCCTTCAGACATTATTTGAATGCTTTCTGGATTAATTATTATCCACCAAGGTAAAGGTAAAGATTCCCCTTGCACATGCGTGCTAGTTGTTTCTGGCTCTAGGGGATGGTGCTCATCTCCGTTTCAAAGCCAAAGAGCCAGCGCTGTCCGAAGACATCTCTGTGGTCATGTGGATGGCATGATTAAATGCCGAAGGCACCCAAAATATTGTTACCTTCCCACCAAAGGTGGTTCCTATTTTTCTACTTGCATTTTTACATGCTTTCGAACTGCTAGGTTGGCAGAAACGTGGACAAGTAAAGGGATCTCACTCCATTATGTGGCACTAGGGATTTGAACCGCCAAAGTGCCGACCTTTTGATCGACAAGCTCAGCATCTTAGCTATTGATCCCCCGCATCCCTTAGTATCCACCAAAGCTCATTTAATTTCAAGTCCTGCAGCTTTCATTGATACTCTTCACTATCAATGCTATGATGTTTCATAAGGCAGAACTAGATATTTTTAAGTAATCATCCATGTATGCATGGTTGAACAGAATAACATCTTAGTCACAGTTTCCATTTATGTAAGAGCAATTAAAATTATTGTTCCTGTTTCTTTTGGAGAGTAATTCATAGTCTATCTCAAGATTACTTTTGGTCAGGAGGGTAATATTCCCCAATATTAATTATTTTTAGAATCTGAAACTGATAACTGGAGGGATTCTATTGACAGGTCTAACCAGTTTGGTTTAGAGGTTAAGGTCACAGGCTAAAAACAAGAGATTTTGAATTCTAATCCTGTTTTAGGCATGAAAGCCAGTATAGTCAAGGCTATGGTTTTCCCAGTTGCGACGTATGTCTGTGAAAGTTGGACCATAAGAAAGGCTGAGCATCAAAGAATTGAGGCCTTTGAACTCTGGTGCTGGAGAAGATTCCTGCAAGTCCCTTGGACTGCAAGACAATCAAATTGGTCAGTTCTAGAGGAGCTCAACCCTGACTGCTCTTTAGAAGGCCAGATCCTGAAGATGAAACTCAAATACTTTGGCCAACTAATGAGAAGGAAGGACTAACTGGAGAAGAGCCCGGTGCTGAGAAAGACTGAGGGCAAAAGAAGAAGGGGATAACAGAGAATGAGGTGACTGGAGGGAGTCACCGAAGCAGTAGGCGTGAGCTTAAATGGACTCCAGAGGATGCTAGAGGACAGGAAGTCCTGGAGGAATGTTGTCCATCCTTTCTATGTAATCCAATAGGGCTCTCCTTACATTTTTAAAACTCAATTTTATATGTATACATTGTTATAGATTACACAAAAATCTTTCACAATTAAAGATCCAATGATCAAAGGGCATTCAACTACCCCTTAGCCTAATATTATGGAGTCAAATGCCATTCACTACATAGATGGAGAAGGTGACTCGATGGCTCAGTGGCTAAGATCTTCTGATCTTGTTGATCAGAAAAGTTTGCAGATTGGCGGTTCAAATCCCTAGTGAGCTCCCGTTACTTGTCCCAGATTTTGCCAACCTAGCAGTAAAAAATTCCAAGTAGAAAAATAGGAACCACCTTTGATGGGAAGGTAACAGTGTTCCGTGCACCTTCGGCATTTAGTCATGCCGGCCACATGACCACAGAGACGTCTTCGGACAGTGCTGGCTCTTTGGCTTTGAAACGGAGATGAGCACCGCCCCTTAGAGTCGGGAACGATGAGCACATATGTGCGAGGGTAACTTTTACCTTTTATATAGATGGAAGACAGGGAGACAACGTATTTTACTTTATACTGTGGCTTCCAAAAAGCCATTAAAATGGCTCATAACAGAACACCAGGATAGAATCTGCAGAGACATAATAGCTACCTGCGGTTTATCAAACTGTCAAAAAGACAGGGTCATCCCTTCTCATTTCAAGCTTAACAAAAGGCAGAATTTAACCAGATATTCTGTGTGAATGTGTGTGTGTGTGTGTGTGTGTGTGTGTGTGTGTGTGTGTGTGTGTGTGTGTGTGTATCTAGAAAGAAAACTATAGAAAGCTCTATTCTGTCTACAGAAGTTCAAAAAGATCTTTGGCTCTTGTTTGACAATGACTTTTTTTACTGATTCTCCCCCCCGCCCCCCATTTTCTACAGCTAACCCATTTCCTTTTGTCTCCATGGGTTCAAATCCTGACAGTAGCATTCGAAGCAAGTTCTATCTTTTCTTTGTGCTTCTAACATTCTAAGCCATTGTCGTGTGCTACTATTTCCTTTTGTGTTGCACATCGTGGTTCCCAGAAAATTTCCCATGCAGCTCTATAGAAAGAAACCAGGTGAGTTATTCAAGGCATGAAGTTTGCCTTGATGGTGCTTTAATGGAAAACCCACATGACTGTACTACTATTCTTTCCTTCCTTCGCAGTGACTCATCTCTTTGTTTTAGCTGCAATGCTGGGACAATGCATAGGGAAGGCAGGCTCTCGAGAGGGGGAGGAAGAGAGGATCGACCAAGCGAACACAAAGGATGTCATACTGTTGAAAAGCTCTGTTTTATTGGAACAAGTATTTTAACAATCAGCACATGAATGAGAGTGGGAAAGCCATACTTTCAGCATTAAATCAGCCCATTCACTTAACAGTTGGATGTGTTGATAACTGAATTGCCCATCTGCCATGGAGCCAGATGTTTTCCATCCCTGCTTTTATGGCTCCTATTTTTGTAATCAACCTTAGTGCCAAGTAAAAGCAGCTTTGAGGAACCTCTGTTTTTCTCCTTGCTGTGGCCTGTCTCTCGACCTGTCAAAAATTATAGATTGGTTTATCAAATTAGCTTATTTATGTGGAATTACTTCCTTTTGACGGTGCAAAATGCACTCCGGAGTTTCTTCACTTCCCTTTAAACAATGACACGGCAGGCCCTCTTGGAGCAAGCGGGGTGGCATTTCATCTGAGCAACCGTCTGCTGTGCTAATATAGAAATAATTACCTCCTGCTTTTAGCCAGGGCTTCTAAAGAAATCACTGCCTGCGAGCTCTCACTTGGATACACTGATTATGTTCAGAATATTGTCCACTTCCTAAAATAGAACATGCAATCCCCAGAACATAGTGTATGTTGCAGTAAGAGTTGCTGGGTCAAAATAGAGTTGGGTGGGATTTTGGAAATCATCTGCTCAAGCAGGAGACCCTATACCATTTCAGACAAGTGACTGTCCAGCCTCTTCTTTAAAAACTTCCAATGATGAAGCACCCACAGCTTCTGAAGGCCAGCTGTTCAACTGGTTTATTGTCTTCACTGTTAGGCGGTTTCTCCTTAATTCCAGGTTGCTTCTCTCCTTGATTAGTTTCCATCCATTGTTTCTTGTCCTGCCTTCTGGTGTTTTGGAAAATAAATGGACCCACCCCCTCTTCTTTGTGGCAACTGCTCAAATACTGGAATACTGCTATCATGTCATCCTTCTTTTCACCAGACTAGCCCTACACAAATCTTGCAACTGTTCTTCATATGTTTTAGTCTCCAGGCCTTTAATCACCTTAGTTGGTGTTGTGGCCCAGCAGGATCAGGTTGAGCTGCTGATGGACTTGGATAGCGAGGAACCATATGAGTCTGCCCTGGACGATGTGGAGGACCCTGTGCAGGGTTCAGACTCAGAGCAGGGACCGGAGAGGCTGGTTGGCCACCAGGAGGCACCTGAGGCATGGAGCAGTGGGGAGGATCAAAGGCAGTTTGCCCCTGATGCTAGATTGAGAAGGGCTGAGAAACGGAAGCAGCAACTCCGTAGGCAGACTCACAGAAGATGATTAAACACAGGTGGTTGTGGATTGGCCCCTCCCAAGAGAGATTAAAGGTGAGGCGTTGGGCGGGGACATTTGCAGGAAACAACGGTTCCAATTAGTAGTTAAGAAAATCTATGTATTCTAGCTGTGTCTGCTCATTTGGACTATCTGCATTGCTTCATCTGGGTTGCTTTATTGAACGTGAGTTTTCTGGGCCCTCAGCCAAAGGATTTGTTATCTCAGTAATTAAAGAGTGGAAAACAGCCAAGCCTGTGTTCTGGTTTATTCACAGGCATGGAGAGGGGGGTCAGAATAGTTGGTCTTCTCTGCACTTTTTCCAGAGTCTCTCAAAAAAAATTTTGTAATGTGGTGACCAAAATAGGATGCTGTATTCCATACTTAAGGGTGGCTCAGAGGCTAAGACGCTGAACTTGTCGATCAGAAAAGTCGGCAGTTTGGCAGTTTGAATCCCTAGCACCGCGTAACAGAGTGAGCTCCCGTTACTTGTCCCAGCTTCTGCCAACCTAGCAGTTCGAAAGCATGAAAAAATGCAAGTAGGAAAAAAAGGAACCACCTTGGGGGGAAGGTAATAGCGTTCCGTGAACCTTCGGCATTTAGTCATGCCGGCCACATGACGGAGACGTCTTTGGACAGCGCTGGTTCTTCAGCTTTGAAATGGAGATGAGCACTGCCCCCTAGAGTCAGGAATGACTAGCACATATGCACGAGGGGAACCTTTACCTTTACCTTTATTCCATACTTAGTAAATATGGTCTTACTAAGGTTTTATAAAGCAGTACTAATACTTCAAGTGATTTTGGTTCTCTGCCTCTGTTTATGCAATCAAGGATCGTATTAGCTTAAATGCAGGAAAGCTCTTTGCAATGGGAAGAACTCATGCCCGCTTGAAACTTCCATTCCAGCTATTTCTGTTAATAAATGGAAAAATACATTGCCAAATAAGAAAGAGGTTGCCCATTCAGTTGGGCCACTCCAGAGACCACTTGTGATCGAAATGAGATTCATCCTGGCTTGAATACTGTGGCCATCTCCACAGGATCACAAGTGGCCATTGTAATATGTGCAAATGACTACATTTGCAAATATACAGATCTTTAAGCAGTAGTGATTATAAAGTTCAATTTAGTTTATTCCCTGTTGTGTCTAGAAGAGTGCAGCCTAAGACATTTGTTAGAATATAAAGGCAGAATACTGTTCTTCAGCCCTGGAGAATAAATGAAATTAATAGTTTAACAGCAGTATTAAAGCCCTATTTGAGTCCTTTGAAAAACCTACTTTTCTTGCCCCGTTCTCCTTCACAGTCTTACATCAATTGATCCACTGCTACACCAGAAAGAGAAGAGTTTGAAGTCTTGTGAAAGAGAAGGGCTTTTTTAAAAAACCCAATTGAATGTGCAAAATATACTATTTTGAAATAGTGATTGATAGATGAACAGCAAATAATTAATTGAACATTCTTTATTTCTCACACATAAATAACCTGTCCTGTGTCCTTAGTTGGACTGGTGCATTTATTTATTTGTTAAGTTGCAGGTTAGCTCTGAAAAAGGGGGAGGGAATCTGGCAGTAAGTGAAAGAAAAAAACACAAAGATTTGTACCTAGCTACACTTCTAGGTTTATTTAAGAACGTATTGCACATTTCATACACCATAATTCTGAGAATGGAACTCTTTGAACAAGTAGTTTTTAACTTAAGACCACAATTGAGCTCAAAATGTCTGTTGTTAAGCAAGACAGTGGTTAAGTGACTTTTGCCCCAGTTTGTGTGATGATTCCCCTAGACACTTACCTCTCTATATGTCAGCTTGGGGGAGGATGAACCAGTTCAGAGGTGACTTCCTACCATTTCGACTGAACCGGTAGTGGTATGCTGGCCTGGGTCGCAGAACTGGCAGCGCCCCAGGCTGGCCATGCCCCCGAACCAGTTCCCCGGTTCCCTAATCACCGCCGTTGCTGCCACCATCATTTTGGGGAGTTCGGCGCATGCACAGAACAATTTCCATTGAACTGCACATGTGTGTGCGAACCGGCAGTAACACCAGCTAGAACCCACCCCTGGACCAATTCCTGGCATGTCAAGAGCTGAGTTGATGGATGGTTTTGAGCAGCTGTCTTTGAGGGAATCGGCTGAAATGCAGCTGCAGCAGAACCATCCCGAGGCTCCAGGTGAGGAACGCCTGCAGCTGCAGCTGGTCAGTGATGAGGAAGAGGAACAGCCTTCTGCCCCTGATCCCAAGAACACATTGGGCAGAGAAAAGGCAGGAGCAGGGAAGGTCAGCCAGATTACTTGCAAGGAGAAAGCCTCGCCCTTCTTGATGGGCTACATCGGAAGCTGGCTATTTGGCGCAGGAGTCAGATGGAAGTGATGCTGGGAACATCATGTTTGTTTCCTAGTTGTATGTTTTCTGGTCATTATGATTCCTGCCTTGCTTTGGATTGATACCGTGCCTTGACTTGGATTGTGGCTTGGAAACTCTGGACTTTTCTTGTCCCGGGAACCTTCTTGTGTTGTGGATTTAATTTTACCTGGTAGGTTTATTTTGATTGGGAAACTTTCAAGTGCCTTGGGGTCTCTTTGGCCATTGCTCTGTGAGCTAGCATTGGTCTGCTTGTAGCTGGACTTAATTGGGACAGTTCTGGGTTTTTGGTGAAGGGAGTTGCCATGGAATATTAATAAACCCACTAAACCACAGTTATGGGTGTGAGTGAGAATGAGCAGGGACAGTTTGCAACTTTTCCTGCCACAGTTGTTAAATGAATCACTGCAGTTGTTAAGTTAGTAATATGGTTGTAAAGTGAATCTGGGCTTCCCCATTGACTTTGCTTGTTAGGCTGCAAATGGCGACCACGTGACTGCGGGACACTGCAACTATCATAAATAGGAACCAATTGCTAAGCACCCGAATTTGGATCATGTGGCCATGGGAATGCTACAATGGTCCTAAGTGAGAAAAACTTTCATAACTTACTTTTTTCAGGGCTTTTGTAACTTCAAACTGTGCCTAAATAAACCGTTGTAAGTCCAGGACTACCTGTATCATTTTTTTCTATTTTCACCTGAACAAAAGAAGTGTTAGGTTTTTTTTGGTATTGCCTTTTGTAAACTGTAATTGTTTCCCAAGAAAAAAAATGGAGGAGTATTAGTGAAAAGGCAGATAAACAACTTAAAGAGTGCAGAGGAGAGCAACAAAGATGATTAGAGGAGTGGAGGCTAAAACATATGAAGAATTGTAGCAGGAACCTGGTATGTTTAGCTTAAGAGAAAGAAGGACTAGGGGAGACATGATAGCAGTCTTCCAATATCTCAGGGGTTGCCACAAAGAAGAGGGGGTCAAACTATTCTCCAAGGCACCTGAGGGTAGAACAAGAAGCAATGGGTGGAAACTAATCAAGGAGAGAAGCAATCTAGAACTAAGGAGAAATTTCTTGACAGTTAGAACAATTAATCAGTGGAACAACTTGCCTCCAGAAGTTGTGAATGCTACAACACTGGAAGTTTGTAAAAAGATGTTGGATAACCATTTGTCTGAAGTGGTGTAGGGTTTCCTAACTAGGCAGTGGGTTGGACTAGAAGACCTCCAAGGTCCCTTCCAACTCTGTTATTCTAACATTCTAAATTCTAAACTTACAGCAAGTTGTGTACTTGCACACAGATATTCACCATCGTTGACTTTCATTATTAGGCCTGTGTAAAATAATTTACTCTGACTTGGATGGAGTGATCCATATGTGATCCATACCACTTCAGGCTGTCTTTCTTTGGATTTCTCTGCATTGTCGTTCCCCAGATCAAACCCCAAACTTTGGTCAAATGGGTTCAACGACACTTTGTCATCCTAAAATTGAATTAATATACAATCAATTCCACATGCCCAGGAATCACCTTTACTATAGAAGCTCAAAAGGAAAACACACTCCATTCCTCAATGTAGGTAGACCTCATCTTATGACCAGTTGCCTAGCAACTCTTTGAAGTTACAATGGACCCTCCCAAAAAAAGATACTTAGGACCCAGTTTTAAAGTCCTAATGTCCGTCCCCATCTCTCAGTCACATGACCACATTTTATTCTGCTGCTTTTGCTTCAGGAGAAACAGATACAGGTAGTCCTCGATTTATGACAATTGAGCTCAACATTTCTGATGTTAAGTGAGACATTTGCTAAGTGAATTTTGCCCCCAGTTTACATCCTTTCTTACCTCAACTGTTAAGTGAATCACTGCAGTTGATAAGTTAAGTGAATCCGGCTTCCCCATTGATTTTGCTAGTCAGAGGGTCGCAAAAGGGGATCACATCAGGGGTGGTATTTTACTTCCCTTCCCTACCGGTTTGCAAATGTAAGCACGTGAATGCATTTTTTTGCTTTTTTAAAAAAGTCCTAAATGGGATGCCATAGAGCCAGGGTGGATGGGCGGGTCCGCCCGTGATTTCCACTACCGGTTCGGGCGAACTGGTCCAAACCAGTAGAATACCACCTCTGGATCACATGATCTTGGGACACAGCCACAGTCATAAATATAAACCAGTTGCCAAACATCTGAATTTTGCTCGTACGAACCATAGGGATGCTGGAAAGGTCATAACTGAAAAAGCAGTCATGGCTCACTTTTTGTCAGTGCCGTTGTAACTTTGAACGGTCATTAAACAAACTGTTGTAAGTCGAGGGCTGCATGTCTTCCCATTTCTCTCTTGCCTTTCATTTTTTCAGTTGGAGATTCTAACTCCCTGCCGTATCCTGGGACGACGTGCTTCCATTTTACAAAAGCTTCATCATATCAAGTACATCAGGTGTAAGCAGCATGAAAGAAAAGGAGGCTGGATTTACTCTCTGTTGGGGACAACTTGCAACCCTAACAGGTTTGGGAACAAAGGCACTCAACGTATAAGTAATTTCAGTTCCCATCTGGGATGTTGCATTGTCATTCTTGGCCTTTCTCCTCAGGCAAAACTTCAGAGGATGATGTCAGACTACTGTTAACATAGTTATTCGTAAGTCAAATATACACGCAGTTGCTAGGCAAAATTGTACCAAGAGATAGCTGTACATTCACAAGGCACTTAAGGATCTCCTGCTTATAATCACTCTGAAATTATTCTGTGGGAAACGCACCTACTCAGGATGGAAAAAGCCTTTGCATAAGCCAATCCAAATTCATTATGCAGTATATCATTAAAGAGCACACCAGCGACCACGAGTTCCCGGATGGAGAAGGGCCGGCACCATGGTGGAGCAGACCTACTCCTGACCTACCTACTGCCTTCGGAGCCAAGTCAACCTCAAGGCAAAATCTGGAGCAGAAGTCCTGGAGTGAGGAGGTGTGCTGGAGGAGTAACACCTCCCTAACAAACCTTGGTCCAGCTTGGACCTCATAAGGGCCCCCTTCCAGGGTTATAGGAGAAGATAGTCAATGGTTTTGAAGGTGGAAGAGGGATCTACAACCCAATGGCAGATAAAATGGCAGAACCATATTCTAGGAGAAGGGAAACTCTGATTTCAAACCTCCATTGTCTTGTGGCTATATCCACTACTGGAAAAGGCTTCAGGAGTCAACCTCGAGGCAAAATCTGGAGTCCCGGAAGCAGTTTGTAACTGTGTACAACCACGTTCTGTAACTCCTGCGACACAGCTGGAACCAATCGTATCAGCTCTGCCGTTCCATTGGACTATTTCAGCGACATGGAGAGAGGGGATCAGCTGCTTGGGTAACAGTCTATCCTTCATACTAGTCTACCCAGGCCTCATGCTCTGGAGAGGACACTCCAGCTTTGCATACAGCATTGAAACAACACGGAAAGCGGCAGTTACCGGTTATAAATCTTAGCTTGATTGGCGTAGAGTGTGACGCTCTGTCAATTAAAGAATCCTTCTTTAATTGGGCCTGCTTTGACTGAAATTCTACTGACAACAACGCTATTTGAATGGTACCTTTTATGAAAGAATACATACATACTCAAGGTCCATACTTTTGTATCATTCGCTATCATAAATAGTAAAGGCAAATCTGAGATATGTTGACACCTAAGTAAACAATAATTCCCTTTGGTGTAGACTGGTTTTTATCCTGAAAATAATAATAATAATAATAATAATAATAATAATAATAATAATAATAATAATGATACCCAGATGGTTTTGGCAACTCCTTCAGGAGAAGAAATGTAGTTCCTGGCCAGTGGTGGGTTCCGGATTCCGTTCCAACTGGTACGATTGGAACGGCCCCAGAGCTACCCACATGCACACGTGCGGCACACGCATGCATTCTAGCATCAAAAGACGCTTCCGCAAGCCTTTGCAATGCTCCAGCTGCTCTACGGAGCATCGCACAGGTGCCGTACACGCCATGTGCATGCATGAAAGCGCCAACAGCATAAAGCACCCGTAAGGAGTGCGGGCGGGCAGGTGGGCTCTCCAGAGCACCATACCGGAAAGATATCCGGTGCTCCGGGCAGGATCCAGTACGCCTGTACCGGGGCGTATCGCCTGCAACCCACCACTGTTCCTGGCTCACAATTGCTCTAAAATAGGGATCAGCCGCTTTTATCTATGCTATATGAATCGCTCATAAGTTTTGAGGTTCTGTGCGGTTGCAAATCTGTCAAATGTTTGAATAAGCTTCCACATTTTTCTTCACATGAAAAGTGTAAAATGTTTAAGAGCGTTTTCCCTCCACTTTTGACACTTATTTTTTAACATCCAATTTAGCTAATAACACAATCACATATATAAAATTGAAGTAACTATAGATACATATAGACTGCCAGGAACATAAAGTTCTCTTGTTTGGCATTATTGGAGAAAATCCAGCTTCCAAATTTTCTGTATAATGGTATGATAAATTTGAATGGAACAATTCTACCATGGTCAGAATTATGGCCTTGAATCACATTAAATGCCTACAGATGTAAAACCTATTGCAGGTTCTGGGAAATGATTTTGAATTTGACAGCAGTAACATTTAATGGCTTTTGACATGGGCTAGCAGAATAAATATAGTCTTTACAGAATAATTTTACAGTAACTCCCTTGGGTTTCCTGCATCCCAGGTCATATATTACCTACTCCTTTTCTTTTCTTTATACTATAAAATCTAGGAATATAATGACAAAAACATTTACTACTGTACAACAAAGTACCTAATAAGCTGATTTCTTAAAATTATATGGCCCAATCTTAAAGCCGTCTACATACTGTTTCTATGTAAAATATCAGATATCCAGAACCTGCTTTACACTTCAGCCATATCATTATATATCAATAAGCCAGGAATTTTGGCTTCTTCTACTACTGCATGAGTGAACTGCATAATCTCTGACAATAATCTGGTAGGAATAACTTTGGGCATGTCCCGTGCAGTGGCTGGTTCAGCCGAACTGGTAGTGGTTTGGTGGCCTGGGTCGCTGGAACTGGCAGCAATCCAGGCCTGCCACACCCCCAAACTGGTTCTCTGGACAGCACCGTAGGTGCCGCCATCTTGTTTTTTTGCTTCTGTGCACGCGCAGAGCAATTTTTTCATTGTGTGCAAAGAGCCCACAAGTCAACCAGCAGTAGTGACTGCCAGACCCCTCCCCTGGTCTTGCAATTGTGTTGCCATAGTAGTCTCTTAAAACAAAGGGAACATATTCAACAGTGAGAGAAAGTACTGTAGCTGGAAGAAGAAAAGGTGGGCTTTGAGTAGCCCATAAGAGAGTAGGCTACTCAGAAGCTCTGCAAATTGGAGTAGTTCAAAATAAAATAGTGGATTATTGCAGTGTGACATGTAACCAAGCTAACAAATTTTTTTTAACTTGCCTCCCAAATATAATAAAAACAGGCTTTTCAAGAAGTAGAAATTCTCACAGAGGAGGTTAGTAAAACTTAAAATATTCCAAATGGGGCACTTAGAATTATCAGGGGGAAGTAAAGAAGTAAGGGATTTACGTGCTTCTTAAGACTTAAAAAGCCCTTTATAAATTGGTACCTAGATACATGTGAAAACCAATTGAGTATAGGAGTTAAGGTGCCAGTCTAAAATTGGGAGACTCTGAGTTCCAGTCCTGCCTTAGCCATTAAGTCAGCTGGGTGACCTTGGGCCAGTCACACTTTCTCACACCTAGGAAGGAGGCAAGAGCAAACTACTTCCAAAAATGTTGCCAAGAAAACAGCAGGGTCTTCTCCAGGAAGTCATCAGGAGTAAGCACTGACTCAAATGGTCTAGACCCGTGTTGGCAAACCTATGGCACAGATGGCGGAAGTGACACGCAGAGCCATCTCTCCAGGCACGCCAACCGTTGCCCATTGTTCTTTTGGATTCCGGCACGCATATGCGCACCAGCCACCTGGTCTTCACATGTGCATGCATGCCAGAAACTGGAAGACCAGATGACCGGTGCTCATGCGCACACCAGAAACATGAAGCTCAGCTTCCTGGTGGACGCACGTGCGCCGGGGAGCTGCTCTTCCAGTTTCCAACGCTTCCATGCATGCACGCCAGGGAGCTGCTCTTCCAGTTTCTGGTGCTCCTCCGTGCCCTAATGCACTCCCATTTTAGCACTTGGTGCCGAAAAGGTTCACCAACACTGGCCTAGACATTGGTACTTGAACATAGATCTTTTTAACCTTTGCATTTTGTTGTGTTTTACTCATCTAGATGAAATTTTAATATATATTGCTAATTCATGTATGATATGCCATGCACTAAATAACTAACTAACTCAAAGGGTGCAAATGCGCACGTGCATGCACACACACACACACACAAACACACACAAACACTTAGGTCTGCCTACTCCAACCAGCCCAACCTGCTAAAAGAATTAGGTAAACAATGATGCCAATGGCATATTTTCAAGAGATTCAGGGAGTTAAAGCAAAAAGATGCTGTTTTTATGTGGCAGTACTAATGTGGAATAGCGTCCTTTTTGCTGTCTTCTTACAACTCAATGGAGATGGAATTGTTTTGGAGGGATTTCCCTTGAGTTGATATGTGATGCCATCTTTTCTTTGGTTTTTTTCCCTTCATTTTATTGTATTGTTATTGTTTTTTTCTTGGCTGGTGAAAGTTTTTACCCTTGCTCTTTATTAGTGTCTGTCTCCGAGCCTTCTACAGGGAGTTGTTGCCTTATACCATTTATTGTTCAAAGTTACAATGGCACTGTGACAACAAAGGCCGTATAATGGGGCAAGACTCACTTAACAAGTGTTAAGTTTAGCAACAGAAATGTTGGCCTCAGTGGTGATTGTAAGTCAAGTACTACCTACACTCTGCTATTTTCTCAGAACCCAAATGGATCTTAGAGCTAAGAATAATGTCAAGGAGAAGAATAGGACACATATGAACACAAAGCCAGAATGTCTGATCTGTATGCAAAAGAGCCATATCCCATAGATCCATGTGGGACTACTTTGGTTTCATATCAAATCAAACTCCAAGCAATAATTCCTATGCTTAAAGTCCTAGATGGTTTTGTATCCTAATACTCGAATGCTCAGTTATCCTATCATTAGTGTATAGAATGCTCATATGGGGAGGAAAATTTTTAGTGAACTCAGAAAAAGGGGGAAATCCTTCTTTATGGTGCTGCATCAATTGTAGAATTTCATTCTGAAGGCAACATAATACCGTATGTGTTAACCTTGTTTTCTTTTTCAGTGTCTTAAGAAAAAATTCCTTAATTTATTAATTTATTTACCTGATTTTTTAAAAAAATCCTGGATTATTAATCTTATTATTATTATGTGCTATTTAATCTTTCATAAGATCCTGGGCAATCCCTTGGATGCCCATGTTTAGAAATGAAAAC
The DNA here is from genome assembly GCF_964273705.1 of Natrix helvetica. NCBI lineage: Eukaryota > Metazoa > Chordata > Lepidosauria > Squamata > Natricidae > Natrix > Natrix helvetica. The sequence goes on from NC_138552.1 coordinate 149,388,947, forward strand.
AGAGCCCTTGGCATTTTTCAAAAAATAAATTCCAAAACACATTCACAAAGAATGTGTCTTACTAAACACGCAATGGGACTTCTTTTCTTGAGCGAAGATATCTAGGATTGTGTGGTGCACTAGTCTAATTTAGTAGACTAATCAGCCAAGACAGATCCATTCTGGTATAATGTTTAAAGGTTGAGCTGAGAGCAGGAAAAGTTGAGCTGTAACCTTGCATTAGACAAGAACCATGGTTTTTTTTCCCCATTTAGCTCTAAGAAAAAGGCTGTGATAAGTTTAGTTTAGTTTAGTTTATTTAGCTTATAAACCGCCCCCTCTCCCAGAAGGGACTCGGGGCGGTGTACAGACAATAAATATACAAAATGAATAACAAAGCAACACACAAAACCAGACAAAACCAACTTAAACACACAGTCCGTACAAAACCAAACTATTTTACGATAATTAAAATAGTACCAATTAAAACCAATTTAAAACCCCAAAATTAAAAAATTTAAAATGCCATCCAGGAAGGTCAGGATTCAATTATACTATATTTCTGCTTTCAATTAAAATTGAGCCAGGCCAGCTAATTTGAACAAGTGGGTCTTGAGTTTCTTACGGAAGGAGCGGAGATCAACAATAGTTCTAATATCGGGGGGGAGGTCGTTCCAGAGGGTTGGGCCCATCACAGAGAAGGCCCTACTCCTGGGCACCGCCCACCCGCATTGCTTAGCGGAAGGTACCCGGAGGAGTCCCTCTCTGTGAGAGCGAATTGGTCGCAGGGATGTATGAGGTAGGATGCGATCCCGCAGGTAACTAGGTCCTGTGCCATGGAGTGCATTAAAGATGGTAATCAACACCTTGAAACGCACCCGAAAAGCCACAGGCAGCCAGTGCAGCTCCCAGGAGCGGTGTTACATGGGAGTACCTAGTACTCCCCATTATTGTCCGCGCGGCTGCATTCTGGACCAGCTGTAGCCTTCGGGTGCATCTCAAGGGGAGCCCCATGTAGAGAGCATTGCAGTAATCAAGGCGGGAAGTCACCAGGGCATGAGTAACTGTGCATAGGGCGTCCCGCTCTAGTAGGGGGCGCAATTGGCGCACCAGGCGAACCTGGTGGAACGCCCCCCTAGCCACGGCTGTCACATGATCATCCAGCGACAGCCAGAAGTCTAGGAGGACGCCCAAATTGCGCGCCCTGTCCACCGGGGGCAATTGTTCACCCCCAATGGCCAGAGATGGAACATACTGGCTAAAGCGGGGCGCCAGTAGCCACAGCCACTCCGTCTTGGAGGGGTTGAGCCTGAGTCTGTTGTCTCCCATCCAGACCAGGACGGCTTCCAAACACCGGGACATCACTTCGACGGCTTCGTTGGGGTGGCTCGGGGTAGAGATGTATAGCTTGGGGTAGAGATGTATAGCTTTGACGGCTTCGTTGGGGTGGCTCGGGGTAGAGATGAATAGCTGAGTATCATCGGCATACAGATGATACTCGACCCCGAACCCTCGAATGATCTCGCCCAGCGGTTTCATGTATGTGTTAAACAGGAGAGGCGAGAGGACCGATCCCTGAGGCACCCCACACATGAGCGGTCTCAGGGTCGACCTCTGCTCCCCCATCAACACACATTGCGTCTGACCGGAGAGGAAGGAGGAGAACCACCGCAGTGGTTCTGAAGTTGGATCTGCCTGTATAGTCATCAGGAGATAGGTAGGTAGACAGACAGACAGACAGACAGTTTGATTGATGATAGGTAGGTATAGATAGGTAGGTAGGCAGGCAGGCAGGCTGGCTGGCTGGCTGGCTGGCTGGCTAACAAAAGCCTCAATTGGCTAAGTTGAGCAGGAGGCAATATTAAAGAACCAGATAATGTTTAATAATGCAGGTTATAGTTAACTTTCCAAAGATCGATCTGTCTGTCTGTCCAACTGACTATCTCTTTATCTGTCTCTGTCACTGGGCTTTTTAAAACCAAACTGAAGTGTTGATTTCACAAAACTCATGACCGTGCTGACTGTCATGATAGATAACAGACTTGAGCCCCTAATAATTAAGGCAAAATTGTCTCAATAATCTGCCCTCTCCCGTCTCATGAATAAATTCCGGTGGATCTAAGAGTGATCACTTTGCTTGGTGTGACAGGAGAACCCAGGGGAGCCAAGAAACGACTCTGCCAAGTTCCATTATACAGAGAGAGAGAGAGGCATACATTTCCTAGAGAATCCCAGTGCCTCTCCACTCCTCTGAATTAATGCTTAAGCAGCCTCACTTGTGTCACCGGAGTAATGTCAGGCTAAACTTGCCTCAAGTAATACTGAACAGTGTTTGAATGTCTGGGCCAAGTCATGCATCAGTCTGTGAAACGGAGGAATTGTCACTTGTCCATGCAGTTTGCATTTGATGGGCCGTGTCTTCTTCCTTCTCTGCAGTCTCATGCTCTCTTTGATCCAGTTCATAGCATATATGTGCTAGTCGTTCCTGACTCTAGGGCAGGGTGCTCATCTCCGTTTCTAAGCCAAAGAGCCAGTGCTGTCTGATGACAATTCCATGATCATGTGGCTGGCATAACTAAATGCCGAAGGCTCACAGAACACTGTTACCTTCCCACCAAAGGTGGTCCCTATTTTTCTACTTGCATTTCTGCCAGGGACGTACGGTCAAGGGAGGCAGGGGAGGCAGAGCCTCACCGCTCTCATCATGAAAATAAAAAAAAGGAAAAAGGCACATGTGGTCTAATTCCCTGCCTTCCTGACTCAACATGAAGGGGACCGCGGAGCGTGCTCCGCTGGCTCGCGCTCCGCGGTCCCCTTCATGTGACTCAGGAAGGCGGGGAATGGGACCACATGTGCAGGAGGAGCGCATTCCGCGGTCCCCTTCATGTTGACCATTCCCCGCCTTCCTGATGATGTCACCAGCCTCACCAGCCATAAACCTCACCGCACGTCACTGATTTCTACATGCTTTCGAACTGCTAGATTGGCAGAAGCTGGGACAAGTAACAGGAGCTCACTTTGTTACGTGACACTAGGGATTCGAACCGCCGAACTGCCGACCTTTCTGATCGACAAGCTCAGCGTTTTATCCACTGAGCCACTGTATCCCCTTACTATGTCAGGTAGTTGTGGTTAAAGCAAATTATGGCTTAGCTCAATTGTGAAATGGCTTATATATTCGCAATCATTTTCTGCTGTACAAACAATAAAGATTGCTCTTTAAAAAAAAAAAAGAAATTACCTTTTAAAAGCTCCTATTTGTATCTGTGTTTATAGTCTCAGAATAGCAGTGAAAGAAAAGCAGAAGATTGGTTAAAATAATCAGGAATAAAGTACCAGCAGCAGAAACAAAGGAAAACAAAGAAGAAATGCAAGAAAGTGTTAATCCATTATAAACGTGATACTCTGCCGGGGTGGGGTGGGGGGATTCTTTGCCTGATAACTAAAGGATGTGATAGAGGTAGTCCTCAACTTACAACAATTCGTTTAGTGACTGTTCTCAAGGTTACAATGACACTGAAAAAAAGTGACTTATGACCATGTTTCACACTTACGACCCTTGCAGCCTCCCCATGGTCATGTGATCAAAAATCAGATGCACGGCATATTTGCAATTCATATTTATGACGGTTGCAGGGTCACGTGATCCACTTTTGTGACTTTCTGACAAGCCAAGTCAACGGGGAAGCCAGATTCACTTAACAACTGGCCTACTAGCTTAACAACTGCAATGACTCACTTAACAACGGTGCCAAGGAAAGTCGTAAAACGGGGCAACACTCACTTAACAAACATCTCATTTAGCAACATCAATTTTGGGGCTCAGTTGTGGTTGTAAGTCAAGGACTCCGTCTTTTCTATTCTTTAAATCTCACCTAGCCTTCTGAGAAAGGCATACGTGGGACCAGGTATCCATTTTCCTATAACATAGAGGAAAATGGATGAGAATCAGACAGTCCCACAGCGTTTCAATCCTAAACTGTGCAACACTTATAGCATCTAATTTTTTTACCTAGTTTTTTCAAGATGGTGAAGCTTCCTATTGGAACAATAGCTTGGTGGGTGAGCCTTTGCTCAAAGTATTTCATTGTTTTTATATCCTTTGTACAATTTTGGGTTGCCATTCAAGGCATCACGCTTAATCTGGCCAACACCTGGAGGTACAAATGAACATTGTAAAGCTACACACACACACACACACACACACACACACAAGGTAATTGAATGCAGGTATACCTCTGACCTTACTGAGTTGAGGATACGTCTCATGTGATTACATGGTAGTAGGAAACAGGAATATATCCATTTATAAATGTGTTCTCAATTTGTAGCTGTGGAACATCATTATGATTTCACAGTCTATGGTTCAATGAAGTTCCTTGAAATATTTCCTTTGAGCGAATAACTCATTAAGATGAGGAAATCTAATTTGCGAAATACATTGTCTGGGCCAAAAAAATAAGCAGTGGGTGTAGGTTCCTCTCCTAGGAACTGTCTGAAGCATGTAAATCTTTAATGGTCTATAATTTTTCTCAATATTAGATTATACGTTGATGCGTTTGTAGAAAGAATCCCACCAACCTCAGTAATAGAAAAGCTTGTTAATGTTGCTACCTATCTCCTCTTCGAGTATGTTAGAAACAAACGTGACAGAAACCTTCCGACCCAGCTCATCTTCAGCTTTAGCCTTCCTGACACCGTTCCTGCAGTTTATAGAAGTCACCATATATCCTTCAGTTACGGCTTCTCCTATTTCTTATTTATGTCTTTTTTCCTCTTCACCCTTTTAGAGAGTTCTTTGCATAGCCACACTACCCTATATTTTCTTTGTAGGAATGGTGGTTGCGCCTTCAGTGTCTTATTTTGTAGAATGTCTCTACCCTACCTCTCTGGACCATTTCAAGCTGACCTACCATCTCTCAAAATTCAGCAAAATTATAGTTTCTAAAGTCTGGCCTACAGATCTGACACTTCTCAGTTCCATAATCAGAGATGGTATTCAGCCGCTTCCGGCAAACTGGTAGCTCCGACGATCAGCTGGCCCTGCCCAATCCTATCCTTTATTTCCCGCTCTCTAGGTCATCTCAATCATGTGGCACAGCTAATCCCCCCCCTCGCTGTTCTACTTACCATTTCTGACTTGAAAGGTAAGCATCTGAGCTTCTAAATGCTCCATTTTCAGTGCAAGTGCCTTCGGCACACACGTGCAAAGTGCACACTCAACAAACTGGTTGTTAAAATGGCAGCATCCCCCAGGGGTGGGTTCCGGCAGGCACTACTGCCAGTTCACTCATGTGTGTGCCACATGTGCTTGATGCACGCTGCTTGCGCAGTGCTATTAAAATTGTTATGCGCATGTGCAGAAGTGCCACCCAGACAACCGGTTTGGGGGTGTGCCAGGCCCGGGTTGCTGCCGGTTCCAGAAACCCAGGCCACCAAACCACTACCAGTTCAGCCAAACCAGGCCAAACCGGTAGGAACCCACCACTGATTCCACCACTGTCCATGACCAACATCTCCCAATCACCTGCCCTTCCCTAAGCGATTTCTCCTGGTTGGAGAGGATTATGTGGATTCTTTCATTCACCTTTGCATAAATACATAATTGCATTTTCCCAGTGTCACTATTGTTTGCACCTTTGAGTGACTGTCATATGAAAAACCTCATTCTTTTTTCTGCCTACCCATTCTGTGGAAATCTTTGATAATATTACTTTTCTCTCTCCTTTGTATTCTTACCCATAGGATTTCCATGTTATGATTCTTGAATTTCTATGCATGTCTATTTTTTTTTTTGAACATACAATGGATCACACCTACCCTTTCTGTTTCTGATGAACAATTTTTAACCTTCAAGTGCTAAGTGCCAGTCCTGAGAGCCATTTGCAGTCACCTTCATTCAAATCTGAAGCATCACTCCCCCCTCCCCCCCCTCTCTCATCACAGGGTATCTATTTTTCTTCCTTTCATTTCAGTCATTAAATGCTATGCGCTGACACATATTTGTGGATAAATCTGCAGTTTTTATTATTTAACTTCAATTGAGTTTATATTAAAGATAAAGAAGACCAAGCTAATAACCACAGGGAGGGCAACAAGCATTTGAATTGACAATGAATGTACTGAAGTGGTGGACAGCTACTTCAATATATCAACAGTGAAGTACCCAGCAGTCAAGAAATATGATGCAAACTAACATTTGGTAGAAGAGCCATGGAAGCCTTGGTAAAGATATTCAGATGCTGAGCTGTGTCTACACCTAAAAAGATCAGAATTGTGCAGGCCATGGTGTTCTCCACGAGAAGTTGTGAATGCTCCAACACTGGAAGTCTTTAAGAAAATGTTGGATAGCCATCTGTCTGAAACGGTATAGGGTTTCCTGCCTAGGCAGGGGGTTGGACTAGAAGACCTCCAAGGTCCCTTCCAACTCTACTATTGTATTGTATACTTAGAGAGTCACTCTACAAGTGAGATAGTGAGAAGCAACTTAGAACTGAGGAGAAACTTCCTGACAGTTAGAACAATTAATCAGTGGAACAGCTTGCCTCCAGAAGTTATGAATGCCCCAACACTGGTAGTCTTTAAGAAGATGTTGGATAGCCATTTGTCTGAAATGGTATAGGGTTTCCTGTCAAGGCAGGGGGTTGGACTAGAAGACGTCCAAGGTCCCTTCCAACTCTGCTATTGTATTGTATTGTATTGTCTCTAAATTTGACATATAAATAAATCTAGTCTACAGAAGCAAAAGTTGAATTTTAAAGATGCAGAACAGAAAAAAATATTGACACATTTGAAATGTTGTGTTACAGAAGATTCCTAAGAATACCATGGTCAGCCAAAGAAACCCCAAATAAATGGATCATCAAACTAATCAACTCAGAGTTATCACTTGAGGCACTGAAGACCTGTCTCACATTTTCATATACATTATTCACAGACATAACTCTTTGGAGAAGTGTATAATACTGCAAAAGGTAGAAGGTAAAAGAAAAGAAGAACAAGCTATAGCAATATTGATGGACTCAGGTATAGTGACAAAGGGTGCACTATTGGCAGATCTGAAAGACCAAGTTGGAGCAAATCTTTCCAACTCTATCTATGTGAATGTTAAAAGTCAACACGAACTTGATGGCACATCATCAATCAAATTAAGTAAATATCAAATAATCATTAGTTCTGTAAATATCACAGACTACTGCTAATGCCTGCCTTAGGTGATAGATGATAGATAGATAGATAGATAGATAGATAGATAGATAGATAGATAGATAGATAGATAGATAGATAGATAGATAGATGATGGATGGATGGATGGATAGATGATAGATAGATAGATAGATAGATAGATAGATAGATAGATAGATAGATAGATAGATATGCGGTGGGAATGATAGGCAGACAGACAGACAAACAGACAGATTGATCAGAATAAGATCATCTCAGTCAAAAAGGGTTTTTTTATATACTCCACTACAGAGGTGGGTTCTTACAGTTCTGACTGGTCCGGCTCAGTAGGTAGCAACTCGGCCGACCACGCCCCTGAACCGATTCTATCGATGGCGCCATAGGCGCCGTCATCTTGTTTTATGCTTCTGCGCAAAAAACAAGCTTTGGGCTATTGCAAAACTAGCAGCTCTCATATCTTCCAGCCCAATCACAAAATGCTTGTCAAGTACAGGAAATCAGGAGTCCACTATATAGGTTTATTACATGCTAAATCTCTCTACAAGAATCTGAACTACTAACGGTCAAAGCAAGTTGGTGGCTGGATAGGAGGCAACGGAATTCAAGGTGAATTGGACTTAGATCTCTTGTGGACACAAAGGGACTCGAGACTGATGATGTGATTGAGCCCTCCCTTGGGCTCAGCCTGGACATCTCCAACAATGCTCTTGTCTTCACTTCCCTCAATCACTTCCAAATCAAGCCAACTACAATCACCATAAAATATATATTTGTCAAGATCCCTCAATTCTGAAACCAAGCCTAATAGTAAATATCTATTAAAAATAGACAGATTAAAATATATAGGGTGTGCAAGTCAATAGGAATTGACTAATTACTATGGCTCCTTGAGGCTGAACAATAAATGAATACATCATATAGTTCATTCTGTAATGCTGAATTAATGTTAGCAAGACAAAGAATAACTTCAAAGGGACCATGAATCAATTGATTATTTTTGTCAGCACACTACTTCACTCTTATTGTACTGCTTACTGCTTTATATAAAGATAAATGCTTCCTTCCTTTTTTGCAAGAAATGTAACACATTTGTCTTGTTGAAGTCAGCATTGCCTAACATCCAAATTTGTTTTCCAATTAAAATCACCAGAGCAAAAGTGAGACAATAGAAGAATATGCTTTTTTTGTCTGTTTTATAGCTCTGATTATGTGGTACAAACATCATTTCAGGAACATACAGGCATACACACACATAGAGAAATTCATAAGAAGACTCTCATAATCCTATCTGTGATTTCATAAAATGTGTATTCTCAATTTTAGATTCCTGGGATTCAGCCAGTTTATTAGGTAAGTTGGATATTTTTGTCATTTCTTTTATATGTTTCTTATAAGTGAATCAAAGTGAGATATAAAATGCTAATGTTATTCCAGGGGTGATATTCACTTACCTTCCCTACCGATTCGCAAATGTGAGTGTGCGCACATCTGCACATTCACTCAGGCTTCTGTGCATGCGCTTTTGGCCAAAAGGGGGCCTAAATGGGATGCCATAGAGCCAGGATAGGTTGGAGGGGGCCACCCGTGATTTCCGCTACCAGCAAAACCACCTCTGTGTTACTCCAATTCAATTAAAGTTTAATCACAAAATAAAAGTACTTCAATGAACAGAAAAGCAATACAATAAAATAAAGTAAAAGAGCTCAACAACTAGAAATATAAATGAAATGTAAAAATGGGTGCCTTTGTAATCAGGTAATCCCTGGATTACGAGCATTCCCTTAGCGAATGTTCAAATTTACATGGTAAGTGCTCCCTACCGTTTGCAAACAAGTCCCAAAAATACAAATCTTGCAGCACAGTTGTTTGCCATTTCGAACAACCGCAGAGGCTCTGCAACATTCATCTTTAATGTTTCCGGACAAAATTAAGCTTCTGAGGGGTGGATCCACCCCTCGAATGCTCCATTTGGGCATCCAGAGGCCTTGCCTGGCAAGTTGCAGGACAAAATAGAGCTTCCAAGGGCCAGATCTGCCCCCTGAAAGCTCCATTTCAGCCTGCAATGGGCCAGGGGAGACCTGCGGAAGTCTAAAACAGAACTGCAGAGGAGCATATGCGGCTGAGAAACTGGAGAGAAGACTGCTAGATCTTCACAAAATAAGTGACCTGACACAGCAGATTGGGTGGGGTGGGGGGAGCAATTGTGGGGAGCATGAGGTATTTCAGTGGATTGGGGAGGCCTTGGGTGGTCTTAGGCGGGTGGCCTGTTCCATCAGTAGCCCCCCCCCGCCCGCCTTCCTGTTCCTGATATACCTCATGTACACTTAATGAGCCTTGCATTTGATTAGCAAATGTGTGGACGAACGGAGGGAGCGATCATGTTCAAGGTACAAGATTCACTCCCATGAATCCTTGAGTTACGAATGGAATGGGCAGGCTTGTAACTCAAGGACTACCTGTAAAATATTAGTCAAGATTTTCAGAGAATAAAAGTTAATGCATAGGTCAATACAAGTGTTTGATTCTGAAAAAAGAACTCAATCACTATCATTAGTGATTATTTTATGGTCAGGAAGCAATAGATCTCACTACAGGTAGTCCTCATCTTACAACCACTATTGGGGCCAGAATTTCCAAGACAGTTGTTAACTGAGACAGGCCCAATTTTACTACCTTTCTTCCCATGGTTGTTATGCAAATCTCTACATCTGTGAAAGAGGTTAGCTTTGCCAATTCTCTCACTTTTCCCATCCATTCTTCCATCCGGGGAATTAACATGTCTTTCCATTTTTGCACATAAAGGATTCTCAATACAGTCAATGTATATAATAACAACCTTCCGAATTTTCTTTCAAGTTCTTTATTCAATAGCCCATAAATTGTTCATAAAAGTGCATAGAGAATTTCCTCCTGTCATCTACCTCTATTTCCTAGTTTTCACATTAAACAGCTTGCTACTGAGATCCAATTTCCCAATGACTCTATATGTTGGTGGACTGCTCCATTGGATAAAGACCATTATTATTATTTATTTCCACCAATATTCATAGACATAGAGGGCAAGAATAGATCGAATGATGTCTTTGCACATGACACAAAGCATAGCATTTTTCATTTATATTTAGCACAGATGAAGTGGCCCTGAAACCAGTGGTGAAATTCAGCCGGCTCAATCCGGTTCAGGTGAACCGGTAGCGGCGGTGGTGGGATGCTCCGCCCACCCACCCAGATGTAATCATGTCCCATTTTTTATGCTTTGTGCACGCATGGAAGGTCCTGCGCATGCAGGGAAGTTGGTGCATGCACTCACATTTGCGAACTGGTAGCGAAGGTAAGTTGATTTCACTCTTGCCTGAAAATGACTCATCACGGGTAACCAAATGACACCTTCACTATGGAGTACACGTATATGTAGAGGAGAGAGAATGAGACGGGAATTCAGAATGAATTCGATGATAGTTCTGCATATCAGTGAAATGCCTCCCACAGAAGAAATCCAAATCAAACATTAAATACCATGCAATTCAGAGAAGGGATGGAAGGAACATTCATTTTGGAAATCAAAAGTTATCCCTGAGGTGAAGAATAAATTTCTAGGCATAGTATGAAATTATGCATATTTTTCTTCTAAAGATGTAAGTTCATTAAGAATTTCACAGGGACATGGAACCCTGTCTTCCCTTAAAACAATTTTCATGTTTCTCAGTCAAAAGCAATCAACTTCTTAAGTCAACCCCATCCATACTCAAATACAGAATCATACCCTTAACTTTTGGCCTGAGATTTCCAATTATCACCAGACTGTTCTTCCTTGCATAGGAAGTTGCGTTCTATAAAAACAGTTCATTGCTCCATCTAGCTTAAAAGAATTGTATTCATCCTAGTTTTCTTTTCTTTTTTTAAATAAAGTTTTATTAATTTTCTATTGTTTACATTTTGTTAGTGCTTAATAAACATTGTGTTGTCTGAGTTAACAGTACATATTGCATTCTTAATCTCCACCCCTTTTTTCCAAACACTGATAGAACAAGTTCCATGTTTGATCATATTCTGTATCTTCTTTCTGCTTAATCTTCAGTGTAAGTCTGTCCATTTCTGCACAATCCAGCATCTTCCTAACTAACTCTTCATCTCATGGTATTTCTTCATTTTTCCAATATTGTGCAAATATAATCCTCGCTGCTGTTAATACATGCAATATTAAATATATATTTTGTTTATCAAATTTTGCTGGTGCTATACCTAATAGAAAAAGGTTTAAAATCTACATGTTTTCTTAACATCTTTTCTAACCACTTAGGTATTTTTGCCCAATTTTTTGTTTTTTGCTTTAGTACAATACAATACAATACAATACAATACAATACAACAGCAGAGTTGGAAGGGACCTTGGAGGTCTTCTAGTCCAACCCCCTGCCTAGGCAGGAAACCCTATACCATTCCAGACAAATGGCTATCCAACATCTTCTTAAAGACTTCCAGTGTTGGGGCATTCACAACTTCTGGAGGCAAGCTGTTCCACTGCTTAATTGTTCTAACTGTCAGGAAATTTCTCCTCAGTTCTAAGTTGCTTCTTTCCTTGATTAGTTTCCACCCATTGCTTCTTGTTCTACCCTCAGGTGCCTTGGAGAATAGTTTGACTCCCTCTTCTTTGTGGCAACCCCTGAGATACTAGAACACTGCTATCATGTCTCCCCTAGTCCTTCTTTCTATTAAACTAGACATACCCAGTTCCTGCAACCGTTCTTCATATGTTTTAGTTTCCAGTCCCCTAATCATCTTTGTTGCTCTTCTCTGCACTCTTTCTAGAGTCTCCACATCTTTTCTATATCATGGTGACCAAAAGTATTCCAAGTGTGGCCTTACCAAGGCATTATAAAGTGATATTAACACTTCATGTGATCTTGATTCTATCCCTCTGTTGATGCAGCCTAGAACTGTGTTGGCTTTTTTGGCAGCTGCTGCACACTGCTGGCTCATATTTAAATGGTTGTACACTAGGACTCCAAGATCCCTTTCACAGTTACTACTGTTGAGCAAGGTACCACTTACAAGTCCACCACATATGGTAATATGTGCCCATTTTTGGGTTACACTTCCAACATTTGCTAGACATATTTTAAGCATTTTAGCTAACCTAGCAGGTGGTAAGTGCCATCTATAAAATATTTTATATAAGTTTTATTTATAAGAAGTTGCCATCGTTAATTTATAGTTTGTTTCCTATAGGTTTTGCTATTTCTGGTTACGTATTCATCCTAGTTTTCATGCAAAAGACTTTCACATTCCCACCTGTATCATGAGATCTTTTACATAGGAAGCGTATCTAAAAACCTACTGGGAATAGTTGCATTAGGACAGCTTTGGATTTGATTGACAGCATGCAGGTTGGAATTTCTCAAAGCAGCCACTCTATTTTTTTATTATAATTATCTAGAATCAATATGACTGCTGAACGAGACAGCCACATAGTGCAAGAAATGACACAGCTGCTTTAAAGGGCAGTTGCTATCACCTTGCTCTTGTGCTGTTCAAAGCAGTTATTCCTGTTGAGTTCTATATCTCAGTTGGGTGTATCCCAACCCCAACTGCATTTCAAGGGAAGCTCCAGAAACTAATTCCTATCAAATTTAAGAAATAACTTTTCTTGAGAAAATCAACCGGGTGAAATAAAATGTTCAAATAATTAAATCTGAAGAATATAATACCCACATGAATATCACATCCTCTTTGTTGCTTTTTTAACCTTATGTTTCATTTTTCCCCACATTCTGTTGATATTTTTGATCTGCATATAAATTGAGTTTTGGTTCATTTGTCTTTGAATATTAACATCATCATTCATGATGACCAAGGTCTTCAGAAGTATTCCTGAAAGCTATTTTTTTAAAATGATACAAATTCTCTCTGGAAGTTGGATCCTCATTAATTTCTCACTGAAATAAATCTTAGGCATAAAATGAGTTCATGCCACATTGCCACAGTAACGCGATCCATTTTTCCTGTAATAATTAAAATGCTGTTCTGCTGGCATGACACACTCAATTATTTTTCAATGTGTATAAATACTCATTTTGAAATGTTATTTGTTTGAAAGTTTCCTCAGGTGGTGTCATTGCTCAAAATGCTATCAGGTTGTGTGTGTTTTTTTTCTCATCACCACTAACACATTTTCACCTAGTGCTCTGAGATTGAAAGGAATTTATTGCAGAAAGCATTATACTGGTGTATTCAATTAAGACAGCATATTCCTAGTAATGTCCAGCCCAAAGAACCAAGAATGACATGAGGGCTTCCTTCTGAATAGTTTTTTTTTTATTGTTGTTCACCTTTCCAAATGAAAACAATCTGCATAACTATTAGATATACTCTGTGAATTGCTAGGGAGGATCTGCCTTCATGCTCTTCCTGCCCATCAGGCCTTCCAAACTCCACTGTCTCTTTGCTCTCCGGGAAACACAAGAAATAGTCACGAGGAGACCATGACATAAGCGGCAGAAGAATGTAGCATAAGAGTCTACATTCAAGAAAGCCAGAGGTGGTATTCAGCCGGTTCGGACCGGTTCACCTGAACTGGTAGTGGCAAACTGCAGGAGGGCCTGCCTACCTGCTCCAGCTACAAAATGTCCTATGTAGCCTCGTTTTCAATGCTGTGTGCATACAAGCACGCTGTGCGTGCAAGCAAAGTGCATGCACGGAAGACAGCATGCACATGCACGCTCACAGTTGAAGAAAGCTCATTTGCAGTCTTGAAGGCACGATTGTGCAGATACCTCATTTGAAATGGTGCCCTATCTGCTATAAAGTCTGTCTTGAGCAGGCATGCCTGTCCTGTATTTTCAATTTATCACTTGTTGCAACAGGATATACAGAACTGCTAATTTACATACAGATATGTTGGAACTTTGGCCTCATTAAATCAGTTAATGTAATATGCTCTTAATCTGAAGGAGATTTATAGCCCATTTCTAAGCGAGATGCCAAAGAAACCCAGTGTGGATTTCACTACAGTAGAATTCACATGTTTTTTGCCAAAAATACCTTAAAGGCAAAATGGACAGTCAGGAATGGATGTAGTGCATACAGTTGAGAAAATGCATCCGCAAAACACATATATTGGCAAAACTGCATGCAAACATCAAATATTATGTATCATAGTTTTCCCTCTGGTCCGTTTCGCTAGGGGGCGCTGTGCTCGACGCTGATTGGTTGACTGTTTGACAGCCAGCATTTATAAAGGGCTGTCAAACAGGGCTCAGCTGTTGCCAGTTAGCTGAGACGCGCGAAATGTGAAGTGCCATGTTTGGCAACCTGTTAGCGATAAACTGTTAGCATTTGTTAAGTCCTGGCTCGCCTCCGTTTGTCCACCCGTGTTCTCCCAGCTAGAACATCAAATATATAAGTCTGTCAGTCAATTAGTCAGTCTGTCTGTCTCTCTGTCTCTCTCTCTCTCTGTGTGTGTGTGTGTGTGTGTGTGTGTGTGTGTGTGTGTGTGTGAATGAGTGTTATAACATCATAGAGTTGGAATTTGAGGTCTAGAATAGCTCCCATATACACTGCACATTACACACCAGCACAAATATAGACATTGAACTATGATTTCTAAAAAATGTTATGAGAACAATCATCAATAGTAGGTTAATGGACTTAAACAGATATCAGCCATAACCTTAAATGTACCATGTAAAGTATAATCATCCAGATTATGGTCAGTAGTTGGGAAAACATACCAAAGGGAAGAGGAGAATGTGTCAGCAGTTGAACTTTATCCCACAAACTTTTTATTTATATTTAGCACAGGTAGTCCTCAACGTACGACCACAACTGAGCCCAAAATAAGTGAAACATTTGTTAAGTGAGTTTTAATCTATTTTAGGACCTTTCTTGCCACAATTGTTAAGTGAATCATTGCAGATTCACTTAACATGGCTGTTAAGTGAATCTGGCTTCCCCACTGGCCTTGCTTGTCAGAAGGTCACAAAAGCTGATCACATGACCCAAGGAGACTGCAAACCTCATAAATATGAACCAGTTGCCAAGCATCCGAATTTTGATCACGTGACCATTTTTCACTCTTAAACCGTCATAAACTAAAACTAAGACAAAACTAAAATTAAAACTGAAACTAAAATTAAAACTGAAACTAAAACTGAAACTGAAACTAAAACTAAGACAAAACTAAAACTAAAATTAAACTAACATTAAAACTAAGACAAAACTAAAACTAAAATTAAACTAACATTAAAACTAAGACAAAACTAAAACTAAAAACTAAAAATAAGACAAAACTAACTAAAACTGAAACTAAAACTAAAACTAAAACTGAAACTAAAACTAAAACTAAAACTAAAACTAAAACTAAAACTAAAACTAAAACTAAAACTAAAACTAAAACTAAAACTAAAACTAAAACTAAAACTAAAACTAAAACTAAAACTAAAACTAACTTAATGCTTAAATCCCACTCAAGCTTGTCAGGAGAGGATCCTATCACCTGCATTTATTCCATCCAAGTTCCAACTCTCATTCAGTGAAAATAGCCAAGTGTAGACATATCAAGATGAACTCTGTATAATACCTGTAGCACAAAGAGATAAAGGTGGTTGAGGTTTAAATTATCCTTAACTGTCAGGCTTAAGATTTTATTTCTTTTTTCATTAATAATTTTTTCACTTCAAGGCGGCAGCATCAATGTCTTTTGTTAGTACAGCTACATTCCATTGAGTATCCTGCCTTATTTGATGGCAAAAACATCTTTTCATTTTGAAAGAAAGCTCTAAGGTTAATTGTCAGTTTGCTTGTGGCGTCTTGAGTTTAAGGGGTGGCAATGGTTCTTCGTTAGAATGGGAAGTTGAAAGTCATGCTATAAGAATGCATTGGCTTGCCACTTTCATACTCACAAATGAAAGTGAATATACGTGTCCCAGGATAATGTTGCAGGATCCAATCTGGGTCAGTCACTGGGACTAGAGGTTTAACCTTCTGGTATTTCAGACTCGTGCTGGAGCCCTTCTCTGAGAATGGGCTCCAGCATGAGTCCGAAAGCTCAGAAGACTAAACCTCTGGTCCTATTGACTGACCCATATTGCATGCTGCACTTTCATCCTATTGCCAAAAGACCTCCATATGGACATGCCTTTTAAGTCACTAGGAGTTGAGATCAAGTGAAAGAAAACATTTTATTTTATTTACTCTTGTTTTATTTATCTGATTTAGAAACTCATCGCATTCACAGAGCAATTCGGGGGGGGGGGTGCACAATTTTGTCACTTTACAATATTATAGATCCAGTCTAACTAACTCACAAGAAAAACTGCCTTTCACTATATGCAGACACTTTACAGGCACGTAGCAATAACAATAGCACCTAGACTTATATTCTGCTTCACAGTGCTTTACAGCCCTCTCTAAAGGTATACAGAATCAGCATATTCCCCCCATCCAACAATCTGGCTCCTCATTTTACCGACCTCGGAATGATGGAAGGCTAAGTCAAACTTGAGCCTGGTGAGATTCGAACTGCCAAATTGCAGGCAGAAGTAGCCTGGAGGACTGCATTCTAACTACTCTGCCTCCACATCGTGTATGAGCCACTCTTCCTGAATCTGGGTGCATACTTCAACTCCCCTCGTTCTCAGCTAGTAAAATCATTGCTGAAAATTCTGAGAGTTTAATCCATACTTCTGGAGGATCCCCATCTTATGAAAAGCTGCTTTAAGCTATCCTTCTTTCCCAAACATTATGATTTAATAAAATATATGGACCTAGACTACAATATTTCAGAGTATTATAATGACTTGGTATCAATTCATCAGCGCTGTTTTAGTTGAAATAAATCTGATGGCATGAGTTTCTGGTGTGTGGGAATATGTGTGTGCCTTTAATGATTTAGGGATGGGAAGCTGACAATAGATACTGCTATTTGCAAAGTCCTGTTCCAGCCAAATTGCAGCAGATCATGAATAATAAGACAGTGGAAAAAATATCATGAATGTGTAAAAACCCACCTGTCATTTTGCTTATGTATACACATTGCAAACACATTTAAAACTATAGATATGTGAAACATTTTATGTGGATAATGAAGAGTCTTTATATTGTCCACCTTTAGATGCTGGAAATCAAAGATAATAAGACAGTGGATAGCATCGGCTACCTGTCTAACTTCTTCCTTTCCAGCAAAAACATGGTGACCACCTTCTCAAGTACATGGGGGGTCAGGATAGATATACAGAGAAAGAGTGCAGATAAGAGCAACAAAGATGATTAGGGGACTGGAGGCTAAAACATATGAAGAATGGTTGCAGGAACTGGGCATGGCTAGTCTAGTGAAGAGAAGGACCAGGACTGACATGAAAGCAGTGTTGCAATATTTGAAGGGCTGCCACAGAGAGGAGGGGGTCAACCTATTTTTCAAAGCACCTGAAGTCCAGACAAGGAATAATGGATGGAAACTGAACAAGGAAAGGTTCAACCTGGAAATAAGGAGAAATTTTCTGACAGTGAGAGCAATCAACCAATGGAAGAGCTTGCCTTCAAAAGTGGTGGGAGCTTCATCACTGGAAGCTTTCAAGAAGAGATTGCCGTCTGTCAGAAATGGTGTAGGGTCTCCTGCTTGGGCGTGGGTGGTGGTGTTGGACTAGATGACCTACAAGGTCCCTTCCTACTCTGTTATTCTGTTAAAGAGACAGAGATTATTTTCCACCTGTTCTGCAATATTCATATATTGCCTATAAAATGTGTGTGCACGCGTGTGTCTGGGATAGCTATGAATCCCTGTAGAACAGTTTGAATGTGCATTGTTCAGCTGCCTCAAACACTGCATAAACCTTTGAATAGTATTCTTATTATAAAATTCTGATCTTTCCCCTTGGATTCATTCCCTCCATTTCAGGGAAAAATCAATTACCTTTTTCATTGGAAATGCCAGGGCTGAAAGGAAAAGCAAAGAAAAGAGGAAAAAAAAGAAAAAAGAAAAGGAAGAAAGTTGCATAATTAATTCCGAAATATCCTGGTGGTAATTGAAAGCTTTTTGCTGGAAGTTATCTTCCGTTTCGGCTACAGCAAGCGTTTAGAAACCGAGAGGGTTTGGCCAAGGTGAAAAAATAAATAGCAAATCAGCCTGCACTGAACCTCTGCTGAATTTCAACTGACAAGTTTTGGTTCAAGGATAATAACTGTGAACAGCAGGACAGGCTTTCTATATAGAAAGCTAACAATCTTCTCTAGCTCCACAGAAGATCCTGTATCTATTGCTGAAGGTCAGATTAAATTATGTCAGACCAAATCACGTCTCCAGTCACTGCACTGAGAAGCTATTTCGTGGGGACTTAGATTCCTCTCCCCCCCCCCCCTTTCTCTCGAGGTGAGGTTTTGGTTTTTTTTTCAGTTCTGAGAGCTACTCAGAATTAACCAGACCGACATTTTTGCAGAAATGGAAAATGGAAGTGCAGTATTTCCATGCCAATCCGAGAAGCCAGGCTCAAAGCAATTTTGACATTAAAAGCCAGGTTCTGGGGTGTTTTTTTTTTTCATTATCATCAACAATTTTTCATCAACAATTTTTTAAAAATGTGTTGAAAAATGTGTTTTACCTGGTTAAGCTTCTGAGGAGAAAAAGCCCTTTTATCTAACTACCATTGTTTTCTTTTTCAGGAGGTAAGAACAGTATGACCTAAGAATTGGACAGCTAAATATGGGATGAATAGTGTCAACCTATGAGGAAACATAGAACTCTAGGAGGTGGGATGGAAGTTGTTTTGGCCCATATTTTGCAAGCTGAGGGCATGTCAGCGGAAGACTTTGAGATAAGGAAGTTTCTTATTGATAGAAGACAGAAATTGAATATTCAGATTGATAGAGGCTGAAATTACAGGGAGATTGAGATAAAGATGAAGCATAACACCGGTGCATAAACATAGAGATCTTATATACCCATGATGGTGAACCTGTGGCATGCAGAACCATCTCTCCAGGCACTCAAGCTGTTGCCCATTGTTCTTCCGGGTTCTGGCACACTGGCCAGCTGGTCTTCACATATGCGGGAGTGCTGGAAACTGAAAGAACAGCCGCCCAGTGCGCATGCGCACACCAGGAAGATGATCTTCCAGTTTCCGGTGTGTGCATGTGCACCGGCCACTTGGGTTTTGTGAGAGCATGCATGCCAGAAACCGGAAGACCAGGTGGCCAGTGCACATCTCCCAAGACCAGCTTCTTTCTTTCGCTCCTGTGATGTCAGTCCGTAGGGGGAGGGAATGGACCATTCAGTGGCGGCAGGGAAAGCGGGGCTTCTTTGCCAGTCTCTCAGCTGGCAAAATAGACATTTTCATTGGTTCGGTGGGCATGGCTAAGTGAGGGGGATGGCATGTGACTGTGTGTGTGCGTGAGTGATGTCAAGTTGACCACATCCACTCAGTCACATGCCACCCCCCACCTAGCCATGCCCACTGAACCAATGAAAATGTCTATTTTAAAAAAATTTGAAACCCACCCCTGATGTGCATGCTCTTCCGGTTTCTGGCACCAATCCAGAAATAATAGCAATAGCACTTAGACTTATATACTGCTTCACAGCGCTTTACAGCGGTTTGCAAAGTCCTATTGCCCCCAACAATCTGAGTCCTCATAAACAAAAGAAATAATATCAGTGTCAACCCAGAAGTCGAGGATGCCCTGCTGTGAAAATCTATATGTACAATTTAGTGCACAACCAAGACCAATAAGGGAATAATAAGAACAGTGGGAGAGCCAGTTTAGCCTAGTGGTTAAGGCACCAGTCTAGAAACCTGGAGATTGTGAGTTCTAGTCCCGCCTTAGACATGAAAGTTAGCTGGTTGATCTGGGCCCACCAGCTCTCTTTCAGCCCAACTCATCTCACAGGGTTGTTGTTGTTGTGAGGAAAATAGCAGGAGAAAGGAAAGTTAGATATGTTCACTGCCCTGAATTATTTATACAAATAATAATAATAATAAAGATGGGATAAAAAATAAATACAAACAGAGACATTATAATGTGAAGCTCTTGTGCCTTTAAGGGAAATGAGCTCCTCTGCTGATGATATGGACCTAAGGTCAAGTAAAGGGCACTCACTGAATGAAAAGAAGTTGGACTCTAAGGTCCTGTTTCTATCCCTCCTACAAGTATTTTATGCACAGTTTTATAGTCTTACTTGATGTTATTATAGAACAATTGTTTCGTTGTTCCTCAGTCTTCCATCTTTATACACTATATGAGATTTTTTTAAAATGCTGAAGATAATGAAGATTTTTATATTGTTTTGCTTGTTTATCTGCTTCTTGGGACAATGCTACTAAGAAAGTAAAAATTTCATGCCATTCATATCTAGACCCCAATATCGGGATTCAGATAATTGCAAATCAGTCCAATTCAGGAGTAATCCTTTCAAAACTTCTATCCCCTCCTACATATTTCATAACGATTCCTGGCTAATTAGAGTTACCAGATTGCTGGACTTCGGGACAAAAAAAGGGCTCCTTTTAATGGATGGATGCCTTGAAGACAAAAAGGGGATAGTAGTCCCATTGATTAAGGAATGTCATCCGATGGGACCACAAAAATGGATCTTCTCTGTAACTTGCCCTTCTTTATGGAACTTCATTCCCCATGAGGTATGGTTGGCACTCACCTTGTTGTTTTTCTGAAAGGTCCTAAAAACATGGGAGGTTTTTTTCAGTGGGCCTGGTCACCACAAATGGAGATGAAGCTGATCAAGTGGTCAATTTAATTTGGTTGTTGCTGGCATGGGGAGTGGGATAGGGCTTTTTTATAGGTTTTATTATATGATGAATTTGTTTAAATGTTTGTGAATCGCCCGACGTCAACTGTGTGAAATAAACAAACAAATGCAATTTAAGAGAAGAATGGCTTCACTGTCAGATCACCTTTGTTGGTGCAGCACTGGTCAGTCATTGACATCATCAGGGCCTCGCTACTGTCAAGTGCCAGGGAAATAAGAAAATCCAGTTCAAATGAGTATAAAGGTTTATTGCAAGCTTGAGGTCTCTATAAAAATCTGAGCTACTAACAGTCAGGGGAAATGAGTGGGAATTAAGGAGACAGTCAAGATCAACTGGATTTAGATCTCTTGCAAGCGCCCAGGAACTCTTGACTTATGATGCATTTCATCCCTCTCTTGGGCTCAACCTGGTCATCTCTTAGGACTACATGTCTTAAGAACTGTTGAATGCTTTCTGGTGACTCCTCTTGAGGAGGGAGGTTCTCTTTGGAGCCAGATGCTCCTAGGAATTGGGGTAGGGCTCTTCCCAATATGAATCTTTTTTTATTCCCCTTCCCTCCCACCTTTTTTAATTTTATTGACTACTTTAAAGAGTTGTGTTATGGCCTTTTAGTTAGGGTTTTATTATTTTATGGCTCTTTTTATTATAAACTGCCTTCAGCTATTTCAATCTACAAAGCGGCATACCCATGTGTTAAATAAGTATGATCGTGCATAATAAATAGGCTTCTGATTTAGAATCCCTTGATGTGGTGCTAGTAGCTCAGCAGTTTTTGGGCTGCTGGACACATCTGAACAGTCAAAGGTATTTGGGGAGTGCTGCAGAAAAGGTGGCTGCCCTGCATGAGGAAACTTGTGTAGCCAGAAATTGGCGATTGATGTTTGACTTTTTTCTAGAAAATGTTACACCTCAAAACTAAACTCTGAGCTATAACCTTCTTTCATTTTTATTTTCTAAAAAGTTTATAGTACTATTTAAAGCTTGGAGAAAAATGTTGCTGGAGGTCAGTGGTAACTAACAAGTTTCTACGGTATCAACTTTCTATATTGATTGAAATATTTATTTTAAACATAGGTGGATCAGGGAACCTGGTGAACAACAAATATTCCTGAGAACAAAGGCATATCAAAATTTTCATTAGACGATCTGTGATTTACCTCAGCTTGACAGATTTTAATCAGATTTACCTAACTGAGCCGCACATAAATATTAGTAACATCAAGTCAGCACTGTAGCCTCCTTCAACCTGGTTGATTTGTTTGGGTTTGATTTACTTCAACCTGAATCAACTGAACTCACATTCTATTTATATTTCTGATAGATAATGATCTAAAGGATGTTAATTATTTGTGTCTCTTACATAGCATATTATACTTAACAGTGATGATTGGTTACTAACAGAAAGGCAAATATAAAAAGGAAGGAAGGAAGGAAGGAAGGAAGGAAGGAAGGAAGGAAGGAAGGAAGGAAGGAAGTCAAATCATTTGCATATTGTTATTGGAAGTGTAGAAAGAAGTTATTTTATTACACCCAAAGGTGCTTTTTTCAAGAGACAACTAGATTTTCTGGTTTTTCTTTGAACACATTTCGCCTCTCATCTAAGAAACTTCTTCAGCTCTGACTGGATGGTGGGGAAATCAGAGCTGAAGAAGCTTCTTGGATGAGAAGCGAAATGTCTTCAAAGAAAAAAACCAGAAAGCCCAATTGCCTCTTGAAAAATGCATCGTTGGGATAACCATGACCTGGATAACTAAGAATCTCCATAGACATTTATTTTATTACATTATTCATTGAAAAGTATGTGAATTTTCAAATTTGCATATATAACAGGGAAAAGGCAACAACAGCTCTTTATTGTAACAGAATAAGTATGTACAATCCAGCGAAGATTGAGTCTGACAGCAGCCCTTTTATAGGGAGCTGTCAGACCCTTCAACCAATGAGATTAAACCTGTGTTCCCGCCGGAACAGAGGACCTTGGTGGAAACCATTATAACTGTATCTAGTATCTAACATATTCCACACAAATTAAGAATTCTATTATACCAGTAATTTTTATTGTGACAGTATTAGACTTTGGATGTGCTGAGAAGATCGGAATATCCATGCAAAAGCCAAATTTTAATTTTTTATATTATAAATAAATAAAGGGAGACTAGTATAGATCTATTTCAAGCTATTTAGCTCTCATCAGCTAGCCATATCCTTACTGGGATTTGAACCTGGGCTGTTTTTACATGTTAGGCAGTTGTATTAGCTACTAAGCCACAAGCTTTCATCAGCTGAGCTAAGGAAATAAGTAAGTGTTATGTCAAATCACCTGGTATGCCCAAATATGAGAGGGAGCATATTGCTTCCCTTTTGCCTTTCAGCTCCTCCCTAGGAGCTTTTTTTGTGTTGAAAATCATTTTTGTGTTGCATTTATACTGATAAATAAATAAATAAATGGAGACTAGTATAGATCTATTTCAAGCTATTTAGTTCTCATCAGCTAGCCATATCCTTACTGGGATTCGAACTTGGGCTGTTTTTACATGTTAGGCAGTTGTATTAGCCTTTAAGCCACAAGCTCGCCTCCCTTATCAGCTGAGCCAAGGAAATAATTAAGTGTTATGTCAAAGCACCTGGTATGCCCAAATATGGGAGGGATATTTTGTGTGTGTGTGTGTGTGTGTGTGTGTGTGTGTGTTCGTTCCACCATAACTCTGGAATGCCTTGAGGAATTTCAACCAAACTTGGCACATAGATGACTTACTATCTGGAAACAAATACTATGGGGGTAATACACGCCCTAACACCCCTCGGTGTGTGTGTTCTGTTAAGATACAGCCTGTTGTGCCTTAAAATGGCTTCTATTGTACTGTCATAAAATGGCTTCTACTGTACAGTGCAATGAAATTACCATGGTAACGGCTTCACAGTACTTCACAAGGGGGCTCTCTCTGGTAAGGGAAGAAATTTCAACATTAGAAATTACGTTTTGTCCAGATATTTTCACCCTATAAATAAATACCCGGCAACACCGGTTGTTGGCTAGTTTATTTTAAAAATAGGATACAATATCAATGAAAGAGTTGAGCATTGCACTATAAATCTCTAGTTCCCAATATTTTCCATTTCAGGTCATTTTCTTCTTTTTTCTGCAATAAAAGTTTGTTTTGGCAGAGTGTTTCCTAATATCTATAACAAAAGTGCATGATACAGATGCTATTACAATTTCAGACCATGTTCCTATGAAACTTACTGTTTTATTTGATATACTATAGATCGAAATATATTTTTTAATGGTCTTTGAATCTTTCTTTGCTGAGTGATAAGGATTTTGTTAACCAGATGGGACAAG
The DNA here is from genome assembly GCF_964273705.1 of Natrix helvetica. Lineage (NCBI taxonomy): Eukaryota > Metazoa > Chordata > Lepidosauria > Squamata > Natricidae > Natrix > Natrix helvetica. The sequence goes on from NC_138552.1 coordinate 149,413,211, forward strand.
AAATGGCTGAAAAGATTTTTTCCCCCTTCATATTAACAGGGAGTTGGCCACAGCATTACCTCTGATTATTATTACTAAATCATTTATTTAGGGTCATATTGTTGTGCATACTTTCTATTAAAATATATAGTTAATGTTACATTTTAGAGGAGATGGACAAATAATTGTTATCCTTTGTATCTGCCAATCATGATATTTTGTGATATTTTGACAGAACTTTGAGACAATAAACCTTAATGCCTTCTGTCCAAAATTTATAATTCAGAATTTTAAAAATTAACACATAGACCTGTTTTGGTCTTTACTGTTCAGTAAACTATATACCGTAATTTTGTTCTTTTGTTTGTATTCCATTTTTCCTTCAGGAGCTCAGGGTATTTTATGTATCTCTCCTTCCTCCAATTTAGTTAGTAGCTTTGAAGTAAATTCTAAGCTTGCTGGGCTGGTTATTCTTTATTTAAAATAGAGCTATGTATTATCTTAGGTCTCTTAGAAGCTGATCCCATAATGTTCTATGCAGAATGTAGGATTATAGGATTAGGTGCAATTGTTGCTCAATAATTATTTATTAACTTGTGTCAGAAGGAAAGAGAAGAGGACAACCAAGGGGGGTAGACTCAGCTGCAATGGTGGTGAGTGCATGATTAGAAGACCTGAAGGACCAGTTTGGGAGAGATCATCATGGAGAAAACCGTTTCATTCAGTTACTTTTATTATTGGTGACCGTGATTTTGTCAAAATTATTGTAACACTTGTGTTTCTGGATTGACTTTCCTTATCATATTATTATTGGCTGTAGTTCCATCAAAATTAGCTTTTGTGTTTGTGGAATTGTGCTGTGAGTTTTCCTGCGGTGAGCTTGTGGTGGTGAATTGTCCAATTGATTGATTTGTCCAAAAAGCCATGTTTTCACAGCTCTTCAGAAGCAAACTAAGAAGAAAAGGTCTGAACATTGGGGGGGGGGGGTGCTGTTCCACCAGAGGAGGGCCCAGAAATGACATTCCTTAGTGCAGAGATTCTCAACCTGTGGGTCGGGACCCCTTTGGGGGTCGAGCAATCCTTTCACAGGGGTCGCCTAAGATCATCGGAAAACACATATTTTTGAAAAAATACGGAAAACATAAAATAATTTTATGGTTCGGGGTCACCGCAACATGAGGAACTGTATTAAAGGGTCGCGGCATTAGACTTTTAGCAATCTCTCTGATGATACTGGATAGGCAGATTCAATATTTTTAAAAGGTGGTCTCAAAGATATCTAGGCCCTAACTCTGTGATGGCAAACCTATGGTACACATGCCACAGGTGGCATGCAGAGCCTTCTCTGTGGGAACACAAGCCATCACCCCAGCTCAGTTCCACCGTGCATACACACACGCCTCCCACCAGCCAGCTGATTTTTGGGTCTCTGCGGTGCATGCATGGGGGGAGGGCTGCATGCAGGAGGGGGGCATGAACATGCACAAGGGGTGGTACCCCTCCACAGCCCATTTTTGCTCCCAAGAGGCTGCAGGGAGGCCTGCTAAGCCCAAAATGGGGCACGGGGGAGCACGGACATGTGTGGGTCGGATGGTGCTCATGTGAGGGTCGCACGTGCATTGCATTTCAGCACATGATGACAAAAAGGTTAGCCATCACGGTCATGTAGATCTTTAAATGTAACCATTAGCACATTGAATTGCACCTGGAAAATACATGGAAACAGTGGTGGGTTCCTTATCCCGTTCCAACCAGTACAATTGCAACGGGCCCAGCAGCATCCACATGGATGTGCACAGTGCACGCACACACATGCGCAGTACGTGCATGCATCTTAGCGCCTCCGCGAGACTCCACAATGCTCCAGGTGCTCTGTGGAGCATCAGGCAGGTGCTGTACATGCTGTGCGAGTGCACGGAAGTGCCAAAGACTTAAAACACCAGTAAGGAGCTCGGGTGAGCAGGTGGGCCCTCCGGAGCACCATACTGGAATGGTATCCAGTGTCCGGGCAGGCTCCGGTATGGCCGTACCGGGGCATACCATCTGCAACCCACCACTGCATGGAAGTCAGAATAGTTCTCATAATAATAGTGTTAGATCGTTGAAATTCCTGGCATTCATAAATACCTTATTATTCCTCAAGGGAAGCTCCATGAAGAATGAATTACAATAGTCCAGAGACATGGGACAAGGGCATGTGTGACTATTTGCAACACCGCTTGTTCAAGATGTAACTGTGCAAATACCATCCTATCATCTCTACCTGCAGCACCCCTTTTTAACTGATTCCAAAATAAAGCCAATATTTATTTTCATATGCATACCAATACATATGTTTTACTACTTATCTGTACAAATATATACACATAAAACCACCATATTTATTTAGTGATTCTCACAAAGATCTTTAAAAACTAGAAAAAATATTTCAGCCAGCTTGAGAGATACATTTACAGGGTTAACATGTAAATGACCATAAATAAATAACAAACTGTTTTGCACATTCTTTTACCCCAAAACCCTTTTCTGAGTATAGCAGTCTAGTGAGCAATCTTATAAATGTTTATTCAGAAATGAACTTCCCTGAACTAAATGGACTTCACTTTTGATTAAACTTGTGGATGATTAGAGCCGGTGCCTACAATCCTATAAATATTTTAAAGTAAGTGCCATTGAACAAAATGAGTCTTTCTTCTAAATAAATATGTGTAAGATAATATTGGGAGTTAATCTAATATTTCTTTATTACATGGTTCTATTATCTCTTACTAAAGGCAAATGAAGGTTTCTCAGTCTTAGTCATGCTTAAAGAAGGCTATTGAAATTAATTCAATTACTTCAACTATTAAGAGACAAATTGGCTCAAGGATTGCCGTAGGCTTATGCTTAAACCCTCTTTGGGCATTTGGGAAGGGCTAAAATTGGGTGAAACAGATGGGGCCAGATAGCATCCTGCATCAGCACCCTTGTGATTTATGCATGACAGTCCTCTAATGAAAACCATGCTGCATGAAAACCATGGTCTCCCAGGGCTTTCTACCCACATTTGCTTAGAAATATATTAAAACTTTTCTGGAAATCTAGATCCTGCTTTATCAGAGCCCATGACCTCAGGAAAGGTTTACAGTTGAGTTCTTGGCACTCACTATGTGTGGATGTTTGTTGCTGGTATTTCGTTACTCCAAAAGGTAGCATCTTTGGTGCAAGTGAATGTGAAGTTTTCTGCCTGCTTATAAATAGTGGCTTGACTTGCCAATTTTTAGTGGGATTGTGATTTCCTCCTTGGAAATTGAGTAGGCTTCCTTGAATTGCTTCCTTGAATAGGCAGATTGTTTTCTGCCAGTTTGTTTGTAGGGTCTTAATCCCTGCTTATCTGAGTGTTGGCTTCTGGAGAGGATGTGTTCTAGACTTTTTGTTTCTTTCTTAGGTTTTTTTTTATTGACTCTTTTTAATGGTAGGTAAATTTCTATGTGTCCATTGAAGGCTTATTTATCTGAATGATAAGCTTTCAGGAATATCCTATCATTTTGGATTTGTTTTGTTCTAAAATGCTGATGGTTTCCCTGTTAAAACCGTGGTTAAATCTGTCCATGTGTCGTGAGATTTAAGGAGTTTTTGTCATGTGTTTTGACTGCTCTTTGGCGTTCATGCATGCACAGTGCAGGTTTTCTGCCTGGCTATCCCACATAGTAGCTGTTATGGTCCTTATATGTTGTGGCATGTAGAAGACTCCAGTTTTTTTTTTCCTTGCTTTGACTTTTTTGGTTCACTTAAGAAGTTTTAGAGGGTTCTGGAGATTAAAACTGGGAAAAACAGGGATGGGACTAACTATGCTGGCCTTTTATCCAATGTTTCTTTGCTCACACTTATCCCCCCATTCTGTGTCATACTCTTTGCACCTTCCTGTGGAGGAAATTCTTGGTTTTATTTGTGTGAAAACCAGTCTGTGTATTTTTTCAGAATCGAGGGACAAAACAATTTTCTGAATTTGTAAACTTATATGTGATAGTGAATGGCGTACTAAGTAAGAAACGCTTACAAGTATATTCGAGAGCACGTGGGAAATATTTTTCTTTAGAAAAACACATTATTATAAATAAAATAATTTTATATATTTATATCCTGTGTCGATTGCATTAGTTTTATCTATATAATATAACACATTTGAAATTAGCTATCCTATTAAAATAATTGTGCTTATGGATCTATTAATAGATGAGCTGGCCCAATTAGATCACATAGAGTGCCCTTATGCCTTTTTTTTTTCTTCAGAACAATCTGTTGAAGTAATCCCACTACAGGTAAAAGAATTCAGCCTTTCCTCATTTAACTATTCAGCACAGCCTTTCTGAAGCATAAAAGTACATCTGTTCCAGTTACAGCAGAATATAGATGAATACATATGATTTTCTTCCCTGTAACATCAAATCAAAATAAGATTTGTGGGGAATATGGCATATCTCCATAATGAATATCCATGTCTTGAGATAGCATCCAATTTGACCCAAGAGGAGCAGGGAAATAGGAGTATTTTTGCCAAAATAATTCTATTTTTCTCTGCTATTTTCATTCTTTATATATAGCGTGTACAGTTGGGATACCAAGGTTTCTTTGAAATTGATATTGTCTGTGACTCAAATGCTCTAATGAATGACTCATGAGTACTGTGAATAGATATCAGAGGGTCAATTTGGAGCTAGAAGGATCCTTGCAGGAAACAGATGGTGTAGAAATCCATAATCGGTTCTTGCCCTTTCCAAAGATGCCTTCCACTTGTAGAGTAAAATTAATCTTTAACTATTCCTTTGATACTGCAAATTATTTCTGACATTTGTAAAGAGGAGACAGCAGATGTGGTATTCAGCCAGTTCTCTCCAGTTCAGGAGAACCGGTAGCAGTGGCTGCTGGAGGCTCCGCCCACCTGCCCCGACGTAATGCGCAGATGAGCCGTGTGCAAGTGCGCTCACATTTGCAAACCGGTAGGGAAGGTAAGTGAATCCCACTTCTAGGAGACAGTCCCAAAAGCTAGGAGTATCACAACACTCTTGTTTGGAATAATGTGAACCAATGACCTGTAAGATAAGGTTGGAGGTTTCTAAGCACCCCGACTTTTTGGACATTATAATAGGTTTATTGTAATTGTTTGAAAATAGCACTTTACATTTTACAGATATAGAAGGGAGGGACAGTAAGTTTCATTGATGGAAGGTCATATTTGCAACATAATATGCAAAAGACAAAGCAATGGCATGAGATCACTATTCGTTAACATTTTCTTCCTTGCTTGCAATATGGGTATTCAGTTAAGGCATCAGACTAGAAACCGGGAGAGTGTTTAATTCTAGACCCACCTTAGGCTGCCTAGGTGACTTTGGAACAGTCATTCTCTCTCAGACCAACTTACCTCACAGGGTTGTTGTAGGGAAAATAGGAGGAAGAAGGTGTATTGGATATGTTTGCTGCCTTGAATTATTTTAAAAAATAATAAAGACAGGATACAAATAAATAAATAGATAAAATTCCATGCCACACCCTCCAAGTTTCATGTACCAGCTACCCCACATTTTTGTAGAAGATTGGCTACCTAGAAGGGAAAGAGGAACACATTCTGTCAGAAATCTGCATTCCACTGATGAAGGAACGTTCTTGGATATAACCCATATTTTTCTTGCAACAGAGAATTACAAAACTGAACCTCCTAACCTCCAAAACTAACCTTCATATTGCAGCCAACATGACCCAACGGTCAGGGAATATGGAGTATGGAGTTATAATCCAAAATGTCTGAGGGACACCACCTTGGTTATGTCTGCTATATTCTCTCGTTTCGTGGAGTCCTAGGAAAACAAATTAGGATAGGGTAGGATAGGGTAGGATAGGATAGGATAGGGTAGGGTAGGATAGGAGAGGAGAGGAGAGGAGAGGAGAGGAGAGGAGAGGAGAGGAGAGGAGAGGAGAAGACAGGACAGGACAGGACAGGACAGGAGAGATGAGGTGAGGTGAGGTGAGGTGAGGTGGAGACAGCTTGCCCCAGTCAACTCACTGTGGGACAAGTCACCATGGCCAACTCACTGCAGGACAACTTGCCACATGACAATTTAACAATTTAATTTAATTATTAAAAATAAATTAAAAATTATTTTAATTTTTGTCATTTACATTTCCTTCTGTCCCTCCTTTGTTTAATGATTCTGTTCCACCTTTTCTTTGATATTAGTATAACTTTTGTCCCATAGGGAGTTGTCCAACAGGGAGTTGGCCATGGTGAGTTGGCTGCAGCAAGTTGGCTGTGGCGAGTTGTCATAGACCCAACAGGCGAGGCTTGGCTAGGTTAGCCAATTGGGTCTATGACAATTCACTAGACTGGGCTAGGCTACAACAGAACAGAATAATGCAAAAGGCTAACTTTTCTGTTTCAGCTTAGCAAGTCTGCCATTTGATGCTCCTGCCCTTCTTTCCTTTTTCAGGGTATGAAAATGCTGGTTTTGCTCAAATTCACATTGTGTGATGATTTCTCCATCTCTTGCCCCAAATGACTCCCAATCTGCATTCAGGACTCAAACTAGCCATGCAAGGAAGAGATTGTATGGAGAAGCACCTAGAAAGAAATAACCATGGATGCTTCTTTCTCTCTTCTTTTGCTTCTTTTCCCATTTTCTGGAGAAGGGATTGCCAAGGAATGTGGAAATAAATCACAAACCAGCACAGAATTAAAGCCAGAGACATCTGCACATAAAAATGCAGCAAAATGTCACTGGCATCTCTAATGAATGCCTATTTTAGTCCAATGTCCATAATTTTCAGCTGGTCAGGATAATTGTTAAATATTGTTATCAAGCGGTGTTTACGCAAAATATCTCAACTAATGAGTCATTTTCTTCGTATTTATATGGTGGGTTATTTAGCTGAACTATTTTTACATGAGTTTTTCAAGGCAAAGCCTCCTTGAGGACTGTGTACAAGATATATATTTAAATGAAAGTGACTAAAACAGCAACAACGGAAGTAACAGCCACATTAAAAGCTAAATTTATAGAATAAAATGAATACACATTTCAAGAAAAAGTAAAGCAGTCATACACTTGATGTCTATTTTAAGGCCTCCAAGGAAGTAGAGAATTCCCTCTATCTCCTAGTTTAGAATTCCCTAAAGATGGGGCCATCACGGAAAGAGGCTCTATGTTTGTATAACGGCTAATATAACAGATTTTGCCGACACTAAACAGGTCTTCTATGGTCATTGGGTATGGGTAGATTCATTCATGAATATAGGATCCCTTTATAAATTCTGGTTCCAAGATCTTGTTGCTGTTTGTAATCATCAGCACTTCCTACCGGGGCCAAATTTGCATAGGCAATCAGCACAGCCAATACAGAATTAGACTTTTGTCAAGTCCTGGTTTCAAACAGAAATGAAGTTCAGAAGCTGAACATACATATAGAGCAGGGATGAAGAATTGTGGCCCTTTTATACCAGTGGTGGTATTCACTTATTTTCCCTACCGGTTTACAAATGTGAGCACATGCATGCTCTTGGCAGTGGTGAAATTCAATTTTTTTACTACCGGTTCTGTGAGCATGGCTTGGTCGGCATGGCAGGGGAAGGATAATGCAAAATCTAATGCACTCTGAGGCCAGCCAGAAGTGGCATTTTCCAGTTCTCTGAACTACTCAAATTTTCTGCTACTGGTTCTCTGAACTATTCAAACTTCTGCTACAAGTTCTCCAGAACCTGTCATAACCTGCTGGATTTCACCCCTGGTGCTCTGCCTTCCACGCATGCACTTTGGCTTGAAAATGTGCCTCATAAGACAGCTTAGAGCTGGGGCGGGGGGGGCAGGCCCACCCGCAATTTCCACTACCAGTTCGGGCAAACCAGTCCGAACCAGCTGAATACCACTCTGCCTTTTACGATCTGTGAACTTCAACTCTCAGAATTGAAGCCATCCATAGAGGTGGGAGGATGCAGTGATACATTTTATTTAAATTAAATTTCCATCCGTTGTTTCTTTTCTTGCCTTTTGGTGCTTTGGAAAATAGTTTGACTCTCTCATTTTTGTAGGAGCCCCTCAAATATTGGAACACTGCTATCGTATCACCCTTTGTTCTTCTTTTCATTAGACTAGACATACCCAATTCTTGTAACTGTTTTTGCCTCCAGCTCTTTAATCAAGGCTCGGGGCCAGTTGTGTCCCCCCCCCCCCGGGGTGCTGATATCAGGCCTGCGGGACCACCCTGGAAACACCAAAGGACCATCCTGTGATGTCTCTGCCAGCAAAGATGGCCTTCCCGAGTTCCATTTTCACTAGCAGAGGGTTGCAGAAGGCTGTTGCAGTTAAAAACGGAGCTTGGAAGCCTGTTTTTGCTGGAAGATCACTCTGCCACCGCAGGCACCCCCAACATGAGTGATGTTGAGCTGACCATGTCTCCTACCCATACCCCACCCACCCAAGGTCAAACATAACCTGGATGTGACCCTCAATGAAATAGAGTGTGACACCCCTCCAGGGGTGGTTCCGGCCGGCACTACTACTGGTTCGCTCATGTGCGTGCTTCACTGCGCATGCAACTGAAAAACAGATGGCAGCGCCGGCAGTGCCAACCGGGGAACTGGTTCGGGGGCATGGCAGGCATGGGTCGCTGCCGGTTCCAGTGACCCAGGCTGCCAAACCATTACCGGTTCAGCCAAAATGGTAGAAACCCACCTCTGCCCCCCCCCCTGCTGTAAACATTCCATTTTGCTGTGACCTGGTTATGGACTTAAGATGTCATTACAAGTAACTGTATTACATGTTTGAGTCTACACTGTCTTCGCTTATTTGCCACAGATGGTGAACACAATCCAGGGTTGAATTCTCCGTCATGCTACAGGACAAATGTCCTTGGTGCATTTGTTAATTATTTCTGAGAACCGTAGCACTTAATCATTTATATTTTCCAGATATTTGAGGACAGCATATTGGTTGATGAGCATCAACTGGATTCTGTTACTCGCAAGCAAAGTCTCGTAACTTCATCCAACCGTAGTATTTCAGCGAGGCTACACTACAAGCAATTCATTGCAATGAGAGTTCAGGGAGTTCGCTTACAAAATGATGGTCAAAACCACAGTTGGTGCCTCTCATTAATCTGACATCCATGAGGGATGTTCAGAAATAGCTGCAATTAAGAAATAGTTGAGGACTGCTGTGCCCTTTCGTCAGCATAAACACCATGTTAATTAATGTTTTAGTGGATATTGAAATAAGCTGTTTCCATGTGTTAGCTCATTTGCTCCTGCAAATGATGCCAGACACAGGCCACTGCAATTCATCTTTCCAGCACCAGATTTGCCAGGACATTTCCCCAGCCTTGTTGGTTGTTACCAATATGGGCATTTAGATCAAGATTAGTTCCCTTTGTGGCAATAAATCAGCATTAATTTTACTGCGGCATTGAATCCAGGATCATTTGCAATAGTGTAGAAAATTGGTCTTTTATTTTAGTTAGTTGGTTAGTTTAATTAGTTATTTGTATCCCACCTTTTATTATTTTTACAAATAATTCAAGGTGGCAAACATATTCAACACATCTTTCTCCTCTGATTTTCCCCATAATAACAACCCTGTGAGGTGGGAGAAAGGAGCAGACGTCATGATGATATGATGTGCGATCTCGGGGCTCTGAGATCGCAGTCGATACTTTTGCCACTGGATGGTCCATCTGGACCTAAACCGTCCTGAAGAGACAGTGACAGAGAAGAGTACGTCTTGATGATCTCAAGGACATTGCGAAGTCCCTGATTGATCCAAGAGAATCTCTTCTAGCCGGTGACAAAAAGCACAGCCTCAAGCTGATGAAGTCGGATCAGCTCTACAGCGGAAGGAAAAGCGGAAAGAGAAAGTGTGTCCATCTGGTGAGGAAATTTTATTTTTATAAAAGATTGCCCCCAAAAGATTGAAGTTAAATGAAATTGGTAAAAAAAAAGGAAACAAGCAGCGCAATTAAGCATTATTGGACAGTGTGTTATCTTTTTTATTTATTTTTTCTATCGATGGAAGTTTTGTGAATATATTTTACTTTTTAAAGTGAAAGTTTAGGATTTTCTTCTTTTATTTCTTTTTTTATCTATGGATTAAATTTTTTCCTTTACTTCTGCGATATTGGTTGGGATGGATTTTTTTCGTTTTATTTGCTTTCATTTAAGAACTTTATTTCTTCTAAGCCTGAAACATAAAGAAGATTTAAAAGGTATATAAAGAGGGAAGTAACCTTAAAGGGAAAAGAAGTTACACTGCCACTTGCAGATTGGAGGTTGAGACCTGGAAACATTGCTTTTTCTTTTTTCCCTTTGATCATTTTGACCTTGCACTTCAAAGGCTTTGGCTTGTTTATAAAGAAGGGCATGGATTGTTTACAGAGGTGCTCTCTGGATGCTTGGTGCTAGCTGAAAAGAAATGAAAACAAAGATTTGTTTTTAAACTAGAGTGGCAGTGTTTATAAATTGCAAGGATGACATGATTTCAAAAAGAAACCATAACACTACAACAGATTATGTCGGGAATTCAAAAATTATTAGAAACAACAGATAGAAATGAGAAGAGATTGGAAAATATTGAAAATATAAACTTTAATGTGGCAAAACCTAATGGAAAAATGGAAGATACTCAGCAAATAGAAGATATTCAGCAAATGGAAAAAGTGGAGGCTGGAGTCCTAAAAACCCTGGGGGGGGGGGAATGAAGAGGCAAGATAACCGTGGATATTGACAGTGAACTGAGTGTGGTTGGAGATGGAAAGAGTGGAACAAGGAAAGGTGCTTTACTACAGATTCCATGGTAAAGGTGCTTTACTACAGATTCCATGGTATAGAAGAATGAAAAAGAGAAGAATGAATGGGCTTAAGGAGAGAAATTTTGACCAAAACACTACTGATAACCAAAGATAAACTGATTAAGAAAGCTGATAGAGGGTTTCGAGATTTTACAAGATATGGAATAAGCAACAAGCTGCAAAGAGAAGTCCAAACAAATTTGATTAAGGAAATAACCAGAAGACTAATTCTACAAATGGCAAAAGAAATAGGACTACACTATTACTGGAAAGACACAGGTTGAGATATGAAAACTAATAATAAAATACTAGTTAAATTTAGTTAAAATTAGAGCATTATGTTAAAAATGTAGTGATAATGATAAATAATTAGGTAAATAATGTATAATGATAACTATGTATACCTATGTATTGGTTTGATAAGAGGAAATTTGGTATAAATTTTAAATGGTGAAAAAGGGGGGAAGTAAGTTAAACATAGTCAAACTACATGACTGATAATAATAATAATGTAATAATTTGTATTGACATGATAAAAGGGAAAATTGGATATAAATTGTAAACGATGATTAAGAAAAGAGGTTTAAATGTTTTGTTAAAATGAGAGCATTATGTTAAAAAATGTAGTGTTAATGGATAAAGTTAGATAAATAATGGATAAGGATAACAATGTGTATATATGTATTGGTTTGATAAGAGGAAAGTTGGTAAAAAATTTAAATGGTGAAAAAAGGGGGAAACGTAAGTTAAACTTAGTCAAACTATCATTAAATAAATGACTGATAATGATAATAATGTAATAATTTGTATTGACAGGATAAAAGGGAAATTGGATAAAAATTGTAAATAATGATTAAGAAAAGAGGTTTAAAAACTTTGTTATTAAACACTTCCGGTTCCGGCTGCGGATCATGACGGGCATGCTTTGCTCACCCCGTGCGCTCTTGGTGGGCTCCCCCCTGATCGGGGGGGGGGCACAGGGAGCCTTGTAGGGGCCCCTGCCGAGGGGGCGGCTTAGCGGGGGGTCCCCTGTGTCAGCGGCAGCCGGGGGGCTCCCTGCATCGCCCTAGGCACCAGGAGGCAAAAGGGGAGGCGCTTTCCTGCGCTTTCGCGTCAAGGCAGCTGGGCAAGACTGACAATTTGAAGGCTGCAGCTGCAATGCGGTGAGGTGGAAATCCCCCCTCCCCGCTCCCTTTCTTGACTGAAGGAAAAAAAAAGACTGTCAGCTTTTTAGAAAAACTTTCAACCCGTTCCTGGAAAGTGTGACTGAAGGGAGGGGGATTTCCCCCCCCCTTGGATAAGCGGCTTTAAAATGCTCTCCGCCCCCAGAGGAGGAGGAGGGGGTGAGCTATGGAATGAAGTCACGCTCATAGCAAACAGCAGATTTTTTCTACTGCAATTGTGAAAATGAGGTGATGATCTGACTTTTTGAAAACTTTGAAAACTTTTGGTTTGTTGCCTTCTGATCCCGGAGCTGGCAAGGCAAGAGGGCACACTTCCGTTGTCTTCATGTACTTTGAAATTTGACTCCACCCACAGAAACCGCTGGCATCTTGTCTTTGTCTCCGTGACACTCAGAGATATCTCTTGATATATTTTATCCTGGACCTGGAACAATGGACTTTACTGCTTGGATTTAGAGTTTAGAAAAGGTCTATATTTGTCTGGGCTGCCTGCCTCGTGATCTCTCTCGGCTATCCACTTTTACAATTGTTTCTTCCCTGTGTTGACACAGACATTTCTGAGCTCTTCTTACTACAATGTCACCAAAAAGACCACCACCGGGGAAACCGGGTTTTGCTGGCTCTGCCCCAGCATCTTCAGCGTCCAGCCCCAGCGGACAACAGACACTAACGTCTTTGCTCCAGCCTAAGCCCCCTGAGGTGGACCTAACCCAACAGATGCTCCAACAGCTCTTAAAGGGGCAGGAGGACTTGAAAAATCAACTGAAAGAAATGAATGAACAGCTCAGAGAGAACCAAAACCGAACGGTTCAGAATTCACAGAGATTGCAACTTTTGGGGGAAGGGATGGCTGAGATGAGGGGGAGGTGAGGGGGGGTCCAGAGAGGAAATCAAGAACTTGAGAACCACCAGATAAAAATGGAATTTGAAAGGATGTCTTTTTTCCTTAGATTTCAAAATGTAATTGAGGCTGATGATGAAGACCTGAGGGACATAATAATAATAATAATAATAATAATAATAATAATAATAATAATAATAATAATAATAATAATAATAATAATAATAATAATAATAATAAAATTATTGGCTGAATACATCAAAAAAGACAGACAACAGTTGGGGTGGGATATTGACCTGGTCTATAGAGTAAATTCAGCATATGCCAGAACACATAATGTTCCAAGGGAGGTCCACATCAAATTTCTCAGAAAGACTACAAGAGATGAGATTCTGAGTGCACAAAGGGGGCAAGTATTAAAATACAAGGATAGAGAAATAGCCATTCTGAAACAAATCCCAAAGAAAGTTAGAGATAAAAGAAAAAATTATTCGCTTCTAGCGAAGAAATTATACCAGAAAGGGGTGTGGTTTCGGTGGCTTCTGCCAGAAGGTATGTTAATATTCTGGGAGGACACTAGAGTCAGAATTAACACAACTATGGAGGCTGAGGCCTTCATGGAAAAAAATTAAGTCCTCCTGGATAAATCTGATGACACTACACGGGATATACAGGACACGGGAGGTGCTGGAGCCTTGCTGGAGGGGGGAGAAGAGGCAACATCGAGAAAAGTTAGATCACAAAAATGAATTAGAAAATCTGTCTGATATAAAATGATTAAAATCATTTGAAGATAAAAGGTTAAAATATGCTGACAAAATATTACTAAGTAGTAACAATTTAATGTATTAATAAATGAAAGTTATGAGAATGGGGGGGGAGGGCCATTTCCTGCATAATGTAACTGTCAAAATTTGTACCTTATCCACCATCCCTTTCCCTGATTATTTTTTGTAAAAAACAATTATAATTTTGTTTAAAAACAAAACTTTGTTATTAAACATAATTATTTTTTTTTATTTTGAATGTGTTATAATGTGATTGGATGATATTGAAAATAGATAAGGGAATGCCACTATGTGGGTTTGTTTTAAATTTTGGAATGTTTGTTATAAAGGGACGTTAAAACAACTATAGTCATACGAAGGATGAGGTAGGATGATAGCAATATATATAAATATATGTGATGTAAAGTAGATAATTTGATATGAATTAGAGGTGATGACGGTGGAAGGGATGCACGAAAACTCTATGTAACCAATTGACACACTTTCTACAATTTTATAATGGAGGAAGATTTTATTTGTTTTTATTTAAAAAATAAAAACATGGGGAAAAAACCCACCCCTATGAGGTGAAGTGAGTTGGGCTGAGAGTGAATGACTGGCCCAAGATCACTAAGCTGGCTTTCATGTCTAGGGTGGGATTAGTACTCACTGTCTCCCGAATTCTGGAATGGTACCTTAACCAGGAGATCAAATTGGCTCTTTTTATTTTTATTAGTCTTTTGCCTTATTCCTGTTTACTTCTGCTTTCAGGTTTCCATCATTTAGATGGGAGGCTCACTTAACTTGCCACCTGTTGGAATGACCTTGGTTCCTACAATACAACTTTTTTGTTTTGACTGGTAGCCGGTCTATCTACTTCCCCCTCTCCCTTCCTCCATTCAAAGTTTGTGGCAACTATGAGGCAGAAAAAGATGGCTTCAGCCAGCTTCGCTTTAGATTGACAGTCAGACTTCTCCCCTTAACTGGAGAGAAGTAAAATACATTACTCTTGCATCATCCATCCCTCCCTCCCCCTGGAGGTCCTTTTGGCTTTTGAGGGTATTTATCAGAATTTCTTAATTAGTTCTACTATAAAGATCCCATCAAAAGCAGAACTCTGAGGCAGGTAGATTCCTCAAAGAACATGTTTATTGGATACATCATATCAGCACAGCTAGTGAAAACCAACTCTAAAAGTTCCTGCAGTTTTCCCCATAATTAAAAGAGCAAATATTTCCCTCCCCAGATGTGACTGGTCAGATTGTCCAATGAAAGTAGCTGGGAAGCTTACTTCACTTGCCACCTGTTGAGATGACCTTGGTTCCCACAAGAAAACGTTTTTGTTTCAACCAGGTTGGCTTCAGAGTTGACACTATACTTCTGTGCATTTTTATGATTTCTGAAAGTGACAGAACTACTAATTGATTTGAGACTGGTTAGAAGCTCACAATACTTTAGAGGTTATATAATCTCCTGCAAAGCCAAAACCTTTTGCGTGTTTCTCACCTCCAGGCAACTACAGCCAGTCCCAAATCCAGAGAAGGAAGGAAAGTTGCAGTAACAGGCATGAAGCTATGGGAATGAAAAAGAAACATCACACACTGAGAATAATGCAACTGCATTGAGGGTTTTAGCCTATGGAACAGCACTTGGATAACCCAAGATCAGGATAAGGATGAAAAGTTAAATATGCAGCTGGCCAGACACAATCCAAATTGGACCCAAAGTTGGGAAAGCATCTTCAATTGCCCACTTGCAATGTGCAAAGAGTCCTCCAAATTGGGCCTCAGGAGTTAATTGTTTGTAAACTATTTTGTTATGGGATTCCAATTGCAGAATTATCAGAATTGTGACTCACTGCATCTGGAAAAACGCATATCCACAGGAAGTCTGGATGCTCTTGTTAAATAGCAACAGAGTGCACCCACAAGGAAGAATCTCTTTGCAATTAAAAGAGCTGTGTTTATAGATTTTTTCCCAAATGCCATGGAAGGACATTCCCAATCATCTTAGTTTGCTAGTTTTGATTTTCAGTGTCTGAATTATCTAGATTAAAGGCTATTATAAATTTTTGTCTTTGAGTTCTTATCTGTGTTCTTAATTAAGAAAGAAAGTTGCTCTTTCGATTAAGGCAGTAACCAACAACCACGGTCTCCCAACCGACTGCAGGTTCTTAGTCTGTCCTCGCACCCACCCCTCCCCACGACCGTTGGTATAACAGAGCCCTGTACTGGAATGCTATTATCCCCCTCCTCCCCCACTCCGTTCCCTCCCCTCCCGACCTGACCCGCCCCCGGTTAGAGGACCTAGTAGCCGCCTGGAATAATGCGGCTGCCGGGGCCTTAGACCGGGTGGCGCCTTTGCGGCCTCTCCTGCGGCAATGAACCACCCTGGCCCCTTGGTTCACCGAGGAGCTAAGGGTGATGAAACGCCACAAGAGACGCCTAGAGAGCCGATGGAGATCCTCCCGTTCCGAACTTGACCGAACACAAGTACGAACCTACTTAAGGACATACCTTGTGGCAATAAGAGCGGCCAAACTTCGACATTGTGCCGCCCTTATTGCATCCGCAGATAACTGCCCTGCCGCCCTGTTTCGGGTGACCCGCTCTCTTCTTTCGCAGAGACCGCGGGAAGCCCCTTTACAGGGCAGAGCAGAGGAATTTGGGAAATATCTGCAGGATAAAATCGCTCAAATCCGGAGGGAATGGGTCCCCCTCAGTGGGCTAGGAGGGATGCCCCAGGCGAGTCTTGAGAGACCATTCTGGGAGGAGTTTGACTCGGTTGCCATCGAGGATTTGGACAGGTTACGCGGGCGACTACGAGCCACCACATGTTCATTGGACCCGTGTCCCTCCTGGCTTATACTGGCATCCTGGGAGGTTACACGAGACTGGCTCTTGGTGCTAGTGAACGCTTCATTGGGTGAGGGGTTCTTACCAGCCGCCTTGAAAGAGGCGGTTCTGAGACCCTTACTCAAGAAGCCTTCCCTGGACCCAACGGAGCTAGCCAATTACCGTCCTGTCTCCAACCTTCCTTTCTTAGCGAAGGTTGTAGAGAGTGTGGTGGCCCAACAGTTCCCACGTCACCTGGAGGAGAATGATTATCTAGACCCGCGCCAGTCCGGCTTCCGACCCGGGCACAGCACAGAGACGGCCTTGATCGCATTGGTTGATGATCTCTGGAGGGCCAGGGATAGGGGTTGTTCCTCTATCCTGGTCCTATTAGATCTCTCAGCGGCTTTCGATACCATCGACCATGGTATCCTCCTGCACCGGTTAGAGGGGCTGGGGGTAAGGGGCACCGTTTTACGGTGGTTCTGCTCCTACCTCTCTGACCGGACGCAGTGTGTGTTGGCAGGGGAGCAGAGGTCTTCCCTGAGACCTCTCACTTATGGGGTGCCACAGGGGTCGGTCCTCTCGCCTCTCCTGTTCAACACATATATGAAACTGCTGGGTGAGATCATCCGTGGTTTTGGGATGGGATATCATCTGTACGCTGATGATACACAGCTGTACATCTCCACCCCGAACCACCCCAACGAGGCCGTTGAAATGATGTCCCGGTGTTTGGAAGCCGTATGGGTCTGGATGGGTGACAACCGACTCAAACTCAACCCCTCCAAGACAGAGTGGCTGTGGCTTCCGGCCCCCCGGTTCAACCAGCTAATTCCAACACTGGCCATTGGGGGCGAACAACTGGCCCCCATGGAACGGGCGCGCAATTTGGGCGTCCTCCTGGATGCCCGGCTGTCCATGGATGACCATGTGGCAGCCGTGGTGAGGGGGGCGTTCCACCAGGTTCGCCTGGTGCGCCAATTGTGCCCCCTATTGGACCGGGAAGCCCTTCGCACAGTCACTCACGCGCTGGTGACGTCCCGCCTAGACTACTGTAATGCTCTCTACATGGGGCTTCCCTTGAGATGCACTCGAAGACTGCAGCTGGTCCAGAACGCGGCCGCGCGGGTGATTATGGGGAGTACGAGATACTCCCATATAACACCTCTCCTGCGCGAGCTGCACTGGCTCCCTGTGGTCTATCGGGTGCGTTTCAAGGTGTTGATTACCATCTTCAAAGCGCTCCATGGCACAGGACCTAGTTACCTGCGGGATCGCATCCTGCCCCATACATCCCTACGACCAATTCGCTCTCACAGAGAGGGACTTCTCCGAGTGCCGTCCACTAAGCAGTGCCAAAGGGCGGTGCCCAGGAGTAGGGCCTTCTCTGTAATGGGCCCAGCCCTCTGGAATGACCTCCCCCCAGATATTAGGATTACCACCGACCTCCGCTCCTTCCGTTCAAAACTCAAGACCCACCTTTTTCAACTAGCAGGCCTGGCTCAACCATAGTTTCATTTTACTCCTCCTGGCAATTTTTAAACTTGTAATCTCCATGGGGTATTTAATTTTAACTTATTTTAATATTTCTATGTTATTATAATGATTGTATTGTGTTTTTATGCCTCCTCCGTACAATGTGTAATTTTTATAATATGTGTTTTTATTTATTGTACACCGCCCCGAGTCCCTTTGTGGAGAGGGAGCGGCTAACAAATTTAATAAATAAAATAATAATAATAATAATAATAATAATAATAATAATAATAATAATAATAATAATACTTTAGAGGTTATATAATCTCCTGCAAAGCCAAAACCTTTTGCGTGTTTCTCACCTCCAGGCAACTACAGCCAGTCCCAAATCCAGAGAAGGAAGGAAAGTTGCAGTAACAGGCATGAAGCTATGGGAATGAAAAAGAAACATCACACACTGAGAATAATGCAACTGCATTGAGGGTTTTAGCCTATGGAACAGCACTTGGATAACCCAAGATCAGGATAAGGATGAAAAGTTAAATATGCAGCTGGCCAGACACAATCCAAATTGGACCCAAAGTTGGGAAAGCATCTTCAATTGCCCACTTGCAATGTGCAAAGAGTCCTCCAAATTGGGCCTCAGGAGTTAATTGTTTGTAAACTATTTTGTTATGGGATTCCAATCGCAGAATTATCAGAATTGTGACTCACTGCATCTGAAAAAACGCATATCCACAGGAAGTCTGGATGCTCTTGTTAAATAGCAACAGAGTGCACCCACAAGGAAGAATCTCTTTGCAATTAAAAGAGCTGTGTTTATAGATTTTTTCCCAAATGCCATGGAAGGACATTCCCAATCATCTTAGTTTGCTAGTTTTGATTTTCAGTGTCTGAATTATCTAGATTAAAGGCTATTATAAATTTTTGTCTTTGAGTTCTTATCTGTGTTCTTAATTAAGAAAGAAAGTTGCTCTTTCGATTAAGGCAGTAATATATTCAACTGTTTTTCTAACCTTTTGGATTGTCTTTTATAAATTTTTGTCTTTGAGTTCTTATCTGTGTTCTTAATTAAGAAAGAAAGCTGCTCTTTCGATTAAGGCAATAATATATTCAACTGTTTTTCTAACCTTTTGAATTGTCTTTCTGCTTTTCATAATAAGAAATCAAAACTATGGTCTATGCCTTTTCATTGTTCATTCCTTCTTAGTCCTTCTGCTGGCAGATTTTGTTCCTCACCACATTCTTTTGCCTCTCTCTCATTCCATCATCTCTCTCTCTCCCTTATTGTAAAATCTACTACCCCTGTTTCCCCAAAAATAAGCCCTAGCACGATTTTACAAGTGTACCTAAAATAAGCCCTACCCCCAATATAAGCCCTATTTAAGAGCCTGCACAACCGCTTGGCCACCCATTCCACCAGTGCCACACCAACTTACCTCAGGGCCCTCACAGCCATGCCACCAATGCCCGACACCTACCTCACCTCATGGCCGGAGCACTGGTGCATTGCTCAGCCTCCTGCTCTATTGCAGCTACAAGCAAGTGAAAGAAGTGGACTGGTGGCCACACGGGGTCCCGCAGGATGGGGCTGCTGGAGACTCCACTGGGAGGCAAGGCAAGTATTGGGGAATGGGTGGCCTGGTGCAGGGCCCTGAGGTAAGCCAGTGCAGGGTGTGTGGGGAAACTCCACCACCTCCCAGGCCCACGGTGGCACCATTGGCACCACTACGCAGCCTCCTGTCCCGCTGCAAGCAAGAAGAAGTGAGCATCCAGTACATGAGAAATAAGTACACCCCCAAAAAAAATAACTCCATGTGCTTATTTGGGGGGGGGGGGCAAAAATAAGACCTGGTCTTATTTTTTGGAAAACATGGTATAAGCTTTCTGACACTTAGTGACAGCTTTCCCACAAGCTATATCAAACTTTACAATGAGAGAAACAGCTGCTTACTTTGTTAGGCTTTCCAGAGGTGTATTAGATAAACAGCAGGCCAACAGAAAGCTGGGAGTAATTACCACACAAAAGAAGATGGAGTTATTAAAATCACAGTGATGGATAGATTGTAGAACATGAAAAATTATATCCTGATAGATCTGGCAGTCTTTAAAGTGCTACAAAATTCTTATTTTTTGATGACTGATTAATATGATTACTTCTCTAAAAACAATCCTTCTGTGGTCACTGACTTTTTTTAAAGTCTGCATGGTGTGTTCTTTTCCACCAAGGAATCCTCTTGTGATATGTCCAGGGAAACAAAAATAAATATTTTGCTGTGATTAAATTAATTCAGACAAACCTATCACTTTGCCATTAAGAAGAGTTCAATGGAAAAATTTGCTCTCTTTCAAAATTCATTTAACTATTCTGATAGTGAGCAAAATTGATTCTGCCATACTGACATGAATGTGTTTAAGAAAGGAAGCACATCCTTCCATGTACAATGTTTTGCCATCTCCCCCCCCCCTCAAGTATGAATTATATTGGGAGCAAAGGGAGGAAACCATATAAATAGCAATCGCACTTAGACTTATATACCGCTTCACAGTGCTTTACAGCTTTCTCTAAGTGGGTTTACAGAGTCAGCCTATTGCCCCCAACAATCTGGGTCCTCATTTTATTGTCCTTGGAAGGATGGAAGGCTGAGTCAACCGTGAGCCGGTTAGGATCGAATGCCAAACTTCAGGCAGCCGGCAGTCAGCAGAATTAGCCTGCAATACTGCATTCTAATCACTGCACCACCCCTGGCTCTTAAATAAACCAATGTACCTAAAGTACATTGAAGAAAAGGGGTTCTAACAAGTGAGAAAGCAGCTCTCCACAGACAACACAGTGGTTGTACTCATATACTGTAAAGTAGCGCACTTCTCAAAATCAGGACAAGGCCAAGCAGATGCATGCATGCAACATGCTAAATGTGGTTAAAGCTAAGTTCATTAAGTTTTGGGAACTGACTACATTATGCCAACCAAGCCCGTTTTATTATGGGTGTCTTGTGCACCATCCCTGTGAATCAAATGGAACAAATTTAGTAGCGCAAGTCTTCAAGATCTTCTTCTTCTTCAAGGTCACTAGAATCAAAGCTATCTGAATCTCAAGGAGACACTGTTCCACAGGACATGTCATGCAAAGAGAAGACACATCTTCTAGATTCCCTAAAATGATGCTTAAAGGTAAAGGTTCCCCTCGCACATATGTGCTAATCGTTCCCAACACTAGGGGGCGGTGCTCATCTCTGTTTCAAAGCCGAAGAGCCAGCACTGTCCAAAAACGTCTCCGTGGTCATGTAGCTGGCATGAATAAACTCCTAAGGCCCATGGAATGCTGTTTCCTTCCCACCAAAGGTGGTTCCTATTTTTCTACTTGCATTTTCACATGCTTTCAAACTGCTAGGTTGGCAGAAGCTGGGACAAGGAACGGGAGCTCACCCCATTACATGGCACTAGGGATTTGAAGCGCTGAACTGCCAATCTTTCTGATCGACAAGCTCAGCATCTTAGCCACTGAGCCACCATGTCCCTTAAAATGATGCTTAATTAATGTTTAATGAGACATCGAACATGCCTGTCTGATTTTGTAGGGCAGGCAGAGAAAATTGCAAGTCCATGGTCCCCCCCAAATATCCAGGTCTTTTGCCAGGAAGAATTTTATAAGTGATCACTGGCACCTTGAATTGCACCTGAAAGTTCACTGGTAACAAGTGCAGCTCACACCGTAGTGGTTTTATAAGGTGTACTGGATATGCATCTGTGCCTATTCACACTGTCACATTCAAGACCTTTGAAATGAGTGGTGTCAGCATCAACATGTTTTGCATTTCAGTTAAATGCTTACTAGTATCACACTCTTCATCTAATAAGTAAGTTTCCTCTTAACAACTTTTGCTCAATTCCAGAGTTATTGAACTCTAGGCCCTGAGGGTGTTGTTGTGTGTATGCTCTGGGGCCTTGCTATTATCCCCTGATGGATAAACAGTCCTGTCCCCATTTTGCAGCATGTATCAACAAGGCATTGGGCTCAGTGGCGGGATTTAAAGGAATTTACTACCGGCTCTGTGGGGATGGCTTGGTGGGAGTGGCAGGGGAAGGATACTGTAAAATCCCCATTCCCTCCCCACTCCAGGGGAAGGATACTTCAAAATCTGCATTCCCTCCCAATCAGTTTGGACTCAGGAGGCAGAGAATAGATGGGGGCGGAGCCAGTCAGAGGTGGTATTTACCGGTTCTCTGAACTACTCAAAATTTCCGCTACTGGTTCTCCAGAACTGGTCAGAACCTGCTGAATACCACCTCTGATTGGGCCTCAAATTTCCACTTTGCTGTTGTCTTGATAGCTGATTACTCTCCAGAGCAATGATTCTCAACCTCAGCAATTTTAAGTTGTGTGGACTTCTTATGAGAAGCTATGAGAATTATCTTATCAGTAACTAACTGTCAGGAGCTTCAAGCATCCCTGGTCTTTCTAAACAGCATGGTTGATAGAAACAGCTTAAATAAACCAGGCAATAATGGAAATTGGCAACTGCATTCTCAGTTGTATTAAAATCTTTGCTCCACATCCCCCAATGACTACGCAGGATTTCTTTTGTTCTTTCATCAATGAAAAAAAATGCCCTTCTGTGTTTTGAAACTAGGGCAATTGTCCAATCTGCACAATTCTTTTGAGCTTCCTTGAGAAAATATTGGTATTATCAATGTTCTTAATTAATGTTTAGCTGCTAATTTAAAAGGCCTCGGGGCACTGTGTCAAAAGGAAAAGAAATCTTGCTGGGTGTGAACAACTCCTGGCTGTTAATGATTTGGGTGTCAAGATTTGTGCAATAGCAAAGGATAGCTAATGCCCTCTCTAAGTTGGCTATGCAGCAGGCCTCTGCTCCTCCTGAGCACAACGAGTCCCCACTGGGATCAATTTACTTCTTCATTCAAGCCACACAAAAGAATTTGTCAATGGCTCAAGAGGTGATGTCATTTCACCGGCAGTGAGGAAGAGAACAGTCCTATAAATATAGGGAAAGGACTGGCCTTGCCAATTCTAATGTTTCCATTCAGAATGATAGACTCGTTTTTATTTTTATTTTAAAAAATATGTTTAAAAACACTTAATGATTTCCCAGTCTTTGCAATGCATATTAGCACTTATAGCACTTACACTTATATAACACTTTACAGCCCTCTCTAAGCGGTTTATAGAGTCAGCATATTGCCCCCAGCAATCTGGGTCAGCATTTTAACCACCTCGGAAGGATGGAAAGATGAGTCAACCTTCAGGCTGGTGAGATTTGAACTGCCAAACTGCAGGCAGCTGGCAGACAGCAGAAATAGCCTGTAATACTGCAATCTAGCTACCATGCCACCGAGGCTCTTATTATCCATATTGGTGGATATAAGGTATTTCACAGCCAGCATTGGAAAGATAAATATTTTCTTCCTGCTCTTCTTATAGCTTTGGATTTTAATTTTTTGATGCCGCAGCCAAAAGCAGGCTCACCCATCAATATTTGATCCAGGGAGTCCTTTCTCACAACAAGAAAGTTATCAGCCACTATCCTGCTTCAGTTTGTATCAAACAAGAAAACTATCCTTTGAGCTCTTCTGGGCATCCATTGTAGTGCCAATCAAGCACTTTGCAATAATTCTATAAAGTATGGGATTTGTTTTATCAATGGTTGGATAAAAAAACCTGGAAATGAATTTTTTTTCTCCTTTATCTTATTTTATATGTAATAATAATAGAAAGCTATACTTAATGTTGTGAAAAAAATTTCCTTTCTTTTCTCTCTTTTTATATATGTTAAGCTTTTACTATGAAACAGACTACTTACTTATACGATATAAGAATAATAATGTACTTAATGTATAAGAGTGAGATGATTTAAACTGTTAGGTATGATTGTAGCTGGTGACTATTTTATAATATAAAATGGAATAATGATGATGTAATGAATAATGGATATAAATATAGATTGAAATACTTAATGACCACATGGATTGACAAATAATAATGGAAAATTATATTCGGAGTTGTAGATGATTGGAAATTCTATGGTTAATGGAAAGCAGAAATGTGTTATATGAATTAATGAGATTTTTTTGACTTAATCTTTATCCTTATTTTTTAGAGATTGGTGATATAATTTTATAAAGACTTATTGTTACCTAGTAGATAATTATGGATGTAAAGAAACAAGGGTTGTCACAAATGAAAGAATATTAATGGTAACTTGAACACACAATGCTCAATGAAATATTTAACTATGTTTAATGGATAATTAGTGACTTTATTCTTAATTGTAAAAACCGTTGCACAAAAACTTGTAACCAAACGACATGCTTGATGAAATTGTTTTTTTTTCCCTCCTTGCTCTTGTTCTGTATGTGTTGTTTTGTCTTTTTTAAAGAAAAAAATAAAATTTATATACAAAAAAGCACTTTGCAATAGTGGCACTGCAGTGGTGGGTTTCCATTTTTTTTTACTACCAGTTCGCTTGTGCGCGACACTGCTGCGCATGCACAGAAGTGTCTCGGCATGTGGGCGGAGCCTCCCGCCGCCGCAACTACTAGTTTGCCCAATCTGGGCCAAACCAGGAGCAACCCACCTCTGTGGCACTCCATCTGCTGAAAAAAAAACCATCACCGTTTGCTTGAGCAACCAGCTATTCTTGTTTTCAGGGATCCTTTTAAAAGGATAAGACTATTGGTCAGAACACTCTGGCATTCCATGATAGACAGGCAATGCCAGGCAAAAATATATAGGTTTCTCAGAAGAACCTCTATGAGATCTATGATCATCCATCTGAGATGGCAGGTTCATTTTGCCTCTCTGAAAGACCAAATCTATAAATGAGTTAAATCTTAAAATTGCTGGACACTACAATTCGAAATAATAAATCACTCAAATGTTACACACATATGTATTCCACAGAAATATGTCCAATCAGCAGGATTTCTAAGAAAAATCACAGTTAAATTGTAATGAAGAATTTAGGCATTGTGAAAGGTGTGTTGAGGTTCCATAAACCAGTCACCCAGCATCCTCCCTGATTTTGTCTTTTAAAAAAATACATTATTGCTTCAGAGATATTGCAGGAAAGCTTTGTGTAAAATTAAGATCCACAGGAAAGAAAGAAAAAGAACTGGAGAATTTCAAGTCAATTTCAAATAGAACATCCTCATATTTGCTCTGAAGCTTCATTAATCAAAAATAATTTTACGATCACCTTTGGATAGTTTGCAATTGAAATATGTCATTAATTGGCGGGAAATATTAGATGTGGGCTTTCTTCATAATGCAAAGTGGGAAGGTTTTATTTCATTGCTTTTTTTATTATTCCCATGGTGTGAAGGATGTGGATATTAAAAAGTATTTTTGTTCTTTCTCATAATCTTATGAATTTGATTGGATTGATGGATTCATTTTTGAACTCAGAATCATCTAACCAAGCTGAGTTATAGAATATTTCAAGACTCCCCAAAGGAGGCTCTTCTTTAAACAATGTGATTTAAGTTCTCCTTTGCACAATCTAATTTACAATAGATGCTTTTACAATAGGCGGATGCTTAATCCATTTATAATTTAAATGAAAAATTGGAGCACTCATCAAACACTACTTTATCATATTGATTTTGCTTCATACCCAATGATAACCGTGTCCAACTAAACTATGGAATGTTCTATCATAAGATGTAGTGATGGCCACCAACCTAAAAGAACTCATTAAAAACCTCCACAAAAACATCTAGGAAAATTCCGTGAATGATAATGCTTATCAAAAAAATTCTAGTCATGATGGCTATATACCCGTGATGGCGAACCTATGGCACGCATGCCACAAGTGGCACGCGGAGCCATTTCTCTGGGCACGCGAGGTGCTGCCCTGTCAGCTGGCCAGTTGGCCAGCACGCAAGCGCGCGCTGGCCAGCTGAGTTCACCTTTTTAAAAGCTATTTTTCGCCTTCCCCAGGCTCCAGAGGCTTTATAGGAGCCTGGGGAGGGCGAAAAGAGCCTCCCCCCCCCCCCGGAGGCTTCAGGGACCTTCCTAGAAGCCTTTGGAACGCTTAAAACCACCCTCCGAGCAAACCGGAAGTGACTTCCGGGTTGCTCGGAGGGTCGTTTTAAGCATTCCGAAGGCTTCAGGGACCGTCCGAGGCTTCCCTGAGGCCTTCGGAGCGCTTAAAATGACCCTCCGAGCAACCCGGAAGTGACTTCCGGTTTGCTTGGAGGGTGGTTTTAAGCGCTCCGAAGGCTTCAGGGAAGCCTCCGGGCAGTCCCTGAAGCCTCTGGAGGGCCTCTAGGGGGTCGGGGGAGGCTCTTTTTGCCCTCCCCAAGCTCCTATAAAGCCCCTGGAGCCTGGGGAGGGAAAAAAACATGTAAAAATGGGGGGGGCGCACGTTGTGCACGCATGCGCACTGGGGGGGTCGCGCGTTGCATTATGAGTGCGGCACGCCCGCACTCGACCCCCCTGCACTCCCCCCACTTGTGGCACGCGAGCCAAAAAAGGTTCGCCATCACTGCTATATACCATTGTCAGAACAAAAATATAATCTTATAATATTTTCTAGGGAACATGAATAGCAGGGTATTTTTCTTTCATACCTTACTTGTAGGCTTCCTGCAAGCATCTAATTAGTTTCAGTAGGAATCTGGACTATATAACAGAGGCCTTTCTTTTGATCTGACAGAATTTTTCTTGGGCCTAGGGGTTTCAAAATACACCTACGTGTCAAATTTGCAAAAGTTGGCAAATATTAAATACATTTATAATTAAAATTAAAAAAAAACATTAAGCAGCTCATCAAATGCTACTTAATGACATTGACTTCGCTTCAAATCCAGTAAGTACTGCAACTCAAACATGTCAACAGCACTAGCATAACAACACAAAGACCTGTTTGATATCAAAATAACTGAATAACCACATGAAACTCATTGGCTATCCTTCATAACATTCATATTAGATGATCAGAGTGACTTGAAATCAAATCCTCTTGGATAAATTTCAGGGTTTCACTTGGGATTATAACTACCGTGTTTCCCTGAAAATAAGACAGGATCTTATTTTCTATTGACCCCTGAAATAAGTGCTTAGCCTTATTTTCGGGGAGATCTTACTATTTTTTGAAGTGCAGGAGGCCCCTTAATCAGCAGATCAGCTGATCCAGAGAGGGCTGAAAGTTCTGTCTCTGTTTCTGGCACACTCTTGCCAGCCCTAGCATCGTTGGAGCTGCCACTCTTTTTGCAGCCGCCACTAAGAGAAGGGGCATGATAGCTAGGGTTTGTGGGGGTGGCCTCCACGAGGCCAATCCACGTGGATAGAAGGTACATGCGGGGCGCGTGGGGCATGTTCCCCCCTTCCCCCCAGGAAATGGCGGGTACCGGTGTGCATGTGTTTAAATATTTTAGGGGAGGGCTTATTTTCGGGGGAAGGCTTAAATTTTAGCACATGGACTTATTATCTGGGAAGGTCTTGTTTTCGGGAAAACAAGGTAAGCATGAACACATGATTCTGTTTGTAGTGTTTCTAAGCATTTTAGATAGGAATAGGCAGGCTATGTTATAACAATAAAATAAAATTAGATGAGGAAATTCAAATACAATGTGGTAAATTTAAAGATTGTGAGGATTCATCTGATTGGACCAATAGCAACCAGAGGTCGGGGCGGGGATGAAAGCTGGCACACAATGTTAGCAAAAAGGAAGCTTGCATGCGTGCATTCATTCATTCAGTCATTCATTCAAATTCTATAGAAAATAATTTTACGCTAGAATATGAACCACATGGATCTCGTACTATAGAAAAGGCCAGTGTGACAAAGTGACACCTTGATGCTTAACTTGGATTTGACTTGATGTAACATTTCCAGCTGCTCCAGCCTTTAATTTCCAGCTGTGGAAAAGAATCTTGGTTGCATATACCTACGATGGTGTAATGCTAATATTCTAAAGTACCCCGATTATAACCTGACATTAATACCTTATTTCTTCTTGGAAATAAATGAACCACTCAGATGACATAGGACAGTGATGGCCAACCTTTTTGTTGTCGCATGCCGTAAGTGTGCCTGCACCCATAATTCAATGCACGCATGAACCACCCCCCTTGAGGATGTATGCACCCCCCGTGCAAGCGTGTGGACCAGTAACATACTGATCTACATCGTAATACTAAACTGCCACACTGTTCCCACGATCACCTTCACTAGATGAATGGGAGGCTAGTAATTAATTGGTTAGGATGCTAAATTGAAAAAAGGAAAGATCCACTATGCACTGGGTTAAATTAGCTCCACTCAATCAGTCACACTATGGGATCACTTAAACTCAAATGACTCATTTTGCATACTTAATAAATTGCCAGGGAAAGAAAGCAGCTGAAACAGCAATCATCTCCCTATGTAGATCCCATTGACAAAGTCGGACAAGGAAAAAACCCTACCCAAGCACCAACTGTTTGCAGTGGTCAAGGCAGGTCTGCTTGACTGGTTAGTGGAGAAAGAGCAAGTGAGCTTCTGAAGCCTTGCCAATAGGTGCCTAATGTAAGTAAGGTGACCAGACAAGCCCCCGCCGCCACCAGAATAACTGCTGCCGCCTCCTCCTCCTCCTCTTCCAACAGCACCACCACATTTGCTGCCCAGCGCTGCAGCTGAGGTGAAGCCATGAAGCATTTTTTTCCTGCTCCTGCCCCCTCCGCCGCCTTCCTACTGCCTTCCTACTGGCTCCTGCGGCCTCATTGCTCCTCAAAAGCACAGCGGAGGAGGAGGGGGCAGGGGTAATGTGAGGCCCAGCTCAGGTGCTCCGAGCGGAGGGGGAGGCGCCGCTGCTACGGGCAGGGGTGCCAGCGGGAGCTTTGGCGGCTTCACCTCAGCCGCAGCGTCATGCAGCAAATGTGGTGGTACTGTTGGAGGAGGAGGAGGAGGCAGCAGCAGTTATTCTAGTGGCCGCAGGGGCTTTGGGGGTTTATTTCAGCTGCAGCACCAGGCGCAAGCGGCTAGGATTGGCTGCCCACAAAGGACCTCCCGAGGCTTGCTTTGCTGAACACGGGGCGACTGACAATAGTTTGAGCGGTCGCCTCGCGCTCATCAAAACAAGTCCGGGGAGGTCCTTTGTGGGCGGCCAGTTCTAGCCGCCTGCAAAGGACCTCCCCTGCTTCCGGAGCCTGTGACAGTAGAAATCACTGTGCAGCAGTTGCAAACGTTTTCTTACCACGTGTGTGGCCACGCACCTTACCAAAAATCGGGCCTTTTTTTAAACGACGCAGGACGTGGGACAAATTATTAAAAATCGGGACTGTCCCACCAAAAGCGGGACGTCTGGTCACCTTAAATGTAAGGGATGCTGGGATTAAAGGTAAAGGTTCCCCTCGCGCATATGTGCTAGCCGTTCCTGACTTTAGGGAGCAGTGCTCACCAAAGGTGGTTCCTATTTTTCTACTTTCATTTTTATGTGCTTGCAAATTGCTAGGTTGGCAAAAGCTGGGACAAGTAACGGGAGCTCACTCTGTTACGCAGCAATAGGGATTTGAACTGCCAAACTGCCAACCTTCTGATCGAAAATCTCAGCATCTTAGGCCACTGAACCACTGCATCCGTGGTGGGATTAAGCAGGTGCTTTTTGGAGAAAGTTGGCAGGGTTTCTATATTCCTAAAATGACCCTTTTGTGTTAGAGGGTGTTAGAGGGCTGCCAGAATCACAGTATGGAAATTGAACTGAGTTAGTAGCTGACTGGGTTAAATTTGTTAAGAGAAGAGGATCATTTAAATCTATTTTACATATATTGCTTCAAATAGAACAATGGATATTGATGGAGCCAAGAGGCAAATGATGTAAAGAGGAAGGAAAGCATTTCAAGTTCTATAGAATTATTTTAAAAATGAATCCCACATTTTAAGATGATGTGGGGTTATACGTATGGATATGTCCGGAAGGATTGGGTCCCCTTCAGTGGCCCAGTCGAGACGCCAGTGGCGAGTCTTGAGAAACCTTTTTGGGAGGAGTTTGACTTGGTTGCCATCGAGGATTTGGACAGATTGCGTGGACGACTGCGACCTACCACATGTTTGCTGGACCCGTGTCCCTCCTGGCTTGTACTGGCTTCCTGGGAGGTTACACGCGACTGGCTCCTGGGCCTAGTGAACGCTTCGTTGGGTGAGGGGTCTCTCCCGGCCGCCTTGAAAGAGGCGGTGGTGAGACCCTTGCTCAAGAAGCCTTCCCTGGACCCTACGGAGCTGGCCAATTATCGTCCTGTCTCCAACCTTCCCTTTTTGGCGAAGGTTGTAGAGAGTGTGGTGGCTTCTCAGTTCCCACGTCATCTGGAGGAGAATGATTATCTAGACCCGCGCCAGTCCGGCTTTCGCCCTGGGCACAGCACTGAGACGGCCTTGGTCGCGTTGGTAGATGATCTCTGGAGGGCCAGAGATAGGGGTTGCTCCTCTATCCTGGTCCTATTAGACCTCTCGGCGGCTTTTGATACCATCAACCATGGTATCCTGTTGCACCGACTGGAGGGGTTGGGGGTCCGGGGCACCGTTTTGCGGTGGTTCGGCTCCTACCTCTCCGGCCGGATGCAATGTGTGTTGGCAGGGGAGCAGAGGTCGACCCTAAGCTCCCTTACTTGTGGGGTGCCACAGGGGTCGGTCCTCTCGCCGCTCCTGTTCAACACATACATGAAGCCGCTGGGTGAGATCATCCGTGGTTTCGGGGTGGGATATCATCTGTACGCTGATGATACTCAGCTGTACATTTCCACCCCGAACCACCCCAACGAGGCCATCGAAGTGATGTCCCGGTGTGTGGAAGCCGTACGGGTCTGGATGGATGACAACCGACTCAGGCTCAACCCTTCCAAGACGGAGTGGCTGTGGGTTCCGGCCCCCCGGTTCAACCAGATAATTCCATCTCTGGCCATTGGGGGCATTCAACTTGCCCCCGTGGAGCGGGCGTGCAATTTGGGCGTCCTCCTGGATGCCAGGCTGTCCATGGATGAACATGTGACAGCCGTGGCCAGGGGGGCGTTCCACCAGGTTCGCCTGGTGCGCCAATTGCACCCCCTATTGGACCGGGACGCCTTACGCACAGTCACCCATGCGCTGGTGACGTCTCGCCTGGACTACTGTAACGCTCTCTACATGGGGCTTCCCTTGAAATGCACTCGGAGACTGCAGTTGGTCCAGAATGCGGCCGCGCGGGTGATTATGGGGAGTACCAAGTACTCCCATGTGACACCTCTCCTGCGCGAGCTGCACTGGCTTCCTGTGGTCTATCAAGTGCGTTTCAAGGTTTTGATTACGATCTTTAAAGCGCTCCATGGCTCAGGACCTAGTTACCTGCGGGATCGTATTCTGCCCCATACATCCCTACGACCCATCCGCTCGCACAGAGAGGGACTTCTCCAGGTGCCGTCTACCAGACAGTGCCATGGGGCGGCGCCTAGGAGCAGAGCCTTCTCTGTGGCGGGCCCAGCCCTGTGGAATGACCTCCCCCCGGATATTAGGACTACTACTGACCTCCGCTCCTTCCGTGTCAAGCTCAAGACCCACCTTTTCCAAATAGCTGGCCTGGCTCGACCATAACTTCGTAACGCTCCTGATGGGTTTTTTAATTTGGTAATTTTATTAGGGGATTTTAAATTGTATTTTTAACTGTCTTTCACTTAAGTCCATCCTCCTCCATGCACATATGTATATGTCTCTGTTCTCTTGTTTATATGTTTGTCTTATGTGTATTTTTTATCTGTTTGATTGTACGCCGCCCCGAGTCCTTCGGGAGAGGGTTGCGGCTAATCAAATAAAATTATTATTATTATTATTATGATGATGATGATGATGATGATGATGATGATGATGATGATGATGATGATGTATATAGAGAGATGAAAGAGAGACAGACACACAGACAAGGCAAAGTTATGTCTTCCAATGTAATTTAGGTGGGACTGATTTTGGGAGCAGGGGTGGGCTTCAAAAATTTCAATAACAGGTTCTCTGCTCAGTTGCTGGGTGGGCGTGGCTAGTTTGCCTCCTGCACCACGGTGGGGGGACCGTTTTTGCCTTCTCTAGGCTCTGGAGACTTTCCTTGAGCCTCTCGGAGGGTGAAAACTGCCTCCCCCGGGCTTCTGGGATGCCCATTTTCCCCTCCTCCCCAAGCCTCTGTGTGGGCCCTGCACTTGCCTCACATCCAAAACAGGCTGTATGGAGACTCCTGGTGCAGGGGGGACATGGTAGAGTGGCAGCAGCAGGGCATGGTGGGCAGGGCCAGCCAGGGGTGAGATTTGGAGGTCCTTCGAACTGGCTATAACGTTAGCTACAGGTTCTCCCAAACCCGAACAAACCCGTAGCAGCCCACCCCTGCTTCAGATCAGAAAGAAGAACTGCAGACTAGACAATAGTCAGAGATAGCTGAGTCTACAGAAGAAACAGGGGCATGGCAAATGTCTCACAAGGAGCCTTCCCTAGTTTCTTGGACTGTAAAGGTGATGGAGGAGAAGTACTTTCAGGTTTGCAAGGTTTTGTTAATATAACTTCACAATAAAATTAGAGCTACTTTTTTCTGGGTGTGCTTCTTGAGTACCTCACAAGGCTGACACTTGTTCATCCATGTCTAGGTAGGACTTGGAAGACATTTCATTCTAGCAGTGATACATGTGAGAGCTTTCTTTTTTTCAGACATTCTCTATTTTAGAAAATCCTCATTATAGGTGGGCAAATAAATAACGAGAAGAGTGAAAGATGAAATCAGCCAGAACACCTAGTCTTTCTAATGACAGTTCCTCTAAAACATGGTTGTCAAACTCATGGCCTCACGTTGCCATTATATGATGTTTCATGATGTTTTTCCCCTTTGGGGAGCTGGAGTGAGCGTGGCCTGCACATGACACATCCAGCCCGCAGGCCACCAGTTTGACACCCCTACTCTAAAAGAGTATATTATTGTTTCAGAACTGTTGTTTTAGAACCATTACCCATCCAAGCATCCTTGAAATAATTGTTTAAATCTGAGTGGGAAATCCAAGCGCTGAATGGAGTCTCCAATTCTCTTGTTGTTTTTTGCAGTTCTTTAAATCGCTTCCTACCACATCTAGTGGACATTGATAGAAGATGTCCAATGATTTTGAGGTAAGAAATTTAACAACAGTAATGTAAGCCTTATAGTAGTGTTGGAAGAAATGTCCATCTGGGTTCAGTTCCAAGTGGGAAGAAAAACACTGGAAACATGGAGGCTGCTTGGAAAGATAGTTTTTTTTTTAATGGTGGACAGGGCCACATGGTTTGAGGTCCTGGGGAAAAGGCACGTTGAGAGAGGGATATATTTATACCCTTGTCCAATCACAGTTGGCCAATAAAGAATATTCCCATATTCCTATATTATTGCAATTGGCAGCATCTGGCCTTGAAAAAGCTAAGTGTGGTTTGACTTGGTAACTCTTGGGATGAGGAACTTCTGTGACACACTGATTAGGACATTGAAAAAAAAATATTCCAGAAGAAGTTGATAGAAAATGTAGACAATAAAGGAGACAATCTTGAGAGAAATATACACGAACATGAGCAAGAAGCAAGCAAGTTGCAAGATCCTATTTTTACACTCAATCTCTAGAAAATATAGTTCTAATGTTCCTGTGGAGTTGATTTTCTGGTCTGGCCTACCTACGATGTGGAATGATGGAAATCCGCTTTCACATTGTTACCAACAAAGCAACACATTGATGTCTATGTATTCATCCGAAATTAAGGGCAGCTATTTACAGTTTCAACAGGAAAGGGAATGAAGATTAAATAAACATAAGGTTATAAAACTGATAAGCTGAGAAGCTACCCATCACATTTTATTCCAGCTGCAAAATGGCAGTGTATAATCTCAGGCCTGTGCTGTCCTCTATCTCAGCTGCAATGCAAGAATAATAATATGGTCAGGTAATACATGCAAAGCCTTTTGAATTCACCGTAAGACACAGAATACATGTTGACAGTGCTGTTCTGTTTGGTTCAGTGAGGCTTATTCCCGTGTGGGTATTCGTAGAATTGCAGGCCTCAAATTGTTCACTAATGAGCAATTGAAATGTGGTCAAAGGACTCTGTGACATATTGCAGTGACCTCAATACACTGTTGACTCCAGGAATCAGCATGCCTTAAATGCTGAGTTTTCTGCTAAAAACAAAAAAATATGGGCTTAGAAAGTTATAGCAACAAAGAAAAAAGACCGATAAAAGAGGGAGAAGAGATAATGCTCAAGAAACAGGCATTGACTTGAAGTATGCCTGAACTGGAGATTCAATTTTTCAAAGGGTCAACTCAAATAGGGAGGGGGAAGGCAAAATGGGAGAGATGGGAAAGGTGTGATTCAAAATACAAAATTGGTTTTCAACCTCAGAAGCCCTTATTGTTGCCTCTGAAGCAGTAATGGCTTTTTACTTAATACAATAATACAATAGTAGAGTTGGAAGGGACCTTGGAGGTCTTCTAGTCCAACCCCCTGCCTAGGCAGGAAACCCTATACCGGGTTTCCTGCCTAGGCAGGGGGTTGGACTAGAAGACAAATGGCTATCCAACATCTTCTTAAAGACTTCCAGTGTTGGGGCATTCACAACTTCTGGAGGCAAGCTGTTCCACTGATTGATTGTTCTGTCAGGAAGTTTCTCCTCAGTTCTAAGTTGCTTCTCTCCTTGATTAGTTGCCACCCATTGCTTCTTGTTCTACCCTCAGGTGCTTTGGAGAATAATTTGACTCCCTCTTCTTTGTGGCAACCCCTGAGATATTGGAACAATGCTATCATGTCTCCTCTAGACCTTCTTTCTCTTAAGCTAATCATACCCAGTTCCTGCAACCGTTCTTCATATGTTTTAGTCTCCAGTCCCCTAATCATCTTTGTTGCTTCTTTTTTTCCCCTGTGCCCCACTGCAGCCAGGACAATCACCTCTTCACCTATTTTACCTGTGCCCCACTGCAGCCAGGAAAATCACCTCTTCTGTCCCCCTACTTCTTTTCCCCTGTGCCCCACTGCAACCAGGACAATCACCTCTTTTTCTTTTTATAATTATTTTACTGGAGTTTACAAAGACAAAGGTAAAAGACTAATACAAGTAAGGAAAATATTAAAAGGGAAGAAAAGTTGAACTGCAAAGAGATAGGAAAAAAAGTTATATAAAAGATTACTCCCTCATCTCTCCAGGCATGTATAAACAACTTTGGTCATTTAATACTGTAGAAAGTTAGCACCCACTCCTCTCCTAGAATAATGAATTAAAAGGCAGAATATTATATTTCCCTAAAAGGAGAAATATGCTCTTGGAGCCCCCATCTTTCTTAATAGCCCTCAGCAGATGTCAGCACTTAAGAGATAAAGAGATAGATAGCTGTATTCATAAGCAAATATCCTCAATCATGATCCAAACTAGGACAAAGCCTTTAGCCACAATAGGAATTGCCCAATGCCCCTTCATTGCATCAGCAGTCCAAACTGCAACCAAATTTAGCTCAGACAAACATGATCCCTAGACGGCCCCATGGAAGTCTGACAACAATCAATAGAATACATGTTCTTGCACAGGAACAGGAAGCTCAAGTGCAAAGTCCAAGAGAATATATAAAAACCCCTCTCTCTCTCAACTCCATGTGGTCAGCTACTGAGAACCATCCATGTGGTTCTGTTCATCATTAAACCATCTTTCCAAACAGCCTCCAGCCTACATTTTGTCTCCAGTGTCTTTCTCCCAGCTTGGAACTGAACCAGATGGATATTTCTTCCAACAACACCTTTTCTAATATTACAGTAAAAACAACAACTTCTTCTTCCATACATCACATCCCTTATCAATAATCAAATTATGAAAACACATCATTCAGTCCTAATCAGCAAAAGTCTAATAAGAGCTACCAGAAATAGTAGCATGTATATTTTAATCTTAATATAATCAATCCATTTTGTATTCCAATGTATCACTTTTTCTAAGAAATAAAGCAAAAGTACTCTCTCCTCATTTATAAACAAATCTTTAAACCTTCATTGTTCAGTTCTGGTGAAAAACAAATTCCATTAATAGCTATCAGAAACTACACTGTATATATTAACTCTAACCAAGTAAGTCCATTTTGAATTCCTTCTGTTTACTTCTCTTGAACTTTAATCCCATTAAATAATGTCCCACAAGCTTTTTTTTTAAAGTATTTTCTCTTTGTCTCCTCTCAGGAAAACCTTCATTAATTTAACAGCTCCCTTTTGTAAATTTAAGATAAGAAAGCTTTCCAAGTCATTCTTCTGGTTTATTATTTTTATGACTCCTTTAGTTATTTGTTTCATTTGTAAATCCATTGTGGTATATTTTTCCACATCACTTACGTTGCAGCATTTTAAAATCGATTTTCAAATCCACAGCATTCTTTTCCATATCGCTTTTTTAAAATAGCATAAAAAAATTAATCCAAATCCATATTCAAATCAGCATCAGTCTCTGTTTTATGCTATAAAATGTCTTTCCTTTTATATCTATATCATCTGTTACAGCAGTGATGGCTAACCTTTCTGGTACCGAGTGCCCAAAGAGTGTGCACGAAACTCCAAAATGCAATGGGAGCACTCCCGTGCATGCGCCCCATCCCACACACATGCATGCCCCCTCCACACATGCATGCACCCCCACACATGCTCCCTGCCCCCCTGCCAATTTTTGGCTTCCAGGTTTGTGCAGGAGGCTTTCCAGGCCCGAATCTGGGTGTAGGGGGGGCACACATGCCCCCGTGCCTCTTTTTGGCTTCCAGGTCGGTGCAGGAAGCCTTCCAGGCCCAAACAGGTGGCACTCACATGCACGCAAACCACCAAAGTGCAATGGGAGCATCATTGCATCCTCACATGTGCCCCACCCCCATGCATGCGCGGCAGAGATCCAAAGACCAGCTGGTTGGTGGGAGACACGTGCGCATGCACAGTTGAGCTGGGCTGGGGCGATGGCTGGTGTGCACAGAGAGGGCTCTGTGTGCTACCTGTGGCACAGGTGCCATAGGTTCACCATCATGGTATTAGAGTATCTGATAATCATGTAATTTCTGAGTATGTAGTTCCATGTACTCTTAATTACTTCTATAGTCAAATAGTACTGTATTGTTCCATTGTATTAACGAGTCCCTTCTCCTTTAATTGTAATCCTTTGTTGTTCCTGGTTCCCTCTAGTCAACCTTCAAAGTCCTCTCTTATCATTTGTTTATTTTCCAATCCGCAGAAGTTTCCCACTTTCCTACGGTTCATTTCAAAATCTTCATATATTATTTTATAAAATATTAAAGGCCCCACAGGAAATGTTCTTTCAAGTCCATCTAGTCCCTTAACTTTCCAAAATCAACATTCTTCTCTTTTACTTCTTTTACTGTTTCTCACAAAGTTTTTCTTTTCAGTCCTTACACTTACCATAAAAGTTCTTTCACCCAGGGGCCAAAGGAGATTCTCCTGGTGTAATGAAGCTTGCCCTTTGGAAGTTTTTATCATATAGCAATAGCACTTAGACTTATACACCGCTTCACAGTGCTTTACAGCCCTCTCTAAGCAGTTTACAAAGTCAGCATATTGCCCCCCAATAATCTGGGTCCTCATTTTACCCACCTCGGAAGGATGGAAGGCTGAGTCAGCCTTGAGTCTGGTGGAATTCGAACTGCCAAATTGCAGGCAGCCAGCAGAGGTAGCCTGCAGTACTGCACTCTGACGACTGTGCCACCACAGCTTTCATATAGAAAATCAATTATGAGCAGCTTTCCAAAGTAGTGAAGAGAGGAAAGAGGTAAACTCAATGCCCAATTGGAAAGTGCCAAACCACAGCTTAGGCAAGATGATTTTCCTCCTGGCTTCCAGAACTCTCAAATCCTCTGGATCCTGCTGAATTCACCATCTCTTCACTGGAAGATTCTGTATAGAGCAAATGTGGGTGATCCTTGTCCTTTTTTAAAAAAATCTGGAAACAAATTTGAGGAGTTGATCCATTCACCAGCTTCTCTTTGTGCCAAGGTTTTCACAGAGCTTTCTTCAGTTCATCACTGCTGTCCCTGGAAGTCCAAGGACCATCACCTCCTAAGGCCAGATAGGAAATATGGGATCCCCCCCCAGTGGTGGGTTTCAAAAATTTTTAGAACCAATTTTGTAGGTGTGGCCTGTTTTGTGGGAGTGGCTTGGTGGCCATGTGACTGTGTGGGAGTGGCTTGGTGGCCATGTGACTGTGTGGAAGTGGCTTGGAGATCATATGACCAGGTGGGAGTGGCTTGGCAGTCATGTGACACGGTGGCCATGGCCAACTTGTAAAATGTGGTGAACTCACTTAACAACGCTCTTGCTTAGCAACCAAAATGTTGGCTCAGGAACTTTGGCACGCAAGTCTTAAAGCTGTCAAGTTACAAGACCCTTGCACCCCTAACCCTTTACAAAAAAACTCCAGGGGTGTTTTCAGCCTTTCTCTTGCGCCCTCTTTCTCTTGCAACTCCTTTCTTTCTCTGTCTGCCTTCTTCACTTGTTCAGACAGGCGGAGAAAGAAAGGAGGCGTGCGATAGCTCTCCTTTGCCCTTGGTGGTGGGGGTGCTTTCTCTCATGCCTCCTTTCTTTCTCCGCCTACCTCCTTGACTCGTTCGGGCAGGCATTGCTGGCACCCACTTATTGCCATCGCCACCACTCCAGATTCAGCAAAAGTGGCTCCAGCAGCAATGAGACATGCTTGGGGAAGGGACTGCCTGGGATTGTGGTTCAGCTGCCACTGTGAAAATGTCTGTTTTGCCAGCTGGGAGGCTGGCAAAGAAGCCTCCATTTCCCCGTCACCGCCGAATGGTCCATGCCCTCCACCTATGGATTGACGCTGCAGGAAGGAAGTAGAGAAGCTGGTGTTGGAAAGAACCTTCCCTCCCCCTCCAGAGAGCCCATGCCAGGAGACAGGAGGGAAGCGGTCTGGTTTGAATGCGGACGAGTGGGTGGTTTGGGGGCTGCTCCTCCTTCGCTCGTTCAGGTAGGCAGAGAAAGAAAAGAGGCATGTGATAAAGCACCCCTGCCACCAAGGGCAAAGGAGAGCTCCTTCGCCCTCGGCTACCCCACGCCTCCTTTCTTTCTCTGCCTGCCCGAATAAGCAAAGGAGGCACTGCCGCCCGCCCACTCGCATTCAAACCAACCGCCTCCTCTCTCCCCACACAGGCTCTCTGAAGGGGGAGGGAAGGTCTCTCCCAACACCTGCTTCCCTTACCTCATGGCACAGTTCTGGGACAGCGAGATATTCTTTTTTTTGCTGGTATGGGGGCATAGCCTCGACCCCTGCCTTCCTGCCACCTCCAGTCCAGCCCTGCTCAATCTCCCCATCACCCCACCGACCTGGGGATACTCCCGGATGCAGTTGGCATTCTCCTAGTGATTCTTCCTGGCTGCTCCCCCAGAGCAGTCACATGGTGGTGACACATGGGCTGCTGACTGACCAAGGGTCCACCCGGATGCCCCGAGAGGAAGAATCAGCAGGAAAAAGCCAACTGCTGCTGGCAATTGGACACAAAGGAGCAGCTGCCCAGCAGCTGCCCAGTCCCGTTGCAGGCACCCAGGATGTCCCGCCTCCCTGCCACCTCCAGCCCCTCGCAGCCTCCCCGCCAACCCACTGACCTCAGAACACTCTGCTGGATGGCCTCTCCTTCATGTCCTGTTGCCAGCTGCAGCCGCATCCGGGCAGATGCTGCAACCCCAGAGTGGTTACATGGCAGTGGCATGTGGGCTGCTGACTGTCCCAGGGCCCGCCTGCTTGCTTCTGGAAGGGGCAGGCAAATGGGCAGCATTCCCCCACCCACCTCACTGGCCGCCTGCAGCCTTAGAGCCTCAGCTGGGTGGGCAAAGGAAGTGGGTGGGCAGGGCAAGCAAGCAAGCGGTGACTGGGCACGGGGGGGAGTGAGTGTGGTTGCAGGCCAAGAGAGGGAGCATTCTGGTACAGGGCCTCCAGAAGATCAGGTACGGGAAAGCATGCTAAATTTCACCAACTGGTACGCCCGTACCAGTGTGTACCGGCTGAAACCCCCCCCTGGACGCCCCCCCCCCCAGATGTTACAGTTCAGCTGGTATGGGGAAGGGTGCTGAAAACTGCACTTTCCAACTGGAGGGCCACCTGTCCTGTACTGTCCTAAGGGGATCTAAATATAATCCATTCAGCGAATTGTGCTTTCATTATACCATTTCAAAGAAAAGTCTTTTGTGTGTTTGATCTTCCCCGCGGGGATTCTTGAAAGTTGCAAAGGAATTCAAGGAAGGGAGGGTGAATGGGTCTGATGAGAAACCCTGCAATCACTGGCCAGGACAGGAAAAATCACAAGTGACAGCAATCACAAGTGACAACAATCAACGCAGGGAACAGAAGTTGCCTTCAGAAGCTGTGGGAGCTTCATCATAGGAAACTTTCAAGAACAGACTGGACAGCTATCTGTCAGAAATGGTGTAGGGTCCCCTGCTTGGGCAGGGGGTTGGACTAGATGACCTACAAGGTCCCTTCCAACTTTGTTAATCTGCAATGTGCACAAGGAACTGCCTCCTTTATAATTTTGAGAAATTTTGGGATCCGTAGAATGGACAAAATAGGTTCCTGTCTATTTCATTCTTGAAAATAGCACAGCATTTTTCCTCTCAGCTCTAAAAAAAAAAAAAGATTCGTTACTATGACCAACCTCTCTTTAACTGGTTTTTACCCTTCTGCCCCATCGCGTGTCCTCATTTTTCAGGATTCTTGGTCATGCATTTAATGGTAGACATAATATTTACCATCATTCTTGAGACATGGTTCATTTACATTCTGTATAAGCATTACAGCTCCTCCATCTGGACAAGGGGACCGTGCTTTGCCCTACTGTTATGAAGCTATTGGCCTTGTTGAGTTATAGCAAATGACAATATTTGGCTCATTCGTGTGCTTTGCTTCACCCTGGGGGCCTCCTTCATCTCCTGCAACTTCTGGAGTAGTCTTAGAAACAATCCAGCAGCCTCAGTTCCCTCTTCAGAAGCAGGAAGGCTGTGGTGCTTCACAAAGCTTCAAAGGATACTTCTTTTGAAATGTCATCAAAGCAAAGAAGCCCTTCAAACTCCCAAAGGTGCTTTTTCAAAAGGCCACTGGATTTTGTTTTTCCTTGAAGACATTTCGCTTCTCATCCAAGAAGCTTCTTTAGTTCTGAGTGGATGAGAAGCAAAACATCTTCAAGGAAAAACCAAGAATATCCAGTTGCCTTTTGAAAACACACCTTTGGGGCAACCATGACCTGAATGACTTGAGAATCTCCATATACATTGAGCCAGGGGTGGGCTTCAAAAATTTCAGAAACAGATTCTCTGCCCGGTTGCTGGGTGGGCGTGACCATAGTGGGCATCACAGCGGGTGGGGCCATTTTCACCTCCCCTGGGCTCCAGAGGCCCTCCAGAGGCTGGAAACAGGCCCATTTCTGGCTTACCAGAACTTCTGGAAGGCCCATTTTTCCCTTCTCTGAGCCTTCGTGCAGGCCCTGCACTTACTTCACATCCAAAATGGGTCACGTGGAGACTCCTGGGAGGGGAGGGGAGGGGAGGGGTGGGCAGGGCCAGCCAGGGGTGGGATTTGGAGGTTCTGGGAACCGGTAATAATGTTAACTACATTAGCAGCAAACCCGTAGCTCACTCCTGCCTTGAGCCCTTCAAAGCTTTTCAAGCTTATTCCTTACAATGTTTAAGAAAGAATTCCTGCACAGGTTCTTCTATCCAGGATTGGATGTGACTAAAAACTCAAGTGCTTTCTATTTTTTTAGAAACTCAACAGGATATAAGCCACCTTGAGAGAAATGTGGAATGATGATCCCCTTGGTTTAAAAATAAAAAGACTTCCATCTAGAAAAGAAAGCTACATTAGAACATTTCTCCCAGATGTATAGGCAGAAAAGCTAAGCTGCAATAGTTGCTTGATATTCTAGCGGTATGTGTTCAGGAGCATGCTGTGTGCATTTATGTTTCTATCTCAGCAGACCTCTTTCCTTTTAAATGGAGCTGCTCCGAAAGAGAGATGCAGAAATAATTGCAGGCTAAGTGTGCGGCGAGTCACTTTTTCCTTACTGACCTCACAAGCTGATTTCAAAGAGGCAACTGTAAAGAGCATTTTCCTGTGACTGACTAACCCAGGGCTTTCTCCAACAAAGCCATGACCTATATCAATCACTGGAAGCAAGTCTGCAAGAACAAACATCCATGTCATTTGACAGCTTAATATTTTGAGCAAACAAGCAGGTGCCCGCCTTTTACACAACATTTACTGGTTTATCAGGAAGTTGTACTTGATTTCCCTTGACATTATTTATGGCAAGGAAGAGACTTTAAGCTCCAGCCTTTAAAACGCAGCACAGACCT
Organism: Natrix helvetica; assembly: GCF_964273705.1. Classification (NCBI taxonomy): domain Eukaryota; kingdom Metazoa; phylum Chordata; class Lepidosauria; order Squamata; family Natricidae; genus Natrix; species Natrix helvetica. The sequence goes on from NC_138552.1 coordinate 149,455,447, forward strand.
GTCCTTCAGCAAGATCCATGCTTGAGTACACATTGTTTATATGTGGTAGGAATAGGAAGATGGTTTCATTCATTTTAGATTTATTTTGATTGGGATTGATTGATTGATTTATTGATTGATCAATCCATGATGATCTGTTCCTACTGTGGTCCATCATCGATGCACTCATTGCCATGTAAGCGAATCCATCCATTTCGTTGCTGGTTGTCCTCTTCTTCTCTTCTTCCACCCATCTCATGATTAGCGACTTCTCTATAGAACTACCCTGTTTCCCCGAAAATAAGACCTCTCCGGATAATAAGCCCAATCGGGCTTTTGAGCACATGCACTAAAATAAGCCCTCCCCTGAAAATATTCCAACACAGCAGTAGCCATGAGGTGACCACGCTCGCCGCCTCCTGCACCTCAAAAATGATAAGACTTCCCCGAAAATAAGGCCAAGTGCTTATTTCAGGGGTCAAAAGAAAATATGACCCTGTCTTATTTTTGGAGAAATATGGTAGATCTTCACATCATGTGTCCAAAGTAGGATTATATGAGCCTGGTCATTGGTGCCTCAAGAGAGAACGCTGGGTTGATGAAGATTTATTTACCATGTGCTAAAAGTATTCCGGATGCCTGCTGTCCTAGGAGATTATTTACCTTTTTTTTTACTTTCAACTGTTGTGTTGAGATGGCAGGAATGGCAGTTTCAGAAGGATGAAAGGAAGGGGAAGGTTATTTTAGAGTAACTATGAAAAATCTGTTTTTACATGGATTCCCAGGAACAGACTCATAGAAAGTTTTGCTTGAAGCAGAGAAAACTAATCTTGAGTTTGCCATTTCCTTGTTTGTTTATATAAGCCATTGGGTCATGAGTGGCCTACAAATTAGTAATCGTTGGTCACTTTTAGAGCAGGGGTGGGATTCTACCACTTCAGACTGGTTCAGGTAAACCAGTAGCTCCGACCATCAGCTGGGAGTGAACCGGTTCGCCTCCAATAAAGTGGGCCCACCAGCCTGTCCCTGGGCTTAACTCACCTATATCTTCTCAGCTCAGTCACACGGCTGAACGGATTGCCATACCTCAGCTGTTTTCCTCCCCAGCAGTAATGCGGATGGTACTTTTTCTCAAAACTGTGCATGCTTGCGATCACCAAACCAGTTGTTAAACCAGTAGGATCCCACCACTGTTTTAGAGGTCACTCTTTCCTCTCTCTTTCTCTCAGAGGTAGTTTGAAGACAATCCATGACTGTCTTCCAAACACCAAGATCAAGAAATAATCACTGTCCTCTCCTGAGTTGCCACAAAGTTCTAGAACAAACTCTCTCCTCCCCATTCTGTGCAAAAGAGAAAGGGGAGGGGGGAATGCATGCATCTCTCAGCCATGTCCTTTCTTCAAGATGTGGGCATTTGTCTAGGGCAGGGCTGCTACCGGCATTACTTCTGGTTCAGCGCCCAAAAAGTTTTGCGCACGCGTGCTTGTTTTGCTCGCATGCGCCTGCGCATTTACACCTAAAAAGGTCTGCGCATGCGCAAAACATTAGAAAGGGGAAAAAATTACATGTCTGCAATGGAGATTGTTCTGCTCATGCCCAGAACCAAAAATAAAGATGGCGCTGCCGACAAGAGAACCGGTTTGGGTGCATGGGCAGACGAGTTACTATCTACTCAGCCGAACCGGGCCAAACTGGTAGGAATCCACCTCTGGTCTAGGCGTACACAAGCACAATCTGACTGGTTCTTAATAGGTGTTATTAGAAAGCTATCAAGTCCCCTTTCCCCTTGATGGATCAGGAACTGGAATTAAGGGAAGAGCTCTTGTAATTGGAGAAAGGGTCAACTCAAAAATTCCTACCACTACTTTTACAGAACCATCATTTCAAATACCTGAAGTTGAGCCAGAAATAAATTGGCTCCACTCACAAACGCAGCCAATATCTTGGGATCAGAGGAGCACAGCTGCTTCAGCTTGGAGCAGAGTTCTCATGCGGAAGTCCTCTTCCTTCTGAAAAATGCTAACTATTTAGAGATAATACATGGGATGGGAGAAATATAAGAGAAAGCCAAGACACGAAGTGAAAGTGAGGTGTGTGTGTGTGTGTGTGTGTGTGTGTAATTCAAATATAGCAGGGGAAGGGGGCAAATTCCCCCCTTTCATGTATAGCTGTGCCAGAAAATACCATGGTTGTGTAAAATGCAGGATAGGAACTACCTCTTTTTCTGGAAGATTTTAGAATCCAGCCATTCTTTACATTATAGAAATCATTTCCTAATAGAAGGCAAATCCAAAATACTTGCAGACATTTATGGTGTGTGCCTAGATAATTGAATCAGTGGTGGGATTCTTTTTTTTTTACTACCGGTTCTGTGGGCATGGCTTGGTGGGTGTGGCTTGGGTGGGCATGGCAGGGGGAGGGATACTGTAAAATCTCCATTCCCACATCACTCCAGGGGAAGGATACTGTAAAATCCTCATTCCCTCCCAATCAGCTGGGACTCAGGCGGCAGAGAATAGATGGGGGCGGGGCCAGAGGTGGTATTTGCCGGTTCTCTGAAGCACTCAAAATTTCCACTACCGGTTCAGAACCTGATGAATACCACCTCTGAACCGAATATCTTATTGTATTTAGGTAGCAAAGTCAAACATTGATGGAGTATGATGAGAAACACCTAATCTGAACAGAAATGGGATCAGTAAGTGGGGGAGGATCTTTCAATGTGGGAAAACAGAATTGCTATATATGAGAGAAGAACACAAAACATTAACCTGTGCAATCCTCACTTAAAGGGGTATAGATCTATACCATCCTTTCTGTCGCTTGAAGGTGTTACAATTCAACAATTTAACCTTATTCCCTAGAGTGTGGATTTGCCCCCCTGACCAAGCTGTTTAAGACCAGCCTGAAGCTGTCTTCACTTCTACTGACTTTGAAACTCCGAGATTGTGCATGCCATTGCTATGAACCAATTGTTGTGTCGCTGCTGTCCCTCCAGAGGACAATAACATCATCCAATCTGTGGCTTACAACTGAGCCACCACTGCCCCAGTGTTAAAAACGTTGCCTTGCACACAAAAATATAGATGGCTCCTCCTGCAGCATTTCTCTGGAGCCTTATCGTCCTACAATAGTCTCCTGGCTTCTTTACTATTTATTTTATTTGTTTGGTGGTTTGATTGGTTTATAGGCTGCTCCGATCTCCTACAAGTCTGGGCAGCATACAAAATTCAATGACAATAACCAATTTGCAGTAAGAAGATGAAATATTTTAACAGTGTGTAAGAAATATCTTTGGAAACTGGGCAGAGACACAGCCAAGGGAACAATCAGATAAGAGATGGCATAGCTCATGGATACATAGCCGTGGTGGGTTCCTACTGGTTAGGATCTGTTCGGCCGAACTGGCAGTGGTATAGCGGCTTGGGTCATTGGAACTGGCAGCGACCTAGGCCTGCCATGCCCCAGTTCCTCGGTCGCCACCGTTGCTGCAACCAACTTGTTTTTTTAGTTCTGCACATGTGCAGAACTATTTTAATTGAACTGTGCATGCACGCACAGCACACATCCAGCACATGCGCATGAGCGAACTGGCAGTAAAGCTGGGCAGAACCCACTCCTGATACATAGTAGTTGAGGCAAGAGGCTCAGAAGAGACCCTTCCTAGTTTCTTGGACTGTAAAGCAGATGGGGAAGAATGGTACTTTCTTATTCACAAGACTGATGTCAGCCTAATGGGGTAAACCAAGTAGGAACCAAACTACCATGTTTTCCCGAAACTACGACATGCCCTGATAATAAGGCCATGCCATATTTTTGGGGTGGGCAAAAATATACGCCCTCCCCCCAAAATAGCCACCTGGACAACCCCCACCTCCAGCCAGGCAGAGCACCACTCACTAACTTAGTAATATCCCGAAGGCTCCAAGCTGCAGGAGCCAGGGGGGAGGGGGGAAAGGTGCTCAAATTGCTTGCCGCCTTCGGGATACTGCTAAGTTGGTGAGTGGCACTGTGCCCAGCTGGAGCGGGGAGTTGCTGCAGCCGCCCGGCAACCCTCCTTTCCAGCCGAGCAGAACGCCACTCACTGACCCAGTAATATCCCAAAGACGCTAAGCCGTGTGGTGCTCTGCCCAGCTGGAAAGGGAGGTTGCGCAAATGCCTGTTCCACCCCCAGCTTGCCTGCCTCCCAGCCTCATCATGCCCTGGCCCAGCTCTCCTGGCAGGGCCAGGGCACTGCCACCACACCCCAAGCATAACCAGCTTCCAAACTCCGGAGATCCACTACTGAGTTTTCCAGCAGCAGCCGCTCTGGGACTATGATCTATGGTTATGGGCCGCTGCCGGAAGACTCTCTGTCCCAGAGTCTTCCAACAGCCAGCATAGTCCCAGAGCGGCCACTGCCAGAAGATTCGGCAGCGGATCTCCGGAGTTTGGAAGCCAGTTATGCTCAGGGCACGGCGGTGGCAGTGCCCTGGTCCTGCAGGGAGAGCTGGGCCAGGGCATGGTGAGGCTGGGAGGCACATGAGCTGGGGCGGAACAGGCGCTCGCGCAACCTCCCTTTCCAGCCGGGCAGAGCGCCATGCAGCTTAATGCCTTTGGGATATTACTGGGTCGGTGAGTGGCGCTCTGACCAGCTAGAAGGGGGGTTGCTGGGCAGCTGCTCATGGGCATGGTCACCTCATGGCTGCTGTGTTGCGCTGCTGTGATAGCATCCATTTGCCCCTGAGGCTGTGCCCAGCTCTTCGGGTGCCCACTCACAAGAAAGCAGCCACCCCGCAACCCCAAACCAATAAGCCCCCCCCCTGATAATAAGGCCCAAGCAACATTGGGGGGAGGGGTCAAAAGAAAATAAGACCCTGTCTTATTTTCGGGGAAACACAGTAGATTATGTATTTCTATATTCTCCAATGGTAGTAATGCTTTGCCCAATCTGCATAAACAGAGGGATAGAATCAAGGTCATGTGAAATGTTAATACCACTTGATAATGCCTTGGTAAGGCCACACTTGGAATACTGCGTTCAGTTTTGGTCGCCATGATGTAGAAAAGATGTGGAGACTCTAGAAAGAGTGCAGAGAAGAGCAACAAAGATGATTAGGGGACTGGAGGCTAAAATATATGAAGAACGGTTGCAGGAACTGGGTATGTTTAGCTTAAGAGAAAGAAGGACTAGGGGAGACATGATAGCAGTGTTCCAATGTATTAGAGGTTGTCACAAAGAAGAGGGAGTCAAACTATTCTCCAAAGGGGTGGTAGGGGCCAGCCAGAGGTGGGATTTGGAGGTTCTCTGAACTGGGAGGTTTTCTCCCAAACCCGCCAAACCCGTAGCAGCCCACCCCTGAAGAGTTCCCCCAAGGAGGAAATAAACTACCTACAATAACACTAGCACGTAGACTTATATACCCCCGTCACATGCTTTACAGACCTCTCTAAGCGGTTTATAGAATGAGCGTATTGCCTCTAACAATCTGGTCTTCATTTTCCAACTTCAGAAGGATAAAGGCTAAGTCAACCTCCAGACTGTGGGCAGAGTTTGCCTGCAACACTGAATTCTAACCCCTGCGCCACCAGAGTTCTTCTACAAAAACTGCAATTGTATAAAAGTTTTAAGTGGTGAATGGGGGGGGGGAGTGGAGGGAAATGCTTAGCTTTTTATTAATTGATTTTTTCTTTTAGAATATGTTATAATATGTAATATTACAGGAGGTTTGTTGAGATTGCCAATGAATGCCAGTGGGTGGTTGTGTTTTTGAATGCAAATGATATCAGATAAAAGCATGTTTAAATAATTTTAGCTAAATGAGAACGGTGGTGTATTGGCAGTAAAATACATGAAGATTTTTGATGTAAAATGTACTATTCAATGGGAAGGAAATATATGTAACAATTATGATAGAAACGCACGAAAACTGTTTGTAACCAATCGACACACTTTCGACAGGATGTAATGAAGGATGATTCTTTTTTTGTGTTTTTGTTTATTTAAAACAATTTTAATTTTTTTTTTAAACTGCAGAACTGAGGCAGTTCACATACAAGTTTTACAGTGGTGTCAAAGAAACCAAAGCAGACTCATTAACAAGCTTAACACAGCAGAAAACCAGCCAGGTCAGGAGTTGTCCCCAAGAGAAAGAAAGCATTGATGTGAAAGTGTTCTGTGGCTGCTAAATTACCTGCAGCACCTATATCATTGTATCAGTTCAATTGTCACAGCTTTTACCTAAAGGGTATTGGGAATAATATTATTTAGAGATTAAGGGAAATCTTTCTTTGTGATATTGAGTCCTTTCGAACAACTGCACATTATCCAAATAGATTGAGGCTGGGGGTACGGGGTGTGTGATGTTAAATTCCTTCATTTATATATTGCAGGTATCCTCTGAAGCCACATTCTCTGAAGAAAATAGCTTCCAGCCACGGATGAAAGTTATCTGTCATCTCCTTACCATCTCCTCTGGGACCATCATAGGCCCAATATTGAGCAGTGAGGACATGGTAAGTGTTAACTAGGGGTTTTGTAAAACGTTTTCAATTTGAACCGTCACGAATTCAAAACAGCCCCCTTGGAGTTGGAAATATCCTATTTTAAGTGCAAAATAGGTTGCCGTAATCACGTGGGAAACGTTTGGGGTTCGAATCGCTTCCTAAATGATCAAAACAGCCCGTTTGGCATTCTAAATAGGACATTTTTGAATTTGAAACAGTTCCAGTTCAAAACGTTTTGCTTTGCTCTAACATGAATGATTCTTCCTCACAACAGCTGACAGAACTGGGTCCCATTCCCTCTCCTCCCACTTAGCAGGGCCAGTAAATCAAAGGCATGCAAAGCAATATGGCACCAAGAGCTTCTTGTGGATGTTTTTTAAAGAAAAGGCTAGTTTCAAGAGACCACAAGCAAAAGAAAAGCAAGACGAAATAAGTGAAACAAACATATTTATGTACCTAATGTTTGGGTATGTCTTATGTAGCTCAAGAGAATAACAGAGTTGGAAAGGACTTGAAGGTCTTCTAGTCCAACCCCCTGCTCCAACAGGAGGCACTATACCATATCAGACAAATGGTCACCCAATCTCTTCTTTAAACCCCCAGTGATGGAGCACCCACAATTTCTGGGGGCAAGCCCTTCCACTGGGTTGGTTCTCTCCTTGATTAGTTTCCACCCCTTGCTTTTTGTCCTGCCTTAAGGTCCTTTGAAGAATAGGTTGACCCCCTTTTCTTTGTGGTAGCCCCTCAAATATTAGATTATGCTTCCCATCATCCATGAGCTATTAACCAACAGAGCGTTCTTTGTCCTTACCCCCTTTCCTTCCTGAATGTGGCAGCTCAATGGAGGTGAGGAACAAGAATCAGAAGCAGATTTGAGCAGATCAGAAGAATCTGCTCAAATTCTTGTGAGAAGCAACCCTCGTTGGCAGCCCATGGCGCATTTCACATCTCTTCCTATTGGAAATCCAGGTCCCAGGATGGAAACATTTGTCCCTGAAGGCCCATAAATCTTCAATGGCTAGATCATTTTTTTTACTGGCTTTGGTTACTCTTTGCCACAGCAGTGGACACATGAATAATCTCAAAGACAGGATTACTTGGTGAGAAGATTGTAGGAAGACCACCCCTCATGCCGTCTTTATGATGCTCCTTACTTTACCTTCCAATGAACTCTGAACAGTAAAACAAAAGACTGCCTAAGCCTTTTAACACCTAGGCTAAAGCTAACAAAGCACCATCTTTGCACAGGCGAAATTGGCAAATACCAGCAAATTAACTAAGTAAGAGAATCTCCTCTGGGTATTGCAAGTTCCTCCTTTCTTCATGCAAACATTCCACAGGACATTTCATCAAACAATCCCCCACTACCCAAGGTCGCCACCATTAATTTACAAAAAGTAAATACTACAAACATCTCCCCCCCCTCTCTCTCACACACACACACAGAGGGAGAGGGAGAGAGAGAGTGAGTCAAGTCATGTCTTCTCTACCGGATCCCGTGGGCCTTCCAGTAAGCCCCAAAAGGCAGGCTGAGTTTGCAAACTTTCTGGGGACAATTGGAGGACTTCCTATAAAGGCAACTACCCATAAAACTGTGATTTAGGAGCTACCTTCCATTGCCAAACGCTGTGGAAAATTTTTTGATTCTGCTCCAAGCAATTTGCCCTGAGTGTTCTGTGAAAAACCGGTCCTGCACTCGAAACAGAATTGCAATAACTTGCTGTATAAAGCCCCTGCCCCCCCCCCCCCGAGAAGTTTGGATAATTTGACTACTGCAGATCCTAATTCCCTTACTATTCAGATACTACACTTGACAGATGGCTTTGCTATTTGCCAGCCTAGATTAATAGCACAGCCTGATACAGCTTTATGCCCTTGCAACCAGCCCAATCTCCAGTCATTCAGGACAGCCAGGCAATCCAGTACACCATTTAAGCAGTCCAGGTTCCATGAAAAGCTAACATTTGAAAGCGATTCAGCAAAATTGCTGTGCTGAACATTCTGCTAGGAAGTTTCGACTTAGACAGGGATGAGAACTGACTTGGGTGGCAGAAAAATTAGGGTTTTCAAAAGCTACTTTGGTGTAGCTGTTCAGCTATCAGGTCAAAAGCAGAAGGCCAGGAGTTGCGGTCCAAGTTTGGGCTCAAAGCTGTCTGGGTGACATTGAATCAGTCCCCTCTCTCTCAGTTCTGGGAAGGAGACAATGGCACACCACTTCTGAAATCTTGCCAAGAACACTGCAGTGATTTGTCCATGGAGTCAGCAGGTGTCAGCACTGTGAGGGAGGGAGGGAGGGATGGAAGGAAGAGAGAGAGAGAGAGAGAGAAAGAAAAAGAAAGAAAGAGAATGAGAGAAAGAGAGAGAGAGAGAGAAAGAAAGAGAAAGAAAGAGAAAGAAAGAAAGAGAAAGAAAGAGAAAGAAAGTAAGAGAAAGAGAGAAAGAGAGAGAGAGGGAAGAGAGAAGCAAGCTGCTCAGGGTAAATGTGAAAAGAAGGAAGAAAGGCATTCAAATTCAGGAATTGACTGCCTTTACCTGCTTCCCCAGGAGCTGCTTTTTTGGCCTTTATTTGAATGATTTAATGGCAGCTTCACTATGTTTGAGCTTTGAAGAGTAATAAACCAAGTTGCTATCCTTAGTAGGTTGCAATAAAAAATGTGACTGGCATCCTAACTGGGGATAAGGGAGTACAGGAGGGATGGAACTTCATAAGGAGGTTCATGTATTCTGGCTAGAGTAACAACATAGAAAGATGCCATGTTCTGTCTTGACTCCCCACCCCCACCCCTATTATTGTTTTCTTCTTGGTGGGAACCATAGGTTCTGTTTCTGTCCTATTCAGCTGCTTCTGCTTTCTGGGCAAAGAAGAATCCATACCAATTCTTGCAGGATTACTATTAGAACTTGCTCCCATTCTGCCTGGATGAGCTAGCTTCATTGAGGATAACTTGTCAGGCAGAACAGGAATGGGGTCCAATAATGATGTTGCAAAACTAGAGCTCTGTAAGACCATATTCCAGTCTTGGGTGCCAGTTTTGGGTACCCAACCCTCAAAGAATTGGCTGCTGCTTTGCCTGGAAATATCAGCAGCAAGGTTAGGGTTTTCTACAGTTGCCATTGTAAAAAGCAAATAGAATCCAAACTAAATATTGAACAGAAAATGAATGTGATTGTCTCAACTTCAGAAATGTTGCAAAGCAAAGCAAGATCATCCTTCCCATTCAGACATTTATAGCTTTAATATATGATGTGATTGTTTCCCATGAAAAAGCTTTAATGTTATAAAGTTGTGAAGTTCTTTGTTTTATTTGATTATTTAAAAAATAACTGGTGCATTTATTCTTTATTCTGATGAATTATTTAATTTTATTCATGGAACGGTCACACATATTTACTTATCATTTGAGGAAGCCACAGTACCAGCAGTGGGATTCACCCAGTCCGCACCTATTCGGGAGAACCGGTTGTTAACATTCTAAGCAGTTCGGAGAACCAGTTGTTGGAAGAAATCTCATTTTGTTTTTTTCCACTTTACAGGGCTGATCCTGTAAGGAAGGACGGCAGGAAGGAAACATTCTGGTGTTATTTCTAGCCTAATCTTTATTGCCCTACTTACAGAAACTGCCTCTCCATTAAACCCTTATTACATTGTAACTGCTAAGGCGAAGCGCCCATCGACCTGAGTGATGTTGAATTGGCCACGCCCACCCAGTCACAAGACCACCAAGTCCCGCTTACCCAGCTGGTCATTAGGGCAGAGAACCGGTTGGGTTTTTTTAAATAAAGTTTTTTATTTTATTTTTTCATTTTCGTAACATATAAATCACATGTATACTATTACATAGCCAACATCATATTGTATTATTAAATGTTTACATCGATTCATCTTACCAACTCCCAAAAACAATTATTGCCTCTTCTGCTCTCCATACACCATATTTAAACCTTATCATCACCTTCTTCTCCTTTCCTCCCCCTCCCTATCTCCTTTCTTCCCTCTGTCATCCTTCTCTTCTCAACTTCCCCTTCCTCTCTCCTTCTCCTCCCTCCTCTTACCACATGTTGATGGTATTTATAATTACTTTTCAATATACATATTTAATTTTAGCCTGTATTCTCCCCCTTTTAAAAAAATAGAACAAAACAGTATACATTTATAATCATTGCACTTTTAGACACCTTCCCCCCCCCCCCCCAGCCTAGTTTTGGCTGAGATGTAGACCTGGTTACAATTCCCAGCTATTCTCATCATTATCTTTATATAATTATACATTCTTACATGCTCCCAAGAACAGGTTGTTAAATTACTTGAATCCCACCACTGAACAGCACCCCAAAGTTTGAGAATCCGTTTCTTCTTCCGACACGTTCAGTCAGGCTGTTTATTGACCATGTTGATTGGAGGTTATTCCAGCTGAATTATAATGGGGTTGAGGGCTTCCATTTTAGAAAGATAATTGCAGAAGAACCATTGCAAAAAAAAAAAAACCACTGTTATTCTAAAGTCAAACATTTATTTTATTATTTCAGCAGGGAGCTGGAGAGGGCCCAATCCCTACTTTTTTTTTAAAACACACACACACAGAGAGCACCCCTGGAAAGCTTTCTCTTTGTATTTTCAATGGATATCACCTTATTTTTCTCTCTCACATTTCAGTAACAATGAGTGCAGTAAAAACTGAATGGAATATCAATAAATGTTTCATCGGCCTGAAGCTAAAATCTATTCAGCACCAGCTTTGGGGTTTTCTTCTTTTCTTTCTTTTTAGAACGGATAGCATGCTGGGCCTGAAGAACACAGGCATGGAGAAAAAGAGATGGAAACCGGGGACATGGGAAACAATTATCTTTTGGTGAAAATGTCACAAAGAAGCAGCTTTCTTGTAATACGGGCACGGCTGACAACCCACATTTCACTTAATGCGGGGATGAAACTTAGGGAGCCAGCAAAGTTCTGTATATCGCAGCGTTTCAAATAACAGAGATGTTTTTTGTTTTTTTTTTAAAAAAAGAGCTGCAATGTTATTTTTATTCCATTTACATGTACTCTTTTTTTTTAAAAAAAAAGTTGCAGCTTGGAAAAAAATATATGGCGTTATGTATTTCTTCAAGAATGACATGCATTTCCTAATCTGATGACTTTCAGATGTGGGGACCAAAACCTCCAGAATACCTGTCAACACCAGGAATTTTTTTTTTATCTGGGAACTGAGAGCTGCCAAATATTGCCATGTAGGTAATTGCTACCTGCAGTTCTCCCAGCCCAGCCAGTCATCCTCTCTTAGTTGGGAAATCCTTACTAGGAATAGAAGATGCTCAAAATAGAACGCTTAAAGACTGACAGAAGGCAGACATCCTTGTATGACAAGAAACATATGAGGAACGTGGATATTTAAGTATGGCTTATATCATAAGCCTAGAAAGCAAATGTTCCTGCCTTCTTTCCTGGTTCTCATTCACTTCGATGAAAGCTCATCTGGTTCTTATTTTTCTTTTTAAAAAAATGGGATTTGAGAGAAATTTGCAAGGGTGGGTGAATTTATGGTCTATTTCAGTGATGGCTAACCTTTTCCAGACCAACTGCCCAAATTGTGTGCGAACCCCCAAACTGCAATGCGCATGGACACGCGTGCCCCCGCATATGCAGGTGCTTGCCCCCCATGCAGGTGTGCACAGCCCCTTGCACGCTCCGCACATGTGCCCCCCACATGGGGGGCATGGGGGCATGGGGGGGCATGGGGGGGCATGGGGGGCATGGGGGGCATGGGGGGCATGGGGGGCATGGGGGGCATGGGGGGCATGGGGGGCATGGGGGGGCATGTGTGCATGTGTGCATGCGTGCATGTGTGCATGTGCAGGGAAGAGTGCGTGCATCTCCCCGCACTCATCCCTGCACATGCACACATGCCCCTCACATGTGCCCCAGCCCCCACACATGTGTGGCAGAGACCCGAAGACTAGCTGGCCGGCAGGAGATACACAGAGCTGAACTGCGGCAACAGCTTACGTGCCACCAGAGAGGGCTCTGCATGCCACCTCTGGCATGAGTACCATAGGTTTGCCATCAAGGGTCTAACTTTCCTTACAGGTAGTCCTCAGGTTGCCACATTGGTTCAGTGATTGTTCAAAATTATGACGGTGCTGAATGAGGGCATTTTATGACTGGTCCATGAGATTGTGGCCCAGTGGTGGGATTCAGCCAGTTCGCACCAGTTCGGGAGAACTGGTTGTTAACATTCTGAGCAATTTGGTGAACTGGTTGTCGGAAGAAATCATTAGGGCAGAGAACCGGTTGTTGAATTATTTGAATCCCACCACTGTTGTGGCCAATGCAGCATCCCTATGGCCTGTGATCACAATAGAGGTAACTTAGGTGCCCAGCTCGCAAGCACAATGTCATAGCAAGCAATGGTCGCAGGAGAGACATTTTGCCAAGCATGAAGAATCAGGACCATGCATAGAGTTGCAGTTAAGCTGATTTATTGCTCATGCCTATACACAAGAACCTAATCAACTAAAGCATTAAATTGGCACTAGATAACAGCTAACAGAATTCAAGAGGGGCTGGGCTTAGACTGCTTGCGGGAATGTAATGATTCCAGGCTGATTCCTCTTTTGACTCCTACCCCAGACTTTGCCTCGCCTTCTCCTACACATTTGCAGCCTACCTTGCTGGTTTCCCACAAACCAAGCCAATAAGGAAACCAACAGAGAAGGTCACAAATTGCTTCCTTAAGACGTTCCCACCGCTTTTTCTTCCAAGGAGTCCAGCTATGGGCTCCCAAGGAGCTCTGTACTCCACAGTACACCCCACCCACCCATGAGCCATAGCAGCCCACCCACACTCTGTAGCATCTGCCTGTGGCCCACACAAACCTGTGGCCTCTACTGGCCTATCCACACTTGAGAAGCAGTCATCCATGGTTTGTGTGCTCCATCAAACTGTCCACAATTCATAATGCCTGCCTGTTACAACCCACTCAGCATCCACACACCCTCCACACACCATGGTACCTGGCCCTTCCCCACAGCACCAGTTTACCTTCCCCCCGCCCTGCTCCTTGCCTGGGACTCCCATCTCTTCCCACTTAGACCTGCAAAGCACTGAGATTATGAGGGCAACCTGGACTTCCAGGGGTTACTCTTACTAAAAAATGCAGTCATATGACAATGGTCTTTATGACCGTATTAGTTAGTATCAGAAATTCCAATCCCAATTACTGTGATAGAATAGAAATAGAATAGAATAGAAATTTAATTTGTTAGCCGCTCCCTCTCCGCAAGGGACTTGGGGCGGCGTACAATAAAATATACATACATACATATAAACATAAAAATATACACATATACATACATATACATACATGCATGGAGGAGGTAATAATTAAAAATACATTACATTAATAATAATAAAAATTAGTCATTAAAAATACCCCGAAATAATCATACAATTTAAAAAAGGACTGTCAGGAGGAAAAGGATAAACTACGGTTGAGCCAGGCCAGACAATTGAAAGAGGTGGGTCTTGAGCTTTACACGGAAGGAGCGGAGATCGGAAGTAATCCTGATATCAAGGGGGAGGTCATTCCACAGGGCTGGGCCCATCACAGAGAAGGCCCTGCTCCTGGGTGTCACCCCCCGACACTGTTTAGCGGACGGCACCCGGAGAAGTCCCTCTCTGTGTGAGCGGATTAGTCGTAGGGATGTATGGGGCAGGATGCGATCCCGCAAGTAACTAGGTCCTGTGCCATGGAGTGCTTTAAAGATCATAATTAAAACCTTGAAATGCACCCGCTAGACCACAGGAAGCCAGTGCAGCTTGCGCAGGAGAGGTGTTACATGGGAGTACCTAGTCCTCCCCATAATCACCCGTGCGGCCGCATTCTGGACCAACTGTAGTCTCCGAGCGCATCCCAAGGGAAGCCCCATGTAGAGAGCATTGCAGTAGTCCAGGCGAGACGTCACCAGCGCATGGGTGACTGTGCGCAAGGCATCCCGGTCCAATAAGGGGCGCAATTGGCTCACCAGGCGAACCTGGTGGAACGCCCCCCTTGCCACGGCTGTTACATGGTCATCCATGGACAGCCGGGCATCTAGGAGGACGCCCAAATTGCGCGCCCGTTCCATGGGGGCCAGTTGCTCACCCCCGATGGCCAGAGATGGAAGCAACTGGTTGAACCGGGGGGCCGGAAGCCACAGCCACTCCGTCTTGGAGGGGTTGAGTTTGAGTCGGTTGTCATCCATCCAGATCCGTATGGCTTCCAAGCACCGGGACATCATTTTGACGGCCTCGTTGGGGTGGTTCGGGGTGGAGATGTATAGCTGCGTATCATCAGCATACAGATGATATCCCACCCCAAAGGCACGGATGATCTCGCCCAGCGGTTTCATGTATGTGTTGAACAGGAGTGGCGAGAGAACCGACCCCTGTGGCACCCCACAAGTGAGGGGTCTCAGGGTCGATCTCTGCTCCCCTGCCAACACACGTTGCGTCCGACCGGAGAGGTAGGAGCCGAACCACCGTAAAACGGTGCCCCTGACTCCCAACCCCCCTAGTCGGTGCAACAGGATACCATGGTCGATGGTATCGAAAGCCGACGAGAGATCTAATAGGACCAGGATAGAGGAACAACCCCTATCTCTGGCCCTCCAGAGATCATCAACCAACGCGACCAAGGCCGTCTCCGTGCTGTACCCAGGCTGGAAGCCGGACTGGCGCGTGTCTAAATAATCATCTTCCTCCAGGTGACGTGGAAACTGTTGGGCCACCACACTCTCTACAACCTTCGCTAAAAAGGGAAGGTTGGAGACCGGACGATAATTAGCTAGCTCCGTTGGGTCCAGGGAAGGCTTCTTGAGTAGGGGTCTCACAACCGCCTCTTTCAAGGAGGCCGGCAGAGACCCCTCCCCCAACGAAGCGTTCACTAGGCCCAGGAGCCAGTCGCGTGTAACCTCCCAGGATGCCAGTACAAGCCAGGAGGGACACGGGTCCAATAAACATGTGGTAGGTTGCCGACGTCCACGTAACCTGTCCAAATCCTCGATGGCAACCGAATCAAACTCCTCCCAGAATGGTCTCTCAAGACTCGCCTCGGGCGTCTCCACTGGACCACTGAAAGGGACCCATCCCATCCGGATTTGAGCGACTTTGTCCTGCAGATATTTCCCAAATTCCTCTGCTCTGCCCTGTAGTGGGGCTTCCCGCGGCCTCTGAAACAGGGGGGAGCGGGTCACCCGGAACAGGGCAGCAGGGCGGTTATCTGCGGATGCAATAAGAGCGGCACAATGTTGACGTTTGGCCGCTCTTAATGCCACAAGGTACGTCCTTAAGTAGGTTCGTGCCTGTGCTCGGTCAAATTCAGAGCGGGAGGATCTCCAACGACTCTCTAGGTGTTTCTTGTGGCTTTTCATCACCCTTAGCTTCTCGGTAAACCAGGGAGCCAGGGTGGTTCGTTGCCGCAGGAGAGGCCGCAAAGGCGCCACTCGGTCTAGGGCCCCGGCAGTCGCACTATTCCATGCGGCTACCAGGTCCTCCACCCGAGGGCGGGTCAGGTCCACAGGAGGTGGCCCAAGCTCCGTCTGGAACTTATCTGGTTCCATCAGGCGCTTGGGGCGGAACCATCTAATGCCTTCCGGTTCCGCCTCCCCGCAGCGGGGGGTAGCACCAGGGAAGTCAAGTCGGAGAAGTGAGTGATCTGACCATGACAGGGGAGTGATAGTTAAATCCCCTATTCCCAGATCACTCGTCCACTGGCCAGAGACAAAAACAAGGTCCAACGTGTGGCCCCCTTCGTGGGTAGGGCCCTGAATTAATTGGGTCAGGTCCATGGCTGTCATGGAAGCCATGAACTCCCGAACCCCCTCAGACGCTTCTCCCATCGACGGCAGGTTGAAATCCCCCATCACTAAGAGTTTGGGGGTCTCAACCGCCACCGATGCGATCAGCTCGAGGAGTTCAGGCAGGGCCGCTGATGTATAGCGAGGAGCCAGGTATACTATCAGCAGGCCCAACTGCCTCCCTGGGCCCCATCTCACGACAAGGGACTCACACCCGGAAGTCTGCGGCACAGTGAACTCTCTCGGCTCTAAGTCTTCCCGGATAATCACTGCTACCCCACCGCCCCTTCCCTGGGCCCGAGGCTGGTGAAAAGCTCGATAACCTGGTGGGCACATTTCCACGAGGGGTAAACCTCCCTCGTGACCCAACCAGGTCTCAGTTATTCCTGCGAGGTCCGGCTCCCCCTCCAGAATTAGATCATGGATGAGGGGGGCCTTGTTGACAACGGACCTCGTATTGCATAACAACAGCCTCAGGCCTTGGGTCTGTAGATCTTGACCACCTAGTATGCGGGGGTTGGTACAAGTGACCGGGTATAACCAATAACCCCGGTCTCCCAACCGACTACACGTTCTTAATCTGTCCTCGCACCTGCCCCTCCCCACGACAGTTGTTATCAAAGAGCCCTGTAATGGAATCATAACTTCAGGATCACCGGTACAAAGTGACCAAGGAATGTATGTAAATGCAGCAGTGGGTTTCACATTTGGTTACCACCAGTTCGCCACGTGCGTGCCTGCCCACTCACACACTCCCCTTCCATGCATGCGCTTTGCTCACATATGCATGCCTTCTGCGCATGCGCACAGCCTCAAAAACATGCCTAAACAGGGCGGCATAGAGCCAGGGCAGGACCACCCATGATTTCTGCTACCGGTTCGGGCCAACCGATCTGAACTGGCTGAATACCACCTCTGTGTAGATGTACTGTCTTCATCACAGGTTATCCTTCTTTAGCAAATGCCTTGGTTTGCCATTAACAATGGTGATGAAAAACTAACTCCATAATTAATCATCACACAAATTTATGACCTTCGCAGATTTGTGAAGCAAAGGAAAGCTGAAGTAAGATTTTAAGTACAGTCATAGTTTCACTTGTCAAATGTTCTATTTAACAGCCAAGCTGCTGGTCCCAATTGTGGTCACTAAATGAGGACTACCCATGTACAATCATCTCCTCAATCTCCTTGGCTCTCCAAACTTCAGTTAAATTGCCGAAGAAAGGCCTCAGGAGGTGCAATTATGCTGGGGCCTTTACCGTGGCAGCGTTATGCTCTCTGTTATGGGTGAATTAATCTTGTCCTTGAAAAATGGCAGGAATATTCCTCCTCCGGCCCTTATAAAAACCGACAGAATTCATCCAGCTATTTTCAGCAGACCACGTTGAAAGATATCCATGCCTGGTTCGACTTTGAAGACCAGGTATTTTGTTGTTGTTGAAAAGATTACGATGATTACTGCCTCACCAAATATTTCTAATCCGAGGCCAGTAATGGAAATCGAAATAGCTCTGTGTTTCTTTTCTGCTGATTAAATCTTTGCAAAAAGGTGCCGTGAAATGTATCGTGCATTTTCCGTGCAAATTGGAAACAAGGCGAGGCGAATGCTTTGCTGTGAATGAAAGCTAATATTCTTGGAAAACATTTCTGCCCCCACCCTTCGGACTCCGCTTCCCCAGCCCAGGAGTTCTAGAACCGGTAGCAAAAAATGGTAAGGTTCACCTGAACCGGTAGTAAAAAAAATGCTTTAAAAAGGGGGGGGGAAGTTCCGTGACAATCAGCTGTGCCACGCGATTGTCACAACCTTTTTTTCCACTTTTTCAAGCATTTTTTTAATACCGGTTCCAGCAAATAAGTAGTAAAAAAATGCTTTATAAAGTGTGGGAGGGGAAAGGTTCCGATGATCGCGTGGCACAGCTGATTGTCATGGAACCTTTTTTTTTTTTAACTTTTAAAGCATTTTTCCCTACCTATTTACTGGAACAGGTAGTAAAATAATGCATTTAAAAGTGGGGGAGGGGAAATGCTTCCGACAATCGTGCGGCTCACAGCTGACCCGCGCAATTGTTGGAACCAGTTTTTCTGCACTTTTGGGGGGGGGGGTATAATTTTTTTCATTTTTTATTTTCAAAACAAACACAACACAAAGAATCCTCCTTTTTTACATACTGTAGAAAGTGTATCAGTTGGTTACAAAAGGCTTTCGTGCATCTCTTCCACAGTCATCAAGCATAATTCATATTAACTCAAGTGTTTTAACTCAGATATTTATACATGTTACCATCATCATACCTCCATTTTCATTTGACTATAATTGTTTAAACGTCCTTCATAAAATATACCAAGATTTAATACATAACTACATACTGGCATTTCATTTACTATTTCTAAGACACCCACAGTAGTGAAGAAGTGGAATTTTAGTCCATAGGTTATAAAGAATAATAATAAAAGAAAAAAAAATAGAAGAAGAAAACTTAATCCATTCGTTTTAAAAGGCTTGCATAAATTCCATCCATGAACATAGCATTTTAAAAGTAAGATAATCCACTGTCCAAAATCATTCAAAGCTTAATTCTGCCACTTATTTCTTCTGTTCTCAAATTTAAATTAACTTTAAGTATCGGCTGCGGTCTCAGAGCATCGAGACCGCACGTCCGTATCGTCGTGACATTGGCTCCTACCCTTTTTCTGACTTTTTAAATCATTTTTTCTTGTCGGTTCGGGCAAATAGATAGGAAAAAATGCTTTAAAAGGGAAATAAAGAGGGTCCGACAATCGAGCGGCTCACAGCTGATCTGCACCATCATTGGAACCTTTTTTTCCCCACTCTTTAAAGCATTTTTTTCTACCTATTTGCCTGAACCGGCAGGAAAAAAATGCTTTAGAAAGTGGAAAAAAGTTGGCCATGCCCACCTGGTCACATGACCCCCACCACCACCAAACCACACCCACAGAATCGCAAAATGGAAAAAAAATAGATTTCACCACTGCCCCAGCCCCTCCCTTCCTGGTTTCTGACGTGTGCTGCGATCAAGCAGCAGAACAAACAAGGAGGGCAAAGGAGACAATGGAAGAGCCATAATCAAAGCTGTGATTGAGTTGGATAGTTTTCATCCAAAACTCATTGATCTCCAAAGGCATTAGAGGTCTCCAAGTCCATTTTCATCCCTTGGGGAGTTCTCTTCATTAAATTCAAAGCATCCCAGAACGTCTGTGAAACTGTAAATTGAATTTTAACACTCAAATGAACAGCAAAGAAAATCAGTCACCCATGTCTGATATGAAACCGTGTGTGTGTGTGTGCGCGCGCGTGCGCTCGCAAAGAGAAAGGTTGCTAGTGGTCAAAAACTGCTTAAACTGGAAACAAAAGTTTGATTTTAGTTAAAAATGGCAGATTAATCACCGCCAGGTCTGCTATTTAATTTCTACCTTCTCAGTTATAGACCGAACGGGCCATCCTCTTGACATTCATCTCCTGTAATAAAAATCAAATTGATATAGAAGTTATTAAATTTGCTCTTACAAAGAACCGGGTTCCCTGTAGCCAAAGGGAAAATGCGTGCCATGCATGCATAGAAAAAAAAAAAGCTGTTCATTTCTGTTTGATTTTTGATGTGGAAGTTGAGTTTAAACTCTCTAAAGGACTCGGAAATTCCCATAGAGCGACCATGAATGAATAAGAGAGGGTCTCAGGGCCGTTTTGCATTGTTGAGTTGATTTCTCAATCGGCTGAATTGCTCTATCAATCCCTGCATCAGGAGTAAACTGTATCAGCCTGAGGTTGGCTGTGTCCCTCTTGGTGATTTTTGCCCTCCTTCTGATGCTGGTCACCTGCTTCTCTCTAACACAATTAAAAAGCCTAATAGACTTTACACACCTGGAGGCAGCATTTTTAGGGTGTCCAAATAAAGAGGACACTTCAGCACCAATACAGCTATTGTTGATGCTCCATCGACTGGAGACTTTTAAGAGGAATTTACAGGGTTACAAATGCCAGTGCAACCAAACTCCTATTATTACTATCAGAAAAAGGAAAAAGAGGAAATCCCCACTACATTGTTTCATTTCTTACCTGGAATTCCTTATTTAGGTCTAAAAAAGAAAAGAAAAAAAAACCCTTTTGTGGCTTTTTAAATAAAACACATATTTTAAACTCTAAAAGTTCCCAGTTTTCACTTAATCAAAAAGTCAACATTCCCCCTTCCCCTAAGTCATCAGTAACATTGTCCAATAAAGCTGGCCGGTTGCTTGCTTACTCCACTCCCAACACTTGTTGAAATGTCCTTGGTTCCAGTGACGTGCGGTGAGGTTTATGACGGGTGAGGCTGGTGACATCATCAAACCGTGTGGTTGCTCCGATCGCACGGGCACAGCCCGACCGGAGAAGTTTCTCTTCTCAGAAATGTCAGAAAGGGACAGGCAGGCTGCCACAGCTCCACTGAGAAGACATTTCTGAGAAGAGAAACTTCTCCTCTCTCCTCCTTCCCCCCCCACTCCCTTCTAGCACTGATGATGTTACCTAGGCATTTTTTGCATTGGGTGAGCCCGGGATCCTTGCAAGGGGAATGGGACCACGTGTGCAGGAGGCTCCTCAGCGCACAACCTCAGATTAGCGCAGCCGCGGTCCCCTTCCCCTGCACAAGTGGTCCCATTCCCCTCCTTCCTGAGCCAACATGAAGGGGACCGCGGCTGCACTGATCTGAGGCTGGAGCTGAGGAGCCTCCTGCACATGTGGTCCCATTCTCCTTGCAAGGATCCCGGGCTCACCCGATGCAAAAAATGGCCAGATTGGGGCTGCTGCTGCGATGTCCAGGGAGGCTAAACCAAGCCGCGTGCCTCTCCCAGCCACTTTCGCGGCTTCCCGGAGTAATTTTTTTTCCATGCCTCCCCTGACTGCACGTCACTGCTTGGTTCCCGTAGGAAAACTTTTTGTTTTGACTACAAACCCCAGATATCTATTTCCCCCCCCCCTCCCTGTCTCTTCTTCTGCCTTGTGGCAACCCTGAAGCTTCAAAGATGACCTCAACCCAGTTCGCTTCAGGGTTGACACCTGGGACACTGCAAATGTCATCAATATAAACCAGCTGCCGAACATCTGAATTTTGATCACATGACCATGAGGAGGCTGCAAGGCTTGTAAATGTGAAAAATGGTTGTAAGCAGGGGTGGAATTCTACTGGTTTGGACCTGTTCGAGCAAATTGGTAGCTCCGACTATCAGCTGGGAGCGAACCGGTTCGCTCCGACTTTGAGCTGGGCCTGCCCGCCCATCCCTGCGCTATACTCACCAACCTTCCCTTTTCTGGAATATAGAAAGCATTTGCACAATAATCGTTCAGAACAGCGGTCGCCAACTGGTACTCCGTGAGAAAATGTTGGTGGTCCGCAGAATTTTTTTTTGCATTTTTATATTGAGCTAAATACTACTCATCTTTTTAAAAAAATCATATTAGTGGTCTGCAGGATTTAAAATTATTAATGTAATGGTCCCTGAGGTCCAAAAGGTTGGTTTAGCAGATAAGAAAGAGAAAGGCAAAGAGACAGAGGGAGAGAGAGAGAGGAGGGAGGGAGGGACAGGAGGAGGAGAGAGAAGAGGGGACAAGAGAGGAGGGGAAGAGAGGGGGAGGAGGGGAAGAGCAGAGAGAGAGAGGAGGGGAGAGAGGGGGAGGAGAGAGAGAGAGAGAGAGAGAGAGAGAGAGAGAGAGGGAATGGAGGGAGGGAGAGAAATGCATCCATGCACTTTTCTTTGTAGCAATGGAACTAATTTTGCCATTGCCCTCTTTCTGGATACTTTGCTATTTTTTCCAGTTTCCCAAAGTTAATTTTATTATATACACAATTCATGCACGTATATACACATCTTTGATTTTATTCATTAAACTAAAATATTTTAAGTATATGAACAAAGTTAAGCTTTCCAAGGTTTTAGGACCTGCTACTCACAAAGCAATGCAGAATCTCTGGATCTGTCAGTTTGACAATGTTTATTGCCTGGTAGCTGCAAGTAGATTAAGTGTCACCAGTGAAGAAATGCCAAAATGATATACAGAGAAAGGCGCTTAAATGACAGAGAATTCTGGGCATATCAGTTTCAAGAAACTGTTGTGAAAGGGTCTCTGAATGAAATGCCTGGGATGCCTCTGCATATGTAAATAAAATCATGTGATTGCTTTTTATTGTCTCAAGAGTTGCAGTTCAGCACTCTTGATGGAGCTCATTCCTAGGTGACAGTTGACCATATATTGAGAATTTCTGAATGTTGTTGTTATTTGCGAAATCATGTCCGACTCATTGCAACCCCATGGACAATGTTCCTTCAGGCCTTCCTATCCTCTACCATCCTTTGGAGCCCATTTAAGCTCATGCTGATTGCTTCAGTGACTCCATTCAGCCACCTCATTCTCTGTCGTCCCCTTCTTCTTTTGCCCTCAATCGTTTCCAGCATTAGGCTCTTCCCCAGTGAGTGGAGAAGAGTGAATGGAGTTTGAAAAATCATACATTTCACTCCCACAACTAAGACAAGAGGACGATGTAAAGTGTTTGTGGGCTGAACATGCAGGAATAAATGAAGCAGTTGAAGAACAAAGATAAAAGCTGAAAAAGACAAATCAGGTTAAGGATGAAATATCAGCAGATAGAGGGCTCTTCCTTTAAAAAAATATCAAATGTAGGGTTGTGTACATTTTCTGTACAGTTTACTTCACACCACAAGTCTCCAAGGAATAGTCCTCCAAGGAATTCAAATTCTTCATAGATCTTCCATGAAACCTCTTATTGATGGTGAAAATGACTTCCAGGTAGAAACATTCAAATAAACAGACCAGGAATACACATTGACAATGATCATCACCTTATTATCAATAGCACTTAGACATACTGTATGTGCCTCTTCACAGTGCTTTACAGCCCTCTCTAAGCAGTTTACAGAGTCAGCCTCTTGCCCCCAACAATCTGGGTCCTCATTTTATGCATCTCAGAAGGATGGAAAGCTAAGTCAACCTTGAGCCTGGTGAGATTTGAACTGCCAAATTGCAGGCAGCCGGCAGTCAGAAATAGCCTGCAGTACTCACTCTAACCACTGCACCACCGTGGCTCAATAAATTTCATCATCACTGCAACCTAGCATTATCCAAACTCCAGTGTTATTTGGAGGGATTAACTAAGATATTAAAAACTGTAAAAAGTAATAAATTGCATTCATAAGTAGCTCAAGAAGGATATTATTTAACAGAAACAAACACACACACACACACACACACACATTCCTATCACAATCACACTTCTGCCATGCAGGATTTAAAATCTAAAGCTAAATATGCAAAGTCTTACAGCCAAACTCTCGATGTGATGTGGGAAAGACAGAAAGGGCAGTTGAAGAAGTTGCTTTAAGTAAATGCAAATGCATCCTCTTATCTATGAATGTTTCATGTGTTTCAAGGAAAACAGACCGCTCCCAATTCTGTAGTCATTTAGATGTTCCTTCTTGGGTGAAAGACTCCAGTTTTTTTTCCTCCACTTGTTCTCTATGACATTGCAAATGAAATGTGAACTTCCAGACCCAGCAAAGGTTTGACGGTCTGCAAATTTTCCTCTTGAGCAATTTGGCAATTATGAGAAAAGTGGGAAATGGATGGTTGATCTGGCTCCCATTTCCATATAGAGGTTAGCGCATCCCCATGGCACAAAAACGTAAGTCTTGCTATCCTCAGGGTGTGCTGGGACATTATTTCTCCAACCAGATCTGGATTCCTTTCTAGTATTTCTCCCTCTCCACTCCTGCTTCTGCCTCCTTGGCTTCAAAGTATGGGAGTAGGTTAATTGATTGACTGATTATGTGCCATCAATTTGACCATAAAAATAGATTTTCTCTATTTTGACAATGTTTCCCTAAACTGCTCTTTTGGGTCTTTTGGCAAGGCGCCAATCCCCACTGTCACCGAGTTTATCCACTTTGCTGCTGGTTGTCGTCGTCTTATTTCTTCTACTTATCCCAGCATGAGAGCCTTCTCCAGAGAACTGAGTCTTTGCATAAGGGGTCCAAAGTAGCCTGGTGATTTCTGCCTCGAGGGAGAACTCTGGGTTGATTTGTTCAATGATCCATTGGTTTGTTTTCTTGGCTGTCCACAAGATTCGCCGGATTCTTCTTCAACACCAAAGTTCAAAAGCATCTATACTTACAGATAGATATAAAGATAGAGAGATGGGAGATGGGAGATGGGAGATGAGAGGAGAGAGAGAGAGAGAGAGAACAAATAGATGAGATAGATAAATGGATGGATGGATGAATGGATGGATAGGTAGGTAGGTAGGTACAGGGGTGGGTTGCTACAGGTTCATCTGGGTTCAAGAGAATCCCACCTATCCCATCCCTTCCCTCCCAGGAGTCTCCATGTGGCCCATTTTGGATATGAGGTAAGTGCAGGGACCGCAGAGAGGCTCGGGGAGTGGGGGGAAACATGCCTTCCTGAAGTTCCGGAAGGCCGGAAACGGGCTCATTTCTGGCCTCCAGAGGACTTCTGGAGCCCAGGGAGGAGGTTTTCACTCTCCCAGAGGCTCAAGGAAAGCCGCTGAAGTCTAGGGAAGGTGAAAATGCCCTCTACCCCCCGCCGTCATGCAGGTGACCAACTAGGCCATGCCCACCATGGCCACACCTACCCAGCAATTGGGCAGAGAATCTGTTGCTGAAATTTTTGAAGCCCACCCCTAGATAGATGATAGATAGATAGATAGATAGATAGATAGATAGATAGATAGATAGATAGATAGATAGATAGATAGATAGATAGGCAGGCAGGCAGGCAGGCAGGCAGGCAGGCAGGCAGGCAGGCAGGCAGGCAGGCAGGCAGGTAGGCAGGCAGTCATATATATATATATATATATATATATATATATATATATATATATATATATATATATATATATATATATATGTATACATACATATATATATATGATAGATAAGAGATAGAGGGGGAGAGGGAGGGAGAGAGGGATGATGGATAGATGGATGGGTGTTCTTCTGGAAGTGCAAAAGGATGGGCAAGTGGGCAACAGCATTGTAGGAAGGTCACTGGGGCACACCTTCTGTGCTTGGGCAGGTCCTTCCATATGATCTGCATCTTGTCATTGATACCAACTCCTAACCATAGCTCTAAAGCAAAAAATACATGACCTTCAAACTTTCTGCCCATGAAGGCAGATTTTTCCATTTCTAAATGCAAGTAGCCCCAAAACGCGCTTGAACAAATGCCTGCGTATCTTGCTTTGCTTCCCATTTTAAACCTGTGGTGTTGATGTCAAATGATATATATTGTGCAGTTTAGGAAGTGTGTACATTTCAGGCTATAATTACAGAAGTAGAAGAAAAGGAACTATTTATTTTTGTGGGTTTCTTTATACTGAACTGCTTTCCCACATCCTCTGCCATATGGTAACTTTTCCAACACAAATGTTATGTGCGGTGAAAAGCCGAATGTTTCCTGAGCAGCATTACTTCCTCTTGCTCTTGGCTTCCATGGCCTTTTTCATCCCTGTCTAAATGCAGATCGTTCGGTTTACAACAAAATGGGGAAGGGGATCTGCGCTAGACTACTCTCTTTAGACCCACTTTTACTTTTTGATTTGTTGCATGTTTGTGTTCAAAGCACTTGGAACATTGGTTCATCAAGCGATAATAAAGTTGAGGGGAAGGGGTGGATGTCATCATCCAAAAATAACACAGAAGGTCAATTTCAGGGTCATATATCATTTCTCAATATTACGCTGCTTTGAAGAAAAATCTTCATCCAATCTTTGGATGTAATAAATGGGATGAACCATGGCTCAACGAGACACGGCAGATCTGTGTGCAGAAGTTCAAAGGTTCAATCCCAGGTATTTGCAGACAGTCTTGGAAAAGAAATCTGCTGATTTCCTGAAGAACTATTGCCGATTAATATCAGCAAAGATAAGTTAATGCACCATTGCTTGATTCCTTGTAAGGCAGCTTCCTATGGCATTTCAGCAGGCTTTACATTACACTATAATTAAGCAGGGAAACAGAACACAGTTACCGTATTTTTCAGAGCATAAGACGCACCTTCCCCCACCCTAAAAGAGTGTAGAAATATTGGTGCGTCTTATACACCAAATACAATCATTTTTGGCCTCCTGAAGCGCCCGCCCCGCATCCCATTTTTGAAAAAAAAGGTTTATTTTTCGCAAAAAGGGACGCCTTTTTGCCTTCCCCCAGCTCCCAGCAGCACTCTTCAGGCTTCAGCAGGGCTGGGGAAGGCAAAGAGCCTTTGTTTTTCTGAAAAACAACCCATTTTCTGCCCATTTTTCACAAAAGCGAAGGCATTTTTGCCTTCCCCCAGCCCTGCTGAAGCCTGCAGAGTACTCCCGGGGACAAGGAGGACAAAAACTTTTTTTTTCTTACTTACCTCTTTGAAATCTTGGTGCGTCTTATACACCGGTGCGTCTTATAGTCTGAAAAATATGGTAGTCCTCGATTTATGATCACAAGTGAACCCAAAATTTACATTGCTAAGTGAGACATTTGTTAAGTGAGTTTTGCCCATTGTTCCAACATTTCTTTCCATAGCTGTTAAGTGATTCATTGTTAAGTTAGTAACAGAGTTGTTACTAACTTAACAATGAATCAGTTGTTAAGTTAGTAACACAGTTGTTAAGTGAAGCTGGCTTCTCCCAGGGACTTGGCTTGTCAGAAGTTTGCAAAAGCTGATTATATGACCCAAGGACACGGCAACTGTCATAAAAATGAGCTAGTTCCCCAGCATCCAAATTTTAATCACATGACAATGGGTATGCTGCTGCAACGGTCATAAGTGTGAAAAACGATTATGCCCCCCCACATGCACCTCATGCATGTGTGCATCCCTCTGCATGCACCCCCCCCCCCCCGGATATGTGCGGCACAGCCCCAATGACCAGCTGAATTTGGAACGCAAAACTGATATCACCAATGGATTTGTAGCATATTGGTATTCTTAGAAGGGTGCTGAATTTTTTAGCCTATCTTATCTACATTTGCTAGTAAAACATTTGGGAAAATCCCATAGGGAGAAAATCCACTTAGGGTTAGGGTTACATTTCCATGAATTCAGGGAGCTACAAAATCGACGCAGCAAGTAGATTTGTATGGCTATATCATTTCTTTTGCAATCCTTTTTAATTCCCCCTTTTTTTTCTCCTTTTTTTCTTTGATATCAACTAACCATGAATCATGTCTCCAAGAAGGTATCCTTTATCCATTGCCACACAGAATCTGAAATTTAAACATAATTTATGAGACAAAAATGAGACATTTTGCTTATGAGAATAAAAAGTATAATTTCTGCCTTAGAAGCGTGTAAGCCGTGGGTGATGAAATTTTCTTTCAGTGCGTTGCTCCCTGATATCACCCGAACCGGTATCAGAAATCACGGGGGGGGGCTGTCCACCCGCCCAGGCTCTATGCTGTCCTATTTAGGCACGTTTCTTGTGGCTGGGCACATGCGTGGAAGGTGCATGCACAAGCAAAGTGCATGCACAGAAGGCCGGGCGCATGCACGAAGCAAGCAGGCACACGGCGAACAGGTGGTAACAAAATGTGAAACCCGCTGCTGGTCATAACCTTTCAGTTAAGCCTGTAATTCAGCCTTTCACATAAGTCCTAGATAATAGGGAACTTCTCCTATGTAAAATGGAACTGCTGTCCTAATATTTGGGGGCTGATTAGTATTTGAGGTTTATATTGAGGCAAAAGGCAGCTGCATGACCCAAGGAGAGAAATCAAACAACCCAATTAAAGTTTTTAAAAAGATCCTCTCCAGTGAAATGGCCATTTCTGAAAAACGTCTTGGAAAGGAATGGGTGACTTAGGCATGTTGATATCATCTTGCCAAGGCTACAACAAATACTTGCACCCAAAGCCTTGCTGCACGTACATAATCATATCATCTCCATAGCATTGTTCCAGATGCATGATTACTTTGGCATCATTTTGGCTTGTTACAGAAGTTGATGGCTTTACTTGGAGTAGCAGGTAGCTGTTACATATTTCTGCAGATACTCTGAAGATCCTGGAGAAGCTGAAGTGAAGGCTTGCAGCTGTTCTGATCTTAGTGGTGCTTCGCTTTGCAGATGGGCTCAAGTGAATCACCTTCAAATCAACTCACCATCTCATCAGAACTTTACAAAGACCTATTTGTTCTACCAAAAATAGGAGTCTATAACAGGAATATGTTTTCAAACAAGATCTTAGGTCACACATGGACTTTTAGTACAGATAGCAAAATTGATCTCCCCCACACTAAGTCATGATACTGTTCTTTGGCTTTGCGCCCAGTACTTCAGTATGAGGATAGAAATAATAAGACACATTCTGGATAACTAATGACCTAGCACTTAGAAACCCTGGTGTGATCTCAGAAGCTAATTCGGGTCAGGTCTTGTTCTATTGGACAGCAAAAAATGAAGGAATTCCAGAGTTTAATCAGGGAACATTGCAGAGGAAGGCAACAGCAATCCTCATCTATACTAACTTCCTTTTAATGACCCAGTAATCCCTTAATTCGGGATAGAGTCAGGGTGACTGGATGGAGCAGAGCATTTACTGGCTGGATGCCCTTCCTGATGCCATGCCGAGTTCACAGCAGATTTTTTTTATTTCTATTTTTTTTAACATAACAATGCAGATGGATACTCATTTACACTGTTATATTAAAAATAGCTTGCATGTGGTCATATGGTACCACAAAATGAGCTTGATTCAAAGGAGAGGTCACTCTTTAAATTGCCTTTTATCTTTCCTCTGCAAAAATGCCCTTTTAAATATGAAGAAAAAAGAGATATGCAATCATGTTTTGCTCTGGTATTTTATACATCACAAATTGTAACCTCAAAATACACCCAGAAAATCCACTACCCAATCAATCACTCCTTCTGTTGTGTTTAACTGTGCAACTAGCTCTGCCCTTGGCTTTTTCCAAACCTGTTTGGAGTCTTTGAGTTATGAACCATTTTGCTGCTATCTAACTTTTTTTTTTTTTTACTGTGGAGAATCTTTTCCTTTAATGGGTCTTCAGAATTGGAAGCTTTGGGTCTTGGTTGGCATTTGATGCAGAAAAGAATCCACCTTTCCCTCACCATTAATTAATCCACCATTAACAGAGGATCCCATCGTCCTTTTAAAGAGGCTCATGATCAGTAAAAATTATGTTCTTCTATTTTGACAGATCTGGATGTTTAGTTCTTTGACTTGATTGTGTGTGCGTGTGTGTGTGTGTTTGTACATACACACATATATGTATATGTGTGTATGTATATGTATATATGTAGAGAGAGAGACAGAGAGAGTGTGAGTGTTATGGGCCAATTTGAAATTGTAAAACCAAGCAATTAGGTAAGAACCATTTATTGAGCGTGCCCTTACTACTTCGTGAACTCTTCCAGTATGATTAACTTGTGTGTGTGTGTTTGTGTGTGCGCACGCGTGCATGTGTGCGTGTGTTTTAGGGAGGATCCCCTCAAATGATTTTGGACTAATTTGCATTATTCCTTTCTTTTTATTTCAAACAAAGATACATTTTTGTACAAAAAGGTAATACCAATAAATGGACAATGACTGAGGTTACATAATTAATGCTCAATATAACATTCATAAAAAATAAAGGATACCGAGCAATGTACAGCTGTTTTGATTATATGAAAGTATAAATTCTTGAGGTTAATGTTAAAATCAAGATTTTTATTATTTATAAATGTTAAAAATATATGAAAATAATATTATATTATTATATAATATATGAATATTTAATTTACAATACTTTCCCCCTTCCTTGCATTCCAACCAATTTACAGCACCTATAAGCATAACCCTTAGAAACTATAATCTAAATGCTTGTATTTACCTTACCTTGTAATGCATAATATACTGTATGTGGAAGCCATTCTTGGTTAAATTTGGGGTTAGGGTTGTTTGTATATACCTCTAATTTTGCCATTACTGCATATTCTCCAAGTTTCAGTTCCCAATGATTTATCATCAGTACCATGGCTTTTTTTCTTTTTTTTAGTGTTGCAGCAAGTCTGTCCCCACAGCCATAATCACGTCTCTTAATAAATTATAGTATTTTAATTGACGTTTTCTGAAATTATACCTACTCAAAGATTGTGGTGTCATTCCAAGTTTGATCCCCAGGATGGAATTAATTTGTATCTTTTGAGTCCGAAAAGCCACGAACAAGCAGGATAGGCTTGGCAGCTTTTTCAGTGCAGATCTGAAGCTTGCGATAATAGGAGCGAGCAGCTGTATTTCCTCTTAGTGCACCTGAACAAAATCTGCATTTCTTTTCAAAAGAAATCAGGAGTTTCTTTTGTATATACGCTGGTGGATTTTCTTTGGAGGGTTGAAGTGATATCATAGGACAGTGATGGCAGGGGTGGGTTCCTGCCAGTTCTAACCTCTTCTATAGAAGAGGTTCCACAAATCTACAGTGCTGTTTAGAACCGGTTCCAGCTCCCTCCCCCGGCCCGTCCGCACATCATCAAGATGAAGAGCGAGAGGAGGAATTCTGGGAGTTGAAATCCACAAGTCTTTTTTTTTATTGATTTAATTAGACGAATAACACACACACAAAACACTCTTCAATACAACTGCCAGCTAGCATGTCAATTGGTTACATTTGAGTTCCGTGCATTACTACAATCATTCTTTATACTTCATTCACATTAAATTGTGCATTTTAAATCAAAGACGATACCCACATTCTCCTTTAGCTACATTTGTTTGAAAGTACTTTTATCAAAAATCATTCGTATTTATATTATTCAATGGATAAACATTTTAACACCGACAACCATCTATGAGAGCTACCACATTCTGTTTATTTATCGCCTAGGATTCCTATTTCTTTCCTCCATCCACCTATACCATTTATCCCATATCTGATAGAATTCTGATTCTTCTTTACCCTGGATTTCTTTAGTTAATTTGTCCATTTCGGCACAGTCCATCACCTTTCTTATTTTTCCTCTTCACTTGGGGTTAGCTTGTTTTTCCATTTCTGGGCATAGGCAATCCTTGCCGCTGTTATTATATGCAATATTAAGTACTGGATTTCTTTTTTGTATTTTGTAGGCAGTAATCCTAATAAGAAAATTTCTGGTTTCCAATCTATTTTAAGTCCCGTTATTGCCTCCAGCCACTTTTGGATCTTTTTCCAAAACTTTTTAGCCTCCTCACAGGTCCACCATAGATGATAGTATGTTCCATGTATTGATTCGCATTTCCAACATTTTGGGGATGTATTTGCCGATATTTTGGCTAACCTTGTTGGTGCTAGGTGCCATCTGTAAAACATTTTATAATGGTTTTCCTTATATGTGACCGAGAGTGTCATTTTTAAGTTTGTTCCCCAAAATTTTTCCCATTTGTCTAATTCAATATTGTGTCCAAAGTCCTGTGCCCATTTTAACATTTGTTCTTTCACAATTTCCTCTTCCATTTTGTATTTCAGGAGAAATTTGTAAATTCTCCCTATCAATTTTCTATCTGGGCTTTTGATGATTTTATCCAATTTGTGTGATTCTGTTTCAATGTCATATAATTTGGTAACATTATTGTATTTAGTTTTGATTTGAAAGTAGGTTAACCAGTCCACTTTCATGTTTGAAATCCACAAGTCTTAAAGCTGTCAGGTTTGAAGACCCCTGGGGGTTTTTTTCCAAAGGGTTAGGGGTGCAAGGGTCTTGTAACTTGACAGCTTTAAGACTTACAGACTTCAATGCCAGAGTTCCTGAGCCAACATGACTGGAGGAGGAATTCTGGGACTTGAAGTCCGCAAGTCTTAAAGCTGTCAAGTTTGAACACCCCTGGAGATTGTTTTTAAAGGGTTAGGGGTGCAAGGGTCTTGTAACTTGACAGCTTTAAGACTTGCGTGCTTCAATACCAGGGTTCCTGAGCCAGGAGGACTGGAGGAGGAATTCTGGGACTTGAAGTGCACAAGTCTTAAAGGTGCCCGAAAAATGGCCTATTTTTTAGTTGTTTTGGGGTGGGTTTTTTTCCGGCCATTTTCTGCGCCCACGAAGACCAGCTGTGCATGTGCACACCAGAAATCAGAAGAGCAGCTGGCAATGGTGTGTGTGCCCACGGAGAGGGCTCTGCGTGCCACCTCTGGCACGTGTGCCATGGGTTCGCCATCCTGGTCATAAGATGAAGACTTTTCTCCAATTCTCTGCTTGGTTTTGTTTAAAAGTGATGACCTAGGCCTCTTTTTGCATCAGCATCCCATTGTTCATTCCCTCCCCCTTGCCCCATGCTTTCCATTTTTTGCATCTTTTGGGCCCTCAGAATTGCTACTCAGAAAAGCAAGTTGAGGGTTCGGGTTAGGGAGCTTAGCAGAGCCTCATTGCAAGGGGTGTTTATTTTCCTATGATTTTCTCTTCCTTGTTTACAGTTTCTAAGCCTCCTTGTAAGGGGCGGTAGTTACTTACCTTCCCTACCGGTTGGCAAATGTCAGTGCACGCGCCACCTCCATGCATGGGCTAAGCCTTCCGCAGATGCACTTTTTGCTTTAAAAAAGGGTCTAAATGGGATGCCATAGAGCCATAGAGACCACCCATGATTTTCCATGGTTTGGGCGAATTGGTCCAAACCGGTAGAATACCACCTCTGCTCCTTATGATGGAGAGAAGGAAGAATGAATTGCTCACCAATGAAAACAGTGTTTTCTTAAAATATTGCTGTCTGGTTTGCACTATCCTCCCCCCCCACACACACACACACACAGTAAGGTTGTTTGCAGCATGAACCATAGCTTATCCATTCAGCAAACTGATTGAAATATTTAAAATTGTGCACTCGTTTGTGCATTCATGGCCATGTTAAAGTGGAATTGGTCCAAACCGGTAGAATACCACCTCTGCTCCTTATGATGGAGAGAAGGAAGAATGAATTGCTCACCAATGAAAACAGTGTTTTCTTAAAATATTGCTGTCTGGTTTGCACTATCCTCCCCCCCCCCACACACACACACAGTAAGGTTGTTTGCAGCATGAACCATAGCTTATCCATTCAGCAAACTGATTGAAATATTTAAAATTGTGCACTCGTTTGTGCATTCATGGCCATGTTAAAGTGCATTTCTCCAGCCCTTGAGTCACAGACCGGAATATTGGCATAAATTGTACTGCTGTTGTGGTCCAGCCTTATTCTGCTCTGGTACCTGTTACAAAATCAGAGGGGGGTATCTTTTCCATTTTAGTATGAGATTAGCTAAGGAAAGATCTTGGTGGAATGAGTTGGCTTTGTTTTCCACCACCTGCCACTGAGAAAAACAGCCACCTATGGAAATTCTTAACTTCAAATGGACGGGATTGGATCGGTTCAGACAGTCCTTGATTGCAACCATTCATTTAGTAATCATTCAAATGGCATGGGAAAAAGTGACTTATGACTGTTTTTCACACTTACGACCATTGCAAGGTCCCCATGGTCATGCGATCAAAGTTCAGGCACTTGGCAACTAGCATATATTTTATTACTGTCTTTTCCCAGGGTCATGGGATCACCCTTTGTAACCTTCCCAGAGGGCTTCTGACAAGCAAAGTCAATGGGGAAGCCAGATTCACTTAACAACTGCATGAGTCACTTAACAATTGCAGTGATTCACTTAACAACCCAGGTAAAAAAGGTTGTTTTAGTTAACCACTAGAGCAAACTGGAAAAGGCATTAAGTGGCTCAGTGGCTAAGACGTTGAGTTTGTCAATCAGAAAGGTTGGCAGTGTGGCATAACGGAAAGAGCTCCCATTACTTGTCCCAGCTTCTGCCAACCTAGCAGTTTGAAAGCATGTAAAAATGCAAGTATAAAAATAGGGGCCACTTTGATGGGAAGGTAACAGGGTTCTGTGCGCCTTCGGCATTGTTTTCATCTACCCATCATCAATTATATTTGTTAGGAATATTGTTGTCTACTTACATAAAAGCTCAGCTTGGCGAAACAATAGGCTGAAAACCAGTGGTGGGATTCAAAAAATGTTGCTACCGGTTTGGTGGGCGTGGCTTGGTGGGCGTGGCAGGGGAAGGTTACCGCAAAATCCCCATTTCCTCCCAATCAGCTGGGACTCAGGAGGCAGAGAATAGATGGGGGCGGGGCCAGTCAGAGGTGGTATTTACCGGTTCTCCAAACTACTCAAAATTTCCATTACCGGTTCTCCAGAACTGGTCAGAACCTGCTGAATGCAACCTCTGCTGAGAACCCCCAAGCACAGACAATAAAGTAATGGAAACTTCATTGCCCTGAAACAACGGAGTTTTAAAGAAACTGGAAGAAGGTAGAACAGATTACGTGGGCCTGGAGAAACAGCCCACAAATACAATCTTTACATAATTACCCTTGCAGCATTAGCAACATTGGTCTAGTGTCGTGTTGCTGAAAGTCCTTGCTGTCAAAATAGGCCTGTGCCTCCCGCCAGCTTTCCGAGTTCAGCATGCTAGCAAATTGAGAAATTGCTGGAGAGTGCCATCATTTTTTCCTACAGTCTCCTTTTTTTTTTTTTTTGCCCAGAGCCAATTTGAGCAGAGCTAAATTGAAATTTCTGAGAAGATATTTTTCTGAGGAGGTTTTTCTCAAATGCTTCATTGCTTAATCGCAGAGAAACATAACAAAGCTTTTCTTTCCTTTCTTTCATGGCCGCAGACATTTATCCACCCCCGCCTTTCAATCCAGCCCACAATGACCTAAAATGTTTTTCAAGCCATTTCCGTACTGCCACCATTCACACTCCCTAAACTGCTCCGTCTGACAGCAATCAGCAATTGTCTACACTCCTGTCAACATAAAACTCTGAGAACAAAGAGGGGGGAAAAATCACTGCTGTCCCTGAGCCACTATGGTCCTGCAACAAATAATTCCCCCAATCATAATACCATGGAAAAAAGGGAGGTGGGAAAGGAGGAAAGGAAGGAAGGCCGGCTTTCATGTCTAAAGCGGGACTAGAATTCACAGTCTCCTAGTTTCCAGGGCAGCACCCTAACCACTAGACCAAACTGGCTCTCATTAGTATGAAATGGAGTCTAGAGCATTGTAGAGGACATAAGCTAATGGCTGGGTGACTACAGTAGTAACTTTAAAATAGCAATAGTACTAGCACATACTTTATATACCGCTTCACAGTACTTTACAGCCCTCACTAAGCGGTTTACAAAGTCAGCATGTTGGCCCCAACAGTCTGGGTCCTCATTTTACCCACCTCGGAACGATTGGAGGCTGAATCAACCTTGAGCCTGGTGAGATTTGAACTGCCGAACTGCTGGCCACTGGCAGTCAGCAGATATAGTCTGCAGTACTACATTCTAACCACTGCGCCACCACAGCACAAAAATGTTGTTAAACCGGTTGCATCCCACCACTGCTACTGCTGCAGAAAAGGGAACCCATGGTGGTACAGTGGTTACAATGCAGTGCTGCAGGCTATTTCTGCTGACTGCCAGCTGCTTGCAATTAAGCAATTCGATCCTGACCTGCTCGAGGTTGACTCAGCCTTCCATCCTTCCGAGGTCAGTAAAATGAGGACCCAGGTTTTGGGGGGCAATAGGCTCACTCTGTAAACTGCTTAGAGAGGCTGTGAAAGCATTGTGAAGCAGTATAGAAACCTTATTGTTATTGCTATCAGCCAAAGTAATTATCACCTTTATTACCTATGCTGTCATCCCCTCAATGGCTGCATACTGTATATTAGTCAGAAAGAGACATGAATGTAATAACTTGTTGCACACAAGACCCTGTCCACTTCCTCCGGCCCACAGTCTCAAAATTGACACAATAAGATGTTATTGGTCTCTCTTGGCTTTATTTAATAAAACTGAACAAAGAAAAAAGTAAGAAAAAGGGGGGGGGGGGAACCAGTGACTTCTTTTCCACATTCCAGTTTATGTACTCGTTCTTCTTCCCAACATCTCTTTTTTTTCTGCCTTCATCTGTTCATCCAGTGCATGTCAATGCAGGTTTAAGTGGTCTTCAGCTTCACCAATGTTAAGATAGAACTCCTCCCACTTCCAATTCTGTTGCCATCCAATGGTAGTCAAGCAGCGTGCAAAATCTATTAAGCTTTTGCGTTTTTCTTGATGAAAATGCCAAGTGAATTGAAACAGGCAGTAGGAGTTGGAGAGGGATCAACAATGGATTTCTGACAATTCAATGGTGGGTAGTTAGGACCAGGGGTGAAATGCTACCGGTTCTGACCTGTTTGCTAGAACCGGTAGCAAAAAATGCCAAGGTTCGCCAGAACCAATAGTAAAAAAAAAAATGCTTTAAAAAGTGTGGGGGGGGGAATGTTCCATGATAATCAGCTGTGCCGCGCGATCATCAGCACACTTTTTAAAGCATTTCTTTACTATCGATTTGGGCGAATAGGTAATAAAAATATGCTTTAAAAAGTGGGGGGGGGAAAGGTTCCAACAATCGCGCGGCAAGCTAATTGTCATGGAACCTTTAATTTCATTTTTAAAAGCATTTTTTCCTTCCTATTCGCCCAAACCGGCAGGGAAAAAATGCTTTAAAAAAGTGAAATAAAGAGGGTCCGACGATGGTGCAGCTCACAGCAGGTACGGTTGCAACGGGCCCGGCATCCTCCATATGAATGCATACGGCGCGTGCACACACATATGCAGTGCACACCTGCATCGTACCTTTCAGTGACACCTCCACAAGCCTCCGCGACACTCCATGTGCTCTGCGGAGGGTCGCGCAGGAGCTATACGCACCATGCGTGTGCGCAGAAGCTCCAAAGGCTTAAAGTACAGGTAAGGAGCTCGGGCGGGCAGGTGGGCCCTCTGGAGCACCGTACCGGAATGGTATCCGGTGCTCCAGGCAGGCTCTGGTACGCCCATACCGGGGCGTACTGCCTGCAACCCACCACTGCCCCCCCCCCATACTTTTTAAAGCATTTTTTCCTACCTATTCGCCCGAACTGGGAGGAAAAAAGGCTTTTAAAAGTGGGGGAATGTTGGCCGTGCCACCCGATCACATGACCCCCACCATCAAGCCACACCTACAGAACCGGTGGCAAAAAAAATTAGATTTCACCACTGATTAGGACCTCCGTCAGCATGGGGGGAAAGTTGTAGGTTAGGCTATTAATCAAAACTGGGTTGTGTGAAAATTTCTCATTACATTTCTTTGTTAATGTATGGGCATTTTACAGATGTCTATTTTGCCAGTCACCTGAATATGCTAGCCAAAAAAATCATGAACTCCCAGATAGTAAAGTTGTTTTTTACATTCTTATTATGTGACACATTCCTGCAACCCACTAAGAGTGCAATACTGTAATTAAGGAAATAAAGGGTTTTCTGAGCAGGACTTGACTTTAGGACAGGATGTCAAACTCAAGGCCCCGGGGGACGGATCTGGCCCACGTGGTACTTAGATCTGGCCCTCAGAGCCATGCTAGAAACAGTAAAGGACCAGCCAGTAGTGCTTCTGCCAGCAAAAACAGGCTCCTGAGCTAAGGATTCAGCTGCTATGGCCTCCTGCAACCCTCTGCCAGTGACAATGTGGCCCTCTTGAGCTTCGTTTTCACTGGCAGAGGGTTGCAGGAGGCTGTGGCAGCTGAAAATGGAGTTTGGGAGCCTGTTTTTGCTGGCAGAGCACATGGGCCACCACAGGTGCCCCCAACAGGTGTGACATTGAGATGGCCATGCCCACCCCAGCAACATCCACCCTGGCTTCCCGAGGTCAAACACAACCCTGATGCAGCCCTCAATGAAATTGAGTTTGACACCCTTCCTTTAGGAGAATCCGTTACAGAACCCACCTCAAATATTAACTTGATCTGAAGTTGTCATGAAAATAGATTCCCCACAAGGAAAGGAAATAATGTACAAAATGTTGCAACTTTGTTTATATTGGTTGTTATATTGGTATATATTGGCAGCATTCTATATGCGGTAAAAATGGTCCCTTGTGCTAAGATAAAGTAAGTGCCAGTTTGTAATTTCTTGCATAATACTGGGTCCATGAGGTCATCTTGAGTGAAGGAAATCCATAAAGTGTCTTAGGCAAACAGCCTTGTAGGAAGCTGATAACAATTGCTGAAAAAACTTAGTAATTGAATGTGTCATTATTAAACACCTCTCGGGCCCCCATTGCTACTCATGTAGTTTGAAAGACCTGGATGGTTGGGCACAGTTTTATTAGCTTTTTAAACTTTTCTTCAGTTGATACATAAAAGCTTGTTGTGTCCAGCTTCCATGTATTCCTTCAGTTATTTCCACTTGAACATGGGAATAAGTAACAGATTAGTCAATAAGTGTGCGCCCGTTAAGGAATGGATGTTTATAATGAAACTCTGCCTCTTGAAAAGTATATAGCATAGATGTTCTTTCCATATTAAAATATTTTCCATTCTGATTTAATGCATAGTGAATGATAAGCTTTTGCCACATTTCCATGTTCCTGCTTTGGATTATGTTCTTATTCATAACACTTCCGCCCTAACATTTTCATTCCCCAAATCTCTCCGACACAGCTAAAACTAACCCCAGAACTGTCTTCACTAAATTGCCTTGGACACAGGGAATACAGTGGGATCAGTGGTGAAATTCATTTTTTTTTTACGACCAGTTCTGTGGGAGTGGCTTGGTGGGCGTGGCAAGGAAAGAATAGTGCAAAATCTCCATTCCCACCCAACTCCAGGGGCCAGCCAGAGGTGGTGTTTGCCAGTTCTCTGAACTACTCAAAATTTCCGCTACCGGTTCTCCAGAACCTGTCAGAACCTGCTGAATTTTACCCCTGAATGGGATCACCATAAGTCATACTGATTTTAGTAAGAACATCATCAGTCTCTCATTGCCCTTTCTCTTGAACAGACATGGAGAAACAAAAAATCTGCTCTCCTTATTCCATGGGGAAAAAATTTTAAGGAATTATTAAGGAAACAAAATTAATTGTTCCCACACAAAAACACAAGTTCTACAATAGGGAGTAACACAATGGACAATTGTTTAAAAAGAAAACAGCCTATTACCTTGTGACTCTCACTGCATTACATCATCATTAATTTCTGATACCTTACAGGCTACTTCATGTTCACCTGCTTTTTCTAGTATCCTTTAACTGATGTTGTATCCTACTGTAACGGAAGGAGTTAGGGACAGTCAGAAAGAAGTCTTAAACAATCCAGACAAGCGCCTCAAATTCCACACTGAGACTCAACTGGAGTTGATGTTCGATCAACAATCTTCTTGATTGTTTGTTCATCTTCGCAATACTTCCCATATGCATACACATACGCACAGTAAGTAGACAGCTTACAAAGTGCTGTCTGTTTCTCCTCAGGCATTATGCGCTCACTCTCTCGCTCATTCTCTCTCTCTCTCTCTCGCTTTCTCTCTCTTTGTCCCTCCCTCCCTCTCCCTCTCCTCCCTCCCTCCTCCCCCCCCTCTCTCTCTCTCACATACACACACACACAGAGTTTTGAGACAGAATGGCTTGCTTGCATCCAGGAGCCAGTAGAGGGTGTAAAAAGTGAAGTTAGCAAGGCTGGAAGTTTAAGAATCAGGGAGCAAAAAAGGCAGTTATCAAAGCACTATGCAGATGCCCTCAACAGTCAAGGTCGAGGCACCAGTAGCAAAACAACTGTTCCAGTCTAAAGGTAGGAGAAAGAAATGCAGAATCTAAAACCTGAAGCTGACCTACAACAATGGTTAGATCCCTAGAGTTTGTAGCAGCTGATATCTTTATTAAGAGCTTCTTTTGCATATAACAGAAAAGCAACTCCTCTAAGCTTCATTAAGAGCCGAGGTGGCGTAGTGGTTAGAATGCAGTACTGCAGGCTACTTCTGCTGACTGCCGGTTGCCTGAAATTTGGCAGATCAAATCTCACCAGGCTCAGGGTTGACTCAGCCTTCCATCCTTCCGAGGTGGGTAAAATAAGGATCCAGATTGTTGGTGCCATAGGCTGACTCTGTAAACTGCTTAGAGAGGGCTGTAAAGCACTGTGAAGTGGTATATGTCTAAACGCTATTGCTAAATGCTATCTTGGAATCTTCTGCTGCACAACTCATGAGTGGCCAAGATATTTATTGCCTTACCAAGGGTGAAACTCCGGCATGTTGAGAAAGGCAAGAGTTCCCACTATTTGGAAAAAAGAGTCCCACAAGTACCAGCTTGAGTAAGAAAAGGCCAGCTTTGCGCTCGTTTCTGGCTGACAGAGAACTAGAAAAACGCCAGTTCTCAAAACAAACCTGTATCATCTGACCTGATCTGAAAGTGATGCAAAGGCTTCTTATGAGATGCCTTCGACTCTTCTTTTTTCCAGGTAAATACACTGGAAGTTCCGATGGAAAATAGTATGTCAGTAACCAAATATCGTATCACTATGTAATGTGAGATTGCACTGTAATATTCCATATATCTTCTATGGATATTGTGCATCTGAGACAGCCTAAAATACATTTGATAAAAGAATGTCATTTTTGTCCTGAACGGGAAACATCTAAGGAGTTATTTAGTGTCTAACTGATAAACCATAAAAATTGCACTCCGTTGAACTATTGGATGTGACTCAAGCAAATATCACATCCCATTTCTCATCCAAATTGCTAGCCCCATTTGAAAACACGAAGTGCTGCATTATCATTGGTATTCCTTGTTCTCTCATCTGTGGTCTGATACATCTGTACTTGATAATGACCTATTCGCAGCATATTTTTAGAATTCATTATTATTTTTACATCGGTTGCCTTGTACATGTGGATAAAATGCCCCCCCTCCCAGACTTTTGCAAATATGTAGGAAGCTTTTTTTTAAAGGTTAGGGTGATCTAAAGCAAGTGTTTAAATTTTCTCCTTCCTCAGGTACTGCAGATCTAATGGGACCAGCCTGGTTTAAAGGTTCCAGCTTAAGTCACAGCTCCCTGTGTTACCAGCCAAATGAGGCATCCAATTGCCAGAAGGAACCCGGATGGACCCTTCTTACTCTGCTCATCCAGCAAGATCTATCAAATGAACAAGAAGGGGAAGCAAATACAGAAAGAATGTGCAGATTCCCCCCCCCCAGGTGGGAAGAAGAGGAAGTGCCCTTATGAAGAAAAAAGAAGACCCCCAAATGATAAAACAGCATATAGATTTCAAACCAGAGACATTATTTGTTAGATTGGGTAATGGATAGGCACACACAGGCTTAACGTTAACAACAGCTCTTTATTAAGTA
This sequence comes from Natrix helvetica, assembly GCF_964273705.1. NCBI lineage: Eukaryota > Metazoa > Chordata > Lepidosauria > Squamata > Natricidae > Natrix > Natrix helvetica. Next base: position 149,496,945 of record NC_138552.1, read on the forward strand.
CAACAAGTGAGAACAATCCAGCGAAGGTTGAGTCTGACAGCAGCCCTTTTATAGGGAGCTGTCAGACCCTTCGACCAATAGGATTAAACCTCTGTTCCCGCCGGAACAGTGGACCTTGGTGGAAACCACTGAAGTTAGAGCAAGTATCTAACACCCCTCCCCTCTTGGATGGAACAATCCTACTAGTTATGTAGTCACGTAGGTAGGCGGACTTTTGGGTAGCTCTGCCTGACCTGCGCAGTTCAGTAGGAAGGGTTTCCTTGGACAGGTCGGACAGACCTGTCTGCTCCGCAGCTCCGCTTGGTGGAAGCTCCTTCGAACCTTTCACAGGCCGTGGCTGGAGCTTCTAGAGCCGGTTTGCTTGGAGCTCGCTGCGGGCCTGCAACAAAACCAGATAAGTTTCCCGGTACCCTCGGGCTTGAGCTGGCCGTGGAAGGAGTGAGTGTTTGCTCCGTTTGGGTAGGGCTTTGGCTAACTCGTGCAGGAGTTACCTCTGGTTGTCTAAGAGTGGAATTGGAGAGGCAGCCACGGAGTTGGTCAATATGCCTTCTCCAATTCCTACTGTTCTCGAGCTCTAGGAGGTAAGAGCGAGGGCTGCTGATGCCTATCACTGTGGCAGGAATCCACAGAGTTCCCCCGGCGTAGTTGTGGGCGTATACCGAATCCCCTATGCTAAATGTCCAAATGTTGCTTGTGGAGTCTGGGGGAGATGAGGCAGAATAATTGGGGTGTAGCCGGTCTAAGTGGGACCTTGGCCAGTGACCCATGAGAAGCTCGGAGGGGCTTCTCCCTGTAATGGCACTGGGTGTGATGTGTTGAATTAGAAGATAATGGTCAACCCGTGTTTGCCAATCTCCCGGGCTCATCCTAGAGAGGGCCTCTTTTGCAGATCTCACCATTCTCTCTGCCTGACCATTGGAGGCTGGTTGGAATGGCGCGACCAGGGCATGCCTGATTCCCTGAGCTGCTAGGAAGGTCTCAAATTGCATGGCCGTGAATTGGGGCCCGCTGTCAGAGACCAAGATGTCGGGCAGGCTGTGCATGGAGAAAAGTCTCTGTAGCACCTTGATGACCGCTTCTGCCGTAGTGGAGGTCATCAGGACTACCTCTAACCATTTCGAGTAGGCGTCCACAACTACAAGAAATGTCTGGCCGTGAACTAGGTCAGCAAAGTCAATGTGCACCCTAGACCATGGTGCTTGAGGTCTCTCCCACTTCTTAGCAGGCACCTCTGGAGGAGCTGGTCTGGACTCCTGGCACGGTGTGCAGGTAGCCACCAATTCTTCAATCTCCCTGTCCATGTTAGGCCACCACACATTGACACCGGTCACTTCCAGCCCCAGGGCTTTGAACCAGGAGGTTCCACAGGTTTCCGCTGACTATCGTCACTGAGAACTGCCTGCTGAAGTTGTTGAAGTTCACCCGGAAGGTGCCTTGGCCCACGATGGGGACTCGATTCCCCTGGTAATCGTGAAAGTGGATGTCAGGGGTGCGTAGATGTTGTTTCTTCAGGCTAGGGATAGCCTGCTTCAGTGTAGACCACGGTATGATGGTCAGTGATGACCCAGTGTCGATCTCCATCTTGCATGGAGAGCCCTCGATGAGGACTGTGACCTTCAGCTTCTTTGACCGCCTTGTGCGGGCTTGGCCGATTGAGGTGTGATGGGTGGTGGTCGCCATGCCCCTTGGTCAGGCCTCTGCTGGCGGTTAGGTTGGCTTTGTGGCTGCCAGGTCGTCTGGGGGAGCTTGCTTTGGCAAACCTTGGCAATGTGCCCCTTTCGCTCGCAGTGCTGGCAGATAGCATCGCAGAGACAGCAAAACGATCTGGCATGGTCTCCTCTGCAGCTAGTGCAAAGCGGGAGATGCGGTTTGAATTTTCACACTGGCTGGGCACGGCTACTGTCATCTTCTTCACCTTCTGAGCTCTCGGCCTCTGCAGCCTTGCGATTTGAGCATGCACTCTTCGGTGCATCCTGTGAAGCGCCCTGGCACTGCAGGGTTTCTGCAGACTTAGCAGCTGATTCTGATGCCCTGGCTTCATCCAAGGCAATTTGCAGAGTGAGGTCGGCTGTGGCAAGTAACCTCTTCTGTAAGTTAATGTCCCGCACGCCGCAAATTATGCAATCCAGAATCAGCTCGTCCAGGTCTCAGAATTCGCAGTACGCGGCAGCCTTGGGAAGCGCTGCAACGTACTCATTTATCGACTCGCCCTCTTTCTAGTTCCTGATGTTAAACTCACGCTGGCGAATGTGCTTGGATGGCTTGGGGGCATAATGGGTCCTCAGCTTTTACTGGCACACAGACTAGGCGACTGATTGCAGCAGTGTCAGCTCAGAGAGGTCTTTCACCATCTCAAACACTTCCCGGCCACAGTATTCGAGGAACATGTTCTTCTTGCGGCCTTCAGAAAGGCCCATGAGGTTGTTTGCTTCAAGGAAGCTATCAAACCGTAGCATGTACGAGTCCCAGTGCTCGGTGACTGGGTCATACGGAGTCGGTGGGGCGTGCATGGCCATTTTGTGTTCAAGGGGCATTTTGAGTTTGCCACTCAAAAATGGCTGCTCAAAGCCGCGCTGAGCTCCGGGCTGGATGTACTTGCTGGATTGCTAGGCTCTTTTGGTTCACCTAGTTGCCTTCCAATCCCATCCTCATCACCAGTGTTAGGTTGGGTAATGGATAGGTACACACAGGCTTAACGGTAACAACAGCTCTTTGTTAAGTACAAGTGAGAACAATCCAGCGAAGGTTGAGTCTGACAGCAGCCCTTTTATAGGGAGTTGTCAGACCCTTCGACCAATAGGATTTAACCTCTGTTCCCACTGGAACAGAGGACCTTGGTGGAAACCACTGAAGTTAGAGCAAGTATCTAACATTATTGTTGGGCATTTTACCAGAAAAATATGATAAAAGGACTATATATCTGGTTTTACATATGTTAACTGCAGCCAGGTTTGTATTTGCACAGCAATGGAAAAATGATGAGATTCCACCAGATGAGAATATAATTAAGAAAATACTAGAATGCGCAGAAATGGATAGACTACCGCTTACTATTAAGGATAAAGAAGAAACTGAATATTTTTTCGGGGGGGACGTATTTTATCAATGGCTAGACAATAGAAACAGAAGTTAGAAAGGAGGAGACATAAAAGAGGAAATGTAGAAGTGGACAGTTGCTAAAGAAGATAATGTTAAGTATTATTGTTATTATATTATTATATTATCGATATTATTCTGATGAACACTACAGCAAATATGTAGATTATGACAACTTAAAATCAACTGTACCCAGATAACATACTGTTTGATGGAAATTGAAATGTTATATGTTATATAAATACAATAAATAAAACATGGAGGTGGAAAGAAAAAGAAAAAAGAAGACCCCAAAACTCCACAAACCAGCCCCCATCTTGTCCCTGCCTTATCTGCACTTTTGCTATTTACTGTTTTATGGTGGAGAGAACCCTTGTAAATCATGGAGCTCACCTGGATTGCATTTTAGCAAAACTTTGAAATGTGAGGTTTACTCATATTTTCTTTGCCAGCTCAGCTCATACCTTGCATTATAGTTTCTTCCAATTTAGTTTTCTATGAGTGTCTGGTTTTAGTTAAGTCTAAGTAGGTGACGTGAAGGCTAATGAGTGGTCTTGGAAAATCCGTTCACTTGCCAGTGCTACAATCCCACTTAAAAGTCTAGGCCAAAGTTAACCTTTAGCATTCCAGGCATATGGTTCTTTTAAATTTAAAAGTTTTATGTATAAATGCAGAGGTGGTATGATTCCAAAATACTCAGGGAAAGAAAAATACATATAATTCAACCAAATTTGGTTTTGTTATGTAAACTGTATCTGGTCGGACCCAGAAGACAGCTAAAAAGATAAATCAAGGGAAAATAATTTTAATAACCCAGATTCATTCCTCTTTTGCTTTTCTCTTAGCAACATTTAGATAAGTGCAAAGACAATATTGGACTCCAGACGAGCCTTACCATATTTAAGAATGGTTCCAGAGGATTTTTTTCCCTTTGGGTCTTGTTTTCTTTAGGATCTCGTGGGAAATCATTATTTCATAGTGTATGAAATTCTCATAGACCTTGAGCAGTGGTTTTGGCTGTACTTACAATTCATGTTTAGCATGGCTATGTGAGCTGAAAGTCATAAGCCAGGAAATGGTGTGTCCAAACTCCATGATCACACATGTCTTCAAATGAGGAATGCAGAGCCCCAGAGCTGCATCTCCCTCCCATCGTCCAGTTTCTACAGAGATTGACAAACAGTAATTTTCAGCGTGGTGGAAGTAATTATTATGAGTGTGTGTATGTGTATAGACATACATACATACACATATACATTGTACATATAATATGTATAATATAGAGTTCTATATATTTATATATAAAACAAGATGGATCAATGTAGGGGTGAAATCTACTTACCTTCGCTACCGGTTTGCAAATGTGAGCGCACACACACAGGAAATCCTGCTTTCTAGCTAATATAAATTGCGCATAACAGCTGATTGTCAGAAATACCGGTTCTCTATTTTTTTACTATCAGTTCAGGCGAACTGGTAGCTTTTTTTGCTACCGGTTCAGGCGAATTGGTCCTAACCAGTAGCATTTCACCCCTGGATCAATGGCATCAGCAGGTACTGTGGGCCCAATTGGCAAAAGAAAGTTCAGGACCGTATAGGTTGGAAACATGTGGAAGAGTCCTCCATCCTGCAGTGGGCGAACAATGGCTAAAACGATGATGAGTGATGATATTTATATAAAGTAAACCCGGAAAAATGCACCATCCTTACTTAATCCTCCAGGGAAAGATCAAAGGCATATGAGGTCCAGGCAGAAGAACAACATCATGGCTTCAGAATCTTAGGGACTGGTTTGGACAAAACTCAGCAGCATTTTTTCATGCGGCTGTTGATAAAAATAGGATTGCCAACATGATCGCCAACATCCGATGACAGACATGGCACAACAAGAAGAAATATAAAATAATTATTATTCCATTACATGTATTAATTTCTTGTTTCTCCTGTTTAGAGGCAGGAGATTGCATTGGTTTTTGAAGCAATTTTGGAACATTGCTTCATTTGAAGCCAAGTAGAAGCAAAGCATTACTTTTTTAGTTTTGTACAAACCATAATAATCAATATACGTAAATAGAATTTATTGTTAATTTCATTAAGTTCTTATCTTGATCTTGTCCAGGTTTTTTTTAGGTTGATTCCTGACATGTCAGAAACACCTACAAAGATGGCCCTTGACCTCAAAAACATGCTCATTTGGCCTCAACACTATATATCCGAGACAGAAATTCAGACAGAAGATCATGCCCATGTTCTCCTTTGGTAAGTATTTATAGCTATTTCTACTAGAATTTTATGATCTCACTGAATGCCTGTAAAGTGATTACCTTGATAACATCACGAAAATGAATGGGCACTTTCTTGTTTCTGTCTTGTGAGCTTTATATTTAACTACCCGGTCTACATCTAGTGCTGGCATGAAATCCTCTTTATCTTCACTACCAGTCCGGGAGCGGGAGTGTGCGTGCCCACACACTCGCTTTGCTCGCGTGTGGCACATCTGGGCATGTGCAGAACCTTCTGCGCATGCGCAGAAGGTCAGTGATGATGTATGGGTTGGAGCCTTGTGCCATCACCACTAGCAGTTCACCTGCCACTACCAGTTCATACTACCTCTGATCTAGTGTATGTATGTGTGTGTGTCATTGTTTAGTTTTATTTTTCTACTTCAGGTGCAATCTACCCCAGGCTGAAACCACTTTTCATTTTCAATCCCACGGCTCATCATGGATTGATTAAAATTCCATGTAGTATAGTGCATGGGTATTTTTAACTGACTAGTCTCTCCATTTTTGTATGACTGGGAAGCCAGTTTTAAATGAATTGCATATGGCCAAGCAATCCTGGTGTCCTCCTGGATTCCCTCCTGTATGAAAACGCACTAATGAATAATGTGCTCTTGATAAGCAGATAAAATATATATATTTGTACAAAATGTAGTTCATTTTACCTTACTTATCAAAGCAGCAAAAGGTCTCAAATTGTAGTCATGCTTGGCTGTCACATTCTGCTTCTTCAGAAGGACATACAAAAACACAGCTCAGGTCTACATTTTGCATTGTTAAACGTACGTTTGGGGGTGGTCTAGCTAAGAACAAACAGGACAGTTTGGCACAGGCTGAGAATGACTCCAATTCTTTTAGCCTTTTCCTTATATTGTATTTGGGAAGGGAGGGAGGGTCAGAAACATCATCATAGCTTTATTTGACAGTGATTTGTAAGCAAGCTGGAGACTTCTCCAGCTTCTTTGTATAGTGGCTGGACTGAGAAATCAAGATCAAATTCCACTTTCTATCCTAGACGTTGGGCAAAATAGAATGAATTTAGCTCCCCAAAAGATTTCCAAATAGGTGAGATGGATGGATGGATGGATGGATGGATGGATGGATGGATGGATGGATGGATGGATGGATGCATGCATGGATGCATGGATGCATGGATGCATGGATGCATGGATGCATGGATGCATGGATGCATGGATGCATGGATGCATGGATGCATGGATGGATGCATGGATGGATGCATGGATGGATGCATGGATGGATGCATGGATGGATGCATGGATGGATGCATGGATGGATGCATGGATGGATGCATGGATGGATGCATGGATGGATGCATGGATGGATGCATGGATGGATGCATGGATGATAGGTAGGTAGATAGGTAGATTTTTTTTAAAGGTGTCCCTGAGGATTTTATCCTGCTAATTGTAATCAACTTTAGGGAATGGTGTTCATCTCTATTTCTTTAAGCCATTGAGCCAGTCCTATCCAAAGACTTTTCCACGATCACGTGGCCAGCATGACATCATGCCGCAGTGAAACATGGAATGTTCTTACCTTCACAATGAAGTTGTACCTATTTATCTACTTGCATTTACATGTTTTTGAACAGCTAGGTTGCCAGGAGCTGAGGCAAGTGATAGGAGCTCATTCCATCACGCTGTGGTAGGACTCAAATCGCCTGAGCATAGACTTTCTCTGGCTTCTTATAAGCCACTGAGCCATGTACCTCAGGTAGGTAGCTAGGAGAGGGAGGGAGGGAAGGAGGGAGGGAGGGAGGGAGGGAGGGAAAACAAATGATAGAGTATTAATACCTACATGATCAGGGGTGGGCTGCTGGGTCTTCCCAGGGGTTTGGGATAAAGCCTCAGGAGCCTGGGGAGGGCAAAAATGTCCTCCCCCCGCCATGGTGCAGGAGGCCGAGTAGACCACATCCACTATGGCCACGCCCACCCAGCAACCAGGCAGAGAACCCCTTGCTAAATTTTTGAAGCCCACCCCTGATACACTTATATACACATTAATGGAATGTAACCTCAAAATTAATTGTAATAATTAAAAAAAGAAAGAGGAAATGTCATAATGATGTTAACATTCAGGAAACACTGTGAAGACATTGTTTTGAAGCCAGGCACCTGTGATAGATGAGGATTTTGATGATGGCTGACTGCAATTTCTGTCATAATGTCATGTACAAATGTTACTTTATTGCAGGGTTGTATTGTTTTAATGAACTATAAACTGCCTAGATTAGAATATTTTGATGGCGAAGCATACAAATGTTTATATCAATGAATTAATTAATAAAAACAAACAAGCAACAACTCAGTTATGATTGCTTGAAAACCTTTTTCCCTTGCCCTTTTGTTAAAGAAAAAACATCTTACTCAAATTTTGACCAAGAACACAGCAACAATCCAGTGCTATAGACCAGGTATTGATATCTCTGTCTGGTATTGCATGTTCTACTATGAATCAGCCCCCATGCCCACAAATAGGTTCATAACTTCCAAATAAAAAGGAATCCAAAGCCCAAAGAACATATGCCTCTTTAAACTTAAAGATTGATCAAAAGTCATTTTAACAATCCTGTTGATTTCAGCCTAAAATGTGAATTGTAGCCCAGACCTTGGGAATTAAAGTTCTAGCTTATGTATTGTTTCTTAGCAACTAAATGATTGTCACCAACTCTTATTAAATATTCTCAGAGGTATCCAATAAATGGAAAACAAAATTGTTGCTTTATTAGTCTTATTTTAAAATGCTAGAAAATCAATTCAATTTTATTTAAAATGATCCTCCATTGGTTTATTAGGCACCATTCTACAGGTACAGAAATAATTGATATTATTTTATTGCTTAGAATAATTTCATATTGGAAATAAAGATCTACATAAGGAAACGAACAAGACTTCAAAAACTATTTCCCATCCTAAAGGCTGTTAATCAAATTGTCTTTTTGGCAAGGAAAGGTAAAAACAAAACTGGAGGAAATACCAATACTACTACTAATAATAATAATAATAATAATAATAATAATAATAATAATAATAATAATAACAACAACAACAACAACAACAACAAGTGAAGTGAAAAGAAACAATAATAAGTGAAGTGAAAAGAAAAATAATACTATATACAGCAAATCTAACAGCAAATTTCTTCCACTTCTTCAAAGTATATATATATTCAAACTGTGTGTGTGTGTGTGTTTGTATAATCCTGAAGTTAAATATTAATAAATATTCACAATTTCTGTCAGAAATAAACTTTGTAAAAATCTTTAAATATAAATGATTAAACTTCACTCATTTGAAACCAGGTTGATATGCATGTCTATTGCATACCGCATATTTTACAAAATATGCAGGTTGCAGAATAAATGTACAACAATTGCTATTATCGACCATCATTGTGCCACTTTAATGCAGTTCATAGTAAAATCATGGAACAGCTTGCCTCCCAAGAGCTGTAGGTGTTCCATCACTGGAGGTTTTCAAGAAAAGGTTGGACATCTATTTGTCTAGGATGGTATAAGAACTCCTGCTTTGGGCAAAGGGTTGGACTAGAAGACCTCCAGGATCCCTTCGAGCCCTAGGATTCCATGGTGAAACTGCTTTGCTTGTTACGATGAAAGAGATTTGTGCAGGTATATTATGCCAACAGCGCAGATACAAGGAGAACTTTCAAGATGACATATAAAATTTGCTATTGATTTTTATCTTCCTGTGTTTTAGCTGCTGCACAATGTTGTCAGCATAACAAATGCCTTCATTTAATCTTTTAAACATTCTTGATTGTAAAATCCGTGGGTTAGGGCAGCCTGTAAATAAATGATGAATGGAAGATTGGCAGCAATATCTATGTCTAGAAAGGATATCCAGGACAAGGAAGTTCTGCAGCTTTAATGACTTTAGGGGCCTCACGAGCAGTGTCCTTGAGGCAGCAAATCAATTATCTGAATGGCTACTATAGCTATTCTTCACCTCATTCCTGGAGGCAGATGTATTTTCTTTCAGCCAAAGGAGAAAGGATTAGGCACAGAGGTTTGTGCTATGTGTTACCAACCCTACTACAAACCACCCTTGATGGGGAGGGGATCTCTGAAGTGATACCTGAGGCAAACATTGACCTTAGAAGTCTGCATCTTCAAGCATTTATTAAGCTTCTCCAACCTTTCCAACTCTGCAGACCGGAGGGTGGGGAGAAGCAGAGGTGGCATTCAGTAGGTTTTGACCAGTTCTGGAGAACCGGAAGCAGAAATTTTGAGTAGTTCGGAGAACCAGTAAATACCAGCTCTGACTGGCCCCGCCCCCATCTATTCTCTGCCTCCCGAGTCCCAGCTGATGGGGAGGAAATGGGGATTTTGCAGTAACCTTCCCCTGGAATGGGGAGGGAATGGAGATTTTACAGGATCCTTCCCCTGCCAGGCCCACCAAGCCACGGCCACAGAACCGGTAGTAAAAAAAAAATTGAATTCCACTACTTGGAAATAGGGATGGTTCCACACCCACTTCTTGCAGAAATGGAGCTTCCTATGTGAGTGTGAGTGCCCACCGTTCACCGAGATGGAGCTGTGCATGCTTGCCCACCTGCCCTCCGCTTTTGCAGCCCAGTTTTGAATGGGTCGCAGCCTGGTACTGGGTCACGCCCCGGGTGTTGGGGACCCCTGTCCTAAGAGACCTCCCAATGCTTGCCCCTGCAGAACCACCACTGGGGCCAACTGCATTTCATATTCCTTCTCTTGATGGCAGCAGATCTATCTACCAAAGAGAGTAGCCCACGTGTTATGTCTTTCTCCATGCCTATTGAAGTATTTCAAGTCCTTGTTTGGTTTGGGAATTGTGGAATTGTTGAAAGTTCATTATTCCATCCAGGCCATTAATCCAACAACTCATTCCAGAGGATTCTAAATCAGCATTCACCACAGGTGGCTGTCCAGCCCTGTTAACATATTTTTAGTCAAAGGAAGCCATTTCCTCCTAAATCAACTCTGAGGTACTGATTAACTCATCTAACCTCATCTCATAAGAGCCAAGGTGGCACAGTGGTTAGAGTGCAGCACTACAGGCTACTTTAGCTGACTGCTAGCTGCAGTGCGGCATTTCAAATCTCACTGGCTCAAGGTTGACTCAGCCTTCCATCTTTCCGAGGTCAGTAAAATGAAGACCCAGATTGATTGGGGCAATATGCTGACTGTAAAAAAAAAACGCTTAGAGAGGGCTGTAAAAGCCCTATGAAGCGGTATATAAGTCTAAGTACTATTGCTATCTCTCTTCAGCCTAAAGACTTAATGCTCAGATTCATCTGGACTGAAATATTCGACACATAAAAGATAGGCCAACTCTAAAAGCATAGAATCCCCCTGTCCTTCTGCAATCGTTATGGTCATGTGATCAATCCCCTTTTCAGATTTCCAGTTGCTTAAAATTCATCAAAGCTTTAAGTTAAAGAGGGAAAACAATTTAGAGAAAACAATAGATTGGTGTGGGTTTTGCTGTTGTCCTCCTCCTTCGGGTTTCAGACACATCCATTTTCTTCCTTGTCCTGCCCACATGCTCTCATCTGCTGGAGATGCTAGACAGAGAAAATGAACAATCAATTGTTCATTTGACAATTGACAAAGTGTGGGGGGAAATCACTGGTTCCCATTTTTCATAAACAAGGCATGCCAGTAAGAGGATTTCTCCAGGCTTTGTGACAGCACTTGCTTTGATGATGGAAGTTCAGTTAAGGCAACAGGACTAATACAGGTAGTCCTCAATTTACAACAGTTCGTTTAGTGACTGTTCACATCAGCACTGAAAAAGGTGACTCATAACCATCTTTCACACTTATCACTGTTGCAGCATCTCCATGGTCACATGATCAAGCTTCCGATGTTTGGCAACTGACTCATATTTATGATGTTTCCCAGAGTCATGTGATCCACCTTCTCCGACCTTCTGACGAGCAGTCAATGGGGAAGCCAGATTCACTTAATAATTTAAAGTTATTAATTTAGTAACTGCAGTGACTCACTTAACAACTGTGGCAAGAAAGGTCGTAAAACGGAACAAAACTCACTTAACAAAATGTCTCACTTAGTAACAGAAATTTTGGGCTCAAGTTGTGGTCATAAATCGAGGACTATCTGTAGTTGATATTGAGTGACAGACTTACCCTGCGTCAGTCTTTAGATTAGAACCATTGCTTCCAGCAGCAGATTCTTAAATGGATTAGATATTTGGCAAAGAAATGCTGTTGCTTCTTTTTTTGTCCCAATACACTGATAATCTGTTTCATTGCATAACTTAAAATCTATCATTAAGACAGATTCCAATTTAAAATTAATACTTTAATACTTTATTTGTTTTTTTAAAAAAACCCTCTTCGTCCTTCAAGGTTCAGCACTGTTTCATAAAAAAACAACCTTACTATCATGATTAGTAATATTAATCCATTCTCAGTATTCAACAGTTGATAGATAGCGTGAAATATGCTTTGGGTTCAAAAATATTTTTATTTCTGCCAAAGTCTCCTGATACTCCTCCACTGTAACTCCCATGTGTTTTTCTGGAGTTGTTTCAGATGTTTCTCAGCCTTCAAGTACAGCTTTTCACAGGCTTGCAAAGGAGGTGGGAAACTTCTCCTTAACGTAGGATACAAGCCCTTTTTGCTACTATTTATTCAAGTATCCTTAAGGGAATCCCAGAGATTTTTTTCACTCTTGTAGTATTCAGACAGGAAACATTTCTTTCTCGGTAGATCTCCTATGGACATGCTGGCTGCCTTGGATTTCTTTTCTCTCCCTTTTTGTAATCTAATAAAACTGAACTGCATGGATGTAATATTTCCCCATTTTTAAAGAAATCCCTGATGCACACAGGAAGGTTAAGTCAGGACAATTACAGGCAAGTGGAACTTATTTCCAAGCAATGCATTTAGCAAGATAACAATTCTTGGAAGGCCAAAGTCTACTGGAGCTTGCATTTCTGCATGAATCATGCTCCATCAGAGCATTTGATTTCATTTTCCATTTCTACTGGGAAAAAATTATCTTGTGCCATACGCCCATAAATGCTTTCCAAACAATGTGTTGTCAGAGTCATGCAGGTCAAGCACCTTCTTTCTTTTCTTTCATTCTGTTCAATGTCTGATTCTTGGAGACTGCTCCCCTACAGTTTTTGTTCAGATGTGGTTTGTTATTGCCTCCTTCCTAGGGCTGAAGAGAAAGTGACCGGCCCAAGGCAGGGGTGAAATCAACTTACCCTCGTTATTGGTTTACAAATGTGAGTATGCACCTTCCGTGCATGTGCAGAGCATCAAAAATGGGATATGATGATGTCTGGGCAAGTGGGCGGAGCCTCCCACCGCCAATGCTACCAGTTCGCCTGAACTGGATAGAACCGGCTGAATTGCACCATTGGCCCAAGGCCACCCAGCTGGTTTTGTGTCTAAGACAGAACTAGAACTCACGGTCTCCTGGTTTCTAGCCTGATGCTGCCTTAACCATTACACCAAACTGACTCTCTACCTTCCATTTGAAACTTCACATTTATAATCTTTCAAGAGAATCTGTTTCCCTTCCGGATTTTGGGATCTAAGACTTCAGTTTTATTATTTATTACTGGAGAGCTTAAACAAAATATCAGTCCACTCTGAAAGTTCAAAGCTAATGCTTCAGAACTGGCAGAGCTGGGATTTATGCTAATATGTATCATAAACAGTCAACTCACAAAGGAATTGTAAATACTTTGAATCCACGTATCTTGAATGTCAATATTGCATTTACACAAGGGTTGGCAATGTTTTCAAATATTATTTTTATTATGCACATACCAGAAGGGGTGCATTAAGAGCCATATTAAACCCAATCATGCATTTTGTATCAGAAATGCTCCAATAAGTAGCTACGCCTAAGCTGACCTTGACTTTTCTTGAAAAAGCTAAGCACAGAGAAACCTGATTAGTTCTTGGCTAGCACAGCACCAAGAAATCTCAGGGCTCTAGGACAGGGTAGAAAGCGAAAGAAATATATCCTAACAAAAAGCAGGGGCAAAAATAATTTATGTAATATTGCCAAGAAAACTGCATAAATGTAGACATCAGGAATCAAACATTTCTCATGGGACTCTATACCTTTACACTAGAAATAGTTTTTATAAAAGAGGATTATAAATTCCTTTCTGGAAGACATTTCCCCCACACCCCTGTCTCTGACTCCTCCGCCTGTTTCTGCTATTAGGGGAAAATAGTAATCTAAACTCTTGCCTCATTCTTTCAATTCCTGTTCCCAACTCCAACATTTAGGATAGGGCTGCATTTTGGAAATTGTGCAAATGATAACAGGAGTGTTTTTGAACACTTTTTTATGCTTTACATATTTGCATTCCTTTCATTTCCCACTCCCTGGTTCTTGATTTGCTAAGCACAGTAGCACTTACTACTTTCTATTTTTGTGAGAGGTTGGTTGTTAGATGTGCAACTAGCTCTCAGAAAAGGTGTAGCAGGTGGTAGCACTACCAATCTGACTGGATGCCTCCTGAGAGTTTAGAAAAGCAAGGCTTACATGCACCCCCAGAAGAACTGGGAGCTTGTGGGAAGAAGCTCCTTCCAAGTGAACATTTGTAAATTCCCCAAATGCGGTCAATTGCCTTCTCCTTTTTCTCTCACCTACTATCTAATAGCAAAATAATTCAAAAGCAAAAAAGAAAACACAGTGATTAAAAAACATTTGCATATACTGTGAAGAGCTGAGGTGGCACAGTGGTTAGTACTGCAGGCTACTTCAGATGGCGTTAGCTGCAGTTCAGCAGTTCAAATCTCACCAGGCTCAAGGTTGACTCATCCTTCCATCCTTCCAAGGTGGATAAAATGAGGAGAGGACCCAGATTGTTGGGGGCAATAGGCTGACTCTGAAAATGAGGGGTTGTAAAAGCACTATGAAGCAGTATATAAGTCTAAGTGCTATTGCTATGGCTATATTATTTATAAACGTTCAGAATGCTAGAAAGTAACTTTGGGCCCATCAAGCTGGGTTCAATTTCTTGTGTCTGTATGGACAAATGTTTGCCACCTTGATGATCCTAGTAATATCTCATCATTCTTTCACTAAATTCAGGTCTAAAGGTGACATTTGAAGCTCCCATTAACTCCTGGATACATGGATAATTATTGTGTCATTAGCTGTAGAATTTGTTTAAAAGTTATAGGTTAACTCCTGTAGTAGGCTTCCGCAAGGAAGTCAGACTTTATAGCTGTAGGTCATGAATTTTAAAACTTGGCAGTGATTATTACTGTAGGCTAGATCTGAGCCATTGGCCCGGAAAAGAGCCATATTATTTATATGAACTATTCAAAATCCCCAAGAAGACTTCTTTAAATTATCTTCCAGTAGAGATTCCATTAGAGATCATTGTAGTAAGTAAAAGCAGATATGCACACCAGCTTCACATAAAGCACCTGGCTTTGCCTCATCAAGGTGCACAAGGGACTTGATTCACTTTGAAAAAAGATGCCTGGCATCAATTTGGAGTCTCAACTAGCACCTTGAAGAGTAGCTGAGTTTCTGTGTGCATACAACATCAATAGCAATAGTACTTAGACTTATATACTGCTTCACAGTGCTTTTACAGCCCTCTCTAAGTGGTTTACAGAGTCAGCCTATTCCCCCCCCCCCAACAATCTAGCTCCTCATTTTACCCACCTTGGAAGGATGAGTCAACCTTGAGCCTGGTGAGATTCGAACTGCCACATTGCAGGCAGCCAGCAATCAGCAGAAGTAGCCTGCAGTACAGAAGCAGCAATGCAAGAAGAGACTAGTGAGGCAGTTCTGTAGCTCAGCTACCAGGGGTTTTGAGAAGAAGAAAAAAAGAATATTTATAACTCAGGGATGAATTGTGGAGTTCTTGATCCTCTCTGAGCTTTGTTTTCTTGCAAATGTTTCAATACCCAGCTAGGTAACACCATCAGTTTAGTTTAGTTTAGTTTTAATTTCATTTACTTTATTGTCATTGCACCTTGTACAACGAAATTAAATGCCATCTTCAGTGTATATCATAACTATAAAAATAAAACACAAAACACACACCCCTTCATACACACATCCCTTCTAGTACACACATCAGTGCTAGAAGGGATGGAAGTTGCTCTCTGTGTATTTATTTATTTATTTTTATTTGTTTGTCAAACATGTACAAGGCAACAGGTATAAGTATAAACATAAACATGGACAAAAGAAGTAGATGCGGGTAAATGGGGACAGTAAGACAGGGATGGTAGGCATGCTGGTGCGCTTATGCACACCCCCTTTAAGGACCTCTTAGGAATGGGCTGAGGTCCATGGTAGACAGGATGTAGATTCGAGGATGTAACAACGGTGTCGGGTAGAGCATTCCAGGCAACGTGGTGGAAGTGTTGTGTTGTGGAAGTGTTCTTGGTGGTTCCTTGATTAGGCCAAGGTTTACTGTTCAATTGTTTGTCTGTGTTGATAGTTCCTTGATTGGAGTGGTGTTTACTGCTTGATTGTTGGCCCGGTGTTAAATCAGAGGTATTTTTTGGAGGAATGGGGAGAGTGCTACTAATGCCATGTTTTGCTTTACTTTTCCTCCCTCCTGCCTTTTTAGTGACTGACTAACAACACAATGTAATCTACATTACTGCTCAACTAAGGCAAATTATACTGTGCTTCTCATATTCAAAGCAACTGAAAACATGCTCCATTTAGGATTACAGTGAGGAAAGATATTCATGACACATACACACAATGAACCCAAAACCAGCTCCTGTAATCAGAGACCACACCAGTGGTGGGATTCAATTTTTTTTACTACCGGTTCTATGGCTGTGTCTTGGTGGGTGTGACTTGTGGGCATGGCTTGGTAGGCGTGGCAGGGGAAGGATACTGCAAAGTCCTCATTCCCACCCCACCCCACTAACCTGCTTTCTAAGTCTGTTCTCCTGTGCAGGGCAACAAAAGAAGACCCAGCCGATCAACTGGGACTCGGGAGGCAGTAAATAGATCAGGGGGCAGGGCCAGCCAGAGGTGGTATTTGCTGGTTCTCCAAACTACTCAAAATTTCCCCTACCAGTTCAACAGAACCGGTCAGAACTGGCTGAATACCACCTCTGGACCACACCTTGCTCCCCAACAAGCTAAAGGCCACGGGTGATGCCTCCAGAAGGATGGTGATTTTATTTATTTAAGACATTTGTACAGCTGCCCATCTTATATCAAATTCTGGGTTGGTCTCAATCAACAATAAAATATCAATAAAAACACCATAATACATAAATCTAAAAATATCCCATGAACATTAAAAAGTTGTCAACAAAGTTAGCCTTCCAGCTTCCCCATTGAAGGATCTCAGCCAGCTCAGCCTATTCAGCACTGGGGTAAATTGCCAGATCTTAAGTGCTTTTCAGAAGTCTAGGAGGGTAGGAGTCTGCTGACTTCAAAGGAAGGGTATTCCACAGGGCAGGGGCTGCCATGGAAAAGGCATGCTTCCTAGATCCTATAACAGCAATAGCATTTAGACTTATATACTGCTTCATGGTGCTTTTACAGCCTTCTCTAAGCACTTTATAGAGTCAGCATATTGCCCCCAACAATCTGGGTCCTCATTATAGCGACCCCAGTATTTCCAACCATTGTTGGTGTTTGTTAGACCTTTTAAAGGGGGAGGAGCAAAACTTCAAACAAATAGAATAAATTTTGCCCTTCAATCATCTCTTGCAAAAAGCTTGGGAATAGGTCAACAAACCTCAAAATGTTTAACAATTTTGAGGGCTGAAGGGCATTAAGGATAGAAATGGTTCAACTCCCCAATTCTATGGTATGTCCATTCCTACTTCTTTTTTTTTTTCTTAGTCATATCACCAAACAATCATATGTTTTACTGCTGAATTCTCAGTGAATCATTTGGAGGAAAGCAAGTAATATTTCATTTGCTAAAACTTTCCAAAAGCTTAGATCTGAAATGCTAATTGAGTACGGTTAGGGTTAGGGTTAGGGACAAACTCGATTTCATTGAGGGCCACATCAGAGTTGTGTTTGACTTTGGGAGGCGGGAGGGACGTGGTCAGGTCGTGTGTGGCCAGCTTGATGTCACTCATGTTGGGGGTACCTGTGGTGGCCCAAGTGCTCTGCCAGAGAAAATGGGTTCCAGAGCTCCGTTTTCAGCTGCAACAGCCTCCTGCAACTCTCTGTCAGCAAAAATGGAGCTTGGGAGGGCTGCATACGGCCCGCCCAATGTCCATTTTTCCTGGCAGAGGCACTGTCCTTCGCTATTTCCAGGGTGCCCTGCATGCCAGATCTAAGCATCCCATGGGATGCAACCGGCCCCGGGCCTTGAGTTTCATACCCCTGGGTTAGGCTCTGGGCCTAAATCTTCTGCCATCCCCTTTTCATGAAACTGTGAGAAACTCCTGTTGACTTGCTTTGGGAAAGAAGCTTTCCCCTGGAAAGCTAAAGTAACTCTTTTTACCGTGGTGTTGGCGTGGCACAGTGGTTAGAAAGCAGTATTGCAGGCAAACTCTACCTATAGCTTGGAGTTTGATTCTGACTGGTTTAAAGTTGACTCAGCTTTCCATCCTCCCGAGGTGGGTAAAATGAGGACTCAAATTTTTGGGGGCAATAGGCTGACTCTGTAAACCACTTAGAGGGGGCTGCAAAGCACTGTGAAGCAGTATATAAATCTAAGTGCTCTTGCTATAAGTGTAAGTGCTATTGCTACCAGAACACAAACTGCCTGCAGAATCCTAGCAAATATCAGAGTTGCTGCCAGAAAGAGCTTAAGCAGCTCTCTATTATTCAGAAATAGAATAATAGACTAGAATTGGACGAGCAATTCTAGCTTAAGAGCCTGAGTTTAAGTTAGGAAGCCAGCAGTGTGTAGCTATCTTTAAGTCATCTAATAGTGAGCATCAGCCCCCCACCCCCACTCCGCCCTCCCAAAAAGCACAGCTTTTAATCTTTCTTCTAGCCAGCAGCAAACGCCTGTCTGTTTTTCAAAGCATCTATCCCAAGGCTGTGGGCTATGGATGCAAGAAGTTGCACTTGGCCACCAGCCTGTGTTTTGCTCAAGAACCAAAGAGAGGGAGAAAACACTGCAAAACAAAAATGAAATGCTGACTCCTTAAAGTACTCTTGATTTCTCAAGACACTGCAGAGATTTGGCTTAATGTCCTTTTTTTCCCCCTTCCCCTTTCCTCTGAACGAAGACGTCGTGTATCTGCACGTCTAAAAACCATGATTTCCATCAAGAGAATAGAGCAGTTGAGTCAAAACACAGTTTGGTCCGGAACGCGTCTCTTCCTCGAGGCTGATGGAAGAACAGGGTATTTTGTTACATCTTTCAAGAAGAGCGCTGTGTTGTAAGGCTTGTTCCAAGTCTAAATGGCTCCTTAAATTGCAAGAAGCCATGCCTAATGCTTTAAAAGCTGCCACAGCAAAGTACAGTATATTAGCTTACCTTTGGTATTTATTTTTGGATTCTTCTCTTTTGTTTCTTTCCAGAGCACAGGAAATTGTTAAACATTTTTGATCAAAAAACAACAACCACCCAGCAACAATTGATTGTTTAAAAAAAACATTTTCCTGGTTGAACATGAGGTATCTCTTTAATAATGTCTGGTTATTGTTGTTGTTCTTCTTTTGGTGCCTTCAAGTCCATTTTGATTCCTCGTGGCTGCCTGATCTAGTCCCTACAATAATAATGATCCTGAAATAAAGTGGATAACTTCCACTGCAGAGAATATACATAAATAGGAAATACAAAAATAATGCTCAAACAATAATGCTGTTCAAACTTCAAGTTTTACAAAGATTAACTTAGATCAAAATGATTAGTAAGGTGTTGCTATACAGCAGTGATGGCAAACCTGGGGCACGCAGAGCCATTTGTCAGGGCACGCGAAACGCTTTTTTAAAGCCATTTTTCACCCTCCCCAGGCTCCAGAGCTTCCCTGAAGCCTTTGGAACACAAAAAACCAGCCCTACGGGCAAACCGGAAGTTCAGGAATGGACTTCCGGTTTGCTCGGAGGTTCGTTTTGATTGCTCTGAAGAGTTCAGGGAAGCCTCCTGAAGGTCCCTGAAGCCTCCAGGGGGCTTCCGGGGGGCAGGAGATGCTGTTTTTGCCCTCCCCAGGCTCCTATAAAGCCTCTGGAGCCTGGGGAGGGCGAAAAAAGCATGCATAAAATGGGGGGGTCGCGCCTGTAGTGTGCGCATGTGACTGGGAGGGGGTCACGCATTGCATTATGGGTGTGGCACACCCACACACGATCCCCCTGCACTCCCCCCACTTATGGTACAGGAGCCAAAAAAGGTTAGCCATCACTGCTATACAGTATGCAACGGCAGAATTAGGAAAGGAAGGCAGAGAATTACTTAAAGAGAAAGGTGTACCATATTTTTCGGAGTATAAGACCAAGATTTTGAAGAGGCAAATTAAAAGGGGGGGGTTGCACTCTGCAGCACTCCCATTTTTCACAAAAATGGGCCCATTTTTTTAAATGGCATGCATAGCCTTTAGGAGGCTTATAGAGTGCTCCTGGGGGCTGGGGGGGGGCAAAACTGAGCAAAAAATGGCCCGTTTGTCACTCATTTCTGCCCTCCCCAACCCCCAGGAGCACTCTGCAAGCCTCCTAAAGGCTATGCACGGCCATTTTGGTGAAGGGGGCAGGGTTTCTGGAAGCAAAAAATGTTGTATTCAGTGTATAAGACACACTCAGATTTTCAGCCTCTTTTTTGTGAGAAAAAGGCACGTCTTATACTCCGAAAAATACGGTATATTACAAGGTAAAATAGCAAAGTGTAATATTCAGTCATATATTGTATTACAAACAATTCAAAATTATCTTAGAACTGGATTTGTGCTTCTTGGAAAAACTAACCAGTGTATGAACCAAACCTTGATTTTAAATCCCTTTAAACCCAAGACATATAGAGAAAGTAAAAGAAGACAGGTAACAATTAGCACAGTAGGAATGTAGTATTTATTAGAACGGCATGACTTTTGTCCATTTTTCTGTACAAACCTGCCTGATTTCTTCTTGTTTCTCTTTATAAACATTTTGCATATTATCACTTATCCCTCCAAGCACTATGATGCTAATATCTGTAAAAGAAGACTCTGCTAGATGCCTGAAACAGGAAGGGAGAAGTACACGTAGAAATTTTGAGCTCACAATGCAGCCCTCATGATTATTTACAGGTAAAAACTTTAGCCCAGTAGCAAGTAAACTTTGTGTGAACAAGGGTAACACTTAGAAATTTTTAAAAAGCTGAGGTCTGCAAAGCAAGTTGGACGATTTCACCTATATGTGTAGAACTAGGATTTTGGAGGGTCAGTGTACTGTTTAACTATGGCATGGAAATCTGGCAGTTGTACTATTACCCCCTCAAAATACTGGAAAATAGACCATATGGGTTCAAAAATCACATACAGATGTGATTTTAGTGGTCCTATAAAATAGGGGTTATAAACCCCCCCTTCTAGGCCTCAACTCAGTTCTTATACCAAAAATAAACCACTTATTTTTCCTAATCCTTTCTTGTAGTAAGCCATCAGACATACTATTTCTCAATTATAGTACCTAGCCATTGGCAAAATAAAAAATAAAAAAAATTAAGGAAGAACAAACTTCAGAGTGAAAAACCAAAGGGCTTAAGGTTAAACACCGATTGCAATGGGAAGGGCTAAGTGGAAGGCTTGAAAGTTTAGTTTAAACTTTTAGAAATAAAAACTCCCAGTAATATTTCTAAGAAGCAACAGCATGTCCATCCAATGTGATGCTGAGTGCATATATGAATATTGCATAGTTTGAACACATGCCCATCGTTTGTCAATTATAGGTCTATTGGATGAATCAGAGCAGTGTTTCTCAACCTTGGCAATTTTAAGACGTGTGGACTTCACTCCCAGAATTCCCCAGCCAGCATGTGGCAATTTTAAGACGTAAAATCCATACGTCTTAAAAGAAACACTGAAATACAATGTCTATATGTGAATCTGTTGATCCATCACACATGGAAATTTTCCCCCTAGGATTTAGCACGAACAATCTTATGAGCTAAATTCAAGCAGGCAGAAGCTCTGGAATAATTTGTATTACCACAAATAAGTTACAAATTAGCTTCAGGATTCTTGAGAAAGCAACACAAATCTTCATTAGAAGAGTAATGATCATTAATGCGCTGTAACTAAAATGGTCTGCTTCCTTTTCCTGTTGAATCGGGATGATGGATGGAAACCATGTCCACTTTCTGATTGCCACTGCAGTACTAATGGGCACAGTGAATAAAACACACAATCAGAGTGAACGCAGGGAACAAGACCACACAGCAATGATTTCATCACATCGCTTCCTCTCTCCGTGCCCTGCCTCCAATTTCCTCCCTGCATCAATTCTCAGAGATGATTGTGTAGCTTTTTCACTGCATATGAATAAGAACAATAACGATGCCAGTTGCTATTGTGGTTGTTACACTTATTGGATCCAGGTTTCGAATCTGGCCGCCCATTTCATTCTTCACATTGTTTTCAATAAGGCTCTTCTGGATTTGATGCCCTGTCGTCGTCTTATTTTTTTATAACTGAAAACTATTCAGTGCAACATCATAATCTACATTCATAGGACCTAGCATTATTATTCCAAAATCTATGTTTGCTATTATTCACATAGGAACAGCTTGCAGCCTAGTGTTTTTGACTACGTAAATCTGAGTTATGATTTTCCTTCTGTTCTCCAGAATTTTTTTCTTATCATCTTTGTCCTTTATTACTTCATTTTTACTTGCTCCAGTTGCAATAAAGCAGCTGCATGTATTCCAGACTGGGCTCAGGCTCCCCCCTGGTTAGCATCAACTTAAATACGAATCACTAAGTCGCTTTCAGTCCCCTGTGTGTTTGGGAGACCTAATGGAATTTAAAGCATTAGGAGCTATTGGAATAAAAGCTAGCACCAGAATATTCAAGCACAAGCCATCCAAGCAATGTAATCTTGCTATGGGGTTTGAGAATAAAGAGAATGTGTAATGAAAGAATTGTTACTTGCAGGCTCACACAAACTTAGTGCATGAAAAAAAGGGAGGAACAAATATTACGCCTATTGTCTATTTTGTCTTATTGCAAGCTATAGTGCATTCAGAAAGTATTCAGACCCCCCTCACTTTTGTCAATTTTGTTACGCTGCAGGGTGATTGTAGTTTCATTTTTTTAAAAGTTTTTTTAAAATTTTTATTTTTCAAGACAAACACAACATATCCTCCTTTACATCCTGTAGAAAGTGTTATCAGTTGGTTACAAAAAAGCTTACGTGCATCTCTTCTACAGTCAACAAATATACTTCATATTAACTCAAGTATTTTAACTCAGATATTTATACATGTTACCATCATCATACCTCCATTTTCATTTGACTATAATTGTTTAAACGTCCTTCATCATAAAATATACCAAAATTTAATACATAACCACATACAGGCATTTCATTTACTATTTCTAAAATCCTCCAATAACACTGAATCTTTATATCCTATTCTAGCTAAACATCCATAATATTCAATAACAAAATGTTCTAATCCTTCTTTCATTTTGATGTTGAAATTCATTTTTTTTTCATTTTTAGACATTTCTAAAATTCTGTTTTCACTTTGTCATTATGGAGTACTGCATATAGATTAATGAGGACAAAAATTTCTGTAGAATCAAGCTGCCACATGACAAAAACTGAAGGGGGTCTGAATACTTTCTGAATTCATTGCATTAATAAAATGATGGAAAAATCATGTTTATTGTTCCTCCCTCCCTCCCCCCTCTGGAGATAATGACTGGAGAAGGAGGACCCTGTCTAAATAACAATCCAGACCTTCCATCCTTCCGAGGTGGGTAAAATGAGGACCCAAATTGTTGGGGGCAATGTGCTGACTCTGTAAACCGTTTAGAGAGGGCTGTAAAGCACTGTGAAGTGGTTTATAAGTCTAAATGCTATTGATATTGCTACTCATTCTAATTCACCTCAACCCCATCTATTCCTGACAAGAATTTATGCAGAACACTTTTCTTTCCTTAGTTTTCTATGGTAAGCACAATGATTCTAGTGGAGGAAAAGTAGCTGGAAAAATAAGAGTGGGGTAAAGTTAAAGAAGCACATGCGGTGTCACTAAAAGCCATCTGGAACATGTAGGGACAGACAGTTTTTTGAGGGGGGCAATCAAATATTGTACAACTTATCTCTAGATGTTTTTTAAAATATAAAGAATGTATATAAACAGTGATGAATGAATGACATATTGGCACGATCAGAACAACCAACAGCTAAATGTGGAATTGTAGAACATGGTAAAATTGGTATGTTTTATTTTATCAATTGAGCGGGCTACCTCTACTGCGGCCTTAGGTAGCTTACAATACATAAATCGCTAGATTTAAAACAACAGCCTGGCAAGAAAAATCAGGCAGATAACATTACAGTTGTTAAAACCATTGTTGGGGAAACAACAGAACCAATTACATCACGTTAAATGTCAATAAACAAGTGGGATATCTGGAAGATCTCTTAAGGACCTCAATAAAATACAGAACAGAATGGAAAGCTAAAGCAACAATCAAGCATATTTATTTTAAAATATATTCCTCCCGAATTGATGGCATTTAAATCTAGGAAGAATTGGATAACTAATTCGAATGTCCCACCAACAATGATTCTCTTGAAAAGATTCCCCTGAAGATTTTAAAAGCATTTTCTTGGTATTTTGGCAGAAATCTCATGTTGACAATAAATTGCTATTGTGCTCCCAATAAACATGCATTTAAAGTCCCCAATATATTTCATGCATATTCAATTGCCAGTATGAAGCTAACCACATCCCACAAGCTGTCACTTGATTTAAATTTACTCAATGCTTCAATAGCTGCCATTTATGCGTTCGTGGCCTCTCTCTGCTGGCCCATGCTGTGCTTAATTGGTCCTTGTGCTCTGATTATCATGGATAGATGATATTCAAGCAGGAAAGAAGAAAAAAGAGAATGAAATCTTGGAAGGTTTAATATGCATTTAAGAAAATGCAGGGAGCTCTCTGACCTGTTAGAAATGTTACACAAGCGTTTTAATGAAGTGAACACTTCGAATTCCTTAGAAAAGAAAGTTATGTGTCTCTCCTTCAACTGTACTAAATAAGAATCAACCCCTGGTTTTCAATCCAATGCGTTCCTCAATGTTTAAAAAATCTATTATTTTCTTTAGTTACCTAAGCTCATAATTCAACATTCCTTTCTTGATAGCTTCTCAAAATCCCAGGATTCCTTATAGCAATGATGGCTAACCTTTTTGTTGTCGTGTGCCAAAAGTGCGTTCATGCGCCTGCCAGCATGCCCACACCCATAATGCAATGCGCATGTGACATCCCCATGCCCCCCACCCTATTCCCCCACACATGCCCATGTGACACACCACCCTGTGCCCTGTTTTGAGCCTAGTAGGCCTCCCTGCAGCCTGCTGGTAGCAAAAATGGGCCACAGGGGGAGGGGGAATGCTGCACCACCCCCAGGTCCCATTTTGGCCCTAGTAGGCCTCCCTGCAGCCTCTTGGGACCAAAAACAGGATGCAGAGAGGCATGCCACACCCCACCCCTGTGCTCCCCCTCTCCTCCTGTGCATGCGCTTGTGTCTCCCGCATGCACTCCTCTCCCCGCGCATGTGTTGCAGAGACCTGAAAATCAGTTGGCGTGCACGGTGGAGCTGAACTGGGGCAATAGCTCACGTTCCCAGGGAGAGTGGTCTGTGTGCTATAGGTTCGCCATCAGGGCCTTATATGGATATTGAATGGACAGATCAACCTTATTTGAGGTGTAGTTTTGTACACATAAATGGCATCAGCTTGGGAAGGCCTGCCAATCCAAATGATACTAGAAAGAAGCAGATACAACAAAGTTTTAACATGTAAACTGAGAAGATATGCATCTCCTGGGGTTGATAGATACATGACAATCCCCAGCATTCTTTGTTACTGCCCACATTGGCTGGTGTTGCTGGGACTGCTAATTCAGCAGTATTGGTGGAATTACAGGTCGCTTGTCCCTGATTCAAAGCAGAATGGAACAGCTCTCCAAGGCCATCTCGCCACAGCCATCTCATTGCGACCAAATCACCATGTCCAACTCACCATGGGATAAGTCACCATGGCTAGTTTACCAAGGGACAACTGACTGCAGGACAATTGAATTTTGATTTAAAATAATTTTAAAATTATTTTAATTTTTGCCATTCACATTTCATTTTGTCTTTCCTTTGGCATCCTTTCTTTAATTATTCAATTTCCCCCCCCTTCACATTTCTTCGATATTAGCGTAACTCTCGTTCTACCAGAATGTTTCCTGTGGCAAGTGGGCCATGACAAGTTGGCTGGGATGGGTTGGCTGTGGCCAAATTGTCCTCGACCTGATTCAAAGAAAGAGTCTAAATTTTTTCCTTCTAAGGCAAAGTGGATGCTTTGTTTTTCATGCTTATTTCTTTGCTAGCAATGTGCACATTTCACTGTAAGGGGAGTGGATGATTTCCGCTGTAATTGAACAAGGAATCTATCATGCGTTTTGAATCATTAAATTTTGAAGTGGCCGTCTAATAAGACTACTGATTATCCAATTGCTTCATTTTGAAAATCATATTTTCTTCTCATTCGGACATGGACATGGCTACTGAAATTAATGGCTCACATTTGCATACGGAGAGGGTCTCCGTGTTTATTTCCAGTTCAGAACATGTCACTCACAAATTTCTCATCAAACTTATATATTCATTTCTTTGGCAGAGTGATTCTTAACTGGCCATATTTGCATAAAAGCATGAACACTTAGCTAATTAAACATTATGTTAATAGCATCAAGCATAACATTAGAATTATCAAGGCCTAGCATTACCAAGGCATTTATACGGACCACAATAATTATTTTGCTTCTTATGATACACACAAAACTTGGTATTAAAGACTATCCTAAAGAAACAGAATAGTTTTGAAACTTTTAAAAGTAAGGGAACATGTATTTTTCTCACATGTGTTGGCTTGGCAACTGGGAAATAGCCTATTATCTGTCTCTCCTGCTCCCACTCAAAGCCTTTTACTGTCTATACCAAACATGGTTTCAAAGATAAAATTAGCACGTAGGTATCTACTTCTTACTGAAGGATAGATATGACCAGTGCTCCAAATATAATTTTTATTTTGGGGGGAAAAACATTCTGCCTCTTAAATGCTTGGTTTCATATAGTGGTCAAAATATTGGGGGGAAATTGCCCAATATGAATTCTTCACCTCTCTTACTGTTGTATTTTTCCTAGAAACATTAGAAGCTACATCCATCAACATCAGATATGGGAAATCTATGGTTGAATAAAGGATAACATTTGTAGCTCAGGGTTGAAATGAGGTGTCCTTGGTGTTCTCCGATACACTGATGATGTTACCTAGTTTGGGTAATGAAATATCTGCAGAAAAACAGACAGAAAGCTCAGAGAGCACCAAAGACCCTTCAAGGTTGGCATGGGCCCTGCATTTCATTTGCCATCTACCAACATCTTGAGATCTCATTGCTGAAACTTATTAGCAAAATACCTAATTTTGTTGGTAGAATTTTATTCCTCTTCCCCATCCCCACAAAAATCCCAAATCAACAATGGTGTGAACAGAACAAAGAAGCCTCTGGAAAGCTTCAGTATCCACTCTGATTTTCATGTTTATTATGTTCCATCCACCCTTGCCAGAGTTACACCATATTACTATTACATTGGCTGGGACCATCGTAAGACTTTGAATGGGTGTCTTTTGCCTCTGTAGATCTCCTGTTTCCATCTCTATCTTTAACACGTCCCAAAAGCCTAAGAAGTGGATCTGTTGCTTCTGGTATCCTTACCACATCCTCTGAAAGTTTCCTGGTGCTTTCCAAAAGACCAGATGAATTGCTCCCTTGACTTCTGGAAGTTGGCTACCTCACCTTGAGGTTAAGCAAGGTCTACCTGAACTGGAGGAAGGGAGGGAGAGAATGCAGAAGTATTTTTCATACTTATATGCTGCCATCTGATGGACATCTGTATATTTGCAGCTCAGTTCTGGTAAGCCTCATCAAATCATAATGCTAACTGAATAAGAGTTGAAAGGGCCCTTTGAGGTCTTCTAGTCCAACCTCTTGCTCAAGCAGGAGACCCTATACTATTTCAAATAAATGGCAGTCCAGTCTCATTTTGAAAGCCTCCAGTGGTGCTGGAGCCTCCAACTTCTAAAGGCAAACCCTTCCACTAATTGTTTTCACTGTCAATAAATTTCTCCTTAGTTCTAGGTTGCTTCTCTCCTTGGTTAGATGCCTATGGAGATTCTCAGTCATCCAGGTCATGGCTGTCCCAAAGGTGCTTTCTCAAGAGGCAACTGGATTTTCTGGTTTTCCTTTGAAGATGTTTTGCTTCTCATCCAAGAAGTTCTGCTCTGCATTCTGGTACTTTGGAAAATAGGTTGATCCCCTCTTCTTTGTGGCAGCCTCTTATTTGGCTTTGACTAAGTAATAATATATGATACTTAGCAGGGGTGAAATCTACTTACCTTCACTACCGGTTTGCAAATGTGAACACGCACCACCTCTGCGCAAGTGCAGAGCGTCAAAAATGGACATCATGACATCTGGGAGGAAACTGCTACCAATCATGCCTACAAAGGTAAGTAGAACGGGGGGGGGGGGGAATCCACTGTGCCACGCGATTTAGATTAGCTAGAAAGCAGGAAATCCTGCATTTTTTTATTACCGGTTCGAGTATAAGACACACCGGAGTATAAGATGCACCAAGGTTTTGAAAAAGAATTTTTTTTAAAAAAAAGTTTTTGCACTCTGCAAACCTCCACAAAACGGTCCATTTTTCACAAAAACGGGCCTGGTTTTTTCTTCCAAAAAAGGGCATGAATGGCCCTTAGGAGGCTTGTAGAATGCTCCTGGAGGGGGTAGGGGGGGAAACAAGAAGAAAACAGCCCATTTTTCGTGAAAACAGGCCATTTTTCATCAAAAAAAAAAAGGGCATGGGTAGCCTTTAGGAAGCTTATAGAGTGCTGCTGGGAGGGCAAGAAATGGGCCATTTTTCGCTCATTTCTGCCCTCCCCAGCCCCCAGGAGCTCTCTGAAAGCCTTCTAAAAGCTATGCCCGGCCATTTTGGTGAATGGGCGGAGTTTGGAAGGCAAAGAAATGCTGTATTCAGTGTATAAGACGCACCCAGATTTTCAGCCTCTTTTTTCAGGCAAAAAGGTTCATCTTATACTCTGAAAAATACGGTACATATCAGGGCAGCAAAACTCCAGACAGTTGTTAGATGGAAAAAGATGTAGAACTAGTCATTCTTTACTACTACCTAACAGTCATCTGGATTTTTTTTTCTTTTGCAGATGTAATATGGTACATCTAACAACAGAGTTACCTCAGAAATGTGGTGTCATGAGATGCAGTAATTAATGTCTCCACCCTCACCATTGCCCACCCAAGTTAAGTATAGAGTACCCATCTAGCCAAGTTACTTAGTCACATGTGGGGTGGAGGCACACCTCTTTTGGGGAGGAGAGGAACCCTCCTGCTGATACAGTTGAAACATCCCTCTGCTAGGAACAGGCCAAGCTCTTTTTGCAGAAGAATTACTTAGGATGGCATCAACTCAATGGACAAATACTCTGATGGGATATCAAGATACTCTCTTTTAGCACTAGAAATAATACTTAAACTTCTATACTGCTTCACAGTGCTTTTACAGACCCTCTCTAAGCGGTTTACAGAGTCAGCCTATTGCCCCCAACCATCAGGGTCCTCATTTTACCCACCTCGGAAGCATGGAAGGCTGAGTCAACCTTGAGCCTGGTGGGGTTCGAACTGCCAAATTGCAGGCAACCGGCAGTCAGGAGAAGTAGCCTGCAGTACTGCACTCTAACCATGGCACCAAGTGGTCCCTTAGCAACAGCAAATCCAGAATTACATGTCAGCAACACGTAAAGTTGTCCTCAAGCTGGAATATTTTGCAACACAGCAAATCATCTGAGGATGATGCCTTCCCAGCTGTAGGTTGAGTGCTCCTCTTTCCTACTACTGTCTCCATTTGAGAAGTGCTCCCTAAAACTGGCTTTGAATTGCCAATGTTAGAACAGGAAACCACAGTATCATCATTAAGAGGACTAGCTGGCGGCCAGCTGAAGAGGAAGTGTGTATTAGCTTGGTTATGTTCGTCCTTCTTTCAAACAAGGCAGAACAAAAACTCATCTGGCCATATTTTAGATGCATCTGCTTTCTGTTTGCCGTGAGGATATGGGGAGGGAAAGAGGGGAGGAGAGAAGGGGAAGAGAATCTATTAAGGTACCAATAGGAAATGCCTGGTTAGCATCTTCTATTAACCGATACTGCTTTCATAAACACAGATTAAGAGACAGACCTATTCCTGTCAGTTCTGATGCCTTTTGGACACATTTCACTCAAGCAGCAGACCTTGCTTTACTCTTAAATAACAATTAAAACAGAAGAACTCCCTCCATTCGCCCCCTGCTCCATATGGAAGATATTGTTTCGATCAGCAAATTAAGCAAATATTGATGCTGTTTTCAAAATTATGACACATGCTGTAATGAAAGCAACTTGAACATCCAACATTTTATTATCTAGAAAGCTAGTGGATTCACGGTTTTAGCAAGCACAGAAAATCAATGTAATTAAGTCTCCTAAAAATCCTTTTTTACCCTTGCCTACTTAATCCATGCCATGGCTTGGCTCAGTTTAGAGTCCCTTTCACTTGTCATAAAGGGAAAATGTCCTCTTTGGACAAGCAGGGAGTAGGCAGAAGTGGTGGCTTCGCTGGGCAGAAGAGAAGAAGCAGCCCTCTGTGGTGAAAGATGTTTGAAGGCAAGCACACTGGGCTCGATCTGACTGGGACCATCTTCCCCAGAGATTCTGCCTGAAACTGAGAGTCCAACAGGACCAAAAGGAGCATACTACCTCTATTCAGGTCCCTACACAGGTCACCCAAGAGAATGGCTAAGACCACCTCAGCCCTATACTTGGATCTGAACCCTGACTGAAAAATATCCAAATAATCCACTTCTTCTGGGATTAGTCCAACATCACTGTTTCAACAAGCCTCCATAAAAAGGTGAAGTTAAAAACTGGATTAATTAATGAAAACTGCTGGATGAGGGATGACCTCTTCAGAAGTTATCCTGCCCACAATCTCCATCAAGACTGCTAGTAATTTGCCCTTCGGCAAAGAGGCCAGGGATGAAATCCAGCAGGTTCTGACAGGTTCTGGAGAACCAGTAGTGGAAATTTTGAGTAGTTCGGAGAACCAGCAAATGCTACCTCTGGCTGGCCCCAGAGTGGGGTGGTAATGGAGATTTTGCAATATCCTTCCCCTGCCATGCCCACCAAGCCATGCCCACCAAGCCATACCCCATCCACCAAGCCACGCCCACAGAACCGGTAGTAAAAGAAATTGAATTTCACCACTGAGAAAGGTATTGACAATGTCTCAACATCAAATGTCAGTGAATAAGCAGTCCGCTATATTTTGGACCAGTTGTAGATTCTGAATAACCATCCTAGATCCAAGTGGTCACCTCTCTACCTAGTCTCTTCCTAATGGCTAGTATAGCACCTATCTATTTTCATACAGTTTAGAAGTCCCAGATAATGTGGCCAAGGAATATCTTCACCAAAGATTCCGCGCCTACAGAATTAATACAACAAAGAAAATGAAAGAAACTATAGAGCAGAGCAGAGGTGGGCTTCAAAAATTTCAGCAATGGGTTCTCTGCCTGGTTGCTGGGTGGGCGTGGCCATGGTGGCCATAGCCTAGTTGGCCTCCTGCACCGGCGGGGTGGGGGGGGATTTTTGCCTTCCCCAGGCTCCGGATGCTTGAACTTTGAGCCTCTGGGAAGGCAAAAACTGCTTCCCCCAGGCTCCAGAGGCCCTCCAGAGGCTGGAAACAGGCCCATTTCTGGCCTTCCGGAAATTCCGGGAGGTCCATTTCTGCCCTCCCCGAGCCCCGTGTGGGCCCTGCACTTAACATAGAGACTCCTGGGAGGGGAGGGGTAGCAGGGGCGGGGTGGGCAGGGCCAGCCAGGGATGGGATTTGGAGTTTTTCCAAAATGGCCATAATGTTAGCTACAAGTTTTCCCAAACCCGGGCGAACCCGTAGCAGCCCACCCCTGAAGCAGAAGTATCTCCACTCTGTCTTTATGAATTGTAGTGGTTCTTCAGGATGTCTCTCAGGAGGTTCCCAACCTTCCCTAGTGATGGTGGGTAACAAACCTGCAATTTCCTCTGTACAAACTACATGCTTTCCCTTACAGCTTATCTCTCCCCATGGCACATTATAAGCAACTCTGTTGGAGGACTGCCTGGTTTAGTTTCTGCCCAGTGGTTGCTATGTTGAATATTATGCACTAACAATTTGTCATTCTTCTCTCTATCACCATTAGGATTATAAACTACAATCCATGATAGGGTGAAAAAACAAATTTGTAGGTCCACAGATTAAAGTTCCGTTGCTCAAATGAAGTTTCCATCAAGTAGGATTGCCAGGGTGATCCGTTGGAATTCTATTTCCAGGATCGAAATGTTTGGCCTGTCCTTTGTTTCATATTGCAAAATGTTTAGGAAATCATTACCATATGTGAATATTTTTCTCCAGGAATGTCTTCTGGGAGGAAAATATTTTCCATTCTTTATTGCACAAAAGACCACCGTTTATCTTGACTTAATATTGTGAGATACTCCTCAAATGATGGTTTCCCTCCTCTGACCTTCCTCCCTTAGAAATTCTAAATAGACCAAAGTTCTAAAAGTTTCCATAACAAGCATTTCAAAAGTTCCTGAGCAGTGATGCTGAAATATTTTTCTCCTTTCACTTTACCAAATACTGAATAGAATTATTAGTGTGTCTGCGTATTTGTACAATATTCATACTACAAAACTGTGCTATACAAACCACAAGCAAACCACTTTGCCATAATACAAGTCCAAATCCTTCCATAATTTCTAAGTAGATCTTCTTCTTCCCCACTATTTATACCACAGAATGCACCAATTAAACAGTGCTGAGTCTCCAATTACCACTATCCCAATGTGGCAGAAAGCATTCTGAAATATTTCAAGGCTGTGTTCAATACAAACTGTATTAAAATCAGTAATAATATCTAAATTTCATACTTTGAGGCTCCTTCTTGTCTAAGTCTTCATTCATTGACACCATTGTTTGGCTTGAAGTACAACAGCACCAGATCCGAACAATGAGGTTCATTCAAGTCCAACCTGTCTTTCATTCATATTTGTGTTTTTAGGAGGAGAAGATTTAATCCAGATATACAGCCAGAAAGAAAGGTTTCTGACTGGGCCTTCAATATTGTACATAGGAACCATTCAGAGGTTGGCTGCTGGGGGTTCGCACAGGTTTGGGTGATCCTCCAGCTAGGATTCTGCCCAGTTCAGCGAACCCCCAAATGCCACCCTTGGCTGGCCATGCCCAACCCAGCCCACCCCTCCCAGGAGTCTCCAGGTGGTCCAATCATCATGCCACGTAAGTGCAGGCCCCGCACGGAGGCTCGGGGAGGGAGGGGGGAAATGGGCCTACCGAAGGTTTTGGAAGTCTGAAAACAGCCTTTTTCTGGCCTGTGGAGGGCCTCCGGAGCCCAGGGGAAGCAGTTTTTGCCCTCCCGGAGGCTCGAGAAAAGCCTCCTGAACCTGGGGAGGGTGAAAACGCCACCCCCCGGTGGTGCAGGAGGCCAACTAAGACACACCCGCCATGGCCACGCCCACCCAGCAACGGGCAGCGAACCCATTGCTGCAATTTTTGAAGCCCACCCCGAACCATTTTACAGACAGGATTTCCTCAATACAGCAGAATCCCTGCAAATGATCTTGGCACGGGCTTACCATCTTTTCAAGCAGCTCAACCAGAATTTGGAAGATGGTCAATCCATGTTCCCAGACCAGGAGAGAACATAAGTTTAGACAATTAAACTCTTCACTTGTGGGAGCACCAGACACCAGGCCTGGGCTGCCAAGGTCCCCTCCAGCCCCGTGAGTCTGTATGATAAACCTCCCTTGCCAGAAAGCATGGACGTACAGCACATAATGCAAAAAACAAACATTTGATTCTGCTGGCAAGGTAGACCTAAGAGAGAAGGTGTTTGCTGTGCTGTTTTTCTGCCATTCTGGACCCTTTGTGTTAAAAAAAAAGAAAAGAAAATCTTCCCTCACTGAAGTGAAGCCTTATGGCTAGGATAGAAAACCTACTGATTAGTGAGAATTTTAGAGGCCTTTGGATCTAGTCGATATAAAACTCTGCCATCATGCCTCCTAGTCTTTCAGCACTGCTGAATAAATCTTCCCAAGTCTGAGGATTACGTACAAAAAAAAAATTAGAAGCTGATTCATGTGGGAATCGGTCTCAGACATTACATTTCCCCCTCAGAGGTTGGAACTTTTTCTTCCGCTTCAAAGCAGGGGATTGAAATACCCTACAGTTCCTGAGATGTCCTTTAGGGACCAAGGAAATACAGTTTTCACATATTGCTTATTTTCTCATTCAAAAAAGAAGGAGTTGTGCCATCCATGTGGTGCCCAGGGCATCAGGATGATTCACATGGGCATTTTTGAACAAATTAGGTAAGAAGAAAACATCAAATCAGCAGAAGAAAACTGATCGGAGGTTAATTTCCCATCACGTAAGTGGTGTGAATTTCTGCTGGCTAAGTGTTTCTTACCTTGGTGGGCACATCCTATAGAACAGGCCCACAGAAAAGTAATCAATCTCCTCCTTACAATCTTTAAAAAATGAGTGGCTAATGAATTTAACACATTCGTTTTTCAAGACAAATTAAGCCTGTCAGAGTGACTCAGAGACCTATATAGGGGAAGTTTGAAACATATTTAAGGGGAAATTTACATGTCAAAACCTGTTAGTTTGTTGAAGTCTGAGCAATCCCATGCTTCTTCCGAACCTTACATAAAATGATGTACTGGGTACATGAAGGTCAGGGCATTCAAAGTGCTGTTGAGTACCAAGGTAGAGGAAAAATAGTTAAAATAAGGAACAGCAAAGTGCTACTAGCCTCAAACTACAATTACAGACATTTCTATATGAAATAGAACACATGTTTAATGCCAATCCATCTCAGTAGGTCTAGGTAGGCTTCTGTGCAGGGAAGCATGCTAAGACATTCTGAACTATCCCTAGAGGCAGCAAATTTTGTGTTTTGTGACATGGCAGTGAACAGTTAGGATTTATAGAGTATTAATCTATATTTTTTTTTAGTGCCACGTGGAATATCTGCTTAAATCCAAAGCATGTTAGTGAGATCTTTGCTGTCAGGCATTTTTGGTGGAATACAAAAAAGCCTTGGGCTAGGCCAGATCTCAGTTGCTGGTTCTGGAAGCGTATTCATAACTGTGCAATTATATATAAGTGCCATGCAGAGACATTCCACTCTATGGAAGGTGCTTTTTGGATGTTTTAAAAGCCAGCATACATTTGAAAAACTTGACCTGCTGAATAGTGGATTTATCTCTATTTCACCAGGGATCTAGATTACACTAGGTATGTACCAAAAGAATCAGGTATAATTTTCACTAAGGTGGCCAAGAAGAGCAAATATTAATATAAAGGTGAATCCCAAATTGTTTGTGAATTGTATTGCATTATAGTAGACATATTGGGACATTTGACTTTTTTCATTTCCCAAATGTCTCTCCTCCTCCTCCTCCTCCTCCTCCTCTTCCTCCTCCTCCTCCTCCTCCTCCTCCTCCTCCTCCTCCTCCTCCTCCTCCTCCTCCTCCTCCTCCTCCTCTTCTTCTTCTTCTTCTTCTTCTTCTTCTTCTTCTTCTTCCTTTTTTCTCTTCCTTTTTTCTTCCTTCCTTCCCTTCTTTTCTTTCTTTCTGTCCCTCCATTATTTAATTCTCAAGGTATCTCAAACATCCAAACATCAAACATTCAAACATCTGTCTTGTTGGGCCAATATCAATCTTGCAAGTCTCAATATGCTTCCCTTTGTTCACTTTATCTTCATGTGAAATGGGAAAGGATTTGTCTGAAATGTTTTAATAATAATAATAATAATAATAATAATAATAATAATAATAATAATAATAATAATAATAATAATAATAATAATAATAATAATAATAATTTATTTCTAAGCCGCGCCCTCTCCCGAAGGACTCGGGGCGGCGTACAATAAAACAAATAAAATACAAAGTACAATACAATACAATACAAATCTGAACAAAGACATACATATAACAAGAACGTATATAAAACGTATACAAGGAGGAGGTAGGCTAATAGCTAAAAAACAATTAAACAACTAACAATTAAAACAATTAAAAGTCACAATATTTAAAAACCCCGATAAATAAATTCTATTGAATTACATTAATAAAAAACCTGTTAGGAGCGATATAGTTGGATCATGGTTGAGCCAGGCCAGCTACTTGGAATAGGTGGGTCTTGAGCTTAACTCTGAAGGATTCCTCTTCTCTCCTCTTTTCTCAGGATATTTTCTTGGGACAGGCTCAAGCCCCTCTTATCTGGCCACTGCCTTGGCAGTGACTCTTCCTATTATCCTTCAAGGCCAATCTCTGCACTTGGTACTGACTGGGAACAAAGACAAAAGATAACCCCTAGAAAGTGAATTCCTCACATGGAGGGAAGAAAGCGTCTCAGAGTAACATCGCTACAGCCAATGTGGTGTGGTAACTGAAACAGTTCTGAACAGTTTCCATAACTCCAAGTCAAATGTAGTCCATTGCCCATTCAGTAGATCCTAATAAGTACTTAAGACTACTGCCCTAACCTGTAGGGAAGTGAGTTCCACTGAGTTGATAGTATTTGTGATCAGACATGTTTGAGGTTTCTTTATGAGAAGCTGCCTATTATCGCAATA
The DNA here is from genome assembly GCF_964273705.1 of Natrix helvetica. Classification (NCBI taxonomy): domain Eukaryota; kingdom Metazoa; phylum Chordata; class Lepidosauria; order Squamata; family Natricidae; genus Natrix; species Natrix helvetica. The sequence continues at coordinate 149,533,251 of NC_138552.1, forward strand.
GCACTTACTGTAGACTTATATACCACTTCCTACTGCTTTTACAGCTCTCTCTAACTGATTTACAAAGTCAGCCTATTGCTCTCCAACAATCTGGGTCCTCATTTTACCAACCTCAGAAGGATGGAAGGCTGAGTCAACCTGGAGCCGGTAAGGATTGAATTGCCGAACTGCTGATAGCTGGCAGTCAGCAGAAGTAGCCTGCAGGACGGCACTCTAACCATTGCGCCACCAGGGCTCCGGGACCTCAGGCAAAAAGTGAAGCGTAAGACTTTTTATGCTCATATGACTGAGGTACTCTGTTCAGCTTGGTGGATTACAAATTATGCAAACTTGCTAAATGTGATGGTGGAATCATGGCAAAACTTGCTATTGTAACCACAATTGGCTTCAAATCACACAATAGCCTACAGTGTTTACAAAATAACAGTGGCTGGATTCACACAAAATGCCACGAGCAACCGAACTAGCTGGTCATGTTGTATGAACCTAACCTACAGTATATCCAAACCAACCACTTCTTTTGGCCTCTGTAGCACACAGATATTAACACTGTTTGCTAACAGGGCTTCCCAACTTGGCCCTTAAAGAGGCAGAATGGAATGTCTCACAACAGAGAGAAAAAGGAAAAGCTGAGGTAAAAAAAAAAGAGGAATACATGAGGCTAGATATCAGGGGTGGATTCCGGCAGGCACTACTGCCAGTTCACTCATGTGTGCTATTAAAATTGTTCTGTGCATGCCCAGAACTGAAAAACAAGATGGTGGCGCCTATGGCAGGGCCCGGAAAGCCGGTTTGGGGTCGTGGAGAGCCGGTTTGGGGCCAGTTCCAGCAACCCAGGCCACCAAACTTCTACCAGTTCAGCCGAACTGGTCCGAACCAGTAGAAACCCATCACTGCTATATATGTATTGGCAAGCAGGCCTTTGCTTGCAACCTTAATCTTACTTTATAAGGTAAATGGAGCAGCCAAAGAGCCTGGATTGTATATTCAGCAGTAAGGCTGCCATGACTCAAGTAGACTTGAACAGGACTTAGCTAACTGCAATCTATCTAGTGTTTTTTATTATTATTATTATGGGCTTTTGTAAAGAGACTCATTACCATGGACTCTTCCCAGGCAACTCCTCTGACCTCAACTCTTTTAGGTCTACCAATCTGGACTGCAAATATCCGGGCAACCTTTGAACGGCAGCACAAAGTTGAAAACTATCTCTCTACTCGTCATCATCTTTGCGGTCCAGATATGGTAGCCGACAGAGACTTTGCCAGAATTTTATTTATTTTCAAAGTATAGGGTAGGATTGGACTAACTCCTAGGGAGGAGAAAAAAATATCAAGCTAATATCTGTTATGATTCAGTTCCTTTGAGGTAATTCCGCCAGCCTCACTATAGCATAATACATGATCAGAGAAGGTCACTTGAAAAGTTATTTCGTTTGGATGGCAAATATGTCGGGATGCTTTTATTCCTCCAAAGAAATTCCCCACTAGGAGGAATGGGTAATATTAGGGTCATTGTCGAAGTAGCTGATCATAAATGTGTCTGTCAGTTTTGTGGAGGCAGTATCTTTAATTTCTGAAACAGCGTGGCCATTTTTCAACATGAGCAAGTGCTAATGGGTCATTGTGCATTTCGAGCACAACTATCATCCCCATTTTCATTCTTCATCCAGCTGCAAATGCTAATGTAGTGTTACTTAGTGCAATCAAAGCTGACACCAACACAACGTATCAATAATAATGTGCATTTTCAGTTATGGAACAGGAATTCCTGCTGCGAATACCTTGGAGAGAAAAGCAGGGAAAAGCATATGAGCTTATCTGGTTCAGACCCGATAAGTTGCCATGCCAACAACAACCCATTGAAACATATCATTTAGGAAATGTGGCTATTCTAGTAGCACAATGGGTTGTTTCACTGGATTCAATACTTTTCTTGAATTAGTTATCCCTTCTTATTAAAGTCATGATGATCTAATAATGTGAAACAGTAAGAAATAAGTGAGAAAAATGACCAAGTGCAGGAAATACAACTTGTTCTCAGAAGCACAAAAGAACTAGTAAGGAATATGTTGAGTTTGGCAAAGTAAGGTTGATATTACTCTACCCTGAGTGCCCTACTTATTCTAACTGATTCATAAGATAACACAATGATTTATGGGACTGATACAATGTGACCCTGAAATACCTCCAATGCTCGTCTCTTATTTCTATGCACTGGAACGTGTGGATGCTGTTAGGCACAAACAACCAGAATCTCATGTGTAGAGTCCAAACTAGCTACTTTATTGTTCCATGCCAATTTTACAGGAATCTTCCCAGACTGGCAGATTCGTCTGGGAAAGACAAGGCTCAGAGGAACCCAAGGGGAATCAGATCTTGCCCTCTTGTGTTATGGACATAATGAGTCCATACCAGGGGTGAAACGCTACCAGTTTGGACCAGTTCGCCGGAACCAGTAGTAAAAACTTCTGCTGGTTCAGGCGAACCAATATTTCCAACGATCAGCTGTGACACATGATTTATATTAGATAGAATTGACGGATTTCCTGCTTTGTAGCTAATCTAAATCGCCTGGCACATCAGATTTAAACACACACACCCTCGCTGTTCTACTTACCTTTGCAGGCGTGCTCATCCTGTTTTGATGCTCTGCGCATGGGTGGAAGGTCCTGCGCATGCGCACACTCACATTGCTACTGAATTGGTAGCAAAGGTAAGTTGATTTCACTGCTGGTCCATACTAATTACCTATTTGATCCCTCCTCTGGACTCCATGGCTGCTCTCCAATATGTAAAAGGGAAACACTTGTGTTGAGAATACGTTTGGACTCATTCAAATAACCTTTGCTTTCAAATCAGAAAAGCAGCAGGTTGTATGCCTATGTATTTACATGTCTAAGCAGGTTTGTGTGCATAAGGGCAGAATATAATCAAAATACAATATAGCCCCTGGAAATAATTATTTGGTCGCCAGTGTCAAGGTATTGAGCACCTCTTCTAATTGTCTCTAAGATTTCACTTTTTCAGTCAAAGGAAATAACAGATTGTATAGCTATGATAACAAAAGATATTTAACCAGATCTGTATTATTCAGAAAGTGAATTGAGACCCTCCTCAGATTAGACAATAGCATTGTTGGATACTTTCCATTTCATTAGATCTGCTTGAAAATCATGATGCTTTTTTTATGGTTGGGTGTTCAATTCACTTTCTAGGTGGATGTGAACTCACGGTAGACATTATGAATTGGATCTGAATCTGCTCATTTTTAATCTCAGTGAAGATTAAGTAGTAAATGCCCCAATCTCAGCTAAATTGCAATTTGCATGGGACTGTCCAAAGGTCAGTAAATACAGTGGGTTAACTTTGGATTCAGACCTTAGTGCCATTGGAGGAAGCCTTCTTTAGGTGGTCCTATTCTCACAGATGTCCATAGTTGGAGTTCCATTGTCTCTAAGTTAGATACAATGATTAGTTTTAGAGCACACCTCCTTTTGATTTCGAGAAAATATGATGACATTTGTTGGATTCTGGCTTCATATATTCTAAGGGAAATGAGTTGAACTAAATTTGGTATGTATTAGGAGATCTATCTTGCTATCTGTCAGGAGGTTTATTCAGGAAATGTAGAAGAAAAATCATAAGTCATGAAGTAAAATAATTGTGTTCGTAAATTCCAAGCCTTCTAAGTTTTAAATATGCTTAAGCAAAAATAGATTCAAAAGAACATTTCCATGAATAAATATTATCAACCCTTCCTCCACCATTTGATGATAACTGCTTCCTCATTGCTGCTGTATTGAAGTTTGATTAACTGAATAATTTGGATGACTGGTTGGTCAGACTGCATAGCCCCAAGCCCTTAACTAACAAAGAGAAAGGGGGGAAACATCTCAGCGGACACTCAGAGGGGAGCAATATAACCCAAACCGTCAATAGCTCTCCAGAGTCCCAAACAGATGTTGCTGTTGTTTTCTGCTTCAAGATCTGAGATTGAACAATATACGTGAAAAGCAAACACTGTACAAGGTAGTCCTCGACTTACCACAATTGAGCACAAAATTTATGTTGCTAAGTGAGACTTTTCTTAAGTGAATTTTACTCCATTTTACAACTTTTCCTGCCACGGTTATTAAATGAATCGCTACACTTGTTAAGTTAGTAGCAATGTTGTTAAGTGAATCTGGCTTCCTCATTGACTTTGCTTGTCAGAAGGTCGCAAAAAGGGGTCACATGATCCCAGGACACTGCAACTGTAATAAATATGAATCAGTTGCCAAGCTTCTGAATTTTGATCACATGCTGCAACAGTTGTAAGTGTGAAAAATGTTCATAAGTCACTTCTTTCAGTACCGTTGTAACATTCACTAAATGAACTGTTATAGAGGACTACCTCTATAACCACTAGTTGGCATGAATTCCATTAAAGCTAGTTTTCTGTTTATGGCCTTCGATGCATCATCCTTGGTCAACCTCCTCAATGCATCAAAGGAGCACATGGTACAATTTACCAACAGCAGTGGCACAGTAAATAATAAGGACCGACCAACAGTATCTGTGTGAATATGGTTTAAAGTCTTAAAATGGAAAGGCTGTTTCATAATTCTTCTTCAGAGTTTGAAATTATTGTAATTGTGGGAGTGTAAACAGGATATATGTCATGTGTTTTTACTTAGGTCTTGGACAAGTTATATTTGGCAGAATAGCTTGAAGGAACATCAAATGTGTAGTTAGATGCAGGCTTCCAGTGAATGAAACTCTTTCTAGAGATATATTAACAATTGGCTTGATGGGTATAATTACACAGATGCTCCCCCCCCCTCTCCAGTTTTTTCCTGTCTGGTTCTATAGCATTTGTTTCTACAACTTTAGAAAATATGGCATAAATGAGCAACAGAAATCTGCCAAAATCTACCAAAAGCATTAAGTAATTTACAGCTTGTCAGGAATGCAAAACCAAATGATAATTATGAAAGAGCCATAATGAAGGAGACACGTCCTTTACACAATATGCTTTTCATTTACAGTATTTCTAGTGTCTTGAGCAGGCCCTCACAAGATAATACTTAGTCTCAAGGCATATTGTATACAGGTAGATAGCTTACTTTATTTCATTGCAATAACATGAGTGTAAGATCCCTAAGCGAAAAACCAGGCCGATCTGCCGAAACAAAGAAACTCTCAGATGTATTAATTTATTTATCGGATGAAAGAGCACATGCTTCCTGATTCTCAGAATGGGTTTCCTTGGAAATATTCCAATACTTGAGAGCTTAGAGATTTATGGACATCCAGGTAGGTGGCCATCTACGGTTCAAACACATGGGATGGTGATTTTCAGCCTGGATTTAAAGAAGATGAAGTTTATGATGTGAAGGCACACAGAGACACACACACACCACAAACACACGCACACACAAACACAGAGAGAAATTATGTTATCAATCAAAGCAGTTCTGAAAAAAAAGAGAAAGTATCCTGCCAAAAGTAAATAAAATTGAACCTGTGGCACAATCCATTGGATCAGAACACAAGATTTAAACAGAAAAAAGAAATCAAGTTGCTGGTTCACACTCAATTATACCCACGCCAAAAAAAAAAAAAAAAAAAGGATGGACAAACTCACAACAAGATCCAAAAATAAACAGAGCACCTCATTAGAACAGGGTTTCTCAACTTCTGCAACTTTAAGACACGTGGACCACAACTCCCAGAATTCCCCAGCCAAGGTGGCTGAGAAACTCTGGGAGTTGAAGTCCACGTGTCTTAAAGTTGCCAACGCTGGGAAAGCCTGCATTAGAGAAATAGCAATGAAACTTGCAAGAGAAGGCCACAAACATATGCAAAGCTTAACGGCAGAGCAATTGCCAGAGGAAGTCTTCTCTTTCCATTTGGGAGCCAGGCGCCGAGTCAAAGAAACGGCTGGACTCCACAGCCAGCTGCTTCACTTGTCCCCTTCTAAATAAAGCCTCTGTCATAATTAGCTATGCCTGAACAAGCCGTAGGTACCACATGATGTTGCATACGCATTCAGTGGCGGCATATCCGGAGAGAGAGAGAGAGCGCTAACCAGAACCACGGGCTATTTCAGTCTTTTTGGGGGGGAGGGTGGGGGAGGATGGAAGAGCAGGGAGGAAAGAGAGCAACCATGGTATGAAAAAGAGCTGGAGCTTCTCCAAGCTTCCCCGGGGCCAGTCAGTCATCAATATCCTGCTTTGGCCACAGAAGGTCTGTGGAGGAAGCAGCCAAAGAACAATTGGGAAAGGTTTCTAAACCGCAGGAATTGAGGGAAGGAAGCCAAAAGGCCGCCAAGTGATGCAACTCAAGGGAAAGCGGGGAGGGGGTGAAGTCTCTCTTTCTCCAGCTCCTACACTGGAGCATTCATCATTGGCTGTGACCTTCCAGGAATGTGCTGACAGACACAAAGCGCTCTGTATGACATTCTGCCAGGGATCGGGAATGACGGCTGCTTGCACAGTGGTTCCTTAGCAGCAGGCACCATCTTCTGGAGGGCTCGAGGAACGGCTCTGGGCTGCCCTCCCATACACACACACACACAGCTATTCATTTCTTTATTGGTGTGTCCCACCTTTATTATGTACTTACAAATAACTCAAGGTGATAAACACATCCAACACGCCTCCCCCCCCCCTCTTCTTTTGCTCACAACTCTGTGAGGTGGTTTGGCCTAAGAGAGTGTGACTGGCCCAAGGTCACCCAGCAGGCTTTCATGGCTAGGTGGGTCTTGAAAACATAATCTCCTGCTTTCTAAGCTGGTACCTTAACCATAGATCAAACTAGTGACTGCAGAGAAGCCAGGATTGTGCCAAATTCTTATGTTGCCTGAGGTGATTCTTCATCCTCCATATTTAGAAGGCATTTGGGCAGAGAACTGAGATTTCCTTCCTTGCTTGCTTTCTTTTCCTTCCTTCATTCCCCCCTTGCTTCCTTCCTTCCTCTTTCCCTCCCTCCTTTCTTCCTTTTGTTTTCCTCCCTCCCTTCTTCCTTCCCTCCATCATTCCTTCATTTCCTCCTCCTCCCCTCCTTCCTTCCCCTCTCCCTCCCTCCTTCCTTCCTTCCCCTTTGTTTCCTCTCTCCCTCCTTGCTTCATTTCCTTCTTCCCTTCTTCCTCCCTACCCTCCTTCCTTCATTCCTTCCTCCCTCCATCCCTCCTTGCTTCCTTTGTTTTCCCTCCCTTTCTTCCTTCCCCCTTTCTTCCTTCCCCTCTCCCTCCCTCCTTTCTTCCTTTTGTTTTCCTCTCTCCCTTCTTTCTTCCCTCCATCATTCCTTCATTTCCTCCTCCTCCCCTCCTTCCTTCCTCTCCCTCCCTCCTTCCTTCCTTTTCCCTCCCTCCCTCCTTCCTTCCCCCTTGCTTCCTCTCTCCCTCCTTGCTTCATTTCCTTCTTCCTTTCTTCCTCCCTACCCTCCTTCCTTCATTTCCTTCCTCCCTCCATCCCTCCTTACTTCCTTTGTTTTCCCTCCCTTTCTTCCTTCCCCCTTTCTTCCTTCCCCTCTCCCTCCCTCCTTTCTTCCTTTTGTTTTCCTCTCTCCCTTCTTTCTTCCCTCCATCTTTCCTTCATTTCCTCCCCCTTCCTTCCTCCCTTGCTTCTTCCCTCTGTCCTTTCTCCCTTCCTTTTCTCTCCTTCCTTCTTCTCTCCCTCCCTCCTTTCTTGCTTCCTTCATCTCTCCCTCCCTCCTTGCTTCCTTTTTTCCTCTCTCCCTTCTTCCTTCCCACCCTCCTTCCTTTGTTTCTTCCTTCCTTCCCTTCTTGGCTCCTTCCTTCCTCCCTCCCTCCTTGCTTCCTTTCTTTTCCCTCCCTCCTTTCTTCCTTCCTGCCTTCCTGTCTTCCTTGGCAGCAGACCGTGGCTCAAACAGCTCTTTCCACCAACTTTTTATTCTTGCCTTTCCTAGAAGAAGCTCATAACACAGGCTGTTTGCATAGCCCTGTGAGAGGAATTATGCAAGGATTCTTAGGGGAATACAAACCCAACTCTATGTTGAATCTTGCAAATAAATAAATAATGGGTTTATTTAGCTATCTTTAAGCAGCAGATCAGATCTCGGCATGATCTTCACAAATCTAACTCTGAAGAAATCCAAATGCAAATTTTTGTGTAGCTTGGCAAATATTAATACTTTTGACAAGAGGAATCAACACAGTTGAGGGGAGGGAACCCCAAGATGTTGCAATTCCAGCAGATCTTTTAAGAGAAAAATATAAGAGGAATGTGACTTAAAAGAACCCAAGATCAATCTGTTACTTGAAATTTAACTGAAAAATAAAGCATCATTCGTTTAAAAAAATGAAAAAAAAATGACTTTAATAGTCGATTTAGGTATAACATTTTGAGCTCAGCCTATTGTGATGTTTGAGGTGGACATGCACATGTGGTTGTTTTGACAGCAATCTGGACATTATTTGCTATTGCTTTAATTTGGGGTGCTTTTTTGATTTCCCAGTTTTACAGTAATGCTTATAGCCCTGAGACTCTTCGGTCGTCTTCTTTCCAGATACCAGCCAGTTCTATTTAGCTTCCAATCCTAGACAAGATCAGCCAAATGTCATTGTATATTGATTGAATGATTAGGTATTATTCCTACACACCAATACACTAATGGTACCACTGTGTGTGTACCCATTTTGTGTATATGTTATAGTACCCATTGCAATTCATGGCTTTATTAAAATTTTATTCTAGCTCACCATTCTGCCTCAAAAGAAGAAATCAAGAGGGCTTATTTAAACACCCACAACAACAATCAAAGGTGATTTTAAAATACACTCACACACATCACAGCCAGCAGGAAACAGCGCTTCATATCAAAATCCAGATTAACATCAGGGAGTCAGGAAAAAATAAACTTAAACCAAACATCCAGCAGGCCAAAGGCCTGTGAGAACCACCCAAAGGTCTTCAGCTCCGAGAGAAAAGAGAGCAGGATGGGAGCAAAATGGATTTCCCAGGCATGACTCTATATTAAGTGACAGTGTGTGGCCTGTCATATTCCATCAGCCAGTGGCAAGTGAGATTGCTACAGAGATTCCCTCAATGTATACTGGCGATACCATTCTGTGTGGGGGGGGGGGAGTGATTTGGCAATATATACCATGCAGATGTGTTTCAATAACAGCAAATCCTATATTTTTCTGAAGTTTGGGTCTTCTTGCTAGACATGGTAGCTTGCTTTGGACCTTGGGTGCACTCTTTCCCCTCCTGATATCCTTTAATAAATAAAATCCTGTTTCTTAATGCTTTTCCTGAATTGATTAATTGGTTATAAGCCAGTGATAATTAACCTTTTTGTCATCGCGTGCCGAAAGTGTCCCACACACATAATGCAATGTGTGTGTGACAACCTTGCGCTCCCTGCACCCCTGCGCATGTGTGCGCAATATCCCACATGTCCCAATTTGGGCCTGGTAGGCCTCCCTAAAAGCTCCTGGGACAAAAAAAAATACCCCGCCTCCCTGCACATGTACATGCCCTCCCATTCCCCCATGCATGCACAAACCTATCCCGCATGTGTCCTGCCCCCTGCAGATGTGTGGCAGAGACCCGAAAATCAACTGGCTGGCGGGAGGCACATGCGCGGTGGAGCTGAGCTGGGGCGACAGCTCACATGCCCACAGGGAGGCCTCTGTGTGCCACCTGTGGAAGGCGTGCCATAGCTTCACCATCACGGTTACAAGTCTTCAAGTTATTTTCAACTCGTCTGAATACTGCTTGTGATAAATGTGTGTGTGTGAGTTAAGTTAATATTTGAATCTAAACAAATTCAAATTTTCCAATTAAAAGCTCCAAGTTTTTTAGTTGGTTCATCGTCAGAACTTTTCCTAACAAACTGGAGCTCATCTATTGAAATACGTTAGATAAAACAATTTATTTTTCTACAGAGGAGAGTTCCATGTTGTTGAGGAACAGCTGAATTAGGCTTTGGAGACATTTTGGTGTGGCTGAGGTTAACAGCAGCATTTTAGGATTTATAACCCAGCAGGAAAATACAGGTAGTCCTCGATTTACAACAGTTCAATTAGTGAGGGTTCCAAGTTACAACGGCACTGAAAAAAATGAGTTATGACCATTTTTCACACTTATGACCAAGCATCCCTATGGTCATATTATCAAAATTCGGATGCTTGGCAATTGATTCATATTTATGACGGTTCCTATGTCCTTGGGTCATGTGACCTTCTGACAAGCAAAGTCAAAGGGGAAACCAGATTCACTTAACAACCATGTTACTAACTTAACAATGGCAGTGGTTCACTTAACAACTCTGGCAAGAAAGATCATAAAATGGGGGGAAAATATTTAAGTATCTTACTTAGCAACAGAAATTTGGGGCTGAATTGTGGATGAAAGTAGAGGGAATTTTCACCCACAAAAATAAAATGGAGCAAAATGATGAAACATGTTAACAAATCTGGCAGGGGCAGATAGGAAAAAAAATGGATATGCAACCTAATCCCTGCTATAAGGCTAAATTTAGGATGTTATGAAAAAGCTTGATTGACTGTATGATTACTTTTTTTAAATTTGGTTTTATTCAATTAAGTATCAAAATGATCAATGCTGGATGTGAACACTTCAGAATGCAAATCGTTTGGTATTGATGTATGTCAGGGGTGTCCAAACTTGGCAACTTTAAGACTTATGGACTTCAACTCCCAGAATTCCCCAGCCAGCAGAGCTGGCTGGGGAATTCTGGGAGTTGAAGTCCACAAGTCTCAAAGTTGCCAAGTTTGGACACCCCTGATGTATGTGCAGCAAAATGTCTGCAGTTGACACTGGGACATGGAGGTCAAGACTGAGAAGTGGGGAAAGAGAATTATTAGGGTGAACCCTGCATTAGCCAAAGCTGAGATGACTGAGATGTGTGTGTGACAGGAGCCACTTAATGTTGGAACACTGCAACTAAGGGTAGAGAAGAGGAACTAAGATGATAAAAGGCCCAGAGACTAAAACATATGAAGAACGGTTGCAGGATTTGGTTTTGGCTACTCTAGAGAAAAGAAAGACTAGGGAAGACATGTTAGCGGTCTTCCAGTATTTGAGGGGCTGCCATAAAGAAGAGGGGATCAACCTATTTTCCAAAGCACCAGAGGGAAGGGCAAAAAACAATGGATGGAAACTAATCAAGGATGGAAGCAACCTGGAATTAAGGAAATGTTTCCTAACAGTGAGAACAATTAACCAGTGAAACTACTTGCCCCCAGAAGTTGTATGTGCTCCATCACTGGAGGATTTTAAGAAGAGATTGGATAGCCTTTTGTATGAAATGGTGTAGGGTCTCCTGCTTGATCAGGGGGTTGGATTAGAAGACCTCCAAAGTCCCTTCCAGCTCTAGTCTGAATTGAAATTGATAACTGTAAAACTCTCCCTAAAGTCACTCCGTTAGATTATTACTGGGCTGTGAGACTCCTTACACAAATGAATTTTCCTTAGTTTACCTTTTCCTTAGAGTGGCCTTAAAAAGTCATTGTCAAAAGAAGATTGGATCAATGGTCTTGAAAAACCACAAATGGGAGGTGTAAAAAATGATGCAACCTTGGAAGGATGGCTAAAACAGAGAAGAGAAATACTGCAGCTTTCAGCATGAGTGACACAGCGGCACCTAGTGGTTGAATGAAATCCACAAATAAATAGTTCTAATATACATGAAAATGTTCCCGTCCAGCTTAAAATTAGTGATCTAGAAATACTTTAATTTAACTTAACGTACTCAATTTAGGTGCCACTCAACACCAGACAAATCTGGACAGCTCACAATGTAACTACAATAAAAATACAAAAGTGAGAAGGCAAACGGAAATACCTGCTGCACAGTCGTTTTAAATTATTTGCGGAATATTCCGTTTCACCTTGATTTGAAATCCTGAGATTCTTTAATGGCCATTGCTTCTGAGACTTACTCGGAAAGTTAGTCAATCAATAGAGGTGGAAAGGATCTTGGAAATCATATTGTTTAGGGAGCCACAGCAGAGGGCTGAAAAAGCCACATGCGTCTTCAGAGCTACAGGTTGCTGACCCCTGGTTTAGTTCAACCCCCTGCTCAAGCAGGTGACCCTATACCATTTCAAACAAATGGATGTCCAGTCTCTTCTTAAAAACCTCCAGTGATGAAGAAACTACAGCTTCTGAGGGCAAGCTGTTCCACTGGTTAATTACTCTTTTATTATGGATGGCTACAGTCCACCAGATGTTTAGACTGGATATGACACTTTTATCCTCCTATCAAATATTTCCCAAGGACCTGAGATAGGCAGATGTTAGTCTCTGGTTGTGCTAAAGGTCTCCTTAAGGGATGTAAGCTGTTCCAAGTAAAGCTGCCTTTTGCACCCGACTGATCGTTATTTCATCAATGCTGGTGGTGCCTTTGCTTTCTTTTGCCACAGTCGTTCTACTTCTATTTGCAGGTCTTTGCATTTTGTGGTTTCCTTTTCAAGTTCTTTCTCTTCTATTCCACTCTCAACAAATAGTGCAGCCTCCAGTGTCCAGACTTTTTTGTTTTTCTTATCAACAGTTGTTAATTATTTTTCACAGGTTTGTAAGAGAGTGGACAACCATTTGTCTTAAATGGTATAGGGCAGGGCTGTCAAACTCGCAGCCCACGGGCCGGATGCATCACACCCTGGCCACGGCCACAGCTGGTTTAGCAAAGGGGGAAAAAGTCCCGATATGTCACGACATCACCGTGATGACACGAGTTCGAAACCCCTAGTATAGAAGCTTCTGCTTAAGCAAGGAGTTGGACTAAAAGACCTCCAAGGTACCTTCCAACTCTCTTGTTCTGTTATTCTTTTTAGCTATATTATTATGCTGTGGAAATGAAAATTATGCAGTTGGTTTTTGAAGCTGTAAAAACAACAAGAAACACCGAGTAAGTCTATTAAGGAGATGTTGGTTAAATATGCTAATAATATCAATCCAGTACAAAATTGGACCAAAGCACATCAATGTATTCTCATGCACATTTGTGCGCTTTTGACTGTAACATTTTATTGCAAATGTCAATGGCATAGGGCCATCTACTCAAAAATGAAGAGAGCATCCAGTTGCAGTGAAGGATGGAGTTTCTATATTTTTGATAGCTATAAGGAGAGAAACATGTCATTTTCTATAGAAATGACAAGGTCCGACTGTGCTTCAGAAATGATTCAGAACAAGGGTTCTGGATGCTTTTGTGTGTGCAAGTTTTATACTCTCCACTCGTTAATAAAAACAGATTAAGAGATTTAGGTTCTGTGTAAATCTGAGAAATGCTGGTACTTCAAGGAGTCTGCAGATTAAGGACAGTGTGACTCTTAAACAGGGGTTTTTATTTTTCAGACTTGCAGAAAATCCTAAAAAATGATGGTCCCAAGGGTGTTTTTTTCAAGAAGTGCCAGAAAGTCCAGTTGCCTCTTGAAAAAAAGTACTTTTGGGACAACCATGACCTGGATGACCGAGACTTTCCATTGACATCTAAAAATGATGGGGTTTCTCTCTGGAATAGTGGTAGGCTGTGGTCTCCTTAAAACCCAAGAAAAAGCAGCTTCTTTAAGGTGTATCTAATAGATGGAATAATAAAGTGACGCTATGGCTCAATGGCTAAGACGCTGAGCTTGCCGATTAGAAGGTCGACAGTTCAGCAGTTCGAATCTCTAGCACCGTGTAACAGAGTGAGCTCCCGTTACTTGTCCCAGCTTCTGCCAACCTAACAGTTCGAAACCATGTAAAAAATGCAAGTAGAAAACCAGGGACTAATTTGGTGGGAAGGTAACAGCACTCTGTGCCCCTTTGGCATTGAGTCATGCCGGCCACATGACCATGGAGACATCTTCGGACAGTGCTGGCTCTTCGGCTTAGAAATGGAGATAAGCATCACTCATAGAGCCAGAAACTACTAGTGCGCATGTGCGGGGAAACCTTTACTTTTACCTAATAGATGGAAGGTATACACCTGGACCTCAATTCTCCTTTTATCTTTTGAATAGGGATTGTTGCCCAGACTTACTCAATAGCAGAGAGGTCCTTACCCATATTCCTCTGAAACATGTCTGAAATAGGCAGAGTCTTAAAAATGTTCTTACATAAAAACCATCCTCAGTTGAAGACTCTGTTCCATGATATAGAAATGCTTTCACACATTGGGAAGTAACTAACCTGCAGTGTTGAAGGAACATGCCAATTCCACGGTTATTTGTTTTTTTTAAAAAAAAGCATAATACGGCAAAATGTTGTTTATTAGATCATTTTAGTCTAGGCTATCTTTCTCCTTTAACAATTTTAGCTGTTTATATATTTTTTCTAGAGCAATATAGTGGCTCAATGGCTAAGACACTGAGTTTGTCAATCAGAAAGTGTTCTGACCCACCTTCTTCCCTCGCCAACACAGAACACACTCTGGACCAAAACTACTTCAACAGGATTTATTGCACAGACAGACAGACAGATCCTTGGCAGCAATCCACCACGACTAGGCTCTCAGAACCCTCTGGCACTGAGACACGATAGCAGCTGTCCAGCATGCTAAGCTTCTAAGACAGAACTTTCCGAATAGTTCCTTTGTTGACTTCTGCAAAGGGCGTATGCACCATCAGTCCTTTTATAGACTGAAGGGGAGTCTACTTATCAGCAGCTGAGAGCAATTACCGCTGGTAACTGCGTCCTTGCTCCTTGCGCCTGTGGGCGCAGCGATAACGGGCATCTAAGAACTCCCTGCTTATGTCTGAGTCACTGTCCCGTGACATCTCCCCACTGCTCCAAGGCATGGCATCCGGAGCCCCCCTCCTTTGGCTCTCACCGCTGCTCCATGCCTCAGGCGCCTCTTGGTGGCCGACCAGACTCTCCAATCCTTGCTCAGAGTCAGAACCCTGTCCAAGGTCCTCCACCTCCTCCAGAGCTGACTATAGGGACCCTTGCTGTCGGAGTCTGATGGCAGCTCCAACGGCTCCTGCTGGGCCACAACAGAAAGGTCGGCAATTTGGCGGTTCAAATCCCTAGTGCCGCATAACGGAGTGAGTTCCCATTACTTGTTCCAGCTTCTGCCAACCTAGCAGTTTGAAAGCATGTAAAAATGCAAGTAGAAAAATAGGTACCACTTTGATGGGAAAGTAACAGGGTTCCGTGCACTTTCAGCATTTAGTCATGCTGGCCACATGACCACAGAGATTTCTTTGGACAGCGCTGGTTCTTTGGCTTTGAAAGGGGGATGAGCACTAGAGCCAGGAACAACTAGCACATATGCGCGAGGGGAACCTTTACCTTTACCTATATTTTTCTAATTTTGTACACCACCCAGAATCCATTGAAGTTGGGTGAACCAAGAAGACTTCCACTAATGTTGAATGAGCAAGCCATCAGTATAAAAAATAAAATAAAAGCAAATCTCCCTTCCTTTCCAGCACTGATGAAGTTACTTAGTTGGGTGATGAAACATCTGCAAGAAAACAACCAAGCTTAGAGAGCACCAAGGACCCCACAGTTCAACCTGGAGCTACAAATATCCTTTTTTTGTAGTATCGATATTGTGATCTATCAGCTTTAGCCAATTTCCCATTTGCAGCCTGGAACCCAAATTCTAACACTAGATCTCTTTACTTGCATCTATTCATATTAACAAGGCATTGTGACTTTCTATAGTTTAGCACGCTTGAAAAGAACAGGACTTGCATTCCCACATAGGTATGGACACCCAACAGCTTTTCCCCACTCTGCACTGCTCTGCCTGCCACATACTTGTTGCTTTGAGCCAGTGTTATAATACAAGAAGTCTGTCTTTGTGCTGCTAACACCTGGTGTTGTTGCAAAGAAACCAGATGGTTTTAACTTCAGGCTCATGTGATTGATGATCCCCTTTTGTCTTGTGTAGTAACCGTCTTTCACACTTTGGATGCAGATGTCGTTGTAGTTGTTTAAAACGCCCCTTTTTATTCTTCCTACTTGGCTAGAGAAACCAATCCAGCAGGACTGAAAGATTGACAAATTGAAAGTACTTTCCTCTCACCTAGATTCATTTGGGATGAATAAAGTGCGATATCTGTTTTTAGACATGACAAGCTTTGGGATTTCTAAAACCTTTGGAGCTAAGACACAGGAACAGCTGGCAAATGTTCCATGGAGTAAATATCATGGCCAAACAAGTAATGAAGCCTGGCTGACTCAAATCTCTTTTCAGATTTTTACTTACTTGGCAACGGAAAATCTTGGATTAGGATGAAGTAAAGTTCGAAAAGCAGTCAAATTAAGTCATCCTGTTGGCTAGAGTTTATCTGACTCTAAGGCTATTCTGTTTTACACTTTTTTATTGGTTTTTTCCCCCTGGCAAGTTAGCTGTGCTTAGGTAATGAACAGCATCTTTTTTCTGAGCTATTACGAAGCCTGTCCGTATGCATTGTTCTGAAAAATATGAAGCTTGATAATGTAGATCAGTGCTTCTCAATCTTGGCCCACCTGAAGATGCGTGGACCTCAACTCCCAGAATTCCCCAGCCAGCTCTGCTGGCTGGGGGATTCTGGGAGTTGAAGTCCACGCATCTTCAGGTGGGCCAAGATTGAGAAGCACTGATGTAGATGATTACATCTTTTGTAATATTTTTTTTCAAAGCACGTTGAAAACAAGCTGTTCCCAATCTGGTCTGGGAATTCTGGAAGCTGTAATCATATTAGTATCCTGATACGATTTATGTTGATCGCTTTAGTATCCTACGGCTATCACCGAGTACTGTATCTATGTTTTATGATGATTGTATTTTTTGATTATGATTATCACTTGTTTTTATGTATATTGAGAGCTTATGCCCCAGACACAAATTCTTTCTGTGTGTCCTGTTTTATTTTTTTCCTTTTTCATTCCTCTTTCCTTTAGTTTATATTGACTTTTATCCTCAGCAAGGTTTTTCCAGAAGTGATTTGCTGTTGCCTCCTTCCTAGGTCTGAGAGAAAGCGACTAGCTGTAGGTCACCCCGCTGGTTTCACATCTAAGGCAAAACTAGAACTCACGGTCTCCTAGTTTCCAGCCTCAATGCCTTATCCACAACACTAAATTGGCTCTCAGAATTGGAATATAGAGCTAACATAATCTGATACTATCTCAGCTTTCAAAGTTCATTTTAAAAGCCTGAAAGGGGAGAGGATTTCTTTAAAAAAAAACTGAACTGTTATAATCCATTTATTTTTCTTTTTGATCACCAAAAAAATAATACCTCCCTTTTGAAGGGTCTGGGAGACAAAAGGCAAAAGACAGGTTGCATTTAGAAAACAGTACACAACTGAAGTGTGTTGCTTGCAAGCCTTGGCCAGAGAAAATGAATTTCCTGAATCAATAGGCTCTTGTCAACAACATGGAGCTGACTTTTAGACTTTGCAAACACCTTGACCGCAGACCTCAGAGAACTTCAGACAACTCCTGCCTCTCCCATTTCCCTCCATCCTTCTCCCTTATGCCCCAGTGAAAGCTGCCAGTGAATTAATGAAGAATCCCCCCCCCCCCTGCTTTTATTGTTGCTGCTGTTGCCTGTGTTAACTTATCCGATCAATTTTTCTGCTAAAAGCTGCTTGGATAAAGGGGCACC
Source organism: Natrix helvetica (assembly GCF_964273705.1). NCBI lineage: Eukaryota > Metazoa > Chordata > Lepidosauria > Squamata > Natricidae > Natrix > Natrix helvetica. The sequence goes on from NC_138552.1 coordinate 149,550,809, forward strand.
GAGGATGTGGTCAAAGCATCCCATTAATATTGTACATGTTTCTGGAATATGAAAGGCCAAAGAGACAGCTCCCCTGGAAGGGGAGAAGGTTGATATAAGGAGAAGCACCAGAGAAGTGAACCAATGGTGCAGTGGGATCTACACCCAAAATGAGTTGTTTCATGCCCACTTTGTTGGACTCCTCTATGTTAGGTGGGAAATAAAATCAACACTGTGTTCCTCCTTCTGATATTTACAATAATACAATAATACAATAGTAGAGTTGGAAGGGACCTTGGAGGCCTTCTAGTCCAACCCCCTGCCTAGGCAGGAAACCCTATACCGTTTCAGACAGATGGCTATCCAACAACTTCTTAAAGACTTCCAGTGTTGGGGCATTCACAACTTCTGGAGGCAAGCTGTTCCACTGATTAATTGTTCTAACTGTCAGGAAATTTCTCCTCAGTTCTAAGTTGCTTCTCTCCTTGATTAGTTTCCACCCATTGCTTCTTGTTCTACCCTCAGGTGCCTTGGAGAATAGTTTGACTCCCTCTTCTTTGTGGCAACCCCTGAGATATTGAAACACTGCTATCATGTCTCCCCCAGTCCTTCTTTCTCTTAAGCTAAACATACCCAGTTCCTGCAACCATTCTTCATATGTTTTAGTCTCCAGTCCCCTAATCATCTTTGTTGCTCTTCTCTGCACTCTTTCTAGAGTCTCCACATCTTTTTTACATCGTGGCGACCAGAACTGAATGCAGTATTCAAAGTGTGGCCTTACCAAGGCATTATAAAGTGGTATTAACACTTCACGTGATCTTGATTCTATCCCTCTATTTATGCAGCCTAGAACTGTTTTGGCTTTTTTGGCAGCTGCTGCACACTGCTGGCTCAAATTTAAATGGTTGTCCACTAGAACTCCAAGATCCCTCTCAGTTACTACTATTGAGCACGGTACCACCTGTACTGTACCCGTGCATTCCGTTTTTGTTGCCTAAATGTAGAACCTTACTCTTTTCACCATTGAATTTCATTTTATTAGATAGTGCCCAATGTTCAAGTTTGTCAAGATCCTTCTGTATCTTAAGCCTATCTTCTGGAGTATTGGCTATTCCTGCCAGCTTGGTGTCATCTGCAAATTTGATGAGTTCCCCATTTATTCCCTCATCCAAATCATTGATGAAGATGTTGAAGAGTACTGGGCCTAAAACAGAGCCTTGGGGTACTCCACTGCATACCTCCCTCCATGTAGATGCAGTCCCATTTAGGACTACACGTTGAGTGCGGTTGGTCAGCCAGTTACGTATCCATCTGGTGGTGATGCTGTCTAACCCACATTCTTCTACTTTATCTAGTAGTAGGTTATGGTCTACCTTATCAAAAGCCTTACTGAAGTCCAAGTAAACTATATCGACGGCATTCCTCTGGTCCACTGATTTTGTCACATTATCAAAGAATGCAATAAGATTAGTCTGGCATGATCTGTTTTTGACAAATCCATTTCCAATTCTTTCTTTCTCACAGGAATAATGCTTAAAATAGGAAGCTTAAGCTGGGGACCCAAGTCAGCTAGAGCTATGGTGCAACCCTAAAGGTGGTTACTGAAGACTACCCATGGCTCAGGGATTTGTGAATAGACATGGTTAGGATTACAGTCAAATGTTGTGATTGAGCCCAAGTAGACTTTCACTCTTTGCTTAAACTTTCCTCCCAATCCTCAGAAACATTCTAAAGACCTTAGCTTGGGCTGAAATTTGTTCAGTGTGTATCAGAGGTGATATTCAGCTGGTTCTGACCAGTTCTGGAGAACCGGTAGCGGAAATTGTGAGTAGTTCAGAGAACTGGCAAATACCACCTCTGGCTGCCCCCCCCCCCCCAATCTATTCGCTGCCTGCTGAGTCCCAGCTAATCAGCTGGGTCTTCTTTTGTTGCCCTGCACAGGAGAATGGAGCTGAAAAGCAGGTGAGTGGGGTGTGGAGGGAAGGGAATGGGGATTTTGAAATAACCTTCCCCAGGAGTGGGGTGAGAATGGAGATTTTGCAGTATCCTCCCCGTCATGCCCACCAAGCAACGCCCACCAAGCCATGCCATGCCCACCAAGCCAAGCCCGCAGAACCGGTAGTAAAAAAAATTGAATCCCACCACTGGTGTGCATCTTTTGAAATCACACGCCACACATGACATTTTCCAATGGATTGAATTTATTACAATATATTTATTTGCATTTTGTTGACCATCAACATGAAGTTATCTTTATTTTTATAGAGTCACAGCACTACTGCATATATGTACAGAGAAAATACTTCCCTCAAATATATCCCTTAATAATTCTCCCTCTTGCCCTCAAATTCCCATCACCATTATTTGAATTTCAACATATGGAACTAAATAGCCATAAAGTATATCAAAATAAACAGTGATCCACCTTGCATATTCTAGTTTAAGATATGGGAGACAGTATAAACAGAGCATATATTGGCTTTATATTTAGAAAAGGGCATCTTTTCTGTAATAGAAAGCCATCAATACACCAGAAGTAAAGAGGGTCTTTTTTTTAATCTTTCACAGAAAGAATTAATTCATCCATTCCATGTTTATTGTGCAAATTCAACAATGCCATTTTAATATATGCAGAACTACTTGGCCAAATTAAAAACTATTTAGAAACCTTATCTGCAGTTCATTTTATGTTTTTAACAATAAAGCTTGAATAGGCTTTATAAAATATTCCTCCCCAACCAATGCCATAACTATCAGCTGCAATCCTCAGGAATTACATTCAACACTACAATAGCATTTTTAATAAAGCTTAGGAAAGTTTTTTTAAAAAAATGATGCTAGGCACATTAAAATCAGGAAACAAGAGCAAAATCAATTTGCCAAGGTTTGTCAAGTGGATTCACATTTTATTATGGAAATCCAGAGTTTGCCTCAAGTATTAATGCAGTAGAATTACATGTGGGCACACATGACAGACCCACCCAAGAATTCTTAGTTTAGCCTTGGTGACACAATCCAATTCCTGAAAAATGTTTACTGTTGGTTTATGAACAATTCCTTAAAATGAAGGAATTTTTCATTTCTTTAAAGGTATTTTCATCCTTTAAAAACTAGAATAAGGAAACAATCTGCACCTACCAAGTCATGAACCCCACTGATTCCTAGCTGTCTTCTTGTAATTTAAGTAAATGGGAATGAAACCTGTTTTAAAATAGGACTGGGCAGAGTTTCAGATTCAATGCCCCCAAATGTGTTCAGAGCAAAATAAGAGGCAGAACATCTGTCCGCAACTGTAAGGCTGTGGCACCAAAGCAAGATTCAAAGCGCTATTCAACACTATTGCTTAACCTTAGCTGGATCGTGCACGTTTTGTTCTGAGAAATCAAATACAAATTCAAAATGGCAAAAAACATGTCCCAGCTGCAATGTGCGTAAGAGGAATAAGCTCCCCAAAAAGTGATAATATAAAAACAAGTTTTTCCATGGCTTTCTATTCCGCATGCTAAACTTTTGGATGATCAAATGTTGCTAAATCCACAATTGTGTTCTTGGACCTGAGAAGTAGATTTCATGTTATTCAGCTAGTAATTTGGTAACATTAAAGACCTTAATATTATGCTGGGTTTGGATCAGTACCTGTATTTCTTTATGTACCCATGATATTGCCCATATATAGGAACCAATGTACATTCAGAAATAATTGGAGGGGGGAGGGGGGAGGACAACTTTACTAATCCCAGCAAGGTATGGTGTCCAATCGTATTACTGAAATAACATAGGATGACACAGACAAGGAAAATAACAAAATCCCATTCAAGGGAATGAGATGGAATGTGTGATCTAGTCCAGGGGTCCCCAATCCACGAATCTGTGCACCTGCACCGGACCGCAGCACACCAGTAACCAGGCCGCACAAATAAGTGAAGCCCCATCCGCAGGATCCAGGTAGCGCATGAAACCACGCCCCCCTCCGGTCCATGGAAAATCCTTTCTCCACGGAACTGGTCCCTGGTGCCCAAAAAGATTGGAGGCCACTGATCTAGTCCCATGCATCCAACTCCATCTTTATCAATTATCTGCTGAAAAGGGTTCTAAGAATTGCCACCGAAAATTAATTTCATTTGATTTACTGGATCTTCATCATAAATTTACACCGGAGACATGATATTTTGTCCTATTTTTGTTGTTGTTGTTTTGCAGTTGCAATCAACAGGTATTAGAGATGTTTCATCTCATTACAGATATCATTCAGGGGTCCCCAACAACCCCAGTCCATGGACTGGCACCGGGTTGCAGCATACCAGAAACCAAACCACACGAACCAGCAAAGCCCTATCCGCAGGATGTGGGCAGCATGCAAAACCATGCCCCCTCCTGTCCACGGAAAAAACTTTCTCCGCGCAACCGATCGCTGGTGGTCACAAGGTTCGGGGGCACTGCCCTAATTCATCTATTGGAATACAAAAGAGCATGCTTGTATGCCTGTTGAAGCAAAACAACATATGGAAATTTGGCTGTGCACACATAATTCCCCTTTCATTTTAACCGCTTGGACTTGAAAGGAATTTTTTCCCCCTCAAAAAACCCACAGAGTTTGAAAGAGAGAAATGGATTCAAATACTCAACCCCATTTCTCCTTCCCTATCAAGCAAAGTGACTTTATACCTTAAGCAGTTTGGTTTTTACCTGCTCCTTTGGCCTTTGAATTTATTTAAAATTATTTTACATATGCTGCTTTGGACTGCCAAGAACGGTAATCAGAGGAAACAGTGATACTGCTTCAGAAAAGTTTGTGTATTCACAAAAAAGTTAACAGAACAGAAGGAATTAAATGGGAAAACCAATTTCTAGTTGGGCCCTGGCTATAATCGCCGACAATCCTGATTTGAATCGATCTTCATTCCAAAGATTGCAAGTTGAGAAGAGAATCTACAATATACGATTTAATCATGTGGGCTGTCTTACAGGATTAAAATTGCAAATTTTAGACACCATTAACGTACAATGAAATCCAAATGTACCGATAGGGCTTATTTCTGAGTAGGTAGTATCAGTTGTAGCATAAAGCTAATGGGGTAATTATTTGGCGGAATGTGCACTGTAAGAGCCAGTGTGAAATTAATTCATTGTATAAAGAGTGACAAGCTATGATACTGAATGTAATTTTCACTATCAGTGGGGAAAGCCCCCCTGATTTAATGGCAAACAAATTTCCTTACTTAAAATTGGCTTGCAGCTTTGGATACTAAATCCAGTTAAAGGCAGAGGTTACTAACACAGCAATCCATTATATTTTTTTAGAAGTTAGGCCCAATGGCTTTATTGGGACTTCCAAGTAATTATTTATTTGGAGGGGGGGGGGATCTAGGTCAAGTTAGTGAAAGTAATTTAACTTTATTCTAATTAACTTTAGCTGGATTTGGGATACTGCTAGAGTGCAATTATGAAAATGCAAATAGACAGAATTCTCAAGTTCCCTTTTAAAAGAAGCAGAATGTATATAATGGCAAGTGAGGTATATCTAAAATTCATATAAGAAGGATTCCAAACAATTTCTTCTAAGGGGTATTATTTACTCAGAGATCAACAAGAGAAAAATACTGGAGTTAAATTTCAACACAGTGAGAAAGATATTTTAACATAAGTTCTAACCATCTCAACAGCATTAATTTTGCCCAGTCTCTAAGTTTAAAAGACTTACAGGCCTCAGGCCTGTTGTCTTTATATAAACAGATTACCTAGCAACCTTCCAATAAATATTAAAAGGAAATAGTTTAATAAAAGCAAGGATTTTCTTTTTTAAAAAGATTATTTGATGTACAGCATAAACAATAGAAACTTGCATTTTAAAGAAGGCCAGCAACTTGTAAAAAGCAGCTTCTCTCAATCTAAAATATTCATTATAATATTGAATCTCAAGTCAAACGTAACCAAAAAGAAAAAGGAAGATAATGATTTTTCCTAATAATATCAAGAAAAAATGAAATGTAAAGGAAAAACTCTCAGTAAAGGCTGTCTATACCCCAAATCATATTAACCTCAAAATTGTGTGGTAAAGAAAAAGAAAAATACCGAGAGAAACCTTCAGAGGATTTAAAATCAGCCACTCCTTCACATCTCACATCTAATTCACATAGTGCAAATAAAATATGCTGAACCAGCCACGAAGCAATTCAAGAAAGTTCAGTAAAAATACTTCCAGACATGTTTCCCTTGCAATTGGAGGCTGAAACCTTTACGTGTTATTATGTTAGATGGGAAGAGCACACTTCTATTTAAATGGCATTGCTCTTCATGGAAAAGAAACCAGGAAAGACAGAGGACTCCTCTGCCAAGTATCCTTCTAAGACACACTATTTGAAAAGCATATATGTCATAGTAGTAAACTCTTAGCTATGACCATAAAAATATTGCACTGTGGGACCTTTGGCGGGCCCAAACCTTCCAGCAAGATTAAGATGAAGCACAGTGTACAGTAATGGTAGCAGGCTCAAGGTTTCGTTTGGTAAAATATGGCCTAAACTTAGCAGAGCCGACTAGTCCCATGCAAATGATAATCGAAGTGCATTCAATTCCTTAAAAAAAAAAAAGATTTTCATCGTAACAATGAAATTGAAAGAACAATTTGGCAATGGTACATATTGACAGAATTGGAGGTTAGAATCATACCCTTATCAATACAAAGTAGCACAGTGCTAGTGACCACAGCCAAGCTGTGTTAAGCTTATCGATCGACTGAATTTTGTTCACTTGATCTCAACGAATTTTGTTGATTACCAGGGTTTTTTTGGGAGGAGGGGGGAGTATTAAAAATGTGCGTGTTACACCTCGGAGGCTTAGAGTTGTTTCCTCTTCCTCTACCTGAGAAGTAGGGGATGGAATGGCTCTGGTAGTGCTTCAAGAGGCAAACACATCACTGTGCTTTCAACGCTCACATGGAAACGCTGAAGACCATAGAGGACTTTGAGATTCCCGCTACCACGGCACCTGGAATTGTCCCTTTCAAAAGAATACAGGGCATTGGGTACCTCTTAAGCATTATGCTGGTGAAGAGCTGGACAACCTTCAGAAATGCTTTTAAAGAACAAAGGTAATTTCTGAACTGGTTTTTTTTTTAAACCACTGCATCCCAAATTTTGTTTGAGGCGCAAAATCCAGTTGAACAACTGAAGCATAGAAGAGCTGAGATGTTAAGATGCTGCCAAGATGTTTCAAAAGACTTATGGCAAACTAGAATGAGTATCTTGATTTTCAAAAGGTGGTATTGGCTCCCTCCAGTATGTGAACTGACTGTAGGTGTCAGAACAGGGGAAATCTGAAGAATGCCTTCTTTTCAGCAAGGGAAATACATGATCCACCACTTCGCAAAGTCTCACATACCTGTGGGGGAAAAGAGAATTGGGGAGGGGGGGGGGAGAGAGAGAGAAACAGCTGAGATATTATCTGAACTATTTTATTTCTTTGTTTCATTTCTATGCTTCCCTTCTCACCAATAAGGCAACTTTGGACGGCTTATAAAACAGCAAAAAGGTGAAATTCAAAACATTATTCACTATATTACTGATGTTGTGGATTGCATGAACACAACTCAGGCAAAATAATTAGAAAAATATAACATCCCTACATAAACCTTTTAACTTATTCCTGAATGTTAGGCGTAGAGGTGTGACTTTCTAAAACAATGCTAGGAAGAGTAGAGTTGGGATGCTGCTTGAAGATTTGTAAACCACAGTTAGTCAGTTTTGCAGCAAACGTCTTGTAAGAAAATAAGCCACAATAGGTTTACAAAACCCACTAAAGTAAAAAACAGCTACAAAAGCATCTCCTGCAGCTTACAGAAATGAACAGGTTAACATGTGAGGTGTTTCAATAGCCAAACCTGATCTTCTGATTTCAAAGATTAGAAAAAGCAGGAATAGAGATCCAGGTGACAGCAACAAGATCTTATTTATTAACCGCTGGACAATTCCATTTGTAGCAAAGCGTTACATTTCCCTCTATAATCACTTCCAAATATTTTTCCCACCTGAATTTCAACTTCAGAAAGCCTATCAAACATATCGTATTTTTCGGAGTATAAGGCGCACCGGAGTATAAGACGCACCAACGTTTTGAAGAGGCAATTTTTTTTAAAAAAGGAAGGTAGGTAGAGGGATAGAGAGGAAGAGGAAGAGAAATACAGTAGGTAGGTACGGAGAGAGGGAGTAGTTAGGTAGGTAGATAGATAAAGGGATAGAGAGAGAGAGAGAAATAGAGAGAGAAAGATACAGTAGATAGGTAGGGAGAGAGAGTAGTTAGTTAGGTAGGTAGGTAAGTAGATAAAGGGATAGAATAGAGAGAGAAAGAGAGAGAGAGAGAAATACAGTAGGTAGGTATGGAGAGAGAGAGAGTATAGGAAGGTAGGTAGGTAGAGGGATAGAGAGAGAGAAATAGAGAAATACAGTAAATAGGTAGGGAGAGGGTAGTTAGGTAAGTAGGTAGATAAAGGGATAGAGAGAGAGAAATAGAGAGAGAGAAAAATACAGTAGGTAGGTAGGGAGAGAGTGAGTGAGTGTGTGCGTGTGTAGGTAGGTAGGTAGAGTGATAGAGAGAGAGAAATATATATAGAGAGAAATACAATAGATAGGTAGGTGTTTGTGCTGGCACAGCACTTGATCAATGTAATTCTCATCAATCAAAGAGCTTTCCAAAAGGAAAAAAAAAGTTTTTGCGCCTCCCCAGCCCCCAGGATCTCTCTGAAAGCCTCCATAAGGCTAGGCACGGCCATTTTGGTGAAGGGGCGGGGCTTTGGGAGGCAAAACATGCTGTATTCGGTGTATAAAACGCATCCAGATTTTCAGCCTCTTTTTTGAGGAAAAAATGAGCTTCTTATACTCTGAAAAATACGGTAACCGCTTAGTAGACAAACAGACAGCTTATCAGACAGCCGAAAACAAAAGTTTGGAAAGGAGAAAAGTTGTTAATGGATTGCACCTCCAATGGGACTTGGCCATTCTTTCTTAGAAATGATTTGTTGTATGCACAAATACCCACACCTTATTGAAATCTTAAGAGGGCATTTTTAAATCACTGTGAGTGTATTTTTAAACCAAATAGTGTATGTCCTTTACAAAGAGATTGTTTAAATAAAGAAAATGTTGAATCCTACTTTTTGACGTTAATCTCTACACAACCAAAATAAATATTTAAGAATACGCAACATATCACTGATTTTTTATTTCCAGTCCATTCATTTAATTCCTGCTATAACTTTCAACATCAAGGACTTAAGGAGGAAAATCAGCAGTACATAAGCACCAGAAAAATACTCACGATGAAATGTTGGTCTTCGCATGTTCTTGAATTAGTTCTCCTTTTGGATTAACAGTGAATATTCTGTTTAGTGAAACTCCAACTTGCTTGTATGAGTACACATCCTGGATAAAATAATATATATATATATGAATCTCATTAAAATAACCCACAAATAGTTTTAGGTGTATATATTGGAGGCACTTCATATATTTTAAGTTATAAAATATATATTCCAAGAACTGATTCCTTAAAGTTGATCTGAACTTCTGAGACCACCAATGATTTGTTGTTTTCCAACACTTTTTTTTAAATTTCCTGGTCATTATCACCATTAAAAACGAGTGGCACAGCTTCACAAACATTCAGTGAATGCTTCATCTGGCTGCCTAGGGAATGGAAGCAATATAGAAGGGTGTATCTGAGCACAGATAAGATACCTTTGTTAAGGATTATCTTGAGAAGATAAGAGCAGCGTATGCATTTCTTCTGCTGTTATTTTGTCTACTGGTTGCCCGTCTGCAGATTTAAGCTGATTTAATTATACCTAGGCAGGGAGGGACCAGTGGAATACCTACAAGGCCATCGAGGTCTAGTCTCATTATCTGTTGGGTCTGATCCACTTTAAGCTGGAGGTCAGCCATGCAAGTCCTTTGCAGGTGATTGAGGCACAGCCTCGTTACATTATCTGGGAAGGGTTTGAACCTGTTAGTCCTGAGATAAGGAACAGGGGTTTTTTTTTCAGGGGGTGGTGTAATATAAACACCTGTGTTTCAGATCTATGTCCATTCTGGTTGGACATGGTGTCCCATGAGGTGGTAGTTGGATCTATGTAGTGGTGAACCCATCCTTGAGAGAGGAGTTGACTCTGGAGGAGATGGTTTGATCCCTTCTCCAAAAAAAACATTGCAGGATCCAGCAACACTGGAAGACTGCAGTTTCAATGGGCATTCCTGGAGGAAGAACCACATCCCCTGGACTCCTTTTAGTCTGGTTTCAAACCAGTATGTAGCACTGGTATCTCTTAGCAGCTTTTGATACCATCAACGATGGCATCCTTCTGAACCAGATCAGGGGTTTGGGGTGGTCAAGAACAGATCCAAATGGCCCAAGCCAGCATGGCCAACTGGGGCAATGGGAGTTGTTGTAGTTTAGCAGAATCTGGAGAATACTTTTCTGAACTAAAAATGAACCCTGCAGTGCCAATGCTTCTATGGAAAAACTCTTGGGGAATTATCCTCACAATTGGTACTTACAGCAGCCCTGTTGCCAAAGGCAGCATAAAAGGGTTCTGTGTTAGGATGAAATAAGTGTTTTATGTCTGTTAAACACTGAACTTTAAATTTCTCTGGCTTCTTCTCTATCACTTCCCTGAAATAAAAGAAGAAAATAAGTTTAGGTAAAAATAAATAAAATAAGGTGAAATATTAGATCAGGGTTGTCAAACGCAAGGCCTGCAGGCCAGAGCCGGCCCACGACGTGGTCGGATCCAGCTTGCGTGGCCGTCCTGGAAAATGTAAGGGGCCAGTCCATGTTGCTTCAGCCCAGTCTACTCACTACAAAGAGGAAACATCAGGCCAGCATAGCTTCAGCCCGGTCTATCCAGTGTGAAGAGGAAACATGCCAGCAGTTTGGGGAGTGATGTCAAGCTGGCCATGCCCATCCAGTTGGCCATGCCCACCCAGTTGGCCATGCCCCCCACACACCCCGAGGTCAACCACAGTCTTGATGCGGCCCTCTATGAAATTGAGTTTAAATATTAGATTATCATCTGTATTAAATGATAATGCTTTATGTGTAAATGGTACACAGCATATTTCTTTCAGCTATGTGAACAGTTTCGATTGATGAAGACTTCCGATTAATGATCTCTCAAGATTTTCAGAAGTATTTTATGGTCCATAGGGCTGTTTAAAATTAAACAGGAAGACTCATCCTATGTAAACAAAAAAGGCATTGCTATAAGCCTGCTGATTTGGGCAATGTGGGAGCGGTGGTTCATTTGGATAAACTTTCAGTCCTCAAATAAATGTATAATTTAATATTGGCCTTATAATTATTTTATGATCTGATTTCCTTCTTCCTCAATGGACAACATCATGAAATCAGAAAGGGAAAGATTTCCAATCTGCTGTATTTTAGAAATATAAAGATCAAACATTTTTCTTTTAGCTTATTTTTATTCAATGCGAACAAGAAGCAAGTGGATTAAGAATATATTTAGTGGGGAAATTACTCTGCTTTTAAACATTTCCTATTAAGACACAATTTTGTGCATAAGCCTAAGGTGAATTCTGATTACAGGTCCCAAATCCATACACGTATATTTCTGCCAGAAATAGCTTAAATCTTACTGCTTTTTCATCAGGATCACATAATTACCTTGCACTAGAGTTGATCCATAAATACTGAATGCAACAACGTGGATTACTGAACAACAATGTATTTTACTACTACATTTTGTGGGGTCACTACACGTATATGATACCTTTGCAACAGTATGTAACTAATTGACACCTTAATCTTATTGTGTAATAGGTCTAACCCCTTAATCATTCAGGTATGAAAAAATTACACCCTGTTTACAGCAGTGTTTCTCAGTTGTGGCCCTTTTTAAGAGGTGTCGGCTTCAACTGTCAGAATTCCTGAACTGATATTCTAGGAGTTGATATCCACACCTCTTATAAAGGCCAAGATTGAGATATAACTGGTCTAGGGTTACAAGAACCAAATGCTGTGATACCTGTGAAAAGCTGAGAATAAACTGCTGGGACTCAATAGCACAGGCCCTTGTGGTAACACCGTTCCCCGCTCATTCACCCAATGCAAGTAACCTCGAGTCATATCTGCCATCCCAATAGCACGGGCTGAACAGTACAGGAACTTGTATCCATTTCTGTGATTTTAAAGAGAGAAAAAACAGACCGCCATCAATCCACATTTATTGAAATTGTTTTTGCAACTTTCAGGGATTAGAGATTACTATTGTTATGTACACAATACTATGAAACCACAGCTGCCAGTTCTTTAGCTGGTGTTGGCCTTCATACACATCACATTCTTCCCAAGAACCATGGATAGATGTAGATATATACAGGCAGTCCTTTTCTTGCAACCATTCGTTTAGCAATCATTCAGGGGTGGGTTCCAGCTGCTGCTACTGCCGGTTCGCTCAAGGTCATACGTGCGCGCATGCGCAGTACTAAAAAAAACCAAGATGATGCCGCCTAGAGAACCGGTTCAGGGGTGGGGGCGGCCGAGTTACTACCTACTTGTCCAAACGAGTCCGAACTGGTAGGAACCTACCTCTGCAATCATTCTAAGTTACATGTAGAAGAGCAGCCTGGGCTGGAAGGTGAGATTAAACTTGTCATCATATGGAGTCATTGTATTTCCACAAGAGAGCCAAGTCCAGCCCCCCCCACCCCACCCTCCCATGAACTCCATTGATTCTTATCTAATGCCAATTTAACTTTGACCATTAGTTGAGTGCGACTTACTTTACCAATGGTTAGATAATAAAAACAGAAGTTAGAAATATGTGGATACAAAAGGACTAATGTTATAAATGAGATTTATTAAAGTAGACATTATTATTATTATTATTATTATTATTATTATTATTATTATTATTATTATTATTATTATTATTATTATTATTATTATTATTATTATTATTATTATCTCTTTTATTCATTAAACATGAAACTCAGTCAACGGAACATTCAAAAATGTGTCACAAATACCAGTGACTGGTGCTAATGGTTGACATGGGTTGCTGCCATTATCATTATTATTATTGAATTAATATCATTGGGTTGAATACTATTGTAAACACTTTATGGTTTCATAAAAATAATTGTACCCAGACAACACAGTGTTTGATTGAAATTGATTTTTTACATATTACGTAAACAAAGCAAATAAAAAAATTGAATAAAAAAAGAACCCAAACTTTATTCCAAGAGAGGGCAAAAATGGTAAGAGCTGCCTGTGGTTAACGCAGCCATGCTATTTATCATTCTAAAGCTGCCTATCTGTCCTGAAGGATGGGCGTTCAATTCTCAATGTTTGAAATATTCTTAGCTCAATAATTGCCATTTATTTTTATATGCCAACTCATATGCAATGGGAACTGACATCTGGAGTGGAAACTGACAAAGGAAGAAGAGATGATTTTGCAGAATAGTTAATATACTTACTGGCTCACTTTATGATACAATTTAGCAATGCCTTGATGTGTCCAGTCCTTGCCAAGGGTAGGCAAAATATGACCTAAAGTATCTGATCTGAAAAAACAGAAGATATTTCAAACCAAGAAGAAATATACAATAATAAGCTGTATTTGTGGAATACAGAAAACACGTTAGGCAATTAACGTTAATATACTTGTTGGTCAGCATAATTACTTTAATGACTTCTAGCAGTACAGGAATATATATTTAGAAATATCATATTTTTCCCTTTCCAAACAATTATTTTCACTATATAATGGAGGTGTTGGAAATATTCTAATTTTGACCCTATTGACTTGGTAATAGTATTATTACCAAATCCTTTCATGACTAAATTATATATTAGAAGCAGCAGTTATTTTGAGCCACTCTATCTTACACTCTTCAATAGATGTTTATACATTTTAGAAATTCCATGTTCCTATTTGTACACAATTAGATTTCAAACTCAGTCCTATAATGTTCAGAACTATGGATTCTTTTGTCTAGTTTAAACTTTATAATAATTGTAAATAAAAAAACATTGATAGGTATAGCCCTCTAACACTAGTTCTTCTGTTGATTTTATTTTAAATTCCCCCCCCCCCCGATAGAATTCTAATAACTCACAATAAGTTAGCCATTTGTGTTGGCTTATTATTACACATCCATCAAATGTTTCTTTTGTTCTAATAGCAACAAAGGTTTAGGGAACAACCTAACTGTATCTATTTCTTATTCTCAGCACGTCTAACAGAATTTGATGCATTTTACATTAATAAACAGAAGCTAAAGATAGTAATGAAAAATATGAAAATACAAGGTAAAGCAGAATTGATGAATAAAAGATTTAAAAATTGAGAAGATAAAATATTTGTCATGTGACAAGTATGGATTATATATTACTGCAAAATAACTATGTTAAGACATAGAATGAGGTTAGAAAAGATATGTTAATGTGAGGTGTACTATAACTGTTATTGCTGGGAAGAATTTCTGTGATTAAGATGAATGTTTTGCCTAGCATGTTGTTTTTGTGTCAGGCAAATCAAAACATCAGTTCTGACAACTGATACACCATTTAAACAATCCAGAAGGATATATCTAAATTTGTGTGACAAAGAAAAGAAACCAAGTTAAATATAGGGTGTTGCGAAGTACAAAAAAAAAGAAGAAACTATTTTTTGAAACTTCTTGTTTGGTTTGGATGAAAGAGTGGGTGCTGCTGAGAAACACAAGGTTTTTGGAGTTACAATTACACAATCTGAGATTTGGGTGGCATGGATAATTGCAGTTCGATAAAGTTAAGGTTAATGTAGATTTTAAAAATCATCATATTAGATGCACTATAAAAATCAGATATTCTTGACTGGGTTCACGCTTCCCACATATGTTGTTCTAACTTTTGGCATGGGAAGGGGGGGTGCATTTCTTTTTGCATATTGTATAAACGTATCCACTGCCATTTATAAACCATGACGTGTCAATTCATCCTGTTATGCTTAATTCAATGAGCCACATTTAAACAAACTATGGCTTAGCTTCAGGTATGGGCTGCTCTGGGTTCGCCCGGGTTCGGGCAATCCTCTAGCGAACATACTGTGCAGTTCAGCGAACTCCCAAATCCCACACCTGGCTGGCCCCTCCCACCCCACCCCACCACTCCCAGGAATCTCCACGCAGCCCAGTTTGGATGCCGGGTAAATGCAGGGCCCACACAGTGGCTCCGGGAGGGTGAAAAACGGGCCTCCCGAAAGTTGCAGAAGTCTGGGAAAAGGCCCATTTCCGGCTTCCGGGGGGCTTCCGGAGCCCAGGGGAGGCTATTTTCGCCCTCCCGGAGGCTCAAAAAAAGCCTGGGGAGCCTGGGGAAAGTGAAAATGCCCCCCCCCCCCGTTGTGCAGGAGCCCGACTAGGTCATGCCCATGGCCACACCCACCAAGCAACCGGGCAGAGAACCGGTTGCTAAAATGTTTGAAGCCCACCCCTGCTTAGCATGACCAAAAAAAAATCAGATCTTTGACTTCAGCAATAAAAGAATGCATAGGAATGATTAAAGAACACTTTAAAATGAACACTAAAAATAAACAGACAAAATGAGAGGATATAGAACAACTGCAACCACTGATTTCCTGTGCTGTGAAAGACCAAGAAACACCTACATTTCATCCATACTGTGGTCAGGATAAGTATCTCCTGCAGCTGGCCACTCTCTGGCACATAAAAGAACAGTAAAACATGTTCTCCTATCTCTTCAGCCAGATGGGCAGAAAGCCACTATTACTTCTTTTGTGTCACTCTTGTATCACATAACAGAAGCAAATACTGGCATCCCCACTTTGTCTGATGTTTGACAATGGCCCAATGGTTTTACATGCTGCAAAGCACAGACTGTGCCATCAATGTGTTGCTTGGAGTAGTTTGATCCTAAAGCGACATGCATATACATGACACCACCACACTAAACAGAAAGGATACTTCAAAGGAAATTCTCAATGTTTGCTTCTATAGGGTTTGCTCTTTCACAAATCATGAAATAGCCAAGCTTTTAATATTTGCTGTTCAGTTTAAAATAAAAACATCATTATTGGTTTGTCTTATCAGAAAGAGCAGAATATAGTATTCCCTGAACACAAATGTGCCATTCTGTGTCTAGCTAAAAAAAACTCACCTTGTGATGGTGCCATCAATGTCAGAAATAATGACTTTGTCATCCCAGTTCCATAAATAAATGGTGCCTTCACAGCGACATGTTCCTTGATATTGTGTTGTGACACTAAAAATGACTTCATTGGGACCATTTTTAAGGTTGAGATTTTTCTGTCAAAAAAAACCACACACACACACACAGTCTAGAATTCAAACTTACTTTGAAGGAAATATATATGGAATTGTAGTTCAAATGAAGCTGCAATTATACTTACAGCTTCCAAGCTAACAACGTATGCTCATAGGCTTAATGTTAGGAAAATATGTCACTCTACACCAACTAATGAATTATTTTGATTAGCCCTTAAGAGAATCTAGAAGGGGGAAGTCCATCAGTGTACACCGCCATGATAGATAAAATCCCTCAGAAAAACCTTATTAACGCTATAGGTAATTTTGGCATATGTAGACAGTAATCATGTTAAGGTTTTCCAAAATCGCTTTATAGACACTTAAACACTAACTTTGGTTAAAACAAAATGTCTCCTTCGCTTGTATTCAATGCTGACCTTACAGAATGAAATGCTGTGTTATCAAAGAAGCCTCCTTAGCCAAAAAGATGTGAAGGCACAAGCTGGACTCCTTCTTTCTGAAAATTATGTCCCATGTCCGCCACAAACCAAGAATCTCTTCCTGTGTGTCCAATCACACTTGGCCAATAAAGAATTCTATTCTATTCTAAATTCCAAATTTTGCTTCACAAGACAGTGGCAAAAGGTTAGGGTAAATGGTCCCTCACAGGTTTGGTCAGGTGCCAATTTTTGGCATAGTGGCTACACAAAATATTCCACTAACTTAAAAGCAGAAGGGTCCATGGCTCAGTGACAGAGCATATTCTTGACAAGATGAAAGTGGCATCTTTGAAGCTGGCGCCTCAGCCACTAGAAACAAGTTTTTTTTTCTTTCTTTCTTTCTTTCTTTCTTTCTTTCTTTCTTTCTTTCTTTTTTCTTTCTTTCTTTCTTTAAGAAGGGGAACAGACTCTACTCCATAGTAAAGATATGTCACTGAAGCACACCTCACAGAAAAAGAAAACAAATTCCCAGGACCCAGAGAAAGAAACCCCAAAGGTGCTGTTCAAAAGGCAGCTGGGCTTTTTTGATTTTTTTCCATAGTGAAATGTGAAATGTTTTCAAAGAAAAAAAAACAGGAAAGTCCAGTTGCCTTTTGAACATCACCTTTGGGACAACCATGACCTGAATGACTTAGAATCTTCATAGACAGAAAAAGAAATGTATGTATTCATGGTCCCATACATTTTACTGGTTTTTCTCAACCTGTCAGTTTGTTCCCTTTTACTCTATTCTTAAAGGATGTCATTTGACTATTTTCTTCCGCTTCAGTTCAATTAACAGGCTTCCTTTCCCACTACCATGGACATAACTGGACCAGCTGGACTACCAATCAACGGAATGGGACTGTTCTCCTCCTACCCTTCGCCGCCCCTTTTTCGTCCCCAGGGTTTCTCCCTCAGTCATCCACCTCTACCATTTCGCCTCCACTGTTAGGGCCCTAGCTGTTCGCCCTGGGTAATGGGATCCAGCCTCTTCCATCCAAGGCCCTTCCTCACGGGCCTTTGAGAGAAATACTGTTCACTCCGGCCTTTTGAGCTTAAGAGAGAGTTAGCCACCATCCAATCGGAGGAAGGGAAGGGAGAAAGAGAGAGAGAGGGAGGGAGAAAGTGTTGGGGGAGAAACCCTGGGGGTGAAAAAGGGGCGGCAAAAGGTAGGAGAACAGTCCTAGACCTCCAATCAATGATCTCCTCTTCTCTTGTAAGCAAGTGATGCCGCAAGATATCCTTTACTTGATACTGGGAGCTCTCTTATTATCACAGACTAGCTGATAACACGGCGTTGCCCAGGTATTTATTTATCCTAATCATGTATTAGACAGGAAAAGGAATGAATTATATCTATAGTGTGAAGTCAAAGTAATTCACTATAGGTATAATTGATTCCTTTTCATTTCAGCGGCCCAGGCGTTCCAGTTATGCTGGAACACACACACACAAAACGAGGGGTGTTAGGGGTGCCTTACCCCTACAGTATTTGTTTCCAGAGAGTAAGTCATCTGTGTACCACGTTTGGTTGAAATTGCTCGAGGCATTCCAGAGTTATGCTGGAACATACACACACACACACAGTCATTTTTATATATATAGATGGATTCTCCATGATAATAATGGGGAGGAATCCTGATGACAAATGTTACTTACCAGCTGTTCTGAGCTAAGTCGAAGACTCTTTTTATAGCCTATTCCAGACAATAGTGGAAGGTGGGTGGTTTCACTTTTAGTTCGGTGGTCTTCATCACTTGAAGAAGTATCATCTTTGATTCTGAAACATCAGACACAGAATGCTCACATTTCTTTTCTGTATCAACTCAGTGGGGGAACAGATTTGTAAATATGATTCCTCGGCCATTATTGATTATTTTATTTATGACAACTGAACACTGTTTGGGAGGCTAAGCCAAGAAAGAGTGACTGGCTCAAGATCAGCCAGTGGGTTTCTTTCCTGCCTGATCATGGACACCAATCTCAGCAACCCTAATCTGCTACTTCCTTCATTAAACCATACAGGCTGTAATCATACTGATATAATTCACAATGATTTATTTATTTCTCTGATTAGTCATAATTTGATATTTATTGAAGCTCCCAGAACTGTCATCTTGCTATAAAAGTAATAAAATAATAAAGTAGCAGCAGAGACAAATAGAGCCAATCGTCACGAATGCAGGCTACTTCTTCTGATTGTCGGCTGACTGCAATTTGGCAGAATCTCACCAGCTCAAGGTTGACTCAGCCTCCCAGCCTTCCGAGGTCAGTAAAATGAGGACCCAAACTGATGGGGGCAATAGGCTGACTCTGTAAACCACTTAGAGAGGGCTGTAAAGCACATGAAGCAGTGTATAAGTCTAAGTGCTATTGCTATCTTGCAAAACCCAAAATAAATCTGTTGGTGAAATAAGTTTGTAGCAATTTGGAAAGAGACACTGTGCTGGTTAGAGTAAATAGTTACTTTAGGGATTAAGAACCATCCCCTTAAGGGATTGCTTTCTGGGAAATGTAGTTTTATGTCACGCAGTCACATCTGTGTTTCTGATTGGCTAGCAGGGTTTTTAAATTCCAGCCCTGCCCGGATCTGTTTGCTTCCTCAATACAGGGACAAATTACTTTGTTTCATCTACATGAATAGATGAACAGATTACGTGTACCTCAGAAGAATCTCTTCAGTGACTGTGGGTTATTGTTTGAGAATGCCTGATAAATAAAAGTAATCTACATGATACCCTTTCCTGGAGTTTATCTGTCTGTGCCAAGCAGTCTGCCGCTTGAAACAGAACAGACACCATAACAGTACATCTAACAGATTTGGATTCAAATCTTATTCAGATTATGAAACACTGAAGGTGTGTTTTCTTATCATTTTGAATAGATAAATGAGATAAATAATTTTTAAAAATTAAAAAAACAGGATAACAATGTCCAATACCTGTCTGCAATACACTTCTCTTCTTTTCCGTTCAGACCCTGTGCTGGCTTTGCCTCCTGTGGGTAAAATGTAAGTGGGTGAGGAATAGTGTGTGAACATTTTGCACAGTCCATTGTCTTCCTACTTTGAAGAAAACCAAACTACAGCAAAAAGTAACCCAGTTATGGCACTATTCTATTGCAAAATCCATTCTTACTGGCCTCCATAGTTCTGTTTTATCCAGCTATTAGGGAAACATTTGCTCAGGTGATTCACATAAGGAGCTTTATCATGTTTAATAATTTCTTCCTGGACCTACTTCTAAAGTTTAATGGGGAATATGAATGATAAGTAAAAGGTAAAGATAAGACTGAATGTACCTCAACTTATTGATGACTTCATGGATACATCCGTGGGGTTTTCTTGGCAGCAATACAGAAGGGAATTGCAATTGCATTATTCTGTGTAATCATTGCACGCCATTAGCTAAATGGACCATCTATGCCTACTGTCTTTCTGCTAGAGAATAATAAAAGGGTCTGGCCATCATAATCAGATGCCTTTCTACAAAATCTCCCATAACCATTTTGGCAATCCCTGCAGGAGCTAAAATGCTTAATCAGAGGGCTCATGCGCCAAACCAGCAATTGAGTTTTTAAATTATTGACGGTGACCTTGAATGCTATTCAGAAAAATAATATTGACCAGCTTTGAGATGCTGAAGAAAGAACGTGAGATATTGTACCAAGAATTACAATAATCAGCTTCCTGGAAATCTTTGCGGTGGCAGCTTATATGGCTTAAGGACCTGCAAATACAGATAGTCCTTCATTGAGCCCAAAATTTATGCGGCTAAGCAAGACTTTTGTTAAATGAATGTTACCCCATTTTATCACCTTTCTTGCCACAGTCGTCAAGTGAATCACTACAGTTGTTAACTTGTAACATGATTGCTAAGTGCATCTGGCTTCCCCATTGACTTTACTTGTCGAAATTTCACAAAAGCGGAGTACAAGTCTGTCCCCGCCCCCCACTCCCGAGGACACTGCAACCGTCATAAATATGAGCCAGTTGGTAAGCATCTGAATTTTGATCACGACTGTGGGGATACTGCAATGGTCGTAAATGTGAAAAACGGTTGTAAGTCACTTTTTCAGTGCCGTTGTAACTTTGAGCAGTCACTAAATGAACTGTTGCAAGTCGGGAACTACCTGTAATGTTTGCATTCTCTTATAACCTAAATAGGATCCCAAACGAACAAGCAAAACAATGCCAGTGTTTAGCATTCAGCGGTTCATTTTTTAAAAATCTGGATTCTTTAAGGAGAGTCAACGAGTCACAGATTTCATGCAGGGACTTGTGTAGTGTGTGTTTGTGTGTCTCTGTAGAAGCCTAAAAGAAAAATTCAGGGTAGTTCCAGATTTACCTCTTTGATAGAGTTATTCCTCCCTCTCCATGAAAACCACCATCTTCCACCTTTTTTGGGCATCTTATCCCTCATTATAGAATCCACAGTGGCCTGTGATAAATGGATGGTAACATAAATAATGGAACTAAACAAAAAGTAATTGAATTCATGCAAACAAAAGGTTTTCTTAAAGAACAAAAAACAAAAAAACCACAGAGACAATTTAAACTGAGGCAAACCAAGTCAAAGGAAACATACTATCTGTGGGCTACAAATCTTGTTAAAGCAAAACCTAATGGTATCCACAAGTGCACGGAAATAACTTAAACAAGAATACTTCAAAAATTCAACAAAGAAAAATAGGAAAGGAAAATGGGAACAAAAAGGGCATAATAAGTTTAGTGTAATGCACAAAAGGTGGGGAGAAAGAAACACTAATTTTGTTTAGTATAAATTATAAAAGACATTTTATTGGCAAGGAATTCAGCAAGGCTGTCTTTCATAAAAACAATAAATAGCTGGATGTTTTACTATCCTCTAATAATTATTAGGAAAGGGGTTAAATGATAATGGTTGAATGAAACATTAGTATTAATAGGGCAACCCGATAGCTAAAACTGCTGAAGAGAAAGTTACGGTCTTAACACAACATGTTTAACAGTAAATTTATACCAGTAATATACAGGTGATTTCTTATTCTAACCAAAACGAATATGTTCTCCTTAGAGTCTAAGGCTTAGACCAAGATAAAATTAAGATCCAAAATATTCAAATGCACTACGCTTAATCCTAACATGCATTACAATGCTTTGGATAATTCACCAGATTTTAATTAGCTCATGAAAGTTACAATCTACGCAGGTGAATGAGCCATCAAAAAAATGCAACAATTCCTATCTCGCCTTTACCTCAAAGTCCACTGCTTTAACTCAGCTCAGTTTCACATTCCACACGGAGGCTGCAGCCGGGGGGGAACCAAAAGCTGGACTGCAAATCCCATCATCTCTAAGGACCGGCTATAGCAGATGGGGCTTGAAGATCAGCAACTGGGTCTCGCTCTCAGGCTTACAGCAGGAATGTGGAGAGCCAGTCCTCTGTGAACAATGGGGTAAAGAAAATACTTACAGGTAGTCCTCGGGTTACAATGGCAACTGGGACCAGAACTATTGCCCCTAAGTGATGCAAGCGTAAAGAATGATGTCAACAATTTCGACAACAATTTCGGTAGTCCCAAATGCCATAGTAACCCCAAGAAATGTGGGTTATTAAGCAAGAAGCAGCAGAAATCCCAGATGAGGATGTCTGCAAGTGCAGGGAGGCTGGGAGAAAGAGGATGGGGTGCCACTCAAAGCACAGGGCAAAGCCGTCCAGGTAGTCCTCGACTTACAAGAGTTCATTTAGTGACCATTCAAAGTTACAAGGGCATTGAAAAATGTGGCTTATGATCATTTTTCACAGTTACACCTTTGCAGCGCCCCCATGATTATGGGATCAAAATTCAGATGCTTGGCAACCGGTTCATACTTATGACCGTTGCTGTGCCCCAAGGTCATGGCATCCCCTTTTGCGACCTTCTGACAAGCAAAGCCAATGGGGAAGCCAGGTTCACTTAACAACCCTGTTACGAACTTATCAACTGTAGTTTAACAACTTAGACAAGAATGGTTATTAAAATAGGGCACAATTCCCTTGATAAGCGTCTCAGCAGAACAACAGAAATGTTGGGCTCAATTGTGGCCGTAAGTCAAGGACTACTTGCATGCTGCAGGAGCGAAGGGAGGCTGGGAAAGCAAGGCACCATGCGAACAAAGAGAGGCATGGGAAGCAGGGCACTGTGCCATACAAGCATAGCAAGGATGGGGAAGACTTAGCAGTGCCATTTGCAACTTTCCCTGTTGGCTTCCCATTGACTTCGTTTGTAGGAAGCTGGAAGAGAAAGTTGAAAATGGGGATCCTGTGACCACCAGGCACTGCAACAGTTGAAAGTAGAAGCTGGTTGCCAAGGGCCCAAGTCGCAATCCCATGAAACGGGGATTGTGTGGTGGCCGGAACATCTGCGAACAGTTGTTAAGTTTCTTTAGTTGAGTACCATCATAATTTCAAATGGTTGCTGAACAAGTGGTCAGTAAGCAAGGACTATCTGTACAGTATATTGGTCTGGAAGAGGACTAAACATGAATTTCTGGTGAATTTGAATTCAGTAATAGAAACAGCACGAAACTGTTATAGCCAGTTTGACCTGTCAATGACCTTTTGCTCTTTTCATGCCATTTGATGTTGTAAGGAAAAAGTGAAAGCGGGTAGCAAGTCCTGGCTTGAATTTATCTGTTACAACTTTACTGACTGGACAGATCAATCAATCGATACACAGTGAGACAAAAGGATTCTGCTGAGTCCATTATTTCATCAAGCATTAAACAAATTAAGGGCTATCTTGGGATAGATTTTTATGTCACTATCAGTCTACAGGGAAGACCTCAATAGACCTCTAACTGGACAGAAGTGTGTCTAATGAAATCAATTAGTTCAGAAGTGGGTAAAAGAGATTTGATATGCAAGAGCTAAGCCTAATGGAATGTGTGGATGACCTTGGGGGATGAAAGAAAGATACTGCCTAGGAAACAATCAGATAAGAGAAGGAGGAGGAAGACCCCCACCCCCAAGAGTTTAATAATCAGAGAAAGAAACTTAGGAAGTCTCTGTCTGTCCTCATTGATCAGATGAGTCAAAGTGGTGATGAGAAGTCTGCGCTTTCAGACTTACACTTTTCTATTAATATAAACCTATAATAAAGTAGATTTAGGTCATCTACTCGTGTTTCCTGTCAGGAAGGCTGGTACTAAACCCAGGAAGGCTGACACAATAAACTCTGAGTTTCTTTCCCTGATAGCATACATTCAGACATGGGGATAACATACAACAAAAAAGATTATGCAGCTCCAAACTTCATTTTAGCCAGGTCAGAAATAGATGATAGATAGATGATAGATAGATAGATAGATAGATAGATAGATAGATAGATAGATAGATAGATAGATAGATAGATAGATAGATAGATGATAGATAGATAGATAGATAGATAGATAGATAGATAGATAGATAGATAGATAGATAGATAGATATAGATGTATGGAGGGATGGATGGAGGGATGGAGAGAGACAGAGACAGAGAGATAGATAGACAAAGACAGAGATCAATCCAGGTTGTCTTTCTTTTTTCAAACAAATAATTCTGAAGGCAAATTATCTAATCCATCAAAAATGTCTTTGAAAACAATTCATGCAAAATCTAGAAAATGTACAAAGCACCAATTCATGGCCCAAAATTAATATAATTATTGAGCTATCTAAATACTTCTTACGTTACCTTTAACTAGACAAAGTAGAAGAAATGTCACACAGACATACAATTACTTTCTACTATGACTGAACTAAGAACAAAATGGCTAAATGTTATCTTGGAAACTCTGCAATTTTTTAAAATATAGAGAGTATATATAGTCTGAACCTCTGTCATCATCCTTAACCCAAGAATAAAATGACTGCTGAAAAAAATAAAGCAAAAAGGTTACATTGCCCCATAATGTGTCACAATTGTGTATCAGTCAGGGATAGAAGAAACCATAAGTCCAGGATGAGGTGCGTGGGAGGGGTAACACTATAACATACAGAGTCTGGCTAGACAAAGAGAGCAAGGACCTTTGACCACAAGTCTGGCATGGTCAATCTCACCTTTGGCAAAGGTTTCTGGAATGCCTGCATTGCCAGCAGGAGTGGAGCTGCTGTTGTCCAGTTGTAGTATCTAAGAGAGCAAAACAATATTTATATGCAATCCTTGAAACAAGCAAATTGTTTACTTAATTATTATTATTATTTAAACATGCAAGTTGGAGCCAGTTTGGCCTAGTGGTTAAGGTGCTGGCCTAGAAACTAGCAGACTGTGAGTTCCAATCCAGCCTTAGGCGTGAAAGGCTGCTAGATGACTTTGGGCCAATCATCAGGAGACTTTCAATTCTAGTCCTGCCTTAGGCATGAAAGCCGGCTGGGTGACTTAGGGTCTGTCACACTCTCTCTCAGCCCAACCCACCTCAGAGGGCTGGTGGTAGGGAAAATAGGAAGAGAAAGTTGTGTTGGATATGTTCACCACCTTCAGATATTTGTAAAAATAATAAAGGCAAGTTATAAATAATACATACATAAATCAATTATCAAAGAACTTGAAGCAACTATTTCTACTGAAAAGGGCATTTACCGTATTTTTCAGAGTATAATACGCACCGGCGTATAAGACGCACCAAGGTTTTGAAGAGGCAATTTTTTTAAAAAAGTAGGTAAGTCGATAGAGGGATAGAGAGCGAGAGAAAGAGAGAGAAATACAGTAGGTAGGTAGGGAGAGAGAGAGAATAGGTAGGTAGGTAGGTAGGTAGGTAGGTAGATAGAGGGATAGAGAGAGAGAAACACATTAGGTAGGTAGGGAGAGAGAGAGTAGGTAGGTAGGTAGGTAGATGTTTCCAGGTGTATTTATCCATGTGCTGGCGAAGGAAATCGCTGACAATCTGCAATACCTAAGACTTGTTTCTGCTGGCACAGCACTTGATCAATCTAATTCTCATCAATCACTCTAACTAAAGAGATTTCCAAAAGGGGAAAAAAAAGTTTTTGCACTCTGCAAACCTCTCAAAAATGACCCCGTTTTTTGCAAAAACGGCCCTGTTTTTTTGTTTTTTAAAAAAAGGGATGAATAGTCTTGGGGGGCTTTCAGAGTGCTCCTGGGGAGGTGGGGGGGCACAAACGAGCAAAAAACGACCCATTTTTCACAAAAACGTGTCCGTTTTTTGTCAAAAAAAATTGCATGCATAGCCTTATGGAGGCTTATAGAGTGCTGCTGGGGGCTGTGGGGGCAAAAAACACCCCACTGTTTGGTCATTTCTGCCCTCCCCAGCCCCCAGGAGCTCTCTGAAAGCCTCTATAAGGGTATGCACGGCCATTTTGGTGAGGGGGTGGGGCTTTGGGAGGCAAAAAAATGCTGTATTTGATGTATAAGACGCACCCAGATTTTCATCCTCTTTTTTAAGGAAAAAAGGTGCGTCTTATACTCTGAAAAATACGGTAATTAAAACTCTTCAGGCATTACATTAATCTTAATATGCCACATATAAATGTACCTATGTAGAGATGGATATCAAATTAGGTTTCACTTAGTATTTTAAGTTCCTCCCCCAAAACTTCAATTTATTTCATCGATTTTTAATGTGTATTTTCTACAGCATATTTTTTAATATAAAATTCGTATGAATATTTTTCTAACATGGGCAGATTAGAAAATTGAATGATATGCATTTTTGGTGCAGGTAGGTAAATTCAGATTAAAATGCAAAGTAAACCAATTCTTGGTCGAGTTTTATTTCACTGAAGAAAATTCATTCACTATGTCTGCTACTATGGAAACAGCATCGTAGAAGAGGAAGGGACCAAATCCACACTCTTTGTGCAATGCAGGCTGCAGTAGATCATGTCTGATAATTGACAATCTCACTTATAAGTGAAAACCACTAGCAAACAGCAATAGCACTTAGACTTATACACTGCTTCACTGTGCTTGTACAGCCCTCTCTAAGTGCTTTACAGAGTCAGCATATTGCCCCCTAACAATCTGGGTCTTCATTTTACCCACCTGGGAGGGATGGAAGGCTGAGTCAACCTTCAGCCGGTGAGATTTGAACTGCCAACCTGCAGACAGACAGCAGTCAGCAGAAATAGCCTGCAGTACTGCACTCTAACCACTGCGCCATCACGTCTCTTAAATGAGAATTGACCATTTCTTGCTGTTTCTTATTTCCATAATTCATACAATCAGGAAGTTTCATCTGATATCTAGTCTGATCTTTACTTGCATATTTTTAACAAACTGGCTTTGGCCTTGCCCTTTAATGCTATAGAATATAACTCTACTCCCTCGTCTGTGTAACAGCTTTTCAAATTTTGAAGAAATTTGATAAATCAGGAATCTTTTGGCAGGTTAAACATAACCTTTAACTATTGGTCAAGTGGCTTTGTTTCTGAACTATTTACCGTGTTTTCCCGAAAATAAGACAGGATCTTATTTTTTTGGACCCACGAAATATGGCCTTGGGCTTATTATAGGGGGAGGGCTTATTATTTTCTGGGGCAGACGAGAAGCGAGGCGCGCCTTTTACCTTTCCAGCTCCGCCGCGTTCCTCGCCATTGTGTCCAGGGAAGCTGCTGGTTAAAAAAAAAACCCTCCTCATGAGTTCTATCAAACTTCTTGAAGTCGCGAGAAGGGTTTCTTTTCTTTTCTTTTTACCGGGGGCTTCCCTGGACACAATGGCAAGGACCGCGGCGGACCCGGAAAGGTAAGAGGCGCACTTCGTGGCCCAACACCACCCACACCACCCTAATGGTAAAGGCAACCTGCCTGGTTCCCTTCCCCGCTGCCCCTTTAGTGGGGGGGGGGAGAAGCGAGGTGTGCCTCTTACCTGTTCAGCCCCGCTGCGTTCCTGTCCCTTTTGTCCAGTGAAGCCCCTTGTAAAAAAAACCTAGCAAGTTGAACTCATGAGGTTTTTTTTACAAGGACGAAAGGGCAGGTCTCCGGGAGCACTAGGACACGTGTCTCGCTTCTCCCCCACTGCTACCCCTCACTAAAGGAACGTCGGGGAAGGAAAGCAGCCAGGCAGCCGTTATCATTGGGGCTTGGTGGGACGTGTTCTTTTTGCGTGAGGGAATGGGGTGCGAGGTGCGTTGTTGGCCTGCCACCCCACTCCCATTGTAAGGGCTGCCTGGTTTCTTCCCTTCCTCAACGTCCCTTTAGCGGGGGGGGGGGGGGAGAAGCAAGACGCACATCTTAGCGTGGAATGGGACTGTTCTCCTCCTGCCCTTCGCCCGCCTATTTTACCCCCAGGGTTTCTCCCCCAGTCATTTACCTCTATCACTTTGCCTCCGCTGTTAGGGACCTGGCTGTTCGTCCTGGGTAATGGGACTCCTTCTCTTCCGTCCCCAGCCCTTCCTCACAGGCCTTAGGGAGAGATACTCTTCACTCCAGCCTTTTCGGCTCAAGAGACAGCCGCCAGCCAATCGGAGGAAGGGAAGGGAGAAAGAGAGAGGCACGGAGGGAGAAAGTGTTTTGTGTTGTGTTGCCTGGGGTCCGAGCTAGAAAATACAATAAATCCTTTGCATTCCCCCCACCCCAAAATGCTGGGGATGCGTGTCCTAGTGCTACTGGAGACTGACAGCTCCGCTGCATTCCTTGCTGTTTCGTCCATGTAAAAAAAAACCTCATGAGTTCAATTTGCGAGGTTTTTTTTACAAGGCGCTTCACTGGACGAAAGGGCGAGGAACGCAGCGGGGCTGAACAGGTAAGAGGCAAGCTTCGCTTCTCTCCCCCCGCCACCCCTCGCTAAAGGGGCGGCGGCAAAGGGAACCAGGCAGGCTGCCTTTACCATTGGGGTGGGGTGGGGTGGGTGGTGGTTTTCTGTGCGAGAGGGAACAGGTGGGGGTGTGATCGCATTGCTGGCCTGCCGCTCTTTTTACGGCGGCCTCTTTGCACAGGAGGGAACGGGGCACGAAGCACTTTGCTTGGCCTGCCACTCTTTTTGCGGCGGGCCCTCTTTTTGCCCAAGCTGTACCAGTAGGTGGTACAGTGGTAATGGCAGAGACCGGTTGCGCATGTGCTTAAATAGTTGGGGCGGGCTTATTTTGGGGGGAGGGCTTATTATGGCACATGCTCTGAAAAGCCCGATTAAGCTTATTAGCAGGGAATGTCTTATTTTCGGGGAAAACACGGTACTAATCTTGGTGGCTTCCCTCTTTACTCACACCAATTTGGTCCTTTTTGAACCACTGTGAACAAAACTGAACTCACTGGCTCAAGGTTGACTCAGCCTTCCAAGATGGGTAAAATGAGGATCCAGATTGTTGGGGGCCATATGCTGACTCTGTAAACCGCTTAGAGAGGGCTGTAAAGAACTATGAAGCAGTATAGAAGTCTAAGTGCTATTGCTAAGAAGCTGGCAAAGGTCAGCATGGGTAGCAGAGGTAGTCGACTGCAGGGCATCTAAAAAGGTAGAAATGGGGAGGGGGGGAGAATGAAGCATATTCCGCAGACATAAATATGGACAGAGTGCCAAGTGTCCAAATTTGAATCACATAGCAAGGATGCTGCAATGGTTGTAACTTCAAAAACTGGTCATAACTATAATTCTTTCAATGAATTTTGGTCACTAAACAAATGGTCATTAAGCTATAGAACAGGGGTGTCAAACTCAAGTCATCACAGCTGTGTCATGTGATGTATCAGGACTTTTCCCCTTTGCTAAACGAGGCCTGGGCATGGCCCTCACGTGACGCATCTGGGCCGCAGGCTGTGAGTTTGACGGCCCTGCTACAGACTGTGCCTTCCATTTTCTTAGCCAGGTGGAAAACCTTTAATTTCTCACTTTTTAAATTCCATCTTGTTAATTTCAACCAATTGCTCAAGCCGCTCTAGATCTCTTCAAATCTGTTCACTCTCAAGAATTCTGGTTTGTGGGGTTTTTTTTTAACGAAAGGCATGCATTTTATTCTGCTAAGCTGTACTCACTTGTTTCCAATCTTCACAACA
Organism: Natrix helvetica; assembly: GCF_964273705.1. NCBI lineage: Eukaryota > Metazoa > Chordata > Lepidosauria > Squamata > Natricidae > Natrix > Natrix helvetica. The sequence continues at coordinate 149,580,498 of NC_138552.1, forward strand.
AGATTAGGGTCGTCGATAATAGCTGGGTTGTCCACAAACTGCTGATAAGAGATTTCTTGCTCTAAAAAGTTTTCTGTTTGGAAGAGGGGGGGGAACATGAATGAACCTCAAATAATAGGTTAAAATAGCACTTGGAATATATTGTAGAGTTAGCCTATTTAGGAAACCACAGAAACATAAAAGCAGTTTCAGAGCCTGCAATCTCAGGTAGTTAGCATAGTTTTAGGAGAAAAAGGATATAAAGCCTGTTACTTGAAGGTTCCCATCAAAACCGAAGCAGAGAATGCTGCCTGAAATAGACACTACCCGCCTTGGTTTTATTTGTCGGAACTCCAGCAGATAAATTCACACGTTCAGCTTCACGAATAGTCTGTCCCGACTAGTCTTGAGAAAACCTCAGACTGAATGTGGGTTTAGACCAGGGGTGTTAAACTCAAGGCCCAGGGGCGAGATCCAGCCCGCAGGGTGTTTAGATCCGGCCTGCAGGGCTGTCCTGAAAACAGCAAAGGACCAGCCTGCAGTGCCTCTGCCAGCGAAAACAGAGCTTGGTTTTCGCTGGCAGAGGGTTGCAGGAGGTCGTTGCAGCCGAAAACGGAGCTCGCAAGGCCGTTTTCACTGGCAGAGTGCTGACACCAGTGACATTGAGCTGGCCACATCCACCCTGGCCATATCCCCACCCGTCAAACATAACCCTGATGCCACAGCTCTCAATGAAGTCGCGTTTGACACCCCTGGGTTAGGCTGAATCACAGATCTGAATAAATTTGTGTACAGACAATTATAAAACTGAAATATGAATCTTCTTTGAAAAGAAAGATACACATATACAGCCTATGGCCAGTCATATAGTTTTGGCCATAAGACTCCTTGCAACGTATAATTAATTCCCTAACCTGAAACCAACTCCTGGATGATGGTTGCAACCAAACTTGCCTTCCATCCACATTGTGCTTTTATAGATTAATAAAATAAATAAATTTATGTCACCTTGCACGTACTAATCTGAATCAACATGAATGGTGCCCTTTAAAATAGCACTGAAAACAATATTTACAACATGACTTAAGATTAAGGGCAAGAACCAAGATAAACATCTTAGAGTAGCTTGTAACTTGCTAACTGATTAGTCACGTTTCTGTAGTTGCATGGACAAGTCACCTGTACCTCAAACTGCAACAAACAGCAGCATTTCTACAGAGGGTTGTGCAATCTCCTTGAGCCTGTTTAATCAACTTCCCATCTTTTATTTTATTCAGCTGTGCCAAACATACGCCCATTTTTTCTGTTTATACCAGGGGTGTCCAAACTTGGGAACTTTAAGACTTGTGGACTTCAACTCCCAGAATTCCCCAGCCAGCATGGCTGGCTGGGGGAATTCTGGGAGTTGAAGTCCACAAGTCTTAAAGTTCCCAAGTTTGGACACCCCTGGTTTATACCATAAAACTCAAACTCTGTGAGTTTCTCCTTGCTGATCAGCACTTCAGGAGAGCTGCCTGCTTTTATTTGATCTAAATTTGATTCACTAGTTCTCCTCGGATTTATTTTTCTCTTAGTAATGATTTTCCAATCCATAATTTTCTGTTTCTCAGCAGCCAAGTTTCACAACTGATCTTACCATAGGGAAGATCATTACTTTAGCTGTTCTGAGGGTTGCTATCATTAAAATGTCTTATGCTTCATCATTTTATCTAAGCCTGCCTTTCCATTCCTATTTTATTTTGTTCTTCCAAACTCAGCTCTTCTCATATACTTTGCTCTTCTGTTCAAGTTGAAAGAAAGAATAGAACAGAACAGAATGGAATAGAATAATAGAGTTGGAAGGGACCTTGGAGGTCTTCTAGTCCAACCCCCTCCTTAGGCAGGAAACCCTACACCACTTCAGACAAATGGTTATCCAACATCTTCTTAAAAACTTCCAGTGTTGGAGCAGTCACAACTTTTGGAGACCAATTGTTCCACTGATTAATTGTTCTATCAGGAAATTTCTCCTCGGTTCTAACTTGCTTCTCTCCTTGATTAGTTTCCACCCATTGCTTCTTGTCCTACCCTCAAGTGCTTTGGAGAATAGCTTGACTCCCTCTTTTTTCTGGCAACCCCTGAAATATTGGAACACTGCTATCATGTCTCCCCTAGTCCTTCTTTTCATTGAATAGACATACCCAGTTCCAGCAACCGTTCTTCATATGTTTTAGCCTCCAGTCCCCTAATCATCTTTGTTGCTCTTCTCTGCACTCTTTATAGTCTCAACATATTTTTTACATCCTGGCGACCAAAACTGAATGCAGTATTCCAAGTGTGGCCTTACCAAATCATTATAAAGTGGCATTAATGATTCATGTGCTCTTGATTCTATCCCTGTTTATGCAGCCTAAAACTGTGTTGGCTTTTTTGGCAACTGCTGCACACTTCTGGCTCATATTTAAATGGTTGTCCACTAGGACTCCAAAATCCCTCTCACAGTTGCTACTATTGAGCAAGGTACCACAGTTATACTGTAAATTATATAGATTTTCTGAGAAAAATAAAACATATTTCCAGATTTACCAATCTACTATAAATCCGTTTTTACTGTTGATAAACCAAAAGATAAACTTCCTTCTTGGATTCTCTTGCTCCTATTTGGCTTATTTCTCTTTTTACAAAAATCTCATCAGGCATATCTCTTTCCACATGTGGGTCTATTCTGCCTTGTAAGATCTTAAGTAAAAAACTTTCCATTTAAGAAATCACTGCAATTGTTTGGTCATTTACACATGTCTTTGTATCCCCCTTCTTTGATTTAGTTATTATACTAGTATGTTCCAGTAATTGAGGCAAGTGAATATTGTTTTATATTTAAGTGCATTAGCTACCTGCCATGGATCACTTTTCCATGGAGTAGCTCCCTAGATGTATTCTTCTTTTTAAAAAAGTATTTCTGTCATTCTGAAATCTTAGATATAAAAGCTATTAGTATAATCCTTCCATTTTCTTATAACTGCTTTCACTTCTATTAGATTTATTTTGTGTTTACTCCTACATTAGCCATACATTTCCTGTTCCTTGAACTTCTTAAAAACTTATCTCATTTTGTTTCTTGATTTTTTTTGTAGCTGTTGACAAGGGACTGAATGTGTCTCTTGTTTTTTTCCTGCTTTGTGCCAGAAAAATGCATTTGGTTGCCATGTATCCTTCCAAGACTTTCATCCTTCATCTTTTTCTTTCTATTTAAATAGCTTGCTCTAAAAAGCATTGAGAACTTTTTATCCTTTTAAGTTTTAGGAATATTTTTTTGCAATTTGGTTTTCACTATGTGTCTCAATTCCTTATGTACCTCTTCTAGTTCTCTTTTACATATTGAATTTGTTCTACAAGTTGATTTTACATTCTAATTAACTAAATCAAATCTTGTTCTCTCCAATGGTCTAAATTTAATTTATGCAAACATGGCACCAATAGTTTATGGTCTGTTTCAAAATCTGCACACAGAAATTTCTGGCTTACTGCACTGTATTTCTCCTTCTTTGTTTCCTATTATCTAATTAACATGATTCTATTGTTTTGCATCTGATGATGTCCATGTGTGGAGGCTTTTTTTTATCCTTGAAGCAGATGCTAGAAACAGAGATTCTCTTCACAAAGTTTTCTAAGACTATCGTTCTATAATTTCAAATTCCTCCATTTCTCCACACTTTTCCCTATTAAACCTATTAGTAGAACTAATACAAGAATATTCTTATATTAGCACATCTTATAATTTGTCAAATACTCAAACTGTCCACCACCGCATCTTTAGCAGGTATAACACTTGTAAAACATTAGTGTTCACTGGATTATAAAAGTAATAGAGATGTCTTACAACAATATAGACACAGTTTCTCATTGCTTTCTTCCAGTTTCATTTTCAAGTTCTTACTCCCCGCTGTGCCAATTGAGTTTTTTATTCAATTTACATTGCCACCCGTCTCAAACATGACTCAGGGTGGTTAACAAGGGATTAAAAACAGGTAAAAACAACATAACCAACACAATAAATAATAAATATAGCAGCTAAAATAAAACCAGCCAGAATAACAATAGCACTTAGACTTATATACCGCTTCACAGTGCTTTACATCCCTAAAGAGATAGGAGGTGAGAGAGCTGCAGTGCCCCTGGTTATAAGGACAGGTGGACTGCCAAGCAACCCTGATTCGTTATCTTTATTATTCTGATTTCAGGGATGCTGCAACACCCTTAACTTCAGGAGTGGGTTGTAAGTCTCTTCGTTCAGGGTTGACATGATTTTTAACAGTTGCTGAACGAACGGTTATAAGTCAGGAAATACTTGTAAGGAAGAACACCGTGTTATATGCAAATGTTTTAAAGGAAGGGTGTTTGTAAACCTTCTGTCACACATGCCTTACTACGCAATATCCACAAGAGGTCACTATATGCTTTTTTATAGAGGGGTCAGAGCGTTCAAACCAAGCATTGCAGTATTTTACAATAGGGGTAGCAGGGGTGGGGGGGTGTTGAGCGTACCTGTGGATATTTCTTTATTGTCGCTCAGTCCGCCACAAAGTGAAATGGCAATGGATGGCAGGTCTCGGATTCCATCCGAAGTGCTCTCGACACCGCTGTCCACCCCTGAGCTTCCGACTGATTGAGGGGATTGATTGGCTGAGCGGGGACTGTTTTCACTCATGTTCTTCGCGAGGGGAATATGATCCCCACTGAGAAGAGAAGAAGAATTAGTGACCTCCACTCCTTCCCAAAGCCAGAGGGCTCATGAATTTCATCATCTGACTTGTCTAGCCTACTTCTCCGCCGAGGAGAGTTAAGCAATCACTACAGGAAAAATCTCTCTCGTTGAGCGATTTAAAGCCTTCAAAGGCTTATTAAAACCTTCAAACAAAAGCGCTTCTAGGTAACATATTTGGACGGGGGGGGGGGAGGGAAATCACTCCCAATGCATGCTTCTAGTCTTACCCCAGTGCTATCTATCTATCTACCTACCTACATACATACACACACATATATACATACAGACACGCACACATACACTTCAGCAATAGAGTGATCAACACCTGGAATGCTCTTGACTCCGTTGTTACATCCTCAAACCCCCACAGCTTCAACCTTAAACTGTCTACCATGGACCTCACCCCATTCCTAAGAGGTCAATAAAGGGGCGTGCATAAACGCACCAGCGTGCCTACTGTCCCTGTTCTACTGTCCCCATTTATTTGTATTCATTTCCTTTGTTCATGTCCATGTTTATATTTATACCTGATATCTTGCACACGTTTGACAAACTAATAAATACAAATACAATGTACAGTCCAAAAGTTCCCTGTAGATAGATAGATAGATAGATAGATAGATAGATAGATAGATAGATAGATGATAGATAGATAGATAGATAGATAGATAGATAGATAGATAGTATGGTCCTTTCATTTTAATTCTTCAATTTGACACTTTTTAAAAATGAATTTGTCTTAATAAGACAAAAAACAAGTTTTGGCTTGGTAATTTCAAGCACACTTCAGCAAAGTACAGATTTCCTTCAAAAGCACAAAGGACAGAATTTTGTACATAGGGACACAAGATGCTGAGAAAGCTATTTCCATAAATGGTAAATGTCAGTTTAAAGCATGCATACTTTTTAGGAAAATAGAGTGCAGCAACCTCCGGCTCCATGTCAGTCAGATCATCTAAATATACACCATCAGCACCAAGATGTCGGCTCCGTTTATCTGTAAAATGCAAAATCTTATTATTGTACAGTGCTTTAAGCAGACACATTTTTCAGATAAGGTAAGAACTTATTTGATCCGTTTAACACAGCTTTTATCAGGAGCTTACGGTACAAAAGAAACAAATAATAATTCATTAAAAGAGGATAAAATCTGTAGCACAGAGTAACAATGGAATAACAAACTCAGATTAGAATAAGTTTTTGTGGGTGCAGTAGAAGGGATTAAGTAGAAGTTGTATCTCAAGCGTGGAATTTTGTGGCTTCTTTCTTATTTATGCTTTCCTCCATTACAGCAAACCTATGGTTCATAGTAGAGTTTACAAGTGGTACTTGACTTACAACAGTTTGTTTAGTGACCGTTCAGTTTCAATGGCACTGAAGAAAGTGACTTATGACTGTTTTTCACACTTACGACCATTGCAGTATCCCCATAGCCATGTGATCCAAATTCGGATGCTTGGCAACAGACTCATATTCATGACAATTGCAGTGTCCCAAGGTCACGCAATCCACTTTGGCAACCTTCTGACAAGCGAAGTCAACAAGGAAGCCAGATTCACTTAACAACCATGTTACTAACTTCACATCTGCAGGGATTCACTTAACAACTACGGCACAAAAGGGGCAAAATTCGCTTAACCAATGTTCCAGCTAGCAGGAAACATTTGGGGCTCAACTGTGGTCGTACGTTGAGGACTTCCTGTTTCCTGTTTTCCGCTTGAAGGGTTAGAAAACTGCACCATTAATTCAGCACTCATCTTTGCTCTTGCTCCCCTGGTCTTAAGGAATCTGCTGCACCCATTTGAGGAAGCGAAAGTATGAAAAGCCTCTCTGCAAGTAAGGTGACTATATTCCACTTTGGTTGACTCAGGAGGCAAATAGCTTTCTCCTTCCCCTCATTAGCTCATTTCTTGGAAAGGCCAGTTAATTTCATTGGTAACAAGCAGGGGTGGGATTCAGCCAGTTCGGACCGGTTTGGGAAAACCGGATGCTAATTTTACATCTGGCTCATCAAACCGGTAGTTGCAAGGACAGGCTGGCCCCGCCCATCCCTCCCCTCCCCTCCTAGGAGTCTCCCCGCAGTTCATTTTGGATACCAGGTAAGGGCCTGCGCGGAGGCTCTGAGAGGCTGAAAAATGGGCCTCCTGGAAGTTCCGGAACTCTGGAAATGTTTCCAGCCTCCAGAGGGCCTCCGGAGCCCAGGGAAGGCTGTTTTCACCCTCCTGGAGGCTCGAGGAAAGTCTCCGGAGCCTGGGGAGGATAAAAATGCCCTCCCACACCATGGTACAGGAGGCCCAGGAGGCCACGCCCATCATGGCCAAGCCGACTCAGCAACCGAGAACCCATTGCTTAAAATTTTCAATCACACCCGATAAAAATTGTTGACAATAATGCTTGGTTGCAAAAGGTGCTATATACCCTTTTTTTTAGAGGGAGAATCTGTTTTGCCGGCTGGCTGCATCAAGCACGTTGTGGCTGGTTTCAATTCTTCCCCGGCCGGAAATAGAAGGGCTGCTGCCCCTAAAGTCTCTATATCTGTTTGGGATATTTCAGGTGCCAGTAGCTCCGTTTCTTCCACAACCAAGACAGTCTCATCCTGTCCAAGGTCAGGCAAGGAAGAGATGTGGTGCATCTCTTCCGTATCAGTACTCTGGATGACTCGAAAGTGGATGCTTCCAGAATGATTCACAGCTACTGAGGTGCTGGATTCTTTTGGCTTGTGTGGGATGGCAGTCTAAAAAGGAAAAAGAAAAGGGCAAAATTCAAAAAAGGTTCCTGAAAAAAAAGGACAAAAAGAGACACGAAGCGTGAAAAATGAAAGTAACCTTGTTCCGCTCATATATCATAGAGCAAATCCCTCTTAAAAGTTAGGATTATTTCAGAAAGTGCACTGAAACAAGTCTGGATTTGCCCGCAAGTATATTCTCCAAGGAGACAGAGGCAGCCTTGCTTTCTGGTGGGACGTTTTCAGACTTTTGTGGGCCGCTACATCCTGGAGTACAGTCTTCATGATGACATGATCTTGACAGAACTATACCACCTTAGTCTGGGAAGCAGCAGGATGGAAGGCCACTAGGGGATCATCTTTGCACTGAATTCTATGAAGGAACAATACTGAGAAAACCCAATTCTTATTGAGAAGATGACAGCATCATCTTCAGGATCCAGAACGTAACTTCAGTTCCTTCCTCTGGATCATGCGTGAAATAATTGAAAAGTAGAGTAAGGGATTAGATTTCTTTATTACAGAGACCCTATTCTCTGCTTGTAATTCAATCCACATTTTTAAACTAGTAGAGTGGGAACAATTCTGGAAAGCAGGCTTTACAGTTATTACGGAGGTTATTTAGTCATAAGCAGGCATCCTGGTCAAAGGAACACTCCTAAATACGTGTAGAATTCTTTTAAGTGAATTCAGTATCTCAAATTCTGCTCAGTATTATTGAGATGTTGGAAATCAGTCAAAAACCCACTCGTAACTTAAAGGCCACAGACCAAGCAACAATTTTGCTTCCTTCCACATATTCAATTATTGTGTTTTCCAAAGAAAGCGAGAGAGGACAAATGACAATGATGCAAATAAAGTACCATGTGTTCATTTTGCAAGCATACGTTTGATTCCCACCTGTCTCATCTCCCCAGGTGCCACTGCCAAGGAAACATAAGGAAGCATCACCATCACCTTTTGAGCTACGCTTCACCCTTTTTGTATCAACCAGAAATTGTTTTTAGTTTAAACTCTAGCTTAAATGAACAAGCAAGTATCTAAACCATAAACAATACTTGGTTCTTTGGACAAACCACAATTAAAGCTAACTAAAATGTGTCCAAAAGAGATATAGCTCTACAAAGCCAGGGCAAAACACCAGGTAGAAGACTGGTCTAAGAGTCCAATATTCCTAACACTACAGTAAGCTATGGTTTAAGGCAGGGGTGTAAAACTCAATTTCGTTGACTGACGCATCAGGGTTGTGTTTGACGGATGGGCATGGCCAGCTCAATGTCACTCATCGAGGCTCTGTTTTCAGCCACGATGGCCTCCTGGAGCCCTCTGCCAGTATGGGCGGCCTTCCTGTGCTCCATTTTCGCTGGTAGAAGCACCACGAGCCAGTCCTTCACTGTTTCCAAGAGCCAGATCTAAGCACCCTGTGGGCCATATCCAGCCTGTGGACCTTGAGTTTGACACGCCCGGTTTAAGGTAATATCAACATCTTCCCTCTGTATCTATTAGCCACTTCAGACTTCTCTATCCCATTCTGGCAGAAGATAAACCTCAAAGGTTCTGTTTTTTAATAAAAATCTGTAATGTCTGATTCATGTGTCTTTTCGCATACCTTTGTGGCTTGAGGAAGTTCTCCCCAGTCCCAATGCATCTGAGGATTATTGTTTGCAACACTTCTTTCCAGAGGCTTACTGATTAATTCAGAATCACTTTTAGGAGTGAGAGGTCGCGAATCCGAAGGGCTGCAGGAAGAACAGGGAAGAATCAGGAAGAGAATGAGATCCAGCATGCTGCTCAATTTTCTATTCTGAGTGCCAATATTGTATGGACTTAAGCCTACTAAATGAATTTGGATATAAGTCTTGATCAAGAGGCAACTCAAACTGCTGGCCAGGGGAGGAGATTAAGCGGATGTTAAACTTAAGTGAAATTCAACATTCTGAAGCTAGCAAAGAGATAATAGTCCCATTCTTCTGTTTGACAAAAAAAGAGACTTCCAAATATTTCCCTTGGGAAGTCAACCGCACACATATGACTGCACCATAGCCACTGAAACATGTATAAGTGAACAAACAGTAAACTCATTGTGCTTTTCCCTTTTAAGAGATGATTTGCCAAATGGTGTACAGTACATGTTTTCAAGTAATCAGTGTTATACAAAGGTAAATTGTATTAGTTTCAACAGGATGCACACTTTAAAAAGTTGCCAGACATCACAGCAAAATAAAAGCTTTAGGACCTTGCCTCTACCCTCCAGAAAAAAAAACCAGAAAGGTTTCTTCTCATTCTTTGACAGAACAAGGTCAACAAAAGAGAATTTTGACTATTACTGTATATGCCCACGCAAAGGAAGTCACATATGGGACCCGCAATGTGCACAAACAGAGAAAGTGGCTCCCAAAACAGGAAAAACAGCATATGGGTCCACATATCTTGACTTTTACCCTCTAAGCTCAGAATTGCACAGGACTTTGGATAACTGTGCAAAAGGTTTCAAGCTCAAAATGCCCCTTTTAAATTCCAGGCAGGTGACTCAAAACTTGAAACACGCTATCGGAATCTTACTGGAACATTCAGAACCCCAAACCGTTTTGTCTCAAGTTTGAAACAGAGATCAAAAGAAACTTTTTTTTTCAAGTTCAGAATACTACTGGCTTTGTTAAAACAGCCCATTTCAACACCATACAATCGGTCTGAAACTTGAAATGGGGTGTTTTCAGCTCAAACTGTTTCGAAAACACTTCACTCAGTGGGGATATTTTTCCCACTTAGGAAGAAAATTGCCGACACAAAATGATCCATTTGAATCACTAATGTGACTGGCACCATAGCAGAGGTCTTGCAGTACAAAGAGCAGGTTGAATAAATAAATTACATATTTAAAGTATGTATAATTTGGGCACTGCCCAGTTATGGCACCATTAATCAATGGTGGAAAAAAGGAAGGAAGGAAGGAAGGAAGGAAGGAAGGAATTAATTGGTGCCTACATTTGATTTTTAGAGTGTGCACACAAAGATATGGCACAGCGGGAGGGAGGGAGGAAGGAAGTCTAGTAGAAATGTAGTCAAAATTATATCATCCATGCCTATGAAATAAGGGCTTTACAAACATTGATCCTCTCTATTTCCAAATCAAGTATGATGGTGATTCAATGGCACATAGTATGGATAAATTAAAGTGGGAGAAAACTGATAGCCAAAGGTATATAATCATCAAGAAGAAAGAAAAACAGAAAAAATAAACAACTTCATTAGCTCGATAAACCTTTATCCTGGTAAATCACTATAAAATGACCCAGGAAGAAGAATGGAAACTGCTCATTGAAATCAATGGCATGGCTAAAATAAAATAAAAAATCTTGGTGTAGCTGGGAGAAGGCTAAGCAACTATCCCACTATCCCAATCCAGGAAAATAATACAGAACAAAAAATAAAATCTGGAAAGTGTAGACCCCTAACTGAAAGCACGCTGCAAATATTTATTTACAGGCTCCATTCATTTTTGTCACAATAATAATCCCCAGAAAGAAAGCTATCCCTTTCGTACAGGCTACCTTAGAACAAATGCCCAGGAGTCCTTAACGCTCTCTGAGCTTGGTTGATTTCTTGCAGACATTTCATTACCCAAACTAGGTAACATCAACAATGCTAGATTTTTAAAAGCTGGTTTTAAAAAAAAATCAGCAATTTGAATTGCAAGCAATTTTTTTTTAAAATGACTAGAATATGTTTTCCTCATTCTCTAGCTACAGGAGGAGAAAAACAGACTATTATTATAACTTGGGTTTTACTTTAACCAAACTCTAGATACAATCTGAAAATTATATAAACTTTCCTGGTTGTGAAATGCACTGGTCTTTCGGAATATAGAATTATATAATTAAAATACGCATTTAAATTATAACACCCTTGGTGTAAATATGGATTAAAGTATAGTCGTATTCGAATCTTCTTTATTTCTTTATATTTAAGGATGGATATAACTTGTTTCATAATGTGGAAAGCTTATGAATGATCACAGGGATGGGCTTCAAAAATTTCAGCAACGGGTTCTCTGCTCAGTTGCTGGGTGGGCGTGGCCATCGTGGGCGTGGCCTAGTCAGCTTCCTACATCATGGCCGGGGGGGGGGGGGGGTTGCTTTCCCCAGGCTCCAGAGGCTTTCCTCAAAGCTCTGGGAGGGCGAAAACTGCTTCCCCCAGGCTCCGAAAGCAGGAGTGAAATGCTACCGGTTCTGACCGGTTCGCTAGAACCGGTAGCAAAAATTGCTAAGATTCTCCCGAACCGGTAGTAAAAAAAAGCTTTAAAAAGTGGAAAAAAGTTGGACACGCCCACCCGGTCACATGACCCCACCTCACCAAGCCACGGGCACAGAACCGGTGGCAAAAAAAAAATCGCCACTGTCCGAAACCCCTCCGGAGGCCGGAAACGGGCCCATTCTTCCTCCTCCCTGAGTCTCCACGCAGGCCCTGCAATTACCTTGCATCCAAAACGGGCCACGTGGAGACTCCTGGAAGGAGAGGGTGGAGGAGAGAGGCCAGCCAGGGGTGGGATTTGGAGATTCTCCGAACCGGCCATAACATTAGCTAGGGGTTCTCCCAAACCCGGGTGAACCCATAGCAGCCCACCCCTGGATGAGCAGTTTGTGTACATATATCAACCTGATGCAATAACAAAGGATAAAGAAACCTATTCAGGGAGCTGATGACCAGTTACTCTCAAATGTCACTCCTGATAAGAAACTCAACAACTACAGAAATGGGAAGTGTAATTTTTTTCCCCATCAGACACAGGCAGAAAAAAAAAAAGCACAAGCAATTGCTCTCCGAAGGAAGGAAGCTATGAATCAATAAAAGCACACCAGCCAGTGAGTGTTAAAGGAAACCCCAAGCCACAAAGCCTCCTTGTGGCAGAGGCTGTCAGTCAGTCGACAAGTTCCCACGCCCTAAAAGGGATGCAAGCCATTAACAAGGGGAGTGACCATCCCCTGTAGATTTCTCTTGCTTCAGAACAATTTCAGTTTCTGATTGCTGACCATCACTTTATACACTTTTTTTCCCATGAGAACCTGCAACTTACTTTTGGCTTCCTTAAAATGTTTTGGGGGACAGTAAGCTTCAGATGGAAAATGTTCAGAACTACGAGTTCTGCAAGATCAAGCTACGCTTTTCTTCGTTGAAAGGGTTAGCTAGAGTTTGCATTTGAGTGAAGTCTCAGAGGGCTGCAGTGCAATCTTGTCCTGCACAGCCTTGAATCGCTTTTAAATTAACTTTCCTTTGAAATGGATTCTTATCCTAGAATTATATCAGCTATTTCATCTGTCTTGTTATTTTTTTTTATAAATAACTCAAGGTGGCAAAGATATTCAATACTCCTATCCCCCCCCCCCCCACACACACACACAAATAAAAACAGTGCTATGAGATGAGTTGGGGATGAGAATAGTTGGTTCAAAGTCACCCAGCAGTTTTGGAGGTCTAGAATAATCTATTACTACATCATAAACTTATAAACTGGATGCATACATTTTTTAAGAACTGTTAAAATGACAGAACCTGTTATTGTAAGAAAGATTGTTTTGAATTAGATTGGTTTTAATTCAAATATAGGGAGTAGAACCTGGTATTTTCCTAGCGAAGAGCAATCTACTGTACTTCCTTATTAATAGTTCTTCCGGCATGAAAATCATTATTTGCAAAATTGGTTCTTTTCACTGAAGGAATAAAAAAAGCCCTCAGAACCAGAAAAGTTTCATTTCTGCACCCAAATCCATGTGTTGGCAAGTATGATACTATATAAAACATAGTACAATTAGAAAAATACAGGACCATATTTATTGTGCAACACTGAGGAAATCTTCCGACTACGCACTAGCAAGCAGGAAGCTGGAGTTTAAAAACCCAACTTTGGAAAGGCAGAAAAACCAAGAGTGTAAGGCAGTAATCAATGAATTTTAAGACAGGCAAGGTGAAAGGAAGGATATTTTTTTTAATTCTGAAGCAAGAAAAAGGAGTCAAAAACAACGAGTCCATGAGATCTACGATACAGACAGACAGATGGACAGATGGTTGGATGGATGGATGGTAGGATAGATGGATGGATGGACTGACAGATAAATAGACACTGTTTTATGGGAGATTTATACTTTTGTACATTTAATGTTATCACTTAAAAATCCCAGACAAAAACTTTATGAACGACTTCCCAGTTTCCTGCCATGAGTTAGTAAACGAAATCAGTTTGAAAAGATCCGCCAATCTTGTATACCATTAACAGTATTAAAAGGTTAATCACCGAAAATGCAATTGGCTGTTCTACCTGTCTGCAGCAGGATAGTGAGAGGTCCGGTCAGGACAAGAACTAGATAAGCTTCCCTCTGCTGGAACAGTGAGATGAGAGGGCCTCCCTATGCAAGTTCTAGATTTACTGGATAGTATAATACAGCAGGAGGGGAAGGGGGGGAAAAAAAGAGAGAGATTAGGCCACATTATCCTGCAATATGTTTCAAATCAACCCATGTTGCTGAGGCTGTCATCTGCCTCTTGGAAAGCATCCAAATTGGGTTAAACAAAGGGGAGTCTCTAAATGACAAGATCCAGAACTGCTCGAAGCAAAACACAGGAAGGCAGAATAGAGTTCAAGAAACCACTAAACCACTCTACACAAATGCTTAACAAGAAGCTGCAAACAGCATAGGCAACCATTACACTTTGTGGTAACATAATCACCTCAAATCAAGCAGCACTCAATCCTAAGGAGACATAAAGGCTTTGCCTATGTTTATACCAACGAAAAGAACATTATACCTAAAAATGGATACGTAAGGCCAACAGTTTTCTGAAATTAAGCCTAACAAGATAAGAGGTCAAACCATGCCTGTTAAATATGAAATGTATAGAACATTTGTGTTCTGTCAGAAGGACAAAGCTTGAACTAATTCTTCTCAGCTCCCAACTTAAAAACTGTTCCAAACAATTCATCTTCCCACAGCTTTGAAGTGAAAGAAATCTGCTTACACACATTCACATATAACATATAGCTGAGCCCTCAATGCGTTACTGAAGCATGAAGTGGTGAACTGGCATTTAAATGGCCGAAATGGAGTTGAAACCAGAGAGAGATACTCGTAGCATTAAGGCCAGAAGCATGAAAAGTCTTGTCCTTCCTTTAATTGCTGAGTAGGTCTGAAAAGAAAGAATGCATGAAAAGGGTTCATGGAGATTGTTTGATTTAGCCTGGTAACATGCATTGTACCTCTGTCTGGGTGTCCATTCTCCATCTGAGTGGGGATGAGCAAGCAAATTTATAGAAGAAACCGTCTCAATGTCTTCATCCCTGCACAAATCAGGGACCAATGTTCTGAACATAAACAGAAAAAAAAACAACAGAAAAAGAAAGGATTTTGTTTTAAATGCCCAAATCTTACCACTGCATGGTAGTAGTATTAGTGGTACAACAAAAACATGTAAAAATGAATACATATTAAACCCATGGAGGCTATTGTTAAAAGATTCTAGATACTTTCAGAACATGTGCAAATTTTTTTAAAAATTCTATTTCTGGAAAAAAAATGTGTTTTCTAAATTTTCCATAAACATCTGAGTTAGGAATTCTTGGTAAAACCTATTATTACATTACAGCATATCATATCATACCATATATTATATCTGAAGTCCTTTCCAGATGGACTCTTTAAAATGCTCTAGTATTTGTTCATTATAAATTCAATGGGCAAACAGACGGTGTTATTATCTTATTTGCTGTGGGGGTTTTTAATCTTGTTTTCAATTCATGAGAATACAGTAATTTATTTTAAGAGTAAAGCAGTATAATGCTTCAAAATTACAGATACAACACAACACAATCAGCTGGGGGGGAGGGGTAAAAAATAGACATTTTGATCATATGTGCATGCAATTCGTTTTTTAAAAATAGAATTTTGAAATATTATAAATTAATATGTGCCTTTGCCTTTATTTTCTCGGCACTGTAAAATAAATGTTCTGCCTATTCACATCTATATGTGTGTGTATGTGTGGGGAGAGAGAGATTAATTCAGAAGAAACATGGATCAAGCAACTATGTTCTGCCTATTCACATCTACATGCAAATATGTATTTTATATACATACAGTCATCCACTATTCTCTAGGCAAAATATTTTTACACATTCATCAGCTTTATCTGATTTCATGAAACCCTTTAGTCAAGACCTTTTTGCAAATATTCGTTTCGTTCACTGTTACAAAACACAAATATTAGAAAATAGAGCTACAGAAGATGAATTAAGTGTTTTTGGAGTGTTTTAAAACTTCCAGCTAATTTTTTAAAAAGATACCTATATGGATGGATGAAATATATTTGTGCATTTGGACAGGAAAAAGTAATTCCCTTTATTTTTTTCACTATTTTTTTTTACTATTGCTTTTTTTTTTTCTTGGTTCTATTTTATGAAATAAAGGACAGTAGTAAACAGAGGAAGGCTAGGAATCTGCACTAGTAAGGACAACTAGGAGGCAATCCATAGGCATAACCTATCTATGAGGAAAGTTCATTTACCGGTAATTACAAAAATCACAGCAACGAATTATTTGGATGCTGTGCTGCAAATTCATGTGCACACCATTTTAAAAAACAATACAACATAAATGACAGCTTGCATTTCAACATAACTTTTCACTTTTCAACTAAACTTCATAAGGTAACCGTAACACTGTAATCCTGTAACTTTAATCAATTTAAAAACTACGATCGGTGAACATTCTATAATTCTTGTACTACAAAAAAAAGCAGGAAAAAAATGATTTAAGGCATTTAAACGTTAAACTATTGTTCAACTTAAAATTTAAAATTAACATTCTGAATTAATTAGACCCTCTCGATTAATACCTGGAAGTAGTATCTAGCAGCTCATTCTCTTCGTCGGAACTCATTTCTATAGGGAACATGTTTTCGTCTTCAGTAGTATCAGCATTCTCGTCTCTTTTTGAAATGTCTATTTTATGGGCGGATTTCCTTCTCCTCTTCCTCCTTTTCTTGACAGAACAACTTGCAGCCATGGATTCCGTGGCAGAAGGAGAAGTAGAGATTGATAACTGGGAAGGAACAGCAGTGTCCATGCTCCTTAACCTATCCACAGAATTTCTCTTCAGCTGGAATTCCATGAGAGAAGATCCCTCGGTCAAAATGGGGGATGTAGCCAAG
Organism: Natrix helvetica; assembly: GCF_964273705.1. Taxonomy (NCBI): domain Eukaryota; kingdom Metazoa; phylum Chordata; class Lepidosauria; order Squamata; family Natricidae; genus Natrix; species Natrix helvetica. Next base: position 149,597,144 of record NC_138552.1, read on the forward strand.
TGGTATGGAATTGCCTCCTTAAAGAAAGGAAACACAAGTCTGTTGACATCTGGCATCTATCAACTCAAAGGTAACAATAGTGAATTTATATGCTCCAAATATGTTCTGCACCAGTGAAACTTTCAAGGCCAGCAGAATATGTTATGTGTATATAAACAGAAACCTACCGTGTTTCCCCTAAAATAAGACAGGGTCTTGTTTTCTTTTGACCCCCCCCCCAAAAAAAATAAGCGCTTGACATATTTTCGGAGAGGTCTTCTTATGAGCGTGGTCACCTCATGGCTGCTGCTGTGTTGCAATATTTTGGGGGAGGGCTTATTTTCGGGAGAGGGCTTATTTTAGCACATGCGCTAAAAAGCCCAATTGGGCTTATTATCCGGGGAGGTCTTATTTTCAGGGAAAGAGGGTAAATGTTACAAATACATGAATATGTACACGTAATCATCCTTTCCAAAAGTCCTCCTGACAGAAATTCTTCTGGAAAAGGCAAATTCAGAAAAATGTGCAAGTAAAGAAAACATCTCACATTTAAGAGCTGTGGCTTGCCAGGAAGTGAGCCCTAATAATCCTTGATTATAAATGCTAACCACTTTGCAAACTCGATAAAAAATAATTTAATAATTTAATTTAATATTCATCTTTAATTTAATATTCATCTTAAACATACATTATAGTGTATGCCAGTTTTTCTGTGCTAATGGCTTATCCATAACTAGAGAAAATGATTAAAAGCCCTCATTTTCTTCCATATGTCTAGCTATTACCTGACATAGTTCTTTGAAATAATTTGAAGAATGTGATTATGTAAACTAGTGGCTATTTTAGACATAAATCTAGTCTATCATAAATCATGACAAATAAAAAGTGATTAGAAAAAAAGCTTAATATAGTAGATAATCCTACTATAACTGATCTTAAAACAAACATAAATCCCTTGTTTTGTTATTGATTTCTATGTCCCCTTGCATACTATAAAATATGAGAAACAAAATACATATGGTGGGCTGGTCTCACCTCCTTGTCATCTGTTTCCTCTACAAAAAATGCTTCTCCATTGTCTCCTAATTTCATGTGCAAATCCACAGATTCTCCATTAATTTCTATGTCAACCTTGAGAGAGGCAGAATACAAAAGATATAGATTTTTTAAAATACCCTCAAGAAAATATGACGTGTTCATTCCTTAAGTGAAATAACTTTTTCCCCATTTTACAGCAACAGGGTCCAAGTGGTTGAAACACTTCATATTACATCAGCAATTTCTACTAAGACTGATTATGCCTTTAAAAATGAGAAAAACTGGCGCTGCCTTACGTTCTGTGAAAGACTCATAGATAATAATATCTAAATCCAGAACTTCCCAATTATTAGTCATTATTCTACACCAAGTAACATTAAGAACGAAGAGCATAATCTAGAAAAAATTAAGAACTATTTACTTACCCCAGGTGACATCTGATTTAAGATATTTTAAATCTCACTTGTTTCAATACAAGTTCTGGAGTCTGTGGTTAAAACCACATTATATAAAGTTCATAAAAGAGCTTAAAGCAGTCATTAATCAAGGGATAGGCTGAGGTGAGTAACTAGATACGCTTTCATTGCTAGATAGGTGATGAAAGCCCTTATGCGCAGCAAATGATTCCTGAGTACACAATCAGTTTGACTCACAGCAGTTATAACACACATAGTTCTATCATTTGCTGAAAATGCTGATGTTTTTTTTTAAGAAATCCCCAGGTAGTGACTCTTTATTTGGACTCATTATCATTTGATTTCCTTCAAGTGTTATAGGAGTAGGATCTATATTTTTAAAAAAGATTAAATGGCTGTCAGACACACACCTGAGCTATCCTCCTGACTGCCATAGGCTGGGAGTTGCTATTTACATAAGTTGCTTTTTATGGCTGCAGCCACCATTCCCTTTGGGAAGCAAATGAAATAGGAGAGTGTGAGTTTTTTAGGAAAAATGGTAGAAAGTCTACTGAGAGCCTCAGTCATCGAGGTCATGGTTGTCCCAAATTGGACTTTGTTTTTTCCTTGAAGACATTTCACTTCTCAAGAAACCTCTTGGATGAGAAGCAAAACATCTTCAAGGAACAAGTCCAGTTGCCTTTTCAAAAAGCGCCTTTGGGTAGAAAGAAAACTGTTCCAATCCTTGTGCCCATGTACAGGGTGACATTCAACATCTTACCAATTTAACAAATGCAAATCAAGCTCAAGTTTTTTGTTCCTTACCACTTTTTCCTTAGAACGTAGAACTCCCATCTTTCCAAAGCGTACGTGAAAAGGTGAACATTGGAGGTTTCCATTGGGCTGGCGGATAACAATGATATCAATGCATCCAGACAATGTGGCCGGATTTAACCCTTTATAGAGCTCCTTCACTGTCACAAAGACTTGCCCTGCTAACTGTCCAACGTAATTCATGGTTTGTGCCTGGAGATGATAAAGAAGAAAATTATCATTAGATGATTGCTGGTATGCATCCCTGCAAGAGCTGCAGAAAACACCTGCAAAGCCAAAGCAATTCTGCAAAAGGGCAGAAGAGCAAATAATTATTTGCATATAAAAATCAGTTTTCAGTAGAATTGACCATATTTCTTCAGGCCAGATCTAATCAAATAAAAGATATGCTGATCTGACCTTCAAGAAGAAAATGAAGGGGAAAGAAACAGACTACTACAATAATAAAACTTGACCCTTCACACTCTTGGATCCATGCAGCTGCATTTATCTCTGATTTCATTCTCTGGTTCATGCTATTATGAGCTTATTTATTCATCTGATTTACACCCATTGCAAACAAGGAGAATAACTGAAATAGCCATATCAATGGAGCGTTTAGATAATATGCTGATAAGAAATATAATTATACATTCTAAAATGTATGATAACTAGCCTATAAAATCATCCTACTACTCAACTGAAAGTATTTTGTTTGCTATAAGAATCTGGCCAACTACATGGAACATGTCTCCAGGTAAGAAGGAAGAGGAGAGGAGAGCCATCAAAGATGAGAAGATGGGAATAAAATGAGCTGATTAATAATGCCTACCTACTTTTTTTTCAGTGCTGTTTTAAAGAGCAAGAAATAACACCTCTGAGTTTCAGAGGTAGACAGAATCCCCCATAGAATAAGCAAAAGAGCAATCTAGAAAAGCTTAGACTGGAAAAGTCATAGACCAATAGATCCCTTCAAATTCCATCATCAGATTCCATTCCACAATACTCTTTGATGACTCTTGGGGAAATGGCAGATCATTAAATGCCAAAAGTGTTTTCTTAAGGTTGGCAATAGTTTAATCCATCCATTTCAAAACCCTGAAAAACTCCTTGAACTAATTTTTCTCATAAGGTATTAAGAGGCAAAATTGGTGATTTGCCCCTTAAAATTCTGTCCAAGATAGAAAGCCCTGCTTCAGTGATCTCAAGTCATCAACATTGCCAGCTGGTACTCTTCGGATTGAAAACGTTTCTTCATCCTTTGGTGTCCTGAGTTTATCCTACTTCTAATGAACAAAATGTTTACTAAGCCTTTAAATCAGTGTGTTGTAAAGGTTAAATTTGAATTCATAGTTCTACTGAATTTTTAGACAAGCATGAGCAGCTGTATTTCTCGATCTAACGTAGTACCATTGTGAGTGGGATAATATATTTATCAATGCTGCTTTTGATTCCTTTCTGGAGGAACAGAGACACACAAATACAGTATAATGAGCCCTTAGCCTTTCCCTCTAACATAACAACTGAGATAGTTGCTACTGTTTATAAAAGTGCTTGAAAGTCTTCTCTTTAAATCAGTGGGGCAACTTTTAAGATACTGTATATGGACTTCAACTCCCAGAATTCCCCAGCCAGCATGTTCAGTACTGTACTACTGTGAGTAGATCTCCATGATGAAAACAACTAACGGGACTCTCTCAGCTAGCAAGGCAAAATTCCACCAAGAATATATATTTGCAGGACATGAAGGCTCAGATAAGCTGGCTTGTTGTAGCAAAACTATGAAACCATATATGAAAGAATTCCAGTGACTGCAAGCTCTGCTTATACAACAGCCAACGTCCAGTTTCTTGTACTCCTTGCTCCTGCCTGCTCTACACACGTCTAAAAGCAATTATCTTTTTTGGGGGGGAGGGGGGGGGACAGAAGATGTACTCGCTCCTTGTTTTGGTAGCAGCCTATTATTTTGTGTTTATGTATGACTGTGTGAAAATGAATTCTCAACAGCCACCAAAATCAGTGATGATGGGATTGTAGAAAAGGAGCAGAAAGAGTTGTGACTATCTTATGAAAAGGATTAGAAGAAGGAAGGGCAGGGGATAAATCAGGACCTATTGACTGATGCCTGAGTAATCTCCAGTCGATCAGAAGAAGCAAAGTTGGCTGGGGAATTCTGGGAGTTGAAGTCCTCCAGGCTTAAAGTTGACAAGGTTGGAGACCCCTGGTTTAAACTGAAAAATAGCAATAATTCAAAATTGGTCTGTTAACTTCCTCATCAGATTGTTAATCAAGAATGCCTGGGAGAAAACCAAGAGTAGGTTTTGATTGAAATAATGTGTAAGTTTGATTCTTCTGGGTTTCACAAATTCTTGGGCTGATCACATGCTTGAAAGCTGCTTTTTCTTCCATTTGTACCATCCATCTGCATGTGAACGAGGACCCAGCTGCTGCAAACAAAAAGCAAGTATAAACCGGACTCCAAAACTGCAGCGCATCGGCACCACGGGTAACAATAACAGAGGTCAACTGGAAAAGCCCTACAGGACAAGAAAGGAGATTTCTTTCATATCATTCAAAACAGACAGGGAGGGCCAGAGGGGGAAAAGACGAACAGCGGAAAAGCTATCTTCAGCCACAAAGCTATCTTTAGTTATTTCCACTTTTCCTCTTCGGCATAACCTCTTCTGCCCCCACCACCAGCCAGGATGCAGCAGAAAACATCCTGCCAAGCCAGTGTCTAGCGTCTCAAAGCCAGGCCTTCTACGATACTAAGAACCAAGAAATAGGCTGAAAGAACATAGAAGCATTCTAAAATCTACAGAAGAGCTCCTATGTTTCTATCATAACTTTCTTGAGTACAAACGTTTCCTGAAGCAGCACAAAAAATAAACTTCCAAAATACTGTATATTGCTACCTGAGGGGGACTAACAAGATGGCACTTCTCCTTCCTCAAATTCAAGTACAAAAGTTGACTAGAATGATTAGGGAATCCTTTCCCATAACTCTAAGGTACCTTCATGTCCACCTAGTATTAGACACTGCCTGAGAGTGAAGAAGGGAAAGGAAAGCTACCGTATTTTTTGGAGTATAAGACGCACCTATTTCCCCCAAAAAAGAGTATGGAAATCTGGGTGTGTCTTATACACTGAATACTGCATTTTTGGCCTCCCGAAACCCTGCCCCCTCCACAAAAATGGACATGTAGAGGGTTTGGGAGGCCTGCAAAGTGCTCCTGGGGGCTGGGGGGGGGCAAAAACAAGTGGAAAACAGGCTGTATTTTTCTCATTGTTCTCACACACACCCAGTCCCCAGGAGCAGTCTACAAGCCTCCCAAAGCCTATGCATGCCCTTTTTATGGCAAAGAATGGGCCTATTTTCACAAAAATTGGGCTGCTTTTTGCTTGTTTTTGCCCCCTCCCCCCAGCCCTCAGGAGCACTTTGCAGGCCTCTCAAACTCTGCATGCCCCGTTTTTCACAAAACATGAGGCATGCAGAGGGTTTGGGAGGTCTGCAGAGTGCAAAAACCTTTTTTTAAATTTACCTCTTCAAAATCTTAGTGCATCTTATACTCCGGTGCATCTTATACTCCGAAAAATATGGTAATTATATCGTACGTAGCCCTTGTCTTATAACTACAATTGAGACCAGAATTTCTGTTGCTAAGTAAGGTGGTTGTCTTACAACCTTTTGCCATGGTTGTTAAGCAAATCACTGCAGTTTTTAAGTGAATCATATGGTCATTACATTCCTCCATTGACGGAAGCCAGCTGGGAAGGTTGTAAAATGGCAGTCACATGACCCTGAGACACTATCACTACTGGTTAGCATGAACCTGAATTTTGACCATGTGACTGCGGGGATGCTGCAATGATTGTAAGCAAGGACAGACGATCATAAATCGTGTTTTTGCAGTATCATCGTAATTTCGAAAAGTTGCCAAACAAATAGTTGTAAATTGACAACTACTGGTATCCCACTCTCAACTAGCAACAGATTAAACTAAAAGAATTAAACTAAGAGCTTACAGCATTTTCAACATGACCAATCCGATATAACATATGATGAACACACAAGAATCAGAGAGGAGGAGTGAGGTACTCCACAATAGATTAATTCTCAAATGGGCAGAGTTAGACACTGAAATTATAAACAGATAAACATCTTGGAATATCATCTCTTGTGTTCCTCTACTTTTCATGGTATAGCTAGGATGTCCTAAGAAGTCCACCTTATGAAATTGGGCAGATTTAATCTTGTGGACAGAAGCAAGAGTGGTCAGAACCAGAAAGTAGTCATCTGTGCCCGCCTTTTATTTCCTTTCTCTGTTTTCTTTCCACAAAATCAATACTGCTTGCATTATTGAATAGGAAGTGCTATACAAGGCTATGAAATGGCGTTTTCTCATAGGCTTTTCTTTGCTAACAGATGATAAACCCTAAAGCTATCAAGCAGAGAAAGATGTGCAGAAGAGAGGAGAACATTTCATTTTGGTCACAACCTGGATAATTATTTTCGAAAGAATGATTTGAAGATTTCCAGAAAGAATCCTCAACTGAATAATTCAACTTACAGAGTTGAAAACAAGTTCTTAGAAAAGTTTTATTACTGAAATGCAACTCACATCTCTAGTGGGTATCATTATTAAAACAAGTCAAAAAGACCACTAGCATGACTTAGTCATCAATATTTGAGTACAATATGAATAGCCCTTCTTGACTTGATACTATATTGAACTCCTCCAGTTCTTCTAATTTAATAAAATGAAAACCAACTGAATACAATTTTCAGAATTCTCTTTTATGGCTTCCCGCTTTCTCTCATTTTAGAAGAAACATGATAAGGTAATCAGAAAAAAATTATGAAACTTATCTACAAAGAGTTCCTGAATCAAAGCACCGCCTTCAAACTATCTTATATCTTTATTTAAAAACCTAACATAGCTTAACATAATCTAAATAATACAATGCACTAAAAGCTAAACAAACTGAAACCCTTAAACGAAATTGCACAACAGAGACTGAAAGACATCGAAAGAAAAGGCTTGCTGTCAAAAATGATTGCAACCAAGCTTTTGAGAAATCAATTTCCACAGTATACAACTAAATAAAATATGCTACTCATCTCAAACAATTGCAGTGGGATAAAAGTAAAGCTACTTTTGAAAAGTGCAAGATGAAGTCAGGCGGATACTATATTGGAAAATGCATAGATCTACTTTGCAAAGCTGCTAATTCTCCTTTAGCAAAGAAATCGAACTCTTTTCTAACTACTGTATTATATTATTCACAGATATGGCAGCAGATATTAGTCTCATACAGAAGCCTATTTTTTAATATCCTGCTTAGCAAATCATTTAATTAAAACAGCACAGATTTAAATCTGCTGAAGATCTGCATGCAAGGAATACAGATGTATTTAGGTCAGTGGTTCTCAACCTGTGGGTCGGGACCCCTTTGGGGGTCGAATGACCCTTTCACAGGGGTCACCTAAGACCTTTGGAAAACACATATTTTCAAAAAAATACGGAAAACATAAAATAATTTTATGATTGGGAGTCACCACAACATGAGGAACTGTATTAGAGGGTCGAGGCATTAGGAAGGTTGAGACCCACTGATTTAGGTAGTCCTAGATTTATGACTGGTTGCTTAATGACTGTTTGCTTAAAGTCCGTTCCAAATTACAATTGACATCTCCAGCACTACTTAAACATGTTTTTAGACTTATGACAGCAGCATAACACACACACACACAGGATCATGTGATCGCATTTCGGCTCATTTTGCAGACCTTTGCAGCATCCTACAGTTGTGACCACAATTTGCTACAGTCTTTCCCAGTTTCTAGTGTTTACTTCTGGTTAATACCCATTTGAAAAAATGGATTCACTTAATGACTGCTGTGTTTGCTTACCAGGCTCAAGGTTGATCCAACCTTCCATCCTTCTGAGGTCAGTAAAATGAGGATCCAGATTGTTGGGGGGCAATATGCTGGCTTTTAATATGCTCACCACTTAGAGAGGGCAATAAAGCACTATGAAGAAGTATATAAGTCTAAGTGGTATTGCTATTGCTAATAACCATCTTAAGAACAATTGTAACTTCGAATCCGGTCACATACTGCTTCGACTTACAATCCTAATTCCATAATCAATTATGGTTGTAGGTCATTTACCCCCTCCCCCCCCCAAAAAAAATCAATTTCTCTCTATGTTTGTTTGTTTATCTATTTCATTGGTACAGATAATTGTTCGCTGTCAAACCTAGACTTCCAAACCATGTTTATAATTCTGGTTCTAATGCACTATAGTTTAATAGTAATGGAAAGCAATGAGTGGATATGAAAAAGGCCATGTATTCTTTTTTTTCCCTTTATCCTATACCAGGGGTGTCCAAACTTGGGAACTTTAAGACTTGTGGAGCTGGCTGGGGAATTCTGGGAGTTGAAGTCCACAAGTCTTAAAGTTCCCAAGTTTGGACACCCCTGTCCTATACAATTCCCAAAGTATATTTAATTTGATTTATATCTTACTTTTATTTTGCGCAACTCAAACCATCATGTATAATGCTCCCCCTTATTTTCCTCTCAATAACAACTGGGTAATTGAAAGAGAGTAATAGACCCCAAATAGTTGGTGTCTAAGGGAGAACTAGAACTTGCAGTTTCCCAGTTTCTTAACTGCCAAAGTGGGTAGAAAGAAAAGAAAAATTAGGAGACACAAAAGTATTATCCCAAACTTTTTACTACTGCAAAGTAATTTAGATTCTTTCGTTTTACAAGACGGAGTGGGAGGAACCTTTAACCACATTTTTTTTTAATTTTAAAGAATTAATGGAGCAATTGCTTAATGGAGAAACATCAGCCTGATTCATCCTTAAGGGAACAACAGCAATGTTTATTGAACAACTCGCCCATAATCACAAATTAGGATTATCAAATCAGCATTGAGCCTATTAGAATCAGAACCTTGATTCAGAAAAGTAATCCAGTTCAATAATTCAAGATTAAATAGTTTGGAAAACTGATCTGATGCAAACTATTAGCTCCTCTGTTCAATCCTGATTTCTCAAAATCAAATTAGAAAAACCCATTCTTGCACATGTACTGAAGTATAAAAATCATACGGATTAGAGATCTAATCAAACTGTTTTCAACTTGAATGCCCAAACTGAAGCTTCACATAGCTATAAAAACAACCCTGCCTCTTTCAGGTCCAAAAACTTAGCCTTAGTTATGCAATAGTAAACCATTAATTTTCTCGAAGCCAAGGATGCAAGGCACATGCCTATCTAGAATTAGAAGAACAGGATGTTCTTGACTTACAACAGTTCGTTTACTAACTGTTCAAAGTTACAACGGCATGGAAAAATGTGACTTATGACATTTTTTCAAAGTTATAACCTTTGCAGCATCCCCATGATCATTGTGATCAAAATTCAGACACCTGGCAACTGGTTCGTATTTATGACCATTGCTGTGTCCCAGGGTCATGCGATCCCCTTTTACAACCTTCTGACAAAGAAAGTCAATGGGGATAGCCAGATTCACTTAACAACAGGATTAATAACTTATCAACTGGAATGTTTTACTTAACAACTGTGACAAGAAAGGTCGTAAAATGGAGCAAAATTTACTTAACAAATGTCTCACATAACAACAGAAATTTTGGGCTCAATTGTGGTCGTAAGTCAAGGATTGCCTGAATTACCGTATAATAAGTAGAAAGGCCATTCATTTCTACCTTCTGTACTCTTGGGGGAGGGGGTACCCAAACCTAATTCTTATATAAGAATAAATACTGACTTAGGATGTGGGGTACTAGAGCACAAGTTTTCTTCAATCTAATTTCTAGCTTTGACCATCTAGGAATTCATTCCTTTTTATTGCTGAGTCAACATCCTTTTAACTACCATGACCACCAAGCTCTGGCCAAGGAGATAAGCCTTGTCTTAAAAAGCATAACTCATGGAAACTCTTCATGCCCTTGTCCTTTGCTCTGTCTTTTACCACATCCACTTCTCTAACATCTTTGATCCATATAAATAAGCACACACATGTTTCTATGCTCATTCATGGGAAGAAGGGCCATTTCACTGTTATACAGCTTTAAAAGTTCAGCACCAAGGAACTCAGGTTTTTCCAGCATGGTCTAAAGATAACCCTCAGCAGAAAATTGGAGGATCCCCAGAGTTTATGGCATAGAATAGCTTTGAGAATAACTGAATATTTCAGCCACACAAATGTAGTCTTGGCAGAAAAAATAAACCTGATCACTTCTGTATTGACCCACTTTTGAAACTAACACAACCTACCAAACCAGAACAGCCTTGTTAAATGCTTAATCTTTGTTTATGGAAGGAAAGCAAATGCTAATGTGTACAGGCATGCTTGGGATGCCTATCATTATAAATTCCCCAAACTGCTTCTAATAGTTTTGGGAAAATATTTTGCCCTGTTTAATTGCACAAAGGAGGCTTGAAAATCAAGGGTTCCACAACCAGAAGTGTTGCAAATGCACTGAAAGTGGAAATTCTATACACAGTCCACTGTTTTTGATAAAATGTCTGCAGGAATTCTTTAAAAGTCCACCCAGTGAACTGGCTATGAGAATCTCCACTTCGAATATAAATTTACCTTCTGGGTCTGAAAGCACTTTGCAAAAATGATGGCGAGGTTTCAGGCTTGACCTGAATCATTTCCACTGATGCTGATGAAATCAAATGTAAACCATTACTGGTTCATAGCTATTGAGAGAGTGAATTACTGTATCTCATCACATCTCATCCAGAATTATGTTGTTCACACAATCAATTAGTCAGATGTTCAGACTATATTTGACATTTTATCCACTTATGAACTCCTTCCCAAGCACTTGGGATAGGGAGATGTAATTTTTATTAATAGTAGTACCATTTTAGAGAAATATATGTTTTGTAACTATCTCCAATCAGATGCTTCCAATTACGTATCTGGAGACTTTAGTTCCTAAAATTCCCCATCCAGCAAGCCATTTTGAAGTCCTAAAATCGCTTCGGGGGTTTGACTTGTATTTGACTTCCCGCTTTGAGGGAAGACTTGTGTGGCCCAACTGCACAGAATTTTTAAAAACTATGAATTTTAGGTTCAAAACGTGCTTTCATATTAAGGTTATAATTGAACGCATGCTTTTAAAAAAAAACTTTAAATTTAATGGAATTACTGGGCATCACAAAAGAAAAATGATCTGTCTGAATGCCATGTAGCTTTGAGTACAAAACCTCTTTATACGTACTAAATCTAATAACTATGTTTTTTGATTATGCTATATCCTATATTTCATTCAAGGGAAACATATATAATACTTCCCCTTTAATCCTTAAAACAAAGCTATTACGAAAGTTATACACCAATATTCTCCAGTATGCTTTGTGACTGTGATATGAAACTCTCAGTAAAATCAAGCACACCACATGAGGGCTTTAAAATGCAAAAACCACATATACCGTACATATCATAATGTAGAGGCTTCAATTCAAATAACATTGCATGACTTTTTTCTACCGCAGGCATACAATCAAGGTGAATTCGGAAAAATGCATAGTATATTAATACAATTTCAATCATCCTGAGAGTTTACACTGATTTCTCTAAGCAAAGGAGATTATTCCAATGAAAGAAAATACACCTTTTGAAAAACGCTATACATTTTACAGGCAGAATTCTACTATATTTAATGTTGAAATTGCTGAAACAGTTTTAGCTCACACCCATTCTATCTGGCTGTATACCAGAAATGTGAACAACAATTCTTTAGGTAGAAGCTAAAATGATTTTAATTGTGCTTTCTCTTCCACACCAATAAAGCCTGGTTCTCCCACAGGAGAGTATTAGAAAATAAGACATTATTTAAAATGTTAATTGATGTAAATATGTCGTCAGGAGATACAGAACTCACTAACACCATTTGAGCTATTGACACAAACTACATATAGCTAGCAGTATCAAAGAACCATTTCTCATCACACATTAGGCAACTGTGTAATCAAACAGAAAATACTATGTGCACAGATGCAGAAGATCCAAGAAAAGTTCAGCTCTCTCCAAAAACATCTAAAGCATCTAAAACGGCTATCATTTCTTGTCACCTTCAGAAACCAATGAAGTGCTTTCTTCTTATCTCAAAACAGCTCTTACAGACAAAAATGAGTACATGTAACTCTACCACAGGCCCATAAACCTTTTCCTTTTGTTACCACTTAGGCCCAGCTATTACCACCTTTGCTGCCTATGTTCCCCCACAATATGCTTCTTAAATCAACTAGAGAATTCCGGGAAATGACATGATTCTCCACCCTCAGCAGTGTTACTGTGTCTCACCAGCGATCATTAAAACACAGCTTATCTTTGGATCCATATGGTGGCAGCAAGGGACAGAAAGGGAATCCCCGAGGTTCAGTGTTTTTCTAGAAAGTATGTGAAATATTTGTCCAGGTTAAAAACAAAAAAAAGCCAGGTTAAAAAAAAAACTTAAGACCCAAAGCAAAGCTATACCCTTGCCTTAAGAAAAACACTGTAAGCATCGTTAAGCTGAGAGGGAAAAATTCAGCAATCTCTGACTTTTTTGACATTCCATCTCCGCTATGACCTGCTGCCCAATCGGTCTTCCAGCTATTTTGTACCTTGCGTGATTTCTCTTCTCCACTGTAGAACACATCAGCAATTTCTCCCAGGGAAGCAAAAAGCAGCTCTCTCTCCCGTGGCGATCTTACTCCAGAGCAATGAATGACTGCAGAGCGGGCTAGAGCAAAGGAGGAACAGTAGCTCAGGGCCAATGCTGCGCTTGCTTCTGTGTCTACAGAGGCTACTGCAGGGATGTCAATTCACCCCACATCACTGCTTGGGACCCGCCCCGGAGGAGGGAGCTAGCAAAAACAGACAGGAGGCCAACGGGGGGAATTAAGGGGAATGACTCGAGCTGAGATTACAAAGGGAGGTACAGGATTAATGTCGGGGCTCTCCTTTAGCTATGCCTGCCTCTTGGATTGCTCTATTCTACAGATATAAGTCAGAGCCGCGAATCACTAAAGATGGATCTAGGAAAGGTACAAACATCATTGGCTGCTGAGACCAGGGGATGCAAGGCATGTCATCGGAGTTCTGTAAAACCTGGAAAGTTGTCACCTTATTCAAAATGAAGAGGGGACAAAAACACAGAGGTAAATTAATAAGATGGGGATTCATTCATGTGGTAACGTTTATTTCAAGTAAATCACAATTCCAAGCAACTCAAGAATCAGTAGTAGCTAAAGTGCTGGGCTAGAAACAAGGAGACTTTTGTTCTAGTCTTCCCTTAGGGATGAATGATGGATGGATGCCTTTGGCCTGGTCACTCTCACTCAGTCCAGCCCATCTCCAAGGATTGTTCTTATGGGGAAAATAAGAAGTGGGAGCATTAGGTAAGCATAGCACTTGGAACTGACAAAAAAATAGAGGAGGGATAAACCACTAATAAAACAAATGTCAAGAATACATCCATATCATTATGGTTTGCAACTACGTGGAAGTTATCACAATCTGTTGACATTTTTTTAAGTTTCCCAATTAAGTCCCCAGGCCAATGACAGCCTCCCATTCAAGTATTAACCAAATCGAACCCCTCCTTCTTCCAGGCCCTGTGGTGCTATTTTCTGGAATACATAAATTGGTTTTTTTCTGTATCTGGCTGGAAATCTTCAAGGCAACTTAATGAAATATGCCTTCAAATGATGAAAAAGAAAAAGAACGTCTCCATGCATAGAATTTTTGCCACTGGTTGAACTAAATTAAGTTACACAAAGTGGCACCATTGTGAATGATTTGAATAATCTGGTCCATCTCAAATGGTCACAAAATCAACCCTGCACATTCAAATGCAATGGAGTTGAAACACCTGTTTCAGCATACACACACACACACACACACACAAAGAAATTAGCCACTTCTGTACAATTCATATATACTGTACAATGTACATAACAATTGCCAAGTGTGATGAGGAGAAAAAATGCTTTGGTCTTCCAAGATGCCAGGCAATTTTGTGCCTGGGAAGAAAAGAACACCCATTATGGTGGTTAACCTTGAATATTAGGCTCAGATTTTATATACATACAGACATGTCTGTGTAATATTTCAGAATTTCGTTCAATTAGAAGAAAAAATGTAATCTTATTTGGTCCTCCTTTTTTCTCCATACCCAGCAGCAGCAAAAAAAAGAGATAGTTTTAAATGCTGCTGGAAGAATACATTTCCCCAAAACAGGGCTCCCTGGGACAACATCCCAGTATAATAATAATAACAATAACAATAATACCCTTTTTACATTTCTTTCTTTGCACAACGCTTCTGAATACTGGAAACGGGCATGGCTAGTCAATGGCGAGGCACAAACCATTGTCCATATATAAGCTGCACCCACCTCTAGTTGATGCCAGTTTCGCTATCCCGCCCCCACCAAATTTGCAGAGGACCCTCTGCAAAGGCGAAGGGCTCTGTCTAAAAAGGAAGGGCAAGGCGAAAGGAAGGAGAGGAGCCACCTGATTTTAATTCGGCGGGTCCCGTTCGGCCGTCGGGATCCCCCCCCTCAGCAGGGCCCTTCGCTTCTGAAGTTGCTCTGCGCTTGGTCGTTGCATTGTGACTCAGCGCCAGGAGGAGGAGAACTGAGGTGATCCCTCCGGCCAATCAGAGGGCCCGCCTGGCCTCAGCCGAACACCCAGCTCGGCAGGAAGGAGGCGGGTCGACCAAATGTGAGTATTTGGGTGGTGCTTTTGGAATGTTGTTTGCCGGAGCTTTTCGGGCACGTGTCGTGTAAATAAATACCATTATCCGGAGGCCGGCGTGAAAAAAACATTGCTGGGATCGTCGGAGGCGCTGGTTTAATGGGCAGGCGGAACCCAGAGGATTAGATAGATGGATGGATGGATGGATGGATGGATGGATGGATGGATGGATGGATGGATGGATGGACGGACGGATGGACGGACGGACGGACGGACGGACGGACATGATAGGTGATAGATAGATCGACCGACAGATAGATAGATAGGCAGACAGACAGACATACATGATAGATAGGTGATAGATGATAGATAGACAGACAGACATGATAGGTGATAGATAGATGATAGATAGATAGATAGATAGATAGATAGATAGATGATAGATAGATAGATAGATAGATAGATAGATAGACAGACATGATAGGTGATAGATGGATGGATGGATAGATAGATGATTGATAGATGATAGATAGATGATAGATAGATAGATAGATAGATGATAGATAGATAGATGATAGATAGACAGACATGATAGGTGATAGATAGATAGACAGACAGACAGATAGACGTTAGAAAACGAGGTGATTTATTAACACTTTTAATAAAGAAAGGGGGGACGAGGTGATCATAGGGCTAGTCAATTACGCCTTGGATCCACATGGTGCTTATTTGTGCTGCCCCAGAAAATAAAAAGAAGAAACCGCCATACCTTATAAAAATAGCAAATGAATCCCTCCATCCTGCCCGAGGGGCAGGCTTCTCTGCATCTTCAATTTAATAAAGGCTTATTCCCGGGTGAGAGCATGGAGAACTGCTTTGTTGAACCTGATGTGGTAATTTTTACAAGGCTTCTCTTCCGGTTGAGCGTTAAAAACCCTGGTATTGTTGCTTTGAGCAATCACTCTCTTTATTCTGATGCAAAAGGAAGCAACCCAGTGGCCCTATTTGCTTGGTCTGGCATCAGAAATACTCCTAGAAAACTAACCTTGGTCGAAGCAGCAGTTTTAAAGAAATTGGTGGGTAGTGCCTTAGTGATAAAAGCGAAGATAGGAGAATAAGTTCACTCAAACATCTCTAGGTCGAAAGCAAGATGAGAAAAAACAAAGTTGCTCTTAATATATTAGACAACAACTGGATGGCTTATAAGAGAAAGCAATTCTCTCTTATAAATTTATGCATCACCTCATTCACCGAGTTTTTGCTTATGATATCTTCAGGTGTATCTCAGAAAAGTTCTGTGTTTCACAACAGAAAAAGTAACTGCCTTTTTGGGCACTCCCCACTCTTGTAACTGTTCAATAATTGGCAGGAGTAATTTATTAACATTTTTCAAAGGAACTCTAGGCCATAAACCAGAGGTCCCTGACACAATCTTATTTGTTCCCTGTGCCATCTGTCTGGCAAACTTGCAAGATTCGTTTCTCTTGCCATGTACATGTATATATCCGAGATAGACTGTTGTTTCTCTGTATCATATAACATGTGCTCCTGGACAGAAAAGGGGGATCACATGCTTCAAGATGTTGGGTGAAGAAGAAAAGAGAGAAAAGGGGCTTGCTGAGAGTTCCTGAGTATTTTATACTCTCTGTTTGGCCCCACCTCTCTGTTTCTTGTTCCTGTGTAATAAATGTATTCTGATTGGTTGTCAGACTGCCCGAGGGGATGGGTGACTTAGCTAACTTTGTAGGTTGTGTATCTTTTGAGTCCCAAGCTTGGTTGAGTTCCCAGATGCCATGTGGTGAGTTTCTGTAGAAGGCTAACCCTACCTTTGTTATGTAGAGTAGAGTAGCTCAGGGCCCCTAATGGCCCATTGACAAAAGCGGGTGCTATTAAGAGTGAGTCTGTTTCCTGCCTAAAAAAACATGTTTTTCCATTTCTTATCCAGGGAAATATAATATTCTGCCTTTTCAATATTTCCCAGGATATTTTATTTTTCTAGAAGAGGGGTTGGTGCTAACTTCCTACAGCATAATTTTGTATTTATTTATTTTGTCATGTTTATGCAGTGTATATTAGTGGTGGAGACCCTTTGAGAGCCGTATGCAACAAAATTTCATTTTAATGTATGCTGATTAGTATATGTTCAAAGTGACAATAAAGTTATTCTAAGACATTCTCAGTCTGCGGGACACGCCAACACCAGAGTCTCTATGCCACAGTGCCTCGGGGAAGTTTCTTTATTTGCACATACAATCAATCATTACTGATTTTTCCTGCTGTAAAAGTCATGGCCTTTCTAGAGTGATTCACTGGTTTTATATGTCCTTACTACATGAGACCAGTCTTGTCTATCTTGATAGGATCGCTAGAAGCTTCTTAAGATAGTGACTTCTGTCTTAAACATCCTGCAAGAGTCTGTGATTCAACTTCATAATGACTCATTCCCAGTAAGAGGTCATACTGGCCAAGCAGATGGAAACTAAAGTCCATCAAAACCTGCAGGACCACTGGTATTGGAGGCAACTGGACTTTCTTGGGTTTTTTGAAGACTTTTCTTTCACTTCTCATCCAAGAAGCTCCTTCAGCTCTGAAACTTCTTGCATGAGAAGCAAAATGTCTTCAAAGAAAAACAAGAAAGTCCAGTTGCCTCCTGAAAAAGCACTTTTGGGACAACCGTGACCTCGATGAGTGAGATTCTCCAAAGACTCTAGTTTTGGCCTCCTCCACATTTGAGGTTTCATAGAATATTTCAGTCTTCACACTAGAGATAGTAAGTTTTCACTTACTGTCAACCACAATCTTTACACTTCCTGTATCATAATCCCAGCCTACACTTTAAAAATTTGAATATCCTGAAAACATGATACTGAGACAACATGCTATGCCTGCTTATTCAGTTTAAGATCTATATATGCACTTTAATTTAAGCATTACTCTGACCACCCAGAATTCATGTTTACTTAATTGCCAAAAATACCCATGAAGCCTTGGATACATTAATACATTGTAGTAAGCATAAATCCAATTTAAAATGTAAACTTCTAGCTGTACAGATTTGGTGTAGCTCTGATCGCATGTTTTGTATGGTTCCTGCTGCTAACTCAGGAACGTGATTTCTTAATCTGATCCTTCCTGTTATTGATGGATTGCAGCAGAAGAAGAAACAAGTAAAAAGCAACAAGACCTATTGCTGGCCCGTTATTGCAGGAAGAGAATGGGCAGGAATTGAGTGAACACATTAAAAAAAATCCGGATCTTAAGTAACATCCTCCTAAAGTTCTGGGAATATTCATTTTCAAACATTTGAGTTTTAGAACCTTTAGCAATTCAGCACTTACAGCATGCATCATAACATTTTGTATAGGCAGTCCTCGGCTTACAAACATTCATTTAGTGACCATTTGAGGCTACAGCAGCACTGAAAAAAGTGACTTATGATAGGTTTTCACCTTTGCAGCATCCCCCTGGTCATGTGATTAAAAATTCAGGCACTTGGCAACTGGCATTGTGACAGTTGCACTGTCCTGGGGTCCTGTGATCACCATTTATAACCTTCCCAGCTAGCGTCCCACAAGCAAAGTCAATGGGAGAAGCCAAATTCACTTAATGACTGCATGGTTCACTTAACAACTGCAATATTTGCTTAACAATTATAAGGGGGGGATAGTAAAATGGGGCAAAACTCTCTTAACAATGGAAAATTTGGACTTGGTTGTGGTCGTAGGTCAAGGACTAACTGTATAACCATTTTCACATGTAGGGTTTTAAAAAGCAACCTTTCCAATACATTGAAATACATAGTCAGCCTTAGCTAAATAGGATGCAAATGCACTTAGTTCTTCGCCCATTCGTAATTGGCCTACCCATTTTCACTTGCAAATCATTTAAATCCTGAAAACAAATTCAGTCTCCCACATATTTCCCAAAGCTATCTTGATTTATTTATTATTTAAAAAAAATCAAAGAGGACATATAAACATGTTTAAATACAGTAGCTCTCTCGCCTGAGTCCTTAGGTGGGAATCTTAAGAAATAGTAGGTATAATTTAGTCCATATTTTGTTGAAGTATTAAGTTCTTCCTGGAATTCCTACTGCAGAGTGGTTAATTGGTTGGGCTTGTCTTTATTTAAAAAGTGTGTGTGTGTGTGTGTTAGTGACTCCCTGGGTTATCTACTGACATTTTTCCCATTTGTGGGATTATCATCTACCTTCTATCATCAGGCAGAAGGCATCAAAGTATAGCCAGCCGAACAAACAAGTTTAAAGATAGTTTCTATCCTCGGGTTGTGAGACTTTTAAATACAACCACAATCACTCCATGCACACGCTAGTTTTTTTTCCTTTCTTTTTTCGTTTCTGTTATAATTTTGCACCAGTGAGGTTAAAACCAATTTCGTTGTATTTGAGAACAATGACAATAAAGATTGTACTTATACTTACTTATTATCCTGGGGTTTTTTTCAGATAGTTAATGTCCGGAACTTAGTTCCCACATTTTGCTCCTTAAATTGCAAGAACTGGATTTCCTTCTACCAGTCCTGACTTTCTATGTTTTGAAAAGAGACTGTCCTTCCTAGGTGGACTCTGATAATATCAAATGTATTGAATTACAAGAGGACTAGAAAAGAAGAAAGAAAAAACAACCGTTTGATTGGATGGACTCGATTTTAACTCCTGTTCCAGTTAAAGGATAGAGGAATTATCAGGTAAGAATAGCTAAAGGATTGAGAGTCAGAGATGGCAATTCGGTAGTTAGTTAGCTTCTTGCTTCTTCAAAAGGTGACAAATTCCCAGGGTAATGTTACAGGGTTTAGTTTCCTTCGAATGAGTCAGCACTGATGATTTACAGTAACCTTTTCATATGAGTTTTATTTATAGATGCAGAGGTCAGTGAAAAGAAGCAAACAACAGGCAGCAGAGTCGCTTTTCTCACAACAGACTTTTGAAAACCACCTGTGTCAGTCGTGTACAACCTAAACCACAGCCTGGTTTGGGTTTTCACCCACACCTTGACAAATTAAAATGACCAAATTGGTCCAAAGTCCTCCACTCCTTCATCTTGAGCAGTGGCTGCCACTGTCTGAAGACAGACTGTTCCGAGCTACCAAGGATTCAGGCTGTCCTCTTGCCATGCTCCTCCTCGCTTAGTTGCTCCATTTTAGGATTTTACTGGTTTGGTCAAGTGGTAAAAGCACCAGACTAGAAACCAGGAGACTGCAGCTTCCTTTACATTTATTTTTATTAAACAGGTTTTTTTTATTTAAAAATTGACATTTTCCTTCTATACAACATTTCCACATTGGTATACATCTATTATTATTCCCACCCTTACTTCAATCTATACATACCTATACATGTAATTTCAATATCTTTATATGCATAGTAAAATATTCATATATTGAAATATAATCATTCATTATGTGTCATTTCCATTAATACAAATGTATTACTATTTTCTAACTCCTATTTAATCTTTAACCTTTACACCTATTCTCTAACCATTTATACCAATCACTCCATAGCATATAAAAATCTGTTTTTCCTCTATCTTTAATTTCTTTTTGTGAGGCTATCCAACTCTACACACTCTAAAACTTTCCTTATCACGTTTTCCTCTGATGGTATATCGTTATTTTTCCAAAGTTGTGCATACATTATTCTAGCCGCTGTTGTAATATGTAAAATCAAATATTGTGTTTTCCTATTGTACTTCCCTGTAAATATTCCCAATAAAAAGTTTCATGTCTATTTGCTGTTTAGTTATTTTTTTCTAGCTAATTTCTTATTCTAGTCCAATATTGTTTTGCTTTTGGACACGTCCACCACATATGATAGTATGTTCCTTGGTTTTGCTGCATTTCCAGCAGAGGAGACTGCACATTCCAGTCCCACCTAAAGTATGAAAGCTGATTGGGTGACCCTGGGCCAACCACTCTCTCAGCCCACCCACCTCATTAAGGCTGCTGTTGTGGGGAAAATAGGAGGAGGAAAGAATATTAGTATGTTCATATGCTGAGTTATTTATAAAAACAAGAAAGGCAAGATATAAATAAATAAATTAGGAATAGAATAGAATTAGAATTAGAGTAGAATAGAGAATGTCCTTGACTTACAACACTTCATGTAGTGACCTAATGGTCACATGATACAAATTCAAATGTAACAAAAAATGTCCATTGTGGGAGCTGGGTTTGCTAAATAATTGCTGTAAAAATTGTCATAAAATCAGATCCAATTCAACCTACAACCGCAACAGAAATTCTGGTCTCAGTTATGGTCATAAATCAAGGACTACCTGTACAATGGCAACAGTTTATAGGGTTTCTTAAAACCATTATTAATAATAATAATAATAATAATAATAATAATAATAATAATAATAATAATAATAATAATAATTTGAATTTATTAGCCGCTCCCTTTCCAGGCAGGACTCGGGGCGGCGTACAATGGAGCATATAGAACATAAAACATGTGTACAAACACATAAACATACATATATACAAAGACACCATGCACGGAGGAGGTAACAAATTACAACATTTAGACAGTTAAAAATCACCATTAAAATACCCCAATTGTAGGAAACCCAATATACAATTAAAATTTAAAATTTAAAAAGACAGTCAGGAGGAGTAAGAAAAATTACGGTTGAGCCAGGCCAGATAATTGAAAGAGGTGGGTCTTCAGCTGTACACGGAAGGAGCAGAGATCGGAAGTAATCCTGATGTCACGGGGGAGGTCATTCCACAGGGCTGGGCCCATCACAGAGAAGGCTCTGCTCCTGGGTGTCGCCCCCCGACTCTTTGGCGGACGGCACCCGGAGAAGTCCCTCTCTGTGTGAGCGAATTGGTCGTAGGGATGTATGGGGCAGGATGCGATCCTGCATGTAACTAGGCCCTGTGCCATGAAGCGCTTTAAAGATCATAATCAAGACCTTGAAACGCACTTGGTAGACCACAGGAAGCCAGTGCAGCTCGCGCGGAGAGGTGTTACAGGGGAGTATCTAGTCCTCCCCATAATCACCCGCGCGGCCGCGTTCTGGACCAACTGTAGTCTCCGAGTGCATCTCAAGGGAAGCCCCATGTAGAGAGCATTGCAGTAGTCCAGGCGAGACGTCACTAGCGCATGGGTGACTGTGCGTAGGGCATCCCGGTCCAATAAGGGGCACAATTGGCGCATCAGGCGGACCTGATGGAACGCCCCCCTTGCCACGGCTGTTACATGGTCATCCATGGACAGCCGGGCATCTAGGAGGACGCCCAAATTGCGCACCTGTTCCATGGGGGCTAGTTGCACGCCCCCGATGGCCAGAGATGGAAGCACCTGGTTGAACCGGGAGGCCGGAAGCCACAGCCACTCCGTCTTGGAAGGGTTGAGTTTTAGTCGGTTGCCATCCATCCAGACCCGTACGGCCTCCAAACACCGGGACATCATTTCGACGGCCTCATTGGGGTGGTTCGGGGTGGAAATGTTGCATTTAGGTGCATATGATTTAATGTCCGTGTATCAAGAAAAATGGTAGAAATAGAAATTTTTAAAAAATAGAAAAGGTAATCATACAACAGTGGTACCAGCTATAAGAGTTATGGTTTACATCCTGATTCAGCATTGGCACATAATTTGCCTTCAACATTTCCTAAGACTGAAAATGCATGCAATACTTTCAGTCAAGTAGAAGTAAGAGCAAAACTGAGTAATGTTTCCATATGTTTAGGGAGAATTTTGTGTGTGTGTGCCTTCAAGTCAGTTATTGATTCTTGACTAGTTCCTGCAGTTTGCTTGGCAAAGTAGAATTAGAAGAGTATATTATTAGAAAGGCAAGTATTGGTCTCCAGCTATTATTTTCTCCTTTTTGTGTTAGGCCCTCAATAAGATTGACTCTGGGATTTGGCATGCATGCAGTGAGTAACCCCAATGTTCCTTTGTTTGGTTCATAGAAATGTTTTACTAGTAGTTCTCGGTTAATGACAATTGGGATTGGAATTTCCATCCCTAAATTACTCGGTAGTAAAACGCAATGTTGTGCAGCACTTAGCAACAGCTGATCTGAGACATCAGACTTCCATTGCTAAGCAAATCATCATGGATTGTCACCTGATCTCCACTTGAGACCTCCTGCTGGCTTCCCCACTGACTTTGCTTGTAAGAAGCCAGCAAAGAAAGCTACAAATGGCGACCATGTGACTGTGGAGCACTGTAGTGGTTGGAATTTTAAGGGCCAATTGTACCACTCCTTCAACACTGTCACAAGTTCAGATGGCCACTCAACAAGTGATTGCTATCGAGGGCCACTATATTTTATGAGTGATGAAGCAATGAAGATTCATTATAATCCCACTTTCCAATAAAAACTTTATTGACAGCTGCTCAATATTCGTGCTTTAAAAAACAAAACAAAATCAAGGCTTTATATCTGGTTGCTTAATTAGAAAATCTTGGTTTAATATATTATACTTTTTTTAATGATTTGGCCAAGCTATATCTATCCAAGGAAAGGTCCATCATGTGCATATCATTAATAAAATGCTGCAATATACTTCTAACTCTGGTTAAAACGGAATAACCATCCAATAAGGTTTTTCATCAGTCAAATCACAGTCATTCTATCATCTGCATATAGATTTGGGTTTTGATTTGTTTGTTTTCTTAGGTAAAAGGCATACCACAACAGCAAACAAATGAAAGGAAATGAAGGATTTCCAGCATATCTGCCAGGCAAAACTCTTTCCATCCTTTTTAAAGCCTTGAAGTTGACTTTGAGCTTCTAATAAGTCTTTCACCGAGCATCAAAGTTATCACTTATAAAGGAAACATCTTGATCAGAAGCAATATCCTTGATCTAACCTTGTCAGACTTCTCTTCTGCTTTATTCATTATACAGTAATTAATCTCTAAGAAAGAGCATGTAGGATCCTAATCAAAATCTTGCTGCATTATCCAACACCCCCCCCCCCAAAAAAAACGGACCAACTCACAAAGTTGATGATATATACATCTACAACATTTCCCTTGGTTTCTATACTTGTTATATATTATTGCTTTAAAACCTGATAACATTGTTTTGATTAGAGCACATCTCCTGTATTCATTTTTTTGGTTCTGATATCAATTTATCCTAATCACAGGATTCCCAGAGGTGGAACACCAATTAAGTTGCGCGGTAGATTATTGCTTTCTGTCATTTGCATGTGATACTTGTTTTGCAAACAGCTAAATTATCGTTATGCTAAATAATAACATTAAGGCATGATGGAGTAAGTTTTACTCAGAACTATCTAATAAGAAAGAGGAAGGAAGGAAGGAAGGAAGGAAGGAAGGAAGGAAGGAAGGAAGGAAGGAAGGAAGGAAATCTCCCTAGTATAATATTCGATTAACATGGCTGTTGTATTTTATTTGTAAAATGTTCATGTTTTCTATAAGATGACCTCAATTTTTCTCAAATTCTTACAGTTCTTTGATTTTGGTCATGGAAGAAGTCTTCTATAGAACAAACTTTCTTGCAGCTTTGCTGCCCTCTAAATAGGCTGCCAAGGTTCTCCCATGAAGAGGTCATAATGTGTTGGAGCCCTGCTTGGATGCAGTAGCACTTTTGTGTGGATCACCATTTTAATATTTTACTAATGCTTATGCATTTATATATTGGAGATGTTGTTCTATTGT
Source organism: Natrix helvetica (assembly GCF_964273705.1). Taxonomy (NCBI): domain Eukaryota; kingdom Metazoa; phylum Chordata; class Lepidosauria; order Squamata; family Natricidae; genus Natrix; species Natrix helvetica. The sequence goes on from NC_138552.1 coordinate 149,621,768, forward strand.
TTAGGTTTTATTGAATTTTCGGTAAGCCATCTAAAGTCTGGCTGAGTTTGATAGCCATACAAATGTTTTAAATCTATCCATATATACTACGGTACTAAAACTCTTCTGTCTGTAACTTTAACTGGGCAAAAAGCACATCACAGGGCAAAACTTTTTCAAACAAGGTGCTTCAAATGGGTTAACTTAACAAATGTGCCCAAAATTCCCATGGAATTGATATTTGGCAAATTTTGTAAAACATTTTATGACCTCAAATTATAAAGAGCATTTTTATGACATAATACAAAATATTTTAAAATATTTGCTGTGATCAATTCCTGATGTTTGATTGTGTTATATCTTCCTAAATTTTTAAGAACTATTCAATTATATGAGAAATTCTGCCATTGTTGAAAGTATTGAGGTATCTGGGAACAAAATTGTCTAGTAAATAAATAAAATCCAGAATAGGAGGAAACATTTTAAAGCCATTGCAATGTCTCAGAAACATTATTGAAAATTTATTTTCCTTTAATGTCCTCCATTTCAGCCAACTATTATGTGGCTGTGTTAACTCCTGAATATATCTCCTAATGATGCAGTTTATTCATAGGAATACCATTTAATTTACTTGGATAGCCCAGTTTTACTTACTTAAAGATACATTTACTTTTATCTTTAACACCAATTCAAGAACAGTTGAAGTGTTTTTTGGAAAAGAGAGTTTGTCAGTACCCATAGTATAGTAGTTTGGAAGCAGGGCTTATTTAGTTTAGTAAAGTTCACTTCCAAGGAAGTATGGATTGGATATTGGTCCTTATTCAGATCATTCATAACAACTTGGTTGTCACTTATCTTTTGTTGTTTACCGGTATGTACTTGGGATACAGTGAAAATAAAATGTACAAAGATTTTGACACTCCCTATACTGTGTTTTACCCAACCATGCTTACCGCAAGAAAATCAATATATGTGCTCAAAACCACCCATCAATTATCTTTTGTGTTCTTGTTGCAATGATAATTGCACAATCATATTTTCAAAGAATCTAAGCCACAAAGATTAGAAACACAATTTCAAACCTACTACTTCTGAGAGTGCAGAGGATTTATGCCAGCTTTGTAATATAATCATATGTACATCATTAATTCAGTTCAATTTATTGAGGTCAAAGACAAGTACAGATACTAAATAAAATGTAAGTCAGAGTTAAAATATCTAACTAACTTGAAACCATCTAACTAGCTTTAATATGTGAAACCCATGATGAAGCCTATGTTAAATTAAATGTTAATGTAAACACGAAAATTATATTAAGTGTGATATATTTAAGCTTACAACAAAGAAAAGCTATCTATTAATATAACCGGTGGTAACTTTAAATGAATTAAAGTTACAGGGGTCCTATGTACACATTTCCCTGAAAATATCCCATAGAATTCAGTGGGAATTCAAAGCCCTAAATAAGAGAGAATGTTCAGAATTCATTAAGAGATCAATAGGATACATCCAGACGATTGTTTTAAAATGCCTTTTGCCACTTCATAAGACTGCACAAAATTATGGCCGCATAATTTGTTCTCCAGATATTTTACCTCTGTTTCAGAAACTAGTTTCTAAATCTATGGACCTCACTCTTGTTCTCTTTGACATACTGTGTGCAAAAAAAAAAAAGTTGATTCAGGGGAGCTCTGCATTTCAGAGAGCGCTCCTATGTCATGCAAGGTGTTTGCCAGTTGCATCATTTGTTTATATCTGTCTAGATATCTTGTACAAGACCACTAGGCCTGTGTAGGGGAAGAGCTTTGCAAGTAAGAATGTGGGCGTTCTTTTTCACTTTCTATAGTGCTTTTATCTATTCTTTTTCTCTTCAATTCAAAGTATTGTTTGTATTCTGTTCACAGCTTCTTTAATAAAGTTATTTTTTTTAAAAAAAAACTGTAGAATGTTACTTATTTCCCTTAAGATTTTAAAAGCCCATCCTAAAATGGTAAGCAGGCATTTCCAGTATACTGTACCAGACGTGGGTTGCTCCCGGTTCGGCTCGGACCAGGCAAAGCAGTAGTAGCGGCGGTGGGAGGCTCTGCTCACCCACCCGGACACTTCTGTACATGCGCAGTAGTGTTGCACGCGGGAGCGCAACCGAAACGGTAGTAAAAAAAAATTGGCAACTCACCATAATAACAAACTGGCAAGCAACAGATATCTTTGCTACCTCTCACTTCCAAAGAATTAAAGACTATCTACAAGGTTCTTTCTTTTTTCTACCATTTTCTCATCACAGCAATCCTCAGGCATAGATTATATTGGCAGAAGATCAGTAGACAAGGTCACTCAATGAGCTTCATTCTGAGTGAGAGTTTTACATAAGCCTCTCTGATCCAAATCCAACCTTTTAAACAGCCTTGTTTAAGATCAATAGAAACAACACACAACAACACAACAACTTCCTGCTACCCATTGACATTTTCAAGAGTAAACCCGTTTAGCAAAAGAATACACAAGTCTGACCCAGAAATCTGCGGAAATAATATCTGCATGCATATTGGCTCCTCAGATGACCTCTTCATTCTGCTTCCATTACCTCCACATTCTCTAAGTATGGCCAAGCAAGCATTCCAAGAGGTTGTCATGCAGGTGTCACTTTGCCACACCCCTTGCTCATCTGGGGGAAGAGGGAATGCTTCCTTTTGCATTGTCCAGGATAACGTTGCATGAGCATCCTCACACAATATTACTAACTAGATTGATGGGCCCTCTGGATGTTTGATTATCCCAGTTTATCAAGAACTGTTAACAGATTTTAAACTACCAGCCTTTACTTCAGAAAAAAATAAAGCCCTCAGAAAAGTGACTTCTGGCCTCGTGGTTTGGTTGCACATTAAAATGGCTACTTTGCATATTCTGAATTTGAGACACTGAAGAGCTGCTACCACTTAAGTGACACAGCACTAAATTAGGATTAATTTCCTATTTGAATTCAAGAACTCAAAGCCATCAGACGCTTCTTGCTATTGCAAGTTTCGTGCTAGTTGATGTTGCTGTTAGTTTCAAAGTCATGTCTGAGCCATCGCGATCCCATGGACAATGTTCCTCCAGGTCTTCCTGTCTTCTACCATCCCCAGGAGTCCATTTTTATCTTAATATTTAACATCCACCTGAATTGTTCAATCTCCATTTTTATTTTCACAATCCTTCCTTCCCCCCCGCCCCCCTCTTTAAGTACTTTCAGTGTATCTGAAATTTAATATTTTGGTCTGTTTGATTCTTGAGTCTTCACTTGTGCCTTTCTTATAATATATTCTCTGTAGAAATTAAACATAGAGGCAATATTCCTGTTTGTTTCATTTCCCTTCTTATTCCAAACCGCTCTGTTTTTGCAAATTCAATCCTTATGTTATAAAGTTTCCTCAGAAAAATAAACACAATATGATATTAGAGTTCTGTCTTTCCAAATCCAATTCCACATAAGTGAATCCGGATTGCAGTTAGTCTCCTATTTTGACAGCCTGTTCTAATATCTTATTATTTTAAGGAAGAGCGTTCAATTTCAATTACTATTCAGTTACTATTGCTATTAAAGGAATGGGTATTTTGTCTGATTCTCCACTTTGCCAAGTCCCTATTCAGAAAGAAGACTGCTAAATCCTGTGAGATTTCAGTAATGTTGGTGTGCGTGAGGGCATCTTTTAGAAGTCCAGCAAAGATTTGGCATCCACCTATTGGGTGAAATATTGGTTGAATTACTTTTTTTCAATATTGAAGATGAAGAATTATTACTGGTACTAAACAGTGATGGTCAAAAGTTACCCATGAGATCCAATATGGTACCGCTCTTAAGGCCCACATTTAACTCTACTTTTAAGCATGGAAATTTACTGGGTGACTTTTGGGTAGTTACGGTATTTTGTCTTAGCTCAACCTACCTCAAGGGTTGCTGTTGTGGAGATAAAACAAGCCAGTTTTATTCCAACCCTTTTCAGTTTTTAGGACAAGCCAGAGTATAAATCAAAGAAATAAATCTAATTTTGCTTGCTGATAATTCTTTTACTATCTTGTAATATAAATCTTTGCATATAACTTTAAGCCTGATACAGAAGATTCTTCCAAATATTATTGTTGACTTCAAATCTTTTCAGACAGTAACAAATTTGCTGAGATATACTTTCTGAGTAGACATCAGTATTTCTCCACTTCAACAATGTTACAATGTGTGGACTTCAACATCAGCTATGGACTGATCGACATAAATCTTTATAGCTGTACTTCAGGATGAAGTGTGTAATGTAAGAACAGATGTTGCTACTACCTCTTTGAGAGCCTTCATTTCTGAGCAGTGACAAAACAATTGTGGTTGTGCTGATGAACTAATCAACCTATACAGAAACCATATCAGGTGACTAAGATGAATCATTTAGATAACTTTGACCTATTGAAAGAGAAGGAGACTATGAGACTCATGGTTTTCTCAACGTGATTTTCAGATTTTAATCTCCCTTGTTTATGAATGTGACATGTTGACATTGCAGGACAAGTTGTGAGAGGTTTTGTGGCAATCAGGACACTCCAGGCATGAGGAGTATGATAAAATCCTTCCACCATGACTTTTTGAATATCTATTTCTGAAGTCAGATATTAAACTGATAAGAACAGATACTACACATGATCTTAGCCAAAAGGCCAAGAAACGAGAAGAGGCAGTGCAGTGGCTGAAAAGTTAAGATGCCGGGTTTGTCAGATGGAAAGCTGGCAGCCCAGGTTCAGGATCCGAGTGGCACGCAACAGGATGAGCTCCTGACCTTACCCCAGCTCCTGCCAAACTAGCAGTTTGAAAGCATGCAAATGCAAGTAGATAAATAGGTACCATTTCAGTGGGAAGGTTAACAGTGTTCCATGTTGTCATGCTGGACACATGACCATGGAAATGTCTTCGGACAGTCCTGCAGTGCCTTGAAACAGAGATGAGCCTCGCCCCTTATAGTTGGCAACAATTAGCGGAGTAAAATCTGCAGGGACTTTTTTTCTTTTTACGTTTGAAGGAAATACAAATGTAAAAAGAACATACTTACATTAACATTACGAGTCCAGACATCTCTGATCCAGCCAGGATCTTTCATCAGTGGAATCTAAAATTCAAGATAAATGTTTAATTAACACCATGTAGAAAGTCGGTTCCCCCACTCCCAAAGAATGAAATATTTTGAGAAATATTAAAAAGATCAGAATATTATATTTCCCTAGATGACAATTGGAGAAACATGTTATTTAATGGCAGAAAGCAGCCCCCACTTTCCTTAATAGCCCATAGCAAATGTCAGCACTTTATCAAAAGATAAAGAGCTTATTGAAAGGGAAGATTAGTATCTAGATAGCTCCATTCGTAGGCAAAGCAAATACTGCAGGCAGAAATCCATTCAAGACAGGATATTTTGAAACTCCCTGCAGCAAAGTCTGAACAAAGGCAGAATGGTAGGATTAGAAGCAAGCCCCCTCACTCAAGATCCAAAACAGGATGAAAGCCCTTAAGCCACAATAGGAACTGCCCAATACCCTTTCAGAACACAAGCCACTTCATTGCACCATCCCAGAGCAGTTCAAACTTCACCTGAGTGCTCAGATAAACAATAAACCAGAGGTAAACCAGATTAGCTCAGACAAGCACCTAGGATTTGCATTTCCTCTTTTGCATATAGAACCAGCTATGACCCCTACATAACCCTTACATGACCCCATAGGAGTCTGACAACAGCCAATAGAATGCATGTTCTTGCACAGGAACAGGAAGCTCAAATACAAAGTTCAGAGTAGGTACAAAAAACCCCACACTCTCAACTCCATTTGGTCAGCTGCCCAGAACTACAAATCCTTGTGTGGTTCTGCTTCATCATTAAACTTTCTTTCCAACCAGCCTCCATGTTTCCAGTGTCTTTCCCCCTGGCTTGGAACTGAACTACATGGATATTTCTTCCCACAACCATAGTGACATAGTAATTATTTAAAAGGGACAGCACTCTTATCTGTGGAAGTGTGAAGTTTTACATCTCTACCACAGCTACATGTGCAAAATTGTCTCCTTTCTCTACTTGGCCAATAGAAGTGTCCCAGTGGATTTTTTTTAAAAGCAGTTTTGCTGACTTAAGATGAAGTACCCCTATTTTGGCAATCTTCCATGTCCCTTGCAATCTCCTGTACTTTTGAAAGTGATTTCTGAGAATTGGCAAATCAGTTGGGATATGACACAGAGAGATGCTGCAGAAAGAAAAAGAAATAGAAGCAATGCAACTTCTGAAGTTTATCTATGTATAATAATCCAGTACTATGACATATCTGCATAAGCATGGACCTGGGGTTTTATTTTCCCCTTGTGATAGTTCTATATTGACTGAGTCAGCACAGCTGACTATTTGTAACCTTGCAAGGTGGCTTTCTGCAGTTAATACTACAAATGTTTTTTTTTATATCACATGGGTTGCCTTTCCATTTCACAGTGACTCCACCACCATCCTGTGTAGCCAATGAGCCCTCAATATATGACTTTGGATTCATGTATTTTTATATAGCCATACTTCCTACATTCATGACATTTCTATCCATATGCTGGACATCGTTATCCATACTGTGTCAGCTACATTGTTTGCATGAAGAATAAAATGTTCTCTTACATCTTGTACTAAATAGATATTGAATGTGTCAGACACAAGAACCAAGTTTTTATTGTTGTTCACCTACAAACTGAATCTTGCCAGATTAAAGCACTTATCTACATAACTATTAGATATACTCAATAAACAAATAGGGGGTGTTGGCCTACACCAGTGATAATGAGCCTAGTCGGCACCGAGTACCGCAACCCAGAAGAGGCACTGCCCAGGGGACATGCGCACACCAGAAAATGAATGTCCGGTTTCCGGCGCACGTATGCGCACCAGCCAGCTATTCCTCTGGTTACTGGATTGAATGCACGTGTGATGATCAGTTGGCCGGCACGCATGCTCACACCGGAAAATGGAAGACCAGGTCTTCCATTTTCCAACACTGCCGCACGCATGAAGGACAGCAGTAGTGGAATTCAAATAATTTAACAACCGGTTCTCTGCCCTAATGATTTCTTCCAACAACCAGTTCACCAAACTGCTCAGAAACTTAATAACCAGTTCTCCCAAAGTAGTGCGAACTGGCTGAATCCCACCACTGAAGGACAGCTGACCATTGCGTGCACATGCGTGCCAGAAACCCAGAAGAGAAACGGGTGATTATGTGCATGCTAGGTGACATGGCTCTGCGTGCCACTTAGGGCACACGTGCCATAGGTTCGCAATCACGGATCTACACCATCTTCCTACATGCCAAGGATTCTGAGCTATGTTGTATTTTTGATCCCTAAGAAAGAGCCCTTTCCTCCTGCAACTCTGGACTACACCCCATCATAACTTTTGTAATAAAGTTCTATTGATATCCAGAAGCTGAGTGTACGTGTGTATGTTATTCTATACTATAAAATGGAGGAAAGAAAATGAGCCCTTCTAAATTAAAATAGAATAGAATGAATTCTGGTTAAAAATGCTGTTATCAATAGCATTTTTGCAGAGGCTTCCAGGGCCGAATTAATTATTTATCCCACCTGTATTACTTTATAAGTAAATCCTCCTTTCTCCCCTTATTTTCCCCACAACAAGAACCCTGTGAGTTGAGCTGAGCTGAGAGAGAGAGTGACAGGCTCAAAGTCACCCAGCCAAATTTCATGCCTAAGGCAGAACTAGAACTCCCAATTTCCTAATTTCTAGGCCACCACCTTACCTATTACATATACAGTACGTTGTTGTTTTTTAATATTGGTGTAACGGTTTCACAATCTTTGAAGCATTTGTTAATCTATATTTAAAAACAAGAGCCTTAAGTAAGCACAATGTGAGATTACTTCCCTAATAGTAGACACTCAGGAAGTAATTTGATCTGAACATCCTTTAATTAACCATCCTATAGCAATACAGGACAATATGAGAGATGACTAGGAGCCACGCTGCAGAATTATCATGACTGTACAAGATAAAATACTGAATTAATATCAACCATTTGCAGAGACAGAAGTATCAATAGGTCACCATAATAGGCCAGGGGCTTCCAGTCCTCCACTTACTACCCTGTTTTCCTGAAAATAAGACCTCCCCAGATAATAAGCCCAATCGGGCTTTTGAGCACGTGTGCTAAAATAAGCCCTCCCCAAAAATATTGCAACACAGCAGCAGCCATGAGGTGACCACGCTCGCCGCCTCCTGCACCTCAAAAATAATAAGACCTCCCTGAAAATAAGGCCAAGTGTTTATTTGGGGGGTGAAAATGAAATAAAACCCTGTCTCATTTTCGGGGAAACACGGTACCATTTGTCTCTTGACCGTTCAAAGTTATAACAGCACTGAAAACAGTGACTTATGACCAGTTTTCCTGCTGATGACTGTTGCAGTATTCCCATGGTCATGTGATCAAAATTTGGTTGCTTAGCAACATGATTACCTTAACAACTGCTGTGGTTCACTTAACCATTATGGCAAAAAGGTCATAAAACGGCAAAGCTCACTTAACAATTGCCTTGCTTAGCAGTGGACATTTTGGGCTCAATTGTGGTTTTAAGGCCAGGACTATCTGTAATTGATAAAATAGGTCATCTGATGGCTAGCTGGGGACTTTTAAATATTCTGCAAAGGCAGCCATTGCCTCCTTCTAGGGCAGTGGTTCTCAACCTGTGGGTCGGGACCCCTTTGGGGGTCGAACAACCCTTTCATAGGGGTCACCTAAGACCATTGGAAAACCCAATGTTTTCGATGGTCTTAGGAACTGAGACACCAATTTTATGGTTGGGGGTCACCACAACATGAGGAACTGTATTAAAGGGTCGCGGCATTGGGAAGGTTGAGAATCACTGTTCTAGGGGAAGACAAATGAGGGGAAAGGAAGTGAGAAGGTTCTTGGCTGTCAGGGAGCCTTGGCTGGGAAATGTATTTTGTCTAACTAGGCCTAGAAATTCAAGCCCAATACCTAGAAATCCTGGGGGGATTGAAACCAGTAAGATAAATTTGGCAGGGAATGTAGACAGATGTGTGAAGTGTTAGATAGGTTGAACGGATGAGACAGGACTCAGGCTTCAGTGACAAACAACAGCTCTTTATTAGAGAACTATATATAAATCCAGCGCTGGCCTGACTGACAGCTAGCCCTTTTATAGGGAGCTGTCAGATGGCTCAGCCAATGAGCTTCAAGTATTCTCCCGCCGGAATGGAGGACCTTGGTGGAGCCTATTGCTCCAGTATCGATATGTAACATGAAGAACTCCTTATTTCTTCTGGGTGCTGTTTGTGCTCTCTGGCATCGCATTAATTTGTACTTTTCCTTCCTCTGTCCTCCTTTATTTTACTTGCTCAAATTAATGATAATTACTTTTAATAGCCAGTTCTCAGCCTCATGTATCTTAAAACAGATGACATACATTTCTAAAACCAATCCTTGGTTGCCTCCTTAAAATAAAGATCCTTTCTTTTGGGGTTACTCCAGCATTGGTCTTTTCCTAGCATCATACATTCCACAACCCTCTGGGTTTGGTTATTCTGATTAAAAGGAAAAAATGGGCCATTTATTTGAAAACTTATTCCTGAAGAAAGCAGATTTCCAGTTCTCCCTGTTCAAGATCAGATCGTTAGGTACTGTAACTCCCTTCCGGGGTGGAATACTTTCACCCAGGAGAATACTGTACTTCTGAACTCAGTTGGGAGAGTTTAAGGACAGTGATTCAGGCACAGGTTTGGCACACTTGTGTTTGTGACAGGAAGAGGTAGCATACCTGCACCTCTTCCGTACTATGGTAGATTGTCTGGCAAATAAAACATTTTTCAATCCTATTGATTTCATGCGCAGACATTAAACAGTCCTTTAAATTGAGCTAGACTCCAGGTGTCCATTTTATTTTCATAACAATAAATCAAAATTGGTTTGTCATTGCCTCCTTATGCAATGGTTTTTTTCTCCCTCTTTTTTTCTCTTCCCAGTTTAGTGTATGACCCTGCATACACACAGAGAGAAAGAGACATAAAAATTATGATTTCCCAAATAATAATCACATCCAACGCCGCTTTTCAGAATCAGCTACAGTCAAGTAAGTGCTGGCATTTAGCATATGCTAAGTATATATTATTTAAATAAAGCCAGTGACATGAGAGTCAGTTTGATTAGTGATTAAGACACCAGGCGAGAGTCCGAGAGATTTGGAGTTCTAGTAGGCATTTTAAAAAACCAGCTGAGTGACTTTGGAGCAGTCACTCTCTTTCAGCCCAACCCTTACTAGGTTGTTTTTGTTGTGGAGATAATCCGAGGAGGAAGGAGTATTGATATGTTTGCCACCTTGAGCTGTATATTAAAAAGGCAGGATAAAAATCTAAAGAAAAAGCAACTGACCTAAGTCAAATTGTTATTGTAAAGTTAGCAGAGATGTCTGCCCTCTGATGTTTGCACAGAGCAAACTCTGCCTCTCTTGTACATGCCCATAGACAACTCTGAATGTGAAACAGCCCATCTAGATTGAAGAATGAAAGGCGTAATGTCAGCGGTGGTATTCAGCCAGTTCTGACCGGTTCTGGAGAACTGGTAGCAGAAATTTTGAGTAGTTCGGAGAACCGGCAAATAGGCTGGCCCCGCCCCTGCTGCCTCCCAGCCTTCCAGCTGATCTTCTTTTGCTGCCCTGAACAGGAGAACAGAGCTGGAAAGCAGGTTAGTGGGGTGGGGAGGGAATGCGGATTTTGCAGTATCCTTCCCCTGCCACGCCCACAAAGCCACACCCACAGAACTGGTAGTAAAAAAAATTAATCCTACCACTGCGTAACATATATTCAAAACAACACTAACGCCCCAAAGGGTTGACATTCACTTTTTGTTCCAATATTCTCTTACAACTTAGTACCAAATTTATATACTACTTGGTTCATTGATTCTTTGCTTATATGCCTTCAAGTCAGTATTGATGCTTAGCAGGACAGACCTCCTTCAGGATGATCTCCCCACAATCTGGCCTTTTGGGGCTCCCAAAAGCCCATCAATCAATGCGGTAATTGACTCCATCAATCTCATTGCAGGTCTTTCTCTTCTATTTTCTTCCACTTTCCCCAGCATTATGGATCTCTCAAGGCAGATAGGTCTTTGTTTAATGTGTACAAAATAAACATTTAACCTAGTCATTTGGGATTTCACTAAAGACTCTGGATTGATTTGTCCTATACTCCATTTGCTGGTGTTCTTGGTTATCCATGGTATTCTCAGGAATCTTCTATAATACCAACTTCAATTTTAATAACAATGATTATAACAATAATAATAGCTTCCATACTTTTTCTATTTAGTTTCTTCACCATTGCTTTCAAGAGTTGGCCCATACCAATTTAAGGCTTAATCCCAAAGCAGATTAAGAAAATGACATGAGTCAACAATTTGTAAATAAGTAATGAATATTGATGTATATTCCTGGCATTTTTTGCTCATCTTTTCCAGCATTAGGTGTTAAGAAGCTCCTTCAAAGCTGGGTTGCAATAAAAAAAAAGTACCTGTAGAAGGATGAGAAAATTGTTTATTACCAAATCAGAAAGTAGGCGGAGATGAGCAGTGACCAGACAGGACATATCTCACCACCTCTCTCACTAATTGAAAAGTTTAAGACAATAATAAACAATGAGGGTGTAAGACATTAGCCAATTCTCTATTTATACTTCCTGAACATGGAGCCTCACATACATTTCCCCTCCCTTCTTATCTACGGTTAGTCAAAATGGCTATAGAGTGTCTACAGTAAACAACACCACCTAAGTTCTTAATCTTCCTTGCACACAACTTTTGTAACATGCTCACTTACCCAATACAGAGCTATCCTTCCCTGGTAAAATGGCATCACTGTTGCTCATTACAACCTTTTAGCAAGAGCATCAGCACTTAGACTTATACACCGCTTTACAATGCTTTGCAGCCCTCTCTAAGCAGTTTACAGAATCAGCATATTGCCCTCAACAATTGGGTCCTCATTTTACTGACCTCAGAAGGATGGAAGGTTGAGTCAACCTTGAGCCTGGTGAGACTTGAACTGCAGAACTGCAGGCAGCCGGCAGGCAGCAGAAGTAGCCTGCAGTACTGCATTCTAACCACTACATCACCACGGTTATTTTCGCTTCTCATCAAAACTTACACTACTTTAGATATTATTATAAGAAAAAAAATCCAACACTAAAAACACCAAACGCCACCAAGAAGTAGCACAGCGTAACTGTCGGAGGGAAACTATACTAAAATCCCTTCTACACAGAGCCAGCGTGGTGGCTCAGTGGCTTAAATGATGCTGGAGATAGTCTTTGCTCCAGCAGTTCAAGTCCTAGCACTGCATGGAGGGGTGAGCTCCTGTCATTCGCCTGAGCTATATGGGGTGGGAAAAAAACTCCTTTATAGCTTTTGGGAAAGCTTAAAAGAGTAGGAATCTGAAGGACTCCAGGGAAAAATGATGATAGCTCCATTAAAAACACAATGGAACAGGCTTCTTCTCAAACCTTCTAGAATGCAATCACAGTACTAGATAAATGTATCTACAGTAGGTTATGGAGATTTATTTATTTATTTAGTGTATGGCAAATACATGGACATAGTTGCTCAAATGTTAATGTCCAGTCCACCCAGCCATTCAAGGACAGGGTGGTCTATGTTGAAAAAAATCAGACATTGGGCCGGTGTAAGCTCTTGATGGACATTTGGACACAATGTGATGGACATTTTATCGAGGAGCACCACAGTCACACTGAAGGGTAGAGACAAGACCCCAATGAGTCCTGGCAGACACCATGTTGGGTACGGATCCTGTTCAGAGTTGACCAATGCTGGCGAGGAAGGTCAAAACCTGGGACCTTTTGTGAAGGGTCATCTACGTAACTGCCTGTATCTGGGCATTCAGCCACACATTTGGCTTTCCACTGTGAGTTGATGTCAAAGATGTTTGACAGCTGTTCAGCAAGTGCCAGAGAGGGCTGCCTGGATTTAAGCCTGCCAATTGATAGATTGGAGAGAGATTGTGCACTACCTCACCCACCTCCTAAAAGGATCTGTCTGATAACTTCCAAATGTGACTTGGAACACTCACAAAATAGCCCAATAGGTTAATAGCAATAGCACTTAGACTTATATACCGCTCATAGTGCTTTTACAGCCCCCTCTAAGTAGTTTACAGAGTCGACCTCTTGCCCCCAACAATCTGGGTCCTCACTTTACCCACCTCGGAAGGATGGAAGGCTGAGTCAACCTTGAGCTTGGTGAGATTTGAACTGCCGAACTGCAGCTAGCAGTCAGCTGAAGTAGCCTGCAGTACTGCACTCTAACCCCTGCGCCACCTTGGCTCTAAGATGGAAAGAAGAAATGTAAGCAAGAAAATAATTAAAGCAGGGAGTGGAAACACTTGTTGCCATGCCACCCAGGTTTCAAAATGCTCCATTGATAATAACTAAGTATTATTAGCTCCTTACAAAACACAAACATATGTTTAATGTATAGCCACAACACAATTAGCATCATGATAACGACTAGCAAAATCTGTTCTCCTTTACAGCTTTAAATACAGGCAATCCTCATTCAGTGACATTCAAAGTCATGACGGCACTGAACCAGAGGACTGATGACCGCTCTTTATAGTTGCTGCGGTCACAAAAACTCAGTGATCCCCATTTGCAGCCCTCACCTCTGGCTTCCAACAAGCAAATTCCACGGGGAAACTGTCAGGATGTCATAAATGGTGACCACATGACCACAGGATGCTCGTGACCACACAGAATTCGCGTAACAGTTTCGCCACAACTGCAGTCATAAGTCGGCATGGTGACGTGACGTTTTATGATTGTATTTACTTTGCAACAGAGTCACTGGTCCCACCTGCCATCATTAAGCAAGGCATCTGGGCTAAAGCCTAAAGGACACCCTTTAGTGCCATTTTCTTACCTGAGGCTTTATCTGAAAGTATATGCATACTTCCAAATAAGTATGCAAAGGGATTATGCCCTAATCTGCATTGCTGTTTTCAGATTTAGGGTATATCCACGCTGTACTTGTCAGCTGCTCCTGTCCTAAGATCATGATAATTAAATCTGAAGTGTGTTAAGAAAAACCTGTTCAGATTAAGATGGTTTGGCTACACCTTGAAAAGGAGCTAGCTACCATGCCCACCCACTGGGCAATTCTCTGTTGCTGGACCTTCCCATCATTCTACCCAATGGCTAATCTCTTTCCTTTCTGTGTTGGTGGTATGCATAGATGCCCGTCTATAAAGTACAATTGAATCCAAAATTTCTGTTGCTAAAGAAGAGGTTTGCCGCATTTTACAGCCTTTCTTGCTACAGTTGTTACGTGAATCACTGCAGCTATTAAGTTAGTAACATGGTTGTTAAGTAGATCTGGCTTGCCCATTGACTTCGCTTGTCAGAAAGTCGCAAAAAGATGATCATATAACCCCAGACATTGCAACCGACATAAATATGAGTCAGTCACCAGATGTCTGAATTTTGATCACATGACCATGGGGATGCTGCAGCAGTCATAGGTGTGAAAAACGGTCATAAGTCACTTTTTTCAGTGCTGTTGTAACTTTGAAAAGCCAATAAATGAACAGTTGTAAACTGAGGATTACCTGTATGCAGAATGTAACTATTCAAAATTACATTTAAATACACAAATTTAAAACATCAAAACGCCCATACCCAGAAGCACAATAACCAGCTTCAAAATAAAATTTCTTTTTTACATTTCCAAAATATTTCTTCATGAAGATCACTTGATGCCCAGACTGACAAGTTATTTTGGTGAATCGGTAATTAAAATACCTGGTTTGCATTCATAATAATCTCCGTTCAAAAACAAGCAAAACCCCTTTTTTTAAAATGACTATTCTCCCCCCCCCACCCCTGGCCTCTCTATTTTTCATTCACCTAAGTCTGAAGTCACTTTTATCTCAAATGATTGACGAATTAAATCACTGGGAAATGGTAAAAGAAATGCCTGGAGTTTTTTTTTTTAAAGGCCAGGAGAAAATAAGAATCAAGAAATGAAAAAGAGTAATTAACTTATTTTGGCTTTGAGACCAGAGATGTTCTTTCTGTTAAACAAGCATCCTAACCAGGGTGAAATTCAGCAGGTTCTGACAGGTTCTGGAGAACCAGTAGCAGAAATTTTGAGTAGAATCGGCAAATACCATCTCTGGCTGGCCCCATAATGAGGTGGGAATGGAGATTTTGCAATATCCTTCCCCCTGGAGTGAGGAGGGAATGGAGATTTGGCAGTATTCTTCCTCTGCCATGCCCACCAAGTCACGCCCATAGAACCCGTAGTAAAAAAAAAATTGAATTTCACCACTAATCCTAACCTCTGTGCCATGGAGATCAGAAAGGCAATGAAAGTCCTCTTAGAAGAAAGACAGAGAAAATGAAAATCATTCCATCCTCTGCTTGGGTTAACCTGTAAAGATGGAAAATGCTGCCTACCAAAGCAAGAAAAACAACATAAGAAGAAAACAATCCTTGCAGCAGGAAAATGGGCCTGGAGCTCCCTTCGGCAATGGGAGAGGAGTGTGAAAAGTGATGTCATCTGCTCCTGCCCTCAAATAATGGTTGGCTCCCTAACTAGAGGTAGTTCTTTCATCATCCAATATTTATTCAGCAAAGCTAAATATGGCAATAATTAATAGGAAGTATAGATAACTATCAACTGAATCTCTGCAATATGTTTTAGCAAGAACATATTTGTTTATTTTATTTATAACACTTATATAAACAGCCATTATAACCAACTGTTGGAAGCTCCCAATAAAAAGTAATAACAATAAAAACTGTAATAAAACTGTAAAACTAGGAGACTGGGAAAGAAACAAAAACTAGTTTATGATGTGCAGTCGCTTAATCGTACTTTAGCACTTGGAGGAAGGAAAACCAGATCCTCAAAGCTTTATGGAAGGCCTGGAGGATAGAAGGCTGCCTAACTTCATGGTGCATGGTGTTCCATAGGGCAGGAGCTGCCATGGAAAAGGCATTCTTGCTCCAATTGGATGGGAATTTTTAAGGGAAAGAATCAGGAGCGTGCCCGGCCTATCTGACCAAACAGGACAGGTAAATGTCCTGTAGATGCCTGCAGATAACCTGGCCCTGTGCCATACAGGGCTTTAATGGTGAATTGAATTGCATTCAGAAAAAAGCTGGAAGTCAGTGCAATCATTCAACAGGGCAGTGGTGGGATTCAAATTTTATTTACTGCTGGTTCTGTAAGCTTGGTTCTGTGGCTTGGTGGGCGTGGCATGGCTTGGAGGGCATAGCAGGGGAAGGATACTGTAAAATCTCCATTTCCTTCCCATCCCACTCCAGGGGAAGGATACTGCAAAAACCCCATTCCCTCCCTATCAGCTGGGACTCGGGAGGCAGAGAATAGAGGGGGGCAGGGCCAGTCAGAGGTGGTATTTGCCGGTTCTCCGAACTACTCAAAATTTCTGCTACCGGTTCTCCAGAACTGGTCAGAACCTGTTGAATACCACCTCTGCAACAAGGATGTTTCATCAGCAAAACTAGGGGCCCTTATTACTGTGCATGCTGCTGCATTCTAGACCAGTTGAAGTTTTGGATGATCTTCAAAGACAGCCCCATGTAGAGTGCATTGCAATAAACTAAACGGGAAGGAACCAAGGCATGGGGGACTGTGAGCAAGACCTCCCAATCCAGGAAAAAGCACAATTGGTGCACTAGATGAATCTGCAAAGGGCCTCCTAGCTACCTGCTCTGCTAGCAGGAGCCATGAATTTGGGAGAGCCCTTCAATTGAACTGCAGCTCAGCCCAATACTGTGTTTCCATCATATCAGAGGAGGTCTGCCCAGCCAGAGTCCAACTGTGACAGATGCAGAGAATATTCCTCACAGTGATCCTGCCTTGTTTACCCAGCTCCATCTTACCTAAGAAGGATATGGTTACCAGAACCAGGGCTGCTAGTCGGCTACCTGCAATAAGGGCGGAGAAATAATTATACTCCTATTGCCACAAGGTAGAGCCTAATATAAGCTCTTACCTGTGCTCAGTCAGCATCAGTACTTGTCTTATGTGGGAGGTACTAAAGGCCTCGTTCTTATGCAAGAAATATTAAAAAGCAAACATAGTATTACCAGTGGTGAGTTCCTACCAGTTTGGACTGGTTCCACTGAACCAGTAGTGGTTTGGTGGCTTGGGTTGCTAGAACCAGCAGCAACACAGGCCTGCCATCCCCCCGAACTGGTTCTCCGAATGGTGCCATAGGCGCACCATCTTGTTTTTTGCTTCTGTACATGCACAGGACAATTTTTATTGTACTGCGCATGTGCGCACTGCATGCAACAAGTGCATGCACAGGTGCCGCGGCCACAAGCAAACCGGCAGTAGTGACTTTCAGAACCCACCCCTGAATAGTAATAACACTTAGACTTATATACTGCTTCGCAGTGCTTTACAGCCCTCTCTAAGCAGTTTACAGAGTCAGCGTATGGCCCCCAACAATCTGGGTCCTCATTTTACCCACCTCGGAAGTCTTGAGCCTGGTGAGATTTGAACTGCCACATTGCAGGCAACCGTTAATCAGCAGAAGTAGTTTGCAGTACTGCATTCTAACCACTGCGTCACCATGGCTCATAATTCCATTTTTTAAGGCAAGAGTCTCCAACCTTTTTGATTTTGCAGACAGGCTTTGGTGGTTTTGGTGACAGGGAAGGGATGGTTTCATGTGCCCACCTAAGTCCCATGCATGAGCAAATGGAGCTTGGTACGTCCACATGCCGCTTTGGTGGCCTGATTCCCAACAGTCCAATAGGGATCCTCAGCCTGGGGGTTGGGGACCCCTGTTTTAAGTGCCATCTGGTGGTCTCCTTCTTTATAGGAAACCACAATAATTCAGCAGCAAGGATCCAATGGCTGGGTCTGGGAACTACCATTTTCATTTTCCATGATGTTCAGTATGGATGCCTCAGGAAAGAAGTAATGGAACACTGAAAAGAGTTGGTTTGAATTCCAAAGCACTTTTTCCTCTGCGTCAATTCCATCTTGACTTTGCTTCAGCCTATTCTTTTTTCAGCCCATCTCGTCCATCTCTTAACTGATAGGCAACTTTCTTGCCTTCAAAGGAGGCTTGTCAAGTCTAGCCCTCAAGAATCCTGATGATCATTAGATGACACTAAAAAGATACAAAGAACCTCTAAGATTTTTGCCTCCTTCTACCGTGTTTCCCCGAAAATAAGACGTCCCCAGATAATAAGCCCAATCGGGCTTTTGAACGCATGCGCTAAAATAAGCCCTTCCCGAAAATATTGCAACACAGCAGCAGCCAGGAGGTGACCACGCTCGCCGCCTCCTGTACCTCAAAAATAATAAGACCTCCCCGAAAATAAGGCCAAGCGCTTATTTTGGGGGTCAAAAAACTGGGAAAACGTAGTGATTTTCCAGATTTTTGCAGCTCAGATACCAACAATCCTGTCCTACAGCATTTCTAGTTGTTCCTAGAGTCAATTTCTGACAGAGGCCTTATCTTCAGAGAAGCAACCAAGATCATCAGGAGTGACAGTATTTAGAAGAAGTCTCAAGGAGGTCTCACAACTGCTTCTGCTGAGACTGTAGAGTCCTAGGTCTTGTTTAAAGACATTACCCCCTGAAGCAGGGCTTGCATTCCTCACTTGGAGTCTATGTTTCTAAAAGCCATGATCAGGAACAGCACACAACACCTTCTGTCTGAGGCTGACAACAGCCCTGGTGTTTCACAATAAATGAGGCAATCGTGCAGATGTTTCAAATAACATAACACATAAAGATATTGATTCTGGGAAAACAAAACTGTACACTCGGTCTCAAAAACAACTTTCTTCATGCAGTGATATAATCAGCCTGTGACAGGCTGGGCCTCTTGCCAAGAATTTGAGGGCAGAGTTGAACACAAGCACTTTTTTTTTATCCTGCAAAGTTAAAAAATAACACCCCAATAAACATGAACCTGGAATATTGAACATTTTAACAGAGTAGCAGATCATTTTTATAAAGGAAATCAAAAGCTTCCTCAAGATGTTCAGTAGACTTATATAATCAAGAATAAAAGAGAATACAAAGATTTATTTATCAGCAACATGGAATATTGGACTGACATTATTAGGATAAACTGTTCCATCTACTCTAAAAAACTGACCTAGGAAAAAAGGCGAATAGATTTGGAAAAAATGGGGGAGGAGGAATAACAGTGGTAAAATTCAATTTTTTTTACTGCCGGTCCTGTGGCTTGGTGGCCATGGCAGGGGAAGGATACTGCAAAATCTCTATTCCCACCTTATTCTGGGGGCTGCCAGAGGTGGCATTTGCCGGTTCTCCGAACTACTCAAAATTTTCACTACCGGTTCTCCAGAACCTGTCAGAACCTGCTGAATTTCACCCCTGAGGAATAAGTATATTTGAGAGAAAGATGGAATGTTCAAATAGAGTATATGGCCATACTCGTATTTGCCCACTGCTTCCTTCAGCTTCACACACCATTGATACGGCTCCCCTAACATATTATACCTATAAGAATGTGGCCATCGATAAAAGCTGTTCACCCTGCCCTGAAATTGTCTATCTCTGTTCTATTTGGTCTTAACAAGGGATAGCCCATGATGCTCTACTCCAGATATCATTTTATATTTATTTATACAGATAAGTCCTCAACTTATGACCACAATGGAGCCCAAAATTTCTGTTGCTAAGCAAGACAATTGTTAAATGAATTTTGACAGCAAACCACACTCCTTACTAGCCCTGATGACGTTACCTAGCATGGGTAATGAAACATCTGCAAGAAAACAAGCAAGCTCAGAGAATACCAAGGACCCTGCAGTTCAAACCTGAGCTACAAATATTCTCCTTCATTGGTAAATTATTTTTACCACTTTTCTTGCCGCAGTTGTTAAGTGAATCACTGCAATTCTTAAGTTAATAACATGGTTGTTAAGTGAATCTGGCTTTCCCATTTTACTTTGCTCAGCAAAAGGTGGATCACATAACTCTAGGCCACTACAACTGTTACAAATGAGGCAGTTGCCAACTGTCTGAATTGCAACCGTTATAAATATGAGTCAGTTGCCAACTGTCTGAATTTTGATCACATGACCATCGGGATGTTGCAACAGTCGTAAGTGTGAAAAACAGTCATAAGTCACTTTTTCCAGTGCCGTTGCAACTTTGAATGGTCACTAAATGAATTATTGTAAGTCAAGGACTATCTATATATCAGATTTAGAAATTTTCCATCTCTCTCATAGAAAAACGTTGATAGTCCTGCCGTAGTAAGCTAGGTAAATGGAAAATATGACTCCTTCAGATCTCTTCTCTAACTAAAGAAGAGATAAGAAATCTTCTCTATATGAAGAAGAAAAGGAAATGTTTCTGCTATAGAAAGAAACAGAAAGGAACAACAGCATTTTGGAGATCTGCTTCTGTCCAGGTAAACCTAATATGAGAAAACAGGGCTTTTGCTTCCTTATGAAATATTGAAATATATTTAAGCACCTTTATAGGGCTGAACATCTTATAAAACAGTATTTTATAACACCAATGAGTTTCTTGGGGGGGGGGAAGGAGGGAGGGAGGGAGGGAGGGAGGTAAATGTGACATTTCAGAATGAATGTGATATTTCAGCTTGCTTCATCACAAGGTAGAGAATGAATAAAATCTTCCGTGAATAGCTTGCCCTTACATAAGGGTGTTGTAATAACAGAAGCTGCAGAATTAGCAATCTGGAATGTCCACCGGCCAAATGAGATGTGAGTTTGAGAGGATTCATGAACAATGGATTCCAGGCAATAGACTTTTCCCTTAGCAACAGGGGTGATACCATTGCATAATAACATTCTTTCAATGGGAGGTTCATGATGTACTTGATTTAATTTAGAATGATGTAGAATGATGACGTATGGTGACATATGTCAAGGTAAAACACGTCATTTGTCATTGCCTACGTAGCAAACTGTATTTAGCACACATTAGAAGTAAAATAGATCAACACCTAATCACTGCTCATACTATGGCCCTCCCAGTCCATTCACATTCTTTGAACAAATTCTCTTAGCAATCTGGGCCAATTCATACCTATTTATTTATCTATATGTCTAGAAGTATGCAAGGCCAGTGATCACCTGGGAGATATCTCTCAACAGTTTCTGAAGTTGCTACAAAATTATAATTTTAATATGATGGAAAGACAAACTACTACGTGTATCAGGAAAAATCATACTTGTTGAGGTTCTGGTCCTTAATCAAAACCCATTGTGTGTACTCGGTGTGCTCATTTGACACAGTAAATAGACACAAACAGATTAGGTCATCTGAAATAAGTAATATATAGAATCATGCTCAGTCTACAATGAACTTTCCAGACAATTATTTTCTACAGTTGCTGTGACAGCCTGGGACCACACATGGTTCTTTAGCATCCAGTCATCTATATGCCCTGCTAGACATGTTTGTTTAGCTGACAAAGATCCTGAGCAGAGAAGAGATAGCATAAGCTTTCACAAATTTCTCATAGAAAAGGAGGAAGCTGTTACTGAGCAGACAAAAGAAGGAGGGGAGTGTGTTGGATTTAAAAAGTTTTAAAGAGGAGGCGGAGGAGGAGATTTCATGGTCGATAGACCAATAGAGACTCTAGGCATAATTGGCTGTTGTCCATGATTTCCTGGAAATAGTCATAAGTGGGGAAGGATTTGAAGATCCACTATAGGAAAAAGAAGACCACCGTGGGATAAAATGTACCCAATGCAGATGGTCTTTTATGGAAAGCTGAAGAAGACAAGACTGCAATGAGCATGTTCAACTAGTTTGCCAGCGAAGTGACAATCTGGGAAAGAAAAGACCTTTACAATTTGTAAAGAAAACGGGGGAGATATAGAGTCAGCAATGCTCATATTTAATCAACACTCTAAAACACAAAAATAACAATCGCCAGGTAATAGACATTGCCAGAAATGAGGGACTTTGTTTTACTAAAAAGGCTTGGCAAACATTGTGTAAAATAGTCTACTTTCGGCTGATTTTATCTTAAATTATGGACGTATTGCCACTTCTGGGCAAGAAAGGAGGAGAAAGGAATTTGATTTGACTGGCTAACCTGCTGTAATTAACCATTGACTATAACTGAAATGGAAATTGAAACTTGCACTGATAGTTTTTCCCTTGTATTTAAAAAATATATCTCTCAGGAGGTAGGTAGGGCTGTCCTGTACCTTGGATCAAATCATGTGAACTCCTAGATTATCATGCCAGTCCCCAAGGGGAACCAGGCAGTTTGACAATTGTATTCTCATTTTGCTTTTACTGTATTTTGTTTACTACATGCATGCTATACTTAAGGAAGATAAAAGGGAGTATATGTACTCCCTGAATCACGTTGCCATCCATAATTTACATATTGCATTGAAACACAAGTGAAAAAGACTGCAGTATGTGTTGTGATATTGCAACATATCACTTCCTCATTATGGTTTGTAATAGATGCATATGAGTACATAGATCTAACGAAAACAAGTAAAACCAACAAAGCCAATGTGGCTGGGTGTTTGGCTTGGTTTTTTTAAGGAACAGAGAGAATGTTGTATAGAAGACTATTGAAGATTTACTTTTATGGGAAGGGGAAGAGAATTAAACCCTAAAGTCTTTAGACCAGCATTTCTCAACCTTGGAAACTTGAAGATGTGTGGTCTTCAACTCCCAGAATTTCCCAGTCAGCTATGCTGGCTGAGGAACTCTGGGAGTTGAAATCCAAACATCTTCAAAGGCTGGGAGGAGGGTGCAAAACGCAGGCGGCTCCCCCCACAGTTCCTCAGCTCCTCTTCCGTCCTCGGCTGTTGCAAAGAAGTGGCAGCTCTGGGTGCGCCGCTCCCACTTCATTCTCTTTGAGAGGCACCATGCAAAATGTCAGAAAATTCCCCACGGGGCGGAATTTCACAACCTTGCAGGTCACATGCCCACCCAGCTAGCCATGCCCACAAAACCAGCGAAAAACTGGCCTGGCTTCCAACACTCTGTCCGGCATGGGCGGCTGCAGTGAGCAGTAAGGGAAGAGAGCCCCGGGCTGGCATCCCTGCCTCCTTTCTCCGAGAGCCGGCTTGAGGGACGGCCAGCCTCCCCCGCCACTGCACCCTTCCCTCGAGGTCCACGGGGAGCCTCTGCTGGCAGGGCAACTCCCATTTCACCCCACCTGCACCCCTCCCTGCCGGCTGCAGCCCGGACCCCGCCTGGTCAGCTGAGTGGGTGGCTGGAAAAGCAGCAAGCGAGCAGGGGGCCAGACCTGGCATGGCCTCCAACTGTCTGGCATGGATGGTTAGTGAAGGGCACAGCGGCGGGGTAGGCTGACCGTCCCCCAAGCCGGCACTCAGAGGAAAGAGAAAGGAATGCCGGCCCGGGGCTCACTCGCCGCTGCCAACCCTGCATGACAGAGCATTGGAGACCAGGCCTGGCCTGCCTGCTTGCTTGTCACTTTTCCTTCAGGCTGCCCAGTTGACCAGGTGAGGCCCGGGTTGCAGCTAGTGGGGAGTGGGGACTAAGCTAGTGCGAATGCTGCTTACCTGTGTGTAGGCAGGAGAAGGCAGTTCTATGGATCCACATGGCGAAAGCGAGGTAGGGTGAGCACTGGAGCAGGCTGGTTTGGGGGGGGGGGGTGGCCAGCCAGTGCAATAAAAATTGATCTGCGCATACAGAGAAGCAAAACATGGGAGAACTGGTTTGGGGGTGTGGCAGGCCTGGGTTGCTGCTGGTTCCAGTGACCCAGGCTGCCAAACTACTAATGGTTTAGCCGAACCAGTCCGAATCAATAGGAACCCACCTCTGCACCTCTGACTGGCCCCACCTCAATGTATTCTCTGTCTCCCGAGTCCCAGCTGATTGAGAGGGAATGGGGATTTTGCAATAAACTTCTGGGGTAGGAATGGAGATTTTACAGTATCCTTCCCCTGCCATGCCCACCAAGACACACCACGCCCACCAAGATATGCCCACAGAACCGGTAGTAAAAAAATTTGAATCTCACCACTGGAAGGGATGTCACTGAAGGGGCTGAGAATGGCCATAAAGAAGCAGGGACTGCCTGAAATACCTAGCCCAGACTCCAAACCATTCAACCTCAAGTAGGCACAAGTCGGTGAGGAAGTAAAGAAAGGAAAAATAAAGAAAAGCTGTACTCTGAGACGTCAGATTCAGAGCTGAAATCGACATACTCTATGGTCTTTGAACTTTTGGAAAGGCTGTTGGCAGAATTCATTTCATGAGTTCTAAGCACCACAGAGGCAATAATCCATTCATGAAATTCTGAACATCTGAAATCATCCATAAGGTAAATGACCTATGCAAAACATAGATCTGATAGCAAGAAGTAAAAATATTGTAAAAGATGGCAGGTATGCTGAAGCAAAAGGTCTCTCTCTCTCCCAAGCCAAAGACCAAGGTAGAAAGCCAAGTCTTCATGGCCCTTCTAACCAATAGCACAGGGAGGGCCATCTAAATCTCAAGAGGACAAGTGTTCCAGAAGTTAGGACTGGGCTGATTTAATAAATATAGGGAGCTTTTTTGAAATAATTATCCATAGTTTTAGAAGATCCTGCACAGCTTAAAATCTAATTGATAAAATATGCCTAGCTATTTTAGGAGTGCACAACTGCCACCAGTAAGCAGTACTTACTTTGGGAGGAGTTTTCAAGAAAAGAGAGAAATCCTTAAACACCAGTAAGTTTTAAGATACACCTTTTGTTCCTTAAGCTCCACTCAGACGTAAAAAACTACAAAAACCCCACACGTTGCCTCGACCCCTCACCACCACCTGAAGAAAGTCTCAGAAGGGATTCTGGGGAACACTTCTGGCTCCAAGCTATACATTTTGAAGCCCTGCCCTCTATTATTGAGTGTCTGTGAAGGTCATTATGGAAATTACTTCTCTAATAGCTTGTTCCATCTGAAATTATCAATTTTGCTGTTTCTCCATTTTTTATTTTTTATTTTTTGTGGTAACTTGCATAAATATAGTATAATATACTGTTTCTCCTTGCAGCTTCTGACTCTGCTGTCTCCTGTTCAGTAGTACTCTCTTTCCCTGAAAATAAGACCTCCCTGGATAATAAGCCCAATCGGGCTTTTGAGCGCACGCGCTAAAATAAGCCTTGCCCTGAAAATAAGACCTCCCTGAAAATCACAGCAGCAGCTATGAGGTGGCCATGTTCACTGCCTCCTGCACCTCAAAAATAATAAGACCTCCCCAAAAATAAAGCCAAGTGCTTATTTCGGGGGTCAAAAGAAAATAAGACCCTGCCTTATTTTCAGGGAAACCCGGTAGTTGGTTCCAAAATGATCAGCTGACCATTCCTAGGGTCATCTTCTAAAGGAACAAAGTTCGAATTAATAATTCTTTTTTAACATGTGATTATCTGCTTTGAATTTGAAGTTCCTCTTACAGCCCTAAACCAGTTTGGTGGGCATTGTCTTGCAAAATCTCTAGCAACCTTTGCTCTATAAATGGCAAGTGAAGGCTGTTTTTTACAGAGTACCAATAGCTGTCATTCTTGGTCCTTTTGAGGGTTGATGCCTCTTTCCATTGCATCCTTCCCAGAGCTGAGAGACTGACTGAGGTTCACATAGCTAGCTTCTTTCTCACAATCTCCTGGTTTCTAACCTCGTGCCTTAATCATTAAATCCAGCTGGCTCTCTTCTATCTATATTGCTCATAGCAAAATCACATGAAAGAACCTGAATGAAATTATTCCTACTATGGCAAACCTACTGTTTGCACACAGTTTTCAAGTAGGAGAGCATTCCTTATGTGACCAACCTTCCATAATTTGAAATCTGAATACAGTTTTACAACCACCGTGAGAAACTAATCCCTGCAGTTTAGATTTACTGTAGCGCTCCTTCCTGTCAGCCTTATTATGAGGTAAACCAGACAGGAAACACAACTAGATGAGTGAAATCTTCATGCTGCACCAATAGACTATGCTATCATAAGATACATCTCCAACCATGACACTTGATGAGAACAAATTCTGAACTCAATGACCTTATTGCAATTTTATTTTCCTCCAACCCACCAATGATCAGACATGCTAACTCAGAACTGAATACTACAAAGGAAATGTGACATTACACTTTTTTTTGGCAAAGTTTTGTAAATATTGCAAAATTGTATGTAGTCACGAGAAGTGGAAAGAAGACAAAATGTAATGACTCAGATTTGAAGATAACCAAGGTGCCAAGAATCAGGTGACATTTGTTGAGTCATTAGCAATGAAAACAATATCATTGCTGGCTTTATATCTGATAGGAAAGGTACCATTTGAGAACTATCACTGCGATAATCACTAGTTAGAACAGTGGTTCTCAACCTGTGGGTCAGGATCCCTTTGGGGTCAAATGACCCTTTCACAAGGGTCGCCTAAGACCATCGGGAAAACACGTATTTTTAATGGTCTTAGGAACCAAGACACCAATTTTATGGTTGGGGGTCACCACAACATGAGGAACTGTATTAAAGGGTCAGAGCATTGGGAAGGTTGAGAACCATTGAGTTAGAAAATCCTAGATCAGTGCTGACGAACCTTTTTGGCACTGAGTGCCAAAACGGGAGCACATGTGTCAGAAACTGTAAGAGTAGGCGCCCGATGCTCATACGTGCACTAGGAAGATGGTATTCCGGTTTCCGGAATGTGCATGCCTACTGCTCATCTGGTCTTCTGGTTTCTGGCGTGCATGTGTGCACAATGACCAGCTGGCCGGTGCGCATGTGTGTGCCAGAAACTGGAATGGCATCTTCCCAGTGCGGATGCTCACTGGACAGCTGCCTTTCCAGTTTACGGCATACGCATGTGTGCATGTGCACAAGCCACCTGGTCTTCTGGTTTCTGGCGCATATGCATGCACAATGACCAAGTGCCCAGTGCACATGAGTGCACCAGAAACTGGAAGAGCAGCTGCCCGTTGTGCATATGCGTTTTGGGAAGATGATCTTCCAGTTTCGTGCATGCGCATGTGCGCCAGGCATCTGCTCTTCCAGTTTCCGGCGCTCCTGTGTATGTGAAGAACGCGGAAGAGCAACGGGCGATGGCTTGTGTGCCTGGAGAGATGGCTCTGTGTGCCACTTTAGGCACCCTGCCATAGATTCACCATCATGGTCCTAGATGATGACTAGCATTTGCTAATCTGTTCTTTATGAATTAGTGATATTATTTTAGTTGCCTGGGCAGATAGGAACAACATTCAAAGAGCTGTAAATTGCACTTTCCTATTGCACTTCCTTAGCGCTAGTTTGCTGACTCAAAGGTACCCCACAAAAAACTGGAAAAACAGGGATGGAAAAGGAGAGAGGGGCTTAGCAGTGTGCCACCTTTCAGTAACTACTGGTACATTATTTTTCTCCCCTTCTTCCCTTTGTACCCTAAAAACCTTCTCAGTAAGAATGCCAGTGTAATTTAGCCCTCTGTGTGGGTGGCATTTTTCTCTCCTTCAAATCTCATTTCAGAATCTTGTAAATTCTGGGTCTTCATCCTTCCTGAAACAAAATCACATGTTCATTTTTCCCATTCAAAGGGGACTGTTCCTTTTTGAAATTCAGCAGGTTCTGACAGGCTCTGGAGAATCAGTAGCAGAAATTTTGAGTAGTTCAGAGAACCGGCAAATACCAGCTCCGGCTGGCCCCAGAATGAGGTGAATATGGAGATTTTGCAATAACTTTCCCCCAAGAATGGGGAGGGAATGGGGATTTTGCAGTATCCTTCCCCTGCCATGCCCACCAAGCCATGCCCACCAAGCATTAAAATATTAATAAAGTGGTTTCACCCTAAATTGTCAATTGTAGGAAGTTAGCACCTACCCCTCTACTAGAGCAATGAAATATTTTAGGAAATATTAAGAACAGAATATTTCCCCTAAAAGGCAGGCAAAAATTCACACAGAGACACCTTTGTTAATGGGCCATTAAGACCTGGGCCAGTCTATTCTACATAACAAAGATCTACCTCCTTCAGGCAGAGCCATAGTAGGAATTGCCCAAAGCCCTTTCATTACATCATCACCCAGCAGGGCTCAACCAAACCCGGGACTCAGCACAGCCTAGAAAGTTGCCCCTGCATGGCCCCATAAGAGTCTGACAACCAATTAGAATACAAGCTCAAATTGGAAAGCCCAGAGAGAGCATAAAACCGAAGCATTCTCAGCATCTCTTCCCTTTTTTGTCCAGCATATCAAGCCATGTGATCGTGTCCATCAATAAAACATCTTTCCAAGCAACTTCCATGAATCCAGTGTCTTTCTCCCCACTTGGAGCTGAACCCAGATGGGCATTTCTTCCAACTGTCCCTTTAGCATTCCCATCACTACCCAGCTTTATATACACATGTCATTTGCTAAATACCACGAGACTCTTTTTTTTTTTAAGTATAATTCAGTCTACTATTAGGCAAAATGTATTGGCCCATTTTGTCAATTCATTATATGGGTGGTATCAGAGATGAGTTCCTCCCGGTTCGGCCAAATAGATAGTAAATCGGACGTGCACACGCCCGAACCAGTTCTGCGCATGTGCAGAAGCATTTTTTAAAACTTCTGCGCATGCGTGCATAGCTCACATCAAGTGCACGTGTACGCAAAGCACCTCCCTGAGCAAACCAGCAGTAAAAGAATCCAGAACCCATCTCTGGGTGGCATGATGGGGCAACAAATGGTTCCTTCATTCATTTAATTTGCAAAGGGAGACGTTATTTGCAGTCTTTCTGCTTCAAGCCCTAAAATTATTTGGCTGCTCTTGATCACATGGCAGCATGAGCACGGTCTGTTACTACAGTTCAAGCATCGAAATGTCCGGGATTACCCCTGACTTTAATTAATAATAATTTTTTTTAAAAAACACTTTTCCTAATCTTGATGGTGGGAGTTCTGTTCCTGCTCAAGTCAAGCCTTTAAAAGTTTGTTTTTAACAATGCAGGAAAGAGAGGAGGAAAAAACCGTGCCTGCTTTCCAAGAATCTGTGAATAACAAGAGTGTGGCTTTGAAACAGTGCCTGTTTTTCCTGCCGTTTAAATAAGGGGATGTTTTTACGGAGTGCTGCTGTTAATAGGTGTTGGCACTCTGCCCTTTCACACCCAGTTCTTGGTGGAAACAAAAGCTCTCCATTAGATATCTTCCAGGCACATTTTGTGTATCCTTTCCACGTATCTGCAAGACTACAAGGATCGGCTTCCGAGAAGTGGGAGGTGGCCCACACGAACCAATCAAAACACACCACAGCTTTGCTAAGCTATTTGAAATAGAATAACAGAGCAGAGAAGCCTCTGTGTATTTTTTTGCTCTGCCTCCTTACACGCCCACTTCAAGGCTGCCTGTTTCGAAAACACTTTGGAAGAAAGTTCACAGACGCAAACCTGCAAATGCAGACAGGTGGTGGTTGTTTGCGGTTGAAATTCCATTGATCTCCATGGTGTGGGGGGATGAAGTAAACATGGCTGAGACGACCTCCTACGTCATTCAATTTGCAGTGGTTCTATAGCAAATATTTTCAGGTTCCTTATCTGATGATCACATTGTCCTGAAATTATTCCAACAATGCTTAGTTTTAGATAGAATTCAGGGGTGAAATCCAGCAGGTTCTGACCGGTTTTGGAGAACTGGTAGCGGAAATTTTGAGTAGTTTGGACAACCGGCAAATGCTATCTCTGTCCGGCCTCAGAGTGGGGTGGGAATGGAGAGTTTGTAGTATCCTTCCCCTGCCACGCTAAGCCATGCCCACCAAGCCACACCACGCCCACCAAGCTGCACCACACGCACCAAGCCATGCCCACAAAACTGGTAGTAAAAAAAAAATTGAATTTCACCATTGATAGAATTACCTTTTGATTTATAAGAACATTCACATTAAGATATAATATAAGAACATTAACTAATTTGCAAGGGGTCGCCCTTTCTGTTTGTTGGTTCCTGGAGTCTTAATTGCTGAGTTGAAGAGCTCTCTGAGAATCTTTGAGTTGGCAGAAGCTATTGCTAGGATTAATATCGTTTCCCCCCTAAAATAAGACAGGGTCCTAAAATAAGACAGGGTCTTATTTTCTTTTTACCCCAAAATAAGCATTTGGCCTTATTTTTGGGGAAATCTTATTATTTTTGAGGTGCAGGAGGCAAGTGTTGTCACCTCATGACTGCTGCTATGTTGCAGTATTTTTAGGGGAGGGCTAATTTTAGCGCATGCGCTCAAAAGCCCAATTGGCCTTATTATCCGGGGAGGTCTTATTTTGGGGAGAACAGGGTAGGATAAAATTGATTTGCTGATAGAGCGTTGCTGGTCTTTCTCCTTCCCACCCTCTGTTTCCTCAGTTCTTTGCAATCACCTCCCAAAGTGACAAAAACCTAACAAATCCCTAGAAACACTTTAAAATGGCCCTTGCATGGCATTGGAGTAAGGTGGAAATACTATAACAGTCATACTGATGTGGGTAACTTAAGGATGTTTTACGCTGGAAGGGGAGATGGGATGAAAGCAATTTCCAGGTTGTATTTGTGCAATAATTAGATGCAGACAGTGAGAGTAAATACTTGCGACTTAGATATGAGCAATTTGAACTGGAAAGAGCAAGGATTGGGTTTTTTTAGGCTTTTGTAAATCAAACATTTGAAGAAGAGCAGCTATGCTGAGATTTAAAATTTACAAGCACAACATTGAGTCAATAAGATGACAACCATTCTGCAACTTCCTTTTTTTTTCTTTTTGCATAGGAAGATCACCTAATATTACAAGGAATTTTAGCAAGTATAGTAGAGGAAGTCCTTGACTTGCAACAGTTCATTTAGTGACTGTTTAAAGTTACAACAGCACTGAAAAAGTGACTTCTGACCACTTTCCTCCGTTACAGCCTTTGCAGGATTCCCCCATGATCATGTGATCAAAATTCAGATGTTTGGCAACTGGTTCGTACTTATGACTGTTGCTGTGTCCCAAGGTCATGTGATCCCCTTTTGCAACCATCTAACAGGCAAAGTCAACGGGGAAGCCAGATTCACTTAACAACTGGGTTACTAACTTATCAACTGCAGTAACAAATGTGGCAAGGAAGGTCGTAAAATAGGGCAAAACTCGCTTAGCAAATGCCTCACTTAACAACAGAAACATTGGGCTCAACTGTGGTCGTACGTCGAGGACTACCTGTACAAGTACACTTGTAATATTTTGGTTTATCCCATTAAAGGTACTGCCCCACTCCAGATTTTGAATTTGTAATACTAAAGCTAAGGAAGAACAAAACTGGTAGATTGAAAAAGCATCAAAATCATTACAGGCGAACCTATAATATATTGATGGTCTTCTTCTTTTTCTCGTGCCATATCCGTCATCGGACGGTGGCGATCATGTTGCCAATCCTATTTTTGTCAACTGCCGCATGAAAAAGTGCTGTTGAGTTTTGTCCAAACCAGTCCCGTAGTTTTTGAAGCCATGATGTTCTTCTTCTGCCTGGACCTCCTTTGCCTCCAATCTTTCCTTGGAGGATTAAGTGAAGGATGCTGTATTTTTCGCATCACATGTCCAAAATATTCTAACTTTCGCTTTTTAATGGCTTTGATTCTTTTCCTTTGCTTTCCCAGGCGGCTTATCACTTCCTCATTTGTGATTTTGTCATCCCATCCGTCTTTAAACATCCGTCTGTAAATCCACATTTCAAATGCTTCTAGTCTCTTCAAGTGGCTTTCTCAGTGACCAACTCTCTATTCCATGGAGCAGTATAGAAAAGATGTAACATCTGGCAAGCCTGATTTTCAAACTTAAGCTTATATCGTGATTGCAGAAGACCTTTTTTCATTTTGAAGAATGCTGTTTGAACTTTCTCTATCCTTGTCTTTACTTCAGTGGTCATGTCCCAGCTTTCATGTTAATTAAAACAGAGGTGCGTGATCCTTTCAACTTTTTCTAGTGGTACTCCCTCTGAATTTATCAGTGGTAAATTAATGTTTGCTGATGACCATGATCTTGGTTTTTGAGGTGTTAAGCTTCAAGCCGTATTTTTTTCAGATATTTCTGAAACTCTGTTGTTGAGGAGCTGAAGGTCTTCATGCTTACTGGCAAACAGAACTGTATCATCAGCAGATCTTAAATTGTTGATCCGAACACCATTTACTTTGAGGCCAGCATTAATGTTTTCCAGTGCTTCGTTGAAAATTTACTCAGGGTAGATATTAAACAACAGCGGAGACAGAATAAAGCCCTGTCTGACCCTTCTTCGTAATTCTGCATCATCTGAGTGTTTTTGGCCTAGTCTCACATTTGCTACCTGATACCAATATAGATTCTTCATAATTCGGAATGTCTTTGTCATCTAGTACCACTTGTTTCAGGATTTGTAATAGTTTGCTGTGTCTCATTTTATCAAACTTTATCATATTGATGGTACAAAATAAAAATAAAAGAAGTTCCTCTGAATCAAGTATAACTCCTAATGGCCTTCTGGAGAAGTCTTTTAATTGTCCTGTCAACAATAACAATATTATATATGGCTTGCGTTGCATGGTGTCATGTTGCGTGGAGTTTGGTGTATGGTATGTGGTATAGTATGGCCATTACCTTCTTGCCAATTTCGATTGTAACTCCGGGATATCCTGATCATCTCCCAGCCAAATGATCTCCTTAAAAAAAAGGAAACCTAGAAATAAATCATTTGTTCCTCTTTCATCTCTAGAAAACAGAGGAGGCTGGAATAGGGCCAATACCTTGCCTTCCCTGTTCCGTTTTGTGCATCAGTTTTCTTGATGTTCACAAAAAGTTGAAAAATTTATTTGGTGCCTGTCTAACAGGAGAAAATATTTGTCTTATGAAGATGGCTTAAGAGGCAGGATGAGCTGAATGACATTTGTACGGCTGGTTTAAATTGGTACAGTTCAAAGTTTCAACAGCTGTCAAATATGGCATGCCAGGAATTGAATAATATCACATATCAAATAGCAGGTTTTGTTAACCCTCCAAATACTGTCATATCAAGTTATGAAATAAAATATCAAATCAAATACTTAGGAGAATGATTTGGAGCAAATTAATTAGATATTAGCTGTCAAGTGTCATTGGCCCATTTTAAAAGCTCATATGAGAGCATTAAAAATTTCTATTTTACAACTTAAGGCAACAGAATTTTAACCTTACAAGAGCTCTTGGTTTCTTTCTTATTTTCATTCTTTCTTATTCTTATTCTCCTAATTCCTCCCTCCATTCTTCCTCTTAGATGCCACTTCAATCCCAACTGACTTTCAAACAGTGTTCATTTATGCTAGAAGATACTGTATGTATAATTAATAATATATGTATATTTATAGGAATTCCTGACCTATAAAAGTTCCAAAGCAGGTGTGGGTTGCTGCTGGCGTTACTGCTGGTTCACCTTGTACATGCTTTGCATTCATGCGCATGCACAGTTGCCAGTAAATTGTTGTGCGCATGCGCAGAACATTATAAAATGACCAAAAAGAATGCCAGGAACGGCATGGGCGTCCGGGGAACCAGTTCAGAGACATGGCCAGCCTACTGTCCTTCCCGGTTCGGCAACCCAGTCCCAATTTCTACTACTGGTTCGTCCAAATTGGTGCGAACCGGTAGCAACCCACCTCTGTTCCAAAGGGAGAATTTTATCTGAGGAAAAACCACACAGCATTTGAATGTTTAACCTAGAATAGCTGGATCATCTCACTGCAACCATTACAGCATCCACATAAAGTGGGTGCATATTATTATTCCTCGTTGCAGCTAAGAAACATGAACTAAACATTTATGCCAGACCCTTAGGGAGGAAACTTATCGATATGGTTGTTAGCAGTTGACAACAATTTGATTGTCAATCGATCGATCAATCAATCAATACTAGAACCAGACATAATTTAGAACTCCCATATATGAACTACAAAGCTGAGAGGACAATTTGATGGCAATAGTGAAAGACCCATTGCTCTTTCTTGAAGAAAGTGGATGTCTGGAACTCTGCAACCTAGATCTGACGGTTTAATATTGTTACAACCCAATATTGTTTGTTGGTTTTCTTTTTAAGGATTTTTCTTGATATAAGCCCCTGCAGAGTTAATAGCTTTTTATTGTTGTATTTTTCACTGTACTCAGTCCAGTAGATGAAAATGCAAGTGGATTCAGAAATTCCTGAATGTTTTTAGTAAGGGTATGGTTTGAACCTAGTCAGTGTTGTTTGCAAGTCGTGGTTTATGGCCTGACACAATAGCTGATTCCAGACATCTCTTGCTTATTCAACAAACCATGGCATAGTATGATGAATAACTCCTGTCTCTTGATAACATGGGGCCGTTGATAGCTACGTATTTGGTTTACACCAATCCTTCAAAAGGGGGGTATCAATCCTGCAAAGAGCCTGTGTATGTTCAAGCAGAGTCATCTACAGAGGTGGTATTCAGCCGGTTCTCTCTGGTGCGGGTGAACTGGTAACGGTGGCTGTGGGAGGCTCCGCCTACTCGCCCCGATATAATGCATGAGCACTGCGCAAACAAGGCGTGTGCGAGCAAAGCGAGTGAGCACGCTCACATTTGCAAACTGGTAGGAAAGGGAAGTGAATCCCACCTCTGGTCAGCTAGTACCGATTGGAGGCAGTCCCAAAAATGTGGGAAAGAGTACTGTTGCTTTAACACTTTGAAAAGAGGCATTTCATTGCAGGTGCTTCATTGCAAAGCACCTCTTTTACATGTCATTTTATCTAACAATACTCCAAAACGTTTTAGGACAGGCTCATTTCTCAAGAAGCACTTCCAGAGCCAAATCCTGACAAGGGGAAATCCCTGATGCCAATCAACTGGAACCAATAAATTTACATTCTCTTTCTTCCAAATTGCTTTTACTGTACTTATGATTTTCCCTGTAGGCATTTTTTTAGGCATGCCTCATTTGATACCCGCATTCTCATAAAGGTTTTTACCCTCTTTCTGGAAGCATAACTTGCCTTGATACCTGTTATGGCAAAAGCAACTGAATAATAGGAAAATAACCATCTTACCCCATTGCCACTAATGGCCTGGTTAGGGCTGGCTATTCTGCTTGCATCCTGGAACTTGGATATTACTGCTTAGATTGACCACAATAGATGTGTAAATCCAGGAAAAATGCAGCTACTTTAAAAAGTTATAAGTGCTGGGTTATGTGCTCCTGCATGTCCCAATACACAATAGCTTCCATGGATGATTTTATATTGGTCTGGGGAGGAAGTGGGAAAGAGAAAAGAGTTAGAAGGAATTTGTGGCGATGAGTTTACAGTTTAAGTCTCTATCTAGAACAGGCCTGTCACACTTCCAGCCCATGGGTCGGAGGTGTCACGCGCTGGCCACGCCCATGCCGTTTAGTGAAAGGGGGGGAAGTCTCAATACGTCATGTGACACCACAGTGATGACGTGAATTTGACACCCCTGATCTAGAAGATGCACTTTTACAAATGCTTCCATTGCAATAAGCCACAAGAGGTTAAGTGAGATTCACTTTTGAGGACTTACACATACTGTAAGGAGAACTTCAATTGAAGCCTTTGTTTACTTGTGAGTAAATACACAGAGGAAAGATGCATGTGTGGTGGTGGCCTCTGCAGAGGAGACAAGAAGGGCAAATGATGTAAGCTGATTTATAAGACCCATGACAGGTTCTCAAAAGCAGCTGCCTTTAACTGGATCAGTCATGAGTTATAATAGAGTCTCTTGGGTGAGTTTCAGAACAGTAGCCTTTGCAGAATAGTCTATTATCTGAGCTGGGAAGATAAAATTGGTTCTCCCCATGGTAAATATTGAGATCCAGATACAAGCACAATTTTGGCAGGAATATGAACAATGTGGCACTTAGATAAATCATAGCCTTCACCTTTGACCAATCAAACAACCAGAGTTTAAAATCAGCATAAAAAGCATCACAGTTTTAATGGTGCAGAGGCAGTAACTAGAAACAAATGCCCAATGTATTATAGGAAACTGCATATCCCAAACACTGATTAAGTGAGGAGGAAGGAGAGATTGATAGCACAACTGCTGTTTCCATTGCCTTAGGTACTCTTTGTATCATCACAGCTTCTTTTCTTAAAATATCATTTGCTTTGTTTAGATCTAATTAAATGCAACTGGACAATATTTTTGCCAGACACACATGCTGTTCTAGATTTTGTTTTGGTGCAAAACTGTAAACAATACAGAATAAATATTAAGGAGGTAGCATTGGGTACCCTTCCTTAGGAATAGAACCACTAAACCTGGTCAATTTACTTCTGAGTAGAAACACGAAGATGCATTGAAAGTTACAGCCTCAAACAGGCAAAATGGAAAGGTTCTTTTTTTGCTTTAACTATTGCATTGTGAAACTTTGATCGATATATCAATTTAGATTTATCACTGACTGCCTCTTATTTGCCCTTTCGACTTAATTGGGTTTAAGGTTTGGAACTGTACTCTAAGATTATTCCCTTACAAAGAGTGACTCTGTAGGACAAATTGTTCCCTTCCCTCCCTTCTGACCTATTACCCCTTGAGCTTGTGTCACTGGAACTGAATCTGAAACTTGATCTGGCATTGCTTCTGAGCCTCATGAACTACTGGTACAGCAAAATCTGCCTTCTATTATTAAGCAACCCTTTGCTTCCTTCCTCACCTCAAATGCTGCAATTATTCCCAGTTGTATCCAGGCCCTTGTCATTCCGCCTTTTGATCCTCTGCACACTCTTATGGGCCTTAAACTAGGATCGGTCAGCCACCTAGTGACTAAGGAAATGTATGGCAACCAGGCAGCTATTGTTTCAGGTCTTGGCTCGATTCTCATTGGTTTTAACCTGCATGCTCATGGAACTCAACACATTTAGGTTCCTAATGCTAAGGCTGAAGTCTTTAGGTCTAGATATATACTGGGTCTTTTACCAACCATAGAGTTGGGCTTTTTTTCGGTGTCCTGTTAGGATTAGTGTTATTCAGAACTGAAGGCCTTCAAATATAAAGGCAGTCCTTATTTTGCAACTGCTTTGTTTAGTGACCATTCACAGTTATAACATTGATGAGAAAGTAACTTTGCAACCAGTCCTCCCATTTACAACTTTCTTTTTTTGTGTGTGTGTGAAATATATTTTTATTATTTTTACATTTAAAACAATGCAGTACCGCAAAGTCGAAGTGTCCATACATTCACATTATACACCATTAGTCTCAACCATTAACTATTAGCCTACTTAGTGCATTATCTATCCTTCTGTCCAATCACAATATAAACAGTTTGTTCCAGTCTTGTCACCTTGTCTTATACCAATCATACTATCTGTTCCAGACTCCAAAATATTCTGATTCCCCTTTATTTTTAAGTTCAAGAGTAAGCCTATCTGCTTCCACACAGGCCAACACTTTTCTGATTATATCTAGCTCTGATGGTGTATTTTTTCCCCAATACTGCGCAAAAGTTATGCACGCCGCAGTTAGTACATGTATAATTAGATAGAGTACATTTTTCTTAAACCCCTCCAGTATTACGTCTAGGAGAAAAATTTCTGGTTAAAACAAAGTTTGGTCTCCCACCATTTGTTCCAACCATGATTGAATCATTTTCCAATATCTTTTGGCCTCATTGCATGTCCACCACGTATGATAAAAAGTGCCTGGTGTTTTTTTAAACTTCCAACAATTTGGGGCCAGATTTTTAAACATTTTGGAGAGCCGTGTTGGGGGGGGGGGGGGAGATGCCATCTGTAGAACATCTTATAAAGATTTTCTTTATACGCCGTAGCCAATGTAAGTTTCCGATTAAGTATCCAAAGTTTTTCACATTTAGCCAATTCCACATTATAACCAAAAAATTTCGCCCAGGCAACCATAGTTTCTTTGACATGTTCTTCCTTGAGTTTATATTTCAATAAAAATCTATACAGCACTTTGAACAACTTGTTTTCTGTCTCTATCAAAAGTTTATCTAACACTGTGTAATCTTTAGCAATACCTTCCTTCTTCCTGTCTTGTGCAAACCTTGATTGTATCTGTAAATAAGACCACCATTCTACTTGTACCCCTTGTGATGCCAATTCTAATCTAGTTTTAATCTCCCCCGTCTGTTCCATAACTCTTTATATGTAGCAATATTTTCCATATTAATTAAATTTGGGTGTATATATGCTTCCATCGTAGATAGCCAAACTCCCATTTATAACTTTCACAGATCTGTCAAGCAAAGAAAAGCTGAAGCAAAGCATAAGCACAGTCACCCTTTCACTTGTCACCATTTCACTTAATGACTGAGTTGCTGGTCCTAAATATGGTTGCTAAATGAGGACTGCCCGTACAAAGTGAGAATTATGCTCCCTAGTACCTATGCTTAAAGAGCTTGGATACAGCCTTTGGATATTATAGTTAGTGACCATCAGGCCAGGCCAGAGACACCCACCTAACTTTCAGGCCTAAGGTGGGACTAGAATTCATTGCCTCCTGGTGGTTGGAAAAAGTTCCCAGTGAAGCAGATCCCAAGCCATTGGCTTGATCCGATAAGAGAAAGTCCCACTTCTCAGTGTCTTGTGATGAGCTCCTCTTCAATTTCCCAGAATCCTCTGACACTGTGCAAGTACTCCAGTGAAGCTACCCAGTTGGGCAATGAAATGGCTGCAAGCAAACCACCAAGCATTTCCACACCGAGACATCCTGTGAGTGACTTTCGCACAATTCAGAAGCAATGTCCTTTGCGAAGAGCGGGAGGTCACGTCCATCCACAATAGTGGATTTAAAAAGTGATGATCCCTGGCTCCTTTCTGGTATTAATGTCTGTGTCATCTGCTATTGTGAACTTCATTAACCATATATGAATTATTTATTACAAATATTTGTGTGATTACGCAAAAGGGAAATATAGTGTATGTCTCTTTGAGAGAATTGTGTTAAGTAATTTTGACTCAGCAAAGTGTCAATTAAACTACTTGGCTGGCTGTCAAGCACTGAGTGCTTTTGTTCACTTGCACCTTCTTCATAATAATTCTTTCCTCTTTTGTAAGATTTAAATGCTCTCAGATTAGACAATGAATGACTAATCACAAAACTTCCAAGATGGAATTGCTTCATGTCCACAATTCACAGAATTTTTCAATGCAACAGAAGGAGGATTCCAAAATGGCTGAAAAACCTTTCCTTACAAGACTTTTTGGCATTATAGCAACTGCT
This sequence comes from Natrix helvetica, assembly GCF_964273705.1. Classification (NCBI taxonomy): domain Eukaryota; kingdom Metazoa; phylum Chordata; class Lepidosauria; order Squamata; family Natricidae; genus Natrix; species Natrix helvetica. The sequence goes on from NC_138552.1 coordinate 149,660,987, forward strand.
CCCATTTTGAGACTCTTCTGTTTTTTTCTTTTAATATCCACCGCATAAAAATATCATTGAAAAACATGGCAGAGTGGATCCAAGTGCATTTTATTTTACTGTGAAGTGGACAGGAGGACACTTTCGTTACTGCATGGCTGATAGTAGTTCAGGGAGTAAACCATTGATTGGAATACTGATCAGAAAAGAAAAAAATTATCTTCCTATGGCACACGCAAAGACCAAACAGGTAGTAATTGCAGCAGAAACCTACCCCTGGCCTAGAGCCTTAACTACTAGACCTGTGATGGTGAACCTATGGCACATGTGCCACAGGTGGCACACAGAGCCCTCTCTGCACCCATGCAAGCTGTCGCCCCAGCTCAGCACTAAGGAAGGAGGGAAGACAGGCCCTGAATCGGGAAGACAGGCCCTGAATCTTGGTTCAGACTTTGGTTCATTATAACATTGCAAAAGACTGGTCAAGGAAAAAGATATTTGCAGACAGAGGCAGGGTGAGATCAATGAGGCATAACATTTATATTTTTATCTGTATGTTCAGACAGACCATGAGGGGTGTATCCTGTTATCGGTCTAGGACAGGGGATAGTCCCGTGTTTGTCTCGCAGATGTTAAATGTTCCTTGACGTATTTTTATTCTCGGCTCTTTCTGTACTTTTCCATTTCTCCTTTTATCAATTTAGCAAATGTATGCCTGCGTATATGCTTACGTCAAAATGACTATATAAGATTGTTGTTTGAGACTGTTCGGGGTTCAAACCCCCATATGCTATTTTAGCTGTTTGAACCTGCGCAATAAACTTTCTTGCATTGCAAAGAGCTGGTCTTTGAGTCCTCAATTTCCACAACAACATGGCACCATCCAGATGGGACTCTTAGACGAGGTGAAATTTCGCTGAGGGCAGGTTTCACCCTTCGGATCCAGGGGAGGCCACTCCCGACTTCCAAGGCGCCGTGGGGAAAACTTATCTCCAGGAAAAGGTAGCGGCCTCCTGTGGGATCGACGGTGCTGGAAAACCTAGTCCAAGAACCCTTGAATGCAAGAAAGAAGGTCTGACCTCTTTTCCTGGCCAGGACGTGTGTGAAGACTTTTCAGGCGAGTATATGTTAACTTTGTGAAGTACCTATCTCATTTGAAGATAGAAGAGGGGGACTAATTACCCCCCTGGAGTCGGGGCGTCGACCCTAAAGAACTCCGTGTCAGGCTGTGTGGGTGGTTACTACCGCAGTTCCCTTTAGTGATCGTATGTGCATCCGAGACTAAGGGTCGGTAGTTGTGTGGTTAGAAATGGGTGGAAAGTCAAGCGTTCCCAACACCCCGTTGGGATGCATGTTAGAAGGTTTTGATGAGTATTTTAATCAGGTCGAATACACGTTTCCCTATCCCAAAATCACCAAACAAAGATTGAGGTTCTTATGCGAAAGTGAATGGCCTCATCTAGGGGTTGGGTGGCCGTCTTATGGGACGTTTAGAGAACAGATTATACAAAGGCTGTGGGATGTGGTTAACCAAAATGAGGAGAAGTATCCTAATCAATATCCTTATATAGACCAGTGGCGTAACGCAGTCCTTGACAGAAGTGATAAATTGTTACAATGTCAGGCAGAAATGGTGAAACTGTGTCTAAGTAGACAGGGAGGAAATAAGAACAAGATAACTAAAAACATCTGTGACAAAGAGAAGCCGAGAAATGTTCCAAAGGTTGAAAGAAAGACAGAGAATGAAAAGAAAATATTGAGTGAGGATGAAGATGATGTTAGTATAAGACCCCCACCATATGCACCATCCCCACCTCAGTTATATTCACAACATCAAGTTGCTTTGGCAGCGGGGGGGGGAACCTATAGTCCGTAGAAAACAAAAAGTGGCAGATGGTGAGAGAAAAGCAGAACTTAGTGGAGAAATGTCTGTCAGTGAAGAAGGGGGAGAAGGGGGGTTAGAAGATAAGGAGGAAGTTGTGAAAATGAAAACACGGTCTGTTATGGCTAGAGAGGAAACAGAAGCGAGGAAGGAATTCCTTGCTCCCTTGAGACAAACGGACCAACAAGTGCCGGGAGCTCACGGGCAGATGCAAATAGTGCCTATGTTTCAATATGTCCCTTTTACAACGACTGATTTATTGAATTGGAAACAACATTATGGTCCGTTGAGCGAAAAACCTACAGAGATGGCGGATTTATTCCAGACAATTATGCAAACTCATAATCCAACCTGGAATGATATCCAACAACTTCTAAATACCTTATTAACCCCAGAAGAGAGGGAAAAATGGAAGACAGCAGTTAGAAAGTGCATTCAGGAACAGTCGCCAAATGCTCCAAATTTACAACAGGAATTTCAGAAAAGGCACCCGAGGAAGACCCACATTGGTCCACCCGGGATAATACACATATGGATAGACTCAAGGACTATCAAAATTTGACAGTAAGGGCGCTCCGAATGGCGGGAAAACCCCCTGTTAATATGTCTAAACCATCTTTAGTGATGCAGAAGCCAGATGAAAGTCCTGAGAGTTTCCTGCAGAGATTGATTGAAGCCTACCAGTTGTATACTCAGGTAGACCCCAGAGCCCCAGACAATGTGCGAATGTTGAATGAGCGCTTCATAGCCCAGAGTTATGAGGATATTAGAAGGAAGTTACAAAGATTGGAAGGGGCATTGGGTAAAAATACTACTGAGTTGTTGGAGATTGCGAGAAAAGTGTATGTGAATAGAGACAAGGTTGAGAAGAAGGAAAGAGATGTTAGGATGCAGAAAAAGACAGAATTGTTGGCAGTGGCACTGCAGAAGGGCCCTGGATTGGGACCCAACCAATGTGCATTTTGTAAAGGAGAAGGACATTGGAAGAGAGAATGTCCCAGAAAGATGATGAGGGGAAGAGGTTTAGGGGATAGACCAGGAAATAGACAGGACTCTGAGAGGCAAACATACGGCCAAGGAGGAAGAGGAGGAATGGTGTCTGGAAGATTCCCTGGCAGAGGGAGAGGCAGAGGTGTGAGAGGCAGAGGATATGTGAATGCAGAGAGAGAGAACAGGGTGGAAGGAATTGGATTGGCAGAAACAGGATGGACAGATTGACGGGGACCTGGCTTAGGGGAGGCCCCACCCGAGCCTTTGGTTACTATGCAAATTGGGGGTCAACAAACCACATTTTTGGTAGACACAGGAGCAGGGAGATCGGTAGTAAATCAACCAGTCACGTCACCTGGACCATACAAATTACAAGTGCAGGGGATTTCAGGAAAGGTGGTGGGACATGAGGTATTGAAACCAGTGAAGTGTGTATTGAATGGATCTGAAATTGAACATGAATTTTTGTATATTCCTGAATGCCCCATTCCTTTGTTGGGTAGGGATCTGCTTAGCAAGTTAGGGGCTACGATTTCATTTGATGAAGGGTGTCAGCGGGTGTCTGTAAGACACCGGTCTGAAGCCACATGGAGGGTAATGGTACTGGATGTTGTTGGGGGGCAGGAATCGGATGAAAAATGGAGAGAATTCGATGTACCGGAATTATGGGCAGAGGACAATCCTCCGGGCTTTGCAGCCCACCATCCTCCCGTTATTGTAGATTTAAAACCTACTGCTATGCCTGTACAAATTGGACAGTATCGCCCATATTCCAGGGAAGTCGTACTCGCCATATATAAAAGTATACTGAAATACTTAAAAGCAGGTATATTAGTACCGATTCAGTCTCCTTGGAACACCCCGATCATTCCTATTAGGAAGCCGGATGGCTCCTATAGGCCGGTTCAGGATTTGAGGCTCGTGAACAGTATGACTGTGACCCTACACCCAGTGGTACCAAACCCTTACACGCTTTTGAGTTTGATCCCTCCGGAAGCTAGGTGGTTTTCAGTCATAGATTTAAAAGATGCATTTTTCACAATACCCATTCACCCGGTTAGTCAGCCATTATTTGCCTTCCAATGGGAAAACCCAGGAACAGGAGTTAAGATGCAATTCACTTGGACTCGATTACCACAAGGGTTTAAAAACTCACCCACCCTATTTGGAACTGCATTGGCCAAGGATCTGCTCTACTTTGTTCCCAGACAAGAAGGAGATGTGGTTTTACAATATGTGGATGATGTGTTGGTGACAGGACAATGTGAGGATACTTGTTGGGAGAATACCAAAAGGTTGTTGGATTTGTTATTAGATTGTGGTTATAGAGTATCCAGACTGAAAGCGCAGTTGGTAAAAGAGAAAGTGAGATATTTAGGCTATGATATTGAACAAGGACGCAGATCGCTAGGACCAGAACGAAAAGAAGCAATTTTAACAATAGCAGAAATTAGACAACTTACACATAATCCCACTCAAATATGGCAAGGATTTAATCTGAAGGAGATGTTTGGGGGATGGTTTCCCAAGCTTCCAGGATTACAGGCCATAGTTGCTTTGATTGGGTTGATTGCAGCGGGATGTGTGATACTTCCTTGTGTATTGCCAATTTTTGTTCGAACCATCTCTAATAGTCTGTCTTTATTAGCAGAAAGAAAGGCAACTGCTCAGGTGATGGCTGTGCTAGAATATGAGAACTTAAGACCTACAATAGAGTTGGAAGAATATGTGACTCTTCTGGGAAACTCAGATGAGTCACAAAGGGGGGATTAAGGAAGGAGGGAAGACAGGCCCTGAATCAGGAAGACAGGCCCTGAATCTTGGTTCAGACTTTGGTTCATTATAACATTGCAAAAGACTGGTCAAGGAAAAAGATATTTGCAGACAGAGGCAGGGTGAGATCAATGAGGCATAACATTTGTATTTTTATCTGTATGTTCAGACAGACCATGAGGGGTGTATCCTGTTATCGGTCTAGGACAGGGGATAGTCCCGTGTTTGTCTCGCAGATGTTAAATGTTCCTTGACGTATTTTTATTCTCGGCTCTTTCTGTACTTTTCCATTTCTCCTTTTATCAATTTAGCAAATGTATGCCTGCGTATATGCTTACGTCAAAATGACTATATAAGATTGTTGTTTGAGACTGTTCGGGGTTCAAACCCCCATATGCTATTTTAGCTGTTTGAACCTGCGCAATAAACTTTCTTGCATTGCAAAGAGCTGGTCTTTGAGTCCTCAATTTCCACAACAGCACCACTGTGCATGTGTGCGTGCCTCCCGCTGGCCAGCTGATTTTTTGGGTCTATGCCACACGTGGGAGACGCGTGCGCATATGTATGGGTTGCATGCACATGCACGGAGGGCAGGGGGAGTAGGGGGGATGTGGTGCTCCCCGTGCCCCCTTTTTGGTCCCAGGAGGCTTCAGGGAGGCCTGCTAGGCCAAAAACGGGGCGCAGGGGGTTGTGTGCATGCACGGAGGGGGGGAGCACAGGGGTCACACGCGCATGTGCAGGGGGGTGGGGCAGGCAGGGGGCATTGCATTGTGGGTGTGGGCACACACGCTCTGTCGCGCGCGCTTGCCCGCTTTCGGAACCTGAGGACAAAAAGATTAGCCATCACTGCACTAAACCAAACTGGGTGGCTGTAACAGCCAAAATGGCAGCAGAGCAAGCAGCAGTCTCTAAAGCCATTTCTCCAAGGATACCTGTTACTGAATTGTGACAGGAACCATTACAGGAATTAGACCTATTTGTTTAGTGACTGCTTCAAATTACAACCACGCTGAGGGGGGGGGGAAGCGATTTACGACTGGCCCTCCCGCTTATGAACATTGCAGCATTCCCATGGTCACATGATTAGAAATCAAGCGCTTGGCATGCAGCATGTACCGTATTTGTGAAATTTGCAGCATTTCAGGGTCACGGGATCACAGTGTGCAACTTTCCCAGCCTCTTTTTTTAACAAGCAAATTCAACAGGGGGGGGGGATGGATTTGCTTAACCACTGCCTCATTCACTTAGCAACTGCAATATTCACTTAACAATAATCACTTAACAAAAGTGAATCAAAATGTAAAATAGCTGTAAAATCAGGCATGACTTACTTAACAACCACCTTGCTTAGTGAATGGAAATTCTAGCCTGTAAATGGAGGGCTACAAAGCTGATTGTAAGTTGAGGGCTAGAGAGCAGTAAAAGACAAAATAAATAAAAGAAACCTCAAAATAGGAGCATCTGTCTTTTCTTTTGGCCAAGAGTGGGCCAATCTGGCCCATGTATGATCCTGAAAAGCCTTTGATCTGGTTATTCATGACAGTTCAAAACTTTCTCCCTTCTTCTGGTCTGCCCTATGTAATGATACTTTGATAGGTTTCAAGTTTTCATCTCCAGCAAATTTTGCTGCAGTAAGAAACACACACACACACACCTACACAAACACGTTTCTTGAGCCATCATTCAGGACTACATGCTGTGTTTGGTGATAAAAATATTATTCCTAATGTTTCATGAGATTTTTAAAAAGTGGCTTATTAGAAAAAGGCAACATAGCGAATATATTTAAAATATTGTGATAAATCACAACAGGTAAACATCTTCTGTTCAGTATTTATATAGCCTTAGGATCATATTCAACACAGCACGTTTTTTACTTCACTGCAAATAGAAAAGCAATATGGGGAATGAATATATAGATGCAAGATGTATAATTATATCTTTATTTTGTTGTAGTGTATGGTTGTAAAAACTGATTTTGTGTATATGTGTGTGTACACAGACATGCAAATCAGTATTGCTAGGTATATAAACAAACAGCTGTTTTTTAAGTACAAATAATGTATGGAAAATGTTTGTTTCAAGCTAATTCCACTGAATTATTGTCATAAAAAACAAAACTGAATAAATGGTATTGGTCCTTTTACACTATGAAGGAGATAAATTATTTATTAATAATTAATTGCTTTTTTTTAGTTTGATCACCTCTAGAACAGGATCCTGAGTGTTGCCGTGAATCTAGACCCCAACCTAAGCAATTTTTTCTTAGACTTGTTAAGTTGTGAAATGACACCTTTTTACCATAGTTCCATCCAGCAACTCTGAGATTTGTGTGTATGTGTTGTGGCCCGCCAGTGGTCAGCGGAGCTGGCAGCAGAGTTGGACAGTCAGGAGGTTGGGGAGGAACATAGGCCTGTCCTGGAGGTTGGGGAAGGCTCAGACAAGGGCTCTAGTTGGAGGCAGAGATGGGGTCAAGGCTGTCTGGCAGTTGTCAGCTGCCTTCGGAGCCAGACAGCAGTGAGGCAGAGGAACAGCTGGAGCCTGTTCCCAGTGTGCGCATGTGCAGAGCTGCCAGAAGAAAAGAACAGCTGAGAAATCAGGGTCAACTTGGGAGTAAAGCCACAGGTGGACGGTGAACGGCCCCTCCCATAGGAAATAAAAGAGGAGCGAAAGGGGAGTGGGCTTTTGCATGAAACAATTTCTTCGTTCGTTCATTCATTTCAGGAGTGTGAAGATCTGTCCGTGAATCTCAGAGACTCTGTGCCAAGTCTTTCCTTGCACTATGCATAGATATAGAAGGAATGAGAGGTTCTTTCACCTTGTCCAATATTGCGCTAGCCTTTAAGGATATTTGTCCCATGTAACAGAGTTTTAATAGAGTAGAAGACAATCTGCTTCCAAAAATTCTTCCCTGGAATTTACTGATCCATATCATGTTTGCAGAGTCCGGGCAGCCAAATCCATACTCCATCATGTGCCCTTGAATATATTGGACGAAGCCCAAGTCTAAAGGAATAATTTAATTCCCCTGTCACACTAATTCAAGACTGGCAGACGTCTGAAAGATGTTACTTAAGCTTTCCACTGGAAGGATGTACTGTCCTTCCCAAGGAAAATATCTTTTCTTACTCATATTTTTTAAAGAAAATGTTTTGCGAATTGCATTTTAGTGTACTAATACATTGTACATTGTTTATTATTTTTCTGTGTTGGGATTATTCTAAGGTTTGTTTTTCAAAAAAGTTGTTAAAAGGAAAGGAAAGCTCAAAGCAATATCTAACAACGTGGCATTCCCATTTTTAAAAGTCACTAAAATTAAATATGCAGCAACAGATGCTACTACGATCACCTCTGTTGGCGTTTGAGATAAAACACAAAGGGGAGACAGTAGATTAAAGGCAGGCTTTCAGTGAAAAGCAAGTGAATGGGCTAAATATATTATGATACAGCTGTCAGTCTGAGATACCAAAGATAGCAAGTCATCAGTTACTGAGGTTATGATTACAATGTCAATGTCATGAGAGTATCATTTGAACTTTCCTTCTGGTTGCCATTCAGGGTCACATACACTAAAATGACTCAGGCTATCTGCAGTCATGATGGTCAGGGTTATCTGTTCCATATGAATTGTCTATGGGGATTCTCAGTCATCCAGGTCGTGGTTGTCCCAAAGGTGTTTTTTTAAGAGGCAACCAGTTTCTGGTTTTTCTCTGAAGACATTTCCCTTCTCATTCAAGAAGCTTCTGCAGCTGAAGAGTCCAGTTGCCTCTTGACAAAACACTGTTGGCATATTCCATAGGGTTATTGAAAATATCAACTTCCATAAATTAGGATTCACCTGACCCATCAACTCCATTTTGGCAACATTTTCAAACCCCGTCATTATTTGCATTTATATCTTATATTTACTAAATCCAAAGAACATCTTAAGTGCTGTGCTTCAAGTGTGTGTGTGTGTGTGTGTGTGTGTTTGTGTGTGTGTGTGTGTGTGTGTGTGTGAGAGAGAGAGAGAGAGAGAGAATAAGATCTCTTTCATCCATTCATATCTATCATATTCCCTTTAAAGATAGTGTATATTTATAGTTTTCACCTACCGTACCACACAAAGGTAAAATGTCAATCTTATATTTTCACCATACCCTTACTCTCCTTCTTTAGGTATAACTTCATCCATTATTAAGACATTTAGCAAGACTAACTCCAACAGAAGACTCAAGACTATTTTTGCTCTGAATCACTTATTTACCACCTGAAAATGAGCATTACAGAACTTTGCAATCTTTTTATTCCTATTCCACATACACTGTGAGTGTCAAATTCACATCACTATCTGTGGAAAAGTCTTCATTGTCTATTTTGGACCGTACTGTTCAGTCAGACCCATTAAGAAATGCTGAAAAAGCACTTCCTAACAAGAGAAATATTCCTACATGTATCTGCCACCCTTTATCAATCTTAATAGAAGCGGAGAACTAGGACCCACTTGCAAAGTCTTATTTCATTTATCAGAGGCTTAATGTACCGTTAAGTGAGAAAATATGACTCAAGTAGACAAAAGCACCGGAAGAATTAAGGTTCAGTGTGCTTTTTAAGGCTCCCCCTCCCCAAAATTTGTGATGGATCCAAAAGGCAAATTTGCAAGTTCTTCTCATGCAAAAATCCAATCCTACTAGTCTGCCCTCTCCAACAATTGTATTTAGAAGTGAGGCTTTTTAAGAGTTGCTATTATTAGACCATCAGGAGTCAGAAAACCTTGCTGATTGCAAGGTTTTGCAAATGTTTCAAATGTCACCCCAACCTTCCTGCCTGTCCCCTATATGAAAGTTTGCAGGAGTAATACAGAATAAAGCTTGCAACATCCAATCTCCCTACTACTCCTGTTTTTCAAACCCAGTAGCAGTTCACATTTTTCAGAAAGCAATACCCATCTCAGAGCGGTCTTTAAGATGTTTGCTCTCTTAGGTATACAAAAATGGCAAAGCTCAGAATGAAATTAGACTTTAGCTGGGCAAACACGCCCCCAAAAGCAATGTCTCTCTATCGTCCAATAATGTTAAAATGGGGGAAATAGTTTTTCAAGAGACAGGTGTGTCCACTAGAATGGCATCTAATAACAATTTGAAAGAAAACAAAAAAAAAACAATATATACTATGTAAACTGCATGCAACATAAAGAATGCATCTTTCCTCCCTTCCCTGCTGCATTTCTATTCTTCTGCCAAGCTGAACCAAAGAAACCTCTCTATCCGATTTGCACCAATTCAATACAGCTTTGCTTTGAATCAATATAACCAGGACTGAGCTTGTAATCTGCAAAAGCCAAGCTTCCCTCCAATTCCAACATCTAATTTCTGCCCTAGATCAGGAGGCCTTACCCAGGACCAAGGGGACTCAGTATCTTCAGATGGCATCTTGAGATGATTCTTTTCCTCCATTGCCAGAGGGCTATGCTGCCAAGGACGTTAACACTGATTTAAGTTTCAACCTGAAACAAAAATCCTGCCTTTAAAGCAACGTGTCGTTTGACAACAAAGGCGCAGACAGAATAATTTCCCAGCGATTCTGTTTGCTTGCTAGTTTAGCCTGCTCATGTTTTTGGAACCTTAGCCTGGAAGAGAAACATGAGCTCTGTAATCTGGTACCCGCTGGCTTGGCAGCTGACTCCTCAAGTCGCCCTGTTAAGTCATAAGCCTCCTGGAAAAGGTGTTTACGTGTCCAGAGCAAAATAACTACCAACGTTTTGCATCGGGATGAACAATTCAGAGACTTATTCTTCCATTAAGAGTGAGGAAGGGGATGCAGTGCAAGATGGAAATTGGTAACTGTGGTGTTGTTCAAAAAAAAAAAAAACCCCACAACTACCGGGGTTCTGCTAGACTATGATAAAACTCCTAATATTTAAAAATATGATTATTCATCCAAGATGAACCTTATAAACCAGAGAGCAGCAGGAGCCATTTGGAGGTCATGTGAATCTGTTTATGGAAATTGGAAAAAATACTGTTTAGCAAGGGATATTCAGATGTATTTCTCTACTAAAAATAATAACAGCAGCAAACAAAACTTTTTTGTGTAACAAGTTGTTTCAGGCACGATGCTATTAACTATTTTATGGTTGCACAATCATAGCTTAATGTCGTCAATTTATTTTTTAACACTGCTCAAAGCTCTCCTGATTTTGTTCCCCAAAGAAATAATTGGATTCTCCAAATGATCAAATATGGTGGTGCACAATCAGTGTGGGCTCTGATTAAAAAACAACAACAACCAATGACCAGACTCCTTAATTTCAATAGTGCAGGCATAGTTCTTTTCTAAAAAAAATAGTGGAATTTAAAAGTCGTTAGCTCTGAATAGATCACAGCCCATATAGATGAAGTGCTTAACACTTTTTGCCACTGAAGAAACTGAATTACTGTACAAGCAGTGTCATCCCCCAGTACAAGAATGCTCCTCAAAATTAGACATTTTAATTAAAATTAAAGAAATGAAGAACTCGTTGCCCATCAAGGAGTTAGAGAGGACAATCAATTTGTCCTTTTTCTGTTGTGAGTTAGTGCCAAGCCCTTTGACAGATGAAGTTTTCCAGCATCTGATGATTCCTTATCCCCATTCCTGTGCTGATAGCTGTAAATACTGTTAAAAGCAGAAAATGAATTGCACTGAAGCAGGCCTCTGGTCTGTGGATGCAGTTCCCCTCTTCTGGTTTAACCCTAGGAAAAAATGTCTTTTTTTTCTGACATAATACAAAATGTCAGAAACATTCCCGGTGGTCAGCTGCTGATGTTTGTGCTGTACAGTGCAAACATGGGCTACTTTCAAGGCAGCTACAGCTCTGAATACGTCCCTGAATTTGTAAAAACTTTTCCATTGCATTAGAAGTTCTATGATGGTTGAAGGTTTTAGGGAATCTGGAAAGGAAATACCTTTGAAACAATGACCCAAGGGGTCATGGGTTGTCTAACATGCTATTAAAAACTCTGTTTGTCTGTGTATAATCTTTAGATGGATGAAACAGTGTATTGTAGGCAACAGTTATTGAATGAAGATACTTCAAAAAGACTAATTTACAAAATATATTCGAAATCCAGAACCCGTGACTCCTGTAGGCTTGAAATTTTATAAAACACTTTATACATAAAAGTTATCATAAAACATTAGTGACATAATATAAAATGTCATAAAACATCTCCTGTGGTCAACTGTTGTTATTTGTGATAAACAGTTCAATATGGGCTATTTTCAAGGCGATACACCTCTGTATATCTCCTCAACATTTCCCTCTCCCTCTTTTCCAATGAGATTAGATATTAAAAGCTCTGTCATTGTTGAAGGCATTGAGGAAACTGGAAAGCAACTATCTCCTATAAATGCTTTCACTTTAAAAATGATCTAGAACAAACAACGGTTCTGAGACTAGCATCTTCTAGAATCATCCACCCAGTGTTGTGGCCTATCCAAAGTAATGAGGATGGGCTTTGAATCACCTCAGCATGGAAAGAGGTGATTGTGGAAGATGCTTAAAATTACTACTAGGGTGCCAGTGGTGGGATTCAAATAATTGAACAACCGGTTCTTTGCCCTAATGACTGGTGGGTGGGCGTGGCCATGGTGGGTGTGGCCAGGGGGAGTGACAGGCAGCACTTGGCCTCCTGTACCTCCCTGGGAGCAAAAACAGGCCATGGGGAGGGCACCCCTGTGCACCCCAATTTGGGCCTAGTAGGTCTCCCTACAGCCTCCTGGGAGCAAAAACAGGCCAGGGGAGGCATTCACCCCCCTGCGCCCCGTTTTGGGCCTAGTAGGTTTCCCTGCACTTACCTGGGAGCCAAAATGGGGTGTGTGGGGACTCCTGGAAGGGGTGGGGCATGGCCAGCCAGAAATTTAACAACCGGTTTGCCCAAACCGGCCTGAACCGGCTGAATCCCACCACTATAAAAGGCCTAAGTGTCCATTTTCATTAAAATGGAAATATAAGGCACAATTCCTTGGACAGTTGTTTTCTGCAATTCCCACTAAGTCTTATACACTGCCATGCTCTTCGTGTTTCCCATTCATTTTATTGGGGCTTGAATGGGACAACTGCCCAGTTCATTTCTGCCTCTAGCTCTCTATCCAAATCTGTTTTGCAATAGCTGTTCCCTTATCAGTTGCTCTATACACTAAGAATGGAGCATTTTCTGCCTAGTGACTTCTAATTCAATAAAAGGTTAAGAAGGGAATCTACATCTAAATGTTGAACCATACCACCCCAAATATTTCATGACAAAATAATTTCTATAATTTATACAAGCAAAACAAAGACAGGGGAAGCCTATAAACAATTCAACTACAACAAGCAGTAATTCCACTCTGCTCCTGACACAAAAGGAACAGTTTAAACATCTTAAATTATAAAAGATACTGACACAGTCTGAAATTATAAACACAAATGTGTCAAATAAAATAGAATTATAATACAGATATTTCAAATTTGCCTACATTTTTGTCTACATTATGGGTATTTTTTCTTAAAAAAAGTTCAGCTGAACGTTTAAGTTCCCCCAATATTTTCACAACTTATTTTTGGTTGAAAGAGACTCCTTGAAGATGTCAGATAATTTCTTATCAAATATGCCGTCCTGTCAAAAAAAAGAGGGGCTTGTCTTCTTTGGCATTGGCAGTTTGAAACTCGTCTCTTAGTCGGAATTGCCACTCATCTTCTAATTCCAGCCGGACAACAGTTTGGCGAAGGGAGTTTCTATCTTGGCAAATGACACATAAGGTGGCACCTGTGGGAATTATTATTATTAGCATTTGTATTACATATACATAACTAATAGAAAAGAATATTGTAGCTGAGGGTTGAACTGTGGGGTCCTTAGTAATCTCCGATCTTGGTTGTTTTCTTGCAGATGTTTCATTACCCAACTAGGTAACATCATCAGTGCTAGAAGTTGGTGGGGTTTGTTCTTTTTTTATATACTTGAACTGTGATGGTGAATCTGTGGCACATGTGCCACAGACAGCACATGGAGCCCTCTCTGCGGGCACACGAGCCATCACCCCAGCTCAGCTCCACCATGCATTCACCTCTCACTGGCCAGCTGATTTTTTAGTCTCTGCCGCACATACGGGAGATGAGTGTGCATGCATGGGGGCGGGGAGTCGCGTGTGCATGCGTGGGGGCGCGGAAAGTTGTGTGTGCATGTGGGGGGCGGGGGAGCATGGGGGCTACAACGTGCCCCCTGCAACCCGCTTTTGGTCCCAGGGTGCTTCAGGGAGGCCTGCTAGGCCCAAAACGGGATGCGGAGGATCGCACGCACATGCACGGGGGGGCAGGGGGAGCATGGGGGTATCGTACGTACATGCGCAAGGTGGCAGGTTGCGCAAGGGTTGTCGCACATGCATTGCATTATGGGTGTGGGCACGCACGTGCGTGGTTTTGGCATACAAGGACAAAAGGTCAACCATCACTGTATTAGAGGATTGCCCAGTCAGTATTGGTATAATGTCCTTCATTATGGAATCAAATCAAAGAACCACTAAGAACACTCCCACCATCACTGTAGGGCCAGCCATAAACCACATAAACAGGGAGAAAATCCCACTCCTTGTATCACTGATGATGTTACCTAGTTGGGTAATGAAATATCTTCAAGAAAACAACCCAGGTTCAGAGAGCACCAAAGACCCCTCAGATACATAACTCTCTGAGAACTAAAAACAAAAATCATACACAACAGCCGGCACCCAAATCCCAGCTCTTAATTGTGGAATGACTTAAAAGACATTATTAGTCAAAAGGAGAAACACTGAAAGGACAATCATTTTAGCACTCAAGAACACCAAGCAATCTCTTAAAAATATACTTGTCTCCTGCCTTCTTTCCCTCTCTGTGTCATAGGATACCTTTCATAAGTGGCAACATAATTCATATCTCCTTCCACTGGCTGAATATAGTATTTAAGATAAGTGGGCATTAGAGCAGTCAATCAAACATGATGGTGTAGGGCACCTCCTGCAGTTTATATTCCAGGGAAGTGGGGAGATGTATGAAACTAAGGAGATTTGGGAGATATAAGTGAAGAGAGAGCTGAGGAAAAGTCATAGTCTTAGCTCTAAGACAACCTCTGCTTGTCAGGAAAAAGGCTACATATTTGGCACCAAGGAAGCAGGGATTGACAATCACAGATATGTGGTAATATTAAAGGAATCTGGTTCTAACCAATTTAAAATTGTTATTAAATATTTATTCAGCTTCTTGTTGTAACAAAGGAAAGAGAAGAAAACCAAAATAATTTCCAATACAAGAAAGATGTTTTGGGTGGTAGCAAACCAATGGATCCTTTACAGTTATCCATGGAGTAATAGGGTAAACTTTTAACAGGGAGGGAGGGAGGGAGGGAGGGAGGGAGGGAGGAAGGAAGGAAGGAAGGAAGGAAGGAAGGAAGGAGCCATCAGAACAATTAGGGTATATGACATTACTTCTTGTAAAACATTTAGCTTCCTTCTTGGCAATTAGATTTGTCAAAATGCTATTTTAGAAACAGATCAGATTCCCTGTTCGCAGGAAGCCAATCTGTTCCTGCACTGAATAGATCTTTCTTCCTGGAAGGTTCTTTTTCTTCTCCTGAGTAGTTTTTCAGTTAGGAAAGTTCAAGTATCAGAGACTCAGGATGCTTTTGTCCTGCCTGCCTGCCTGCTTCAAAGATGTCAAGTCACTCTATGTGTCAGCAGCAACCTCTTACCTTTCAAAAAGTGGAATTTCTTCAAGAAGCTGGCTACAACAAAGGAATCACAGAGATATAGCAGGAGTCCACTAAACAGCATCTCAGAGCAGCTGACATTCAGAGAATGAGGCCGGGAACTAACATAACAAACGGCAATCTGTTTGCAACAGGAACAAAACAGCAAGAGTGATTTACTCTCCATCCAGATGCAATTCAGGTTAATATTACTAAACAGTTATGGCCAGTGGTGAAATTCAATTTTTTAAAACTATGGTTCGGTGGGCGTGGCTTGGTGGGCATGGCGGGAGAAGGATTCTGCAAAATCTCCATTCCCTCCCCACTCCTGGGGCCAGCCAGAGGTGATATTTACTGGTTCTCCAAACTACTCAAAATTTCCGCTACCGCTTCTCCAGAACCTGTCAGAACCTTCTGAATTTCACCCCTGGTTATGGCCACAGAAACATCGACATCAGATTCAGATTGTGCTGGGTATCATGGACTCCATTTATGGCAGACAAATGACTACATCTATTTTCCAGGTGTAGCAAATGTGTGGCAAATGCTTGCTCTCAGCAGAGCTCTCTTACAGCTAGCACGTACCTTTTTATTTTGTAAATAATTTGGCATGCTACATTAAGTGATAAGCTATTTTTTTCCTTACATTTGTGTAGTCATTTCATCACTGAATAGCCTTTAAAGAGAAGTTATATAAATACTCTCTCATTTAATAACACATTAGCTAAACTGCACAGGCTAGCTCTCCTAGGAGCTTGGCCTCATCCCTAATCATGTGTAACTGAAACAATAGCATCTCATTTTCTTTTTCTGCCACTTCCTTTCTCTTAACTTATTGTTTCCTCTGCAGCAAACATTTGTCTCTGGCAAGGAATCTGTCCTGGTGCACCCATAGTTAAGTTACTCAATAACACTTGTAGCAGTGGTGGGTTACAACCGGTATGCCCCGGTATGGGTGTATTGGTGCCTGCCGGGAGCACTGGGTACCATTCTGGTACGGTGCTCCAGAGGGGCTGCCCACCTGCCCGCGCTCCTTACCAGTATTTGACCTCTTAGGCGCTTCTGCGCATAGAGCATACTGCACCTGTGCGATGCTCCGCTGAGCAGCTGGAGCATCGCGGAGCATCACAGGCGGTAAGTATGCATGCGCGTGCTGTGCAAGTTCATGTGGTGGATGCCCGGCCCCGTTACACCATACCGGTTGCAACGGGATCCGGAACCCACCACTGACTTGTAGAGACATTCAATTGCTGCCTCATTCTGGCAAAGCTGGAAAAAATCCACCATAGCAGGTAGCTGCACTGATACTGCCACTCAGCTATTCTCGTTGGCATGGCACACTTGCTTTTTCTGAAAAAAAAAGGGGCAAAGCCCAACCATTTCAATCATGTCAGGAAAAACAAGTGGTTCCTCTTCATTTCTGAGAGGCGAACAAGTCCAAAACCCAGAAGCATTTGGAGCAACGTTTTGGAATGGTCTCCTCCTTTGGAATGGAGGTTTGTTTGTCTCCAATATTATCTACCTTCAGGAACAAACAGGACATTTGCAGAAGGTTTTGTGTTGAAGAAAGTGGGGGAGGAAGAAATTATATTTATAAGGTGTTCTTGTCTTGTTACAATATTTGCTTATCTTTGTGAGCTGCCAAGATGTTTTTGTGACTGTGGCAAAAGATACATTTGATAAATAAATTCAGAGGGTGATAGCCTCAGATAATAAGAAGCAGGCAGAGTCCACTTGGCAAACTATAGCCCTCCAGGTACTGTTAGAAGCAGGATGAGCAATAAAGAAGAATGCTGGGAGTTGACGTTCAGCTACATTTGAAGGGCATGTGCACATGTGGTGATGATGATGATGATGATGTTTCCATTCAGTCATGCCTGATTCTTGATGATTTTATGGGCCAGGTCTCCCCACATCTTTCAATCTTGCACTACTTCTTTGTGTTTTTCTATGCTCTGGCGGCAAGGCTGGGTTCCGGCAGCCACTACTGCTGGTTCGCTCATGGGTGTGCTGCACACGCATGCGCAGTACAATTAAAATTGTTCTGTGCATGCACAGAACTGAAAAACAAGATGGCGGCGCCTATGGCGCTGCACAGAGAACCAGTTTGGGGGCGTGGCACGCCTGGGTCACTGCCCGTTTCTGTGACCCAGGCCACTAAACCACTACTGGTTTGGCTAAACCAGCCCAAACCAGTAGGAACCCACCACTGTCTGGTGGGCGTCAGCTTTGATGGTGTCCAGCCACCATGTCCTTTGACTGGTTTTCTTTTACTTCTAACTTTTCCAAACATAATTACTTTCTCCAGTACATGCATATATTTTATTTTTATCTTTATATACAGTGTTTTAATTAATACATAGTTGATTACCTGTGGTCCTAAATTAAGGTAACAATCCACAGATAGTACTGGCTGGTTATAATTCTTCAGCGAAAGCGGGAAGAAGCGATGGCTGTGATTCTGGAGGTATTTTTCAAGCAATAACTGAGCAGGAGCTGCCAAGAATGTATGCTTGCTGTCAGGGGCACATATATATTGAGCTGAACCAATACTCATTAAATTATCTGACACCTGAAAAGAAAACAATGACTGTGATAGCGATTTTTTTTTAAAGGAGTGACTTTTTTAAATAAAGTTTAAAAATACATATAGCTGAACAAAATCGCATACAACAATACAATTATAAAACTGACTGAGGGAGAAAAATGTTCAGATGTCTCACATATTCAACACTGGAATGCTCTATCTGACTCTGTTGTTATATCCTCAAACCCTCACAGCTTCAACCTTAAACTGTCTACCATGGACCTCACCCCATTCTTAAGAGGTCTGTAAAGGGGGCGTGCATAAGCGCACCAGCGTGCCTACCATCCCTGTCTTACTGTCCCCATTTATTTGTATTCATTTCCTTTTTTCATGTCCATGTTCATATTTATACCTGCTGTCTTGTACATATTTGACAAATAAAATATTTGAGAGTATGTATGTAAGCATGCACATAGATACAAATAAGAAGACACACAAATACACATTTTCAGAAGCGTGTTTGAGAGCTTAGATATCACTTTGACATATGGACATGATTGTGATTGTCTTGGCATTTTGACCACTTGCTTCCAAAATAAACAAAACAATCAATTTATTTGTTTACTAATTTTTTTGGCCACTCATCTTGTGAATGTGACTTACACATCAAGTTAGAGCAATAAAAAATAATATTAACAAAGACTAAAAAACCTACAATGGTCACTAAGGATAAACCAAACCAAAACAATAACCGAAACCTCTAAACAGACCTTCAATGTTTTACAAAAGCCCTGTGTCAGGCCTGCAGCCATCTTTTCTTTTGGATCTTTGGCCTGCCACACTTTCTATTATTTTACTATGCATTTTCTATTGTGGGAAAATGGGAGGAGGGATTGTATGGAGTTAGATGATATGTAGCCATAACAAAATTCTTTCTAGAAAGCCAAGGTCATCCTTTGTCTTTTCACCTCTACACCTGACCGGAATTGGATGGGTGGAACTGTCAGCATGGCAGTGGGAGATTAGACCATGTGATGGACTTGTGGGCGAGGGGGCAAGATCTTGAACTTTCAACTGGGTGGGGGAAAACTGGGATTCAGGTTTTCCCAGCTGTGCCAACATGGCTCTCTTATTAAATAATAAATTGGAACTTTGAGCAATGCATTGCCTTGGACTCTGATTTAATTTTAATTAAATTAAAATTTAATGCTATTTGGAACCCTGACATCCTGCAGGATTGGGGTCAACCTGATCTTGAAAGTATAGTGTTCCAAAGCAAAGGTACCCTTTAATTGATTTATAGGACTCCCCAGCATAATCAATGTGGCTTTGGGTATTATGCACAAAAAACAAATAATATTTTTTTTAAAAAATCCACGTAATATTGGGAAAAAAAACTATCCAAAATATAAAATGATGACCAAACAGGATAATTAGATAACCAAAAGGAACTCGGTTTAATTGAATCCCACCCCCAAAAGGCAAGTCTTAACAATTTTTCTAAAGACAAATAGAGTTGGAGTTTGGCATATATCAGGGAGCATGGTATGTGTGTGGGTGAGAGAGAGATTATTCCAGAGCAGAGGGACAGCAACCAAAAAGAGACGTACTTCTAGGTTGCATGAGATGGCAAATTTCAAAAGAGGGAACCTGAGCATTGTGAGATGGTGTGGGGTGGGCAGATGTTCTTGAAATAAGGCAGTTCTGCAAGTTCCCAGTCTTTTGCCACGGAGGGGTTTATAGGTGGTAACCAGCACCTTGAACCTCATGTGTAAATCTATTGGGAGCAGAATAGTGATGTCACAAAGGCATAATGTGCTGCATCTATAACTACCCACACTACTGCATTCAGAACCAAATTTCACATGGCTGTACAACAGGAGCAGAATTGTCAAACTCGTGGCCCACGGGCCGAATGTGTCACGCGCTGGCCATGCCCATGCCGGGTTTAACGAAGGGAGAAAAAGTCCCCATACATCACGTGATGCTGCCGTGTCGATGTAAGTTTGATACCCCTGCAATAGAGTGTTGCAATAGTCCCAATTAGAAGGCAACGAAGCCATGAATGTCCATGACCAAAGCCTCCCAAACCAGGAATAGGTGAAACTGGTACACAAGTTGCAGTTGTGCAAAGGCTAGCCTAGCTACAGCTGCCACCCGCTCTTTGAGCAAGAGCTGACAGGAACTCCCTTTGCCAAACTGCATTTCCCCTGGATCGTGTTGTAGCTTTGGAGGCAAGACCTGATCCTAAACCTGGAACTCAGTTTAGAACACCCCATTGGCTTAACCTGAGAATCTACTG
This sequence comes from Natrix helvetica, assembly GCF_964273705.1. Taxonomy (NCBI): domain Eukaryota; kingdom Metazoa; phylum Chordata; class Lepidosauria; order Squamata; family Natricidae; genus Natrix; species Natrix helvetica. The sequence goes on from NC_138552.1 coordinate 149,681,164, forward strand.
AATGTAGTATCTCTGTGTAACTTTGGAGTTTGCAGGTACAACCAATTTCCCTGTATTTATTTCGTACAATGATACAATAAAGATAATACTATACGCTGTTCCTGAAGTCTCACCTTTGATTTGATATGAAAAGACCTTTGCCCTCCTACCGCTATTTGTTTCTTCATGACACTAAATCGATTGAATTGGCAGATCCTCAAGCCTGCACTGTGGACGCGTAGATTAAAATCCACATCATCACAAACAAATCTGTTGGGAAGAACAGGAGATTCAGCATTTAAAGAAAAGTGTGGATTCCTGTAATTTTAATAGAAAGCCCTTGCGAATACAATGGAAGTACTGTACTGTATGGGCCAAGATTGGAACCGACAGTAACAGGACCTGTTTAAAAAGGCATGATATTGATATTTGTCCAAGGGAACTGATGGTCTGACATCACAGTCTAAAAAAAAAAAGTCGTACATGATATTAAATGTTTCATACAGTTTCTTACAGAGCCGAACTGCTATTTCATTGGAGCTATTTTTAGCAGGAAAATAATGTGCTAATTTCAGTTTTTCTTGACTTGAAAATGAAATGCATGTCAGATACAAATATGTCTTTAGTATGTTGTAAGATTTGACCCTAAAATAAAGAAGAATCATAAAGTGGAAAATATTCAGCATCCTTTTGAATCTGTAAGCATAATGGAATGAGCTACCCCTATATACCTCGGTTTCTTCCCATTTGCTGTCCTCCAGATGTATTAAAGCTGCCCTTAAAGTTACCCGACCATTGGGTCCATCAGCTATGCTGGCTGCAAATGCTAGAAACTGTAATCTCAATAAATCTATACAGCACCTGGTTGGGAAGAACTGGCTCCCTTAATCAGACTTGGCTCACCTGTTCTGGTTATACTGGACATTCTGGGTCAGGTCCACATTCAGCATGATGAAGTCATGCACATGGCAACATGAGAATGGCTCCTTGATATCTCCACTCCTAGTTTTACTGGACCATTTCCTCATGCCAATCAAGGCATAGTGGGTGACACTGGGAGTCGATTCAATGTGCTGAAGAATTTGCTTTAGGGAAATGTTATTTTCTCTCCAGGTATATTCACTGCAAGAGATCAGGAAATAATTTCAAATCAAGTTAGGTTTTTTTAAAATAAAAAAAGTCTTCCCCATCATAAAAAAATAGCCATTTACCTTTTTCTGTCACCAGAACAATCAATTTCAACAGCATTCCACATCACACAGGAATCATCGGAGATGACAATGAAAGGCCAAATATCTTGAGGCTTAATGCCAAGCTCTTCCTGCCGATTTCGTTCCAGCTCCAAATTATGGTAAGACAGTTCTTTAATTAAGAAGTGAGCAGCTCCTGCAACCAAGCCAGAGAAGCAGAGTGAGCTGCCAATAAGGGAAAGTGGGAGTTTCATTTTAGCGCAATGCCTTTAGCTGAACGAAAAGAATTTTCTCCCACAATCAAAATTTTCTTGGGCTGCTCAAAATATTTAGAGGGTTGTTCCTCTGACTTGTAACAGATGCATCCATGGGATCGACTATACATGACTTCATTTGTACAATAATAAAATAATAATTTGTGTGTTGTGTGCATTAAATTGAAGTCATAAAATCATTCACAATCATAATTTTGAAAACACATATTTATAACATTCTTTTCATTCAGCATGTTATAATAGCCTGGCCACCAAGCCTACAAATAAAAACTGTTTAGCTTCATTTGTTATTGGTCATTCTATACTGAATGGAATGGAAGCAGTGGTGGAATTCAATTTTTTTTACTACCAGTTCTGTGGGCATGGCTTAGTGGGCATGGCAGGGGAAGGATACTGTAAAATCTGCATTCCCTCCTCACTCCAGGGGAAGGATACTGCAAAATCCCCATTCCCTCTTGATCAGCTGGGACTCAGGAGGCAGAGAATAGATGGGGGCGGGGGCCAGTCAGAGGTGGTATTTGCCGGTTTTCCAAACTACTCAACATTTCTGCTACCGGTTCTCCAGAACTGGGTAGAACCTGCTGAATACCACCTTTGAGTGGAAGATGCTTTAGATTGAAAGCAGCAAAATAGATGGATTCATTTACAATGGTAATGGCACCAGGAGCCTCTATTGGAAGACCTAAAACGTAAGGCTGAGGATAGATCATCTTGTAGAAAATTTATTCATGTAGTCACTGTTTTGATGGTACATAATCAGATTAAGGTTGATCTTCACTGATTTATCAACTGTTTATACAAGGAGCAGTTCAATCCTTTTGTGGGCAAGAACTGTGTTTTATTGATTTATTGATGGCAGGGTTGCAGTAGAGGATAAGATAAAATTACACCATTGGAAAGAGCGGATTATTTGTCTGCTTTATACAAATCAGCAGCATAATCGTGGGATGTTTTTGAAGGCCATAAAAAAGAGGCTCAAGCAAGATTACATATTCCCCAGAGTTGCCCTTCCTGCTTTAGTTATTCTACCAACTAAAGTTGGTAGCCTTGTGGCCAACTAAAGTTGGTAGCCTTGTTTTATTCACACAAATAACTAATAAAACATATACCTACCCACTCCTGCACTGTTGAAAATACTTGGCAGAACAAGCATGATGTGATTGGGCCAATATTTTTTATATATTGCCATTTCATACTCTTTGACAACCAAAACATGCAAATGGTTGGCTCCATCCATTGCATGATAAAGATTAAAAAGTCCATGTTCGTGGCGTCCTGTGGTAGGAGTAAAAGTAGGACTCTTTATGTAGTCCTGGCTCTGTAAAATTGGGAAATTGTATGATCAATATATTGATATATAAATAAATATATATATCAATATAATAAAACATATTGTAAATCTAATATTTACAAATGCCTATAAATAGTATAGGAAGATGACTAGAAAGAAGAGGAGGAAAAGGAAAAAGTACCATTACTATTCTACTCTAAGACAAAGAACCATGTGAAACTGTAAAGAAAGAAAGTGACTGGCCCCCATACTTCCAGCAATCTCTATCAAGCTAAATGTGTACTATGTCTAAAGTTTACAGTGAAACCATTAGAAATGTTTTAGGTAAGCGGAGGGGGGGGGGGAACCTGGTTCAATTAATTATTCAGTTAGAAAGTGGTAATTGCAACTAATTCTCCTTTGCGAGAATGAAAACTGAAACAAAAAATAGAGAGGATAATTAAAACTACCTAATGAATTGTATTTGCTACTAGCCACTTATAGGACAAACATACAAGATATGGGGATGGGAACCCATAAGTGAACATACTAGCATCTTGGTTAATTTTGCATTAAAACAATTAATAACTACACAATTATCTTCACATTCATATTTTAGCCAATTAACTACAAACACAAATAGAAGCTGTCCCCTAGCTTTCTGGCAACAACAGTCAACCCTGCAACTTGTTCTAGGAGCAACAATAATGTTAACATGTTTCCGGAAGACCTGAATAGAATTGAGTTCCTTCTATAATTGGCCTGTATTTGACAAATATATCTGTGTGCATATATACATACAGTACACACACATACATGAATGCACACACATACACACACACATGCACACACATACATACATGGCAGAGCACAAGCTTTTCAGGTTGAAAGCATACGACTGTGATGGCGAACCTATGGCATGCGTGCCACAGGTGGAATACGGAGCCATTTGTTAGGGCACATGAGGCATTGCCCTATCAGCATGCGTGCTGGCCAGCTGACTTTGGCCTTCTTTTAAAGCCGTTTTTCGCCCTCCTGAGGCTTCCTTGAAGCCCCCGGAGCGTGAAAAACCAGCCCTATGGGCAAACCGGAAGTTTGGGAACAGACTTCTGGTTTGCTCGTAGGGCCGCTTTTCACCCTCCGGAGCCTTCAGGGAAGCCTCCTGAAGGCTCCGGAGGGCGAAAAGTAGCCCTAGGGCCAAACCAGAAGTGATTTCCAGTTTGGCCGTAGGGCCGTTTTTTGCCCTCCGGAGCCTTCAGGAGGCTTCTTCTTCAGGAGGGGGTGAAAACAGCGTGCCAAAACCTAAATAAAATCAGATCTGATTTCTCTGTCAAAGTATATTAGTTCATTCTGTTTGATAAAATAGAATTTGCTGTAAGAATTATTTTAAAGGAAAAATGAGCTTCGGAGACATTTGAATGGATGCAATGTAGGGTTCTTGCACTATTTAAGAGAAACCCAGAGTGTATGTCCATTCAAACATGGTGAAAATTTTGGAAATGCCATTTTAAATCTCTGTCTCCTTACTGGATAGCTTGGGGGGCTATCTTCTGTAATATGGAGATCAATCAATCCATCTATACTATCACCTGGAAGCAGAGTCCAATTAATTTAAATCCTAATCTTCTAGAACAAGAGTTTTAGAAATTGCTCTTTATCTACCTGATCTGTGACAAGAGGCAATCTCATACTTTCCAGCTGCCTTCCTGGATGGCTAAAGACAAAATGGTGCTCCTTCGATTTAGGGATAATGAAGTGCAGCTGAATTTCTTCTCCAAGCATTGAATAGGAAAAGGCAAAAGCATGCAAGGTGGATTCATAAAGCTGAGAAAAGAAAAGGATATAAGTGTAAAGTACCACATTTGCTCTTTTTGACAGCTCTGACATTGATATATGCTGTTGACTATTAAAACGGTGGCAAAAAAGCAAACCACATCTTAATACAGTAAACAGGTTACATTAATTAATACAGATGTTTATGTTCCAATCCCCCCCCCCAAATCTTTAATAGATACAGACAGATACACTTAATTAAAGTGGTGATATTTAAGGTTTAAAATGGAGCATCAACAAACTTCAGCTGGTGTCATAGTAGAAACATTTCTGAATCTGTTGCATTTTAAAATGTATGCAATGATTTGAGCAATGAGCTCTTTAAAAAAAACTAGCTACTGGTATATATCTAGGGATTTATTTAGAAATGCTTTTTGTTTCGTGAGTCCAGTTGATCCATCTAACTTCTATATCTATCTTGGTAGATAAAGTATTTTTAAAAGTTAGGCAAGGCTGAACTGAATTAGTAGTTTAAGAGGCTACCAGCAGGAAATCTGATGTTTCATTCTAGACTTACATTGTGAAGTTGAAAAAAACTTCAATTTCCATATTATTACTAAGTAATTTGGTTTAGTGAGGCTAACTCTTAGATTTTTTAGCACAGTGGGAATAATATTGTATCCTTAAAAAAGGACATGGACCAGCCTATTGAATATAATGTTGCATAGGATCATGCTTTGTCCTTTCTCAGTTTTTAAATCTGATGAATACGTCAATAATTTCTGCTGTCCCTGAAATGTAATGGATTTTCTACTGCAGATTCTATAATCTTACCTGATACCTGGGATTAAAGCCCATATATTGATGACACTGTTCACAATGGTGGTAAGTGTTGTAAGCAGCATATTTGGATAATCTCATCCGTGTTGTCTGACGGCGCATGTACAGATCCTCTGGTTTTCTCTTTGTTGATCTATCTGCACAAATGCATTTGGACTGTATCAGCTAAAAGGCGTGCCCACTTCTGCCAAGGGCCGAGCACATCTTTGTTCATTAGCCCCTGCCAAACTATACTAGCTTACAACTAAAACAAGATTTAAAATGGATTTTCCTTTTGGGAGTAGAGGGATGTCAATCCTTCTATCCAAATATTACCTCCTGTTAATGCTATTACTAAGCCCTTTTTAGAATATATTTCTGAATACTGTATTTTTCGGAGTATAAGACACACCTTTTTCCCAAAAAAAAGAGGGTGAAAATCTGGGTGCGTCTTATACACTGAATACAGCAGTTTTGGCCTCCCGAAACCCTGCCCCCTTCACAAAAATGGGTGTGCAGAGGCTTTGAGAGACCTGCAAAATGCTCCTGGGGGCTGGGGAGGGCAAAAATGAGTGGAAAACTGGTTTTTGCTTGTTTTTGCCCCCTCCCCAGAGCCCCCAGGAGCATTCTGCAAGCCTCCTGAAGGCTCTGCATGCCCTTTTTTTAGCAAAAAATGGGCCCGTTTTTGCAAAAAATGTGCCAATATTTTTGCTTCTTTGTGCCCCCCCCACCCCAGCCCTAGGAGCACTTTGCAGGCCTCTCAGACTCTCTGCATGCCCCGTTTTTCACACAAAAATGAGGCATGCAGAGGGTTTGGGAGGTCTGCAGTGCGCAAAAACTTTTTTTAAAAAAATTAAATCTTGGTGTGTCTTATACTTCGGTGCGTCTTATACTCTGAAAAATACGGTAGTTATCCAATCTGGTATTTTTCAGGGTGTTTAGAATATTATTTCAAGACTTCCAAGCCAAACTGTCCAAATGCTGGATACGTTTGCCAAGACTGAGCTAAAATAATGCAGTTTTATTTAGATGAGTCTCAGGTTCAGCTAATACAGGGGTCAGCAACCTGTGGCTCTGGAGCCGCATGTGGCTCTTTCATCCCTCTGCTGTGGTTCCCTGTCACTGGTCAGTAAAAGGAGAAAGGACACTGCACTAGGAAGACACTATGATAGGGGAACCGGAATTCCAGTGAGCAAAAGGAAAAAGGATGCCATGCTAGGAGGAAATTCTATGGTGAGGGAAACCGGACTTCCGGTCGGCTCCAAAATTGAACGGGGGTTTCTGGTTAGGACCTTTGTGGCTCTTTGAGTGTTTAAGGTTGCCGACCACTGAGCTAATACATACTAGTTGCAAGTAATTATGGGTGGTTTAATAGTTCAATAGTAACGATGAACAAAAATTTCTGGATATTTTTCTTCTTTCTTGGTCCCAGTCTTTCACACAGAGCAACCATTAACTGTGTGATTACAATGCTCAATGTCAGGTTGGGAAAGGAACTATCAACAGATGAAGTAGGTCAATAAAGCTAACCATTATTTAATCCAGAATACAAATAATTGTCTGCCTTCCAACTTGAGTGGTGCTTCCTACCCCCCCCTACCCAAATTTCTTCCCAAGACTGGAATGTAAAACAAGGTTCTGCGCAACAGTTTCTACTGCAATACTTTATTCTGTAAAAATTGTACCAAAACAAGTTGTTCAAATAAAGGAATCAGGTATTCTGACCGTCACTTTTTGTTTTCTGCACTGTTGAACAAATGAGGCTTGCATCTTCATATTTTGGATCGTGGATTGTATAATCAAAAGGCATCTTTTCAAATGTTTCTAAATCAGGCCACACGTCACCTGGCTGATGATATTGCTCTGAATTTTCTTTCACATCTGTGGCATTATCAACAAAAAAGAAAATCCAAAAATATAAACAGATAGGTGGTAAACTAGAGTTTAGTAGAAACTTATGCTATGCAATTAATGTAATTCTTTTTCACGTTTAATAAATGTGGGCATTTATGATGAATTATTCAATGTAAAAGGAAGAATGGGACCAATCCTGCTTTTTGCATGAACAACTCCAAGCACTATCCAGCCAAGTTACAAATTAAGAATCAAACATTTTAGGGATGATCAGCGTGTACGACTTTTTAACATCCTGAGCTATATCTCACTACAATCACAGAGCAGCCCCTGCTGAAATGCAAATATTGATTAGTTCAAACTAATAACTGAATTTTTTTATCCTCCTTCTATAGGTCATAACCCTTGCAGTGGAAGGAGGAACATCCATTTGTTTGATGGCTGTAAACAAAACATAAACCTTTGTCATCAAAAGAATTAAGCCAGATGGAAATTAGCTTTGTGGTTCCCATCTTCTGTTTGGAAAGAGAGAAGTAATGGATTTTGAGCCCTTCAGAAGTTCTAGTATTGGAACATTGAATTAACTCAGCTGAAATAAAAGGTTGAGAATTTCCAAAGTCATAAATTTGGAAAGTCAGTGAAAGTGCTCTGATAAATGACTTCATTGGATCTCACCACCATGGAAGCTATAATTGAAATTATAACTTGAAGTTTCAGGATATAGGCAGTCCTCTGTATGTGTCATTTCTACAGTATCCAAAAAAGGTAGTAGAAATTAGGACACATCCAGATGATAATCTCCAAAATGGTGTTACAGGTATGATGAAAATCTCCCCAAGCACTGGAGATGCTTTTAATTAATTGAAAAGCAGGTCTGAACTCTCAGCTTCCAAACATGAAAAAGTTCATTTCTAGATTAATGTTTCAAAAGAATATTCAAGTGATATTTTATTTAGCTATTTCCAACTCTACCATTTAATCAGCAAAGAAGGGAAAGGGAAACCAATAGTTATTAAAGACAGGAAAAAAATATAGGGTAAATTTGAAAAACTTAGAAAAAAATAAATGAAGGGGTTTGTAAAATACTGAAAAAAGGAGTTTAAGAATATGAGAAAAAGAAAATCAAATAACATTAAATATTGTTTCCCAAAGAATAAATATGGGAGTCATACCAACATTGATCTCCTCTTCATCATAAACATCCACTTCCGTCAGCCGAATCAACATTCGAGATAAAATGCTAAGAAACTGTAAATAAGCACCAGTCTTTCCTATCTGGAAACATATAAATCAGAATAGTAAACAATGTTTGATTCAAAGAGTGTATTTTAGACTCTGCCAATAAAAATTATGACTGCCACTTAATCTGAAGTCAATCTGAAACCTCTCATTCTACAGGTGCTGCCTTATTATAACTCACAGCCTTATAGCCTTGGGAGTTATAACTCGGAAACATGAGAAGGAGCACATACAGTACTTCCCTGTTGATCTTTAGTTTCTGTTTTTCACAGCTTGCATATTACTGCACTCAAAATATTAACTTGCAAATATATGTGGCAGTGTTGACGAAGCTTCTTGGAGGAGAAGCAAAACATCTTCACAGAAAAATAAGTCCAGCTGACTGTTGAAAAAGCACATTTGGGACTGTGAACTTGGTGACTGAGAATCTTCATAGATATGTAACTATGCACTTTGGGATGAACAGCCTCGAATGGTGCAGAAGTAAGAATTGATTTCCAGAAAATCATGCAGACTACAGGGGTGGTGCAGCAGATATAATTTTGAGGACAGAACATAAAGTACCATATTTTTCGGAGTATAAGACACACCTTTTCCCCCCAAAAAGAGGGTAAAAATCTGGGTGCGTCTTATACACTGAATACAGCATTTTTGGCCTACCGAAATCCTGACCCCCTTGCAAAACTGGATATGCAGAGGGTTTGCAAAATGTTCCTGGGGGCTGTTTTTGCTTGTTTCCCCCACCCCATCCCCCAGGAGCATTCTACAAGCCCCCCAAAGCTCTGCATGCCCCCCCTTTTATTTTTTGCAAAAAATGAGACATGCAGAGGGTTTGGGAAGCCTGCAGAGTGCAAAAACTTTTTTTAAAAAATGTACCTCTTCAAAATCATGGTGCGCCTTATACTTCGGTGAATCTTATATATAGTCCGAAAAATACAGTAACTTTTTTGATGTCATAATCATAATTCAGAAGGCCATTATACTACCAGTACCATACTAAGTCAAGGACTACTTGGTAGTTTTGTCCTACAAGGCAATTGTTTTCTTAAAATGGGAGGGTGAAAGGGAAATGATCGACAGACAATATTAGAAGTAATTACTTCAGCCCTGTTACATACCTGGGGTGGCCCATTCAGCAGCAGCCTCCTTGGGTGAAAAGTGTCCATCCTCCCTTCATTCCTATTGTTGTAGTCCATGTGTATTGGCTTGGGAACTGTCCACTGGCGATAATAGAGGGATTGCTCTGTGGAAGTCATCATTTTATTCATGAGAGGCCGAAAAGAGCTTGCCCACATTACTGAATGGTAAGGCAAGAGGGAGGAGGATTTGGGAAGACCTGTGCTGTCTGCAGAGGTCACAATGTCATATATCAGTTTGGGAAGGTAAAGGATGGGAGGCTGCTGGGATGTTTTGGTCATGGAACAGTGAGAGCCCTGCAGAGGCAAGGAACTATGGGTGGGGAGAGTAGACGCCAAGGAAGATGAGAAAGGAGAGGGTGACGATGAAGAGATGGAAGCCTGAGCAGTTTTCATGGTCTGTTTAGGCTCTTTCTCCACTTTGGGTCTTGGCTTTTCAGTGCTGTTCACACTCTCCTCATTACGGCTGCTTAGCATCTGCTGAGGTGACTTTTTTCCTACCTCCACTGCAGATGCTTCACTGCAAAATGGCGCACCTGCGAATAAAATCTATAGTTTAGCAATGAAGCGGCGATGGTTAGTGGCAGCTCCAAACGATCATATTATTCTCTTCCCCACACATATATAAGAACATCACCACAAATCATTCCTGGGGTACAATAAATTAGGCAGAAATGGACAAGCAAGGCTGAGATCTTGAAATTGGCCCTTTAAATGAGGGTGGAATCGTAATGTGAGAGGTGAGCCTGAATTTAGATGGATCAGTCAATTGAAATATGTCTAAATTTCAGTTTATCATGTTGCCAAAGTCTTGACTGAATGTGCAGTGATGAATAACAGTTTTTTCATGTGAGCAGAAAAAAGGAGTTGCCTCAGCACAAATTCAATATGCAAATCTAGTTCTACAATCCACAAACTCTCACCCTGAAATATATAAACACACTAGCTGATAACCTGGCGATGCCCGGGTATTTATTTATCCCAACCCTCCTTCCATGAATGTTGCCGCAATTTCTAATGTTGGATTTTCCCCCTTACCAGAGGGAGCCCCGTTGTGGACTACTGTGAAGCCGTTCCATGGCAACATCACAGCGCTATACAGTAGAAGCCATTTTAAGGCAGTACGGTAGAATACGTTTTAAGGCACAATAGGCTCTTAAAAGAACACACACTCCGAGGGTACTCCCACAGTGTGTGTCTGTGTGTGTGTCTGTGTGTGTGTGTGTGTGTGTGTGTGTGTGTGTGTGTATATATATATATATATATATATATATATATATATATATATATATATATATATATATATATATATATATATATAAATATAAATATAAATATAAATATAAATATAAATATAAATATAAATATATAAAAATAAATAAAAGGGTCATGGTTTAGTTTAAACTCCAGTAGGAAGTCCTTGAGGACCAAAGATTAAGGGTCACCTCCAGATCGTTCTTAAGATCTGGAATAAGAAAGAGTAAGAAAGAGTATTTGTGTATTAGGATAATTAATCTGTGTGCCATCACTTGTGAAATGTGATACAAATGTTTATTTTCCCCATGAGTGCATGGGCTGGAAATTTTGGGAAGCATTCTGACCGAATTTATATTTCCTTTCCACCTTCCAAATGATGACATCTGTATTTGTCTCTGTGTTTTTTATTTTAATTCTAGAAAAGGTGATTATACTTATTATGGCAGTAAATACTACTGTAACACTTTAAATTTCTTCATGATATATTATTATCAGACAAGAATTCTACTTATATACTGTAGTAGACTGAAATGCTGCTATGGAATAGGATGCTAAAAATTTATATAGTATGTTATATATGGTAACGTAAGATATTACATTTTCTCACTTCTAACAGCATGTAATATTTTCTAACAATAACTGATTGGTAGTAGGTAAAGAAAGGAAGTCTGGGATAAAAAGATAATCTAATTCAGCATGAGATTTTGCCTAGGTTCATGCTTAGATCTCCATGCTCAAATATCTTTCTATGTTACAAATGATTAATTCCAACAAACTGAATTGCAGAAACACTTAACAGCACTGGTTGAAAGTATTTTCCTATCAGAAATTGTAAAAACATACCTAATTCTATAACGATAGGTTTTGAACGTTTTTATATGGATTTTTGGTCTTTTTTTCCCCTAAGAACAACAGCAGCATGGATTAAAACCATGGACTAAAATGCTAGAGCAATTTTTGACAACTCAGAACTTTTAAGATATTTAGACTTCAACTCTCAGAATTCCTCAGCTCCTTAGTCCTCTCAATACTCTTCGTTTTCCACGTCCTTCTTCCTAATGTTGCTGTCACTTGGCACCACTACATCAATCACCAGTGCTGCCTGCTACCATGGTTGATTGGCTAGTATCTGTCTGAATCTGGAAGGCCCACAGGAAATTCCCCACTTGGCTAGGGAATTCTGGGATTTAAAGTCTATTCATCATAAAGTTGCTGAAGCTGAGAAACACTGCTATGGGGGACAAGGGAGATATAAATGGTTTCCAGAATTAAACTGACATTCCAACATTCAAAGAAAACACAGAAAATGCTGAACTGGGAATTCTTACTTGAAGCTTTTGAGGAGACAGAAGAATCAGCAGAATCACGAGAGCCACATCTGTCCCTATTCACAGGGCTTTTTCTTTCGGAAGCTGAGCCTGCTCCATAATTGAAGGGAAATCTTATTTAATAATTTCATAGACATCATATGTTCTAACTTAAAATACAAAGGGGGTGAAGAAATAGACTGTTACTTTGATATCAGTGTTTCTCTCAGTATTCCCACAAAAATACATAATAAAATGATAGGTATTCTCTTCCCTTTTCTGTCTTTCGGATCACCCTAGGAACCATCCAGGCAGAAAGCCATTTTTTTATGTTGCCTTTATTACATTTGTGTTGTGTTATCAGCACAAATGCAACACACACACACATACACACACACACACACACACACACACTGTTTCCCCCCAAAATAAGACCTCCCCAGATAATAAGCCCAAGCAGGCTTTTGAGCGCATGCGCAAAAATAAGCCTTCCCCTGAAAATAAGTCCTCCCTGAAAATATTGCAACACAGCAGCAGCCATGAGGTGACCATGCTCACCACCTCCTGCACCTCAAAAATAATAAACAAAAATACACCCAAGTGCTTATTTCAGGGGACAAAAGAAAATAAGACCCTGTCTTATTTTCAGGGAAACACAATATATACACTTATATACATATATACATATACTGTACATATACATGATAGGATAAGGCAAATACTACCTGAGAAACTGTCTCACCCCAAAGGGATTGGCTTGCCCCATCCACACCAGCAGAAGGGACATCGTGCATACTCTGTTGGTTGAGGAATTCTAGCTGGTGGGTTCCTGGAGAAAGGCCTTTTCTGCCAAGGCTCCCACCCTCTAGAACACTCTGCCCCTTGAGATCTGCACACACACCCTTTTGTCTTTCCATAAGAGCTTCAAAACCTAGCCAATGGGCCATTAGCCCCAAAGGGGGTGTTCTTTATTAGAAGGGGACTAGTGGAAGTCGATCTCACACTTCCACCCCATTAATATTCTGATTTTTTTTACTTGTTTTTACTTGTATTTTTTTCCAATTTAATTTTAAATCATATTTTATTCCAATTTAATTTTAAATCATTTTATTCCAATTCCATTTTAAATTGTTTTTATCAGATTTTAGTAGTAATTTGTCTCTGGAATTCCGCATGTTGATATGACTCAAGGGCTAATCAATAAAGTAGACTGACAAACTTGATTCCCTCCCCATTTATTTAATATTTAATCTTCTAATATTTGTACCTCTGGTTATATGTTTGCAAGCCTCCCAGAGTCACTGTTAGTGAGATGTTGATAGCACATACTGCATTTTTTGGAGTATAAGACGCACCAAGATTTTGAAGAGGCAAATAAAAAAAAAAGTTTTTACACTCTGCAGACCTCCCAAAAACGGCCCGTTTTTCGTGGTAGCCTTTAGGAGGCTTATAGAGTGGTATTGGGGGCTGGGGGAGCCAAAAATGAGCCAGAAACGGCCCATTTTTTGCGAAAACGGGCCCATTTTTTGTCAAAAAAGGGGGGGGCATGCATAGCCTTTAGGCAGCTTGTAGAGTGCTTCTGGGGACTGGGGAGTCAAAAACGAGCAAAAAAACAGCCAGTTTTTTGCTTGTTTCTGCCTTTCCCAGTCCCCAGGAGCACTCTGAAAGCCTCCTAAAGCCTATGCATGGCCATTTTGGTGAAGGGTTCGGAGTTTCGGGAGGCCAAAATGCTGTATTCAGTGTATAAGGTGCACCCAGATTTTCACCCTCTTTTTTGAGGGAAAAAGGTGCATCTTATACTCTGAGAAATACAGTAAATTTAACAAATAAATAATGAACCTCAACCTCTGTACTCCTGAATTGATTCCTTCCCCAAAAAAGACCTGCTTGCCTTTCCCCTTGGGTTACCAACTGCTTTACACACTCCATCCCATGAAGTTCTAATATGAAGCAGAATGGTTCCATTGCTTTAATTTAGAACAGTGCCCATCACAGATTGTAATGCTTCATGATCAAAGAAAAGGAGGGGGGAGGAGGAAGAGGAGGAGGAGGAGGAAGAGGAGGGGGAGGAAGGGGGAGGAATGTGCATTTAATATGTCATAAAGGGGAAATCTGGAGGAGAGCAAATTTGTGACAAGGAAAGGTGTTGGAAACATGTATTTATTTAGGTCCCACTCTTCCTCCCAAATTCAGAAGTATATTCCATTATAAAAAATGTTTAAAAGAAAACAATGACCGAAATTTATCAATATTACATTGATTTGAAGGAACTTCTGCCCTTGTCAGCTCTTGATCCTACTCAAGATAGGATTAATCCTACAGGAAGCAGGATTACCAATTAAAAATGGATGGTATTCAATATATTGGATGGCCATGGGTGGAGAACGCTGGTTTAATGCTGTGGTCCAAAGGATATCCTTTACCTTCTGTTACTATTTCTTCATCCTCGTTATCAGTACTGCTCAGTTTTTCTGGGTCACTCTCCAAGACTTCATTTGTGGTTCCTCCTTTCTCTACTGTACTTTCAGAATTGACAAAATACGCTGCCAAGCCAAGCTCTTGCTCCAAAGCTGTTCTCACCAGGCATGAGGAGTTTATCAACCGTAGATCACAGTATCTCAAGGATCTTGGATAGGCAGAGAGTAAAAGAACGAACAAATGAAACATGCCAGTATTATTAAGTTTAAAAAAAATCAACTCACCACCTGACTGCTACCCTTTCTATTTTTTGTCTGCAACATATATTGAGAATTGCATTTCAAATAACTGCACTTCAACTACTTTGTGAGTGTTGCAATTCTGAGACTTAAAGTCAACACCTCTCAAAGTTGCTAAGATTGTGAAACACTATTCATGCATTGCCTTTCCTTGATATTTGGCATACAAGTAGGGCTTAATTAGTGCCAAAATTCAGCCTGGGATATATTATCAAGACCAATCTCAAATTTGAAAGTGATCAAAAGGGCAGGCGTTCCTGACCCAATGTATAGCGCAACTCTTTTGCTGGTAGATAATAGGAAATGTTCATATTTGTTTCTAGATAATATCAGGTTCCAGAAAGAAAGGTACTGTTCCCAACATATTTTTTTACTAATAGGGATGTGCAAATATTTGTCCCAAAACAGGAAAGATGATTCAGATTCCGCATGAGGCTACCTGCCGTACCTGTTAGAAACTGCATAGAGCAGTGTTACCAAACTGTTTCAACACTGAAACAGCAGCCGCTCAGTGCGCATGCACATGCCGGGAAGATTATCTTTCGGTCTGTGGTGCGTGTATGCACACTGGCCACCTGATCTTCCAGTTTTTGTTGCACATGCGAGGACTAGCTGGCCGGTGCGCATGCGCACGCTGGAAACCAAAAGATCATCTTCCCGGCATGTGCATGCACGCCGGGCGGCTGCTCTTCTGGTTTCCGGTGCTCCCGCATGCATGAAGACCAGCTGGCTGGCATGCTGGAACCCGGGAGTGTCATAGGTTCGCCATCACAGGCATAGAGCAAGCACACATACACCAGATCCAAATGTTTGCCGGGGATTGAGGAACATCTTTCCTTCCAATCATCCTTCACAGGGTGCCTGGTGATTTTTGATGCCATCAAGTATGATATTGTGTTGAATTATTTGACGGAACAGAGGCACTGTGTGTCAGAACTGCTGCTCCTATGGGTACTAGTGAGCTACTTTGTGCCAGTGAGCATGGTGAACACAACTGACAGACAAAGTAAGGTTTTGGGTTTTGACTTCCCAAGAATTAAATATAAAACATGGCAATGGTTTAGTGACATTCTAAAATTTATACCCAGCACAAGTTGTTGAAAAGGGACCTTAAGATGCAGTAATTCTCATATTACTATTGTGAAAATGAAAAAAAGATTGTCAATACAAGCTTCTAGGCGTTATTTCGTGGTTGGTTTTTTTTTGGGGGGGGGGGTGTTTTTAATAAAACTCATTACCTTGGCAGAGATTCTCCCTGAGGATCCATTCCACTGAAAATCAAAATGCAAGGTAGACCCTCCAGTTCCAAATATGTCTGGGGTTTCCAATCAGCGTCTTCAATTTTCTGCCAGTTCTGTCAGTCATATTTAAGGCAACTAATTAGAATATATCCAGCCAATCAAAGGGGGGGGGGGACTTAATTGTTGGGCGAGTCACTCCCTCTCAGTCCAACCCATCTCACAATTGTTGTGGGAAAAATAGGAGGAAGAGGTATGTTTGCTACCTTAAGTTACATATAAGTATAAAAATAAAAAAGTTTGGATATAAGTAAATAAATGAATACATTTCTGCTCTTGATCTCAGCTCAACTGAGGTCATATAGCTGTGATGGCAAACCTATAGCATGCGAGCTGTCGCCCCAATTCAGCTCTGCCGCATATATGTGCACGTCTCCTGCCGGCCAGCTGTTCTTCGGGTCTCTGCCGTGCATGCGCAGGGGTGTGTGGGGCGGATCACGCTCGCATATGCTGGGGCATGTGCAGGGTGTCACGGACACATGTGCGGGGGTGGGGAACATGCACAGGGTCGCATGCACAGGGTCGCATGCGTGGGGGGATCAGGGTCACGCGTGCATGCACATGCATTTGGGGGACGCATGTGTGTGGGGTGAGGATTACATTTTGGGGGTTCGGGCACGTGCACTTGCGCGCACTTGAGCATGCGCTTTGGGCATTCTGACCGGAAAAGGTTAACCATCACTGCCATATAGAATACTTTGGTCATGCTCAATCAGTTTCGGCCTTCATTTATAATAGGGTGAAGAGAAGACAGTACTAAAGTGTTAGCAGACTTTATGTAGTGGTTGAAGTCATCTGGCACATGGACTTAAATGTTGGTGGTGTTGTTATTACTATTTTTTTATCCTATGATAATAATGATGATTTTATCCTGCATACAAGCATATATACATGCATGCGTACATCTATAAACAAGGCCACAAACATACAGGTAGTCCTCAACTTACAACCGTCACTGAGCCCTAAATTTATGTTGCTAAGTGAGAAATGTGTCAAGTGAGTTTTGCCCCATTTGACAGAGCCAGATTGGATCCTGTAAATATTCTTTGTTCCTACAGACTGCATTAAGCAGGCATCAGCCCCACCCACCCACCCCTCCAGGCTACGGCAGCTGAGATTTCACCACAAAATACCTTGAGTTGCTCCACAAAGTGCTTCCCAATGTTGATTCCGGAGTTGGGATTCCCCAGGATGATTTCAAAGCGGCCTTCCAAAGCAAGCTTTTCCCTCACGTGGTTGAGGCGTTCATAAGCCACCGCAGCCAATGGCATGCAAGGGATCCTTAAGACCACCATCAGCCCATGTCCACTGGGGCACTGTTGGGAAGAGCTGATGAGGTTCTGCGTGATCTCTAAAGTTTCAACAGTGGTGTAATTTTTCATCTGGGATAGGCCGCAGACTGCCATCAAGGCTGCGGAGTAGTGCTGGACAAGAACAAATGTCCTTATCACTGCACTATGCAGCTGAGGAAACCTGAAAGGACAGAAAAAGCAAGGTGATATTATGAGGATACTTTAGATACCTAAACCCTGGGTTTGCCAATCCCTTCTTCCAAGATATTTTTCAGTGCCCAATCTAGGGAAAAGAGTGACTAAACCAGTCACCCAGCTGGCTACTATACCTAAGAGAGAACTACCATGTTTCCCCGAAAATACGACCTGTCCTGAAACTAACGCCTTGCCACATTCTTCGCGTGGTCAAAAATATAAGCTCACCCCCGAAAATAAGCCACCTGGACAACCCCCCCCTCCGCTCACCAACCTAGCAGTATCCCAAAGGCGCCAAGCAGTGGGAGCCGGGGGCGGAAAGGCGCTCACGTTGCTTGGTGCCTTCGGGATACCGCTAGGTTGGAGAGTGGTGTTCTGCCTGGGTGGAGGGGGGAGTTGCCGGGCAGCTGCTCCCTTGCGAGTGGGCTCCCGAAGAGCCGGACACAGCCTCAAGGGCAAAGCAGCCATGAGGTGACCACGCTCACGAGCAGCCACCCGGCAAACCCCCTCTCCAACCAGGCAGAGCGCCATTCACTGAATTTGTAGATTTACTCAGCTGTTTGTGTAGGAGTGAAGCCTGGTGAGCCTTGGCAGCTGGGCCGGGTTTCTCCCCTGAATGGCAGCTCCATGCCTCTGGGCTGGCCGGAGCTGACAGCATGCCTCCCAGCCTCACCACGCCCTGGCCCAGCTGTCCCTGCAGGGCCAGGGCACTGCCATCGCCGCGCTCCAAGCATAACTTTGGCTTCCAAACTCGGCTGCCGAGTCTTCCAGCAGCGGCCGCTCTAGGAGTGCGCTCTATGGTTGTGGGCCAGCTGCTGGAAGACTCTCTGTCCGGAAGACTCTCTGTCCAGCAGCCGGCCCACAACCATAGAGTGCACTCCTAGAGCGGCCGCTGCTGGAAGACTCAGCAACCGAGTTTTGGAGTTTGGAAGCTGGAGAAGAAGTTATTCTTGGAGCGCGGCAGCGACGCCGGCGACACCCTGGCCCTGCAGGGAGAGTTGGGCCAGAGCATGGTGAGGCTGGGAGGTATGCTTGCTGGGGGCGGAACAGGCGCTCACATAACCTCCTTCTCCACCTGGGCAGAGCTCCATGCACTGACCTATGGGGTATCCCAAATGTGCCAAGCCGCAGGAGCTGGGAAGTGGGCAGAGCACCACGTGCCTTGGCTGTGCCCGGCTCTTTGGGAGCCCGCTCACAAGGGAGCAGCTGCCCGGCAACCCAAAAACAATAAGCCCTCCCCCTATAAGCCCAAGGCCATATTTCGTGGGGCAAAAGAAAATAAGACCCTGTCTTATTTTGGGGGAAACACGGTAGGTCTCCTCAGTGCCTTTAATACTACAGCAAACTGGCTCTCTTAAGACCAACAAAAAGTACAGTAAAACATGTGAAACATCACTGATTAATATATATGTATGTGTGTGTGTGAGAGAGAAAGACACAGACAGACAGAGAATTATTGATACATATAGATATTCAAAATTGCCCAGAATGGCCAGGAATAACAGACATTTTAAATGGCATTCTGTGTTTATATTATATTGTATCAATACACACACACACACACACACCAACACAGCATATAAGTCATAGTTCACCTAAATTTGTAGCCACATTGTGGAACTCTTTCTTTATATAGTTTTTTTTAAAAACACACACAAAATCCTCAGGTACCTTCCTCAAAAGTCAAATTATTTCCCCCACCATCTATGGATGTTGCTGAATTCAGTCAACTCTCGTGGGAAACAGAAATCCGACACCAATGGAGGACGGAATTTTTCTGCAGTTATCATCATGATCCAGTGAGAAAATAACCGTTTTGTGTATTTGAGGGAGGCTTTAGGTATATTAAAATATGTAAGTCTAAAAGAACATTATTCTTTTTTTAAAAAGCCAATAACAAAAACCCAACCTTCAATTTTAAGGAACACAGCAGTAATGCTAAACTTTATTAAACAGCACTCACTCTACCTTTTTCCCAGAGCCATGACCATTGCTTCAAAAGAGCTGTCATAACGAAGCAATGGAAGACTGTGTCCAGAAAGTGTGGATTCAATAAATTCATGCAATCCATAGTATTTCTTGTTTTCATGATATAAGTCCATGCCCTACAATAAATGAGATGGAATACAGTATTGAGTCAGAATTCTGCCCAGTTCAGCAAACCTCCAATGCCACCCCTGGCTGGCATGCCGACCCTTCCCCACCCCTACCCACCCCTCCCAGGAGTTTCCATACAGTTCGTTGTGCCAGGTAAATGCAGGATCTGCATGGAGACTCAGGGAGCGGGGGGTGGGGGGAATGGGCCTACCAGAGGTTCTGGAAGTCCGAAAAGAGGCCTGTTTTCAGCCTCCAGAGTGCCTCCGGAGGCTGGGGGAAGCATTTTTTGCCCTCCCAGAGGCTCAAGGAAAGCCTCCGGAGCCTGGGGAGGGTGAAAAATGTCACCACCACCCCCAGTCATGGTGCAGGAGGCTGACTAGGCCATGGCCACCATGGCCAAGTCCATGCAGCAATGGGGCAGCAAACCACATTTGTGTGCATGCACAATTACAAGTTTCTCCCCCCACCCCAGTTCAAATGGGATCACTTTGCTCTTCTTGTCAACAGATGGAGCTCATTAGGGCTGTGCAGTCTCTTGATATAGATCCCTTGAAAAGCATAAGACACCCTCCTGTGTTGAGTAGCTATTTCTGCAGTTAAAGCACCCACTTCTTTTTCTAAGTTTACCCAGCTGCTTCAAAATCGCCATCTCTGCATACATACAGACTTTACAACAACTTCGCTTTCCACTTTCTATATCTGGTGCAAAGTATCCCTTCAGAAGGCTTTGCACAATCTAGTATTCATGGATAGCTTTCGAAAACTTTTTAAGTTCGACCTTCACTATTTACTTCTTTGGTAGGAAGAAAAATCAAGACAAAAAGAGTCCAGGCATAAAAGGATCTCTCAAGTAAATGTGTAGTGCTTCCATGTACCATGAAAACATTTGGGGCTCATCTTCTTTAGATTTTCCAAAAGTTGCAACTTAATTTTAAATGTCAATGTAATAAATGAAAAATTGTATTAATATGTATTAACACTGGGCCTATTACTGTGTTCAGTGAAATAAATCAATTAAATTTTATCCCAGTGGTGAAATTCCAATTTTTTTCCTACCAGTTCTGTGGGCATGGCTAGGTGGGCATGGTGTGGCTTGGTGGGCGTGGCTTGGTGGGCATGGCAGAAGAATGAGACTGCAAAATCTCCATTCTCACACCACTTAAAGGGTACTGCAAAATCTCCATTCCCATCCCACTCTGGGGCCAACCAGAGGTGGCATTTGCCGGTTCTCTGAACTACTCAAAAGTTCCTCTAACATTTCTCCAGAACCTATCAGAACCTGCTGGATTTCACCCCTGCTTTACCCCATCCATTTCACTTCTCCTGAAATAAAGGCGCCAATAAAAAACGGAAAGGTAAGGTGTGGATTTTTGCCTGAAAATATGGTTGTTTGTTAGGTTTCTGCACAAGTATATGAAAGAGAACTTCGCAAATCATGTTGTTACAAGTAAAGCATCACTCCTCAAGGTCTTAAAGCAGCCATGCTCTCTGGAAGGCTCAGTGTGGTCCCTTTAAGAGCCATGGCGGCGCAGTGGTTAGAATGCAGTTCTGCAGGCTACTTCTGCCAGCAGTACAGCAGATCAATTCACATTGGCTCCAGGTTGACTCAGCTTTCCATCCTTCAGAGTAAAGGTGGTATTTAGCCAGTTCTGACAGGTTCTGGAGAACCGGTAATGGAAATTTTGAGTAGTTCGGAGAACTGGCAAATAGTCTGGCCCTGCCCCCTCTGCCTCCCAGCTGATCTTCTTTTGTTGCCCTGAACAGGAGAATGGAGCTGGAAAGCAAGTTAGTGGGTGGGGAGGGAATGGGGATTTTGCAATATCCTACCCCAGCCACGCTCACAAAGCCATGCCATGCCCATAAAGCCACGCCCACAGAACCGGTAGAAAAAAAAAATCTGAATCCCACCACTGCTTCAGAGGTTGGAAAAAATGAGGACCCAGATTGTTGGGGGCAATATGCTGACTCTGTAAACAACTTAGTTGTAAAGTACTGTGAAGCGGTATATAGGTCTAAGTGCTATTGCTATATCCCAAATTGTTTCCATATAGATAGACATTGTTACAGTGACTACTGGCAAACTGAAACTTGCATACACTTGCAATGTGCAGTGACAATCTGGAAAAACTCTTGAAGCAGAATCTTTCGCCTCAACAATTGGGGTTTGCTCACATCCACCCACTTTGGGCAGAGTTATTCTAAATGCTTTGCACAGCACTATTGCATGCCCTGGATGCAAAGAAGTAGGCAAAATGGGATAGAAGGATCTAAGAATGGATGAACCAAGAAGAAAATCCATTTTGTTAAAGCGTCGTGCGATCATTACATACATGCTAAATGTTAAAAAAAAAAGAAGCTTGCATTGATCCTAAAAATTATTTTCTTACATTGTTGTATAACGAAGGCCAGTGAATTTCATTGTAAGGGCTAATGCGGGTGAATTGAGTCTGCAATGCGTAAGGAAAAGAAGTCACATGAAGGGTGACAATGTTGGGAGCTTCCTTCACCTCTCTACAATTCAGCAGTCTGTCCACAAGTCCCACAGTTGGATCCGAGTGAGGGTACAGGCTATGAACTGCGCTGTAAAAGAGAGAACGTGTGCAGTCAAGGGTTGACATTCTATGGGTTAAGTACAAAGTAAATATAAACACCGTATGAACAGAGAGTAAAATAGATGCATGTCCATCTGTTATTTACACATTTAAATATGAGTTATATGAAATATCTATATCCATATATGAGATATGTCTACATGTATATGTATCACTACTGCTGGTTCATTTGTGTGCATGCTGTGCAGTGCAATAAAAATTGTTCTGCCCATGCGCAGAAGCGAAAAACAAGATGGCGGCGCCTATGGTGCTGCCCAGAGAACCGGTTTGGGGGCATGGCAGGCCTGGGTCGCTGCCAGTTCCAGCAACTCAGGCCACCAACCCTGGTTCAGCCGAACCGGTCCAAAACAGTAGGAACTCACCACTGATGTAGATGTATTCCTCAACTTACCACCACAATTGAGCCCAAAATTTATGTTGTTAACTGAAAAAAATTGTTAAGTGAATTTGTCCCATTTTATGACATTTCTTGTCACAGTTGTTAAATGAATCACTGCAGTTATTAACATTGTTAAGTGAATCTGGGTTCTCCATTGACTTGTCAGAAGGTCGCAAAGTGACACCTGAACACTGCAACCGTTATAAATATGAGTGAGTTGTCAAGCATCTGAATATAAATCACATGACCATTAGGATGCTGGAATTGTCATAAGTGTGCAAAACAGCCATGTCACTATTTTCAATGTCATTATAACGTCAAACAACCATTAAATGAACTGTTGTAAGTCGGGGACTACTTGTATATCTCTACCTACCAACCTGCCTACTTACCTACACATATATATACCACACACACACACACACACACACACACACACACACACACACGCAGGCAAGCAGTCAGGCGGGCAGTGCTGGATCAGTCCAATTCAATATTCCCTGCCCTATACAGGTAGTCCTTGATTTATGACCACAACTGGAACCAGAATTTCTGATAGTTGGTAAGGCAGTTAAACAAGGCTGCAGCCAATTTTACAACATTTTTGCCACAATCGTTAAGCGAATCACTGCAATTGTTAAATGAACCAGGTGGTCATTTAAGAAATTCAGCTTCGCCATTGATTTGGGTTGCTGAAAGATGACGGGCATGATTGCAAATAGTGATCACACGATCCCAGTTTGCTGCAACTGTCAAAATACATGCAGATTGCCAAGTGACAGTGGGAATACTGTGATGGTTGTAAGTGCGAGGACCGAATGTAAGTCACTTTTTTCAGGGGCATTTGTAACTTTAAATGATCACCGAATGAATATAGGCTGAGGATTACCTCTAGTGGAATACCAACTGCATCCAGAACACTACCAAATTGTACAAGAGATGATAGCTCTATATTCTCTAGCAATTGATTCTTAAACCTGCTGCCTTTAATTCTTAAGGCCATCATGCAGGTACGAAGGCTTGTTTACTTGCTTATTTACCAATATGGGTGAACCGGCTGCTTTTAGATGAGCTAGTACAGAAACAATATTTGTTGATATATTTAAGAAGCTTGGATAGCATAGCAGTTCTCTACTGCTCAGCAACAGCACTGTCGTTCAGGGGTGGGCATCAAAAATTTAGCAATGGGTTCTCTGCCCATTTGCTGGGAGGGCGTGGCCATGGTGGGCGTGGCCTAGTCAGCCTCCTCCTGCGCCACGGAGGAGGGGTGTTTTCGCTCTCTCTTTGCTCTTTCCTCGAGCTTCCAGGAGGGCAAAAACGGCCTCCCCAGACTCTGGAGGGCCTCTGAAGGCTGGAAATGGGCCCATTTTTCACCCTCCCCAGACTCCGGAGGTTTTCCTTGAGCCTCCAAGAGGGTAAAAAAATCTTCCCCTAGCCTCCAGAAGCCCTCCAGAGGCCAGAAATGAGCCCATTTCCGGCCTTCCAGGAGGCCTGTTTTTTTCCCTTCTCAAGCCTGTGTGCAGGCCTGTACTTATCTGGCATCCCAAATGGGCTCTGTGGAGACTCCTGGGTCAGGTGGGCAGGGCCAGCCACGGGTGGGGTTTGCAGGTTTGCTGAACTGGGCAGATCCTTAGCTAGAGGATCACCCGAACACGTGCGAACCTGCACCAGCCCACCCCTGCTGTCGTTCACTAAAAAGTGCAACCTTCTCTACCTTACAAGGTCCCGGTGAGCGTGGTCATGGATGAGTACAAACAGGGTGTGTGGATTCTGCAAAGAGTTCTGCAAGAAAGCTTTAAACTTTAACTGGGCATCGGCGTCAAGCTTTACAACATATTGTTCCACCCGCTCTTTTGTCAGATGTTCCTTCTCCAAGCCAAGCTCCAGTAAAACGCCTTAAAAAAAAAGAAAGGAAATACTGCGTGTCAGCTAAGTGAAATGAATTTGTCTTACAGTTCTTTTCTACCTATTGACACCAATCCGCACCTGAATGCCAGAGGCGGAAGAGGGTTTGCTGATATGTCACTTCTGAAGGAGGCACACATATCAGGAAATCCATTTTCTCAAAGGAGCCCAAGTCAAGGTTTTGGGTGCTGGAATCTGCAATGGAGCAAACATGAGAGAGCAATTTCTGGGCCACAGTGAGCTGGAAAGGGCAGATCTGATGCCGCTCAAGATTATAACCTAGTGGGGAAAAAAGCAAAAAGATGGTGAGAAAAAAAACCGTAATTCTTTATTGACTTAGATTCCTAAATTGTGAGGTGAACATTCAATGACACTTGGAGAAAAAGGGCGGAAAGGATACCAATATATATTAAAAAGTATCTCTGTTTGTCACGTACACACCACACATACTTGTACACACAGCTGCTCCAGTTACATCCAGGGTTGCCGGTTTATTTGCGGAAGCAGAGAGAGATGATGATATGTGGGTTCTATTTTCTTGATAATATTTATCCAACAAAACATCGAGGCCACCATCTAACAACATAAAAATTATTTTGTGTTAAAGCTATACAAATCCATAATAGAGCTTTGGGAATTGTAAAGTTGCATTAAAGCTGCATTCCAACTCTTGAGGAAGAAAGATGCTATAGTTTACAATGAGAGAATGGTCCTTCTGGGTATAATATGTTAAGTTCAGATACCGGCATTTATCTTAGGATGTTGCATGAAGAAAACCATTTTATTTTAATGTTATGCTTTCAAATTGGTTCCAAAAGTGGTTGGTTGGTAGGTAGGTAGGTAGGTAGCAGAGCAGTGGTGGGTTCCTCCCGGATCGCACCGGATCGCGCGCGCTCCCTTTCAGCGCTCCACCTGGCTTGCGCGCTCCCTTTCAGCGCTCCACCTGGCTTGCGCGCTCCCTTTCAGCGCTCCACCTGGCTTGCGCGCTCCCTTTCAGCGCTCCACCTGGCTCTCGCGCTCCCTTCCGGCGCTGAAACCAGAAGTACAGTTTTGCCCGCCCCTGGCGAAGCAACGACGCCTGCCTGCGCTCCACCAGCTCGGCTGGGAACGGAGATGTTTCCTCAGCGGAGCGGAGCGCTTTTCAGGCGCTCCGCTCCGCTGAGGAAACATCTCCGTTCCCAGCCGAGCTGGTGGAGCGCAGGCAGGCGTCGTTGCTTCGCCAGGGGCGGGGCAAGACTGTACTTCCGGTTTCAGCGCCGGAAGGGAGCGCGAGAGCCAGGTGAAGCGCTGAAAGGGAGCGCGCAAGCCAGGTGGAGCGCTGAAAGGGAGCGCGCAAGCCAGGTGGAGCGCTGAAAGGGAGCGCGCACGATCCGGTGCGATCCAGCAGGAACCCACCACTGTAGCAGAGGTGGTATTCAGCCAGTTCTGGAGAACCGGTAGTGGAAATTTTGAGTAGTTTGGAGAACCGGCAAATAAGCTGCCCCTGCTGCCTCCTAGCCGATCTTCTTTTTTTTTTTTTAAGCAAAATTTTTATTGGTTCTTAGCCGATCTTCTTTTGTTGCCCTGAATAGGAGAACGGAGCTGGAAAGCAAGTTAGTAGGGTGGGGAGGGAATGGGGATTTTGCAGTAACCTTCCCCTGCCACACCCACAAAGCCACGCCCACAGAACCAGTAGTAATTTTTTTTAATCTCATCACAGATAGGTAGGTAGGTAGTTAGGTAGGAAGGAAGGAAGGAAGGAATTTAAAAAGAAAATACACCCATTTAAGACTGACATTTAATCTGATAGACAACTTGGCATTTAATATAATGGGCTATTTGGCATTTAATTTAATGCCCTAGTAAATGGCAACTAAAAATAAAGTGCTTTCAAACTTTACTATCATCTGTCTATCAGTTGGCAAATAAATAATATTATCTGACAGTAAGTGGAAGCTTAATGTGAACTGGGGGGGGGGGGATCACCAAAGAACGGAATAGAAATCTGCATAAGGCCATTTTCTACCACTGGCCTTAAACTTGCAATTCTTGGTAAATTGAAATTTGTATGTGCCACAATCCACCCAGATACTCTTTGTCTTGGCTGGTGTCAGCTAATGGGAAGTGTGAAAAAATGCCAGCCAATTAGTGCCCCAGATTTACATTGGTTCTTTCTTAACACACTTGTTTTTTACCATGAAAAAAAAACCACCTGCAAACACACTGTAAAGCAGAGGTGGTATTCAGCAGGTTCTGACCAATTCTGGAGAACCGGTAGAGGAAAATTTGAGTAGTTTGGAGAACCAGGAAATACCACCTTTGACCGGCCACACCCCCATCTATTCTCTGCCTCCTGAGTCCCAGGTGATCGGCAGAGAATGGGGATTTTACAGTATCCTTCCCCTAACATCCCCACCAAGCCATGCCATGCCCACCAAGCCACACCAACAGAACCAGTAGTAAAAAAAAATTGAATTCCACCACTGCTGTAAAGGTCTCGTGACCTACCTGGGCAGAGAGAACTGAAAAATGCTCCAAGAACTTCTCCTTTCCCAGTAACTAGCTCGTAGCTAACTTCTTTCTGGTATTCTGCTGGAGTGAGCAGGCTTTCAGAGAGTATTCTTGCTTGATATTTCCCTAAAAGATAGAAAAAGGGAAAAGTCACAATTCCATCAAATCAAAGCAAGGATTATTTTTCTCAGTTCCAAGAACATGAAATATCCTTCTGCAGCCAGAAACCAGTGGTGGGATTCACCCAGTCCGCATCTATTCAGGAGAACCAGTTGTTAACTTTCTATGCAGTTCGGAGAACCAGTTGTTGGAAGAAATCTCATTTTATTTTTTTCCACTTTACAGGGCTAGTCCTGTAAGGAAGGCAGGAAGGTAACATTCTGGTGTTGTTTCTAGCCTAATCTTTATTGCTTACAAAAACTGCCTCTCCGGTTAACCCTTATTACATTGTAACAGCTAAGGGGAAGCGCCCATCGATGTGAGTGACGTTGAGTTCGGCACACCCACCCAGTCACATGACCACTGAGCCCCGCCTACCCAGCTGGTCATTACATCAGAGAACCAGTTATTAAATTATTTGAATCCTACCACTGCCAGAAACCCTCCATATCTGAGAATAATCTCCATATTCTCATATGTAAGAATCAAAATTGCCATCGAAAGCAGTGGAGGGATACTAGTTTGGGGAATAAAAAACTACTAAAATGTGAAAAAGAAATGCAAATGATAGGTAGATCTGGATATGGTTGATATCGGGATAGAGCAGTGATGGTTAACCTTTTTGCCATCACGTGCCAAAAGCGAGTGGAATTTGGGGCGAGCGTGGGGGGGTCATGTACGTGCATACCCATACCCAAAATTCTATGCGCCCTCCCCCCACCCATGTGTGCGACACCCCACCCCTACCCACCCACCCCCGCTTTTGGCGTGCAAAGGCACGGTGGCCTATTTTTCGCAGTCCCTAGGCTCCAGAGGCTTTCTAGGAGCCTGGAGGGGGGGGCAAAAATGGCCTCCTCTGCCCCCCTGGAGGCCAGAAACGGCCCATTTTCCGACTTCCGGTTTGCGCGTTGGGCCATTTTTTGCCCTCCAGAGGCTTCAGGGAAGCCTCCTGAAGCCTCTGGAGGGCGAAAAATGGCCTAAAATGAAAGCTGAAATCAGCTGGCCAGCGCACGCATGCACGCTGCATCTGACAGGGCAACGTCTCGCGTGCCCTAAGAAATGGTTCCACATGCTACCTGTGGCACGCATGCCATAGGTTCAACATCATGGGAATAGAGACTACCTAGAAACCAGAAATATCAAAGTTCCAAGAAGTAAAGGCAGAATGTATTGCAGATAACGCTCCAGCTCTTTTTCTCACTAAAGATTTGGATCAGCAGTGTCTATGCTGGTCAAGGCCCAAGGGTACTCAAAGCAAAAAAATCTTTAGATCTGCACTTTAATTTTGGAACAGTACATTTACAAAAATATTTTACTTCATGGGGTTGCTCAGTTTGCTCTAGTCCTGAACAAGTTTTAATGCTTCTAAAAATGAGCCTAGAATCTAATTTGCTCAGAAAAGCAGAACCGTAATGCCTACAAATTTGAAATGTGGCACATATGTTCCTCTTGGCTTCTGGATGCTCGCTTAGAAAGGATTTTTCGAGATGACCATCAGAGCATTAGTATTTCTTAAATTATTATTATTAACATGCTCTGATGCTAAAGAGTTAGACGTTCTACTCCCCCTCCCAACCTGAAAATAACTATGTTCAAACTGTCACTTGGATGTGGGCGTGGCCAGCACGTGACTCATCTGGCCTGCTGGCTGGGAGTTTGGAGAGGAGCCTGAGGGAGAGAAAGGGATAAGATAGGAGAGGCTGGGGAAGAGAAGGGGATAGGATAGGATAGGATAGGATAGGATAGGATAGGATAGGATAGGATAGGATAGGATAGGTTTCTGTGGGGCAAGCCTGAGGGAGAGAAGGGGGTAGGATAGGATAGGTTTCTGTGGGGCAAGCCTGAGGGAGAGAAGGGGATAGGAGAGGGGAGGATTCTGTGGGGCAGGTCTGAGGGAGAAAAGGGGATAGAATAGGGGAGGATTCTGTAGAGCAAGGCTGAGGGAGAGAAGGGGGATAGGTTAGGAGAGGTTTCTGTGGGGCAAGGCTGAGGGAGAGAAGGAGATAGGATAGGGGAAGCTTTTGTGTGGCAAGCCTGAGGGAGAGAAGGGGATAGGATAGGAGACGTTTCTGGGGGCAAGCCTGAAGGAGAGAAGGGGATAGGATCAGGGAGGATTCTATGGGGCAAGACTGAGGAAGAGAAGGGGAGAGGACAGACCGATCGTAACTACTCATTAATTTTCAAGCTGTAAGTGTCGATTTATCAAGCCCAATCACATAGTTTCATAACGGAGCACAGATATTCAGCTAGTTACATAATCTAACCACATAATTAAAACAAGATCCCACCTCTAACCCAGAGTACCTTGGTTTTAACTTATTTAATTTCTGTTTTTTAATATTTAATGTTTTAAAGTTTGACCCTTTTCATGATGTTTTAAGCCACCCAGAGTCGCTTGACAGTGAGATGGGTGGCATATCCATTAATAAATAAATGCAACAAGATGAAAGGATATTAGTATGCAGCATCGGGCAAGAATGATTTATTTACACATTTATTGTATTTAAAGCATTCTTTGGAAAAATCATACTTTTAAAAAACTATACAGAATACTATAAATAATGTTATAAAAGCCAAACATATATAAATCAACAAGCAGCAAATCATATAAAGACCCAAAAGACTGGATGAAAAGGTGCATCTTCTTTTCTTTAAGAGATTTTACCCAAAAAAGAAATAAAAAAAAAGACAGAAGAAATTACAGAGAAAAACGAAGAAGGATCTTAAACAATATTGTCTGGAATCTCATAAAACATTATGAATGCAGCCAGAAGATGACATGATACATTTCTGACTTGGAAGAATTCCAATGTTCAGGTATGTATGTAGCATGACCTTCTGGCAATGCTAATCTTACAAAGTGAATATGCGGTCAATAATTCATTGTATGATAAAGCCATCAAATAATATGTCACGTTTATTAGCATGTATCTTAATGAGATTTCACAACATAACGAATTATCCAGAAAAGAAATACCACCGTAATATGGTTCTTTTAATAAAAAGCCAGTAGTTGATGTATTTTGCCTATCTATGATGAAAATCTACATTCTGCAGCTCTTCTGATACGAATCTGAGGACAACCAATTGCCTGCTAAGCTTAAATGCTTCCAAGACCATTTTACGAGAGCACCAATGCCGGGGGGGGGGGGGGGGAGGCAGGAGAGAGATAAGCAAGGGGAACTCTTGATGCAAGTATGTCCATTTTCCATTTCCCCTGTATATTGTGACACTGCATCTGCATCTAATGATAAGAGACAGAGCCTGAACCATAATACTGCACAAAAGCATTTGTGGAAAGTAGCAAGAGCCTGCAGATGCAGCTACAGGAGAAGGTAACTCTTTGTTGTCCTTTTACAGGACAACTGTAAGAGATAAACAGGACATTCTTGTAGGATTACATTTATCTAAAATAGGGGAAAAAATTGATATTGTGTGTAGATCGGCCTGTGTAACCATAACCAAGGTAATAGGGATGGAATCCTTGCACAGCTACTGTTCAAAGGTCATACCTATTTTTATCTAGATAGAGGACAAACATTGGAATTCAAGGCAAGAAGACAGAGTGCACTTGAAGCAAGCTGCTTCGCATAGCTTGATGGAAATGTAGACAGACTTCTGTGATTGGAGAGGTCATACTGTATGCATGTAAAGTAAACAAAAAGAAGGGATGGTAGGAGGAATAATTTATGTACGTGTGCAGGGGTGGGCTGCTAGGGGTTCGCAGGGGTCCGGGAGAACCTGTAGCTAGGATTCTGTGCAGCTCAGAGAACCCCCAAATCCCACTCCTGGGTGGGCCTGTCCACCCTTCCCTCCCAGGAGTCCCCACGCAGCCCGTTGTGGACGCAGGTAAGTGCAGGGCACATGCGGAGGCTCAGGGAGGGCAAAAAACGGGCCTACCGAAAGTTCGGGAAGGCCAGAAACCGGCCTGTTTCCAGCCTCCAGAGGGCCTCTGGAGCCTGGAAAGGTCGTTTTTGCCCTCCTGGAGGCTCAGGGTGCCTTATTCATTGCCAAATAGGAAATAGGACAACGTAAGCATTTCATTGGTCTCAGAAGGGAGAGGAAAAAAACAACGTCCGCGTGTTTCATACTTGCTCACCTGTCACCACAATGCAAGAGTCTATGGCTCTGTTTCTACAAGCACAGATGATCACCACATAGTTGGTCTTTGCCAGCTTTCCTTCAAGGAGCATCTTGAACATTTCTGAAAGCCCTTCAGCCAACGAATAGCTGCACTCAATGATGTGGACGCTGTCGTTGCATGAGCTGGCTGCCAGGCCTGCTAGCCAGGGGAGCTGAGCTGATGTGACCGGGGCAATGGGGCCAGGAACGTGAGGAAAAGCTTGGGGAATGGCCTGCTGATATTGACGGATTTCAGAGAGATACATCTCCCGCCATGAACGCATGAAGATCTGTTCCAAATCCTCAATCAAAGGTACCTGGTCTGAAGCTAGGGGAAAATCAGAAAAGCAAAAAAAAAAAAAAAAAGATGAACAGGAGAGATTCTTCTGCTATCCAAGCTACGGTACTCACCTTTTCTCGGGTTACATTAAACTCATTCCAAACTTCAGATTGCTGTAGTTTTTATATATGGTCAAAATACTGACAGTCTTAAAATTGCATCCAACGTAGATGAATTATTGATACACACAAATATTATAAAATAAAAAAAGAAGAAAATACTCATGCAAAAGGCTAGTGTCATAAAAAATAAATGTATGTTCAATGTAAATGCATTACTGCATTTTTTATTTAAACATTTGCCATTGGAGAGAACACTTCTTCTTTATCTCCAGAAGTTATAGGAGCAGTTATTTCAAGACTCACATTAGACACTATTATTATAAAAATATTATTTTAGTCTTATCATGAAATGATATTTATTACATCATACACAATAAATAAGGCACATTTATTTGTGTGCAAATTAGTTCTCGACTGACATTTGAACTATGCAAATGGTCCTTCAAGCTGATTAAATAACATTTCCCTACATTTTCCCAGATTGAAGAAGTTTATTGGAGGAGAAGTTAAATGTTTTCAAAGGAAAAAAACCAAGAAAGTCTATTTGCCTTTTTTTGGTGGGGGGGGGGAGCACCTATGGGACAACTATGACTTGGATGAGGCATCAGCAACCCGCCGCTTTCAATCCCTCTGCTGCGGCACCCTGTCACTCAAAATATGTGTCACAACCGCCAGTGTGTGATACCTGCCAGCACATATTGAACTTTTTGACCCTCAGGAGGCCAACCATGGATAAATGCAAGAAAAGAAAAGTTTCTGAAGAAAACAGAACATTTAACTCAACTACATCTGCTAGTTCTGTGGCTGCTCAGGAAATAGTCAAGGCACGGGAAGGACTTTGTGGCTCCCAGTGTTGTGTTTTCTGTGGGAAACAGGTGCAAATGGCTCTTTGAGTGTTTAAGGTTGCCGACCGCTGACCTGGATGATTGAGAATCTCCATGCTTACATTTCCCCAGAATTGTTTTTTTTCTTAAGTAAGGAAACCGCACTAAAATTTTAAAATATGAGATTACAGTCCATAAATTACACCTTTTCACAACACTTTAAAGCAAAATACTATGCATGCAGAAGACAGGAAATCAAAGGAAATGATAAGGGATTCAGTCAGTGTACATGCATAGGGAAGCTGTCACATTTACTGGAGTTACTCATTATATGTGCACCCAACTCAAATATTTTTTTTTAAAAAAGGTTTCTATTCCAGCTTATGAAATCATCTTTTCCATAACAATTTGAACTGACAATCCTAAGAACATCTGAAATAGGATGTTGATTGAATAAACTCACCAAGTTGAACAAGGTAGTACACTGTTAACAAGAGCTGCATTTCCTCTGAAATTGGCTGTACAGTGGAGGCTCCATATTGTTCATAAGACCTAGACAGAGACTGTGCATTCTTATAACATGTATACAAAAGAGGGCTCACTATGACATCATTAAGGTTCCCACAAAGGTAAGGGAAGTTCCCATGCCCTGTTGAAGCAAAACACAACAAAGTGGATCCCAAGTGCACAACATAAAGAGGCATAAATGTGTTACAAGGTTTTAAAAAAAACACACACCAGATATACTTGCATTAAAGATGTTGGTCTTTTCATATAATTGTATTACCTTTAAATATGACTGGTTTTGCTTTATATATTTTAAGCAAATTTTCAGGAACTGAAACTGGCTCCCCAGAAGCCACTACTGGAGAAGATGCTGGTCCTACCAAAGTAGCATGAGGCAAACTGGAGACCCCTCCTCCTCCGCCATCTGAAAATCAGTTTAAACTTTGATTTAAAAGAATAAGCAAGGAAAAGAAAAAAAACCCAGCAAGGAGAGGAAAGAATAAAGTATTTAACTTTTCCAGAATTCATGCACTAGAATAATTTAGGAAGATGCAGCTTCCACACATATTGAGGACACAGAATTAAGGCCTTTCTCTTTAGCTTTGATCCCAGTGATCTATTTTCTTCCTCCTTCCCCCCTGTCTTTACTACATTCCTCCTGTTCTTAAATCTCAGTCAACCAATTCCATATTGCTTCTATTGAGCCGTGGTGGCACAATGCTTAGAGTGCAGTACTGCATGCAACTTCTGCTGACTGCTGGCTGCCTGCAATTTGACAGTACAAATCTCACCAGGCTCAAGGTTGATTCAGCCTTCCATCCTTCCGAGGTGGGTAAAATGAGGACCCAAATTGTTGGGGGCAATAGACCAACTCTGTAAACCGCTTAGAGAGGTCTGTAAAGCACTGTGAAGCGGTATGTAAGTATAAGTGCTATGGCTATTGCTACTCAGCCTCCAGTCCCAACTCTGATCTCCTAACATAGCATTCATTCATCTTCAGCCTCTATCCCAATAGAAGATGAGAAACAACCACAAGGACCAGACAAAGTTGATGTATTTTAATTATGATTACATTATTTTACTAATTAATAAGAATTTCTTAATAACTTGTTTTAAAAAAATCACATATGATAATGCCTGGGACAGTCTCATAATTACTTGAGGTGGTCCTCGACTTACAACCATCAATGAGATAGGAAAATTCATTGTTAAGCGGTGTGATTATGTGACTGTGACTTGTGACTTTTTCTGCTGGCTTCCTGATTGACACTGCATATTGGAAGCTGGCTGGAAAGGGTGCAATTGATGATCATGTAACCACTGGTTGTCAAGTACCCAGATCATGATCACACGGCTATGTGGAAACTGCAATGGTCAAAAGTCACTTTTTAAAAACTACTTTGGTTTACTTTAAATGGCCACTAAACGAATGATTGTAAGTAGAGGATTACCTGTAATAAAGTCTGATATTTGCTCAGCTTAAGATAACGTAATGCATTTTTTTCTGTTAAGGACTGCAGAGTGAATTCAGTGAACTTCAACTCAACAGCTTGGGCACGCATCTCTTTATTCATTCACATTCAGAAACTGTAGTAGACACAGCCTACTACACAAGAATTAAGAATTTGTAAAAAAAGTTATACAGAACAATTTGCTAACTTTCAAACAGGCATCCAATAAGAATCTATGTAGTAGAATCTTAACCCTAAAATATATATCTTTGATTACCATTTTTATTTCTAATTGGGATTTGTGAGTTGGACTGCATATTCCAGGCTTCGTTGGAGGAGGGAGACTCTGGAGACCATCCTTTGTGGCGTTTTTTGGGAGGTCCTGGGTTTGTTAAAGTCCCTAGATAACAATAAGAATATCAAAACTACTTCTTTGTTTCCTTGGTGAAAGCACATACCTGAAAATTTGCATGTCATACTTTAAAGACCACTTGATTCCTTTGCAACAAGCACAAGAGAGTGTATGGTACATTAAAGACAAAATCAATATCAATTTAACAAACTATTAAGCAATTTTATACGGTTTAAATACTAGAGAGAAAAGATGATTTACAAACATAGATTAGATGCTAAAATTCTGCGCAGTGATAGTATCATATTATTTTCACAACTTTTCCTCATGAGGGCAGCATACACCATTTACCGGTAGATTGAAATTCATCTAATACTTTATTTGCCTTTCTCTAGCAAATTCACAGAGAAAAGCCAGAAAAGTTCACATGATATTTTAGAAGCAACAAGTTTCCATAAAATCTTTTGCTCAAGAGTAAATACTCTGAGAAGAGTTTTCAAGTAAACCAAAGTTTTGTTGGCATATACGACTGAGCAGGCAAGGAAATGAAATAGAAGTTTCTGGTAAAAATGGCCCTGCTGTGTATTGTCCTAATTTGGCTAGGACTTTTTTGTTGTTGGATCTACTGGATTTGGAAGACAGGAAATCCCAGGAGTGTAGGCTAGAATTAGAAGTGAACCGCTTCTGTTAGATCTGGGCAACGAGAGACAGACTGCGGACACGAAGTAACTCAACAGCTCATTTTATTAGTAGTAGTAGTGATCCAGCTTAACCTGTGGTCGGAGGGTTCCCCTTTTATAGGGATGAGGCACGCCCATTGACCAATCAGATGAATACCTGTTTCCCGCTGTAGGAGCGGACCTGAGGGAAGACTTATCTCGATATATGCTAATATCTAACACCCCTCCCCTCCTAGATGGGACGTTGCGGTAGGTGACATAGTCCTTTAGGTAGGTGGGTGTTTGTCTTGCTCGGGAGGAACGTCGGAGTTCAGGTTGCGTTGAAGTACTTGCAGGACTGGTTTCCTGTTGGTTTGAAGTGGTTGCAGGATCGGGTGCTTTTTCTGTTTCTGGAGGTCTTGCGTTTTCGATGCTCTTTTCCCTGGTATCTTGTTCGGCTGCGATGACGGGGGGTTGCTCAGCGGCTGTGATGACGGGGGGTTGCTCAGCTGCGTGCGTGATGTCCTGTCCCCCGCTTAGCTCGCCGGTGTCGTCGTTTCCTGGGATGAAGTTTCCCTGCGGTTGTCTTTCTGTGGACAGGAAACTTTCGCCCTCATCCCGTAAGTTGGATTGTGCTAGGCGACCTCGAAGCTGATCGATGTGCCTTCTCCAATTCCGCCCATCTTCAAGCTCTAACAAATACGATCGAGGGCCCATGATGCCAATGACCCTCGCCGGTATCCACAATGTCCCCCCTGTGTAATTTTGAGCATAAACAGTGTCTCCTTCTCTAAAAGATCTGACCTTACTTGTAGAGTCTGGGGGAGCCGAGGTAGAATAATTCGGGTGGAGCCTGTCCAGGTGAGACCGTAGGCGGCGACCCATTAGTAGTTCAGCGGGGCTTCTACCCGTCGTTGCGCTCGGGGTAATGTGTTGAATGAGGAGGTAATGGTCAATGCGTGTTTGCCAATCCCCCGGGCCCATCCTGGCGAGGGCCTCTTTCGCGAACCGCACCATTCTTTCTGCCTGACCATTGGACGCTGGATGGAATGGCGCGATGAGGGCGTGTCTGATTCCCAACCCTGCTAAAAATGTTTCGAACTGCATGGCCGTGAATTGGGGCCCGTTGTCCGATACTAACAGATCTGGTAGACCATGGGTGGCGAAAAGCCGCCTAAGAACCTTTATAACTGCCTCTGCCGTGGTTGATGTCATTAGGACTACATCTAACCATTTAGAATAAGCATCTACAACTATGAGGAAGGTTTGACCCTGGAATGGTCCTGCAAAATCAATATGAATGCGTGACCAGGGTGCCTTGGGTTTCTCCCATTCTGTGGCGGGCGCTTCCGGGGGTGCTGGTCTCGACTCCTGGCATGGGTCGCAAGTGGCCACCCACTCCTCTATTTCTTTGTCCATATTGGGCCACCACACATAACTTCTCGCTAACGCTTTCATTCTCACGATCCCCGGATGACCCATATGTAAAGCATTCAATACCTTTTTTCGTAGAGCAAAAGGAATAACAACTCGATCCCCCCACAACAAACATCCCTGTAACACGGAGAGTTCGTCCCGTTTAGACCAAAACATTTTGAATTCCGGGCCCACATTTCCCTTCGGCCACCCCCTCCATACCCAAGTTTGCACTTGTTTTATTAAATTGTCCTTCGAGGAGAACCTTGCGACATCGTAAGAAGAAACCGGTCCCGAATCCAAACAGTCAATGAGCAATACCGGTACTTCTGGAGTGGGGTCTGGCAAAATGTCTGGTAATGGGCAACGGCTGAGCGCATCTGCGTGCCCTAGAGTGGAGCCCGGTCGATGAATTAACTTGTAAGAGTACGCAGCCAGGAAAACAGTCCACCTGGTCATACGTGGAGAAAGGGAGACCGGAGTGGGGCGATTTCCCGCCAAAAGTCCTAACAGCGGTTTGTGATCAGTAATGAGTTCAAAATCGCGGCCGTAGAGGTATTCATGGAAACGTTTCACACCTGCAACGGCAGCCAATGCTTCTCTGTCCATTTGGCTGTAGTTCCTTTCGGCCGATGAAAGAGTTCTGGAGTAGAAAGCAATGGGTGCTTCTTTCCCGTCGGGCATCCTGTGGCTGAGGACTGCTCCAACCCCGAAAGGCGATGCGTCGCAGGTCAATACCAGCGGGAGGGTTTGACTGTATTGCACAAGTAGTGAGTCAGTGGTGAGCAGGCGCTTTACCCCGGCGAATGCTGCAGCTTCGGCTCGTCCCCATCTCCATGGTGCGTTCCTCTGGAGTAGACGGTGTAGTGGCTCAGCAACGGTCGCCTTCTGTCTCAGAAAAACGCTGTAGAAATTAAGTAGTCCGAGGAAGGCCTGCAACTCGGTTTGATTTCGTGGTGTGGGGGCGTCCTGGATTGCCTTAATTTTCTTTTCAGTGGGGTGAATTCCCTGACCATCAATTCTATAACCCAGGAATTCTACACTAGGCACGTTAATTTGGCATTTTTCTTTTTTAAGGCGGAGGCCCTTCTCTCTGATTCTGGCCAAAACAGATCTGACTCTTTTGTTTAGTTGCTCCTCGTTTGCAGCGGACACCAAGATATCGTCAAAATATGGGACGACTCCCGGTATCCCTTGCAACAGTCGTTCCATGACGCTCTGGAACAATCCTGGAGCAATACTTACGCCGAATTGTAGCCGGTTGCATTTAAACGCTCCTCTGTGCGTCACTATAGTCTGGGCCTCCGCTGTGGCGCTATCTACTGGCAGTTGCTGGTAAGCTTGTGCCATATCTAACTTAGCGAAAACCTTTCCTGGCCCCAATGAGTGCAATAGGTGCTGTACTACGGGCACCGGATATGCGCTCTGTTGTAGCGCGACATTAATTGTGCATTTATAGTCTGCGCACAAGCGGACTGATCCGTCTGACTTAACTGGGGTCACGATAGGTGTCTCCCAACGCGCGTGATCTACCGGCTCAAGGATTCCTTGTTCCACTAACTTATCTATCTCTTTATCTATTTTTGGGCGGAGTGCAAAAGGCACTCGTCTCGGTTTAAGTCGGATTGGCGCCACATTTGGATCTAAATTGAACGATATTGGTTTGCCCACATACTTACCAAGACCGGAGCTGAACACATCCTCGAACTCCTTAAAGATCTTTTCAGCGCTGCTGTTTCTCACGGCGTTGATTCCGGTGACTTCTAATCCCAGGGCTTCAAACCAATCAAGCCCCAGGAGGTTCTGCAATGGCGCGCTGGAGATGGTCACGGGCAGCTGGGCTTCGATGTCCTTAAACTGGATGTGGAATGTGCCTTGGCCCACGATGGGGACTTGGTTCCCCTGGTAGTCTCGTAGCAGGACGTCAGGAGCGCGCAGTTGGCTCTTTCTGAGGCCGGGAATGGCCTGTTTCATGGATGCCCATGAAATGATCGTCAGGGTTGATCCTGTGTCAACCTCCAGCTCGCAGGGTGAGCCCTCCAAGAGGACTGTGACTTTCAGCCTTTTGGGCCGCTTAGGGCGGACCTGATGTATCGTGGTGAGATACGTTCGCAACTCCTCTCTCTGGGTCAACTCTATCTCATCGTCTATATCCTGAAAATACTCTCGTTGAGCGTCTTGGTAGAACGCTCTTTCGGCTCTCTGTGTGAATTCTCTCTGGGGATACGCTCGCTCACTTTCTTGTGAGTAATCTCTCTGGGAATACGCTCGTTCAGCTCTTTGGGGAGTTTCTCTCTGGGTAAACACTTGTGGATTTCTCTCTGGGCGCCCTTTTTGATTTCGCCAAGCCCCTGGGTTGGGCTTCTGTTGGCGGTACATGGGTGGCTGCCGTGAGGCAGGGACTCCGCTCCGGCACACTCGTGCGATGTGCCCAAGTTTGTTGCAGTGCGAACAAACAACGTTCCTGAACCTGCAAGTAGACCTGGGGTGATTCCCTCCGCAGCTTGCGCAGGGCGGCAAGCGGGATCCGGGTTTCCCCCCAGGCCTCCAGTGACTGCTCTGCATTAGGTGACTGTCCTCGAACTCGGGATCCACGTAGTCGGGGCTTGCGTCTTCGTAGTGGACTCTGGTTTGTCTCGGTGCCGGCTGGGTTTCGTTGACCCTTCTTTGTATGGTCACTGCTGATTTCTCCGCTGATTCCGACGCTCTTGCTTTGTTCAATGCTGACTGTAGGGTTAGATTCGGGTTGGCTAACAGTTTCTTTTGCAACGAAATGTCTCTTACCCCACAGATGAATTGCTCTAAGATATGCTCTTCCAAATCCCTGTATTCACAGTGGGCTGCTATTCTTCGTAGAGCTGCAACAAATTGGTTAATGGATTCTCCCGCCATTTGAGTCCTCGTGTTGAATTCTTTGCGGCTGACATGGCGGGACGGTTTTGGCGCGTAATGTGTTTCCAAGGCTTGTTTCAGCGTCGCCCACGGTACTGCTTGTATTGGAGTAGGCGCGGTGAGGTCTCTGGCCGTATTGAAGACTTCCTTTCCGCAGTAGCCGAGGAAGATATTTTTCTTTCTTGCATCGGTGATCCCCGTGTACTCATTTGCTTCGAGGAAACACTCGAAGCGAATCATGAAGGCTTCCCATTCGTCGGTTGCTGGGTCGAAAGGAGCGGGGGGAGCATGCATCGCCATTTTCTCAGTTTGAATTTGCCGCGCTGCGGTGATCTGAGATGGCTGCCGGAATTTCTGCCGAATTCCTGGGCTGGATCAAATCCGGAGATTCTTGAAGTGCGCTCTTCGTCCTATCTGTCTCTCAATCCCACCTTCGTCGCCAATGTTAGATCTGGGCAACGAGAGACAGACTGCGGACACGAAGTAACTCAACAGCTCATTTTATTAGTAGTAGTAGTGATCCAGCTTAACCTGTGGTCGGAGGGTTCCCCTTTTATAGGGATGAGGCACGCCCATTGACCAATCAGATGAATACCTGTTTCCCGCTGTAGGAGCGGACCTGAGGGAAGACTTATCTCGATATATGCTAATATCTAACAGCTTCCCTTCCTACCACCTCCCAAAAGAAAAGAAAAATCAAAGGCAGTGAGAATTGTTTTAACAGTTGAGTAGCAAGTTTTTAGAAACTTCTGAGTTAGTTACATGATATTAACTCCTGCAAATCCTCCTACTGCCAGCATGAATATCAGATGAGCAGTTCTGATATTTGCGTTTAATAGACAATCCTTTGAATTGTGCTTGAAAACAGATGGCTAGCAGAATCATTTTTATATACAGTAAGGTAAAGGTTCCCTTCACACATACAGCATGTGCTAGTCATTTCCGACTCTAGGGGGTGGTACTCATCTCCGTTTGAAAGCCGAAGAGCCAGCACTGTCCGAAGATGTTTCTGTGGTCATGTGGCCGGCATGACTAAATGCCAAAGGCGCAGAGAACGCTGTTACCTTCCCACCAAATGTGTTCCTGTTTTTCTACTTGCATTTTAGCATGTTTTCGAACTGCTAGGTTGGCAGAAGCTGGGGCAAGTAATGGGAGCTCACTCTGCTATGTTATGGCGCTTGGGATTCAAACCGCCAACCTTTCTGATCGACAAGCTCAGCATCTTAGCCACTGAGCCACCTATATACAGTACTTACATACTAAGCCCACTGGTATTTGTCTCCTGGTGAAAAAAACCCTGGTGAAGAAATAGATTTTCCTCTTCCAACAGCAAGGCTAAATTCCAGCATACGCATGTTATTGCACAAACAAAATAAGATACCTAATGTGGATGGTTTTGTCGTGGAAGATAAATTGCCTTTTAGGGAGTGTTGATAGGAAGAGTCTTTCCCATTGTAGGGTGGATGGCAAGCAGCTGATGGGAGGTGGTCAGGAGCTGTGTCAATGTGAAGGAAAGAAAACAGTTAGCAGTGTGGTGCTTTTTCATACATCAAGACAAAAAGGGAGAACTCACCACGCCATCTTGCTGTGGCCAATTTGCTGTGGTCAACTCGCCAGAAGATTCACTTAGCTTCTTTTATTTTTGTTGACCACATTTTGGTCAAAATTATTTTATCTCTTGTATCAAAGGAAATCCTACTAGCTTTTGTAATGCTTTCATGAATAATAAAAGCAACTGATCCCAGAAAAAAAAAAAAGAAGCGTCGTGGCGGGAACAGCTGGGAAAATAGCGAGCTCCAAGGAGCCTCACAAAAAACCCAGCCGGCGAATCATCATTGGGAGGCCTTCAGGCCAGAACCGTCCTGAAGGGGCAGCGAAGAAGGAGAGGCGTTTTGAATGACTGCGAGGAGTAAGGCAAGCTCCTCAGCAGGTCCGAAATAAAGCTCTCCAGTCTGGAGGTGAGTGTGGCGGCCATCTTCAATGATTGCTCTGGAGCCGGGGTATCTGGATCAAGTTTAGACCAGGAGCGGTGATCGGATGGAATGTTTGGACCGGGAGAAAGCCTGGCCGACCCAAGGGTAAAGAAAACTTTAAATTTGGAGCTTTAAAAAATTTGTCCAGTAATTTAAAACAGCGGCTAACTGTCACTTGGAATTTGAAAGGAGGGAAAAGAAAGGGGGGGGGGGGAAATGGGGACTGCCCAAGAAAATTGGAACTGGAACATTTTTTTAAAAAGGAAAAAACACGGAGAAAACAGAAAAAGCTTTACTGATTGGATTTGGAACTTTTGGCTCTTGAAAACTTTGACAATTTATTGATTTGACTGTCTGTGGGATTGTAACAGCTACCTACTGGAAGAAAGAAGGTACTACGACATCTGGAAACAAAGTACAGCAGAAAAACTCAACCTTGAATACAAGAAAGATGAGTGGAAGATTTTCTAAGGAGTGTACGGCCATTTCCGTTTGTTTGACTTTGTTTTGATATGGCTGAGAAAGAAAGCTAAAAGTCTTGGAATGAATTGCTTTATTTTGGGACTGGAATTGGGTATTACAGCTGAAAAAAATTGGAACTAAGAGAGAGACCTAATTAAGTGTGGTAAAATATATTTAAAAACTTGTTGAACATGGAGTGTGGGATATATGAAGAGCTACTTGAAATGTTAAAGGATGCACGCACAACACTAAAGGGTATTAAAGAACCAGAAAAATCATTGAAAAATATAGAACAGGAAGAAGGAGAGGAACTGACAAAGAGAAACACATGAGAGGCAAGAGGTTAATATGGATGAAAAAAAAGCTGAAAATACAAACCAGTTAGATAAATTTATTGAGATTTACAGAGATGAGAGGAGAGAGGGAAAAAGGAAAATGCTATCCAAAAAAAAGAACAATTCAAAAATAAAGAGAGAAATAGTGGGAAGCAAAAAAGAGAAATCCTAGGGAGGGTTACTCAAATAATTCAAAGAAGAATGATAGGGGAAATTTTGAAGAAATGATATAAGACATATAAAGGGGAAAAAGGGGGGGATGAAATTAAGAGTACGGGATAGAAGGACAAACAGAAAATTGATGAAAAATGGAACATCAAAGAGAGCAAGAGATGAGTTAAGAGAAAATGGCTAGGAAAGGAGGAAGAGAAAGAAGAGATGTATTAGTAGAAAATGAAATATGTTAATACTGCTTATGATATATAGTTTAAAAAATAACATTGTTAATTGTGGATAACCAATTAAGTTAAATGCTTGTTATAGTAAAATTGAATGTGATGATATATGCTACCTATAGAAATTAGAATAACAAATGAAAAATGAAATAATAAATTTGATATATTTTTTCTGAAAGAGTGAAAAATGATATTGTCTATGTGTTAAGAAAAATCTAAATTTAAGATGGAAACATGGGAAGAAAGTAATGGGCTGAAATTGGAATGGTAATGTAATGTAAAACAAATTATGTATAAGAGAGAATGTAAAAAAAGGGGGGGGACGGGGCAACACTTCATTTGTTAAAATTTGTAACACAAAATTTAAAAAAAATGGGGGAAAAGGGAACCGATTCCTCATTTTTTTTAATTAAAGTTTTTTTATTGTTTTAATTAAACACACACACAAAAAAAAAAGATTCTTCATTACATCTTCCAGAAAGCATGTCGATTGGTTACAAATAAATTTCGTGCGTTACTACCACAATCATTCTTTATACTTCATTCATATTGGATTATATATTTTAAATGAAAAATCTTTATATACCATCAATGTACCATCACTCTCATTTAACTATATTTGTTTAAACGTGCTTTTATCTAGAATCATTTGTATTTAAGGACACAACACATACTGGCATTCGTTAGCTATTTCTATAAATTTCAGGCTTATATCCAATTGCTTTCACCAATGCCAACCCATATAAAATCATTAAACTTTATCCATTAACATTTCGTTATTATTATTGTAGTTATCTAACATCTTTATAATAAATCTAGACAAAAATTTATTACTAGAATTTATAAGTACCCAGGAAAGATTACATCTTTATAACAAAATATAACCCCCTCATCCACGATCTAATTTTGGAGGGGGAGCCGGACCTCGCAGGAATAACCGAGACCTGGTTGGGCCACGAGGGTGGTTTACCCCTCGTGGAAATGTGCCCGCCAGGTTATCGAGCATTTCACCAGCCTCGGGCCCAGGGAAGGGGCGGTGGGGTAGCAGTGATTATCCGGGAAGACTTAGAGCCGAGAGAGTTCACTGTGCCACAGACATCCGGGTGTGAGTCCCTTGTCGTGAGATGGGGCCCAGGGAGGCAGTTGGGCCTGCTGATAGTATACCT
Source organism: Natrix helvetica (assembly GCF_964273705.1). Lineage (NCBI taxonomy): Eukaryota > Metazoa > Chordata > Lepidosauria > Squamata > Natricidae > Natrix > Natrix helvetica. Next base: position 149,725,363 of record NC_138552.1, read on the forward strand.
GGCTCCTCGCTATACGTCAGCGGCCCTGCCTGAACTCCTCGAGCTGATCTCATCGGTGGCGGTTGAGACCCCCAAACTGTTAGTGATGGGGGATTTTAATCTGCCGTCGATGGGAGAAGCGTCTGAGGGGGTTCGGGAGTTCATGGCTTCCATGACAGCCATGGACCTGACCCAGTTAATTCAGGGCCCTACTCACGAGGGAGGCTGCACGCTGGACCTTGTCTTTGTCTCTGGCCAGTGGACGAGTGATCTGGGAATAGGGGATCTAGCCATTATTCCCCTGTCATGGTCGGATCACTCACTTCTCCGGCTTGACTTCCCTGGAGCTACCCCCCACCGCGAGGAGGCGGAACCGGAAGGCATTAGATGGTTCCGCCCCAAGCGCCTGATGGAACCAGATAGGTTCCAGACGGAGCTTGGGCCACCTCCTGTGGATCTGACCCGCCCCCGAGTTGAGGACCTGGTGGACGCATGGAATAGTGCGACTACCGGGGCCCTAGACCGGGTGGCGCCTTTGCGGCCTCTCCTGCAGCGACGAACCACCCTGGCCCCTTGGTTTACTGAGGAGCTAAGGGTGATGAAACGCCACAAGAGACGCCTAGAGAGTCGTTGGAGATCCTCCCGTTCCGAATTTGACCGAGCACAGGCACGAGCCTATTTGAGGACGTACCTTGTGGCATTAAGAGCGGCCAAACGTCAACATTGTGCCGCTCTTATTGCATCCGCAGATAACCGCCCTGCCGCCCTGTTTCGGGTGACTCGCTCCCTCTTGTTTGAGAGACCGCGGGAAGCCCCTTTACAGGGCAGAGCAGAGGAGTTTGGGAAATATCTACAGGACAAAGTCGCTCAAATCCGGATGGGATGGGCCCCTTTCAGTGGTCCAGTAGAGACGCCCGTGGCGAGTCTTGAGGGACCGCTTTGGGAGGAGTTTGACTCGGTTGCCATCGAGGATTTGGACAGGTTGCGTGGACGTCTGCGACCCACCACATATTTATTGGACCCGTGTCCCTCCTGGCTTGTACTGGCATCCTGGGAGGTTACGCGCGACTGGCTCCTGGGCCTAGTGAACGCCTCGTTGGGTGAGGGGTCTCTACCGGCCGCCTTGAAAGAGGCGGTGGTGAGGCCCCTGCTCAAGAAGCCTTCCCTGGACCCAACGGACCTAGTCAATTATCGTCCTGTCTCCAACCTTCCTTTTTTAGCGAAGGTTGTAGAGAGTGTGGTGGCACAGCAGTTCCCACGTCACCTGGAGGAAAATGATTATCTAGACCCGCGCCAGTCCGGTTCCGACCCGGGCACAGCACAGAGACGGCCTTGGTCGCATTGGTTGATGATCTCTGGAGGGCCAGAGATAGGGGCTGTTCCTCTATCCTGGTCCTATTAGATCTCTCGGCGGCGTTCGATACCATCGACCATGGTATCCTGTTGCACCGGCTAGAGGGGCTGGGAGTCAGGGGCACCGTTTTACGGTGGTTTGGCTCCTACCTCTCTGACCGGACGCAACGTGTGTTGGCAGGGGAGCAGAGTTCGACCCGGAGGTCACTCACATGTGGAGTGCCACAGGGATCGGTGCTCTCGCCTCTCCTGTTCAACACATACATGAAACCGCTGGGCGAGATCATCCGTGGTTTTGGGGTGGGATATCATCTGTATGCTGATGATACTCAGCTGTACATTTCCACCCCGAACCACCCCAATGAGGCCGTCGAAATGATGTCCCGGTGTTTGGAGGCCGTACGGGTCTGGATGGATGGCAACCGACTAAAACTCAACCCTTCCAAGACAGAGTGGCTGTGGCTTCCGGCCCCCCGGTTCAACCAGGTGTTTCCATCTCTGGCCATTGGGGGCGTGCAACTAGCCCCCATGGAACAGGTGCGCAATTTGGGCGTCCTCCTAGATGCCCGGCTGTCCATGGATGACCATGTAACAGCCGTGGCGAGGGGGGCGTTCCATCAGGTCCGCCTGATGCGCCAATTGCGCCCCTTATTGGACTGGGATGCCCTACGCACAGTCACCCATGCGCTAGTGACATCTCGCCTGGACTACTGCAATGCTCTCTACATGGGGCTTCCCTTGAGATGCACTCGGAGACTACAGTTGGTCCAGAACGCGGCCGCGCGAGTGATTATGGGGAGGACTAGATACTCCCCTGTAACACCTCTCCTGCGCGAGCTGCACTGGCTTCCTGTGGTCTACCGAGTGCGTTTCAAGGTTTTGATTATGATCTTTAAAGCGCTTCATGGCACAGGACCTAGTTACATGCAGGATCGCATCCTGCCCCACACATCCCTACGACCAATTCGCTCACACAGAAAGGGACTTCTCCGGGTGCCGTCCACCAAACAGTGTCGGGGGGCGACACCCAGGAGCAGAGCCTTCTCTGTGATGGGCCCAGCCCTGTGGAATGACCTCCCCCGTGACATCAGGATTATTTCCGATCTCCGCTCCTTCCGTGTACAGTTGAAGACCCACCTCTTTCAATTATCTGGCCTGGCTCAACCGTAATTTTTCATATTCCTCCTGACTGTCTTTTTTAAATTTTAAATTTTTATTGTATATTGGGTTTTTATTATTGGGGTATGTTAATGGTTTTAATTGTCTAAATGTTGTAATCTATTACCTCCTCCGTGCATGTATGTCTTTGTATATATGTTTGTTTATATATGTTCTAGTGTACGCCGCCCCGAGTCCTGCTTGGAAAGGGAGCGGCTAATAAATCCAAATTTATTATTTATTATTATTAAAATCTAAACAAATATAATTAATGGATCTTTTCCCCAGGTCCCATATTATAGTTTATATCTAAATTGTAGTAAAATGTATAGGTACCCAGAAAGAATTACATCTTCATAACAAAATCCAAACTAAAAAGTATTAATAAAATTGATAAGTCTTTTTCCCAGGTCCCAATTTACAGTTTATATCCAAATTGTTTTCACTAATTAGAGTTGTTATTTCACTATTATTATCATAATGAATTATCTGTTAATGAATAAACATTTTAAAAAGAACAAGAACATTCTATAAGCATCTACAAAATCCTACTTATTAATCACCAAAGATTAACTAAGTTTTTAATTATCAGCATTCATTGTCAACCTGTGTCTATCCAGTAACAAAACACTCTTATCTCTTTAGCCAGTCGTTGCGTCAATTCTCTTATTAATTTCTTTATAGAGTTCTTAAAGACTTCTCTCCACACTTTTTTGCTCAAAAAATCTCTCAAGTAGTCTCGTTGCCCTTCAACTGGAATTGACATTAACATATCTTTGATTATCAGACGTCTTTCCAAAGTTGCTTCTCCTCCTAGTTCCATCATCAAATCCATATATTGAGAAGAGGGGTAGAGCTCCAAATAATCAAATTCACTTTTCCATATCTTTCCATTTTCACTCATAGGTGCTTCATTAGTAAGTTCATCTATTATCTTGCCTTTATCTTCTATATCTTCTATATCTTTATTCTCTTCTTTAGTTTTGGGAGCTCCAATCTCTTCCACTTTTTTTGCGCATAGCAATAATTTATCCAGCTTCTTTCCAAATCTCTCGAATCCTTCCAATATATTTTGAAGTCCATCCCAAACATCTTGTAAGCTTGGGGTTTTCTCATCTGTATATGGATACATATTTCCAAAAGGAGAAAAAAAGATCTAAACTCCACTGCCACTCTCGCCTTCAATATCTCTTTAATGTATAAAAATGCCTTTATTTTGGATTTACTTAAGCACAAGTTTCTTCTAGTTTTTTCAGAAGAGGGGGGTTCTATCTTTTCTTTGCCTTTCCTTGCCCAAAATATTTCTCACAGACACTGTAGAGAGACAGTCCATGTCCTTGAGTTGTTATCAGTTTCCATAAACAAGCTGCAAACCCTCCAACTTCAGTAAAATCAAAAAAAGTAAGACAAGGGATACATTGTTTCAGAAGAAAAAAAAAACCAAGTTCTGGCTTCCGAGTGGCAGATTCAACTTTTTCTTATTTGTTTCAGGCTTAAAGAACAAAACAAAAATCTCTAAGTGTCTTTAAAAGAATTTAATAAACAGTAGGAGGAAGAGTTGTTAAGATAAAAAAAGGGTTTTAGTTCAGCCAAAAAATAAAGTAACAAGAAGTAGAAAAAAAAAATCAATTCATTCACTTGAGAGGAGAAACAGGAAGCAAACAATCACTTCAATCCACAAAACATTGTTACATAGAAAAAGAAGAAGAAAAACTTTGTAAGGCAGTCCAATTAAGATAAATTTCGCTGCTTTGTTCTTAGCTTAAAGGACTAATTTATCTTAAAAAAAAGTTTTTTCCCTTGGGCACTCATTCTCAAAGAAAAAAAAAATCTCACCCGATCGACTCACTTTCATTTTCACTGCCTTTCCTCCGGAGCCGTCTCCGACTTTGTCAGCCCGGGGGCTGTCTATTTACCGCCGATTTGGAGAGCTTCCCTTGGGTCAAACAGGGACCTTGCGATATCCCTGTGACCACCAAGGATTTGTCTCCCTTTCACCGTCTCTTCGGGACGGCTTAGGTCCATACGGACCATTACAGCGGCAAAAGAATCAACGGCGGTCTCGGACTATTGAGACCGCACATTGTGTCGGCGCGACGCCTGGCTCACGAATCGCCGGAACCGATTCCTCATTAAATTATCCTGTGTGGCGAATTGGCCATGGCAAGTTGGCTGCGGTGAACTGGCTGTGGTAAGTTGTCATAGACCCCATAAAGTTATACAGATGAATGGATGGAACATGTGTTTAACGTACCTTTTAAAATATACAATGGTACATGTTAGATATTAGCATATATCGTGGCAAGTCTCCCCTCTGGTCCGCTGCTACAGCGGGAAACAGGTATCGTTCTGATTGGTCGAGGGGCGTACCCGATCCCTATAAAAGGGGAACCCTCCGACCACAGAGCAAGCTGGATCACTACTACTAATAATAAAGAGCTGTTAAGTCACTTCGTGTCCGCAGTCTGTCTCTCGTTGCCCAGATCTAACATTGGCGACGAAGGTGGGATCGAGAGGCAGATAGGACGAAGAACGCTACCTTCAGAATCTCCGGATTTGATCCAGCCCAGGAATTCGGCAGAAATTCCGGCAGCCATCTCAGATCACCGCAGCGCGGCAAATTCAATCAGAGAAGATGGCGATGCATGCTCCCCCCGCTCCTTTCGACCCAGCAAACGACGAATGGGAAGCCTTCATGATTCGTTTCGAGTGTTTCCTCGAAGCGAACGAATACACGGGGATCACCGACGCGAGGAAGAAAAACATCTTCCTCAGCTACTGCGGAAAGGAAGTCTTCAATACGGCCAGAGACCTCACCGCGCCTACTCCAATACAGGAAGTATCGTGGACGGCGTTGCAACAGGCCCTGCAAACTCATTACGCGCCAAAACCTTCCCGCCATGTCTGCCGCAAGGAATTCAACACGAGGAACCAGAAGGCGGGAGAATCCATAAATCAATATGTTGCAGCCCTACGAAAAGCAGCAACTCACTGCGAGTTCAGGGATCTGGACGAGCACATCTTAGCGCACCTCATCTGTGGGTTAAGAGACATTTCACTACAAAAGAAGCTGTTGGCAAACCCGAATTTAACCCTACAGATAGCGCTAAACGAAGCAAGAGCATCAGAGTCAGCGGAGAAATCATCGGTGACCATACAACGAGGGGCCAACGTAAACCAGCCAGCACCAAGACAAACCAGAGTACACTACGAGGACACAAGCCCCGACTACGAGAATCCCGAGTTCGAGGACAGTCACATGATGCAGAGCAGTCACTTGAGGCCTGGGGGGAGGCCCGGATCCCGTTTGCCGCCCTGCGCAAGTTGCGGAGGGAATCACCCCAGGTCTACTTGTAGGTTCAGGAACGTTGTTTGTTCGCACTGCAACAAACTTGGGCACATCGCACGAGTGTGCCGGAGCGGAGTCCCTGCCTCATGGCAGCCACCCATGTACCGCCAACAGAAGCCCAACCCAGGGGCTTGGCGGAATCAGAAAGGGCGCCCAGAGAGAAATCCACAAGTGTATACCCAGAGAGAAAATTCCCAAAGAGCTGAGCGAGCGTATCCCCAGAGAGATTACTCACAAGGAGCTGAGCGAGTGTATCCCCAGAGAGAATACACACAAAGAGCTAAAAGAGCGTTCTATCAAGACGCTCAACGAGAGTATTTTCAGGATGTAGACGATGAGATAGAGTTGACCCAGAGAGAGGAGTTGTGAACGTATCTCACCACAATACATCAGGTCTGCCCTAAGCGGCCAAAAAGGCTGAGAGTCACAGTCCTCTTGGAGGGCTCACCTTGCGAGCTAGAAGTTGACACAGGATCGACCCTGACGATTATTTCATGGGCATCCATGAAACAGGCTATCCCTAGCCTCAGAAAGAGCCAACTACGCACTCCAGACGTCCTGCTACGAGACTACCAGGGGAACCAAGTCCCCATCGTGGGCCAAGGCACATTCCAAATCCGTTTCAAGGACATCGAAGCCCAGCTGCCCGTGACCATCGCCAGCGCACCATTACAGAACCTTCTGGGGCTTGATTGGTTTGAAGCCCTGGGGTTAGAAGTCACCGGAATCAACGCCGTGAGAAACAGCAGCGCTGAACAGATTTTTAAGGAGTTCGAGGATGTGTTCAGCCCTGGTCTTGGTAAGTATGTGGGTAAACCAATATCATTCAATTTAGACCCCAAAGTGGCGCCAATCCGACTTAAACCGAGACGAGTGCCTTTTGCACTCCGCCCAAAAATAGATAAGGAAATAGATAAGTTAGTGGAGCAAGGAATCCTTGAGCCGGTGGATCACGCGCGCTGGGAAACACCCATCGTGACCCCAGTCAAACCAGACGGATCAGTCCGCATCTGCGCGGACTATAAATGCACAATTAATGTCGCGCTACAACAGAGCGCATATCCTGTGCCTGTAGTTCAGCACTTATTGCACTCGTTGGGGCCAGGAAAGGTATTTGCTAAGTTAGACATGGCACAAGCTTACCAGCAACTACCAGTGGATAGCGCCACAGCGGAGGCCCAAACTATAGTGACGCATAGAGGAGCATTCAAATGCAACCGGCTACAATTCGGCGTGAGCATTGCCCCAGGATTGTTCCAGAGCGTCATGGAACGACTTTTGCAAGGGATACCGGGAGTCATCCCCTATTTTGATGACATCTTGGTGTCCGCTGCAAATGAGGAGCAATTAAATAAAAGAGTCAGAACTGTTTTGGCCAGAATCAGAGAAAAGGGTCTCCGCCTAAAAAAGGAAAAATGCCAAATTAACGTGCCTAGCGTAGAATTCCTGGGTTATAGAATCGATGGTCAGGGAATACACCCCACTTCAAAGAAAATTAAGGCGATCCAGGACGCCCCCACACCACGAAATCAGACCGAGTTGCAGGCCTTCCTCGGACTACTTAACTTCTACAGCGTTTTTCTGAGGCAGAAGGCAACCGTTGCTGAGCCACTACACCGTCTACTCCAGAGGAACGCACCATGGAAATGGGGACGATCCGAAGCTGCAGCTTTCGCCGGGGTAAAGCGCCTGCTCACCACTGACTCACTGCTTGTCCAATACAGCCAGACCCTACCGCTGGTATTGACCTGCGACGCATCACCCTTCGGAGTTGGAGCAGTCCTCAGCTATAGGATGCCCGACGGAAAAGAAGCGCCCATCGCCTTCTACTCCAGAACTCTTTCATCGGCCGAAAGGAATTACAGCCAAATGGACAGGGAAGCGCTGGCTGCTGTAGCTGGAGTAAAACGTTTCCACGAATACCTCTACGGCCGCGATTTTGAACTAATTACAGATCACAAACCGTTGTTGGGACTTTTGGCGGGAAACCGCCCCACTCCAGTCTCCCTTTCTCCACGCATGACCAGGTGGACTGTTTTCCTGGCTGCGTACTCATACAAATTGATTCATCGACCGGGCTCCACTCTCGGACACGCAGACGCACTCAGCCGTTGCCCATTACCTGACATTCTGCCAGACCCCACTCCAGAAGTACCGGTATTGCTCATTGACTGTTTGGACTCTGGACCGGTTTCTTCATATGACGTTGCAAGGTTCTCCTCTAAAGACAATTTAATAAAGCAAGTTCAAACTTGGGTTTGGAGGGGGTGGCCGAAGGGAAACGTGGGCCCGGAATTCAAAGTGTTTTGGTCAAAACGGGACGAACTCTCAGTGTTGCAAGGTTGTTTATTGTGGGGGGATCGAGTTGTTATTCCGTATGTTTTACGTAGGAATGTATTAGATGCTTTACATGTGGGTCATCCGGGGATTGTTAGGATGAAGGCGTTAGCAAGAAGTTACGTTTGGTGGCCAAACATGGACAAAGAAATAGAGGAGTGGGTGGCCACTTGCGACCCATGCCAGGAATCGAGACCAGCACCCCCGGAAGCGCCCGCCACAGAATGGGAGAAACCTAAAGCACCCTGGTCGCGAATACACATCGACTTCGCAGGGCCATTCCAAGGTCAGACTTTCCTTATAGTTGTGGATGCATACTCAAAATGGCTAGATGTAGTCCTAATGACTTCAACCACGGCAGAGGCAGTCATTAAGGTTCTACGGCGACTTTTCGCCACCCATGGCCTGCCCGACCTCCTGGTCTCCGATAACGGGCCCCAGTTCAGGGCCATGCAATTTGAGACATATCTAGCAGGTCAGGGAATTCGGCACGCCCTCGTCGCGCCATTCCATCCGGCATCAAATGGACAGGCGGAGAGAATGGTACGATTCGCAAAAGAGGCCCTCGCTAGGATGGGTCCAGGTGATTGGCAAACACGCATTGATCATTACCTTTTAATTCAGCATATCACCCCAAGTGCAACGACGGGTAGGAGCCCCGCTGAACTACTCATGGGCCGCCGCCTACGGTCTCACCTGGACCGTCTTCACCCAAATTACTCTGCCACAGCTCCCCCAGACTCCACAAGCAAAATTCGGTCTTTTAGCATAGGGGATTCAGTATACGCCCACAACTATGCAGGGGGAACATTGTGGATGCCGGCAAAGGTCATTGGCATCACGGGTCCACGATCGTATCTGCTGGAACTGGAAGATGGGCGGAACTGGAAAAGGCACATCGATCAACTTCGGGGTCGCCTAGCACACTCAGACCTTCGAAACGAAGACGAGATTTTCCTGCCTACAGAAAGTCAGCCACGCGAGAGCCCCATCATAGAAAACTACGACACCTGCGAACCAAGCTTGGAACAAGAAAACACGCACGAAGCAGAGCAACCCCCAGGCAACGAAACCGAGCAGACTCCGGACCCTAGCAACGAGGGCACGAAACCTCCCGAACGTGGAACGGGAAAAGCATCCGATCCGGAAACCATTTCTGACCAACCAGAACCACGACGTTCCTCCCGAGTAAGGCAACCCCCCACATACCTAAAAGACTATGTTACCTACCGCAATGTTCCGTCTAGGAGGGGAGGGGTGTTAGATATTAGCATATATCGTGGCAAGTCTCCCCTCTGGTCCGCTGCTACAGCGGGAAACAGGTATCGTTCTGATTGGTCGAGGGGCGTACCCGATCCCTATAAAAGGGGAACCCTCCGACCACAGAGCAAGCTGGATCACTACTACTAATAATAAAGAGCTGTTAAGTCACTTCGTGTCCGCAGTCTGTCTCTCGTTGCCCAGATCTAACAGTACATTTGTACTAAATTCACTAGAGTTGTTACACAGATATTCAGAATTCCAGATTATAAACTAGGGACATCTAAGAAATGTGAGCTGGCTGAGGGAACCGGTATTATATGTCCATATAGCTAATGAACTTGAGTACATAACTAAGTCTTCAACATAATATATGGCACTTTCAACTTTATGTTTTAGAGCTTTTAGAAATGTTTATTGCTTCAGCCAACTCAGAAAAGTAGCAAAAGATAAGATCTTCCTTCTTATTAGCAATAATAATCTACTAGTTAATAATAATATTTTATTAAACCTGTATGCCAGCTGACTCCCAACAACTCTGCGAGGCTCACAACAATAAAAGAAATTACAATAAAACTGAGAAAAAGATTTTTAAAATGGCCACAACCACAGATGGGGAATTATTTTGTAAGAGTAAGTGTTAGTTAGGTTGGTTAATTTTAGCCATCTTTAATATCTAACTTCAGAGGTTTTTTTTTCATTATAATTACTTGCCATATTCCCTTTTAGGGTAAAATCTTATACAAATCACAGATGTGAGAAACAGTAAGCCACAAAATTAAAAATGTGAAATAAGAGAAAGGAAGAGAAATGTAGCTAAATCTATACAGCACTATTCATCGTATCTGACTATATTTCTATATTTCTCTAGCTTCAAAAAGTATTCTAGTTTCCATCAGTTTGGTACATGGTTCAAATATTGTCTCTTGTTCTTTAATTTTCTCATAACTCTCTTTTATGAGGGATGATTCGGTTATTTTTTCCAGATTTTCCTTCTCAGCCCTTTCATCCTTCCTCCATATTTATTTTCTTTTTTCCATCTTCATACATTCTGTCACTTAATGTATTTCTTCCATGTTAATGATTCACTTTTGAATTCAAGCCAAGCGTCACTCCTTATCCCTTGTTTTTGTTTTAAAACACATCTTAATAATCCATTCATGCTGCATTTAACTTATTTTTTATGTTTACTCAGATTTAGATTCATACTCCTTCCAGCATTACACAATTTTATTTCACTGAAAATCATTAGGTTTCTCAGACAACGCATGCAGCATTTGCCTGCAAAGGTACATAAACATTCATGTACCCAGTCAATAAATTTTTAACAACGCCACTTTTTATTAGTAAATACATTAAACAACCAAGAGCACATCCTACTTTCATTGTTCATTCTCTGTCCAATGTTAATCATTCACTAAGCAACCAATTTATTCTCACAGATGTTTCCACTTCTGTTCTATGCTGTTTTTATTGCAATTAGTACTGAACATTAATTCCACAGTGGTACAGATTATTTTGTATTTTAACATCATACACTTTTTTTAATAAACAAGTGTACCATGCACATTTGTAAATTTCTTAAAAAGAAAAAAACCCTACTAAACAGGAAAAGTGTTATTTTACTTAATCCACTCTCTAAACTTAACACAATTGGTATAATGAAGTCTAAATATCATATTTTAGTGAATGGGTTAACTAAAAGCACAGTGGCTTGCACTTCTATTCAATACTTTGTGAAAGGGTCACACTGAATTTTATGAGGCTTACTTCTGAATGAACAAGGATTAATTTAGCTCCTTAAGAAAGCACCTCCTACTAGGGCAGGAGACTTTTCTGAAGACTGGATAAATACTTAAAATGTTATTTTAAGAATTGAAGTAGCTATCTAGAAAAGTCCCCATCAACCAGAATGAATGCAGTGGAAAGGCATAGAGTATTTTCACCATAATTATTCCCATTGTTAGGCCAGTAACCAAGTGGTCTTTATCAACCAGTGCCATGTAAATTTGATAACACCTTTTCTAACCTGGCAACCTGGGATTGTCATTTCCAGAATTCTTAGCTACCCTGTTTCCCTGAAAATAAGACCTCCCAGGATAATAAGCCCAATCGGGCTTCTGAGTGCATGGATTAAAATAAGCTCTCCCCCGAAAATAAGCCCTCCCTGAAAATATTGCAACACAGCAGCAGTCATGAGGTGACCACGCTACCACTTCCTGCACCTCAACAATAATAAGACCTCCCCGAAAATAAGACCAAGCTCTTATTTCAGGGATCAAAAGAAAATATGACCCTGTCTTATTTTCGGGGAAACACGGTAGCAGTCCTGCAATTGGCAATTCACAGTGCAGATACAGAGAGACTTAACATTGGTGGAAGCTGTGGGACTTATTTTTAAATTGATTTATTATTTCTCTCCTTTATTATTTTTACAAATAACTCAAGGTGGCCAAAACACCCAAAACTCCTTCCCCCTCTTATTCCCCCCCCCCACAACAACCACCTTTGAAATGGGTTGGGCTGAGAGAGAATGACTGGCCCAAAATCACCCAACCAGCTTTCCTGGCTATGAAATTATAGAGCTGTTACTCAACCACCATTATCATTCTTCAAATCAAAGAATCCACTAGCTAAGATTTTGTCCAGGAAATCCAGATTTTAAAAAATGAACAAAATTCTTTTTCATTTAGATATAATTAATCCCCATCTCTTCAATATAGAGCCAGCCCAAAGTCTTGGCGAAGCTTGGCTTTTTCTTCCTGTCAGATAAAGCTGTGAGGTGATTTAAAGACTAAGTCAAAGCATTTCCTTACTTACACTCATGTTAAAAGCCCGGCTTTAAAGCAGTTTCAAATATAGCACACTTGACCTAGAAATAAGTTAACTCAACACTCTAACTTTGTTCATATTGTAAGACCAAGGAGAGCAACGACTGCTTTCCAACTGTCAAAGAATTATTGGAAGTGGAACTATATTTCACATTTCAAAGAAACCATTGCATATCAGGCTATTCTTGGCAGTAAATACTATCTGAAGCAGAAATCCAAATTATGCATCCATGGTGCATCACAGGTGTTTGACCCTCTTAACACTTGTAGTCTGTGTTCAGATAACATGTTAAATTAGGTTAAGTTAAAGAACCACCAACTGCATATGCACAGTACACTAGCCTTGGTTAATCTTGATTTATTCATTTCTGCCCTTGTCTAAAGTGCAAATCTAGCCAATTTGATTGTTTTACAATTTAATATGTTTTGCAAAGCTGACAAAATGGATTAACTCAGTGTCAGATTTATTCAATCAGCAATGCATTGCCCCAGGTGATTCAGGTTCATGCAAAATGCTAAAGCCATTCTATTGTTTCAATCCATCCAAGTTGATTTGACATATCTAGCAAAGGGAAAATCCAGATTGGAACATTTGAGAAAAAACTGGATACTTACTTGTTTGATGAATTCCAGCTTGACCTACTGGATGTGCTGCTAGAAATGGTTCGTTCGTAACAGTTGCTGAAGAGCCTGTATTCTCTGGAGGCTGAAACAACGTATGGGAAGAAGTGTTGGAGGAGGGCTGTCGGTTTCGGAATTCTAAAAAAGAAAAAAAAAGATGCTCGTTATCCAATGAGAACTGATCACTTTGTTTTGGCAAACCTTTTCCACAAAGATTAATTTTACATGTCAACACAAGCAAACATGCCTACATTATTGCTTCAAAGGAAGAACTCATGAATTATTATTCATTTCTGAGAAATGTCATCCAGGTCATTTACTTCATATAATTCATCTTCATATCAATAAAAGATTTTGCCCAATCTTGTCTTGGGAGAAGACTGAATGGGAGAAGACCATTGGCTCATACATTGTGGTTTAGCCTTATATTGACGGCATACAGGGAGTCTATAGGTCTTTATGCCTTTCCCAGCTATCTATTAAGGCCCTTTTAAAAAGGAAACTTTATAGTAGATACTTACACTTTTTAGAAGTGTTTTATTGGGCTTTTAACAAAATGTCAATGGTCTTTGGCATCTTAGATTTATTTCTAAGGAGTTCTGTGTCAGTAACGTCTAAACTTTCCAGAGATATTCCAGACCTTTTAAAAGGACAGCTACATTATCTCACCTGCCCCCTTCCAGCAGATTGCAGAGCCTTTGGTAAGTGTGCCCTGTGCATTCCTGACCAGATAATACTTTAAGTGTTTCTGTTTCTTGGGCTGAGATGTCAGCTTTAGATTGATATGATTAGAGAACTCAGTAAAGTAGCAGAATCCTTTCTTGCCACAGCCAACGCAGTTTCCAGAGAAACCTGACGAAATAAACAGTAACAAAGATGAGGTAAGATAAATCAAATGGGGCATACAGTGTGCTTCAGTCTGCTTGGAATGGCCTTAACAAAAGGAACATTAGCTCTGAGCACAAGAGGAGACATACACAGACACCAGATTTTTCAAAATTAAAAAAAACCGGTCTTTAATACCTATTTTATTTCTTTAATTTAGATTTTAATGAAAACCCAGGTGGAAACACCATATCTCTCAGATGGCTAGCCAGGCAGCAATCGATAATGGGAATAAGGGGAAAAAAGAAAGAAATTAGTATCAAAGAACAGCTACAAATTTGATTACACTCTTTAGATGTTTATGACCTACATAATTTGAGAATTATCCCTTATTTGACTTTGGCACACAGCCAAATTACAGCTGCTCCAGAAAAATAGCAATGTATTTTCTTCCATACTAAGAACAGGCTCTAATGCCACCAGTTTACAAAAATAAAAATATAATCTTGTGGTTTGAGCATTAGACTTGCTATAAGACAAACTATTAAATAAAACAACTGAAAGAGTTTTTTTTAATATTTGGATTTGAAATTAACTTATTTGAATGTTTTTACATTCTAAGACATCCAATTGCAGCCAAAAACTAAATATAATTTTCTATATGCATCTACTAAACAGAGTTCAGGAGCAATTTAAAATAATTTCCATGATAAATAGATTCTATGTTTAACTACAGGTGTTTACCACCTATAATACAAGCTCAGAGATTTTGAAAGCAAGTTTGTACAAGAGGACAGGCTATGAATAAAGCTAAAACTGGCTGGCAGTCAGGTAATGTCACAAAGATGTTTATTAATTAATGACAACAAATGCAAAAGCCTATAAAATGTTCATCTAAAACAATGGTTCTCGACCTTCCCAATGCCGCGACCCTTTAATATAGTTCCTCATGTTGTGGTGACCCCCAACCATAAAATTATTTTCATTGCTACTATGTAACTGTAATTTTGCTACTGTTATGAATCGTAGTGTAAATATCTGATAAGCAGGATGTATTTTTATTGTTATAAAATGAAAATAATTAAAGCATAGAGATTAATCACAAAAACAATATGTAATTATATATTGTGAAATATTTATTTCTAATTACAAATAAATGAAATTTTGTCTTGAAGCATGGTGTAGCGCAGGAGTCGGCAATCTTAAACACTCAAAGAGCCATTTGGATCCGTTTCCCACAGAAAAGAAAACACCGGGAGCCACAAAACCTGGGTGGGTGTGGCCAACTCAACATCACTCCCACCCAGTCACATGACATTCCCCCCCCCCAAGATCTGCCTACCCAGGTTTCATAGCTCAGTGTTTTGTGGGAATAGGGTCTCTCTCTCTTCTCTCCCTCTCATTTCTGTTTTTCTCTATTTTTCCTCTCCCTTTCTCGTCTTCCTTCCTTTCTTTCTTTCCTTCCCTTTCCCTCTTTCTTTTTCTTTCTTTCTCATTGAATACGATAGCAAATCCAAAATAAAGTTATTAATTGTAGGAAATTGCTTCTCTGTAATCTTTTCATAGTGAACTCTAAGTTGATAGAAGCTGGCAAGATTGTACTAACAGCAATAGGATGTATATTTTGATTTCTTTTAAGTTTGACAATATAATACGTTATCCAAAATTATAAATAATCTTATTTTCAGATGCATTTTTTTTGCCATCTCTGTTATTTTCTTTTTAAAAAAACAGACTTGCTTCCAATTTGTGCCTTCTGGCAAACTGCAGTTTTCTTGGCAAGAGATCTAGCTTGCCATTGCTTTCGTCATAGGTCTGAGAAAGTTAGTTTCTTTCTTCCTTTCTTCCTTTCTTTACTCTTCCTTTCTTTCCCACTGATTTGTTTCTTTCTTTTCCCCCTCTCTCATTCTCTCCCTTCAGCTCTCTTTCATTTCTTTCTCCCTCTCCCCCTTCTCCCTCTAATTTGTTTTCTTCTATTTTCCCTCTCTCCCATTCTCTCCTTCCAGCTCTCTTTCATTTTTTTTCTCTCTCTCTCTTTCTCCCCTTTTCTCTTTCATCTCTTTCTTGCGCATGCAAGCAAAATACCCTCCTGGGCCGGGATCACGGCAGCGGGAACAGCGACTCCTTCCACTGCTGCCACTGAGAAGTGAGTAGCTGGCTGCACTGCGCAGGAGACTCCTCAGCACCAGACTCAGGTCAGTGCCAGCCGCAGTCCCCTTCGTGTTGGCTCAGGAAAGAGCTGGAGCAGCCATCTCTGGATGCAGAGAGGGAAGAGTTCCAGAGCCCTGCGCAAGGAGAGCCCTGTGCAGTGCAGGAGAACTGGAGCTCTTCCCTCCCTGCACCCAACCAGCTGCTGCTGCTGCTCCCCATTCCCCTCCTTCCTAAGCCAACACAAAGAGGACCGCGGCTCGCACTGACCTGAGTCTGACGCTGAGGAGTCTCCCGCACAACCTGGCTCCCCTGCGCTGCATACCCAGTTACTCACCTCATTGCGCAGTGGCGACAGCGGGAGGAGTGTCATTGTCCCCTCTGCCTTGATCCTGGCCCAGGAGGGTATTTTGCTTGTGCGCATGCGCACAAGAGA
Organism: Natrix helvetica; assembly: GCF_964273705.1. Classification (NCBI taxonomy): domain Eukaryota; kingdom Metazoa; phylum Chordata; class Lepidosauria; order Squamata; family Natricidae; genus Natrix; species Natrix helvetica. The sequence goes on from NC_138552.1 coordinate 149,741,660, forward strand.
TAAGCACAGGAGAAGGGCTGGAGCTCTTCCCAACACTGAGTTGCCTGCGAAGGACGCGGAATCGCAAAAGCAGGTGAGAGGCTCGTGCCTTCTTGGGGCGGAGAGCAGATTGCGTGATTGGGTCAGCAGGGAGCTGCAGGAAAGGGGCCAAAGAGCCGCATGTGTACACTGTAGCATGGGTAACAGTCTTAATAGGGAATCTCAGTATACGCGTATCCCACGTTCCTTTATTTTATTTTATTTTCCCCGCCTTGTTTTAGGCCCCAGAAATGGTACCTCTTGGCTTCTGAAACTCTGCCCATCTGCCTTCATCATTTGGAGCAAGCTGCTTTCCCAGCATCCTCTGCGCTGCGTGCATCTGTCTTTTTCCCCTCCTCGCCTCCATTCCGGCTCCTGCTTCCCCCCCCCACCGCCCCCACCCACCCCCCACCCACCCCCACACACACTGATCTTGGGCGCTCAGCCGCCTTCGGGGAGAGAAGCAGCAGAAGCCCCTCCCCTACCGGCACAAGGTTTTGTTCTTTCCTCCTCGGGCCACATGTGCGATGATACCACCTCGCAGACTTCTAACCAGTAACCCCCTCCTCCCCCTCCCACATTCCCAGTCTGGTCTCCCTTCCCTTCTTCTCTGTTCGGTTTCCAGCTAACGGTCTCCCCCTCGGATCCCGGCGGAACTAAGCAGAGCCAGCTCAGCGGAGGGGCTGGGGGGCAGAGGGGGAAAGCGATGTCAGGTGGTTACTCAGTGGCCGCCACAGCCTCTGAGGAGCCCTTCTCATTGCCCAAGCCTCCCCCTTTGATGCAGCTCAACCCCGGCGAAGGCATGCGCCTGTAGGAGCTCCCGGGCAGAAACAGTGGCTGAAAAATGCCCACATGGGAGGCTGGTTGGACTGGCCTGCTGGGAAGCCGGTCAGTCTTCTGGCACCTCTCCTTCTGCTGCGCGGGGAACCCAAGCCGCTCCTTCCCTTCGGGTCAGCTTCTCGCCAGCCGCTCTGTAGGAGGCTCCTAGGCAACCCCTGTGAAATGGTCATTCGACCCCCAAAGGGGTCACGACCCACAGGTTGGGAACCGCTGACCTAAAAAAATCCTTGAAAGGCAGAACTGTGGAATTATGCTGTACATTTCCAAAATTCCTTTAAGGGCACAAAGTTTTTTTTCCTCTCAGTTGAATTTTTATTTTGCAAACTGGCATGTGGAATAAAAATGCTTCCAAATAATAGCACACCCATTTCCCATATTTAGGAGAGGCTTTCTAAAATTATCATACAGTCAAATTGTACTAGCATGACATTTTCAAGCAATTCAGTAAATGTGAATTGTATGTCACGCCCAGTTATACACAAGCATCTGGAGCTAGCTCCATCTTGTAAACAAATTAAATAAAAAGATTTTCCATGTGCATTGTAGTTAAACCAGAGGTCACCGAAGCCAAACCAACCAGAAGGTGCTTCAATTTATCTCTGTCATATGGCTGAGACCCCGAGATGGCTAGAAATCAATATTTGTAGTCCGATTGATAAAGGCCTTTCACCTCAAGGTCATCAGTTCAAAACCAGCCCACATCAACCCTGACCAAAGGTTGAGTAGTCTGTTAATTTTATTTAGCCAATTCTGGCAGACCACATCCGAGGTGCCATGATTCCTCTTAGTGCTGTGACCTTTCAAGGCAATACTAAAGACCCAAATAAGTATTTTAGTTTTAGATGTACCCCACCTGTGCCCAGGCTCTTTTATTATTTCACTGCCCTGCTGAGTTTTGTGGAAAACATTGGGTTCCTATGATACTACCAGGTACTACAAGAGAGTCTTCCTTTTGGGACTTATGCTCTTCTGACATGAACAGGAAAACAATTGTCTGTCTCCCCATCATCACTCTCCTTCAAGCTTGTTGCCAACTGCCATGGAAATGGGAAGTGAGGAAGCAATGGACATTTGGGAGGGGAAACGTGCAGGTGGTGTGAGAGTGGAATTGCTGGGAACCGATCGGGAGGCTTGGACTCAGAGAGGTTTAACATCTCCAAGGCCAACTGTCCTGGGAACAGCATGCAGGAGGATGGTGTGGAGCACCTGGACCAGAGACATTCCCAAAACATCATCCTGGCTGATGATTGGACTCTATCTGCCTGACTACTGGGGAGTGAGTTCTGGGGTAATTTTCAATTTGTCTTTTCCATGCACATTTTCTTCAAACATTGCTTGATTTTTGCTGCCTTCAGTTCGTTCTTAGTAAAAGTGTCTTTTCTCTGAACCTATGGAGTCAAGGGTTTTCTTTCCTAGGAATTGATCAAAGGCAGCCCTGACAACAATAGAAGACATTAAAACTGTGATCTTATGATCTAAAAACCAGATAGTTCAACACTGGAGAAGCAATTACACAATAACGCGAAGGGTTCACTTCTCCACATATGTAAACAAACTTAAGTATCGTTTGGAGAACTATTTCAAAATTTGGACTGTATTTATGGGTTTCTTTTAATGACCCTGCAATCCAGTGGTGGGTTCCGGATCCCATTGCAACCGTACTGGTTGCAATGGGGCCCGGCATCCACCACATGAATTCATGCACATGCACACAGCGCACACATGCATCTTACCTCTTGCGATGCCTCCAAGATGCTCCAGCTGCTCGGCGGAGCGTCACGCAGGTGCCGTGCGCTCCGTGCGCATAAGCACCAAAGAACTCAAATACAGGTAAGGAGCTCAGATGGGCGGGTGGGCCCTCTGGAGCACCATACCAGAACGGTACCCAGTGCTCCGGGCAGGCACCGGTACGCCCGTACTGAGGCGTACCCCCCTGCAACCCACCACTGCTGCAATCCTTTGTTTCAGGGTGAAGTTGAGGTGACTGACTGGGACTGAGTTTACTGGAAGGATGCCCTTCCTGATGCCTAAGAGGAGTTTGCAGCAGACAACTACTCACTGAGCCCAGAAAGAGATAAATGTCTGCTGCTACCTAGGATTGAACTCATAGCCTCCAGATTGTGAGACGAGAGCTCCTCCTTATCAGTTGATATGTTTAATTTCCCATTTTCTCCCCCTCTTAAGTAAAGTGACTTAAGCATTACCAATTCAACCGTGCAACATGATATGAGTATGTACATAAGACCAGTATCTAAGAGAAATATACTTATATAAAACAGATGAAATGATTGGGCTAGACCATGGCAGTAAGTAGCAATCTTAAAAGGTCCATTCTGTGAACACCTTATGAAATTAGTTAAGTAGCTAAATGGAAGGAGGCAGTGAATAATAGTTGCTTTAAGCAAAGAAAACATAGGAATCATCTAGAAAACATAGGAAGGCTGGAATTTGCCCTTGCACAAATATGACTCTACTCAAACAAACCTGTACACAACTTAAGAGGGCACCAGAAATTGGTAGAAGGTAGGAAATGATTACTTTATACCATATCATGAACTTACCGTTTCCCGCCTTCTGTTTGCATGTTTTAATGCTTGTTTAGACTTGTGAAAAAGGACTTATGAACAACCTCCCATTCATAAGAAGAAACTATCCTGCTTTGTGACTCTTCCTAAAATGGCCACTGAGGAAAAAACAGATTCTGGGCTAGGGAGAATCCTTTTATTTTTAATTATTGTATTCCAAGAATGAATGAATTCTATTTCATACATGCAGTAATATTTTTGGTTGTGCAACTTTGATTTTTAGATATATAACATACCATGAGGAATCATATTAATAACATTGTTCACTTCGTTACATCTATTAGTGATTTGTCTATAGCCTGTGTATCGAGTTGTCCAATAGATTATACATATTTATATATATATATATTTATATGTGTGTTGTATTTGTGCTGTCTGGATGGTTTTCTGTGATGAGCCGAATGACAGAAAGAGGGAGTAGTGAGCTCCCTCCCATATTTGGGCATACCAGGGGTTGTAACACAAATACATACATACATACATACATACATACATACATACATACATACATACATACATATATTTTCATGCTCTGAAAAGCTGAACATTGTGCAAAATGCACAGAAATAAGCCACACAAATACATATATATTCATGCTCTGAAAAGCTGAACATTGTGCAAAATGCACAGAAATAAGCCACACTATTTTTCCCCTGTGTGACAAATATCATTGCTTTAGTGCAGGGATGTCAAACTCGATTTCATTGAGGGCTGCATCAGGGTTGTGTTTGACCTTCGGGGTCGGGGTGGGCATGGCCAGGATGGGTGTGGCCAACTTGATGACACTCGTGTCGGGGGCGTCTGTGGTGGCTCGAGTGCTCTAACAGCGAAAACAGGCTCCCAAGCTCCATTTTCAACCAGGACAGCCTCCTGCCACATTCTGCCAGTGATAACTGAGCCCAAGGCGGGGGGGGCATGCACCCCCCCAGCTCTATTTTTGCTGGAAGAGGGTGGCAGGAGGCTGCCACAGTTGAAAACAGAGCTCAGGAGAGGCACCACAAACCGGTATTTTGTGGTTTCCAGGGCAGCCCAGTGGGCCAGAGTTAAGCATCCCATGCGTCACATCCAGTCCCCGGCCTTGAGTTTGACACCGCTGCTTTAGTGACTTCAGTTTAACTGACTCTTTTAGTTTTGGCTGCTACCTCAGATTTTTGGGGGTATCTGGTTTATCAGCTGCTGTTTATGTATCTTTTAGACTAGATGTTTTTAATGTGTTCTATATGAGCTAAAATTTGATAAAACAGTTGATCCAAAACAAAGATGCACGATTCTAATTTAGCACTAGGTGCAGTAAACCATATTGTACTTGTACTGATTATCGATTTCTTTGCATAATTTAAAATTATGAACTTTAAGATCAGAGAATATCTGTAACTCATCACTACAGTAGGAATTTTGATTATATAATAGGATCTCTGCTACAGTATGTTACAATCCTAAATTATTTTTTATTGTTAAATCATCATTATTGCTTTATTGCCATTACATTTCAATTTTACAGATGTTAATGTCCCTATGAACCCAGAGTCAAGTAGAAAATAGATGTTATTGTTGTGATTGACAAGATCAAGCAACATGACCCACTGCTACCTTTACTGAGATAGTTAAAAGACCAACACAATGTAAAGTTGCTATTATATCCTTCATAGGTTAGACCAAGTCTCTATTTTCCTATTGCCTCTGAGGATGTTTTTAGATTTGCCAGTTTAGTCTGCAGTTGAAGATTTCTTAATCTTATCCAAATCTGCTTAGCTTTTTCAAGATCAATCAAGGTCAGCTATGTAGGGCTATCGGCTATGAGTTTTAATAGGAACAGCAGTACAGAAAATTGACTAAAGAGGGTATATGATTTGCACGAGCATATGATATGCCCCACGCACAGTGTGAAGATATTCTTGATCCTTTCCCATTAGAGTGCTTAATTTTGCCCTGAGAAATTAATAAGTGTTCTTAAGAATGAAGATAAACTGTCAAAATGAAGCTTTTTGGATTGGGGAAAAAATTCTAGCTGTGAAAGAAAAAAGGAAGGGGAAAAAAAGACTCCCACAGGTTGAGAAAAACTCTTCTATTAATGGGGCATCATCATTGATGGTAGGCAGAGGTGAGAAAACTATTAATATGAGCTTTATTCAGGCAGCTATTTAAGACCATTATTTCCAGTCATGTTTCTTCTAATGCTTCACCTGGTTTTTACAGCAAATTTCATATACTATTGATTTCACATTTTTTTATCTTGCTTCCTTTACTGTTATTTTTATTATATATATTTAAAAAAATTAAATGTCTGTGGTTGAGCCACAGCAGCAATATGAATGAGTTAAGTAAACTGGAAGATGACACATAAAGAAAGCAAGTGATGATGCCGTCTTAAATGCTATAGGCAGAACTCCAAAACTTTATTTCTGTTAATTGTTCTGATTTTAAGAGGTGTGTACAAAGGCATTTTGACAGATTCCAGTTTCGTGTACTGTAAGGCTTTTCCTACTTCAGTGCATTGATTCAGAGACAAAATAGTATGGGATGTGGTTTTTCCGAACAAGAGAGCCAACTCCAGAATAGTTATTTGAACACACATACACACACAGACAAGTATGACCAGTGCAAGTCACAGAGGCAGTGAATTGGAACCAAAAGCAATCTTTTTAAACAAAAGCAATAAATGAACCTTATTTATAGCCTCCAACACATGACTGCTTGTCATGAATAGGAACCGGTAGACAAAAATATTGCTCAAGGAATTACTTAATGCACAGTCATTTTGCTTGTGAGCTCCTGGATGCCTCCAGGCACCCCCATCATCAAAAGTGCAATCAATTAACAAATGCTCCAAAGACCTTTTTTGGCTAACCCACGTGTTTCCTACTGCAAATAGCATTCCTCAAAAAGTTTTCGACCAGAGCAAATAAGCAGAATTTCCTCAGGAAACATGCATGTTTATTGAAAATAAGTGTCCAGAGGAGATAGGAAAATGTTACCCCAAATCTCAGCATCACTTAAGGTAATTTACTTATGAAAGGTCTTAGCAAAATCACTTTTTAAAGTTGGCTCTGAAGCCGCCCTAGCTATGTCCTTAGGATTACTCAGAACTAAATTCTGTTCAGGGATGTGGGTATGGATGCATGTTTTGAGCTAGTAAAAAAAAAAACACCTTCACGGATGAAAGGGTGCATGTGAAAATTTTATACAAGTTCTATACAAATGACTGTTAAACAGAAATAATCATTAAGCTCTATTACTAAAACAAGTCATGCATTTTCCAAGCCTATCTCCTAGAAATGAAATAAACAAAAAAGACACCTGGCATAAAGTGAGAGAAATTCTAAGGTATTTTGAGGGGCATGGTTCCTTGTCTTCTTCCTGACAAGGTGCGCAAATAAATTTCTTGGTATATGTATTGACTTTTTATTTCTTGCATTGACTCTGTATAACTTGTCCACTTCCGCATTCATGTCTTATTCCTCCAAATCTAATTTCGTAAAGGTTTCAGCAACCCTCTCCTGACTGTCTTTGTCAGGTTGTTCTGTAGCTCCTCTCAATCTCAAGCAAAATTCTTTCCCTTTTAAATCCAGCAGTCTCACATTGTCTAAATATTATTTTCATCTGTTGGTATAATGTCCTCTTTTCCCATGGAGATTTATATTATTTACTTAATTGTTTCAAAAACACTTCAAATTCCAAATTCAACTGTCCCTCTAGTGTAATTGGTTTTAAACGTTCTTAATTTCCTAATTTCTTAGCAAGTCTTTTGATTTTAATTACTTTTACATCCTTTTTTTTCTTTGGTTTTAGCTTAATTTTTAATCCTGGTTGAAGGATCACTCACCAACTGGTATAAGTCTGCTGTTTAGAAGACCTCTTTAGTTTATGAAATTGTGATGTTCCAAATGTGCTTTAGAAAGTGGAAATTTGGGAAACCTAGTATTCTTAAACAGGCTCTGATCAGGCTGAGCATGATATTTTTTTCCCATGGCTCCCAGCATTCTTATTCCCAAGTTGCTTGCAGTTGCTTACTCCAAAATTGCTTACTCCCAAGTCTTCCAGAGCACATGTGGATGATCTGGCTTCTGCAGAGACTACACTGTCCTGGACTTGACACACTATCACCAGTCTCTGCCTCAGACAGGTCTCCATTGTTCAGAAATGTATCAGTTCTCCACCACCACCCCCAGAAGTCTAAGTCAGCGAACATTATATTTCAACCCCTAGTTTTAAAGGCCTATTAATGCTAGTCAGATTCTAATGGATTCTAGATTTAGCACTGGAAGGGGCTGTATTCCACTGAACTAAATGGTTCTCAGCTTAGGGATCCTCTCAGATTCCCAGCTTTTGGAGTTGTGGCCAAGAGAGCTTTTGCACAACTTCATCTTGTGTGGTATTTGCAACCCTGCTAGGAATGGGAAATGCTACTGATGTTGCTCATCCAATCAATCAATCAATCAATCAATCAATCAAAATAGAGCTGGAAGGGACCTTGGAGATCTTCTAGTCCAGCTTGAGCAGGATAACCTGTACCATTTCAGACAGGTGGCTGTCCAGTCTCTTCTTAAGAACCTCCAGTGATGGAGCACCCACCACTTCTAAAGGGAAGCTGTTCCACTGGTTAATTGTCCTCACTGTTAGCAAGGTAATTCCAGGTTGCTTCTCTCCTTGATTAGTTTCCAACCATTGTTTCTTGTCTTGCCTTTTGGACCTTTGAAAAGCACCAAAGGGCAAGACACTTTTCCCCTTGGCTATCTCTCAAATGGACAACTCCAAAGCATTTAGAAGTTACAAGTGGTCCAAAATGTGGCAGCCTGAACTGTTTTGCGTGTACTTCATGGCACCCACGTACTCTGAGAGTTGCACTAGTTGCCAGTTGATTTTGGGTACCATTCAAGATGCAGGCTGACAACTTTAAAGTGCTACATGGTCAGACATAGGCATCTGCAAAACCAATGTCTCCCAATAACAACTGTCCACCCAATAAATGGGAGGAACTCTTTATATATCTCCTCATTTAGAGACTGCCATCCTCAGAGACCACAGAAGTGGTTACCAACCCCCTGCATAAGAACAGTATTAGCCCCAACTTTTGCACAGTCCCCTGCCTCCTGGCTTTCAACAAATTAGTAAAAAAATGTTCCATCAAACTATGGGGACCAATTTGCTACACCTATCAATCTTAAGAAAGAACTGAGTATGTCTTCCAGTTTTTTGATATTATTTATTATAAGATATTATTTATTTTTAAACTGGATTTTGTCGTGTTTTAATTCCAAATTGGAGAATTGAACATGTCTCAGAGACATCTAATTGGAGTGCCCCCCACCAGGCCTTGTAAGTAAATAAATAAACTTCTGCTTCAAATTCTTTGAATCATAGACATTGACAGAGCTAGCAGAAAAATGATGAAAAACATGGGACTGCTTCATCATGCAAGTAATACAATTTTCATCAGAGGCAGGGCAACACTAATAAGACATCACTGGGTAGATGTTGTTATTTTGGTATCATCATAGTTTGCTGCAAATGTCACAGATTCAAAAGCTTAGAAAGAGACTGAATTGAAGGGAACTCAAAACAGTCACTGGGTAAACAATGTAAAGAATATGTACACAAAGTAAAGAATAATGTTGGTATGTATAGTTACTGGAACATCAGTGTTCAATTTAACATACACACAAATGTACATACAAATGTAGCATTAGTTATTATTACCAAATGTTTCTTACTATCCTTTCCTCCTGTAGTTTAGCATGCAATTAACACATATACTACTTCCTCTGATTTAACAACCCTAGGAACTTTAAACTGTTAATAGCAGGAGCAATGAATGGTCTGAGTGGTGCAACACTACTCCCTGTATCTTTAAAATGACAACACATTGCTGATTTATAGCTCCTTTAATTCCTTTACTATTGCAGCCCAATTGTATTGTAACCCATCAAAGACAGCAAGATCTTACAGCAAAACATATTATTGCTTGACAAAGTTATCTACTCTGCCCCTTCCCACAGAGCTGGCTATAAACTGAAATCTTAAATGTATTTATATGGGTTCACGTGGTTTTCCTTTGATTTTTATTGGCAGGCCTCTGTAGAGCTTTGTTGCCTAGTAATACGACGAAGAGCCACTCAAACATCAAACACTTTTTCTGTCCAGTAAAAGGATGAAATATATACAGTATGGAAAATAGCTTTCTAACAAAAGCTTCAAAATATACTTGAGTACATTTATTGAGAAGCAATTGTGTTTTCTTTGAAGTTATACACTACATCTGAGCTATAGCTGTTAAAAGTCTTATTAGTGGATTTGTTTATCACCAACCTAGTTTCTTTCAGAGTTTACTCTGGATTGACATCTTCTTCCACTCACAAAATTAATTTCACTAACATCTATCTATACATCCCATCTTTAGTTTGCAATCCTTCGAGACTGATTTATCCCATCCCCCTGCCAGTTAGCAGTTCTGTAACTAAAGCAAGCTAGAAGAGCGAAAGAGACAGATTAGACCTAGGTCATCCTTCTTTTTCCTGTCCAAGTCCAAGTTTAAGATCTACAACCAGTGACTAAACTTCCAAGGTCAGATGCACAAATGGCAACTTGCAGGGTACATTTATGTGACAAGGACAAAGTTTATTAATCCATCTTAAAATGATCATAAATAAGTTTGATTTGGAAATATTAATCTAAGGAGAAATTTCCTGACAATTAGAACAATTAATCAGTGGAGCAACTTGCCTCCAGAAGTTGTAAATGCTCCAACACTGAAAGTGTTTAAGAAGAGATTGGATAACCATTTGTCTGAAGTGGTGTAGGGTTTCCTGCCTAAGCAGGTGGTTGGACTAGAAGACCTCCAAGGTCCCTTCCAACTCTGCTATTCTATTCTATTCTATTCTATTCTATTCTATTCTATTCTATTCTACTCCACTCCACTCCACTCCATTCTATTCTCTCTTGGTGTATCTTATAAAAGTACAAAAATAAATATATTAGCTTAATTATTTATTTAGAATACTACCCATTAAACATAAGGATATGGCTACCTGGCAGGACATTTATATTCCAAATGTAGTTTCCAATAAGGTCAGGCCAGATTTAGAGTAGCTTCCAGAAGTTGTTAACAAACATACCAATGAACAATATAAAAAATGTAATGAAAATTAAGGCTAAAGTGATATTCATAATGTACTGTACAATGACTTCTGGATTCCTAAGATAGTCCTCGACTTACAACAGTTGATTTAGTGACCGTTCAAAGTTGCAAAGGCACTGAAAAAAGTGACTTGTGACCATTTTCCACAGTTACAACCTTTGCAGCATCTCCATGATCATGTGATGAAAATTCAGATGTTTGGCAACTGGTTCCTACTCAAAACTGTTGCAGCATCCCAGGGTCATGTGGTCACTTTTTGCAACCTTCTGACAAGCAAAGTCATCGGGGAAGCCTGATTCGCTTAACAACCAGGTTACTAAATTATCAACTGCAGTGATTCACTGAACAACTGTGGCAAGAAAGGTCATAAAATGGGGAAAACTCACTTAACAAATTTTCACTTAACAACATTAATGTTGAGCTCAGTTGTGGTCATAGCTTGCGGACTACCTGTACAGCTTGACCAATAAGTAGTTTACCAACATCATATCTTAAAATAAAAGCATTCCAAGGCAGCAGAAAGGAAACTTTTAAAAACTTTATAACTTTTTTAAACTTAAAAAAAATGGCAGCAGAAATGTGCAAAAATAATTCAAGGTGTAATCCAGGTATCAGTAAGCCAAAATGACCTTACTATGTTTTTAAGCATAGACTAGAGCCGTGATGGGACCCATGGCATGCCCACAGAGCCATCTCTGCGGACAAGTGAGCTATCGCCCAAGTCAGCTCCAGTGCGCGTGCGCACGTGCCTCCCGCCAGCCGATTTTTGGGTCTCTTCTGGGAGAAGTGTGCACATGCACAGGAGTGGGGCGGTCATACACCCATGCACGGGGGTGGTGGGGTTGGGTGCCCATGCACGGGGATGGGGGGATGCAACGCTCCCACGCCCCGTTTTTGGTCCCAGGAGGCTTTAGGAAGGCCTGCTAGCACCAAAACAGGGGGGGCATACATGCACAGGGAGCACAGTTGGGGGCGCACGAATGCGCAGGGGTGGGGCCTGCAGGGGGCATTAAATTATGGGTGTGCGCTATTGCGTGCACGCTTTTGGCACCCAAGGGAAAAAAGGTTCACCATCACTGGACTAGTGTCAAAACCTTTGTACTGGTATTCAGGCTCATATTGTACTTTCCAAGGATAAGAGAGCAAACTGCAGATGATGAGAGTGTTCAGCTAATGTTGCTGAATGACAGCAAATTACCAATCCCACTTACCCAATAAGGCGTTGTGCCCATAGTCATCAGGCAAGAATCGCTTATCCACAGCACACACCAAAAGGTGATCAGGTAAGGTTGGTGACTTTGCACCAACCAGTAAAAATCCTGAAGGCACTTCAATTGGCTCATTCAAGATGGACGCTAGCCTGAGGTCTTTCCCTGTCTGACAGAAACCTGGAGAGGAAGAGAAAGAACAACATCCTTTATCAAACTTGCTAGTAAAACAAAACTAAAGCTGAGGTGTACGGATAGCTCATCTATAAGACCAGTGGTGGGATTCAGCCAGTTCGCACCTATTCGGGAGAACCGGTTGTTAACTTTCTAAGCAGTTGGGAGAATCGGTTGTTGGAAGAAATCTCCTTTTGTTTTTTACAGGGCTAATCCTGTAAGGAAGGCAGGAAGGAAACATTCTGGTGTTGTTTCTAGCCTAATCTTTATTGCCCTACTTACAGAAACTGCCTCTCCGGTTAACCCTTATTACATTGTAACAGCTAAGGTGAAGCGTGAGTGACATTGAGTTGGCCACCCCCACCCAGTCACATGACCACCAACCACCGCCTACCCAGCTGGTCATTAGGGCAGAGAACCGGTTGTGAAATTATTTAAATCCCACCACTGTATAAGACCCACCTAATTAGCTCGATGTAAGGTTTTACAATGGAAGATGCGGCAGTGCATATTTTGCGAAGACCCATGAACATAAAGGGGCAAAAGAAACCAGCAGTTTGGAAAATGTTTGCACAGAAAGTTTACCCAACAAATGTAATCAGAAGAATAACTAATAATGAAGAAAATGTAACAAATAGCTGGTTATGTGAAATCTGCTTTAAAATGGGAGGATAAAAGGGAAATTCAGCTTGGATTCCCCCCCCCCCCTCGTTTCATTATCAAGAGTTCTTCTTACCATTTTTAAAACTCCACAAACAAAAAAGTAACATTTAAAGAAGAGAAAGGGAAGGGAAGACTCAGAATTTATAATCAACCCTTGCATTTTGCCCCCCCCCCCCAACTGAGCAAGTTCGCTTATTTCTCAAAAATATTTATTGTTCTTTAACCTAACATGCAAAACTCCTTAATTCAAATGCTGATAATCAGAATGTATTGGCAAAGCCCTGCTAAACTTTAAAACAAAAACAAAAAACACGGCAGTGGAAATGTTCAAAAATAACCCAGTAATTCAAGGTGTCGTTCAGGCACCGGTAAGCCAAAATGACCTAGCTATCATTTTAACCTTGGATTGGAGTCAAAACATTCTTAGTGGATAAGAGGGTATTTGTGTCCATATGTTCATGAGAGTGTAGATTTGCCCTTCAAATATTGCATAATCATTGTTTTATTACATCCCACGTGCAAAGAGTGCAATGTGCAATTTTCTGAGAAAATTGTCCCCTACATGCTTTATATATTCTTTCCAGCAACTGGCAACAGCAGCAAAAAGTGTAACAAATAGGCTCTAATTCACAGAATTTGGGTCCTTGGCTTACGACCACAATTGAACCCAAAATTTATGTTAATAATCGAGGCAGTTGTTAAATGAGTTTGGTCCTATTTTACGACCTTTCTTGTCATCATTGTTAAGTGAATCACTGCAGTTGTTCAGTTAGTAAAAAGGTTGTTGAACAAATCTGGCTTCCCCATTGACTTTGCTTGTCAGAAGGTTACAAAAGCTGATCGGTGAGACACAGCAACCAGCATAAATATGAACCAGTTGCCAAGTGTCCGAAATCTGATCACGTGACTACAGGGATGCTGCAATGGTCGTAAGTGTGAAAAATGGTCATAAGTCACTTTTTTCAGTGCTGCTGTAACTTTAAATGGTCATTAAATGAACGTGTAAATCAAGTACTTATCTATTATTTGAAACACATAAGCATGGTATTTCCTTTTTTGAAACAACTTTTTCATTTATTGGGCAGACGATACAAATTTGACAAGAAATTTCTGTTCCTCTGTAAGGAATGATTGCTCGATTTTGTCATGGTTACATTTAGCATACATATAAACTTTCAAAGGCTCTTTGTTTTGTATAGTCTCATATGAAACTAGCTGGATACCTGTGCTTCGTGACGAAACTTTGTGATCGGGCTATGCAGGAGAAATTCGGTTCACAATCCGTTGGCTTAGTGGTGGTCGGTGATTGGAACACATAACGGGAATATTGCTCCCGCCACCTTGAGTCCAGAAGCAGTTCCATAAGTGGAAGGCGTAGACATTTTGGTGAGGTACCAAGGTTTAGTACTGTAAGGAGCCCCAGACCGCTCCTGAGTGAAGGAGTGGAATGTCTGCCAGCTTGAACTGAGGTAATGGAATGTGAGGCAACTGGCAGTTGGAACAGAGTTCTTTTCAGGTGGGGAGGGGGAGTAGAACTCCTTAGTATCAGAGTGTGTTAATTACTGTATAAGAAATACTAATGATCTGATAGTCATTTCGAAAAATCCTTTCTTAGTGAGCACCTAGAAGCCAAGAGGAACATATGTGCCAAATTTCAAGTTTGTAGGCTTTACAGTTTTGGAAACTTCGTGATGAGTGAGTGGTACTTGGCTTTTATTTATATAGATTTAGGACAAATAGCATGAACACCATTAAGTCTTCCTCAGTATATAGCAATAGCACTTAGACTTATATACCGCTTCACAGTGCTTTACAGTCCTTTCTAACCACTTTACAGAGTTAGTATGTTGCCCCCAATAATATTCTGGATCCTCATTTTACCAACTTCAAAAGGATGGAAGGCTAAGTCATATACCACATTCAGACTCTGGTGCCTTGCCAACTTTCTTAGTATAGAGCTATATATTACTGTCTCCTAGTGTCCTGGACAGCCGGGCTTGTTAGAAGCTGTACCATACAATAGACTGTGACAGAATGTGACAAATAAGATTATTCTTAATGCCTAAAGCTAATGCTGGCACCAGAAGAGCCAACATGTCAAATGGAAAACAAAGCTTTACATGAAAAATGCAGTGTATGCAGCATATATAAATCTCAAGAATTACCTATTTCCAAATAATTTCCAAGTAAAAAAAAAATAACGTAGTTGATCAATATAAAGAATTTCATATCAAACAATATTAGCACACAGTCATTCACTAAACTTGATCTTAAAATCTATAATGGGAACTGGCTCAATTTTTAATCTTGGATGTATGCTTTCTATGAATGATACCATTTACAGATGAATATATTCTGCCAATATACATTCTTCTTTCCTTATAGTTATGCCGTGATATTATTAATTTACAAAATAAAAGAATTTTGATTGTAATCAATAATTTAACAAAACATTTTTATAACTGGCATGACAAATATGTGGGAGGAGATGGATTATAAATTAAACTTGATCTAAATTCTATTTTTCAAATCCCATGATTTTTTTATATATACAGACATTTTCACATATTGTGTATAAATAAAAGATGTAAAATATGTGGACATAATATATAAAACGTTTTGATTAAGGATATGTTTTATTGAAGTGGTAAATTTCAATCTGAGCTACTTAATGACTGGTCCGCCATTTAAAATGTATCATGTGAAAACTAAGATAGTAATGAAAATATATTGTACTCCCTCACAATGGAAAAAATGGAATGTAGGAAAAAGATCACTTTATAATCAGTCTCCAGTATCTATTTTGCTATATATATTTTAAAATAACATGGTAATTGGTGTACAGAAAGCATATTAGCCACTTAGGATGCTGCAGTATACAATTTTACCAGTAGCATAATATAACTTAGAACCAGGTCTTAAATTTTAGGGAAAAGTGAAAGGGACTTCTTCCTTATCAGTATTACGTATTTCTACATGTAAAATAAAACTCTGGCTGTATTTTACAATTTGGTTCTATTTTATGCTAAAGAAATAAGTCCATGTTGCTGATATAAAAAAATATATCTTAACAGTCTATAACAGGAATCCCCAAGCCTCGGTCTGCAGCCTGCTGCCAGTCCACTGAGCCAGAAAGTTTGAGGAATGCTGGTCTATTGCATGCCTATAAATTAACCATCTAAACAACATTAATGTCTTACCATCGGTAGTGCAACAACCTTCAGGTGGTGGTTTCATCTGATAAGTAACAGGAGGGCTACTTGTTTCTGAACCTTCATCACCATCATCATCTTCCTCCTCCTCCTCTTCCTCATTATCTACCCTATTGCCTGCTAAAGAGATCACAAGCACTATCACTAGAACTCAGATAAATTGCACTTTAGGCTCAGCAAGCAAGATAACTTTATTAGTAATAGCTGTTCCATATTTACTGCCGTTGTTTATTTGAGGGGCGGGGGGGGGGGAATGGATGGATGGATGGACAGACAGGACAAGATAAAACAGCTATAGAGATATAGATTAGATAGAGATAGAGATAATAGAGCTAGGTAGCGATAGAGATATGCATTTCTATTCATTTCATGAGCAAACTCAACATTCCGATGTTGGGAAAATGAGGACCCAGATTGTTGGGGGCAATGTGCTAACGCTGTAAATTGCTTAGTAAGGGCTGTAAAGCACTGTGAAGCGGTATACTGCATAAGTCTAAGTGCTATTGCTATTTTCTAATCTGATGCCTTCCAAACATGCAGAAATATATATACATACATACATACACACACACCGGCTGCTGTAATCAATAAAAACTGCAGATCTATATATTTTGATTATGGAAGATCAAACTAAATAGGAATTTCAGATGTTATGGCACAGTGGGAACATTAATAAAATGCACAACATGCATATATGGGATGTACATTTTGAGAGCAATCTGTACAAATTTATAGACAGGATCAATGTGCAGCAATCATAACACCTGATTCGTACATCACTCAAAACACCACAGAACCTCCATAGCTATATAGACTCCTAGGACAACTTCCAAACCCTGTCAGCTGCTTCATACATGGAAGAAAGCTTCAGTGACTGAGTAACAAACATTCATGAGTGAACTCTCTCCAGGCAGAACCCAGAAAATAAATATCAATCATTATAAATCAAATAGGTTTTCTAATAATTGTATGAAATGTTCTTTACTCTAAATATGGGTAAGCCACTGATCCAAAGAATAAAAATTGTATGGATACTTGAGCAGTAGAAAATAAAATCAATATATAGTAGTCAGCCCTCAGGCTAGCAAGGGAAGACATTGAAACAAATGTATTTTTATACTACCGGTAGATAAAGGTTGCGCAACTGAAATGTCAAGATCCTTTTCCTAGTAATCTTACTGGCATTTATGTAGGCATATGAATAAGGGCTTCTGGGAATAATCTCAAGGTCCATATGGGTATTTATAGAGAAAAACATCATTTCAACTCATAGTCTCAAACACTAAGAGCTTTCACTATCAAAGCCAGCACTTTGAATTGGGCATATAAATAAACTGGAAGTCAGTTATAAAATGATCAAATGGTAAAATCCCAGATATTATTTAGTATTTCTTCTATTGCATATTTAGCATGCTAAGCCAGAATTAGGCACCTAAGAAAAATCATATTTGAATCAATAGACAAAGAATTTCATTTACCCTACAGACTATGAAAGAAAATAATGTTCCCTAATGATTTAATTGTTTGGACTTTTTCCAGACGTTTGATTTATCCAAGAAGAACTTGACGTCTCATTTGCTTGTCTGAGCTTGCAAGCTAAGTGGGGTTAGGCTTAGTAAGTACTTGGATGGAACACCTTCAAGGACATTTATTTGTTGGTTGGTTTAATTCCTGGGACAGAGGTTAGGTTGGGCTACCTAAACAACATCCAGACGAATGCAGTGACAAACCACTTTCATACTGCTGCCAAGATTTTTTTTTTTTTCTGTAGATTTTTAAAAGTTTTGACTGGAGCAGATTTGTGACTCCATGTATATTTTATATAATTTTAATTTTTGTTATATGTACCATGGGTATTTTTATGGTTTTTTTAGTGTTGACTATTGTGTAAACTGCTCTGAATCTGTTTTGATTCAATGATAAGAAAACTGAACGAATAAAATGAATTAATGAATATCACATATTTATGAAAGGAGACAACCCCATTATCTTGGAACAATTGCAGAAATAGCCATTTCTCACTTGACATCACAATTGCTTTGATTTATTGTTGGGGCAAAATTCCAAGATCACAGGTATTCTACACTGAGAATACAAAACAAATAAGTGGAGGCCAAAACAAGGGTACTACTTATTCTTTCAATAATTTGGAAGATCACAGGCACATGCCAAATGGACATAAGGAAATATTCCCTATACTGGTAAAGGAAAAGAGAAATGAATTGAAGGAAATATTCTCCATAGTGAGGGGGGGAGTATCTAGGATGGGTTGACCTTGTCCTCTCATTGATTGGGCTGAGTCAGATAAGCTCTTTGGGCCACGCCCTGGTCACCAGGTACCTCCCAGTTATCCACTCAGCCCCTCAACGGGCGGCTGTGATCATTCCAAGCTCCTGGAATTTTTTTAAAAAAGGATTGAACTCATTGTTAACTGGATTGTATTCGCTGCCTCCCTGCCTGAGTGAGGAACTGGCTCTTGGCTGATTCCCTGGCCAGGAAGAGAGAGAGAGAGCGCGTGCAGCAAGCCCTTCAGGGCAACGTGCAGCCCAGGTCATAAAGAGAGACCTAGGGCACTAATCGAGACTGTGGGTGAGGGGACGCTCCCCTGGAAGCCCCAGGAAGGCAGTCACGTTGGAGAGGCTTAGCTGGCGCCAGAGCGCTCCTCCGCTCCCCCCCTGGGGTCGAACAGCGAACCGTGGCATTTTTAAATGCAGTGGAGCGCCCGCACCTGCCTGCGAGTGCCGGAGAGAGATAGCAGCCCGCAGTAGCTCCTTCCACAAGAACTAGACCTAGACCTAGCTCACCTCCCATTGGGGGGCGCTTGGCATACTTCGCCGACCGCTGGGACTTAACCTCCTCCAACAAGTGGATCCAGAATACCATTCGGTATGTTCTCTCACTTGAGTTCCTCTCCAGCCCCCCTAGTTCCTTTTGGAGCTGCCCTGTATCAAGCAACCCGACCCGGAGGTTGCTGATGCAGGAGGCCATCCAACACCTGTTGGACATCAGGGCCATCAAGCCAGTGCCTCTAGAGCAGCAAGGTCAGGGGTATTACTCTATTCTCTTTGTAATTCCTAAGGCCTTGGGCGGCTGGAGAGCAATTCTTGACTTGAAACGCCTCAACCGTTTCATTCGCTATGAAGGTTTAAGATGCATTCACTGCATTCCATCCTGGAAGGGATTAGGCAGGGAGATTTTCTCACCTCCATAGACCTCATAGAGGCCTACCTGCATATACCCATAGCCCCAGAACATCGTAAACATCTCAGGTTCTGCTACCTAGGGCACCACTTCCAGTATCGAGCCCTGCCTTTCGGGTTGTCGGCCGCCCCTCGAGTTTTCACGAAGGTAATGGCGGCATTGGCGACTCACCTGAGGCAGGTTCCTGTTCAAATTCAATGTTATTTAGAGGACCTGCTGTTGCAGTCGCCCTCCTTCAAGGGTGCACTAAGAGATCTAGACACTACTATGGCAGTCCTGAGAGACCATGGGTTTTCGGTAAACCTGGCTAAAAGCCACCTTCACCCCTCCACTAGTCTGGTCCATCTAGGAGCCCTGATAGATACAGAGGCAGGCACAGTTTTTCTGTCATCAGAAAGGCAGCTCTCTCTTAGGCAGCTAGCCGCTCAGGTAGCCAGGGGGCATAGGGTATCCTTAGCCACACTGTCCAAGCTGCTTGGCACCAAGGTATCTGCCATTGGCATTGTCCCTTGGCCTCGGTTCCACACCAGAGACCTCCAATGGTTCCTTTTGCTTTTCCAGCGAAGGCGCATGAGCTGCTCCCAGACCAAGGTTCTTCTGCCCACAGAAGTATCCCACTCACTGACTTGGTGGATGTCCCCGGCAATCTCCAAGGGCGAGATCTTCAGAACGCCAGGTAGAGTGACAGTAACAACGGACGCAAGCCTGTTCGGATGGGGCGCCCATCTGCGGGCTCAGATGGCACAAGGACAATTGAACCAGGCAGAACTGACTCACGACATAAACTGGTTGGAGCTCAGGGCGGTCCGCGGGGGGCTCCTTCAATTTCGTCACCTTGAGGGGGCAGCCACATCTTAGTCCTCACAGACAACATCGCCACCAAGGCTCATATAAACAGAAAGGGGGGACCAGATTGAAGGCCCTTATGAAGGAGGCCAAATGACTAGGGCAGTGGGCCGAAAGGAACCTTCTGTCATTGACTGCGGAACATATAGCAGGGGTGGACAACATCAGAGCCGACTGGCTCAGCCGGACCAAGGTGGACAATTCAGAGTGGAGGCTGCAGCCAGCGATATTCAAGGAAGTGGCAAGGCACTTCAGATGCCCGGAGGTCAACCTATTTGCCACCCCTCTCAACGCCCAGCTCCCGAGGTTTTATTCCAGGTATTAGACATGGGGGAGCGGAGGGGATGGACACTCTCCAATGCCCATGGCCCCGGGGGCTCCTCTATGCCTATCCACCATTATCCCTGATTCCCAAGGTCACACAGAAAATCCTGTGGGAGGGGGCAGAAGTGGTGGTGATTGCCCCACACTGGCCCCAGAGGCCTTGGTTTGCCGATCTCCAATCTCTCTCGGTGGACAGGCCCTGGAGGATCCCCCAGGAGAGGATCTCCCTCAGCCAGGGATCGCTGGAGTACCCGGACCTTCAGTGGCTTCAGTTGACCGCTTGGTGCTTGAGCGGAGCATCCTAAGGAAAGGCCACTTCTCCCCCAGGGTGATAGAGACTATTCAGGCGGCTCGCAGACCTTCCACGGAGCACATTTACGGTGCTACATGGCATGCCTTTTCAACATGGTGCAGCTCCAGGGGCCACAATCCGGTTCGAGCCATGATCTGGCAGCTTCTTCCTTCAGGTGGGCCTGGACAGAGGGTTAGCTCCCAACACGGTTAGGAGACAGATCTCGGCCATCTCATTGGTACTTCTGTGCGGTAGGTCTCAGACCTTGACTCACCACCCCATGGTCAGGCGATTCCTCAAAGGGGCATCCAATCTTAAGCCACCTACGGTACATAGCTACCCCTCCTGGGACATGCATAAGGTGTTGGACGCTCTAACAGGCCCTCCTTTCGAACCCTTGCGAACTGTGTCTCTTAAGTTTTTGACTCTTAAAGTGGCCTTTCTGGTGGCCATCACCTCAGCCAGGTGGATATCCGAACTACAAGCTCTGTCAACCAGGGAGGATCTCTGCATATTCCACCAGGACAGGGTGGTACTAAGGTTGGACCCCTCCTTCATCCCTAAGGTGTGCTCCTGCTTCCATCACTCGCAGGAATTGATATTGCCCAATTTCTGCCCAGACCTCTCTCACCCGTTAGAGAGGAAGTGGCACACCCTAGACACAAGGAGGGCTCTGAGGATTTACCTCAGAAGAACCAGCCGAACAGGAAGTCTGAAGCCCTGTTTGTCTCTTTCCAGCCGGGATCCCTGGGGAACAAGGTGACATCCACCACCATAGGCAGGTGGCTACAAACCTGTATTGTTACCGCCTACCAAGCACGGGGTCTGCAAACACCGAGCTCTATTACAAAGCATTCCACATGAAGCGTGGCCATCTCAACGGCCTGGGCCACCCAGGTTTCATTGACTGAGATCTGTAGGTCAGCTACATGGTCTTCCCCCTCACCATTCGTGTGGCACTACAAACTGGACTCCTTTGTCTCTGCAGAGGCTTCATTCGGGCGTAGGGTGTTGCAGGCTGTGCACAGGGTGGAGGTGACACCTCACCAGGCATAAGGTTGTGTGAACTCTTAACATGGGTAACCCTCCCTAGGGATGTGTAAGCTTTGGTACGTCCCATCCTGGATACTCCTCCCCTCACTATGGAGAAAAGGCGTTGGTACTTACCTGATACGCCTCTTCTCGTAGTGGGGGAGGAGTATCCAGCCCCTCCCTGATAGGGTTATTATAACATGAGCGTTATGGTTGATGGTTGAGCTGTTCTGTTAAAGAAATAAATAAAGGTTTAAACTAAGGTAAAGTCTGGAGTGGATGGCACAGCGAGTCGGATAAGGTTCTTCGCCGATAACTGGGTGGTACCTGGTGACCAGAGTGTGGCCCAAAGAGCTTACCTGACTTAGCCCAATCAATGAGAGGACAAGGTCAACCCATCCTGGATACTCCTCCCCCACTATGAGAAGAGGTGTATCAGGTAAGTACCAATACCCTTTTCCATGGTGATGATCAGAACTGTAGGAGATTCTAATGTTTATTAAGAAATGGGTGTGTTCTGAGAGAAAAAAAATCAGTGAATTTGCTTGGGTAAGGGAACATTGTACCTTAAGATTTTCATCTCCCAGGAAAAAATACAAGAAAATAACAAGGCCCAAAATATTGTACAAAAATCCTGTCTATTAAGATAAAATAAAATAGCATATTTTCTGATACTTTAAGCCCATGATGGCAAACTTATGGCACGCCTGCCACAGGTGGCACACAGAGCCCTCTCTGCGAGCACACGAGCTCTCACCCCAGCTCAGCTCCACCACGCCTGCGCATGTACCTCCCACTGGCCAGCTGATTTTTGAGTCTCTGCTGTGCATGCACAGGGGGGGCGCATGCAGGAGACACATGCGCATGTATGGGGTGTTGTGTGCGCATGCGAGGAGGGGCAGTTTGTACAAGTTTATAGACAGGATCAATGTGCAGCAATCATATCACCTGATTCATATATCACTCAAAACACCACAGAACCTCCATAGCTGTATAGACCCTTGGGATAACTTGGGATAACTTCCAAACTCTGATAGCTGCACCTTGTATTTAGTCCCAGGAGGCTTCAGGGAGGACTGCTAGGCACAAAATGGGGCACGGGAGAAGTCCCATGCGCTGGGGGAAGGGAGCAGGGTCATGCATGCATGCACAATGGTGAGGGGCGAAGGGGGTGTCGCATGCGCATTCATTATGGGTGTGGGCACATGTGCACACATGCACACGCTTTCGGCATGCAACAACAAAAAGGTTAGCCATCACTGCTTTAAGCTATTGTAATGTTTTTGAAGTTCACAAGTTGAATTTAAAGCAGAACCCAATATTCTTGTTCAAAGTGAGGAAGTATAAAAATGCTGTTTAAATGTAAGAATACTGTCAGCTTTTAATCAATATTATTCATCACCAAAATAATTGTTGCTTGAAATACTGATCGGTGAATTTGCAATTTGCAATTTATTTCATTGTATTAAATCCTGTTTCTTCCAGTTATGCTCAGTTTTGCCATTGCACAGCTGGGATCTCAGTCACAAATGCTATATTTCTTTCCAGTTCACTACATTAAATCAAATTTACGAATTTCAAAAAAGTTTTGAGCTGATATACATTCAATACAGCATGCCTCAGTTAAATTTGTGGGCATTTTTTTTAAAGTGGTGGTTGGAAAGGTCAAGATATAGAATTAGAATCCTTTCTCCTGGATATATTTCAAAGACTTTGAACAATAACATTTGCAGGCTTCATACAAATGTGGAGTTTAAATCTAATACTGTATCAGAAGCCCTTTCTATATAATGAATTAATGAACAGTACCAATTGAATGAGACCAATTGAAATTGGCTAGGCTCCCATTTGTACAGTAATCAGAAAAACAAGAACCTTTGGAAATAGAGGTGAGGCTTTGCTTATATCTTATTGATGGATCATGTAAACTTTCCCCTCTTTTCTTTATTACATTTTTTTTCTGGATCTCACTAGTTAAGAGCAAAACTCAATAAGGATTTTTTGCCTATGCATCAGCATAGGAAGGACCTTACAATATTCTAATCCCGGATCAGCAAAAGAATCAGAGAAGTAAAAGCACACTTATTATTTCTGGAGGAATGGTTCTTGATATGCTTTTATCTCTGTATACTAATCTGTGTACAAGCAAAAGTGATATTTTATGAATATATTTTGCACCTTTATACATACCTAAATCTATTTTGGATGATTGGGTCACATTCAGTGATGGGTTCCTACCGGTTCAGACTGCTTTGGCCAAACCGGTAGTGGTTTGGTGGCCTGGGTTGCTGGAACCAGCAGTGACCCAGGCCTGCCACGCCCCTGAACTGGTTCTCCGTGCGACACCATGGGCGGCACCATCTTGTTTTTTGCTTCTGCGCTTGGGCAGAACATATTTTATTGTTCTATGTGTGTACGGCGCGCCCACGAGCGAACCGGAAGTAGTGACTGCCGGAACCCACCCCTGGACACATTCCATACAAGTGGAAGGATGAACAGAGCGAGGGAACATTCCATGCTGTGGGTGAAAGTCAACTGACATACTGATGGATGATGCCCATCACTTTGAGAACTGGTGTGGTTTTTTAAAGTAGCCATAGCAAAGGAGCTTTGAGGTGCTTGGTGCTCTCTGAGCTTGGTTTCTTGCAGACATTTCATTACCCAACTAGGTAACATCATCAATCCTAGTTGAGTAATGAAATGTCTGCAAGAAAAGACATTTCAGAGCACACCAAAGACCCAACCCCAATCTACAAATATTTCTAAAAGAGCACTTCTTACCTTCTAGAGACGAAAGTTGCCGCTCGGCTTCTAAATATAGCTGTGAAAAAATCGGCCTTGGGACTAAATTACTGGATCGGAGGGAAGCTTCAATAGAATTATGCAACACCTCTTCAAAACGTGTTGAGTTAAGTTGTCCCGCATAAGAATTTCCCATCTTCTTGAAGAATGAATCAGAATTCTTCAGGGGTGGGTTATAATTATTCCACCTAAACAGGAAAAGATAAGAGGAGATTAGATCAACATTTGCTTTAATAAAATTCGGAACCATGAGAGATTTCAAAGGAACTGTTTCTTCTAAGAGAACAGTGAATTGACTCAGTAAAAATGATGCAAAGCTGGCAGCATAAATTATATAGTTCCTCAGTACATGTTAGGTTTCTGTAACTCATCAGAAAGGCATTCTTAATATTGACAAAAACAAACTGTTGATTTACTTTTAGGCATTGGGGAAATCACTTCTTAAAGCAGTTTTTTTAAAGCATTATATAATTAGGTTGCTTGCTATCTATCGAATTGAATGGCTATGTCCATTATCTCCTGTATCTCGGTAATATACATCTAATTTTAAATACTGCCCTCCAAACATATTTCTAGGATAATTCACATAAAGCAACAGTAAAAACAAGGCAATATATTAAAATATGAAATAAACAAGAGTATACATCTTAAGGTTAACAGAAAGCAAACAGGTAACTTTGGAAAGTTTTGTTTACAATAAATTCTTCCTTGGCATCAGAAAGATAACTCTATCAATATGAGACAGATTTCTATGAGGGACAATTTCTACAGCTAGTGCCATGAAGAATGAAGAGGGCTCCCTCCCTGGTTATCACCTGCCTAGCCTTAGCTGATGGGGATATGAGACTGATACTTTTAAAATATCACCTTACATCTTCTGTTTAAAGACAATATATCTTCCATGCTGAGGATCAGAATCATCCTTGCCCATCTGCGCAACACAGTCAGATTTTCAACACACTTCACACCCTTTGCCACTGATCTTCAGAAAATCATCAGCTTAGAGCACTGATGGCAAACCCATGACGCTGATGTTTTGAGTGACACGCTAGCATTCACCAACATTCTCAAAAGCACACCCTGTTCTGAGGTGATTTTCGGAGGCTGCAGAAGCCAAGTAAGAATGAAGTCTGCTCTTGAATGGCCTCTGAAAATGAGTTTGTTTTACTCACATTTTATTTTTTATAATTATTTAACATTTCTTTATATAATATATAGCACCATACATGTTTTGGACTGTATTTTTTTAAAAATAAATGAACATATAAGAGTTTCTTGACAATGGCATGGAAAGAAGGAAGGATGGGAGGGAGGGAGGGAAGGAGCCAGAGGTGGTATTCAGCTGGTTCTGACCAGTTCTGAAGAACCAGTAGAGGAAATTTTGAGTAGTTCAGAGAACCAGTAAATACTACCTCTGCCTGGCCCCGCCCCCATCTATTCTCTGCCTCCCAAGTCCCAGCTGATTAGGAGGAAATGTGGATTTTACAGTATCCTTCCCCTGCCACACCCACCAAGCCAAGCCATGCCCACCAAGCCACGCCCACAGAACCGGTAGTAAAACTTTTTGGATCCTACCACCGGAAGGAGGGATATCCCAGCAGAGTCAACTTAGGCATTCTTCGAATTTTCGACACACTGAGCCCAACACTGGCTTGGGGAATCCACTACAAAGTCAGTTTCCACAGCATCACCGTTCTCTTCCCCTTCGGAGGGTTGCCCTTCCCTCCTGAAGTAAAGGCATTGTGGTACTTGGCCACCATCCCCCCCCATTTATTTCCCAGGTGCTGTGAAAGGCATCTTTGCCAAGCTGTGAATGGACAGCCTGTTTGTGGCTTACTTTTTTTCTTTTCTTGCAGTGACCAATAAGCACAATTAGAGAATAAAGAAAGGGCATGGCCACAGCTAGCTCATTCTTTAGCCAGTTGGATGAGTCCTGGCCACCTTCTGCATGTAAAGGTGAGGCACTTGCCAAATTCCTCACAGCAATACAGCAGCACTGTTTCCTTTTGAGGGGTCAAAGGTGTATTCAAGTGTAAGGAGTCTCTGGAAAGACTTTCGAGGCAATCTGCTTAACACAAAGGTGTTGTTCATGTGGTCTCAAGTGCACAGGGTATCATTTCTTTTAAATACTGAGCCAGGGTGGTTAAGATGCTAGACTAGAACTAAGCAGACACAGGTTCAAGTCCAGCCACAACCTTGGAGGTTCACCTCACATCAGTCACTTTCATCCTAACCTATCTGACAAGACTGTTGTTATGGCAAGGAAGGATTGGCATCCCACTCTGTATCCTAGAGGAAAAGCAAACTTATTTATTAGACTTATATCTCATCCTTAAAAGTAAAACCCAAGGCAGCATGGATAGTACTATTTCCTCCTTACATTTTTCCACAGCAATCACCGGATGAGGTGGGTAGGACTCACCTCCCAGCTTTTAAGAGAGGATTAGAACTCATGGATCTAGAATCATGAGTTTCTAGCCTTGTACTTCATCATCGCACCAACACCAAGTAAGCAAGCAAATGTATTTCTGAAATTTATCTCTCTCTACCAGTGGTGGTATTATGTTGATTCGCACTGGTTTGGGCAAATCAGTAGTGGCGTCGCACAAGGCTCCCCCCACCCACTCAGACATCATCAAAAACCTTCTGCGCATGCGCTCCCGCTACCAAACTGGTAGTGAAGAAAAGAGGATACCATCACTGCTCTCTACCCTCCCTCAAGGCATTTGGTAACCTTTTCCCAAACATGTTTGCCAATGAAACCCATTTACCACATTCACATTCAAGTTCATAATCTATAAATGAGATGCTGGAAGACAAGCAGACAACCAATGTGTGCAGGAAAACCCTTAAATATGAAGAGCTCACTGGATTCCTTTCACGTTTTACCATTTCCAAGCTTGGAGAAGGCCTAATAAAAATAAATTCCAGACATGGTAATTATCCAACATCGTCTGCATCTACTTCGGACCCAGGAAGCAGCCGGCTGGAGCACAAACCGTGTTAATGGCAACATCAAAGCACTTGTCTGCACTTCCACAATATAAAAATTTGGGACAGCTCTTGTTTAACAATCCAAGAGACAGAAAGATATATGCTGGTGGCCATGAATGTGCCAGCTAGGTCATAAAATGGCACCCAGAAGTTTGGCAGGCCGATGGGCTTCGTTTTCTTGCGCTATTGAACTCTGTATCAGATTTATGTCTTTTAGGAGCACTCAGACACAAGTGGAGGTGGGGGAGGCTGTTTCAAATGTCTGTGAAATTCCAAACAATGATCAGAACCGACTATCTCTATTCAAAAAACTCCAGCCAGCCGGAAGTGGGGACAAGAGAAAGGCTGATCTTCCCATAGCCACGGATGAAAGGAATCCCAGCACTTTACAATTTGCTGCAGAACAAACATGGAGGAATTCTATAAACTTCAGCTAAGGAGAACACTAAGTATATTTCTAATACTTCACGATCATAAAAAGATAGACGGAAGAAAGGCACACTAGCGTTAATCCCTGCTGAAGGTGGGGGCGATGCAGTGTTCAAGAATATACCAGGATTACAGGGTGGGAATTTACAAAAATGGTGATCAGCTTTTCCCAACTGTGATGATTTTTTTCAGATGATTTTGGCTACAACCCATTCACAGGAAATTAGCAAGCTATTAGTCTATCATATTGGGAAAACACCAACTGCTGTCCTTTCTTTTTCTTTCATGCCCAAATTAGAATGTTGTGAGGTAGAGAGAAGCAGACTCCAGCAAATTTAGTTTATTGTGGTCCCATGTTTATGGTCTGCAAAGTGAAGAAACAGATGATAAAGAGAAGTCAGTCACCGTGGTGGCGGTGGTGGTGGTGCTTCTACTGAGGCATGGAAGTCAAATTCAAGTTCAGTCACCACAACTCTTAGCCAACCCAATTTGGTTTTTGAAGGGAAACTACGTGGATCCCAGCTTTGAACAGCCTCATAAAACTGTCGTAGCCAGTGAGAAAGAAATCTAGATTTTTTTTAAAAAAATACAGCACACTGCTCATTTTTTAAAATTCAAGATAGAAAAGGAAACATCTCATGTGAGGGTGAGCAATTTATTTCTCGTTGCTTAATTCCCTGCAGTTAAAAATGTAATGGCTTCTCTGAACTAAACTGGGAGTGAAAAAACAAGCTTGCCCTTTTCAATTCCTCTAAGATAAGTGGGCTAAAATCTTCATGTGATTAAAAACGTGTATTAAGAAAACAGCAGTTCCATCCCTATTCAATATAAAAACACCCAAAGTACATGTTAATATCAGATGGCAGGGATCTAGCATCTTCACATACGTGGACAAGAAAGGTCACTACAAGGATGTAAAAGTTATCTGTATCTGACTGGAAGGTTTTATTTCCTGATGGATTGAAAAACCCCAAAATATACATGCCCATTTCACATTTCTAAACAGAATGAGGCCAGTGGACCTATGAATGCCAGTGGCATGGCTGGTAGACCTGATCCTATTCTTCCTGAATGGATGAGGAAGCCACTATGAAAAATGCTGTAAGTAAATCCATTCCTTTTCTTTCAAATGTTTAAGCTAAATATACTGTTCCTTATGCAGCCCAAACAACCAGCACCACTAGTTGATAAGAGGGAAACATTGGGAGGCTTGGGAGCAAATCCCAAAACCGGAAAAAATACCTATTGTTTTGGGAATATTGCCAAAAGGAAAACCTCAAAACACCTCAATGTGCATGCAGCTATGGAATGATGACAGCTCTGTGTAAAACTTCAGTAATGGACTGAAAACTGACTATGCTGGTCAAAATGTTTGTGTGTGTGTGTGTGTGTGTAGCAAACAGATTTTTTAAAAATTTAGTATTGAGAGAGTTACAGGGCCAACTCACCCCACTGGCTTCTATCCTGAAAGATTGACTAACACCTAGCTTTCCCTGCTCCTAGTCTCAGCACCCAAATCCCTGCAGCACACTGGCTTTCAAAGAGATAGAGAATTTTCTTTTAGTTGAACTTGACTTCTGTACATGTCCATATTATTACTTTTGCATCAATACAGAAATGGTTTGACACTGCGTTCTTCTACAAATATTTTTCTCAACTTCCGTATCTAACTTAAAGGGATGGCATTTCCTGAGATCTGCCAAGAAAGATGCAATATTTCCTATTCCAGAAGATCTGCTATATTAACCAAGTCCATTTCTGCTTAGCTTTTTGAGATCAGCCAAGATTGGCTAGGTACTGACATCTAACTGAGCCGTGCAACACAATATTGCTTTAATATGCACACCAGGATGACTTCCAACTGTGCAAACATCTACAATATTGAGAATTGAGATTTCTTTTTTAAAAGAAGCTTTAGATGATTAGGATCAACTACTATAAAGGGAATAAAGTGTACATCTGCAATAACATAAATTGTGTATTTGTAACTTTCTTATAGATACAATTGTACAAAATGCTGAAAGTATTAGATGAGTTTTAATCTGTTCATATTTCAGAAAGGATTTGCCATGTGAAATATAGTATGCATAAAATAAGCAAAGCAAGGGGCACCTTTGCTTATTTCATGCATATAATGTTAAGTATTAGAGACATTCTTATAATCCTATGCAAAAAACAATAGAATCTGTATAACTCTTTTAAGATTGACATCTTGGACATTCTGGTCTGGGTGCAGACAGGTATATGATACTACTGAAAAACATGGATAATATTTGAACCAGATAAAACAGCCCTTTAATAATAGGAATCAAACTTCTAATAGTCTTACATTCCAGAATAATATTCACATTAATCACTTTAATATATAAAACATAATTACTATTATATGAAACAGCCTCTATATTTAAGAATCTTCAATTTCAAATGCTTACTTTCACCATAAATAAAACTAAGGGATCATCTATATTGGTTCATTATTGCTTATCTTTTATACATTTGCAGACATTTGTCATTAAGATGTTACAACAGAATATTCAATGCCACTTCACAACGCCCGCAGGCCAGATCTGGCCTGTGATGTGGTTGGATCCGGCCCATGGGCCATCCTGGAATATGTAAGGGGTAGGCCCACATGGCTTCAACCCAGTCTACTCAATGCGAACAGGAAACATCGGGGCAGCGTGGCTTCAGCCTGGTCTACCCAATGCAAAGAGGAAACATGTCAGCAGTTTGGGGAGTGGCGTCAAGGTGGCATGTCCACCTAGTCAGCCATGCCCACCCAGTCAGCCACGCCTAGTGAGTTGCCTCAAGATGGCCAGGCCCACCCAGTTGGTCACACCCACCCAGTTGGCCATGCCTGCCCCCCCTCCCAGGTCAACCACAGCCGTGATGTGGCCCTCTATGAAATTGAGTTTGACATCCCTGCACTACATAATGAACACCTTCTACACTGTGCATAGGTAAGTACTCAAAATGCTTCATAGTATCAATAAAATCTTTATTGTACTATAGATGAGCACTAATTCTCCCATGTTGCAAATGTGGTTTATAAAAATTAAGGCTGAAGGCTGCTTGCCAATGAACACTTAACAAGTCCGTGGCTAATTTCTGTCAGGAACTTTCTAATTTATATTCTGTGGCTACATTCACTCATTGTGCTAATCCATAGTATTATTTATTCACTTTGGAGCTAGAATATTATGTTTGCAAGGCATGTCTTTTGCGCTTAACTTGTCAATTGTGCTTTACATGGTGATCTAAATCAAAGAAACTGGCACCCCAGTTCACTACCATTCTCATCATGGCAAACATGCTTAGACAAAAATTGTTCAATTGTGAAATGTGTTTTAAGTTAATTATGTGCAATTGAAGCAGGAGGCAGGAATAAATTTATTAGGCATTAGGATACCTCTCAATGATTGTGGGAGAGATCAGTAAATCATATAGCACTCCATAGCTCAGTTTTCTGCTCTATATGAATCAGTAAACATCAACTGGGCTAGCAGAGAGAAACAAAATACAAAATGATGACAATAGTCTACTACACTGTTAACAATGAAAATTCAGTCTCCATTAAACAATCTAGAAATTAAAGACACTCCAAATTTGAACTTTACGATGCTTAGAGCTACTATACAGAAGACACTTGCAGATTAAACAACATTTTGACCAGAGATGGTATTCTGCCAGTTTGCCCCGGTTCAGGCAAACCAGTAGCGGCAATGGTGGGAGGCTCCGCCCACCCACCCAGACGTCATCACGGATGCTCTGTGCATGCACGCTCCCAGTTCCGAACCAGTAGCGAAGGTAAGAGGATTTCATGCCTCATTTTGACCAATGAAATGTCACCAAACGTTGATTTTCAAAAGAAAATGTATGTCTTAGGCTGCTGGGAAGCTTCAGTAGGAGAAAATTCCTATTTGCTTTCCCTTGCAGAAAGGGAAAAAAAAACAGTCCAGAAACATTTTTTCCAACAGAGCATCCCATTCTAGCATTACATTTTCAGTAAGAAGCATTGCTGAACTAGGCTGAGCCATTAATTTTGTTGAGAAATGAGCACTGACATTCTAACATTAGCCTTTGTTCTTTATTTTATCCCTTCAGCCCTGGAGAACAATTTTCAAATCAATTGGCCATTAAGTAGTGAAACATCACTGTGGCCCACAGTGTAATATACGATGTGGCAATAAATACATTAGACAGAAGAATTACATCCTGTGAAGGCCTTGTTTTTCTACACCTACAGGAAACAATGTATTTCAATGCAGATTTATAGGTTTTTCTTAGAGGATCTCATAAAAGCTGCAGGTGTAACTTCAATTACTATGGTTTGCTGTTCATAAGTCAACAGCATCCACTGAATTCAGATTCAGAAACTGGATTTTCTATCCTGGATGTTATTTTGACCTTGTCCATCTCCCTGTGGGGTTTTTATTAGATTAACGACTTCTGATTTAAATAAATTTATCCTCAAACTATATTTTGGTGCACTTTACAGACTATGAAGTAGTTATGGAAATCCTAAGCAGGGTAGAAAACGACAGCCAATAAAGGCAAAGAGGAAACATCTGAAGTCATAAACTTTAAATCCATTTTAGAAAATGAAAAATGCTTTGGCTCCCTCAGACATATCCACTGTGTACTAACCAAAGGACTGCATTCCATCCGAATTTAAACCCTACATTGTTTTCATAAGGAGATCTTCTTAAGCTTCTTTTTTTCCCCTTCATTGCAAATAAAAGATAAATCCATCTCTATATTAATCAGTAGTCTTTCTAAACTGGTGCCTTTCCAGATGTATCGGAGGACAATTCCCATCAGCCCTAAAAGAGCACTGCTATCTAAAATCAAGGCAGAGAAACATCTGGAAAGAAAGTGCTTAAGGAAGTTATAAAATATATATTTGTATACATGGGAGGAGAGGTGGTCTTAAC
Organism: Natrix helvetica; assembly: GCF_964273705.1. Taxonomy (NCBI): domain Eukaryota; kingdom Metazoa; phylum Chordata; class Lepidosauria; order Squamata; family Natricidae; genus Natrix; species Natrix helvetica. The sequence continues at coordinate 149,774,349 of NC_138552.1, forward strand.
TCTGTCCTTGGCATTTACATCACTGCCTCTTCTATTCTGACAAGATTTACTATCACTTTGAAAAGTGTCCAGCCTGTTTTTGGAGAAACAAACAGGGCAATTTAAAGTGTGTCACGTTCAAAGTTTGTCCGTAGAATCTAATGCAACCTAAGTGCACTTAGCTTTAACAGATAGCAATTTGGATTTAAGTTTAAATACAAGTCTTCTGGGCAGAACTTTTGAACCATTCTCCAACAGAAAATCCTGGTATTTTTCTAGCCCTATATGACAAAAAGCAATCAATATCACACAAATAAGGTTTGGTGACCTCTCACGCAGCATTTCCAATTCCTTTCTCCTGTATGCCGGTGCTTTTTTGCACTAAAAGATACAATGGTACAGTGATTTTAACTCTGAGCTATCAGGTTTGTTTATGCAGATTTCAACATGCCTTCAAATATTGCTTTCCCACAGTCCATGCAAACCCTAGTGGGGTTTTTTAGGTCCCTCTCAAAATGAATCTCTTAAACTGACTTTTATAAAAATAGCGGGGGAATCCCAATGATCTGCCTTACCGGGATATTACAAGAATATACTTTATACCCAGGAAAACACTATAGTAATTATAATTGTGCAAACCATTTTAGAATGTTCCCCATCAGAATTGTCTTCAATTTATAAACAAGGTTTAAACAGGGTGCGAATGGGGGTGAGACTACAATCTTACATTTATTTATCCATGAGTAAGTTTTGTTTAACTCAAACCAGCTAAAATCAAGTAAGAGACATTATAAATAAACAAATTTTATGTATCACACTATGTGGTGTGATGGTTTACTGTATGGTTTTTTAAATAAAGCCACAATTAGGTGGGTTAACATAAAATGCAAAGTAATAGACCACATAAACCATGTTATAGCCTAACGTATTACACTGACTAGAAAAATATGACTCCAAAAGAAAATTATCAATACAAGCTAGCCAGCCACATTCATAAAGTATAATTTATTAATACATACAATTACAACAAGCTATGACATTGTTTTAAATACTGAAATTTCAAATGTGGGCATTTTTAATTATCTTGTTGAATTTCTAAATTCTTGAGGCAAATGAAACTGACTTACAATTATTAATCTGCTAATATTTAGATTAGAACCATAATGCACTTTTGGGGAGCAAAGCTTAAATGCAGTTGCAGCAAACAGAATTGTTTGAATAAAAAACCCCTGATCTAATAAACATTATTAAAATATTATTCTGCTATAAATAAAATGTAACATTCATAAGATGCTTCATTTGGTATATCACAGACTTTCTCACTTTTGGGTGCTTTTTGGTCTTTTTCTCCTTATATTTAACTAATCTTTCATACAGACAAAAAATAATTCAAAATGAGAAACATGCTGATATTAACTTAATTTGTACTCGTACTGTCTTTATTACTTATATTATTAGCAAAAACAAGTGTGCTGAAGATCCAACTGGCACAAAGTCTTCTACATAAAATGAATTTGACCTAGGTGCATTAGCTTGTCTGTTGAATTTTTCACACATATACTCAAAGAGCCCGTGGAAAATATAAAAATATCAGTTTGAAATTACCTATCACAATTTCCCATGAACACACATTTTACATAGGAATTGTAATTCTGTAGTTCCAAAGACCCAAGGGGCTTCAATTTTGAGGAAGGATATATGTGAAGGGCTAGGAAAAGTAAATTTAATTCTGTAAGGGAGTCATATTATTAAATGCTGCTGTGCCCTGTAAGCAAAAAGACAAATTATCAACTGAAAAAAATAAATGATCAGGACCACAGAGGTATAAACTATGCAAATTTCTCCTGAAAGTAGAGTTTTAAATGTGGAAAAAAACTATGTCTGCACACAAATTCAATATTATTTAATACAGACAACCTGCAGATAAAACCATGTGAAGACAAAAAGGGTGGGGGGGAGGCTCAGAAAAAAAATCTTCCTTAATTATATTTCATCTGTTTTTAAATGGATCTAAACCACAAAAATCACAGGCTGAAAGAAAAGTCGAGGTTTTTTTTTAATCAAAACATTCCTTTTTGAGTACAATGGACTGGCCTGTGACTTAAAATATTGTGGGTTTTTTCCTACTATATATAGCCAAGAAAGACACTATAGTTTCTGTGAGTAATTGTGAAATGAATACTGTTAATAACAGATCTTTGAAATAAAATTGTTGGCAAATCAAATAATATGCTGCTTCTTGTGCCAGCATAACAATGCCTGTGCATTTTTAACTATTGTAGTCCTATTAAAGTCAAGGTTGGGGAAAGTAGATCCCGATCCATTTGTAGATCACTAGAAAATTTCCAGTACACTTCCTATATACCTGAATGTCTTACAAAGTACAATGGGCTTAATAGACTTCCAAATATTTACATTCTCAAACTGAGAGAGCATGCTTAAGACCTCTAAATAATAACATCGCTACATAGTAATGAACAAGCACAGCCCAAAAAATAAAATAAAATTGGCCCTGCAGGCAGTCTAGTGAAGATTAATAGTGATGATAATTTAGTCTACTTCTAGGCCTCATAACTTTGTTCTTTGCTGGATCTGAAAATTCTAGTGACACCTGAAGAACCATTAACGAGTTTGTCTTGCACAGAGCAAGTATCTACTATACCTTATAGAGGCGAAGCTTCCGATTTATCCCTTGCAAGTCTGTCCTGTGCTTGTGTCATCACAAGCAAGCAAAGCCTTGCCAGTTAGCTTTTTGCAAAGGTGGCTAATCCCAGCTGCTGCCGCTGCTCTCTGTGCCAGGATTACTTCGCTGAGTTTGTCTTTCTTTGATTCAGAGCAGAGGAGGCTGTCAGCCTGACTGAGTAAGCCTCTGGAAACAGCAAGTGTTGGTCAGGTCACCCTGACACAAACATTCCTCTGTGACAGCACAACAGAGGAAGGATTCAGTTATCTCTGTTTGCAACGGAAACAAAACAAGGCCTGCGCCACAACTCAGTAATTTGGTCTCAAATAATTTTGGCGCAAGATGGGCTGGATAATAAACAGCAATGTTGCCCCCCCCCAAAAAAAAAACCCCCACACTTCCTTACTTCAGCTTAATTCTTATTAACACTGAAGTGTTGCACTGGGTCATCTTGTTCCTAGCCGGGTACTTACCAGACATCCAGTCTAAACCACAGTTAATATCAACCACTCCCAGCTCCCTACAGCATGGAAGAAGGCTATGCTTTGCAACCTAATGGATTTTGCTAAAGCTCTCCCTTAGCTGGAAGTATGCCTGTTTTAAACAACTCTCTTTGATGACACAGAAGGATACAGGGGAGGCAAACCAAACAGAATGGAACAAAGTGGAAGAGCCTGCTATTTGGTCCTTGAATGGCATGTTTGGGGCTACCCACAAAAAAGTGAGCCCACCAAAAAAATTAATTATATTAATTAATTTAAAATTATCATAGAATTGGAAGGAGGCCCTTATGCCTTTGAAGTCAATTTCCTGTTTAGCACAGGAATCCACGTAAAGACTTCCCTGAGAAGAGAAAATTCATCATCCCCTCCACATAAAATGACCTCACCACGTCCTTTGGGTGATGTTCCATCAGTGGTGAAATTCAATTTTTTTTACTACCAGTTCTGTGGGCGTGGCTTGGTGGGTGTGGCAGGGGAAGGATGCTGCAAAATCTCCATTCCCACCCCGCTCTGGGGCCAGCCAGAGGTGATATTTGCTGGTTCTCTGAACTACTCAAAATTTCTGCTACCGGTTCTCCAGAACCTGTCAGAAACTGCTGGATTTTACGCCTGTGATGTTCCTATATATTTGTTTTATCTCTCATGAAAAATTGTAAAGCAGCAGAGATTTTGGGGAGCTCTGGCTGCTCCATGCAAAGACTGACTTCAGAGAATTCCCATCCATCCCTGTACAATTTAAGTTGAGATTTTGGGGCTGAAGAAGTCTTGAAATGCATCCATTGTAAGATTTAGAAATTTGAAGCATACAGTACTACTGTATAAAAATACTGAGGTAGCAATTAGTGGATGGGGGTAGGAAGAGGATTAAGAAAAATCAACAAAGGGGTTGCTTGAAAGCTTTTTCTTACATCTCTTTTCCTTCTTTTTTATTTTTCTTAATCAGTATATTAAATCTCATCTTTTGAATTCTCACTTTCACCCTCGCTTTAATGTCACAGCAATTACAGTATTAATACTATTTCATTTTCAATCTTTTCCCAATCGTAACAATACTTGGAAGTCAAAAGAAAAGCAAGCAGATTAGACTAGAGCCTTTCTATCTTTGACTGCTGAAAATGTGCAGAACTGTTTTGTTTTCCTCCCGATTTGACTTAGAAATGCATGAACCTGAACAGAAATCCCTACAAAAATTATTACAAACAAAAACCAAACAAATGGTCTTCCAAAATTAAAGATGGCATTTTCTCAAAGTTGTCCACCTCTGATGCAGAGCCTCTGCAGGAAGAGACAGACTAGCTATAAAGATGAGCTTCCCTAGTGGTGAATAGGCCACCAAAGGAAGAAAGGGAAAAAGTGCAGTTATAATTTAGACTAATTATATCTTGTAACTATATATGGTTATAATTCAGATGTAGAAAAACTATTGGCCAATATTTAATTGAAGGATTTAAGGTCCTCTATAGCAAATTAAAAGGCTACCCGAACAGATTATGCCATACAGGTAGTCCTCGCTTAATGACCAATTCGAAGTTATGATGAACATGGATTTAGAGTTCCAACATCCTCCTCCTCTGTGATCATATGACCACATTTTGGTTACTCAGTAATCGGCTTGTATTTATGGCTGCTTGTAGCATCCCTCAGTCACATTTTTGTGATTTGATTTTTTTTGCTGAAAACTGGTGTTTACTTCTGGCTTTCAGCAAAAAAAAAAAAAGCCCATTATGAACAATGGGTTTGTTTCATTACCACCATGTTTGCTTAATGTCTGTCACAAAAAAGAAATTATAAAAGCTAGTCAGTTGCATGATGACTCCCTCAACAATCAGCATAACAATTGTAATTCCAGACTCAATTACAGCTGTAAATTGAGGAGTACTTTTCTGGAATTCTGCTTGGTAGAAAAACAAGGCCAGTCAGCCCAGATTGTCAAGTTCGATCCTCTTTCCTTTCCAGATTCATCCATGCTCTGTGGTTTGTATTATCACGAAGAGCAAGTGGGAATTATAAGCATGGAAACATATATCACCAATCCTGTCTAGTCTAACCTCATGGGACATTGAGTGAAACAGAAGTTCCACTACTTGCCTATAGCCCAGAGGTGGTAGTCAGCAGGTTCTGACCAGTTCTGGAGAACCGGTAGCAGAAATTTTGAGTAGTCAGAGAACCGGTAAATGCCACCTCTGACTGGCCACACCTCCATCTATTCTCTGTCTCCCGAGTCCCAGCTAATCGGGAGGTAATGGGGATTTTGCAGTAACTTCCCCTGGAGTGGGGAGGAAATGGAGATTTTACAGCATCCTTCCCCTGCCATGCCCACCAAGCCACGCCCACCAAGACATGCCCACAGAACTGGTAGAAATTTTTCTTTGAATCCCACCACTGCTATAGCCCTCTGCCAACCAACCACTCCATTTCAGTTAAGATCACATTGTAGAGTAAGTTAAGGTAACTTAAAGTATCTATTAAAGCTTACTATAGAAATGCTTGGCCCTTGTTGCAACTGCAAAATCATGGGGAAAGACACCTGGAAGACAATAATGTAGGCTATGGCATACAAAATAAGTATTGTTTGTTTGTTAAATCCATTATTCAAACTCTCAGCAGAACATTTGAGTACTAATTTTAAAAACGTATATATACAAGGTCACTTCGACCGAGGAACACGAAAACATTGCAATTGTGGTAGCTGATCAGGATGAATCATACTTAAGCAAGCTCTCTCTTTTCCAATAGCATGCAATATTAATTAGGCAGGTTATTTAACAAATGAATTGGGCCTTAGTCAGGAAAACAGAGCAAGAGAAAACATATTGCATGCATCAGGTCAAGGCCAAGGCCTGGATTAAATTCAAACTTCTGGTGATTAAAGGGACCCACCCAGGCTTGGCAACAATGTGAAAGTGGTTTGCTGTAACCTTCTTCCAGAATGATTTCCCCAATTTTCCCTTTTAGCTTCCAACCTTAGAGTTCCCTGGTGGTCTCCCTTCCATGTATGACTAGCCAGCCATGCTTAACTTCTGACCCTTGATAAAGTTGGGTGTTCACACCATCACTATTAGATGTCTAGTTTGGAAAGTCTGGTGAGAAAATGGAGGCCAAGAACAGAAATGGGACTTGTTCTCTCCATCCACACTGACATTCATTTCAGAACCAATTATTTGGAAAAAAAAAAGATGCTCACTTTTAAACTGAGCAGTGTTTTATACCAAAGTGAAGACACTAATGTGAAAGTCTAATGTCACATGTAGGAATAAGACTAAGTTGGTGCTCACCAAATTGTTGGACATCAGTAATTTCTAGCTAGCAAAGCCAATTCCTTCTGCTTTTTTCTACTCAAATCCTCTTTTCCTTTGCTTCCGGATCTGAAATACACTCCACAGTGCTTGCCTCAAATCCAAGGGTTTTAAGACTGAGAGGATTTTTCTGATATCTGACCTTCTTTTTCCTCCCCAGGTGTAAATTGTGCCACAGTTAATCTCGAGATAGACCCAGATGGCTTTTGTTAATGAAAAAGCTGCCCCAAAATAGCACTAAATACAGGTAATCCACGACATATGACCACAATGGCTAAGTGAGACATTTATTAAGTGGGTTTTGCTCCATTTTACCACCTTTCTTGTGACAGTTGTTAAGTGAGTCACTGCAGTTGTCAAGTTAGCAACATGGTGTTAAATAAATCTGGCTTTCCCATTGACTTTGTTTGTCAGAAGGTCGCAAAAAGGGATTCCACTGCAACTGTCATAAATATGAGTCGGTTGCCAAGCATCCAAATTTTGATCACATGACCATGGAGATGCTGCAGTGGTCATAGGTGTAAAAACTGTCATAAGTCACTTTTTTCAGTGTTGTTGTAACTTCGAACTATCACTAAATGAATTGTTGCAAGTCTTTAATGTAATTTGCAAAAAGTTCTGCATTCAGTCACAAATTTCTTAAAATTAAGAACTATTTGGAGAGATGGCTGCCAAAAAAAGGAGAGAAAAAGTAAGATCAAAAATAGAAAACCCTCAAAAGTACTTTGAGCCATTCAGTATTCCAACTTTCCTTAGTACAGTTTAAGGTCTTTCTTTAAATCGTATCAGAAGAAATTATCCTGAAAGCAATTTAGGTGCCTATATCCTTTCGCTATCTATTGCCCTTTCCCTCTCTCTGTTTATTCCTCCCTGGAAAAAAATCCTTTATTTGCTTTTCTGTTCTTGCTTCTGTGTAACATGAACTCCTTCACACATAGTAAAGTTCAGCCTAATTGATTTGTCTGCAAGATACTATCTTGAGGGGAAACAAGCCACAGAATATTGTGTTAACATTTTTCCTGTTTCTTTTTTCTTCTTTGCCACTGTTTTATGGATTCTGTATATGTCATAAGCTCATCCTTCACTTTGTGAACCTTATATACCAATTGTCCAAATAGAGATCTATTTAGAATTTTCCCCCAAAAAATGGAGTTATTTGTGCTGTTGTGATGAATAATAAGGCTAGAAACCAAAAGGCGTTATGCTCCATGAGATTTTATCTCCGTATTTTCCTCTTCAAACTGTCTGATATATTTTGGCACCAGCAAAAACAAATCCCACAAGCTACTCAGCAAAAGAGCAGAAGTATAACTAGAAGTATGCACATACCAATAATAAAAGAATTAACTTGATCTGTTCTTCCAAAATAGAATTTACCAGTGACCTCTTTTTGCTTCAAGACAAAGCCTTCTCTATTTTTTCTGGAAAGAAAGATGGTTTTTAAAAAGTGCTGAATAAACACTGGAAAATTACCAATGGAAAAACAGAATTATTTGGAAATTTGATGAAACAGACAGGGCAATTATACAATTCCTCATCTGGAAACATTAATAGGATTGCAGAATGAGAAGTGATGTTATTTTCAATTCTACTTCTAACAGTAAAGCACAGTGACAACACCAGTTGTTGGCAAGAGTGTCTTTTATCTGTTAATCTGGTTGTTTTAAAATTAACCATATATTTAAATATTTATAGGTGGGATACAAATATTTCAGTACAACAATACAGAACTCTGCTTGGAAGAATTGTAATGTATCGTTTTTTGTTTGAGGCCTGATAATAAGTGGCTAAAAGATAAATCTGACACATATAAAATGTTCTGTATCCAATATTCCTTGTGCAACTGCGAAATCGAGTGTCAACAAGGTCATATGATTGTTCTTCCTATAAAAATTGGAGAATCACATGGTCTGATCTCCCCAGAGTTAAGATGGTCTTAGCCATGTTGATAGGAATGAATAGAGAAAAATACCATATTTTTTGGAGTATAAGACACACCTTTTTCCCTCAAAAAAGAGGCTGAAAATCTGGGTGCGTCTTATACACTAGATACAGTATTTTTTGCCTCCCGAAACCCCACCCCCTTCACCAAAATGGCCGTGCAAAGCCTGTAGATGGCTTTCAGAGAGCTCCTGGGGGCTAGGGAAGGCAGAAATGAGTGAAAATGGGCCGGTTTTTTGCTCAATTTCCCCTCCCCAGCCCCCAGGAGTACTCTATAAGCCTCCTAAAGGCTATGCATGCAATATTTTGACAAAAAATGGGCCTGTTTTCATGAAGAACGGAGCATTTTTTGCTCATTTTGGGGGGGCTAGGAGCACTCTGCAAGCCCCCTAAAGGCTATTCATGCCTTTTTGGGGGGAGAAACAGGCCATTTTCACCAAAAAATGGGTCATTTTTTGGAAAATTGCAGAGTGCAAAACCCTTTTTTAAAAAAAGTTGCCTCTTCAAAACCTTGATGCGTTTTATACTCCGGTGCGTCTTATATTCTGAAAAATACGGTAGTCTGGCTTTGGAAGAATTCAAAGACATTTTGGAAAAACAAAGTTTTGAAAAAAATGGAGTTAAAAATTATAGACGAGGACAAGACTCACCCCAAGACCGATTTGAATATGGATTTAAAAATGAGAAACTACAAGAACGATATTGAAAAAACGTTGCATTGGATTTCCAAAAGAAACCAACTGTTAATAATTACAAGGAGTATACAAATAACAAAGTAGAAAGTGTCTTGGATAACTTTCTTATAGTGGATTTAGAACAGAGACGTTTTAAACTTATGAAGGAGTTTCTGGGAAGAGAAAAAGGAAAAAGAAAACAGTTTTGGCGCACTATTTAAAGGTGTTAAAGAACAAAATTCTTAAAAGTAAAGGGACGGAACAAAAAATTGGTTTATTTGATCAAGATTTATATATCACTGGTGGGATTCAAATTTTTTTACTATCAGTTGGGTAAGTGTGGCTTGGTGGGCATGGCTTGGTGGGAATGGCTTGGTGGGAATGGCAGGGGAAAGATACTGTAAAGTCTCCATTCCCCCCCCCCACTCTAGGGGAAGGTTACTGCAAAATCCCTATTTCCTTCCGATCAGCTGGGACTCAGGGGGCAGAACCATTGAGCAGTGGATTTACCGGTTCTCTGAGCTACTCAAAATTTCCACTATCGGTTCTCCAGAACTGGTCAGAACCTGCTGAATACCACCTCTGGTGTGTGTGTGTGTGTGTGAGCGCGCGCGCGCGCGCGCATGCACACACGCACATATGTATATGCATATCAGGGTGGGTTGTTGCCGGCGTTACTTCCTGTTTGCTACCTGCGCACAATGTGTGGGCACACACCAGATGCTGTGCGCTGCACAGAACAATTTACAGTGAACTGCGCACATGCGGTCACTAAAATTCAAAATGGCACCGCCCAAGCAGTAGCGAGGGAACCAGTTCGGGGGCGTGTCAGGCCTGGGTCATTGCCGGTTCTGCGACCCATGCCTGAATTCCACTATCGGTTTTGCCGAACCAGCAGCAATCCACCTCTGACACGTATGTATATGCATGTATGTATGTATTTGGTAGCTCAATGAATTTTTCTTGATGAGGGCTGAATGATGAGGCTTTAAAGATTTGTTTATATAAAAAGATATGGGAAGAAGAGATATCTTGTTGTAAAGTGATACATTATTTTATTTTAAAAATGAAAGGAATACAAAGTTGATTTATTTGATTAAGGTTAAAAAGGACTAAATGACAAAACTTTAACATTTCTTTATACATAAGACATGAGATATGGGGAGAAAAAAATCTTTCGTTGTAGTATCAGAAAATGTGATGTTACTGAAAGTGTTCTATATATCTTAATGAAGGAAATCATTTCTTTATATATATTTTTTTTCTTTGTTCTTTTGTTACATTTTCTTTGTTACCGTTTTACTTCTCCAAAACATTCTTTTTTCTGAATTCTTTCCTTTTTCTTTTTCCTAGTTTGTATTAGTTTTTTAATACTTGTATCCGTAGATCTTAATAAAAATTATTTGAAAGAAAGAAAATATTTTACAATTATGTGTATTTTAAACCAATTCAAATTTCTTCCAATTAAATGTAAGATAACAATGTAGGTAATTTTAATCAAGGCATGCATCACTTAGCAGCTACAAATCAATTAATCTATCCATCTTATTTGTCTTATCAAAAAAGCAAGCTAACTTTACAGGGTGAAAAACCGTGTACCCATATATGCATCTAGTTACTGAAATGTAACTACCTCATAATTTACTACACTCAAGAGTATTTGCATTCCTAAGGTCTTTGTGGAATTATGGTTTCTAGATAAGAAATAACAGAGAGATGTAAACGGCTGTTGCAGACATTTGCACCAAATGACTAATAAATTGCACTCAAGGTTAAACTAGCACATTAGATAATCAATATATGTGCTTTTACTAAACACATAGTAGTTAATTGGAAAGTAGCCTCAAACCATGAAGGATAAGGAAAATAATGTTACTTTTCTCTCAGAATCCTATCAATATTCTTAAACCTTTGGTACCGTGCCTGTTTTGTCTATTATAAGGTACAGAAAAAAATATTTCTTCTTCTTCCTCCTCTCCCTTTTCCGTGTTGATATTTTATTTTAAAAATGCACAGGAAAGTTTTTGGAGAAACAATTTTTAAATAAAATGTTCACTATATTCTCAGCATAAGTGCTAGAATGAATTGCTGTTTGTCTGCTTGGCTCAGTGCAGAAGCGGGTTCTTACTGGTTCGGACCGGTTCATCCAAGTAGGTAGGAACTCGGCTGCTGACACCTCCGAACCGGTTCTATCAGCGGCTCTGTAGGCGCCACCATCTTGTTTTTTGCTTCTCCGCATGCTAAGAAGCAATTTTTTCACTACTGCGTATGCAGACATAGCGGACATCAAATATGTGCACACCTGAAGCGCGTTCCTGAGCGAACCATCAGTAAAAGAATCCAGAACCCACCCCTGGCTCAATGGCTAAGATGCTGAGTTTGTCAATCAGAAAGGTCAGCAGTTCGAATCTCTAGTGCCGCGTAACAGAGTGAGCTCCCATTACTTATCCCAGCTTCTGCCAACCTAGCAGTTTGAAAGCACGTAAAAAATGCCAGTAGAAAAATAAGGAACCACCTTTGGTGGGAAGGTAACAGCGTTCCATGCGCCTTCGGCATTTAGTCATGCCGACCGCATGACCATGGAGACGTCTTTGGATAGCGCTGGCTCTTTGGCTTTGAAACGTAGATGAGCACCACCCCCTAGAGTCAGTAAAGACTAGCACATATGCATGAGGGGAACATTTACCTTATCTGCTTGTTTAGTCTGATGATTACTGTGACATGAAAATGAGATCATGGCTAGCCAATGTCCATGGTCTAATTATGCTTACATAAAGACCATCTGATTATTGTGCCAAGACATTTTCATTGCTCCTGATACTGCTGTCAGCAACCATTACACTCCTGAGACTTTTGCAGCAGGCTGAGGTGAATGATATATATGGTATCACAAAACAAAATCCATTCACAAAATACTTGCTTTAAGGTTTACACTACGGATAATCCTCGACTTACAACCGTTCACTTAGTTAATCGTTTGGCATTACAATGGCATTGAAAAAAGTGACAGGACCATTTTTCACAACTTTGACCATTGCAACATCCCCATGGTCACATGATTTACATTTGGATGATTGACAACTGACTCACATTTATGATGGTTGTAGTCAGTGGTGAAATTCAAATTGTTTTACTACTGGTTCTGTCGGCGTGGCTTGTTGGGCGTGGCAGGGGAAGGTTACTACAAAATCTCCATTCCCACCCCATTCCGGGGGAAGGATATTGCAACATCTCCATTCCCACCGGGCTATGAGGCCAGCCAGAGGTACCCTTTGCCGGTTCTCCCAACTACTCAAAATTTCTGCTGCCGGTTCTCCAGACCTGTCAGAACCTGCTGAATTTCACTCCTGGTTGCAGTGTTCTGGGGTCATGTGATTTTGTGACCTTCAGACAAGCCAAGTCAACGGGGAAGCCAGCTTCATTTTACAACTGTGTTGCTCTCTTAGCAAGGGTGGCAAGAAATGTCATAAAATGGAGCAAAATTCACTTAATATATGTCTCATTTAGCAACAGAAATTTTGCGCTCCATTGTGATTGTAACATGAGAGTGACCTGTATAAGGGATAGTCATCTTTCTTGTCCCCACGGCTGCATGCAGATAGGGGCTTGAATATTTTGGGTGACCCAAACTTTCCTCTTCTACTGGTCTCAACACAGCTGAGATTTTAACTGCAGCAGAGAAACAGGAATGCAGACCCACAGTCCTTTAACCTTCCCTCTCCATTGATCTTAGCTACATCAGGATTGTTGGAGAATGAAGATTAAACCCTCAAAATCCCACTAGCCTTCAGTACAGGTGAGATTGCTAGGAATGGAAACTTCAGGCTTTTGTTTCCAGCAATCTTGGATGCATTAAGTTGTTGAAGGTGATGGATTAAGGTGTTGAAAGAAAATTAAGAATTGATAGGAATATCACCAACAAAGGTTTTTCAGTTTATGAAGGGGACAAACTGGAAGGACTGAGCTTTATTCTTAAATGCACCATACAGAATAACAGAGATGGAAGGGACCTTTAAGGTCTTCTAGTCCAACCCCCTGCCTAGGCAGGAATCCCTACACCACTTCAGACAAATGGTTATCCAACAACTTTTTTAAAACTTCCAGTGTTGAATTTAAATGCCTAACATGGGACATAAAGGCGGAGAACGGCTGGTTGTTCGCTCCTGATTTACACACAATAGGAACAGTATAGAGCTTTAATGAAAGATTATTACGCAAATTGGTCCTAACTCCTTTTTTTCAGGATGTTGTAACTTTGAATGGTCACTAAATGTACTGTTGTAAATCGAGGACTACCTGTATAGAAGAAGAACTGAGACATTCACCTAGCTCTTCCTCATGTTTTTTGAACCACCCCACTTAAATACACTGGGGATCTTTTTCAAATGACTTGTCTTCATGGCACTGTCAATGTCACCCCCCCCAGCCCAGAGATGAGGTTGCTTTAAGTCAATTTTAACTGTTCCAAAGCAACATTTCCAACTCAATCTTTGCTATGGACATGATCTAGCATTCTTCATCAGCAATGTGGTTGGTGATGCAATTAGGGGGTGGAATCTGTTCCTGCAGCCTAACCAGGGGGCTAAATACTTCATTTCACACATTTACCTATACTCAACCAATCTCTAGTCCCACCCCACATTAAGAAGTACAACAGACAGGTTTGTTTTTATCCCACTGGCAGATGATGCTTGCTCTGTCTACCTCCCATCCTACGATTGTATTAGCTATCAGTTATAGAAAAAGCAAAAATATAATTTGCATCGTGAACCTGTAGGTAACAGCATGTAAATTTTAACCGTATCTTGTGATAAAACCTCTGTAACTCAATGTATATACCGTATGTTTGTTTAGACGTAATTCCATTTATATTCTCTGGGGTAATACTTAGCTACATATACGTAAGATTAATCACTTAAAAACAAAAACTATAAAAGCAAATAAAGCATGCCTTTTTCATTGAAATTTACTATTTTGTTGACATATGAATGTAATCCTTTAATCTAATCAAATTCATACAGTTAAATATGCCAGGCATCATTAACTTGCTTGACAACTCTGATTGTTCAACACACTGGTAAGGAATGAGCCATTTTTTAAATGTGTATCAATATGTCAATTGTATTTATTACTTTAGTAGTTAGAGGTTTTTTTCTCTAATAAATTAGTTCTAATATCTGAAGGCAGTCTTAGATTTGCTGAGAATACAGTAACAAGAACATACATTCTACTTTTCTCTTTTGGAGGATGGAAAGGTTTTTAATTCTTTTTCTTTCAGGTTAGTACATGTATGGCACAGTGGTGGGATTCAATTTTTTTTACTAATGGTTCTGTGGGTGTGGCTTTGTGGGTGTGGCATAGCTTGGTGAGCATGGCAGGGGAAGGATACTGTAAAATCTCCATTCCTTCCCGATCAGCTGTGACTCGGGAGGCAGAGAAGAGATGGGGTCGGAGCAGATCAACAGTGGTATTTACCGGTTCTCCGAACTACTCAAAATTTCTGCTCCCAGTTCTCCAGAAATTCCAGGCTTGGATCCCATATTTGTGATTCTTGCCCTCTCTTTTTGCCATATATTTTCAGAATTGTAATTTGTCTTACTGACACGTGGGCATTCTCAACCAGAAATCTCAAGACTTGGACCTCCTGGAACAGTTACATCGTCACTGAATTTGAAGAAAGCCTTCAAATTCCCCACAGCATTTATTTTAATGGAAACTTGCTGTGCCTGAGAAGCAAATTAGGGAAGAACAGTCTCTTGGATACGAGAAAGCAGTGTGAGGAAAGAACAAAATTGAGTTATGGAGAGACAACACGTACAGCACAGTGCGTTGCCTTGCACACTGAAGCTTAGCACTTCATCCTGTTCATTAGCAAGAGTACCGACTGCAGAGTTTCAGGTTTCAACACAAAAAAATGCCATTCTGAATGAAGGGATCTCACAGAGGATGGGGCTGAAAGAAAATCACAAGCGTGAGCCTGAGCTGGCCATACTCCTGAGATAGGAAAGTTAAAATAGGCAAAAGAGAGGAAAAAAAAGTTAGAAGAGCCAGTTTGATCTAGTGGTTAAGGCATCAGGCTATAAACCAGGAGAATGTGAGTTCCAGTCCTGCCTTAGGCACAAAAACTTGTCAAGAGTTTGTTGCAGAAAAATCAAATCCAGAAAGCACATATCAATGACTGATTCAGCTGGATTCATTAACTTCTTTATATACATAAGAATAAATGAATAAATGTACAATACTAACAGGTGGTTCTTCCAAGTAAACACAAGGCAGGAGAGTTACAGGCAAACACAAGCAGTTAGTTTCATTGTAGCAGACAAGCCCAAACAGACTGCTTGTTCACTTCTTAGAGCAGCAGACTGCTTCAGTTTCTGTTTCAATTCTTCGTGCAGACTCAGATCAGTTTTAGCTCCCATTGGCTGACTTAGTTGCTATGCCTATTCATTGGCTGACCTTGTCCCTATGTCTCTCCTAGTCATGAATATTTTAACAAAACTGGCTGCGTGACCTTGGGCCAGTCACTTTCTCTCAGCCCAACCCACCTCACAGGGTTGTAGTTGTTGATGTGAAGAAAATAGGAAGAGAGAAGAGTATTGGGTATGTTCATCACTTTGAGTTATTTATAAAAATAATAAAGGCAGGATTAAACAAATAGCATAAAAACAAATGAAACGTTTTCTCTATCTTCTTGCTGATATCTCCTTGTGCCATCTGAGTTTTTGTAGACTTTCCTACCTATGGCTAAAGACCCAATATGAAGGGAACAAATAATCTCCAGGACTCAAATGGGGTAATTATCTATCGTCCTCAAATCGTCCAAAACTGACAAAAGATTCTTTTTCCTCACTGCAGAGCAGAAGTGGGTTGCTGCCGGTTCGACCTGGATCGGCCAACGGGTAGTAGTAGCGGCAGGAGGCTCCACCCACCCATCCAGACGCTTCTGCGCATTCGCAGAAGTGTCAAACATGCCCGCAGGAGCTGGTAGTAAAAAAATTGGCAACCTACCTCTGCTGCAGACTGTTTCCTAACTGAGAGAGATCAATCTTTCTTCTGATCTTATAATGGCTCTCCCAGGGTTGGACCTTGAGACAAAAGCCCAGCATCCCACAGGCCACAAGTAAATAGACACCCAGGGACTGACAGATGCTGGGATCCAATTGGCTCAATCTCAACATTTGGATCTGTCATGGTTTGTAAGAGTAAACTAGAGGTAGACAAGAGCCACAACCAAGACAGTGGTCAGACAAAAGCAATTCAAGTCCCAAACAAAAAGGTCATTTGTGAAAGTGCTTCAGATTTGACCATCCTTGAATCTCATGGAGAGAAAAAAAACGTGTGTGTGAGGGGGGGGAGTGCATTCAGACTTGCAAAATATTCTTACTGAACCTTATAATAAATGTAGCATTAGCTTTTATACATTTGTCTATGGAGACTCTCACTCATTCAGATCATGGTTGTCCCAAAGGTGCTTTTTCAAGAGGCAACTGGAGATTCTTGGTTTTCTTTGGGGACATTTCACTTCTCATCCAAGAAGCTTCTTCAGCTCTGACTGGATGGTGGGGAATGGAATTTTTTATACATTTGGTTTCCTAGTCCGTCTCCCTCGAACGGCTGGCAATATGACACAGTATGATGCTGTCCTGGCATTGCTGACCATAGTATCCTTTGTTTCTTCTTATTTTCAAACTTTCTAGTCAGGTGGCAGGCAGTGAGTATGGATCCTTTTATTACTATTATGTGCACAACAATGTAAAATCCCAACTGCCAGTTCTTTAGCTAATATTGGCCCTCATGCTCATCCAATGTATATGAGTAATAATGCCCTCATAGACATTATTAACTAATTTAATTATACAGTATATTGATTTTCCTACCCACCTTTTCCAAGTAACTGAACAATGCTTATCCTCCGGCAATACACATCCATCTGGAAAGAGGTGCTCATAAACCCATTTGTATTTTAAAAATGCATCACTGTATCATTTATGGGAAGGGTTAGGTTGACCTTAAATAATAAGAATCTACCAAGGTAGCCAAGTGGGTAGACTGCAGAAAAGTAAACCACACAAATATGGGCAGAAGACAAGTGCTGATCTTCATAATGACAGTGTTTGCTTGTTCTAGCCAATCTGCCAGCAAAATGCCACATACCGTACACAACAAACTTTGGAGTCTTAGCTTACAGGATGTGGATTGTCTGAATACACTGAATATCTATGTGGCTGGCCACTTTCTCGTTTGCAATGCTGTCCTATGAATAGCAGGTAATGCAACTTAGGAGTAGCACATTGTCAAATGTGGCTTTTAGAATAGAATAAAATTCTTTATTGGCCAAGTGTGATTGGACACACAAGGAATTTGTCTCCAGTGCATAAGCTCTCAGCGTACATACCAACAGCAAAGTGATAGGTCACAGATCATAACCATAAAATACAACTAACATAAGTCATAAAAAGATACAGCACAGTGATAGTCATGGGATACTAAATAAAAACATTCAACATACCTAAATCATAAAACACAAACCACAAAGTTATAGTCATAAGGTGCTAAAGGAATAGACAATAGGAAAGATGAGAAGGATAATAGTAATACAGCTGTACTACGTGGTTTGACATCCCAGGACAATAAGAATAGTGTTGTGGAAATTAATTGTTTAGCAGAGTAATGGGATGGGGAAAAACCTGTCCTTGTGTCTACTGGTAATTGTTTTGGTGTGCAATGACAGAGCATTTCCAGCTGGTGATGGAATATGAGATGTAGTCAGAGCCACCAAATCACTCTCTTGGGTCAATAAGGCTATTAAGCACAGAGAGGGGCAGACACTCAGTCCTGCACGGTACCAATACTGGAAGTACTGTAACTAACATCTGACTGCCACTCAATCATGGCTGAAAAAGCCAGATTAAGACCATTTTGGATGTGTAATGAGAGATGGCAGCTTGTCCCATGCCTCAAGTAGCAGAATATCATGGGACAATTATCCCTATATCTAAGGCTACAAGGTTTGGGTTGCAAAAACCAGGACAAGCACCAGGCAGCTGTAAAAAGTTACACTTTTGTCAGTCTTCTTGGTGCTGTCTAATAGACGGTTGCGTTTTTGCAGTTCAGACAGGATCATCCTGCTGTGAAGCAGCACCTGCCCTGAGGGTTGGGGGGGGGGAGGAAGAGGAGGTTAGACTTCCACGTGGCGACACAAATCTTGTGCCTCATACACATGACACATCGCACAAAAAAGGAGGTGGTTGTGCTTGGATCTGCCCAAATTGCTGGCTGTCCACTGAAGCAGAAGGATTTAAAATTATCAGACAAAATCTGAAAAGGAACTTAACTAGATGAGAATGGCTTGCAATTTCAGGTGGAGCAGAAGAAACCTACATTAAATAATTTGCCAATGTAAACTTTCACATTGTTGCAATAGGATGCAGGCAGAATAGAATCATTATGGTCTAATGGTGAAGGTGTTGGCCTAGAAACTTGGGGAACATGAGTTCCAGTCCTGTTTTAGGCATGAAAGTCAGTTGGGTGAGTTTGGGTGAGTCATTCTCTCTTAGCCCAATCCACCTCACAGGGTTGTTGTTGTTGTGGGGAAAATAGGAGGAAAAAGGAGTATTGTTTGTGTCTGCTATCTTGAATTATTTGTAAACATAGTCATAAATGCCTAATAAAATAAATAAATTATATTGTTTATAGGTTTCTTTGCACACAGAGACTCTCTTGATTTTATGGTTTCACAAGGACAGAGACTATTTTATTGGGGAGGAGAAATGTTATTATCTGCTACCTTATAAAAATTAAGAGGACAATGTCACACTCCTAAGAAACTTTCCCAGCTTTCCCCAGGGTTTTTTTTTTCCCTCCTGAAAAGAGACCAATTACATGGCAGGGGGCAAAGGATGAGGATGAGATAACAGCGTTTAGCTGTTACTTTGATGTCCACACAGGCACCATCCTCAGCAACTGACCAAGGGATACAAAAGAGGCTCTTGGGTTGCTGGGAATCCCGTCATTCTTCTCACCAGCTTTTGATATTCCAAAGCGTCCCATACCCTGACCTCTGCTCTTAGACACAAAGATCTCATTTGAAGAACCATCAGCCATGTCAAAAATTCTTTCCAAATCTAGCTACCCAGCAAAGGATTTCTTTACTTTTCTCACACTGCTACTCTTTTTTAAGATGCCGTTTGGTTTCAAAATGTTTTTTCTTTCTTTCTTTCTTTTCCTTTCCTTTCCTTTCTCTTTCTCTATTTCTTTCTTTCTCTCTTCTTCCTTTCCATTCTCTCTCTCCCTTTCTCTCTTTCTTTCTCTCTCTCTCTCCTTCCTTCCTCCCTTCCTTCCTTTCCCTTTTTTCATTTCTTTCCATATGCAATCAACAATCTTAGAATTTTTAATCACATAGGACTTTCTTCTTTATACATTAATGTCACATTATGCAATCAAACATTCTAGTATAAATGCATTATGCAACATGCACAAATTTCTGGTCCATTTTTCTGCTGCAGAAACCCCACCCAACCTGGATTTTGTACAATTTTCTTGTTTCAATTTGCATAACAAACATTTATCACAGACAAAAACCAATTCTGAACTTTATTAAACTTATAATCAATAACATTTATTTAAATAACTGCCAAAGCAGTAGCAGGAGAACAGGCAGGCTAGTTATGTGCCAGTTCATAAGAAGAGCTGGAAAGGATTCAGGGAAGAATTTTAATGCTTTCCTGGCTATGACAACTGACAACTCCTAGTTGTAAAAGTTGCAGCTGCAAAAGAACAAAGCTTTCTTTGGAGGAAAACTGGAGGAGTAGGAATGTTCCCAGGGGTCTCATTTAGTTTAGAGCAGCCCAAGAAACAAAAGGAGAGGAAGGTCAAATTAACCTTGACTTTGGGAATCAAAGTGTTATAGAAACACAAGGTAATCTTTTGATCTCTCTTCTTCTCTGATGAGCTCAGATGAGTTGCTACTGTTCAACATCTATTTCATAATGAGATTGAAGAAAAAATGGGTTGATCTCATGTACGCCAAGCTTCTTGTAAGAAGGAACAAGTGTAAATACCCTGTCTTTTCAATATGTGTCAGTTCCTAGCAAAGATCAACCATGCTAGTAGTGGGATACTCTAGCAAAGATCAACCATGCTAGTAGTGGGATACTCTAGCAAAGATCAACCATGCTAGTAGTGGAATACTCAGTACATAACCACATACATAGATGACTATCACACTATGCTCTTTTAGGTAACACAGTTCAAAGCACAGAAAAGGAGTAGACTAAATGTATTGAAGGCAAAACATGAGAAATAAGAAATGGAATTAAACTAAAATTTAGTTCAAAAACAGTTTGGACAATCATTTAACCAGGGCAGTATAACGTCTCCTGCTTTGAGCTGGGAGTTGGACTAGAAGACTTCCAGGGTCCCTTCCAGCCTTATGATTCTATGTTCTATGTTCTTACTTTCTACAGCATTCATGGGAGCTTTCCATAACTTTCTATCCTTGTAAAGTCATCTTTTCTTTTACCCCTCCTGTATGTTGCTTCTCATACAGCATGTAAGTTCTCATCTTTTTTGAGGATCTCATCTAGCTCCATCCAGCTCCTCAAAACCAACCATTTTTCTCAGTCTTCTGCTTCCTCTCAACACATTCATTCTGCTTTCATGTATTGGTTTTGCAGTTTGATTTTCGTTTGCCTTCTCTATAATCACTGTACAACATAGTGTACAATTAGTCCTCGACTTATGACAACTGAGTCCAAAATGTCTGTTGCTAAGCCAGACAGTTCTATAGTAAGTTTGCGTCATTTTGCGACTTTTCTTGCCCCAGTTGTTTAGTGAATCGCTACAGTTGTTAAGTTAATAAAGCAGTTGTAAAGTGACTCTGGCTTCCCGTTGACTTTGCTTGTCAGGAGGTGATAAAATTTTATCACATGACCCCAGGACATTGCAAACATCATAAATATGAACCAGTTGCCAAGCATCCAAATTTTAATCATGTGACTATAGGGATACTACCATGGTCATTAAGTGTGAAAAATGATCATAAGTCACTTTTTTCACTGCAGTTGTAACTTTGAATGGTCACTAAACAAACTATTGTAAGTTGAGGACTACCTGTATTTCTTTTGTACTGGTGAAAAAAAAATGGATTGAATCCTCATTTGTACTTGACCCTGTCTCTTTTTGCTTCTTCACGCAAACTCCATTTCCACTGCATTCAACTTACTTTTATGTGTCTCCTGACTTACCCAGTTCCTACTTCTGTTTAACAAAGTGGGAAGAAGCTCACTACATAGAAAGTCATTTTCATTTCTTTGGACAAACGTTCATCCCTTACAACAGACTACACACTACCTGCCACTTTTCTACTAGCAGTTATACATTTTTGATTCATTTTAAAGGTGAGGAGAGAATGAAGCAGATGGGCTTACACTCCTTTTATTTACCACAGAAAATCCATTCAGGAGGCAAAGAACAAATAGCTGTCTCCTGGTTCTAAGAAATATGGTTCCTTTGTGTGGAAATATCCTGGGTTTGCTACCAAGTTCCTCATTTGCTTTCCTCCCTAGCTTCAACTCTATACTTCTGGGGTTTTGCCTTTACATTTCTGTATCCATTTAAAAATACGGAGCTGCCCACATTATTTTTGACATGATAACATCATGACAGTATATCAGTCTCCTATAATACAATGACAGTTTCATCATATGCATGTGTGGTACGATTTGAAAATCATATCTGAAGATACCCAAAATTAGAGCTGGGTGAGAATAAAAAGCAACCTCCCACTTCTGTGTCTCACTTGACTCATTTTATAAATTTTTATAATTTAGAAAATAAGCATCTGGAGCTACAAAAAGGATGTTTAAAATTTCCAAAACACATTTATGATTATTTATTTATGTATTGTAAAATGTTTTTGTATATACCTCCTCCTCGTCATTTGTTTGTATATTTGATTGTACGCCGCCCCGAGTCCCTTTGTGGAGAGGGAGCGGCCTATAAATTGAATTAATAAATAATAAATAAATAAATACATGAAGTAACAGTAAAAAAAAAACACTTGGCTGAGCTTCATTACTCAGTAGATCTCTAGCATTTAGCTATAAATTTAGGTAAAAATGTTGCTCCTGCTGTTTCTTCAAAATAATCTCATTGTATTAAAAAAAACACTTCAAGCTGCAATCTTCCATTCTTCCATTAATCAATTTCGACACCACTGACCCAGCCAGTTAGAGCTTCCAACAAATAAGTCAAATAAGGAAGTATCACGGTTTCTTGGGGGGAGGGGGGGAATTACAGCTGAGCACTTTTAAGTGCAGAGACTATGTTGTTATCGCTCAGCTGAGGCCCAGAGCATCATTTAATGCTGACTTTTCTTGGGAGGGCAGTGAGTAAGTGGCATTTCATGGCCCCCTTGATCCTTCCTCTGCTAGGCTGAGCTAAAAGAGAAGGCAAGATAGAGAAAGAAAATAGATCCATGAGGTTTTAGAGCTGCAGTGGCCACGGAGGTTGCTTTCAGATCAGCTTCCTTGGATGTCTACAGAGAAGATGGGTTGGACCAGAGGTGAAATTCAGCAGGTTCTGATAGGCTCTGGAGAACCAGTAGCGGAAATTTTGAGTAGTTCGGAGAACTGGCAAAGATTTTGCACTATCCTTCCCCCAGGAGTAGGGAGGGAATGGGGATTTTGCAGTATTCTTAACCTGCCATGCCCACCAAGCCATGCCCACAGAACCGGCAGTAAAAAAAAAAAGAACTTTACCACTGGGTTGGACTGCTAGGCATCTAATAAATCCATCAGAATTTGGAATCATATTTCATTTAATCGTTAGAGATGTGAATACTCAGCTAGATTGATTTGTTACTGATGATTTGTGACTTAGTATAACATTCATTTGCTCATTTTGGCTAGCTACACTAACCACAGTTAAGATTTACACGTGAGCCCAGCCATTGCAAGGAGGCCAAGCATAGAAGCCAAGGGATAGAAAACAGAAGCTAACAATGTTTGAAGGAATACAGAAAACAACCTGTTGGTGAACAGCTCATAAATGTGACCTGGAGAACAGCAGTCTCAGTTTATGAAACAAAAGTTCTCAAAGGGGTTAAAATAAAATCTCAATTCTTTTCTTCCTAAGGAAAAGATCAAGGTCACAGCCTTGCAACTTTTGCTGATTCATAGAGGCCGAGAACTATCATGTTCATTAACAGCCCCAAGAGCTGAAGTGCAGGACTTTCTCATCCTTGAATCTGAACTCTTTTTCAGCAACAAGAGTGAAAATTGAACCTATTCAATGCACGTGCATCACTTGGGGTCATTCCAAACAGAAAGAGGACAAATAAGAAAATGATATTTATTTCTGTCACTAATGCACCACTAGACGATTCATCCCTTGAATGCAATTGTCTGTTCTAGCTATGCACATTTTACCTGCAAGAATTAAGGCTATATAATGGCACTAAATTGCTAGTTCTTTTCTTAGATCCCCACAGCTAGGACAATCCTTTGTCCCTTTGGTTTAACTCCTCAGGCATTTTGAGTCACTGCCACTGCTGCTCAGAAAGCATTTTAAAGTCTCACTTTTCAAAGATGTAAATTCTTGAAGAGTGGCCCCTTTAATCTACTGGAACAAAAGCAACATAAAGAAGTTAAGGCGTCTTGAAGACAAAACATATTAGTAAAGCAATGACTTTGCTTCCAAATCTTCTGCCTACTATAATCACAGCGCGCTCTGTACAAGTTTACAAGTTTCTTTATCTGATGTTGCTTTTTGGTTTCAAGAGGATCTTGCAAAATGCCAAGCATAAATGTAGTTCGAGAGCACAATACTAGATACAGTATATTTACTGGTGAGTAAGCATCACTATATACTTGTGATTAGAATCGTGATTTAGCATCTTTTTTTTTACGGTGATATATGCTTTGACTGGAATTTCATATTATATCTGGATACTTTTTATTTTACATTAGGAATTTGAAATTTCATGGTGGAGCTCAAACATTAAGAAACTCAAGGCAGTAACTGAAAATTTACCAGTGAAAATAGATATAGGTACCACCAGTATATATAGTTTGGATTCAAAAAATGATGTTTTCTATATAATTTAAATTAGTGAAACTGCAGAAGAGCTAACCACGGAACTAAAAGAAAGAAGACTAAAGACTAATAAAAAAGGAAGACCACAGTTCACTATAAAGGTTATTGATTACTTTTCAAACACCACTGAATTAAAGATTCTTCATGTTTTTGTTCCCCTCCTTTCATTCCAAGGGGTTTATATTGGACAACATCCTGGTAAAAGTAATAAATAAATGTATTCATTTTTTTACATCACAACCCAGATTAACAACACCAGAATAAAATGATTATTGTTGACTTTAAATCCCATATAATGTTCCTTGCTAGTAGGAAGGATCCAGTTTAAGATGGGTTGGCTAGGGAATATCATATTTAATATTTAATTGTTTATAACCTTCTGGAAAGCATATTGTAAGGCTAATAAGTCTTATTTACTAGTTATCTGGACTCTGAACATTTCAAGAAGTTCTTAAATACGCATCCTTGTTTCATGTTTCCCATTTAATAGAAGTAACATGAAATTAGCTCTGGAGGACCCTTTCTATGGTGACATCTTTAAAGTTAAATGTTTCCCTATCAGTCATGTCTGACTCCAGGGCACGGCACTCATCTCAGTTCTTGGCCAAGGGAGCCAGGATTGTCCGAAGATGATTTCTGTGGTCGTTTGGCCAGCATGCCTATACACCAAAAGCACACTGTTACTTTCCCACCAAAGTGGTACCTATTAATTGACTTGCATTTGCATTTTTTATTATGAAACAAACAAAAAAATATATTTATTATATAGCTCTCTGGGTGCTTTTTGCCATCAAGGGAAGAGTTTTCCATCCCCAGAGCTTTTAAGAACTGAAGTATGGCAAGCCAACTGGTGCTGGTATGTATTTTTATAACTTCAGCTGTATTTGTCATGATTTTGAATATATATTATTCTTATGTTTTTCCCTACTGGACAGGCCCCTATATAAAAAACCAAAGTTATATCACAAATTTCCACAATAACTGGCATTTCAGAAATGGTACCCTACTATGTAAAGTAGGGAAGCAGAATCTTTTACATACATAGAAAAGACAGACTATCATCCCTGTTCTGCCTCCAAGGAAGGTTCTTAGTAACTTCCAAACAGAATTGCACAAGAAAAAGAACGCAGCAAGAACAAATTGTGCTCATCTTCTTTCAAAGTACTAGTTGCATAAAAGACTGTTGTACAAGCCAGGCTTGTGACAAGACTGCAGTTGAGATGAAAACAATTTTCAGGCCTAAATTCAAAGAGCATAACCAACAGAGTATCAGATTCAGGCTGAAGTGACATGTTTTTTATTTATTTATTTCACCTTGCAAATATCTCTCACTGTAGTCACACAAACAACTATTGACTTAGCTTCTTCAGAGTCTTGCTATGAAGTTCGTCTGGTATGTAGAAACTTTACATAGGATTGACAGTCATAAATGTAATAAACCGTAGGCATACAACATGGATCTCTTATGGATATATTGTACCAGAATTTAGGATAAGAATACTATCAGCAATAATGAAATATTTATCGAAGCTTTCTTGGGGATAATGTTAGCCTTACAATAAAATAGCAGGAAAGGTTATTTTTTTTAATACCGTAGGGGGAGATGAATAAGTTATCTCAATGTTCAAATTAATAATAAAAAAGAAAAACCAAATGCAGATTAACTGGCACTCCTTCCCTCATTTATTTTCACTCTATGTAAAATATTACACACACACACACCTATGGCAAAATAATTTGAAGCAGGAAAATAAAATGTCTGAGTTACCTGTACTTACAAAATTAAAATAAGCAAAATATGATAAAGTAGGACACGTTAATGTTGAATAAGGAGGAAGCCAAATTTTATCTTGGTTTTAGGACTTGTTCTTAAACAGAACGAATTCAAAATTCTGACTGGTTTCACAAAAATGAGGCAATCACCTTAGCCCTTCTTACAACTCATGTTAAGAAAAAAACTTGCAAGGAGAAGAAAAAAAGCAAGTGAAAGGAAGAACTCCGATATTTCTTTAAGGATGCTCACACATGACTGGGAGAGGTTCACATGAAATAAAGCAAGACACACTCAGACACAAATGATACGCATGCATTAAATAATAGCAGTTGCTTTAGAAGTTTTTGGCCTGTAAAAAAAGAAAAAAAAGAGACGGTCTTGGGACCTAAAAGGTCCACAAAGTTTCTGAAACCCTAAACTCTAAAAACCTTGCCTGCTGAACACCTACAACTGCCTTCTCCTACCACTTGGCTTGCTGAATTATGCTGGAAATTTGAAAATACCTCCCCTACCCATTGGATGTGCCCATCTTTTCTAAGGTTTTGGTTTTTTTGAGTCAAAACTCCTCTGAGCAAAAGGATACGAATTCTGCTCACAACTTTGCTCCAAAAGAAACAAAAACAGGATTCATTCTACTTGTAGACCCTTCTCCATTCACTCTACCCAAATCCCTTATTGATCGCTCAAGCTTTCCATCAAGTAACCTTCGAATAGTGATAGCTGCCAAAGGTTGCTGGGGAGGAACGATGATTGGAGGGGGGGGGGTCCCTAAGAGTTTACACTTTAGTATGACAAAGTTAAGGGGAGCCAGCCAACCCCCTTACAAAAGAAAGGTCAGCCCCACAGCCATGGAGCTAATTCTTTCTTCTTCTGGAAGTGCCAAATCATTGGATAGTGATGATATTTTCTGCTGGCTGGGAACTTATTGGGAGATTATAACCTAGAGTCCTTTTCTCTACTCCCCGCCCCCCCAATCTAGATTTCCTTTCTGGCTGGTCCTGGGTGCTCAGGTCTCCGTTCAGAGGAGAAGAACTACAGTCCCCACTACTGCTTCCTAGATATTCTGATTTCTTTCTCCTTTGTGGCCCCAGCTTCTCCTTCGCTTCCTTAGGATTTGCAAAGGGTGTGTATGGAATCGGGATTTTCCTAAGGGGAAGAAGAGGAGGGAGAGAAATCTTACCTCGGAGGGCTGCCTTTGTTGCCCGAAAGGATGACAATTAGTTAGGGAAGCAGTCGCCTCCTTTTCCCTAAAAGCAGCGTGCTCTAAAGAAAAGGAGAAGGATGCTCACGCCTCCCTCCCTCCTCTCCAACCCTCCTCCTCCTCCTCCACAACTCCCTCCCACCCATCCCCTGAAAGAAAGCGCAGGCTGACCTTCTGCTCTTAGTCACTACCATTGATCTCCTGCTTTCAAGCCCGCGCAACTTTGCAGGCTTCTCCACCCTACAGCATCCCGAGAAACCCTGACACGCGGGGACGTGGCCGCGCCCGCGGGCCCGCTTGCTTGACCCGCTCGCCCCTTTGCCTGCCCCACGGCACGCACCCGTTGGGAACTGTTATCTTGGACGTTTGTTTGTTTGTCTCCGTTCTTCTTTCTCTCTCACACGCACAGCAAGACCCTCCTAGGAATTCCCACCCCTCTCGGGAGGGCAAAATGTCAGTCCGAGCCCCCTGGGTCATCATGGGATCAAATTCCCACCAGGCTTCCTCCGGTGCCCGCTCCTGTCGTTTTTGCAACCGGCAGCGGCCTTTTCGGTCCGTTTCGAGTGGATCTCAAAGCTTCCTCCTCCCTCCTCCCCGAATCATTTCCTGCCAGTGGATTTCAGGGCTCGCGCCGATCTCATGGGGCAAGATGAGGGCTGATCGATTGAAGAAGCGAGAGATGGAGATTGAGAGGAAGGCTTGGCTTGGTGGAAAAATCATGGATTCTGACCAAGCAGGGCAGGATGAGACGTTTGGGGAGGGCTTGCCTTCCTCCTTTGGTGATTATAATTTTCGTGTTGGGAATCATGCTGCATCTGATCCTTATTTTGGACCATCCAAGTGCATGATTTGCATTCAGCACTTTTTGTCAGCTTGGCCTTCTCAGGGGTTCTCCAGACTCTAGAACCGTGATGGCGAACCTATGGCATGCGGGCCACAGATGGCACATGGAGCCCTCTCTGAGGGCACATGAGCCGTCACTCAGGTCAGCTGCACCGCACATGCACACATGCCTCCCGCCTGCCGGCTAATTTTCAGGTCTCTGCTGGGAGACACGTGCGTGGGTATGTGTGTGTGTGTGTGTGTGTGTGTGCCGTACCCTCCCCTACCCGTGCTCCATTTTTTTGTCCCAGGAGGCTTCAGGGAGGGCCTCTGGAGCCCGGGAAGGGCGAAAATTGAGCCTTCCTGAAGTTCCAGATGTCCAGAAATGGGCCTGTTTCCGGCCTCCAGAGGGCCTCCTTACCCGGAGGTGAGGCCTTTTTCACCCTCCCAGAGGTTTGAGGAAAACCTCCAGAGCCAGCGTGGTGTAGGAGGCTGAGTGGCTGCATGGAGAGGGGGGGGTTTCACACGCGAATGCGCAGGGGTGGTTTGCATGAGCATGCTCAGGGGCGGGGCACATTGCATTGTGGGTGTGGACATGTGCGTGCGATAGTGCATGCGCATGATTTTGGCATGAGAGAACAAAAAGGTTAGCCATCACTGCTCTAGAAATAGGGTAGAATGGTGGTTCTTAACCTTTTCTTCACCATGGATCCCCTTTAAATATCTCTTGTGGCCACGAATCATGGCCATAGACTGCCAAGATTTAACACGAGATTTAAATCATAACATTTCGCAGATCCCTTGTAACAACATCAGGTTGAGCGCCACTGGCTAGCAAAACCTAAAGCATTTTCCTGAAAGTTGATGGGCAGCGAGGGGGGGGGGTGTCTTCCGTTTGAAAACCACAGAGAAATCAGAATATATAAATACGTTGATTTCAGATCCACTCAGGAAGCTCTATTACCCACTCATTACTACACAAGATTTCTGCTGTAATGGCAGAAAGCCTCAGTATCCCATCAAGAAGCATGGAAGTGAGAAAGAGCCACTTTCTATGTCGATTTTCTTATGCCAGTTTTCCTTGAGCTAAGCAGCAAGAATTATTTATGAGTAGACATGGATATTAGTGCACTCTGTAGTATTTTTTTAATAAACACGCATATGAGTCCAAGAATGAAGTTATGGTGTATTTCCTGTGATAACTGTGGACAATATCAGCCTTGATGATTGTGGGCTTTTTTTAAATGCTGTGTTGGCAAGTGTCAACACCCAGCTGACCTTGGCAACGTTGGTAACTATGTAGGGAGAGCTTTGGTTAGAACTGCCTGAAAATTCCAGGGTGTTGGCCAGATTGGGAAGGGAGAAGAAACAATTTGGGAAAAGACAATAGCAAACATCTCTAACACTGCCAAGAGAAAGATTCAATCAACAGATGTCAAGCTTGATTTGAGAGTATCTTGACCTTCTTTGAAATAGTTTGCTGTGCAGCCCATATCCGTAATCTTGCTCAGTTGGACAGTATTACAAAATGTGAGAAGCAGAGGTTGTTTTTGATTGCAAATGAGTGTAATAAATAAACACAGTAGATGCCATAAAATCAAATGTCTCCAAGTTTGGACCTTCAGGAGCTTAAATACAAGTCCTCCAAAATGTACTGGTTTGTCAATCCTACTGAGGCAACTCTACAGTTGTCATGGAGGCTGAAAATCCTAGTCCCTATATACAATGCCTTCTGTCCCAATGTTAATGTCTGCAATTCTACAATAACAACGCAGAGAACATTTATGCCATGTCTAAGGAGATAGAATCCCTAATGTGTCTGCTGAATTCCCACATACTCAGATGAATTCTTAATATACGAAGGTAATCTTCCCCAACTGTTGAATGAGAGCTGGTTTGTTTTTGGCTGATCTCTGATATGCAGAAGGCAAATTTTGCTAAATGCAATGCAAGAAAGAAGGGCTCTTAAACATCCCATGTATCTTCAGAGCAGCTAAATACATTGAAGAGTGAAAAAAATAAAAGCTATCTGTCAGGATTCCAAGTAATACCCCCCCCAACCAACCAAAGAAGACGGCGAGGGAGGCAATTCCTCAAAGTTCCATTTTATTAGAGATGTCATATTGGCATATCTGGGAAAATCTGAATGTTCCCGGGTTTTCCCCATCCGAAAGAAAGTCAAAGTCCCTTCCCCTGCACCCACATAGTTCATCACATAGTCCAATCAATCCACCGTCCCAACTGGAAATGTCTCCAAGTCACACCACTTCAGGTGCTGGCTGAATTGTCCTTGACTCCCAGAGAAAAGAATGTTGTTATGGCTAAATACCTCTCCATACAACCCCCCCTCCCAGTTTTCCACGGCAGTAAGTGTGGCCGCCCTGAAGATCCAAAAGAAAAGATGGCGCCCAGGGCTGACACTATTTCAGTGCAGTGATCGGCATATGAGCACAATTTAACATAGACATTGAATGCGATGCTCCCTTGGTTATTTAGTATATGGTGTATCATACATGGATTAGCGTATATTAACATTTCACCTGGATTAGTAAAACATAATAAAATATAAATGTTAAAAATATCTATGTTCAAATACCAATATCTAGGGCATCTAACCATTGAAGCATAGCATCATTTATATTTTTTTTTAAAAATGATGTTGGACGTACGTGTGTGTGTGTGTACGGAACGCTGTTACTTGCATTTTTACATGCTTTGAACTGCTAGGTTGGCAGAAGCTGGGACAAATAACGGGATCTCACTCTGTTGCGCGGCGTTAGGGATTTGAACTACCAAACTGCTGACCTTTCTGATCGACAAGCTCAGCGTCTTAGCCACTGAGCCACCATGTCTCCTTTGCCATAGGAAATGCCATAGAAGGGTCCACACGGTTGTGGAGGAGAAATAATTGCAAGGGCTCTGAGAGTCTGAGAGGAAAACTTCTGGAGTCTTATTCAGACAAGAGGAGATAAGGAGACCAAAAGCAAAAAACCAAAATACTCTTCAGCACTTTGGATTTGAAAGCAAAGGTGCTTTGAAATACATGGACACAAGCAAAAGCCTCACCTGACTGAAACTCCTTAAACCAAGCCTGTCAGATTGATCTGTTATTGCAAAGGGGAGCCTGATCCTCTCAGAAAACACGCAGCTGTTGTTGTTGTTTTTGCCTTTTACTCCAAAGCACTGCACAACCCTAAAAAAGGACATTTGGCATTCTAGCAACTGCCATCAATGTAATTTCTGTCAATCTGCTTCTTGTACCACTTGTGTTAGATATGGCAAACTCAAAATGCCCTCAGAACACAAAATGG
This sequence comes from Natrix helvetica, assembly GCF_964273705.1. NCBI lineage: Eukaryota > Metazoa > Chordata > Lepidosauria > Squamata > Natricidae > Natrix > Natrix helvetica. The sequence continues at coordinate 149,805,629 of NC_138552.1, forward strand.
CCATGCACGCCCCACCGACTCTGTATGACCCAGTCACCAAGCACTGGGACTCGTATATGCTGAGATTCGACTGCTTCCTCGAAGCCAACGACCTCATGGGGCCTTTCTGAAGGCCGCAAGAAGAACATGTTCCTGGGTTACTGTGGACAGGAAGTGTTCGAAACTGCCAAAGACCTGTCAGAACCAACACTAATACAATCGGTCGCTTGGTCCGTGCTCCAGCAAACGCTGAGGACTCACTACGCTCCCAGGCCATCTAAGCACGTCCGCCAGCATGAATTTTGAATATTCTGAATATTCTGAATATTTGCAACCAGAAGGAGGGCGAATCAATCAGTCAAGTACGTTGCGGCCCTACGAAATGCCACAGTGTACTGCGAGTTCCGAGACCTTGACGAGCTTATTCTTGACCACATCATATGCGGTGTGCGGGACATTACTTTGCAGAGGAGGTTACTTGCCAAATCTGACCTCACTCTGCAAATTGCCTTGGACGAAGCCAGGGCATCAGAATCGTCCGTTCAGTCTGCAGAAACCCTGCAGCGCCAGGGCACTCCGCAGGACACGCGGAAGAGCGCACGCTCACATCACAAGGTTGCAGAGGCCGAGAGCTCAGAAGGCGAAGAAGATGACAGCTGCTGCATGCGGAGTAGCCACATCAAGCCGATGCGCAAATTCAAACCACGTCTCCCGCCTTGCACTAGCTGTGGAGGAGACCATGCCAGATCATTTTGCTGTTTCCGCGACACTATCTGCCAGCACTGCGAGCAAAAGGGGCACATTGCCAAGGTTTGCCGAAGCAAGCACCCCACGACGACCTGGCAGCCAAGAAGTTGACCTAACTGCCAGCAGAGGCCTGACCAAAGGGCATGGCAGCCACCACCACGGCGCTCAGAGGGCAACACCAGAGTCATCTACCACACCTCAATTGGCAAAGTCCACACAAGACGGTCAAAGAAGCTGAAGGTCACAGTCCTCATTGAGGGCTCTCCATGCGAGATGGAGATCGACATGGGGTCATCATTAACCATCATGCCGTGGTCTACACTAAAGCAGGCTATCCCTAGACTGAAGAAGCAGCATCTAAGCGCCCCTGACATCCGCCTTCGTGATTATCAGGGGAACCGAGTCCCCATTGTGGGCCAGGGCACCTTCCGGGTGAACTTCAACAACTTCAGTGGCCAGCTCCCAGTGATGGTGGTCAGCGGTGACCGGGAGAACCTCCTGGAGCTTGACTGGTTCGAAGCCCTGGGGTTAGAAGTGACCGATATCAATGAGAGCACCGACGAACTACTCATAGACCCTACCCCCGAGACGGCAGTCTTTCGTATTAGAGACTGGTCCTATCTTGTTTAGTGATGTTGCCCACCACTGTGCAAGAGACTCCACTATCAAATAGGTTTTGAACTGGGTGTGGTGGGGGTGGCCCAATGGGCCTGTTGGGTCTGATTTCAAAAGGTATTATCATAAGAGAAATAACCTATCTGTTGTTAATGGCTGTTTGCTGTGGGGGGACCGGGTCGTTGTTCCACCCAAACTGCGCATTGCAGTATTAGAGGCTTTACACGTAGGGCATCCTGGAATTGTCAGGATGAAGTCTTTGGCCAGAAGTTACGTGTGGTGGCCTAACATGGACAGGGAGATCGAAGAATGGGTGGCTACCTGCACACCGTGCCAGGAGTCCAGACCAGCTCCCCCAGAGGTGCCCGCTAAGGAGTGGGAGCGACCTCAAGCACCATGGTCTAGGGTGCACATTGATTTTACTGGTCCAGTTCATGGCCAGACTTTCCTCGTAGTTGTGGACGCCTACTCAAAATGGCTAGGGGTAGTCCTGATGACCTCCACTACGGCAGAAGCGGTCATCAAGGTACTACGGAGACTTTTCTCCACGCACGGCCTGCCCGACATCCTGGTTTCTGACAACGGGCCCCAATTCACAGCCATGCAATTCGAGACCTTCTTAACAGCTCAAGGAATCAGACATCCCCTGGTTGCACCATTCCATCTCGCCTCCAATGGTCAGGCAGAGAGAATGGTGAGATCTGCAAAAGAGGCCTTCTCTAGGATAGGCCCGGGAGATTGGCAAACATGGGTTGACCACTATTTGCTAATTCAGCACATCACACCCAGTGCCACTACAGGGAGAAGCCCCTCCGAGCTTCTCATGGGTCGCCGGCTAAGGTCCCACTTAGACCGGCTACACCCAAACTATTCTGCCGTATCACCCCCAGACTCCACAAGCAAAATTCGGAATTTTAGCATAGGGGATTCAGTTTACGCCCACAACTACGCCGGGGGAACTCTGTGGATTCCTGCCACAGTGATATGCATCACCGGGCCTCACTCTTATCTTATAGAGCTCAAGGATGGTCAGAATTGGAGAAGGCACGTTGACCAACTCCATGGCCACCTCTCCAACTCCACTCTTAGACAACCAGAGAAAATTTCTGCACGAGTTAGCCAAAGCCCTACCCAAACGGAGCAAGAACTCACTCCATCCACAGGCAGCTCAAGCTCAAGGGTACCGGGAAACTTATCTGGTTGTGTTGTAGGCCCACAGCGATCTCCGAGCGAACCGGCTCTAGAAGCTCCAGCCGCGGCCTGTGAAAGGTTCCAGGAGCTTCCACCAAGCGGAGCTGCGGAGCAAACAGGTCCGTCCAACCTGTCCAAAGAACACCCTCCGACTGAACTGCGCAGGTCAGGCAGAGCTACCAAAAAGCCCGCCTACCTGCGTGACTACGTAACCAGTCGGATTATTCCATCTAAGAGGGGAGGGATGTTAGATACTAGCATCAGCTATAATGGTTTCCACTAAGGTCCACTGTTTCGGCAGGAACAGAGGTTTAATCTCATTGGTCGAAGGGTCTGACAGCTCCCTATAAAAGGGCTGCTGTCAGACTCAACCTTCGCTGGATTGTACATAGTTGCTACTGAGTTAATAAAGAGCTGTTGTTACCGTTAGCCTGTGTGTACCTTTCCATTATTCGATCTAACAACTTGTTTCTTCATCAGCTAGATGCAGTGGTGCTATTCAGCCGGTTCAGGTGAACCGCTTGTTAAATTGCTGGCTGGCCCCACCCCTTCCTGCCCCTCCCCTTCCAGGAATCCCCATGTGCCCCGTTTTGGCTTCCAGGTAAGTGCAGAGAGGCCAGATGGAAGCATCTAACCAACCTTGATCATGGAAAGCTAAAACTGGTCAGATGTGGTTAATTCTTGGATGGGAGACCACTAAGAAATACCAAGGTTGAAATACATACAAGAAGACAGCAGCAATCTGCTTCCATAAGATAATTACATGTATATGTCCTGAAGTTTCTGTTTTGTGATTTCACCCCTCCTTTTCCTTCCTTAATAAACCCAATTCTTCTTTCTTACAACTTTCTATGTTCCCCTATGTGCTTTTTCTGTCTCTATTGGATTTTATTTTATTTTTGAGAAAAATGCCTCTGACTATCTGGAATTCTCATAGATTATTTTGTGGCATAGTGTCTCTGCCTTCAGGCATCCCAATAGTCAGACTGTTTTTATTATTGTTGGAAAAAGTGAAATTATAAGAACATTGCTCAATGTGGCTTCCAACAATCCAGCAAGATGCATCACTATTTCCCCCCACAGTGTGAACGGAAAAGTTGAGGATGAAAAGTGCTCAATATATTACAATAGTGGGAAACATTTATTTAGGATGAATTTCTGATTCACATTTTGTAATTCCCAAGGCTAAATGATGCTTTCAAATGCCTGTAATTTTTCCTTCTTCTTCCAGTAATAAAATAGAGATTTCTGGATGTACCATTATTAGTATCTTAACAGTGAACAGATATTTATTTTTTACTTGCTCTTTATTTTAAATGAATGTCTACCTTACTTATTGATGGTGAACTATCAATCCTGAAGCCATTTGTGGGCTTTCTAAATCATACTCAGTTCCCATAAATATGTCATGGCTGGTAATAAATTAGAAGGTAAATTGTGCATCATTCATTAAAATATGCATTTGGAGAATATTCAGTATTGCTCATACATTTTCAATGCCTATAAATAACTCTTTTATCCTATTCTGAATGCTCAAATTGAATGAAGAAAGGAAACCAGCAAAATGTTATTCTAATGAAATAAAAACTCTGCAAAAGGCAAAGTCTATATAGTGAGCCTCTTGCCAGGAAGAAGTAGTGGGGGCAATCTCTCCTAAATTTCTTCAGTCTCCTACATTTTTATTTTTAATTTTTAATTACATTAAATTGCTTATTATTGCTAAATGTTAAATTGCTTTTCCCCAGTTACCCCAAGATATTTTTTAAAAAAATATTAATTTAACAGAGTTGGAAGAGACCTTGGAAGTCTTCTAGTCCAACCCCTGTTTAGGCAGGAAACCCTACACGACTTCAGACAAATGGTTGTCCAACATCTTAAAAACTTCCATTGTTGTAACATTCACAACTTCTGGAGGCAAGCTGTTCCACGGATTAATTGTTCTAACTGTCAGGAAATTTCTCCTCAGTTCTAAGTTGCTTCTCTCCTTGATTAGTTTCCACCCATTGCTTCTTGTTCTACCCTCAGGTGTGTTAGGTACTGGTGCGATCAAGCACTAGCAATGAACCCCAGGTCGAGGTTATAACAGAGCAACCCTGTAAAGTATACGCAGCGTGCGATAGAAAAAGCAACCACACTGAATAATGGATAGTAAAGTAACAAAATAAACTTTACTTTTTGAAGAATATAGCAAAATCCATAAACACAGCCAAAAAGTCATACACAGAAAAAAACAGTTCAATACTACCAAGATAACTTGGATACAAGTAGCAAATAACTTACACACAGTAAGTAGTAGCAACAGTAGTAACAGTTAGACAGCAGTTATCATACATCAATCAAGAGAGAGAGAGAGAGAGAGAGCAACAACATCAGCTGCAATTTAAATGCTGTAATCTACTAATTAGCAGAGCTCCTCTCTTAAAGATACATAACATGCCTTGTGCAATATATTGTCTACCCAACTTGTTGGTTACACCCTAACATTCTCCCCTTTGGGTAGATCAATATATCCACTCACAATGTAAGATGATAACCTTCACATGATGAGGTATGTTTTACTGAACTTTGTGCCTTAGTGAAGTTGTTTGCTAAATTGTCCTCAGTTGAACAATATTCCAACTTTATCAGGCCATCCTTAATGCTTTGTCGAACATTAAGATACCTCAAATCAGTATACTGTCAACGACAAACATGAAAACTCAGTACATGTCAACGACAAACATGAAAACTCAGCTTCCATTGTGGATAAGCTTATGTGTTTCTGTCCTATCGACTTCCATCCAATCAGTACACCACCTAGCATAAAGGCTATGCCGGAAGTTGACTTCCTATTATCTATAGCAGCTGCAAAATTCGCATCAGCATACACAGTCAAAACTAAATCCCTATTCGGTTCTAAATATAATGCATAGTGGATAGTTTTCTTCAAATAACGCAGCACACGCTTTGCTGCTTGCCAATGCCTCTCTGAAGGACTATCATTGAATCTAGCCAGTTGGTTCACACTAAATGATATATCTGGTCTAGACCAATTACTTAGGTACATTAGGCTACCTATCAAAGATTGATAGATTCCCTTATCAAAACCAGTACCCTCAGTAACCTCAGGTTTAAACTCCAATGCCATTGGTGTCTTTGCAGTCTTACATAGCTCCATGCTATATTTCTTAAGTAAATGATTAATTTTACCAGCCTGCGACAGCTTAAAACCTTTACTGGTTCTAACCACGTCTAAGCCCAGATAATGCTTAATTTCACCCAAATTCCGGATTTTAAATTTACTCTCTAATTGTGAAACAATGTCAATAGCTTCCTGCTCAGACCTAGTAATAATAGCTATATCGTCCGTGAACAAAAGCAACAACGAGATCAAACCATTTTTCACCCGTCTAAATAAACAAGGATCAGCCAAACCTGGAATAAATCCCATAGCTTTTAGTTCATTTACTATACATCTGTTCCACTCAAAACCGGACTGTTTTAAACCATAAAGGCTCTTTTTAAGTCTCCAACAACCAGTCTGGCCATTAGAATCCACACCTGGTGGCATCTTCATATAAATGGTATGCTGCAATGGAGCATGCAGATACGCTGTTTCAACATCAATATGGGTAACATTACACCGATACTTAGCAGCCCACACCAATGCTGCCCTCAACGTAGAGGCTTTCAAGCTCGGAGCAAAAACCTCATCGTAATCCCTCTCAGTTTGGGAAAACCCTTGGGCAACTAAACGAGCCTTATAAATAGCATTGCCAGCAGCATCGTTTTTAATTTTAAACACCCATCTACAGCCAATTGCACTCTCCCCTGAAGGGAGCCTAGCTTCTTCATAAACCTTCAATTCCTGTAAGGATTTCAACTCCTTCTCCATAGCTGTTTTCCACAATTTCTTTTCCTTTTCAGGATACAGCATTAACTCTGCAAAACTAGAAGGTTCTATGCTAACTTGCAATACTACACTGGCTTGGTATCTGTCGGGTGGATGCCTGTCCCTAGTAGACCTCCTAGGCAATACAGGACTTGCAGAATCATCCTGTTCCACCTCACAAGTAGATTCTACATCTACATCTTCCTCCCTTTTCAGAGTAATAGATGGACCATCCTGATTCTCTAACTGCTCATTTGGTGTATCATGATTAACCAAACGATCAACATCTATATCATCACAAACCTTGTGAAACTCTTGTTCTAGCTTCTCCCAACCAACATGTTCTGAAAATTTAGCACTAGCACTGTGCATAATTCTCCGAGTTCCAGGTTCCCAGAACCTAAACGATCTATGATTGGAATTGTACCCAACAAAAACCATCTTCCTAGCTCTGCTTTGATCCTTCCGTCTAGTTTGTGAGGGAATATGCACCCAAGCAGGGACACCAAATGTGTGTAAATAACTCAAATCAGGCTTCCTACCATGCCAAAGAGTATAAGGAATCTTACCAGTAGTTGAGTTAACTACTATGTTCAGAATATGGTTTGCACACATTATAGCCTCACCCCAAAGCTTTTCTGACAAACCAGAATCAACCAGCATAGTTCTGGTCATTGCCTGCAATGATTGACCACGTCTTTCAATAAATGAATTATGTTCTGGCCTGTAGGGGGCAGAACGCCTATGTTCTATACCAGCATTCTCCAACATTGATGTAAACCTATGATTAGTGAATTCAGACCCATTATCAGTGACTAGGCAAAGTACTTTTTTATCCATCTTACGTTCAACAAACTTTAACCATTTAGTAAAATGTTGGAAAGTTTCTGCCTTTGATTTCATTACATAACAGAAACCATACCTAGAATAATGGTCCATAATGCTGAGTATATAGCAGGCACCTCCTAAGCTAGGTTTCTTAGGGCCAATTAGGTCTGCAAACACTACATCCAGTGGTTTAGATGTCTTGAATCCTTGAAACCGGTTTGCAGGGGTAACCTTACTTTTAGCCTGGTTACAGGCATTACAGTTAAGATATTTTGAACAAGGTTTCAAATTGATTCCATTAGATAGAATAACAGTTTGACGTACCATTTTAAAATTTACATGGCCTAAACGTCTATGAAGTAGATGTATACAGTTATCATGGGGCTGTTTATTCTTATAACCAGGTTCAGAACTCGCAATATTTAAAGAGTTCTCATGTAGAATAAATAAATTATTCTCCAAATTGGCAATAACACTATTACCTTCCTTTTCAATAATGCATCTATCATTCTTAAATGTTACTGTAAACCCCCATTTCACAAGGTCTTTTACAGATAATAGGTTAAATTTCATTTTAGGTACATATAACATTTCCAATTTTTCATTAATACATGGACAATAAGCTGTACCTTCACCTGAAGCCTTAATTTTCCAACCATTTGCTAAGGAAATGTGCTGTTTGCTAGCCTTCATAGTAACAAACCTTTCTTTAACCTTAGTTATAGAATGGGATGCGCCACTGTCAACCACCCAGAAACTATGGTTTACAGCCTTATCTACCTTAGCTACAGTTACAGTAACATTGTTGCTTTTTCTTTTACTATTAGCAACACTCCTTTTCTTGCTATTTTTACAGTTCTTAGCAATATGCCCCTTACCACCACAAGAATAACATTTCTTAACAAAATTTACAGTTGAAAACTGTGTTTCTTCTTGTGATTGATTGTCTCTGAACTGAACTCTATCCTCTCTTTGTCTGGACTCTTCAAGCAATCTCCCGGTAACCTCAGATAATGTCAGTTCATCTCGTGAAAGAACTTCCAATGAGGAAACAAAAGAGTCGTAGCTTTCATCAAGCGATGATAGAATAATATACACCTGTTGAAGCTCAGAAAAAATCAACTCTTTTTCTTGCAAATCCTGCAAAGTTTTCTTCATGAAGTCTAAATGAGCCAACATGTCACTACCTTTTTGCAAACGGGCTCTAAACAGTTTCCGTGTGAGATGAATATGAGCACCCACACTGTCCCGAACATAAATTCTCCGCAATGTGTTCCAACACCTAGCAGCAGACTCTTCGCCACGAATATGGACCAGTTGCTGGTCATTCAGTGTTAGTCCAATAATGCAGAGGGCTCTCTCATTGTCCCTGTTAAACTGCGCAATCTTCTTCGCATCCTCATTATCAGCAGGATCCCAATCTGTAACATCTGGTGGGTTCTGAACCACAAACCACAGTCCTTCTCTACGCAGAAGTAGGGAACACTTCAAGGACCAGGAAACATAGTTGGTTCCATCAAACCGGGTAATCATGGAGAGTGCAGCAGACTGTTCTTGTGCCATATTCACAAAAATAAACTATCCAAAAAGTGGTGCTTAAAAAAAAAATGGTTAAGGCAGGGCGTCTGGGCCCATAACCAATGTTAGGTACTGGTGCGATCAAGCACTAGCAATGAACCCCAGGTCGAGGTTATAACAGAGCAACCCTGTAAAGTATACGCAGCGTGCGATAGAAAAAGCAACCACACTGAATAATGGATAGTAAAGTAACAAAATAAACTTTACCTTTTGAAGAATATAGCAAAATCCATAAACACAGCCAAAAAGTCATACACAGAAAAAAACAGTCCAATACTACCAAGATAACTTGGATACAAGTAGCAAATAACTTACACACAGTAAGTAGTAGCAACAGTAGTAACAGTTAGACAGCAGTTATCATACATCAATCAAGAGAGAGAGAGAGAGCAACAACATCAGCTGCAATTTAAATGCTGTAATCTACTAATTAGCAGAGCTCCTCTCTTAAAGATACATAACATGCCTTGTGCAATATATTGTCTACCCAACTTGTTGGTTACACCCTAACAAGGTGCCTTGGAGAATAGCTGGACTCCTTCTTCTTCGTGTCAACTCCTGGGATATCGGAACATTGTTATGTCTCCCCTAGCCTTCTTTTCATAAGACTAGATATATCCAGTTCCATAACTTGATGGATATCCAGATAAAAAATACCACTGATTGGAGGGGCATTCCCCTCTAATTTTGTAGGTTTGCTGAAGTCCTGATGTAAAACAAGCAATGGGTAACCAGGACCCCCCCCCCCCCGGACTTAAAAAACTGCATCAGACAATTGGGGAAAATGATGAGTTTTCAGCCCAAAACAGCATTCTGCAAATGTTTGTAAACAGTCTAGCTACAAATGCATCATTGTTATCCTGCACTGATGTGTAGTCAAAACAAAAGCCACAATTGTATAAATGTGAAGCCAAAACTACCAAGAATCCTGATTTGTGAAGACCAATAAACATAGTCAGATAGACTAATCATTCATAAGCCAATCATTTTCTTTGCCTGAGCAAATTGTTGTTAACAAGGATGGGCAACCGGCAAATTGTGTTTACCTCTTTTTCATCTCTTTTTTTATGATTTTGTTGAGACTGTGTTGCTGAAATACAGCAGCAAAACATATGTATCAATAATTGTGTGAGACAGAGAGAAAGACACAGAGACAGAGACTGACTGTCTAGTTGACTTCTGGTCAAAAATAAAAATAACAGATATATTACATTTCCCCCAGATTTAACACATCTAATTTCTTTTCATCCATGGAATTCCACCCTGCTCCCAAACTGCCATCCTCAGATACCAGCTCATTTCAGTTAAAACTAGCCAGATCAAATCCCATTTTTATTAGAGTCATAGATCAGCATAAAAACTAACCAGAAATGTACAAGGCCAAAAACTTAAATCTTGTATCTTGAATAATGGCTTGCTGCATCTCCTGTAACTGGATCTGAGAACGCCAACCCTTGAAGCATTGAAGACAAAAGCTAGGATCTTGATTCAGTTGGTATATTAACTAGGTAAGGGATTGAGTAGTTCATTATTTTATAGCATTGCCGAACAAGAACAATTAAGCAGGAAGCAACAGCGCCCTTTCAGAATGCAGAAGTCAGAATGTGAAATTGGAATTGAACTTAGCAATTTTGGCTTGACATCGTGTGTGAATTATTCCAGACAGCTGGGCAAAGATAAATGGTAAATTTGTTGTGAATCTTATTACTTACAAGTATGAATGCATATGCAAATTGATGTATATTTTTGGCTGAAGTTATTTCCTCAATGTGGTTCATTTTTTTCTGGATTGTTATGTTCTACAAGAGATGAATAAAAGACTCTCTCACATCCAGAATGCTTCTAAGGAACAGCTTGTCTACTTTTGGTATGAGAAAAATGTTTTTGTTGGGGTCTAATATGATGCCTGAATAGATTGGATTGGATTGGATTTATTAGATTTATATGCCGCCCTTCTCCCAAGGACTCAGGGCGGCGTACAGCATTAAAAAACACATAGTACAAAAGTTAAAAGGAAATTAGAAACAGTCCAAAAAACAAACCCAATTTATATAACACTCACATTTTAAAAATTAAATAAAATTAACAGGCCAGGCCGGCTTGCTGGAAAAGCCAACTTTTTAGGGCGCGTCGGAAGGACCGGAGGTCAGGGATTATGGGAAGCTCCGGGGGCAGCTCATTCCACACAATTAGGCCATGATTTATCTTTTGACTCTGATATTAGAAAATCATCAATTTAGACCAACCATTATCATTTTTGTCTCATTAATTCCATTCCATTGGTGACAAACTTGTTTAAAATAAAAGCAACCAGATATGGTAATAGCTGATATTTACAGTATTAGATAAAATGTTTGAGATGGGAATTCTATTATTCAATGCAAGTTAAAAATAAGTGCCTTAAGAAATTAAACAAACATATAAATGATCTATAAAATCCTGAAAGAATATTGCATGCATGTAAATTTAGTGTAAAAAGAGCATTTTAGAAACAGAGATTAAAATATTTTACTTTGAATTTGGATACACAATTAGTACAATTCAATGAAAGTTGATATTTCATAAGACTTACAGAAGTCTTAAGTCCTACTTATAGAGTTACAAATAGCACTTACATGGCTTATCCCACCCTTAAATCAAATAGGATTTCTAAGTAATTCAGTGAGGAAATGCTTAACTTACTGCAGCAAGTCGGTTGGGATCTATTGGACAATAGGATCTACTGAGCTCAGTGAGACACAGATGTCAATTGACATGTTGAGATTGCAAGTGAACAGGTCTATGATTCCCCTATAAGGAACCGAGATATTGTTAGGGAATGTAATCACTGCCCTCTAGTGGAAAATTAAAATTAAAATGCCATTCCTAACAATTATGAAATAGGTACAACCAGCAACAATTTATGACAAACTGCCAGGATGGAAGTCAGATTTCATCCTGTTACCAATTATTTCAGAATAGAATCAGAACCATTCTTTTACTGCTATCCTCGATTGAACATGGGAATGCAAGGTTTTGAAATATTCTAAGAAAATGTAGTGTTACATATTCTAACGATGCTTTTGGCCATTCACTGAGCATTCGGTCAGCATGCCAGGAGCCTCTTCATAATGGAAGCAGCCTAATTGCTTCCATTATGAAAAGCTGCTGTGCCAAGCTCAATTTTTTACGATTACTTCCTTATGTACCTTCGGCTTCTCATTGTAGTCACTGCAAGTTGAGCCTGTTTACCTTGCCACCATGAAACTTGTGAATGTTTTTATGAAAGTCATGAACATGAGATCATTGAATTGATAAATTGAACGGGTACATTGGACAGAAATGGATGCCAGCATCGATTTTAAGTGTATTTTTGTTCTTCCTTTATTTTTTCATAAGTAACTTATCTAATACTTCTTCCTCCTCACTTCCCCACAAACCTGTGAAGTGGGATGAGCTGAAAGTGAGCAAATGGCCCAGAGGCACCCAGCTGTTTTTTCAATACCCATCTTAAAGTTGTAAAAATAAATTGGCAGAAAAGATAACCTGTCCAATTGGAGATTTTGAGCATTCGAGGGAATTTCATCATACACTTTATTCTAACAGTTTCCCCTTTGATACTCTGCTGGTGGATGTTGACCCAAAAGTCAAATCCAAGAAAAGAGAAGCAGTTGCAGGAAGTGGACATGGAAGAGGAAGATGGATCCATGATTATAGTTTATTTATACTGCTATTTAAAAAGCCCCAGACAATTGATTTTTGTGGTACAGGGTTTTCTTTTGTGTCATTTTTAACAAACTGTATTCAATAGTTCAGTGTCATTTTTAATAAACTATATTAAATATATTACTGCATAATGAATTTTGAAAATGTGTAGAGTTATGGCAATACTCTTTAAATCCTTGAAAAGATGTCAGATGGAAAAACAAAACATGGTCCCACTAATTACAGAGTGCCAGATCTAGAATAATGGCAAATTATGACTTATTAGGAAAACAAATGGAACAAATGTCTGACCTGCAAGAGCAGTTCAGTGGAATCATTTCCCCACAGGTAATGTATTCTCCTTGTCGAGACCCAGAGTGTCTTTGGATTTCTGCACTAAGCAGGGGTTGGATTCAATAGCCTTTCTTTACTCTATAATTCTGTCACTCAAGACAGCCAAGATTTCAGCAGCTGCATCGATATTCACAACAGGGTTGGTAACTCAGTTCAGCTTTAATGCTAATAAATAGTAAGATTGCGGCATAGATGTACTGTAAATACAAAAGTTTTTACTTCAAATTTCCATTCAATTACAGAAAACGAAACCATTCTTTTCATATTTACACGTTTATTATTATTTGCTGTACAGATTCAGGAGTGCAGTTCTGCAGCCCAAGTTTTATTTAATGACCATTTAAAACATGATGCATACAAGCTGGGTCCACACAATTTCATTTTCTTCAGACTTATTTTTTGAAACCTTACTTCTTCTACTCTAGTTTCCTTGTATAAAACATTTCCCCTTTTGGATTTTTATATTTTATTCCTTGTTCAAAACAACCTTGGAATAACTGTTGTGCAAGCAAGCATAAATACATTTCTTCAATTTCAAAGAGCTATCTTTTGAAAGAGCAGTCAAAGTAATCCAAATGCTACTATTCATTGAGCTGCAAAAGAAGCCAGTTATATGAAATAAATTACAGCAGGTACTATATGGACTTATGAACCTTGTATCAGAAGACAAACCTAAGCCACTTTTGTAAATCTTAAGCCTGACTTGCTTAAGCAGTATTCCTTAGTGTATGTCTCTGCATTTGTCTTGTGTTAACTGTCATTTTTCCAGCGTAAATAAACCTTGGATCTGATATAGAGGGTTAAAGGAAAGATGTTGATTTAATTCTTCTCTTTTATGCCATTGGGAATGCCTGAAACAGGAAGCAAGTTCTCAGATGAGGTGTCCACAATTTCACTCTTTAAAATAATAATAATAAAAAGAGAAATGCCTGTTATCTCTGCATTGGTCCATAGTGATTTAAACCTTGGGAAATCCTTGAAACTGAAGTTTAGAAATCAAATCCTTCACTTTTTCTTCCACTCTTCATACGATTCACTGCAAAAGTTAAAATTAAGACACATACTATTTTAGAAAAGGACCATATACTAGAGAAGTATTTAACCACAGCAATGCAATAATCTCAATACATGTATACAGATCAGGGTACTTCTGCTTAGGTAATCAAAGTTATGGAAGTACAAAACAAGGTGAGAGGTTGTAAGAAAAAGGCAGGAGATTAACAAAAATAAACGGAAAAAAAATGAAAATATTCTGTTTCTGCTTCTTCTGTGATTATCATCAATTCAATTTCCATGACTGCCTATCTCATCTGAACAAATCTAGGTGGGTGATCCAATCCACAATCACTCATTCTATATGACCAGACAACTTTTGGTCACTCGGTTTTGTACATAATATTCATCCATTCATCCATCCATCCATTCATTCTCCATTCATTTTATATTCTCTCTTTTTATTTAAGGATCTTATTCCCATTGCATTCAACATCCTTTGATATTTCTCCCGATAACCTGCTCTCACTTTTTTAAATGTAAAGAAGCTACTATTGCACACAGTGTTTGCCTCTTAAATAGTCTACATATATTTAGAAATGGGTTATAAAGGAACTTTACTTTAGGTACAACTAAAATAATGTGCATGGACAAAGATCACACAAATAACTGTATCATATGCTTTCAAGCAAACACATTTCTAGTTTTATGACTAAAACCTTTAATGTGATGATCACAAATTCAATATTCAATAATAAAGATACTCTTCTCTTATGTGGGAATGAGAGAAAGCAAGTTCATTTGTAGAGTTAATATCTCAACTTATGACCAGTCTTTTAGTGACTATTCAGTTATGACAGACCCTCCAAAAGACATTTACAACCTAGCTCTGATTGACTATCTTCCCTGCAGACTTGTGGCAGCATTTCAGATACTCAGAACTGGCCTGCATCTACCACTGTTCTAGAGAACTACCTATTCAAGAACGCAAACTTTCCACCCTCCCTTAACAACAGTCCTTGGGGAGACTATTGACAACCTAATGGTATCATGTAAATCAATGGTTATCAAACTTTTCTTCACCATGGACCCCCTTTAATAGTGGTGGGAACCGGTAGTGGTTTGGCGGCCTGGGTCGCTGTACTGCCACGCCCCCGAATTGGTTCTCCAGGCAGAGCCATAGGTTCCGCCATCTTGCCTTTTACTTCTAGGCATGTGCAGAACAATTTTTATTGCATTGCGCATGCGCCTACAGCGCACATGAAGCATGCACGCACAGCGCACCCACAAGCAAACCAGCAGTAGTGCCTGCCGGAACCCACCCCTGCCCTTTAAATAAAGACTTAACTCAAGATTTAAAACATAACATTTCTTCAAGCCTTCACAAACCCCCTGTGAGGACATGGGGGGGGGGGGCAGGGGTTTGTGGACCACAGTTTGAGAACCACTGATGTAAATTATATAGTGTTACCTTTTTTGTAGTAAGATTATATATAGCTAGTGCTAGAAAGTTTACTCAACCTTTGTTTCCAACTTGAATTTTTTTTTATCCTGACATAATGCTATCAGATTGCAACATTCAATTCCAACACAATTTCAAGAAAAAAGCAAAATGCTCTAGTTATGAGTAGCTCATATAAATATTCTACTTGTTTGTAAGACTTCCGTCAAAATGTGAATCCCATCGTGATCATTTAACTAAAAAATGGGGGTTGAATTGTACCTATTCTTATTTCCTGACATTAGACTCCTTACCTTGAGCCTAGTTCTTTTCACACATCTCTACTGATCTCTTTTCAGTTCAGTACTTTACCTCCAGCAAGTCAGCCTATTTGCTTTTGCATGAAAGTTGATCTGTATTTTCAGAAGCGTTAACATCTGGATTATCTAACGATACCTCACATAAGTAAACGTCAATGGGGCCTTTTGTGCTTCTAACGTGTACTTCTATGCAGTCCTGAAAAAATACCAATATGTTTTAAAGATTAAAGAACAAATTACAGTAGGACAAATATTTTAATAGATGAAGAGTGTGTAAATTTCATTGTATTTCAAAACTCAAAGTATGCTAACATATTCACAGGAAAGAGTTCTATTTCCCCAGAATGTTAACAAGAATTTCCAGGTAAGCAGTTCTGGAAAGGTCCCAAACACCTTACGCTGCTAATTTATGTATAGCTTTGAACTCTGAAACTAGCAATGGGTATGTATCTATCTCCCAGTCTCTTCATAAGCTTCTTATTAAGGGTTTTTACTTAAGATCAGTGAGACAAAATCATTTTCATTTCAAATCATTACAGTTTGATCCTAATGAAATCAACTCAGATATCTTTGAAACTTCAGAATGAGGTACTTTAGAATGAGAAACCATAAATGTGTGTAATTTCATTTCCTGTAGAAGAAACTGGCAGCCGAAGCTATAGTTAAATTCAACAGGTAGGTTAATTTACAAGCATGTGAGGCAAATCTCCTTCTGTGAAATTTAAAATAAAAATGAAAACTTCAGTTGGTCTTTGTAGGTAGATCTTTTGTACAGCTATCCATCCAATCAAATCCCAGTAATTTCAAATCAAGTCAAAAAGTACCTACTTCTTTAGGAGGGGGTACTTCCATCCTGGTCCCTTCTGGAGCCTTAATTGCAATAACAATCTGTTCTTGAAATGTCTGAATATTATGGATATCTTGATAGGTCACATAAGCTAATGTATGCAACGGTTAAGAAATTTTAACAGCAGTAGTAGAAAGTATGGTTTACTCTCAGTATATACAGTGGGTTTATTAAAATATTATAATTACACAAACACCTAATATTGTTCAATTCCAGGAACTTTGAATAGTTGTCAATGTTAAGGAAAAAGGATATTGTGCATTTTCTTTATCGTCTGTCAAGTCAAACAACTGATGAGAGCAATCTTTGATTAATTCATCCAATGCTTCTTCCATTGTTGTCAAATCACAGAGTTCGTCTCTTAACTCCTGCTGCTCCGGTGTTCGTTTGGTAATATGCTTAATATCTGAACCCCTAAGATAATTTTTCAAA
This sequence comes from Natrix helvetica, assembly GCF_964273705.1. NCBI lineage: Eukaryota > Metazoa > Chordata > Lepidosauria > Squamata > Natricidae > Natrix > Natrix helvetica. The sequence goes on from NC_138552.1 coordinate 149,822,509, forward strand.
AAAAAATCATAGAAAGTTTAAGGTTTAAGCTTAAAGGTATAGGTAGCATCACATCATTTTTATCAATACCAAAATCATATTTAATGAGAGCATAAAAACATCTACATACTACTAAAATTCTTGTGTCTGTAACCTTGAACTGGGCAAAATGGTATATCCAAACTTTGTCAACAAAGATACCTCAAATAGGACATCTTATAGAAGGCTGGCACTCTTTACTCCTGAGGAAATGAAATTTGGGGAAGCTGTGGCTGCTTCAGTGCTGCTGGGGTCACATAATCCTTATTTTCAACATTTGGTGACGCTCATTTAATCCCTTGCTCCCTCCCCCAGGCAGCAGAACCTACATACCTGCCTTCTGGGAAAAGAAGTAGGAAAGGAAGGCAGGAACAATGAGGAATGAACCCCACATACCCTTCCTGGCCTCAACTGCCCTCGCAATCACCTTTCCCAACCCATGCAGAAATTCTTGCACATGCCTGCGACTCCCAGAAATTTTCTTCACTTACGGTTTCCCTTTGCGCACCTCCCTGACTTGCACTGCGCCTCTCATGCCCCCTATCATTCATGACCCTAGTTTCCCCTCGCTTGTCCCCCACATGGCAGCAACCACTTATCTGTCTGTTGGCCTTGGTCTTACAATTTCCTGCTGGCTTCCCCACTTTCTTACTGCAAAATTCTCAAAGTAAATGGTGAAGCCAGCAGGAATTCTTGGGAGAGAGTGAAGAAGGAAAGAAAGGAAGACAGGAAAGAAACCAATGGCAGGGAAGAAAAGAAGTGAGCAAGGAAAAGAAAGGAGAAGGGAAGTTTCCAGTGCTTCATGCCAACTTCCGACAAGGAAACTCAATGGGAAAACCAGTAGTCATTCCTGCTCCTGCTGCTTTTTGCCTTCCCTTGGTCATTTTGCTGTTTAGGTAATGAAATATCTCTTAAATGATGACACAACAAGGCATAGGTTGTCTAAACTTCTAAAATCAGGTATCACCAGCAGCTACACATGTCATGGGACCATATACACACACATATATATATACATACATACAAATAGTCTATTCCTGTGCAGAGTTTACAGTGTAAACTGACTGACATTCTTATTAGATCAGGTTGTATAAATTGTATAAATACTGCTGTATACATTTTTACACAATCCAAGATCTTTACAAGTCTTACATTAATAATATTTATATATAAAAAAGCTCTGCATCATTATTGGAGATTCTTTCCACTTGAGATTGTATTGCGGTAAGAGTTGAAGCAAGGAAGTTTCTCCATCTCAATAGTTTGATACTCAAATTATAGAATTATGATGCTTAGAACATAGACCAAACTCATATATTTGCATATATAATTGGAGAAATCCTTAGGTCAATCCTGTATCCTTTTACCCATAGTAGAGGTAGTGAACAATTTGTGTCCAAGAAGCCTTCCAAGTTTTATCACACTCTTAATAATTAATAGTTTGAAATAATGTGCCACATCATATTTAAATATCCAGGATCTCAAGTACAAAAGTTAGAAAAAAAGAGCCAACTTACACCCATTGGATATGATTCTTGGATCTTTTCTGAACAAGATGTATTCCATCCAACACATTTGTAATATCATATACTCTTCGCTTCCGTACTCCTAGCAAACGAGATACTTCATTCAAATCCAGGACTCCTTCTGGAGCAGCTTTGACAAGATCCATGAATCTTCTGGTCAGCTGAACCAGGGATCCATCATAACGGGGCTTTCTGCCTTTCATTGATTCTGCATGGTTTAAATAAAAGTACAGATTAATCCACTGTAACAGGGTTGTAACATGGAAAACTTCTCACATTTGTCATCAAGAGCTTTTGAGCTAATCACCCTAGCTAACAGGCACCAGTTCAATAATGGAACATATTTGCATTGCCTCTAAAAAGTTCGGGTGCTATTTACTGACATTTCTGATCTAGTATTACCTCTTTGATCAGAGAAAAAACAATAGTTGCATTTATTGCCAATTGGAAACCCTGATGGACTTTTTGTGTAAAAGAGAAAAAATAAACGTATGATTTATGATATTGATTATTAGATAGGGTAGAGTTGTGAGATAACTTTAAAGAAAGAGATAAACGTATAATTGTACTTATAAATGCTATAAAGAAGATTGGAAACCACCTCTTTGTATCTTTTTTCTTTTCTATTTTTCCTTTAGCTTTTCTTTCTTTCTTGCAGTTTTAGCTTTCTTTGATTTTTTCCCTTATAATTAATTTGCATTTGTTGTTTTTAAAACTTTATACATACACACGTATCAATACAAAATGTTAAGGAGAAAATAAGTTTTGTAAAGATTCCACCTTCATTGTTTTACGGCTAGCAGAAACCAACTGTTCTTCACCTTCACTTTCAATTGTTGTATATGCCTATGGAGTGTATAGTACGGTATTTAAGAGCAAAAAAGAATGATGCCATGTGCAAATTCAATAAACCCTGCTGATCTTGTGACAGTCGGGCCATGTGAATAATCTTACAGCAAATGTGATGTGTTTGGTAGATAGAGATTTTGAAGAAAAACAGCACATTTTCCCTTGACATAATTATACTATTAGCTCAAAATAGGTCCTCCAACATCCCTTCAAAACACTACATGATTAAATATCTAATGTCCCTTAAAAGATTACTGCCATTCATGCATTTTGTTTCTACTTCCGAATTGAATAACTTCCAGAAAGATAGGATACAAGCAATAAGTTGTTTTGTACACTGCCCAGAGTCATGTTCAATAAGATGAGCAACCATAAAAAAGTATTATGAAAAAAAGGCATTTGTTTGCAGATCTTAGATGAACCTCAACCCAAAATGCTGACCTCTTGATGGCAACTCAGTAAATATTGGGGTTGGAGTAAAAAAAAAAGGATCTCATCTCTCAGCATCCCTCACAGTGTTAAAGATTTAAATGAAAGTTAAAAACAAAACCACAACCCATTCAATTCATTAAAAGGCTCCACAATAGCATTACAATAGTTACCATGGCACTGAAAAAAATTACTTATGACCAGTCCTTGGACTTACAACTATTGTAGCAACTCTGCAGTCACAAAATTCTGGACCCTGGCAGCCAATACAGGTAGTCCTTGACTTATGACCACATCTGAGCCCCAAAATTTATGTTGCTAAGCGAGACGTGTTAAGTTAGCTTTTCCCCTTTTACGACCTTTCATCTCACAGTTGCTAAGTGAACCATTACAATTGTTAAAGTTACCAAGAGGTTGGTTAAATGAATCTGGCTTTCCCATTGAATTTGCTTGTCGGAAGGTCGCAAAAGGAGATCACCGCACTCCAGGACACCGCAACCGTCATAAATACGAGTCAGCTGTCAAGCGTCCCAATTTTGATTGGGTGACAGTCATCAAAATGCTGCAAGGGTCGTAAGTGTCTAAAAACGATCGTTAAGTCACTCTCTTCATCGCCCTTGTAACTTTGAACGGTCACTAAACGAACCGACGTTAAGTCGAGGGCCGCCTGTACTGTAGCAACAAAAGCCCAACGTTTTTTTGGACCTCTAGGAACTAAGCCTTACTAATAAGGCAAAGGAAAATTCCCCAGGCGTTTCACACACCGCTATCTTTCTAAGGCCGACCGCCAAGGGCGAGAGAGCCCTACCCTACGATCCCACCCGGCCCAAGGACCGCCAAGACTTGCAGACTATGACAAACTTCGAGACGAAATGGGGGAAGCCCCAGAAAACGCGAACGGGGTTTAGGCGGCAGCCGGAGCCCGGGAACTCCACTCGGCCTAATCTCCTTCTCAAGGCCCCTTTAAGAGAAGCCGAAGGAGCCGCCTTCAAAAGCGCCTTCCTCCGCCCAGCCCTCCTTCCCGTCCTCTGATCCTCCTCACGGAGTGGGGGACGGGACGACTCCATTATTCTATTCCTTCTCACCGCCTGCTGGGCTCCCTTCAACTCGCCGGCTTGGCAACCAACCACCCAGCCCGGCCAAGCCAGTTCACCTCCGTCCTTTTCGCCTATCCGCACAAGGCAAGAGAGAGAGACCTTCAGAAGCCCCGCGCTCTGCTTTGGCCCACCCGCTGCCTCACTTACTGGCAGCAAATCCAAGGAAGGCGACGGGAGCCGCAGCGGCTGCTCCTTACTCTCGGCCGGGGCTCCGGCCCAACGCCAGGGCGGCCATCTTGGCTCAGCCTCGGCAGCGCTCCCGGCCTTTCTCCGCCTCAGTAGAGAGGGCGGGAAGGGGGCGGAGGAGGAAGAGACAGCAAAGCGCCGCCCGCTTCTTCTGCTTCTCCTCGTCCTCCGGGGAACCGCTTCGGCTGCCGCTGTTGCTTTATAGCGCTTTCCTTGGGCCGGGCTGTTTGCCGGATCCCGAGCGGGAGCTTTAAGTCCGGAACGGAGCAGAACCTCCATCTTCTGCTCAGGGCAAAGCGGGAGGAGTTGAAGGCGCCTCTTCCAACCTTGGTCTTCGGATCAAGGAGGCGTCGAGGAGCCGCTCAAGGGTGCTCTGCGATGGGCGGGAGGCATCCGTCTCGGTTCCGGGGGCTGCCGCCACCGCCGCCGCTTCGTCTGCAGGACTCCCCAAGTTAGGGTTTTCAAGGTTTCTTCAGGGAGAACTGCTTCTAGAATGCTCTTCTTTATTATGTTTTAAAATTCCTTTTGTTTGTTTTGCATGGAGTTCATGGAGCCAAAGTGATACCTATTTATTTAGTCACATTTGCATGTTTTCAAACTGTTAGGTTGGCAGAAGCTGGGGCAAGTAATGGGTGCACAACTCATTGCAGGGTGCTCAGCTCTTAAACCCTCCCAAACCTCTCAGAGTTTAATCCTCGGGGGGGGGGGGGAACCCCACGATCCTTGGATACAATAGCTCCATTTGTTGAGAAAGGTATAATTTTATTAGAGGTCAAGTGTAAAGCAGTAATACAAAGTCAAAACTGAGATTTGCACGTAAAAATCACTTAAATTCCACTCCCCGCACCCCAAGCCTGCCTTTCTCTGCCCGTCAATCAAGTTCCTGCAAGATGTTTCCATAAGGATCATTCTGTTTGAAGAAAAATTTAGGTTCCTGGGCACACTAGTCCCCGACCCCAGCGTCACGAGTTTTCTGCCCCGGGCACCAAAAAAACCCTGATTTTTAAAAAGATAAGCGGCACCATTTTTTTAGTGTGAAATGCCACCCCAAACCTCATCCCAGTGTCTGTTTTGGCATTTCAGCTGAAAAAAAAATGGGGGGATGGAAACGGATGGAAGCTTCATCAGTTGTGATGTTGTGGGGATGGAAGGATAAGTTCTGATAGAAAATGGGGGGGGGGGGAATGTTCTGTCTTGTAGTAGATCTTTCTTCACTACCATGACAGCTTCAATTGTTGGAATGCAGATGAAGAGTGAACTCACATTATAGAAACCATAGTTTCATCCAGATCCAATTTTAGTTTACAAACCTTGTTGACAAAGTCCTGCGAACTGTTGATGTGAACAGTGCTGTTTTCAACCAGAAGAGCTAATAAGGTGGTTAAATATTTTGCAATGTTGTAGGTGACAAGAATTGACAATTGGCCTGAGTGGAATTACCTCTGTGGATTTTGCAGAGTCCTTATAGGTATGGAGTGACTTCCCTGGGGTAAATGACATTGTCCTTCAGTAGTTGTTGCAGGAAATTGGTTATCTTTTTCTTATAACTGCTGGTAGGATCTCTCTTCAGAGTTTCATATGTATCAGTGTCCTTCAGAAAAGTGGCCATCTTGGCATTGCAGTCTTCTGTGTTCAGGATAACTGTGCATCTTCCTCTATCAGCTGCCAAGATGATGGCAGCGATGGCAAATCTTTTTTGGCTCGCGTGCCATAAGTGGGGGAAGCGCAGGGGGGGAGTCGTGTGCCGGCATGCCGCACCCACAGTGCAATGCGTGACCCCCCCCAGTGCGCATGTGCACACTACAGGTGCGATCTCCCATTTTCTGCATGCTTTTTTCACCCTCCCCAGGCTCCAGAGGCTTTATAGGAGCCTGGGGAGAGCGAAAACAGCATCCCCATCCCCCTCCGAAGGCTTCAGGGACCTTCAGGACGCTTCCCTGAAGCTTCTGGAGCAGTCAAAACAAACCTCTGAGCAAACCGGAAGTCCGTTCCCGAACTTCCGGTTTGCTAGTAGTGCTGGTTTTTTGCGCTCCGGAGGCTTCAGGGAAGCTCATGAACCTCTGGGAGGGCAAGGGGGCTCTTTTCGCTCTCCCCAGGCTCCTATAAAGCCTCTGAAGCCTGGGGAGGGCAAAAAATGGCTTTAAAAAAGGGTGAACTCAGCTGGCCAGCACGCGCATGCGCGCTGGCTAGCTAACAGCAGCGCCTCTCGTGCCCTGACAAATGGTTCCGCATGCCATAAGTTCGCCATCACTGCCCTAGGGTTTTCACTGCTCCTTTCTCAAATTGTGAGGTTGGAGGGCGATGTTTTGGCATTGCCTAGGGTTGTCAGATACCTTCATAATTGTTCTGCCCCTGGTTCTGCCAATTTATTGTTCCTGATGGCTGACTCTATGGCGGGGAGGAGATCTACATTTGGTAGCTGTTCTGGTGTTACTGCAAAATACAGTCCTTTGGATAAAACATTCTTTTCTGTTTGTGTCTTTTGGATAAAACATTCTTTTCTGTTTGCATCCTTTGGATAAAACATTCTTTTCTGTTTGTGTAAGTTCTCTGTCAGGTGGATTTCTCACCTGTCAGTCAGTTCTCTGAGATATTTCACTCTCTCATCTGGGTTGATTCTTCTGTTTTGCGTCTGAACTGTAGAATGGAATAGTGCCTTTCTGTCTTTCTTTGCCCTTTTTATGTTGCGCTAGTTATGCCTTCTTCCTAAATTCTGTGATCTCTGCCAATACGTCAGTCGAAAGAAGGGATTTCAGCTCTTGAAGTTTGTGTTCCACTCTCTTTCAAAACCTCAATTGTAAAATTAACCTGTCTTATTCTTTCATTGAGAAGTTGGAGCTGTGCTTTTCTGTATGAGGTTTTCTATCCCGTGTCCTTTCACTGTTGAACACAGGCGCAGGCTGATGGGATTGAGTCTGTATGTCTGCATCTCAAATTGTAGCACAAATAGCTCCTGTAGTCTGCAAGTTTTCTGGAAATCCATTCATACTTCTGCACCATTCAAAAGGTGTTTATCCCAAAGTGTATGGCTAAATATCTGTGGAGATTCTCAGTCACCCAGGTCATAGTTGTCCCAAAGCTGTTTTTTTTCTTCAAAAGGCAACTGGCCTGTTTTTTCCTTAAGGAAGAAGAAGAAAACATTTCACTTCTCATCCAAGAAGTTTCATCAGTTGTGATGGGGGGCAGGGGGCGAGAGATGAACATGTACTGACACTTGAGACTGGATGATAGAGAGATGGAATAATAGGTTCTGATGGGGCAGTGGGAGGGGAGATGTAAGGATTGCATTTCTTTGAGGTCACTGGTTGTTAATACTCACTCTGAGAGCTCTTGAGGTTACTTGGGGATTTCTCTTCTTATCTATTTATTTGGATTTGATGTCGTATGTTGTGGCATGCACTTGTGAAGTGGTTGTTTTGTTTCACCAATGTACAAATCTGCATATGTCTCCCTGCATTTATTACATATACCACATTGCTCATTTTGTGTCTGGGTGTTTTACCCTTGGTATGGACAAGCTTCTGACTTGTGTATTCTTGGGTTTAAAGTGTACATGTATTTGTGTTGGTTGAAAATCCTACTGAGCTTTTCAAATATTCCTGCAACATATATGAAATGACAATGTTGCTACATTTGTTGTTCTCTTGTCTCTAATGGAGGAGCTTCTTCTGGGTCTTTTTATCTGATGAGGACAGTTAGGATAATCACAAGTTCTGACAGATTCCTTGACATATTTTAGTACTTTTTCTTTTCCCCCTTTGGTAGGTCCAGTCATGTAGGGTTCTGATCATTCCCATTTTGTGCTCCAGTGGGTGATGAGAATCAAAATATAAATACTGATCTTTCCAAGAAAACCAGACTGTTTTCCTTAATATCTTCCCTTGTGAACTTAATGCATCTGTCCTCAGAGTTGATGTCTTTGGTGAAGGTCAGAGACAGGATGTGTTGCTAGTTCTTCTTGTTTGGTTATACAGATACAGCCTGTTATGTTCAAATCTGAAACATTTTGTTTTACATAAATGAGGAGTCATGTTGATTTTTAGTGAATTTGACTTTTGAAAAGATGGCAAAGCTAATAAGCAAAGACAACCAGCTGCTTTGAAATTCTAAGCCCAGGACTTTGGTCCCTTAACGTGTGGACTCCACCATTTTCAATATATGCAGTATTGGAAATTGAAAATAAATTCCAGGATTACTATTTACAATACTACTTTTATAAACTATCATGTAGAGCATTAGAAATAATATATTTTGAAAATGCATTCAATTTGGCAAACCATGTAGCCTTTGGAAATCTGCTATTTTTCTCTTACACTGACTTCAACCCAGACATGCCCCTCCCCCCCAATGAAGACAGAAATAAATAGAATCCCCAGCAAATTTAGTTTTAGCTCTTATCTTATCAGTCTGATTTAACTTTACAGAAAACAATCCATCTATTATGTGCTGCTAGCTGCAAAGGCAGAGCAGGTAAAAATGAACCGTTTTAACTAATGTATATCCAAGTGATTTTTCTTGGCCTGTGCTATGATTATTACCAAGTATCAACATTTCCAGAAATTTATTAATATTTTGAATTCAAATAAAAATGTAATATAGTTCCTTCCAGATTATAGCTTTGAGAGATAATCTTTTCTTAGAAGAATTATAGGGATTATACAAAAGATTAATAATGATTTTAAAAAATCTATTTAGAGTTTACAGGATTAATAGTGAAAGTTGATCTGAAGAAAATCCTTGGAAGTATACCGTATAAGATGCACCGGAGTATAAGACGCACCAAGATTTTCAAGAGCCTTTTTTTTAAAAAGTAGGTAGGTAGATAGAGGGATAGAGAGAGAGAGAAAGAGAGAGAAATACAGTAGATAGGTAGGTGTTTCTGCTGGCACAGCACTTGAACAATGTAATTCTCTTCAATCAAAGAGCTTTCCAAAAGGAAAAAGAAACGTTTTTGCACTCTGCAAACCTCCCAAAAACGGTTTTTTAAAAAGTCATGAATAGCCTTTGGGGGGGCTTGCAGAGTGCTCCTGGGGGGTGAGGGGGGAAAATGAACAAAAAACGGCCCATTTTTTGTGAAAACTTGCCCATTTTGTGTCGAAAAAATTGCATGCATAGCCTTATGGAGGCTTATAGAGTGGGGCTGGGGGGGGGGGCAAAAAACGGCTCATTCTATTTTTGCCCTCCCCAGCCCCCAGGACCTCTCTGAAAGTCTCCATACGGGTATGCATGGGCATTTTGGTGAAGGCTTCGGGAGGCAAAAAATGCTGTATTCAGTGTAAAAGATGCACCCAGATTTTCAGCCTCTTTTTTGAGGAAAAAAGGTGCGTCTTATACTCTGAAAAATATGGTAATTTCCAAGAAATGCCTCCTTTACTTTTTCTCAAAATAAATCTGAAAGAAGACATTGGCCAACCATTGAAATATGTCACACAATCTTATTGGGCGGAAAAGAGGTTGCCTTTATGCAAATCATAGGCTTCATGACATTGTCTATTCTCGTTATTATACGGCACGAGTGTCAAACTCTCAGCGTTGCGTTGCCGTCATATGACATATTGTGACATTTTCCCCCTTCACAAAGCTGGGGTGGGCGTGGCCTGCACATAAAACACCTGGCCCACGGGTCACCATTTTGGCAGCCCTGCTATACAGCATTGTGCCTGGACTAATGCTCTACTGCAGTGGGTCTCAACCTTCCTAATGCCGCGACCCTTCAACATAGTTCATCATGTTGCGGGGACCCCCAACCATAAAATTATTTTATGTTTTCCATATTTTTTTTAAAATATGTGTTTTCCGATGGTCTTAGGCAACCCCTCTGAAAGGGTTGTTCGACCCCCAAAGGGGTCCCAAACCACAGGTTGAAAACCACTGCTCTACTGTCTATTTTTCCACTTTCTCTTCTCCCCATCCTCACCTTTCCCTTCTGCTATCTTCTCTTGTAAAAGAAAGATTTAAATCTTTTTTTTGCCATGAAAAACATAAAAGTCCTGGCTTATTCCTCTCCCCAACATGGCCTCATCACCATATTTGGATAGTATGTGAAATCTAGCTTCTTCTGGTGAATGACATTCCTGCTCTGTGACTCACAGATTTCTTGAAATAAAAACCTATTTAAAATCTTTATTTAAACATTAGGAGGAAAAATGACTACTTTGATGGTCTTTCCACAAAGAATCAACACGGAACAAAATGATAGGGATTTATGAAGAATCTATCTTTATTCAACTTTTACAGAGAAACACCTCCAGCAAAGTGGGAGTGGGAATGTCATACACCTATATATTGATCTAAAATGCACGTGGTAACCCACATATTTAAATATGCCTTTATTTTGATAATTTTTTTCGTTTTGTGGCACAGTAAAAGAATATTGTTTTGTGTGCTTGCTCTTAATAGTAAGTATACAACAGAATATTTTAAGAAATGCATATTTTGCATGCAATGCGGTTTCAAACCCTAATGGTGTAATGTATATCATAAATTGTTATTTGTGGAATGATCTGAATTGGAATATGATCTGTGCATACCTGGCCATGCTAGATGGGTCAATCTGGGACTGAGTGCTTGGTGACACCTTGACCCAACTTCTGGGAGTCTTTTTAAATCTCTTTGACAGGCTGTGGGTAGAAGAGCAGCTAAAAAGGAAGTCTGTAGTACACCAGTGGTTTTAATCCTAGGGAAAACTGCTGATTATATTGTCCCAAAGGTGCTTTTTCAACAGGCAACTGGACTTTCTGGGTTTTCTTTGAAGATGTTTTGCTTCTCATCTGAGGAAGCTTCTTGGATGAGAAGTGAAACGTCTTCAAAGAAAACCAGAAAGTCCAATTGCCTCTTGAAAAAGCATCTTTGGCACAACCATGACCTAGATGACTGAGAATCTCCATAGACATTTTGCTGATTGTATTCAGAAATTCAAAAGTGCCATTTAAATGCATGCCATAAAAAATTCCAATAAACCTCAAGTGAATCTATTTGCAGACTTTGTTAATTTTGAATGTGATTGGATTCTGTTTCTAATAAAATCATGCATGGAATGCTTATGTCTTCCATTGTAAATAAATGCTTGCTCCTGCCTATATATAATCTATAGTAGGTGAAAATACAACTTGGCTGAGAAAGGAAGCTTTATATTGCTTTCCATGGGTTTTCAACTTGCATATCAATTCCTTAATCTATGCAGATGCAGGAGTATAGCTCTGTCTCCCAAATTTGAATTAATGACCCTTTAAACATGATGCCTATAAACAATTGGTTGGTAGGTGGGTGGCTATACAAATTGAACGAACGAATGAATAAACTGGGTCCAAGCAATTTCTTCAGTCTTGTAAGCCATTTTGCATATTCATAAAATCAGGGAGGAGCATGTGACCCACTTAACCAATGCCATGATTTTACCACTTTAATTTGGAGTCAATTACACTCATATCTCAAAGACTACTTGAATTATTATGAGCCTCAGCATAACACATAGTTTTTACAGCCTTACTTCCTGTACTTGTTTTGTGGTACATTTCCTCTCGATGTATTGAACATGGAGTTCCTGATTGCATTCTCTGTTCTCTTAAACTTAAGACGAACATCTGTCAAAGCAGTGATTTACATCTTGAAAAATTCACAAAGTTGAAGCTTACAAATTCTGCCCTTTTGTTAGCCCTCTTCATATGGTGAACTGTAAAAGTTAAAATTAAGACACATCCTACATATCATTTAGTCAAGGCTATGGTTTTCCCAGTTGCAATGTATGGCTGTATAAGTTGGACCATGAGAAAGGCTGAGCGGCAAAGAATTGAGGCCTTTGAACTCTGGTGCTGGAGAAGACTCCTGCGAGTCCCTTGCACTATAAGGAGATCCAACCAGTCAGTTCTAGAGGAGATCAATCTTGACTGCTCTTTAGAAGGCCAGATCCTGAAGATGAAACTCAGCTACTTTGGCCAACTAATGAGAAGGAAGGATTCACTGGAGAAGAGCCTAATACTGGGAAAGATGGAGGGCAAAAGAAGAAGGGGACGACAGAGAATGAGGTGGCTGGATGGAGTCACCGAAGCAGTAGGCCAGTGGTGGCTTCTTTTTTTTCACTACCGGTTCACTGGTGCATGCTCGCTGTGCACGTGCAACACTTCTGCGCATGTGCAGAAGCGGGTGGGCGGAGCCTCCCTCCATAGCTACTACCAGTTTGCCTGATCCGGGCCAAACCGGGAGCAACCCACCTGTGCTGTATGTGCGAGCTTAAATGAACTCCAGAGGATGGTGGGGGACAAGAAGGCCTGGAGGAACGTTATCCATGGGGTCGTGATGGGTCGGACATGACTTCGCAACCAACAACAAGAAGCACTATTTTAGAATAGGAGCATATGCGGAACTTAACTTTATTCAACATTTTTAGTCATAATAATGCAATAATCAGGAATATAGATGCCTATCATGCTAGTTCCAATCAGATGAGCAATATTATAAACGCACAGAACAGAGTAAGAGATTATAAGGAAAAGGCAGGAGATTAAAAATAAACGAACAAACTTTTTGCTGCTTTGAAGATTTGATTTTGCGTCCCCACCCCACCTCCGTCTCGTCTGAACTACTCTAAGCAGGCGGTGGAGCGGCCACCAGGAGGCGCCAGGCCATTCCTTCCTCCACCCCGCCGGACGCTCCCTCCACTCTCATGAAGCCTCACGGGGCGGAGGTCCCGGTTCTCCAAGTGGAAAGGTGAAGGGAGCAAATGTGCCGCTCGGGAGCCAAGCAAAAGCGGCCTCTTTTCGGGGCAAAGCAGGGACCCCCGATGGCCTCTTCCACCCTCGGTCTTTTGCTCTCAGGCTCGCTAGGGAAAGGATCCGGACAGGAAGGGAGGAGCCGCCCTGTGTGCTCTGCGATCGGGAGGAGGGTCTGCTCAGTCCGGGTCTGCTCTGTCCAGGTCCGCTGGCGGCCCCTGCCTCCCTCGCCCAGCCTTGCTGGACTCTTCGAGTGGGGTTTCCCAAGGTTTCTGCCGCCTCGAGAGCTGCTGCTTCTCCGCGATTCAGACTCGACTGCCGGCAACGCTCAGGCTCCGCCTCGGAGGACAGGAACTCAGCCCTCCGTCCCAGATGGGAAGACGAGAATTGGAGATGTGCAGGAAGGGAAAAACCGGGGATCTCTATTCACAGCAGAGGTTGAGCCAATGTGGGGCAGGGAAGGTTGCCGTATGTACAGCTTTATGGCACAGCAAAGCAGGCGTAGAATGGGGGCGGGGGGAGAGAGACAGGGACTATTTAGAAAAAAAAGTTCCAACCCAGGGGAACTCACCCTTGTGATCCATCGTGTTGTATGAATTAAATAATGGCATCATCATGACCGGGCTTATGGTACCAGTAGCACCAAAGTGGAGCTGCCCAGCTCTTAGCAGTGTTCCTTTTCCCAGGTTGTGTGTGTGTGTTTGTGTGTAAGAGAGGGAGGGAGGGAGGGAGGGAGGGATGAAAGGAACAGAGCATGGAGTTTTGATTTTGATTTTTTTAGTGATTTCTCAAAGTCGAAGTAGGTGTCTTCTGCAAAGCATATGAAAACCATCAAATGAGCATATACAGGTGAAATTCAAAAAATTAGAATATCGTGCAAAAGTTCATTTATTTCAGTAATGCAACTTAAAAGGTGAAACTAATATATGAGATAGACTCATTACATGATTTGTCATAATTGTGATGATTATGGCTTACAGTTCATGAAAACCCCAAATCCACAATCTCAGAAAATTAGAATATTGTGAAAAGGTGCAATATTCTAGGCTCAAAGTGTCCCTATCTAATCAGCTGATTAAGCCATAACACCTGCAAAGGGTTCCTGAGCCTTTAAATGGTCTCTTAGTCTGGTTCAGTAGGAATCACAATCATGGGAAAGACTGCTGACCTGACAGTTGTGCAGAAAACCATCATTGACACCCTCCATAAGGAGGGAAAGCCTCAAAAGGTCATTGCAAAAGAAGTTGGATGTTCCCAAAGTGGTGTATCAAAGCACATTAATAGAAAGTTATGTGGAAGGGAAAAGTGTGGAAGAAAAAGGTGCACAAGCAGCAGGGATGACCGCAGCCTGGAGAGGATTATCAGGAAAAGGCCATTCAAAAGTGTTGGGGACTTTCACAAGGAATGGGCTGAGGCTGGAGTCAGTGCATCAAGAGCCACCACACACAGACGGATCCTGGACATAGGCTTCAAATGTCGTATTCCTCTTGTCAAGCCGCTCCTAAACAACAAACAATGCCAGAAGCGTCTTACCTGGGCTAAAGAAAAACAGACCTAGTCTGTTGTTCAGTGGTCCAAAGTCCTCTTTTCTGATGAGAGCAACTTTTGCATCTAATTTGGAAACCAAGGACCCAGAGTATGGAGGAAGAATGGAGAGGCACACACTGCAAGATGCTTGAAGTCCAGTGTGAAGTTTTCACAGTCTGTGTTGATTTGGGGAGCCATGTTATCTGCTGGTGTTGGTCCCCTGTGCTTCATTAAGTTCAGGGTCAACACAGCCGTCTACCAGGAGACTTTGGAGCACTTCATGCTTCCTTCCGCAGACGAGCTTTATGGGGATGCTGACTTCATTTTCCAGCTGCCCACACTGCCAAAAGCACCAAAACCTGGTTCGATGACCGTGGGATTACTGTGCTTGATTGGCCAGCAAACTCGCCTGACCTGAACCCCATAGAAATCTATGGGGCATTGCCAAGAGAAAGATGAGAGACATGAGACCGAACAATGCAGAAGAGCTGAAGGCCGCTATTGAAGCATTCTGGTCTTCCATAACACCTCAGGAGTGCCACAGGCTGATAGCTTCCATGCCACGCCGCATTGAGGCAGTAATTGCTGCAAAAGGGGCCCAAACCAAGTACTAAGTACATATACATGCTTATACTTTTCAGAGGTCCGATATTGTTCTATGTACAATCCTTGTTTTATTGATTGCATGAAATATTCTAATTTTCTGAGATTGTGGATTTGTGGTTTTCGTGAGCTATAAGCCATAATCATCACAATTATGACAAATCACGGCTTGAACTATCTTGCTTTGCATGTAAGGAGTCTGTCTCATATATTAGTTTCACCTTTTAAGTTGCATTACTGAAATAAATGAACTTTTGCACGATATTCTAATTTTTCGAGTTTCACGTGTACTGCCTCAATGACAAACCAATTCTAGGATTAGATTCTCCTTCCTCCTCCTCTTCCTCCTCCTCCTCTTCGTTTTTTATCGCTTCATTTGTTGTGTCACTGCAAGTGGCAGACTTGTGCTATTTTCCCCCCCAGACTTCTAAATGTTTCTGTTTTCTGCACAAGATAATTCTTGGGGTGACACATTGTACAAAGCAGAAGTGTAGTTAAATCGAATAATAAATTCAGATTTAGAAAAAAAAAAACTTGAATGCGCTCATTTATGTTGAATGGGGTAGTAATTCTGCCCATCTGAAAAGATGAGAATGACTGTTTCCTTATATATTGATATCCTATTATTCACAATTTTTGTATTCTTCTGAGCTCATCTCCTAACAAATGCTCCTTGAGGTTACCTTGAGGATTCTTTTTCCTATAAAAGCAGATAGTTATAGCTGTGCAAGCCTTATAGACCAGCATCTCAATATTTATTATTTTCTAAATAAAGTCATTTTTGGAATCATATCATATATGTTGGCTGAGAAATTGTTCAATGGCTATAATTTTGGTTTTTTTATCCCCCAGAAATGACTTAACTACAAACATCTATCTGTAATGCTTGTTCTTGGCATGATGACATCAAGGTCACCCACAGAAGTGATATTCAGCCGGTTCGGATCGGTTCAGGTGAACCGGTAGCGCCAACAATCAGTTGCCCCCCCCCCCCCATCCTGTCCTTTATTTCCTGCTTTCTAGCTCATCTCAATCGCATGGCGTAGCTGATCCCCCCCCCTCCCCGCTGTTCTACTTACCATTGCTGACTTGGAAGGTAAGCAGCTGAACTTCTAAATGCTCCATTTTCAGCTCTGTGCACAAAGCTTTAGGCACATGTGCGTGCAATGCATGTGCTCACTGAACCTGTTGTTAAACCGGCAGTATCTCACCACTGGTCACCCACCATGAGAAACCTGAAGTCTGGAGGCAGAATTATTGAGAGGGTGGGATGCTAAGTTCATCACTCATTCTATTCCTTCCTCCCTCCCACCATCTCTCCTTGAGGTGTTAATGTATATATTATATAGCATGTGGATACATGCATATGCTTTCTGGCTCTTAATCTCGCCACATATATACCAGGGGTGTCAAACTCGCTTTGTCACTGTGGCATCACGTGACCTAGCGTGAGTTTCCCCCCCCCTTCGCTAAACTAGATGTGGCCATGGCCAGCACGTGATGCATCTGGCCCACAGGCCACAGGTTTGACCCCCCTGATATAGACCGTGGAGTTGAAAGATCCTAGATGAATCAGGATGCAGTACTATATGTTATATACAATGTTAGGGCCCAGGGAGATGAGCCAGGCAAGTGATTTTCATGATCACGATAAGTACATTGTTCATATGTATGGATATTACTTCTGTCAGTGATAAAATTGGAGCAATCAAAATTGGAGGTTTGTTTCATTGTCACTTCCTCTCTATTACAATAAAAAAAATTACCCAGAATTAAAAATTACCACCGAATCTGCAAGTGCACAAAAACTGGTGACACACCAACTATAATTTTTAATATGTTCAGTACATTAAAAAACAGAGGAGTCATATTAATAGCAATAGCATAGCATTTAGACTTATATACCACTTCACAATGCCTCACAGCCCTCTCTAAGCGGTTTATAGAGTCAGATCTATTGCCCCCAACAATCTGGGTTGTCATTTTACTTACCTTGGAAGGGTGAAAGGCCGAGTCAACTTCAATCTGGTGAGATTTGAACTGCCAAATTGCAGGCAGCTGGCAGTTAGCAGAAGTAGCCTGCAGTACTGCACTCTAACCACTGCACCACCATGGCTCTTAATTTAAATTAAATCAAAATTTAATTTTTGTTCTGGTCTTACTTAGTCTTTGGCTGGTTGCCCATCAAATAGCATGTATGTCCTTGAGCTGTTGCATTACCATGTGATCTTTCTGTGATAGAGTAGAGCTTCAAGGAAAGAATAGCATAATTTGGAAGATGTACTGATTTTAGACACAGTACTTTTCATTCTTACCTGGGAATTAGTTCCCCATATGGGAACTCAATGCAGACACAGAGAGGCTGAGGTTGTTAATATGCAAATACAACTCTAGTGCATCTGATTTTGGAGACTCCTGAAATAGTAGGAGATTCAAGTCTGAATCTGATTTGATTCATTTCAAATAGCTCAACAAAATCAGCATATGGGATCCATGGAACTTCTGTTCCTGTTAAATCTATTTACATTGCTATCTGTAATCATTCTTTTCCATAACAGGGAAATTCTGCCATACATGTAGCATATTTCTTTCTGATATTTATAGCACGAGCATTCTATTAATATAACTGAATATATTCGTTTAAACCTCCAGGGAAGTATTTAACCATCTGCTGAGAATAATGCAATAATTTTCCATTAAGCAAATATTTGCTATTTTCTTACATTTAATTCCATATTCAGGGCCTACGTATGAGAAGGGAAAGTGGACTTTGCCAGGAATTGAAAGCAAGGAGGTATATTAGCGCAACATAAAAAAAAGGAAAAACTCTGAACCATGACAACCTATCCCTATTTCATGTCTCCAATGATGTACTCCTAGCCACTGTAACTGAGCTTCCCTCTTGCTGCTAATCGTCCTCTTCTCTTTCCTTCGAGTAGGTAGCTGGAGAGACAGAAAGGTTTGTGTTTTTCTTTCTAGCATGTTCCTCAGGGCTGCAGTTGGAAAGACGTGTGTGATGTAATTATGAACATTAATCATATCTTTAAATAAATTTGCGTAAAACATGTTTAGATTGCCATTATCCCAAGATTAGATTAGGCCAGACTTCATTATGGTCACAGTCAGGGAAAAAAGCTTATGATTAAGCAGTGCATAACCATTAACCATTAAGACTCATAGTAGGTGGAGTTTACCCACCACATAACAAAACTCGGCAGCACTGAAAGAAAACATGTCTGTGTTGCTTAATAGGTGGTGTAAGTAAGATGAGTAAGAATAGCCTGGTAATTTTGAGAAAAGGAGGAAAATCAATTGCAAAGACATGTTCCTGTAGAACTGGCTGCATAACAAAACACGGGCTGTAGGTTTTCTTAAATAATAGAATAATAAGAGTTTGCACCTGCCTCATAAAGACGCCATGGTTTGACAAGATTTTCTTGTGCTTTCCTTCTAACATTGTGGTTAAAATGAGCCTAGGATAAAGCTCTTCTGAATTCATGTTGCCATCTCATGGTAGAAATCTAATTGAACTAGGCAAAACTGTAAATAACTTAAGAACGAGTGAACTGTGTATCTGGATTAAAATAAAAGAACTTTGTGCCCTTTGGGATACATAAATCCTGATGGGCATTTCGGGCTCTGAAAGCTTGTGAAACCGCCCCTAGGTGTTTAAAGGTTGAGACTTGTTGGGTGGTGAGCTGTTCTGTTTGTTAGTTTGGTGATATAGGTTTTGGGAAATATGAGGATCTTAGACTTGGAATAGTACTATAGAGCGGCATTGTAGTGAAGTAGAAGACCATCCAAGGCTCTTTTACATATCTTCACTTTTTTTGGCAGTTAATCCTCATTCAAAACAACAAAATAAAGCATCAATGCTAGCACAAAAGAAGAAGAGCTGTTGAAATCATTTAACAATTACAATAAAAAAGTGCAAAAGATTCAGGGTTAGCTGCTACTTTGAACCTGTCTTGTTGAAGAACTGGAAACGGAGAAAGAATTGTGCTATAATGAAACGCCTGCAAGAAAATCACCAAACTCAGAGAGCACCAATGACGCCACAGCCATACACTATCCTACGAACATAATATTAAGACGTGGAGTAAGGACCAGGGTGACGGGAATTGCCCCCTATGCAAGAAAATGCAAAAAGCTACTCCTTTCAATTGCATTTTCTAATTGCAATCTCTAAACCAGGGATGGGCCAATCCATTTCTAGGTCACCTGTGAAGGAATCAACCAACCCAGTTAAAAAGGACAAGGTGACTGCAGAAACTAGTCTTCCTTGCCGCCTGCCCATCTCGCAGAACAGGTGCCAAGCCCAAGAACCAGACAGAAAGGGACGGCCCCACAGAAGACCTGTCTGACCAACTGGAGCTAAGCAGATTCTTGTCCCCAACTTCATTGCCACGAGCTCTTTCCTCCCAGTATCAATGGATTGCCTGAACTGGAGGCCTTGACTGGGATAAGAGGAGGGGTGGGGTGGGAAACCTTCCAGGATAGAGCCCCTGCATGTGAACAATGCAATACACGTCGTTGCATTTGTATTTGGATGGGAATCTCCAGAGAATACTAGGACTTTGGCCAAGTTGTGGAATCAAGACATCTAAAAGAAAACATTGGCCACCATCAAAATGTGCTGTGACAAGAATGCATCCATGTATTCACTAGAGCAGGGGTGTCAAACTCGCAGTCTGTGCGCCGGACGCATCACGTGCTGGCTCCGCTCCCGCCTGGTTTAGCAAAGGGGGGGGAAGTCCCAATATGTCATGTGACACACCCTGATGACACAAGTTTGTTACCCCTGCACTAGAAGGTTTCTCTCCCTCTCCATTAATTAGTGGCACTAAATTTGGGGAGCCATATATATCTCCATCAGATTCTTTTGTGAGTGGAATCTGATCAAGCATAAAAATTAATGCAGCCAAAAAATGAATGCACTTGTCTTTAATTTCCATGTTCTGCGCAGAATGTTACTACCTGACTTGCTCAATGCCATATGGGACAGCAAATAGATATAGTTCCACAGCAGATAAACATTGAGAAAACACATCTTGACAGAGAATATTAGAAAAACAAACATCCTTCTGTTCCCCACTATCTTGTCAGAGCTGAAGAAGCTTCTTGGATGAGAAGTGAAATGTGTTCAAAGTCCAGTTGCCTCCTGAAAAAACACCTTTGGGACTTCTTCAAGAATGGCAATAGCCATAAGCGTTAACTTTGGAGATGCCCTAAGAGACTTCAGCAGCAGGCCATGTATTTAGGCCATAAGTAGTCCTCCACTTACAACCATTCACTTAACAACCATTCAAAGTCAGAACAGCATGAAAAAAGTGATTTGGGACCATTGCAGTGTTGCAAAGTCATGTGAACAAAATTTGGGCATTTGGCAACTGGCAGGTATGGTTGCAGGGTCACATGATCTTCATTTGTGACCTTCGCAGGGGGCTTCCAAGTAAAATAAATGGGGGAAAGTGGACTTACTTAACCAACGTGTAATTCATTTAATGACAGCAGCAGAAAGGTCATAAGATCAGCTGCTTAGTTAATCATTGCATTGCTTAGCAATGGAAGTTCTAGTCCCAATTGTGGTCATAAGTTGAGGACTATCTGGATTGTTTGCTTTGAAACTGCATTCTTTTCATAATGGCTCAAAACAGGCCACTATCCCAAATGGAAGAGGTGAGGAAACAATAAGGGGTTAGTTTACCAATGCAAGATATTTTGCTACTTAAGGGAAAGGGAAATTTTATTTATTTATATCCCACCTTTATTAAATATTTTAATTTAGAATGCCAGAGTGAGTCCTGTCTTCATCTCACCCTCTTCCCCCAACTCTTAGAATTGCAATTTTATGAATATTTTCCTGGTATTAAGTTACACTCAATTCAGGGATACATCTGCGTAGATCTAAATGGAATTGTTTTGTCCTCATTCATTTTTGCTGATACAACCATTCTGTCTTCTAAAGGAGTAAGAGAACCTTCAGATTTAAATAAAAACCATTTATCCTCCAGTTGGATGTCAGATACATCCATGTAGTTTTCATGGCAACAGTACAGAAATGGCTTGCTGCAGTCTTCCCAAAATTTTTTTTTCTATTTTTATTGCTTAGTCAAGCAAACAAGTCTTGTATGACGATTCTCCTCCAATTCTGCTGGATGTTCAATCTAGACAAGATCAGCCAGGTGTTGCCACCACCCCCCTCTCCAAAAAAGGTGAAGATGGACAAGAAAAAAAAGATTAGAAAGAAGGGAAAGTAAAAAGACATGGCAAGGAGGGCAGGATGAAAAAAATGAGGAAGAACCAGAGAAAAATAGACAAATAACAAAGGAAAGAGAGAAACTGCAGACTCCCCAATGAAAAAAATAGGCAGAACCAAAAATGGGAAGGAAAGAAAGAACAAAAAAAACCAACTCTCTTGTCAATCATCTGTTTTTTTCAAATGTTGCATATATGTAAAGTTGCATATATGTAAAGTTGCATATATGTAAAGCATTAACGTTGCATATAGGTAGTTTGGAGAAGATTAAGAGAAGACTTGACAGCTGCTTTCAAATATGCAGAAGGATAGTAGCAGAAAAAGGAGTAGCTTTCCAAAGGGTTGGATTATAGTAAATATATTGAGACTGCAAAGCTGCTGGTTTTGGCAAATTTAGGAGAAACTTTCCAATGATAAAAAGATAAAAAGATTCCATAAGAATGGAATCTCAGGTGATGAGTTTTCCTTTGGTGGAATTCTTGAGGTAGACTTGCATCTTTCATTGAGGAACTTGTATTGGGAGAATGTTAATTAGATGAATATAAATTCCTTTTGGTAGATAGGCAGGCAGGGTGGCACATCATAAACTGATGTTTTTGGCTCATAAAGAGCACTAAACAGTAAGTTTGATCTGTGTTCATGTTTTCACATTATACTCATCAATACATATGCATACAAATCTTTTACAGGGATCAGAGCCGATGTCTCAGGTTGTTATCTTTTGGGGAAAAGGGGGATCTCATAGCTTTTGTCTTTAATAAATTTGATCTACAGTTCAAGAATGAGTTTAATTCATACCAAGAACAAATGGGTAGATTTCTGCAGATCAATTTTCTATTAAAGGAACAAAAGCTAGCCATGTTGTTTATCTGGTCCCTTGGTTACACTGTTCCACACTCCCATGTCTACTGCTCCTACAAAGCAGATACTTTGATTACAAAGTTTACAGTGTCCCGAGATTTCAAGCACTCCATCACAAATTGACTTTCTCTTTGTAAATATTGTCGGACATCATGCTTGCTCAATAGTTTTGGAAGGTAGATGAACTGACTTTTATCTTTCTGTTATTGGAATTGACAACTGCCTAAGAACTTGGCAAATGTTTGTCTCTGGTAATTTTTCTTTTCCAAATCCACAGATTTAGAATTACTTTTTTCAATTTTGATCAAAGAGATTGCTATATTATTGTGATGATTGTAGGATTCATATTCTATTTTGTTAGAAAACTCACCTATGAGGTAATACAACTCTGTTTTACACTATCATTATAAGTTATATCTAATTGCTCTTTTGGGGAGTAAACTTTAGAGTTGTTAGAAAGCTTTATAAAGAACTATTCAACAAATGTCAGGAAGAGACAAAGGCAGTTTGGTATTTCAAATTATGTCCTGTGAATCTGGAAAGTAAATGTTCTTCAGATATTATTTTGAAACCCTAAATTAGTTTTGAGACAGTATGGCTTGTACCTACAGTGCCATTTGTAATAGTTAATGTACACTCCTCTTCTAATTGGTTTCCTTCAGGTGTTCAAAATGTCTTCTTTTGGGAGAAATGTCTCCAGAAATTAAAAGAGAACAGTGAACAACCACCTTCTTTATGTGAGAATCTGGGGCAAGAGTGGGGATAAAAGAGCAATCCTTCCTCTGCACCACACTTGACCTTCCTGTTTAAAAAGCCTTGAGATTTTGAAGGAAAGGAAATGGAGCAGAGAACACTGCAATATTTGCCTTATAAGAAAACCCCGGGCTATTTAAGAATTGCAGGCTCTGAACTCTCTTTAAGATGGGGAAAATATGCACATTGATAACAAGCTATAAATATATGAGATTTTAGATCCGGCCAACATTAGCATAGAGATACAGTGTGGAGTTTGTAGAACATTTCTGAGCTTACCATTTCCTCCCTGCACTGCCTAAAATGCAGTGCCTTATAAGGTTTTATTTTGTTGTTATGAGAAATTTAATTGCAGTGGCATGTAGGTTAAGGAATCAGCCTTTATTTATTTTTTTCATTTCAGATGTCCAGGCGTAAACAGGAACCTAATAGTATGAATTTTCTCCTCACTAAGATGAGGTAATATTGCTGTGTCACCATAAAATATACATATCCATGGCAAGGCGATATCTCCTCTGAGACACCACAATAACTTCTGGTAAAGCAATTCTTGTTACCTTACAGCCACAGTTGAGTCAGAATTCAATAATGGATTGCCTCAAAAAAAACACCAGTCCTCTAACATGCTATTTAACATCTTTTCACATGCAACTAATGCAGCACTGTGATGGATGCAGCACTACAAGGCTTGGAAGCTAATTTGATTAACCGTCAGCTCATCTCCTCCTCCATAAAAAAATGCAGTGGTGACAGCTTTGGAACTGCAAAACATTTGGATGGAAACTCCTGTCTTGTTCCGCTTCCTAGCTTTTGGCATTTCTCCCCTCCTGTGGTCAACATGCTGTGGCATCTTGGTCCCATCCTTCCTCTTGATTATTCCCCCAGCCCAACTCTTGCTTCCTGAAGAAATCAAGCTGATAAAGGAAGAATGAGGGCAGTGGTGGAGTGATATGTGGCTGTCATTTTGGGGTGCTTTGGAAGTGCTGGCCAGCTCAATAGAATGAAGGGCAGCAGGGATGATAATTGTACATTGATATAAAACTTAAAAGTTTGAGAAGCTGGTAGCTTGATAGAATGGCACCATTAAATAAGTGACTCATATATCTCCAAAACTGGAGACATCTCCTCCCCGCCCCGAGAAGATGGCTAAGCATGATATAAGGCCTGCTGTTTGTTTATTATGCTGATGGTTTTGACCGATGTGCCAGTAGATATCATCAGATTTGCTTGGTTTGACCTATTGTTTGGATGCTTTCCATGCAATTTATTTCCTGACTTAAGCAAGAACTGGGAGGTCCTCATTCAAGTTGGCCCCGACCCAGTCTATACTTTACTAATAGAGAAGTATGAGATTAAATGGCCTAAGTAAATATAAGAGTGAAATGGTTTCCCACTACTTCTTTCTTTTACCAGCTTGATAGTTTATAATGAAATAAACACTATACTTTAGACAATATTTAATTTTAATATGTAGGTCCGCTTATCCATTTAAAACCACCATTTTAAAAGGCTTTTCTGAGAAATTAGTACATGTAGTTATTGCTTAATGCTTGCCTCATTTAGTGGTAATTTGAAATCCTTTTTTTCCCTCCAAAAATTTTGTACAATAAAACTAGCACTGAGATCATATCTCTCATTTGATTGTTCCACATTCAATGCCTTCATGTTTTCTGTCATATTGATTTTAATAAATACAGGTTTTTGAAGATTTAAAGCTTAATTTAGATTTCTCTTGACTTCTGATATTCACATTTTTCCTTTTTTTCATATAAAAGGAAAGATGACATAGCTGGTACTTGAGGGGCAATGCTGTTAATACTTGATGAGGAATCTTTACTGCAGTGCTGTTTTAGTTTTCAGGAACTTTTAATGAGAAAGCATGTTCTTACATGAGATTAAATAGGCAAGACTTGAAAGCAGATGAAAAAGTTAGGATGATAACAACTTCAATGCACCATTTCCACGTGAGCTCTTTTAGGCCATACCTGCATATAATATTATCCTTGAAAATGTACCTAGCATTAAATGCACTGCATTGAAAGATTTCAATATAACATCTGTTTACATGTATGGAAAACAGTGTTGTAGATTATTGCATTAGTCAGTTTGCTGCAAAATCCCCAAAAGGTGTTATCTGAAGTATCACGCTATAGCTCCAGAGCGTCTTCCATTCTTTTGGTATCCAGGCCCTGATTTTTTAAACAAATCTTCTGGAATCACTTCAAACCAAAACTAGCTTCTAGCTGCTGCCACATTGTAATTTCTTCATAAACTGTCAGGAAAGGCAGGAAATCCTTTTGTGCTGGACATTTACAGTTTTTACACTGGAGAACTCTTCAGTCTATCAGTATTTTTCACATTTAGCAATTATTCTAAGATGCGTGGACTTCAACTATCAGAATTTCCCAGCCAACATGCTACTGGGGAATGCTACCTGGGGTTGAACTTCACACAACCTGAACATGCCAGGTTTGAAAAATACAGGTCTACATAGCTGAAGAAAGAAATGTTTTATTCACTTTGTGCAGAAGGGTAAAAAACCTACCCCCTAATTAGAATTAAAATTAATCCAAAATTAAAATGGCACACACACAGTGTTTTGGATGATGAAAGGTTACCTTAGCTCCACAGCAGGAAGCAGGTTCTGATCCAATGAGTGTACTTTGTGCCCCAAAGCCCTTTTCAAGCCAGTTGGTAAAGGGAGAGGCTTGGAGAAAGGAAGCCACATATGTCTCACCTTACCTTTTCAGACATGACATTCTATGCATGCTCACAACCACCCTCTGCTATGAGCAGAAAGGAAGACGTTTTGAAATCCAAACGTAGTATATGTTTGTGGGGCTGACGGACAGAGGCCGGTTTGCAATCAAAGGAACAGGCATGAACTATGAACGGGTGTACCACAGTTCTGCAAAAACGATAAGAAAAAACCACCGCCAAATTAAACTCCACCCCAGCCAGGAGTGAATATTTTTTGTCTAGAGGTACTGTGGTCCTATTGATTTGAATATTCAAGACGGAAGGTTTCCGCTGCTTCATCATAAGCGTTTATCTACCATAACAAAGGTCATAAATATTGGCTTTCCGATCAGGATAGAAGTTGATGGCGTCACTTCAGCTAAGGATGGCTTTCCTTGGCTGAGCACTTCGCTTCATGGGGATGCCGCACATGCATCTTAGCTGTTGTCATGACGAACCCAAGCCGGCTCACCCCCCCCCCCCCCTGCATAGCCAAAACAGCCGGCGAGCTGATTCAAGGGATGCTGCCGGGAGTTTTAACACCCCCCTCCCTTTGCAGTCGTTCTCAGAGCTTTATATGGTCTGCGTGCCATCCCGCAAGCATCACCGGCCCCGGCCCGCCTCTGGGAGGCTAATCGCTCCACTTGGTCGCTATCGCGTTGTTTTTCCTCCCCGCCTTTGCTATCAGCCGATTGGAGGCGGAAGGTGACTGAGCGAGAGAGCGCGGCATGCAGGGAGTCACCCGCTTATTTTGGATGGCCTGAGGGCGGCTTATATCTCCAGAAAGGCACGCACCTATAGACGCCTGTGCCAATCGCCGCGCGTGTCATTCCTGGAGCTCAGTCAACAAGTCCCTGGAAGGTGGTGGTGGTGGTGGTGGTGGTGGTGGGAACCAAGGCGAATAGCGCCAGCCCAGCCGCACCAATTGCCAGCCCTTCCCGCCTAAGCTCAGGGACTTATATAGCGAGTCCCGAGGGGAGAGAGAGCTTCCCCCGTCCTGTCCTCTCTTTCCCGCTGCTCCTCGCCCGCCCGCCCGCCTCTTGGTGGGGATCCTTCTACCAGCGAAGGCTTGTGGGTAACGAGGAGGAAGCCATCGCTGTAGTAGCAATCGTGCCGCCGCCGCCAAAATAATTAATCTTGCAGTTGCGATTAAAGGTGGTGGTGGGAGGACAGGAGGAGGAGGCAGAAGCTTCCATAGCTCGTTCGGCTGACGAAGCGGCAACTAGCAGAGGTCAGCGCAGGGCAGCCCGCTCCCTTGAGAGAAACGCCTCCAGAGAGACCGAGAGAGACCCAGCGAGGCGGGCCCAGCCGCACTCCCTCCCATCCTTCCAGCCCCAGAGGAAGAGGAGGAGGAGGGAGGAAGTCGGGCGCCGCCGCCGCCGCTTTCCCTCCCTCCCTCCCTTGTCTTCTCCCCGACGGGTAGTGAGTGACCTGGTGCAAAATGGCCGAGGCAGCGTGGGGGGCCCGCTCATAACTTGCCTTCCTTTCCAGCCTCGTCGCTGCAGAAGAGACCCAAGGAGAAACAGGAAGGCCGCGGCGGGGCTCCCCGAGGCGGCTTCCCTTTCCCCTTCCTCCTTCCAGGCGCCCACCTTCCCCCTTTCTGGGTTGTTCATGCCTGGGAAGCGGACGGGTGGAGCAGCGGCAGCAGTGCCCGCCCCAATCGGGAGGCGAGGAGGAGGAGGTCGTCAGTTTGCCCCTCTCTGGCTGCTCCTCCGAAGAGAGGCCTGGCCGGGTGAGGCCGGGACTAAGCCCCGTTTTTCTCCGTCCGGCGGATTGTTGCTTTCTTTCACCCCGAACTCGGCAGGCCCCGAAGTGGAGAGCCATCGGCGGGGCTGGAGACGGCAGAGAGTCTCCGCCTGCTGCTGCCGCCGCCTCCTCCTCCTCCTCCGTTTCCAACCCAGCGACTGTCTCCGGGTCTGCTTTGGCGCCCGAGAACCCAGAGGGACAAAAAGGCGGTGAGAGATCCGCTGCGGACGTGAAAATGAACCACCAGCAGCCGAGGCAGGTGACGAAAATGTCTGTCTCCCCGCCGCCGGTATCCGGGGAAGGGCATTTGGCGAGCCGGCAGAGGAAGTTGGAGTCCATGATCCGGGACCCCAGATCTCCGGTCAATGTGGAAAGTTTGTTGGTAAGTTCAGCTGATGGCGGCGGAGTGTGTGTGTGTGTGTGTGATTAGAAAAAGGTGCAAAAAGATTGAGATTGAGGGCAAGCAAAGGATGCGGGCAGAGCTGTATCTCCTTTGGGGTGTTTTAAAGCTACATTATACTTAGAAGAATCCACGCGTTTCCCGTGATCGGGGAAAAGGGGAGAGAATAGCTCAGAATACTTGGGTGGGAAGACCGGAGCCTGCTCCCACTTTTGCTTTGGAAAAAGCGCTGGGCGGGGAGGGGAAGATGCCCTGTACACCAGTGCAGTTTCTCAATATGGAGAGTTTGAATACTTCTGACCCGGAGGGCCGGAGAGACTTTTAACTGTTTAGTGG
The DNA here is from genome assembly GCF_964273705.1 of Natrix helvetica. Taxonomy (NCBI): domain Eukaryota; kingdom Metazoa; phylum Chordata; class Lepidosauria; order Squamata; family Natricidae; genus Natrix; species Natrix helvetica. The sequence goes on from NC_138552.1 coordinate 149,850,546, forward strand.
ACGTTTGTGTCTAAAATACAATGCCCGTCCTGTGCTCTGCCCCCCTCCCCTCCCTGCGCTCGGAAACGCTCAACACTGAAGGAATTTTATTCGAGAGCCTGGATTGAGTGGACGAGGCAACGATGAAGAACACACACTTCTTTTTTCTCACGGAAGTGTGTTGACATGATGAAAAGGGGAAGGGGTGGTCCTATTGAAGGATTCAGCCCCTTTCCCTCCCCATCCCCAAAATAAAGTCCCAGTGAGAGTATAGATAAGATTTCTGGAACAAAAACGTTGTGTGTGATGAAAAATAATGTTTTGCATGGTGTAGAGTTGTGGAGGGGTGTCCCTTGCCTCTTCCCAGAATGTTGCGATTTGGGAGTCAAAACCCAGCAGTCTTTTTAAGAGTTCTTAAATTTTACTTTTGATCATTGGGATGTTTTTGTTCAATTATTTAGAGATTGTCCATGTTTAAGCTGCTTGTATTGAAAGGGAGGGAGAAGCAGCTGGAGCCATCTGCAAAAGTGACTCAGTTCTATTTGGCCAAAATACAGGAACTGACTGAACAATATGGGTATCTCTGTGCTACTGCAATATATGCTTACTACAGACTCTTCAGGATAGTATTTACCAATCTGGTTCTTTTCTGTAGTGTTAATACTATAAGATTTAGAATTCTTGCTCTGCCTCATTTTAAGAATAGCCCTACTGGATTAGAGTTTATTTATTTAGCATATTACATCTACAGAGATCATGCAATCACTGATATACAAATATAGTTTAGATAAAGTGTATGATAGGTGGACAATTTAATGTAGGAAAAGAATTGTGATTAAACCATAATAAAAAGAAACATAATATGGGGCTATAGAATTGCAGTGGGATAGATGTTATAATTCAGTATCTAAGGATCTAACTGTTTCTGGTGTGGCTGCGATGAGATCATCCCAGGTGCCTTGAAATTTCCCGAGGAGACATTCTTTTTCTTTTTCTAATATATATATTTTAATTATACATTTATATTGCGTGTGAACAGAGATGGTTCTAGGTATCATTCATATTAATCCAATTCACAATAACAATATTAGTTATCACATTTCTCAAATTTAAGTAATCCTTATTATATTGTGCAAACATATACAGTATATTCAAAAAATGCCTAACTCCTCGTCTATATCTTTTTGTTGTATCTAAATATTTCTCTATTATGTATGAACAAATGTAACTAAGTTTCATTTATATTGATCCAATTCACACTAACATTGTTAATAATCTCTATCACATTTATCAAGTTTATATAATCCTCGTTATATTATTTATACATCTTCCAAGGAGACATTCTTGAGCTATATATGTTATAGTTGGTTCCAGAGCATCACAGTCACACTGTGGGCTCTTAACCATTCTCCACTTAAAGAGTTTTGCCTTAGTTCTGCCATGGCCTGTCCCAATTCTCTTCAGCGGGTTCCATATTTTTCAGGGCAGCTGTATTCCTGGAATTAGTTTGTTGGATCTGCTGGTTTGTTTGGTTATGGTTACTAAAAGTTGCCCATCCTAATCGGCATTCTTCATCTAGATCCTAAGACTGGTATGTTAGCACAAATTGGTTTTCTAGACTTAAGCCTGGTGAGAGAGAGAGAGTCTAATATTTTATGTATTGGAAGATCTCTAGGCGTCAATGGCGTATTTATCTCATTCCATTCTTGGACTGTCTGTTGTCCAAGGAGGGGCAATATTAGAAAGAACATTTAGTCATGAGAGGGGTGTGGATGTAAAGGTTCCATATATTTTTCTTATAGTCATTAAGGTGAACATCCATCTTGTTAGTATGACAGCTTCTTCCCCATACAGGTGTGCAATATTCAGCAACAGAGTATACTATGATTGTGGGTCAGGGTAACATCCGGATAGTCCAGTATTTTCTTTTCCACAGTGGCCACTCAAATGTCTTTGGGGTGCTTGGAAGCAGGAGAATGGAGACTTTTTTTCCCTCCCCTTGTTTTCTTGCATGGCATTTGAAGGCATATTTTCCCAATGTAGAGTTGAAATTGGCTCTTTAAGATCTAAGGCTTGATATATTTATCCTGTTTGGATGTATCCAACCCCCCTTAAAATCATCTAAATATGTAGCCTTCATCACGTCTTGTGGTACTGATTTACACAGATTAATTATGTGCTGCCTAATTTTTTTTTCTTTCCTGTTTTAATATCCTTTTATTCAGCTTTACTGGATAACACCTGGCCCTAGAATTTTAAGAGAGGAGAAAAATCTTCCACTTTATGCATGTCAAATTTCACTTGGCATACTTTGATTACTAACCCTGCTCAGTCACTCTTTTTCCAAGCTAAACAGCTCTAGATGCTATGCGTTTCAAAAGGAAGCTTCTTATAAAACCCTCTATTCATTTTGCATTTTTTAAAACTCAGTTACTTATTTTTTTCAAAGTCAGCAAGCAGAACCACATGCAATATTCTAGATATAGAATATATCTGTATAATATATACAGAATACATCTGTATAACATACATTTGTATAAAGACATTGCAGCGTTGGCAATTTTATTTTCAGTTGCTTTGCTAATGATCCCTAGCATGGATTTTGCTTTTTTTACAGCTACCATGAAATGAGTCAACACTTCATTGAATTATCGTCTGTGACCTTAGCATCCTTTTCCTGGATAGTTACAGACAGTTCAAACCACATCAGTGAATATATGGAGTTAAGAGTTTTGGCCATTAGAATGCATCACATTATACTTAATTTAATTGAACTGCATTTACTGTTAGGCTCACCATTCTGCCAGTTGAAAAAGCTCTTTCTGGAACAATCACTTTTGGATTTTACCACCTGCCTGGAAATTTTGACAGCTAATTACTTTTATGACAAGATTACTTGTGAATAATATGAAGCTATAAAGCATTATTACAGACAAGGTACTTAAAGGACTCCTTATTTTGCTTCATTGAAAAAATATGCATTTTTACTCTTAATCTCTATTTTTTAAATCAATTATTTTGTATATTTACTTACAGAATATATTAGCAATTATATCTGCACAGCATATTCTTCCATAGATGTATTTTGTGTTTTGTTTATCATTTTTGTCTATTTGAATGGAACAGATCTTAAGTAGACTGGTCTATCTATAATTTCCCAAATCTTCCTTGGATCATCTTTTTAAAAGTTGTGCGTCATATTGGATACAATTTTGCACTAAGTCTGATTGAGAGATAAGTTGCATATTTTTGCCACTCTGTCAGCAATTTCACCTTTGAGTTTTTTAAAAACCCAGATGGATGCGATCATGACCTGATGATTTGTTATTGTGTCATCTCTGAAGATATTGTTACTCAATTTTCTCAGTTGGTACAATTTTTTCTCTGAGAAGGTTAATACAAACTGACTGGAGTATCTTTCTATTATAGAATAGAGACAAAGAATTCATCCAGTATTTTGTTATCTTCATATCCTCCTTGAGCATTTTTTATATCTGTTGATATTTAATTATCCAATTCTGTTTCAATTTAGGATGGTATCATTTCTCTTTAATCTGTTTTGGAGATATATTCCTCCTCTAATGGTAATATTGATGCTCTTCTTCCTTTATTACCATGCTTTCCCCCCTAGAATTTGGCCTCTTTTTTCTTTATTAGGATTGGCTTTACTTGAAAGACATCATCTTGAATTACACTATTTCCCAGACAGTGCAAGAGAACCATATAGGTTTCTTCCTAGATTTGGTTTATCTTTGCTTCACTATAGCCAGTTATCATCTTGATTGGGAAAACTAATTAGGTAGTCCTAGAAGACTGGAGACTTTTGCTAGGGATAATTGTTAGAAATATTTCAAAACATTTCAGTGCTTGTACTCAGAAGAAAGTAACCCTGTTACCAGCACTATTACATTTTAGCCTTTGAAGGAAAGAGTATCTATAATAAGTACAGTAAATAACAAAAAAAATCAGGCAAATACTTAATTCTGATCTGATGTTTCTTTTCAGTTGTTCCGTAGTAAAATTTTTCGTTTTGAATGACTTTTTATTAACATGGCAAGCCTTTTCTGTTTTTTTTAATAAAGCAGTTTGATTTTATTCAGGCCTCTGCATAAGTCTCTAAAACGTAGCTGCTTTAAGAGAAGCATTAATGAATTGGATCTTTAAAGCAGAGGTATTGTTTTTGGACTGATTTTGGACTTTAAAAAAAGCTTTTTTAATGATTAGCAGAAATGCCATGCTTGCACAAAGTCTGAATTATTTTGAACCGTTTTTTTAACTGTGCACAATTGTGCTATTATTTATATTAGTATTGTATAATTGATTTGAAGTAATTTCACCAAGAAAATCTGATAGTGTGTCAGACTTTTTTCTGCTTTTGTGAAAAATATACTTTGTGTTTACTATGTGATTTTGTAGCAGATGGCATGATTGCACAACTCCTGTTTAAATAAAATAGGTTAATTTTTTAGTGACAGTTCTTTGGATACACATAGGACAGAAGACATGATAAAATATCTACTTGAAATAAAATTTCAGTGATTTTTAAGGAAAATTTCAAGAATGCATTTTTATTGCAGCCTTGTTCATAAGAGAACATGTGCTTTACAACAATAATATCATGTTTGACATATCTTAGTAAGTATTTCACTCATGTAATTAAAATAGAAATTGAGAAACAATTCAGCTTTGTTTTTATAAAAAGATTGCAGTGTCAGTAAGGTTTAGTAAAACGAATTCTTATTCAGCTCTTAAGTTTAATCTTATCTTTTGCATTGTGCATTTTTGGGATGTGGAGAAGGAAGAGTATTAGTAATAGTTCAATTTATGAAATTCTTATTACATTTGGGAAGAGTGATGTATTTACCTTGCAAAAATTGTGATAACTGCTGAGTAGAATTATTCAGTTTTTCTGTACACTCTAGTTCGCTTAGTTAATTGGAGTCATATACCCTGTTTCCCCAAAAATAAGACCTATCTCAAAAATAAACCAGTCTGCGTGTGCGACCAATATAAACTCTTATGCCTAAATAAGCCCTATTTAAGCACCTGTACAGCCTGCCTGCCCGCCCATTCCATCTGGTTACTCTCAGTAGAGTGAGGCAAGGAGGAATGGAACTGCCCCAGGCACCCCATACCGACTTACCTCAGGGCCCCCAGGACACCCATGCCCCAACAACTGCCTCACAGTGGCAGCACCGGTAGCCATGTGCAGCAGGAACTCATGTGACAGCTGGCCCACTTCTTCCAGCACTGGTGTGGTACTGGAGCAGGAGGCTGAGCGATGCGCCAGTGCCGCAGCTACAAGTTAGGGGGAGCTGCCCCATGCACATGCACCGGCTTACCTTGGGGCCCCTGCAGCCAGGCCATCCAGCCCCAACAACTGTCTTGCCTTGAAACCGCGGCAGCAGCACATCGCTCCTGCTCCGGTGCCTCACCAGTGCTGGGAGAAGAAGTGGGCCGGTGCCGCAAGGCAAGGTAGGTATTGGGGCATGGATGGCCTGCTTGCGGGGGGCCTGAGGTAAGCCGGTGCGGGGTGTGTGGAGAGTCCCCATAGTCTATATAAAATAAATGAATTAAGTATGGATATTGTGATACAATTAAATATATATTTTTACTCAGACTCCAGAAAGTAAAGAGCCTTCATTGTTGTTACTTGACAATTCAATGTGTGAAAGATGATAGATTTCAAATTTCATTGAGATTAGCAGTGGGTAGTGATAACAGTCATGATTAATAAATAGCTTGGTATGTTTAATCATAGTTTTAAACAGTTTAGTTCTTGTTAATATTAAAATGGCAAATAGGATTTTGTTTAAAGGGAAACAGGATGTTTCCTATATATGTATTTATCCACATTTGTTGATCCACATTTGTTGGTCAGCTCTGTCTATAGCAGTTTCCATAACGGGAAGAATTTTACCAATTTCTCCATATGTTTTAATAGCAACCAGTTAATCAATTGGTTCAAATCAGAAGTTGAAGAAGAATATTTTTCTGCTGAACATCATTAGAGCGCTGGAAATAATAGTATTCAGCATTTAACTCAATGGAATAAATTAATGGTGATTATTTTGTGTATTTTTAATGATTTAAAACTTCACAATAATTAGTTACAGCAGTGTTACAGGGAATGTACACTTTTTTCTTATATGTATGTGTCTTCCCTTTCCCTTTATCATTATTGCTATTATATGGTTATTAGTCAGAGTGGTTAAACACATAAAAGGTTATGCTCAAATCTCACACTTTAAAACTCTGGATTGTTCCAGCTTAGTGGTTGCCTTTATTCTGTCTTCTGTTAAAGATAATGCAAAGACACCTCTGGCAGAGCAGGATGGAATTATAATTCTATCAGCATCCGCATCTGTGCCTCTCTTAAACAGTATGTATTTATCAAAGTGCTGATTTAACCAGTAGGCTTATCCTGCCTTTTCTCCAGAAGTTTGAAGTAAAACACCTAGGGTTTCTTGTTCCACTTTTATCCAGACAATCACAGCCTTGCACAACAGTGGGCCTGACAAATACTGATGGACGATAATATTTATACATTATACTTATTTCTAGTAAGTGTAAATGGCAATTTATGAGTTTCCTGTTTTATTCTATGTATAACCTGATTACTTTTGATTAGAACACTGTTCTCCTCAATATATTAAGCTACATTTGCATTATAAGCTAACCGTTTCATTTCACTGTGACTTATTCAGTCCAATTTTCTAGATTTACATAACACGTTGAGCCATAAACTCATCACACAGGCTGATTTGTTAGTCCAAAGTATGTGATGTGCAACTCCAGCCATATTTAATACAGTAGCAGAGTTGGAAGGGACCTTGGAGGTCTTCTAGTCCAACCCCCTGCCTAGGCAGGAAACCCTATACCGTTCCAGACAAATGGCTATCCAACATCATCTTAAAGACTTCCAGTGTTGGGGCATTCACAGCTTCTGGAGGCAAGTTGTTCCACTGATTAATTGTTCTAACTGTCAGGAAATTTATCCTCAGTTCTAAGTTGATTCTCTCCTTGATTAGTTTCCACCCATTGCTTCTTGTTCTATTTAAAGTTTTTGTTGTCAGTAACAGGATAGCAACAAAAGAGGGGGAGAAAATACTTCCATTTGTTTCTTTAGAAGTGTTCGTTTTATACTTAGCCATGATGTAATAAGCTTTATTTTGGGTTAGAGTGATACATCAGGACAGCCAACATGGCTGTACTGATCATCACTCTTTATTAATGAGGGATGCAATGTTACAACATTCATTCCTGGGTCAAGTGCTTCTTTAACATTTTCATTCACAATATACAGAAAGGAATAGAAATAGTGCTTTTCATGTTTGCAAATAATGCAAAACTGAGATGGCTAACAATTGAAAATGATTATGAGATTTTAAGGAAGCTGACTGTTTAAAAGTCAATAGAAATGTGTAGGCAAATTCAAATGTACTAGTGTAGAATATGGGATAGTTGGGATTGTGAAAAACATTTTGTGGTAATGGTCATTGCAAACTGAATATGAGTCAGCAGTGTGATATGGCTACTAAAATGTTAAATATCTTTTTAGAAGGCATTCTTTCTATGCCTTCTATTCAGTATTTTTTCTAACCATTGTAGTGGTACATAGATAGGAAAAAAATAAGACCTTACATTCTATCTATTGGCTAGATGTTGAACTACAGCCTGTTTCTCTGCCAGTCCAGGGTAACTAGAAAGGCCATGAACAGGCAGGTTAGAATTGATAAAATAATTTAGTCTAAGAAATCAAGAGGACAGCAGGTTAGGGCTGTGATGGCGAACCTATGGCATGTGTGCCACAGGTGGCACACGGAGCAATATCAGTGGTCACACGAGCTCAGCTCCGGTGCGCAGCTGATTTTTCAGGCCCACTAGAAGTTGGAAAACAGGCTGTTTTCGCCCTCCCCAGGTTCCTACATAGGCTCTGGAGCCCGGGGAGAGTGAAAAACGAACTTCCTGGCCTGACAAGAAGTTGGCAAATGGGCCATTTCTGACCTCTGGAGGGCCTCCGGGAGGGGGGGAGGCCATTTTTATCCTTCCCAGGCTCCTAAAAAGGCTCGAGCCTGGGGAGAGTGAAAAACTGACCTTCTGGTCTACCCGGAAGTCAGCAAACGGGCCATTTTCAGCCTCTGGGGTGGGTGGGGAAGGCCTTTTTTCTCGCTCCCCAGGCTCCTAGAAAGGGTCTGGAGCCTGGGGAGGGCGAAAAATGGGTCCACCGTGCCATTGCGTGCCAAAAGCGGGGGAGTCGCACATGCATGCATGAGGGGAGGGCACATAGAATTATGGGCGTGGGCACGTGCACGCAGGACTGCACCCTGTGATCCCCCGCTTTTGGCACATGATGGCAAAAAGGTTAGCCATCACTGAGTTAGGAGTATCTATTTTAACATTTGCTGTATTCTATTGGATTTTTCTATAATTTTTACTGACATAGTAAGTGAGAAGTATTCTCAAATTATGCATTAGTGCTGGACTGCTGTTGTCCTAGTGCAAAAGATGAAATTGTGATCTTGATTTACCTCATGAAAACATAGTGCTAGTTAAAGTTGTTTCAGGATAAATATTTGTTTTAGTAAGGCTTGAAAGAAGGGTGTTTTCTAGCTGGATTTGAGTTAGTAAACAGTGCATGAAATCTTTAGTCAAATATATTATGCAATGAACCTTCAGAATCCAGAAGTCCGATTTTCATAACATTAAGAGCAGTAGCTCTGCTTTGAAGTGCACAGTGGTTAGTGTCATAGTTGTGTCACAAGCAATACAAGGACAAGAGCAGTCCTGCTTTCTATTAAAATTAGGGTTTGATTTGCATGAGTGAAACTACTCTAAGCTAAACACGGTAGAGTTATTATTTCAGCTTTGACTTGGAAAGCAAGTCTTTATTTAACATCTTGTCTGCTAGCCATAGTTGATAAGAAGTTCCCATGTGAACAGGTAAGCAAACTGAAGGCAAACACCTCATCTCTATTCAGACGTTCTGCTTGGTTCGTTCCCGGTTAGGAAATTCGAAAATCTGATCTGTTAATTCTTTCTTCATCCTGTTAGGTAATTTTTTAAAAATAAAAAATAAACTTGTTCAAATGAAACACAGTGTTGACTGCAGTCCTGTATTCAGTTAACCAAGAGAGGTGGACATGTTTCTAAGGAAAACATAACTTTAACCGAGAGAGGTGGAATTGTTTCTGGGTATATATTTATATATAAATCTGTGATTATTTAAAGTTCCATGTACATCCGGTTGAAAATTTTAGAAAACTCAAATGAACAAAACAGTGCAGATTTTGAAGAAACAGTGGCTTTCTACTATATTTTTTTTAAAAAGTCCTTGGAAATGTGGATATATTTAAGGTCAATGCTTTATGTTTGTGATAATGAAAGGTAACTTCCCTTGGAGATAAGAATCCCATCTTTTTCTCCATTAGGGCTTTGGATTACTGACAAAAGAGAAATAAACATATTAATCTTGGAACCTCAGACAAAGAACATGCCAAGTAGTGGTAGAATGTGGTAGATTTCATATTCCCAGTGGGCTGAATGCACTACAGTTATCAGTAATTCATAGAGTTTACAAATGCAAAAGGGAAAAACAACTACAGACTGATATTTGCTAAGGCTTCACCGGAGTGCAAATCTGAATGAAAGCCCTATCTTTTAATCTCGTCCTATAGTCACCAATGCATAAAAGCATGGGCAATAAGATACAATGGACTGATGTACACATCACACTATTTCCTAATATGACATTCAGTTTTGACTTAGCTTATGATCTGAATGTAGTCATTGTACTTAGTAAATAATAGTTTATGATGCATATAAAGTAAAGCTAATAGTGCCTTATTTATTATACAGTGGTTAATGCTTTTAATTTAAAGCAACAGGGATTAGCTTTTAATTGTACTTGATGAATACTGTTCCCAGGATGATGAAGGTAAAATTTACTTCAAGCTGAGCCTGGTTCCTGATTATTTCTTGGATAGTTCCATGTAGTTTTCTTTGCAACTTTATGGATATGCTTTGACATTGCTATGTCAGGCTATGCTTTGATTTCCCAGTCTAATCTAGAACCCTGGGATTCCCTGGTAGTCTCTCCTCTAGATATTAATCAGACTAAATTTACCTAGCATTTGAGAACAACCAAGGTTAGCTTGACTTCTAATGATTTCCATGTAGTTTTCTTAACATCAGCATGGGAAAGGTTTGGTAGTGCCACGTTCCGGAATATTTTTCAGATTTTTACCTTTGTCTGCAATTTTGGCATTCCTTGATTCTCTCATCTGTATAATAACCAAGTCAAACTTTTAAGACTACTGGAATATTGGGAGTCTGCTAAAGTGGATAAATCATGCTAACCTAATCATGGCCAGATTAGAATAAAAATGTAACTTGTTCTGTAATTCAGAATTAAGATGCTCTATAAAAACCTGTTGCTTCTGTTTCCTCTTGTTAAACCTTTTTAAAGACTTAGGTTGCAATGTGCTCACCTGCTGTGGTTAAGTCAGTATCCATTAATAGAAGAACATACCAATAGGAATTACCCACATGCGTTGTCCTCTGTTTCTAGGTGCAGAATGTCTCATTGCCTCATGAGAAAGAAGGGTTTCTAGAATAAACAGAATAACGAGTTGGAAGGGACCTTGGAGGTCTTCTAGTCCAACCCCCTGCCTAGGCAGGAAACCCTATACCGTTTCAGACAAATGGCTATCCAACATCTTCTTAAAGACTTCCAGTGTTGGGGCATTCACAACTTCTGGAGGCAAGCTGTTCCACTGATTAATTGTTCTAACTGTCAGGAAATTTCTCCTTAGTTCTAGGTTGGTTCTCTCCCTGATTAGTTTCTATCTATTGCTTCTTGTCCTGCCTTCTAGTGCTTTGGAAAATAGGTTGTTCTCCATAGTTGGTGAAGATAGCATCCAAGAATGGATTAACTCCATCCAGCATCCAATCAGACTGAGTCTACAATCTGTGATGACACGCCTCCTCTGGTAGCTCCTCCCAGCGTCTAGACTCAGTCTTTCCTAGGACTGGATGTGTTAATTGCCTCTCCTCTAAATTAATTGTAGAAAATTTCAAATCTTTTTAGCATTAGTAGGCTGCTCTATACTTTAACATCTAAGAGAGCAGCCTTATATTCCAGCGAAAGGGACTTGTCCTTTTTTGCTGGGAGGCAAGCTTCACCGCTTCAGCCTGCAGTCATCACCTCGAGGCTGACCCAGAATAAAACAGTGAGTTTGCTAGAAGACACCAGCAGCGATCTCCAAGAGGTCTCTGGGGACTTGCCCACGAGTTTTCACTCCGCAGCCTAAACTCCAGGCCCCCATCGTGTTGTGGTGCCATTTCCTAGGCGGCAAGGTCATGGGCACCATTTTGAATAAGTGTGAAAAGTGGTGGCTGCCATTTTGGATTGGCATTTTTTCCACGCTACAAGAGAAGACAGGTGAGCACTAGATGAAGACCTTGCCTTGCCCCAACTCCACTGAGCCACCAATTAGGTTGACGAGCTACAGGGGGGGCTTTCTCTGGCCATGACAGCTGCCATGTGGCAACCCGCAATGGCGACCTTCTCAATAGGGGACTCAGCCTTGGTGACTGAAACTCCTCTCAGTTCTTCCCCTCAGAGCAAGCCATCTGAATTTAAAGTTTTTTATTTTTTCATTTTCATACAAATAACCACCTATATACCATTACATAACCAACATCATATTATATTATTAAATATTTACATCAATTCGTCTTACCATCAACCTCCCAAAATTATCATTGGCTCTTCTCCCCATACACCATATTTATATCCTATCCATCACTTTCTTCTCCCTCTCTCCTTCTCCCTACCGCTTTTCTTCCCTCTGTCATCCTTTTTTCTACTTCTCCTTCCTCTCTCCTTCTCCTCTCTCCTCTTTCCACTCTTCCTTTCTCTCCTCCTCTCCCCTCCTCTCCCCTCTCTCCTAACCCTCTCTTTTGCCTCTTGCCTCTCTCCTCTCTTCCACATTCTTTATCTCATTTTCATGATGTATTTCAGCATCTGAGTGGGCTCCATTTAATAATGGTGTTAGTAATTTCATTTCAATAAGCATCTTTCATATTAATAATTTTAACATATATCCTCCTCTAAAAAAAGTATACATATATAGCAATTATATTTTTAAATCCCCCCCCCAAAAAAAAACTTATTTTTTGGGCGAAGTGTGGATCTGGCTACAATTTCCAGTTATTCTCATCATAATATGAATAGCAGGGATTGTAATTAAAAAAATAAATGTAAGGTAAGTGAAGATATGAAATAAAAAGAGAACCAAAAATGTGGGGCATGTAATGATGTATAACTATACAATATTATCATGAGAATAGCTAGAGCTGGCCATCTGCAGGGTCCTCGGGATTGAGGCCTGCTCGCAAGTGGGCGGCCCCAGAACCTGAACCTAAGGGGCACACTTCAAAGGCCTCCAAAGCCACTCAATAGGTGGAAAGCCGACTTCACAAGGCCCTGGACAGGGAGTTTGAAAACGCCCAGAGGGAGTCAGCCAGATGGGCCTCGGAGTCAGCCAGATGGGCCTCGGAGTCAGCATCATTAGAACAGGGAGCTCTCATCTGTTTGTGGAAGCTCAGGAATCTTACCTTAGCCCCCAATGGGCCGATTTATCCCCTGACAGTGAGGAGGAGCTTCCTTCCCTGGCCCTATCTGATCCTCCAGAGGAACCCGGGATTTTCTCCGATATTCCCCCAAGTAGGGATATATTGATGAGTTACAGAAGCCCCTCCCCAGGAGCCTACTGCAGCCACAGGTTCCAGGCATCAGCAACCATCAGGTATCAATCCACCCCCAGATGTGGCAGCCATCATTTCCCAGGCTATCAGGCAGGGAATAGAAGCTGGGCTTCAGCATAGGGCCAGCCCTGGGTCATTTGAGATACATGTCCAGGGATCAGAGAGAGCCACGGCGTTTTCAGGAAACCAGGCCATCTCAGGATCACCTTCCTTCCATTTCCCCCAGTCAGGCCTTCCTATTTGGGGAGGAAGAGAACCCCACAGAGATTCAGACTTATCTGAGAACGATGGTCTGGCCCCTGACCAACCGGCCTTTGTGGGTCTCTTTAAGCCATCCTTGTTCCATTCCCTCTTCTTTAAGGCCAGAAAAGCGGCCAATATAGGAACTTCCCAACCTAGACAGGAATCCTCGACTGGGGCAGAAGATCAAACTGACCCTCTATTTTCTGAACCAGCTGTGAAAAAGAGGTGGTTCCATTCCCGAAACCATTCTTAGACGTTGTCCAGGGACAATGGGTTTCCCTGGGATCTGGTCCCTTCCCTATCAATCAGGACAAATGTTTTTACAACATTGGTCCAGATTTAGCCAAGGCTCTTAAGGTTCCCACTGTGGATGTGCCTGCCGCGGCCCTGTCATTAACAACAGTGTTTACGGGCTCCCCTGAGGAAGCCCTCCGCCCTGAGTACAAGACCTGGTCAAGTGCCACCTGGCTGCTGCCTGGGTGGTCAGGTCCTCCACAGCGGCATCTTTCTTTACCAGAGCTTCCTTGCTCTGGTTGAAGCAACTACAGGGTAGAATTCCCCTCACTGATTCCAGAGCCTATCAATAAATTAATTAAATAAATTAAAGGCAGCTATGGAGATTTTGGTGGATGCATTCCTGAATGCAGCTCAGTTTGCATTCAAGTCTATTGCCTCGGCGGTAGCGACCAGATGCCTCCTGTGGCTTAAACCGTGGCAGGCAGACTCCAGGCATTAGTGGAAACTAGCATCTTCCTCGTTTGCGGGCAGTCAGCTCTTTGGGGCTCCTTTAGAACCTCTCTTTGTCGAGTCTAAGGACAAGTTGAAGGTTCTGCCATCGCTCTATAGACGGTCAGAGACTCACACTTCTCCTTGCTATTGACACTTGCTCTTTGGGGGGGTTGGACAGAGGATTCAACCTCCCCCTTCCGCAATGCCAACTTCCCACCAGACAGGATCAGCAGCAGGATAGAACCAGCAGAAACTCCCAGAGATTCCCACCCAAGAGATCTTTCAGAGGTGGGGGAGGTCATCCCTTTTGGTGGCAAAAGTGACTGCCTGGAGAACCTTCCCATTGGGGGCAGATTGGCTTTCTTTGCTGACCGATGGGAAGAGATAACCACGGACACCTGGGTAAGGGAGACAGTGAAATTCGGTCTCTCCCTGGAGTTTCTCTCCAGTTCTCCGAGGTGCTTCATCATGTGCCTCATCTTCTGGGACCAGGACAAATGGTTTCTCGTGGAACAGGCTATGCAGCATCTCCTGGAGATTCGAGCAGTCCAGCTTGTTCTGAAAGGACAAGGGCGGAGTTTTTACTCCCGCTTGTTCATCGGGGAGCTGGAGAGCGATTCTTGATCTCAAACACTTGAACCGCCATATAGTTGGGAGGTGCACACGCATGCACAGTGGAGCTGAGCTAGGGTGACGGCTTGCGTTGCCGCAGAGAAGGCTCTGCGTGCCAGCTGTGGCACCCGTGCCATAGGTTCGCCATCATGGCTCTATCTACTTGATTAGTACATTTAGCCTGAAGTCTGAAAATAAGCAATAATGTTTACATTAATTTATAATTTAATGTTCCTTGCGATCCAGATTTTGCAGAGATCTATACTTGAATTTCAATGCAAGAACACTTTTTTTTTTCAAACATCCAAATGAATGAATGTATGGAGGGCAGGAATGGAAAGGGCTAAATGTTGTATCTTGTCCTTATTCGCTTCCTGGTCCAAAGCTACCCAAGATTTTGGAGGCCAACTTCAGAAGTGTATTCAGAATGCTATCATATTTTGTTTTATTTTCAAGGAAAAAGTATGAATTAGTCCAGCACTGGGTTTTTCTCTCTGTTCTCCAGGTGGTTTGTGTCAGACTCCCTTTGCTACCAGATATCTGAGTGACCTTGCTTTATATCTGCTGATTAAGCAAAGTGCTATTCACATTCCATAGCATCCACATGGCAGCATGGACAAACAGCAGTGATGAGTGAAACAGTTGTTGGCTTAAGCCTCACAATGCTTTTGCCATTCTTTCCAGCAAGACACATTGCCAGAATTAAAGAGATAGGAGTTATTACCAGAGCGAGGCATGACTGGGGATGCTGCATGGTTATTCTTTTTGAATTTCTGCTAAAAGCAAAGTTACTGTGTGAAATCTGCATGTTTTGCAATTAGTTGTATGCAGAAAGCTTGTATGTTTGGTTTCAAGGAAAGCCTTTGTCCCAAATGCAGCCTAGAATTAAGGCAGTCACAGGTATGGCTGCGTTTTCCAACTTAGGAAAGAACAGTTTATTCAGAGTCCCTTCGGGGAGAGGGGGCGGTCTATAAATTTATAATAATAATAATAATAATAATAATAATAATAATAATAATAATAATAATAATAATAATAATAATAATAATAATAATAATTTGCATAAATAGATTTGCCCCTTCTAACCCGATAATTTGCCATAGAAAGCAAAAAAAAAGATACCTTTTTAAAGTTTTATTTTCTGCCCATCTACATCAGAATAGCAGAATGAAAAGTGCTCTTTCCCCAAGCGTTTCAGTTATTCAGTTCTTTCATATATAACACACAATTTTGTATTCTCTAAGGGCACTTAAGGTTAAAAACAAACCTTATAGATGCAGCTGTTCTGGAAGTGAAATATCCCTAAAGGTAACAAAGTCTAAAATACCATATTTGGAATAAGGGTAGCCAAAATGCCTTCCTTCCTTCCTTCCTTCCTTCCTTCCTTCCTTCCTTCCTTCCTTCCTTCCTTCCTTCCTTCCTTCCTTCCTTCCTTCCTTCCTTCTTCTATCCCCCCTTCTTTAGTGGTAAAATTAGGAAACGTTTTACCACTTGAACATAATGAAGATATAATCAAATGAAAGTTGGAATTCAATTATTTTGCATTGCACCAGAAGATAATTATATTGCTGATCCAAGAATATGGTTTGATAATGACCTGTCCTAATTGACCTGTCTTTTTCAATAAAATAGAACATAAAGCAAATAAATACTCTTTTTATTGAGTCATATGGAAACAAAAGCTTATTAATAACTATTCACATGGCAATCCAACCTTCCTCTTTTTTAAAAAAAATATGACTGGTGAGAAAATCTATTTTAATTTGCTTTGTTAGCAATGTGCTATTAGAAACATAATTAAAAGAATTAATTTGGTATTTATTTTTAAAGGTAATCTTTGTGTAAGCACTGTTGGAATCAAATGCTAAAAGTCTAAAGCAAAAATAAACTAAGACAGTTTTAGCAGAGTGACTTACAGAGTGATAGATGGCTGACATTTGATCCTTTCATAGTTTGTGCAATGGGCAAATGCAAAATATTCTCAGGCTTCCTCTGTGAAATGACAGAAGTAATGACAATTAGTACTCCTATCAACTTCATGTTGACAATGTTCTCCTAGGCGCTGCTTGGAGTGTCCAAGCACGGGTTAACATCAGCTTGCTGCCCAAGGACTGAGTTCGAATTCTTGTAGCTCCGCCTCTTGCTCCCCTCAGAGGCTCAGTTTTAAAAACTCAGTCGCCCTACAGGACGCAATTTGGGGAGATCCAGTCCTTGAGCAGCAGACTGGACCCTTTGGTTAGTGTAGTTAGCTCCCTTTGAGTAAAATAGTTAAGTTTAGTTAGCTCCTAGATAGAGGTTTGTTATTTTTCTGTATTTTCTTGGATTTTCTTGGATTTTCGGTTTTTTTGCTGTTTGAATTTGGCGCGCGAGCCAGGCTGCCTGGAGCGCGACTCGCTTCTCGCAGCGACAAGAGCAATCGCGTCGGGGGGGTTCGTTTGGCGGCTGCCAGCGAACAACGGGGGTGCAGGTAGGAGGCTAGGACCCCAAGGGACAGCATTAGGCTGTTGCCTTTTCCCCCGGTGCCGCTCCAGGCGCGAAAACGCAAACGGCGGCCATTTTTAGTTTAAAAATTTTGGCGCGCTTTTTCTGCCGGGGCTTTTAGCCTCATCGCGTTGCCTGCGCTCTCTGCAGATCGCCGCAGTAGGGGTTGAAGAGGACCATCGCAGGGTCTCCTGACTGGGTCTCTTCCCCTCCAGACCTACAAGCGGCCGCAGGGGTTCTTTTGGTCATCTAGATCATTCACCCTTGCCTTCTTCAGCGCTGATCTGCTGGCTTCCGACCTCATCTCAGCCGGAGCCATTTTCCAGCCACCACTTGCCTATAGCAGGAGGATCCCAGAGATGCAAGCCTCAGATTCTCCAGCACCTCAGCCATCGGGAAGGATTCCCAATGCAATGGAGAAGCAAGTGGATCAGCAGGCTGGCCCACCAGCAGCTAAACGCAGCAGGACCAACCCTGCTGCTAAAGGTGAAGGGGTGGGATGCCCAGCTAAGGGGAAGGCTCCTAAAGCAAAGCAGCCTTCTAAGGCTGAGGAGAGACTAGCTGCTAGGAGGCAGAGGGCCCTGGAGAAACAGTTCCAGAAGGCCTTTTCTGCCCAGCAGGCCCTTCCTCCAGCCCCTAATCCTGGGGAGGAAGGGGTTCCTGTTCCATCTACCTCCAGACAGGGGATTCCTCCCCCCCCTCCAGGGGAAAGAGAGGAATTCGATTTTTCCCCTAATCCATCCAGGGCCTCCATGGGTTCCCCAGGCCATTCCCTGGCAGCAGACTCCCTGGATGAGGCAGACTCCCTGGCAGAGGAGGGGTCCTTCATCTATTCAATAACTGGACCAGATACCCCCCAGGCCCTCGACCTCCCCTTGCCCAAAAGCATGCAGGAGGTGGTGGCAGAGGCCATCTCTAGGGGTATCACTGATGGGATGATGCAGCTGGCATCTAAGCTTCCCTTTGCATCTGTAAATCCCAGCAAGGGGAAACCAGCTAGGGCACAAGGTCCCCCAGCTAGGGAGGCCTCACCTGATCCCTCGGGCATCAGTGAGGTTTCTGACTCAGAGGAGGTGGAGTGTGATGCTCCAGACCTCTCTGAGGATGAAAATTCCACTCCAGAGCCTCCTCCCTCTCTGGGGCTTTTTAACTCTTTCATGTTTAGGGCTATTCTGACTAAGGCCCGGGCTGCAGGACCCCAGATGGGCCTTCCAGCCCCCAAACCCAAACCTACCTCGGATCAGGCTTCCATGGAGACCATCGGTCCCCAGGACCCAGGGGCAGGGCTTTTCAACGAAGTTTTCCCCCCCTTAGACTTGGTTCCAGCCCCTCAGCTGTTCCTAGACATTATCCAACGCCAATGGACCCAGCCTGGGTCCTTGGCAAATCCCAGCGGGAACGACAAGAGGTTATTTACCATGGAAGAACCTCTGGAGGAGCTTCTAAAGCTCCCCCAGGTCGATGACCCCATCATGTCCCTTACCTCCAATTCGGCTCTACCTGCTGAATTACTGGAGGGGCTCAAGGCAGAGGACAAAAGGGCTGAATCGTCTTCTATCAAGACGCATATGGCCACTGCCTGGGCCATGAGAGCATCTTCTGCCTCTTCCTACTTCGGGAGGGCAGCTCTCTTCTGGCTTCGCAAACTATTGGCCGGCCTACCGGCGGGGGACACTAAAATGAGGCAGAACGTAAACAAAATCATAGCAGCCATAGAATACTCTGCTGATGCTTCACTTAGCGCCACTAAGTTTTCCTCCAGGGCATTAGCCGCCAATGTGACCTCACGTCGCCTACTGTGGCTCCGCCACTGGCAGGCAGATGTCAAGGCAAAGTGGAAGCTGGCTTCCGCTCCCTTTAAGGGTGGGAAACTTTTTGGGGAGGCCTTGGATTCTTTCCTGATTGAATCCAAGGATAAACGCAAGATACTCCCAGCCATGACCAAGAAACCTGAACGCAAGGGCCAGCCCTTTCGGAAGGGTTCCTTTCGGGACTCCGAGCCTTCCACCTCCTCAGGTGGTCCAGGCCGTCCCTTTCCCCAGTCACAGGAACGTCCCCAGGACAGGTCGTTCTACAGGGATAGAAATAGACAACAGGGCTTCCGTAAACCTTCCCGAGGGGGGTTCTCCAACCGCCCCTTCAGGAAATCCAAGTGACAGTCACAGGGACCCTCCCATAGGCGACCGTCTCCAACTCTATGCCGCCCAGTGGGAGGAGACCACGACGGACGTGTGGATCCTCAACACGATCCGTCACGGCCAGACCCTGGAATTCCTTTCCCCCCCCCAAGATCCCGGGTTCGCTGCCCCACTCCCAGGTCACCTCACAAGTTCCAACTATTGGGGGCGGAGATAGACCACCTTTTAGAGATAGCAGCCATAGAAAGGGTACCCGAGGGTCAGGAGGACACAGGCTTCTATTCCATCCTGTTCCTAGTCCCCAAGCCATCGGGAGGGGTGCGGGCAATCTTGGACCTCAAGCGACTCAACAGGCATCTAGAATACAAGCGTTTCAAGATGCAGTCCCTGCAGGCCATCCTGGGTTGCATCAGGCAGAGAGACCTCCTGACTTCGATAGACCTGAAGGAGGCGTACCTGCACGTTCCGATTCACCCGGCGCATCGCAGGTTCCTGAGGTTCCAGTTTGCCAACCAGCATTTCCAGTACAGAGCCCTTCCCTTCGGACTCTCGTCAGCCCCACGCACCTTCACCAAGCTGCTGGCCGCCATCGCAGCTCACCTGCGCTCAATTCCAGCGAGGCTGGAGTGCTACCTGGACGACATCTTGATCCACTCGTCATCCAGGGATCAGGCGCAACAAGACCTCAACACCACCATTCAGGTCTTACAACAGCACGGCTTCTCGGTCAACCTGGCCAAGAGCCATCTCAACCCGACCCACAGGATCCAGCATCTCGGCACCATCATCGACTCGGAGTCCTGCAAGGTCTTCCTCACACAAGAGAGAGTGGACAGCATCAGGTCCCTCGTGCGGAGGATCCGGTCCACCAGGTCAGCAACAGTAGTTTCCCTCTCGCAACTGCTAGGGAAGCTGGTGTCCTGCATTTCGGTGGTCCCGTGGGCACGCCTCCACGCGAGGGATCTCCAGTGGTTCCTGCTGCCTCTCCAGAGACGCATGGCCAGCAACTCCAAGAGGGTGATACGTCTCCCTCCCAAGGTAATCCGTTCCCTCCGATGGTGGCAGTCGGACGCTCTCCTAAAGGGTTCCTACTTCAAGGAGCCGGAGCGCCTGGTCATCACGACAGATGCCAGCCTCTTCGGGTGGGGGGCACACCTTCAGAACCAGGTGATCCAGGGCAGATGGTCTCCAACGGAGCTCGCCCACAACATAAACTGGCTAGAGCTCCGGGCTGCCAGACTGGCCCTGAAGCATTTCCTCCAGCTGATCAGGGACAAGGATGTGCTGATCCTGACAGACAACATCGCCACGAAGGCGTACATCAATCATCAGGGCGGCACACGATCCCTTGCCCTGATGACGGAGGCGGAATCCCTGGGTCGGTGGGCGGAACGACACCTCAGGTCTCTGCGGGCAGACCACATCTCGGGAGAGGACAACGCGACGGCAGACTGGCTCAGCAGATCCACCATCCAGAACGCGGAGTGGCGTCTTCACCCAGATCTGTTTCATCAGTTGTCTCTGCGATTCGGCCTTCCAGTCGTCGACCTCTTCGCGTCTCCGGCCAACGCCCAGCTACCCAGGTACTTCACGAGGTTCCAGTGCCCAGGGGCGGAAGGCACGGACGCTCTTCGTTCTCCCTGGCCTCCGGGTCTGCTGTACGCCTTCCCGCCCCTGCCGCTAATTCCACAGGTCATCGGGAAGATCCTGACAGAGGGAGCGGAGGTACTGCTGGTAGCTCCTCACTGGCTGAGGAGATCCTGGTTCGCAGACCTGGTCAGTCTCTCAGTGTCTCGTCCCTGGCACATTCCTCAGGACCGCATCTCCCTCAGCCAAGGGGCCATCCATCACCCGGAACCCCAGTGGCTGAAACTTGCCGTGTGGCACTTGAAGGGGAGATCCTGAGGCTCAGCGCATACTCGGAGAAGGTGATCCGCACCATCCAGGCATCCAAACGTCCTTCAACGATTAGAATCTATGAAGCTACCTGGTCGGCCTTCTCTCGCTGGTGCCTTCATCACCAGATCTCTGCCACTTCTGCCACCGTTCCCCAAGTGCTGGACTTTTTGCAGGACGGCCTTGACAGGGGTCTGGCACCAAACACTCTCAAACGCCAGACTGCCGCCTTGGCCTCCATCCTGTCTACTGAGTCACACCTGTCCCTCAGCAAACACCCACAGGTGCGCAATTCCCTCAAAGGAGCCTCCAATCTGGCTCCTCCTACCATCCACAGGTATCCCACCTGGGACTTGTCCGTGGTGCTACGTTCTCTGACCGGGCCACCATTTGAACCCCTTCGGACAGTTGGACTACGCCACCTGACCCTCAAGACGACGTTCCTCATTGCCATCACTTCGGCTCGCCGGATCTCTGAACTGGCGGCCTTGTCAGTCAGAGAGGACCTTTGCGTCATCCACTCCGACAGAGTGATATTACGTCTGGACCCGGCATTCGTACCAAAGATCAACAGCGTTTTCCACCGCTCACAGGAAGTGATCCTCCCGGACTTCTGTCCGCATCCCAAGCACTCCAAGGAACGTGAGTGGCATAAGCTGGACGTCCGTCGTGCCCTGCGGATCTACATGAAAAGAACAGCTCCTTTCCGCAAGTCGGAGGCTCTCTTTGTGTCCTTTCAACCTGCCACCATGGGCAAGAAGGTCACCTCCGCTACAGTAGGGCGCTGGATAAGGGCGTGCATCCAGCTGGCCTACGAACATCAGGGCAGGCCGGCGCCTCCTCGTATCACCGCACACTCAACAAGAAGTGCTGCCACATCGGCCGCATGGGCCACCCAAGCATCCATCGAGGACATCTGCCGGGCTGCTACGTGGTCAGGCCCGTCACCGTTTGTCAAGCACTATAGACTGGACACTTTTGCCTCGGCTGAGGCAGCCTTTGGGAGAAGAATTCTGCAGAGGGTTGTGGCTAGCCCCGCGCCCGTGAACAGTTCTTCCCTTCCTGGGGGATCATAGCTTTGGCATGTCCCGTGCTTGGACACTCCAAGCAGCGCCTAGGAGAATGACCGTTGTCTTACCTGAATGGTCTTTCTCTAGGCGCTGCGGGAGTGTCCAACCCCACCCTATCAGGGGTCGCGGGGTAGTTTCTTCATTGGACTGGACTATTGCATTGACAGTTCCTTTGGACACTCCTTCGTTTTTAAAACTGAGCCTCTGAGGGGAGCAAGAGGCGGAGCTACAAGAATTCGAACTCAGTCCTTGGGCAGCAAGCTGATGTTAACCCGTGCTTGGACACTCCCGCAGCGCCTAGAGAAAGACCATTCAGGTAAGACAACGGTCATTCTGGGCAAACTGGTGGATTGTTAGGAATATGAGTTCTGAGCTACATTCTCAGCAATATTAGTTTTAAAATGAACAATAGTCCAACGGAGCAATGCCACTAATTTTCTAGAATTAGGACAATTTGCAAGGGCTCTATGACAATTCGCCATGGCCAATTCGCCATAGCCAACTTAGCACGAGACAGCTCGCTGCAGGACAAGAGTTGCACTAATATCAAAGAAATGGTGGAATAGAATCATTAAGGAAAGGATGCAAAAGGAGGAACAGAATAAAACGTGAATGACGAAAATTAAAATGTTTTTTATTTATTTTAAATAATTAAATTGAAATTGCTAAATTGTGCCATGGTGAGTTGGCTGCGGCAAATTGACCCATTTTGACTTACAAGAGAGCCATTAAAAAATGCAGGTAGGAATCCCTTTAATTTTGGGTTGTCCTTTCACTCACTAAAATGCCATTCTAAAATGCCAAGAAGAAGAGGTCTTGATATAAATGCTTCATTTGTGGCTTTCTGAGATCGGTTTAAGATTAATACATGTCCCAATTGAAAACAAATATGACTTAATAGAGTAGGCACTCACACTACAAAATTCCTCTTTTTTTCCTCTCTTTTTTTTAAAGGAAGTTGATTTTTCCTTGGAAATGTTCTCTATTTTAGTTTGGCCACTTTGCCTGTGCTGGTTCTTGATTGAACCACTAAACCTATTATTTCAGTTTGTTATTTGAAATATTTACTGTCCAGGAGATAGGTTAATTGAGGTTTCAGCTTTCCGGTACACAGAAGTGGACTTGGCTGTCCAATGGTACATTTTGTGTTCAATGTAATGAGGCAAACCAGATGGTTGTGAAACACTTCTAGCAATGATTTCCATGGTTGGCTGTTTTTAAAAACATGGTATTGTGATTGGAGAATTCATGCAGAAGTTATCTGTGATTGACTTTGCACTACCAAATTTTTTTTAGTGTGCAGAAAACATCTTGACATAGCCCTTGAACTTTAAGTAAATAATTAATGTTCCTTTTAAGTTAAATACAGGGCATTGATTCTTTACCATGATACATTATGCTTATTTCATCCTGAGTTGGATAAGAAGAATGTTGACTTTAAATTTATGTGTAAACTGTTGGACTGCTTCCAGTTGTGATGTGAGAAAGTCTGAGAGAACCAGAAAGCCTTATTTGTTCATTCTGCTTCAGGATGTGACTTTTTTTTAATTTTCTCCCTTCTGCTTGTTCCTGAGTCTTATGGCAGGAAAACACATAAATAAACTACTTGTAGTTTGCTTTCCCCTTGAAAACAGCTCTCCCAGAACTTAAGTCAACCAAATATTGGTAGTTGATTACTGAAAGTTTATAGCAGTTCAAACAAAGGTGATATCAGTTTGGGGATTTTTAAAATATGCAATTAATTAGCAAGCGGTATCGAAGTACTTAAAAGCATGTTAAACTTTAGATTTAAAGCTTAAGAAAGTAGATTTTCAGTTAAATGTATTTGTCCCGCTTCCTTCTGCCCTCCCCCAATTCAACCATAATATCTGATAAACAGCCAAATTCCAAAACTTTGGCACATAATCCAACATTACCTTAACATATTTCACATTAAAAGGTTTTCCCATAATCTGCTTATGTACATACGAGCCATACTAGCTTGGCATGTACTAAATCCATGATGGCGAACCTATGGCAGCCATGCCACAGGTGGCACGCAGAGCCCTCTCTGCAGGCAGGTGAGCCATTGCCCCAGCTCAGCTCCAATGCAAAGGCGTGCACACCTCCTGCCAACCAGCTGGTTTTTGGGTCTCTGCCACACATGCACGGGGTGGGGTGCATGCAGGAGATGCGCATGAACTAATGCGTGGGACGGGGAGCACGAGAATCATGCACACATCCGTGGAGGGAAGGGGGAGCACAGGGGGTCATGCGCACATACAGGGGGGGCACACACACATTGCATTATCATTGCATTTTGGCACGTGATGACAAAAAAGTTAGCCATCACTGTACTAAATGATCCCATGACCACATGATATGGCTCAATTTTTATGCTTCCAGTTTAGAAAAAAAATCCAATGTCCATTCTTTCAAATATATTATTTGGAGAGTCTAACACACCTTAAAGACATCTTTTGATCTAAAGGGCAATAAAATATTATGACATTGTGATAATATTGGTACTCTCAAAGTGAAACTATTAGCATTGGGATAAATAAACGGGAAGGTTAAAATTAAGATACAGTACTTAGGCTTTAGAATTGGGAAAGCACTTTGTTATTGATAACAATAACAAAAATCCAGAGTATGGTGCAGCTTTACTGAGTGGATACCACCAAAAGGCTAACCATTTGAAAAACAAGACACATTTTATGTTACCTCTTTTCAATTTGAACACGTCAAATAAATGCCGTAATATGTTGCAATAGACTTATCTGAAAACTGACTACATTGCATATAGGCAATAGATTCTGTGAATGGTTTCATCATAGGGGATTGGAATGCTAAAGTGAGAAGTCGAGAGGTTGTGAGAGTTTGACTATAGGGAAGACTGAGGGCCAAAGAATTAATGCTTTTGAATTGTGGTGTTGGAGAAGACTCTTGAGAGTCCTTTGGACTGCAAGTAGATCAAATCAGTCAATCCTAAAAGAAATAAACCCTGACTGTTCTTTGGAGGGACAAATACTGAAGCTGAAGCTCAAATACTTTGACCACCTAATGAGAAGAGAGGACTCATTGGAAAACACCCTGGGAAAGATTAAAGACAAAAAGGGGAAGGGGATGGCAGAGGATGAGATGGTTAGACAATGTTATTGAAGCAATGAACATTTTTGGGCAAGCTGTGGGAGACAGTGGAAGACGGGGCTGGGGGCTGGCATGCTGTGGTGCATGGGGTCACAAAGAGTTGGACACATCTTAGCGATTGAACAACAAAACTGAATGTCTGTGGAGATTTTCAGTCATCCAGGTCATGGTTGACCCAAAAGTGATTTTTTCAAGAGGCAACAGGACTTTCTTGTTTTTTCTTTGAAGACATTTCGCTTCTCATCCAAGAAGCTTTTTCAGCTCTAACTGGATGGTGAGGAATGAAAGGACATATACTCCTTGCAAAAAGCTGGCCATTTGCATTCTTTTAGCGAGTCATTGAGGCCACCTGGAGGTTTATCTGTGTCGTCAAGGTCACCTGAGTGGTGCAAATGGATGTGGAGCCCATGGCAAGATGTCCATGGCGAGTTTGCTGTGGCGAGTTGTCCCATCCTGTTTTTATCTTCTCCCTCTCAGCACAAGAAAAGGTGGATCTGGCCTTTGTGGTGGCTTTTTTTCAACTATCCTTCCTCTTCAAGCTCTTTAAAAAATGTAGCTTATGGCTACAAAAAGATTGCTAAATCCTGTAATTGGTGTGCCCCCCCAAAAGGTGGTGTAATACTTTAGGCAGCAGATTGGGAGACTGTGACTTCTAATCCTACTTTAGGTGAAAAGCCATCTGGGTGAGCTTGGGCCTATCTTCTCTCTCAGCCCTAGGAAGCAAGGGCAAAAACTTCAGAAAAGATTGCCAAGTAAACTTTAGGAACTAGCTAAGGCTAAGCAGTCTCCTGAAGTTAACACTGACTGGAAGGCGCTATTTAGCTTTCAGTATGCATGTGCCTCTATTTGTGAGTAATCAAGAAATGGACTGTAAGCACAATTCCAGAAGCTATATCCTTGAGATAAATGAAAACAACGAGGCTTAATTTTGAGAAAAGTTGTTAGAATTAGGTATAGGTTTTTGGAGACTTGCTGTGATATAAATAGTTCATCTTTCCAGCCACAAATATTTCTGTTTAAGAAGAAAGGAGTCATTTGCTCTAAAAATGATCAGCTTGTGTTAAAAGTATTGGAATGACAAACTTCCTTTCTGGAATTGGGACTATGAGTTAACTTTGGTATCTAATGCAAAAAATATTTTCCATTACATCTATTAATGAAGGCTAAGAACTTCATCTGTATTTCCCACTATATAGAATGAGGTGAAGGGGTGCTGGGGGTGGGCATAGGAATGTCTACAATTTTATGAGTTTGAAAAACATGGGTTATTTAAAGGTATTTAGCTCTTTGTTTAAGGCAGATTCCATTCCTGAAAGTTTTTAGGTATTTAAAACTTTACACAGAAGGAAATTGAATCAAGATATTTTTAAAGTGTTCTGTTAGGGATCAGATTACTGATAAAAGCTACATTTTATCCCAAGAATAGGGTATGCAGACTTCAGAACAAGTTCTTCTTTTGGATTGTTGTTCTAATTGCTTGAGAAATTTGGAAAATGTGTTAGAGATGGAACAGCTAAATGCCTTACTAAGTAAAGTCCTAAAGCTCTTCTGATATCACCATCAAACAGTATTTTAATTTAAGTTACTTTCCAGAACATTTAAAATAGGAATTCACATTTAATTATCAATAGTCTTTTAGTATTTCTTTTATCACCATCCAAGCAGATAATAAATTATTTAGATCTGTTCTATTATGTAGAAGATGTTATTTTATATAATCTTTTTCTTTATGATTATTCTTTATTTTCGCTTTCTTATAATATTTTATATTATGTCTTTAGGTTTTACATACAGTATGTACAGAGGGTAAGGTGTGAATACATAAAAATATTACGGTGCTGTATTTGTTGTGCAAATAAAACATGAACAAATGAAAACAATAGCTGCCACGTAGCCTCCTCCCACGGAAGATCTTCAGTTGAGAAATTCTTTCAGACATTAGTTGCAGGAAAGTCAAGAGACCTCTTCTAGACAGACAGACAGACAGACAGACACACGCACGCACACACACTTACTGTATTTTGAAACAAAATCCATGTATTCACTGCCAGGTCTTTGTGTGAAATCCTGCATACGTTGAACTTGAAATGCACATCCAGAGACATTTAATCATTTAAAAAAATATTTGAGAATGCTGCATGAGAATCTCTTCCAGGTCTTGCAGTTTAAGTTATCCCTAAGCAAACAGAGGTTTGTAGCTCAGGATTTTCCTATAATGAGCTAGAGAGCCCTTCTGTTTACACAAAGTCATCTTTGTGACTGCATGTCACCTGCAGATCAGTAGCAGATTGCCTCTGAACAGGAGAAGAAGACATCATATGCTATTGGTGGGCTTCCTAAAGACATATTCTGGTCACTTGTCTGCAATGACTTTGATCTAATCCAGCAGGACTTTTCTTACGTTTTGTAGCTTGCTGTGTTTCTGCCACTTGCAAAAACCTCTTCTAATGCCATTTCCAATAACTCTTGAGTGGTGGGGTGTGGTTTTTTTTTGGGTGGTGGTGGTGGTATATTACGAGGCTGTAGTGAAGAGGTGAACACAAGAAAACTCATTCAATAGGCATTCTCTTCTTAGGATCCAAGCAGTTGGAAATGTGTGAAGAAATACTGTAACATTTGTTGTGTGAACCCTGCTATTTTAGAGTTGTATTTCTATCTTTTAAAAACAAATTGGGTATCTATTGGGGTGTGGGGCAGGAATGTACCTTGCCAGTGAAACTGTAAAAGCAGTAATTCAACCATAAGTAGCAAACAAAAATTCTAATCATAAAATCTATTACCCCTTTGTAGTAGGAATATTTATAAAATCATAATAAGTTATTCTTTTCTATGTTAGTGAATAATTCTGTTCTGAAGGTGCAAAGGGAGCTGCAAATTTTGTTAGGGTCTTCATATATAAATTGATGGATGGATGGATAGATGATAGATGATAGATAGATGATAGATGATGATAGATAGATAGATAGATAGATAGATAGATAGATAGATAGATAGATAGATAGATGATAGATAGATAGACATCTTAGTCAGCCATTAGCTTCCATCTCTCTGAACAGTAGTCTATTCTTTCCTCAGAGGAAGGAAAACTGGATCACTTACTAGGACTGTGCATGGCTTCAAATTCAGGCTCTAAAGAGGACTTTGGAAAGGCTGGGAGCATAAGCAAAGTACTGGGTTGTAGCAACATAACATAGTGTTCTCTGTAGTGGTGCATAGGACTGAGGGCAAAAGAGCTTCTTCTGAAGGCATGAAAGTCCCAAGTCTCCTTAAGGGATTTAGCTAGCTAAACAGTATAAGGTTTTCAGCGTACAACCTCATAAACAACCCGTATGAGTTAAAACAAGTTGCTTAAAATCAGCAAAACAACCCCTATGGTAAATTGATAATACAGTTATCTTACACATTTTGATGACTGAAGGTAGGTGAAGCAGATGTTTTTGAAACAAAATGTTCTAAGTTTTGGATGACAAAAATCAAATTCTTGCATCATGAGTCTGTGATTGATATAGATATGTGCTTTCAAAGAAGGATTCGGGTTATAGGTTCAGGTTATGAGTCAGTTTAATTACTTATTTCTAGAAATCCTATTTAAGGATCAGGAGAAGGTTATATGATCTAAAATAGTTGATTACAAATGTACTTTGGATTAAGTACATGCTGCCAAAATAAGATGTGACTTTTTAATCACTAAGATATGTTGCAGAATACTCGTGCTTATATTTTTAGCAAATGATGAGTACGCTAATTTTATATATAGTAGTAAACTCAACTTTAAATCTGCAAGGATAGACGTATTCTTTTTCTGACTGCCAGTTGCTAAAACCATTTTTCCCAGTTCAGGACGGTTAAATATATGTGAAACTGATATTTTCACAGGTTTTAAATGAACTGCTGCAAGGTTCTGATTTATAATTCTAAAGAATCCTTTCTCAGTTTGTCACTTTAATTAAAAATAATAGGAAAGGTGGTAGGAAATAGGTACGTAAAAAAATATTAGCAGGGGGAATGTTATTTTATTTTCTGCTAACTGCCAGATCAAATTGTAAAATGATAGTAAATGCAGGTAGTCCTCAACATAACAACAGTTCATTTAGTGATAGTTTGAAGTTATAATGGCACTGGAAAAGTGATATATGATCATTTTTCACACTTTCAACCGTTGCAGCATCTCCATGGCCACGTGATCAAACTTTGAATGCTTGGCAACTGGTTCAGATTTATAATGGTTGTAGTGTCCTGGGGTCATGTGATACCTTTTGTAACCTAATAAAAAAGTGTTGGAATTCATTGGTGGAATGTATTTCTATGCAACAACTACAATAGTATTCAGTATTCAACTAGTATTTACAGGTTTGGATCTATGGTATATACTCTATGCTCTTTTGTTCTAAGTAGTGTTTCCTGTTACAGGTATAACAGTTGAGCAGTAAAGCACATGGTTACTGTACACTCTGCTCTGTGATGCTATATATAAATTTCTAACACAAAGTCAGTGGGAAAGCCAGAACATTTAACAACTGTGTTACTAACTTAACAACTGCAGTGATTTACTTAACAACTATGGCAAGAAAAATCATAAAATGGGCCAAAATTCACTTAACAAATGTCTCACTGAGCAAGAAAATGTTTGTGTTCAGTTGTGGTTATAAGTTGAGGACTACCTGTACACTTGGCAGAGTTTTCCCTTTCTGTAAGGATTCAGAATGTGGAGGAATCCAGATCAAGGGTGGGGAATCCTAAATCTTTTGGCCATCTGTAACCTCTAGGTCCGTGATGGCAAACCTATGGCACACGTGCCACAGGTGGCAGGCGAAGCCATTTGTTAGGGCACACGAGGCATTGCCCTGACTTCAGCTTTCTTTTGAGGCCATTTTTCAGCCTCCGGAGGCTTCAGGAGCTTCCTTGAAGCCTCCAGAGTGCGAAAAACCGGCCCTATGGGCAAACCTGAAGTTTGGGAATGGTGACTTCCGGTTTGCTCGTAGGACTGTTTTTCACCCACCAGAGCCTTCAAGAGGCTTCCCTGAAGGCTTCAGAGGTTGAAAATCGGCCCTATGGACAAACCAGAGGACACCATTCCTGAACTTCCAGGTTCCCCCATAGGTCCATTTTTTGCCCTCCGGGGGGGGGGGGACTGTTTTTGCCCTACCAAGGCTCCTAGAAAGCCTTTGGAGCCTGGGGAGGGCAAAAAAACCACGCCAAAAGGGGGGGGCTGCTGGTCGCGCATGCGGGGCAGAAGCGTCACATGCATAGCATTATGGGTGTGGCATACCCATGCACAACCCCCCTGTGCTTCCCCCTGCTTTTTGGCACGGGAGCCAAAAAAGGTTAGCCATCAGTTTTCTAGGTCTTTTATTTGTCAGATTGTGATTCTACCTATCCCTTTGATAAGCATGTGAATGTTTATAACTGATGATCAAGGCTATTTGTGAATTTCTGTGAAATGAGAAAATAGTGATTTTTGGAAAGATTTAAAATAATACAGGATCCTGGTTTGTTTCAAATAGTATCCATAATTTTTTTTTATCACTAGCATCCTAATTAGAATTGACTCATGCAAAGGGAGTGGCTATCCAAAATATGGCATCACTTTGGCCATTGGAAGCATAGTCTAGTGAAACATAGTGAAATAAAACAGAAAACTTACACATTGGCATATTTGTGTGTGTGTTTGTCTGTCTGTCTGTAGTTTGCAGACATCGTTTGTGCGTATCTATATGCGTAACATGTTCTCTATTTACTGCTTGTTATTCATATTTTTATACTGAAGCTTAAGCACTGAAAAATGCATTCAGCTTTAATTTCTGTGGCTTGTTTTCTAGATAGATCTGAGAAACCAGGGACAAAATATATAGAATCTTATTAATATATGAACAAACCAAGCAAGTATATTTTTCTTTTTCAAATGTTGGATATAACCAAAGTGTATACTGTGTAACATTGTCCCTAAATAAACTTTTATGTTTAAAAATTACAGTAATGAAAGGCCACAAAAGTTATGAAACAGCATTTCTTCCAAGATGAAATAAACACCGGGTACAAATCAATGAGCTAAAATTCTGTTCTTTCCTGATGACCTCCTGCTATTATGAAAATGGGAATATGCTTCAATTGATTTAAAAAACCTTGATGCTAGATTTAAAATTTAAGTACAACTAATGGTGTTTCCAGAAAAAGGAGGAATATGGATTAATTTCTCAGAAAACATCTTTCCAAAGGCCACTTGGCTAAAGCCCATTGCATTTCTTGCTGAAATTTGGAGGCATCACTGAAAATGTTCCTGTAGGTTGGGCAGGGAGGACCTGTCCTTGGCCAGACTTGTCCCATGCAGCCAAAGGTCAAGAAAGGTATTTTGGAGGCAAGTGCGAACAGCCTCTGTTTGATAAGTTGAAGCTGTAAATAGAACTGTGCTTGTGCAAGGAAGCCTTTTCACATTTGGATAGGAAGAGTTTTTTATTGTTGCTCGTGGCGGCTTCTTCCATTATGCCCCATCCATCTGCATTTTCTCACCATTGCCACCAATTGTTCCAGCCAGCACATACTCTTCCATCTGCTGTCCCACATAACTCTCTTGTCCCACTTATCTCTTTTGTTGATTGGTTGTCCTTGCTAGGGTCAGGGGGAAAGAGGATCTTGCCTGCTTTGCTTTCTCTCACTTTCCTTCATTTTTTTTAAAAAAAGTTCCTGGCTTTGTGGCCGAGTGATACAGATGTAAAGATTTTCCCTTTCTTCTGAAAGAAAGAGAGAAGCTCCACCATGATTTCCCCATGCACAGTCTACATGAGAAGAGAGGATGGCTGAGCCTAATGAGGGAGAGAGAGAGAGGAAGGAAGCGGAGGGCGAGAGAGCTCTCTTTTGGAATTTGGGTTCATTGACTGCCAGGATATGCTATTTGCCTTATAATCTTGATTCCTACTGACTCTCCTGTCAGAATCATAGAAACTCAGTATGGTTTCTTGCAGATTCATGCTAAGTGGAGTCAGATTTGCACCCCACATCATGTCTATAACTTGAGTTGTTGACATCTTGATTTTCCATTACAGCAATCCAGAGATATATCAACAGATTATTGTTGGCGTCGTTTTGCAGTTCTGTTTTGGAAAAGAGCAAGATAGTATGTTTGTATAGGACACATTGTGGATTGTTCTTGCTTGCATATTTCTTAATGTATTTAGAATTTTCCCAGATATATGCTATGTAGAATAGAAGCTTGGAAAAAAGAACAAGAGATGCCATGGACTGCACGTTTTATAGCTTTCAGTGCCATGACAGTCAGAACTAACAAATAAGACTTTGTAAGAAATCTGTGATAGATTTTGTATATATCCCTTAAGAGAGAATTCTAAATCTTGGCACGGTAATCAGACAATTATAGCATGTTCTACCTTTGATGAAAATAACTACTTTTTAAGCATAAGTTATTTCTCATATTTTAATGAAGAAGAGTGAATGCAGATTTGCAAGACCATCCTTACTGAGTAAAATGTGGCTTCTTGAGAAATGTAATAAATGGGAGAAAAATATTTCATCTTTCAAAACAAAATATAATTTTCCATACAGTTCTTCTCAATCTATTTTGTTAAGCGCAAGATCTCAAACTTCAGGTTATTAGGGCAATTGTTTTGGAATTATTTCTCCTTTTTATTTTACAGTAAAC
Source organism: Natrix helvetica (assembly GCF_964273705.1). NCBI lineage: Eukaryota > Metazoa > Chordata > Lepidosauria > Squamata > Natricidae > Natrix > Natrix helvetica. The sequence goes on from NC_138552.1 coordinate 149,883,248, forward strand.
CGTTTGAAGTATTAAAAACAGTTAGAGAATCTGTAAATAGTTACTTGCTTCTTGGAACAAATTACATTAGCTAATTAAGTCTTTGTGACTACTGCAGCATAGACCGAAAATATGTCATAACGCTTCTTAACTGTGAAAAGAAGAAAGACAGCAGATGGACTGTGGGATGTGAGAAATGAAGACACTTTTAAAATCTCAAGCGTTATTTCTACTTACATATATAGTTACATTAAAATTATGACTGGTATTTTTATAGAGTTAATAAGTTTGTTATCCAGTATTTCTCAACACATAAAACAGCATTCTTTGGTTTGAACTTCAAAGTACGATGGATAATGAAACTGTCTAAAACAAATCCATGGACATAGTGCCTGAATATATTTGTACACATTTGCTTCCCTTTGCCACTTTTTAAAATGAGAGCAAGAAGAAGCTCGGAAGAAAAAATGGATACATTTGTTCAAATGTTTTCTGTTCTTGGCAATTAATTACAGAAAGAAAATTATAAAGAATGATTGACTTCTTACTGCCTTGAAGATAACAATATCTTGATTAGCAATTTGAGAACCAACATAGCTCTGAACAATTTCCATCAGTGCGCCCCACCCCCCCAGCAGAGTTATTGGTAAAGAGATTTATGGAACTCATGGTTGAATGTACCATATTTTTCAGAGTATAAGACGCACCGGAGTATAAGACATACCAAGATTTTGAAGAGGCAAATAAAAAAAAAAAGTTTTTGCGCTCTGCAGACCTCCCCAAAACGGCTTGTTTTTTTGCGAAAACAGGCCCAATTTTTGTCAAAAAAGAGCATGCATAGCCTTTAGGAGTCTTATAGAGTGCGCCTGGGAGCTGGGGGGGGGGCAATAACAAGCAGAAAATGACCCATTTTTGGTTAACCTTTGCCCTCCCCAGCTCCCAGGAGCACTCTGGAAGCCTCCTAAAGGCTATGCATAGCCATTTTGGTGAAGGGGGCAGGGTTTTGGGAGGCCAAAAATGCTGTATTCAGTGTATAAGATGCACCTAGATTTTTACCCTCTTTTTTGAGGGAAAAAGGTACGTCTTATACTCCGAAAAATATGGTATATAGCTCAAGAATGTCTCCTTGGAGTTATTTCAGTTGCCTATAGAAATAGAAGTATGTTGAGATTCTACTTTTGCATAACTTTGCTACAGGTGCGAGTTTTGCCAGCCAACTATGGATTACATTCTTACAAAATTGTCTGGTTTATTCATTTTTGAGGTAAGATTGACCCCATCCCTGCTTGCCTTCTGGAAAGCCCTTAACATGCATTTTTTCCACCAACTCTGGGAATCGCATGAGGAGCCAGCCAAGTGGTGGAGTGATAATTGTTTTCTCACTAATTGGGTTTTTTTAATGTTTCATCTCTTATTCATTTATATTTGAGTATTTTAGAGTTTTTAATATTTATATATATGGTTCCTCTCACTCCACCCCCAGATTCACGGATGAGAGACTAAAGTATTCAACATATATGTAAATATTAAATACATCAATGATTTTTAGTGACTGTTTAAGCTAACATTTTTAGGCTGCAGCTTTCAATAAGTTCATACCCTAATTTAATATTTTTTATGGAAGTATGGAAGTTGAAACAGATATTCTTCATACTAGGGTGTGTCAGTGCTTAAGTCAGTGTATATGTCTCTCTATCTCAGTATAACATAAGGTTAATTGGGCTACAAATCAAAATTATAGATGGCCTTGAATCTCCTAAGATGGCAAGTAGCTTAACACTTATCATTTTTAAAATCTAAAGTTGAAATGCCTGATAATCTTTCCACCATAAACTTTCAGTTAATTTATTACTGGTTTAGTCATTTCCAAAATTTACATTGAGCTGGAGAGAAGGATGGTTGCAGATTTTTGTTCCTAGTGAAAATTTCTAATGACCTAAGGATTTTTCTGTAAACACTTAAATATTTAGGGTAGGCCCTCCTTTGGGGCTGTTAAATTGCAGCAAATATTTTTGCACTGTGGCTAAACCTAGTAAGATTTCTGTCCCAAACATAGGGGATTCCAGCAGCATACAGTAAATAAACAGAACAGTCTAGTTCAGATAGAGTGGGGACAAAAAAAAAGATACCTTGGCTGAGAGGTCTAAGGACATTCTTGTGCATATAATTGTGCTGACCCTGTGGATGTGTTTTGTTAGATAAAGCTATTTTTAGTTTTGGCAGACTTCAAACTACAGCAAAAAGGGATAAGAGGAAGTCAACAGTGAAATCACTTTAATAACATATTTTCTACGTGAAGTGTTTTCTATCTATGAGGCCTAGACAGAGAATATGTCATTTCCTGGATTAGCTATCTTCAGTATTGATGGCCTGTTGTGTATACTCTCTCCCCTATCCTTTTCATTCATCAGGGGTTCAGAACTGTACTACATAAGGAGCCATAATCCTAAAATCGTTGCTTTCTAAATATTGGCAGTAATTTTAAATACATATAACATGCCTACACAACATATAGTTTGCAGGTTGCATGTGGCCCACCAAACAGTGTTGTGTGGTTCACCAGCATTTTTTGAAAACTCAAAAATCGATTGTCACCAAATATCATTGCTACTAGAAAATATCTGCGGCCATCACCTAGTTTTTCATAGCTGCTTCTCCCCAAAGACACATTGCCAAGCATCTCCAGTGCTTCCAGGTCTTGCCAAAACTGGTAATTCCATCACTGTTGCCACACTGTTGCTGAATGGCTAATGGGCATGCCAGCTACTTTCTTTGTAGTCCTTGATTATTTTTGAGAGAGTATGGCTGCTTTCCCTACTATAAGTTGTGCAGGCCCATTTTATACATAACATAGGACTGAGTGTCATGTAAACATGTGAAAAAGATGAATATGATTATGGTTTCGAGTCTTCTTCGATTTCTCTTTTACTGCTTGGGTTGTTAAGGGAGTATGGCAATTTTAGAGATTCTTAAGCAGCAACTATATTGGTAATACTGATTAATCAAATCTTTTCCAGGAGGACTTAGGTATAAATTTAACTTGTTGATCATACATTCTCTGCTGAAAAAAGTAGCAATAAATAACAAGCAAATTTTGCTCAATTAATATTTATTGTTAAGATATCTACTTAAAGTAACAGGCAGTACTCATTTAGCAGTTGCCTCATTTAACTAACTCATTTTGCAGTTACAACAGTGATGGAAAAGTTAACTTTTCAACCATTGCTTGAAAAGATGCATCATTTTTTAAAACAGGTATAGTTTTAAAGAAAAACATTCTGAGTAATATATTCATTTTTACCACATACATTCTTTCAGTCCATTTGAATAGGATTTAAGCATGAAGTATGCAGAAAGACTGAGCACTTCTTTCTTTTAAGGAAGCTGTACAATAGTATCTGAATATGATTGTATGATGCAAGGGACACGATGGCTCAGTGGTTAAGACGCTGAGCTTGTTGATCAGAAAGGTTGGCAGTTCAACGGTTTGAATCCCTATTGCCGCGTAACGGAGCGAGCTCCTGTTACTTGTCCCAGCTTCTGCCAACTTAGCAGTTTGAAAGCATGTAAACATGCAAGTAGAAAAATAGGGATCACCTTTGGTGAGAAGGTAACAGCGTTCCATGTGCCTTTGGCATTTAGTCACACCGGTCACATGACCACGGAGACGTCTTTAGACAGTGATGGCTCTTTGGCTTTGAAATGGAGATGAGCACCGCCCCCTAGAGTCAGGAATGACTAGCACATATGTGTGACGGGAACCTTTACATTTATGATTGCATGGCCCAGAGAAAGATAGGAAATCTAACCTGGAAATAAAAAGGGAGCTCTTATAACAGCTTTTTTAGAGTACTTGCAAGGTCGCTATGCAAAGTATGTTGGTGAGTGTGCAGTGTTTCTTTTTTTGAGGCAGCCACATTTCAGGTTGCTAGGCATGGTTGCTTCAAGACTTCATGTGCATATGCGTGTTCCTATAAGGCTGCTTTATTTTGTCCTGGCAGAAAGCACTGCCTGCGTGCCTATACACATGTGCAAACAACTTGGGAAAGCCTTTGAGGTAGCCACGCTGCCTCTGGGAAAGGATGTCTCTGTTTCAGGGAGGAGCAGAAGGCAATTTCAGTCGATTTGTTCAAAGGCACTTTGCTGAGTGTCTTTTGAACAATATGAACCACCCAGAACCTTTGTGATTAACATGCAAAGAAGTGGGCGGTAATCTTGCTGCAATTATAAAATGACATACATTGTATGATATACAATTCTAAGTGGAACGGTTTCCTGCTTCTTGCTAATGAGGGAGTTACGTTAGCATCATTTTGTATGTTGCATCATTCATCCCGTTATTATTTTAAAAGCTTTTAAATACTTAACATCCCCTGAAAAACAAAACAAAACCCCAAACTCCATCCCACACCAAATACAAAAAAAACCAGCCACACGATGGATCACAGTTGGAAACAGAAACAGTGTTGTCTTTGTCATGCTATGACGAATGTTATTCCATAGGGTGTTTCCTATGGAAAAGCCGTAGTTGTTGCTGCCCATCAAGCCTCTGACATCTGAGGAATTTGGAACAGGGCCTTAAATGATGAATAGATCATATGATGATAGACACAGAAGAGAAAATGATCTGCAAGATACCACAGTCCTAGACCTCAATCCATTTATAACTTTGAAGACACCATGTATTGTATTCTGGGAACAAAATACTGACCAGGTCTCTCAAATAAGGGCACTTCCCCCTCCTCCCCCAGATTTCCCTGCTATATCATTGTTTTGACCACAACATAGTTCTCTATTTATAGTGGGATGTATCTGTTTTTCTGGCCTTCAAAATTTAATTATTTTAGTCTAATTTTTATTTTTATTTCAAGAAGCAATGAATGGACACTAATCAAGGAGAGAAGCAACCTAGGACTAAGGAGAAATTTCCTGACAGTTAGAACAATTAATCAGTGGAACGACTTGCCATCAGAAGTTGTGAATGCTCCAACACTGGAAGTTTTTAAGAAGAGATTGGACAACCATTCATCTGAACGGGTATAGGGTTTCCTGCCTAAGTAGGGGGTTGGACTAAAGGACCCCCAAGGCCCCTTCCAACTCTGTTATTCTGTTCTGTTCAGTTTAAATAGTGATTTATGCACTAGTGAAGAAGGGTCTAGAATAATTTCTAAATGCATTCTTCTTGTTTGTTATAATCTGAATACATACTTTGTGGAACTTCAAGAGAAGGAGAAAGTTCAATTTTGAAAATATACAACATAAAAAACGATTTGTTAGGGGTTTTTGCCCCAAGTAAATCTAACAAAAAATGGAATGATGATCTTAGTACTAAGGAAACAGGTGCATAGTTATAAAATAAGCTCCAGTTTAATTAATTGTTTTGGATGGTTTGGAAAATATTTTTTTACCATGATGTGTTTTAAAAACAACAACTATTTTTAAATAGTATTAGTATTGTTTTTATTGTAGTTTCCTTAGACTAAAAAGTAGTTATATTTGCAAAAAACAACGGCATGCATTTTTAGTTTACTTGGTTTTCAACTTTTTAAATTAAAGATATGTAATTTCAGACAAGACAGTACAAAAAAATAAAACATTGGCTGGCTAGTCAGTTCAATCTTCATCATTTTTTTCATAGCTGAAAAGCAAAGACAGGCTTTCCTGTTTTATCGGTTCCCAAATCCGTAATGCTGTATTAATTTAGTTACTGCAAATAAGAAATACTCTTTTTATACCATGGTATTGCTGTTAAGGGTTGGGCGTGATTTCTACTGTAATTTTCTTTAAAAGGTTTCAATTTCCCCCCATGGCTCTGAAATTTGAAGAACGTTTTTGAAAACCGCAACTGGTATAAAACACAACAGTCTGATTCCTGGTAGGCATAACCTGCCAAGAGCATGTTACACCTGTATTTCAGTGCCCTACATTAGTCACCACTTGGTTTCTGGATATAATTCACCGTGATGGTTTTTACTTACAAAGGCATATCTGGCTTGACACCTGGATGCTTTCAAGACCTGCTTCTCCTACCAGATCACCTTGCTCATTATGTTCATCCCAGAAGGTTGATTGTTGTGCTTCTATAAACTGAGAGGAATTAAAGCCACAAGATGGCTGATTTTCTGTTGTTGCCCCAATCCTGTGGAATAGTTTCCTCTTAAAATTAAAGTTTAACTGTTAAATTTATTCTGTTTATAATACTATCGTCCTACACTTTTATTATGACACACACAAGGTAGTGCTCAATTTACCAAAACTTGTTTAGTAACTGAAGTGACAAGGGGGCTGAAAAAAGTGACTTGCAATGGTTTTCACTTAACCATCGTTGTAACACTCCCGTGGTCATGTGATCAGAATTTGGATACTTGGCAACTGGCATGTATTTATGACAGTTGCAGTGATTCCCTTTTGCAATCTTCTGACAAACAAAGTCAGTGAGGAAGCCAGATTCACCTAACAACCATGTTATTAACTTAACAACTACAGTGATCCACTTAACAACTATGGCAAGGACATAAAATGGGGTAAAAGTCACTTAACTGCCTTGCTTACGAATGGACATTTTGGGCTCAGTTGTGGTCATAAGTTGAAGACTACCTCTATTACTTGCATATAGTGGCTATTTTATTGTTGATTGTTACTGTAAACCGCCCTGAGTCTGTAAAAATATTAAAAATATTTGATATATTTGAAGGATGATTATTATAGGCCGGTTTAAAGCTAACTAACCAACCCCAATACTTTAGCAGTTAAGGATTCGTCATGGTGTTGATTGTTTAACTGAGAATGTTGGCAAGAAAATAAGCTGGAGACGAAGTTTGCTGAATTTGTTTTGTAGTGTTTGTAGCATACTTCGTGTTATTTGTCCTTTTGAGGATGTGCTCAGTTCCTCCCAAATTTCAACAGCATCAGGACTAAAATAGTTATTTTTCTGAAAGTTGATTAGGCCATTGAAATAGGCTTTAGTATAGTTATCAGATATTCAAGGTTTTGATCTCATATTGGTATTCTTTCTTGTAATAGATCTATCAATTTCTTCATGATTTAATTGCAAATTCCTAACAAACTGGCTCTTAATATAGCACTCCAAATAGTTCATGGATATATTCTATTAAACATCTTGCAAGATTGATTAGAATTAATTACTTTCTTTACAACAACAGCTCCAAAATATTACAAAAATGAATGGAAGATATATAACATTACCATTTCAATTGTATGCTGTTAGAATTGCTTTTTTTCTAATGACATTAATCAATTGTGAAGACTCACAAAATGGACAATATAAATACAAGAGCAACATAAACAGCAAATTAGAATGATGCATACATTTTGGAAATGTCCATGACTTTTAAATATTCTGTTTCTACAATTATTTGTTTGTCAGCAATTGTGTTCTATAATTGTAAGAGATTCTCATGCTGACTGTTTTGGGCATTCTTTTGTTACCTGTTAAGAGATTAGCCTCCTCACCAGTTTTCACAGGAGCTGAGTAGCTGAGGAAATCCCTTCTAAAGGGAAAATCCAATTGCTGACATTTATGTCACTTTATCCTATTCTCCTTCAACATGCTTTATTAACGAAACTCTGAATATCTTGCTCTTTCTGGAGGTGGAACTTGAAATTTTCTTTCATGGTGGCTCATTTGCGGGAAAGAAATGCAAGTATTAGAAGAATGCACAGTCTTGTAGGGGAGATGTTTATAATGTTCCCAGGTATTCATTAAGTGTTTGGTTATGAGTGGAAAGTTATATTAAAATAAATTGATAATATTTAAAATGCTTTTTAGTTGTTTGTTTTTGCTTTGAAAAACTAATATGGGTACCCTCCTGTTTCTGGAAAGTCTTACAACATTTGCAAACTTCTGGGCAGAGTTTAGAATGATTGACTTGGGTGATATTTAATTCCCTTTTTTGTGTGTTATACGTATCAGAGTAATTAATGTATTTACCTGAGATTAGAAGAATATTTGTTACAGTTCATGATGAAGATGACAAATGGCATAACTAAAAATACTTTAATCGATTTATATTGCTTTTACTACTCTCCCCTCCCCCCCCTACCTTTGGGTGTGGAATCTGCTAGATATTTTGGAGGGGCGGGGGGAATGTGGACTTTGTAATGAACAGCCTGATTTCACATCCAGGTTTAAAAGAACTAGGGTCAACTTCCTGTTGCCTGAGTAGAGACATTGCACTGGTGGCCTAGTGATAATGGTACTGTCAAAAAGGATCTTTATTTTTCCTTTTGGGAAAGGAAGTAGATTTAGAATGTAATAAAGAAAGGTGTTCTCCTACAAAATGAGTTCTTGATAGGTGTTTGAGTGCCAGCACTGTTCGAATGATCCAGACATCATGGAGTGGCAGAAGGCGCTATACTTTTCTTTTTTTATTATTGATGCAAATGTTGGAGTTGTTCAGGAGGCTTATAAAATGTACAGATGAACAAACTTGGAAAGGGGCTGATAGTTTTTAGGTGAAAGTGAGAAGATTCAAAACGATGTAGACAGGCTTGAGCTGTGGCTTTGAAATAAATGGGATGGATTTTGAAGTTTTCATAATCTGAAACTATCTCATTAACTGGAAATGGGGCACAAAGAAAACATAGCAGTAAATTTGTTGATTTATTCATTCATTCCATTTATGTGACCCCACTCCCCATGTCCACAAGTGACTCTGGATAGTGAAAAAAACTAAAAATAAAGTAAAATCAATTCAATAATTCAAAAATTAAAATACATAGCACTGGAGAAAATATCATATATTATAATTGCTATATATTTTTTTAAAAAACCTAGGTTTCTACATACATTGGGGACCAGCACCAGATAAAGAGTCAGGTCTTTAAGGACTTACAAAAACCCAGCAGGGTCAGGGCTAACCTGATCTACAGCGGGAATATATTTTCTTAATTATAAACCTGAGTAAATCCCATTGAATGTTATAGGAATTACTTCTTAGTAAATATGACAATATATCAGATGGCAGTGAAATGAGATCCATCAGCAGATTCGATTCCCAATTTCCATACAGTGCCCTTCAAAATCTGTGTCAGAATACATCAGAGGTAGTATTGAAAAGGTGCAGCAATAAAAATGATAAGAAATGTCTTCCTGTGCAAGCAGAAGTTGACTAATTTTGCTTTTTGATAGTCTAAAGTATGTATAATACGAACTGTAGTAAGGGAAATGTAGAACATATAACTATGTAAGGTATACTGTAAGAAGATAAATTTCATCCTGAAGGATTTGTTCCTAAAATATGGATAAACATCATATTCAAATGGGAAGCGTGTGTGTGTTTGGAATCTCATGGTTCTATTTATGTTCAAATATTCATGGAGTAAGGGAAGGAGAGATTTCTAAAATAATCTTCCTTTGTTTTTTCCCTTTTTTCTTTTTTTTTTTCTAGGATGGTTTAAAGTCCTTAGTCCTTGATCTGGATTATCCAGCACTGAGGAAGAACAAAAACATAGATAATTTCCTTAACAGATGTAAGTTTTTCTTATGTATAAATATCCCTACGTAGATGAATATTTTTATATGTATTTATAACATTTTTATTTGCTTTATCCACATACGCTTGCCCCTCATTTCTAAAAGAGATTTGCTGTCACAATATTATGATAATGGACTCTGTCAATAGTAATTTAATAACATATATTCTGGAACTCTGAAACTACATATTTAGTTCTCGACAAAATGGGAGAACCAGTTGGTATGGTGGTGAAAGGTATTAGACTAGAAATCAGGAGATTGTGAGTTCTGGCCTTCCCTCGGGCACAAAGCCATCTGGGTGACTTTGGGCCATCAAACACATTCAGCACTGAAAAACAGGCAGTGACGAACCACTTTGAAAGATTATCTTGCCAAGAAAGCTGCATGGACTTGTCCAGGCGGTTGCCAGGAGTCAAGACTAACTTGAAGCATCTCTCTCAGTGTGTAGAGAGATCTAAAATAGTATGATCTGATTTAAAGGGTTAATGATAAAAAAATTTAAATATGATATTTTAAGGTACTTTAACATTTCTTACAATTAAGTTTCATAGTTAAAAGTATTTCTGATTATGGTGGGTAAAGTTAGCAACTAATGCTATTTTAACGAAAGTGGTTTTATTTTGTTTTGCTATTTATGTAGATAGGTAGTCCTTGACTTCTAACCATTCATTTAATGACCATTTACAACAGCACAGAAAACAGTGACATGACCCAATTTTCATGCTTATGACTATTGCAGCATTCTCACACTCATATGATCAAACTTTGGGTGCTTGGCAATTGGCATATATTTACGATAGTTGCAGCATCCCGGGGTTCTGGGATTTCTTAGGGAGCTTCTGACAAGCTAAGTCAATGGGGAAGCCAGATTCATTTAACAACCACGCAATTCACTTAACAACTTCACAATTCACACAACAATCCTGTCAAAAAAGGTGGCAAAATGGGGCATGACTTACTCAATAACTGTCTTACAAAATACATTTTGGGGTCAATTATAGTTATAAGTTGAGGGATAACTGTGTTTATGGATTTAAGGCCTGCTTTTTCTTATTTTACAAAGATAATACTTTACACTGTACTTTTTAAAAGGATCTGTTTTCTTTGTGCATTGCACTGAAAATACAACCTGACATTGCAGATTAAATGGTCTATGCCATTTGTAATTACTAGTCTTAAATTTCTGTATTGTTAGTGGCTTAATGTGTATTATCCTTCGTGGATATTATTTTAATAGCACAAATATTTTTCTTTAAACTTTTTCAGATGAAAAAATTGTACAAAAAATGCGTGATCTTCAAATGAAAGTGGAAGATTATGATGTTGTTAAAGTGATTGGAAGAGGAGCATTTGGTGTGGTACAGCTGGTAAGAACTTAATATCAACATAAAACAATTGGGTTTCCATTAATTCTCTTAAGAATAATGATTTTATTTAGGGCCACACTCCTTCATATTAACTTGCCTCAGGTGTCTTAGGTTAGTGAGTAATCTCAGAATAATTTAAAGTTATGTATACATAAAGTAAATTAAACCATAGGCAAATATAAATAATGTGCTTTGAAGCAGAAGTACATATTAATTTACACTCATAAGTTTGAACTAATTATGGATTACCAGTGGGTTAATAGAAAGTCTGTGAAGATTACAAAATAGTCAACGACCATTTTTTTAAAAGAAAAAAATAGATAATTAGGCAGATAAAAGAAAGTATGACTTTATGTAGTGCATTGACTTGGAATCAGTTACAAAATTTAATGATGGTGAACAACCTTGCTATATTGGATAAATTGTGGGATGATGAGGGAATTAGTGGCCTGTTGCCATGATTGCATATTATCTCCAGTAATGGAAGCATTGGTTTATTGATTCTAGTTATGAGAGTGTATTGGTGTATTTGTGCGTTTCTGTTTTGTTTTGTGGTTCCTGTTGGCATTTTGTTGGTCATTATGGAAAAACACTGTTGGACAATAGAGGTCTGTGGTCAAATTCAACAAGGCTGTTTTATATTTTTATGTGGAAGATTGGCAAATCAGACTGAATTATTAGACATACTGTGTTTCCCTGAAAATAAGACAGGGTCTTATTTTCTTTTGACCCCTGAAATAAGCACTTGGCCTTATTTTCAGGAAGGTATTATTTTTGAAGTGCGGGAGGCCCCTTAACCTCGGCCCATGAATCAGCTGATCCAGAGAGGGCTGGAAGTTCTGTCTCTGTTTCTGGTACACTAGCATCGCTGGGCCTGCCACTCTTTTTGCGACTGCCACTAAGAGAAGGGGCACGGTAGCTAGGGTTTGTGGGAGCGGCCTCTGCGAGGCGGTTCCACGTGGATGGCAGGTGCATCTGGGACATGTTCCCCCCCCTTTCCCTCCAGGAAATGGTGGGGACCAGCTGTACACGCAGTAAAATATTTTAGGGGAGTGCCTATTTTCAGGGGAAGGCTTATTTTAGGGGAAACAGGGTAACAGATTTTTGAGACATGAATACTACACAGTTATTGCCAGAAGTCTTTAGAATGAAGCACAGGTTTTATCATTGGTTTGAAAGATGCGTATGTATTGAAGCTGTTTTGTGGCTTTAATTTAATCGGTCCATAGGAAAGAGCCAAATTCTGACTATTAACATCAGAAGTATTTCTGTTCTAAAGATGGTGCTAACACAGTTGTCGTTGCTTGGGAATTATAAACATCTATATACTTTGATTCCCTGAAAATAAGATCTCCCTGGATAATAAGCCCAATCAGGCTTTTGAGTGCATTCGCTAAAATAAGCCCTCCTCAAAAATATTGCAACGCAGCAGCAGCCATGAGGTGACCATGCTCGCTGCCTCCTGCACCTCAAAAATAATAAGACCTCCCCAAAAATAAGGCCAAGCATTTATTTCAGGGGTCAAAAGAAAATAAGACCCTGTCTTATTTTCGGGAAAACATGGTGCAATATGGACAAGTGTGAAACATTTCACTAATTGTATAATAAATGGCTTGAAGAATGGGCTTTTTTCTAGAATGTCTTTTTGTCTCTTTCTAATCTTTTCTGCTTAAGGAGGGATGGAAGGAATTGCTACAAAAACCATTTTTGTTTCTGTGCCAATTGGATGCTAGATCTGTCCTCAACTCCTTGTTGATGGTACTAGCACTGATTGTCCCATCATGGACAATTATTTTGGTTTGCAATAACTACTTTTTAAAAATAAAGACAGTGTATGTATGTGGATGACCATCCTGTAAAAGTGTATTTCCTTTGGCTATTGATTTAATCATATTTTCTTTCTAAGAGTTTCACCCTTCAGGTTTCTGGTCTTTTAATTCTATTTCTTGAAGACTATTGCTTTTCAGCATTCAGATAAATTTAGAGTATTGTTCTTTGGTATTTATTATTGGTTCTCCATATCCAACTTTCTATATTATTTAAATCCTGCTATTTTTTTTTAACAGGTTCGCCATAAAATAACGCAGAAAGCGTATGCCATGAAGCTGCTAAGTAAATTTGAGATGTTAAAAAGGTCAGATTCAGCTTTCTTCTGGGAAGAGAGAGATATAATGGCCTTTGCCAATAGTCCTTGGGTAGTTCAGGTATGGATATTACTTGTGTACAAAGTTCCATGGTAATTTAAGGGAAATATAAATAAATGGGGAAAATATAAATATGTGAAATAGCAATTTTAATGTTTTGATATCTGATGGGTTTAGAGTTTGATATAAATATATAGTAAGCTACTCTCATAATTCCTTGATTTAAAATACACACATTTCTATGCACTGTTAGTTTTTTAAAGACAGTCCTTCCATTAGTTTACCCAATTCCTAGGATTTAGGAATTTCCTATCCATTCAAAAATCATATCAAGGGGATTTATAGTAGCCCATGAAGTAAAGTGATATTTTTACTTAGAAAAGGAGAAAATAAGTCTTGGAATTAACATTTTAATATTTTTGCTATTAACAAGAATCTTGAATTACAACATAGCACCGAAAGCTATAATTATAATATGGATTCTTATCTAATAATTCTTTAAATGGCTGTCACTTTCCATCCTAGCCAATTATAGTTGTAGTTATTGCTTCATATAGAGGGAAAAAGCTTATTGATAATGCTATACTTAAAAACACACATGGCACATAAAAACTTTATTTTATTGATGGTAAACTAAATTATTCTGGAACTCATAAAGTCTTACAACAGTGGGCATACCTTACTAAAAGTGTGTTTTAGAGGCTTAAGGGGAAAAGTTTAAAATCCAATATTTTTGCTGAGTGTTTAACATGTTGGCAGTCTTTAGAGCTGTTCTTTCTTTTGGAAACAGCTTTTTAGTGCCTTTCAAGATGACCGATACCTATACATGGTAATGGAATACATGCCTGGTGGTGATCTTGTCAACCTCATGAGCAATTATGATGTGCCTGAGAAGTGGGCCAAATTTTACACAGCTGAAGTGGTCCTTGCTCTCGATGCAATTCATTCCATGGGCTTGATACACAGAGATGTGAAACCTGATAATATGCTTTTGGATAAATATGGACATCTGAAGTTGGCAGATTTTGGTACTTGTATGAAAATGGACGACGTAAGTATCTGGGTCATCGTATCTGTTTCAAAACCAGCGGGTACAATCCAAAGAGCCTAATTGTTATTGGGCAGCATATGAATATTAGTGAATGGGTTTTAATTATGCCATGGTTAATATTGATATAGTGCGGTGGCTGAGATACTTAACAGTGAAGATTTGTGATTCAGTGCTTGCTATTGTAATAGATTAACCTGGTTTCTTGAACCAAGCTACTGTCGTTCAGCTGTTGCCTTCTATTGGTACTATGTAACATTAAACTTCTCGATGTTAAAATTATACTTTTCTACTGCTTGAGTGTGTCTCTATCACATTAAGTATTTTTGGTATTGGCTTAAGGTACTTGCTCAGCATTCCATTTGCTTGCTTGTTTTGTTTGTAACATTGCGGTTGAACTGCTGATTTGGGATATCATGCTGTACTACAAATCGATTCAGTCTCACACCTACTCTCAATAGAGGTAGGAAAATGTAAAGTGTATTATAATGTAATCATCTATTTTGAAAACTAAAAGAGAACTAAAGTTGAGGAGTTAGGTCATAGTTCTGTGGTTCAAGTTTATAAAACCTGAAAGCCAGTTTGGTCTAGTGGTGAAGGCTAGAAGCCAGCAGACGGTGAGTTCTGCTTTAGGCATGAAAAACTAGCTGGAGGAATTTGGTCCACTCACTCACTCTCAGCCCAGTGCATCTTCCATGTTTTTGTGGGGAGAAGAAGTATTGGGCATGTTCCTTGCCTTGGGTTATTTATAAAAACATTAAAGACAAGATTATAAAATCTAAAAAAGTAAAAGTAATACGGAACCAACCCTAATTTGTTTAAGAAAGGCAGATAACTTGTTGCTGTGCTCTAGTATATCATGCTATACAAGTTCTAACTTTGTTATGTTGCCAATGCTGTTTGTAAGGAAAAGTTTATCAAATACTCTGCTTTCTTTATCACTAGTTTTCAGAATACCCTAAAGAATAATGACATTGAAAATAGACAGTGTTTCTATAGCAATCCAGTGATCGCACATAGCACTACCTCTGACTTAGGTTTCTTTCAAAATGGTTTAATCTGTAGCTTATATGAAAATCTGTAGTTTTCAGGCCTCCCTTATTTTCAGAAGGAACCTCTCAAATGTAAGGGGTTACTACACTATAGTGAGATGGAAGGCAGGGGAAGAGGAAGAACACCTGAAAACATTGTATGTAGCCCTTGAACCATGGTTTATGTTCAGTGGTGGGTTTCAAACTTTTTTAGAACCTCTTCTGTAGGTGTGGCCTGCTTTGTGGGAGTGGCTTGCTGGCCATGTGACCGGGTGGGAGTGGCCAACTTGTAAAATGCGGTGAAACTCACTTAACAATGCTCTTGCTTAGCAACCGAAGTGTTGGCTCAGAAACTCTGGCATTTGAAGCACGCAAGTCTTAAAACTGTCAAGTTACAAGACCCTTGCACCCCTAACCCTTTAGAAAAAAACCCCCAGGGGTGTTCAAACTTGACAGCTTTAAGACTTGTGGACTTCAACTCCCAGAATACCTCCTCTTGCTCTTCATCTTGATGATGTGGGGATGGGCGGGGGGGAGGGAGCTGGAACCGGTTCTAAACGGCACTGTAGATTTGTGGAACCTTTTCTATAGAAGAGGTTAGAACTGGCAGGAACCCACCCCTGTTTATGTTCCTTACGGAACAAGTTGCCAACACATTGAAATAGATTGGAATGATTAATCCTGGTGAATGAATAATTGTATTTTGGGCCAGTCTGTTCTGGTAGTTAATATGTTGGCCTAGATGTGTTAGAGCAGGGCTGTCAAGCTCCCAGCCCACGGGCTGGATGCGCCACATACTGGCCATGACAATGTGAGTTTGACACCCCTGTGTTTGAGTGCTGCAGATTGCAATGTCTTGTCACCCATAAAATTTGGAGATAACTGAAGGCAGACATTCTCTCCCATACAAACGTGCCTCAGTGTCGGGAGTTATTAGGCAGCTGGTGAAATAGAAATGTTGCTCACACCCCACACTCCATACAGTATATGTAGAAAAATACATTCATATTACATGTATATTTCTATTCATGGGGAAAAAACCCCTACAGATGGATAGCCTGACGGCATTTGGATGAGTTGTAGACTCTGTGCCTCCTAAATTGTTTGAGGCAGCAATAGCCTCTTCTTTTTTTCTTCCATTCTGATCCATCTTTTCTTCTTGCCCACTTTCCTTAGTTGTATTAATACAATTTGCCAGGCAGTGACTTATAAATGTATTCCAACAAGAACACAAATCAGGGTGAGCCTTAGAGAAGCTGCAAGGATGATAAAGCTAAGATGACATTCAGTGTGGAGCTGAAGTGGAAATTCTGTGTCTCTTTATACACTGTTCAATGTTATTAGTTCCACATTTAGGAACCTTTAAAACCAGAGCCTCACTAGTTAATTTAGGACTACCATATTTGAACTGCAAAACTTAGGAAGAATACTAGCTGTCGCAAAAAGATACAAACCATTCTATTGATCACTACATTTTTGTAGATAATATTTTGATTCAAAGATATGAATATCTTTCTTTTTTCTTTAAAAATATGTATTTAATCTCCAATACCAAGTCATAGAATTTAAAACATACAGCCTTCTATTTATCTGAGAATCCCTATAAAGTTAAAATTGCATAGAAGGGTCCAAATGGTTCCTATAAGCTAAAGTGATGAATAAAAAATTTGCCGCTGCCTTCAAAACACCTGGGTATTGGTTGTTTAGTAAGACTATCTCAATCTCCTCATCATAAGTGGAGTTTATCAAACTAAAGAGTGGGCGTATTAACTCTAAATCGATAGTTTGTGTACAATGGGCACTTTAAAAGGATTCATATACACATGTCTCCATGCTCATGGCCAGTTATATTTTACAGACAGCAGTAACTTAAGGGAAAAAGTTATTGCTGCTCATGATGATTAAACCCCTCCTACACACACACACTCACACACGTATTTCTCACCAGAACAAACTCTCACCTGCAAACATCAGAAATCCTTTTTTGTTACTATGCCAGAACCCCCAATTTTTCAGCTCATTGAACCCTTCGTGAAGTTTTAGATTGTTCATCAACCCTTACACGAAAATAATGTAACAAATGCTGTAACACCATAATAATAACAATAGAGATCATCCAAAGCTTTCTGATAGCTGAAAAGCAGTTAGCAATAGCTAAAAGTGATTAGAAAAGGAAGTATGCAAACTTTGAGTCCTTTCAAAGGCGTTGACCACAGTTTGAGCAAGATGGCTGGTCTCCTGTAGCTCTAAATTCAGCTAAACTAGGCAGTTGCCTTGGGATGAGCAGTACTTGTCTGAAGTACTTGTGAGTATTCTCAATCTTCTTTCCTTACCTGGAGAGGAATTATTGAAGAGCTGGTCTATTTGCTACCTCTTCATTCCTCTGTGGTTATTCATTCTGCTTTTCAGAACTTCCTTCAATCTGTAATTTCTTTCTCTGGAATAGATATGATATTTTTGTTAAGTTTCTTACATATATGTGTGAAAGAACAACAGGATGAGAAAGGATATTGAGAAATATACTTAGATCTGATTTCAATATTTTATAAACCTCTTTCATAAGTGCTTGTTGATTAATAAAAGCAATACTTGTCATGTATTTCCTACTCAGAAGCATCCCTTAGCATCCCCTAGTGGCTTTTCGGTTTACTTTAACATTAGCCAAATAAGTTATTTTGGAATAAAAACATTCTTTCTATGGTAGACTAGAATATGTAAGTTTTGATTTGTAGATATCATTATTCTAAAATAAGGATGTTATTTGCCTACTATAGTTATTGAAGTAACCGGTGAACTTTATAGAGTGGATGGATTTTTCTTTTCCTTTTAGCTTTTATAAATTATTAAAATATTTAATCATGCCATTTTTGGCAAAAAGTTGAAAAGACATAAACTTGGAAGGGCTTAACAGATCTAAAAATATGAACACCTCCCCCTCCAAATCAGCAGAAATCCCATCCTTTGGGCTTTGTGTATATCTAAGTTGCCAGAAATATGTCTATCAACTGTGAAAACATTTCCTGTCCTGTGAGAGAATGTATTAAATTTTAATCTCTATATTACTAAAACTCTCATATTTCTCTGTGCATAACTTTCAGTTGGGAGAAATTGTGCATTGTACTTGTGCATCAACTCCTGATGTTTGACTGCTCTATACATTTCAACATGACTACTTTCAAGGCAAATGCATCTCTGAATATTTCCATAAATTTTTTTGAAGTACTTTCCAAGTACATTAAAAGCTCTGCCACTGTTGAAGGCATTGGGGAATCTGGGAAGGAAAGATCTCTTCAGCAATGACTCAGTGGCTAATAGGTTGTTTATTCTCTATTAAATGCTTCAAACATTTTATATATTGAATGGTTCTTTACTGCTGACCTTGTTAAAAGGGAGTTGTCATTCCGCAGATCAGAAAGCAGTATACATCCATTAAAATTTAGGAGGAAAAATATTTTTATACTTGAATTGATTTTGAAATGAACTAAGTACAGTACATTAAAACTTCATGACTAGTAGAGTTACTGGTTTATTTGGGGAAAAAAAAACCTGCTAAAGCAGGTTGAAACTTAACAGATAAAGGACACTTGTACAATGGACATTTAATTTGTTAGTCCTAATTAGAGAAGATCCTCTTTCTGCAAGTTGATTTTAAACTTTCATGCCTCTTAAATTATGCTTAACCTTTTGATAGAAATATAAGCAGTCCCTCTGCTTATAGCAGAATACATTATACAATTTCTTTTGTTTGTGTTACATAGGCTGTGCCATGCTACAGTTCTTTATTTTCTAGCTGAAAAGTAAAATATAGATACAGAATTGACTCTTGTTCAGACATGGACTTCATTCTTCCGTTGAAAAGCTAGTAATGCTTACATATATATTTTAGAAATTGGCATCCTACCCCTATGTGAGTAAATTTGTTCCACTTAAGAGATGCAACTTCTTGTCACTAGGCCGTCCTCTGTATGACCCACAACTTTGTAACAATTCTTTTGTTGTATCCCTTTCATGGCCAACTGTTAAAGCTTCACATTTTCCTAAAATAGTTTTGCAATGCCCTACACGGTTGCTATGATAAGTTTGATTATAATCTTAATAATAATTCTTTCCAGGTTTTTCACTAGACTCTTCTGAACAGTGTGGCAAAATAATGCAGAATATTACCTCTCCTTCCAGATAAGCCTTCCTTTATCTAATTTAATTTAATAAGAGCTGCTAAGGTGGGCAAATACAGGTAGTCCTTGATTTACGACCACAACCGAGGATGGAATTTTGATTGTAAGTCATTACAGTCATTACATGAGGCACCTACATGATTGCTTTACTCAACAACTGCAATCCAAGCTCTTCCCATTGCATGTATGTCTCAGCAGTTGGGTGAGTCCTTGACAGGTCCGGTGCTCATTGGCCCATGGAAACCTACAATGGACTGGGAGGCGTCAGCAAACTAGCCCCACCAACACTTGGATCCTCTCTCCAAACCACCAATGCTTGGATCCATTTACTTTTTCGTTGCTTCGCTCCATCCTGCATGCAGGCCCAATTCCGTGGTGGTTCAGAAAGCTCCTTCACTAAATCTCTTGTGCAATTTGGAGGGGGGGGGGGCTTCCAAATCATCATGAGAATGATGATATTTTCTAGGAAAACATTCTGAAAGATTCTGAGTATCAGTGTTTCAGTCTTGAGGCTCAGGGCTTTCTTAGCATTTTCTCTTCCAGAGAGGTGAAGGGAACTAATGAAAGAGGGCGGATCCCAGAGGAGACAATGCCACAGACTCTGAATCTCGATGCTGAGGCTCAGAGCCTTTCGCGCTTTCTCCTTCAGAATCCATCTCTTTTGTTAGCGTACTTCTGCTGTCTGGAGGAGAAAATACCAAAGATTCTGAGTCTTATCTTTCTGAAATATTGAGACGCAGAGCCTTTAGTGTTTTCTCCAGAGGATGCTAGCGAAAGAGGTGGACTTCCTCCGCTTGCAACCTTCCCTGCTGGCTTCCCCAGATGCCAACGGAGAAGATTGCAAATAGCAGTCACATGATTGCAAGACACAACGGGCCATAACTTTGAACTTGTTGTAAAGCACCTAAAATGCATCATGTGACTGAGGGAAGGCAGCCAATACTTTATGATACCCAGACATGCTTTTATGAGTATGTGGGCTCTATTTGAGTCTCTTTAGCACCATTGTCCTGGCTTGGAACATCTCCAGATTCTGCTACTGAAATATAGTAGCAAGGTCAGTGACCAGTAATGTGGTTGCAAAATAAGTATGCTTGACCACACAAGGAATTTGTCTTACAATTTTGCACTTTAACCCTTACAGGTGAAAAAAAAATAACTGAAATCCCCTCCTTCCTGTGAAATGATGAAGTTATAGCACATGATTTTTGAGATATTGAGGTCCTTTTTAAATGAAAATGTATCCCCAGTCGGGGGAAAATGTCATGGCTGCTATAATAATTTTGTTTAGAAAATATTAGTTATGTATTGTTGTGTGTATTATTGCCACAATGCAGCTTCTGAAATAAGGTTTATAGTTGACTTAAGTATGCTAAAAGTAACAGCATTTTAAAGTGACATTCAATTAGTAGCATTTTATCTCTAAGCCTTGTGGATGTGAAGAAAGGAAGGCTTCTGGCTATTGTAATGAGCTTAAATTATTTGAATAATTTCTTCCAGTAATGTTAAGGCAGTCAGAATTTCCAATCTGTTAATAAATTACGATTTATTTACAGTGGTGCTTAGACATTAATGAACCTTTTTGGTTTTTCAGTATTTCTGCATTAAATGTACCTTAAAATGTGGTTTGTTCTCTGCACAAATTCTAGATACAGGTAGTCCATGACCACAATGGAGCCCCAAATTTCTATTGCTAAGCAAGACACTTTTAAAGTGGGTTTTGCCCCATTTTACAATCTTTCTTGCCATGGTTGTTAAGTGAATCATTGCAGTTGTTAAGTGAGTAGCACAGTTGTTAAGTGAATCTGGTTTGCCCATTTACTTTGCTTGACAGAAGGTCCCAAAAGGGGATGACATGATCTTAGGACACTGGAACCATCATATATATGAACCAGTTGCCAAGCATCTGCATTTTGATCACATGATTGTGGGGATACTGCAATGGTTGTAAGTGTGAAAATGGACATAAGTCACTTTTTTCAGTGCGGTTGTACAGTGGTGGGATTAAAAATTTTTTTACTACCGGTTCTGTGGGCATGGCGTGACTTTGTGGGCGTGGCAGCGAAAGGTTACTGCATAATCTCCATTCCCTTCCAATCAGCTGGGACTCGGGAGGCAGAGAATAGATGGGGGCGGGGCCAGTCAGAGGTGGTATTTACCGCTTCTCCAAACTACTCAGAATTTCCGCTACCGGTTCTCCAGAACTGGTCAGAACCTGCTGAATACCACCTCTGCTGTTATAGCTTTTGTCACTGAACAAAGTAAGTCAAAGACTACCTATAAAGGGAACCCAATTAAACAAATAAGCAAAAAGTGTTTCATTAATTTATTAAGAAAAGTGATGCAAAGCTTTGTGAACCTCTAGGATTATCACTTAATTTGAAGGGGAAATGAGGGTCAGGTATTTCAATTGGGATTATAATCAGGTATGAGTATGGGAGATGCTCCCTTATTTAAAAAACAGACCTCTCAATCTTTAGCTTCTGTTTCTTTTGTGCAGAACACTTCACATTTTAGATTAGATTGATGCAGAAACATTGAACATTTGAAACTGTAAACTATGAAGAAATGTATTCCAATTTCTTCATTTTGTGTGCTGGAGAGTAGACTGGAGATTTTCAGCAATTATTTATAATGAAATATGTATGGCCGCCCATCTCGTATACGTGCTTCCAGATGCCCAACAGTTAAAACAGGATAAAAACAATAAAGAAATAATAAAAAAATATAAATAATATAAAAAGTAGCGACCAAAAAAATCTCATAGTGTTTCATAATCAGTACAGATAATCCTTGAGTTATGATCAACCTGAAAATGGGGACTTAGGTATGTCCCATATTTGAAATTCCAATAGTCTGGTCTCCTCTGCAGTTACAGGACTGAATTTCAAGTATTGGCAACATGGCCACATTTACACAAAATTACATCCATAGCGAATCTTTGTTCGCTTAACAACCATCTCTTGTACCTGAAATTGACATATGTGTAGCCATTTATTTAGCTCTCTGTTATACTCAATTTATTCCTTTTTTTCTCTTTACTATCGAAGGTTTTTTTGGGGGCGGGGGCTTGCCACATTCTTAAGGTGGGGGAGGTGAATAGATAGTGAGGATTGTTTTGGCTAGGTGACCTTCTTTCCCGTGGGAACAGAGGCTGTCCTTGCTGAGAGGTGGAGGTGGAAGACACCTGGTGATGATGATTTTTGCTTTTATTGGGGAAGGTGATTTTTGTGGGATGTTTCTAATTCTCAATATTATGTGGTGTAATTCCGGTTTGTGTTAGATCTGGAATTACAACAGACTTTGCCAATGTGATGCCTACCTAAATAAAAAGAAATTTGTTTTAGAAGATGGACTTTGAACATTTCTTTTGAATGGGTTCCATCACTTGGAAACCTGACATTATTCCAGATCTGACACAAACCGGAATTAGACCACCGTCACAAAATCAGAACCTGACATCGTCACAAAAATCGGGTGGGTCACATGACCCATTTACTACTCTTATGATATAAAACCATAATGGCCAGGCTCCATTATGATTGTATATTAAGGACTCTCTATACAACCCACAAACGGATGCACCCAAAACTTTGAGAGATCCAGGCTTAATGGTAGAACTAAGGTATTAATGCCTTGCATAAACCAATAGGATTGGAACAATTCTGATCTCGAAGAGTGGTTATGTTCCAAAGAGTGGGAGCCATGGCAGAAAAGGCCCTCTTTTGGGCACAGTCAAAATGGCACTGTCTCTCATAGACGGGACCAGAGCATGCCTGTCCTGCTGTTGTATAATACCAGATGCGTAGATACTCTGAGGAGAGATGCTCCTATAAGTAATCTGGCGCCAGGCCTTGAAAAGTTTTAAAAGTGAGCATTAGCACTTCGAATTGTACCCAGAAGCATAACAGTAACAATGCAGTTCGTAAAGCAGAGGTATGACATGTGCTAAATGGCTGGCAACCACAGCTGCCCATAGGCCACCACATTTTGCACCATCAGAAGCTTCCAATCCAAATATTCTTCAAGGACAGCTGCAGGTTTTAGTAAGCTGGTTTACACAGTTCTGAGTTATGAATTAATGTGGTTTTTAATTGTTCTAATATGAAAGCAATGAACAAATTGATTTATATAATTCTTGTGTCATAATGTCCAAAGCAAGAGTTGCACATTATTTATCACTATCAGTCTTTTATCTATCTATCTATCTATCTATCTATCTATCTATCTATCTATCTATCTATCTATCTATCTATCTATCTATCATCTATCATCTTTCTTTCTTTCTTTCTTTCTTTCTTTCTTTCTTTCTTTCTTTCTTTCTTTCTTTCTTTCAGGGTGAATCACTACTACAAACAGGTTACTTTTTTAGTGTTAAATATAATAGATAACATGCAGGCAAGTAAAATAAGAATTGAACCTGGAACTTCTGCTTCACAGCTTTTATTGCACTACAGTTTACTACTAGTACACTTTAATAGATAAGCTATCAGAAAAAATATATTTTCTTTATAGATTTATATGGGCTACACTCCATAACTGGAATGCTTGCAGCTACTAAGTTACTCTAAATAGAAGTGTGACTATATATTGTTTTCTGTTATTTTAGGAGCAGCTCCAAAATTCTCTTGAAATTTATTGCAAACCAGTTGATTCTGTGAGCCATTAACTGGACATAGCATACATTCTCAGCTTTTGTTTACTTTGACTTTGTTTACTTTAAGTTTAACTCCTTCACTTCATTGAACAAGGATTTTTTATACTTAGGCCCTAAGCTTCATGTAAAAGAAACACAAGGCATATTGTTAAGAAATAGTATGGTTAAAATGAAAAAAAAATGTGTTAGTGTTAACTGTTATACCTAAGTGTTGTTTAATTGTCATTGTTTATGTGGTTGAATAGACTGGCATGGTGCGTTGTGATACAGCTGTTGGAACACCAGATTATATATCACCTGAAGTATTAAAATCACAAGGTGGTGATGGATACTATGGACGGGAATGTGATTGGTGGTCTGTCGGAGTTTTTCTGTTTGAAATGCTTGTTGGTAAGTAGTGGTATTTTTCTCTTTTCCTTGTGTGTATATGGATTTTTGTCTTGATAATACTTAATATGATCTAGTGATGTAATTGCTACAAATATATAATAAAGATTTGCTCTATCTGTGAAGGGTGTGTGTGTGTGGGTGTGTGGGTGTTGACATGCTCTTGCTGCAGTTGCTAATATGGTCCCTAAGTGAATCTAGTAATGCTTTTTAGATTCTTATAAAATAAACTTCTCTAAATATGGAAAATTGGCACTTCTATCTGGCATGTTGAACATTGCAACTTTCATTATTTCTTAGTTAAAGGAAAAGCAGTTTTAAATTTTGGATTCTACTGCGTACAACCCAAATCCAAAAGGAAAGGAAACAAAAATAGGATTCTCACCACTTTAAAGGCATTTTCTAATTACAGATAAAGTTTTATAATGACTGGTTTATGCGTATCAAAATCTTGTTAAAATAATTGAAAGGAGAAGTTAGAGCTTTTTAAGTCAGATATTCGATGCTTTAGATTAAGAAAATAGAGACAAAAAGGCTGGTTATAAAGTCACATGAAATAATTACTGAGTTTAAAAATTCCGATAAACAACTTTTCATAGAGATGGCAAATGTTTTAAAAACAAAGATCTTCAGGATGAGATTATCTGACTGCAGACTTTAAATAGCAGTTACACACACACACACAACACACACATACACACACACACAGAGGGAGGGAGGGAGAGAGAAAAATTCTCTACATATTATATTAGCTAAACATTATATTTGCATTTTGCAGCCTATGAATGCTTCGATGGAAAAATGGTTTTGAACTCTACACCCATTGCATAATTTTGAAATCGAAGCTACTGTACTTACCAGGATTTCTATTTCACTTGGTTCAAAAACCTAGTCCTAAAATAGAAAAGGAGAGGAGGAGGGAATCCGTAATCTACATTTGTTATGTCAAGTGGGCCCTTTGAATTAAAAGGAAATCAGATTCTTTCTCAAGAGGAAGAAAATTAGGGGTGGTTGGTCAAAAATTAGGAGCCTGATTAACAAGTGCTCAAAATTTATAATGGAGCAAGAAATAAATGTTTCAGAAAGTTGCTTTAAATATTCTTGATGAAGCTGCTTTAACAAATGTAATAATCATTATGGTTCTACTAGGAACTTTTCAGGTGTAGTATTTATGAAATTTATATAGATGTTTTGGATATCATTTTATTAGGTCATGTTATTAAATAAACTCTTTTTCAATTAGGATACAGTTCATTACAATCTATTTTTTTCTAAACATTTCAAACTTGTATGGTGAATAAGGAAATGGAAAGGCAGACAAAATACAAAAGGAGGAATCCTAAATAGTGGTAAAAAACGTCTTTAATTAGTTTACACATTTCAAAAAATACTTCTATTTTAAGGATGTTTCTAGAATATCTAAGAATTGATTGACATGATGTATGGCAATTTTTCAATCCTTTGTAAGAAGAATATACCTTTTTAAACTTTCACATTAGAGTCATTCTAAACTAGTTTAGTTTCTAGTATTCTAGTTCTAGATAAATATAAATAAATAATATAGGTTGGATAGCAATGTCAGACTCCGCCCAAATAAAATGAACAGTTACTATAGGAAGTATTTCCCCCTTTTTATTTATGGTATTTAAGTATTACTTTATTATTTTTACAAAAGAGGCCGTGATTTATAAAAGGTACAACAAAAATTTGAAGTTTTTCTTATAAATAGCATTCTATAAATAGACTTTCTACAAAAAACTTGAAGTTTTTTTTATGACATTTTACATCCGTATTTTAATGCCTATTGCATTATAGCTTATTCGTTATAGAAAATCAAAAGATTACAATGGGGGGAAAGTTAAAAAAACTTTGAATACGCATAGAGTTTAGAAATGGTATAGGGCAGTGATGGCGAACCTATGGCACGCGTGCCACAGGTGGCACATGGAGCCATTTGTCAGGGCACGCGAGACGTTGCCCTGTCAGCTGAGTTCACCCTTTTTTAAAGCCATTTTTTGCCCTCCCCAGGCTCCAGCGGCTTTATAGAAGCCTGGGGAGGGCGAAAAGAGCCTCCCCGCCCCACCCCCGGAAGCCCTCCAGAGGCTTCATGAGCTTCCCTGACGCCTTCAGAGCGCTCCAAACGACTCCCTGAGCAAACCGGAAGTTGTTTTGAGCGCTCCGAAGGCTTCAGGGACTGTCCGGAGGTTTCCCTGAAGCCTCCGGCGGGCATCCGGGGGGGAGGCGGGGGAGGCTGTTTTTGCCCTCCCCAGGCTCCTATAAAGCCTCTGGAGCCTGGGGAGGGCGAAAAAAGCATGTAAAAATGGGGGGAGCACCTGTAGTGGGGGGTCACACATTGTATTGTGGGTGCGGCACACCCGCACACGACCCCCCTGCGCTCCCCCCACTTATGGCACGTGACCCAAAAAAGGTTTGCCATCGCTGGTATAGGGTTTCCTGAAAGAGGTTAGACTAGAACAGTGTTTCTCAACCGTGGCGACTTTTAAGTCCTGGGGACTTCAACTCCCAGAATCCCCCAGTCAGTTGGCTGGGGAATTCTGGGAATTGAAATCCCCAGGACTTAAATTTGCCAAATTTGCTTAAATTTCTCAAATTTGTTGAGAAACACTAGACTAGAAGATCTCCCAGGTTCCTTTCAACTCTGCTATTCTGCATGAAAGATTCTACTAAGATATATAAAGCAACTATGATTGATACATAGGAACTTTGTCAAAGCAGAATACTCACTAAAACAGATATTGACAATGAGATAAAAATGTGATTTAATGGTTCAAACCATTACAGCAATATAAATATGTTTCCTATTTAGGATGACTAGTTTAAGAATATAGTGATTCTGACTCAGTAGATCAGCAATCTATTTAAATTCTTGATTGTATAATATTATGCTACATTTAATCCTGAACAAAATTAATTAATTTTTATAGATTATAGCTCTTCTCAAGATTATACACGACTTAGTTGCCCTTCATCTTACTGAGAAATATTTATTACCATTAAATCGATGTAAAGAAGAACCTACTGACTAGATGGTTAACTTATTCGTTGGTGTCACATATTGATTATACCAATACCATTCAAATTTTAGAATGGCACATGCATTACATATGATATTATCTTTAATTATATGTCATTGTTTTTAGAAAATGCCACTAAGTATCTAGTAATATGAGACTATGAATTGTAATTCCTAAATATATGTTCAGAAAAATTGAAATTAGCAGTGATTTTTCTGGATGTGGAAAATGCCTTTGATATGTTGGAAAATTTTGAAACAATTGTTGCTTAATTTAGGAATTTTTATAGATACTTGCAGATAAATTGCACAATAAATCTCTCCCCCTAGGCATTTTTTGAGATAGAAGATTCATGACAGCAAATTGTCCATTCTCAGTAGCAAATTATCTATGATGTAACATGTTTTCTTTAAATATTTGTATAAAAGTTAGTGATGCTGTAATTAAATACATGAGCCAATATAAGGAATGTTGTATACAGTTAGACTCATTGTTTTGAAGCACTAGGAAATACAATTTATGCATACTAGAAACAATTGTCATGTGAGTTTCAGCAAAAAAATAAATCTTGGTTAGGGTTAAGGCCGTACAGTTTTCATGAAGCTAGTATTTGCAGTTTCTTCATCACTGCCTGAACAGTTGGAATAAAGTAGTCAAAAACAGTTTCTCCTGTGAAACTTAAGCAGGATTGCTCAGGGGTACAACTTGGAACATAAATGATATATTGCATGAAGAGGAGCAGTTCCTCTTGATAAAATGGTATGCTTCTTTTCTCTTTTTCTTTTTTCCCAACGCCTCTACAAGATCTGCTTTTTAAAAGGACATTAAGGGAATTTGAGGTATTTTGTGTGGAACGAAAAAAAAAAGAAAACTACATTTTGATATGTTACCAACAAAACATTTAATTTCAACTTATGGTTTTGAACAAATCAGAATTGTAAATCATAATTTGACTCTGGATTTGTTGAAATGGGAGCTGTATAAATTATGAGCTTTCCAGACATTTTTCCACTTAATTTTTAAAATAGAAGGGAAAGAAAAACCTTTAGCTTCACTTATTCTTGGCAGAGACAGAGACTGGGGAGGAAGAAGATTATAGAAGCCCAGTTCAAATCTGAAGAGGACCAGCAAGTTTATGTTTTGAATCTTTTAAGCATTGGATGCTCAATTTACCACTTAAATGCTATGTTAATCTTTAAGATTCAACCACTACAATAATGCCTGTACATTTTGAATTTTTAGGAGATACTCCGTTTTATGCTGATTCGTTGGTGGGAACGTACAGTAAAATAATGGATCACAAGAACTCATTGCTTTTCCCAGAAGATGTAGAAATTTCAAAGCAGGCAAAAGACCTTATCTGTGCTTTTTTAACAGACAGGTTTGTAAACATATTTTTTTCCTTACTGGGATGGATTTGTTATTGGAAACTATTCTGTCCAAACAGGCATTTAGGAGATCTCACTGATATAATCTGTGAATACAATCTTTGAGATTTCATTTGTAGACAAAACCCAACTTAAATTTGTCATTAGTTTAGGCAGTAATTTTAACTTGGCTTAATTATGAGAAATTCCATGAGATTAAGCCCTCATGGTAAGGAGAGTCCTTTTCTCCTAGGAAGTACTTAACAGGTTTTCCTAAGAATTATACACAATAGCAATAGCACCTAGGTTTAAATACCGCTTCATAGAGTTTTACAGTCCTCACTAAGTGATTTACAGAGTCAGCCTATTGTCTGGGTCCTCATTTTACCGACCTCTGAAGGATGGAAGGCTGAGTCAACCTTGAGCTGGTGACAATTGAACTGCTGGCAGAATTAGCCTGCAACACTGCATTCTAACCATTGCGCCACCACAGTTCATAATAGCAATCAGGTTTATCAGCTTATAAAAATTTCATTGAATTTGGGGAGTGTGTAGGCAAAAAAGAACCCTGCCATAATGTTTCACCAGACATAGAGTAAATCTTACTTGTTTGTACTAGAGCAGTGATGGCTAACATTTTTGTCATCATGTGCTGAAAGTTTGCACGTGGGCATGCAATAGCATGTGTGCTTGCCTGCACCCATAGTGCAATGTGCGAGCAACTCCCCCCTGTGCACCCCATGAGTGTGCACTGCCCTCACGCATGCGGACACAACACCTCCTTGCTTCCCCCACCACCCTGTGTCCCATTTTAGGTGTGGAACGCCTCCTGCACCAACCTGGAAGCCCAAATGGGGTGTGGGGGCGCTGCATGAGGCCCCAAACTGAAAAGCGAGTGCACCCCTGCGCATGTGCATGCATGTCCCCCCTCTGCCCCTCAGACAGAGACCCGAAGATCAGCTGGCTGGTGGGAGGCGCACGTACATGCACGGTGGAGCTGGGCTGAGGCGACGGCTGGCGTGCCCACACATGCCATAGGTTCGCCATCACGCTACTAGAGGCTGTCTCCTATTTGTTCTGCCAACTAGTTTGCATTTATGAGTGGCAGGGAAAATGCAAATCAAGTTGAAATATTGGTAATGTAAGCAAAACTGATTTGCTTCAACTTCTGTCCTAACTATTATTAATATTCAAGATCCGTTAAATGACCTTGATTTTCTTGATTCTTTTTGGGGCTATTGGAATGGAATGGCTATTGGCTAATGGAAATTACACAGTGTGCACAATTATTAGGCAAATGAGTTTTTTGACTATATGATTTTAATGCATATTTTCCACCTCCAAGCTACATTAACTTGAATGCTTAGTGGATATAAGCATATCAGGTGAGGTATATTTGTGTAATGAGGGACAGCTTCTTTTCCTCAGGCAAAATGGGCCAAAAAACAGATTTAACTGACTCTGAAAAATGAAAAATTGTAAAAAGTGTTTCAGAGGGATCTTGAAATTGCTAAGATATTGGGGCATGATCACTGAACCATCAAATGTTTTGTTGCAAATAGTCAACAGGGTTGCAAGAAATGTGTTGAGAAAAAAAGATGCACATTAAGTGCCAAAGATTTGAGAAGAATCAAACGTGAAGCTACCAGGAACCCATTATCCTCCAGTACTGTCATATTCCAGAACTGCAACCTGCTTGGAGTGCCTAGAAATAAAAAGACATGGCGAAGAGAAATGGCTCAGAGACATGGCCAAGGTAAGGAAGGCTGAAACCCAACCATCACT
The DNA here is from genome assembly GCF_964273705.1 of Natrix helvetica. Taxonomy (NCBI): domain Eukaryota; kingdom Metazoa; phylum Chordata; class Lepidosauria; order Squamata; family Natricidae; genus Natrix; species Natrix helvetica. The sequence goes on from NC_138552.1 coordinate 149,913,719, forward strand.
GAACAAGACACGTAAGTTGAAAGAGCAAGACTGGGCCAAGAAATATCTGAAGACAGATTTTTCAAAGGTTTTATGGTCTGATGACATGAGAGTGACTCTTGACGGACGAGATGGGTCCATGAATGAATCAATAAGAGACACAAAACTCCATTTCAACTCAAAAGCCAACAAAGTGGAGGTGGGATACTGTTATGGGCTGGTATTATTAAAGATGAGCTAGTTGGCCCTTTTCTGGTTGAAGATGGACTCAAAATCAACTCCCAAACCTACTGCCATTTTTAGAAGACACTTGCTTCAAGCAGTGGTACAGGAAAAAATCTGCATCTTTCAAGAAGACCATGATTTTTATGCAGGACAATGTTCTATCACATGCATCAAAGTACTCCACTGCGTGGCTAACCAGTAAAAGCCTTAAAGATGAAAGAATAATGACATGGCCCCCTTCCTCACCTGACCTAAACCCTATTGAGAAGTTGTGGGCCCTTCTTAAAACAGGAGATTTATGGTGAAGGAAAATTGTGCACCTCTCTGAACAGCGTCTGGGAGGCTGTGGTTGCTGCTACACAAAAAATTGATCATCAACAGATCAAGAAACTGACAGACTCCATTAATTTATGAGTATTATTGAAAGAAGGGTGCCTATATTGGTAACTGATTTTTTGTTTTGAGTTGTTCATTTATTATTCTCACTTTAACAAATGCAAATAAACAAGTGAGACAGGCAAATTTTCATTTTTCATTTAATTGCATAATAATTCTGCACACATGTATATTCTCCTAAGAAAGCCAAAACCTCACTTTTGCTTTCTTCAATATTCAGATTTGAGTTTTATTAACATTTTAAATTGACCAAGAGCACTGTAGTTGTTCAATAATAAAATTATTCCTCCAAAATACAACTTGCCTAATATTTCTACACACGGTGTACATATATTATTAGACAAATTATTGTGCAGTTTTAAGGCTTCATTTTGAATAACTTTCTGTCCCCTTGTGAAGGAGTAAAGAAATACATGAGGAAGTAAAATATTTTGAAGTTTTAAAGAGGACAACTCTGAGTTTATATTCCTTTCTACTATGATGTAGGCCTGTTTGTGTATGTTTATATATTTGTGTGTATATATGTATGTCACCAAGGTAATCCTTATTATTAGTTATATGACTAATTTTGATACACAAGTATTTTTTGAGGTGTAGTGAGGAACACAAAAATGTTATGTTAAAAAGAAATGAGTTTGCTGCTTACATAATGGGTTCATTATACATTGTTGGGGAAAATATGAATATGGGTATGGGTGAGTTTAAAGGATGTGATCGCTGAAATACTTATTTCAGTAAAGTTTGAATAACTTTCTGTGTTAGGAAGCCAGGTCTTCTGTCACTTATGTTGAAATATTTGCACTGTGGTTTGGCAAACTTGTAGGGTGAGTTTTTTTTTTAAAGAGCTTTTTTCCAGCATTCCTTTTCTACTGAGTGCAGTTGGAATTATGTCTTACTCCACACGTGGCAGATCGAAAATTCCAGTTATTTCATCCAGTATATGTGAGAGTATTGAGAAATTTAGTAGCAAATGCACTGGGAGGATTCAGGTTGCAGTGTTAATGAAGAGTTAAAAATTATAGCTTATCTTACACATTTAGGCAACCCTGGCATTAAAATAAAAACTGTGAATAGGTTGCCTCAGAATAGAAAACGGTAGATCTTATAATAAAATTTGACTTTAATTGCCATGTTTAGGGATGTGCGGCTAGGGAGGAGTGGAGTCGAAGAAATTAAATCTCATCTATTCTTTAAGAATGATCAATGGGATTGGAATAGCATTCGAGACAGTAAGTATCTTTTTAAAAAAATTAAATGCATTTTCCTTTTGTGTGCATGTGAGTGTCTAAATTAGTTTAATGTGGATTTAAATTGTAAGATATTTACTGTGTAAAACCTTTTCAAATTGCACTTTTCAGCAAATGTGAAAGTTTACAACTAAATGCCAAAGTAAAGTTTCTAGATTGGAAGTTGGTGAAATGCTCCTAAAATCAACTTCGGTGTTTTGTTGGTTTTTCTGCATATTTCTTGCTATAAATATTTCATTTAGTGCAAATCTCATTTCTAACAGTCTTATGCAGTTGAAAGGGCAGGCTTTTCCATTAAGTTCAGAGCCTTGCCTTTACAAGGTAGGAAAAGATCCACAAACACTTTCATGTTCTCTGCGCTTACAGAAGAATTGGATTGGGGAAGAGATTAGTGGTAGGGGTGGGTGATTATTAAGTGCTTAAAGGCAGAGACCCTGGAATGTACTAATTCATAAATAAAAAACTAGGAGATTTCAATAAAAAATACGTGAGAATGAATGTGTTTCATTCTTAAAGCAACAAATATCTATGGGGATTCTAAATCATCTATGGTTGAACTAAAGGTGCTTTTTCCAAAAGGTAACTTTCTTGAAAAGAAATCCATTTTTCTTTTGGAATAACACCTTTGGGACAAAAACAACCCGAAAAGCACCTTTGGGATAAAAGTAAAGAAAGTCCAGTTGCATTTTGGAAAACCATCTTTGGGATAAAGCAGCCAACTTTCAACTTGAAAGGGACAGATTATGGGAGCCTAAATGAAACTTAAATTTCTTGCATATTTTATCTTAGACACAATTCTTTTTGAAATTACACATCTGTCATGTCAGCTTTGTTTAGTCAAATATGTATTCTTAACATTGATTAATTTGTTTAATAGGGGTTCTGAAACAATTTAAATTTTGTCCCAGTTTGGGAATAAGCAACCTTGCTGTTTGATTGTTCTGAAGCAAAACAGTGTTAATTATACATGGAATTAAAATAATTGTCTTATTTTGAAACTATAGAATACAATGAGAAGCAGTGTGGCCTTCTACAATGGATTAAACATTATGGAGGCTTTGAGAGAATAGGAGACAATTTCCATTTAGATGATGTTCCTTATAGAGTAACAGTTGAGACCCTGGTGCTGACATGGGATACAAAATTAAACCTTAATGGCAAAAAAGAAAGTGCTGTTTTAATATAAGAACATTAACTTTTGTTCTAATACAGGTATCTACTTTTTTTTTAGCTGCTGCACCAGTTGTACCTGAACTGAGTAGCGATATAGATAGCAGCAATTTTGATGATATTGAAGATGACAAAGGAGATGTTGAAACCTTTCCAGTCCCGAAAGCATTTGTTGGAAACCAACTGCCTTTCATTGGATTTACTTACTTTAGAGAGAACCTGTATGTAGCATATGTGTAAAAATATACATACCAATTAACCTGGCTTTTCAGCAGTGATTTTACTTGTGTATGTGTGTTACGCATGTATGTATGTATGAGGTATGTATGTATGATGTATGTATGTATGCCATTGGATTATATTTTCGTAATTGAAATGTTTATTACTGCATTTTCGGGGGAAGGACAGAGAAGAATATAATACACACAAAATAGAGGCATTGCTTTTATAGTCAGTTATGCTGACCTGCATTTCGTATACCAATATATCTGCTTGCGTAGACTTTTTTTTTGAAGCTTTCTATTTAAAATGAGTTTAAGAAGCTCTTAGGCTCCTCCCCCATTAACCAGAAAGCTCCCCTGTCTGTTAATAGAGCTAACACTAAATAAATCCCTTCATTCTGAGCACAGTCTAGTGGGATTAGGACTAGAGAGAATTGATTAAAATGAGTTGATTGGCACAGTGGCCAGAGTTTTTGAAAACTTCTGTTTTGAACAGGTTGCTAAGTGACTTTCCTGAGCTTGGTAAGAAAGCTGAACCCTGTAAGAATAATGGGACAAAGAAAAATGAACTTAGGAAAAATGAGGTAAGTACACATATTTTAATGTGCTAAACATTTATTTCATATGTATGGAAAATGAGCGCATCAGTAGTTAATTAATTGAACTGCTTGTGAATTATCCATTTTAATAAAAAGGTGTTCTGGTCATTATATGATTTACCATAAGTTTTAAATAAGTAGATTTTTAAGGATAATTTAAATCAAGCAATATAGATTATTGGGGAAAAATGGAAATGTATCCTGTTTTTAAGCATGTATCTGATTTTTATTTTTTACAGGATGGTGAAGAGGTAAGCACATTATTCTGAAGATTTTTTTTATCACTATGTATTGCTACATGATACACACACATACATATACTCTTTCTCTCTTTCAATGAAATATCAGAAATTTCAGTTTAAGAATTTTTTAAAAAAACTTTGTAAATGGACATTTTATAACTTCGGATTTGTGCCTATATGCCATGTTTTAGCAAATTTGGGTTGGTTTTAATTTAGGAAATATGGAATAATTTAGGAAAGGCTTCACGTTTATTACTGTAAACTTTGCTGCTTTAAAAGTTAAAAATAAATTTAAAATACACAGTGTAATTTAAGGACAATGATGATATGACAAATCTGTAACATTTTGACTGGAGTGTTAATTTATATTCATTATCATGTGTTTCAGCAAGTTCAGTATGTTTTGTACATTATCATAAAAACAATTTACTTTCACCTTGGAAAATGATCAGTATAAATTAGGAATTCCCAGATTTTTAACACCACAACCGCTTTTTATATTTTGGAGACATCTTGCCTCAGGATGAATAATGTTAGATCTGTCCTTCATTTTGCCTAAGTAAATGTAATTATTGATTTCTAACTCCATCTTTCCATCATCTTGTCCAGCATTGATGTTTATGTTACTCACCCGCCGACCTTCAGCATTTCCATCACCTCATCAACTTGTCCCTAGATTATTAGACCATTTGAAAATTACTGCATTGTTTTCTACAATGATACCTTTTGTAAAAATTTCACATACTCACTACCAATACCACTCCCAAATTCTTCATGCCATCCCAATTTAGGAACTTTTGATGTAAGCTATGTAAATAGGGGTATTTTTATGTGCTAGCTTTCTAAATTCACACTTGTAAATGCCTAAAAATCAGGGGATTTTTTTCTGTCAGCTTATACAATTTCAGGAAAAAATAAATAAATTAGAAGATCAGCTCCGTAATGAAATACAAACCAAAGATGACCTCGAGCAAAAATACAGGTATAACTTTATTTTCTTTATAAAAATTAGAAACTCTTAAAAATATAATTTTAGTTTGTTAAAATATATAGACATAGACCAAACTACACTCCTTAAAAATATATGTAATATAAATGAAGAATCTTTCCTGTATTAAAAGCTGTAATATCAAAAGGCAGTTGTATCTGTTACACTTTATATACAGTGGTGTTTAAAAGTTTGTGAATCCTTTTGAATTTTTAATATTTCTGCATAAATATTTTTCTGTTTACTTATCCAATTTATGTGGCTGCCCATCTTAACAAGAGACACTGGGTGACAAACAGAATTAAAATAGAATAATTAAAAAAAACAATATAAAATTGAAAATAGAGGCAGTTGAAAAACAATTCATTAACACAATCAAGAAGTAGGTCTCCATGCACACTTGGGGGCCCATCTAAGCCATGAAGGGTTTAAAGGTGATAACCAACACCTTAAATTGCACCCAGAAGCATACAGGCAACCAATGGCGATCATGGAGCAGTAGTATTACATGTGCCAAGTAACTCGAGCCCATGCTGCTGCATTCTGCCCCAGTGAAATCTTCTGAATGCTCTTCATCCTTGCTTGAACATAGACTATAGAATAAGGTTAAGTCAAAGCTTGTAGCACCACATCCATGTCCTCACAGCCTCTAGAAATTGGGGCAGGTATCCATGACATCACTCAAGTATCTTGGGGAAGAAATATAAATCTGGGTATTATAAGCATTTAGTAATAATGTTCCCCCAAACATTGGGTGACATCACCCAGTAGCCTCATGTGGATGTTAGGAAGGGAGAAAATCCTCAGCCCTATTGCACCCCACAAAGTAGGGGCTATGGATCCTCTCAGCCATCAATACCGATTGGAACCAGCCCTGGAGGAAAGTGGAGAATCCGGTAATACTTTGCTGCAAAACCTTTAATTCTAGAACTGGTCTCAAAAGATATCATGATAAATGGAATTGAAAGTCACTGAGAAGACAAAAAGAGCAATATGACCTAAAAATCCAACCTAAAATGCAATCTGTTTTCCACAGAAGTTCTAAAACTAGATGAAGAGAACAATTGAGTTAAAAACATTATATTCTTTATTTATTCTTTGATGAAAATGAACCAAAGAAACATATTTGTGCGTGGCAAAAATGTATTTTGCTTTCAGTAACTGGTGTTGCCTCCCTTGGGCAGAAATAATTACAACTAAATGTTTCTGATAGCTGTTGATCATTGATGTGCATTGGCTTGGAGGAAGTTTAACCCATTCCTTCTTGCGGAACAGCTTCAACACCTCAGGGATGTTGGTGAACTTTATTATATGAACTGCTCACTCACTTCAGGTCCTTTCATAACATTTCGGAAGGATTAAGGGGAGGTTTTTGATTTGGCCTTTCCAAAACATTAATTTTCTTCTGGTTTATCTTTCTGATAGGTTCAGTACATGGACAGGAATCCTGACATTTTCCTCTAGAATTGACTGGTATAAGTCAACATTCATCATCCTATCAATAATAGCAAGTTGGCCTGGTCTAGAGGCTGCAAAGCAGGCCCAAGCCACGATGCTACCAGGCTTCACAGATGGCGCGAAGTTTTTGCGCTAGAGGCAGGGTTTGCTTTTTACTGAACATGTTGTTTTCATTCAAGGAAAAAAAATGTTACATTATATTTTTTCCCCTAACTTTAACCATGCAAACCTTGTTATTTAATACCCTGGGCGATCTTACAAACATTGACATTTGCCTGTGCAAAAGAGGCCTTTAATTCCTTAGATATTACCCTGGGGTTCTTTGAGGCCATCTGGAGTATTCCATGCCTTGATCTTGGTGTGAAATAGTTTGGCAGACCACTACTTCGGAGGATAATAATGGTGTTTAATTGCCTCTATTTGTATATAGTCTACCTGACAGTGGACTGCTGGAGTCCTAAGTCTTTACAAATAATTTTGTAACTTGTTTCCGGCCTGGTGAATATCAAAACTGCTTTTCAAAATGATCCCTGAGTTGCAAAGATCAGACTGTGATAGTGAATGCCTAGATTTCTGTTCTTTAAGTAAGGCAAGATGGCCTACATTTACACCTGATTATCATCCAATTGATTGAAACACCTGAGTCTTAAATTTCTCCCTCAAATGAATTGTTAATCCTAGAGGTTTAGATACTATTTCCACACGTAAATATGTTGTTTCGCATCATTTTCCTCACTAAATAAACAAACAAGTTTAATGTTTTAGATTCATTTGTTTAATTTGAGTTCTCTATCTAGTTTTAGGACTTTTGCGAAGAACACATCACTCTTTAGGTCACATTTATGCAGAAATGCTAAAAATCCAAAAGGGTTCACAAGTGTGGTGATTTTTTTTTTTTTTTAGTTGGAGAATAGAAAGTTTCACGCAGGGCAAAGCCAGGCAATGTCCTGCTTGCTGGGAGACAGTATATAAAAAGGGGAGGGGAGGATGTTGAGGAGTTATGGTGGGTAAGGATATGACACTTGTTTGGATATTGGGCTTTGTTTTTCAGGGTTGGGGAGGTAGCATTGCCAAGGATTTTTTCTGAAGGGGTTCAACTCTATAAAGCCTGTTTTTGCACTTACACAAAATGACAGGAAATATATTGAGGTGATCAAAGAGGGTTCTGGGGCCTGAAGATTATCAGGTTGTGGTGACACAGTGGTTAAGAACTATGGTGGTGCAGAGGTTAGAATGCAGTACTGCAGGCTACTTCTGCTGCCTGCTGGCTGCCTGCAATTTGGCAGTTCGAGTCTCACTGGCTCAAGATTCACTTATCCTTCCATCCTTCTGGGTAAAATGAGGACCCAGATTGTTGGGGGCAATAGGCTAACTCTGTAAATCACTGTGAAGCAGTATATAAGTCTAAATGCAATTACTATTGCTATTGAAGAAAATGTCTAACAATTGGGCATAATCCTGTATTAAATAAGAAAGACTAGGGATTTGTTCGATTAGCAGATCCTTCTATATCTAATTCACATCTCTAAAATTAATAAACAAGACCAAAATATTAAGTATGGATGTCTTCTTTTCTTCCAAATTCTTCCTGTTGCTGTTCTATAGGTAGCATATACATTGTAATTACATGAACAAATATTAGTAAATAGAGAACAGAAAAGCATCCAAAATATTTTTTTCTTTTTGTAAGCCACATTGCTCTTTGCTTGTTCCTTAGGTTTTTGCAAGCTGTTCATGTCTTATTTAATACAGGATTATGTCCAATTTTTATACAATTTAGTTAATGTGAATTTTGAGGTAAATTTGGAAAGTTTAAATCCATCTGTAATTTAGCAGCTGCATATATGAGTTGGTTCCTGGAGTGATAGAGATTCAAGAGATCATTATTTAAAGACCCACCTGCACAATAGCCAATTATTGTTGAAGAGAGACATTTCTTTGCTGGCAAATGTTTTATGGAAAAGCTGTTAGAATTAGCTAGAACAGCAATGGCAGACCTTTTTTGGCTCGTGTGCCATAAGGGAGGAGCGCAGGGGGGTCATGTGCAGGAGTGCCGTACCCATAATGCAAACACACGACCCCCCCAATGTGCATGCGCGCATGAGAAGCACTCCTCCCATTTTTCTATGGTTTTTTCGCCCTCCCCAGCTCCAGAGGCTTTATAGGAGCCTGGGGAGGGTGAAAATAGCCTCCCCCGTCCCCCTGGAAGCCCTTGTAGGTTTGTTCATAGGGTTTGCTCGTAGGGTGGTTTTTAGTCCTCCGGAGGCTTCAGGGAAGCCTCCTGAAGGTCCCTGAAGCTTCAGGAGGGCTTAAACTGACCCTATGAGCAAACCGGAAGTCTGTTCCCGAACAGACTTCCCGAACTTCCTGTTTGCCGATAGGGCCAGTGTTTTGTGCTCTGGAGGGCCTATGGGGGGGGGGCTCTTTTTGCCCTCCCCAGGCTCCTATAAAGCCTCTGGAGCCTGGGGAGGGCGAAAAATGGCTTTAAAAAAGGCTGAACTCAGCTGGCCAGCGCAGGCATGCGCGCTGGCCAGCTGACAGGGCAATGCCTTGCGTGCCCTGGCAAATGGCTCTGCGTGCCACCTGTGGCACGCGTACCATAGGTTCGCCATCCCGGAGTTAGAATCATCAGAATCATACAATGTGGGTATACATTGGTTATAACTATAAAATATTGTAGTTCACTTTTCAGTTCGTATAAGAATTGTTGGAAATCTGATTTCATTCTACCCCGCACAATAAACCTTGCTAAAGAGAATTGTGTAAGAATCGTATTTAGTTGAGCACTTATAAATGGTTACATTTTTGCTGCGGAGAAGATTTTATACTAAAGAAAAACTTTTTTTATCTAGAATTCTGTGTCTCTCTCACACTTACATTATTTATTCTACAGAGCTATTAATAATCGTCTAGAGAAAATAATGAAGGAATTGGATGAGGAGGTAAATGAATAATTTGCTTTATATTTTGAGTCTCTATTAAATACCTTGTTTTGAATTTTTGAATTTTATCATTTTAATTTGAGACACTGTGAGTGTATTCTGAAAAAAAGTTAATCAGTTTGTGGTCTAGAGATGTGTAATAGTGTTATAAATAAAAAATAAAAATTAAGTTACTGTTGGGAAGATTATGAAAATAAAATAAACTATTTTGCATATAGTCAGCATTTGAACTTAAATACATGAAAATTTTGAGAGGGATGTTTACTTAGTCTCAAAATTAGTGCAGGACCTGTTTTGAGGGGGGGAAATCAGTTCAATTCTTTTGTGGCACTTTAATCCATCTTTGTTATAAACTCTTACTTGGAAAACCCCAAAGTCACACAATTTATTGACTAAGTCACAGTCTTTTTATTTGGCCTTTAACAGAATATAGACATAGTACTGTCTTCTGAACATTGGGGATGTATACCAGATTATTTTTAATTCTTTTCTTTCAAAAATAAATAAATAAAAAGGTTCAAAAGCATGAATAACAGTCGGGTGAGGTAATGAGCCACCTGGTGCCACAGGAAATGTATCTGGGAAGGGAAGGGCAATCTCTTCTGGAACTTAGGCAGATCGAATTCAGCCTAGATTATGTATTTTATTTACATTTCTACTTTGGCGTGTTTTTTTTACATTTGAGGCAGTGGCACTGCATCAGTAAAAAGGCACACAATAGATGCTCCAGCTCAGTCCCACCTATCCAAAAAAAGAAGTTATTCTTTTTAAAGGCACAAAAGATATGTGATACTTATTTGTTGTTTCTTTTGGTAGGAAGACAAGTAAATGCCAATCTTTCATGTGATACTTAGCTTTTGGACGCTTGCTTACTAATGAGAACTAGGCAAAGGTCCTCTTTGCAGTGTACCATGGGACAATTCAATCTCTCAGTTGCGTGGCAATAGTTAGCTGGCCTTATCTGGGCTCAGAAGCTAAGCAGGGTTGGCCCCTGGCTAGTGCTTGGATGGGATTCTCCATGGCTACACAAGGAAGTCGAAAAACATAGCAAAATAAGGCAGTGGCAGATCTTTTCTGCATTCTTGCCATTCTTGTTTCATGGACCTGCCTATAAAGCCTCCAGTAGGCAAGGTCAGTTTAAAGGAGGTATTTTTTATCCTGCCAAATAGCTCTTTTGGTATTAGTGATGTAGCCAATCCTGAAAATCAAAGTACATTACATTGATTATTCTCTGTCTTTTATACCTTGGGCACCATCAGTCATTGTGTCGATGAACCCAGCTAGGTCTCACTAGAGTAGGATTTTTGTTACTAGTGCTAGAGACAGCTTGTGCAAGTAAACCTCCATCATTTGCAATTTTTAAAAATGCCGTACAAGATCCATGCTCTGTTATGTTATAGATTGCTTTGGTTTTGGCTCAGTATGTTTCTTGAGTCTGGCCTTTGTAGTCTATATATTGTGGATTATATTTTCATATACTGTGCAAACCAGACAGATGGGAGAAAGTTGAGTTCTTTCCTGATAATCTTTTTTAGAAATCAGTCCACTGCATCCTCTAACAATAAGGCTGATCATTCAGAATGAATTATATGAAGCATTATATTAACAGAGAGAATTCTTAAGAGAAATGACAATTACTCATTGAGCAACTATTCAAATTTATGACAGCACTGGACAAGTGGGACTTATAACCAGTCCTTGTACTTACAATGGTCCCATTCACGTGATCGCCATTTACGATTTTCATTGCTGGCTTTCAACAAGTCAATGGAGAAACTGGCTGGAGGTTGCAAATGGTGACCGCGTAATGTGCTTAACAACATTGCACACATTTCAACAAAAGTGCTGGAATTGCCCTTACTAAGCCGTTGCATGAATTTACGCCTTATGATCATGTCACTTAGCAACAGAAATTCTGATCCCAACTGTTGTTGGAAGTGAGGACTCCCTCTATTGCTTGTGTAAATAGAAATCCATTTTGCTTGCTTTTAGGCTTTTAAACCCTAGTGCTCTAACACGTGGAACTGTGTGACTGCTCCGCTGTTTGGAAGCAATTTGGCACAATCCCATCTGCTGAGCATTATATTGTATATTTGCTGCAGTCAAATGAGAAATGTTTTTGATTTTTGCATTAAGAAAATTTGTTGGACTCCTTACTGTAATTTTAAAAAAATGTCCCCATCATATGTTTCTCTTCCTCCATGATTTTTCTAGACATCTTCAAGGAAACATCTAGAATCGTCTTTCAGACAGCTGGAAAGGGAGAAGGCTCTTCTTCAGCATAAGAATGCAGAATACCAGCGGAAAGCAGAACACGAAGCAGATAGAAAACGCAATCTAGAAAACGATGGTATGTTCACCAGAAACAATGAAGAAAAACTACATTATTTGTGGCATCAGGGGGAAGAGCATTGATGAGTCCCATTCTGCCTTTGCTGCTTGGAATAACTTGTGACATACTGTTATGAATCCCGTATGGTGGAATTAGTGCTTTGTTTTTCTTTCAGTGAACAGTTTAAAGGATCAACTTGAGGATATGAAAAAGAGGAATCAAAACTCCCAAATATCAAATGAAAAAATTACTCAGCTACAAAGACAGGCAAGTTACCATTCTGTTTTAAGTTAAACTCCTAATGGTTCTTAAGGCTTTTAATTTCTGAATAACTTCATAATTAAAAACTGTGTTATGCTTTGCTACAGTAAATGGATGGTAGTGTCTGTTTAAAAAAAAAGCTTCCTTTTTTTAGTTTGTATGTAATGCTGTGATGTATTTTTGTGTCCCAATAGCTGGATGAAGCCAATGCCTTGCTGCGCACAGAGTCTGATACAGCAGCCAGGTTGAGAAAGAACCAGACAGAAAGTACAAAGCAAATTCAGCAGCTAGAAGCTAACAACAGAGATCTGCAGGATAAAAACTGTGCCTTAGAGAACACGAAGCTTCGACTGGAGAAGGAATTTTTGAATCTGCAGTCAGCTCTAGAATCTGAAAGAAGAGAGCAGAATCATGGGTCAGAAATTATCCATGATCTACAGGGTATGAAAAGCAGTCTCTTAGAAAGTGATTTTCATATAAAGGCAATTTACTGTGATTATCCATTTTAATTGGGATTTTAGATGTATTAAATATGTAATTTATCAACATGTCAACAGGAATCAGCTAAATATTCTCACATTCCTTCTGCCTTCAGAATATATCATCGGTGATTTGATTTTGTAATCGAAGTGTGTAAAGTGTTACACTTCAATTGACTTGTAGATAATGCTCTTTTCCTTGTTGAAATCTTTTAAATATTCCTAGGTCGAGTTCTTAATTTGGAAGAAGAAGTAAAAAATGGGAAGAATACATTAGCTAAAATGGAGGCAGAGAAAAGACAATTACAGGACAAATTGACGGATCTGGAAAAGGTAAACTTAAAAAAAAAAGAATTATTCAGTTGAGCTAATAAAACAAGGTCCTATTCATAGCATTACAAATAGAATTCTCCAGCTTTGAAAGGGAAAATATGATTCGCAGTCAGCAGCTCCTCTAGTCAAGCTATACCAGTCTGGAAAAGATGCAGCTTCTGTAAAGAGTTATTGACAGATGCTACATGAATGCCCGGATTTTGAGTCCTAACCACACAAAGTGAGTTACCACACGCAGTTGAGTGGTGGTTTTCAGTGAATATTGGGATCATAACATCTTTGCTTTGAACTTGGAACAAAATAAAAGCCAAAATGAAATGCAGTGCAAGGAGTGCAGAAGGGAGCAGAATTCACCAAAAATCTCAAACCAACAGTTTTCTGTCTTGGCATCTTTAAATAAAGTTCAAGAACAGTAACAGGATTACTAAAGTTCAAGAACAGTAACAGGGTTGAAGCATAAGACCATGCTCACAATACATTTGTGTCCCAAGACTAGGTAGATCAACCAAGCCTAGATTGTGATAGTCTGAGCATTTACAAAACCTCAGTAGCAATAACATTGTGTGCTTGTAAACCATACTAAAGCATGCACACATACTTGCAGTTTCCAGCTACAAAGTAAAATTAGCACAACACACATGCCAATATGAACTGCAATCTACCCACAGAAACTCTTTATATTTTTTTCGTAACAATTAATTTGCAGTAACTTAAAAGGCAGAATGACACTCATACAGCTGTAAACAGTCACATTGTATTTGGCCATGTGGTTACCTTCCCTGTCAGCATTTTACTGTCACGTTAACATGTCCTTATTTGCTAAGAGAAACTAGGAAACTTGAAATATCCAAGTTTTATATTGAGGTTTAAATAAAATCTTCAGAATACTTTTAACAGTTATTGTGAGGGCAAAACATTTTGCACATCCATGTTAATGAACTGCATCTTGATTGTAAATTTTAGGGAGAAGCTAGGAGGGATTTATTGTAACTAGATTAAGCAGAATTGCATAGTTGTCCACACCAGAATACCATTAGAAAAACAAAAATTTATATGTAACCAGATGTGTTTGTATATGTGGACGTGTGGGGGGGGGGAAATCCTCATTCTCTATACACATCACTGTTTTTTTTGGGGGGGGGGGTTTCTATCCAATTTACAGTGCTACCTTGATCAATGACTTCTATTATCTCATATTAGGCTTTTCATAGTTTTAATAGCGGCTTGCTTGCATAATAATTGAAGTAGCAGACTGAATACCTAGGTCAAGCCTACATTTTTTCTGTCTACAACCAATAGTTCCAATAAATCATTTTACATGGGGTTCATATTAATTATGAGATATTTTGATTTATGCCTAATAGGAGAAGAGCAATATGGAAATAGATATGACTTACAAGCTTAAAGTCATGCAACAAAACTTGGAGCAAGAAGAGGTTGAACATAAAGCAACAAAAGCCGGACTAGCAGACAAAAACAAAATATATAAATCGATTGAAGAAGCTAAGTCTGAAGCTATGAAAGGTATGTATTTAATCTCACATGTTCATAGCTTCATTTAGCATATTTACATTCAGCCTTCTATTCAAAAACATAAATGTGACAGTTTAGCTTCACTATGACTCCACAGAGAAATAATTCTTTGATTAAGGCAATACAGTCAGTTCAGGAACCGAAGGAAGATTGAGAAAGACTTACCTGTATAAATTAATACATTTCACTATTATAATCCAGAAGCTAATCTTAATTTAAAACTTTGTTTTGTTTGTTTGTTTGTTTGGATCTACGTGCCATCAAATCAGAGTCAATTAGCGACCACATAATTTTTCTCCATAATAATCTGTCTCTAATCTAGTTCTTTAAATCTTCCAAGAGCCTACCTATGCCACTGCAATTAGACAGTTCACAGAAGTTCACAACATTTCTGTGAAATGTTGCCAATCTCAATCTTACACGGGAAAAGACCTGAATACAACAAGACCAGCGTGTGTGTGTATGTGTGTTGCATTTTTTGGGCATACCAGGTGCTTTGACATCACATACACACACACACATTTGTTTTTGTAGATTTTCATGTGTGTAGGGATGCTGGTCTTGTTGTATTCGGATCTTTTCCCGTATAAGATTGAGATTGTCTTGCAACGTTTCGGTGAGGTGTCACTCACCATTTTCAGGCTGGGTTGTGGGCTTAAAGCGTGGTCAGAGCTGCCGCCTTTCTAAAAATCTTGGTGGGGGTGTGTGGAATGCTGGCTTTGTTTCAGTAAGTGGAATGATTGGCTGTGTGGTTGTATCATGATTGGTTGATTGGTGCTGGCTGTGTGTCCGTTGTTGTTTCATGTTGTAACATCCTGGGTGCTGGGTGGAGCTCGTTTGTTGACTAGGGCTGGTTTCCAGATGTCTGGTAGGTGGGAGGTATCATCACGTTTATTCATGTTGTGGGGGTGTTTCTCTATTTCGATAGCTTCCATAATTATCTTGTTGAAGTATTCAGTTTTGGAGATTAACTTAGTTCCTTCAAAATTAATTTCATGTCCTGTAGCTTTAAGGTGCTGGAAAAGGGAGGACGTTTTTTCTTTTTTTCTTACTGCATTCTTGTATTCTGCAAATGTGAATTTCCAAATAGCAAAACAGCTGTGTTTTTTTTTTCCCCTTTCACAGAAATGGAAAAGAAACTTTCAGAAGAAAGATTTACAAAGCAAAAAGTGGAAAACTGTTTACTGGAGGTTGAAAAGCGGTGTTCTATGTTGGACTGCGATCTGAAGCAATCCCAGCAGAAAATAAATGAGCTGCTTAAGCAGAAAGATAAACTAAATGAAGATGTAAATATAAACTTCCAAAAAATCAGTTTTAATGTTTGCTGTACTACATCTGCTTACAGCTTTCCCCATCTTTTGTTACATTTATGATAAATAATTCTCTATAAAGATCTATGCTTTTGTTTCACTTTTTAAATTTATATTTACTTAACTTTTTATCAAAACCAAGTGTGGATTAGATTGAGAGAATCAATGAATCCAAAGAGTTCTATAGGTAATTTTGAGCACATACATTCCTCGACATACAACCACAATTGAGCCCAAAATTTCTGTTGCTAAGTGAGACAGTTGTTAAGAGAGTTTTACCCCATTTTACAACCTTTTTTTTTTACCACAGCTGTTAAGTGAATCACTGTACTTCTTAAGTTAGTGATACGGTTGTTAAGTGAATCTGGCTTCCCCATTGACTTTGCTTGTCAGAAGATTGCAAAGGGGGATCACATGACCCTGGGATGTTGCAACCGTCATAAATATGAGTCAGTTGCCAAGTATCTGAATTTTGATAACGTGACACAACAGTTGTAAGTGTAAAAAATGGTCATAAGTCTGTGCTGTTGTAACTTAGAATGGTCACTAAATGAATGGTTGTAACTCGAGGACTACTTGTACTTTGTTTCTTTGTCAAATGCTATCAGCATATCATGCTCCATAGTGCCCCTTTTGATGAGGGTCAGAGGATGTAGCAATGGGAAAGGTTAAAAATCAAGGATATGTATTCTAGGGCATAAGTGAAAGGTATATTGTATTCCTGCATAGAATATTTTGGGATCTTATTCCCCCGTTCTATAAGTAATTTGAAATGTGAAATTTTTAAATGAAAAACAAAAGCTATTTGTACTTCAGGAATGTTAATCAAAATATTTGGCTAGACATTAAAAATTGCACCTTCATTCTCTAAAGTGCTAAAATACAGCATTGAATATTAATGCGTTGTTTTGAATATACATTTTCATTTACAATACAATACAATAGCAGAGTTGGAAGGGACCTTGGAGGTCTTCTAGTCCAACCTCCTGCCTAGATAGGAAACCCTATACCGTCTCAGACAAATGGCTATCCAACATCTTCTTAAAGACTTCCAGTGTTGGGGCATTCACAATTTCTGGAGGCAAGCTGTTCCACTGCTTAATTGTTCTAACTGTCAGGAATTTTCTCCTCAGTTCTAAGTTGCTTCTTTCCTTGATTAGTTTCCACCCATTGCTTCTTGTTCTATCCTCAGGTGCCTTGGAGAATAGTTTGACTCCTTCTTCTTTGTGTCAACCCCTGAGATATTGAAACACTGCTATCATGTCTCCCCTAGTCCTTCTTTTCATTAAACTTGACATACCCAGTTCCTGCAACCGTTCTTCATATGTTTTAGTGTCCAGTCCCCTAATTTATTTGTTTCAAAATTCTCCAGTTGAAGAAAGAGTGCTTAATACTGATTATAATAGCTTCAAACCATGCATGATAAAAATGACTTAGATTTAGCCTTGGGTATAAGTCAACTGGACATTGACCATTAGTTCTGAGTAAATATCTATAAAATTGGGCTGTAAGACTAGTTCTGAAAGGACACTTCTATAGGACTCTTGAAGTTTGACTTGAGAATGGGACTGGCTTTCAATTAGGACTAGAGTATTAATTTTGTAATAAAATCTTTCATCATGGCTGTAAAGCTTTTGTTTACAGTTTCTGTATAGAGACAATTTATCCTACACTGCAGCTGGAACAAAAATCAATAAACTAGGAGAAAATCCTTGACTAAAACTACTCTTTATGTAGGATCATTAAGTTATATTTCAAAGCAGCTGGTATTCGAGAAGGATTGTCCAGTTATGTAAAAAATTGACATCATGTAAATTACACGAGCATGAAATACATTATTTTCCATGTGTGTGGTCGTAAAAGTCTATCTTACAAAGTATCAATCTGTTTTGCAGGTGGAAAACCTGACACTGAAAATTGAACAAGAGACGCAAAAGCGCTGCCTCATCCAAAATGATTTCAAAATGCAAACCCAGCAGTTGAATGCACTGAAGGTGTCAGAGAAGCAGATAAAACAAGAGAATAACCATCTTATTGAAATTAAACTAAGCCTAGAAAAGCAAAATAACGAGCTACGCAAGTAAGTCCCTTCAGCAATAAACGTTCTGTTTCATTGCAGTGGATTGTGACTCAAAATTGAGCTGTGGAAAGTTAAATTCTGGTGTACCGACACGTAAGGTTTCAATCAATTCTTCAGCAGGGTTGATACTATTATTATTGTTTTTTAAATTTACATGCAGTCCAGGGGTGGGTTCCGGCTTCTTCTACTGCCGGTTCGCTCAGGTACACGCACTCTACGTGCGCATGTGCAGTAGTAAAAAATGCTTCTGTGCATGTGCAGAAGCAAAAAAAAAAAATGGTGCCACCGGTAGAACCAGTTCAGGGGCGTGGCAGGCTGAGTTACCACCTACTCGGCCAAACCGGTCTGAACCAGTAGGAACCTACCTCTGATGCTGTCTAGCTCCCCTATCAGGCAAATGAGCGGCTTACAGATCATAAAAACATAAATATAAAAGCAATTGAAATGTTAAATATATGCAAATTTAAAATTATTCAAAAAGTAGGCCCAAGAGATAGCTAGCATGGGGATGAGGTCTTCTTATTCCATCAGCCACCTCCAGTGGTGAGTGCCCCCTCAGGGCCCAAAGCCAACTGGCAAAGTCAAGTCTTAACACCATTTGGGAAGACCATAAGAGTGAAAGCAGTTCTCACCTCTGAAGGTAGGGTATTTCACAGGGACATGGGGATATTCTGCAGATATACTGGGGGAGTCCTTGACTTTTACTTTAGTTCACAGCCATGAGTCAAAAAATAACCAAATGTCAATATTTTGCCTTTTTTCCTGATATTTTGCTTTTGTTCCCTCTGAGGCCTCGTTTGCATGTACCTGTGTCATAAATTGCTAAGGAAAAATTACACTTTAAAACAGGGGTGGTATACACTTACCTTCCCTACTGGTTCGCAAATGTGAGTGCATGAGCCACCTCCACGCATGCGCACAGCTTTCTGTGCATGCGCTTTTGGTGAAAAAATGGCCTAAATGGGATGCCATAAATCCAGCTCAGGGCTCGGGGCCATCCACGATTTCTGCTACCGGTTCAGGCGAACCGGTCTGAAACGGTAGAATACCACCTCTGCTTTAAAACCTCACCAACACAGGCAGTTCTGCAGCTGCACATCTGCTCAGGGAACAAAAAGAATCTGGTTTGTTCCCCCATCAGCCCTGTAGGCCAGATAAAGTCAGAGGTGGAGCTTTAGGATAGCAAAGGACATTTCTGGACGAAGTCCATCCCTTGAAGTCATTTGTTTTCCCTTGTAGGAACAGGTGTAAGGTGTGTCTCCCCACCTGTTTGTGCTTGGGGAACATCCACCCAAGTATAACAAAAGAGAAAAACAGTGTCTTTTTTTTTTACCTCATATCATAAAGAACATTTTTCTTCCCACTGCAACAGACAGAAAGTCACTTCACTTGATCCTGTCCAGGAAAAACTAAAAGAGTTATTGTGCTTGGTAGACAGATAGGATTTGTTATGTTTCCCTCTTTTTCTTTCAGCCCAATAAGGATTAGGTAGGAGGTGAAGTGGAGACTCAAGATCTACTATTCAGCCAAAACAGCAAGAGAGGTACAAGAAAAGAACAAGGGACAGTCTGGGGCCAAATATAAATAATCCTTGATTTATGATTGGCCACTTAGCAATCTCTTCAAACTTTTCAGTTATGATAGATCTCCCCAGTGCTACTTCTGACTTGTTTCGACCGTTCTCCTCCCCCACCCCCCACCCCAGTCACATGGTCACATTTTTGGTACTTGGCAAGTGGCCCACATCAGACTGTTTGCAGTTCCCATGACTGCAATTTATGAAGTTTTTTCCAGAAAAACACCCATTGGCTAAAATGGGTTTCCTGAACAATCACAGTATTTGCTTAGCAACCATGGCATTTGCTTAACGACTGCTGCTACAGAGGTCATAAAATTGGGTGCAGTCATGTTGTGACCTGCTTAACAACCAGAATGATTTATGGTCAGTTCTCGTTGTAAAGCAAGTATCTTTAGACAGTCCTGGATGAAAGGGAAAACCTTCTTTTCTCTCTTGAGGATAATGGTGAAGCAACAACATAATAGGCCCTGTCTGCCCTTTATGCTAAAGGAAACTGTACATTCAGTTAGTCCAAATAAATCAGAAAATCAGAATGTGCAAAAATATGCGAAAGATTAAAGCAGTTTTTTTTACTTACTTTGTGTCTTAAAGTAGGAATTTGTGCATTTGGGTCAGACAGTCCTGCAACCACAGATCTTGACCGATATCATATAGCAAGGAATCTGAAAGGACATGACTAATACTCTCTTCCCACTTGTAAGCATCCAACAGTCTCATTGTCCTCCTTCGAATTTGAATTCCTCATTTAATGAAGTGTGACTTGACAAAACTTTGAAAAGATTAACTTTTTTTACCCGGCCTTGGCAATCAAGGAGGAGGAAGTTAGCAGTCCATTCCAGCAACATTCGTCATAGAAGTAGTGTCACTTTAAAATTGCATTTATCTTATTCTCTGTCAGAGAGCGGCAAGATGCAGATGGGCAGATGAAAGAAATTCAAGACCAACTTGAAGCAGAACAATATTTTTCGGTATGTAGAACATTAACGTACTCAGTATTACGTTTTTAAATGTTAAGCCTTATGTATCTTTTGGGTTTATCACACAGTTATAAATATTCTGGGATTTGCTGATTTATTAGTCACTGTGCATTATATTTTTCTAAAAATGTGACCTAGTATCATATCACTGTTTTTCTTAAGTGCATAAAGCACAGAGGTGGGTTGCTGCCGGTTCGGCAGAACCAGTAGTGGAATTCAGGCCTGGGTCGCAGAACCAGCATCGACCCAGACCTGCCACACCCCCGAACCGGTCCCCTTGCCACCGCTCGGCGCCACCATTTTGTATTTTCATTATTGCGCATGCGTAGTTCACTATAAATTGTTCTGCGCATGCACGAAGAACAATTTACATTGAACAGCATGCGCGTTGCATGCGGTTTGCGAACCGGTAGTAAAACCGGCAGCAACCCACCCCTGATAAAGTACCATTATCAGCATGGACGTATTGTGGTGTCCCTCAAGTTGCTAGACTTAGTTCATATCTGCAAGATTCACTTCCTATTCAATTTGATTCTTTGGCAATAATAAAGCATTGCCTTTTTATCAGCCTGATATTAAATTAGGTCCAACCCTGAGTATCTTTTGAAAATCAAAGTTAGTTCAGCGGTACGTCTTATGATTGCTGACAGGAAAGATTAACAAGCCTATTGTTACCATATCTCAGCCCAAAATCAACACACTGAAGTAAGAAAGTCCCTTCAGTTGAAGGGTTTTTCCCACTCCTAGTCTGGGTCATTAATCATTACATCTTACTGTCTGTCATATTCCTAATATATTTTATTTTAAATATATGTATAGTCATGCTGGCCACATGACCACAGAAAGTGTCTGTGGATAACATTGGCTAAGAAGCGGAGATGAACACCGCCCCCTAGAGTTGGAAATGACTGCGTAAGGGAAACCTTTACAATAATACATATTAATATATCGATTAATTTACTCAAGTAGAATATTTGATAGCTTTGACTGTTTATAATATTGACAATTGATAATTATCTGGTCATTGTAGGTAATATTGAAAAAAAAACTTGTTTTACATATGTTTTAATCCTGGGGAAAATGTTACGAAGATTCCTTATCTTAAATTAAAACGGGTAGTGTTTCTAACACAACTCTTTTCCATTTGTCTGGTTGCACCAAAGCTATAATATGCATATTGCTGTGAAACATTTCAGACGCTGTACAAAACACAAGTTCGGGAATTTAAAGAAGAATGTGAAGAAAAGGCCAAACTTTGTAAAGAAATACAGCAAAAGATACAAGAGTTACAAGAAGAGAGGTGAGAAGATAATTGCTTGAATATTAGCCAGTAAGAAAACTCCTGTGTAGCAACTTCGGCTGTGACACTAATTTATTATGATACTAATTTTAATTTATATTAATTTATTACAGGGATTCCTTGGCAGCACAACTGGAGATCACATTAACAAAGGCAGACTCTGAACAGTTGGCTCGCTCTATTGCTGAGGAACAGTATTCTGACCTGGAAAAAGAGAAGATCATGAAAGAACTGGAGATCAAAGAAATGATGGCAAGGCACAAACAGGAACTTGCTGAAAAAGATGCCACGATAGGATCAGTAAGTGATTCACTCAAAACTGAAGCGATTCTACAAGGCTCAAATCGTAGGCTTGTCAATCTGTACAAATTTGTCCCTTGAACATGAAATATTCCTGGGTTGTTGTTTTTTTAAACAACTGCATGAGAAATTGCAAGTAACAGCAGGACTTAAAACCTATAGGGACCAAACTTATTTGCAGACTGTCCCATAAATATACCAAGTATAATGTTACACTGCAGTCACTGATGCTTTGGTTCTGAATTTGGCTAGGCATACTATGGCATCAGAGGGACGCGGTGGCTCAGTGGCTAAGATGCTGAACTTGTCGATCAGAAAGGCCAGAGGTTCAGCGGTTCGAGTCCCTAGTGCTGTGTAACGGAGTGAGCTCCCGTTACTTTTCCCAGCTTCTGCCAACCTAGCAGTTCGAAAGCATGTAAAAATGCAAGTAGAAAAAATAGGAACTATCTTTGGTGGGAAGGTAACAGCATTTTATGTGCCTTCGGCATTTAGTCATGCCGGCCACATGACCACAGAGACATCTTCGGATAGCGCTGGCTCTTCGGCTTTGAAACGACGTTGAGCACCGCCCCTAGAGCCGCATATGCGGGGGAACCTTTATCTTACTATGGCATTAGAAATGTTCCATATCATAAATTTAACTTCTTTGTCCAAGAGTTTGCAGTAGGACCTTTTATAGATATCAGTACTTGTGTTAATGATCATCAGAGTGCATAATAATGTTTTGAGAGCACAGTATATTTTTAAGTAGTTTAGAAGGACTCTAATTTAAACATTTTTTTCTAGCATAGATGTGCTGATGCTTTCTGATGCAAGTGACTTCCCTTTCTACATTCAAGCTGTGCTAATTTTTTTCAGCCCTGTTACTTAGTGTTACCTTTAAACTCTACTACTGTTAGGTACATTTCTCTTACAATCCTGTTTTTAAGCTTCTATTTTTGTCTGCTTCCCACACCGCTGCCATGAACGCCTTTGCTGGGAGCTTCCGCCTCCTCCTCCATCCTCACTTGTAATCTCAACTCCTACTTAAATGCTTGGTTGGCTTGTTTATATTCTATGACTGACCTATGCTTCTTACAATTTCTGTATCTTAGTTGGAAGAAGCAAATAGAACTTTGACTAGTGATGTGGCAAATCTTGCAAATGAAAAGGAAGAGCTGAATAACAAACTGAAAGAAATTCAAGAAAGTGAGTATTTAAATTTAAAAATAAAAGTGATTGATTTTATGTTAGCGACACAAGTGCTACCTATTTTGTTATTTATTAACAGGACTTGTCCATCTTAATGAAGAAGAAAATGATCTTGGATTGCTAAGGACTCAGTTTGAAAAACAACTGGCTTATGAGCGAACAATGAAAACACAGGTAACGTATAAATGAGGAAGTGACCACAGTTATCAGTGCAATATTATACATAAAGAGAGAGAGACGGGAGTGTAATTAAATCTAATCACATAAAGAAGCTGCCCATTTATTATTTTCTTATACTCAGGCTGTGAATAAGTTAGCAGAAGTTATGAATCGAAAAAATCCCATCCAACGAGGAGCTGACACAGATGTCCGAAGGAAAGAAAAGGAGAACAGGAAACTGCATATGGAGTTGAAAACCGAACGGGAAAAATTAACTCAGATGATGATTAAATATCAGAAAGAAATCAATGAAATGCAAGCTGTAAGTATTTTATATGATAGTGAAAAAACTATCACATAGTAGTTCAAAAAGCTACATGAAAGCCCCAGGTATTTACAAACTTATTTGACACAGTTATTCTTTAGCTTCATTTTTCTTGTACTCTTGAAAATCATTAGAGAACTACTCACAATCTAATATCCTTCCAGAGACGAGTGATACTGGTGGTTACAAGGCTTGGGTTGATGACAGCTTAAAACATCTGAGGAGGCTTTGCCTCACCTTTTATTAGGTTCCTAATTTCACTATATCACCCAGCTGTACTGAAATAGGATCCATTTAATTGTCTTTATTTTTTCAATTCCCATGGTAGTTCTCTTTTAATATTTTGAGTTGAGTTAGATTGCTGTCAGAACCATCTCTGTAAGCAAGACTTTATCATGCATTAAAGATGAATTCTGATTGTGCTTCATGAATCTCCTTTTACAGCAAATAGCAGAAGAGAGCCAGATACGAATCGAACTACAGATGGCTCTGGACAGCAAAGATAGCGACATAGAACAGCTTCGGTGTCAGCTCCAAACAATACATATTGGCCTAGACAACAGCAGCATATGTGGCCCTGGTGATGTAGACACGGATGATAGCTTCCCTGGTAAGATTCGTCCTTCTCTTTTTTGGAAGAAAAGGAGACATATTACAATTAATGAATCTCTGTTTTGGGAAGTTACAATTGGGAATGTCATCCCTTTATCCTTCTGTCGTTAAAATTTTAACCCTTTCTCATCAGGCTACCTTTGAATAAGTCAAAAGTAGGTTATAGTTCTTATGCAAACCCAGATCTGTTGCATTATTCTATTTCAAAATAAGCAGTTGTGAGTTTTAAAAAAACTATTTTTCATTAATCCTTTCTGCATTTCCCCCCCCCCTCCTCTTTCTGTTGGGTGCTCAGTTCGTATCACTCAGTCCCACACTTCAGAATCTATGTCTTTTACCTACCAACGCTCTTCCACCTCTGTCAGTATTGCTACTAAACCTTCCAGCTCTTGTGTGTTTCTCAATTCTGATTCTGACTCTGAGGAAGAACCATTGTCTTCTGCACAACCCCCTTCAGAACCTGATGATCCAGGTGACCTTCCAGAAAATGTGTAGTGACGAAACGCTGCTGCCTATTTTCCATTACTAACACTGAGGACAGTAGAGACCAAGGAGGATTGTCCCGCATGAAAAAGGAGCAGCAACTAATCTTAATCTTTAATCTTAGATTCTGTGGATGTTGCATTCATGTAGATGCATGAGATATGCATGTTTCCCCTTTATCTGCAGACCCTCTATGCGTATGACTAAAAAAAGTTAAGACTACAAAGCTTTTTAATAATTTAGTTTATATTGCTATTTAATTAATATAAAAAGCAAAAAGGAAAGCATTAAAAGAATAGTGACATTACAGTTTAAATATTAATATATCTCCAATTAATATTCTATACATTTTAAATTCCAGTGCTGCACTTTGAGAAAGATCTATAAAAGCAACAATTCCTTAAAG
This sequence comes from Natrix helvetica, assembly GCF_964273705.1. Taxonomy (NCBI): domain Eukaryota; kingdom Metazoa; phylum Chordata; class Lepidosauria; order Squamata; family Natricidae; genus Natrix; species Natrix helvetica. Next base: position 149,938,846 of record NC_138552.1, read on the forward strand.
AAGTTAGACATGCTTATTTGATATAATGTGCTTCATTCTAAATGATAATGTTAAACAAAAATCGGTGTCGTGGGTTTTGGAAGAAAGCACACTACACTCTGTATGTTAAATATGATGCTCCTTACAATCCTGAAACCTAATTGCACTGCTCCAAAGAGGAAAGTGTTTTAATTTTCTGTATTGAAGTAATAATCAGGTGGCCCTATTCGAACTCCCATGCTGAAGGCCAGCCAGATGATGTACTGAGAACTCTTACAGTGTATCTTCCAATACAAAATATGTGCTCTATTTAATTTTTTCTGTAAAAATGAGTGGAAGGCAGCAATAATAATAATGCTTTGTGTATTTCTGCTCTAGGATGTAATATATTTACTAATAAGAATGTGACATAGTTACATGGTGTGGCATAACTGTAAGAGAACATCGCTTGTTTTGCTTGTAAATTTCAGCTGTTTTATTGCTCGCAAGTTTATAGGTTAATGCGTGTAATAAATGCCATTTTTCTTAATGAGATATAGCAAAACAATGGGATATAATACTGTTTTAAAATATTACTTTAATCCTTTTCAGAGTCACGACTTGAAGGGTGGCTTTCATTGCCTGCTAGAAACAACACAAAGAAATTTGGTTGGGTAAAAAAGGTAAATAATACAATTTCTACGATGTTACTTTGACATAATATGCACCACTAGGTGCGATTCAAAAGCAAAAGAATCAAACCATTGTTTCTGTAATCGTGCTGCTTTTAAGAAATCATGGGCCTGGCTATGTATTACAGTCAGAAGACCACTTCACTAATAGCATAAGAAGCTATTAGTGAAGAAGCTATTATCTTGTAAGCATAGACAGTCACAGAGAGTTGTCTTTTATTTTTGTTTGTTGGCTTTCTTTTTGCTGGGTAGATTTTCAATGGGGAGAGCTAGGTGTAGGAGCTTAGAAAATTTTCAAAAGCTGTGCAGCAGAAAAAGGTACCCAACAGCCCTCCATCCAGATATTTAGTGTTAGGTTGTCCTAACTTAAAGATCAGTGGTAAGGTAATATATTGATTGTTGCCCAAAACGTACGCACATATCAAGTTACTTATCCTCTCATTTTTTTTAAAAAAAAAACATTTTTACATTGTACATTGTTGTATTTTTAAAAAAATGTACTGGTTTTGTTTCATGCTATATTTTTTCTATGGAAGCTGCTGATAGTTGTTTTTATTGCAGTGGCATAGAAATATATTTAATAAATAACTAAAAACCAGGATATTTTGTTTGAAGTTTAAGATGAAATACGTTTTGTAGGAAGAGAAGCTATTCTCTTATATTTTTACTAGCCAAATTGGAAGATACCTGGTCCTTAAATTACCATATTAAAATAACATTTTACGTACTTTCATTTTGTCAAAAAATTGCCATACAAAATTTGATTATATAAATAAAATCAATTTGCAACTTATACTTCCATTTGTGTTGTTTAACAGTATATAATAGTCAGCAGCAAGAAGATACTGTTCTATCATAATGAACAAGATAAGGAACAATCCAATCCATACATGGTACTGGACATAGAGTAAGTATTGTGATTTCCCCTCCCCCCCCTCCATTCTGAATATGGTCAATATTTTTGTAATTCTGGAACCCTGTTAACAAAGTTCATCTTTCAATATGGTGAGTTAGTTAAAATAAATTGGATCCCTTTGATGAATTTTTAAATATTCTATACTCTACCAACCTATTGTGAAAAGTACAGTAATTTTAGCAAATTTGAAATTTGTGTCATTAAAATACAGTGTTTTTAGGGTTTTATGATTTTAAATGGTCTAAATTTAATAAATTTTAATGGGCATTCAATTAATCAAAATAAGATCATTAATCCAAAATGGATGCATGGGAGAGGATCCATTCTACAGACATATGTATTGTAAGTGGATGGAACCTTGAGAAAGCTTTAAAAATCAGAGTTTGGATTAAGAGCACAATTGAAATCTTATTTAAAGTCCAAGATGAGCTCTATGAAGTAAATGGGAAAACTTCTAGAAATGTTGCTACATTAAGGCTTCATGTTTAAGTGATTCATGGTTAATTAACTTCATTTTTGTTTCATGTCTGCATTTCTGCTACTATAGCAAACTGTTCCATGTTCGACCTGTCACACAAACGGATGTGTACAGAGCAGATTCTAAAGATATTCCCAGGATTTTCCAGGTATCCCTATTTTAGAACTTTTAACCAAATATAATATACACAAAGTGGGATGCCATGTTTATTAGACAAAGGTGAAATAAACACATTGAGAGGCTATTGTTCTATAGGAGATTTTTTTTCCTCAAACAATCTTGCAAAGAAAAAAGTGGGGAAACCTTTTCTGTCTGAATTTTTCCAGATGTTTTATGAGGCATCATATTGTTTATTGAGAATCATATTTTTTCTTCAGCAGAAATAGATTATTTTATAACCACTATAATATTAATATTATAATAATTATAATCATATGCATACTGTCAAATTAGGTGGTGAAAATCACTGTTTTCCCATGTTAAGAATAGAAGGAAAACGCTTGCTCAGAATTACAATGGAGAGGAGGAATATTTAAGAAGCATTTGAAACCTTTCCATAATTAATCTTTTGTCATTAGAAATATGTTTTCTCTATCAGTATTATTGATCTTTCCCCCAATTCCAGATCCTGTACGATAATGAAGGAGAAAGTAAAAAAGAACAAGAGTTTCCTGTAGAATCATCAGGGGAAAAATCAAATTATATTTGCCACAAGGGACATGAGTTTATACCTACCCTTTATCATTTTCCAACCAACTGTGAAGCTTGCATGAAGCCCTTGTGGAACATGTTCAAACCCCCGCCTGCTCTTGAATGTCGCCGTTGCCATATCAAATGCCACAAAGACCACATGGATAAAAAAGAAGAAATAATAGCACCTTGCAAAGGTAAGCTTGAAGCTTGGTGTTCTCTGAGCCTGGTTGCTTTCTTGCAGATGTTTCATTACCCAAACTGGGTAACACCATCAGTGATGATCAATCTTGCACTACACATATTCCCTTCAAAGGTAAGTTTAAAAATAAATAAAATCCAAGTTGATTGCAAGTTGATCCTTAGAAAATGTCAGAGTCCATAGCTAAATTAAAATTTCTTAAAATTAAAATGACCCAGAAGAATATGCAGATTTTCAAATCATGTAGCAATTTACCACAGAGAGTGGTAGCACGAGAGCCAAGGATGTCCTTTAATTAGACTGTATCATTCAGGCAAAAAATATTTTAGACAAAATACACACTGTGGCATCAGAGAATGCAATAAAATTTAGATGGCTTATCTTGACTACACATGGCTGAATTGTTCAAAAGCTAATGCTATGAAAAATCTTGCTAAAATTTTACTCAATTTCAGCTGGAAAGTTGCTTTTTCAAAATCAGATATGGTTTCTCTTCAAATACAGTATATTGTACTAATACAATTCTGTTCTGAAGTACTTGTTTTTGATATATTTCAGTGAACTATGATATTTCAACCGCAAAGAATCTATTACTATTAGCTAATTCTACAGAAGATCAGCAAAAATGGGTGAACCGCCTAGGAAAAAAAATTCCCAAAAAACCTCCAGCACCAGATCCTTTTGCACGATCTTCACCCAGAACTTCCATGAAGGTCCAGCCGAGCCAGTCTCTCAGGCGGCCAAGCAAACAGCTTCCACCAAATAAAAAAGAAAGCTTTCCCCCAAGGTAAAAAGTTACATGTACAAAATTATGATCACTTTTTAGGACACTGTCCTGGGCACTTGAGGGAGTCATGCCAAGTATTTCTTTGATGAGATGTATCCACCTGTGAAAGTCTTCTATTGCCCCTATTTCAGGGTATGTAATTACTCTCTTATGGCTGACTCCTATAGACTTGTGAATTAGATCAGTGGTGGGATTTACTTAACTTCCCTACTGGTTCACAAATGACAGCACGCACCACCTTCGGTGCATGCGCAGAAGGTAGCACATTACGTTGGGGGCGGGGGGGGGGCGGAGAGAACCGGCTGAATACCACTTCTGATTTAAATTTTAGGAACCATGGATCCTTTGCTTTTCTTATCCAGTGTCTGAGGGAACGAAAAGTTATTGTATTATACAGCTCTTCTTTATGGGAAGATTATTTGATTTAGAAAGTGAAATTTAAATCTTAGAAAATTATGCAGAGCATAATACATTCCAGGTCTGCATTTTTTTAAAAAATTAGCATATGGTATATCATACATGAACTAGCAATATATATTAACATTTCACCTAGCATTTGTAGTAAAATAGGACCTAGGATTGCCTACATGACACCTTCTTTTACCTTTGTGACAGAAGTGGGAGTTTTGTGATGCAGCCAAGAAGACATTAAAATGTATCCATTGCAATGGAATGCTAGGTTAACAATAACACTAGGGAGGTTGACACAAGCATTGATTTTATTAGCAAAAACTAGGTTGCTTATTTGGAGCCTGTGATAAATAGGGCTGCACAGTCCATGTGCAATATCTAAAAGGCCTGGGAGTACAAATATAACACCTACCTGCAACACGTGGAAACAGCCACATCTTCTCTAAAATTGTGGCACAGGTGCCTTACTGCCAAATTGATTTACAGTTTTCTTTGGCTTGCTTATTCCTATTGGATGGGCCACCCCTTCCTCCTCAGTTTTTTTAATTCAGGGTAAGAGTCTAGAATAAATCATCAATGGAATTTCACCCATTTTAGAAAGGCATAAATAAGTATCTGTAGATCTGAACCCAATAGGAAATATTAGTCCATTTTCACTTGTTAAAAATGTATCAACACATGATATGTTTTGGGTTTCCACTATTTCACCATAGTTTTATTTTATTTTTTAGTACTGAGCCTGCTCTGCGAATTGTTCTTCACTGAATTGTGTTTTTTCTATACTATATTTTATTAATATATTAAGAGTAAGTAATAGGGAAATATGATTGAAGTACAGATGCATGTTAAGTGAGAACTAACTGTGAGAATTTGGCTTCAAAGCATAAATGACAATATTTTGAAATATACAGTATTTGTATAATAACTAGCTCAGTAGTTTATATAAAATAGTTTATATTTTATAAACTATAAAATATAAGCAGTTTAAAATATATTACATTTGCATTACCCGACTGCTATTACATACAATGGCCCATGCTTCATTGGGGAGGTGTAATCTAAAACCAAACTATTGTCATTTAACAAAAAAATAGTTTTGAGTATGCTTAATGGCGTGAAAAGCATTTTGTGTGCATTTCATGCTTTGCCCTGTTTTTTTCCCTAATTGTTGCATTTAAATTATTGAAGAAGCATAGATAATTCGTTTTGATGTCGGGAAAAGACCATAAAAATAATGGCGTAAGTGTTCTAGTTTAATCCAGAGAAAACTATACTTTTAAATCCCTTTGAAATTATGAAGTGGCTTTAAGTGTTATAGTGCTCTTCCTGAATATGAACCTTTCGTTTTACTAGAAATGCTAAAATCAGTATTCTCCAAGTAGTCATAATTAAAGTTTCAGGCAGGAAGTAGAGATCTGTCAAATCAATCCAGGAACAGAAAGTTCCAGATAAATCTAGAAAGTCCCATTTCCTCCTGGGTCATGCTGAACCTTCTCCTGGATCATGTAATTCTACATTCAGTGACTGAAACAGTTATTTGACAGCAACTTAAATGATTGCACCTAATATTTTGCCTCAGAGGGCACACTGTCCACAATTTATCCTACTACCTTTACAGGATAGATCTAGCTTACCTCCTATCTTGGTCTTAGGGTAACTGGTGGGTTTCCCCATTTACAATAGCACCCCAATGTGTGTGCAAGCATGCATAACTGTAGAATGCTGTGTATGTAATGTTACACAATAGGGACGCTGTGGCTCAGTGGCTAAGACGCTGAGCTTGTCGATCAGAAAGGTCGGCAGTTTGGTAGTTCAAATCTCTATGTATGTCATTTAGTTTGGGGGAGAGGTTTGGCTTTTTACATTCTGATTTGAACAAGAAAAATCTCAAGTCATTTTTTTCTGATCTCTTCTTGAACACTTTGCCGACTCAGCCAGTGTCCTGCTTTTTAAATCTCCAAATGGTTGGCAAATTAGCTTAGTTTCCCTCGTCTGATACCTTGTATTGCATCTCCCATAATTCTCAGCCAGCATTATTATTGGCCTTGCTAGTTGAAAATTCTGTACATCCTGAGGATCCTGGGTTGGAAAAAGCTGAGGTCCTACTTTTTGTGAGCAGATGACCGCCTTTGCCGTGTCCTTAGTGTTTTAGGGTGACGTGGTGGCTCTGGCTACGATGCTGAGCTTGTCGATCAGAAATATTGGCAGTTTGGTGGTTTGAATCCCTAACACCGCGTAACGGAGTGAGCTCCCGTTACTTGTCCCAGCTTCTGCCAATCTAGCAGTTTAAAAGCATGTAAAAAATGCAAGTAGAAAAATAGGAACCACTTTTGGTGGGAAGGTAACAGCGTTCCGTGTGCCTTCAGTGTTTAGTCATGCCGACCACATGACTTCAGACAGCGCTGGCTCTTCGGCTTTGAAACGGAGATGAGCACCGTCCTCTAGAATCAGGAACGACTAGCACATACTGTATGTGTGAGGGGAACTTCGACTATCTTTAATGTTACACAATTGATACATGTGTGCATAATAAAAATGATATCAATTGCAACTTAAATATCAAAGTTTTGGGGGATATATGTTTCTTATTAAGGAAATATGCTTTAGGTTTAGCTTGTTCCTTCATAGCTTAATATGATAAACAGCAATGTAATTTATTCCAAAAAAAGTTGGATAAAAGGTTGATTTTATACAGGTATAATGAAGATATTCTTTCATTTTGACAGCCAAATGCATTTTATTTATAGTTCAATCGTGGAACTTAGAAAGGTAGCTGATATGTTTTGACAGCACAGCTCTACTGATTTAGCAACATTTTAAAATATTCTGATTCATAATCAAGTAGTATTGGTTAACTAATCAGCATCTGAAAAAGCAAAAACAAAAGCCACAGATATCTTTACAAAAGATAGAAAGGGTAGGCTTTAGTTTTGAAGAGGATGACATATCTGTTGGAGACTTCATTGATAGATTTACACAATGAGTTCATCATGAATGTCCTTGATCCTTGAATAAGTTCTTTTGATTTACCAAGGTGCACCTCAATTCCCCTTTGTTGAACTTTCAATAAACATCTCATGAAAGGTTCTTCGGTCTTATTCAGCTTTAGAGCAGGCAGAGTGGACATTTGTTTTGTTCTGCTTCTCCTAGATGCCCCATATGAATTGAGATGCCACCACATGATGCCACAATGGAGACTAGGGAAGGAGATAACTTATACCCAACTGAGTTATGCTGCAGGAAAAATCACTGAGGAATTCTGTATGATCAGAGTAAAATTTTAAGGAGACACAGGAGTAGCTGAATTTTAGATTCATTTACTTAGAGCTAAACCATTTAACACTGCATCTGAGATAAGCAGACATGCAAGCCTAACACAACATTCACATAGTTGCTTTAATCACACAAAGCCATCCATTTGTTTCTACATTTCGGGTTTTTTTTGTATTTTGACGCACAAAATTGCTGCAAGTCTACATTTGTAGAGTAAGGTCAGTATGAAGTACTTAAACTTACTTGCATACGCTTTATAATTTGTGCACATTCTACAACAGAGATAAAAGCACATGTTGTTAAATCATATTTTTCTGTCAAACTTTTGTCTTTAAGTGGTAGTATCTGTCTAAAGTTTTATGGCTAGGAAGTTACCTTCCAAGGAAACTGCTGTGTCCCCCCCCCCCCCATTTCTTCCTCCTTGGAAAAATTCTGAAGCACTAGCAAAATGCTTTCAGAAGTAAGATGAGGTGACTCTATAAGATTTGTGAGTGCCAATTCTTCATCATTCCAGTTTGTAAGCACTGACAATAAATGAAAACCCTGGATCATTTGTGCTGGGAAATACACCTGCGTTCCATTCATTATGAGACACACTTTGAAGTACAGGAGTTAATTTTAAGAATGCACATGAGACTTGTGCATATGATTCTTACATTTTAACCAGTGTCAGAAATGGTAACATATGCACAAGAAAAGCAATGAACTGTTTCAGTAGTTTTGATATTCAAAATTGTTCTTCACTTGGCTCATAATAAAAACCTCATTTTCCAGATTGATTGATATGGCATGTAGAGACTGGGATTGGTCATTTCATGATGTTGATTTTGATGTTGATTTTAATATTGATGATGCTGAGGACGAACTTGATGATAGCGATGATGATAACAATGTGTTTATTCTAAAGAGGTAAATGGATGAATATCTGCAGGAGAATGCATTGGTTTTATTACAGCATGCATTTTCAGTTTTTTCCAGTAGAGCTATATGTGCTGGCTTAAAATCTAATAATAATAATTTGATCCATGCATGATTTTTATTGCCTTGAAATTATGTCAAAATCCCTTATATTTGTGCTGGGAAATTATAATGTCAAAATCCCTTATACACGTGCTTCTTATAGTGGACTTTTCCTGTATGGCTGCCTTTGTGCAAATCCAGTTTTGAACATTCATATCTATTCTTTGTTATGTCACATGTTGCTGCAAGCTCATATGTAGGTGACAAGGTAAAATCTTGATTTTCCGTGCTTTGGTGTACCTTCGTCATACTAAAGTGTGGTATAACTTGCTTTGCAAATATATTATACTAGATAATCAGCATAGGAATGATAGAACTTCTTCTCTCCATAACCCAACAAATTATTTAAAGTTAGGCTGGATTTCCAAATCACCTTTGAGGGGAATATAATCTTTCCTTTGAATCATTTTTGATTGGGAGAAAGATAGTCAGCTATATAAATGTTTTAAATAAATAAATGAAATGTAAACTAGATTTTATTCTAATATCCATTACACTATCGCCCAAAATTAAACAATATTTTTCACTACCACCCTAGAGAGTTTTGGGCTTTCTGTGGCGCACTTGGGCTGCTTTGTTCTTGACCAAGAGTATCTATGATTGAGAGTTTTAAATTTCCCCCCATTTTGCATCATTCTCATCTCTGATCCTGCAACAGCTTTGTTATACTGTTCCCTCCAGCAACAAAGTGGGTTGTGACAATCAATTTGAAATGAGAGTGACAAGATGCTGTGCATGTGAAGGAAAGAAATTAACTGCTCCTTAAGATAAATACAGGGGATGCAGTGGCTCAATGGCTAAGACGCTGAGCTTGTCGATCGAAAGGTCAGCAGTTTGGTGGTTTGAATCCCTAGCACTGCATAACGGAGTGAGCTCCCGTTACTTGTCCCAGCTTCTACCAACCTAGCAGTTTGAAAGCATGTAAAAATGCAAGTAGAAAAATAGGAACCACCTTTGGTGGGAAGGTAACAGAGTTCCGTGCACCTTTGGCATTTAGTCATGCCGGCCACATGACCATGGAGACGTCTTCGGACAGCGCTGGCTCTTCGGCTTTGAAACAGAGATGAGCAACACCCCCTAGAATCGGAACGACTAGCACACATGTGCGAGGGGAACCTTTATCTTTAAGATAAATACACAAACAAAGAGAAATCTTTTGCTTTGCTAATATGAACCAGACTGGCTGAGAGATCCAGCATTGCCTCGCTACCTCTATTTCCTTAGAGCCCACAGACTATGGGTTTGGATTTATTATATTTAAACTGACTGAAGTCTTTTCTTTCTTTTTTTTTCAGCTAACTGCCTTGTGGGAATGCAGTTTTCGAGGTGATCTTCATCCCTCTGAAATAAGACTGAAACATCGTACCTTGAGTTATGACTGCCGCTGACACCAGGCAGCCCAAGAGTCATGGTAAGCAGAAGGAGGCCCAGGAAAGGAATGGGGGATATGCTGCAGGGGAGAGGCCCGGCGCAGGAGTCAGGTGGGTAGGGGGTGGGGGTGGAGTGCATGTGATCAGAGGAAGGCCGTGAAAAGGGGCGCAGGCTGCATGCAATCACAGGGAGGCTAAGGAAAGGTGAACCCTGCACCCATTTTCTAAGGCCTCCCTGAGTTTGTACATGTGCACATACACACACACACACACACACGCAGCTCCCTGTGCCGTTTCCCTGGCTCCTTCCCTGTGATTGCATATACTTGCACCCTCATTCCCTGGCCTTCTGAACATGCACCACACAGAGCACCCCATCCCCAACTCACATGTGGCCTACTCTGGGTTACCCAGGGCTCCCACCCCACAGCACCCCTGCGCTCCTTACCTGGGGCTGCCTCTGCTTCCCACTTAATGACCTGCAAGACTGTGTTTTGGGCTATCTACTACTAGGGACAACCAGGACTTAGTGATTATGGTCATCACCAAGCAATCATGTGGCATCGTGCTTTATCACATCACACAACTCCCCTCCCAGCTGCAGTCGTAACTCAATGACTACTTGCATTACAAAGATTCTCTTGTATCACCAAATATGAAGAAATCCCCTTTTTACCACTGTTACTGCACTGCACCGCGCCTCCCCGTGCCTCCGGCAGTGCCTGGTATCCCCTTCTTTTTGGAGGTCAAAGCAAGGAAGAGACTTCCATCAATTGGAAGGCCCTCAGCCAGCGCCCTCTGTCCAAGCCGTGGGCCTTGACCTTCTCTGATCATCGTGCCCTGCAAGCTTCTGCCCTCAAGGCCTGGAATGGTAAGAAAAGAAAACCTCAAGAACACTCAGGAGGCAGACATCAAGTGTGCTTTGGATAGCAACCTTGCCTGCCAAGGTCAGTATATTCCATCTGGCCAAAGAGGAGCAGCTGCCAGGTCTTTTGTTTCCAAATACGCTTAATAAAAATCAGAGCTTTGGTTTTATTATCTGCTCTCTTTTGTTGCTATATTGTGCCTGAGCTACTGTGATGTTTGCTGTCTGTTCTTCACGTCTCCCCTCTCTCTCCCTCCCCGCTTTCACCTATCCCTTTTGCCGGCTTCTCTCCTGCGAGAAAGATCTATAAATCCGACTTCCATGAAAAATCTAGAAGTCCTGGCTTACTCTTTTCTCCAATGTGTTTCCATCACCATCTTTGTGTGTGAAAACCAGCTTCTTTTGGTGAACGACACTCCTCTGCAGCCAAAACAACAAAATGCCTCCAGAGCAAGAACGGCTCACTTGCGGACCTCTTGAAATGAAGAGGGGGAGGGGGGAGGGAAAGATTCTCTTGAAGCTCTTTCCACAAAGACTCAACAGGGGTCAAAATGACGAGGAGTCGTGAAGAACCCATCCTTGTTCAGCTTCTGGAGAGGAACCGCTACCAGCAACTTTGCCAAAAGAAAACAATGAATGGCAGGGTCATATCAGATTGATGAAGACTGCATCTTAAAAAGTGACCATTATACTGTGTGTTGTATGTGTTTTGGTGTTTAAATAAATACATTGTATTGTAATGCTGCAAAAGTGTTTTTTTAATTGTTTTTTCATTTTATTTTTATACATTTATTCATATTCCATTAATACAGTTTGCAACTATGCACTTGTATAAAGCCATAATGTTGACATTTATATCATTCATACTTGTTTATTCAGCATGTCTGCACTCAGCAGTTAAATATAATGAAAAGTCCCAGGTATGTTACTTTTTACCTAACAAGCAGTCCCAAGTCTTGTTTTATCAGTTGTGAATGCCTTAAATTAATTTTGTCTCCTTAAAGTTTATGCTCATTCCTGATATTTAAGAGATAAAAGAATGCAGAGGTTTACCAGCTCTTAAATGCAATTTTGCTTTGTTGCAGAATAATAGTGCACTATGTTTACATGTAATAGTTTATATCAATGTCAGTCTATATGAATGTGTACCTAATAGGTTTGAGAGGGGAGGGGAGGGGGGAATCAGCTAAATATTGCTTCCAGAAACAATGAACTGGTAGTATTAGAACTAATATATAACTTTCATGCATAGGTATTTTGAAATCAGTTCTTTGTTCAATTCTCAGTATTAGTCACAGACTTTGTATTCTCCTTACTAAGTGCTATGGTTTTCTTTTTTCTTTTTGCATACTATCCTAGCTGTGTGTTTTATTTCTGGAAAAATATAACTATTTTTACATTTTCATCGCACAATGTTTAAGGAATTTTACAATAACTGAAAAATACTGTAGATGTATTTTAAACCTTTCAGTCCTATTCTCTAAGCACATAGCTTTAGCAACAGGAAAAGAATCTCAGTTTTGTGTGTTTTGAGAATTTGTGGAAGGAAAAGGCCCCACGGAGGCACTTAATCTATTTTTTTTTATGTTGTACAGAATATAATTTGTAAACTCATTCATGCCATGTCCATAATTTATCCCACAAATGCATGTTTTATATAGAACTACAGAATGCTATGATAAACACAATGAGAGTTAAAAAAATATTGGAAACTCTACTTTGGGATTTTTTAAAATAAAATGTATGCATATATATGCACAGGTGTTGTATGATAATAACAATGGAATGTAGAATCTATTATTTGAAGAAAGGGACTGATACATTTCACTAGATTTTGTTTTTGTTTCAGTAACAGAAATTGGGTATTTAAAACGAGAGGACCAGGAACTATTTGGTATCCACCCTCATAAAAATTGGAATTGGTGTAGAATTCACCAAGCAGGACTCCTACACATTTCCCATGTGTTTGTGCAGTTGTATGCGGTTACGTCTTAGCTCATCACATGCTGAGATCGGCTCATTCAAACCTCACTTGTTAGGAATTCGCTTTAGTAGATCACGCACAAGAAATCTCACTTCACTTGGACCTATAACATGGCTATTTCCACTGACACAGACTGAAAAATCACTTACCTATAAAATGGTCTAATAATGCATATCTTAGCTTGCACATTTGAATATACTTCTATTTTGGTTAATTTTTACAACTTCATGACATGGTGAAAGAATATTGTCTTGTGTGCTTGCTTTGAACAGTGAGTGTACAACAAAATATTTTAAGAAATGCATATTTTGCATACAAAACACTGTTTAAAAATGTAAACAATAAACCTTGTTTCAATTCACTAATGGCATACATATTTTATATTATAAATTGTTATTTGTGGGATGATCTGAATTGGAAGAAATATATTTTTTTAAAATAAACTATTTGAGTAAGATACTAATAATAGCAAGTTGATTTTTTTTAAAAAAATGTGAATAACTGCACTGTACTTGAAACTGGCATTGTATATAAATTCAGTTGACTCTTACATAGTTATGTGAAAATCTATATTTAAAAAGTAATTTTATTTAGTGGCTTTCAGGCCTGATGCAGATCAGAATTTTGCTTTTAGAAAGAAGCCTGACCATGATTTCTTTTTTATACAAAAGAATTAGTTTAAACTTATCAAGATCTTTAGGAAGGGAATTCTGCATGAATTTTGCTGTCAGAAAAGTGTCCCACCAATTCCAGAGTAAGAAAAATGTAAGACTATTTTGCTCATGTTCACACCTGTCTAAGTCTTAAGTGTTCATATTATTATTAAACTTAAAAGCCACCCAACTCTCGAGGACTCTGCAAATCATAACAATCAAATAACTTACAATAAAATTGATAAAGATACAGGATCATTCCTTCCTGTTTTCACAACATACGAATTGCTTCTGAAACTGACCATGAGTTGTACTCTTTTTAAAACTTTTTAAACTTAACTAGACACAATGATGTAATTCATCCATAGACTTCAACTATTCAAATTACCTTGGCAAGTTTCGCCATATCAATTAATGTGAAACTATAATCTTAAATCTTAAAGATTTTTTCAGTTGAAGCTTCGTCCAGGACCAATGGTTTTGGTTCAGAACACCATGTTTGCCGTAAGTTTAACAATCAGATCTAAGTCCCAAAGGTGCTTTTTCAGAGGCAACTGGATTTTCTTGTTTTTTCTTTTGAAGACATTTCGCTTCTCATCCAAGAAGCTTCTTCAGCTCTGACAGGATAGTGGGGAATGGAAGGATTTAAACCCCTTGCAGACAGCTGGTCATTTGCATCCCTTTTAGAGGGCTGTTGAAGCACTTGGAGTTCTCAGGGTCACCTGAGTAATGCTCCTAGTTCCTGTAGTCTGCAATTTTTCTCCCCCTCCCCCCTTTTCTTTGAAGACTGAATCATTTTCAAAGAAAAAGAAAATTTTTTCCAGACTACAGGAACTAGGAACATTGCTCAGGTGACCCTGAGAACACAAATAAACCTCCAAGTGCTTCAACAACCCTCTAAAACAGAGGTGTCCAACTCAAGGATACCGGCCACAGGGCCAGCCTGGAGATATAAAAGGATTGACCCATGGTGCCTCTGGTAGCTAAAATGGGCTGCGTGCAGCTCCCCCTGCACCTTGTTTTCACCCTCCATGGCTGCCTACAGCACTTCGCAGCTGAAACCGCCCCAAGAAATGAGGCAAAAATGGGCTGAAAACAGGCCAAGGAGGATGAAAGCAAAATGTAGGGGGGGGCGCACGCAGACCGTTTTTGCCAGCAGGGTGGTGCAGAAGGCATCTATCAGTTCCTCCCATCCCAGCCCATGGAGAACTACCATGCTGATCCGGCCCTTGAAGAAATCCAGTTTGACACCCCTGTTCTAAAAGGATGCAAATGATCAGCTGTCTGCAAGGAATATACCATATTTTTCGGAATATAAGATGTACCTTTTTCCCTCAAAAAAGAGGCTAAAAATCTGGATGCGTCTTATACACTGAATACAGCATTTTTTTGCCTCCTGAAACCCCGCCCCCTTCACCAAAATGGCCGTGCATAGCCTTTAGGAGCCTTGCAGAGTGCTCCTGGTGGCTGGGGAGGGCAGAATTGTGCCCCCAGGAGCACTCTGTAAACTCCCTAAAGGCTATGCATGCCCTTTTTTTGACAAAAAATGGCCCTGTTTTTGTGACTTTACAAGCCTCCTAAAGGCTATTCATGCCCCCCCCCCTTTTTTTTAAAAAGGCCAGTGTTCGGGAAAAACGGGCCAATTTGGGAGGTCTTCTTGGATGAGAAGCGAAATGTCTTCAAAGGAAAAAGAAAAAAATATGAAAGTTCCTGAAAAAGTACCTTTGGACAACCATGACCTGGATGACTGAGAATCTCTACAGAATATGATCCAAGATTCCATTATGAGATCTAAGCACTAGCATATCCTTACTAAATTCAGTATGAGCCAGTGTTCTATCTTGAGACAGATGGAATTCTACAGTGAGAGATGATGTATATAGATTTTTTTTTGTAAGGTATCATCAGCTGTACAGAGACCTAATTTTCTAACTGCCTCATTCAATGACTTTAGAGCTATGGTGCTGAAAAAAATATTTGACCAATGCCGTCATTTATGACATTTACAGTGTCTCATAGTCAGTATATAGTCTGTGTCTGACTTATTTTTTATTTTTTCCTCTTGCAGAAAATGAGAAAGGGGATTACAAGAGAGTAAGTAGGAATAGTTGATCTAATTAATTGCCATTTTTCCTAAATTACATATTGAGTAATGACAAGTACTTCTAATGAACCTCTTCTGCCTTCTCTGGTCATTTTTCTAGTAGTTATTTTAAGCAAAAACAAAAGTCCCAAGTAAACAGAGTTAAAAAAAACCAAAACCCTCTCTTTTCTCCTTATCTTACTTCATCCATTTTCACTTTATAATAGAAAAAATAATTCTGTCCCCTTAGCCATTTAAAAAACTTTTTAGGTTACATTTTTTTCACCAATAGTGTTGTGGCCCGCCAGCGGACAGCAGAGTTGGCTGCAGATTCGGACAGTGAGGAGGTTGGGGAGGAACTTGGGCCAGTCCTGGAGTCTGGGAAAGGCTCTGATTAATGCTCTGCGTCGGAGGCAGAGACGGGGCCAGGCCATCTAACAGTTATCAGCTGGCTTCAGAATCAGACATCAGTGGGGCAGAAGAACAGCTGGAGCCTGTTCCCGGTCTTCTTGCCAAGTAATTGCTGCAACAGCTTGGCATTTGGAAGATATCGGCCTTGCAACTCTCCAAGCCTGATAAAGGTCTGTGGTTGTGAAATCTCATGAAAACTGTTTGCCGAGACTTTGCTGAAGAGAAATTCCCTTTAACCTAAATAAAAGAGGTTTTACCAGGACGAGGAGTTTGCTTCATGATCTTGGGAAGCCTAGGTCAAAACAATGCGCTCCCAGACCCTGGATCCCAGACCCCTTCTAGGGTGTGGGTCCTACTACATTTTTTTAAAAAAATATTCCCTACTCTTTAATCCCTTCCTCTCCAAATACCAACAATTCCTTGTCGTGCTAATTATCCCAGTACTGTGAACCAATTTTTCCGATGATCAGCTGTGCTTTGTGATTTATATAGGCTAGAAAGCAGGATTTCCATCCTGGCGATGGGCAGGCGGTTGCGGGCGCTTCACCAGCTCGGGTGCAGCTGGACTGGAGCACTTTATCTTCTCAGAAAAGTCTTTTCAGTGGAGCTGTGGCAGCCTGCCTGTCCCTTTCAGGTGGTTCGACTCCTGAGAGGGAGGGAGCTGGGGGGGGCATAAAGGGAGCAGCAGCTCCTCTGTGAATGGAGGGGGGGAAAAGTTCGGCTTCTCTGTGCCATTTAAGGGCTGCAGCAGGGAGAATCCCAACTTTTTTCCTCTCCCTCCATTCAGAGTGGAACTGCTGCAGCCTCTCCACACGTTGCCCAGTTATGGGGCCAGCCTGCTCTGCCCCGGAGTATTCGGGTGGAGCGGTCCTCTGTTTGGGGAGGGGAGATTTGATTGCAAAAACCCCAAAGGGGGAGGGCAGCCTTGGAGGGCCTATTCCTCCTTCCCCTTTTCCTCTCAGCCCTGCAAATCCAGAAATCTCCTCCGCTCCAAGCAACAACTGAGACCGTGCAGGGGAGAGGGGGGCAGGAGAAGATAATCGGACAAGAGAAGTTGAAATCCAGGAAAGACAGCAATTGTGCAGCAAGAGGAGTTTCTGCAAAAGGGAGGGGGGACGGGACACCCGCAGTTTCCAAATACCTTTTGCTTTTAGCCATAATTGCCATCAGAGCAGATGTTGGGGTGGCAAGGAGGGAAGGGGCCCAAGAAGCCCAGCACCCCGAAGAGATACGCGCGGACAGGGTGATGGGGAAGCGGAGGAGAACTGGAGGGGATTTCCTCAATCGTCTTCCTTTGCTCCCCTCCCTGGAGGGAAGACCAACAGGAGGCTCCTTTTGGCCGGGGGAGCGGACTGCATGATCTCCGGGCTGCATCCTTTAAAAAACAAATTGGTTGAAGTTGGGCGCGCATCCCTCTTGGAGCTCTGCTTGTCCATCCACAATAGATTGCCAGGAAAAAGAAAAGCAAAAGCAGGGAAGGAAGTCTGCAAGATGGTGGCAATGCTCTTAAATTGCTTAAGAAAGGAAAATCCATCTGGGGAGCAACTCCCGGGTCTGTTTTCTTTAAGGCACCCACCAGCAGACCTTGGGGACAGCTGTATGTGTTTTCCCCAAAAGGCCACAGGAGGTGCCTATCCCCGGCCTCACATTTTTCCAGATGCTGCAGTGGAACAAGAGAGAGGGGGGGAGGGGAAGGAGCAGTTGTCCTCTATCAGGCTTTGTGCATGAGGAAGGAGAAGCTGCTTCTCTCCCCCAAACCAGCTGGCCTGTTAATTTGAAAATGAGCAATAAAAGAGCATATTTCTGTACATAACACTGAGAAGTGTTGAGGAACTGTGGGGTGTGCGTGTGAGTCAGGGAATTCCAGACCAGATTGTTTTGCATTCCAGTTAAATTAGAACTGGTTCTTTGTGAAGGATCTGTGAGAATTTGATTTTGATTTACTGTATGATTTAATGTTGAAAAAGAATAATCTTTATCAGTATAAGCAGAGGTGTATTCTTCAACCTTTAATGCAGTTTGCAAAAATCATTGTAGTAAACTGAATACCACTGTAGAACATCATTTCTCACCAAAAATGCAATTTAATGGAGAGTAAAGTAAGATTTTACACAGGCAAGAAAAAAATGTATACAATAGGTGGTGGGTGCCTGGCTCAACTGGAAGTAACTATGAGAAGGATCTGTGAGACGGAAACTTATCAAACAGATCCAACCTAGAAATGAGAAATTTCTTGACAGAACAATTAGAGAAATGGGATGCCTTCGAAATTGTGGGTATACCATGTGGGGGGGCGTTTAAGAAGAAATTTGTCCATAATAGTATAGGGCAGTGGTTCTCAACCTGTGG
The DNA here is from genome assembly GCF_964273705.1 of Natrix helvetica. Classification (NCBI taxonomy): domain Eukaryota; kingdom Metazoa; phylum Chordata; class Lepidosauria; order Squamata; family Natricidae; genus Natrix; species Natrix helvetica. The sequence continues at coordinate 149,956,988 of NC_138552.1, forward strand.
GTCGCAACCCCTTTGGGGGTCGAACGACCCTTTCACAGGGGTCGCCTAAGACCATCGGAAAACACGTATTTTAAAAAAAATACGGAAAACATAAAATAATTTTATGGTTGGGAGTCACCACATGAGGAACTGTATTAAAGGGTCGCGGCATTAGGAAGGTTGAAACCCAACCTGATATAGGGTCTCATCTCATGCTTCCGCAGGGGTTGGACTAGAAAACCTCCAAGGTCCCTTCCAACTCTGTTATTCTTTATAAATTTCTCCACTCAGTCTTACCAAGAGAATGGTGATAAACAATATTTGGAAATGTACAGCAGGCGGTCTTCTGACAGCAAAATCTCATCTTATTGGCTAATATCAAGGGGAAGATAACTTTGAAAATGCTTCGTCTCCCACCATAACATGCAAGACGAGGTGAGGACTGGCTGGGAGGGGAGGGGCAAGAAGCCAGACCAGGTGCCCCTCCATGTGAGAGACATCAAGTTGGCCATGCCCATCCAATCATATGACCTTACCCACCTAGTCACGCCCACCTGGTCACATGACCCCCCAAGCCACTCCCACCCAGTCGCATGACTGCCAAGCCACTCCCACCCGGTGACATGACCGAGCGACTCCCACAAAACAGGCCACACCTACAGAATAGGTTCTAAAAAAATTTGAAACCCCCCCAAGTCTCGAAGGTACACACACAAACACAACAGACATTAACTTACATGGTATTGTAATTTAAAATGTTTAACCTTTACGATATCTCAGATGGAATGCATGTAGAGGTTTTTCTCTTTTAATCCTTGCAAAAATCCTGAGAAACCAGGCTAAACAAAATATAGCTTGCCCACCTCCATAATAAAATCTGTTGCATCTCTAATTGGACAAAAATCCTTTACCAGGACAAGCTGAACTCATGAGTACTTAATTTCTCTGCTGATAATTTCCCACATGATAGAGCAGGTCATTTTTTTTATTCCCATCTGAGATGCACAATTATTCAAGAGTTAAATAAATTTTAAAAATGTAATTAAGCTTCTGCATTTAACATTAAACAAAAGCACTTTATTTCCTTAATTAAGTTTAATTGCAGAAAGCTGCATACTTAGTTCAAAGAATAGACACAGAACTTTACTATTTTTTTTAAATGCCCCATGTTCTTTATTGCTAAAGTAACTTTCAGAATTAAGTACTGATGATACTTTTATACTTCTTGAAACTTAGTGGGACACTAAGCCAAGTTCAAAGAATTGCTGAAATATTGTTGATGTTCTTCAGGTTTCATGTATTTGTCTATATTTGAAACCAAAATATAACAATTAACAGCTACTCAAAATAGCAATACAAATTTGGTTCAAAAAATATAGACTGACATAAACCCAAAGTAAGTATCAAAGTTTAACATATTTAAAATGCAGGAATTGAAATAAAAGGATTTTTTTTGTAGTTGAAGCTCTTTTGAAATGCCCTTAGCTAAATCAAATACACAGGTCTTTTTTAAGATGAAGATTTAGAGGGCCGTTTAGCATGAGGAAATCAGAGAAAGATTTCCTCATAGGCTAGTTTATCTTTGGAGGATACATTTTATCTTAATGGGAAAAAAGCCCTCAGATAACAGTTGCCAGAAACACAATTCTGAAAATCCAGCAATTCAATAAATATAAAACATTTGTTTTCTGTTGGCTTGAACTGTTGTTGGTCCTTCTGAGCTAGAAGAGTGGGATTGTCCATGGAGATAAACCAACAAATTATAATCAATCCGTTTGAGAAGTCTGTTATGCAATCTGTTCATAAAAAAATTAAACTTTGTTCATCCAGCCAGTTATTTTTACAAACAGTAAGCATAAACACCATAATGCATCTGAGGTATTGGCACTGAATGTTAGGTACATGTACAATATGTAAACATCAGCTCTCATTTAGTGGAATGTCTCATTTTAGTCCATGTTGTTTTAAAAGGGGGAGGATCAGCATCTTAGTCTTGCTTCTTAGCCTTCCGGTATTCCAATATAGTAGTGATGACCCAAATATTAAGAGCCGTCATGACTACAAAACGGATCAGGACTAGGAAGAGGAGGAAAGAATACTCATTAGCAATTACATCCCTTAAAATAAACAAGCAAATTAATTTCAAACTAGGAAATAACTTCAATAGCTTTTAAACTAACACCGTGTTTCCCTGAAAATATGAGAGGGTCTTATTTTCTTTTGATCCCCGAAATAAGCGCTTGGCCTTATTTTCGGGGAGATCTTATTATTTTTGAGGTGTAAGAGGCGGCAAGTGTGGTCACCTCATGGCTGCTGGGGTGTTGCAATATTTTGGGGGAGAGCTTATTTTAGTGCATGCGCTCTAACTCCGATTGGGCTTATTATCCAGGGAGGTCTTATTTTTGGGGAAACAGGGTAACACAATACCTATGCTAGAAGAGAAACTCCTGAACCTTTCTCTTCATACAAAGCATCACACTGTTCCTCTCCCCCCACCCCACACACAATTCCTCCAAACTCCAAATTTGTAGCTTTTTAAAAAGAAGTGTGTTTTTCAAGAAAGGCACAAGAACAGTCGCCAATTGAAAACAAGCCCTTCAGTAAGGTGGCGTCTGTTCCCATAAGCTTCTGCACACCAAACCTTGTAATGGAGTGGGAACGTGAATTTGACTTAGAGAAGGAAAAGAGTAACATCAAACCATTACAAAGAAAGGTATTTGAGTCCTGGGAAAGTAGGAAGTGTAAGAAAGAAATTCAAAACAACACTTGTGATTGGGTTAGGTACAAGTGGAAGTAGAGAGAACTTCTGATAGGCTTTCAAGATTCTGTTACAACATCTTCCCCACATTAAAAGTGCATTCCAGGATTCCTAGCGATTCCCATTTTAAGCCTGATTCACTTCAAAGGGTAGACTGGGAATCAACCACATTTCTCAATTAGTATGTAACTAGGAACATAAGGACATTGTGACAGATGCTTATCCCACCATTCTTGGGACTAAATTGTAAGAGGAATTCCCTTGTCTTACGTAGATTCTAGTGTCACTTATACAGAACCCCTCACAATCATGACATTTAAAGCAATGGTGGGATTCAAATTTTTTTACTACTGGTTCTGTGGGCATGGCTTGGTAGGCGTGGCAGAGAAAGGATACTGTAAAATCTCCATTCCCTCCCCACTCCAGGGGAAGGTTCCTTCAAAATCCCCATTCCCTCCCAATCAGCTGGGACTTGGGAGATAGAGAATAGATGGGGACGGGACCAGTCAGAGGTGGTTTTTACCGATTCTCTGAACTACTCAACATTTCCGCTACCGGTTCCCCAGAACCTGATGAATACTACCTCTGATTTAAAGTTGGCTCTCATAAAGCTATATCATCATCTCAGCACATACAGGTAAAGAAATCCTTACTGCCTCAATGAGGCATTTTGCAGTTACTTTTTTTGTTGTTTTCAAAATAGAAGGGATTAATAATAAACTTAAAGTCCATCCTCCCAGAAAATATGCCATATTTGTTTGCATGTAAACATGCATCATTCAATCTGCACCGGGAAGGCAAATGTCCTCTTCTGATTGTAGTTGCAAAGAGAATCTCTTCAGCACTCCTATTCAAAGCTTTGGAGGATGAGATGCTTATGGGGTTGAATCTTTCCTTCACCCCCTGAAGGAACCTCTTAGGTGTTACAGAATGCTGTCCAAATCCAGCAGAATCCTCCATTGATTTTCCAATGAATGAAGGGCAGATGACTGAATGATGAAGGGGAATGAGTGTGCTCCCCCATGCCCCTCATTGCCTGTTTCAACTGCTCAAACACGACCAAGATTTGAAGTCAAGGATTTCTAGCTTCACATCTTCCTTTTGATTCATAAAGAGAAAGTGGGTTGTGAATGGGAAAGTTTGTGTTATTCTATCTAGCCCTTTATTCTAATGAGAACTCTTCCCTAGTTATTCTTCTCTTGTCTTCCACAGCCAGTAAGAACATATAGGTACTATTCAAGCATCTTCCAAAGGAGGCCAGGTCAGGCGACAGATACTGCAAGGACAACAAGTAGTCCACAAAGCGATGCGGACATAAAGCATATCATCACAAGACTGCATCATTTACTGATGGCAATCTTGGCAGTCCCCATTGCTGTCCTTAAGAGAGGTTCACAGGTCATTAAGCAAGGACCTCCACATAATTTCCTGCTGGCTTCCAGCAACCACAGTGTGAAAACCAGTTGCAAGTGCTGGTCGGCTGGCAAGGAGGCAGGAAAGCAGGTTAAGTGCTAGCAGGTGAGGAAGGGTACATGAGGGGTCAGCACAGCATACTGCAAGCACGTTAAGAGTTGGGAGTGACTTTCAACCTTCCCTGCTGGCTTCTCCATTGATTTTGCTTGTGGGAAGCTAACAGGGAAGGTTGCAAATGGTTCCTGTGACTGTGAAATGCTGCAAATGTTGTTAAGAGTGAGCTGACTGCCAAGTGCCCAGATTGAGATCATGTCACTGGGAGGGGGGCTGAAACATCAAGGACCAGTGGTAACTACCTCTTGTTCAGTGCCACTGTAAGTGTTGTGACCCGCCAGCAGAGCTGGCAACAGATTCGGACAGTGAGAAGGTTGGGGAGGAACATGGGCCAGTCCTGGAGTCTGGGGAAGGCTCTGATGAGGGCTCTGTATTGGAGGCAGAGAGAGGGCCAGAGCCGTATGCCAGTTATCAGCTGCCTTCGGAATCAGACATCAGTGAGGCAGACGAACAGCTGAAGCATGTTCCCAGTGTGCGCATGCACAAGAGTTTCCAGACAAAGGAAGGGAACAGCTAAACAACAGGGGTCAACTATAAAAGAGGAGCGAAAGGGGAGTGGAGTTTGCAGGAGGCAATTAGTTCGCTTAATTGGTTCGAGGCTCCTTGCCAAGTTTTGCAGTATCGGCCTGGCAGCTCTCCCAGCCAGATAAGGTCTGTGACTGTAAATCCTCCCTTGAAAGACTTTGCTGGATGTGAATGAGCAGAATTTACAGTAAATTAATAAAATAGTTTTTTGTCATGACAAGGAGTTTGCTTCCTGCTCTCAGGAAGCCTCGGTCAGAATAGTAATTTCAATTGCTGAAGAAGTGGCTTTTAACCTGGGATTACCTGTACTGGTAGTTTATTGTTATCTAACAGAATCTGAAAGCCTCTTGTCCCATAGAAGATTAAAGCAGGGTTATTTTGAGTCTTTTTCTTAGGTACCCACTTTTCCCAGAGCTGAGATACTGTTGACTGCTAACAGTTCTTGCAACCTTTGCCAAGGTTATCTCTACCTTCCTCTACACTTCCACGTTTTCTGCAGAATATATTTAAAATCCCTGCTAAAAGACTCCCCAATAATAATGTAACATTACCTGTAGAATCCTTTGTAGTCATTAATGTTGTAAATATTCTTGCTTTAATTGGGAGAAAGCGAGAGATTTTGAAAGTTAGCAAATTTTAAATAAATGAGTTTCCTATTTTAGCTGACAATTCACTTCCATTCTCTTTCAATCCTGGCAAGTAAGATATGCAGAACCATTATCATGACTGGTGAAGAATTCTTGTCAAGCATCTACCTGAAATCTTCCATATATTTTTTTTTCTTTTGGTATGCACTCACATGTTCCTCCCATAAGATTATCTTTCAACAAAAAATAGTATTTTTCAGGCACGTGTTTTTATTTTCTCAGCGATTTTTGTAGAACTTAAACTCTTATTTTCAACAAACTACATTTAACAGCAGCTCATAAACGTTAACTTTTAAATTCTTCCAATAATTTTAAATTTTGTTCTATTTGGTCTAGTGCCGTGATGGTGAACCTATGGCACATGTGCCACAGGTGGCATGCAGAGCCCTCTCTGCGGGCACGCCAGCCATCATCCCAGCCCAGATTTACCGTGCATATGCATGCCTCCTGCTGGCCAGCTGGTCTTCAGGTCTCTGCCATGCATGCGCGGGGCACGTGTGGGGGACATGCACGTGCATGCATGGGAGGGGTTCTTGCATTGCATTTTAGGACCTCGCGCAGCGCCCTGTTTTGGCTTCCAGGTTGGCGCAAGCGGCCTTCCAGGCCCAAAATGGGGCGCGAGGGAGCACGGGGGGGGGGGACGCTTGCACATTGCATTATCAGCATGCAGTGACAAAAAGGTTAGCCATCACTGGTCTAGTGGTTAAGGCATCAGGCTCCACACAGAATGTCAAGAGTTCTAGTCCTAGCTGCGGCACAAAGCCAACTGAGTGACATTGGATCAGCCACTTTCTCTCAGACATAGGAGAGGGAATGGCAAACCACTTCTGAAAAAAAACTTCAGGTAGTCTCTGAGAATTGGACACAATTGAACAGAAGGGGGACGACGACACATATACTGAGAAATTCCACAAACACGTTGGTAGGATAGATATCGCTTACCTGCACAGGTGTATATGGCTAATCCCCAAGTTGTGGCACTCACTTGTTCAGAATCTCTAGTCTGCCAAAGACACCGGAGCTGAGCAAGTTTACTTGCAGCACTGATCACTGTGCTCAGGTTCTGCAGAGAGGGAAGAATAGGAGTGCAAATGTTGGAGCAAAGATCATGTTTGAAGGTGGGAGGTGTCCATCGCTCAATTATTCTTTTGTAAGCAGAAATTGAATCACTGATGCTGCCTGTTCAAAACAGATTTCACATCCCAGGACTCAAAGGGCAGGTTCAGCTTCAGATCCAACAAAGCTGCTGGTAGCTGGTGAAGATGACATTTAATGCTTGGATCTGCACTGATGCATTGAACAATTCCTTTGCAAGTTATGTGAAGCCATACTGAGATTTGTTTGACTTTAGACCAGGGGTGTCCAAACTTGGGAACTTTAAGACTTGTGGACTTCAACTCCCAGAATTCCCTAGCCAGCATGGCTGGCTGGGGAATTCTGGGAGTTGAAGTCCACAAGTCTTAAAGTTCCCAAGTTTGGACACCCCTGCTTTAGACCAATTGTCACCAACCTTTTGGACCTCACGGACCATTACATTCATAATTTTAAATCCCGCAGACCACTAATATGATCTGCCTAATGACTAGGTGGGCGTGGCAAGGTGGTCATGTGAATGGGTGAGTGTGGCCAAATTGATGTCACTCACATCGAGGGGTGCCTCACCGGCCTCTACTTGCTCCTCCCCTCCCAGTCACTCCTTGTTTGCCTGCTCGAGCTCCTTAGAGCCTCAACAGGAAGCAGTTGCTGGAGCTAAGCAGCCACCACAAGAAAGAAGCTCAGCAGAAGCACCTCACTGAGGACTACAAGCATAGGCTTTCCATGCAAAGGGAAGACCTGTGAGAGTGCAAGGCCATGCCTGGAGACTCAGTGGGCTAAGATGGTCAGGCAGTTCCAGGCCATGATGCAGCCCCACTGGAACAAGGCCCTTTGACTCTTCGCCACCACCAGCACTTCCCTCCAGCCTTCACCCAAAGCCCTGCACCAGGAGGCTGAAGCAGAGCTCAAGTTGGAATTTCTTCCCCCCTCCGACCCACACAAAAAGACCCCAAAAGGGGGAAGACTCTTTGCAGCAAGACAAGCATTCAGTGCATGTATCCAGCCCAGGGGCCAGTCCCCCGTTTGAAGATCCCTGATTTAGTGCAATATAAAAAATGAAAATAGTTTTTCTGCGGACCTCCAAAATTTTCTCGCAGACCACCAGTTGGTGACTGCTGGGCTAGACTATGTTGGCCTAGGCCACCATTTAGTCAGCCAGGAACTTAGCCAAGATTGATGAGCTGATGCAGGCTGGTGTTTAGTCTCCCCAGGGACAGAGAACGTGAGGCTCTAGCACTACAATGGGCATGCCAATCACTGTTAGAGCTACAACTGGCAAAAATTGGTGGTAAGTATTTTAGATACATAAAATAATAAAATAAAATAGACAAGAGTTTTATTTTTTAAAAGAATCCCCCTATCAATTTAGGAATAAAATTCCTGTCCTTACCATTTTGCATTGCTTCATCCCCTTGTCTCATGCAGATATCCAACCCAGCCCAGTCCCCCAAAGGATGTCTACCCTAGGGTAGTGATGGCGAACTTTTTTCTTACGGCGTGCCAAAATTGTACACACGCATGTGTGGTATTGCGCACACACGCGTGCCCACTCAATTTCCCCACCCACCTGCGGATGCGCATGTGATAGCCCCCCGCGCATGCGCTTGCGGCCTCTTCCCAGGCTTTCCTCTGGAGGCTTTCCTAAACCGCCGGAGCTGACAGCTGGCATGCCACCAAATATGGCTCCGCGTGCCACAACTTCGCCATCACAGCTCTAGGGTATTGTAATGTATGGCCTTGTTTATTAATCATACTGATCAGTAGTGTAGCGAAATAGCATATGATCACTCCCAAGGTTAGGCGATCATTTTAAGTTAACATATTTAGTTCTTCCTAACAGCTAAGAACTAGACAAACTTGAATTTTCTGATACAATTTCTATCCTAACTTGCTCATCAAATTTCCATGTTTTTAGACTATTTTGACCTGCCTGGCTTCACAACAAAGTAAGCAGATATTGAAGTGGTTTCAAGGTGTATATATTGCCCAGTGTACCCACAGAACCTTAAACTTTAATCCAACTTTAATGAAGCACTCTAACCTTTAATGGAATACCAAAATTACTGAAGGAAACAATTAGACCCTGTATTTATTTTGGCCTCTTGAGCTTGAAGCTATTTTGTAAGCACGGCATACACTGGGGTCCCAAACCAGCCATGATTTCCCTTGCCCTTCTCTTTGCCTCCCTGTAGAGACCTATGATGGCCTAAAGAGCAACATCCTTCACGATCAACACAAAATGTAGAGGAACTCAATTTCAAGGGCTATGCCACATTGCTATGTGATGATGCATCTTAATTCAAGCGAAGGAAGGCAGAAGATAAACAATGAGCTTCTGACTTTTCATTTCCATGAAGTTCCTGCCCCACACATTTTTTTTTTTTTTTTTTTTTTCAAGAAGTTTTATTGGTTTTTTTTAAAAACATTTATGCGGAAAAGGGTAAGTGGAATAGTTACAAATTTTGGCAGTTGCAAGTATGGCAGACGCCCCCTCCCTCCAGACTCCTAGGTTACATCAAAATATCAAACCTTATTACATAGTCATAAAAAAAATCAGCATATTAATTCTAGAAAAAATACTTTTCAATCAGTTTATATAATTATAATATATAGTCTAGTTGTAAATTCATTAATACTTTCGGTCTGTTTATAACATTGTGGTTTTCTTATTTATTTTTGTGATCTGAGCTTTCTTGGTGTTGCCCCTTCACCCCCCGCTGGCAGAGCTCCGGCCCCTCCCGTGTCCTGTATAACCGTTGTAGTGTCATCTGTTTTTTCTAGGTTCGCTTTGTTTTTTTCCATAAAGGCCTGTGCCTCTATGGGTGTGTTGATTCTGATTCTTGTCTCCTCCCAGAATATCAGCATACCTTCAGGCATCAACCATCTAAACCACACCCCCTTCTGGTATAATTTATTCGCCAATTGCGAATAACTTTTCCTTTTTTCCCTAATTTTTTTGGGAATCTGCTTTAGAATGGTTATCTCCCTATCGTGGTATGTCAGTGTTTGCCCCCTTTGTACACCCAGAATTTCATCTCTTGTGGTTTTCCTAAGAAATTTAATATGAACCTCCCTGGGTACATTATGTGTTCTGGCATATGCTGAATTCACTCTATAAGCTAGATCTATCTCCCATTCCATCTGCTGTTTATCTTTGTGTATGTATTCAGCTAGAATGTTAGTCATAATGTCCCTTATATTTTCCCCATCTGCTTCTATTACATTTTGAAATCTAAGATAAAAGGACATTCTTTCAAACTCTGCTTTCATTTGTTGGATATCAAGTTCTTTGTTCCCCTTCTGTAAGGCCTCTACCCCCCCCCTCGCCTCCGCCACCCCACCCTCCACAAGGTCCAGTCTCTGTGAGTTCTTAAAGATTTGGGCTTGATTCTGTTTAATTTCATCTTTCATTTCCCTTAACTGTTTCTTAATTTCCTCCTGGCCTTGTAAAATTTGTTGAAGCATTTGTTGGAAGTCTATCTCTGTAGTCTTGGGTTGCATCAATTCTGATATCTTTGACTGTGTAGCTGGACTAGACGTTGCAGACGTTGGAGCAGAAGTAGCAAAGCCAGGCTTTCCAGGAGGTGGTCTTTTTGGAGACATGGTTTATGAAGCAAGGAGATCAGTCAAAGTAGAGACTGGGCAGCTGGAGAGGTAGAGCAGGCAGGCGAATTCAGAAGGCAGAGGATCCAAACAGATGGGGATTTCTTTAGTCACTCTAGCAGTAGATGAAAGTTTTTTTTCTCCAAAGAGTTCAAAAAGTAGCAATCCACAAGAAATTCCTCTGGGTGACTCGGAGACAAAGACCGGAAGCCTGAATTTTAAAGGTGGAGTCAGGTTTCACAGTTCATGAAGACAACGGAAGTGTGCCATCTTGCCCTGCCAGCTTTGGGCTCAGAGGCATAGTAAAATTTTTAAAAGTTCAAAAAGTTCTCAGTTCATCCATTAGTTCTGGAGCTAGGTCGAATGAAAATCACTTTTATAGGGGTGAGGCATCATTAGTTGGCTCTCCCCCCTCCTCCTCTCTGGGGATGGAAGGAAAGACTTTTCAAGCCGCTTGTCCGAGGGAGGGGGGGAAATCCCCCTCCCTCTAGCCGCACCTCCAGCAGGGATCCGAAAGTTTAACTTTTTAAAAGTGCTGAAAAGTTCATCAATTCAAAAGCGAAGGAATGCAGAAAGGAAGCCTCTCACCATACTGCCGCTGCTTCGTTCGGAAGTGTGTTCTCCGATCGGCATGGGGCGAGACGCGTGCGCACGCACGTCCTCCAAAACTGCTCCCCGATGCCTAGAACGAAGCGGAGGAGCCCCCGCCAGCCGCCGCCGACGCCAGGACCCTCCGCGAGCCGTTCCTTCGGCAAGACGCCCCTCCAAGGCGTCTTGTGCCCCCCCAGAAGCGGGGGAAGCCCACCGGGAGAGCTGGAGCAGGCAGCGATCTGCCTGTCGCCGTAGCCGCCGGAACCGGAAGCCCTGCCCCACACATTTTATGGTGGCTTCCCATTACATATTGTAGCATTTTAGAATGACTAATTATATAAGCATGTTCTTTCAACTCCTTACCATACTCAAGTCCAATATCCATTCTTGCAGTGTTAGAGCATACCATCCTGCCACAAATCTTACCTTTCAAGTTAAGATAGATATTATGTATTACATAATGCATGTGAAGGTGAAAAGGATGCTTGGTAGATCTGTGGCATAATCTGATTTTAATTGACGCAGTCCCTTTATTGTGCTCTTCTCCTTTCCTTATCTGCAATCCTTTTGATATTCCACTGATTTCAATCATCCTTAACGCTTCACATCTACATACATTATTCATCAGGAGATGAATTAATAAGTCTAGAATTAATTAACCAATTGCTTTTACTTGTTCAGTCAAACTGCACAGACATGCCCTCAGGATTCCCAAGAAAGCTCTCCATAGATTAGGAAATCTAAATATGTGTTACAAATGAGGATTGTGAAGCGGTTGAGAAAGAGATCAGGAAAGGGTTTCAGGGTGTACAAATGAAACATCTGTGTTTGCCTCAGCTGCATCCTTCCCCAGAATACCAACCACAGTTATCAGAATACAGGATTGCAGGCTGATTCTGCCCACAGTCAGGAGTTTGATCCTGGCTGGCTCAAGGTTGACTCAGCCTTCCATCCTTCTAAGGTCCGTAAAATGAGGACCCAGATTGTTGGGGGCAATAAGCTGTCTCTGTAAACCACTCTAGAGGGAGCTGTATATAAGTGCTATTTTTATGATGCAGCTGCATCCTGCTCCTGGGAAATGTAGCTGCTTTAAAGGGTTGCAGACAAATGCTACGCTCGTGTCCCTACCTCTTGTGAAAGATCTGAATCCAAAGCACTAAAGCCCCATTGCACATAGTTTGCAGAGATGGACTGATGCTGGTCACAGAATGAATAATCTTGAAATGCTCAGCTTTCATTTCACACTCCAGAGCCAGATCCACAAATTTCTAACTTACAGGCTACCTGAATAGCCAGATCCAACTGGGAAACAAACTATTGGGCAATGGTTCTTGTGACACTTGGGAAAGGTCTTTATGATCTCATACATCCTAACTGCAAAATGAAAAAATAATGCTTCATTTTGGAATGCAATGAATACACATTTCCTATAAAAGCATTGACCAGGGGTGGGCTGCTGGGGAATCGCAGAGGTTCGGGAGAACCTCTAGCTAAGATTCTGTGCAGTTCAAAGAACCCCCAAATCCCACTCGTGGCTGGACCTGCCCTGCCCAACCCGCCCCTCCCCTCCCAGGAGTTCCCCACGCAACCCGTTTTGGATGCAGGTTAAGAGCAGGCCGCATGCGAAGGCTCGGTAAGGAAGAAAAACAGGCCTATTGGAAGTTAGGGAAGGCCTGAAACATGGCCATTTCCAGCTTCCAGAGGGCCTCCGGAGCCTGGGGAGGCCGTTTTCACCTCCCGGAGGCTCGAAAAAAGCCTCCAGAGCCTGTGAAGGGCAAACCTCCACCCACCCACCCTCGTGGTGGTGCAGGAGGCCGACTAGGCCATGCCCACCATGATCATGCCCAACCAGCAACTGGGCAGAAAACCTTTTGCTAAAATTTTTGAAGTCCACTCCTGAGCATGACCCCAAGTAAGTTGTAAAAAATATCACATACCGTATTTTTCGGAGTATAAGACGCACCTTGTTCCCTCAAAAAAGGCTGAAAATCTGAGTGCATCTTATACACTGAATACAGCATTTCTGGCCTCCTGAAATCCCGCCCCCTTCACCAAAATGGCCCAGCATTGCCTTTAGGCTTCCAGAATGGTCCTGGGAGCTGGGGAGGGCAGAAATGAACGAACGGACCATTTCTTGCTCAATTCTGCCCCCCCCCAGCCCCCAGGAGCACTCTATAAGTCTCCTAAAGGCTATTCAAGGCTATTTTTAAAAAAACGGGGCCGCTTTCGCAAAAAACGAGCCCTTTTTGAGAGGTTTGGGGAGTGCAAAAACTTTTTTTAAAATTTGCCTCTTCAAAATCTTGGTGTGTCTTACACTCTGGTGAATCTTATACTCCGAAATACGGTATATATTCACCTATACAAGCTGAGTTTCCAAAGCTTTCTTTACAAGCTTTGGACTCCAAAATCTACCAGTCCCAGCTTGAATGCCCACAGTTAACGGGGATAACAGATTTTGTAGCCTAACAACACGGCAGAGCCACTTTTTCTGTTCCTCAACTAAAACCAGGCCCACTCTGTTACATTTCTCACAAAGTCCATCTACTCCACTAAAAAAACTTCAATTGTCAATGAAACACATTAATCCACTAGAAAATATTTGTGTAAGATCCTGAACATGTGACTTCTAAAAAGAAACATGGAGAAAAGCTTAGTTCTAAATATGAAATGAAGGAACAACGGCTGGAAATGCAATATAAATGGAAAAGAACAAATCATACAGTGAAGGATACATGACTGTGTAAGGCAAAGCATGCTTCATTTTGCCATTGAAATGCAGAACAAGCAGGCAAAGAATGATATCTGAAAGAAAACAAAACAAAGTTCATTACTGCATGATTGAGAAAAACAAAAGAATGGTGGAATAATAAAGGAGGAACAAATCCTACCTTGAACAATCATGAGGGGATATTCAATATATGTTAGTGGAGGATAACGGTAGTAACTCATGTATCTCAGGCAAACAAGGAAACTGGAAAAGAAAGCATAACTTTAATCAATGGGGCCAATTCAGACGCCCAGCCATCTTAAAGCAAGCTTCATTATTCTTTCTCTTCCTCCATGGGCCTCACTTCACACCAAATAATTCCTCCATTTTTAAACAAGTTATCACAATATTCAGACCAAACCAATTGAGTTTACAGGCATCTCCAAACCAAAGGCACAAATTGATCTTCTCAAGGCAGTCAAACAAGAGGCATTGTATTTAATTATCTATCTATCTATCCATCCATCCATCCATCCATCCATCCATCCATCCATCCTTTAAATTTATATACCACCTAACCTCACTCTGAACAGTGACTCTGAGTTGGTTGCAATTAAAATCATAAATATTAAAAACATTCAACATTTAAAAAAAGGCAGGAGGGAGAAGGAAGCAGGCCAAGAGCTGTCAAGTCAGGGACAGAGCGTTTATAGCGCCTGGGATTTTACCCAGTGGTGAAATTCATTTTTTTTTATTACTGGTTCTGTGGGCGTGGCTTGGTGGGCATGGCAGGGGAAGGATACTACAAAATCTCCATTCCCACCCCACTCTGGGGCCAGCCAGAGGTGATATTTGCCGTTTCTCCAAACTACTCAAAATTTCCGCTACCGGTTCTCCAGAACCTGCTGAATTTCACCCCTGATCTTACCCCGATACGCTGCTGAAATTCAATTAGAAGGCTAATTCTGCCAATTGTTATTTTTACCAACTATGATAATTCGACCACGTGATAACAGGAAATAACAGCAGCCAAGAATGGGGAGACAGCTGGATTTCAGATGTTCGGAACAAGTGTCATGTTTGGAACGAAGCTGTACTTTTTAATACAAAACGCTTGGGAGAGAAATTCCAACCTCTTCAGGGTTCTAGTTTACACTTGGGATTACTTCACAAATAAGAAGAAGGCCTGGTTTCCTGTTAAAAGCTGTAGTAAACTTTGGGCTGATGTTTTTTTTTTTCCTCCTGGGATTAGCAGTAAATTCAAATGCACTTAAAAATATATGCAGCTTTAGGATACAGTAATTTTTGAGCTTGTGAGAACTGTCTCATAGCCTTTCCCCACTTGCATGTAAGAACAGCCTGCCCTAGGAATACAGCTTTTAAAAAGGAACACTTGTTTAAAATGTCAACTCAGCAAATATTGAAAATAAAGCATAAACCGGTTCTTTTTTGTGGCATCAGTCTCTCAAGAGAGCTATCCTGATCATTTTAATGCTAGGAATAGATTAGAAAGGATAGAATAGAATAGAATTAATATAATAAATAGAATAGAGTAGAATGAATAGAATAGAATAGAACAGAATAGAATAGGAATTCTTTATTGGCCAAGTGTGATTGGACACACAATAAATTTGTCTTGGATGCATAACCATAAATACAGAATTTATCTCTGTTCAAGAAGCTTTTCAAAGCCAAATACTGAAATCGTCATCTGGACCCCATTCTATCTTAATTCTACTAGAAGCTCCTCCCCAAACTTCACTGTTCTGATACAATCTAGAATTCTGGATGTTCACTTCCCAGAATTCCCACAAAGCATGCCAGAGGAGTAGAGTCCCAAGAGAAAGCTGTCCCATATAATTTAAAGGAAGAAAAGCTATTTTGTGCCAATGTTGGTGTCAATGCCATATAACAGAGGCATGCAGAACTTGGATCTGAAGCAGGAAAGAAGTATTTTGTATTTTGTGAAGCATGTGTGCCTTGCCTAAAGAAGCTGCACAATACCCAACATGCATTCGGGAAAATACCTGTTTGAGTTCACTTTACAGAACCATCATCACCTTATATCAAAATGTATGCTTTCATGAAGTGCAGAGTTCCTATGTGAGACCAGAAGTGGGTCTTTCTACAAGTGCCATCAATGGACCTAAAAAGTCTCGTCCACTTTGCACCTCAATATGCGTATCTCAATCACATAACTTTCCTGCATTTATGGCCATATGCAGTATTCTGCAATTTTGTGACCACTTTTTATGTTTTTGCTGAAAACCAGTGTTTACTTCTCGTTTTTGGCAAAAATGCCCCAAACCCATCGTCAACAAACAGTCAGCTTGCTTAACAGTTGCTGCTGTTAAGTAAGTAAGCTCCCCGTTAGGAGAGCGAGTGTAAAGAGAAGCATAATGAGAGTGGTATGGAAGAACACGCACAAACCAGCATACAGGGACACCGAATAGTATAAAAATATAGTAGTTTACTATGTGGAAATATAGAGGTATTCAGAGTTCAATTTACAGTCCAAGTCATACACGGTTCAGTCAGTCAGTTATCAATGTTCTCAGTTAAGGAATGATCCTTCGAACACAGTCCAGTATCAAATAATCAGTTTAGCACACAAAGCAGCTAACAGTAGCAAAAACACAGTACCTCACGATACGTCTAATAAGCAGTGTTCACCGATCAGCATCTAACAAACAGAGACCTAACAGTCATTCTGGCTCCCTCTTATGGCTGCTTGACGTAACAGCAACCAATCACATTACAGCAGTACTTAAAGCAACAGTACTACCATCCTGGTTTATATATTGCTAACCCAACTGTTAGCTTACATTCCTAACAGCTGCAATAAAAGGTCATAAAATCAGATTGGTCACATGATGAACCCTTTTACAACCATCACAACTTATGATCATTATGTCCATATGTTGAGGACTACCTGTATGTAAGCTTTTCTACTGAAGATATCAACGCCGCCAAAATCATAGAAGCCAAGAGTAGAGATGTAATAGAACACCAAGGACATGGCAAAGGCAGTCATCTGCTCACAAAAAGTAGGACCTCAGCTTTTTCCAACCCAGTATCCTCAGGATGTACAGAATTTTCAACTAGCAAGATCAATAATAATGCTGGCTGAGAATTATGGGAGATGCAATGCAAGGTATCTGGCAGGCACAGACAAGGGAATTTGCCAACCATTTGACGAGCATATATCAACCACTCAGACAAGGATGGAGATTAAAAAAGGAGGCCACTGGCTGAGTCGGCAAAGTATTCAAGGAAGAGATCAGAAAAATGACTTGATTTTTCTTGTTCAAATCAGAATGTAAGGAGCCAAACCTCTCCCCCAAACTAAATGGCGTACAAAAGAGTTAAACAGTTCTCTGACTTTCTGTGGCACAGCGGTAAGCTTGAATTGGCTTTCTTTCCTTTTGGAGAGGTTTAAATGCCAGTTCGCCAGAATCTGACTCACAAGCTTGTAACGATATTATTATAAAACTGCAAAGAAGAAAGAAGACAGAATAAAAAACACTTTTTAATGGAAGAAACAGGCTATCTGGCCACAACTGTCTGCCTCAAAAACCCACTTTGCTTTTTTTGTAGATAGTTATTGATGAAGGGTAACAAGTCACTTAGGGATTGCAGAACTGTCACCATCAGCCCAATAAAATGTCATTTTTCACTTCCATGGGGGAAGCTTCATCACCATTATCCATGAAGTGCAACAGTCGAGTAAGAGATGACTATTTACAGCTTTAGATTCCCGATGCTTTATTATTCTTACTGTGGATTTCAGAGCACGCACCTTAGAGAATAGCAGAGTTGGAAGGGATCTTGGAGATCCTCTAGGTCTAGTCCAGGGATGGCTAACCTTTTTGCCATCTCGTGTCAAAAGCGGGGGGAGCGCAAGGGGGGGGAGAGAGAGGTCATACGCATGTGTGCCCACACCCATAATTCTATGCACCCTCTCCCCACAAATGCGCACGTGACCAACCACTTTTGGCATGTGATAGTATGGTGGACACATTTTTCGCCCTCCCCAGGCTCCAGACTCTTTCTAGGAGGCAGGGGAAAGCGAACCCCCCCCCCCCACTGGAGGCCCTCTGGAAGCTGAAAACAGCCCGTTTGCTGACTTCCAGTCGGACCGGAAGGCCCATTTTTCGCTCTCCCCAGGCTCCAGAGGCTTTCTAGGAGCATGGGGAGGGCAAAAATGGCCTCCCCGCCTCCCCCCAGAGGCCTCTGAAGGCTGTAAACAGCCAGTTTTCTGACTTTCGGTTTCCCCGTTGGGCTATTTTTCTCCCTCCAGAGGCTTCAGGTGGTTTCTGAACCCCACCGCAAACTGGAAGTTCCTGGCCAGCTGGTCTTTGGTGCGCATGGGGTGCCGTGCACACATGCGCAAAGGACAGGATGCATGCGAGGGTGCCGCATGCACAGGGGGTGGGGGGCATGCAGGACTCCCCACGCACGTATGCACATATCCAGGGGCCGAGCACATGCGCAGGGGCCAGCCATGCATTGCATTTTGGGTGGGGGGCGCATTCACGCATGCGCGCACATGCTTTAGCCACTTGGTCTGGAAAAGGTTAGCCATCACTGCTCTATATCATTCCAGACAAATGGTTGTCCTGATAAACAGTCTGAAAAACAACCTTACTGAGCCCAGAGATAGAGAGAAAGAAGTTGACACAGCTGAAGAACGCCAGATTAGAAAAAGTTGCAAAAGTCCACTTCTAAAGAAAAGTAAAACATTTCCTAAGAACTTCAATGTGGGGACTTTAAGAGTGGTTTGGAACCTCAAGAATCGGAGATAGAAAAAGGTTACTTGGCATTTTAAGGGAAATGCAGCCATGAGATACTCCATGGCACTAATATTACCTTTTATTATATTTGCAGGTAATCCTCAATTTACAGCAGTTCGTTTGGGACCATTCAAAGTTACAACAGCATTGAAAAAGTGACTTATGACCATTTTTCTCATGGCGGTATCTCCACCGTCATCTGGTCAAAATTCGGATGCTTGGCAACCGATTCATATTTAAGACGGTTGCAGTGTCCCAGGGTCATGTGATCACTTTTCATGGCCTTCTTACAAGCAAACTCAAAAGGGGACTCGGGATTCACTTAACCGTGTTATTAACTTAACACCTGCAGTGATTCATTTAAGAATTGTGGCATAAAATACCGCTTTGGTTGGATCTTGCAGACACCATGGGGATTACGAATATTAAGTCACTCGGGGGTTGTTTATATAAAGATGTGCTTATTGCTGATGGGGGCGAATGGAAGTTAAAAACTCTGGAACAGCTGTTGGAAGAAGGAATTACTTTAAATTGGTTACATTACATACAGCTTCAGAAGAGATGGGAAGAAGATCGCAGGGTCGGCTTTATGGATAAAGAAGTGGAACTGATTAAGCAGATAAAAGAGACTGGTCCAAAACAAGTTAAAAGAATATATAATGTACTGTTAGAAAGAGACTCAGAAAGTGAATTGGTTAAGGATTGTATGATTAAATGGGCTCAGAATTTTGGGGAAGTGGTTATGTTGGAAACGTGGGAAAAAATATGGGTTCAGAATGTTAAATTTACACAGTCACAGAATTTAAGGGAGAATTTTTATAAAATGTTTTACAGATGGTATTTAGATCCTAAAAAATTATCATGCATGTACCCAAATGTTCAACCAAAATGTTGGAGATGCGGGTGTCTAGATGCTACCTTTTTTCATGTATGGTGGACCTGCAACAAGGTTAAAGCTTTTTGGATAAAAATATGGTGGGTTATGCAGAATGTATTTAAGAAAAGAATACAATTCACTCCACAAATGTTTTTATTGGGTATAGTTAAGGATTTTACCAAAGGGGAAACAAAATTGGCCTTGTATATGGTTACAGCAGCTAGGTTGTTGATTGCGCAACATTGGAAAAAAGATTTTTTGCCAACAATTGATCAATGGATTCAGAAGGTGGCGGGGTCCGCTGAAATGGCAAAAATTTCAGCTTTCTTAAAAGCTCAGAAACAGGAGGATTACACACAGGAATGGGCAAAATGGATTGATTATATACAGAATAAATATCAGACTAGGAGTTATTATCTAGCCTTTAGGTAAGAATGTTTTGACCGTAGATGATCAGAGTAAATAGTATATGGGATGTTTGGAATTATTAGAGTGGTATACAGCGGAAGTCAGGGGGGTGGGTTTGTGCGGGAGGTGGGGGAGGGTTAGGGTGGAGGGTGGGGCAATATATATGTATGAATAAATTAGAAGATGGGACTAATGAAACATTGTTAGGCTAGGAGAAATTTATATTAAGGGTTATAGATGTTAAATTAGCTTAGAAAATGATCAATGTGTTATTATTAATTTAAGACTAATCTCTATAGTTTTTGTCGGGAGGAGAGGGGTTATGAGTAATCTATTTTAAGATGGGGGGTGGGGAGGGGGTAAAGTGTTTGGTATAATATTTGAATGTGAATTTTTGCGGGGGGGTATAGCATTTGTATGAGATTTATATTGTATGGAGGGGGGGGGTGAAAAGGGGGAAAATTTGTTTGTACAAAACTCTTTTAATAGAAAATGCTCACCACTAAAAAAAAAAAAAAAAAAAAAAAAAAAAAAAAAAAAAAAAAAAAGAATTGTGGCAAGAAAGGTCGTAAAACGGGGCAAAATCCACTTAACAAATTTTTCCCTTAGCCACAACTTCAGTCATAAATTGAGGACTAAAGGTATTTTATAAACTGGGAAAGGGGTTTGGGACTGAATTCAGAGTCCAGTTTTAGGCTTTCTAGATGTGCTTCCTTTCAGGAGGGCTGAACTGTCTGGTTGCAGCGGCTGCAACTTTCTTCTCTTTGGCTTTTAAAATCCAACCAAAGGATCGTTTTGCCAGCTCCTCCTCCTCCTCCTCCTCCTCCTCCTCCTCCCTAAGAGGCCTACAACAACCCTCTCGTTTAACGACGACCAAGCCAAACTCGAGAAAGCCCAGAGAAAAGGGCAGGGCAGCTGTGGCTTGAAGTGGCGCCCGGAAAGAAAGCGCAATTCCTGTGTGGAGACGGAAAAAGAGGCAAAGCGGCCAAAGTGGAAAAAGCGGCCAAATGAGGCTCCCGGGGAGTCCCAGAAAACGTCTCGTGTCTCAGGCCCTCCGCCCGGCTCTCTTTTGCGGAAAAACCACGGCCAGAACCGAGGTTAGGTTATGTATCCGCACCCGAAGCTGACTCGGGCTGGCTGTCCACTTTTGCGCCGCGGGGCAGGTTCAAAGAGCCCCTTTGGCATCGCCGCCCAGCAACAACAGCCGCAGCTTCCAAGGGACTCGCGGGGAAAGAGCCGACCCGTAAAATCCCCTCCGCAGCTCTCAACTCCTCCGCGGACACCGGGAAAAGGAGCCTTCCCCTCCTCCCCAATGACCGGGCATGGCGGCAGGCGAAGAGCGCGGAGGTTGTTGTTGCTGCCGCCGCCGCCGCCCTCGGGCAACTGGGCGGCGAAGTCCTTCCTTCCTTACCCGCCGAGCTCAAGCACTAAACTTTCCAAGCTGACTCCTCGGGCGGACCGGGCGGCCACCAAAGCGGCTCCCTGGGGCAACTTGAGCACCAGGCAGGCCGCGATGGTGCTCCAGTTCGCCACCTCCAGCAAGAGCGAGCCCGGTTCCATCGCGTCCCGCGTCTTCTTTCCAGAGAAGGGAGCGCCGCCCCGGCCGCAGCTCCAGCCCGTGGAAGACGCGGCCCCGCCCAGCGGAGTCGAAGGGAGGAGGGCGGGGAAAGGGTTAAAAAGATGGGTGGGGAAAAGTAGGCTTGGTTGCCATGGTTACGGCGGAGTTCCGAACGAAGGCTCTACTCCTAGCCTAGATGCACAGGTTTGCCAGCCTCCATCAATTGAAAAAAACCCGCTGATTTAGGGAAATTCTTCTTCTCTTCCTCCATCTCACCCCTTCTTATTCTTATTTGGTCAAGGCAGAGGCAGCTGTATTTTGCATATGTATGTATGTATGTATGTATGTATGTATGTATGTATGTATGTATGTGATATTTTGTCAAGCATGTATAAGATAACAGATACATGATTATGAATACAGGAAATGGCTACGAATAAGTGGGGACAGGGACGGTAAGCACGCTGGTGCGCCCCTTACAGACCTCTTAGGAATGGGGTGAGGTCCACGGTAGACAGTTTAAGGTTAAAGTTATGGGAGTTTGAGGATGTAACCACAGAGTCAGGTAGAGCATTCCAGGCATTGACCACTCTTGTTGCTGAAGTCGTATTTTCTGCAATCGAATTTGGAGCAGTTTAGCTTGAGTTTGTACTTATTGTGTGCTCTTTATTGTTGTGGTTGAAGCTGAAGTAGTCAGTAGTGGCCCAGAGGCTTTTTTTTTTAACCCTTCACACTAAGTGCCAGGACAGGTTCTGGTCTGAGTTGCAACTCCAAATTGTGCTTTCGTTAATTGGAGAGGATGGAGAGCTATTTTTTAAAAAGTTTATTCCAATTTCCTGGCATCATTAGCTTAACTTAAATCTATTTGCAGTCCTTGGTGTTTTCCTTATGAGAGCAGCTTCATTCCTGAAACCACCATCTGCGGCAATGAAGCCTTTTTATTATTTCCGGTGTGCTTATTGAGTATGATCAGAAATCGCCTGCCACCTGGTGTCCTGCAGTATAACTTAGAATAGAAGGACCGGGAAGGTCTTCTAGTCCAGCCCCCTGCTCAAGCAGGAAACCCTATACCATTTCAGACAAGGGCTGTCCAGTCTCTTCTTAAAAACCTTCAGTGATGAAATACCCACAATGTCTGAAGGCAAGCTGTTCCACTGATGAATTGTTCTCACTGTTAGGAAGTTTCTCCTAAATTCCAGGCTGCTTGTCTCCTTGATTAGTTTCCATCCATTGTTTCTTGCCCTGCTCTCAGGTGCTTTGGAAAATAAGTTGACCTCCTCCTCCTTTGCGGCAGCTCTCAAATACTGGAATATTGCTATCATATCTAGCCCTTCTTTTCTCTAGACTAGCCAATCCCAAATCCTGCAACCATTCTTCATATGCTTTGGTCTCCAGGCCTTTAATCATCTTAGTTGCTCTTTGCACTTTTTCGAAAGTCTCAACATCTGTTTTGTAATATGACCGAAACTGGATGCAGTATTCCAGTACTAAGTCTTTATAAAGCAGTACTAATACTTCCAAGTGATTTTGATTATATGCCTCTATTTATACCGTGTTTCCCCGAAAATATGGCAGGGTCTTATTTTCTTTTTACCTTGGGCTTTATTATGAGGGGAGGGTTTATTGTTTTGGGGTTGCCGGGCGGCTGCTCTCTTGCAAGCGGGCTCCCAAAGAGCCGGGCACAGCCTCATGGGCAAATGGCTGTGTTGCGCTGTCACAGCAGCTCAACACAACAGCCATGAAGCGACCACACTCACGAGCAGCCACCCGGCAAACCCCCTTTGCAGCCAGGCACAGTGCCATTCACTGACCTAGGGGTATCGCCAAGCCGCGTGAGCGCCTGTTCGCCGCCGCCGCCAGACTCCCGTGGCTTCGCACTTTCCAAATGCCAGTGAATGGTGCTCTGCACGGCTGGAGAGGGGGGTTGCGCAAGCGGCTGTTCTGCTCTCGCTCACCCACCTCCCAGCCTCACGATGCATGGCCCAGCTCTCATTACAGAGCCAGGGCACCTCCGCTGCCGCCACCATCCTAGCCTGGCTTTTTCCGCAGCTTCCAACCCGAGTCTTTCGTCGGTGGCCACTCTGGGCATATGCTCTATGGTTGTTGGCCAGCTGCCTGCAGAGCATACAAACATAGAGCGTGCGCTCAGAGCGGCCACTGCCGAAAGACTAGAATTATCCAGGTTTTATAAACCCAGTCCAGGGCGCTTCAAATGTCAAAAGATCTTGAGTAAAGTGTATGCTTTTCCAGATTGCCAAACAAACAACAAATGAATTGCCCTACATATCCTGGTTAGATAGGCATTACAAAGCTAGATAGATTCCTGATCTTGATCTGCATACATGAAGTAAAAAAAAGAGAAGAAATGAGACTAGAAGAAGTTGGTAAGCACAGGACAATTTTATTTCATGCCTGTTGCCAAGTTTTCTAACAAATATAAATGTTCTTCATTGCAAGACTTGAATATAATGGGGAAAAGATCATTCTGGTTACCCCAAATATTCCTGAATTATTTTGAAAGCTACCTCAATCCTTGATGGCAAATATTCAGAAGCATTTAATGATGGTGATTATGGGGTTTTATTTTTCATTTATTGCAATAGTTCTGCATTTATATAGAAGGGTACAGTATTAAGAGGCGTGGTGGCGCAGTGGTTAGAAAGCAGTATTTGCACTTCTGCTGATCACCGGCTGCCAGCAGTTTGGCAGTTTGGGTCTCACCGGCTCAAGGCTGACCCAGCCTTCCATCCTTCTGAGGTGGGTAAAATGAGACCCAGATTGTTGGGGGCAATAGGCTGACTGTAAAAACCGCTTAGAGAGGGCTGGAAAGCACTGTGAAGCGGTATATAAGTCTAAGTGCTATTGCTATTGCTATAAGACTGCTCAACTCACACAAATATGACCCTGGGCAGCATATATCAACCATAACAAAAACCAAGTAATAACAGGGAACAGATATTTAGAGATATTTTAATTCCCCCAAAACACATTGTCCAATTTCAGTAGCGTGGTGGCATAGTGGTGCGGACTCTCACTCCCACTTGGAAGGTTGAGTGTTCAATCCTGGGTAGTGGCCAGTGGTGGGATTCAATTTTTTTTACTACCGGTTCTGTGGGCATGGCTTGGTGGGTGTGGCATGGCTTGGTGGGCGTGGCAGGGGGAAAATACTGTAAAATCTCCATTCCCTCCCCACTCCAGGGGAAGGTTACTGCAAAATCTCATTTCCTCCCGATCAGCTGGGACTCAGGAGGCAGAGAATAGATGGGGATGGGGCCAATCAGAGGTGGTATTTACCAGTTCTCCAAACTACTCAAAATTTCCCCGATCGTTTCTCAGCTGGTAAGAACCTGCTGAATGCCACCTTTCATTCCAGCTCTAATACCTAAAAGAAGAAGCCATTTTAATGCTTTTCTAAAAGCTATCAAGGACAGGACCAACCCATATATTGAGGGAAGGTCATTCCAGAAGTCATGTGCTGCAACAGCAAAGGGATGTCTTCTAGGTCCTCTCAGGTTATATTGCTTCAAGGAAGAAACCTAAAGTGTACCTATCCTAATAGAGCATGGCAGGTAGAAATAATTGGAGAAAGGCAGTGTTAAAATAGTGGTTTTGCCGTGTGTGTGTGTGTGTTGGGTGGATGTATTGAGATGTGCTTATCAATTCACACAGCACTGCATTACAAACCAGTTACAGCTCCTGCAGTGTCTTCAGTAGCAGCTCCGTATAAAATGCATAGCAATAATCCAACCAGCATCTGGCTAAGGCAAGAATGATTACAAGTAGGGCTTCCCAATTCAGGAGCAAGTGCAATTGGCACAGCCACAGCATTAAGCAGCCCAGTCAGAGATGCTGTTCTGAACTAGGACGGCTGGTTCAGCTGCAGCAATTCGAATTGACTCCTAACACTCAACCTCACAAGTAGGTTCTGGCTATCTGCAGGACAGTGCCTCTGACAAACTCCAGGGGGTCCTGGATGACTCCTCCCTTCTACCCTACCCCTAATTCATACGCAAAACCCAAATAGATACATTTTATGTCCAGCCAAGTCTTTGCAATGTATAGCAGGTCCGCCCTGTCATCTGTAATAAAACTTCAGGCTTAATTTTGATGGAAGAAATACAGTTTTCCTACAGAATGAAAAAAAAAGTGGACCTCCACACAATCTTATACAGTTTTTTATGCTTTCAAGACTGGGATGAGCGCTACTATTTTCTTAACGTTCTTAACCATAGAGATTGGTGTTTACATATGACTGTGCTCAAGGATAATATTAGCAAACTTTGCAATCAACTTCAATTTTCTAAATAGCATCGCTGATCAGTCTGCAGAAGAATTAAGTCTGAAAGGATAAATGCACAAAGTTTTTGACATTAATCCTGTTTCAAAAAGTACAGATAAGCACTTATTTAACAGCAAGATTTATGTGGGATTCGTCGTCTAGTTTGGAAATAAACAATCACCAGCCAAAATTTCCAAGAGAAAACAATGGTAATTTTATTCTTCACTTTGCAAAGCGGGTGGACCACGCACAGGTGGGTACAGTGGACACACCCTAAGTCATCAATACATTTGCTTTATATTCCCTAGTACCGTTTACCACCACCTCTCCTTCATTGGCTTAGTAATAATGTCAGAACCTATCCAAAGTGTCTAAAATGAATACATTATCTCTGCCCTGATTATATCTCCCACTACTCTAATTCTATCTCCCCCTGCCCTTATTTATGAATTTCCTTTTATGGTCCTAGTTCCTAAGGATTGTCTTTAGAGTAACTATCATATCAGTAAATTCTGGTTAAGGCCGGTTTCTAGCACAGCAAAGGCCTCTAATCCTAGCTCCTATGTACAATTCTCAGACTTCAGCCTAACTCATGAGATTAGAAACATATACTATGTATTTTGTTCACAGGCCAGCATGTCTTCTTACAATTCTGTAAAAACAATACAACTCTATTTCCCACATTTCTGTTTAGTTCTAGGAAGGCTGGAGTTCTTGGTCGGTTTTTGTTTTTCTTCTTCCATAATTGAGGAAATAGTCCATTTTTATCAGTGTTTTACCAAGATCAGTGTTCATTCTGCTGCCAATAACGTGGTTGGTGGTATTGGGAATTTTGTCCGAAAATATTGATATATATTCGGGGAGCTGGACAGGCACTTTTTTCTTGCCCTAAAAATATAATTCAGTTATTTTATCTGAATAAAAATTTAATAGGAAATGCTCCTACTGTCATATTGCACATAATTAATTCCATTCATTATTGGGAATTAGGAACAAGAATAAACACAATAACATTAGAAGTATTTTACTGGAGCAGACCAAGTTCTGATAACTCCAGGATTTAGCTCTCATAACAAAAACACACAGATAGTTCTGCTTTCATACATTTGCTACAATCATTCTGGAAATTACCTTGTTTTAATGGCTTTTGTGTCTGCCTGTATTTTATGATAATGACCCGAAGTCAATTTTATCTTGTATGAAAAATTCTGTGGCTATAAGCAAACTGCTAATCCAGTTAATTAAAAAACTTTGCAATACAAGATTAAGCACTGCAATAAAAATAATACAATAATGTACGTGCCTTTTAAAGGACATTTAGCAATATTTTAAAACACAGCTCACTCAAGTCTAATGCAATACATTTTATTTATTCATCTGTATAGCAAAGCATCCAAAGCATTCAAAGCATTTATTTATTCATCTGTATAGCAAAGCATCCAAAGCATTCAATTTTTCATACTCTAAAATACTTTAGAAATATTATTAACGCGTGGTTATTTAGTAACCATTCCTGCCTTAAAACACAGCTCATTTGGTCAGAAGCAGATAAGATGCACAGACAATCTCTCCACCCAACAGAAAACCAAATGAGATATTGCTCTGAGATGTAAAATGTTCCTATAAAACTAGGCTTAATGTGTAGACACCAAAAAAGATGGCAAGAAATCATTGGCAGTGACTAGAGGACATATTCTTGGTTTCAGAGCGGAACCATTCTAACTTTGTGAAACTGTTTAAGATTTCAAGAGCCTCTCCCAGTGTAAGTTTATTGTCTGATCAGACCAACCCAATTCCAAAATACCTTCCAGTTAACGCCAACGTCTTGCTGAGATCAGGATGTTTTCTCAGCCCCTACGGATTTTTTTCTAAGCTACAAATTGCCTGATTTTCTTTAGAAAAATGCTGTTCTGCAGCATCAAACGACAGGAGCATTACTGCAATGCCCTTTTCTCTCTCTTTGAAGTCAAGGTTAATGATTTCATTCCCTCAGTCTCCAAAGAAATATTTTTCTTGCCTCTCCAACTTTCTTAAGTTTTTTAAGTCCTCGGGTTTTGGTTCCACTTTTCCTGATGTACATTGACTGAGATATCAAGTGTGTGTGTGTGTGTGTACTTTTCCCTCCCATCTCCAGAGCTAATAAATTATCTTGCTTGTTTTTATTCAGGAAAAAATAAGGGATTTCCACTCTGGGTTTTTTTTTTCTAATCCCAGAGGTGATTAAAAAAAAGTGAAGATGGTGATCAAAGCCCATTCAAAAGTATGTCATGGCAACCTTAAAAGGGGCGGAGCTTCCTTGTCCTGGTAATGGCTCCCATCTTGAGCTCCTTTTTTTTTAAAGTCTCTGAGAATGCCCCTTCCCAAATCCTAGACAGGCTTATATAAAAAAGGAGAAGGGGATGCAGAAGGGCAATAAAGTCGATCATTGATCAGTGGGCATCCCTCCTCATTTTTGCCTACCTTTAGAAGACAATGGATCATAGTGATAGAGCTATGCAAAATAGAAACTATGGCAATCTTTTTTTTTTATTCACTGAAGGCTACGTTTGAAGGAGAACTTGAACTATCCATGAACAATATTCAGGGAAATTTTCTTTACACCTTTCCCAATTCAGAGAATGGCACGCAAACCTTCCACATTTTGTGCTGAGCCTTCACTGGATAAGAGCATAAGCTGCTTTTGTGAATCAAGCTATTCCAGCTTGATTTTATCCCCTCCAGGATAAAAGTAAGCCACTGTCTAACATGATATATGAACCCACCCAGTGTAAAGCATCATCACCTGTTCATCCTTGTCTATTTTGAATTATGACTATATTAATCCAGGATGAATATATGATATGAAAATGTGAAAAAAATCTGTTTCAAACATGTCAGTATACTTTTAACGTGCATGTTTGGATTTTAACTTACCAGGGGATCATAGTCCTTTAGGAAGCTCCAGTTCTGATACCTTCAAAGTAAAAGGATATATTTTATGATTGTGAGTATAATTGTACCAAACAAATGAAAATTTAAGTGAATATCTGAAGGCCTAAAAGAAATGCACAACGTTGGAGCTGATTCCAGACCAGATAGATAGATAGATAGATAGATAGATAGATAGATAGATAGATAGATAGATAGATAGATAGATGATAGATAGATAGATAGATAGATAGATGATAGATAGATAGATAATCTCAAATTCTTAACTAGTATGGGATTTGAATGAGATGAATCATACCTCATTTATTAAGTTTATTCTAGTTCTTGTGATCACAAATTTTAATTAATCATTATAACCACAACACCCATATTTAATGAATGTATAAGTACATATCAATATTTATGTGTGTGTATATTCTGGTGAACTTGTAATTACAGATTTGTTTTATACTTTTTATATTTTTATTTGATGTGGCTTTTTTGTGTGCATGTGATGAATTACCGTATTTTTTGGAGTATAAGATGCACCTTTTTCCCTCAAAAAAGAGGCTGAAAATCTGGGCGCGTCTTATACACTGAATACAGTATTTTTTTGCCTCCCAAAACCCCGCCCCTTCACCAAAATAGCCGTGCAGAGCCTGTAGAAGGCTTTCAGAGAGCTCCTGAGGGCTGGGGAAGGCAGAAATGAGTGAAAAACAGGCCATTTTTGGTTCAATTTTGTCCCCCCCTAAAGGCTATGCATGCAATTTGTTTGACAAAAAATAGGCCCATTTTCATGAGAAATGGGGGTCTCACCCCCCAGGAGCAGTCTGCAAGCCCACTAAAAGCTATTTATGCCTTTTTGGGGGGGGGAATGGGCCCCTTTTCACAAAAAAACAGGCTGTTTTTGAGAGGTTTGCAGAGTGCAAAACCTTTTTTTTTTTAATTTGCCTTTTCAAAACTTTGGTGCGTCTTATACTCTGGTGCGTCTTACACTCTGAAAAATATGGGTATTCATTTTTATTTTAGATTTGTTTGAAAATGGATATAAATATGTATATATGCATATGTGTGTGGATATATGTGTGTGTGTATGCATAGATGTCCATGCATATCTAGGAATTGTTCAATTTCCTTTGCTTTGTTTCTGTCCCAAAATGTCATCAGCCAGTAGGAAACTATTGACAAGCATAGTCCTCAAGGGAGTTGGGGAGTTATGATCAGAGGTGGGTTACTCCCGGCTGGATCAGGAGAACTGGTGGTAGTGGTGGTGGGAGCCTCCGCTCACCTGCCCGGACACTTCTGCACAAGCACAGAAGCGTCGCAAGCACGCGCAATTGTAAAAAAAATTGGCAACCCACCTCTGGTTATTATATAATTTTAAGTAGAGAAGATAAGGTATGAGAGTATTTACAAGTAGTTTTTGACTTACAACCATTCCTTTAGTGACCCTTGAAGTTACAATGGCACTGAAAAAGTGACCTAACCAGTTTGCACATTTATAATCATTGCAGCATCGCCACCGTTATGTCATCAAAATTGAGCAAATTAGCACTTAGCAAAAGGCATGTATTTATGATAGTTGCACAGTCCCAAGATCATATGACCACCAGCTGTAACTTTCTCGGTTGGCTTCTGACAAGCAAAGTCAGTGGGGAAAGCCAGATTCCCTTAATGACTACAAAATTCACTTAACAACTGTGGCAAAAGGTAGTAGAATGGAGAATGACTCACTTAACAATTTAACGATGTTAAACAAGCCTTGCTTAACAATGGAAGTGTTGGGCTTGATTGTGCTTGTATTTCGAGGAGCAACTGCCTAGGGCATGTCAAATGTTTCAACTTTCAATTTCCAAACATTAGGGGTGCTCAAAAGTGGTGACATGCCTTGGGATTTTGTTAGGGTGTAACCAACAAGTTGGGTAGACAATATATTGCACAAGGCATGTTATGTATCTTTAAGAGAGGAGCTCTGCTAATTAGTAGATTACAGCATTTAAATTGCAGCTGATGTTGTTGCTCTCTCTCTCTCTCTCTCTTGATTGATGTATGATAACTGCTGTCTAACTGTTACTACTGTTGCTACTACTTACTGTGTGTAAGTTATTTGCTACTTGTATCCAAGTTATCTTGGTAGTATTGGACTGTTTTTCTGTGTATGACTTTTTGGCTGTGTTTATGGATTTTGCTATATTCTTCAAAAAGTAAAGTTTATTTTGTTACTTTACTATCCATTATTCAGTGTGGTTGCTTTATCTATCGCACGCTGCGTATACTTTACAGGGTTGCTCTGTTATAACCTCGACCTGGGGTTCATTGCTAGTGCTTGATCGCACCAGTACCTAACATTGGTTATGGGCCCAGACGCCCTGCCTTAACCATAATTTTTTTTTTTAAGCACCACTTTTTGGATAGTTTATTTTTGTGAATATGGCACAAGAACAGTCTGCTGCACTCTCCATGATTACCCGGTTTGATGGAACCAACTATGTTTCCTGGTCCTTGAAGTGTTCCCTACTTCTGCGTAGAGAAGGACTGTGGTTTGTGGTTCAGAACCCACCAGATGTTACAGATTGGGATCCTGCTGATAATGAGGATGCAAAGAAGATTGCGCAGTTTAACAGGGACAATGAGAGAGCTCTCTGCATTATTGGACTAACACTGAATGACCAGCAACTGGTCCATATTCGTGGCGAAGAGTCTGCTGCTAGGTGTTGGAACACATTGCGGAGAATTTATGTTCGGGACAGTGTGGGTGCTCATATTCATCTCACACGGAAACTGTTTAGAGTCCGTTTGCAAAAAGGTGGTGATATGTTGGCTCATTTAGACTTCATGAAGAAAACTTTGCAGGATTTGCAAGAAAAAGAGTTGATTTTTTCTGAGCTTCAACAGGTGTATATTATTCTATCATCGCTTGATGAAAGCTACGACTCTTTTGTTTCCTCATTGGAAGTTATTTCACGAGATGAACTGACATTATCTGAGGTTACCGGGAGATTGCTTGAAGAGTCCAGACGAAGAGAGGATAGAGTTCAGTTCAGAGACAATCAATCACAAGAAGAAACACAGTTTTCAACTGTAAATTTTGTTAAGAAATGTTATTCTTGTGGTGGTAAGGGGCATATTGCTAAGAACTGTAAAAATAGCAAGAAAAGGAGTGTTGCTAATAGTAAAAGAAAAAGCAACAATGTTACTGTAACTGTAGCTAAGGTAGATAAGGCTGTAAACCATAGTTTCTGGGTGGTTGACAGTGGCGCATCCCATTCTATAACTAAGGTTAAAGAAAGGTTTGTTACTATGAAGGCTAGCAAACAGCACATTTCCTTAGCAAATGGTTGGAAAATTAAGGCTTCAGGTGAAGGTACAGCTTATTGTCCATGTATTAATGAAAAATTGGAAATGTTATATGTACCTAAAATGAAATTTAACCTATTATCTGTAAAAGACCTTGTGAAATGTGGGTTTACAGTAACATTTAAGAATGATAGATGCATTATTGAAAAGGAAGGTAATAGTGTTATTGCCAATTTGGAGAATAATTTATTTATTCTACATGAGAACTCTTTAAATATTGCGAGTTCTGAACCTGGTTATAAGAATAAACAGCCCCATGATAACTCTATACATCTACTTCATAGACGTTTAGGCCATGTAAATTTTAAAATGGTACGTCAAACTGTTATTCTATCTAATGGAATCAATTTGAAACCTTGTTCAAAATATCTTAACTGTAATGCCTGTAACCAGGCTAAAAGTAAGGTTACCCCTGCAAACCGGTTTCAAGGATTCAAGACATCTCAACCACTGGATGTAGTGTTTGCAGACCTAATTGGCCCTAAGAAACCTAGCTTAGGAGGTGCCTGCTATATACTCAGCATTATGGACCATTATTCTAGGTATGGTTTCTGTTATGTAATGAAATCAAAGGCAGAAACTTTCCAACATTTTACTAAATGGTTAAAGTTTGTTGAACGTAAGATGGATAAAAAAGTACTTTGCCTAGTCACTGATAATGGGTCTGAATTCACTAATCATAGGTTTACATCAATGTTGGAGAATGCTGGTATAGAACATAGGCGTTCTGCCCCCTACAGGCCAGAACATAATTCATTTATTGAAAGACGTGGTCAATCATTGCAGGCAATGACCAGAACTATGCTGGTTGATTCTGGTTTGTCAGAAAAGCTTTGGGGTGAGGCTATAATGTGTGCAAACCATATTCTGAACATAGTAGTTAACTCAACTACTGGTAAGATTCCTTATACTCTTTGGCATGGTATGAAGCCTGATTTGAGTTATTTACACACATTTGGTGTCCCTGCTTGGGTGCATATTCCCTCACAGACTAGACGGAAGGATCAAAGCAGAGCTAGGAAGATGGTTTTTGTTGGGTACAATTCCAATCATAGATCGTTTAGGTTCTGGGAACCTGGAACTCGGAGAATTATGCACAGTGCTAGTGCTAAATTTTCAGAACATGTTGGTTGGGAGAAGCTAGAACAAGAGTTTCACAAGGTTTGTGATGATATAGATGTTGATCGTTTGGTTAATCATGATACACCAAATGAGCAGTTAGAGAATCAGGATGGTCCATCTATTACTCTGAAAAGGGAGGAAGATGTAGATGTAGAATCTACTCGTGAGGTGGAACAGGATGATTCTGCAAGTCCTGTATTGCCTAGGAGGTCTACTAGGGACAGGCATCCACCCGACAGATACCAAGCCAGTGTAGTATTGCAAGTTAGCATAGAACCTTCTAGTTTTGCAGAGTTAAGGCTGTATCCTGAAAAGGAAAAGAAATTGTGGAAAACAGCTATGGAGAAGGAGTTAAAATCCTTACAGGAATTGAAGGTTTATGAAGAAGCTAGGCTCCCTTCAGGGGAGAGTGCAATTGGCTGTAGATGGGTGTTTAAAATTAAAAACGATGCTGCTGGCAATGCTATTTATAAGGCTCGTTTAGTTGCTCAAGGGTTTTCCCAAACTGAGAGGGATTACGATGAGGTTTTTGCTCCGAGCTTGAAAGCCTCTACGTTGAGGGCAGCATTGGTGTGGGCTGCTAAGTATCGGTGTAATGTTACCCATATTGATGTTGAAACAGCATATCTGCATGCTCCATTGCAGCATACCATTTATATGAAGATGCCACCAGGTGTGGATTCTAATGGCCAGACTGGTTGTTGGAGACTTAAAAAGAGCCTTTATGGTTTAAAACAGTCCGGTTTTGAGTGGAACAGATGTACAGTAAATGAACTAAAAGCTATGGGATTTATTCCAGGTTTGGCTGATCCTTGTTTATTTAGACGGGTGAAAAATGGTTTGATCTCGTTGTTGCTTTTGTTCACGGACGATATAGCTATTATTACTAGGTCTGAGCAGGAAGCTATTGATATTGTTTCACAATTAGAGAGTAAATTTAAAATCCGGAATTTGGGTGAAATTAAGCATTATCTGGGCTTAGACGTGGTTAGAACCAGTAAAGGTTTTAAGCTGTCGCAGGCTGGTAAAATTAATCATTTACTTAAGAAATATAGCATGGAGCTATGTAAGACTGCAAAGACACCAATGGCATTGGAGTTTAAACCTGAGGTTACTGAGGGTACTGGTTTTGATAAGGGAATCTATCAATCTTTGATAGGTAGCCTAATGTACCTAAGTAATTGGTCTAGACCAGATATATCATTTAGTGTGAACCAACTGGCTAGATTCAATGATAGTCCTTCAGAGAGGCATTGGCAAGCAGCAAAGCGTGTGCTGCGTTATTTGAAGAAAACTATCCACTATGCATTATATTTAGAACCGAATAGGGATTTAGTTTTGACTGTTTATGCTGATGCGAATTTTGCAGCTGCTATAGATAATAGGAAGTCAACTTCCGGCATAGCCTTTATGCTAGGTGGTGTACTGATTGGATGGAAGTCGATACGACAGAAACACATAAGCTTATCCACAATGGAAGCTGAGTTTTCATGTTTGTCGTTGACATGTACTGAGCTGATATATTATAAGCAGTTGCTTATAGATATGGGATTAAGTATCAATGAACCTTTTACTGTTTATGAAGATAATCAGGCAGCAATAAAAATGGCGACTAGTTTAGCTATTAAGACGAGATCGAAGTATACTGATTTGAGGTATCTTAATGTTCGACAAAGCATTAAGGATGGCCTGATAAAGTTGGAATATTGTTCAACTGAAGACAATTTAGCAGACAACTTCACTAAGGCACAAAGTTCAGTGAAACATACCTCATCATGTGAAGGTTATCATCTTACATTGTGAGTGGATATATTGATCTACCCAAAGGGGAGAATGTTAGGGTGTAACCAACAAGTTGGGTAGACAATATATTGCACAAGGCATGTTATGTATCTTTAAGAGAGGAGCTCTGCTAATTAGTAGATTACAGCATTTAAAGTGCAGCTGATGTTGTTGCTCTCTCTCTCTCTCTCTCTTGATTGATGTATGATAACTGCTGTCTAACTGTTACTACTGTTGCTACTACTTACTGTGTGTAAGTTATTTGCTACTTGTATCCAAGTTATCTTGGTAGTATTGGACTGTTTTTCTGTGTATGACTTTTTGGCTGTGTTTATGGATTTTGCTATATTCTTCAAAAAGTAAAGTTTATTTTGTTACTTTACTATCCATTATTCAGTGTGGTTGCTTTATCTATCGCACACTGCGTATACTTTACAGGGTTGCTCTGTTATAACCTCGACCTGGGGTTCATTGCTAGTGCTTGATCGCACCAGTACCTAACAGATTTGTAAAGATATTTTGGTTACTTTAATGTAATTTAGACGTGCTTGGTAAGCAATCATAACTTTTTAACATTTTGTTTGTTTCATTGTGTAACTACTGCCTTTTCTCTCCCCTCTCATTTTCTATCTCTTCTCTTTCTTTTTAACTGTCCCTTTTTTAACTCTTCTTTTTTTTCTAAGTTGACATTGCTTTTATTCTGTAAAAATCACAGGCGAGGCTAGCATTACGCAGATCAGCACATGGCACAATCAAACTTGAACAGACATATCGAAGCTTTTAAGCCAGATTGGTTACTCACCAATATTTGGTTGCCTTCTTCTCAGCCTCCACAACCTCTCTCCAGATCTTGTCTTGTTGGACCTGGTCCCTCTTGAGAGCTTCTTTCTCTTCCCCACAGATTTTGCTTGAGGCCTTTCTGAAGTTCTGGGAGGTCACAAGTGGGCTTCCTCCAGGTCTGCTGCTCAATGAAAGCGAAGAATATGAGGCTAACTCTCCAGCAGAGCTGGTTGCCGGTAACAGACACCCTGTTGATGTGCTGCTTCTGAGTCCATTTGTTTTGCTTCCCATCGTATAAACTGTGTTTATAATACATAAAATGGGATTATCCCAGGAAAAAAAAAGTGTGGGAGAGTGTTAGCCAGAATGCAGTATGCCCACCAATTCAGCAATTTCTTGCCCAACGTTTTGACAGGAATGTTAAATGAGCAAGGAAAATTCATGATTAATTCTGAGGTTTCCTAAGTGGTTTTGGAGCATATTCGTGAGAGGACCCAGCAATTTATTTTTGGACAGTTCGCTATTGCACAAGGACTCGAAGGAATTTTCAGTGAGTTTTTAAAAAGCTATGAAACAGTGACTGGCTAACTGTATATATATGTTTCAGAAATAAAAATAATATTTCCTTGTTGTTTGCAAGATCCGCTCTGCATCATAAAGCTTTCTGAACACATAACAACAGACAAAGACACAGGGAGCCTGGATATGTTTACTGTCTCCAATGGAGACCAGACTCCTTGCTATGAATATTCATCATGAACAGAAGGTGTGTGCTCAATAAAGACAATTGCTGGAGGGCTTGGCTAAATTTTTAAGTTGCTACTAATCATCTCCCTCCTCTTCCTCCTGCTCCTCCTTCAGCTTCGTGTTTTTCAACTTCAGCAACTTTAAGCTGTATGCACTTCAACTCCCAGTATTGAATTAAAGTTGCCAAGTTTTACCCTCATAGATGCAAAGAATCCCACACTTTAGTCTTAGATAACAGATATTTAGAGTCATTTTAATTCCGCCAAAACACATTGTTCAGTTTGAGCAGCATGGTGGCCTAATGGTGAAGGCTCTCACCTCCCACTCCGAAGGTTGAGTGTTCAATCCTGGATACTGGCCAGTGGTGGGATTCAATTTTTTATACTACCGGTTCTGTGGGCATGGCTTGGTGGGTGTGGCATGGCTTGGTGGACGTGACTTGGTGGCAGGGGAAGGATATTGTAAAATCTCCATTCCCACCCCACTCTAGGGAAAGGATACTATACAATCCCCATTTCCTCCTGATCAGCTGGGACTCAGGAGGCAGCAGTGACGTGCAGTCAGGTGAGGCAAGTGAGGCACAGCCTCACCACTCTCATCATGAAAAAAAAAAGTAAAAGTAAAAAGCTGAGCTAGTTACTGCCTCACCGTGGATGACTCTGCTTAACTGTTTAAAAAAGCTGGAAAAGGTACGTGTGGGTTGGAGGGAGGGGGAGGAATTCAAACTTCATCCTCCTGGTGCTGTGCAGGGCTTTGGGCAAAGGCTGGAGGGAAGGACCCTGGCTCACTTGTGCTCTCCCTCCCCAAGAGTAGTTTGATTGCAGGCAGAGCCACGTTGTGGGGCCAGTGTGTGTGCTACAGCATGGCTCTTTGCCTGGCTTCCTGCCTCCTCCTGTGGTCTCCTCACTGGTGCTCTCCCTCCCCAAGTGTAGTGACTTCCTCCCTAGGCCCCCATTCATTTCTCTCACACACACAGCTGGATAAAACTATATAAAAATCTAGCCCAGCTTCACTGATTACAAGTTTGAAAAGGCAACGTGGCTCCATCTGCAATCAAACTACACTTGGGGAGGGAGAGCACAAGCGAGCACTGAGGAGACCACAGGAGGAGGCAGGAAGCCAGGCAAAGAGCCATGCTGTAGTACACACACTTCCCCCCAGCCTCTTTCTTTTGGAAGGATCAGATCGGCTCCCCTCCAGCTTCTCTGCCTCTCCTCTCACCCCAGCCTGCCAGCAGGAGGTGGTGGGTGGGCTTTATTGTGTTCCAGGCATTTCCCACCCAGACAGCAGGCTGCATTTGCAATGGTGGAGGTGTTTGGGAAAGGCAGCAGGGGAATGGGGGGGCGGGATGGCAGAGGAGCTGCTTTCAAGCCACTGGAAAAGATATCCAATCCAACTTTTGTGTGTGGGGGGGTTTGTTTGAGAGTGAGTGAGAGGGAAGGGGTAGGAGAGATAGCCCAATCCAACTTCTGTGTGTGTGTTTGTGTGTGTGTGTGTGTGTTTGAGAGAGGGGGAGGAAGGGAGAGAGGGAGGAAGGAGGGGAAGGAGAAGAAAAAGAAAAAGAAAGAAGGAGCAAAGGAGAAAAACAAATGCTGTCGCTTTAAATTGGAACTGAGCATGCCTGGCTGTGGAATTCTGGGAGTTGAAGTCCACAAGTCTAAAAATATTTGAAACCCAGCACTGTGTCAGTGCCTCACCAGTCATAAACCTCACCGCACGTCACTGGGAGGCAGAGAATAGATGGTGGCGGGACCAGTCAGAGTTGGTATTTACCAGTTCTCCGAACTACTCAAAATTTCCGCTACTGGTTCTCAACAACTGGTCAGAACCTGCTGAATACCACCTCTGGTAGTGGCAGATGTTTCTCTTCTAGGGAGTAAAGAAAAATTACCTGCTATGAACTCTGCATGGCATCAGGGAGGGCATTCGGCCAGTAAACACTCAGCTCTATCCAGTCACCCTGACTCTCTCCCAAATTAAGGCATTACAGAGTCATAAAAAGT
This sequence comes from Natrix helvetica, assembly GCF_964273705.1. NCBI lineage: Eukaryota > Metazoa > Chordata > Lepidosauria > Squamata > Natricidae > Natrix > Natrix helvetica. Next base: position 149,995,033 of record NC_138552.1, read on the forward strand.
GAAGTTTTATTTTAATTTGCCCAAAACACACTGTCCAATTGTTTCTTCGAGTTTGGAGGAAGCAGATGTCTGAAACATGGAGACTAGGACAGAAAAAGCAGCTGCATTTGCCAGAGCATATCCTCACAAAATCTTTCCCAACCAACATGCACACATTGAGAGATGTTTTCATGTAGACCTTGAAAATTGTTTGTGAAGGGAAAACTCATGCGACACTTTCAAACAGCCTCTTTTACAACACTCATGTAGATAAACTTCCTTCTAATTTTAACAGCCCAAACTTGCAAAACAGATCTTGGCCAAAAGAGGGTGGTGTAGGACAAAGCAATCCATGCTGACTTCTGAACGAATTTTTCAGTGTCTTTTACAAAAGGTCTCTACTGTATAATGCTAACTTTACATTCATATAAAACATTTGCAAACTTTTTAGAATAGAATAGAATAGAAATTTAATTTGTTAGCCGCACCCTCTCCGCAAGGGACTCGGGGCGGCGTACAATAAAACATACATACATACATATAAACATAAAAATACACACATATACATACATATACATACATGCATGGAGGAGGTAATAATTAAAAATACATTACATTAATAATAATAAAAATTAAATTAGTCATTAAAATACCCCGAAATAATAATACAATTTAAAAAAGGACTGTCAGGAGGAAAAGGATAAACTACGGTTGAGCCAGGCCAGACAGTTGAAAGAGGTGGGTCTTGAGCTTTACACGGAAGGAGCGGAGATCGGAAGTAATCCTGATATCAAGGGGGAGGTCATTCCACAGGGCTGGGCCCATCACAGAGAAGGCCCTGCTCCTGGGTGTCGCCCCCCGACACTGTTTAGCGGACGGCACCCGGAGAAGTCCCTCTCTGTGTGAGCGGATTGGTCGTAGCTTTTGAAAGCTATTTCACACTATGAGCCAATGATGGTTTTGAGTCTGGTCTGGAAGCTACAACTCAATACTGAATAATGTTATTTATGGTGTTCCTTGGGGGCAGGGGGCTAAAACGCCCACATGTTGTTATACAAAGGTTAAAAGGTCTCTTACTAGTTAATCGGGGGTGGGTTCTAGTTAGCGTTACTGCTGGTTCACTCGTGCATGGGTTTTGCGTGCATGCATGCGCAGTTCAATGGAAATTGTTCTGCGCATGCACAGAACTCCAAAAAAAGATGGCGACGGTGGCGAATGGGGAACCGGTCCGGGCCGTGGACAGCCTGGGTCGCTACTGGTTCTGCGACCCAGGCCAGCATACCACTACCAGTTTGGTCGAACTGGTAGGAACCCACCTGTATGGTATCCCACACTAAAAGTGATGGCATAAGTAAAGCCTTAACTAATTCAGGATCAACATATGTGGAATAACGTCTTGGATTATATCTGTTTCATAGGCACTTTTACTTCTCAGAGCAGACCCTGTTCTTCATGCCATGGGCTTCTTCTTGGCAATGATAAAGGGAGACTTTCCACATGAAGACACCTGGAATAGCCTTCCTGCAGTATAGTAAGCCTCGCGCCCATGCTGATGTGGTTTTTGTCAGACTTGCGGGATAAACCAGATAGGGATCATCAGCAGATGAACTAATTCTACCTTATTGTAAAGCTACATTGACAGAATTTTTCAAGCCTCAAAGTACAATTCCCACCTCCCCTCTAGTGGTGGGTTCCTACCAGTTCGGACCAGTTCGACTAAACCGGAAATAGCTTGGCGGACTGGGTCACTGGAACCGGCAGCAACTCAGGCCTGCCACGCCCCTGAACTGGTTCTCCTGACGGCGGCATAGGTGCTGCCATCTTATTTGTTGATTCTGTGCATGTGCAGAGCCATTTTAGCTATACTGTGCATGCGTGTGCCTCAAGTGCGCACATGTGTGACACATCCCTGAGCAAACCAGCAGTAGTCTCTGCCAAAGCCCACCCCTGCCCTCCTCCGATCTCCTTTACAGTCTGTGAAACTAAGGAAGGTCTTTTCTGAGATTCTGAGATTCTTGCTCATCCCATTGTGCAACTGTGGGCTATGCTGACTGCTCCCTTGGGCACTGTCTCTTCACCCAATTTCCCAAGGTGTTTCCCTTATAACATTACAGGGTTACACGCCTTTTGTAACCCAGGTTTTGTAATCTGCGTTGATTTTCTCCAGTCTCACTCTTGTTTCAGAAAAGCAAACACTTAAACAAGTATCACACAGCATAACAATCACAATAAAAATCACAATAATAACATTTAAACAATGGAGCCAAGGTTCTCAAAGAAATAGACAGTATACAACCCTACAGCAGAATCGACCAAAAATCTTATCCCAGAACCAGAGGGAATAAATCAGTTTTTCAAATGTTTCAGAACGTGGCTGACATTATCTTTTGATACATTGCTTTTACCTCGTTTATTTTAAAAGGTTTTTAGACTTTGTAAATCACTTTGGGAGGCTCTTTAACTACTGGTAGTCCGGGACTTACAACAGTTTGCTTAGTGACCGTTCAAAGTTACAATGGCACTGAAAAAAATGACTTATGGCCGTTTTTCACACTTATGACCATTGTAGCATCCCCACACTTATGACCATTGCAGTCACATGATCAAAATTCAACTGACAACTTGGCAACTGACTCATCTTTATGACGGCTATAGTGTTCCAGGGTCACGTGATCCTCTTTTGCAACCTTCTGACAAGCAAAGTCAATGGAGAAGCCCAATTCAATTGACAACCTTGTTACTAATTTATCAGTTGCAATGATTTACTTAACAGTTGTGGCAAGAAAGGTTGTAAAATGGGGCAAAACTCATTTAACAAATGCTCGCTTAACAACAGAAATTTTGGGCTCAATTGTGGTTGTAAGTCGGGGATTACCTGTATCAATGTTATAGAACAACTGTTGATAAATAAATAAATAAATAAATGTCGAAATTTATTGCCTGGACGTTTTATTTAATGCTACTTTACTAAATAAAAATGTAGATTTACCACAATAGTTTCATTTAGTGACCTTCCAAAGTTACCTCACTGAAAAAAGTGACTTGCAACTATTTTTTCACCCTTACAAACATTACAGCTTCCCTGTGGTCATGTGAGGAAAATCCAGATGCTTGCCAATTGATTCATATTTATGAGGGTTGCAGTGTCTCGGGATCATGTGATCACCTTTTGCGACCTTCGTACAAGCAAAGTCAATAGGGAAGCTAGATTCACCTAGCAACTGTGTTGCTAATTTAACGGGATCGCATCCTCCCACATACATCCCTGCGGCCAATACGCTCACACAGGGAGGGACTTCTCCTGGTGCCATCCACTGGACAATGCCGGCGGGCGACACCGAGGAGTAGGGCCTTCTCTGTGATGGGCCCAACCCTCTGGAATGACCTCCCCCCCGACATTAGAACCACTTCTGACCTCCGCTCCTTCCGGCAAAAACTGAAGACTCACCTGTTCCGATTAGCAGGCCTGGCATAATTCAACTGTCCCTCCTGGCAAACGCACTATATCTGGTTATTTTAGGGGTTTTTTAATTCACTGTATTTGTTTTTAGGGGTTTGAACTTATTTTAATCTGCTTTGTACAGTTCTTTTAATGTCATTCTAACCTCCTCCATGTCAACTGTCAACTGTACATACTTAATTTTATTGTATCTGATATATTTTGTACGAACTGTACACCGCCCCGAGTCCCTTTCGGGAGAGGGAGCGGTCTAGAAGCATTAAATTAAATTAAATTAAATTAAATTAAACAAGCGCAGTGATTCACCTAACAACAGGGGCAAAAAGATTGTAAAATGGGCAAAACTCACTTAACAATTTTTTCCCTTAGCAAGGGAAATTCTAGGCTCAATTGTGGTCGTCAGTTGAGGACTACCATATTTATCTGTCAGCTTTAAGAATGATCCAGTTGAGACACTTCCAAATAATCCCAATGAATTAAAGTCACTTTCGCAGCAAAGCTATCAACCCTCTCCAACAGAGCATGACATTGAAAGGCTAGAGTTGCCATCAGTTTAATGTAATCATTAAGGCACCAGGCTGGAAATGAGTTCAAGTCCCACCTTAGCCATAAAAGCCAGCTGGGTGACTTTGGGTCAGTTACTCTTTCTCAGCTGAACTAACTTCACAGTTTGGGGTGGTAGGGATATAGGAGAAGGAAAGTGTGTTAACCACTTTGAGTTATTTGTAAAAATAAAGGTGAGAAATGAATAAACAAACAAATATCCAACCATCATAGATTTAGTTACTATGTCAAGTGTGGTGGGGCCTTATATATCTAACAGGAACTACTTTGTGGAATGCCTAAATTACAATGTAGAACTCATTTTAAAAAGAGCTTGAAATCAGCATTATATTATCTTGTAAGTATACTGCCTTTAAGTATGCAGGTGCAGTCAAATCCTTCTTGGAAATACGTAGTTTTTGTGATGCTTCATAGGAGTGGGATCCTGTTTCTGATATCCCATGGACATGTCTTCCCTTCCTATTTTTCTTGAACATAATTATTTTTCAGAATGTCCATCTCAAAGGAGTCTTGGCTTGCCCACACACTATGGCACTGAGCTACTGAGTCAGAGAATCTCCATATCCTGCCTTGTAATTCCTAAGAATAGCCGACTATAAAATATCTATAAATTCCATTTCTAAAGTTCAGAGTTATTTGAACAAGCATGTATTTAAGCATCCGTTTAGGTTGCCTTTCAGAATGCAAAGCCAAATAAAGCAGTGCAATAATTAGTTTTAAACCGAACAGAATCCAGAGTTAATAACAGAAGCATGTTACATAAAGATTCTTTAAAAAACAGCAGCTATTTTAACATCACCAAAATATGACAAATTCATTTTTAGGACTTTCCTAACTGGCCTGCAATCTTCTTTTTGTGTTTATTTTTGACAGCTTTTCTACTGCAAGCATCAAGCCGCGTTGCGATTCTGAGATTGCACAGTCTATGTCTGTGTCTGCTGAATTCAAATTGTAAGTGAAATACATCTGAGAAATTTAAGTACCCCTGAAGAGGTTTGTTATTTTGCCTTACATCCTGTGAGAACATCCTGTAGGGTGTTTTGAGCAAAATTCTATCAAAAAAAAAAAAATCTCAATGCCAGTAGTCATTAATAACGTATGGAAATCAATGGTTGAACATACCTCCTTGAGTGAATTTGAGGATCCAAATCCTTTGCCTTGGAAAAAGGACTTGGGAAAGCCATATTGAGGGAAAGTTACTTTGCTCCAAGGAGTCAGAGAAACAGTGTGTTTCCCCAGACACGCTATTTGCCAAGAATATCAATTGCTGGTTGGCAGAAGAGTATACCATGGTAACCTCCGCTTCTGTTTACAGTTCAAATACACTTCCATTGGTTGACGGATCTATGGGAGCTTTTCAGGAAGCCTTCTAATTGCTTCAGCTGCCAATCCCTTGAGATGGGGACAATGCAATATTTCATAATAAGCCACTTCTATTGTCACCAAACAAAAAGAACACATTGCAATCAGCAAGCACCACATAGTTCATTAGTACATGGCAGTTATTTAATGTTTTTTTTTCCTACATGAAGAAAGGGGCTGCTTTGTATGTGTGCTTAAATTTGGGGGGAAAGGATTCTTAAACGCAGATTAGGGTTCTCACACCCATGCCATTAGACTAATCTCATTCCCTACATTGGGGCTATCCTGGGGAAGGATGAGGGAGGAGCAGAGCATTCCTCACAATCAGAGCTCTTTGGGGGGACAGTTTCTTTTAACCCAAGAGAAACTAAGATCTAACAGATTTAACAGTTTTGGAAGGCACTTATAGGTCATCTAGTCCAACCCCCTTGCTCAAGCAGGAAACCCTACACCATTTCTGACAAATGGCAGTTCAATCTCTTCTTGAAAATCTCAAGTGATCAAGGAGAAGAGCAAAGGCCCTTCCCCCAGAATATGATATCAAACATTCAGTTATTTTCTTTTGGATTCTAAAAAAATGGGATAACTCAAAGTAGTATAGTTCCATTGAGATTTCAAAAATGAATGTTGTTTTCATTTTCTGGAATGTATTTTATTTATTTATTCAACTCAATCAATGACTCGGGGCGACTTACAGTTAAAACTATTCAAAACTAAATTCAAAACTACAACTCAACACTGTGAAATCTCATTTCATTATATTATTCTTCCAGATTGTATGTAAATAACAAAATACATAAGCATTTTAATTTGTGTCATTGTATACCTTGAAGGCATTCTAAAAATGCGTATAAATAATGGCTATTGTCTGAATTGGGAGTCCAATGTTTGGGTTTTTTAAAGTCTGTCTTTTGCATGCTTTTATCATATAATAATTACAAGAATAAAGTGAAGATTAATCTTTGTAGTAAAGGAAGACAGACAAAAAAATGAACTGCTGGAGAGAATGCATTCTTTCCTTTCCGCTCTTGTCCTTTGCTTGTTTATTTTCCAGGCTTCTTTTCCAAATAAGCAGATGATGAAATAAAGAGACCAAAAAAGTGAAGATTCCTTAATGGAATTATATATAAAAGTCATTAGTTAAAAAAAAAATCAAGACATGTTGACAGTTGTTTTCTGAAGCACAATAAAGCTGGCTATTGATATATGCTTGAAGAAAGCATCTCAGCAAAGTTTGTCAGCCTTTGTACAATAATACTTCTTTGGAGAACTTGGTGCTCTCTGTGCTTGATCGTTTGCAAATGCTTCATTACCCAACTGATGTTATCTAGTTAGGCAATGAAATGTCTACAAGCAAATAACCAAGCTCAGAGAGCATCAAATTCTCCACAATTCAACCCTGAGCTATTCTCTTCTGTTGGAAGAATGTTTATCCTACACCAGTGATGGCGAACCTATGGCACGCGTGCCACAAGTGGCACGCAGAGCCATTTGTCGTGGCACGCGAGGCGCTGCCCTGTCAGCTGGCCAGCGTGCATGTGCGCGCTGGCCAGCTGAGTTCACCTTTTTAAAAGCTATTTTTCGCCTTCCCCAGGCTCCAGAGGCTTTATAGGAGCCTGGGGAGAGCGAAAAGAGCCTGCCCCGCCCCCCCTGAGGCTTCAGGGACTGTCCGGAGGCTTCCCTGAAGCCTTCGGAGCGCTTAAAACCACCCTCCGAGCAAACCAGAAGTGACTTCCGGGTTGCTCGGAGGGTCATTTTAAGCGTTCCGAAGGATTCAGGGACCTTCCGGAGGCTTCCCTGGAGCCTTCGGAGCACTTAAAACCACCCTCCGAGCAAACCGGACGTGACTTCCGGGTTGCTCGGAGGGTCGTTTTAAGCGTTCCGAAGGCTTCAGGGACCGTCCGGAGGCTTCCCTGACGCCTTCGGAGCGCTTAAAACGACCCTCCTAGCAACCTGGAAGTCACTTCCGGTTTGCTCGGAGGGTGGTTTTAAGCATTCCGAAGGCTTCAGGGAAGCCTCCGGATGGTCCCTGAAGCCTCCGGAGGGCCTCCGGGGGGGCTCTTTTCGCCCTCACCAGGCTCCTATAAAGCCTCTGGAGCCTGGGGAGGGCGAAAAAAGCATGTAAAAAAAAAAGGGGGGGGGGTCGTGCGTTGCATTATGGGTGCGGCACTCCCGCACACGACCCCGCTGCGCTCCCACTTGTGGCATGCGAGCCAAAAAAGGTTCGCCATCGCTGTCCTACACTGAAAGAAATGAAATACTGTATCACAAAGGAGACATTCAGGAATAACATCTAGGACAGGTAACAAAAGTAACAGTCAAAATGAAAAAAAAAAAACCCCCAGCCTCAGAATTTTTCAGCACTTTCATTCCATCCCTGAGAAGGATTTAGGAACTGGAACTGAGTCCATACTAAGTAATCCATGCTTCCCAAATGTCAGATGATTTCAATGTAAGCAAAATTATGGAATTCATCCATTCCCGATTTTGAAATCACTGAGATAATCCAAGAGTTCAAGGCCAAGAGAGTTCTTTGTCTTTCAAGCAAATGATAGCTTAAAAGCCCCTGGGTCAAAATCTCCACTGAGCCATTTGCTGCTTGGTATTACCTGCAGATAGATTTGACATCAATTGTAGCAACTGGATAAGGATGATTGGAGTTGCAAAACAGACATTGCGAGAGCACATGATAGGAAAGAAAGACTGGCCATTAATAATAAAGCTAAAGCTTAAAATGTTTGGGGAAAAGTCAATGGAGAAGGTCTTGATGCTTATAAAAAGTTTCCCCAGCTACACAAGAGGCACTATAGACTTCCTAAGAAGATTGAACTCCAATCCCCCTAATAACTCCACTGTATCCAATATGGATATTATTGAGACCCTGTACAAAGAAACCATCAAAAATATGATTGCTGATCCCTATAGAGCACATCTTGCAACCCGACTGTGTGATTCTGTACTTGCCCATAACTATTTCACTTTTCACAATGACAAATGCCTACAAATCACTGGTATACCCATGGATGTATCATACCTCCACAATATGTCAACATCTTTAGGCTGACATATTGAACAATTCTGCTATCTTGATGTCATGGTAAAACTACACAATGGAGATATCATCATCCCTTTTTACAATACAATACAATAGCAGAGTTGGAAGGGACCTTGGAGGTCTTCTAGTCCAACCCCCTGCCTAGTCAGGAAACCCTACGCCACTTCAGACAGATGGCTATCCAACATCTTCTTAAAGACTTCCAGTGTTGGGGCATTCATAACTTCTGGAGGCAAGCTGTTCCACTGATTAATTGTTCTAACTGTCAGGAAGTTTCTCCTCAGTTCTAAGTTGCTTCTCTCCTTGATTAGTTTCCACCCATTGCTTCTTGTTCTACCCTCAGGTGCCTTGGAGAATAATTTGACTCCCTCTTCTTTGTGGCAACCCCTGAGATATTGGAACACTGCTATCATGTCTCCCCTAGTCCTTCTTTCTCTTAAACTAGACATACCCAGTTCCTGCAACCATTCTTCATGTTTTAGTCTCCAGTCCCCTAATCATCTGTGTTGCTCTTCTCTGCACTCTTTCTAGAGTCTCCACATCTTTTCTACATCGTGGTGACCAAAACTGAATGCAGTATTCCAAGTGTGGCCTTACCAAGGCATTAACACTTCACGTGATCTTGATTCTATCCCTCTATTTATGCAGCCTAGAACTGTGTTGGCTTTTTTGGCAGCTGCTGCATATTACAGGCTCATATTTAAATGGTTGTCCACTAGGACTCAAAGATCCCTTTCACAGTTACTACTATTGAGGAAGGTACCATCTATACTGTACCTGTGCATTTTGTTTTTGTTGCCTAAATGTAGAACCTTACTCTTTTCACCATTGAATTTCATTTTGTTAGATAGTGCCCAATGTTCAAGTTTGTCAAGATCCTTCTGTATCTTTAACCTATCTTCTGGAGTGTTGGCTATTCCTGCCAGCTTGGTGTCATCTGCAAATTTGGTGAGTTTCCCATTTATTCCCTCATCCAAATTATTGATGAAGATGTTGAAGAGTATGAAGAGATGTTGAGAACTACACGTTGAGTGCGGTTGGTCAGCCAGTTACGAATCCATCTGGTGGTGAAGCTGTCTAACCCACATTCTTCTACTTTATCTAGTAGTAGGTTATGGTCTACCTTATCAAATGCCTTACTTTTACAGGTAACCAACCAATTGCCACATACAGTATACCTGTATATGATTCCAGATTCCATCCCAGAACACACTACCGAATCTATCATCTACAAGCTAGGCTCTATGCTACAACTGCATTTATTTTGACCTGCTAGGCAGAAATGCTCAACTGCTAGAATTAAACTGGGTATTCAGGAGACTGAACTACTCGCTGCATGTGATCAATAGACAAATTTGTAGAGCCAGAATGATTCCAAGGAAGAACCTATTAAAAGATAGAGCACAGAATACCACTGATTATCTGCAGCATCTGCTCATTCTGGTCTGTAGCTTCATAAGCTACATCCCATACTTAACAATGACACCGCTCTTTTGTTGTGCTGTCTCATACACACATGCCCACTCACCAGTGGTTTAGTGGGTTTATTAATATTCCATGGCAACTCCCTTCACCAAAACCCAGAACTGTCCCAATTAAGTCCAGCTACAAGCAGACCAATGCTAGCCCAAAGAGCAATGGCCAAAGAGTCCCCAAGGCACTTGAAAGTTTCCCAATCAAAATAAACCTACCAGGTAAAATTAAATCCACATAACAAGAAGGTTCATGAGGCAAGAAAAGTTCAAAGTTCACAAGGCATGATCCCAGTCAAGGCACAGTGTCAACCCACAGCAAGGCAAGAATCACAACAACCAGAAAACACACAGCTAATCTGTCAAGCTGATTGTTTCCCATAACAAAATGAACAGAAGGGATTGGTGGATGTTTTGGACTGTGTGTAGCCCATATGCAGAATATAGGATATTAACTAAGCTTGCTTTTGTGCAGAAAACCCAGAGCTAGTTTCACTTATCCTATGCCAATGTAGTTGATTCAGTAAAGTTTTATACTCTTGGTAAAATAATGTCCCAGGAGTTTCTTTTTCTGGATTCGTCAACTGGACAGTTGACATTAAACCAGCCCACGCAAAAGCAAGTGTAGTTAATTTCCCCTTTGATGTCATGGTAAAACTACACAATGGAGACATAAACATCACCTTTTACAGGTAACCTACCAATTGCCATCCATACTTACTATATACGCTTCCAGATTCTACATAGGATCAATGGGACAAACTTTGCATGAAGAATGAATGCACACAAGTTTGACATCAGGGCTCAAAACAAGGGCAAAGTTATATCAGAATATTTCAGTTTCCCAGAACACACACTGAAGATCTTTCCAAAGTGACCATTTTGGAAAACCAATATTTTAACAGCATGATTAAGTGAGAGACGACTGAATTTGTGTTCATCAAAGGGTTTCAGACTATCTCAACATGTCTCAACAAACATAATGAGTTTTTAATACATTACAATTGATAATTGAGCCTGTCTGCCTCACATATAACCTGTAGCTTATGAAAGTTAGCTCTTTTAATAAAATTTGCGAGTTGGAAAAGCTGGTACATGACTTCTGGTTTTTTGGCGTAAATAAAACAACTGTTTTGTGATAGAAACCTAGCATTTACTAAAGCTATAGCAAATTAACAAAAGATGAATGCATTTCTTACAGGAATATTTTTATCTCTAATAAGGATTCCGATAACAAAAATATGACCTGAACAGGAGGTACTTTTTAAGGAGAAATAACTCTTACTGTGCTGTACCAGGAATGTATTTTGCATCTGACAAAGCCAAATGTATGTCCTTATTTAAAGAGTAACTGTATTGTGAGTGAACTACAATTTACAAGTACTACTGCATATGTATATTTTTTACAAATATAGCTGGTTTCAGAGTAAAATATTTTGATCCATTAGTACTGATTAATTAGATGCCATTTGACTTAAACCAGGATGGATAATTTATTCCTCTTGTTCAAGTGCATGACCAGTGACAATGTTGTTGTGGTGATTGATTTTCTGGTATTTTGTATCATTATGGTTTATTGTATACATGTTTATTGTAAAAGATGTATACTGCTGCAAAAGCAAAACTATTCTAGTCTGAAAGATACAACTAATCAAGAGAAGATAATATTGGGCTAGCTGTACTAATGGCCATATTCAGTGGAAGGTCCAACATTCTTGTTCATATCCTACCACCTACTCTATCTGTAATCCATTCAGGTTAGTTTTCATCAGATTATCCCATAGGAACCAGCATATTATCTTCGTAATGAAGGATTGTGCTATCCCACTCACATATACACATACCAGTGGTTTAGTGGGTTTATTAATATTGCCAGCAATTTTTTTCACCCAAAACCCAGAACCGTCCCAATTAAGTCCAGACCAATGCTAGTCTGGACCAAAAGCAGACCAATGCTAGTCCACAGAGCAGTGGCCAATGAGTCCACAAGGCACTTGAAAATTTGCCAAACAAGGTAAACCAACCAGGCAAACTTAAATCCATAGTACAAGATAGTTCACGAGGCAAGAAAAGTTCCAAGTTCACAGGGCACAATCCAAGTCAAGGTGTCAATCCAAAGCAAGTCGGGAATCACAACCACCAGGAAATACACCACTAGGAAATGAACGTGTTGTTCCCAGCATCACCTTCATTTATCTGCTGTGCTAAATAACGAAGCCCATCAAGAGGGGCAAGGCTGCCTCCTTGTGAGTAATCAGGATAACCGTCACTGTTTCTGCCTTTTCTTTTTTTTAAAAAATGTTTTTATTATACATTTTCCTTTATAAAGATCACATTTTCAATTTTAGAATGACAGTCCGTCTCTTTCCATCTCTTTTCTCGTCCTTCCCTCTCTTCCCTTCTCACTTCCACTTCCCTCTCCTTCCCTCCTTCTTTCTCCTATCCTCCCCTCCATTTTCCTCTCCTCCATTTTCCTCTTTCTCTCCCCTCTCCTCTTCTCCACTTCCCTCTTCTTCCCTTTCTACTACTCCTACTCCTCCCCTTCCCTCTCCCCTTTCCCCTCTCTGCTTCCTCTTCTTCTGTCTCCTTCCTTCTTCTCTTCCCTCGACCTTTCTCCCCTCCTCCCCTCCACCCCACTCCACTTCCCTCTCTCCCTTCGTCTCTCCATTTCTCTTTCCTTCCATCCTTTTCTTTTCGTTGTTGTATATAAATTTCCATTTCCCTACAAAGTACAGAGTATTTTCCAGGTACTGTCTATTTCAAATATAACTATACATTTACTTGAAATTAGATTAGAAGAAAACAAGCTTAATATCTACATGAACAGTGTGTTGATAGCAATAATAATCATAATTATAGGCTCCTTAAAAGGCTCCTGCCTTTTCTCTGCCCTACATGTTCTTGGATCAGGTGTAGAATGCAGTTCATCCTCATCAATAACTGGCTGCAGCTGTTTGCCTTTCCCACCTGAAGCCTCAGGGCTGTCCTGCTGCAACTCTGCTTCAGCTAATTGGCTGCTTGGAGCCATTGACCAACTCCCCTTCTGCTGTGTCTGGAACAGATTCATCATTCACTGAGATGACAACTAGAGAGGTATATGGTGAAGCATCTGGGGGGAGTCATCACAACGATGAGGAAAGGCAAGAGTCTTGCAATCCAGAGCCTTAACCCAAAACTGATTGTTTATTATTGGTGAGACACACAAAAGGACATTCTGCAAGTCAAAAATCCAACCAGGAGAAGTCCTGGTCAAGATTTTAGACAGCAAAAACTAGAAAGTGACAATCAGTTTATTTCTGATACAATTCTGTAGAGATTCTCAGTCATGGTTGTCCCAGAGGTGCTTTTTTCAGGAAGCAACTGGACTTTCTTGTTTTTTCTTTGGAAGGTATTTCTCTTCTCATCCAAGAAGCTTCTTCAACTCTGACAGGATAGTGGGGAATGGAAGGATTTATATTCCTTGCAGACAGCTGGTCATTTGCATCCTTTTAGAGGGTCATTGAAGCACTTGGAGGTGCTTCAACGGCCTCCAAGTGCTTTAGCGACCTTCTAACAGATGCAAGTGACGAGCTGTTTGCAAGGAATATAAATCATTCCATTCCCCACTATCCTGTCAGAGCTGAAGAAGCTTCTTGGATACAATGTCAAGTGGTGATACTGGTGAGTTTAGATTAAAGTTCTAAATAGGTAAGCATGACTAATTTTGGTTTAGATCTTATACAAAAGCTTGATTCCTCTGATTCAGAAATCTCAGTGAGATTGCCTAGTCCAGGGAACAGCAAACTGCGGCTCTGGAGCCGCATGTGGCTCTTTCCTCCCTCTGCTGCGGCTCCATCACCAGTCGGTGTCACAATTTTGAGAGGAGCCTCCGGTGGGGGGGGGGGGAGAAGCACAGTGTGCCAGGAGAAGACTCTATGGCAAGGGGAGGGTTTTCCAGTTGTCTCCACAATTGATAGGGCTTTCGGTTATGACAGGTAGAGGAAAAAGTATGCCGCGCTAGGAGGAGACTCTATGGTGGGGGAACTGAACTTCCGGTCAGCTCCAGAATTGAACAGGGGGCTTCCAGTTAGGAACTTTGTGGCTCCTGGTGTTTTCTTTTCTGTGGGGAACGGGTCCAAATGGCTCTTTGAGCGTTTAAGTTTGCCGACCCTTGGCCTAGTCCATCTTCTTCATTGAAGGAGACAGATGGGATTACAAAATGGATATAAATGGTTAATATGCCAGAAGATTGGGGAGTCTTAGATTGATATTTCCACTATGCCACAAAGCTTATTAAGTAATGTTACAACAGTGAACCTGGTAATGTTCACTTTTCCCCCCTAAGCCATAGATAGTTGAATCATGGATTGTTGAATAAACAAAGGTTGACTAGTTCATACATTACTATAAGCCTGAAATCCTGGTTTATATCTAATGGTTGGCTTTGCAGATTTAATAAACCAGAAATTTGCCTTATCCTGCTTTGTACTGATGTATGACCAAATTATCAGAATAAATGTATAGGTGTCTGATACAAGCCATGATGTCAGAACGACTGAGCATTGTGATGTCATCAGGCAAATATCACAATTATGTGATTTGTGTCAATCATGTCATGACGACTGACACAAGTCTAAGTTGCACTGAATGCTATATTATGCAACTTGCTTGCTATAAGGATCTACGTGTTGTTATTCCCACTTCCAGGGCTGCCCACTTTAAGAGAATCAAATGGTGCGGAACACTTATGTATTCCACTGTAAATTCTTAGAAGAAGGATAAAAATTAAAATCAATGGCCTATTTTATCCTCATAAAATCCCTGTGTGGAATATGAAGCTGAAAGAACAAGTAGTTGGTGCTTGCAATCATTCATTAAACTGCTCAGGCCTAAGAGGGGATTTATTTGGCTGGAAATGAGATTGTTAAGTGTTTTGTTAATTTTTATCCTATTTTTTTTCTCCTAAAAAGCACTTTGGGAATATTTATAAACAGTTAAAAATGTAAATAAAGTACTGTAATTTTGTGACTCATGAAACGGTCTTGCCTTGTTATGCTTTTGATTTCTGAACTTCGGGATTTTAATTTTTCCTCTCCAGAAGCAATGGATACACATGACTTAAAGTCTTTTTGCTCAGATTTATTATTAACTAGTTGATAACCCGGCGTTGCCCAGGTATTTATTTATGGGGGAAAATGTCCAGACCAAACATAATTTCTAATGTTGGATTTTCCCCCTTACCAAAGGGAGCCCCCTTGTGGGGTACTGTGAAGCTGTTACCATGGCAACTCCACTGTGCTGTACAGTAGAAACCATTTACGGCAGTACAGTAGAATCTATTTTAGGGCACACCATGGTGTATCTTAACAGAACACACACACCCCGAGGCGTGTTATAGGGGTGTCTTAGCCCCACAGTATTTTTTTTTCCAGAGAGTAAGTCATCTGTGTACCAAGTTTGGGTGAAATTGCTTGAGGTGTTCCAGAGTTATGCTGGGACACACACAGATAGATAGATAGATAGATAGATAGATAGATAGATAGATAGATAGATAGATAGATAGATAGATAGATAGATAGATAGATGGGAGAGAGAGAGGTGTCTGACTGGTGGTGACTGCAGTGCTTTTCAATCCAAGTTCTTGGAATCTTATCGTTTCTGCCTTCTTGAGTTAAGACTGTGGAGTAGATGACATTTGCTTCCAACAGTTCAAATGTTTACAAAATGTCTCCTTTCCCAGTTTTTCTTTCAGGCAAAAAGGTAATGTGTGATTCCCAGCAAATGTAGATCGAGATAATAAACCCAGGGAACGCACATCAATTAACGATTCACTAAGATTGTTCTAGGCATGTTGGCTTGATTAAAATTAATGATCACATCGAGTTTAACAAACCACTTGGAATTTTAATTGTTTATGTATATCGCACTACAAAAAGAGATATTAATTGCATTTCTGTTAGTGAATTGCTTGTGTGTGGATTTCAGCTCGTTTCTCCCAAAGAGAGATAGTGGTAGTGATGGTGGGTAAATTGGTATTTTTGCTTTTCAGCAATGAGCACAACCATTATGTTATGAATTATCATAAGCAAAGAGAGTTGTGTAGAATTAGAGCTTGGGCATGAAGCTGGGCCAGGCAAATTTGCAAAATTAAGAGCTGGAGCTCTCATTTCATCAGTGTCTCACTCGCTCCTCACACTGAAAAAGCAGAAGTAGAAGAGAAAGAAGCTGCAAACAATTACAAATGAGGGAGATGTTACTTTTTAAGGTGATCACAAAAGTATGGGTTGTCCTGCTATAGTTCATGATCCTACTTACCTAATTGTAACTATGTATGGCCTGATCTGGAAAAAAATGTTTTTTAAAAGAACAATTTCACCCATAAGATTGTTGGAAGAAATTTATTTTATTTATTTTATTTTAATTAGATTTCTAGACCGCCCCCTCTCCCCGAAGGGACTCGGGGTGGTGTCCTCCTGGGTTCAGTTCCAAGCGGGGGGGGAAAAGACACTGGATTCATGGAAGTTGCTTGGAAAGAAGGTTTATTGATGGTGGACAGGACCACATGGTTTGAGGTCCTGGGGGAAAAGGGGGTCACATCAGTGGTGAGATTCAATTTTTTTTACTACCGGTTCTGTAGGGGTGGCTTTCTGGGCATGGCAGCGGAAGAATACTGCAAAATCCCCATTCCCTCCCCACTCTCAAAATTTCCGCTACCAGTTCTACAGAACTTGTCAGAGCTGAATACCACCTCTGGGTCACATGCTTTGAAGATCTTGAAGAAGAAGAAAGGGAAGAGATGCTGAGAGAGCCTGAGTTTTATACTCTCTATTGGGCCCCACCTTAGAGTTTTCTGTCCCTGTCTAATAAATGTATCCCATTGGCTGTCAGACTCCCAGGGGGCAGGGATCTTAGTGACTGTGTCCCAGGCCTGGCTGAATTTTGCTGGGTGATGTAATCTCCCTGTTAGATACTCCCCCCCCCATCTAGTTGTTGACAAGGACAATCACAGTCTCCACTCAGGTCCTCTCCTTTCAGGCAGAGCAGGGGACCCTGATTGGCTGGAGAGCTGGGCAGCTTCCCCTTAAAAGGGGGAGCTGCCAGACCCTAGTCAGAGCTTGCCTGAACTTGACCTAATAAAGAGCTGTTGTCACCACTTGCCTTTTGTGCCTTCATTACCCTATCTAACACTGGCGACGAAGGTGGGATTGAAGGCAATTAGGCTGACAAAAGAGCGAAACTCACTACAAAGAGCTTGAGCGAAACTCACTACAAAGAGCTTGGTCACGAGACAGGGATTCTGCCTGGAGCACAGGGAGGCATACTAGCCATTTGTGAACCCAGAGAGAGAGTCAGAATGGCCACCTATGCCCAACCACCTCCGTTCAACCCAGCCACAGACGATTGGGACGCCTATATGCTGCGGTTCGACATTTTCTTGGGGGCGAACGATCTCGGGGGCGCCTCGGATCTCCGGAAGAAGAATCTGTTCCTGGGATACTGCGGCCCCACAGTTCTTGACACCGCCAAGAACCTCTCGGAACCGACGCCGCTACCGGCCGTCTCCTGGTCCGCCTTACAGCAGGCATTGAAGACTCACTATGCCCCGACACCATCCAAGTACGTACGGCGCTATCACTTTCACCAGAGGAACCAGTTGGAGGGCGAGCCCATAAACGAGTACATCGCCGAACTCCGGAAAGCCGCAACTCATTGTGAATTCCGGGATCTGGACGATGCGCTTTTGGACCGGATCATAATGGGGGTCCGAGACCGGGGCCTGCAGGCAAGACTGCTGGCAAGGAGCAACCTCTCCCTCCAGATCGCCCTCGACGAAGCACGGGCGACCGAGTCTGCGCAGAAGTCCGTTGAAACTCTCCAACGCCTCTCCGCACCCTCCGAGGCCCCCAGGAGCACCCGCGTCCACCGCGAAACCGTACAACAAGAGAGCTCTGAGAGCGACGAGGATGTCAGCCACCGCATACGCAGCAACCGAGCAGTGCCGGCGCGGAAACTCAAACCGCCGGGCCTGCCCTGTGCCAGCTGTGGCGGCGATCATGCGAGAGCAACCTGCCGGTTCCGAGATGCGACATGCCAGCGATGCGAACGGAGGGGGCACATAGCCAGGGTATGCCGCAGCGAACTCCCTGCAACCAGCGGTCGGCCCGAGAGAACAGAAAGAGGACCGAATCGGAGGCAGCGACCCAGCCAGAGGCAGCTCCGCAGGGCAGAGGTGGACGACCACGTAGCCAACCTCACCGCATCCGACCAGGAACACCAGGAGCATCACGCGATTCCAAGCGTCACGGTCCCTGTTCGGCACATGCGGATCAGCCGCCCTAGGAAGCTCAAGGTCACAGTTTTCATCGAAGGCGCCCCCTGCAAGATGGAGATCGACACCGGGTCAGCTCTCACAATCATTTCATGGGCAGTAGTAAAACGAACGGTCCCCATGATGTGGAAGGAGGACCTCAGGAACCCCGACGTCCGTCTCCGCGACTATCAAGGAAACCTGGTTCCCCTCGTTGGTCAAGGCACGTTCACGGTACACTACAAACGGACCACGAAGAAACTGCAGGCAATCGTGGTGCGGGACAACCTCCAGAGCCTCTTCGGACTGGACTGGTTCCAAGCTTTGGGAATGGTCGTGGCCGAAGTCAACACCCTAGAAGAAGCAGACCCAGCAACTGCTGCCGCCACAGGGAACGCCGCGGAAACCATATTTAAGGAGTTCCAGGACGTGTTTGCTTCCGGCCTGGGTGAGTACAAGGGGCCCCCCATATCATTTAGCCTAGACCCGAACGTAGCCCCAATTCGGCTCAAACCCAGGAGAGTGCCCTTTGCACTCCGACCTAAAATCGATAAAGAGATAGACAAACTGGTGAGCCAGGGGATTCTCGAACCCATCGATCACGCCCGGTGGGAAACACCAATAGTGACTCCGGTTAAGTCTGACGGGTCAATCAGATTGTGCGCCAATTACAAATGCACAATCAACAAGGGGTTGCAACAGAGTGCGTACCCCGTACCTGTAGTCCAACACTTACTGCATTCGCTCGGCCCAGGGAAAGTTTTCGCAAAATTGGATTTGGCGCAGGCGTACCAGCAGCTGCCAGTAGATAGCGCTACTGCAGAGGCCCAGACTATAGTAACACACAGGGGGGCGTTCAAGTGCAACCGCCTGCAATTCAGCGTTAGTATTGCCCCTGGGTTATTCCAAAGCATTATGGAACGCCTCTTGCAAGGGATACCAGGAGTCGTCCCATATTTCGATGACATCCTGGTCTCCGCTGCAAACGAAGCGCAACTCATAGAAAGAGTTCGCGCTGTGTTAGGCAGGATCCGGGAAAAGGGCCTCCGTCTCAAGAAAGAGAAGTGTAAAATTAATGTACCCAGGGTAGAGTTTCTAGGCTACATGATTGACGGCTCCGGGATTCACCCGACAAACCAGAAAATCAGGGCCATTAGGGAAGCCCCCACTCCCCGGAATCAGGCTGAACTCCAGGCGTTCCTTGGACTCCTTAACTTTTATAGCGTGTTCCTTAAGCAGAAAGCGACAGTTGCTGAACCGCTACACCGCCTGCTGTCGAAGAATGCGGAGTGGTCATGGGGGAAAGCCGAAGCTAAGGCGTTCGCCGCCGTGAAGGGACTTTTATCAGCAGACTCTTTCCTGGTCCAGTACAGTCAAACCCTGCCGTTGGTATTGACCTGCGACGCCTCCCCGTTCGGAGTTGGCGCTGTCCTGAGCCACTGGATGCCGAACGGCACGGAAGCCCCAATTGCATTCTATTCAAGGATGCTGTCCACCGCCGAACGGAACTATAGCCAGCTGGACCGGGAAGCCCTGGCTGCCGTGGCGGGGGTCAAGCGATTCCACGAATATCTGTACGGCAGGGATTTCGACTTGGTGACTGACCACAAGCCACTGCTGGGACTGCTAGCTGGAGATCGCCCAACACCGGTGTCCCTCTCACCCCGCATGACCCGGTGGTCGATTTTCCTGGCCGCGTACTCTTACCAACTCATCCACCGTCCGGGCGTCACACTGGGGCACGCAGACGCACTGAGCCGATGCCCCCTACCGGAGCTGCTCGCAGATCCAACACCCGAGACCGTCGTTCTCCTCATCGACTGTCTAGACTCGGGCCCCATCTCCTCCAGGGACGTCGCACACCACTCCGAGAAAGACCCAACCATTAAACAAATTTTAAACTGGGTGTGGAGGGGGTGGCCCAAGGGGCCGTTTGGGGCAGAGCTCAACCCATTCGCCACAAAACGAGATGAACTGTCCGCTATCCGGGGTTGTTTGTTGTGGGGGGACCGAGTGGTCATTCCGAAACAGCTACGAGTGGCCGTGCTAGAGGCCCTCCACAAGGGTCACCCGGGGATAGTGAGGATGAAGGCGTTGGCCCGGAGCTATGTGTGGTGGCCCAACATGGACAAGGACATTCAAGAGTGGGTGGCCACATGCACACCGTGCCAAGAGTCCAGACCGGCTCCCCCAGAGGCACCCCCGAAAGAATGGGAGCGACCCCAGGAACCATGGTCCAGGATCCACGTAGACTTCGCAGGGCCAATGCACGGGCAGACTTTCCTCATCGTAGTGGACGCATTCTCGAAGTGGCTGGAGGTAGTCCTGATGACATCCACCACCACAGACGCTGTTATCAGGATGCTCCGAGGACTATTCACGACCCACGGATTCCCGGATGTGCTAGTATCAGATAACGGGCCACAGTTCACGGCCAAGTCTTTCGAAGAATTCTTAGCAACACAGGGAATCCGGCATGCCCTTGTCGCCCCATTCCACCCGGCGTCCAACGGCCAGGCAGAACGGATGGTGAGATCTACCAAGGAGGCACTAAGCAGAATGGGCCCGGGTGACTGGAGAACCCGCATAGACCACTACCTCCTAATCCAGCACATCACGCCGAGTGCCACCACCGGCAGGAGTCCAGCGGAGCTGCTCATGGGGCGCCGACTCAGATCCCATTTAGACCGCCTGCACCCCAACTACTCCTCCGACACACCGCCTGACTCAACGGGAAAGATCCGGGCATTCACTATTGGAGACCCAGTCTATGCCCACAATTACACAGGGGGAACCCTGTGGATGCCCGCGACCGTCGTCGGAATATCGGGGCCGAGATCATACTCTGTCAGGCTCGAGGACGGGCGTCACTGGAGGAGGCACATCGACCAGCTCCGGGGACGAGTAGAAAGCTCCCAGAACCCGCAATCGCCACCGACGCCAGCGCAGGTCGAGCCGCACCCCCCACAGACCGGGGCGGAAGGACTTGGGGACTTAGCAGACTCTAACGGGGCACAGGCAAGGCCTCGAACAACGATGCCAGCCAAGACATCCGAAGGGTTCCAGGAATCCCCATCCGACGAGTCTGGAGAAGGAACGGGGCCAACCGTCCAGCGTGAGGACACCCAACCATCGGAACCGCGCAGGTCCAGCAGGTCGACCCAGAGGCCCGTCTACCTGCGCGACTACGTCACTTACTAGAATGCTCCATCCTAGGGGGGAGGGGTGTTAGATACTCCCCCCCCATCTAGTTGTTGACAAGGACAATCACAGTCTCCACTCAGGTCCTCTCCTTTCAGGCAGAGCAGGGGACCCTGATTGGCTGGAGAGCTGGGCAGCTTCCCCTTAAAAGGGGGAGCTGCCAGACCCTAGTCAGAGCTTGCCTAAACTTGACCTAATAAAGAGCTGTTGTCACCACTTGCCTTTTGTGCCTTCATTACCCTATCTAACACTCCCCAGGTGCCATGTGGTGAGTTCTGTTGCTAGATGGATAGAGGGCTAATCCTATCATGTCCTGAGGGCCATGTCTTAATCCCATCACCCTAGACCTGAAGGGTTTGTTATGTATAATTGACTGACTCAGGCCTTAATGGCCCATTGACAAAGGTGGAAGGGCGGAGTTTCTGCTCCCTTTTAGTGGAAATATTCTGTCCTTTTAATATTTCCTGAAATATCTCATTTTCCTAGGATGGGTGGATGCTAACTTCCTACAAGATACAGGGTCTGTTGATTATGATTAGACTTCCCCTTTCATTCATTCAGTGGTGTTCATCCAGACTAAGTGAAACCATGCTTAAATAAATAAATAAAATCACAAATTGGAGCAGAACTACACAAAGTTTGTGTGTTGTCCACCTTCATTCTTAATTCAAACAGATTAAATATTAAATTCTACAATTGTGTACAGTTCTGTCCTGGGAAGGTTCTGTAGGCCTCTCTCAACAGACAATTCCAATTTATTCCAAAACAAACCTGCGAAATCTCCCTGAGCCTAGTCTTACACTTTGTGATACCACATGGGCCCTTTTCTCCTGTTCATGTCAAGAAATCTACGGTAGAATCTGTGTCAATGGTCTGATTTCACAGAATGAAAGCTGAACAAGCTGTACAGTCCCATTCTTACAAAGCCGTGTTTCCCAACCTTGGAAATGTTCAGATGCATGGACTTCAACTCCCAGAATTCCCCAGCCAACCGTGCTAGGTGAGGAATTCTGGCAGTTGAAGTCCACACATCTGAAAGTTGCCAGGGTTGAGAAACTCTGCTGAAAAAGATGGCTTGAGATGAGAAATTATTTTGAAATGTGAAATTAGTTTGAAAATGGCTAAGAAAAATGATCCCAAAGAGGAGAAAACACACACACACACACACACACACACCTGAACCATAGGCAACAAGACATTGTTTGTTCCTCTTTTCATAAGGAATGTATTTCACCATTAATAAGGTGACCAACCGTCCTCCTTTAGGGAGGACAGTCCTTCTTTTGTAAGTTCTGTCCTCCCTCGAAAAGTGTCCTCCTACATGTCCTCCTTTTCGATATTTGAAGACTAATCTGTTGCGCGTTATGTAACATATTTGTATTTGACATGACAATTCGTCAAGACTCGGTATAGTGCAGTATAAGACGTGATTATGAGATGCATGCGTTCCGCATGGGAGACCTTGAGAGAGAGCGCCGCGTGCAAGTGGCTTTGTTTACTTCTTACCAAAACACAACACGGCACATACGCACGCAGTAAACTCACGGCACGTCGGCAATTGAATGACTCATGGTAATTATTTCTTTCTCAGTGAATATTCAATTATACAGAGGTAAGTACAATTCACGTTTTATTAAACAGTTTTTAATGGTGTTTTTTTTACTTCATCGCAAGTATATTGAACAGATATTGAATCTTGTGTTGAATTTTTATCTAAAGAAATGCTAGACATTAAAATAGACGACAATTGTCTCTTTGAAGAAATTAGAAGACTGAATGTATATTTAA
Organism: Natrix helvetica; assembly: GCF_964273705.1. Classification (NCBI taxonomy): domain Eukaryota; kingdom Metazoa; phylum Chordata; class Lepidosauria; order Squamata; family Natricidae; genus Natrix; species Natrix helvetica. The sequence goes on from NC_138552.1 coordinate 150,018,201, forward strand.
ATTCTGAAAAATTAATACAATGGGAAAATCAACATGTTGAAATTGATAAAAGATGGGTGGATATTTTCAGCCATTTCAAAAATGAACATATTCCATGTGAACATTTATTCTCTACATGGGGCTGCCCTTGGGACGCGCCCGGAGACTGCAGTTAGTTCAGAACGCAGCCGCGCGGGCTTTGATGGGGAGTACGAGGTACTCCCACGTAACACCTCTCCTGCGCGAGCTGCACTGGCTGCCTGTGGTTTTCCGGGTGCGTTTCAAGGTGCTGATTACCATCTTTAAAGCGCTCCATGGCACGGGACCTAGTTACTTGCGGGATCGCATCCTCCCACATACATCCCTGAGGCCAATACGCTCACACAGGGAGAGACTTCTCCTGGTGCCGTCCACTAGGCAATGCCAGCGGGCGACACCAAGGAGTAGGGCCTTCTTTGTGATGGGCCCAACCCTCTGGAATGACCTCCCCCCCGACATTAGAACCACTTCTGACCTCCGCTCCTTCCGGCAAAAACTGAAGACCCACCTGTTCCGACTAGCAGGCCTGGCATAATTCAACTGTCCCTCCTGGCAAATGTATTATATCTGGTTATTTTAGGGGTTTTTTAATTTACTGTATTTGTTTTTGGGGTTTGAATTTATTTTATATCTGCTTTGTACAGTTCTTTTAACTACATTTTAACCTCCTCCATGTCAATTGTCAACTGTACATATTTAATTTAATTTTATTGTATCCTGTTATATTTTGTATGAACTGTACACCGCCCCGAGTCCCTTGCGGGAGAGGGGGCGGTCTAGAAGCATTAAATATTATTATTATTATTATTATTATTATTATTATTATTATTATTATTATTATTATTATTATTAATACTTGTTCAATTTACGGTGTGCTGCCCTGGAACTAATGCAGCGGTTGAAAGAGTTTTTTTCAATTGCCAATCATTTTTCGACAAGTGAGAAATCAAGATTGAATGTTGATACTCTAGCTTCAGCACTTGCCGTAAAATTCAATATGAAGGATATTTCTTGTTCAGATATTTCCAATATATTGTTAGAAGATGATACATTGAAAAAAATATTAATTCAATGGAAAAGTACTCATTTAAATAATAATTAACAGGCATGTAAGCATAATTACAATATAAAATGTTGCAAATGTTTTTATTATGCATATATCATATTTTAGTGTATTATTGTTGCAATGAATAAAATATTTCTTTTATTTACAATATATTTTTTCCAATTTATTTGTCCTCCTTTTCATTGTAAAAAAGTTGGTCACCTTAGCATTTTGGACAATAGAACGTGTTTTGTCCTCCTTTTCATTGTAAAAAAGTTGGTCACCTTACCATTAACCTTCCATCACCAACAGGGCATGAGGACATATGCAAATTGCTGTGAACTGGACAAAGAAATTAAACACTGTTATATGTGCTTGGACTGCTTTAAACTCAAATTCAAAAGTTAAGAGATGATTAGGTGGCAGGACATGCTCAGAACGGTATTAATGAGCTTTGCAGTATGATGATGAAGTGATCTCCTTGGCCTTCTATAATTATCCTAATATAATTAATGATATGTTAGCTGTTTCAAAGCATTCTAAGCATGCTGGGAAACAGTTCATTCCAAAATTAGTCATACAAGATGATTGTAGGCAGTGAGTAATCTGAACTTGGTCTTCACCTGGTAGTAATGATTCTAGCACAAAAATGAATTATAGAAGAAAGGAATTATTTAATCTGTTTCCCATAGCAGCAAACTCTCCTGCGCTATTATTTGTCACCTTCCCTGATCTTTCTGACCAGTGGGCTGCCAAATTATGTACAATTGATGACAGGAACATGGGACCTAAACATCTATTCTTAGATTGTTGCTTTCCCCCCCTAATATAAGGAAAATTAGCATGCCAATCATGCTACATCTCTATGGGTTCCAACTTTGTGAGTTCTCACGCTTTCTCTTGGGCTCTTAGAGAAGTCTCCCTAATATAAGATATGATAAAAGATCATGCTGAAATTATCTATTTTGGTGTGAAAATATTTTGATAGGTTATGTATTCCTTATTTACAGATCTTTGTCAGCAATAATTGCTACATGGAAAGAGTGAACATTTTTAGGGAAGTTAAAATAGCATCGAAAGGGGAGAGGTGAAAATTAATGCAGCATGAAAAATAATCAAAGTAATATTCATGGCTGATTAATAAAAGAATTCAGAAGAAAATCGGGTTTGACAGCAGTGGAGTACGACTATTCTGGTTAACTTTTGAAAAAAAGAAAGCAGGAAATACTTTAATGTAGTTTTATGCACCTACACAGAACTTTATTGTGGTGTGTCTGATTTTTTCAGCTTCAATGCCATTCCAGTTCTGTGGTTTATTTAATCAAATGCCATTAAAATGATGGAAATCTGGTCATTGTCATTGTTCTCACCGACATGGGCTTTCAGACAAATTGTTTCTGTAAGTGAGGTTGACAAGAACATAAGCAAACTGCTTTAAGAATATAGCTAAGTGCCTTATTCTATTAACAGACACTTGGAGAACATGACTTGATAATGCTGTTTACCTCATGGTTACCATATTCAGTAAAATTACATTGTGAGATTCTCCTGTTGGGTTCCTTAACCCTTTGAAACATTTTATAACAAGCTGTGCTCTGCGATGTTTAAGGCAGTCAGCAAATTTAAAAGGTTTGTCCGATGTAATCAGGGCGTCATGGTTCTGAGTAATGAACTCCCGGAAATCAGGGCTCTGACACCTTGTTCAGGTTCAAGAAACCCTTTAATGAGTACATCATATCGGCACTTAGAAAGGTGAAGCTAACTCTAAATTATTCCTGCTCAAAGGTGTTGTGATCTTCCAGCTGCCAGTGGAGCTGGCTGCAGACTCGGACAATGAGGAGGTTAGGGAGGAATCTGGCTCAGTCCTGGAGTCTGGGGAAAGCTCTGATAGGTGCTCTGCATCAGAGGCAGAGATGAGCCAGGACTGTCCAACATTTATCAGTTACCTTTGGAGTCGGAGATAAGTGGGGCAGAACAACAGCTGGAGCCTGTTCCAGATGTGTGTATAGGCAGAGCTGTCAGGAGAAAGGAATAACTAAGGAACAGGGGTCGACTCGGAAGTAAAGGCACAAGTGGATGCTGAATGGCTCCTCCCAGAGGGAATAAATAGGAGCAAAAGGGGAGTGGGGTTTGCAGAAGACAATTAGTTCGCTTATTGTTGTGAAGATTTGCTTCTCTGAATTTGTGCCTCACAAAGACTCCTTGCCAGGTATGTCATTTTACAGTGTTGTGACTGGAAGCTCTCGGCCTGAAAACTATCCAAGGACTGATAAGGTCTGTTTTGCAATTAAACCTTGAAAGGCTTATTGCCGGGGCTATTCTGGATGTGACTGCCAGGAATTCACATTAACCAAATAAAAAGGGTTTTTATTTTTTGGGACAAAGAGTCTGTTTCATGATTCTGTTAAGCCTGGGTCAGAACAATAGGGATAGTTACAAGAATAGGATTCTCCTCCCCCCAGGTATCTCTGGTCACATGGGTCAATCAGTCCAGCCATAGGTTCCCGCCCAACTTTGACCAGGAATCTGTTGACATGACCTTGGTTCACACGCTGGCTGGTGGATGTTATGACTAGACATCTGAGGCACCATATTCCTAAATTCAATCCTCCTCCCCCTTTGAGTGGCAACCAAGAAACGAAGTAGAAGTAAGCATGGCTTCTGTTGAAGACCTATTTTAGGTTGACACAGAGGCCCAGTAACTTAGCCTGGAGACACCTTCAGCACTTGGGGATACATCATGGCTAGTTCCATTCTTGGACACAGATCCTCCAGGATCATAATTGGGACTCTGGAAGTAATATCCCCAAAGAACAGAGTGCTGACCACAATTACCTTCATCTGGACCAGAGTTTTAATAGCTCACGAAGATGCAAACTTCAGAGGCATCGGTAAAATTACTCAACTGAACCTCAAAAATGCTATTGCTACGTCTTATTGGGACACTTTTCAAACATACATTTTTCTTCTTGGTAGGTAGGCCTGAATTGAGAGGAATATGTTAATTCTTCAACTATCAGGCACTGTTGGCACTCTAGCATCTTTCCCCCCTATTTCTTTAAAGTTAATAGTCTGGTGCCATAGCCAACTTAAGTAGGATACATGTTGCTGTAAAAGAAATTTTATTTCATGACGAAAATAATCCAGTGGAAATCTGCAGTTTGCTTTACTTGATAGTCAGATCAATCTGTTCTCAAATGGAGGAAGACAATTCAGAAATGGCTTCTTTTTCATGCTTCTTTGCTGCTTCACCCCTTACTGCTTCATTCGGTATGTGATCCATCCCCTAGCTACCTCATTAAATGCACATAAATCACATGGATTGTATTTATAGGCATTTGGATGCTGATCAAACAGGTTCCAGCTGCATTTAGCTACCTACTGAGATGAGCTGAACAGTTTCTGGTGAATTGAGAAGTTTCCTTGAGAACGTCTTGCTATTCATTTAATACAACAAGATGGGCTTTAGTAATCAAAAGACTATACACTATAAAGTTTTATTCAAAGTGGTGGTGGTGGGGACTCTAAATTTCAATCTCTACCCTTTCTGGCTTTTAATATACTGGAGTAAATAGCTTTTGGAGAAAAAAAACCAAAACAAACACAAACTAGAGAGATGATTTGATATAATGGTTAAGACATTGGACTAGAAACGAGGAGACTGTGAGTCCTGGTTTTGCCTTAAATGTGAAGCCAGCTGGGTGACCTTGGGCCAGTCGCCCTCTCTCAGCCCTAGGAAGCAGGCAAAGGCAAACCACTTCCAAAAAAAGCCCCTTTCTTTTTCTATGAGAAAGAGGGAGGGAGGGGGGGGGAGAGAGAACTAGATATAAGATAGATAGATAGATAGATAGATAGATAGATAGATAGATAGATAGATAGATAGATAGATAGATAGATAATAGACAATATAGAAATATAAAAGGGAAGGTATATAAAATACAAACCTCTATGTTTCTGCATATAATACTTTGTGCACAATTCTGTCCAAAGAAAACTGGATTAAATAAATGATGACTTGTGTTAATGAAAGAGAACAGCAAGAAGAAAGTTGTTCCCCATATGTTTTAGGAAATACATCTCATACCTTACTGATTCCATGCAAACTCTTTCTTGTGTAATGGATTTTCTCAAGTGCAGATAAATAAGTCAAAATAGCCATCAACATTGAGAAGAATCACAGTAACTCTACTGAGTGAATTAGCTTGCCAACAATTAGCTTGCCAACAAAAGCCTTTGTTGGCAAAGAGACATTTCTAAATAATAATTAACTGTGCCTCAAAGAATGCATTTACATAAGGATTTTGGCAAAGGGTAAACTCACAATATTTTCAAATTTCTCATCTGTTTTGTTTATCTGCTTCCCATCAGGAATTTTTTTACAATGAAAAAAATGGATCAAAATAGATCTACTGTAAATGTCAGTCATCCTTTCAACTGGGTAGCGACTTGGTGCTTCTGACACGAGTGTAAAAATAAATAAAATCAAAGGAATATGTTTGGGTTGGCAGAATAAATCATTGTCTAGTACAGGGTTTTCCAAAATGGTCAGTATTTCATTATTGATCATTGAAAAAATCATTATTGTTATTTATTAATCAAGATTTATTCAGCCTTCCATCCTTCCGAGGTTGGTAAAATGAGGACCCAAATTGATGGGGGCAACAAGCTGACTCTGTAAACTGCTTAGAGAGGGCTGTGAAGCACTGTAAAAAAGTATATAAGTCTAAATGCTATTGCTATTGCTATTATTACTATTCATAATACTATTAGTTAAAGTGATGTTTGTAACATTATTTCCATGTAATAAATGTTTGGGGATGGATGAATAATTTGAAACTTCTTGAAGGAATCGATGAGCTGAAGATTTTGATGTCCTTGACCTAGTGCTTCCCAAAAGGAACATTTCTTAAATCCAGGATTCCCATATTTTGGAATTCCAGGTCCACATGAAAGGGGAAGGGAAAGGGAAAGAAAAGGAAAGGAAGTTGTTTTGGCCGGTGCTGGACCATCTCTTAAGCTATCTTTTAAAACTTATTCTAGGCTTTGTTTTGCCTGGACAAGACCTCTATGGGTCTGCCCAGGTGAAGCAAGTGCAAATTTTGATAGCAGTCCTGCACTGTCTCTGCAGGTGGCATCCACACGTGAAGCAAGTGTGATGTCAAAGGTCATAAAGACCAGAGTTACTTTATGGTAAGAAGGGTGGCCAATAAATGTAATAAATAAAAAAAAGAATGAATGCAATTGATAATTCAGTAACGAGGCTGTTAAGTGAATATGGCTTCCCCATTGATTTTTGCTTGTAAAAAGGTTGCAAAAGGGGATCACATAACCCCAGGACATGGCAATGGTCATAAATATGAACTAGCTGCCCAGCATCCAAATTTTAATCACATGACAATGGGGATGCTACAAAGGTCGTAAGTGTGAAAAAATGGACATAAGTCATGGTTGTAACTTTGAATGGTCACTAAATGAGCTGTTGTAAGTTGAGGACTACCTGTATTAGCATTCCAGGCACGATTCTGATAACTGCTACTAATCAGACCACAGGGCCTGTACGCGGAATATACATCGATGAGAAGGTTTGCACCCCAAAAGTACATTCACTTTACAAGTCAGAATCCCAATGGAATGGTTAGGCTTCAGTTTGGGGAATATTGCATTGAACCTCCAGGTGTAGAAAAAAAGAAACATTTTTAACGGAACTCAGCATTTTTCATACTGATTTCTATTTCTGGTGCACTGTTCAATTGCTGCTGTCAATCTGCTCCCCCCCACCCCCCGATTGTCACAATGGTTTTGATGGCAAGCTGCCATTTAAGAGTGTGCTTAAAAAAGAATTTCCTTGAGAACACTTTTTTTAAAAAAGCCTTTTTTCTCTCGGTGGGGGCACCAAGAGGTTTTCCCGCCTCGTCTTCCTTTGCAACGCATTGCCAGCCCCTTACAGGAGATTTTCTGAATCTGCCTTTGAAGGTTGTCCAGAAATTGCAGCTGGCCCAGAATGTGTCAGTTGGGGGGGGGGGGCTGTCTCTTGTAAGGACCAGTACTGATACTCCAGTGCTGAGACCAGTTCAAAATGGTCGCTTTACTTATCTACAGAACCATTTTATTTGGTACAGTTTTCTCTTTGCTCTCAAGTCATTAACTGGGGATCACTTTGCAGGTCAATAGAGGTTCCCCTGCTTTTTCATATGATGGAACAAACTTATTAAAGCCTTTTAGAGTGCTAGCCTCTTCTGTGTAGTGTGGTGTGTGAGTGTGAGTGTGTGTGCACGTGCGCGTGCGCATTCCTATTCTCTTCTGGTCTGTATAGACCAGAGGTGGCTTGCTCCCGGTTTTGCTACTGGTTTGCTTTGCACACGCTTTGCATAGAACAATTTATGGTGAACTGCGCACGCGCGCACACTACTAAACAACATGCCGGCAATGGCAGCGGTGACCGGGATACCAGTTCGGGGGCGTGGCCATCCTGGGTCACTGCCAGTTCTGTGACCTAGGCCAAAATACCACTACCGGTTCAGCTGAACCGGGCCAAACCGGAAACAACTCACCTCTGATATAGATGGTCTGTATCTTCCTTCAGGTCCTCCAGCAGAAGCCTGAGAGTCTGAGGGTTTTATGCAGGATCTTAGCTGTTCTTAGCACTGCATTCTTCTGGACAAAAATCTCTGAGGTCATTCTTGGGATCTGTTGGAGCCACTCTCTCAGCTTATGAGCCACAGCCTCAACTGCTCCTACCACCACCACTGGGATCTTTTTGGCCTTTATTTTCCACATCTTCTCCAGTTCCTCCTTCAGCCCCTGGTACCTCTGCAGCACCTCCTACTCTTCTTCCTGATGTTGCTGTTACTTGGCACCATTACATTTCTCACCACCACTGTCTTCTGATTTTTGTCTACTACTACAGTGTCTAGTTGATTGGCCAGTACCTGCCTGTTTGGCCAGTACCTGCCTGTTTGGCTGGATCTGGATGTCCCACCGGATTTTAGCCCTTTTATTCTCCATGATTTTCTGAGGGATCTGGATTTGGGAGGGTCTAGCGGCTAGCCCAAACACTACGTTGCTTGCAGGAACAAGATGTTCCTACACGTAATGCCAGCTACTAGGTTGGGCCTTCAGTGTTTATGCTCTCACTCTCCCCCCCTCCGTCTCTCTCTCTCTCTCTCCCTGAAGATGTTCAAGAGGTGTAGCATACACATTTAGAGATGATGGTGGTGATGATGATAATGATAATAATTATAATAAACTAAATGACCCATGGAATTTAGAATAAAATCCAAATAAAAAAGAAAAGCAGAATCCATTGTATAATGGAGGTTTTTTTGTCTTCCATGAGAAGTTTCTCAGTTCCTCTCCAACTGTATACCTGGAAGCTGAGACTCTTTGAAATGAAATTGAACGTATTGCAGTCTATAGAAAGTGAAGTCAGTGAAGTATTGCTGCAGTTAAATAGTTGTATACTCTGTATTTATTGGTCCTCTGCTACTTATCTCCTTAGATGGTATGATACAATAAATGATTTATATGGTTGTTCGCTATGCTGAGCCAAACTGGCTGTCAGGTTTCCAAGTGATGAAACCCATTCAAAAAGGAAATGTTCAAAGTCCATCTTCCAAAACAAATTTCTTTTTATTTAGGTAGGCCTCAGATTGGCACATTTGTAATTTGTAATCTGTTGTAATTCCAGATCTGACACAAACCGGAATTACACCACATAATATTGAAAATTAGAAACATCCCACAAAAGTCACATTCTCCAATAAACACTCAATCCACATTGTCGGTGTCTTCAAACTCCACCTTCCGTTCTCACCAGGATCAGTCTCTGTTCCCATGGGAAAGAAGGTCACCTAGCTAAAACAATCCTCGCTATCTATTTGCTCCTCCCACCTTAAGAATGTGACGAGCCTGAAAAAAAACCCTTACATAGTAAAGAGAAAGAAAAGGAATAAATAAGTATAATAGAGAGCTAAATAAAATGGCTACACGTATATCAATTTTGGGCTTGACACTGGCTGTATTTGAGAAATCTCTGCTTATTGTCAAGTGAGATCCCAGCAATGGCATATGACACCAAGCTGCACTGGTTATAACACAGTTACATGTTAACAATTGCACAACATCATCAGAATGCAAATACTACCATTATGTAGTTAGATTTTCACACATTGGATGCAACTGTACAAGTTGCAGTATTTGTATGATGATATCATTAAATTAGAGTCCAAGGCAACATGCTGCTCAAAGTTCCAATTAATTAAGAGAGCCATGCTGGCACATCTGGGGGGAAACCCAAATCTGAAGCTTCTTCCGTTTTTCCCTCCAAGTTAAAGTTCATGATCTTGCCCCCATACCCACAAGTCCATCACATGGTCCAATCTTCCACTGCCATGCTGGCAGTTCCACCCATCCCGTTCCGGTCAGGTGAGAGGTGCCAAGACAAAGGATGAGCTTGGAAATCCAGAAAGAGTTTTTATTTTGTCTACATAACATTCTACTCCTTACTATCCCCCCTCCCAATTCCCCACTAATGAAACAGCATAGCAGAATAGAATAGAATAGAATAGAATAGAATAGAATAGAAGTGTGGCAGGCCAAAGATCCAAAAGGAACTGGCTGCAGGCATGACAGGCGGCCTCTCCTCAGAAGAAAAACGCTTCCTAAAAAGACAATAATGTAGGAATTAGCATAACAGAATTAACCACCTCCCCCACCCCTGGGGAACCATTTGGCTTATCGGCAAACTGATCATGGAATTGTTTTACTAACTTGTCAGCTTTTAGGTCCCAGCTTTTCACCCAAGTAGCTTCGGACAAAGGGTATCCCTTCCAATGCACTAAATATTGTAAGCGACCCTTATACAGCCTGGAGTCTAACATTTTTTTCACCTCATAATGTGTTTCCCCTTCTATCACTACTGGAGGAGGGGGAGGCTGGGTGGATGGTCTTATGCTGGACCCAGTTACTGGCTTCAATAAGCTACAATGAAATACTGGGTAAATTTTCCCTAGAATTCTGTGTAGACTGAGTTGAACTGTAACTGGGTTAATTATTTACACTATTGTGAATGGACCTAGAAATTTTGGCCCAAATTTCTTGCTAGGCATTCTTAATCTTATGTATTTGGTAGATACAAAAACTTTGTCCCCCATACGAAAGGGGGTTGGAGCGAGCGGTATTTATAAGCTTGCTTTGTGTATGCTTCTGCCGCTTCCGCTAGAGTTGTTTTTCATATTTTCCCACCAAATTCCATGCCATTGGTAATTTGGAAAGGAGTTAATCCAGTGCTGCTGTGGACCGCGTTGTTGTACACCACTTCGGCGAAGGTCAGCAAGTCCGACCAGTTGTCTTGCTGGTAGTCCACATAACACCAGATGTACTGTTGCACCATCGCATTGGCCCTTTCTGCTGCTCCATTCGTGCTTGAATGAAATGCTGAGCTCAGTCCTTGTGTGGACACAATGGACCTCAAAGAACTCTCTCCAGAACTTGGTGGTGAATTGAACTCCACTGTCAGAGATGATTCTCCTGGGCACTTCATGCAGGCAGTAAATATGTTTCACAAACATTTTCACTAACTTCTTAGCGGACGATAATCCTGAGCAAGTGATGAAATGCGCCTGCTTTGAAAACAAGTCAATAACTGTCCAGATTACTCTACTCCCACTGCTGTCTGGGAGCTCAACGATGAAGTCCATTGTGATCTCTTCCCATGGTCGGCTGGGGCCGGCCACCCGTTGTAGTAGTCCAGGGGGCTTCCCTGGCCTTATTTTCATAGTCGCACAAATGACACAGCTTTTTATGTAATCTTTCACTTCCAATTTCATCTTTGGCCACCAAAATTGGTGCCTGGTGAGGTGGAGCATTTTTAGGAATCCAAAGTGGCCTCCTAGTTTTGCATCATGGCTTCACTGTAGAACTTCCAGCCTCAACCCTGTGGGGGTGTAAAGTTGGATCCCTTCCAGGCTAAGCCATCTTTCATCGTTAGGATGATCTTGTATTGTTGAGCTACGGGTCTGCTGGCAACACTGATTTCATCGCTGCCATCATCTTATCCTGGCTTCGGGTGGTGACTTGGGCTGCCTTTTGGTGGGAAGAAGAAAGGATGGGGTGAACTACTTCTTCCTTCTTACTGTCATACTGTGGTTTTCTTGACAAGGCATCTGCCAACAAGTTCTTCCCTGCAGGGATGTGTTTCAGTTCAAATTTGAACCTTCCGAAGTATTGTGCCCAGGGGTTTTGAGAGCTTCGAGGTTTTTATGGTCAGTCGAGACCTCGAATGGCACATTTCCCCCTTCCAGGAAATGTCTCCAAGTGAGCAGGGCCCACTGACTGCATTCGTTTCTTTCTCCCAAATGGCCCACCTCCTTTCAGTAGCAGTGAGGTTTTTTTGGAGATGTAAGCGCATGGCAAAAGGTGTCCTTCTTTGTTCTTTTGCAGCAACACTGCCGCTACAGCCACATTGCTGGAATCTGTCTGGATTATAAATTGCTGTTCTGGATTGGGGTGTTGCAGTATGGGCTCTTGGGCAAAGAGCCGTTTTAGTTTTTCGAATGCTTTCTGACAATCCATTGTCCAGTTAAGAGGCCAATTAGCTTTTGGCTTTGATGGGGAAGGCCCCATTTTTAATAGTTCAGTCAATGAGAGGGCAATCTCCACGAAAGCTGGAATGAATTACCTGTAGAAATTTGCAAATCCAAGAAAGCTTTGTAGCTGTCTGCAAGTACTTGGAGGTCTCCAATCTAACACTGCTTTCACTTTCCCTGGCTCCATCTCTATCCCCTTCTTGGAGGTGTTATAGCCAAGGTAATCCAGTGAGGTTTTGTGGAACTCACACTTCGACAACTTTGCGTATAGTTTGGCAGCTAGAAGTTTTTCCAGGACTTGCCGTACCAATTTCACATGTTCTTCTAGGGTTTCACAGAAGACCAAGATGTCATTGAGATAAATGAGCACTCCGCGGTACAGGTGCTCGTGTAGCACCTCAGTACTGCATGAAGACTGTGGGTGCTCCTTGTAGCCCAAATGGCATGACTTTGGCAATCCATAAAGGAATTTTATTTTGGCTACATAACATTCTACTCCTTACTATCCCCCCTCCCAATTCCCCACGAATGAAACAGCATAGTTAGAATAGAATAGAAGTGTGGCAGGCCAAAGATCCAAAAGGAACATGGCTGCAGGCCTGACATATTGTGTATAAAACTGACTCTGAGATTTCTGTACATACTGATCTGCTAATGTCTTGATCAGAGAAATACTGTCACACTCCCGGCTTTTAAAGTAGAAAAGGTGGAATTAAAACTGTTTTAAATTAAGTAAAACCAGAATTGATGTATTTCGTGGAAATATAAATTCACAAATATAAATTTAAAATATAAATAGTTTCAGATGGGGCGGGGGAAGGTTGATCTTGCTAGGTAGTACGATTGCCCATGAACTTTCTTTTGTTTTTGTTTTCTATTTTCTTCAAGTTTTGAAAAAAAAATACAATATGTTAATGCATTTTATAAATAGATTCATTGCAGTTCTAAAAAATAGTAACTGCTCTCTTTGGATAAGAGCTATAAACAGATGCCACGAAGACTCAAATCTGAAGTAAGAGGGCTGTTAATGAATGTTAATGAATCGATGGAAGAATAGATAATGTGTTTGTTCAAGGTGAAACCATCTTCCGGCAAAGAAAACTTTTAGAATTCTCCCCACCCCTTCCCAAAAATTTCCAATGAAAATGATTGCTTTTATTTTTGCAGTTTTTTTAATATATATATTGAACTAGTTTAAATGACTAGAATTTAGCCAGGAGTTGGAAATTGAAGGGATTTTTGTCATTAAAACAGATTCTCCTTCAGGGACCCATGGCATACAAAACAGGACAAGTCATTTTTAGATGTCTAATATTTCTCTCAGTGTGGCCTCCGGGCCCAAACATGTTATTGTCCATTTAAGATAAGAGGACCCATTCATCTGCAATGGGCAGAGAATCACCCACTAGGCATGTCAGCTGTGGAAGGGACATACAGCCTAATCCAATTTGTTGGTGAAGCATGGAAGGAGTGAATCTTATCATGCCCATGCAAACGTTGGGCTATAATTGGCATTGCCAGCTGCCCTTTAAAGCACCGTGTTTTTAGAAAGGAAAGGAAGTGACTATTCAAATTGAGCCCTTCAATGCTATGTGCATCTATTTTCTTGATGCCTTATTAAAACAAATTTGAAACATTCATAAATGTGATCCTTCAACTCCCAACACAGCCAATAAAAAGGTAAAATTATGTCATTCAGTAGACAGATCTAAGTATAGTTGCGGAGCATTTAATTAGATAAAGCATCCAGCCATTAATGTAGCTAAATAAGTTTCTTATTTATAGGAATACATATATACGTATACATAGTGTGTGTGTGTGTGTGTGTGTGTGTGTGTGTGTGTGTGTGAGAGAGAGAGAGAGAGAGAGAGAGAGACTTTTTTTTAACAGTAGTAAAAAAAATATGAATCCCACTATCACTACTTGGATTTGGACAGAATGCGTGGACGACTGCGACCCACCACATGTTTATTGGACCCGTGCCCCTCCTGGCTTGTACTGGCATCCTGGGAGGTTACACGAGACTGGCTCCTGGACCTAGTGAACGCCTCGCTGAGCGAGGGGTCTCTCCCGGCCGCCTTGAAAGAGGCGGTGGTGAGACCCTTGCTCAAGAAGCCTTCCCTGGATCCTTTGGAGCTGGCCAATTATCATCCTGTCTCCAACCTTCCCTTTTTGGCGAAGGTTGTAGAGAGTGTGGTGGCCTACCAGTTTCCACGGCATCTGGAGGAAAATGATTATCTAGACCCGCGCCAGTCCGGCTTCCGCCCCAGTCACAGCACGGAGACGGCCTTGGTCGCCTTGGTGGATGATCTCTGGAGGGCCAGAGATAGAGGTTGTTCCTCTATCCTGGTCCTATTAGACCTCTCGGCGGCTTTTGATACCATCGACCATGGTATCCTGCTGCGCCGGCTGGAGGGGTTGGGGGTCCGGGGCACCGTTTTGCGGTGGTTCGGCTCCTACCTTTCTGGCCGGACGCAGCGTGTGTTGGCAGGGGAGGAGAGGTCGACCCTACGCCCCCTTACTTGTGGGGTGCCACAGGGGTCGGTCCTCTCGCCACTCCTGTTCAACACATATATGAAGCCGCTGGGTGAGATCATCCGTGGTTTCGGGGTGGGATACCATCTGTACGCTGATGATACTCAGCTGTACTTTTCCACCCCGAACCACCCCAACGAGGCCATCGAAGTGATGTCCCGGTGTGTGGAAGCCGTACGGATCTGGATGGATGACAACCGACTCAAGCTCAACCCCTCCAAGACGGAGTGGCTGTGGGTACCGGCTCCCCGGTTCAGCCAATTAATTCCATCATTGGCCATCGGGGGCATTCAACTTGCCCCCGTGGAGCGGGCGCGCAATTTGGGCGTCCTCCTGGATGCCCGGCTGTCCATGGATGACCATGTGACAGCCGTGGCAAGGGGGGCGTTCCACCAGATTCGCCTGGTGCGCCAATTGCGCCCCCTACTGGACCGGGATGCCTTACGCACAGTCACTCATGCGCTGGTGACGTCTCACTTGGACTACTGTAACGCTCTCTACATGGGGCTTCCCTTGAAATGCACCCGGAGGCTACAGTTGGTCCAGAACGCAGCCGCGCGGGTAATTATGGGGAGTACTAGGTACTCCCATGTGACACCATTCCTGCGCGAGCTGCACTGGCTTCCTGTGGTCTATCGGGTGCGTTTCAAGGTTTTGATAACAATCTTTAAAGCGCTCCATGGCTTAGGACCTAGTTACTTGCGGGATCGTATTCTGCCCCATACATCCCTGCGACCAATCCGCTCGCACAGAGAGGGCCTCCTCCAGGTGCCGTCCACCAGACAGTGTCGAGGGGCGGCGCCTAGGAGTAGAGCCTTCTCTGTGGCGGGCCCAGCCCTGTGGAATGACCTCCCCCCGGATATTAGGAATACCTCTGACCTCCGCTCCTTTCGTGTAAAGCTCAAGACCCACCTTTTTCAAGTTGCTGGCCTGGCTCAACTTTGATCCAACTATATCGCTCCTGACGGGTTTTTTATTTGGGGTATTTTAATTGCATTCAATTTATTTAGGGGTTTTTAAACATTGTGTTTTTACTTGTTTTTATCTATCAGTTCACCTCCTCCTTGTATATGTCATATATATGTCTTGGTATATGTTTTGTTATATGTATGTCGATATATTTATTTCCTATGTTTTGTTGTATGCCGCCCCGAGTCCTTCGGGAGAGGGTGCGGCTAAGAAATAAATATTTATTATTATTATTATTATTACTATTAGTCCCCAGGATGGGCCCAGAGGCAGAGAAGGCCTGTCCTTGGGCTTCATCAGACAGCATTACTTTATTGATGGAACCCAAAGCATGATAATCTTGTCAGCCATGGTGGGGCTGGTAGAGACAATGGGGACAGACAATTTATCTCTCTCTCTGCCATGTAGGGTCGCTAGCACCTCGAGGAGTCGAAATAGTTTTAAATTGTAATCAGGTTAATTTCTTAAATGTTTTTATTTTACACCTTTTGAGCAATTCAAATTTAATTATATTTGGTATTCTACTTAATCACTATTTTAATCTTAAAATAAACCTCTAACACCTGTGAGACTATTTAGGACAACTGTGTTATACAAAGTAGTGCATAGTTTTAGAAAGAGATAATTATACAAATAATGTTTCATGAATTTTGTTTCATGGAGACATCCCAGTCAAAATGATTAGGAATAGACTTTGACTCTATTTGAAGTAGATTAAGTCTCATCTGCTTTTCAAATAACAGTGCATGCTGATTGTTCTGTAAGAGTTGAATTCTGTTCTGTTTAGACTTTGACCAAAACTACTTTTCCCAGCTGGGTAGATCATTATTCATATATACTACAGGTAGTGTTTGACTTACAACAGCTCGTTTACTGACTATTCGAAGTTACAGTGGCACCTGAAAAAAAATGACTTATGACCATTTTTCACTTTTACAACCGTTGCAGCGTCCCTCTGGTCACGTGATCAAAACTCAGACACTTGGCAACTGACTCATTTTTAAGATGGCTGCCGTGCCTTGAGATCATGTGATCACCTTTTCCCATTTTCTGACAAGCAATGTCAATGGGGAAGCGAGATTCATTTCACAACCACGTTACTAACTAAACAATTACGGTGATTCACTTAACAACTTTCACGAGAAAAGTCATCAAAGGGGGCAAAAATAATTTAACAACTGATTCACTTAGCAACAGAAATTTGGGGCTCAATTGTGATCGTAATTTGAACTGCAACTGTGTCGAGGCTGATGCTGGTTCGATTCCAGCTCATATGCCAAGATTGGCAAGGGGGATCTTGAAGCTTCCTCAGAAAATAAATCATTGTTATTTCTAATGGGAAAAAAATGGTTATACTTAACATTAATTAATTAATTAGAGCCATTGAGTTAGAATTCATTCCTTTTTGAAATTTGGGGAGTATTATTTTCTGCTTCACTGTCGTATCTCTTAAATATACATTCTCAAGTTCTCTGTCTGTAAATTGGGATGCACAAAGTATGTATTTTTTCTGGCATCTTTTGAAGCTGGCCTCCTTTTTTAATCTAAACCAACTAGGGATGATCAGTTTATTTCCAGTCTATCTCCCTTTCATATGTGTTGAACCGTAAGTTTATTCTGTTCCATTTGCAAATTTAATCTGAAGTCTGCACAAGAAGTGTTATTTAACTATGCATTCTTAAATCATGAAATACGGTACTTATTTGCAAATGTTTCTCTCAAGACACATGCTTGTACATGTATTTTATGCTAAATGTATTCCTTTCCTTCAGAAGCTCAAGATGTCATTCACAGGGCTCCCTCGTTCAGTTTTTCCCACAATAAACCTGTGGGGCAATCTGGTCTGAGAAGCAGTGGCCATCCCAAAGTCACCCAGTGGTTTTTCCCAGGGGTGGGTTCTGGCAGAGATTACTGCTGGTTTCCTTGTGCATGCGCAATGCAACTAAAATTGCTCTGCGCATATGCAGAAGCAAAAAAGCAAGATGGCGGCATCTGCGGTACTGCCAGGAACCATGGCAGGCCTGGGTCGTGTTGTGGCCTCGAATGAGGAGACGGAGACGAAATATAAGCCAACGTGTTTATTTAACAAGAACTGACAGGAATGCAAACTAGTCGTCTGACAGCTATTTATATCAGGAGCTGTCAGACGACGAACCAATAGGAACAAAGGATTTCTCCCGCCGGCTGGCCGGCGCGCCTGGGCCAATCAGAGGGGGCCTCCTCTCGACTGCCCTCTGCTGGCCAGGCTTGCCGGTATACAACAGGTCGCTGCTGGTTCCAGTGACCCAGGCCACCAAGCTACGACTGGTTCAGCCGAATCGGTCCGAACCGGTAGGAACCCACCACTGGTTTTTCCATAACTGAGGATAGACTTGAACCAGCCCCTAACTGATCATTATCCAAACCTTTAACCATTGTATAATGCTAGCTTTGTTACACACAGACAGCTAAATCAGTATGTAACTCATTATATAATACATGCATGCCTTTTAGTATAGTTTAAAGATCATGACTGAACCATGGCATGCAAATGGAATGAAGGCACTTCAGTCTACACACATTCATCCATAAAGGAATGGTTCAAATAAATTGATTACAGAATTTTCAAAAGCCGAGTGCCTGAAGACAGGACAGAGCTTAAGGCACTTCTGCTTCAAAGAATACAATTTCATTAAAAAAAATTGATCCCGCTTTTCAGCATTGACAATCAAGCAGCATCTAGGGGCAACAGGCTACCCCACAGGAGACGGGGAACACTGCCCGACTCATCTTCTTTAATAAAGCCTCAGTTCAACTCCCCACAATGGAGGAATGGATGCAAAAGTTGATGGAGTTTGCAGAGGTGGCCAAACTGACTGCTTTGATCAAAGAAAAAAAGTATGTTTGTTTCTAGTTGGAAACCGCTTCTGGACTTTATGCTTGAGGTGGGGGAAAAAATAAAACTTTGGGTTTTATCTATGGATTAGATAGAATTGTCATTATAGAAATGGCTAATTTGTACTATTGTGTAAAAGTAAAAAATTGAAGTTTAGTGTTATCGTCTCATTCTTCTGCACCAGAGGGAGTTGGAAGTCAATGCCTTTTTTTTTCTTTTTCCCTTTTTTTGTATCCCTCTGCCTTCCCTTCCCTATTTTTCCTACTATTGGCTGTTGTAGTTTTGTATTTTATATCATAAACTGGTAAGAAAAATGATCAGCAAATAATGCCTCAATTCAGTAGCTGTTCCACTTTGCTTAGGGATAAGGGGCAGCCCTGTTTTGAGTACTTCCAGATCTGTGATCTTCCACTCTCATTTCCTTTGCACGCTTATCATGTTAGTCATCTGTAGCCAGGATGTATTGATACATCCTGGTATGTCCTTAGTTACAGCATTAAGTTTATCTCCGTGTAGTTACACTGGAAGATACATGAAGGACAACTAGTATTGTTTTCAGGGATATACAGTATACGGACAGTCCTCAACTTACGACCACAATTGAGCCCAAAACATCTGTTGCTAAGTTGTCAGTAGTCAAGTGGTTTTTTTACCATTTTACCACCTTTCTTGCCACAGTTGTTGAGTGAATCACTGCAGTGGTTAGTAACACGTTGTTAAGTGAATCTGGCTTTCCCAATGACTTTACTTGTCATAAGGTCCCAAAAATGATCACATGATCTCGGGACACTGCAACCATCATAAATATGAACCAGTTGCCAAGCCTCCAAATTTTGATCACATGACCATAGGGATGCTGTAATGGTCATAAATGTGAAAAATGGTCATAAGTCACTTTTTTTCAGTGATATAACTTCGAAGGGTTACTAAATGAACTGTTATAAATGAGGACTAGTTGTATTCAAATACCTTGGGGTAAGGTGGGCGATCAATAAATTTAATAAACAAACAAACAATATATTGCATTTGCAGTGAAATAGATAATATTTTTGTTTTAAAGCACATTGCAACGGCTAGAAATAGAGGACAAAAATCTAAGCCACCTGAGCTTAACTATACTTGGGGCTCAAATTCCAAAGCAATTCCCAACCATTCTAAACAATTCCCAATTTTATAACCTTTGGATATGTTAGTAAAATAAATCCCTCAACGCTCATCCATTCACTTGTTGCAGGAAATTAAGGGACTTAGATATTGGAATCAAAAGAAGTGGCTTTATTGATACCAAGTTTCAGAGCAAGTTAAGGCAAGAGAGCCATTTGAACATCTGAAGAACCACTTATAGAAAAGACAGTTCTTATACAGTATATCTTTCAGAAGCAGCAGAACACGGAAATATAACATGCAAGCGCTGATGGATTTGTAGTTCCTGTTACTACATATCTTGCTTAACTGTGCCAGTAACTTTCTATGGCTAGCGTGTACTCTTGTGGTTCTTGTACATGTCTTAAAAGCAAGTCTTTATTCTTTCTTTCTGTCATGTCTTACTTTTACATCCTGATTCACTTTATGTCCTGCCTCACATTCTTCTAGCTGGGAATTTTGGAATGTGTGATTCCAACGTATCTGCAGGGCAGCAGGATAGCAAATGCTCCAAACACTTAAGATGCTTAGTTTGTCGATCAGAAAAGGCGGCAGTTTAGTGGTTCGAATCCCTAGCGCCGCGTAATGGAGTGAGCTCCCGTTACTTGTCCCAGCTTCTGCCACCCTGGCAGTTCGAAAGCATGTAAAAATGCAATTAGAAAAATAGGAACCACCTTTGATAGGAAGGAAACAGTGTTCCATGTGCCTTTGGTGTTTAGTCATGCTGGCCACATGACTATGGAGATGTCTTCGGACAGCACTGGCTCTTCGGCTTTGAAACAGAGATGAACACCGCCCCCTAGAGTCGGGAATGACTAGCACATATGTGCGAGGGGAACATTTACCTTTACCTTAAAGAGAGAATTGCTCTGTAAAATAATGGTTATAAAACCTAATGGCTATAGGTTTTTCCTATATGCCTCCTGTTCATCCATAGGCATCCCTCCTTTGCTCCAAAAACTCATATCATGAAATTCATTTTTTAAAATTAAGCCTTTCTTGACCAGGAAAGCAAAGAGAACAAACACACACAAACACACGTTTTAAAAAATTAGGCACCATCAACCAGGTTTTTTCAAGTGACCAAACATATAATAATGGTCAAGAGCTACAGGCTTCTAGAGAGGCTGAACTAGAAAGGGCTTTTTCAAAGTGTTGAAAAATCAGTGTACTAATGCTGCTAAATTCTTACTTGGAGATTATGAGGTAGTTTATACCTACTAAACTAAACGAATACATCTAACATAACTTTTTCTGCTTTAAAAGTCCACCAGTAAAAATATACATCCCTAGCTATATATTTTGCTGCTGGGTTTTTTAAAACAGATGTTGACAGTATTTTGATGGAAACCTAGCTTTCATTTGAAAATCCAGGTGTTCTCTTCCATTGTGAAACTGCATAAAGCACTGCTTTTTTGAATTCTGAGACGTATAAGCAGATTGTCACATAAATACCAAAAGTAGCAGAGGAAATTTCTGCTAAAAAAAAAAGAACATGTATTACTATTAAGCTGGTAATTTAAGGAAGAAAAATGGTCAACCTAACTTCAAATAAAAATAAATTCAAATAATTGTTGTCAGGAATCACAGATAAAACTATCAACATTTTAGTGAAATTATTTTGCAGAATAGAGTGAAGGAGCAGTATGATCCTTTGGTTTGGCCTACAAAAATATAGAGAAATCTGTCTAAAATATTATACAGATCTTTGAAATGCACCAAAATAATATTAAGAAAATAGAAAAATGAAAAAAAACCAGATCATATTAGCACAATAAACACAAAAACTGAACAATGGAGATTAGAAGTTGAATGTATCAAATTTTCGGTATTAAGAATAAATGTATATATTACTAACAACTTACAGATGTGATCCAGCAAAACACACACACACACACACACACAGAGAGAGAGAGAGAGAGAGAGAGAGAGAGAGAGAGAGAGATTTGAGTAGATGGATGAGAAAAGTTCTATTCCTAAGTATGTTTCCTTGTTTGCAGATAAGATTATTATATCTTTTGATATAAATAGCTGAGACATTCTTAACTGCGCTTCCACCTTTTTTTTAATTAACCTGTATGTTTGCAAAGGATTTACAGAGATCTGGATTCAAAGGCAAAAAGTGATTCAGAGTGTGGGTGGGCAGTTTTCATCATCACAGTAATGTGTTCCCAACAGGTGCTATGTGCACACTCAAATGTGCTTCAAATCACAGTTTGCCTTTTGAATCCAGTTCACTGCAGGGCCCTATGTATTATTTAAAAGTGGAATAACAGTGAGAAGTTATGAACAAGTTGCGTTTTGACACCTTGAAGAGCTGTTAGCAGCAATTAAAGATTAGAAAGATTAGAAAATTCCCATCTTTCTTGCAGTGTCAGGGACATTCTTTTTGGATTTCAAAAACACATTGTTTGTATCTCTTCGCAAACATTTGTTTCTTCCGTGAAATGCTTTCCATTTAATAATTCTTTCCTTAACTCCACAGCATGGATAGTTAAATGTAAAGGTAGATTTCTTGTTGTAGAGAATGTATCTGTGCCTTATTAAATAGCACATAATCATGGATTAACTGAGTTTCAGCCTGGCTTAACTATTAAGAACCATAAGTGGGAGTGCATTAGTGGCCTCCAAATGACTTTTAAGTTGGTAGGTTGTCTTTTGCAAAAAGCGATGGCCTTTTGCAAAACTTTTATTGAAGCGCTTCAGCAAAAGGGTTCCAGCCACTAAAGGAACCAAGACCCCAAACAACAGCAAAGCACAATCATGTATGCAATTGGATGCTAGAAACAAGGAAGGAAAATTTCATAAAAACCAGTCCATTCTTATTACCTTTTATGGAGTTATACCTTGCTTAAGTCAACGTGTCCAATTGCCCCCAGAGCTTGCTCAAGCCTACGTGTCCTTCTGCCCCTAGTTGCACTTTCTGCAGTTGATCCATATTTGGTCATTCTACCTCTGTTGCCAAACCTTGTGACTTCCTATTCAATTTTGGGTATGTGTCATCCCATTTCCTCATTTCAAATTACCATGTTATACAATGACATTTCTCTAGGTTACTCCTCCTTCTGAGAATGGGGGTATCTTTGTGGGTGATCCATCATATATGCTGGGCTAAGAAGATCCAAGGGCATAATCACCTTTGCTATAATGAAATCATTTGTACTTCTTTTTGATTTTATAATATACAAAAATGTACAATATAAAATTTACATCTGTATGCATATATTTTTATACAAAAAAAGTGCATTCTTTGAGTAATATATTTCCCTGTTTGGCAATACAAAAACGGCTATCTTAATGCTCCACAAATAAGGAAAACATGAATCAAAAGCAAGGGTTGGATAACTTTTGAAGGGCCTAGACCCGTGATGGTGAACCTATGGCACGCGTGCCACAAGTGGCACACGGAGCCATTTCTGAGGGCACACAAGGCACCCTGTCAGCTCCAGCGTGCATGCATACATTGGCCAGCTGAATTTCGGCCTTGATTTTTGGCCGTTTTTCACCTTACGGAGATTTCAGGGAAGCCTCCTGAAGCCTCCAGAGGGAGAAAAACAGCCCAACGGGCAACCCAGAAGTCAATTCCCAAACTTCCAGTTTGCGCGTTGGGCCATTTTCGCCCACCCCAGGCTCCTAGAAAGCCTCTGGAACCTGGAGAGGGTAAAAAACAGACCTACCAGGCCCGCCAGAAGTCAGAAAACAGGCTGTTTCAGGCCTCCAAGGGGCAGTGGAGGCCGTTTTCACCCTCCCCAGGTTCCAAGAAAGTCGTGGACGCATGCGCGGGGTAGTGGGGGGGTCACATGCACATGCGCAGGGGTCATGGCATGGGGGGCATTAAATTATGGGTTGGGCACACAAGCGTGTGCTATAGCGTGCATGCACATACTTTTGGCACCCAAGGCAAAAAAGGTTTGCCATCACTGGCCTAGACTGCTGGTCTCTCAAGGCTCTGCCAGAACAGAGGGATCACTTTTCAGCCCCCCCCTTTTTTTTTAAAATAGTGATGATTAGTTAAGGGCATAAATGGCAACACTTTGTTCTTTTGAAGGCCCTTATTATTATTATTATTTTAAAAAATGTGGAAAATTATGTCAGTGTCAATGCCCATTTTACCACACGTTTGATGGTGGGGTCTTCAGGCGTTGAGAGATATTTGTGACTGCAATACTAGCCAGAGGCTGTTGGCCTCTGCACCTGACACAGGTAGCCCTCAACTTACAACCATAATTGAGCCCGAAATACGGTCCTGCCAGTTGTTAAACAAATCACCATGTGACCCGGCCAGATTTTACCACTTGTTTTGCAGCAGTCATTAAATGAACACTCCAGTTATCAAGTGGATCCATTGTCTGCAATGGCTGCGGTCACAAACCACAGCCATGTGACCTCAGGTTGCTGCAAACAACCATAAATGCAGGTTAGTTGCTGAGTGCCCAAAATGTGTTCATGTGACTGCAGGGGTGTGTGTGTGCAAGCATCGTAAGTTCAAATCTGGCCATATGTAGCTTTGGGAGCTGTCTATCATAACAGTTACTAAGTGACCACTCATAAGTCGAGGACTACCTGTATTAAAATGCAGATTGTAGCAAAACATTCATAAGTCCTTGAGCTTGAAGCTTGGTATCTATGTACACTTTTATGCAGAGTCCTTGCAACTATGTAAAAGTTCCCACAACAACAGCCCTGTGAGGTTGGTTGGGCTGACAGAGAGTGACTAGCCCAAGTCACCAAGCCGGCTTTCTTATCTAAGGCAGAACTAGAACTCACTGTCTCCTATATTCTCCTGATATATTTACAGTAAAGTTAAAAATAAGGATTGATGAAAGACTGCCCAGGTAGTAGTAATGCCATTTTAGAAAAAGAAAAGACTGGCTCTTCCATTATAAACAAATGAGCACATCACATAGCAAAAGCTACATGAAAAAAGACATCTATTTTATGTGAAGGAACACATAGGAAAGATAAGTTGTCCATTTTATATAAACATCCTGGTTAACTATAGATAAGGAAACATCTGTATAGGAAGGAAGGATTGCTCAGGAGGAAGATGTTCATGCTGATAAAAGCAGACACTGTTGTAAGAAGCTGACACGTTCCATCGTATTGGGAATGATTAACTAAATCTTTAAAGTAAAAACCTACCAGAAGAGAGAAAGAGGACCAGTCCATCACAGCTGCCATCCAACCTGAATTGAATAAACATATTTTCTTTGACCCCTACTTCTGATGTGTTTAGCCATGAACCTTGGAAAAATAAGGTCTTCTGATCCTTCTAATACGGAGCCCTCTTACCACTGCAAATATTCTCTGCCAATTTTACTGAAGATTAACGCTGGTTATCAGCTAAATGGGCTCTATTTTACCCAGGCATTGGAACTAGTTTTTCTTTGAATTAAAGCTGTCCGCTTCTGCCTGTTTCACACTACAAAGCTGCAGTGCCTGTTATGGAATTTCTGGTTCAAACAAATCCAGCTTGCAAATACAGAAAGGTAAAAATGTCCAAGTGTCACTCATTTTCCCTCTCCTATCAGAATGCTACTGTTGGGTCCTTTTCTATGTTATGCAGAATGACTGATGAAGCTGCCTGTACAATGCAATGCAATGCAATACAGTAATGGTCTTTATTGGCCAAGTGTGATTGGACACACCAGGAATTTGTCTGTCCAATCACATTTGGGATTAGCTCCAAAGTTAATTAGCAAAGACTGGGATGGATTTTGCTGAGATTCAGATTACATTCAACCATTTGAAAGATTAATTCAGGATGATTTTTTTAAAAAAGTTGGAAAATTGTTTTCTTTCAGGTATGAATGGCAAACATTGTTGGACAGCAGGAATATGTATGGAAATGTAGAATGGGAGCAAGGCAGGGTTTCAGTTTTATATATTCATATTTTTATTCCCTTGCTTCTGTTACCCATGACCAAGTTGTGGGAATGATGTAAGTTATAATTCATGATGTTCAGAAAGTTCTGATACAGGAAAATCTAGCTAGTGAAATTGGACTGCTCCTTCCCTGGGATGTTAAAATAATATTCTCTCATTGCAAAAAGTCAAAAATAGGTAGCAGTAGATCTGATGTCTTCCTTGAAGATCTGAGGTAGACCAAAAATATTATAGTGGAGCAAATTTTGAGAGTCAGTTGGTGGAGTGGTTAAAGGTGTTAGACTAGAAGCTAGACAATGTGGGGTGCTAGACTAATTCATGTAGATCTCTCAACCAGTCATGATGGCTCAAAAACTAGCAGAGATAAAGGCACTTTGTGTTTTTTTCAAGTTGCTAAGGAACAAGAAGCAGCAATGCTCTGCTCTGCTTCTTGGAGCCATCCAGGAGGCTACTGTAAGAACAGAAGGTAAAGGAAGACCAGCCTTCGTTGAAGGGAAATATCAAAATGATGGAAACTTATCCTTTGCTTCTGTTGTTACATGGTACTAAATTTTCCTTCCTTCCTTCCTTCCTTCCTTCCTTCCTTCCTTCCTTCCTTCCTTCCTTCCTTCCTTCCTTCCTTCCTTCCTTCCCTCCCTCCCTCCCTCCCTCCCTCCCTCCCTCCCACCCGCACAGATACACACATCCATGTATACACCATACAGGCCACACAGTGATTTTTATTTCCTTTCCTCCTACAAACTAACCCATTAACCAATTATCTGGGATTAAATGCCACATGAACCTCACTTGATTTTTGCTCCTAGGTTTATTGTTAATGGCCATATCATTGAGGTTTGACTAGGTCACCTCTTAGCTCCTTCACAAGTCTTTACCCCACACATAACCAGGGGTGGGTTCTGGCTTCTGTTACTGCCAGTTCGCTCAGGGGCACGCTTTGGGCATGCATACACTTGATGCACGCTATGCGCGCATGTGCAGTAGTGAAAAAATGGCTTCTGAGCATGCGTAGAAGCAAAAAACAAGATGGCGACATCTCTAGTGCCACCAATGCAACCAGTTTGGGGGAGTGTCTCGCCGAGTTACTATTTACTCAGCCAGAACTGGTCCTAACTGGTAGGAACCCACCTATGATATAGACAAATAAATCCAAACGGCCTTCTGTTTTCGGAGTGATGCTGACCATCAAGGTACTAGCATTTGGGCCACGTTGACATTTTTCCAAGTGTAAAACTTCCAAGGACAAGAACCTAGCTTCACCCCAGCTGTTCTGACCGAGACTTCCTGAGAGCATGAAGCAAATTTCTTGTCCTGAAAAAAAAAACTTTTATTAATTTACTGTGAATTCTGTTCATTCACATCCAGCAAAGTCTTTCGAGGGAGGATTTACAGTCACAGACCTTATCTTGGAGAGCTGACAGGCCGATATCTGCAAAACCTGGCAAGGAGTCTCGGAGAGTCAGGAACCAATTAAGCAAACTAATTGTCTCCTGCAAACTCCAATCCCCCTTTGCTCCTCTTTTATTTCCTCTGGAAGGGGCAACTCATCGTCCACCTGTGGCCTTACTGCCAAGTTGATAACTGTTCTTTAGCTGTTCCCTTCATCTGGCAACTCTGCGCATGCACACACTGGGATCAGGCTCCAGCTATTCCTCTGCCTCACTTATGTCTGACTCTGAACGCAGCTGATAACTGCCAGATGACCTTGGCCCCATCTCTGCCTCTGACACAGAGCACTCGTCAGAGCCTTCCCCAGACTCCAGGACTGGCCCATGTTCCTCCCCAACCTCCTCACCATCCGGATCTGCTGCCAACTCTGCTGGCTGCTGGCAGGCCACAACACCAGCTTTTATTGAAGCCAGCTAATATTTGAGCAGCTAATTAAATCACCCACAGATCCTCCTCCTCCAACTTTGCCTCTGACTGTAAAATTACAAATGTCCATTCCTTTTGCTCAAAAGAGATCAAATAACTAGCTGGTATGTCCTCACTATCCATACATTTGCCTGGAGGATTGGATAGAACAAAACAAGACACTTGTTTAGGGAGATGGGTTTATGAAGGTGAAGGAAGATAATATGTAAATGACAGTTCCTGGAGACAGAAGGTTTATGATCATGGTAATAACTACTTGAGTGCAGAAGTTGCCAATTTGGGGGTTTCCTGCTATGCATGCATTTTTGATACCTCTTTGAGCAATAGGAAGGGTGAAGTAGATGAAAATCACTTAAAGTATAACTAAATTTCTAGAGCTTTGCAAGGAAGCCAATGCTATATTTATATGGGTGAGTGTCTATTTCATTTCTGAAGCTCTCTGAAGAGGTGCAGAAAGAAGAATGCAGCAGAACCCCCTTCCAGGAAAAGAGGCTGAAAAAATATGGCAGAGATTTTATTGGGGACTGTAAAAAAAATGTAAGTCTGGGGGAAAGGGATGGGAAGAAGATACATAGAAGACACACTGAAAAAAGGCTGAGTGCCCCCAAAATTGAGGCCTTTGAACTCTGGTGCTGGAGAAGACTCCTGCGAGTCCCTTGGACTGCAAGGCAATCAAACCAGTTAGTCCTAGAGGAGATCAACCCTGACTGCTCTTTAGAAGGCCAGATCCTCAAATACTTAATGAGAAGGAAGGGCTCACTGGAGAAGAGCCTAATGCTGGGAACGATTGAGGGCAAAAGAAGAAGGGGGACGACAGAGAATGAGGTGGCTGGAGGGAGTCTCCAAAGCAGTCAGTGTGAGTTTAATGGACTCCAGAGGATGGTAGAGGACAGGAAAGCCTGGAGGAACATTGTCCATGGGGTTGAGATGGGTCGGACACAACTTCGCAACTAACAACAAAAACTACCAATAGGCAAAATACTTTCAGCGTAAGCCAAAAAATGAGATGTTTGGAATAAAACCATTTTGGTCTAGTGGTTAAATCACCAAGTTAGATAATGAGAAACTGTGAGCTCAAGTCCTGCCTTAATCATGAGAGCCAGATGGATGATCTTGGACCAGTCACTCTCTCTCAGCCCAACCCACCTCGCATGGTGGCGGTTGTGGGAAAAATGAAAGGAGGAAGGTGTGTTGGATATGTTCACCACCTTGAGTCATCTGTAAAAATAATAAAGGTAGGATATAAATACATTAAAATACATACTATAAATAAATACCCTGGATGTCTAGTGCTCAACAGAATTTTTGAGAGGGTAAAAGCATCATTACTTTATTTAGCTCCCTATTATTTATGATTTTACAAAAGCTTTGCAGGTGTTTTTGTGTGCCCTAAAATTCTGTTTCAGAATGCATATACTAGATTAGCATTTTCATTCCCTCGAAGCAAAATTATTTGCAGCTATTTGTTTGCAATTCTAGGTGGAATAATTAATAATAGGACTAATGGAACTGTTCAAACTAAGTATTATGTATTGCTGGCATTTTCTCAAAGGCTGTAATTTCACCAAAGGCTATTAAATATTTGACCTTCATCTATTTTTATTTCATAATTCCATCTCTGCACACATTTATCTTTAATAATGCAACATTACCATTTAAATCCTTTTTCTTCTGAATTCTTGTCTCCTGAAAAAGAAGAAAAGGGAGAAGAATATGCATTGAAACAAACAGCTTGAGGTTACCTCAAATACTCTTTCAAATTACCCATCAGCCTTTCAGATTAAACTGCAAATTAATAAGCCAGAAATAACCACTTTGGAGGTTGTACCAAATAATAAGAGAAACATAGAGAACAGATTCATTCTTAGGCTTGAAAGGCATCAAGCAAATACAAATTGCTTATTATTTAATCTGTGGCTTTGTACGCCCACAAAGCAGAAAAAATAAACTAAAATTATAACCGTGGAAGGAAAAACAACAATACATGCCTGAAAAAACTCAGAAAATTCATTTTGCTATGCAACCTTGGTCTCCTAATACCACTACTAGGTATTTAGTAGATAAGCAGCAGGCTTCTGACAGTTCTAAATTATATCTAACTGCACAGTGACATCCACAATGTTGAACAAAATACGATCTCCAGGAACACCTGCAGAGCCAACCTGTGGTTTCATCACTTGAGTTTAAAGGTAAATAAAAGAGTCTGCATACCACTCACTTGTCTTTCTGAGGGACCCGTTTGTCTCTTCTCTTCTGAAAATTAGAAATGCAATGTTTTCCAAGGATAGGAAACTTCACATTGTTGCATTAGGATTTCATGGTGGACCAAAATAAGATACATGGGGAAATTCCATTGACAAGGAAAATCAATCTACGGTTAGGTTAGGGTTAGGGTTAGAATTGGGGTCAGTTCTACTTGGAGTCCCGACCAAAAACTAATACTAGGCATAGTTTCCTAGCAGTTTTCTAAGGATAGGAAACTTTACATCGTTTCATTCGGATTTAACAGTGGACCACAGTAAAATACATGGGAAAATCCTTTTGACAAAAATAAATCTAGGGGTTAGGGTTAGGGTAAATGTTAGGTCTAATTGGAACAAGGCACCAAAAGTAAATCCTAAGGATAGTTTCTTAGAGGTTTTCGAACAATAGGAAATTGGCTCTCTCTCAAGGTCTCCCGTGCAGAGTGCATGCGTCTCATAATCGCGTCTTATACCGCACTATACCGAATCTTGACGAATTGTCATGTCAAATACAAATACGTCACATAACGCGCAACAGATTAGTCTTCAAATATCGAAAAGGAGGACATGTAGCAGGACACTTTTCAAGGGAGGACAGAACTTACAAAAGAAGGACTGTCCTCCCTAAAGGAGGACAGTTGGTCACCTTAGGGTTAGGCCTACTTGGAATCACAGTCCAAAACTGATTCTAGAGATAGTTTTCTAGAAACTTTCTAAATATAGGAAACTTTACATTGTTTCATTTAGAATTAGTGGTGGAGCACAGTAAAATACATGTGAAAATCCTTTTGACGAGAAAAATAAATCTAAGGTTACAGTTAAGATTAGGTCTACTTGGAGTCAAGACCAAAAACCAGTGACGTGCGGTGAGGGTTATGGCTGGTGAGGCTGGTGACATCATCAGGAAGGCGGGGAATGGGACCATGTGTGCAGGAGGCTGAGGCAGCCTCAGCCTCCAGCACATGTGGTCCCATTCCCCACCTTCTTGAGTAAACATTAAGGGGACCACGGAGTGCACTGATCCGCGTAGCGTTGCTTCCTCCACCGGCGCCATTCCCTTCCCCCCCACTCCTTCAAGGTCTCCCACCAACCCAAAACCTGATCCCCAGAGGCCTCCCTCGGGCCTTCTGCATCCCCCTAACTCCTCCTGCACGGCTTCTTCAGCGTCGTCACCTCAGCGAAGCCCTGCCTTGGCAGCCAGCAAAAGATCCACCGGCTCCCGGGAATGGCCCCACATCAAACGAGAGATTCACCTACAGGGCGGGCCTTTCCCGAGCTGCCGACTCCAAGAAAAAAATCAGGGTGAGGGAGGGAGACGCACAAAATGGCGGCAGGAGCTTCTCATGGGTGTGGGAGAGGAGGAGGAGGAGGAAGAAGAAGAGCCTGTCCAAGGCTTGCAGCCGCCAGTGCCCACAAACGCGGGCCCGTGGCGGTGGGTTCCTTTGCGTTTGCTTCCTAAAGACCTGAGAGGCGGCAGGCCAGCTGTGTGGTTGTCAAGCGGCTTCACCAATTGCTTCCCAGGAAAAGCGGCTCCATGGGGCCCGGCAGCAAGGCTTGAGCGGGGTGACAGCGCAGCTGCCTGAATGGGAAAGCGACGAAAGGGGCAGCGAGGGCGGGCGGTGGCTGCATAGAGGAGGTCCGAGGAGCTGTGTTTCCTAGGCGTTGGTTGGTGGTAGCTGGACCGGAGCCCAAGTCAACATGAAGGGGACCTTTTTCCCCCATTTTTTTCTTTTTATGATGAGAGCGGTGAGGCTCTGCCTCCCCTGCCTCCCCTGACCGCACGTCACTGCCAAAAACTAATCCTAGGGTTAGTTTCCTAGAGGTTTTCTAAGGATAGGAAACTTCACATCATTTCATTCGGAGTTAACAGTGGACCATGGGAAAATACATGGAAAAATCCCATTGGCAGCGAAAATCAATCTAGCATTAGGGTTAGGGTCAGTTCTACTTGGAGTCCCAGCCAAAAACTAGCCCTAGCGATAGTTTCTTAGAAGTTTTCTAAGGATAGGAAACTACATCTTTCATTTGGAATTAGTGGTGGAGCACAGTAAAATATATGGGAAAATCCTTTTGACGAGGAAAATAAATCTAGGGTTAGGGTTTGGATTAGGTCTACTTGGAGTCAAGACCAAAAACTAATCCTAGGGTTAGTTTCCTAGAGGTTTTCTAAGAATAGGAAACCTCACATTGTTTCATTCAGAGTTAACAGTGGACCACAGTAAAATACGTGGTAAAATCCCATTGACAAGGAAAATAAATCTAGGATTAGGGGTGTGTAAATGTTAGGTTTAGTTGGATTAACAGACCAAAAGTAATCCTAAGGATAGTTTCTTAGAGGTTTTCGAACAATAGGAAATTTCACATTGTTTCATTCCGATTTAATGGGGGACCACAGTAAAATACATGGGAAAATCCCACTGACATGGAAAATAAATCTAGGGTTACGGTTAGGGTTAGGGTTAGGGTTAGGTCTACTTGGAGTCAAGACCAAAAACTAATCCTAGGGATAGTTTCCTAGAGGTTTTCTAAGGATAGGAAACTTCAAATCATTTCATTTGGAGTTAGTAATGGACCACTGTAAAATGCATGGGGAAATCCCATTGACAAGAAAAATAAATCTAGGTTAGGGTTAGTTCTAGTTGGAGTCACACTCAAAAACTAATCCTAGGGATAGTTTCCTAGATGTTTCGTAAGGATAGGAAACTTCACATCATTTCAATCCGATTCAATCGCACTGCACACCAAGACAACTAGACACAAGAACAGATTTTCCCCAAACGCCATCACTGTGCTAAACAAATAATTCCCTCAACACTGTCAATCCATTCACTAAGGCTGCATTATTATTACTACTAGTCTTCTGATCATTCCTATCACCCATCTCCTCCCACTTAATGACTGCAGGACTGTAACTTTGTTGCTTGTATCCTTACAATTTATATTGATATTGATTGTTTCCTGATTACTTATTTGTACCCTATGACTATCATTAAGTGTTGTATGTTATGATTCTTGATGAATGTATCTTGTCTTTTTATGTATACTGAGAGCATATGCACCAAAGACAAATTCCTTGCATGTTCAATCACACTTGGCCAATAAATAATTCTATTCTATTCTATTCATAGTAAATTACAGTAAAATACCGTATTTTTCGGAGCATAAGACGCACCAGAGTATAAGACGCACCAAGGTTTTGAAGAGGCAAATAAAAAAAAAGTAGGTAGGTAGATAGAGGGATAGAGTGGGAGAGAAAGAGAGAGAAATACAGTAGGTTGGTAGGGAGAGAAAGAGAGAGTAGTTAGGTAGGTAGGTAGATAAAGGGATAGAGAGAGAGAGAAATAGAGAGAGATAGAGAGTGTAGGTAGGTAGGTAGGAAGTGGGATAGAGAGAGAAATATAGAGAGAGAAATACAGTAGATAGGTAGGAGGAGAGAGAGTAGTTAGTTAGGTAGGTAGGTAGAGAAAGGGATAGAGAAAGAGAGAGAGAAATACAGTAGGTAGGTAGGTAGGGAGAGAGAGAGTGTGTAGGTAGGTACGTAGAGGGATAGAGAGAAAGAAATAGAGAGAGAGAAATACAGCAGATAGGTAGGGAGAAAGAGAGTAGTTAGGTAGGTAGGTAGGTAGAGAGAGAGAGAGAGAGAGAGAGAGAGAGAGAGAGAGAGAAATACAGTAGGTAGGTAGGGAGAGAGTGTATAGGGAGGGAGGGAGGGAGAGAGTGTGTATAGGTAGGTAGAGGGATAGAGAGAGAGAAATACAGTAGATAGATAGGGAGAGAGAGAGAGTAGGTAGGTAGGTAGATAAAGGGATAGAGAGAGAAAGAGAGAGATAAATACAGTAGGTAGGTAGGGAGAGAGAGAGTGTGTGTAGGTAGGTAGGTAGGTAGGTAGCTAGGTAGCTAGGTAGGTAGGTAGGTAGGTAGGTAGGTAGGTAGGTAGGTGGAAAGATAGAGGGAGAGAAATAGAGATAAAGAGAAATACAGTAGATAGGTAGGTGTTTCTGCTGGCACAGCACTTGATCAATGTAATTCTCATCAATCAGTTAAAGAGCTTTCCAAAGGGGGGGGGGAGTTTTTGCACTCTGCAAACTTCCCTGACTTTTCAAAAAAAGGCATGAATAGCCTTGGGGGGGCTTGCAGAGTGCTCCTAGGGGGCAAAAACGAGCAAAAAACAGGGCAATTTTTTGCAAAAAACAGGCCCGTTTTTTGTAAAAAAAAATTGCATGCATAGCCTTATGGAGGCTTATAGAGTGCTGTTGGGGGCTGGGGAGGCAAAAAACGGTCCATTTTTCGTTCATTTCTGCCCTCCCCAGCCCCCAGGAGCTGTCTGAAAGCCTCCATAATGGTATGCATGGCCATTTTGGTGAAGGGGGCAGGACTTCGGGAGGCAAAAAATGCTGCATTCGATGTATAAGACGCACCCAGATTTTCAGCCTCTTTTTTGAGGAAAAAAGGTGCGTCTTATACTCCAAAAATATGGTACATGGGAAAAACCATTTGATAATGAAAATAAATCTAAGGTTAGGGTTAGTCTACTTGGAGTCATCGCCCAAAACTAATCCTAGTTAGGGATCCTAATCCTTGTTTCCCTGAGGTTTCTAAGGATAGGAAACTTCAAATCTTTTCATTCAGATTTAACAGTGGACCACAGTAAAATACATGGGAAAATACCATTGATAGTTTCCTTGACAATTGTCAAATTCTTGTTACTAGAAAGAACTAGAAATAGGTGGTAGTGGTTTGAAAGCTTTTCTCTAGACTTAAACTGTAACAAATAATAGGTGAGGAGACCAAGGCTCAGTCTTCTTTGCTCATTGCCTCTTTGTCAGGCCTGGAAGCTGTCTTTTGCATTGGGCCTTCAGACACTATTTTTAATGCAGCTTGTTTTGTTTTATTGCACCTGTAAATCTGTATCTGTAAATTCTATCTGTACATTTTCCATGTTAAATGCTTTATTTATATCCAAACTGGGTCAAATTACTTTCAAGAAGAGAATTCTATCTTTGGTAGGTATCAACATATTTATATCTAAGCTATAGCTATAATAAAAAGAGAGGGAGAGAATATTGGTTGGTTTGGATGTGATAAGAAATTGTGGTTCTGCAAAGTCCAGTTTTTGAAGGTCATAGTTTATCAGGCTGATAACACTGTGTTGAGTCAGACCTGGTTATGATATACATTTCTTTCATACATACCTGCTTTTTAAAGGTATTTTCATGAAAATTGGCCAGAGGTGATGAAGTATGAGCCAATGCAGATTTGCAGGCTAATTCTGCCAACTGTCAGCAGTTCGATCCTGACCGGCTCAAGATTGATCCAGTCTTCCATCCTTCTGAAGTCAGTAAAATGAGGATCCAGATTATTAGGGCAATATGCTGCATCTGTAAAACGCTTCGAAAGGGCTGCAAAGCACAATGAAGCGGTATATAAGTCTAAGTGCTATTGCTACTTGCTTCCAGTGAGCAGCAATGCCATTTGTACCCATTTCTGACATACTCAGTTTCCTTTTGTTAGAATAATAATGAAAACTCAAGAACTAAAAGGATTGGAGAGACATTCTTCTCAATTGCATTTTCCCCAGAGATCCTTGCAGAAGGATTCAAGGCAGAGCTGTTCACATTAAGGAAAACAGAAGATGGGACAAGCTCGTCCTTATCTGTAATCCCTTTCAGTTCGTTCTCAAAAGTTGTTGTTTCACCCCATCTTATAATCAGGTGGAAAAGATTTATTATATTTAGTAAGTTCACAACAACCTCAAAGCAAATGAGTGTTCATTCAACAAAATGGGACCATTTATAGGATACAGTCAATGCTACTTATGATCTATATTTGTGTTCATATCTTGCATTTGCACCAGGGGTAAAATGCTACCGGTTCGCCCAAACTGGTAGTTTAAAAAATGCTACCAGTTCAGGCGAACTGGTTTTTCCAATGATCAGCTGTGACGCACGATTTATATTAGCTAGAAAACAGGATTTTCTACTTTCTAGCTAATCTAAATCGCATGGCACAGCAGATCCCCCCCCCCACTGTTCCTTTACCTTTGCAGGCGCACTTGGTAGCAAGCTCCGCCCACCCACCTGGATGTCATCACGTCCGTTTTTGACGCTCTGCGCATGCATGGAGGGTCCTGCTCAGTAAGTCCCTTAGGCTCAATAAGTGCCTACGGTAAACTACAAGTTATATGTCAAATGTGGCTGGCCCTGCTTTTTTCAGAATGGTGCCTGCAGTCCAAACCTGAAATTTTCTGTCTACATGGATGCCACATCCCCATCTTTTTTGAAAGATCTCTAATTTACAAAGGATCATTCCTGACACTTAATTGTTTTCAATCCCATTCATCAGCTTTTAAAAAAAGTTCAACAGAAAGAAATGTAGACAGCAGACAAGAGGCTAGAGAAATAGATGCCGGAAGCTAGGCCAGATCTGTGATAAAACATTTAAGGAGAATTATTTGGGGCTGAATTTCTATTTCTGTGAATAAACTGGTTTAAAGATATGCCTTGCACTTAAAGTGAGAATGTCACAGCACTGACTGATCTGCATCCAAAATGAAAGAAAAAAAGATGCCAGCTCTTTCTTCCTTTCTGACCAAAGCAGAGACATTAGTAGAATCAAGGTCTAAGATGCTTAACTTCCTGAAACTTAGCTGCTCATAATCATTAATTGAAGGCATTTTCTATCCAACATAAATTCAATTTCCATTCATTTTTTACAAAAATTATAAAGTGCATTTATGCTCTGATAAGTAGATATTTAAGCATGATAAAGGCAGAAACAGTGAAGATAAAACAGTTCATTAACATCTGAAAGAAAAATGGATCTACCTCATCTAAAGGAAAAAGCAAATGAACATATGAGCACCATTACCGCATGAGGCATATCTTAAAATCATAATGCGCTTCATCTCTAATAAATATGCTTTTCTTTTTTTTTAGTTTGTGGGAGCATCTCAACCTTACAACTTTTAAGAGAGGAAGATTTACACTTTGAATTCCATCAGGAAACAAATTGTAAACTGTCAATAAAAGGAGTCCCTGCAGGTTTTAACTCTGCTAGTCATAGCCATCTACGTATAAAGTATGCTACTCATCTCCATTTCTATAAGCCATTGACCCAGTGCTGTCTGAAGACATTTCCACTGTCATGTGGCTAACATGACATCACATGGCAGTTCAAAGAGTATGGCGGAAAATAGAACACTATTACTTTCCCACCAAAGCGGTTCATACTTATCTACTTGCATTACATGCTTTCGAACTGCTGGGTTGGCAGGAGCTGAGGACTTCAACCATTGACATATAGACCTTCTCCCAGCAGTGGGATTCACTTAGGTTTACCACTGCTTTGCCACTGTGAACACGCTCATGTTGCACGTGTGCCTTCTGCACATGTGTGCGGCCTTCCACGCATGTGCTTTGCTCACATGTGCAGCATGCATGCATGTGCTTGGCATCGAAAATGAGGCTACATAGGATGTTTTGGAGGCGTGGCGGGCGGGTGGAGTTTGCTGCTACCGGTTCGGGCGAACTGGTCCGAACCGGCTAAATACCACCTCTGCCTTTCTGGTGTCTTTTAAGTGACTGAGCCACTGTGCCTCTAGCTGTAGCTATTTTAAAATGGTGAGTAACAATCAATGGCTTCCTAATGTACCGCTGGAATTTCTATGCAGTTTTCAGAAGCCTCTCCACATACAATGCATTTCTTTAATCTAGGCAGCCTGTTGCTAAATATCTCTGTGCAGAAAGCATCAAAATTAGTGTTGCAGTTATGAAATTTGGCCCCTGCTCCCTTTGGACCAACAGCGCTGGTGTGACCTTGTAGCACATTAAAGTCAAACAACCTTGTTTGGCTGTTCTGATTACAGATAGTCTTTAACTAAAGACCATAAATGGGACCTGAATGCAAAGCGGTTATTAAGTGGGACATGACCAATTTTACAACCTCTTTGTCATGGTTGTTGAACAGAACACTGCAATTGTTAAGTGAGTCACTTGGTCATTAAGCAAATCCAGTTTCCCCCATCGACTTTGCTTGTCGGAAGCCAGCTGCAAAGATTGCAAATGA
The DNA here is from genome assembly GCF_964273705.1 of Natrix helvetica. NCBI lineage: Eukaryota > Metazoa > Chordata > Lepidosauria > Squamata > Natricidae > Natrix > Natrix helvetica. The sequence continues at coordinate 150,055,440 of NC_138552.1, forward strand.
TGATCACATGGGATGAGGCAATTATAGTAAACGCATAATGCAGTTGCTGAATTATGATCATGTGACTTAGGGGACGCTGCGGCAGTTGCATGCAGGATGACCAGTTGTGCATCCCTTTTTTGTGAAACTTTGTAAGGGTTGCTAAATGAATGGTCATAAATTGAGGACTACCTGTATTACTCAGCAGCCCCACCCCTACTAGAATAGCAATGGTTTGCTTAACTGCTCTGTGATACTGCATGGTTCCATATACCATCCTACTCCCCTCCCAGGGGTGGGTTCCTGCCAGCATTACTACTGTTTAGGTGCCTGAAAGATTTTGCGTGCATGTGCTGGCTTCACTTGCGAGCATGCTAGATTCACTCTCTGCGCGCATGCGCATTTGCATTTGCATTAAAAAAGGTCTGCACATGGGCACACCATTAAAAAAGGGAAAAATTACATTTTTTCAATGAAGATTGTTCTGTGCATGTGCAGAACAGAAAATAAAGATGGCAGTGCCCAGTATAGAACCGGTATGGTCGTGTGTCTGGCGGAGTTCCTACCTATTCAGCCGAATTGGTCCGAATAGGTAGGAACCCACCTATGTCCCCTCCCCAAGGAGTAGTGGTGTTCGAGCACAGCTTGTAGCTGGTCAGTGCTAACAGTTATATCAATCAATTATGCAAAACTGGGTGGAAAAACTGTGGTTAAAAAAAACACCTATCTACTCATAGCATAAAACAGGCACCTTTGGGGCTTGTGAGAATGTACAGAACATAGAACTTGGAGTAATAGGGGCGGAAGGGATCTTGGAGGCCTTCTAGTCCAAACCTCAGCCCAGGGCAGGAGGTCCTATATTCTCTGAGCTAGTGTATACCTGAAATTGGAAGTTACACTCATGTGTAAGTTTTTTTTCTCTTAGCCAGATATCAATGCATTTGAAGTGCATCAATTCCTTCTGTTAACTGTGATGTACATAAATTACCATTTATTCTCTTTCCAAATCACTTCATTTCTTAAAGGATTTTATTTAACTATGTATTATACAAGAGGAGGTGCAGGAACACAAAAACAGTTTAGTTTTGTGCCTGATACAAGCTTGTCTGCTTGTTTTAACTAAGGCATGTAAGACCTGTAACCGTCAGTGGTGATAAATGATCCCTACTCCTCAAAACACTCACCTAATCAAGGCGATTGTCAGAGAAAATATTTGCAATTCTGTGAGCACAAAAACAAGCAAGGTGATTCAGAATAATTTATGTTGTCGTTTAATATCAAAATCTTATCATTTGAAGAAATTCTGCATTATAAGCCTCGCTGTCATATAATCATATGATATGCATGCTACAATATCTTGGCAGGTTTTTTTCTTCTCCACAGGCTCAAATCAAGGCTGGTTTGTTTTTAAAAATGCATTTAATGGTGATTAAGGTACCAGGGTAGGAATCAGGAGACCACGAATTCTAGTTCCACATTAGATACAAAAGATGGCTATGTGACTTTGTGCCAATCACTCTGTCTCGGCTCACAACATCAATCAATTCTGTCAGAGTGTGTTGCAGCAATCAAATGCAGAAAGCACACACAGATAACTGGTTCAGTAGGATTCATTCTCTTTATATACATAATGACACATAAGCCATATAAAATTGTAGATTTTCCACATTGTACCGAAGAGAAATAGCCAGTACAAACACAGCACAAAATGGAAGCACAAAATGGAGAAGGCAAAATGGAGGAGAGAGAAGCTAGTGCCCTCAAGCTCATATACAGAACAGTTAAGCCACCCCTAGGCTCCAAACTGTCCCTTATGGCCCTATACAACAAATATATGTTTCAGTTACCAAACAGTCTCCCATTGGCTGACCTGTTGCTATGCCTTATTCCAATTCATGAATATATTCTAACAAATTGCTGTGGCAACCAATGGATCAAACATTCAACTGGTCCGGGGGGGGGGGGAGAGTGGGGGAATACAAGCCTTGAACTAATGTGAGAAAAATAGGGATAAATGTATTTTTTAATAGTATTGTCTCTTCAAAGGAAAGGAACTCGCCTCTCCTCTCAAGATGACTTTACTTGTTTTCTGAGTAGGGAGGATAAAACAGAGTAGGGCTGACTTCATAAAACTCATTTTTCAGGCTGTTTTCATATGGTTGTGTCTAATTTCTAATTACCAGAATCCCTTGATGTGGATTATAACCATTTGATATAGTTACAACATTCACATTCCTCCTAGACTGATGAAATCTGGAAAGACAGAAAAGCTTGAACTTTTGAGGAAAAATAGCAATAGCAGCTGTGGGATTTACATATTTTCCTCCTCAGCAATCTCTTTGGAAAATGAAAAAATATACTAAGGACAGGGAGCTGCAATTTGGCATTCTCTGAATATGTTGGACTATACTTTCCATAGTTCCCTGTTAGATCATCAATTGTCCATGCTAGTTGGATGGTCCGGTAGAAGACTGTAGCTCTTTTCTCTCCAGAGAAAAAAGGAACCAAACTCATGGATTTGAATTTATGTTTTGTTGTAGTGTTTGCTTTACTTTACTGATTTAGGGATCCTTGATCCTCCCCTGGAATGACAACTTTTGGGTGATAATGCCAACCATGTCATGGAGCTGGGAGACACAATTTGCTTGAGGAGCACCATGAGTGAGAGACAGTTGAAGGTGGAGATGTGTGCCTCAATAGCATGGTAAATAAGGATGGACTTCACAAATGTGCTCCCAGGTAGATCAGAGGAGACAGATAAATTTAGAAATAATGGAATCATTGAGTTGGTTGGAAAAGACTTTAGAAGTCATCATTCTCCTGCCGAATAAAGATCCATTAGAACAGAGGTGTTAAATTGGTGGCCCAATGCATCATGCGCAGGCCATGCCCACCCCAACTCTGCAAACGCAAAACGGTCACAATATGTCACGTGATGCAATCGAGTTTGACACACCATGCATTAGAACATCTTTGACAGACAGACCATCCAGGTTCTGAAAATCTGATGTAAATGAAAATTTAATTCATAGCTGGTCAAGTGGTCCCATTGGCTGACAACTGCTCAGGTGGTTCTTCTTGATTTCTAGCCTGAACCTCCCTCCTTGTAGTTTAACCCTTTGGTCTCCATCCTGCCCTCTGGGACAACAAAAAACAAACTCACTCCCTGTTGTGTAGCAACTCTTCAGGTTTTGAAGACTACTATCACACCTCCCCTCATCTTTCCCATAGACTAAACATGTCCCAAATTCTTTAAAGGTTCCTCAGAAAACTTAGTTTTCACAATCTTCACCATCTTGGTAGCCTTTTCCTTGTACTTGCTCAAATTTCTCACTGTCTTTCTGAACATCAGCACCCAGAGCAGGATAAGAACTCTAGATGGGATCTGACCATTGGTAGATCTCTTTTATTCACTCCATGTTGCCTTTGAAAGAAGTAGCAGCATCATGATGGGCTTCAGATGATTTAGATGTTCAATACAATCATCAATTGCAAGGGACTGTGGAAATTGTAGTCTAGAAAATTGAAAGGGCATTTTGCCTTATCCATTTAAAACAGGTTTCCTTGGAGATAGAAACCTAAGCAAAACTGAGTGGCAGGCAGCTGCTGACAAAACTACCACAGACCTGGCTGCACCATTGTTGCCGGGAGAAAAAAATATCAGGAGGAAAAGGTACCACACTGTGGCCCCCGGCAATTGTTGACATTTCAAAAGTTGAGTGGGTGTTACAAATCATGCAGATAACATTTAGAATACGATTAACATGGAAATAATTTGGGAGCGATTACCATTTTAAAGCAGAAAGTGGATTGGGCCACAAGACAATAAAGGAAAAACATTGCCAGTGAGGCCCAAACTTAATTTTAATTTTAAATCTGTAGTGCTGACATTTGTTTTGCCTCTGGAAGGCTGAAGCTGTGGTTTTCATTTTTCTGTGAAGTTGTCTGCCAGTCAGAAAGAGCAGCTTAATTTTTTTTGTCCCTGTAAGGACAGAAAAGAAAGATATAATCTTCTCAAAATTTGAATGAAGGAGAAAGAACTATATGCATTTTACTTTTAAATTAAAATGGGATCCTGGACATTGACAAATATTCAGGAATAAGCCTGTGTGTTAACCTTTTCATATGATGCTCTCTGTTAGCATGCCACTGGAATGTCATTTCTCCTCTTCATTTCATAAAGGCAGAGTTTGTATTGGCCGCTGGGGAAAAGAGCATCTAGACATTCCTAGAGGGTTTTATTTACAAAGCCAAGAGGTGTGTTTCAGGGAACAAAACAGAGGTAACCCTGGGACCTAGCACAGACTAAGAGACCAGAAAGGCCTATGAAATCTATATGGGCCAAAGTGTCAAAAGCAGAATATAAATCTGGTTTATGTGCATCCAAATTTACACATTCCCTGCAGGTGCACCTTCTAAGGCCCTAAAGCTATTTTTGTCATTTCAAGAGCTCGAGTGCAATCTTCTTTAGAACCTCTACAAGAATCATACAACTGAAGATAAGCAACGTATTTTACATTTTAATCAGATCAGAATGCGCTTCTGTTGTCAACTTTCTTGTTTGAGGCTTCCACCACTTGATGAAGAACAATTCCTGACACATCGTGGAAGGCTATATGTTTCTTGCAGGAAATAAGCTGTAACCTAATAGACCGAGCTTATTTTTATCATATTGTTCACAAATCCATGTGTGGTATAGGTGTGAGATTGGACAAGCATTTGTCTGAAATGATATAGAGTCTCCTACTTGAGTAGGGGGTTGTATTAGAACACTTTCAAGCTCCTTTCCAATTCTGTTATTCTGTTATATTAGCACACCCTAAATCAGTATTAGCATACTCTAAACCTAGCGCCGCTTAACAGCGTGAGTTCCCATTACTTGTCCCAACCTAGCAGTTTGAAAGCATGTAAAAATGCAATTAGAAAAATAGGAAACACCTTTGGTGGGAAGGTAACAGTGTTCCATGTGCCTTCGGCGTTTAGTCCTGCTGGCCACATGACCACAGAGACGTCTTCGGACAGCGCTGCCTCTTCAAAATGGAGATGAGCACCACCCCCTAGAGTTGGGAATGACTAGCACATATGTGCGAGGTAAACTTTTACCTTACCTAAATCAGTGTCCCCTGCTTGGTGCCTTCTGATATATTGAGACTGCAATTCATACAGTCATGCGTCTTGTAAGTTTATTTATTTTATATATGTCATATTTAGAAACTGCCCATCTTCACAAAATCACACTGGACAGTGTAGAAATAAATATAAAACATAAAAGCCATCTATAAATGTTGTATTCTCGGAGCGTCCACCAGCAGGTGGCGCTAGAGGAGGCCTGTCCACGCGCGCCCAGGATTGGTCGTTTCAAACAGGTTCCAGGGCGGCACGAGCGTCGAGCCCCTATTGGCTACCGGCTTGACAGCTGGAGAATATAAATAGCTGTCAACCGGCTTTCAGTTCAGTTCAGTTACTAAGTTGAATAAATCAGTTACTGTTACTGGTTGTCTGTCAGTTATTACCTGATATTTAACACTGGCGACGAGGATGGGCGGATCCAACCCAGCAAAACAAGTTACAATGACGACTTCATCGATGTTCGCCCCATTTCGTGTGGAGGCAGAAACCTGGGAGGTGTTTGTGAACTTGGAATAACATTTGGAACATTTGAGCTGTTTGATGCTGCACCGGTGTCTCTTCGCCTCAGCTGATCTATGTGCCTCCTCCACACTCTTCCATCTCCAAGGCGGACCCTATAGGAACAGGGCCCTGTTAGCTCCGATACAACACCAGGCACCCATTGAGGATCCTCTCCCCCCCCTAGGGTTTTCATGGTAGGGGAAAGAGTGTTCGCTAAAAACTTTGCAGGGGATCCTAAATGGGTGCCTGGTGTTGTATCGGAGCTAACAGGGCCCTGTTTCTATAGGGTCCGCCTTGGAGATGGAAGAGTGTGGAGGAGGCACATAGATCAGCTGAGGCGAAGAGACACCGGTGCAGCATCAAACAGCTCAAATGTTCCAAATGTTATTCCAAGTTCACAAACACCTGACGACGACGCCCATCGGCCCAGATCTGAGCGAACAACTAGCTCCGGCGGCCAAATCAATGATCCGATACCGGCAAGCTATCTACCTGGTGAGTTGGGAGGAGTTCCACGGTTTGGCCCTTCATGGACACTTCCTCGAAGCGATCCTCCCTCTACGGCGGCGGTCACTCCACAGCTAAGAAGATCGCAGCGCGTGCGCAGAAGGCCAACCAGGTTCCAGGATTACGCATGCGCGGACAAGGGGGAAGGAGTGTTGTATTCTCGGAGCGTCCACCAGCAGGTGGCGCTAGAGGAGGCCTGTCCACGCGCGCCCAGGATTGGTCGTTTCAAACAGGTTCCAGGGCGGCACGAGCGTCGAGCCCCTATTGGCTACCGGCTTGACAGCTGGAGAATATAAATAGCTGTCAACCGGCTTTCAGTTCAGTTCAGTTACTAAGTTGAATAAATCAGTTACTGTTACTGGTTGTCTGTCAGTTATTACCTGATATTTAACAATAAACATTATAATGGTTGGATCGGGTAATGGAAAAGCACACTCAAGCTAAAGGCAACAACAGCTCTTTATTGTAACAGAACAAGTATGTACAATCCAGCAAGGTTGAGTCTGACAGCAGCCCTTTTATAGGAGGTGTATTCTGACCCCCCCTTCTCGTATACCAAAGCACTCCGAAACAAGGTCTCTGCAAGATGTTTTATTTACATACAGTTTAAACCTTGGCAGCAATCCAGGTATAGATAACACATTGGCAGCAATCCAGCCTGTCGAGGTCCAGATAACACGTTGGCAGCAATCCAGCCTGCCGAGGTACGACACAGATTTGAGAGCGTCTCCAACTCTAATGATAAGTTGATTCCTGCAAAACAACTTTCGGAAAGTCCCTCCTTAAATAGCCTTGAGAGGACCCTGATTATGATCACCCGAGTCCAATCATCTCTTGTAAATGCGTAGCTGTTCTCTACGTCTATCAGCTCTCCGTTGCCGGGCATCCAGAAACCACTCCCTTGTCTCCTCCCCACTGCTCCAAGGCATGACATCAGGAGCACACTCCCTTTGGCTTTCACCACTGCTCCATGCCTCAGGCGCCTCCTGATGGCCAACCAGCCTCTCTGATCCCTGCTTGGAGTCAGAACCCTGTCCAGGGTCCTCCACATCCTCCAGAGCTGACTCATAGGGACCCTCGCTGTCGGAGTCTGGTGGCAGCTCCAACGGCTCCTGCTGGGCCACAACAAGGTGTCAGACCCTTTGACCAATGAGATTAAACCTCTATTCCCACCAGAACAGCGGACCTTAGTGGAAACCATTATAACTGTAGCTAGTATCTAACACCCCTCCCCTCTTAGATGGAATCATCCTACTGGTAATATAGTCACGCAGATAGGAGGGCTTTTTGGTAGCTCTGCCAGACCTGTGCAGTTCAGTCGGAGGGTGTTCTTCAGACAGGTCGGACGGACCTGTTTGCTCTGCAGCTTCACTTGGTGGAAGCTCCTGGAACCTTTCACAGGCTGCGGCTGGAGCTTCTAGAGCTGGTTTGCTCGGAGCTCGCTGTGGGCCTGCAACACAAGTAGCTAAGTATCCCAGTGCCTTCAGGTTTGAGTTGCCTGTGGAAGGAGTGACTTTGTGCTCCTTTTGGGTAGGGCTTTGGCTAACTCAAGCAGGAGTTACGTCTGGCTGCCTAAGAGTGGAATTGGAGAGGTGGCCACGGAGTTGGTCAACGTGCCTTCTCCAATTCTGACCGTCCTTGAGCTCTACGACATAAGAGTGCTGGAACAGAGGACCTTGGTGGAAACCATTATAACTGTAGCTAGTATCTAACAATAATAAAAACAGTTAAAAACAAAAATGAAGGAATTACAATTAAAAAGATGGGGAATGGGCTTTGGGGTGCTAATTAGCCCCATGGCTGTGTCCTCTTCTGTGGACTCCAAGCAAGTCGGCAGAGCCAGGTCTTCAAGCACTTCCAAAAGGCCAGGAGAGTGGGTGCCTGCCTCACCACTGGAGATGGTGGTGGTAGAGAATGTTCCGCAGAGCGGGGGCAATGCCAGAGAAAGCTCTCTTCATGGATCCCACCCGTTATATTTCTTTGACTGATGGGATCCACAGCATACCTTCCCTGACTGACCAGGGGAAATGGGCCAATGTAAAGGGGTGAACATGATTCCACAATAAGTAGCCGCCCACCTGAGAGTATCAAGTAGGAAAGAGTTGCCCAATCAAGTAAAATTGGTTTTTTTAAAAGTTAGTAATAAAAAGTAGCAATTAAGATGAATCTGCCCTGCCTAAATTAATATCTATACATTGTATTGATTTTACTGCTAGTAACTGATGTCTAGACAATGAACTAAAATAGCAACGGCAAAAACGGTACCGGTGATTGGTCACGGTGCCGGTGATTGGTCACATAAAACGGTGGGCCAAGGTGAGGTCACACCCCAGGTGGTTGGATTGGGTGACTTTGGGCTAATCGACTCCTTTTAGTCCAACTCAGCTCACAATTCTCTAAGGAAAAACGGAGAGGATCACAAATGAGGCCTACCTTGGCAAAATAGAAATGTCATAATAAAGGTACAGTAAATGGGATTTCAGACAGGGTTGCTGTCTACAGTAAATTGTACTGAACATCCCCTTGCGATTATGTAAATATTTCTAGAGCTCAATGTGCTGGCAAGGGCGTTTTATGATGTTTTAATATTTTAAATGATCAAGCACAATTGTTTTGCCTGGCTGCCTACAAATAGCGGCATTAAGTATATAGCTTTGGAATATATACGGTCTGCTTGACACACTGAGAGCAGAGTCCTTTTAGTGGAGAGAGAAAATTACTTTTTGATTTATACAGTCTATGAAATAGGATGTCGTACCACTATGACAATTATGGGTTATTCCAATATGACCTTTCCACCTTCTGGACTTTAAATGATTACAAGATTCTGCTGTTTTATTCTCATTTAGGAGATCATCTTCTTAACCTTCAAGTTATTTATTCCTTAATCATTTGAAAGGTCCAAAAGTTGCATCAATAAAGTATTTCCCTTTGGAAAACATTTTTAAAAATTGTGTTGAAAATGTATGAAGTGTAAAACCAATATGACAAAATGTATACAAGATAAGAGATCATCACAGTTAGGTACAGCGATTTTAATATTTTACAATTATTAGATGCTTGAATGCATAGTAACAACAATATGTCTTGCTACATCAAGACAAAATATGTGCAGAGATTCTATGTAATTTTTTTCTAGTTTTCATAGGCAATGATTGGGAAATGTTTCTTTCCCATTTATGTTAAATATTTTAAATAAGAGTTTCTGTGTCCATAAAAAAATGGCAAACCTAGAAAATATGGCTCCAGAATATCCTGTCACTGAGCAACATCTCTTAATCCTGAGATTGGAGATGGATGATTTCCAAGAAATTGTGGGATTTCAACTTAATCTATGATTAAAGATCACTAGAAATAGGAGAGGTATCTCATCTTTGGTTGCAAAGACTTGAAGAAAAAGTTTGCATTGATGAGTAAAGAACTAAATCTTGACAGCACCCATTCTTTTAAATGATTTTCAAAACTCTGGTGGGAAAAACAGACTGAAAGAATATAAATGGACCTTCTTAATTTCCCATACAAAACATCTAGCATATAACAAATGCAAGAAAAATGCTTTTTTTAAAAAAATATGTTTTTGAAAAACCCATTAAGCTCCCTGAATATTCTGGGTAATTGTAATAGCATAGTTTATTTCTAAAGTCAGAGGAGAAGAGTTTTGTTCCAAGTAGTTGCTATGAAACAATTTCTTCAAATTGTTGCTAAGCTAAGGAAGGAAGCAAAGGGAGAACGTTTCATATCAAATACAATTAGTTCCATATATTGTATTCTTTTCTCTATTGTAAAGACTTTATTTGGAACAAATAATAATACATTGTGTGTATGTGATCCACAGAGAAGTGATGAAACCATTCAAAAAGAAATGTTCAAAGTCCATTTTCGAAAACAAATTTCTTTTATTTAGGTAGACATCAAATTGGCAAAGACTGTTGTAATTCCAGATCTGACACAAGCCGGAATTACACCACATAATATTATAAGTTAGAAACATCCCTCAAAAGACACATTCTCCAATAAACACTCAATCCACATTGTCCGGTGTCTTCAAACTCCACCTTCCATTCTCAGCAGGAGCAGCCTCTGTTCCCACGGGAAAGAAGGTCACCTAGCTAAAACAGTCCTCACTATCTATTTGCTCCTTCCCACCACCTTAAGAATGTGGCGAGCCTGAAAAAAAACCCTTACATAGTAAAGAGAAAGAAAAGGAATAAATGAGTATAATAGAGAGCTAAATAAAATGGCTACAAATATGTCAAATTTGGGATTGACAGACTGGCATTTTGTGTTTGATCCCAGAAGTGACATGATTAGTAGCTATGGGCAAAGACAAACCACATATTAAGTGGGGAAGTACTCTTCTTATAATCTCTATTTTCTTATATTCTTAGTCTAATATAAAAAACCTTATGGAGAGAGGAGTAGGTGCATGCCCTCCCCAAAAAGACTTGTAATAATTTGGTTAGACACTACAAGAAACAGATGTGGAAATGGACAAAGATGAATGTGGAATTACACCAGATCAGATTTCTTCCATCCATAATAATCTGTTGCTATGAATAGAAATATAAAGATGGTCTTACAATAACAGAAGAGTACATGGATTCATAAGCACATTATCAAGTGTAATTGCTGGTAAGGCTCAATAGAACTGTGTCAATAAACTTTAGAGACTACAGATCAGATCTTATAACTGTAAGTCTCAGACAGTCTCAGATTAATCTGAGGCTGTAGTTTAATCATACAAACTGTGTCACAAGTGATTATTCCAGACAAACTATCCTTCCTATTTTTCTTGAATTTTACATTGTTTCTCCTTAAATGTCTTGACAGCAAACGTTTAGAAGAGCAGATAGCCAATAAAAAAATCAAATTGTTTCAGGTCTCAGTTCAATAAAGCTCGTTTCCATGATCTGCCTTGTTTTGAATCATTTCCTGCGGGATAAATTCAACAGCTTCATAACTGTATTATCTGCAGTTATCTCTTTCAGGATCGCTTCATATCACTTACATTATAGAACTTTCACAAAAGATTAGTTTGTCCTTTTGATATTATTATTATTATTTTGGGAGCCAAACACAAAGCAAATAGAGGCAAAATGCTTCTTGAGAACAAGACAATGACCTTAACTTGGATTTCTGCATTGGTAACTAGAAGTTACACCTGATTTAGGCAATTTATTTTCTTTGCAGGGGAAGTGGCTGCCAATTGGCAATACCAGACTGGTGCCAAACTACTAGGTGTAGCCTTTGTATATGTGGTTAAAGACGCTGAGCTTGTCAGCTGGAAGTCTGGGTTCAAGACCCAAGCGTCACACAATGGGGTCAGCTTCTGTTCCTCTCCCCAGTTCCTGCTCGCCCAGCAGTTTGAAAGCATGCAGCTGTGAGTAGATTAATAGGTACCACTTCAAGGGGAAGGTAACAGCATTCTATGAGCCTCAATGTATAGCCATGCTGGCTACATGACCACAGAAAATGTCTTCAGATAACGCTGGCCCCCTCGGCCAAGAATGGTGATGAGCACCACTCTCTAGAGTTGGACATGACTAGACAGGGGAAACTTTTACTTTTATCTATATAGCATTGTGTGTGTGTGTGTGTGTGTGTGTGTGTGTGTGTGTATTAAGAATGTATGTATCTATAGAGAGCCAGTTTGGTGTGGTAGTTAAGGCATAGGCCTAGAGATCAGGAGACTATAATTTGATTTGATTTTGATTTTATTAAATTTATAAACCGCTCCCTCTCCCCGCAGGGACTCGGGGCGGTGTACAATCAAAAGTTAAAACATCATATACATAGACATAGACATATACATAGAGGAGGCACATAAAATCAATTACATAAAATCTGTACAATGATAATGAAATTAAAACGACATTAAAAGCTACCCCAGAAATTTAAAATAACTGTCAGGAGGATTAAAGAATAAACTATAATTGGGCCAGGCCGGCTAATTGGAACAGGTGGGTCTTGAGTTTCTTGTGGAAGGAACGGAGGTCAGTGGTGGTTCTAATATCGGAGGGGAGGTCATTCCAGAGGGTTGGGCCCATCACAGAGAAGGCCCTACTCCTGGGCGCCGCCCGCTGGCATTGCTTAGTGGACGGCACCCGGAGGAGTCGCAGGGATGTATGAGGTAGGATGCGATCTAAGTTCTAGTTCCACTTTGGACATGAAAACTAGCTGGATGTTTTTGGGTCAGTCACTTTGTCTCAACCCAACCTACCTCACAAAGTTGTTGTGGGGAAAGTAGGAGTATTAGGTATGTTCCCCACCTTGAGTTACTTATAAAAATAGTAAAGGCAGGATAAAAATAAAATAAACAAATAAAAATTGTCATTCTTTTTCAGCCCTAACAAAGAGACCATAGCAAACTACTGAAACCTTGCCAAGAAGACTGCAGGGAAGTCCAGGCAGTCACCAGGAATCAACACTGCCTCAAGGCCTCACACCCAGACACACAGACATATGTATATACATGTTTATATCCAACCTTCTTCAGTTATTGGGGTGTGATGGTGGGTATGTGGCCAAAGAAGCAAGCTTGTCACCCCTGCCCCTCTGTTCACAAGAAAATATACAAGAAAAATAGGGGGTTTTTTAACCTTCACCAATCCTGATCTCTACATAGTATAGGGTACTGACCACACCAAGCAAGATATTTTTGAAAAGCAAGTAAATTACTTTCACACATGTTGTGCATAGAAATACTTCTACATAATGGGCTAGTGGACTCTCTTGTTATCAAAAAGTGAAGGTGCTTAAAGACATTGCCTTTTTTTAACACAACTATGTTCCAGGGCTCTTCATTGGTTTTCAGTTTTGACAGAAAGCCTTACCTCAAATTAAGTAAGCAGTTAAGTTGTATGCTTTGAACATATCTTCCATCCACTCTTCCCTGGTGAATTTGTTTTAGTCTGGATGCTTAAATCATTCTTTATGGTTCATGCTGTAAATTTAATTAAAAAATTACAGACCAACTAAAGGTACGTTCTATATACAGAAAGTGTAAGTACTACTAGCAATTCCTCTCTGCCTAATACATACGGCAATCTAATTCCATGAATGGCTTGAATGCTTAATTTCTGGGCTAATTTTGTTTTGCCTGCCAGCATCCAGAGAAATTGGGTATCAAATGACGCTAGGATGCTTTGTACAGATGGTTAATTGATTTTGCTTATAAATTGCCCAAATTACCACATTAAGGAAATGTGAACTGATTAAAGAATATTCCATTTAAAAGGCTTTTAAAAACCATCTCTTTTATTTTCTAAATATTTTTCACATCTAACCATTTTTTAAAGGAAAGTTTCCTTTATTTATATCCTTCTGTTTCCAAACTTCTAATATGTTATTTATTAATAAGATCCATGGTATATTATTATACCATGGATCTTATTGAAGCAATAGCTTTATCAGGCCAACCGAACGTTTAGAAAATAATTGCAGGCTTTCAAGTTTCTTTATTAGGCTAAATGGTTACAAATTTGGAGGAAAGCAGGGTGGATGAAGCATTTTTGTTAATTTTCAAGGCATGCAAATTGAATTCCTTCAAATAGAAGCAATTCTCGCTTAATGACCCTATGTTCAGCGGCCATTCAAAGTTATGATGCTGCTGAATGAATGGAAGTTATGGATAGTCCTCAAGGTTACAGCTCTTGCTGTGCTCTCTTGGTCATGTGATCAAAATTTGGGTGCTTGGCAGCCAGCTCACTGTCGTCTTTCTCCCACTGTTGATGAACCGTGCCTGAACAAGGCAGCTTCTGGCCGTTTGCGCAATCACAGGAGGCCTTCCTTGCGAAGGCTCAATAGCTCTCTTGGTTGGGCTGGCCTCCTCAGCAGTGAGAGGAAACAGATTGCTAGCTGAGGCTGCCAAGGGTGGCAGTGATGGGAGGATGCAGGATAGGCAAAAGGTCACAGATGGGAGGAGAAGATCGATGGTGGTGGGAAATTGAAGTGAGTGTGGCAGGACAGGAGAAGCATCAGGAGAAGCCTCAGTTAATGACAGCATGGTCCTCACCTAACAATCACAACCAGGACTACCAGAATTGCCTTAGCTAACCTGTGTGGTTACTTCACTTAGCGATGGAAATTCTGGCCCCAATTAGGGCCATTAAATGAAGATTACCTGTACATAGTAGCAGTTAAGTAAAAGAGCCTTTAAAAAATCAGACAGGTGAACAGCCATGTAGTCTTGACATTCACAAAGCCAGAGATAAGGCACTATCTTAGGTCAAGCATGAGACATTTGTAACCCCAGAGATTCTTGTAAGTCCTAAACTCCCTCTTGATAGCTCTTGGAGTCCCTTCATACCAAGATTGCTGATATGAAGACTGTGTTTCTCTGGCATTGTTTGATGGTCACCATGAAAAATGAGCCGTAAGTCCTGAGATGGTATATATTACTAGTAAAAAGGACCTACCACAAGCAATCCAAATTCAGTGTTCTCCAAATGTGTGTTGGAGGCCCAGTCATTTTTCTACCATGGGTCCCAAAAGCAATGTTAACCTTACAAGGCATTAAGACTTGTTAGCCTAATCATGTGAAGCTTCTTCTCTGGTAATATTGTATTGCAAACTAGGGCATATAAAACCTTTGCTAGACCTATTCTCGAATAGCTCATCTGTCTGGAACCAGCACTGCATATCAGTCATTAATACAATTGAGAGTCCAGAGATATTTCACGAGAACAGTCCTCCACTCCTCTGCTCACAACAGAATACCTTATACCACCAGGCTTAGAGAGCCTTCGGTCTGATCTGAGCTTAGTACACAAAATTATCTGCTATAATGTCCTACCTGTCAATGACTACTTCAGCTTCAACTGCAACAATGCATGAGCACACAAGAGATACAAACTTAAGGTAAACTGCTCCAAACTCGATTGCAGAAAATATGACTTCAGCAACAGAGTGTTCAATGCCTGGAATGCACTACCTGACTCTGTGGTTTCATCCCCAACCCCCCATAACTTTAACTAACTTTAACTGTTACTGTTGACCTCACCCCATTCCTAAGACGTCTGTAAAGGACATGCATAAGCGCACCAATGTGCCTACCATCCCTGTTCTACTGTCCCCACTTATTCATATCCATCTCCTGTATTCATAATCATGTTTATACTTATATCTGTTATCTTATACATGCTTGACAAAATAAATAAAAATAAAATAAAAATTCCTTCTTAGATGTCTTCTTCCAAGGATAAATTCATCAGTCTTCCTGCAAATAGGTTTCCAGTTCACTGATAATCTTTGTTCCTATTGTTATGAATTCTTCTTTAAGTGTAGCACCCAAAATTGAAACCAGTACTTCAAATACTGATTTACTTTATTTGGAAACTATACCTTTATTGATTCAGTCTAGGATTGCATAATTTTTTGATCAGCTGCATCACACTGATGGTTCAAAGGTGAATTCAGATGACTGTATGTAGCTGCTGAATAAGCGGCATCTGACTTTAGTTCAACCTTCTTGGCACACCTAATTTGAGGTGAATGCAGCAGCAGCAGGAAAGAAGACCCAGAAGATGACATTAAAATAGCCGCAGTGGCGCAGTGGTTAGAATGCAGTACTGCAGGCTACTTCTGCTGCCTGCCAGCTGCCTGCAGTTCGGCAGATCAAATCTCACCAGGCTCATGGTTGACTCAGCCTTCCATCCTTCTGAGGTGGGTAAAATGAGGACCCAAATTGTTGGGGGCATTAGGCTGACTCTGTAAACCACTTAGAGAGGGCTGTAAAGCACTGAAGCGAAATATAAGTCTAAGTGCTATTGCTAAAATATGAGCAATAAGAATGTTGACAAGTATATAACAAGTACTATAATATCCATTTATAGTAAATTCTAATGATGTTGGATATTAAATGATGTTGAAATAAAATATTGAAATAAATAATTGTTCTTTTTAAAAAATATTTTACTAAATTTCTGCAAAAAACCCCACGCAGGTAAAATATAGAAAACAAGACACAAAGAATTTAAAAGAAAAAAACGGAAGGGGAATGCCAAGATGCCAAGGAATAAGATAAAAATAGAAAAATGGGAACTTCCAACTTTCTTTGATACATTTACAAATATAAAATACATTAATCTTTTGATCTAAAATCCAATGTTACACAGTATTTCTATAATCATTAACAATTCTAATGGTCAAATCCAAAAATTAATATAGCATTTATTTCAGTTTCTAGCAAAAAGCCCTAAAATGGTTTCCACATAGAAACAAAGCTAGACAAAATCTGAAATGAATCATTGTCTTAAATATTAAGTTCTCTTACTGTTCTAACAATTTAGATGTATTTTGTTCCACATTAAATGAAGCATGAATCCATATATTAGCTGCTGCTTTATATATCTTATGGTACATAAGTTCTGATAAAAAGAAAATATGGATAAAATAAATTATTAAAATAAAATAGACACTTCCATTAAAGAGTATAATTATATTTCAGGTTTTGGGAGTATGAAATGAAAACTTAATCACTTGCCTTTACTTGCTCCTGAGAGATGACTTATCAAAAAGGTAAGTACCACAGCATGGATTTCTGGCTGATGAAAAGCATATACAAAGATTGCTTACTCCGAATATAAAAGAGATGAACACCTCTTGAAAATGATGTGACATTTGAAATGACTTTTTTTTAAACTTCTGCTTTGATGAAATCATCCAAGGCAGTCGGTTCTATTTATGAAATGCATGCAGAGGAAAGTGAATTCAAAATCCTAATTTAGACCAGATTTGCAAGGTGATTTCAATCAATTAATGCTCATTTGTTTTCTCTTTTTAAGTTGGCATGGACTATCCTATTCCTGCATTCCTCAAAGCAGTGATTGCGAACCTTTTCAGCACCAAGTGATGAAAAGGTCACGTGAAAACATCACACGTGCACACTCGTCAGGACCGTGCTCCAAAAAAAGCTGAACTTCTGGGTTCTAGCACGCATACATGCCCGACAATCAGCAGGCAAGCACGCATGTGCACACTGGTTTTCAGCACTACCGTGCACACGAAGGACAGCTGATTATTGCATGGCCAGAAACCCAGAAGACAAACAGACAAGGTTGTGCGTGCCGGGCAACATGGCTTTGCGTGCCACTTTGGGCATCATGGCCTCAAGGAGTTTCATATCCATGATTAAACCACCATACCTTCCCATCAAATACAATACACCCCCCCCCTCTCTCTCCAACCACACATTTTAATAAATTTGTCCACTTTTTTTTTTTTACAAAACATCCCAGAAAAAGTTTGTGGGGAAACACAAGTTTGATGCGGATGATAAGTTTCATGTACACACACGCATACATATTGAAAATTCTTGAGGATTTTAGCTGCCATGGCACTTTTGATGGTGCCACTCCAGCCATGTTACAATTGAGCTCCTTTCCCAATAACCACAAGGAGTGAATGATGAAAGGAGAGGGTGAAGGAACATGCATGAATGCATACGCACTGGAAGCTCCAAGAACAAGCTGCTGAATTTCAAGACGCTGGAAATGAGGACTGGTAGGGCGAGAAGATGCTTCATTTCAGCAGCAAGGTGACCACTAAACATGGGAGAAACAATAAAGTGGGAATGATCTCCCATGGAAGTACAGTGAGAGCTTTCAGGCAAGTTAAGGAATCTTTCCTTCTTTGCAGAAGCAATGAGGAAGAAGGAATTTTCATCCCACAGAGACGAGAACTTCTTTGGCATCATGGTGATAACTGGACTACCATGCATTCTCTTCTTGAGTAATATGGGAATATGGAATACCCTTTATTGTTTTTCCCTGCAGTAGGAAGAGTAGAGTCCCCTTGAATCAGATGTATGAAAATCTTATGGACATTCACATTTCCAGCAACACTATGGAAGCAGTTCGTCATTGCCTTCTTCCAGGATGTTGTTTTGATTTCCCAGTAACAGTCTAACCTAAATATCTCTCTGGAAACCACATCAGGTGCACTTCTTAGGAGCTTAAATTTCTTCCAGGCAGAATTGTTTCAAATTTAAGCTCCTGAAACAAATAAAAGAAATCTGATCCATCTCCAATGTTTAAACTGAATAAATGACCACTCAAGATGGAAACAAAAAACATTTTTAAAAAAAAAAATCAAAATGCTTTGCTCTCATCTTTGGAAGTATATTAGAGGATAAGGGACATACTGTACCATTAGAATTCTATCATTCTGCCTCCCCCATTGTTTTGCAACCTTGACAACTTGAAGATGACTTCAACTCCCAGAATTCCCCAGGCAGAATGCTGCCTGAGGAATTCTGGGAGTTGCCGTTCATACATCTACAAGTTCCCATGGTTGAGAAAAACTTCCCTATAAAATGCCCTCTAAGTCACAGATGTCAAACTTGTGGCATCACATGATGATGTTTTTCCCCTTCTCAGAGCTGGGGTGGGCGTGGCCTCTGAGTGACGCAACACCTCTGTAGTCTAAGGAGAGAAGTCGACAACTCTCGCTATTTCATCACTCTGGTTAGAGATGATGAGAATTGTAGTTTGAAAGGCACCACGCTTGGGAAGGCTATAATCAGAGGTGGGATTGAAAATTTTAGCAACCGGTTCTCTGCCCAGTTCTGGGTGGGCGTGGCCATGGGGGTGTGGCAAAGTTCAGCTTCCTGCTCCACGGCAGCCGGGGAATGTTTTCTCCCTCTCTAGGCTCCGGAGGCTTTCCTCGAGCCTCTGGGAGGGCAAAAACAGCCTCCCCCAGGCTCTGGAAGCTCTCTGGAGGCTGGAAACTGACCCATTTCTGGACTTCTGGTACTTCGCCATCCCAGAGCCTCCACACGTGCCCTGCACTTACCTGGCATGATGACTGGGCTGTGTGGAGACTCCTGGGAGGGGTGGAGTGGGCAGGGTCAGCCAGTCCTTGTAACTACTGGTTTGGCGAACCAGATTAAAATTAACATCCCGTTCGCCCGAACCGGTCCAAACAGTCTGAATCCCACCCCGGCTACAACTCTGGGCAATGATGTGATTTTTCTAGGCCAGCAAATTTCATCTGTAATTAGAAAATATTTTATGGTAAAAAATAGTCTCAGCATACTGCTTCCTTTTCCACAATTTGCTCCTTTTAGCATTTATTTGCATAAGTGAAGCTTTCTGGTTCTGGGACAAAGCACATTTGGTAGGAAGCGAGAATGAATCAGGCTTGTTGCTTTCGATTCTAGATTCCAGCAAACTTTTTTTTTCCCCAAAAGAAGAAATGTTGCCTAGGTGGCAACAGCTGAAATATGAGAAGTGCTGACATATATTTAGCTTTTTCTTTCAAGTCTGAAAAGCTACAAACAAGCTTTTATGAAAATCAGAATTGAAGCTAGACAACAGGCGTCAAACATGCTTTCTGGGAAGCTGGCTGCTTTGTCTCTCTGAGCAGAATTTCGATTAGTTAACTCGTTATCATTGAGGAAATAAGGTTATAAATTCAAATGTTAAGAGCAGATCGCTCAACTAGCAATCCTGGCTGCTAGCATCAGAACTCAGATCAAGTTAAAAATAAAAGCATTCATGTGAAGAAGGAAAAAAAACCCATATCCTATGAATGCATTGCTTTTATTAGGCCAAATAATTTTACAAAACGAAGGCAAATATTTGAATTCCCCCCAATCCTCATCAAGGAAAATGGCCAGACATCCAAGGAAAAGGGGATAAAATCTATGTTTGAGTCCGATCTGTACTCTAGGTGCCACTTTTTAATGAAGTACTAGAGAATTTGCAGTCATGCATTCTGTATATTTTGGATTATGTACAGAAATGTTATGAAAGTGCAAGGACTACATCAAAAACTTGCCAAGAACAAATATCAATTAGGTAATTGTGGAGGGGAGTGTTCATTTTTAGAAATGTAAAATGGTGCTGTTAAAGAAAAGCTGTTTCCAATTTTGAGAGGATAATGAAAATCATAGGAAATGTTCACCCGAACAATCTCCTGTTACTAAGAAAAGAACATTTCAATCCTCATTCAGCACAATGCTGAAGATCCTCACTGTTTTACTACCACCTCTACTGGGTCAATTTGCTTAAGCAGTCTTAGTTCTCTTCCCCCACACCTGTGCTGAATTCAGTCATAAAAGATCCAGGCATTTCAAATATAAATTTCCTTTAATATTCCTCTAATTTACTCTTATCTCACAATAGAAAGATCAATGAACTCACACAGCCAGCTTATTCTAGCTTGGGCAAAGAAAATGAGAAGGATATTCTTCCATGATTTTACAAAAACCCTCCTCTTTTTCTCTCTGCCTCAAGGAGTGGCTTTCTTTTGAAAATAGCCAAGTCTCAGAAGGTGGTCATTGCTTGAATAGGCTTGTGATGAGAGAAAAAAATTGGAGTTGTTTAGTTTAGGCCAAACAAGATTTAGTTTTCTCTGCAACACTTTGTTGGTTGAAACAAAGCCAGAGGGAGCACAATCGCCTCACAGGGCTGTTATTGTGGGGGGGAAATAGGAGGAGGAAGGAGTACGAGGTATGTATGTTCACTGCTTTCAGCTATTTATAAACCTAATAAAGTCAGGGTACAAATAAATAAAATCATTCATATGGTTCATCCATAGCAATTTATTTTATGTTTCCCCCAATCTGATTACAGTGAAATTTCACTATATGTTCCTGTAATTAGTCTTGTTCTGAAACCAATAAAACATATCAAGGCACATGTGTTAATAAAAGTGAGTTAATGAGTCTGTGAATGAGACTGTGACTTTTTATTAAAAATGGATAATAAAAAAGAACTGAAACAAGAAACATCCCAAGCACCAAAAACTTCTGAACCTCAGATTTACACGGCTGTGCAACTATCTTTACATTACTGTCTCTCTTTTGGGGCTTTTTAAAAAATAAGTTCTTCAGAAAGAATTGCTGATTGTTAGAAAGTTAGGACTGCTAACATTGGCTCACTTCGTGATCATGGATGAAGAAAGGCTCTGGACAGACAACTCAGGAAAGGCTTTTTTATATGACCAAGTCTCAACTGTTCAGCAGCCCTTTAACTTTACTAACCTCTTCACCAGAGCTGGTATTCAGCAGGTTCTGACCAGTTCTGAAGAACCAGTAAAGGAAATTTTGAGTAGTTCAGAGAACCGGTAAATACCACCTCTGACTGGCCCCACCCCCGTCTATTCTCTGCCTCCCGAGTCCCAGCTGATCTGGAGGAAATGGGGATTTTGCAGTAACCTTTCCCTGGAGTGGGGAGGGAATGGAGGTTTTACAGTATCCTTCCCCTGCCATGCCCACCAAGCCACGCCCACAGAACCGGTAGTAAAAAATTTGGAATCCCACCACTGCTCTTCATATGTGATTTTAGGAGCCAACCACAGCAAAGAATTCACAGCAAATATACAATGACAATTAGTGCAGAATACTACATTTGGGATACTTAACCTGCCTGCCTTTTTAGCTCTTCTATTGCATTGTAGTTTTTTCTTTGTTGGAACATTGTTATACACTTTTTCCCCTAAGCCTTCTTTCTTTTTACTTTCTGATAATATTGCTGGAATATTTTGGTGAACATCAAATACTGAGCATTCGTAAAACAAAAAATATTTCACCACCAGACGTAGGGCATTAGAGTAGTTAATGCTTTACTAATATTTGCTGGATACCTTCTGTTCTTCTTTTTAAACAGGAGCATAATCAAAAGAAGAGTGGTGTCTTCCCCTTTCTGTTAATTAAAAAACACAAAGGAGTTTAAACCTAGCATTAGCATTAATCTACCAAGATGTAGAGTGAAACTACTGGCCCTGAGCTGCAAAATCCACATAGCCGCTAGGTGACAGCAAAGAAATATAGTTGTGGGTTTTGGTTTTTTTTGCTGTCTAGTGGTTGCCCAAAGTTTTGCAACCCAAATATTCTAATTCTACCCAAGTGGTACTAGAAAACAATCCTTAAGATGCATATTTGCATTAACTTATTTATCACATTCATAAGGCAACTTAGCTCACAGAAGTGACTCTGGGTGCATTACAAATGTTTGTATTTATTTGTATTAGTCAAGCCAAAAGAACAAGCGATACATGGGTAGGTATTGAGTTTAGAGAAAGAAGACTGAATTCAAAGAGTGGGGGTAAACAATGGATAGGTTTATCCAAAATGGAAATTAAGCCTCAAGGAAAATTGCTATAATTGGACCACATTCAAAATAAGATGGCATAAACTAATGCATATTATCTGCTTAACTACTCCATCTAAGTAGTAGGGAAACATAGAATTTTCCTTCTTGAATTCCAGAAGAATTATACCTGGAAATCCTGAAGTAAAGTTAGATTCCTTCTTTCTTCCTCCATCAGTGCATTGCTCTTTCCAAATGATACAGAGAATGAAATCCTCCCACAAATTATTTCCTTGCCATTCACATTCAAGTGGAAGGGTGTTAAATCTGGGCAACGAGAGACAGACTGCGGACACGAAGTGACTTAACAGCTCTTTATTAGTAGTAGTAGTGATCCAGCTTGCTCTGTGGTCGGAGGGTTCCCCTTTTATAGGGATCGGGTACGCCCCTCGACCAATCAGAGGGATACCTGTTTCCCGCTGTGGTAGCGGACCAGAGGGGAGACTTATCTCGGTATATGCTAATATCTAACACCCCTCCCCTCCTAGATGGAACGTTGCGGTATGTCACATAGTCTTTTAGGTATGTGGGTGTTTGTCTTGCTCGGGAGGAACGTCGTAGTTCGGGTTGGTTTGAAGTGGTTGCAGGACCGGGTGCGGGTTGGTTCGAAGTAGTTGCAGGATCGGGTGCTTTTCCTATTTCCCGTTCTGGAGGTCTTGTGCCTTCGTTGCTCGGGCGTTCAGGAGTCTGTTCGGCTGCGTTGTCTGGGGGTTTCTCTGCTTCGTGCGTGTTGTCGTGTCCCACGCTTGGCTCGCCGGCGTCGTCGTTTCCTATGATGGGGCTTTCGCGTGGCTGACTGTCTGTAGACAGGAAACTCTCGTCTTCGTTTCGCAGGTCGGAGTGTGCTAGGCGACCCCGAAGTTGATCGATTTGCCTTTTCCAGTTCCGCCCATCTTCTAGTTCCAGCAGATACGATCGTGGACCTGTGATGCCAATGACCTTTGCCGGCATCCATAATGTACCCCCTGCGTAGTTGTGGGCGTAAACTGAATCCCCTACTCTGAAAGACCGGATTTTGCTTGTAGAGTCTGGGGGAGCCGTGGCAGAGTAATTCGGGTGAAGCCAGTCCAGGTGAGACCGTAGGCGGCGACCCATGAGTAGTTCAGCGGGGCTCCTACCCGTTGTTGCGCTTGGGGTAATGTGCTGAATTAGGAGGTAATGGTCAATGCGTGTTTGCCAATCACCCGGACCCATCCTAGCGAGGGCCTCTTTTGCGAATCGCACCATTCTCTCCGCCTGCCCGTTTGATGCTGGATGGAATGGCGCGACGAGGGCATGCCGAATCCCCAAACCTGCTAAAAATGTTTCAAACTGCATGGCCGTGAATTGGGGCCCGTTATCGGATACTAGGAGATCTGGCAGGCCATGGGTGGCGAAAAGTCGCCGTAGAACCTTTATGACTGCCTCTGCCGTGGTTGAAGTCATTAGGACTACATCTAGCCATTTTGAGTATGCATCCACAACTATAAGGAAAGTCTGACCTTGGAATGGCCCTGCGAAGTCGATGTGTATTCGCGACCAGGGTGCTTTGGGTTTCTCCCATTCTGTGGCGGGCGCTTCCGGGGGTGCTGGTCTCGATTCCTGGCAGGGGTCGCAAGTGGCCACCCACTCCTCTATTTCTTTGTCCATGTTTGGCCACCACACGTAACTTCTTGCTAACGCCTTCATTCTAACAATCCCCGGATGACCCATATGTAAAGCATCTAATACATTTTTACGTAAAGCATACGGAATAACAACTCGATCCCCCCACAACAAACATCCCTGTAGCACTGAGAGCTCATCCCGTTTTGACCAAAACATTTTGAATTCCGGGCCCACATTTACCTTTGGCCACCCCCTCCAAACCCAAGTTTGAACTTGTTTTATTAAATTGTCTTTAGAGGAGAACCTTGCAACATCATAGGAAGAAACCGGTCCCGAATCCAAACAGTCAATGAGCAATACCGGTACTTCTGGAGTGGGGTCTGGCAGAATGTCAGGTAATGGGCAACGGCTGAGTGCGTCTGCGTGTCCAAGAGTGGAGCCCGGTCGATGAATCAATTTGTATGAATACGCAGCCAGGAAAACAGTCCACCTGGTCATGCGAGGAGAAAGGGAGACCGGAGTGGGGCGGTTTCCCGCCAGAAGTCCCAACAGCGGTTTGTGATCTGTGATCAGTTCAAAATCGCGGCCGTAGAGGTATTCGTGGAAACGCTTTACTCCCGCTACGGCAGCCAGCGCTTCCCTGTCCATTTGGCTGTAATTCCTCTCGGCCGATGAAAGAGTTCTGGAGTAGAAGGCGATGGGTGCTTCTTTTCCGTCGGGCATCCTGTGGCTGAGGACTGCTCCAACTCCGAAATGTGATGCGTCGCAGGTCAATACCAGCGGTAGGGTCTGGCTGTATTGAACAAGCAGTGAGTCAGTGGTGAGCAGGCGCTTTACCCCGGTGAAAGCTGCAGCTTCGGATCGTCCCCATTTCCATGGTGCGTTCCTCTGGAGTAGATGGTGTAGTGGCTCAGCAACGGTCGCTTTCTGCCTCAGAAAAACGCTGTAGAAGTTAAGTAATCCGAGGAAGGCCTGCAACTCGGTCTGATTTCATGGTGTGGGGGCGTCCTGGATCGCCTTAATTTTCTTTGAAGTGGGGTGTATTCCCTGACCATCGATTCTATAACCCAGGAATTCTACGCTAGGCACGTTAATTTGGCATTTTTCTTTTTTAAGGCGGAGGCCCTTTTCTCTGATTCTGGCCAAAACAGATCTGACTCTTTTGTTTAATTGCTCCTCATTTGCAGCGGACACCAAGATGTCGTCAAAATAGGGGACGACTCCTGGTATCCCTTGCAAAAGTCGTTCCATGATGCTCTGGAACAATCCTGGGGCAATGCTTACGCCAAATTGTAGCCGGTTGCATTTGAATGCTCCTCTATGCGTCACTATAGTTTGGGCCTCCGCTGTGGCGCTATCCACTGGCAGTTGCTGGTAAGCTTGTGCCATGTCTAACTTTGCAAATACCTTTCCTGGCCCCAACGAGTGCAATAAGTGCTGTACTACAGGCACAGGATATGCGCTCTGTTGTAGCGCGACATTAATTGTGCATTTATAGTCTGCGCAGATGCGGACTGATCCGTCTGGTTTGACTGGGGTCACGATGGGCGTTTCCCAGCGCGCGTGATCTACCGGCTCAAGGATTCCTTGCTCCACTAACTTATCTATTTCTTTATCTATTTTTGGGCGGAGTGCAAAAGGCACTCGTCTCGGTTTAAGTCGGATTGGCGCCACTTTGGGGTCTAAATTGAATGATATTGGTTTACCCACATACTTACCAAGACCGGGGCTGAACACATCCTTGAACTCCTTAAAAATCTGTTCAGCGCTGCTGTTTCTCACGGCGTTGATTCCGGTGACTTCTAACCCCAGGGCTTCAAACCAATCAAGCCCCAGAAGGTTCTGCAATGGCGCGCTGGCGATGGTCACGGGCAGCTGGGCTTCGATGTCCTTGAAACGGATGTGAAATGTGCCTTGGCCCACGATGGGGACTTGGTTCCCCTGGTAGTCTCGTAGCAGGACGTCTGGAGCGTGTAGTTGGCTCTTTCTGAGGCTAGGGATAGCCTGTTTCATGGATGCCCATGAAATGATCGTCAGGGTCGATCCTGTGTCAACTTCTAGCTCGCAGGGTGAGCCCTCCAAGAGGACTGTGACTCTCAGCCTTTTTGGCCGCTTAGGGCGGACCTGATGTATTGTGGTGAGATACGTTCGCAACTCCTCTCTCTGGGTCAACTCTATCTCATCGTCCACATCCTGCAAATACTCTCGTTGAGCATCTTGATAGAACGCTCTTTCAGCTCTTTGTGTGTATTCTCTCTGGGGATACGCTCGCTCAACTCCTTGTGAGTAATCTCTCTGGGGATACGCTCGTTCAGCTCTTTGGAAATATTCTCTCTGGGTAAACACTTGTGGATTTCTCTCTGGGCGCCCTTTTTGATTTCGCCAAGCCCCTGGGTTAGGCTTCTGTTGGCGGTACATGGGTGGCTGCCGTGAGGCAGGGACTCCGCTCCGGCACACTCGTGCGATGTGCCCAAGTTTGTTGCAGTGCGAACAAACAACGTTCCTGAACCTACAAGTAGACCTGGGGTGATTCCCTCCGCAGCTTGCGCAGGGCGGCAAGCGGGATCCGGGTCTCCCCCCAGGCCTCACGTGACTGCTCTGCATCAGGTGACTGTCCTCGAACTCGGGGTTCTCGAAGTCGGGGCTTGTGTCCTCGTAGTGAACTCTGGTTTGTCTTGGTGCTGGCTGGTTTACGTTGGCCCCTCGTTGTATGGTCACTGATGATTTCTCCGCTGACTCTGACGCTCTTGCTTCGTTTAACGCTGTCTGTAGGGTTAAATTCGGGTTTGCCAACAGCTTCTTTTGCAAGGAAATGTCTCTTAACCCACAGATGAGCTGCTCTAAGATGTGCTCTTCCAGATCTCTGTATTCGCAGTGAGTTGCTGCTTTTCGTAGGGCTGCAACATATTGATTGATGGATTCTCCCGCCTTCTGGGTCCTCATGTTGAATTCCTTGCGGCAGACATGGCGGGAAGGTTTTGGCGCGTAATGAGTTTGCAGAGTCTGTTGCAACGTCGTCCACGATACTGCCTGTATTGGAGTAGGCGCAGTGAGGTCTCTGGCCGTATTGAAGACTTCCTTTCCGCAGTAGCCGAGGAAGATGTTTTTCTTCCTCGCATCGGTGATCCCCGTGTATTCGTTCGCTTCGAGGAAACACTCGAAACGAATCATGAAAGCTTCCCATTCGTCGTTTGCTGGGTCGAAAGGAGCGGGGGGAGCATGCATCGCCATCTTCTCAGTTTGAATTTGCCGCGCTGCGGTGATCTGAGATGGCTGTCGGAATTACTGCCGAATTCCTGGGCTGGATCAAATCCGGAGATTCTGGAGGTAGCGTTCTTCGTCCTATCTGTCTCTCAATCCCACCTTCGTCGCCAATGTTAAATCTGGGCAACGAGAGACAGACTGCGGACACGAAGTGACTTAACAGCTCTTTATTAGTAGTAGTGATCCAGCTTGCTCTGTGGTCGGAGGGTTCCCCTTTTATAGGGATCGGGTATGCCCCTCGACCAATCAGAGGAATACCTGTTTCCCGCTGTGGTAGCGGACCAGAGGGGAGACTTATCTCGGTATATGCTAATATCTAACAAAGGGAGTCGTGTTTGTCCATGATTTAGCATTCTGGCTTTGTTATCTCTGTTGGACATAATCTACTTGTTCCATACAGATATTTTTATGAATACCTGGCATATTATAATCAGCACTGAGGTATAGCTGGAACATTTGAAAATCCATTTGCTTGAAACTTATGATAATTCTGGCATAACAATACCTGAAAATTGTCTAAAAATATTCTGGATTCCTAGGGGTTATGTAGGGGTCATGGCTGGCTCTATAGGCAAAAGGGGAAATACAAATCCTAGGTGTTTGTCTGAGCTAATTTTGTCAAGCTTTGGCTTAATTGTGTTGCTTATCTAAAGTTTCTGCTTGAGCCAGTCTTTCTGAATGGATTACCAAATCTGCATTTCTAAAAGCTGGCCTCCTCAGTTTCTGTTTGGGACATGGAGACTAGGACTGATTTCTGTCTCCCTTAAGGTTTTTCTTCCCCATTTCTTCATTAAGGGAAATATTACATCCTGCCTTTTTAATATTCCCCAAAATATTTCATTCTTGGGTGGGTGGGGGGCTTGCCACAAATATATTATTATTTTAGTGTTAAAGTATTTTTGCCTACCATATATATTTTATCAGAATTAATCAAACAGGCCAGGGGTGTCAAACTGAAGGCCCAGGGGCCAGATCTGGCCCTTGAGGTGCTTAGATCTGGCCTGCGGGGCTGCCCTGGATGAAGCAAAGGACTGGCTCACGGTGCTTCTGCTAGTGAAAACAGAGCTTGGCCCTCCTGAACTCTGTTTTTGCTGGCAGAGAGTTACAGGAAGCTGCCGTAGCCGAAAACAGCGCTCAGAAACCCGTTTTCTCTGGCAGAGTGTTCAGGCCACCACAGGTGCTCCCGACAGGAGTGATGTTGGGCTAGCCACACGCACCCTGGCCACACACCCCAAGGTCAAACACAACTCTGATGCGGCCCTCAATGAAATCAAGTTTGACACCCCTGAAATAGGCTGTTTTGTTGATGGAGCAGTCTCATCAAGAAAAGGGGCAGAGATGTTCTAATCATGATAATTTATATTATAATTCTCTGATTAAAAAGGAAAAGAGGCAAGGATTATATAAACTATAATTATAAATATAAATCGCACGGCACAGCTGATTTCCCCCCTTGCTGTTTGCTTACCTTATCTTTTTGACGCTCTGCATATGTGTGCACGCTCACATTGCTACTGAACCGGTAGCAAAGGTAAGTGGATTTCAACCCTGGTTTGCCATTACCTCTTTCCCAGGACTGAGAGAAAGTGACTGGCCCCAAGTCACCCAGCTGGAGTTGCTCCTAAGGCAGAATTAGAATTCACACTTTCCTGGTTTCCAGCCTAGGGCTTCTATACCAAAATGGCTCTATCCTTAAGAAATTATATATATATAATGTATAATACAATTGCCTAATATGCAATACAGCCCAGGTTCAATGGCTAGCTGATGAGAGCTAAATAGCTTGAAATAGATCTATACTAGTCTCCCTTTATTTATCAGCACAAATGCAACACAAATGTAACAAAGGCAACATAAAAAATGGCTTTCTGCCTGGATGGCTCCTAGGGTGAGCCGAAAGACAGAAAAGGAAAGCAGTATGCTCCCTTCCATATTTGGGCATATCAAGGGTTGTGACACAATACATACCTATTTCCCTGGCTTAGCTGATAAAGGAGGAGAGCCTCTGGCTTAGTAGCTAATACAACTGCCTAATATGTAATACAGCCCAGGTTCAATTCCCAGTAAGGTTATAGCTAGGTGATGAGAGCTAAATAGCTTGAAATAGATCTATACTAGTCTCTCTTTATTTATTTATCAGCACAAATGCAACACACACACACACACACACACATACACACAGCATAATTGATGACAACAGTTATCAAGCATAATTCAAGTATTTTAACTCAGATATTTATACATGTTACCATCATCATACCTCCATTTTCATTTGACTATAATTGTTTAAACATCCTTCATCATAAAATATACCAAGATTTAATATATAACCACATACTGGCATTTCATTTACTATTTCTAAAATCCTCCAATAACACTGAATCCTTAGGTCCTATTCTAGCTAAACATCCATAATATTTAGTAACAAAATTTTCTAATCCTCCTTTCCAAATCACTGTTTACAATTTACATCCAATTTCCTTATGTTGTACCCATACATATATATACGTTGTTATCATTATCCCTCCTTTATTTTACTATTTCCAGTATCATAACATTTCCCCCCTAATAATCAAGACTTAACTGAATCTAACTTAGTTCTTTTTTATTAACCTTTATATATAATCCAAAAGGATTTCTAATCTTCCTTTCATGGGTACCATTCAATATTCATATCCAATTATTACTTATCATAACACTACACATTGTATACATTATTATCATTATCAATTATTTATTTAACTATATCTATTGTCACTAAATTTCACTAAGTTTAACTAGTTTTAAATTATACACTTCCATCTATCAACCTGTATCTTTCCAATAGCAAAACAGTCTCATGTCTTCTGCCATTTGTGATGTTAGTCCTCTAATCATCTCCTTAATCAAATTTGTATGGACTCCTCTTAGCAACTCCTTGCTTATAAAATCTCTCATGTAATTTCGATGCCCTTCTTCTGTTTCCTTAATTAGCTTATCTTTAATTGTCAGTAGTGTTATGAATGATATTGCTAATAAAATTTCTCTCTTTAAATCCATAAATTATTTTGTTTTTTCTTCTTCTGTGTCTTGCCATCTGGGGTAGAGTTCCCCTCCATTTAATTCCTCTTTCAGTATTCCATTCTTTCCATTTCCAGGAACAAACCAATCACCATAAATATCAGCAGATTTAATTTCTTTATGGTCATTTTCCTCATCAGTTTTTAGGATTCTGACCTCCACTTTTTCCACTTGATAAACATCTCCAACTTCTTCATGATATTTTACTGTTAGATGCTCTAAGCCTTCCAACTTCTTCTCCGTCCTCTCAAATGTGTTTGATAATTTCTGAATTTCTAAGAATATCTTTTGTAGGCTTAAAGTTTCTTTCTGCTGTTGAAGTTGTGCCATTATCTCCAGCTAACAAACACTGCTGCTCTAGCTTGGAAGGTTTTTACAAGATTAAGCATAGATTCATAATAAAGTTTTATTTTCAAATTTCTCTGGTTAAAGATATACTTCAAAGGGACATCTGTATGCTTTTCTTCTTATCACTCTCTATAAACAAGCAGTGAGACCTTGAAGTGCCAAGCCAGGATAATCAGTAAGAAAAGTAAAAGTGTTTCATTTCCAATACACAAACCTCCAGCCTCTGAGCAGCAGTGTTATTGTTGCAATTTTCTTTGTTTCTTTTTGTATTTTTTTTTTGTATTTGAAGTTAAAAAAAGGTCCAATTCTTGAATGAGCTAGAAAAATACCCACAGTAATGAAAGAGGAGAATTTTAATCCATAGGTTACAAAGAATAATAAAAGAAAAAAAAATAGAAGAAGAAAACTTAATCCATTAGTTTTAAAAGGCTTGCATAAATTCCATCCATGAACATACCATTTAAAAAGTAAGATAACCCACTGTCCAAAACCATTCGAAACTTAATTCCACCGCTTATTTCTTCTGTTCTCCAATTTAAATTAATTTTAAGTTTTTTATAGGCAGTCTCTTTTAAAACGGTAAAAATTCCTCACCAGCTGGAAACACGTTCTCTTTCTGTATCCTTCCGTTTTGGAGCTGCCCCGACTTCATCAGCCTTGGCTGGATTTTTTGTCACCAGCTTGAAGAACTTCTCTTGCATCGATCAGGGACTTTGTGATGTCCCTGAGATCTGCAAGATGTATTCTTCCTGTTCACCATCTCTGCGGGACGGTTTAGGTCCAATTGTACCACCAATCGGCAAAAGTATTGGCTGTGGTCTCAGAGCATTGAGACCACACATCTGTATCGTCGTGACATTGGCTCCTCCTCCCCTGACTGTGTACTTGTGTTCTGCGATGCCTGCATTTATTCTCCTATTAATTTGTCCAATGTATGTGGCAGGACAGATTTTGCATGGTATTTCGTAGACTCCTTGGTTTTCTAGCTGGATATTGTCTTTGGGGTTTCTTAAGATGTTCGCTAATTTTTGGTCAGTGCTGAAGGCTGTCTTGATATTGTGCTTGTGTAGAATTTTGCTGATGTTATCTGTTGTGCCTTTGATGTAAGGGAGGAGGGCGATGCCATTGTCCTGTTCTACAAAATCTATGAATATATATATATATATATATATATATATATATATATATATATATATGTGTGTGTGTGTGTGTGTGTGTGTGTGTGTGTGTGTGTGTGTGTGTGTGTGTATGCGCTCGCGCGCGCTCGTGCACTCGCGTGTATGCATGTATGCATATATATATATATATATATATATATATATATATATATATATATATATATATATATATATATATATTAGTTAAAAGTTAAACTTTATTAGCCATGTAATTATCTGTTTTATAATTATCACTATTCCAACATCTTTTTCCTGTATAAGGTGGCTGTCAGATCTAAAGGACTAGCTGCCTTTTAACATTTGCAATCAAAGCACACTCATTGACCCTTCTAAAGGGTTAAGCTGATAAATTAGCTAAGGAGCTAACTTTTTCATCCAACCTGAGTGGACAATTAGCTAGCTAAGAGTTCGCAGGTCAAGTCACAAAACTTGATAATACAGGTTCCACAATAAAACATAGGAAATAGACTCACTTGTCCCCACCAGGAAAGGGTAAAAGAATATCACTGTTAAAAACCTAGACACATAAATTAGTGCAGAACTATTTGAGTCCATACCAATTAAAGATGTTTCCAACCACCTGGTTAATATAATTAATCTAAAAGACTGTGTTGGACTGATCAGCAAGAATATACAGCAGTAATAATATCTGATTATCGCTTTTAGTCTCAGCAAATCTCCCCTTTGCTTGGCCACAAAATCATTTCAATTCTTTCAGATTTTTTTCCCTTGTTGTTATTTTACTGTGTAAACAGCATCACACTGAAACCAAAGTGCTGTAATTTGGGATACATGATAAAGAGGCTCCTTGTTTTGCACATCAAATTGTTCTCCCTTAGGTAGACACAGTATAATTATCTACAGGCCTCCGAAGGAGAAGGATAGCTTCCAAATTATACCTAAAAAAAAATAATTTAAGTGCTGAAGTGTCAACATAGCTGATACAAATTGCTTTACATTCAAAGGCAGTAGGGGAAGAGTAGAGAGAAAGAAACCATGGTTCTCACTAGTTCGTTGCTTTTTTTCAACTGTTTTCTCTTTTCCTCCCTTTTCCTTATATTTTCCTTTACTTGATTATATATATACATGTTTTATTTGGGGAATAATGACAAATAGCGGTAATACCAATGTCAGTATTAAAGTTTAGGGTTTTATAGATATTTTTAGCCATGTCTTAAAAGGCTATAATGAATGTAGTTCTACACATTTAATTGATTAATTAACTGATAACATAATGAAGTGTTGATTTTTTAAATGTTAGGATACTTGTAAATCCTTTGTTTATTTTATTGTTCACCCGCAATGTTTTCCCCCTCTTCTCCCCCTTTCACGTAGCTATTGATTCTGTTCTTTAAATGTTTCAAACAACTTATTAAAGAGAGAGAGAGAGAGAGAGAGAGGGAGGGAGAGAGAGGGAGGGAGAGGGAGGGAGGGAGAGGGAGGGAGGGAGGAAGGGAGGGAGAGAGAGAGAGAGAGAGAGAGAGAGAGAGAGAGAGAGAGAGAAAGAGAAGGAAAAACAATTTGGGATTCCTTAGAAATAAATCTCAGGGTTTTCAAAAGGACCAGTTTTCTGCACATACACTCTCAACCATAAAGCATTATTCTGATGCCCTTGTTCTATTGGTCCTTTTACCATATTGGATACTGCAAACAGGTATAACAGAAACACAGAATGACAAAGTTGGAAGGGATCTTCTAGTCCTACCACCTGCTCAAGCAGGAGACCATATACCATTTCAAACAAATGGTTGTCCAATCTCTTCTTTAAAATCTTCAGTGTTGGAGCACCTACAGATTAGAGGTGGTATTCAGTAGGTTCTGACCAGTTCTGGAGAACCAGTAGTGGAAACTTTGAGTAGTTCGGAGAACTGGTAAATACCACCTCTGACTGGCCCCACCCCCATCTGCCTCCCGAGTCCAGCTGATCGGGAGGGAATGGAGATTTTACAGTATCCTTCCCCTGCCACGCCCACCAAGCCACACCCACCAAGCCACATCATGCCCACCAAGCCATGCCCATAGAACCGGTAGTAAAAAAAATTGAATCCCACCACTGCTACAAATTCTGGATTAATTGTTGATTTAATAATTAAACACTGATCGTTCCAATTGCCAGGAAATTCCTCTTTAGTTCTAGTTTGGCCCTCTCCTTGATTAGTTTTCATCCATTGTTTCTTGTCCTGCCTTTGGGTGTTTTGGAGAATATATTGACCCTCTCTTCTGTGTGGTAGCCCCTTAGATACAGATATAGACTCTCTGGAAAAGGCTCTAATGCTGGGAAAGGTGGAAGGAAAGAGAAGAAGAGGATGACCAGCAACAGGGTGGAGAGACTCAATTACAATGGCAATGGGTGCACCGTTGAAAGAGCTGGAGGACCAGGTCTCAAGCCTGCAGCCATCTTTTCTTTTGGATCTTTGTCCTGCCACATTTTCTATTATTCTACTATGTATTTTCTATTGTTGGAAAATGAGAGGGGGGATTGTATGGAGTTAGATGATATGTAGCCATAACAAAATTCTTTCTAGAAAGCCAAGGTCATCCTTTGTCTTTGCATCTCTGCATCTGACCGGAACTGGATGGGTGGAAGTTGCCAGCATGGCAGTAGAAGATTGGACCATGTGATGGACTTGTGCGTATGAGGCAAGATCTTGAACTTTCAACTGGGTGAGGAAAACCGGGAAGCTTTCAGATTCAGGTTTTCTCACATGTGCCAACATGGCTCTCTTAATAAATTGGAACTTTGAGGAATAATTTTGCCTCAGACTCTGATTTACTTTTGGATGCTATTTGGAATCCTGACACCAGGTTAGGAATAGATAATCAGGGAGGAAATATATCTATGTGGTCCCCAAGATTTGAAAACAACTTGATGGCACATAGTCACTTCCCACAAGTAGATACTTTAAACAAGTTGCACTGGATTTAGTGAAGTTCTACTCTCCAGCGTAGTTTGCACAAATCCCTGCTGATTGTGCTGAAGATTACAGCCATTCTTGGGTTATGAAGAAAATGTTGATTGAAATGGGATTGTGCGAAACTGTGAATTGAAAAGAGGAAGCGGCTATAATTTTAAGTAATTATTGCAGTAATGGGAAAAGAACAAAACAGTGGAAATAAAAGGCCAGGCTGGGTCTTCAGAAAAAAAAATCAAACCAAATTACTTTCCACAGAATAAACTTCAGTTCCTTCAAGGGAAAAGTATTTATTATCGGCCTCATATTCACACTGCCCACAAAGTGTCGCAGAAGCAGCCATCCATCATAAAGTTCAATGCACAAGTTGCTGATAAACAAAGCACTGACTTGTATTAAAAATAGTACTATATAGTTTTATGTCCTTGATATATGCCAAACTTACACAACTTAATGTTTGATACACAGCATAAAGCACTCTACCAGTGCTCTACATCTATCTTCTGTTACATGTTCAGAATTTGCTAAGAACTTTTGTTTGTTTCAGAATCATCTCAAAGAAAAAGCATATTTTTTTAAAAAAGAAAACAGTTCTTTTAACTGAACTGCTGGCATTCTGACAGATTCTTGTTCCTACTGTGGATTTCTTTAATTTTTATTCCTTGCCTCTTTTCCTTTTTAATCAGAGAATAGTATTCAAATTGATTTACCGTACCATTCTGTACAGACCTATGCATATATGAACGGGTCTACAATTTATTTAT
This sequence comes from Natrix helvetica, assembly GCF_964273705.1. NCBI lineage: Eukaryota > Metazoa > Chordata > Lepidosauria > Squamata > Natricidae > Natrix > Natrix helvetica. The sequence continues at coordinate 150,090,764 of NC_138552.1, forward strand.
CTATATGCAAATTGTGCATCTCAAAGTATCTGGGGGCCAAAGAAGTTAAAAGGCTGTCTTAAGCAGTTCAAACTATAGAAATAAATGTTGGAGTAAGGAGCTATAATAATCTATGCACATCAGGAGTGGTATTCACTTACCTTCCCTACCGGTTCACAAATGTGAGCATGCATACCTGCGCTCAGCCTTCTGTGCATGCGCTTTTGGCAAAAAAGGATCTAAATGGGATGCCATAAATCCGGGGCAGGTGGGCGGGGCCACCCGCGATTTCCACTCCTGGTTTGGGTGAACCGGTCCAAACCGGTAGAATACCCCCCCTGATGCGCACCATAACACCTTTTGATTTAGTGTGTTATATAATTTGGATATAGTTGTTCTCTAGAGAAGACCAATATTTCTACCCAGCTGATGCATCCAGCGACAGAATGTTGGACCGGCTGTTTCATGACGAATTGCAGAGCTTGATACACAAGACGTGGAAAGAACTCGAGAGAGGAGATGAAATTTGAAGAAGTTCCTTTAAAATAATCACTGAGGAGCTGTGGTGGCACAGTTGTTAGAATTCAGTATTACAGGATAACTCTGCCCACTGCCAGGAGCTTGATCCTGATCAGCTCAAGGTTGACTCAGCCTTCCATCCTTCCAGGGTTGGTAAAATGACTCAGATTGTTGGGGGCTATATGTTGACATTTTACACTGCCCAGAGAGTGCTGTATAAAGCACCGTGAAACAGCCAATGGTGAGATTCATATTGTTTTATTATTGGTTCTGTGGGAGTGGCTTGGTGGACATGGCTTGTTGGGTGTCATGTGACTGAGTGGGCATGGCCAACTCGACATCACTCACAGCTTTTGTTTGCATGTTGCTCTTTCGGTTGACTTTTCTTTTTACTAGATCATTTTTTTCAGTTGTTTAGCCTAGTGGTCCACTTCAGGAAACACAGTTTTGCAGCAATTCTTCTCAGCCCCAAGGAGCTTACAATCAACAAGTCTCTCTCTCTCACTCTCTCTCTATCTCTCTCTCTGTGTCTCTTCTCTCTCTCCCTATCTCTCTCTCTCTTTTCCCCCCACCCTCTATCTTCTGGAGGCGGGGGAGGTGAAAAATGGGGCTGTTTTTCACTTCCCCGGCCTCCAGAAGCATTCTGCAGGCCAAAAAATGGGCTTAAACGGACCTGTTTTTCACCTCTCCTGCCTCCAGAACATCTCTGCAAGCCAAAAATGTTCATCTTACCTTCCAGTTCCAACCCGCCGGGGTTACACAGGTAAGTCCTGTGCTTGGCTGAAGAGTGGAGGCTGGCCAGTGGCCGGGGTGATGTGGGAGGGGCAGTCTCGTGGTCCTGCATGGGCTGGATTAATGGCTTCAGTGGGCCATATGGGGCCCAAGGGCCGTAGTTTGAGGACCCTTGCCTTAAGCAGACAATTTCCACATTACTTTGAAATCATATTGTAAAACGTTGGCCAACCAATTTGCAGTTTATAAGCTAAGCTTCTTTTAAAATCAACAGTGGCCGTGATGGGATTTCTCAGCTGAGAAGGCTTTACTTGTTAGCAAAAAATAAGAACCTCAACCAAAATAGAGTTGACAGCAGAGTTAGAAACACAATGGATTTCCTAGCTCTAGAAAGGAATAAATAATGCAGCTGTTATTTAGGAACTTACTTAAAAATCTTACTTAAAAATCAGAGAATTGGCTGGAGAATTTTGGATGTTGAAGTCCACAAGTTTTAAAGCTGCCAAGTTTGGAAAGCCCCTTTTTAGAGAATGGAAACTGAAATATCTACGAGAAGTACAGACTCTTAGGGAAGAGCTAAGAAGTCACCATCTACAAACATTGGACAAATTTGGCAGAAGCTCATCTGCTTGGCTCCATCACCCAGTCACAGTGGGCTCATTACCCTTTAGGCTAGTGCTGTGAGATGAATGAACAAATACCAGCTTAGTATGCAGGTGTGTTTGGGGTTACAGGAAATTCATTGCCTATCAACTGCTTTACTGACTAACCTTTTATAAAACTCTGTAAAATGTTGTGATGTTAGCTGGGCACTTTTGAGTTGATATTTATTAATCTCTGCAGCACAGAGATAATTATTCCATCCTGGATGGTGTATAAAGATATAAAAATAAAACCTCCCTAAAAGTATGCATAAAGCAGTCAGCTTTTTTGCATGCTAAAAAAACTTTCACTTGATATTCCTGCTGAGCTGCTATTAAAGGAGAGGTACAGGATATGAAAATGGGAGGGGGGCTTATTTAGCTTTAAAATGGTTTAAAAATAAAAATTTAGAAATAGGTGATAGACTGTGAAATGTTCACCTGTGGATTCTTAGTGAAAAATACAGGTGTGTTATTCTAGAATCTAGATGATTCACTGTGGTGATTGACATCTTTCCATCATAAGCACGCCTCTGCAGTCCTGGGTGTTTTTAAGAGCCTCTTCTGTAATTGTACAAAAATATCTTGCCTTAAAGGTAAAGCAATGATAGTATTACAAACAAAATATTGGAGGAAAAAGATGTATTCGTTCTCTGAATGCTACCTATATTTCATATATTTGATAACTAGATTTTGTTATTTCAGTTGTACCTAGCTTTGTGGAACTCAAGGTGACTTGATTCAGACTAATTCCGATTCTTGAGTCAATTTGGGAAAAGCCAATTTACATGTATAAGTAGAATTATTCAAATCAATTCAAAGATTCTAAGCTGCTCAAATTTGATTTTCCAATTTGATTTGGAAAAGTGGTCAGATTGGACTGAACTAGCTTTGACTCAGCTCTCTAAATGAATGTTTTAATACATGCATAGCTGTATTAGATTATAGACTCCCTACTTTTAATGGCAAATTATAACCTGAATGTTCAATGACTTTGCAAAGACATTTCTGTTTTGTTTTGTTTTATTTAAAGCATTCTGTTCCTTGGTCTGACTAAGCAATAGGGTTAACAATTTGAATGCAAGCAGCATCATTATATTGTGAAAAGCAAGGAGAAGCACTGGCAAATCTGGCATTCTTCAACAACCAACTGCTAGCAGAAACACTTTTGTTTTTAAAACTGAAGTTGTACTAATATTTGCCAACAAGGCATTTGTCAATCAAGAACAGAAGTAAGTGAATTTCAAACATCAAAACAGAGTGAAACTGGCTTCCCAGTTTAATTATGAATCAGAATGAGATCTTCTTTCCTATTCACACATCTCCCAGTGACATCTGTCAAAAATGCCTGGACTGTGTGAGCACACAGAGCAATTTTGACTGCCCACCCTACCTCCCCCCCCTCCCAGCATTGAGAGAGCATGTTTCCTTTGAAAGGCCTCCTGAAAGCGTGCAGAAATATACAAATGGGCAAATTTTTCAATTGCAAACTTTGCCATGCCAGGACATGTTTTAATTTGTGGAATTTCAACTTCCCATCGGTCTGTTAATGGTATAAACGCTTTGCCAAGGAAAAGGTCTCCAACAGTAGAAAAATGTTTTCAGCCAGGTTTTATTCTGCCTCATTTATAAAATTATATAGGGGGTCCACACAACATTATTTACCATTTTGGGTGGAGTAAGGCCAACTGAAGGCAATTCTGTGAAAGTAAAACTGATGACTGGAGATAAAGACCAAAGAACTGAGAAAGACTTGTTCCTTGGTACCTCTCCAGATAAGAAAGGATGGGAGATTACCCACTTGCACTCCAGACAGCTGCTCCCTGTGAGAATACCAGTGGATAGCAGTTTTCTGCAGCCTGTGCTTCAGGAGAAAACAGGATTAGTCACAGGAGTGGGATCCTACCAGTTTAACAACTGGTTTGCTGAGTGTGCGCTTCACACACACCCTCACGCTTCACTCATGAGTGTGCCTGACGCATGCTGTGCACGCGTGTGCAGTTTACCAAAAACTCACCTTCAACATTACTGCTGGCAAAAAAAAACAGCTGAGGAGCGGCAATCCATTCTGCCGCACCGATCAGCATCGGCTTCGGAAAAGGAAATATAGGTGAGTATAGCGCAGGAACGGGCGGATGAACCGGTCCGAACCGGTAGAATCCCATCCTTGATTAGTCACCTTGCTGGCAACCACAATGGAGTCTTTATAAGGACACTAAGTTTGCATTCCTCACTTTCCAATCACTTTCAGAAATTGCTCATTAACTACTTCTAAGCTATGAGAGACCTTCGAAATGACAAATCTGAAAATGTTGAGTGGGTCTGCTTTTAATCCTGAATGAAAGAAACCTTTAATTATAAGTTTAAGAATTTAAAGAATCCGAAATAAACAGCAAAAAGCTAGATAAGATTTTGATCTTACAAAATTATGATCAAATTAAAGATAAAATTGGAAGATTGAAACGTTAATTATAATTAATTATAAAGGACAAATATGATGCATGGATAACATCTTTGATAGCAAGAAGATCACAGCGCAGTGCATGACAGTCGTTGATGATCCAATTCTGTGCACCCAGCATAGACCCATCATAGGTATGATATACCGCATTTTTTGGAGTATAAAACACACCTTTTTTCCTCAAAAAAGAGGCTGAAAATCTGGGTTATCTTATACATGGAATACAGCATTTTTTGCCTCCCAAAACCCCGCTCTCTTCACCAGAATGGCTGTGCATAGCCTTTAAGAGGCTTTCAGAGAGCTCTTGGGGGCTGCGGAGGGCAGAAATGAACAAAAAATGGGCCGTTTTTTGCTCAATCTTCCCCCACCAGCCCCCAGGAGCACCATGCATGCCTTTTTTTTGGAAAAAAAATGGGCTCCTTTTCGTGAAAAACGGGCCATTTTGGGGAGGTCTGAAGAGTGCAAAAACTTATTTTTTTAATTTGCCTCTTCAAAATCTTGGTGCATCTTATACTCCAAAAAATACGGTACGTGTTATGTAGTGAAACCCCAGGAGGTGCTCCTTCGCAGACTTTTTAACTTTAAGAAGGCTAAATGAGTGAACTTTCAAGAGCACTGCCCCTGCAATAAGGAGCTGTGGAACAATGTTCCCTCTAATTTTTTTTCAGTGTGAGCAGAAAAGTATAGTGTTTGAGCAGCACATTTTTATGCCTGAGCAGCACCTGAATTTTTTTCACAGGTGTCACCTAAGACAACAACAAAATCAGTATTATTTGAAACTCAAAGTTATGTTTATTCAAGGTACCCGCTTAATTAAAAGTGTTATATAGTATCACTTAACAACGCTCTTGCTTAGCAACCAAAATGTTGGGTCAGAAACTCTGGCATTTGAAGCACACAAGTCTTAAAGCTGTCAAGTTACAAGACCCTTGCACCCCTAACCCTTTAGGGAAAAAAACCCAGGGGTCTTCAAACTTGTCAGCTTGAAGACTTGTGGACTTCAACTCCCAGAATTCCTCCTCCAGTCATGTTGGCTCAGGAACTCTGGCATTGAAGCATGCAAGTCTTAAAGCTGTCAAGTTGCAAGATCCTGGCACCACTAACTGTTTAGAAAAAAAACACCCCAGGGTCTTCAAACCTGACAGCTTGAAGACTTGTGGACTTCAACTCCCAGAATTCCTCCTCCAGTCATGTTGCGGCGACGTCATCTGCGTGGATCCATCTTCGGTTTTTTTCACAGGGGGCAGGGCTGCCGCTGAAGATGCCTACGAGCCCTTGCCGCCACCAGAATAACAGCTGCCTCCTCCTCCTCCTCCTCCAACAGCACCACCACATTTGGAGTGAAGCCGTCAAAGCTCCCGCTGGCGCCCCCTCCACTCGGAGCACCTGAGCTGGGCACCGCGTTACCCTGCTGCCCCCTCCTCCGCTGCCGTGCTTTTGAGAAGCCATGAGGCCTTTTTCCCCTGCTGCGCCCCCTCAGCCGCCTTCCTACTGGCTCCCGCGGCCTCATGGCTCCTCAAAAGCACAGCAGAGGAGGAGGGGGCAAGGGTAACGCGGGGCTCAGCTCAAGTGCTCCGAACGGAGGGGGAGGCGCCGCTGCCACGGGTGGGGGCGCCGGCGGGAGCTTTGCCGGCTTCACCTCGGCCGCAGCGTCGGGCAGCAAATGTGGTGGTGCTGTTAGAGGAGGAGGAGGCGGCAGCAGATATTCCGGTAGCGGCAGGGGCTTTGGGAATTTACTTTAGCCGCAGCGCCGGGTGCAAACAGCTAGGATTGGCCGCCCACAAAGGACCTCCCTGGGCTTGTTTTGCTGAACTCAGTCTCCCCGCGCTCATCAAAACAAGTCCGGGGAGGTCCTTTGCTGGCGGCCATTTCTAGCCACCTGCAAAGGACCTCCCCAGCCTCCGGCGCCTGTGACAGCAGAAAGCACTGCGCGGCAGTTGGAAACTGCTGCGCTGTGTTTTCTTGCCACCTGTGCGGCCGCGCAGCCGCGCACCTTAGAGGGAACAGTGCTGTGGAACTACAGCTCATGTCCTGCTACAATGTATAGTGCCTTCTAAAAGGGCTCAAGGACCCGCCTTATAGCTTCTTCTCTGGTAAAAGATCTGATAATATTTTTTTAAAAAAATACATGCAGTTGTTATCAAATCAATTTGATTCAGTCTTCCTGGACACAGCTAAATTTTGTTACACTGTCTGTAAAATTAGATGGACTTCGGATATCCACTGACAAACCATTACCAATTGTAATACTTTATCTTGTTTTTGCTATAATTTTATTTTGAGTGTATTTTTGCTTGCTATTTTGGTCTGTGAGCTTAATTTGAAAACTATTCCTATTCTTTATTAAAATTATCTGGCGAATGAAGATTTCCATGTGCTGTGCGAAATTAGCCCATTATAGAAGCAAGGGCAAAAGGATAGTTCTAATGCTGTAGCTTCCATTACTAGCTTAAGAGAAAGAAGGACTAGGGGAGACATGATAGCAGTGTTCCAATATCTCAGGGGTTGCCACAAAGAAGAGGGAGTCAAGCTATTTTCCAAGGCACCTGAGGGTAGAACAAGAAGCAATGGGTGGAAACTAATCAAGGAGAGAAGCAACCTAGAACTAAGGAGAAATTTCCTGACAGTTAGAACAATTAATCAGTGGAACAGCTTGCCTCCAGAAGTTGTGAATGCCTCAACACTGGAAGTCTTTAAGAAGATGTTGGATAGCCATCTGTCTGAAACGGTATAGGGTTTCCTGCCTAGGCAGGGGGTTGGACTAGAAGACCTCCAAGGTCCCTTCCAACTCTACTATTGTATTGTAAAGCATATTAACATTTTCTGAAAATGGCCACCTAAGACCCCTTGGCTGCCAAGACTATCATTAATCAATCTGTCCCCCAACTGCCAGCAATCTTTGCAACTCATTGATTAGGTTTTCACAGGGGTCAATTTCCCATTGCTTTTCTTCTCTGCCTAAACCCTGCAAGGAAATCTAAAAGCAATGCCAAGAAGAGAGGCTGAGCAGTGAAAACTCCCGTCCAGTCCTACATTTGTGGTATCAACACGCCCCTACCCTCATTCCCATTCAACACAAAAGGCAAAACGGGAGGAATGTTAATAATCTCATGCACTGCATACATGGGGACGCGTTGGCTCAGTGGTTAAGATGCTGAGCTTGTCGATTAGAAAGGTCAGCAGTTCGATGGTTTGAATCCCTAGCACCGTGTAACGGAGTGAGCTCCCATTACTTATCCCAGCTTTTGCCAACCTAGCAGTTCGAAAGCATGTAAAAATGCAAGTAGGAAAATAGGGACAATCTTTGGCGGAAGGTAACAGCGTTCCGTGAGCCTTCGGCGTTTAGTCATGCTGGACACATGACCACAGAGATGTCTTCGGACAGCGCTGGCTCTTCGGCTTTGAAACGGAGCAACGCCCCCTAGAGTCGGGAACGACGAGCACATATGTGCGAGGGGAACCTTTACTTGCCTGCCTACTGAAGAAAAGGAGAAACTGACAAAACGCTTGTCAAATACATTGTTGCTGGATTTCCCTGAAGCATCAGGCGGGATCTGCAAAGTTATCCATCAGCATTTCCCCTTCAGAAAGAGGAACAAGGGCAGAGTTTCTTTCAGTGGCAAAACAGCTTCCAAAACAACTGTTATGATAAGTAGTTTTGCAGTGTTTCTTGCTTGCATGTCAGTTGAATTGGAAATAAATCACCGTGGCTTTTCACCACTTCTCCTATTGTGGAAGCACAGAGGTTAGGATCTTCTTTCAAGTTGGCACAAGATCCTCAGGAGGAAGCGTCTAAGTTTAACTAACCTGAAATGAATGCAAGGTGACATTGCAGTCACAAGAGTGACCGGATGCCTGAAATACCTCCAGCCTAGTATAGATGGAATTGCTTCAGACATCGGAGGACAACATTCCTGGTTGATCATTCACAAACGTTTGTGCCAGTAATATACATGGTTGCGTTTTGGATAAATCCACACAAGTAGATCCTCAATTCATTCCATGGGGACAAGTCATCATCTCTCCTCTCTGTACTTTTCCCAGATCAGCTTCAGAGTGAACAGATGTGAGGGGCAAGGTTAAGAATTAATTGTAGACATCTATTACTACAGCACATAAGATTTTCAAATATCCCAAAGCTCTCATGGTTTTGCTTAATGCCTGTCAATCTTTTCAGGTTGGGAATTTGACATCCTTGGTCTAGTGCAGTGCTTCTCAAATAGTGGGGCGGGCCCCCCAGGGGGGGCACGAAGCTCCGTAAAGGGGGGCTCAGCTCAAATTATTTTATATATTTTTGTTTTGCAGGTTAAAGTTTTTTTTAATATTGTGTTCCTTTAAATCCTATGCTCCTTTAAATCTTTTCTGCTACAGTTAATAAAGCTATTCTTTGTTGTAAATTGATCCACATTTCTTTCTTTTTTTATTCTCTTATACGTTAATAAGGATACAGTGTTATGCAGAGGTGTACTTATAACAATTTTATAGACAAATGAAACTATGTACAGTTGCGCGGGGGGCGCGAAATGTTTTCTTCTTCCTAGGGGAAGAAAATAATTGAGAAGCACTGGGTTAGGGTTAGCTCCCCATGACTTCGCAGAGCAAAACCGACACTGCCATTGGATTCAGAGCCCATCGGTATGGTTAGGAGGGGGAACGCCCTTTGAGCCTGCCTTATGTACATTTCCTGGCAAAATACATGGGAAAATCCCATTGGGGAAAATTCCACTTAGGGTTAGGGTTAGCTCCCCATGAATTCGTAGAGCAAAACCGACACTGCCATTGGATTCAGAGCCCAATGGTATGGTTAGGAGGGGGGGACGCCTTTTGAGCCTGCCTTATGTACATTTCGTGGCAAAATACATGGGAAAATCCCATTGGGGAAAATTCCACTTAGGGTTAGGGTTAGCTCCCCATGACTTCGCAGAGCAAAACCGACACTGCCATTGGATTCAGAGCCCATCGGTATGGTTAGGAGGGGGGACGCCTTTTGAGCCGGCCTTATGAACATTTCCTGGCAAAATACATGGGAAAATCCCATTGGGGAAAATTCCACTTAGGGTTAGGGTTAGCTCCCCATGAATTCACAGAGCGAAACCGACACTGCCATTGGATTCAGAGCCAATCGGTATGGTTAGGAGGGGGGACGCCTTTTGAGCTGGCCTTATGTACATTTCCTGGCAAAATACATGGGAAAATCCCATTGGGGAAAATTCCCCTTAGGGTTAGGGTTAGCTCCCCATGAATTCACAGAGCAAAACCGACACTGCCATTGGATTCAGAGCCCATCGGTATGGTTTGGAGGGGGGACGCCTTTTGAGGCGGCCTTATGTAAGTTTCCTGGCAAAATACATGGGAAAATCCAGGAAATTTTGCCAGGAAATGTACATAAGGCAGGCTCAAAAGGCATCCCCCCTCCTAACCATACCGATGGGCTCTGAATCCAATGGCAGTGTCGGTTTTGCTCTACGAATTCATGGGGAGCTAACCCTAACCCTTAGTGGAATTTTCCCCAATGGGATTTTTCCATTTATTTTGCCAGGAAACTTGCATAAGGCCGCCTCAAAAGGCGTCCCCCCTCCTAACCATACCGATGGGCTCTGAATCCAATGGCAGTGTCGGTTTTGCTCTGCGAAGTCATCCGGAGCTAACCCTAACCCTAAGTGGAATTTTCCCCAATGGGATTTTCCCATGTATTTTGCCAGGAAATGTACATAAGGCAGACTCAAAAGGCGTCCCCCCTCCTAACCATACCAATGGGCTCTGAATCCAATGGCAGTGTCGGTTTTCCTCTACGAATTCTTGGGGAGCTAACCCTAACCCTTAGTGGAATTTTCCCCAATGGGATTTTTCCATGTATTTTGCCAGGAAACTTACATAAGGCCGCCTCAAAAGGCGTCCCCCCTCCTAACCATACCGATGGGCTCTGAATCCAATGGCAGTGTCGGTTTTGCTCTGCGAAGTCATGGGGAGCTAACCCTAACCCTAAGTGGAATTTTCCCCAATGGAATTTTCCCATGTATTTTGCCAGGAAATGTACATAAGGCAGGCTCAAAAGGCGTCCCCCCTCCTAACCATACCGATGGGCTCTGAATCCAATGGCAGTGTCGGTTTTGCTCTGCGAAGTCATGGGGAGCTAACCCTAACCCTAAGTGGAATTTTCCCCAATGGGATTTTCCCCTGTATTTTTTCAGGAAATGTACATAAGGCAGGCTCAAAAGGCGTCCCCCCTCCTAACCATACCAATGGGCTCCGAATCCAATGGCAGTGTCGGTTTTACTCTACGAATTCATGGGGACCTAACCCTAACCATAAGTGGAATTTTCCCCAATGGGATTTTCCCATGTATTTTGCCAGGAAACTTACATAAGGCCGCCTCAAAAGGCGTCTCCCCCTCCAAACCATACCGATGGGCTCTGAATCCAATGGCAGTGTCGGTTTTGCTCTGCAAAGTCATGGGGAGCTAACCCTAACCCTAAGTGGAATTTTCCCCAATGGGATTTTCCCATGTATTTTGCCAGGAAATGTACATAAGGCAGGCTCAAAAGGCGTCCCCCCCTCCTAACCATACCAATGGGCTCCGAATCCAATGGCAGTGTCGGTTTTGCTCTACGAATTCATGGGGAGCTAACCCGAACCCTTAGTGGAATTTTCACCAATGAGATTTTCCCATGTATTTTCCCAGGAAACTTACATAAGGCCGCCTCAAAAGGCGTCCCCCCTCCAAACCATACCGATGGGCTCTGAATCCAATGGCAGTGTCGGTTTTGCTCTGCGAAGTCATGGGGAGCTAACCCTAACCCTTAGTGGAATTTTCCCCAATGGGATTTTTCCATGTATTTTGCCAGGAAACTTGCATAAGGCCGCCTCAAAAGGCGTCCCCCCTCCTAAGCATACCGATGGGCTCTGAATCCAATGGCAGTGTCGGTTTTGCTCTGCGAAGTCATGGGGAGCTAACCCTAACCCTAAGTTCAATTTTCCCCAATGGGATTTTCCCATGTATTTTGCCAGGAAATGTACATAAGGCCGGCTCAAAAGGCGTCCCCCCTCCTAACCATACCGATGGGCTCTGAATCCAATGGCAGTGTCGGTTTTGCTCTGCGAAGTCATGGGGAGCTAACCCTAACCCTAAGTGGAATTTTCCCCAATGGAATTTTCCCATGTATTTTGCCAGGAAATGTACATAAGGCCGGCTCAAAAGGCGTCCCCCCTCCTAACCATACCGATGGGCTCTGAATCCAATGGCAGTGTCGGTTTTCCTCTGCGAAGTCATGGGGAGCTAACCCTAACCCTAAGTGGAATTTTCCCCAATGGGATTTTCCCATGTATTTTGCCAGGAAATGTACATAAGGCAGGCTCAAAAGGCGTCCCCCCTCCTAACCATACCAATGGGCTCCGAATCCAATGGCAGTGTCGGTTTTGCTCTACGAATTCATGGGGAGCTAACCCTAACCCTTAGTGGAATTTTCCCCAATGGGATTTTCCCATGTATTTTGCCAGGAAACTTACATAAGGCCGCCTCAAAAGGCGTCCCCCCTCCAAACCATACCGATGGGCTCTGAATCCAATGGCAGTGTCGGTTTTGCTCTGCGAAGTCATGGGGAGCTAACCCTAACCCTAAGTTCAATTTTCCCCAATGGGATTTTCCCATGTATTTTGCCAGGAAATGTACATAAGGCCGGCTCAAAAGGCGTCCCGCCTCCTAACCATACCGATGGGCTCTGAATCCAATGGCAGTGTCGGTTTTGCTCTGCGAAGTCATGGGGAGCTAACCCTAACCCTAAGTGGAATTTTCCCCAATGGGATTTTCCCATGTATTTTGCCAGGAAACTTACATAAGGCCGCCTGAAAAGGCGTCCCCGCTCCAAACCATACCGATGGGCTCTGAATCCAATGGCAGTGTCGGTTTTGCTCTGCGAAGTCATGGGGAGCTAACCCTAACCCTAAGTGGAATTTTCCCCAATGGGATTTTCCCATGTATTTTGCCAGGAAACTTACATAAGGCCGCCTCAAAAGGCGTCCCCCCTCCTAACCATACCGATGGGCTCTGAATCCAATGGCAGTGTCGGTTTTGCTCTGCGAAGTCATGGGGAGCTAACCCTAACCCTAAGTTCAATTTTCCCCAATGGGATTTTCCCATGTATTTTGCCAGGAAATGTACATAAGGCCGGCTCAAAAGGCGTCCCCCCTCCAAACCATACCGATGGGCTCTGAATCCAATGGCAGTGTCGGTTTTGCTCTGCGAAGTCATGGGGAGCTAACCCTAACCCTAAGTGGAATTTTCCCCAATGGGATTTTCCCATGTATTTTGCCAGGAAATGTACATAAGGCAGGCTCAAAAGGCGTCCCCCCTCCTAACCATACCAATGGGCTCCGAATCCAATGGCAGTGTCGGTTTTGCTCTACGAATTCATGGGGAGCTAACCCTAACCCTTAGTGGAATTTTCCCCAATGGGATTTTCCCATGTATTTTGCCAGGAAACTTACATAAGGCCGCCTCAAAAGGCGTCCACCCTCCAAACCATACCGATGGGCTCTGAATCCAATGGCAGTGTCGGTTTTGCTCTGCGAAGTCATGGGGAGCTAACCCTAACCCTAAGTGGAATTTTCCCCAATGGGATTTTCCCATGTATTTTGCCAGGAAATGTACATAAGGCAGACTCAAAAGGCGTCCCCCCTCCTAACCATACCAATGGGCTCTGAATCCAATGGCAGTGTCGGTTTTCCTCTACGAATTCATGGGGAGCTAACCCTAACCCTTTGTGGAATTTTCCCCAATGGGATTTTTCCATGTATTTTGCCAGGCAATGTACATAAGGCAGACTCAAAAGGCGTCCCCCCTCCAAACCATACCGATGGGCTCTGAATCCAATGGCAGTGTCGGTTTTGCTCTGCGAAGTCATGGGGAGCTAACCCTAACCCTAAGTGGAATTTTCCCCAATGGAATTTTCCCATGTATTTTGCCAGGAAATGTACATAAGGCAGACTCAAAAGGCGTCCCCCCTCCTGACCATACCAATGGGCTCTGAATCCAATGGCAGTGTCGGTTTTCCTCTACGAAGTCATGGGGAGCTAACCCTAACCCTTAGTGGAATTTTCCCCAATGGGATTTTTCAATGTATTTTGCCAGGAAACTTACATAAGGCCGCCTCAAAAGGCGTCCCCCCTCCTAACCATACCGATGGGCTCTGAATCCAATGGCAGTGTCGGTTTTGCTCTGCGAAGTCATGGGGAGCTAACCCTAACCCTAAGTGGAATTTTCCCCAATGGAATTTTCCCATGTATTTTGCCAGGAAATGTACATAAGGCAGGCTCAAAAGGCGTCCCCCCTCCTAACCATACCGATGGGCTCTGAATCCAATGGCAGTGTCGGTTTTGCTCTGCGAAGTCATGGGGAGCTAACCCTAACCCTAAGTTCAATTTTCCCCAATGGGATTTTCCCATGTATTTTGCCAGGAAATGTACATAAGGCCGGCTCAAAAGGCGTCCCCCCTCCTAACCATACCGATGGGCTCTGAATCCAATGGCAGTGTCGGTTTTGCTCTGCGAAGTCATGGGGAGCTAACCCTAACCCTAAGTGGAATTTTCCCCAATGGGATTTTCCCATGTATTTTGCCAGGAAATGTACATAAGGCAGGCTCAAAAGGCGTCCCCCCTCCTAACCATACCAATGGGCTCCGAATCCAATGGCAGTGTCGGTTTTGCTCTACGAATTCATGGGGAGCTAACCCTAACCCTTAGTGGAATTTTCCCCAATGGGATTTTCCCATGTATTTTGCCAGGAAACTTACATAAGGCCGCCTCAAAAGGCGTCCCCCCTCCAAACCATACCGATGGGCTCTGAATCCAATGGCAGTGTCGGTTTTGCTCTGCGAAGTCATGGGGAGCTAACCCTAAGACTAAGTGGAATTTTCCCCAATGGGATTTTCCCATGTATTTTGCCAGGAAATGTACATAAGGCAGACTCAAAAGGCGTCCCCCCTCCTAACCATACCAATGGGCTCTGAATCCAATGGCAGTGTCGGTTTTCCTCTACGAATTCATGGGGAGCTAACCCTAACCCTTAGTGGAATTTTCCCCAATGGGATTTTTCCATGTATTTTGCCAGGAAACTTACATAAGGACGCCTCAAAACGCGTCCCCCCTCCTAACCATACCGATGGGCTCTGAATCCAATGGCAGTGTCGGTTTTGCTCTGCGAAGTCATGGGGAGCTAACCCTAACCCTAAGTGGAATTTTCCCCAATGGAATTTTTCCATGTATTTTGCCAGGAAATGTACATAAGGCAGGCTCAAAAGGCGTCCCCCCTCCTAACCATACCGATGGGCTCTGAATCCAATGGCAGTGTCGGTTTTGCTCTGCGAAGTCATGGGGAGCTAACCCTAACCCTAAGTTCAATTTTCCCCAATGGGATTTTCCCATGTATTTTGCCAGGAAATGTACATAAGGCCGGCTCAAAAGGCGTCCCCCCTCCAAACCATACCGATGGGCTCTGAATCCAATGGCAGTGTCGGTTTTGCTCTGCGAAGTCATGGGGAGCTAACCCTAACCCTAAGTGGAATTTTCCCCAATGGGATTTTCCCATGTATTTTGCCAGGAAATGTACATAAGGCAGACTCAAAAGGCGTCCCCCCTCCTAACCATACCAATGGGCTCTGAATCCAATGGCAGTGTCGGTTTTCCTCTACGAATTCATGGGGAGCTAACCCTAACCCTTAGTGGAATTTTCCCCAATGGGATTTTTCCATGTATTTTGCCAGGAAACTTACATAAGGCCGCCTCAAAAGGCGTCCCCCCTCCTAACCATACCGATGGGCTCTGAATCCAATGGCAGTGTCGGTTTTGCTCTGCGAAGTCATGGGGAGCTAACCCTAACCCTAAGTGGAATTTTCCCCAATGGAATTTTCCCATGTATTTTGCCAGGAAATGTACATAAGGCAGGCTCAAAAGGCGTCCCCCCTCCTAACCATACCAATGGGCTCTGAATCCAATGGCAGTGTCGGTTTTGCTCTGCGAAGTCATGGGGAGCTAACCCTAACCCTAAGTTCAATTTTCCCCAATGGGATTTTCCCATGTATTTTGCCAGGAAATGTACATAAGGCCGGCTCAAAAGGCGTCCCCCCCTCCTAACCATACCATTGGGCTCTGAAACCAATGGCAGTGTCGGTTTTGCTCTGCGAAGTCATGGGGAGCTAACCCTAACCCTAAGTGGAATTTTCCCCAATGGGATTTTCCCATGTATTTTGCCAGGAAATGTACATAAGGCAGACTCAAAAGGCGTCCCCCCTCCTAACCATACCAATGGGCTCTGAATCCAATGGCAGTGTCGGTTTTCCTCTACGAATTCATGGGGAGCTAACCCTAACCCTTAGTGGAATTTTCCCCAATGGGATTTTTCCATGTATTTTGCCAGGAAACTTACATAAGGCCGGCTCAAAAGCCGTCCCCCCTCCAAACCATACCGATGGGCTCTGAAACCAATGGCAGTGTCGGTTTTGCTCTGCGAAGTCATGGGGAGCTAACCCTAACCCTAAGTGGAATTTTCCCCAATGGGATTTTCCCATGTATTTTCCAGGAAACTTACATAAGGCCGGCTCAAAAGCCGTCCCCCCTCCAAACCATACCGATGGGCTCTGAAACCAATGGCAGTGTCGGTTTTGCTCTGCGAAGTCATGGGGAGCTAACCCTAACCCTAAGTGGAATTTTCCCCAATGGGATTTTCCCATGTATTTTGCCAGGAAATGTACATAAGGCAGACTCAAAAGGCGTCCCCTCTCCTAACCATACCAATGGGCTCTGAATCCAATGGCAGTGTCGGTTTTCCTCTACGAATTCATGGGGAGCTAACCCTAACCCTTAGTGGAATTTTCCCCAATGGGATTTTTCCATGTATTTTGCCAGGAAACTTACATAAGGCCGCCTCAAAAGGCGTCCCCCCTCCTAACCATACCGATGGGCTCTGAATCCAATGGCAGTGTCGGTTTTGCTCTGCGAAGTCATGGGGAGCTAACCCTAACCCTAAGTGGAATTTTCCCCAATGGAATTTTCCCATGTATTTTGCCAGGAAATGTACATAAGGCAGGCTCAAAAGGCGTCCCCCCTCCTAACCATACCAATGGGCTCTGAATCCAATGGCAGTGTCGGTTTTGCTCTGCGAAGTCATGGGGAGCTAACCCTAACCCTAAGTTCAATTTTCCCCAATGGGATTTTCCCATGTATTTTGCCAGGAAATGTACATAAGGCCGGCTCAAAAGGCGTCCCCCCCTCCTAACCATACCATTGGGCTCTGAAACCAATGGCAGTGTCGGTTTTGCTCTGCGAAGTCATGGGGAGCTAACCCTAACCCTAAGTGGAATTTTCCCCAATGGGATTTTCCCAAGTATTTTGCCAGGAAATGTACATAAGGCAGACTCAAAAGGCGTCCCCCCTCCTAACCATACCAATGGGCTCTGAATCCAATGGCAGTGTCGGTTTTCCTCTACGAATTCATGGGGAGCTAACCCTAACCCTTAGTGGAATTTTCCCCAATGGGATTTTTCCATGTATTTTGCCAGGAAACTTGCATAAGGCCGCCTCAAAAGGCATCCCCCCTCCTAACCATACCGATGGGCTCTGAATCCAATGGCAGTGTCGGTTTTGCTCTGCGAAGTCATGGGGAGCTAACCCTAACCCTAAGTGGAATTTTCCCCAATGGGATTTTCCCAAGTATTTTGCCAGGAAATGTACATAAGGCAGACTCAAAAGGCGTCCCCCCTCCTAACCATACCAATGGGCTCTGAATCCAATGGCAGTGTCGGTTTTCCTCTACGAATTCATGGGGAGCTAACCCTAACCCTTAGTGGAATTTTCCCCAATGGGATTTTTCCATGTATTTTGCCAGGAAACTTGCATAAGGCCGCCTCAAAAGGCATCCCCCCTCCTAACCATACCGATGGGCTCTGAATCCAATGGCAGTGTCGGTTTTGCTCTGCGAAGTCATGGGGAGCTAACCCTAACCCTAAGTGGAATTTTCCCCAATGGAATTTTCCCATGTATTTTGCCAGGAAATGTACATAAGGCCGGCTCAAAAGCCGTCCCCCCTCCTAACCATACCAATGGGCTCCGAATCCAATGGCAGTGTCGGTTTTGCTCTACGAATTCATGGGGAGCTAACCCTAACCCTTAGTGGAATTTTCCCCAATGGGATTTTCCCATGTATTTTGCCAGGAAACTTAAATAAGGCCGCCTCAAAAGGCGTCCCCCCTCCAAACCATACCGATGGGCTCTGAATCCAATGGCAGTGTCGGTTTTGCTCTGCGAAGTCATGGGGAGCTAACCCTAACCCTAAGTGGAATTTTCCCCAATGGGATTTTCCCATGTATTTTGCCAGGAAATGTACATAAGGCAGACTCAAAAGGCGTCCCCCCTCCTAACCATACCAATGGGCTCTGAATCCAATGGCAGTGTCGGTTTTCCTCTACGAAGTCATGCGGAGCTAACCCTAACCCTTAGTGGAATTTTCCCCAATGGGATTTTTCCATGTATTTTGCCAGGAAACTTACATAAGGCCGCCTCAAAAGGCGTCCCCCCTCCTAACCATACCGATGGGCTCTGAATCCAATGGCAGTGTCGGTTTTGCTCTGCGAAGTCATGGGGAGCTAAACCTAACCCTAAGTGGAATTTTCCCCAATGGAATTTTCCCATGTATTTTGCCAGGAAATGTACATAAGGCAGGCTCAAAAGGCATCCCCCCTCCTAACCATACCGATGGGCTCTGAATCCAATGGCAGTGTCGGTTTTGCTCTGCGAAGTCATGGGGAGCTAACCCTAACCCTAAGTTCAATTTTCCCCAATGGGATTTTCCCATGTATTTTGCCAGGAAATGTACATAAGGCCGGCTCAAAAGGCGTCCCCCCTCCTAACCATACCGATGGGCTCTGAATCCAATGGCAGTGTCGGTTTTGCTCTGCGAAGTCATGGGGAGCTAACCCTAACCCTAAGTGGAATTTTCCCCAATGGGATTTTCCCAAGTATTTTGCCAGGAAATGTACATAAGGCAGACTCAAAAGGCGTCCCCCCTCCTAACCATACCAATGGGCTCTGAATCCAATGGCAGTGTCGGTTTTCCTCTACGAATTCATGGGGAGCTAACCCTAACCCTTAGTGGAATTTTCCCCAATGGGATTTTTCCATGTATTTTGCCAGGAAACTTGCATAAGGCCGCCTCAAAAGGCATCCCCCCTCCTAACCATACCGATGGGCTCTGAATCCAATGGCAGTGTCGGTTTTGCTCTGCGAAGTCATGGGGAGCTAACCCTAACCCTAAGTGGAATTTTCCCCAATGGGATTTTCCCAAGTATTTTGCCAGGAAATGTACATAAGGCAGACTCAAAAGGCGTCCCCCCTCCTAACCATACCAATGGGCTCTGAATCCAATGGCAGTGTCGGTTTTCCTCTACGAATTCATGGGGAGCTAACCCTAACCCTTAGTGGAATTTTCCCCAATGGGATTTTTCCATGTATTTTGCCAGGAAACTTGCATAAGGCCGCCTCAAAAGGCATCCCCCCTCCTAACCATACCGATGGGCTCTGAATCCAATGGCAGTGTCGGTTTTGCTCTGCGAAGTCATGGGGAGCTAACCCTAACCCTAAGTGGAATTTTCCCCAATGGAATTTTCCCATGTATTTTGCCAGGAAATGTACATAAGGCCGGCTCAAAAGCCGTCCCCCCTCCTAACCATACCAATGGGCTCCGAATCCAATGGCAGTGTCGGTTTTGCTCTACGAATTCATGGGGAGCTAACCCTAACCCTTAGTGGAATTTTCCCCAATGGGATTTTCCCATGTATTTTGCCAGGAAACTTAAATAAGGCCGCCTCAAAAGGCGTCCCCCCTCCAAACCATACCGATGGGCTCTGAATCCAATGGCAGTGTCGGTTTTGCTCTGCGAAGTCATGGGGAGCTAACCCTAACCCTAAGTGGAATTTTCCCCAATGGGATTTTCCCATGTATTTTGCCAGGAAATGTACATAAGGCAGACTCAAAAGGCGTCCCCCCTCCTAACCATACCAATGGGCTCTGAATCCAATGGCAGTGTCGGTTTTCCTCTACGAAGTCATGCGGAGCTAACCCTAACCCTTAGTGGAATTTTCCCCAATGGGATTTTTCCATGTATTTTGCCAGGAAACTTACATAAGGCCGCCTCAAAAGGCGTCCCCCCTCCTAACCATACCGATGGGCTCTGAATCCAATGGCAGTGTCGGTTTTGCTCTGCGAAGTCATGGGGAGCTAAACCTAACCCTAAGTGGAATTTTCCCCAATGGAATTTTCCCATGTATTTTGCCAGGAAATGTACATAAGGCAGGCTCAAAAGGCATCCCCCCTCCTAACCATACCGATGGGCTCTGAATCCAATGGCAGTGTCGGTTTTGCTCTGCGAAGTCATGGGGAGCTAACCCTAACCCTAAGTTCAATTTTCCCCAATGGGATTTTCCCATGTATTTTGCCAGGAAATGTACATAAGGCCGGCTCAAAAGGCGTCCCCCCTCCTAACCATACCGATGGGCTCTGAATCCAATGGCAGTGTCGGTTTTGCTCTGCGAAGTCATGGGGAGCTAACCCTAACCCTAAGTGGAATTTTCCCCAATGGGATTTTCCCATGTATTTTGCCAGGAAATGTACATAAGACAGGCTCAAAAGGCGTCCCCCCTCCTAACCATACCAATGGGCTCCGAATCCAATGGCAGTGTCGGTTTTGCTCTACGAATTCATGGGGAGCTAACCCTAACCCTTAGTGGAATTTTCCCCAATGGGATTTTCCCATGTATTTTGCCAGGAAACTTACATAAGGCCGCCTCAAAAGGCGTCCCCCCTCCAAACCATACCGATGGGCTCTGAATCCAATGGCAGTGTCGGTTTTGCTCTGCGAAGTCATGGGGAGCTAACCCTAACCCTAAGTGGAATTTTCCCCAATGGGATTTTCCCATGTATTTTGCCAGGAAATGTACATAAGGCAGACTCAAAAGGCGTCCCCCCTCCTAACCATACCAATGGGCTCTGAATCCAATGGCAGTGTCGGTTTTCCTCTACGAATTCATGGGGAGCTAACCCTAACCCTTAGTGGAATTTTCCCCAATGGGATTTTTCCATGTATTTTGCCAGGAAACTTACATAAGGCTGCCTCAAAAGGCGTCCCCCCTCCTAACCATACCGATGGGCTCTGAATCCAATGGCAGTGTCGGTTTTGCTCTGCGAAGTCATGGGGAGCTAACCCTAACCCTAAGTGGAATTTTCCCCAATGGGATTTTCCCATGTATTTTGCCAGGAAATGTACATAAGGCAGGCTCAAAAGGCGTCCCCCCTCCTAACCATACCAATGGGCTCTGAATCCAATGGCAGTGTCGGTTTTGCTCTGCGAAGTCATGGGGAGCTAACTCTAACCCTAAGTTCAATTTTCCCCAATGGGATTTTCCCATGTATTTTGCCAGGAAATGTACATAAGGCCGGCTCAAAAGGCGTCCCCCCCTCCTAACCATACCATTGGGCTCTAAAACCAATGGCAGTGTCGGTTTTGCTCTACGAATTCATGGGGAGCTAACCCTAACCCTTAGTGGAATTTTCCCCAATGGGATTTTCCCATTTGTTTTGCTAGGAAATGTTCAGAAGGCCGGCTCAAAAGGCGTCCCCCCTCCTAACCATACCGATGGGCTCTGAATCCAATGGCAGTGTCGGTTTTGCTCTGCGAAGTCATGGGGAGCTAACTCTAACCCTAAGTGGAATTCAGAGCCCATCGGTATGGTTTGGAGGGGGGACGCCTTTTGAGGCGGCCTTATGTACATTTCCTGGCAAAATACATGGGAAAATCCCATTGTGGAAAATTGAACTTAGGGTTAGGGTTAGCTCCCCATGAATTCACAGAGCAAAACCGACTCTGCCATTGGATTCAGAGCCCATCAGTATGGGAAGGAGGGGGGACGCCTTTTGAGGCGGCCATATGCAAGTTTCCTGGCAAAATACATGGGAAAATCCCATTGGGGAAAATTCCACTAAGGGTTAGCGTTAGCTCCCCATGAATTCGAAGAGCAAGACCGACACTGCCATTGGATTCAGAGCCCATTGGTATGGTTAGGAGGGGGGGACGCCTTTTGAACCTGCCTTATGGCAAAATACATGGGAAAATCCCATTGGGGAAAATTCCACTTAGGGTTAGGGTTAGCTCCCCATGACTTCGCAGAGCAAAACTGACACTGCCATTGGATTCAGAGCCCATCGGTATGGTTTGGAGGGGGGACGCCCTTTGAGCCTGCCTTATGTACATTTCCTGGCAAAATACATGGGAAAATCCCATTGGGGATAATTCCACTTAGGGTTAGGGTTATCTCCCCATGAATTCGTAGAGCAAAACCGACACTGCCATTGGATTCAGAGCCCAATGGTATGGTTAGGAGTGGGGACGCCTTTTGAGCCGGCCTTATGAACATTTCCTGGCAAAATACATGGGAAAATCCCATTGGGGAAAATTCTACTTAGGGTTAGGGTTAGCTCCCCATGAATTCACAGAGCAAAACCGACACTGCCATTGGATTCAGAGCCCATCGGTATGGTTTGGAGGGGGGACGCATTTTGAGGCGGCCTTATGTAAGTTTCCTGGCAAAATACATGGGAAAATCCAGGAAATTTTGCCAGGAAATGTACATAAGGCAGGCTCAAAAGGCATCCCCCCTCCTAACCATACCGATGGGCTTGGAATCCAATGGCAGTGTCGGTTTTGCTCTGCGAATTCATGGGGAGCTAACCCTAACCCTAAGTGGAATTTTCCCCAATGGGATCTGACCATGTATTTTGCCAGGAAACTTACATAAGGCCGGCTCAAAAGGCGTCCCCCCTCCTAACCATACCGATGGGCTCTGAATCCAATGGCAGTGTCGGTTTTACTCTGCAAAGTCATGGGGAGCTAACCCTAACCCTAAGTGGAATTTTCCCCAATGGGATTTTCCCATGTATTTTGCCAGGAAATGTACATAAGGCAGACTCAAAAGGCGTCCCCCCTCCTAACCATACCGATGGGCTCTGAATCCAATGGCAGTGTCGGTTTTGCTCTACGAAGTCATGGGGAGCTAACCCTAACCCTTAGTGGAATTTCCCCAATGGGATTTTCCCATGTATTTTGCCAGGAAATGTACATAAGGCCGCCTCAAAAGGCGTCCCCCCTCCTAACCATACCGATGGGCTCTGAATCCAATGGCAGTGTCGGTTTTGCTCTGCGAAGTCATGGGGAGCTAACCCTAACCCTAAGTGGAATTTTCCCCAATGGAATTTTCCCATGTATTTTGCCAGGAAATGTACATAAGGCAGGCTCAAAAGGCGTCCCCCCTCCTAACCATACCGATGGGCTCTGAATCCAATGGCAGTGTCGGTTTTGCTCTGCGAAGTCATGGGGAGCTAACCCTAACCCTAAGTTCAATTTTCCCCAATGGGATTTTCCCATGTATTTTGCCAGGAAATGTACATAAGGCCGGCTCAAAAGGCGTCCCCCCTCCTAACCATACCGATGGGCTCTGAATCCAATGGCAGTGTCGGTTTTGCTCTGCGAAGTCATGGGGAGCTAACCCTAACCCTAAGTGGAATTTTCCCCAATGGGATTTTCCCATGTATTTTGCCAGGAAATGTACATAAGGCAGGCTCAAAAGGCGTCCCCCCTCCTAACCATACCAATGGGCTCCGAATCCAATGGCAGTGTCGGTTTTGCTCTACGAATTCATGGGGAGCTAACCCTAACCCTTAGTGGAATTTTCCCCAATGGGATTTTCCCATGTATTTTGCCAGGAAACTTACATAAGGCCGCCTCAAAAGGCGTCCCCCCTCCAAACCATACCGATGGGCTCTGAATCCAATGGCAGTGTCGGTTTTGCTCTGCGAAGTCATGGGGAGCTAACCCTAACCCTAAGTGGAATTTTCCCCAATGGGATTTTCCCATGTATTTTGCCAGGAAATGTACATAAGGCAGACTCAAAAGGCGTCCCCCCTCCTAACCATACCAATGGGCTCTGAATCCAATGGCAGTGTCGGTTTTCCTCTACGAATTCATGGGGAGCTAACCCTAACCCTTAGTGGAATTTTCCCCAATGGGATTTTTCCATGTATTTTGCCAGGAAACTTACATAAGGCCGCCTCAAAAGGCGTCCCCCCTCCTAACCATACCGATGGGCTCTGAATCCAATGGCAGTGTCGGTTTTGCTCTGCGAAGTCATGGGGAGCTAACCCTAACCCTAAGTGGAATTTTCCCCAATGGAATTTTCCCATGTATTTTGCCAGGAAATGTACATAAGGCAGGCTCAAAAGGCGTCCCGCCTCCTAACCATACCAATGGGCTCTGAATCCAATGGCAGTGTCGGTTTTGCTCTGCGAAGTCATGGGGAGCTAACACTAACCCTAAGTTCAATTTTCCCCAATGGGATTGTCCCATGTATTTTGCCAGGAAATGTACATAAGGCCGGCTCAAAAGGCGTCCCCCCTCCTAACCATACCGATGGGCTCTGAATCCAATGGCAGTGTCGGTTTTGCTCTGCAAAGTCATGGGGAGCTAATCCTAACCCTAAGTGGAATTTTCCCCAATGGGATTTTCCCATGTATTTTGCCAGGAAATGTACATAAGGCAGGCTCAAAAGGCGTCCCCCCTCCTTCCCATACTGATGGGCTCTGAATCCAATGGCAGAGTCGGTTTTGCTCTGTGAATTCATGGGGAGCTAACCCTAACCCTAAGTTCAATTTTCCACAATGGGATTTTCCCATGTATTTTGCCAGGAAATGTACATAAGGCCGCCTCAAAAGGCGTCCCCCCTCCAAACCATACCGATGGGCTCTGAATTCCACTTAGGGTTAGAGTTAGCTCCCCATGACTTCGCAGAGCAAAACCGACACTGCCATTGGATTCAGAGCCCATCGGTATGGTTAGGAGGGGGGACGCCTTTTGAGCCGGCCTTCTGAACATTTCCTAGCAAAACAAATGGGAAAATCCCATTGGGGAAAATTCCACTAAGGGTTAGGGTTAGCTCCCCATGAATTCGTAGAGCAAAACCGACACTGCCATTGGTTTTAGAGCCCAATGGTATGGTTAGGAGGGGGGGACGCCTTTTGAGCCGGCCTTATGTACATTTCCTGGCAAAATACATGGGAAAATCCCATTGGGGAAAATTGAACTTAGGGTTAGAGTTAGCTCCCCATGACTTCGCAGAGCAAAACCGACACTGCCATTGGATTCAGAGCCCATTGGTATGGTTAGGAGGGGGGACGCCTTTTGAGCCTGCCTTATGTACATTTCCTGGCAAAATACATGGGAAAATCCCATTGGGGAAAATTCCACTTAGGGTTAAGGTTAGCTCCCCATGACTTCGCAGAGCAAAACCGACACTGCCATTGGATTCAGAGCCCATCGGTATGGTTAGGAGGGGGGACGCCTTTTGAGCCTGCCTTATGGCAAAATACATGGGAAAATCCCATTGGGGAAAATTCCACTTAGGGTTAGGGTTAACTCCCCATGACTTCGCAGAAGAAAACCGACACTGCCATTGGATTCAGAGCCCATCGGTATGGGTAGGAGGGGGGATGCCTTTTGAGGGTTAGCTCCCCATGAATTCGTAGAGCAAAACAGACTGCCATTGGATTCAGAGCCCATTGGTATGGTTAGGAGGGGGGGGACGCCTTTTGAGCCTGCCTTATGGCAAAATACATGGGAAAATCCCATTGGGGAAAATTCCACTTAGGGTTAGGGTTAGCTCCCCATGACTTCGCAGAGCAAAACTGACACTGCCACTGGATTCAGAGCCCATCGGTATGGTTTGGAGGGGGGACGCCCTTTGAGCCTGCCTTATGTACATTTCCTGGCAAAATACATGGGAAAATCCCATTGGGGAAAATTCCCCTTAGGGTTAGGGTTAGCTCCCCATGAATTCACAGAGCAAAACCGACACTGCCATTGGATTCAGAGCCCATCGGTATGGTTTGGAGGGGGGACGCCTTTTGAGGCGGCCTTATGTAAGTTTCCTGGCAAAATACATGGGAAAATCCAGGAAATTTTGCCAGGAAATGTACATAAGGCAGGCTCAAAAGGCATCCCCCCTCCTAACCATACCGATGGGCTTTGAATCCAATGGCAGTGTCGGTTTTGCTCTACGAATTCATGTGGAGCTAACCCTAACCCTAAGTGGAATTTTCCCCAATGGGATTTTCCCATGTATTTTGTCAGGAAATTTACATAAGGCCGCCTCAAAAGGCGTCCCCCCTCCTACCCATACCGATGGGCTCTGAATCCAATGGCAGTGTCGGTTTTGCTCTGCGAATTCATGGGGAGCTAACCCTAACCCTAAGTGGAATTTACCCCAATGGGATCTGACCATGTATTTTGCCAGGAAATGTACATAAGGCAGGCTCAAAAGGCGTCCCCCCTCCTTACCATACCAATGGGCTCCGAATCCAATGGCAGTGTCAGTTTTGCTCTACGAATTCATGGGGAGCTAACCCTAACCATAAGTGGAATTTTCCCCAATGGGATTTTCCCATGTATTTTGCCAGGAAATGTACATAAGGCAGACTCAAAAGGCGTCCCCCCTCCTAACCATACCGATGGGCTCTGAATCCAATGGCAGTGTCGGTTTTGCTCTGCGAAGTCATGGGGAGCTAACCCTAACCCTAAGTGGAATTTTCCCCAATGGGATTTTCCCATGTATTTTGCCAGGAAATGTACATAAGGCAGGCTCAAAAGGCGTCCCCCTCCTAACCATACCAATGGGCTCCGAATCCAATGGCAGTGTCGGTTTTGCTCTACGAATTCATGGGGAGCTAACCCTAACCCTAAGTGGAATTTTCCCCAATGGGATTTTCCCATGTATTTTGCCAGGAAATGTACATAAGGCAGGCTCAAAAGGCGTCCCCCCTCCTAACCATACCAATGGGCTCCGAATCCAATGGCAGTGTCGGTTTTGCTCTGCGAAGTCATGGGGAGCTAACCCTAACCCTAAGTGGAATTTTCCCCAATGGGATTTTCCCATGTATTTTGCCAGGAAATGTACATAAGGCAGACTCAAAAGGCGTCCCCCCTCCTAACCATACCAATGGGCTCTGAATCCAATGGCAGTGTCGGTTTTCCTCTACGAATTCATGGGGAGCTAACCCTAACCCTTAGTGGAATTTTCCCCAATGGGATTTTTCCATGTATTTTGCCAGGAAACTTGCATAAGGCCGCCTCAAAAGGCATCCCCCCTCCTAACCATACCGATGGGCCCTGAATTCAATGGCAGTGTCGGTTTTGCTCTGCGAAGTCATGGGGAGCTAACCCTAACCCTAAGTGGAATTTTCCCCAATGGAATTTTCCCATGTATTTTGCCAGGAAATGTACATAAGGCCGGCTCAAAAGGCGTCCCCCCTCCTAACCATACCGATGGGCTCTGAATCCAATGGCAGTGTCGGTTTTGCTCTGCGAAGTCATGGGGAGCTAACCCTAACCCTAAGTGGAATTTTCCCATGTATTTTGCCAGGAAATGTACATAAGGCAGGCTCAAAAGGCGTCCCCCCTCCTAACCATACCAATGGGCTTCGAATCCAATGGCAGTGTCGGTTTTGCTCTACGAATTCATGGGGAGCTAACCCTAACCCTTAGTGGAATTTTCCCCATTGGGATTTTCCCATGTATTTTGCCAGGAAACTTACATAAGGCCGCCTCAAAAGGCGTCCCCCCTCCAAACCATACCGATGGGCTCTGAATCCAATGGCAGTGTCGGTTTTGCTCTGCGAAGTCATGGGGAGCTAACCCTAACCCTAAGTGGAATTTTCCCCAATGTGATTTTCCCATGTATTTTGCCAGGAAATGTACATAAGGCAGACTCAAAAGGCGTCCCCCCTCCTAACCATACCAATGGGCTCTGAATCCAATGGCAGTGTCGGTTTTCCTCTACGAATTCATGGGGAGCTAACCCTAACCCTTAGTGGAATTTTCCCCAATGGGATTTTTCCATGTATTTTGCCAGGAAACTTACATAAGGCCGCCTCAAAAGGCGTCCCCCCTCCTAACCATACCGATGGGCTCTGAATCCAATGGCAGTGTTGGTTTTGCTCTGCGAAGTCATGGGGAGCTAACCCTAACCCTAAGTGGAATTTTCCCCAATGGAATTTTCCCATGTATTTTGCCAGGAAATGTACATAAGGCCGGCTCAAAAGGCGTCCCCCCTCCTAACCATACCGATGGGCTCTGAATGCAATGGCAGTGTCGGTTTTGCTCTGCGAAGTCATGGGGAGCTAACCCTAACCCTAAGTTCAATTTTCCCCAATGGGATTTTCCCTTGTATTTTGCCAGGAAATGTACATAAGGCCGGCTCAAAAGGCGTCCCCCCTCCTAACCATACCGATGGGCTCTGAATCCAATGGCAGTGTCGGTTTTGCTCTGCGAAGTCATGGGGAGCTAACCCTAACCCTAAGTGGAATTTTCCCCAATGGGATTTTCCCATGTATTTTGCCAGGAAATGTACATAAGGCAGGCTCAAAAGGCGTCCCCCCTCCTAACCATACCAATGGGCTCCGAATCCAATGGCAGTGTCGGTTTTGCTCTGCGAAGTCATGGGGAGCTAACCCTAACCCTAAGTGGAATTTTCCCCAATGGGATTTTCCCATGTATTTTGCCAGGAAATGTACATAAGGCAGGCTCAAAAGGCGTCCCCCCTCCAAACCATACCGATGGGCTCTGAATCCAATGGCAGTGTCGGTTTTGCTCTGCGAAGTCATGGGGAGCTAACCCTAACCCTAAGTGGAATTCAGAGCCCATCGGTATGGTTTGGAGGGGGGACGCCTTTTGAGGCGGCCTTATGTACATTTCCTGGCAAAATACATGGGAAAATCCCATTGGGGAAAATTGAACTTAGGGTTAGGGTTAGCTCCCCATGAATTCACAGAGCAAAACCGACACTGCCATTGGATTCAGAGCCCATCAGTATGGGTAGGAGGGGGGACGCCTTTTGAGGCGGCCATATGTAAGTTTCCTGGCAAAATACATGGGAAAATCCCATTGGGGAAAATTCCACTAAGGGTTAGCGTTAGCTCCCCATGAATTCGTAGAGCAAGACCGACACTGCCATTGGATTCAGAGCCCAATGGTATGGTTAGGAGGGGGTACGCCTTTTGAGCCTGCCTTATGTACATTTCCTGGCAAAATACATGGGAAAATCCCATTGGGGAAAATTCCACTTAGGGTTAGGGTTAGCTCCCCATGACTTCGTAGAGCAAAACCGACACTGCCATTGGATTCAGAGCCCATCGGTATGGTTAGGAGGAGGGACGCCTTTTGAGCCGGCCTTATGTACATTACCTGGCAAAATACATGGGAAGATCCCATTGGGGAAAATTCCACTTAGGGTTAGGGTTAGCTCCCCATGACTTCGCAGAGCAAAACCGACACTGCCATTGGATTCAGAGCCCATCGGTGTGGATAGGAGGGGCGATGCCTTTTGAGCCTGCCTTATGGCAAAATACATGGGAAAATCCCATTGGGGAAAATTCCACTAAGGGTTAGGGTTAGCTCCCCATGAAATCGTAGAGCAAAACCGACACTGCCATTGGATTCGGAGCCCATCGGTATGGTTAGGAGGGGGGACGCCTTTTGAGCCTGCCTTATGTACATA
Source organism: Natrix helvetica (assembly GCF_964273705.1). Classification (NCBI taxonomy): domain Eukaryota; kingdom Metazoa; phylum Chordata; class Lepidosauria; order Squamata; family Natricidae; genus Natrix; species Natrix helvetica. The sequence goes on from NC_138552.1 coordinate 150,119,737, forward strand.
TCCTGGCAAAATACATGGGAAAATCCCATTGGGGAAAATTCCCCTTAGGGTTAGGGTTAGCTCCCCATGAATTCACAGAGCAAAACCGACACTGCCATTGGATTCAGAGCCCATCGGTATGGTTTGGAGGGGGGACGCCTTTTGAGGCGGCCTTATGTAAGTTTCCTGGCAAAATACATTGGAAAATCCAGGAAATTTTGCCAGGAAATGTACATAAGGCAGGCTCAAAAGGCATCCCCCCTCCTAACCATACCGATGGGCTCTGAATCCAATGGCAGTGTCGGTTTTGCTCTACGAATTCATGTGGAGCTAACCCTAACCCTAAGTGGAATTTTCCCCAATGGGATTTTCCCATGTATTTTGTCAGGAAATTTACATAAGGCCGCCTCAAAAGGCGTCCCCCCTCCTACCCATACCGATGGGCTCTGAATCCAATGGCAGTGTCGGTTTTGCTCTGCGAATTCATGGGGAGCTAACCCTAACCCTAAGTGGAATTTTCCCCAATGGGATCTGACCATGTATTTTGCCAGGAAATGTACATAAGGCCGGCTCAAAAGGCGTCCCCCATCCTAACCATACCAATGGGCTCCGAATCCAATGGCAGTGTCGGTTTTGCTCTACGAATTCTTGGGGAGCTAACCCTAACCCTTAGTGGAATTTTCCCCAATGGGATTTTCCCATGTATTTTGCCAGGAAACTTACATAAGGCCGCCTCAAAAGGCGTCCCCCCTCCAAACCATACCGATGGGCTCTGAATCCAATGGCAGTGTCGGTTTTGCTCTGCGAAGTCATGCGGAGCTAACCCTAACCCTAAGTGGAATTTTCCCCAATGGGATCTGACCATGTATTTTGCCAGAAAATGTACATAAGGCCGGCTCAAAAGGCGTCCCCCCTCCTAACCATACCGATGGGCTCTGAATCCAATGGCAGTGTCGGTTTTGCTCTGCGAAGTCATGGGGAGCTAACTCTAACCCTAAGTGGAATTCAGAGCCCATCGGTATGGTTTGGAGGGGGGACGCCTTTTGAGGCGGCCTTATGTACATTTCCTGGCAAAATGCATGGGAAAATCCCATTGTGGAAAATTGAACTTAGGGTTAGGGTTAGCTCCCCATGAATTCACAGAGCAAAACCGACTCTGCCATTGGATTCAGAGCCCATCAGTATGGGAAGGAGGGGGGACGCCTTTTGAGGCGGCCATATGCAAGTTTCCTGGCAAAATACATGGGAAAATCCCATTGGGGAAAATTCCACTAAGGGTTAGCGTTAGCTCCCCATGAATTCGAAGAGCAAGACGGACACTGCCATTGGATTCAGAGCCCAATGGTATGGTTAGGAGGGGGTACGCCTTTTGAGCCTGCCTTATGTACATTTCCTGGCAAAATACATGGGAAAATCCCATTGGGGAAAATTCCACTTAGGGTTAGGATTAGCTCCCCATGACTTTGCAGAGCAAAACGGACACTGCCATTGGATTCAGAGCCCATCGGTATGGGTAGGAGGGGGGACGCCTTTTGAGGGTTAGCTCCCCATGAATTCGTAGAGCAAAACCGACACTGCCATTGGATTCAGAGCCCATTGGTATGGTTAGGAGGGGGGGGGACGCCTTTTGAGCCTGCCTTATGTACATTTCCTGGCAAAAGACATGGGAAAATCCCATTGGGGAAAATTCCACTTAGGGTTAGGGTTAGCTCCCCATGACTTCGCAGAGCAAAACCGACACTGCCATTGGATTCAGAGCCCATCGGTATGGTTAGGAGGGGGGACGCCTTTTGAGCCTGCCTTATGGCAAAATACATGGGAAAATCCCATTGGGGAAAATTCCACTTAGGGTTAGGGTTAACTCCCCATGACCTCGCAGAGCAAAACCGACACTGCCATTGGATTCAGAGCCCATCGGTATGGGTAGGAGGGGGGATGCCTTTTGAGGGTTAGCTCCCCATGAATTCGCAGAGCAAAACCGACACTGCCATTGGATCCAGAGCCCATCGGTATGGTTTGGAGGGGGGACGCCCTTTGAGGCGGCCTTATGTACATTTCCTGGCAAAATACATGGGAAAATCCAGGAAATTTTGCCAGGAAATGTACATAAGGCCGCCTCAAAAGGCGTCCCCCCTCCAAACCATACCGATGGGCTCTGAATCCAATGGCAGTGTCGGTTTTGCTCTGCGAAGTCATGGGGAGCTAACCCTAACCCTAAGTGGAATTTTCCCCAATGGGATTTTCCCATGTATTTTGCCAGGAAATGTACATAAGGCAGACTCAAAAGGCGTCCCCCCTCCTAACCATACCAATGGGCTCTGAATCCAATGGCAGTGTCGGTTTTCCTCTACGAATTCATGGGGAGCTAACCCTAACCCTTAGTGGAATTTTCCCCAATGGGATTTTTCCATGTATTTTGCCAGGAAACTTACATAAGGCCGCCTCAAAAGGCGTCCCCCCTCCTAACCATACCGATGGGCTCTGAATCCAATGGCAGTGTCGGTTTTGCTCTGCGAAGTCATGGGGAGCTAACCCTAACCCTAAGTGGAATTTTCCCCAATGGAATTTTCCCATGTATTTTGCCAGGAAATGTACATAAGGCAGGCTCAAAAGGCGTCCCCCCTCCAAACCATACCGATGTGCTCTGAATCCAATGGCAGTGTCGGTTTTGCTCTGCGAAGTCATGGGGAGCTAACCCTAACCCTAAGTTCAATTTTCCCCAATGGGATTTTCCCATGTATTTTGCCAGGAAATGTACATAAGGCAGGCTCAAACGGCGTCCCCCCCTCCTAACCATACCATTGGGCTCTGAAACCAATGGCAGTGTCGGTTTTGCTCTGCGAAGTCATGGGGAGCTAACCCTAACCCTTAGTGGAATTTTCCCCAATGGGATTATCCCATTTATTTTGCCAGGAAATGTTCATAAGGCCGGCTCAAAAGGCGTCCCCCCTCCTAACCATACCGATGGGCTCTGAATCCAATGGCAGTGTCGGTTTTGCTCTGCGAAGTCATGGGGAGCTAACCCTAACCCTAAGTGGAATTCAGAGCCCATCGGTATGGTTTGGAGGGGGGACGCCTTTTGAGGCGGCCTTATGTACATTTCCTGGCAAAATACATGGGAAAATCCCATTGGGGAAAATTGAACTTAGGGTTAGGGTTAGCTCCCCATGAATTCACAGAGCAAAACCGACACTGCCATTGGATTCAGAGCCCATCAGTCTGGGTAGGAGGGGGGACGCCTTTTGAGGCGGCCATATGTAAGTTTCCTGGCAAAATACATGGGAAAATCCCATTGGGGAAAATTCCACTAAGGGTTAGCGTTAGCTCCCCATGAACTCGTAGAGCAAGACCGACACTGCCATTGGATTCAGAGCCCAATGGTATGGTTAGGAGGGGGTACGCCTTTTGAGCCTGCCTTATGTACATTTCCTGGCAAAATACATGGGAAAATCCCATTGGGGAAAATTCCACTTAGGGTTAGGGTTAGCTCCCCATGACTTCGCAGAGCAAAACTGACACTGCCATTGGATTCAGAGCCCATCGGTGTGGGTAGGAGGGGGGATGCCTTTTGAGCCTGCCTTATGGCAAAATACATGGGAAAATCCCATTGGGGAAAATTCCACTTAGGGTTAGGGTTAGCTCCCCATGAATTCGGAGATCAAAACCGACACTGCCATTGGATTCAGAGCCCAATGGTATGGTTAAGAGGGGGGACACCTTTTGAGGCGGCCATATGTAAGTTTCCTGGCAAAATACATGGGAAAATCCCATTGGGGAAAATTCCACTAAGGGTTAGGGTTAGCTCCCCATGAATTCGCAGAGAAAAACCGACACTGCCATTGGATTCAGAGCCCATCGGTATGGTTTGGAGGGGGGACGCCTTTTGAGGCGGCCTTATGTACATTTCCTGGCAAAATACATGGGAAAATCCCATTGGGGAAAATTGAACTTAGGGTTAGGGTTAGCTCCCCATGAATTCACAGAGCAAAACCGACACTGCCATTGGATTCAGAGCCCATCAGTATAGGTAGGAGGGGGGACGCCTTTTGAGGCGGCCATATGTAAGTTTCCTGGCAAAATACATGGGAAAATCCCATTGGGGAAAATTCCACTAAGGGTTAGCGTTAGCTCCCCATGAATTCGTAGAGCAAGACCGACACTGCCATTGGATTCAGAGCCCATCGGTATGGTTAGGAGGGGGGACGCCTTTTGAGCCTGCCTTATGGCAAAATACATGGGAAAATCCCATTGGGGAAAATTCCACTTAGGGTTAGGGTTAACTCCCCATCACCTCGCAGAGCAAAACCGACACTGCCATTGGATTCAGAGCCCATCGGTATGGGTAGGAGGGGGGATGCCTTTTGAGGGTTAGCTCCCCATGAATTCGCAGAGCAAAACCGACACTGCCATTGGATCCAGAGCCCATCGGTATGGTTTGGAGGGGGGACGCCCTTTGAGGCGGCCTTATGTACATTTCCTGGCAAAATACATGGGAAAATCCAGGAAATTTTGCCAGGAAATGTACATAAGGCCGCCTCAAAAGGCGTCCCCCCTCCAAACCATACCGATGGGCTCTGAATCCAATGGCAGTGTCGGTTTTGCTCTGCGAAGTCATGGGGAGCTAACCCTAACCCTAAGTGGAATTTTCCCCAATGGGATTTTCCCATGTATTTTGCCAGGAAATGTACATAAGGCAGACTCAAAAGGCGTCCCCCCTCCTAACCATACCAATGGGCTCTGAATCCAATGGCAGTGTCGGTTTTCCTCTACGAATTCATGGGGAGCTAACCCTAACCCTTAGTGGAATTTTCCCCAATGGGATTTTTCCATGTATTTTGCCAGGAAACTTACATAAGGCCGCCTCAAAAGGCGTCCCACCTCCTAACCATACCGATGGGCTCTGAATCCAATGGCAGTGTCGGTTTTGCTCTGCGAAGTCATGGGGAGCTAACCCTAACCCTAAGTGGAATTTTCCCCAATGGAATTTTCCCATGTATTTTGCCAGGAAATGTACATAAGGCAGGCTCAAAAGGCGTCCCCCCTCCTAACCATACCGATGGGCTCTGAATCCAATGGCAGTGTCAGTTTTGCTCTGCGAAGTCATGGGGAGCTAACCCTAACCCTAAGTGGAATTTTCCCCAATGGGATTTTCCCATGTATTTTGCCAGGAAATGTACATAAGGCAGGCTCAAAAGGCGTCCCCCCTCCAAACCATACCGATGGGCTCTGAATCCAATGGCAGTGTCGGTTTTGCTCTGCGAAGTCATGGGGAGCTAACCCTAACCCTAAGTTCAATTTTCCCCAATGGGATTTTCCCATGTATTTTGCCAGGAAATGTACATAAGGCAGGCTCAAACGGCGTCCCCCCCTCCTAACCATACCATTAGGCTCTGAAACCAATGGCAGTGTCGGTTTTGCTCTACGAATTCATGGGGAGCTAACCCTAACCCTTAGTGGAATTTTCCCCAATGGGATTATCCCATTTATTTTGCCAGGAAATGTTCATAAGGCCGGCTCAAAAGGCGTCCCACCTCCTAACCATACCGATGGGCTCTGAATCCAATGGCAGTGTCGGTTTTGCTCTGCGAAGTCATGGGGAGCTAACTCTAACCCTAAGTGGAATTCAGAGCCCATCGGTATGGTTTGGAGGGGGGACGCCTTTTGAGGCGGCCTTATGTACATTTCCTGGCAAAATACATGGGAAAATCCCATTGGGGAAAATTGAACTTAGGGTTAGGGTTAGCTCCCCATGAATTCACAGAGCAAAACCGACACTGCCATTGGATTCAGAGCCCATCAGTATGGGTAGGAGGGGGGACGCCTTTTGAGGCGGCCATATGTAAGTTTCCTGGCAAAATACATGGGAAAATCCCATTGGGGAAAATTCCACTAAGGGTTAGCGTTAGCTCCCCATGAACTCGTAGAGCAAGACCGACACTGCCATTGGATTCAGATCCCAATGGTATGGTTAGGAGGGGGTACGCCTTTTGAGCCTGCCTTATGTACATTTCCTGGCAAAATACATGGGAAAATCCCATTGGGGAAAATTCCACTTAGGGTTAGTGTTAGCTCCCCATGACTTCGCAGAGCAAAACTGACACTGCCATTGGATTCAGAGCCCATCGGTGTGGGTAGGAGGGGGGATGCCTTTTGAGCCTGCCTTATGGCAAAATACATGGGAAAATCCCATTGGGGAAAATTCCACTTAGGGTTAGGGTTAGCTCCCCATGAATTCGGAGATCAAAACCGACACTGCCATTGGATTCAGAGCCCAATGGTATGGTTAAGAGGGGGGACACCTTTTGAGGCGGCCATATGTAAGTTTCCTGGCAAAATACATGGGAAAATCCCATTGGGGAAAATTCCACTAAGGGTTAGGGTTAGCTCCCCATGAATTCGCAGAGAAAAACCGACACTGCCATTGGATTCAGAGCCCATCGGTATGGTTGGGAGGGGGGACGCCTTTTGAGGCGGCCTTATGTACATTTCCTGGCAAAATACATGGGAAAATCCCATTGGGGAAAATTGAACTTAGGGTTAGGGTTAGCTCCCCATGAATTCACAGAGCAAAACCGACACTGCCATTGGATTCAGAGCCCATCAGTATGGTTAGGAGGGGGGACGCCTTTTGAGCCGGCCTTATGTACATTACCTGGCAAAATACATGGGAAGATCCCATTGGGTAAAATTCCACTTACGGTTAGGGTTAGCTCCCCATGACTTCGCAGAGCAAAACCGACACTGCCATTGGATTCAGAGCCCATCGGTGTGGGTAGGAGGGGTGATGCCTTTTGAGCCTGCCTTATGGCAAAATACATGGGAAAATCCCATTGGGGAAAATTCCACTAAGGGTTAGGGTTAGCTCCCCATGAAATCGTAGAGCAAAACCGACACTGCCATTGGATTCGGAGCCCATTGGTATGGGTAGGAGGGGCGATGCCTTTTGAGCCTGCCTTATGGTAAAATACATGGGAAAATCCCATTGGGGAAAATTCCACTAAGGGTTAGCGTTAGCTCCCCATGAATTCGTAGAGCAAAACCGACACTGCCATTGGATTCAGAGCCCATCGGTATGGTTAGGAGGGGGGACGCCTTTTGAGCCGGCCTTATGTACATTACCTGGCAAAATACATGGGAAGATCCCATTGGGGAAAATTCCACTTAGGGTTAGGGTTAGCTCCCCATGACTTCGCAGAGCAAAACCGACACTGCCATTGGATTCAGAGCCCATCGGTGTGGGTAGGAGGGGTGATGCCTTTTGAGCCTGCCTTATGGCAAAATCCATGGGAAAATCCCATTGGGGAAAATTCCACTAAGGGTTAGCGTTAGCTCCCCATGAATTCGTAGAGCAAAACCGACACTGCCATTGGATTCAGAGCCCATCGGTATGGTTAGGAGGGGGGACGCCTTTTGAGCCGGCCTTATGTACATTACCTGGCAAAATACATGGGAAGATCCCATTGGGGAAAATTCCACTTAGGGTTAGGGTTAGCTCCCCATGAATTCACAGAGCAAAACCGACACTGCCATTGGATTCAGAGCCCATCGGTATGGTTTGGAGGGGGGACGCCTTTTGAGGCGGCCTTATGTAAGTTTCCTGGCAAAATACATGGGAAAAATCAGGAAATTTTACCAGGAAATGTACATAAGGCAGGCTCAAAAGGCATCCCCCCGCCTAACCATACCGATGGGCTCTGAATCCAATGGCAGTGTCGGTTTTGCTCTACGAATTCATGTGGAGCTAACCCTAACCCTAAGTGGAATTTTCCCCAATGGGATTTTCCCATGTATTTTGTCAGGAAATTTACATAAGGCCGCCTCAAAAGGCGTCCCCCCTCCTACCCATACCGATGGGCTCTGAATCCAATGGCAGTGTCGGTTTTGCTCTGCGAATTCATGGGGAGCTAACCCTAACCCTAAGTGGAATTTTCCCCAATGGGATCTGACCATGTATTTTGCCAGGAAATGTACATAAGGCCGGCTCAAAAGGCGTCCCCCCTCCTAACCATACCAATGGGCTCTGAATCCAATGGCAGTGTCGGTTTTGCTCTGCAAAGTCATGGGGAGCTAACCCTAACCCTAAGTGGAATTTTCCCCAATGGGATTTTCCCATGTATTTTGCCAGGAAATGTACATAAGGCAGGCTCAAAAGGCGTCCCCCCTCCTAACCATACCAATGGGCTCCGAATCCAATGGCAGTGTCGGTTTTGCTCTACGAATTCATGGGGAGCTAACCCTAACCATAAGTGGAATTTTCCCCAATGGGATTTTCCCATGTATTTTGCCAGGAAACTTACATAAGGCCGCCTCAAAAGGCGTCCCCCCTCCAAACCATACCGATGGGCTCTGAATCCAATGGCAGTGTCGGTTTTGCTCTGCGAAGTCATGCGGAGCTAACCCTAACCCTAAGTGGAATTTTCCCCAATGGGATTTTCCCATGTATTTTGCCAGGAAATGTACATAAGGCAGACTCAAAAGGCGTCCCCCCTCCTAACCATACCAATTGGCTCTGAATCCAATGACAGTGTCGGTTTTCCTCTACGAATTCTTGGGGAGCTAACCCTAACCCTTAGTGGAATTTTCCCCAATGGGATTTTTCCATGTATTTTGCCAGGAAACTTACATAAGGCCGCCTCAAAAGGCGTCCCCCCTCCTAACCATACCGATGGGCTCTGAATCCAATGGCAGTGTCGGTTTTGCTCTGCGAAGTCATGGGGAGCTAACCCTAACCCTAAGTGGAATTTTACCCAATGGAATTTCCCATGTATTTTGCCAGGAAATGTACATAAGGCAGGCTCAAAAGGCGTCCCCCCTCCTAACCATACCGATGGGCTCTGAATCCAATGGCAGTGTCGGTTTTGCTCTGCGAAGTCATGGGGAGCTAACCCTAACCCTAAGTGGAATTTTCCCCAATGGGATTTTCCCATGTATTTTGCCAGGAAACTTACATAGGGCCGCCTCAAAAGGCGTCCCCCCCTCCAAACCATACCGATGGGCTCTGAATCCAATGGCAGTGTCGGTTTTCCTCTGTGAATTCATGGGGAGCTAACCCTAACCCTAAGTGGAATTTTCCCCAATGGGATTTTCCCATGTATTTTGCCAGGAAATGTACATAAGGCAGGCTCAAAAGGCGTCCCCCCTCCTAACCATACCGATGGGCTCTGAATCCAATGGCAGTGTCTGTTTTGCTCTGCGAAGTCATGGGGAGCTAACCCTAACCCTAAGTTCAATTTTCCCCAATGGGATTTTCCCATGTATTTTGCCAGGAAATGTACATAAGGCCGGCTCAAAAGGCGTCCCCCCTCCTAACCATACCGATGGGCTCTGAATCCAATGGCAGTGTCAGTTTTGCTCTGCGAAGTCATGGGGAGCTAACCCTAACCCTAAGTGGAATTTTCCCCAATGGGATTTTCCCATGTATTTTGCCAGGAAATGTACATAAGGCAGGCTCAAAAGGCGTCCCCCCTCCAAACCATACCGATGGGCTCTGAATCCAATGGCAGTGTCGGTTTTGCTCTGCGAAGTCATGGGGAGCTAACCCTAACCCTAAGTGGAATTCAGAGCCCATCGGTATGGTTTGGAGGGGGGACGCCTTTTGAGGCGGCCTTATGTACATTTCCTGGCAAAATACATGGGAAAATCCCATTGGGGAAAATTGAACTTAGGGTTAGGGTTAGCTCCCCATGAATTCACAGAGCAAAACCGACACTGCCATTGGATTCAGAGCCCATCAGTATGGGTAGGAGGGGGGACGCCTTTTGAGGCGGCCATATGTAAGTTTCCTGGCAAAATACATGGGAAAATCCCATTGGGGAAAATTCCACTAAGGGTTAGCCTTAGCTCCCCATGAACTCGTAGAGCAAGACCGACACTGCCATTGGATTCAGAGCCCAATGGTATGGTTAGGAGGGGGTACGCCTTTTGAGCCTGCCTTATGTACATTTCCTGGCAAAATACATGGGAAAATCCCATTGGGGAAAATTCCACTTAGGGTTAGGGTTAGCTCCCCATGAATTCGGAGATCAAAACCGACACTGCCATTGGATTCAGAGCCCAATGGTATGGTTAAGAGGGGGGACACCTTTTGAGGCGGCCATATGTAAGTTTCCTGGCAAAATACATGGGAAAATCCCATTGGGGAAAATTCCACTAAGGGTTAGCGTTAGCTGCCCATGAATTCGTAGAGCAAAACCGACACTGCCATTGGATTCAGAGCCCAATGGTATGGTTAGGAGGGGGTACGCCTTTTGAGCCTGCCTTATGTAAGTTTCCTGGCAAAATACATGGGAAAATCCCATTGGGGAAAATTCCACTAAGGGTTAGGGCTAGCTCCCCATGAATTCGCAGAGAAAAACCGACACTGCCATTGGATTCAGAGCCCATCGGTATGGTTTGGAGGGGGGACGCCTTTTGAGGCGGCCTTATGTACATTTCCTGGCAAAATACATGGGAAAATCCCATTGGGGAAAATTGAACTTAGGGTTAGGGTTAGCTCCCCATGAATTCACAGAGCAAAACCGACACTGCCATTGGATTCAGAGCCCATCAGTATGGGTAGGAGGGGGGACGCCTTTTGAGGCGGCCATATGTAAGTTTCCTGGCAAAATACATGGGAAAATCCCATTGGGGAAAATTCCACTAAGGGTTAGCGTTAGCTCCCCATGAATTCGTAGAGCAAAACCGACACTGCCATTGGATTCAGAGCCCAATGGTATGGTTAGGAGGGGGTACGCCTTTTGAGCCTGCCTTATGTAAGTTTCCTGGCAAAATACATGGGAAAATCCCATTGGGGAAAATTCCACTAAGGGTTAGGGTTAGCTCCCCATGAATTCGCAGAGAAAAACCGACACTGCCATTGGATTCAGAGCCCATCGGTATGGTTTGGAGGGGGGACGCCTTTTGAGGCGGCCTTATGTACATTTCCTGGCAAAATACATGGGAAAATCCCATTGGGGAAAATTGAACTTAGGGTTAGGGTTAGCTCCCCATGAATTCACAGAGCAAAACCGACACTGCCATTGGATTCAGAGCCCATCAGTATGGGTAGGAGGGGGGACGCCTTTTGAGGCGGCCATATGTAAGTTTCCTGGCAAAATACATGGGAAAATCCCATTGGGGAAAATTCCACTAAGGGTTAGCGTTAGCTCCCCATGAATTCGTAGAGCAAGACCGACACTGCCATTGGATTCAGAGCCCAATGGTATGGTTAGGAGGGGGTACGCCTTTTGAGCCTGCCTTATGTACATTTCCTGGCAAAATACATGGGAAAATCCCATTGGGGAAAATTCCACTTAGGGTTAGGGTTAGCTCCCCATGACTTCGTAGAGCAAAACCGACACTGCCATTGGATTCAGAGCCCATCGGTATGGTTAGGAGGGGGGACGCCTTTTGAGCCGGCCTTATGTACATTACCTGGCAAAATACATGGGAAGATCCCATTGGGGAAAATTCCACTTAGGGTTAGGGTTAGCTCCCCATGACTTCGCAGAGCAAAACCGACACTGCCATTGGATTCAGAGCCCATCGGTGTGGGTAGGAGGGGCGATGCCTTTTGAGCCTGCCTTATGGCAAAATACATGGGAAAATCCCATTGGGGAAAATTCCACTAAGGGTTAGGGTTAGCTCCCCATGAAATCGTAGAGCAAAACTGACACTGCCATTGGATTCGGAGCCCATTGGTATGGGTAGGAGGTGCGATGCCTCATGAGCCTGCCTTATGGTAAAATACATGGGAAAATCCCATTGGGGAAAATTCCACTAAGGGTTAGCGTTAGCTCCCCATGAATTCGTAGAGCAAAACCGACACTGCCATTGGATTCAGAGCCCAATGGTATGGTTAGGAGGGGGTACGCCTTTTGAGCCTGCCTTATGTAAGTTTCCTGGCAAAAATACATGGGAAAATCCCATTGGGGAAAATTCCACTAAGGGTTAGGGTTAGCTCCCCATGAATTCGCAGAGAAAAACCGACACTGCCATTGGATTCAGAGCCCATCGGTATGGTTGGGAGGGGGGACGCCTTTTGAGGCGGCCTTATGTACATTTCCTGGCAAAATACATGGGAAAATCCCATTGGGGAAAATTGAACTTAGGGTTAGGGTTAGCTCCCCATGAATTCACAGAGCAAAACCGACACTGCCATTGGATTCAGAGCCCATCGGTATGGTTAGGAGGGGGGACGCCTTTTGAGCCGGCCTTATGTACATTACCTGGCAAAATACATGGGAAGATCCCATTGGGGAAAATTCCACTTAGGGTTAGGGTTAGCTCCCCATGACTTCGCAGAGCAAAACCGACACTGCCATTGGATTCAGAGCCCATCGGTGTGGGTAGGAGGGGCGATGCCTTTTGAGCCTGCCTTATGGCAAAATACATGGGAAAATCCCATTGGGGAAAATTCCACTAAGGGTTAGGGTTAGCTCCCCATGAAATCGTAGAGCAAAACCGACACTGCCATTGGATTCGGAGCCCATTGGTATGGGTAGGAGGGGCGATGCCTTTTGAGCCTGCCTTATGGTAAAATACATGGGAAAATCCCATTGGGGAAAATTCCACTAAGGGTTAGCGTTAGCTCCCCATGAATTCGTAGAGCAAAACCGACACTGCCATTGGATTCAGAGCCCAATGGTATGGTTAGGAGGGGGTACGCCTTTTGAGCCTGCCTTATGTAAGTTTCCTGGCAAAAATACATGGGAAAATCCCATTGGGGAAAATTCCACTAAGGGTTAGGGTTAGCTCCCCATGAATTCGCAGAGAAAAACCGACACTGCCATTGGATTCAGAGCCCATCGGTATGGTTTGGAGGGGGGACGCCTTTTGAGCCGGCCTTATGTACATTTCCTGGCAAAATACATGGGAAAATCCCATTGGGGAAAATTGAACTTAGGGTTAGGGTTAGCTCCCCATGAATTCACAGAGCAAAACCGACACTGCCATTGGATTCAGAGCCCATCAGTATGGGTAGGAGGGGGGACGCCTTTTGAGGCGGCCATATGTAAGTTTCCTGGCAAAATACATGGGAAAATCCCATTGGGGAAAATTCCACTAAGGGTTAGCGTTAGGTCCCCATGAACTCGTAGAGCAAGACCGACACTGCCATTGGATTCAGAGCCCAATGGTATGGTTAGGAGGGGGTACGCCTTTTGAGCCTGCCTTATGTACATTTCCTGGCAAAATACATGGGAAAATCCCATTGGGGAAAATTCCACTTAGGGTTAGGGTTAGCTCCCCATGACTTCGTAGAGCAAAACCGACACTGCTATTGGATTCAGAGCCCATCGGTATGGTTAGGAGGGGGGACGCCTTTTGAGCCGGCCTTATGTACATTACCTGGCAAAATACATGGGAAAATCCCATTGGGGAAAATTCCACTAAGGGTTAGCGTGAGCTCCCCATGAATTCGTAGAGCAAGACCGACACTGCCATTGGATTCAGAGCCCAATGGTATGGTTAGGAGGGGGTACGCCTTTTGAGCCTGCCTTATGTACATTTCCTAGCAAAATGCATGGGAAAATCCCATTGGGGAAAATTCCACTTAGGGTTAGGATTAGCTCCCCATGACTTCGTAGAGCAAAACCGACACTGCCATTGGATTCAGAGCCCATCGGTATGGTTAGGAGGGGGGACGCCTTTTGAGCCGGCCTTATGTACAATACCTGGCAAAATACATGGGAAGATCCCATTGGGGAAAATTCCACTTAGGGTTAGGGTTAGCTCCCCATGACTTCGCAGAGCAAAACTGACACTGCCATTGGATTCAGAGCCCATCGGTGTGGGTAGGAGGGGCGATGCCTTTTGAGCCTGCCTTATGGCAAAATACATGGGAAAATCCCATTGGGGAAAATTCCACTAAGGGTTAGGGTTAGCTCCCCATGAAATCGTAGAGCAAAACTGACACTGCCATTGGATTCGGAGCCCATTGGTATGGGTAGGAGGTGCGATGCCTTTTGAGCCTGCCTTATGGTAAAATACATGGGAAAATCCCATTGGGGAAAATTCCACTAAGGGTTAGCGTTAGCTCCCCATGAATTCGTAGAGCAAAACCGACACTGCCATTGGATTCAGAGCCCAATGGTATGGTTAGGAGGTGGTACGCCTTTTGAGCCTGCCTTATGTAAGTTTCCTGGCAAAAATACATGGGAAAATCCCATTGGGGAAAATTCCACTAAGGGTTAGGGTTAGCTCCCCATGAATTCGCAGAGAAAAACCGACACTGCCATTGGATTCAGAGCCCATCGGTATGGTTGGGAGGGGGGACGCCTTTTGAGGCGGCCTTATGTACATTTCCTGGCAAAATACATGGGAAAATCCCATTGGGGAAAATTGAACTTAGGGTTAGGGTTAGCTCCCCATGAATTCACAGAGCAAAACCGACACTGCCATTGGATTCAGAGCCCATCGGTATGGTTAGGAGGGGGGACGCCTTTTGAGCAGGCCTTATGTACATTACCTGGCAAAATACATGGGAAGATCCCATTGGGGAAAATTCCACTTAGGGTTAGGGTTAGCTCCCCATGACTTCGCAGAGCAAAACCGACACTGCCATTGGATTCAGAGCCCATCGGTGTGGGTAGGAGGGGCGATGCATTTTGAGCCTGCCTTATGGCAAAATACATGGGAAAATCCCATTGGGGAAAATTCCACTAAGGGTTAGGGTTAGCTCCCCATGAAATCGTAGAGCAAAACCGACACTGCCATTGGATTCGGAGCCCATTGGTATGGGTAGGAGGGGCGATGCCTTTTGAGCCTGCCTTATGGTAAAATACATGGGAAAATCCCATTGGGGAAAATTCCACTAAGGGTTAGCGTTAGCTCCCCATGAATTCGTAGAGCAAAACCGACACTGCCATTGGATTCAGAGCCCAATGGTATGGTTAGGAGGGGGTACGCCTTTTGAGCCTGCCTTATGTAAGTTTCCTGGCAAAAATACATGGGAAAATCCCATTGGGGAAAATTCCACTAAGGGTTAGGGTTAGCTCCCCATGAATTCGCAGAGAAAAACCGACACTGCCATTGGATTCAGAGCCCATCGGTATGGTTTGGAGGGGGGACGCCTTTTGAGTCTGCCTTATGTAAGTTTCCTGGCAAAATACATGGGAAAATCCAGGAAATTTTGCCAGGAAATGTACATAAGGCCGGCTCAAAAGGCGTCCCCCCTCCTAACCATACCAATGGGCTCTGAATCCAATGGCAGTGTCGGTTTTGCTCTGCAAAGTCATGGGGATCTAACCCTAACCCTAAGTGGAATTTTCCCCAATGGGATTTTCCCATGTATTTTGCCAGGAAATGTACATAAGGCAGGCTCAAAAGGCGTCCCCCCTCCTAACTATACCAATGGGCTCCGAATCCAATGGCAGTGTCGGTTTTGCTCTACGAATTCATGGGGAGCTAACCCTAACCATAAGTGGAATTTTCCCCAATGGGATTTTCCCATGTATTTTGCCAGGAAACTTACATAAGGCCGCCTCAAATGGCGTCCCCCCTCCAAACCATACCGATGGGCTCTGAATCCAATGACAGTGTCGGTTTTGCTCTGCGAAGTCATGCGGAGCTAACCCTAACCCTAAGTGGAATTTTCCCAAATGGGATTTTCCCATGTATTTTGCCAGGAAATGTACATAAGGCAGACTCAAAAGGCGTCCCCCCTCCTAACCATACCAATGGGCTCTGAATCCAATGACAGTGTCGGTTTTCCTCTACGAATTCTTGGGGAGCTAACCCTAACCCTTAGTGGAATTTTCCCCAATGGGATTTTTCCATGTATTTTGCCAGGAAACTTACATAAGGCCGCCTCAAAAGGCGTCCCCCCTCCTAACCATACCGATGGGCTCTGAATCCAATGGCAGTGTCGGTTTTGCTCTGCGAAGTCATGGGGAGCTAACCCTAACCCTAAGTGGAATTTTACCCAATGGAATTTCCCATGTATTTTGCCAGGAAATGTATATAAGGCAGGCTCAAAAGGCGTCCCCCCTCCTAACCATACCGATGGGCTCTGAATCCAATGGCAGTGTCGGTTTTGCTCTGCGAAGTCATGGGGAGCTAACCCTAACCCTAAGTGGAATTTTCCCCAATGGGATTTTCCAATGTATTTTGCCAGGAAACTTACATAAGGCCGCCTCAAAAGGCGTCCCCCCCTCCAAACCATACCGATGGGCTCTGAATCCAATGGCAGTGTCGGTTTTCCTCTGTGAATTCATGGGGAGCTAACCCTAACCCTAAGTGGAATTTTCCCCAATGGGATTTTCCCATGTATTTTGCCAGGAAATGTACATAAGGCCGCCTCAAAAGGCGTCCCCCCTCCTAACCATACCGATGGGCTCTGAATCCAATGGCAGTGTCGGTTTTGCTCTGCGAAGTCATGGGGAGCTAACCCTAACCCTAAGTGGAATTTTCCCCAATGGGATTTTCCCATGTATTTTGCCAGGAAATGTACATAAGGCAGGCTCAAAAGGCGTCCCCCCCCTCCTAACCATACCAATGGGCTCCGAATCCAATGGCATTGTCGGTTTTGCTCTACGAATTCATGGGGAGCTAACCCTAACCCTTAGTGGAATTTTCCCCAATGGGATTTTCCCATGTATTTTCCCAGGAAACTTACATAAGGCCGCCTCAAAAGGCGTCCCCCCTCCAAACCATACCGATTGGCTCTGAATCCAATGGCAGTGTCGGTTTTGCTCTGCGAAGTCATGGGGAGCTAACCCTAACCCTTTGTGGAATTTTCCCCAATGGGATTTTTCCATGTATTTTGCCAGGAAACTTGCATAAGGCCGACTCAAAAGGCGTCCCCCCTCCTAACCATACTGATGGGCTCTGAATCCAATGGCAGTGTCGGTTTTGCTCTGCGAAGTCATGGGGAGCTAACCCTAACCCTAAGTGGAATTTTCCCCAATGGGATTTTCCCATGTATTTTGCCAGGAAATGTACATAAGGCAGGCTCAAAAGGCGTCCCCCCTCCTAACCATACCAATGGGCTCCGAATCCAATGGCAGTGTCGGTTTTGCTCTGCGAAGTCATGGGGAGCTAACCCTAACCCTAAGTGGAATTTTCCCCAATGGGATTTTCCCATGTATTTTGCCAGGAAATGTACATAAGGCAGACTCAATAGGCGTCCCCCCTCCAAACCATACCGATGGGCTCTGAATCCAATGGCAGTGTCGGTTTTGCTCTACGAAGTCATGGGGAGCTAACCCTAACCCTAAGTGGAATTTTCCCCAATGGGATTTTCCCATGTATTTTGCCAGGAAATGTACATAAGGCAAACTCAAAAGGCGTCCCCCCTCCTAACCATACCAATGGGCTCTGAATCCAATGGCAGTGTCGGTTTTCCTCTACGAATTCATGGGGAGCTAACCCTAACCCTTAGTGGAATTTTCCCCAATGGGATTTTTCCATGTATTTTGCCAGGAAACTTGCATAAGGCCGCTTCAAAAGGCGTCCCCCCTCCTAACCATACCGATGGGCTCTGAATCCAATGGCAGTGTCGGTTTTGCTCTGCGAAGTCATGGGGAGCTAACCCTAACCCTAAGTGGAATTTTCCCCAATGGAATTTTCCCATGTATTTTGCCAGGAAATGTACATAAGGCCGGCTCAAAAGGCGTCCCCCCTCCTAACCATACCGATGGGCTCTGAATCCAATGGCAGTGTCGGTTTTGCTCTGCGAAGTCATGGGGAGCTAACCCTAACCCTAAGTGGAATTTTCCCCAATGGGATTTTCCCATGTATTTTGCCAGGAAATGTACATAAGGCAGACTCAAAAGGCGTCCCCCCTCCTAACCATACCAATGGGCTCTGAATCCAATGGCAGTGTCGGTTTTCCTCTACGAATTCATGGGGAGCTAACCCTAACCCTTATTGGAATTTTCCCCAATGGGATTTTTCCCTGTATTTTGCCAGGAAACTTACATAAGGCCGCCTCAAAAGGCGTCCCCCCTCCTAACCATACCGATGGGCTCTGAATCCAATGGCAGTGTCGGTTTTGCTCTGCGAAGTCATGGGGAGCTAACCCTAACCCTAAGTGGAATTTTCCCCAATGGAATTTTCCCATGTATTTTGCCAGGAAATGTACATTAGGCAGGCTGAAAAGGCGTCCCCCCTACTAACCATACCAATGGGCTCCGAATCCAATGGCAGTGTCGATTTTGCTCTACGAATTCATGGGGAGCTAACCCTAACCCTTAGTGGAATGTTCCCCAATGGGATTTTCCCATGTATTTTGCCAGGAAACTTACATAAGGCCGCCTCAAAAGGCGTCCCCCTCCAAACCATACCGATGGGCTCTGAATCCAATGGCAGTGTCGGTTTTGCTCTGCGAAGTCATTGGGAGCTAACCCTAACCCTAAGTGGAATTTTCCCCAATGGGATTTTCCCATGTATTTTTCCAGGAAATGTACATAAGGCAGACTCAAAAGGCGTCCCCCCTCCTAACCATACCAATGGCCTCTGAATCCAATGGCAGTGTCGGTTTTCCTCTACGAATTCATGGGGAGCTAACCCTAACCCTTAGTGGAATTTTCCCCAATGGGATTTTTCCATGTATTTTGCCAGGAAACTTACATAAAGCCGCCTCAAAAGGCGTCCCCCCTCCTAACCATACCGATGGGCTCTGAATCCAATGGCAGTGTCGGTTTTGCTCTGCAAAGTCATGGGGAGCTAACCCTAACCCTAAGTGGAATTTTCCCCAATGGAATTTTCCTATGTATTTTGCCAGGAAATGTACATAAGGCAGGCTCAAAAGGCGTCCCCCCTCCTAACCATACCAATGGGCTCTGAATCCAATGGCAGTGTCGGTTTTGCTCTGCGAAGTCATGGGGAGGTAACCCTAACCCTAAGTTCAATTTTCCCCAATGGGATTTTCTCATGTATTTTGCCAGGAAATGTACATAAGGCCGGCTCAAAAGGCGTCCCCCCTCCTAACCATACCGATGGGCTCTGAATCCAATGGCAGTGTCAGTTTTGCTCTGCGAAGTCATGCGGAGCTAACCCTAACCCTAAGTGGAATTTTCCCCAATGGGATTTTCCCATGTATTTTGCCAGGAAATGTACATAAGGCCGGCTCAAAAGGCGTCCCCCCTCCTAACCATACCATTGGGCTCTGAAACCAATGGCAGTGTCGGTTTTGCTCTACGAATTCATGGGGAGCTAACCCTAACCCTTAGTGGAATTTTCCCCAATGGGATTTTCCCATGTATTTTGCCAGGAAATGTACATAAGGCAGGCTCAAAAGGCGTCCCCCCTCCTAACCATACCGATGGGCTCTGAATCCAATGGCAGTGTCGGTTTTGCTCTGCGAAGTCATGGGGAGCTAACCCTAACCCTAAGTTCAATTTTCCCCAATGGGATTTTCCCATGTATTTTGCCAGGAAATGTACATAAGGCCGGCTCAAAAGGCGTCCCCCCTCCTACCCATACCGATGGGCTCTGAATCCAATGGCAGTGTCGGTTTTGCTCTGCGAAGTCATGGGGAGCTAACCCTAACCCTAAGTGGAATTTTCCCCAATGGGATTTTCCCATGTATTTTGCCAGGAAATGTACATAAGGCAGGCTCAAAAGGCGTCCCCCCTACTAACCATACCAATGGGCTCCGAATCCAATGGCAGTGTCTGTTTTGCTCTACGAATTCATGGGGACCTAACCCTAACCCTTAGTGGAATTTTCCCCAATGGGATTTTCCCATGTATTTTGCCAGGAAACTTACATAAGGCCGCCTCAAAAGGCGTCCCCCCTCCAAACCATACCGATGGGCTCTGAATCCAATGGCAGTGTCGGTTTTGCTCTGCGAAGTCATGGGGAGCTAACCCTAACCCTAAGTGGAATTTTCCCCAATGGGATTTTCCCATGTATTTTGCCAGGAAATGTACATAAGGCAGACTCAAAAGGCGTCCCCCCTCCTAACCATACCAATGGGCTCTGAATCCAATGGCAGTGTCGGTTTTCCTCTACGAATTCATGGGGAGCTAACCCTAACCCTTAGTGGAATTTTCCCCAATGGGATTTTTCCATGTATTTTGCCAAGAAACTTACATAAGGCCGCCTCAAAACGCGTCCCCCCTCCTAACCATACCGATGGGCTCTGAATCCAATGGCAGTGTCGGTTTTGCTCTGCGAAGTCATGGGGAGCTAACCCTAACCCGAAGTGGAATTTTCCCCAATGGAATTTTCCCATGTATTTTGCCAGAAAATGTACATAAGGCAGGCTCAAAAGGCGTCCCCCCTCCTAACCATACCGATGGGCTCTGAATCCAATGGCAGTGTCGGTTTTGCTCTGCGAAGTCATGGGGAGCTAACCCTAACCCTAAGTTCAATTTTCCCCAATGGGATTTTCCCATGTATTTTGCCAGGAAATGTACATAAGGCCGGCTCAAAAGGCGTCCCCCCTCCTAACCATACCGATGGGCTCTGAATCCAATGGCAGTGTCGGTTTTGCTCTGCGAAGTCATGGGGAGCTAACCCTAACCCTTAGTGGAATTTTCCCCAATGGGATTTTCCCATGTATTTTGCCAGGAAATGTACATAAGGCCGGCTCAAAAGGCGTCCCCCCTCCTAACCATACCATTGGGCTCTGAAACCAATGGCAGTGTTGGTTTTGCTCTGCGAAGTCATGGGGAGCTAACTCTAACCCTAAGTGGAATTCAGAGCCCATCGGTATGGTTTGGAGGGGGGACGCCTTTTGAGCCTGCCTTATGTACATTTTCTGGCAAAATACATGGGAAAATTCCATTGGGGAAAATTCCACTTCGGGTTAGGGTTAGCTCCCCATGACTTCGCAGAGCAAAACCGACACTGCCATTGGATTCAGAGCCCATCGGTATGTACATTTCCTGGTAAAATACATGGAAAAATCCCATTGGGGAATATTCCACTAAGGGTTAGCGTTAGCTCCCCATGAATTCGAAGAGCAAGACCGACACTGCCATTGGATTCAGAGCCCATCAGTATGGGTAGGAGGGGGGACGCCTTTTGAGGCGGCCATATGCAAGTTTCCTGGCAAAATACATGGGAAAATCCCATTGGGGAAAATTGAACTTAGGGTTAGCGTTAGCTCCCCATGACTTCGCAGAGCAAAACCGACACTGCCATTGGATTCAGAGCCCATCGGTATGGTTAGGAGGGGGGACGCCTTTTGAGGCGGCCTTATGTAAGTTTCCTGGCAAAATACATGGAAAAATCCCATTGGGGAATATTCCACTAAGGGTTAGCGTTAGCTCCCCATGAATTCGAAGAGCAAGACCGACACTGCCATTGGATTCAGAGCCCAATGGTATGGTTAGGAGGGGGTACGCCTTTTGAGCCTGCCATATGTACATTTCCTGGCAAAATACATGGGAAAATCCCATTGGGGAAAATTCCACTTAGGGTTAGGGTTAGCTCCCCATGACTTCGCAGAGCAAAACCGACACTGCCATTGGATTCAGAGCCCATCGGTATGGGTAGGAGGGGGGACGCCTTTTGAGGCGGCCTTATGTAAGTTTCCTGGCAAAATACATGGAAAAATCCCATTGGGGAATATTCCACTAAGGGTTAGCGTTAGCTCCCCATGAATTCGAAGAGCAAGACCGACACTGCCATTGGATTCAGAGCCCATCAGTATGGGTAGGAGGGGGGACGCCTTTTGAGGCGGCCATATGCAAGTTTCCTGGCAAAATACATGGGAAAATCCCATTGGGGAAAATTGAACTTAGGGTTAGCGTTAGCTCCCCATGACTTCGCAGAGCAAAACCGACACTGCCATTGGATTCAGAGCCCATCGGTATGGTTAGGAGGGGGGACGCCTTTTGAGGCGGCCTTATGTAAGTTTCCTGGCAAAATACATGGAAAAATCCCATTGGGGAATATTCCACTAAGGGTTAGCGTTAGCTCCCCATGAATTCGAAGAGCAAGACCGACACTGCCATAGGATTCAGAGCCCAATGGTATGGTTAGGAGGGGGTACGCCTTTTGAGCCTGCCATATGTACATTTCCTGGCAAAATACATGGGAAAATCCCATTGGGGAAAATTCCACTTAGGGTTAGGGTTAGCTCCCCATGACTTCGCAGAGCAAAACCGACACTGCCATTGGATTCAGAGCCCATCGGTATGGGTAGGAGGGGGGACGCCTTTTGAGGGTTAGCTCCCCATGAATTCATAGAGCAAAACAGACACTGCCATTGGATTCAGAGCCCATTGGTATGGTTAGGAGGGGGGGACGCCTTTTGAGCCTGCCTTATGGCAAAATACATGGGAAAATCCCATTGGGGAAAATTCCACTTAGGGTTAGGGTTAGCTCCCCATGACTTCGCAGAGCAAAACCGACACTGCCATTGGATTCAGAGCCCATCGGTATGGTTAGGATGGGGGACGCCTTTTGAGCCTGCCTTATGGCAAAATACATGGGAAAATCCCATTGGGGAAAATTCCACTTAGGGTTAGGGTTAGCTCCCCATGACTTCGCAGAGCAAAACTGACACTGCCATTGGATTCGGAGCCCATTGGTATGGTTAGGAGGGGGGACGCCTTTTGAGCCTGCCTTATGTACATTTCCTGGCAAAATACATGGGAAAATCCCATTGGGGAAAATTCCACTTAGGGTTAGGGTTAGCTCCCCATGACTTTGCAGAGCAAAACCGACACTGCCATTGGATTCAGAGCCCATCGGTATGGTTAGGAGGGGGGACGCCTTTTGAGCCGGCCTTATGTACATTACCTGGCAAAATACATGGGAAGATCCCATTGGGGAAAATTCCACTTAGGGTTGGGGTTAACTCCCCATGACCTCGCAGAGCAAAACCGACACTGCCATTGGATTCAGAGCCCATCGGTATGGGTAGGAGGGGGGATGCCTTTTGAGGGTTAGCTCCCCATGAATTCGTAGAGCAAAACAGACACTGCCATTGGATTCAGAGCCCATTGGTATGGGTAGGAGGGGGGACGCCTTTTGAGGCGGCCATATGCAAGTTGCCTGGCAAAATACATGGGAAAATCCCATTGGGGAATATTCCACTAAGGGTTAGCGTTAGCTCCCCATGAATTCGAAGAGCAAGACCGACACTGCCATTGGATTCAGAGCCCAATGGTATGGGTAGGAGGGGGGACGCCTTTTGAGGCGGCCATATGCAAGTTTCCTGGCAAAATACATGGGAAAATCCCATTGGGGAATATTCCACTAAGGGTTAGCGTTAGCTCCCCATGAATTCGAAGAGCAAGACCGACACTGCCATTGGATTCAGAGCCCAATGGTATGGTTAGGAGGGGGTACGCCTTTTGAGCCTGCCTTATGTACATTTCCTGGCAAAATACATGGGAAAATCCCATTGGGGAAAATTCCACTTAGGGTTAGGATTAGCTCCCCATGACTTCGCAGAGCAAAACCGACACTCCCATTGCATTCAGAGCCCATCGGTATGGGTAGGAGGGGGGACGCCTTTTGAGCCGGCCTTATGAACATTTCCTAGCAAAATAAATGGGAAAATCCCATTGGGGAAAATTCCACTAAGGGTTAGGGTTAGCTCCCCATGAATTCGTAGAGCAAAACCGACACTGCCATTGGTTTCAGAGCCCAATGGTATGGTTAGGAGGGGGGGACGCCGTTTGAGCCTGCCTTATGTACATTTCCTGGCAAAATACATGGGAAAATCCCATTGGGGAAAATTGAACTTAGGGTTAGGGTTAGCTCCCCATGACTTCGCAGAGCAAAACCGACACTGCCATTGGATTCAGAGCCCATTGGTATAGTTAGGAGGGGGGGGGGACGCCTTTTGAGCCTGCCTTATGTACATTTCCTGGCAAAATACATGGGAAAATCCCATTGGGGAAAATTCCACTTAGGGTTAGGGTTAGCTCCCCATGACTTCGCAGAGCAAAACCGACACTGCCATTGGATTCAGAGCCCATCGGTATGGTTAGGAGGGGGGACGTCTTTTGAGCCTGCCTTATGGCAAAATACATGGGAAAATCCCATTGGGGAAAATTCCACTTAGGGTTAGGATTAGCTCCCCATGACTTCGCAGAGCAAAACCGACACTGCCATTGGATTCAGAGCCCATCGGTATGGGTAGGAGGGGGGACGCCTTTTGAGCCGGCCTTATGAACATTTCCTAGCAAAATAAATGGGAAAATCCCATTGGGGAAAATTCCACTAAGGGTTAGGGTTAGCTCCCCATGAATTCGTAGAGCAAAACCGACACTGCCATTGGTTTCAGAGCCCAATGGTATGGTTAGGAGGGGGGGACGCCGTTTGAGCCTGCCTTATGTACATTTCCTGGCAAAATACATGGGAAAATCCCATTGGGGAAAATTGAACTTAGGGTTAGGGTTAGCTCCCCATGACTTCGCAGAGCAAAACCGACACTGCCATTGGATTCAGAGCCCATTGGTATAGTTAGGAGGGGGGGGGACGCCTTTTGAGCCTGCCTTATGTACATTTCCTGGCAAAATACATGGGAAAATCCCATTGGGGAAAATTCCACTTAGGGTTAGGGTTAGCTCCCCATGACTTCGCAGAGCAAAACCGACACTGCCATTGGATTCAGAGCCCATCGGTATGGTTAGGAGGGGGGACGTCTTTTGAGCCTGCCTTATGGCAAAATACATGGGAAAATCCCATTGGGGAAAATTCCACTTAGGGTTAGGGTTAGCTCCCCATGACTTCGCAGAGCAAAACTGACACTGCCATTGGATTCGGAGCCCATTGGTATGGTTAGGAAGGGGGGACGCCTTTTGAGGCGGCCTTATGTACATTTCCTGGCAAAATACATGGGAAAATTCCACTTAGGGTTAGGGTTAGCTCCCCATGACTTCGCAGAGCAAAACCGACACTGCCATTGGATTCAGAGCCCATCGGTATGGTTAGGAGGGGGGACGCCTTTTGAGTCTGCCTTATGTACATTTCCTGGCAAAATACATGGGAAAATCCCATTGGGGAAAATTCCACTTAGGGTTAGGGTTAGCTCCGCATGACTTCGCAGAGCAAAACCGACACTGCCATTGGATTCAGAGCCCATCGGTATGGTTTGGAGGGGGGACGCCTTTTGAGGCGGCCTTATGTAAGTTTCCTGGCAAAATACATGGGAAAATCCCATTGGGGAAAATTCCACTAAGAGTTAGCGTTAGCTCCCCATGAATTCGAAGAGCAAGACCGACACTGCCATTGGATTCAGAGCCCAATGGTATGGTTAGGAGGGGGTACGCCTTTTGAGCCTGCCTTATGTACATTTCCTGGCAAAATACATGGGAAAATCCCATTGGGGAAAATTCCACTTAGGGTTAGGGTTAGCTCCCCATGACTTCGCAGAGCAAAACCGACACTGCCATTGGATTCAGAGCCCATCGGTATGGGTAGGAGGGGGGACGCCTTTTGAGGGTTAGCTCCCCATGAATTCGTAGAGCAAAACCGACACTGCCATTGGATTCAGAGCCCATTGGTATGGTTAGGAGGGGGGGGGACGCCTTTTGAGCCTGCCTTATATACATTTCCTGGCAAAATACATGGGAAAATCCCATTGGGGAAAATTCCACTTAGGGTTAGGGTTAGCTCCCCATGACTTCGCAGAGCAAAACTGACACTGCCATTGGATTCGGAGCCCATTGGTATGGTTAGGAGGGGGACGCCTTTTGAGCCTGCCTTATGTAGATTTCCTGGCAAAATACATGGGAAAATCCCATTGGGGAAAATTCCACTTAGGGTTAGGGTTAGCTCCCCATGACTTCGCAGAGCAAAACCGACACTGCCATTGGATTCAGAGCCCATCGGTATGGGTAGGAGGGGGGACGCCTTTTGAGGGTTAGCTCCCCATGAATTCGTAGAGCAAAACCGACACTGCCATTGGATTCAGAGCCCATTGGTATGGTTAGGAGGGGGGGGGACGCCTTTTGAGCCTGCCTTATATACATTTCCTGGCAAAATACATGGGAAAATCCCATTGGGGAAAATTCCACTTAGGGTTAGGGTTAGCTCCCCATGACTTCGCAGAGCAAAACTGACACTGCCATTGGATTCGGAGCCCATTGGTATGGTTAGGAGGGGGGACGCCTTTTGAGCCTGCCTTATGTACATTTCCTGGCAAAATACATGGGAAAATCCCATTGGGGAAAATTCCACTTAGGGTTAGGGTTAGCTCCCCATGACTTCGCAGAGCAAAACCGACACTGCCATTGGATTCAGAGCCCATCGGTATGGTTAGGAGGGGGGACGCCTTTTGAGCCGGCCTTATGTACATTACCTGGCAAAATACATGGGAAGATCCTCTTTCAATTATCTGGCCTGGCTCAATCGTAATTTTTCTCTTATTCCTCCTAACTGTTTTTTAAATTGTTTTTAAACGTTAAATTTTTAATTACATATTGAGTTCTTACAATTGGGGTATTTTAATGCTAATCTTAACTGTCTATATGATGTAATTTGTTACCTCCTCCGTGTCCGTGTCCGTGTATGTGTATATGTGTTTGGTATGTATGTATGTCTATTTGTTTTTTATACATTTTCTATGTTTTATATGCTCCATTGTACGCCGCCCCGAGTCCTACTTGGAAAGGGAGCGGCTAATAAATTCAATTTATTATTATTATTATTATTATCCCATTGGGGAAAATTCCACTTAGGGTTAGGGTTAACTCCCCATGACCTCGCAGAGCAAAACCGACACTGCCATTGGATTCAGAGCCCATCGGTATGGGTAGGAGGGGGGATGCCTTTTGAGGGTTAGCTCCACATGAATTCGTAGAGCAAAACAGACACTGCCATTGGATTCAGAGCCCATTGGTTTGGGTAGGAGGGGGGACGGCTTTTGAGGCGGCCATATGCAAGTTTCCTGGCAAAATACATGGGAAAATCCCATTGGGGAATATTCCACTAAGGGTTAGCGTTAGCTCCCCATGAATTCGAAGAGCAAGACCGACACTGCCATTGGATTCAGAGCCCAATGGTATGGGTAGGAGGGGGGACGCCTTTTGAGGCGGCCATATGCAAGTTTCCTGGCAAAATACATGGGAAAATCCCATTGGGGAATATTCCACTAAGGGTTAGGGTTAGCTCCCCATGAATTCGTAGAGCAAAACCGACACTGCCATTGGTTTCAGAGCCCAATGGTATGGTTAGGAGGGGGGGACGCCGTTTGAGCCTGCCTTATGTACATTTCCTGGCAAAATACATGGGAAAATCCCATTGGGGAAAATTGAACTTAGGGTTAGGGTTAGCTCCCCATGACTTCGCAGAGCAAAACCGACACTGCCATTGGATTCAGAGCCCATTGGTATGGTTAGGAGGGGGGGGGACGCCTTTTGAGCCTGCCTTATGTACATTTCCTGGCAAAATACATGGGAAAATCCCATTGGGAAAATTCCACTTAGGGTTAGGGTTAGCTCCCCATGACTTCGCAGAGCAAAACCGACACTGCCATTGGATTCAGAGCCCATCGGTATGGTTAGGAGGGGGGACGTCTTTTGAGCCTGCCTTATGGCAAAATACATGGGAAAATCCCATTGGGGAAAATTCCACTTAGGGTTAGGGTTAGCTCCCCATGACTTCGCAGAGCAAAACTGACACTGCCATTGGATTCGGAGCCCATTGGTATGGTTAGGAAGGGGGACGCCTTTTGAGCCTGCCTTATGTACATTTCCTGGCAAAATACATGGGAAAATCCCATTGGGGAAAATTTCACTTAGGGTTAGGGTTAGCTCCCCATGACTTTGCAGAGCAAAACCGACACTGCCATTGGATTCAGAGCCCATCGGTATGGTTAGGAGGGGGGGCGCATTTTGAGCCTGCCTTATGGCAAAATACATGGGAAAATCCCATTGGGGAAAATTCCACTTAGGGTTAGGGTTAGCTCCCCATGACTTCGCACAGCAAAACTGACACTGCCATTGGATTCGGAGCCCATTGGTATGGTTAGGAAGGGGGACGCCTTTTGAGCCGGCCTTATGTACATTTCCTGGCAAAATACATGGGAAAATCCCATTGGGGAAAATTCCACTTAGGGTTAGGGTTAGCTCCCCATGACTTCGCAGAGCAGGACCGACACTGCCATTGGATTCAGAGCCCATCGGTATGGTTAGGAGGGGGGACGCCTTTTGAGCCGGCCTTATGTACATTACCTGGCAAAATACATGGGAAGATCCCATTGGGGAAAATTCCACTTAGGGTTAGGGTTAACTCCCCATGACCTCGCAGAGCAAAACCGACACTGCCATTGGATTCAGAGCCCATTGGTATGGGTAGGAGGGGGGATGCCTTTTGAGCCTGCCTTATGGCAAAATACATGGGAAAAACCCATTGGGGAAAATTCCACTTAGGGTTAGGGTTAGCTCCCCATGAATTCGGAGATCAAAACCGACACTGCCATTGGATTCAGAGCCCAATGGTATGGTTAGGAGGGGGGACGCCTTTTGAGGCGGCCATATGTAAGTTTCCTGGCAAAATACATGGGAAAATCCCATTGGGGAAAATTCCACTTAGGGTTAGCGTTAGCTCCCCATGAATTCGTAGAGCAAAACCGACACTGCCATTGGATTCAGAGCCCAATGGTATGGTTAGGAGGGGGTACGCCTTTTGAGCCTGCCTTATGTAAGTTTCCTGGCAAAATACATGGGAAAATCCCATTGGGGAAAATTCCACTAAGGGTTAGGGTTAGCTCCCCATGAATTCGCAGAGTAAAACCGACACTGCCATTGGATTCGGAGCCCATTGGTATGGTTAGGAGGAGGGACGCCTTTTGAGCCTGCCTTATGTACATTTCCTGGCAAAATACATGGGAAAATCCCATTGGGGAAAATTCCACTTAGGGTTAGGGTTAGCTCCCCATGACTTCGCAGAGCAAAACTGAAACTGCCATTGGATTCAGAGCCCATCGGTATGGTTTGGAGGGGGGACGCCCTTTGAGGGTTAGCTCCCCATGAATTCGTAGAGCAAAACCGACACTGCCATTGGATTCGGAGCCCATTGGTATGGTTAGGAGGGGGGACGCCTTTTGAGCCTGCCTTATGTACATTTCCTGGCAAAATACATGGGAAAATCCCATTGGGGAAAATTCCACTTAGGGTTAGGGTTAGCTCCCCATGACTTCGCAGAGCAAAACCGACACTGCCATTGGATTCAGAGCCCATCGGTATGGTTAGGAGGGGGGACGCCTTTTGAGCCGGCCTTATGTAAGTTTCCTGGAAAAATAAAAGGGAAAATCCAGGAAATTTTTGCCAGGAAATGTACATAAGGCCGCCTCAAAAGGCGTCCGCCCACCAAACCAAACCGATGGGCTCTGAATCCAATGGCAGTGTCGGTTTTGCTCTGCGAAGTCATGGGGAGCTAACCCTAACCCTAAGTGGAATTTTCCCCAATGGGATTTTCCCATGTATTTTGCCAGGAAATGTACATAAGGCAGGCTCAAAAGGCGTCCCCCCTCCAAACCATACCGATGGGCTCTGAATTCCACTTAGGGTTAGAGTTAGCTCCCCATGACTTCGCAGAGCAAAACCGACACTGCCATTGGATTCAGAGCCCATCGGTATGGTTAGGAGAGGGGACGCCTTTTGAGCCGGCCTTATGAACATTTCCTAGCAAAATAAATGGGAAAATCCCATTGGGGAAAATTCCACTAAGGGTTAGGGTTAGCTCCCCATGAATTCGTAGAGCAAAACCGACACTGCCATTGGTTTCAGAGCCCAATGGTATGGTTAGGAGGGGGCGACGCCTTTTGAGCCGGCCTTATGTACATTTCCTGGCAAAATACATGGGAAAATCCCATTGGGGAAAATTGAACTTAGGGTTAGGGTTAGCTCCCCATGACTTCGCAGAGCAAAACCGACACTGCCATTGGATTCAGAGCCCATCGGTATGGTTAGGAGGGGGGACGCCTTTTGAGGCGGCCTTATGTAAGTTTCCTGGCAAAATACATGGAAAAATCCCATTGGGGAAAATTCCACTAAGGGTTAGGGTTAGCTCCCAATGAATTCGTAGAGGAAAACCGACACTGCCATTGGATTCAGAGCCCATTGGTATGGTTAGGAGGGGGGACGCCTTTTGAGGCGGCCTTATGTACATTTCCTGGCAAAATACATGGGAAAATCCCATTGGGGAAAATTCCACTTAGGGTTAGGGTTAGCTCCCCATGACTTCGCAGAGCAAAACCGACACTGCCATTGGATTCAGAGCCCATCGGTATGGTTTGGAGGGGGGACGCCTTTTGAGGCGGCCTTATGTACATTTCCTGGCAAAATTTCCTGGATTTTCCCATGTATTTTGCCAGGAAATGTACATAAGGCCGCCTCAAAGGGCGTCCCCCCTCCAAACCATACCGATGGGCTCTGAATCCAATGGCAGTGTCGGTTTTGCTCTGCGAAGTCATTGGGAGCTAACCCTAACCCTAAGTGGAATTTTCCCCAATGGGATTTTCCCATGTATTTTGCCAGGAAATGTACATAAGGCAGGCTCAAAAGGCGTCCCCCCCCCCTCCTAACCATACCAATGGGCTCTGAATCCAATGGCAGTGTCTGTTTTGCTCTACAAATTCATGGGGAGCTAACCCTCAAAAGGCATCCCCCCTCCTACCCATACCGATGGGGTCTGAATCCAATGGCAGTGTCGGTTTTGCTCTGCGAGGTCATGGGGAGTTAACCCTAACCCGAAGTGGAATTTTCCCCAATGGGATCTTCCCATGTATTTTGCCAGGTAATGTACATAAGGCCGGCTCAAAAGGCGTCCCCCCTCCTAACCATACCGATGGGCTCTGAATCCAATGGCAGTGTCGGTTCTGCTCTGCGAAGTCATAGGGAGCTAACCCTAACCCTAAGTGGAATTTTCCCCAATGGGATTTTCCCATGTATTTTGCCAGGAAATGTACATAAGGCAGGCTCAAAAGGCGTCCCCCTTCCTAACCATACCAATGGGCTCCGAATCCAATGGCAGTGTCAGTTTTGCTCTGCGAAGTCATGGGGAGCTAACCCTAACCCTATGTGGAATTTTCCCCAATGGGATTTTCCCATGTATTTTGCCATAAAGCAGGCTCAAAAGGCGTCCCCCCTCCTAACCATACCGATGGGCTCTGAATCCAATGGCAGTGTCGGTTTTGCTCTGCGAAGTCATGGGGAGCTAACCCTCAAAAGGCATCCCCCCTCCTACCCATACCGATGGGCTCTGAATCCAATGGCAGTGTCGGTTTTGCTCTGCGAGGTCATGGGGAGTTAACCCTAACCCTAAGTGGAATTTTCCCCAATGGGATCTTCCCATGTATTTTGCCAGGTAATGTACATAAGGCCGGCTCAAAAGGCGTCCCCCCTCCTAACCATACCGATGGGCTCTGAATCCAATGGCAGTGTCGGTTTTGCTCTGCGAAGTCATGGGGAGCTAACCCTAACCCTAAGTGGAATTTTCCCCAATGGGATTTTCCCATGTATTTTGCCAGGAAATGTACATAAGGCAGGCTCAAAAGGCGTCCCCCCTCCTAACCAAACCAATGGGCTCTGAATCCAATGGCAGTGTCAGTTTTGCTCTGCGAAGTCATGGGGAGCTAACCCTAACCCTAAGTGGAATTTTCCCCAATGGGATTTTCCCATGTATTTTGCCATAAGGCAGGCTCAAAAGGCGTCCCCCCCCTCCTAACCATACCAATGGGCTCTGAATCCAATGGCAGTGTCTGTTTTGCTCTACGAATTCATGGGGAGCTAACCCTCAAAAGGCATCCCCCCTCCTACCCATACCGATGGGGTCTGAATCCAATGGCAGTGTCGGTTTTGCTCTGCGAGGTCATGGGGAGTTAACCCTAACCCTAAGTGGAATTTTCCCCAATGGGATCTTCCCATGTATTTTGCCAGGTAATGTACATAAGGCCGGCTCAAAAGGCGTCCCCCCTCCTAACCATACCGATGGGCTCTGAATCCAAGGGAGTGTCGGTTCTGCTCTGCGAAGTCATGGGGAGCTAACCCTAACCCTAAGTGGAATTTTCCCCAATGGGATTTTCCCATGTATTTTGCCAGGAAATGTACATAAGGCAGGCTCAAAAGGCGTCCCCCTTCCTAACCATACCAATGGGCTCCGAATCCAATGGCAGTGTCAGTTTTGCTCTGCGAAGTCATGGGGAGCTAACCCTAACCCTAAGTGGAATTTTCCCCAATGGGATTTTCCCATGTATTTTGCCATAAGGCAGGCTCAAAAGGCGTCCCCCCTCCTAACCATACCGATGGGCTCTGAATCCAATGGCAGTGTCGGTTTTGCTCTGCGAAGTCATGGGGAGCTAACCCTAACCCTAAGTGGAATTTTCCCCAATGGGATCTTCCCATGTATTTTGCCAGGTAATGTACATAAGGCCGGCTCAAAAGGCGTCCCCCCTCCTAACCATACCGATGGGCTCTGAATCCAATGGCAGTGTCGGTTCTACTCTGCGAAGTCATGGGGAGCTAACCCTAACCCTAAGTGGAATTTTCCCCAATGGGATTTTCCCATGTATTTTGCCAGGAAATGTACATAAGGCAGGCTCAAAAGACGTCCCCCTTCCTAACCATACCAATGGGCTCCGAATCCAATGGCAGTGTCAGTTTTGCTCTGCGAAGTCATGGGGAGCTAACCCTAACCCTAAGTGGAATTTTCCCAAATGGGATTTTCCCATGTATTTTGCCATAAGGCAGGCTCAAAAGGCGTCCCCCCTCCTAACCATACCGATGGGCTCTGAATCCAATGGCAGTGTCGGTTTTGCTCTGCGAAGTCATGGGGAGCTAACCCTAACCCTAAGTGGAATTTTCCCCAATGGGATCTTCCCATGTATTTTGCCAGGTAATGTACATAAGGCCGGCTCAAAAGGCCTCCCCCCTCCTAACCATACCGATGGGCTCTGAATCCAATGGCAGTGTCGGTTCTACTCTGCGAAGTCATGGGGAGCTAACCCTAACCCTAAGTGGAATTTTCCCCAATGGGATTTTCCCATGTATTTTGCCAGGAAATGTACATAAGGCAGGCTCAAAAGACGTCCCCCTTCCTAACCATACCAATGGGCTCCGAATCCAATGGCAGTGTCAGTTTTGCTCTGCGAAGTCATGGGGAGCTAACCCTAACCCTAAGTGGAATTTTCCCAAATGGGATTTTCCCATGTATTTTGCCATAAGGCAGGCTCAAAAGGCGTCCCCCCTCCTAACCATACCGATGGGCTCTGAATCCAATTGCAGTGTCGGTTTTGCTATGCGAAGTCATGGGGAGCTAACCCTAACCCTAAGTGGAATTTTCCCCAATGGGATTTTCCCATGTATTTTGCTAGGAAATGTACATAAGGCAGGCTCAAAAGGCGTCCCCCCCCTCCTAACCATACCAATGGGCTCTGAATCCAATGGCAGTGTCGGTTTTGCTCTACGAATTCATGGGGAGCTAACCCTCAAAAGGCGTCCCCCCTCCTACCCATACCGATGGGCTCTGAATCCAATGGCAGTGTCGGTTTTGCTCTGCGAAGTCATGGGGAGCTAATCCTAACCCTAAGTGGAATTTTCCCCAATGGGATTTTCCCATGTATTTTGCCAGGAAATGTACATAAGGCAGGCTCAAAAGGCGTCCCCCCTCCTAACCATACCAATGGGCTCCGAATCCAATGGCAGTGTCGGTTTTGCTCTACGAATTCATGGGGAGCTAACCCTAACCCTAAGTGGAATTTTCCCCAATTGGATTTTCCCATGTATTTTGCCAGGAAATGTACATAAGGCAGACTCAAAAGGCGTCCCCCCTCCTAACCATACCGATGGGCTCTGAATCCAATGGCAGTGTCGGTTTTTCTCTGCGAAGTCATGGGGAGCTAACCCTAACCCTAAGTGGAATTTTCCCCAATGGGATTTTCCCATGTATTTTGCCAGGAAATGTACATAAGGCAGGCTCAAAAGGCGTTCCCCCTCCTAACCATACCAATGGGCTCCGAATCCAATGGCAGTGTCGGTTTTGCTCTACGAATTCATGGGGAGCTAACCCTAACCCTAAGTGGAATTTTCCCCAATGGGATTTTCCCATGTATTTTGCCAGGAAATGTACATAAGGCAGGCTCAAAAGGCGTCCCCCCTCCTAACCATACCAATGGGCTCCGAATCCAATGGCAGTGTCGGTTTTGCTCTGCGAAGTCATGGGGAGCTAACCCTAACCCTAAGTGGAATTTTCCCCAATGGGATTTTCCCATGTATTTTGCCAGGAAATGTACATAAGGCAGACTCAAAAGGCGTCCCCCCTCCTAACCATACCAATGGGCTCTGAATCCAATGGCAGTGTCGGTTTTCCTCTACGAATTCATGGGGAGCTAACCCTAACCCTTAGTGGAATTTTCCCCAATGGGATTTTTCCATGTATTTTGCCAGGAAACTTGCATAAGGCCGCCTCAAAAGGCATCCCCCCTCCTAACCATACCGATGGGCCCTGAAGTCAATGGCAGTGTCGGTTTTGCTCTGCGAAGTCATGGGGAGCTAACCAAAACCCTAAGTGGAATTTTCCCCAATTGGATTTTCCCATGTATTTTGCCAGGAAATGTACATAAGGCAGACTCAAAAGGCGTCCCCCCTCCTAACCATACCGATGGGCTCTGAATCCAATGGCAGTGTCGGTTTTTCTCTGCGAAGTCATGGGGAGCTAACCCTAACCCTAAGTGGAATTTTCCCCAATGGGATTTTCCCATGTATTTTGCCAGGAAATGTACATAAGGCAGGCTCAAAAGGCGTCCCCCCTCCTAACCATACCAATGGGCTCCGAATCCAATGGCAGTGTCGGTTTTGCTCTACGAATTCATGGGGAGCTAACCGTAACCCTAAGTGGAATTTTCCCCAAAGGGATTTTCCCATGTATTTTGCCAGGAAATGTACATAAGGCAGGCTCAAAAGGCGTCCCCCCTCCTAACCATACCAATGGGCTCCGAATCCAATGGCAGTGTCGGTTTTGCTCTGCGAAGTCATGGGGAGCTAACCCTAACCCTAAGTGGAATTTTCCCCAATGGGATTTTCCCATGTATTTTGCCAGGAAATGTACATAAGGCAGACTCAAAAGGCGTCCCCCCTCCTAACCATACCAATGGGCTCTGAATCCAATGGCAGTGTCGGTTTTCCTCTACGAATTCATGGGGAGCTAACCCTAACCCTTAGTGGAATTTTCCCCAATGGGATTTTTCCATGTATTTTGCCAGGAAACTTGCATAAGGCCGCCTCAAAAGGCATCCCCCCTCCTAACCATACCGATGGGCCCTGAATCCAATGGCAGTGTCGGTTTTGCTCTGCGAAGTCATGGGGAGCTAACCCTAACCCTAAGTGGAATTCTCCCCAATGGGATTTTCCCATGTATTTTGCCAGGAAATGTACATAAGGCCGCCTCAAAAGGCGTCCCCCCTCCAAACCATACCGATGGGCTCTGAATTCCACTTAGGGTTAGGGTTAGCTCCCCATGACTTCGCAGAGCAAAACCGACACTGCCATTGGATTCAGAGCCCATCAGTATGGGTAGGAGGGGGGACGCCTTTTGAGCCTGCCTTATGTAAGTTTCCTGGCAAAATACATGGGAAAATCCCATTGGGGAAAATTCCACTAAGGGTTAGGGTTAGCTCCCCATGAATTCGTAGAGCAAAACCGACACTGCCATTGGAATCAGAGCCCATTGGTATGGTTAGGAGGGGGGACGCCTTTTGAGTCTGCCTTATGTACATTTCCTGGCAAAATACATGGGAAAATCCCATTGGGGAAAATTCCACTTAGGGCTAGGGTTAGCTCCGCATGACTTCGCAGAGCAAAACCGACACTGCCATTGGATTCAGAGCCCATCGGTATGGTGTGGAGGGGGGACGCCTTTTGAGGCGGCCTTATGTAAGTTTCCTGGCAAAATACATGGGAAAATCCCATTGGGGAAAATTCCACTTATGGTTAGGGTTAGCTCCCCATGAATTCGTAGAGCAAAACTGACACTGCCATTGGATTCGGAGCACATTGGTATGGTAAGGAGGGGGGACGCCTTTTGAGCCTGCCTTATGTACATTTCCTGGCAAAATACATGGGAAAATCCCATTGGGGAAAATTCCACTTAGGGTTAGGGTTAGCTCCCCATGACTTCGCAGAGCAAAACCGACACTGCCATTGGATTCAGAGCCCATCGGTATGGTTAGGAGGGGGGACGCCTTTTGAGCCGGCCTTATGTACATTTTCTGGCAAAATACATGGTCAGATCCCATTGGGGAAAATTCCACTTAGGGTTAGGGTTAGCTCCCCATGAATTCGCAGAGCAAAACCGACACTGCCATTGGATTCAGAGCCCATCGGTATGGGTAGGAGGGGGGACGCCTTTTGAGGCGGCCTTATGTAAATTTCCTGACAAAATACATGGGAAAATCCCATTGGGGAAAATTCCACTTAGGGTTAGGGTTAGCTCCACATGAATTCGTAGAGCAAAACCGACACTGCCATTGGATTCAAAGCCCATCGGTATGGTTAGGAGGGGGGATGCCTTTTGAGCCTGCCTTATGTACATTTCCTGGCAAAATTTCCTGGATTTTCCCATGTATTTTGCCAGGAAACTTACATAAGGCCGCCTCAAAAGGCGTCCCCCCTCCAAACCATACCGATGGGCTCTGAATCCAATGGCAGTGTCGGTTTTGCTCTGTGAATTCATGGGGAGCTAACCCTAACCCTAAGGGGAATTTTCCCCAATGGGATTTTCCCATGTATTTTGCCAGGAAATGTACATAAGGCAGGCTCAAAGGGCGTCCCCCCTCCAAACCATACCGATGGGCTCTGAATCCAATGGCAGTGTCAGTTTTGCTCTGCGAAGTCATGGGGAGCTAACCCTAACCCTAAGTGGAATTTTCCCCAATGGGATTTTCCCATGTATTTTGCCAGGAAATGTACATAAGGCAGACTCAAAAGGCGTCCCCCCTCCTAACCATACCAATGGGCTCTGAATCCAATGGCAGTGTCGGTTTTCCTCTACGAATTCATGGGGAGCTAACCCTAACCCTTTGTGGAATTTTCCCCAATGGGATTTTTCCATGTATTTTGCCAGGAAACTTACATAAGGCCGCCTCAAAAGGCGTCCCCCCTCCTAACCATACCGATGGGCTCTGAATCCAATGGCAGTGTCGGTTTTGCTCTGCGAAGTCATGGGGAGCTAACTCTAACCCTAAGTGGAATTCAGAGCCCATCGGTATGGTTTGGAGGGGGGACGCCTTTTGAGCCTGCCTTATGTACATTTCCTGGCAAAATACATGGGAAAATCCCATTGGGGAAAAATCCACTTAGGGTTAGGGTTAGCTCCCCATGACTTCGCAGAGCAAAACCCGACACTGCCATTGGATTCAGAGCCCATCGGTATGGTTAGGAGGGGGGACGCCTTTTGAGCCTGCCTTATGGCAAAATACATGGGAAAATCCCATTGGGGAAAATTCCACTTAGGGTTAGGGTTAGCTCCCCATGACTTCGCAGAGCAAAACTGACACTGCCATTGGATTCGGAGCCCATTGGTATGGTTAGGAAGGGGGACGCCTTTTGAGCCTGCCTTATGTACATTTCCTGGCAAAATACATGGGAAAATCCCATTGGGGAAAATTCCACTTAGGGTTAGGGTTAGCTCCCCATGACTTCGCAGAGCAGAACCGACACTTCCATTGGATTCAGAGCCCATCGGTATGGTTAGGAGGGGGGACGCCTTTTGAGCCGGCCTTATGTACATTACCTGGCAAAATACATGGGAAGATCCCATTGGGGAAAATTCCACTTAGGGTTAGGGTTAGCTCCCCATGACTTCGCAGAGCAAAACCGACACTGCCATTGGATTCAGAGCCCATCGGTATGGTTAGGAGGGGGGACGCCTTTTGAGCCTGCCTTATGGCAAAATACATGGGAAAATCCCATTGGGGAAAATTCCACTTAGGGTTAGGGTTAGCTCCCCATGACTTCGCAGAGCAAAACCGACACTGCCATTGGATTCGGAGCCCATTGGTATGGTTAGGAAGGGGGACGCCTTTTGAGCCTGCCTTATGTACATTTCCTGGCAAAATACATGGGAAAATCCCATTGGGGAAAATTCCACTTAGGGTTAGGGTTAGCTCCCCATGACTTCGCAGAGCAGAACCGACACTGCCATTGGATTCAGAGCCCATCGGTATGGTTAGGAGGGGGGACTCCTTTTGAGCCGGCCTTATGTACATTACCTGGCAAAATACATGGGAAGATCCCATTGGGGAAAATTCCACTTAGGGTTAGGGTTAACTCCCCATGACCTCGCAGAGCAAAACCGACACTTCCATTGGATTCAGACCCCATCGGTATGGGTAGGAGGGGGGATGCCTTTTGAGGGTTAGCTCCCCATGAATTCGTAGAGCAAAACCGACACTGCCATTGGATCCAGAGCCCATCGGTATGGTTTGGAGGGGGGACGCCCTTTGAGGCGGCCTTATGTACATTTCCTGGCAAAATACATGGGAAAATCCAGGAAATTTTGCCAGGAAATGTACATAAGGCCGCCTCAAAAGGCGTCCCCCCTCCAAACCATACCGATGGGCTCTGAATCCAATGGCAGTGTCGGTTTTGCTCTGCGAAGTCATGGGGAGCTAACCCTAACCCTAAGTGGAATTTTCCCCAATGGGATTTTCCCATGTATTTTGCCAGGAAATGTACATAAGGCAGGCTCAAAAGGCGTCCCCCCCCCCCTCCTAACCATACCAATGGGCTCTGAATCCAATGGCAGTGTCGGTTTTGCTCTACGAATTCATGGGGAGCTAACCCTCAAAAGGCGTCCGCCGTCCTACCCATACCGATGGGCTACAAATCCAATGGCAGTGTCGGTTTTGCTCTGCGAAGTCATGGGGAGCTAATCCTAACCCTAAGTGGAATTTTCCCCAATGGGATTTTCCCATGTATTTTGCCAGGAAATGTACATAAGGCAGGCTCAAAAGGCGTACCCCCTCCTAACCATACCATTGGGCTCTGAATCCAATGGCAGTGTCGGTCTTGCTCTTCGAATTCATTGGGAGCTAACGCTAACCCTTAGTGGAATTTTCCCCAATGGGATTTTCCCATGTATTTTGCCAGGAAACTTGTATATGGCCGCCTCAAAAGGCGTCCCCCCTCCTACCCATACTGATGGGCTCTGAATCCAATGGCAGTGTCGGTTTTGCTCTGTGAATTCATGGGGAGCTAACCCTAACCCTAAGTTCAATTTTCCCCAATGGGATTTTCCCATGTATTTTGCCAGGAAATGTACATAAGGCCGCCTCAAAAGGCGTCCCCCCTCCAAACCATACCGATGGGCTCTGAATTCCACTGAGGGTTAGAGTTAGCTCCCCATGACTTCGCAGAGCAAAACCGACACTGCCATTGGATTCAGAGCCCATCGGTATGGTTAGGAGGGGGGACGCCTTTTGAGCCGGCCTTCTGAACATTTCCTAGCAAAATAAATGGGAAAATCCCATTGGGGAAAATTCCACTAAGGGTTAGGGTTAGCTCCCCATGAATTCGTAGAGCAAAACCGACACTGCCATTGGTTTCAGAGCCCAATGGTATGGTTAGGAGGGGGGGACGCCTTTTGAGCCGGCCTTATGTACATTTCCTGGCAAAATACATGGGAAAATCCCATTGGGGAAAATTGAACTTAGGGTTAGTGTTAGCTCCCCATGACTTCGCAGAGCAAAACCGACACTGCCATTGGATTCAGAGCCCATTGGTATGGTTAGGAGGCGGGACGCCTTTTGAGCCTGCCTTATGTACATTTCCTGGCAAAATACATGGGAAAATTCCATTGGGGAAAATTCCACTTAGGGTTAGGGTTAGCTCCCCATGACTTCGCAGAGCAAAACCGACACTGCCATTGGATTCAGAGCCCATCGGTATGGTTAGGAGGGGGGACGCCTTTTGAGGCGGCCTTATGTAAGTTTCCTGGCAAAATACATGGAAAAATCCCATTGGGGAAAATTCCACTAAGGGTTAGGGTTAGCTCCCTATGAATTCGTAGAGGAAAACCGACACTGCCATTGGAGTCAGAGCCCATTGGTATGGTTAGGAGGGGGGACGCCTTTTGAGTCTGCCTTATGTACATTTCCTGGCAAAATACATGGGAAAATCCCATTTGGGAAAATTCCACTTAGGGTTAGGGTTAGCTCCCCATGACTTCGCAGAGCAAAACCGACACTGCCATTGGATTCAGAGCCCATCGGTATGGTTTGGAGGGGGGACGCCTTTTGAGGCAGCCTTATGTAAGTTTCCTGGCAAAATACATGGGAAAATCGCATTGGGGAAAATTCCACTAAGGGTTAGGGTTAGCTCCCCATTAATTCGTAGAGCAAAACCGACACTGCCATTGGATTCAGAGCCCATCGGTATGGTTAGGAGGGGGGACGCCTTTTGAGCCTGCCTTATGTACATTTCCTGGCAAAATACATGGGAAAATTCCATTGGGGAAAATTCCACTTAGGGTTAGGGTTAGCTCCCCATGACTTCGCAGAGCAAAACCGACACTGCCATTGGATTCAGAGCCCATCGGTATGGTTAGGAGGGGGGACGCCTTTTGAGGCGGCCTTATGTACATTTCCTGGCAAAATACATGGGAAAATCCCATTGGGAAAAATTCCACTTAGGGTTAGGGTTAGCTCCCCATGAATTCGTAGAGCAAAACCGACACTGCCATTGGATTCGGAGCCCATTGGTATGGTAAGGAGGGGGGACGCCTTTTGAGGTGGCCTTATGTAAATTTCCTGACAAAATACATGGGAAGATCCCATTGGGGAAAATTCCACTTAGGGTTAGGGTTAGCTCCACATGAATTCGTAGAGCAAAACTGACACTGCCATTGGATTCAGAGCCCATCGGTATGGTTAGGAGGGGGGATGCCTTTTGAGCCTGCCTTATGTACATTTCCTAGCAAAATACATGGGAAAATCCAGGAAATTTTGCCAGGAAATGTACATAAGGCCGCCTCAAAAGGCGTCCCCCCTCCAAACCATACCGATGGGCTCTGAATCCAATGGCAGTGTCGGTTTTGCTCTGCGAAGTCATGGGGAGCTAACCCTAACCCTATGTGGAATTTTCCCCAATGGGATTTTCCCATGTATTTTGCCAGGAAATGTACATAAGGCAGACTCAAAAGGCGTCCCCCCTCCTAACCATACCAATGGGCTCTGAATCCAATGGCAGTGTCGGTTTTCCTCTACGAATTCATGGGGAGCTAACCCTAACCCTTAGTGGAATTTTCCCCAATGGGATTTTTCCATGTATTTTGCCAGGAAACTTACATAAGGCCGCCTCAAAAGGCGTCCCCCCTCCTAACCATACCGATGGGCTCTGAATCCAATGGCAGTGTCGGTTTTGCTCTGCGAAGTCATGAGGAGCTAACCCTAACCCTAAGTTCAATTTTCCCCAATGGGATTTTCCCATGTATTTTGCCAGGAAATGTACATAAGGCCGGCTCAAAAGGCGTCCCCCCCTCCTAACCATACCATTGGGCTCTGAAACCAATGGCAGTGTCGGTTTTGCTCTACGAATTCATGGGGAGCTAACCCTAACCCTTAGTGGAATTTTCCCCAATGGGATTTTCCCATTTATTTTGCTAGGAAATGTTCATAAGGCCGGCTCAAAAGGCGTCCCCCCTCCTAACCATACCATTGGGCTCTGAAACCAATGGCAGTGTCGGTTTTGCTCTACGAAATCATGGGGAGCTAACCCTAACCCTTAGTGGAATTTTCCCCAATGGGATTTTCCCATTTATTTTGCTAGGAAATGTTCAGAAGGCCGGCTCAAAAGGCGTCCCCCCTCCTAACCATACCGATGGGCTCTGAATCCAATGGCAGTGTCGGTTTTGCTCTGCGAAGTCATGGGGAGCTAACTCTAACCCTAAGTGGAATTCAGAGCCCATCGGTATGGTTTGGAGGGGGGACGCCTTTTGAGCCTGCCTTATGTACATTTCCTGGCAAAATACATGGGAAAATCCCATTGGGGAAAAATCCACTAAGGGTTAGCGTGAGCTCCCCATGAATTCGTAGAGCAAAACCCGACACTGCCATTGGATTCAGAGCCCATCGGTATGGTTAGGAGGGGGGACGCCTTTTGAGCCTGCCTTATGGCAAAATACATGGGAAAATCCCATTGGGGAAAATTCCACTTAGGGTTAGGGTTAGCTCCCCATGACTTCGCAGAGCAAAACTGACACTGCCATTGGATTCGGAGCCCATTGGTATGGTTAGGAAGGGGGACGCCTTTTGAGCCTGCCTTATGTACATTTCCTGGCAAAATACATGGGAAAATCCCATTGGGGAAAATTCCACTTAGGGTTAGGGTTAGCTCCCCATGACTTCGCAGAGCAGAACCGACACTGCCATTGGATTCAGAGCCCATCGGTATGGTTAGGAGGGGGGACGCCTTTTGAGCCGGCCTTATGTACATTACCTGGCAAAATACATGTGAAGATCCCATTGGGGAAAATTCCACTTAGGGTTAGGGTTAGCTCCCCATGACTTCGCAGAGCAAAACCGACACTGCCATTGGATTCAGAGCCCATCGGTATGGTTAGGAGGGGGGACGCCTTTTGAGCCTGCCTTATGGCAAAATACATGGGAAAATCCCATTGGGGAAAATTCCACTTAGGGTTAGGGTTAGCTCCCCATGACTTCGCAGAGCAAAACCGACACTGCCATTGGATTCGGAGCCCATTGGTATGGTTAGGAAGGGGGACGCCTTTTGAGCCTGCCTTATGTACATTTCCTGGCAAAATACATGTGAAAATCCCATTGGGGAAAATTCCACTTAGGGTTAGGGTTAGCTCCCCATGACTTCGCAGAGCAGAACCGACACTGCCATTGGATTCAGAGCCCATCGGTATGGTTAGGAGGGGGGACTCCTTTTGAGCCGGCCTTATGTACATTACCTGGCAAAATACATGGGAAGATCCCATTGGGGAAAATTCCACTTAGGGTTAGGGTTAACTCCCCATGACCTCACAGAGCAAAACCGACACTTCCATTGGATTCAGACCCCATCGGTATGGGTAGGAGGGGGGATGCCTTTTGAGGGTTAGCTCCCCATGAATTCGTAGAGCAAAACCGACACTGCCATTGGATACAGAGCCCATCGGTATGGTTTGGAGGGGGGACGCCCTTTGAGGCGGCCTTATGTACATTTCTTGGCAAAATACATGGGAAAATCCAGGAAATTTTGCCAGGAAATGTACATAAGGCCGCCTCAAAAGGCGTCCCCCCTCCAAACCATACCGATGGGCTCTGAATCCAATGGCAGTGTCGGTTTTGCTCTGCGAAGTCATGGGGAGCTAACCCTAACCCTAAGTGGAATTTTCCCCAATGGGATTTTCCCATGTATTTTGCCAGGAAATGTACATAAGGCAGACTCAAAAGGCGTCCCCCCTACTAACCATACCAATGGGCTCTGAATCCAATGGCAGTGTCGGTTTTCCTCTACGAATTCATGGGGAGCTAACCCTAACCCTTAGTGGAATTTTCCCCAATGGGATTTTTCCATGCATTTTGCCAGGAAACTTACATAAGGCCGCCTCAAAAGGCGTCCCCCCTCCTAACCATACCGATGGGCTCTGAATCCAATGGTAGTGTCGGTTTTGCTCTGCGAAGTCATGGGGAGCTAACCCTAACCCTAAGTGGAATTTTCCCCAATGGAATTTTCCCATGTATTTTGCCAGGAAATGTACATAAGGCAGGCTCAAAAGGCGTCCCCCCTCCTAACCATACCGATGGGCTCTGAATCCAATGGCAGTGTCGGTTTTGCTCTGCGAAGTCATGGGGAGCTAACCCTAACCCTAAGTTCAATTTTCCCCAATGGGATTTTCCCATGTATTTTGCCAGGAAATGTACATAAGGCCGGCTCAAAAGGCGTCCCCCCTCCTAACCATACCGATGGGCTCTGAATCCAATGGCAGTGTCAGTTTTGCTCTGCGAAGTCATGGGGAGCTAACCCTAACCCTAAGTGGAATTTTCCCCAATGGGATTTTCCCATGTATTTTGCCAGGAAATGTACATAAGGCAGGCTCAAAAGGCGTCCCCCCTCCAAACCATACCGATGGGCTCTGAATCCAATGGCAGTGTCGGTTTTGCTCTGCGAAGTCATGGGGAGCTAACCCTAACCCTAAGTTCAATTTTCCCCAATGGGATTTTCCCATGTATTTTGCCAGGAAATGTACATAAGGCAGGCTCAAACAGCGTCCCCCCCTCCTAACCATACCATTGGGCTCTGAAA
This sequence comes from Natrix helvetica, assembly GCF_964273705.1. Taxonomy (NCBI): domain Eukaryota; kingdom Metazoa; phylum Chordata; class Lepidosauria; order Squamata; family Natricidae; genus Natrix; species Natrix helvetica. The sequence goes on from NC_138552.1 coordinate 150,163,854, forward strand.
CCAATGGCAGTGTCGGTTTTGCTCTACGAATTCATGGGGAGCTAACCCTAACCCTTAGTGGAATTTTCCCCAATGGGATTATCCCATTTATTTTGCCAGGAAATGTTCATAAGGCCGGCTCAAAAGGCGTCCCCCCTCCAAACCATACCGATGGGCTCTGAATCCAATGGCAGTGTCGGTTTTGCTCTGCGAAGTCATGGGGAGCTAACCCTAACCCTAAGTTCAATTTTCCCCAATGGGATTTTCCCATGTATTTTGCCAGGAAATGTACATAAGGCAGGCTCAAACAGCGTCCCCCCCTCCTAACCATACCATTGGGCTCTGAAACCAATGGCAGTGTCGGTTTTGCTCTACGAATTCATGGGGAGCTAACCCTAACCCTTAGTGGAATTTTCCCCAATGGGATTATCCCATTTATTTTGCCAGGAAATGTTCATAAGGCCGGCTCAAAAGGCGTCCCCCCTCCTAACCATACCGATGGGCTCTGAATCCAATGGCAGTGTCGGTTTTGCTCTGCGAAGTCATGGGGAGCTAACCCTAACCCTAAGTGGAATTCAGAGCCCATCGGTATGGTTTGGAGGGGGGACGTGTTTTGAGGCGGCCTTATGTACATTTCCTGGCAAAATACATGGGAAAATCCCATTGGGGAAAATTGAACTTATGGTTAGGGTTAGCTCCCCATGAATTCACAGAGCAAAACCGACACTGCCATTGGATTCAGAGCCCATCAGTATGGGTAGGAGGGGGGACGCCTTTTGAGGCGGCCATATGTAAGTTTCCTGGCAAAATACATGGGAAAATCCCATTGGGGAAAATTCCACTAAGGGTTAGCGTTAGCTCCCCATGAACTCGTAGAGCAAGACCGACACTGCCATTGGATTCAGAGCCCAATGGTATGGTTAGGAGGGGGTACGCCTTTTGAGCCGGCCTTATGTACATTTCCTGGCAAAATACATGGGAAAATCCCATTGGGGAAAATTGAACTTAGGGTAAGGGTTAGCTCCCCATGACTTCGCAGAGCAAAACCGACACTGCCATTGGATTCAGAGCCCATCGGTATGGTTAGGAGGGGGGATGCCTTTTGAGCCGGCCTTATGTACATTTCCTGGCAAAATACATGGGAAAATTCCATTGGGGAAAATTCCACTTAGGGTTTGGGTTAGCTCCCCATGACTTCGCAGAGCAAAACCGACACTGCCATTGGATTCAGAGCCCATCGGTATGGTTAGGAGGGGGGACGCCTTTTGAGGCGGCCTTATGCAAGTTTCCTGGCAAAATACATGGAAAAATCCCATTGGGGAAAATTCCACTAAGGGTTAGGGTTAGCTCCCCATGAATTCGTAGAGGAAAACCGACACTGCCATTGGATTCAGAGCCCATTGGTATGGTTAGGAGGGGGGACGCCTTTTGAGCCTGCCTTATGTACATTTCCTGGCAAAATACATGGGAAAATCCCATTGGGGAAAATTCCACTTAGGGTTAGGGTTAGCTCCCCATGACTTCGCAGAGAAAAACCGACACTGCCATTGGATTCAGAGCCCATCGGTATGGTTAGGAGGGGGGACACCTTTTGAGTCTGCCTTATGTACATTTCCTGGCAAAATACATGGGAAAATCCCATTGGGGAAAATTCCACTTAGGGTTAGGGTTAGCTCCCCATGAATTCGTAGAGCAAAACCGACACTGCCATTGGATTCGGAGCCCATTGGTATGGTTAGGAGGGGGGACGCCTTTTGAGCCTGCCTTATGTACATTTCCTGGCAAAATACATGGGAAAATCCCATTGGGGAAAATTCCACTTAGGGCTAGGGTTAGCTCCGCATGACTTCGCAGAGCAAAACCGACACTGCCATTGGATTCAGAGCCCATCGGTATGGAGTGGAGGGGGGACGCCTTTTGAGGCGGCCTTATGTAAGTTTCCTGGCAAAATACATGGGAAAATCCCATTGGGGAAAATTCCACTTATGGTTAGGATTAGCTCCCCATGAATTCGTAGAGCAAAACTGACACTGCCATTGGATTCGGAGCCCATTGGTATGGTAAGGAGGGGGGACGCCTTTTGAGCCTGCCTTATGTACATTTCCTGGCAAAATACATGGGAAAATCCCATTGGGGAAAATTCCACTTAAGGTTAGGTTTAGCTCCCCATGACTTTGCAGAGCAAAACCGACACTGCCATTGGATTCAGAGCCCATCGGTATGGTTAGGAGGGGGGACGCCTTTTGAGCCGGCCTTATGTACATTTTCTGGCAAAATACATGGTCAGATCCCATTGGGGAAAATTCCACTTAGGGTTAGGGTTAGCTCCCCATGAATTCGCAGAGCAAAACCGACACTGCCATTGGATTCAGAGCCCATCGGTATGGGTAGGAGGGGGGACGCCTTTTGAGGCGGCCTTATGTAAATTTCCTGACAAAATACATGGGAAAATCCCATTGGGGAAAATTCCACTTAGGGTTAGGGTTAGCTCCACATGAATTCGTAGAGCAAAACCGACACTGCCATTGGATTCAAAGCCCATCGGTATGGTTAGGAGGGGGGATGCCTTTTGAGCCTGCCTTATGTACATTTCCTGGCAAAATTTCCTGGATTTTCCCATGTATTTTGCCAGGAAACTTACATAAGGCCGCCTCAAAAGGCGTCCCCCCTCCAAACCATACCGATGGGCTCTGAATCCAATGGCAGTGTCGGTTTTGCTCTGTGAATTCATGGGGAGCTAACCCTAACCCTAAGGGGAATTTTCCCCAATGGGATTTTCCCATGTATTTTGCCAGGAAATGTACATAAGGCAGGCTCAAAGGGCGTCCCCCCTCCAAACCATACCGATGGGCTCTGAATTCAATGGCAGTGTCAGTTTTGCTCTGCGAAGTCATGGGGAGCTAACCCTAACCCTAACTGGAATTTTCCCCAATGGGATTTTCCCATGTATTTTGCCATAAGGCAGGCTCAAAAGGCGTCCCCCCCTCCTAACCATACCAATGGGCTCTGAATCCAATGGCAGTCTGTTTTGCTCTACGAATTCATGGGGAGCTAACCCTCAAAAGGCATCCCCCCTCCTACCCATACCGATGGGCTCTGAATCCAATGGCAGTGTCGGTTTTGCTCTGCGAGGTCATGTGGAGTTAACCCTAACCCTAAGTGGAATTTTCCCCAATGGGATTTTCCCATGTATTTTGCCATAAGGCAGGCTCAAAAGGCGTCCCCCCTCCTAACCATACCGATGGGATCTGAATCCAATGGCAGTGTCGGTTATGCTCTGCGAAGTCATGGGGAGCTAACCTTAACCCTAAGTGGAATTTTCCCCAATGGGATTTTCCCATGTATTTTGCCAGGAAATGTACATAAGGCAGGCTCAAAAGGCGTCCCCCCCCCCTCCTAACCATACCAATGGGCTCTGAATCCAATGGCAGTGTCGGTTTTGCTCTACGAATTCATGGGGAGCTAACCCTCAAAAGGCGTCCGCCCTCCCACCCATACCGATGGGCTACAAATCCAATGGCAGTGTCGGTTTTGCTCTGCGAAGTCATGGGGAGCTAACGCTAACCCTTAGTGGAATTTTCCCCAATGGGATTTTCCCATGTATTTTGCCAGGAAACTTGCATATGGCCGCCTCAAAAGGCGTCCCCCCTCCTACCCATAGTGATGGGCTCTGAATCCAATGGCAGTGTCGGTTTTGCTCTGTGAATTCATGGGGAGCTAACCCTAACCCTAAGTTCAATTTTCCCCAATGGGATTTTCCCATGTATTTTGCCAGGAAATGTACATAAGGCCGCCTCAAAAGGCGTCCCCCCTCCAAACCATACCGATGGGCTCTGAATTCCACTTAGGGTTAGAGTTAGCTCCCCATGACTTCGCAGAGCAAAACCGACACTGCCATTGGATTCAGAGCCCATCGGTATGGTTAGGAGGGGGGACGCCTTTTGAGCCGGCCTTCTGAACATTTCCTAGCAAAATAAATGGGAAAATCCCATTGGGGAAAATTCCACTAAGGGTTAGGGTTAGCTCCCCATGAATTCGTAGAGCAAAACCGACACTGCCATTGGTTTCAGAGCCCAATGGTATGGTTAGGAGGGGGGGGACGCCTTTTGAGCCGGCCTTATGTACATTTCCTGGCAAAATACATGGGAAAATCCCATTGGGGAAAATTGAACTTAGGGTTAGTGTTAGCTCCCCATGACTTCGCAGAGCAAAACCGACACTGCCATTGGATTCAGAGCCCATTGGTATGGTTAGGAGGCGGGACGCCTTTTGAGCCTGCCTTATGTACATTTCCTGGCAAAATACATGGGAAAATTCCATTGGGGAAAATTCCACTTAGGGTTAGGGTTAGCTCCCCATGACTTCGCAGAGCAAAACCGACACTGCCATTGGATTCAGAGCCCATCGGTATGGTTAGGAGGGGGGACGCCTTTTGAGGCGGCCTTATGTAAGTTTCCTGGCAAAATACATGGAAAAATCCCATTGGGGAAAATTCCACTAAGGGTTAGGGTTAGCTCCCCATGAATTCGTAGAGGAAAACCGACACTGCCATTGGATTCAGAGCCCATTGGTATGGTTAGGAGGGGGGACGCCTTTTGAGTCTGCCTTATGTACATTTCCTGGCAAAATACATGGGAAAATCCCATTGGGGAAAATTGAACTTAGGGTTAGGGTTAGCTCCCCATGACTTCGCAGAGCAAAACCGACACTGCCATTGGATTCAGAGCCCATCGGTATGGTTAGGAGGGGGGACGCCTTTTGAGCCTGCCTTATGTACATTTCCTGGCAAAATACATGGGAAAATTCCATTGGGGAAAATTCCACTAAGGGTTAGGGTTAGCTCCCCATGACTTCGTAGAGGAAAACCGACACTGCCATTGGATTCAGAGCCCATTGGTATGGTTAGGAGGGGGGACGCCTTTTGAGTCTGCCTTATGTACATTTCCTGGCAAAATACATGGGAAAATCCCATTGGGGAAAATTCCACTTAGGGTTAGGGTTAGCTCCCCATGACTTCGCAGAGCAAAACCGACACTGCCATTGGATTCAGAGCCCATCGGTATGGTTCGGAGGGGGGACGCCTTTTGAGTCTGCCTTATGTACATTTCCTGGCAAAATACATGGGAAAATCCCATTGGGGAAAATTCCACTTAGGGTTAGGGTTAGCTCCCCATGAATTCGTAGAGCAAAACCGACACTGCCATTGGATTCGGAGCCCATATGTATGGTAAGGAGGGGGGACGCCTTTTGAGCCTGCCTTATGTACATTTCCTGGCAAAATACATGGGAAAATCCCATTGGGGAAAATTCCACTTAGGGTTAGGGTTAGCTCCCCATGAATTCGCAAAGCAAAACCGACACTGCCATTGGATTCAGAGCCCATCGGTATGGGTAGGAGGGGGAACGCCTTTTGAGGCGGCCTTATGTAAATTTCCTGACAAAATACATGGGAAGATCCCATTGGGGAAAATTCCACTTAGGGTTAGGGTTAGCTCCACATGAATTCGTAGAGCAAAACTGACACTGCCATTGGATTCAGAGCCCATCGGTTTGGTTAGGAGAGGGGATGCCTTTTGAGCCTGCCTTATGTACATTTCCTAGCAAAATACATGGGAAAATCCAGGAAATTTTGCCAGGAAATGTACATAAGGCCGCCTCAAAAGGCGTCCCCCCTCCAAACCATACCGATGGGCTCTGAATCCAATGGCAGTGTCGGTTTTGCTCTGCGAAGTCATGGGGAGCTAACCCTAACCCTAAGTGGAATTTTCCCCAATGGGATTTTCCCATGTATTTTGCCAGGAAATGTACATAAGGCAGACTCAAAAGGCGTCCCCCCTCCTAACCATACCAATGGGCTCTGAATCCAATGGCAGTGTCGGTTTTCCTCTACGAATTCATGGGGAGCTAACCCTAACCCTTAGTGGAATTTTCCCCAATGGGATTTTTCCATGTATTTTGCCAGGAAACTTACATAAGGCCGCCTCAAAAGGCGTCCCCCCTCCTAACCATACCGATGGGCTCTGAATCCAATGGCAGTGTCGGTTTTGCTCTGCGAAGTCATGGGGAGCTAACCCTAACCCTTAGTGGAATTTTCCCCAATGGGATTATCCCATTTATTTTGCCAGGAAATGTTCATAAGGCCGGCTCAAAAGGCGTCCCCCCTCCTAACCATACCGATGGGCTCTGAATCCAATGGCAGTGTCAGTTTTGCTCTGCGAAGTCATGGGGAGCTAACCCTAACCCTAAGTGGAATTCAGAGCCCATCGGTATGGTTTGGAGGGGGGACGCCTTTTGAGGCGGCCTTATGTACATTTCCTGGCAAAATACATGGGAAAATCCCATTGGGGAAAATTGAACTTAGGGTTAGGGTTAGCTCCCCATGAATTCACAGAGCAAAACCGACACTGCCATTGGATTCAGAGCCCATCTGTATGGGTAGGAGGGGGGACGCCTTTTGAGGCGGCCATATGTAAGTTTCCTGGCAAAATACATGGGAAAATCCCATTGGGGAAAATTCCACTAAGGGTTAGCGTTAGCTCCCCATGAACTCGTAGAGCAAGACCGACACTGCCATTGGATTCAGAGCCCAATGGTATGGTTAGGAGGGGGTACGCCTTTTGAGCCTGCCTTATGTACATTTCCTGGCAAAATACATGGGAAAATCCCATTGGGGAAAATTCCACTTAGGGTTAGGGTTAGCTCCCCATGACTTCGCAGAGCAAAAGTGACACTGCCATTGGATTCAGAGCCCATCGGTGTGGGTAGGAGGGGGGATGCCTTTTGAGCCTGCCTTATGGCAAAATACATGGGAAAATCCCATTGGGGAAAATTCCACTTAGGGTTAGGGTTAGCTCCCCATGAATTCGGAGATCAAAACCGACACTGCCATTGGATTCAGAGCCCAATGGTATGGTTAAGAGGGGGGACACCTTTTGAGGCGGCCATATGAAAGTTTCCTGGCAAAATACATGGGAAAATCCCATTGGGGAAAATTCCACTAAGGGTTAGCGTTAGCTGCCCATGAATTCGTAGAGCAAAACCGACACTGCCATTGGATTCAGAGCCCAATGGTATGGTTAGGAGGGGGTACGCCTTTTGAGCCTGCCTTATGTAAGTTTCCTGGCAAAATACATGGGAAAATCCCATTGGGGAAAATTCCACTAAGGGTTAGCGTTAGCTCCCCATGAATTCGTAGAGCAAAACCGACACTGCCATTGGTTTCGAGCCCAATGGTATGGTTAGGAGGGGGTACGCCTTTTGAGCCTGCCTTATGTAAGTTTCCTGGCAAAAATACATGGGAAAATCCCATTGGGGAAAATTCCACTAAGGGTTAGGGTTAGCTCCCCATGAATTCGCAGAGAAAAACCGACACTGCCATTGGATTCAGAGCTCATCGGTATGGTTGGGAGGGGGGACGCCTTTTGAGGCGGCCTTATGTACATTTCCTGGCAAAATACATGGGAAAATCCCATTGGGGAAAATTGAACTTAGGGTTAGGGTTAGCTCCCCATGAATTCACAGAGCAAAACCGACACTGCCATTGGATTCAGAGCCCATCGGTATGGTTAGGAGGGGGGACGCCTTTTGAGCCGGCCTTATGTACATTACCTGGCAAAATACATGGGAAGATCCCATTGGGGAAAATTCCACTTAGGGTTAGGGTTAGCTCCCCATGACTTCGCAGAGCAAAACCGACACTGCCATTGGATTCAGAGCCCATTGGTATGGGTAGGAGGGGCGATGCCTTTTGAGCCTGCCTTATGGTAAAATACATGGGAAAATCCCATTGGGGAAAATTCCACTAAGGGTTAGCGTTAGCTCCCCATGAATTCGTAGAGCAAAACCGACACTGCCATTGGATTCAGAGCCCAATGGTATGGTTAGGAGGGGGTACGCCTTTTGAGCCTGCCTTATGTAAGTTTCCTGGCAAAAATACATGGGAAAATCCCATTGGGGAAAATTCCACTAAGGGTTAGGGTTAGCTCCCCATGAATTCGCAGAGAAAAACCGACACTGCCATTGGATTCAGAGCCCATCGGTATGGTTTGGAGGGGGGACGCCTTTTGAGGCGGCCTTATGTACATTTCCTGGCAAAATACATGGGAAAATCCCATTGGGGAAAATTGAACTTAGGGTTAGGGTTAGCTCCCCATGAATTCACAGAGCAAAACCGACACTGCCATTGGATTCAGAGCCCATCAGTATGGGTAGGAGGGGGGACGCCTTTTGAGGCGGCCATATGTAAGTTTCCTGGCAAAATACATGGGAAAATCCCATTGGGGAAAATTCCACTAAGGGTTAGCGTTAGGTCCCCATGAACTCGTAGAGCAAGACCGACACTGCCATTGGATTCAGAGCCCAATGGTATGGTTAGGAGGGGGTACGCCTTTTGAGCCTGCCTTATGTACATTTCCTGGCAAAATACATGGGAAAATCCCATTGGGGAAAATTCCACTTAGGGTTAGGGTTAGCTCCCCATGACTTCGTAGAGCAAAACCGACACTGCCATTGGATTCAGAGCCCATCGGTATGGTTAGGAGGGGGGACACCTTTTGAGCCGGCCTTATGTACATTACCTGGCAAAATACATGGGAAGATCCCATTGGGGAAAATTCCACTTAGGGTTTGGGTTAGCTCCCCATGACTTCGCAGAGCAAAACCGACACTGCCATTGGATTCAGAGCCCATCGGTGTGGGTAGGAGGGGGGATGCCTTTTGAGCCTACCTTATGGCAAAATACATGGGGAAATCCCATTGGGGAAAATTCCACTTAGGGTTAGGGTTAGCTCCCCATGAATTCGGAGATCAAAACCGACACTGCCATTGGATTCAGAGCCCAATGGTATGGTTAAGAGGGGGGACACCTTTTGAGGCGGCCATATGTAAGTTTCCTGGCAAAATACATGGGAAAATCCCATTGGGGAAAATTCCACTAAGGGTTAGCGTTAGCTGCCCATGAATTCGTAGAGCAAAACCGACACTGCCATTGGATTCAGAGCCCAATGGTATGGTTAGGAGGGGGTACGCCTTTTGAGCCTGCCTTATGTAAGTTTCCTGGCAAAATACATGGGAAAATCCCATTGGGGAAAATTCCACTAAGGGTTAGGGTTAGCTCCCCATGAATTCGCAGAGAAAAACCGACACTGCCATTGGATTCAGAGCCCATCGGTATGGTTTGGAGGGGGGACGCCTTTTGAGGCGGCCTTATGTACATTTCCTGGCAAAATACATGGGAAAATCCCATTGGGGAAAATTGAACTTAGGGTTAGGGTTAGCTCCCCATGAATTCACAGAGCAAAACCGACACTGCCATTGGATTCAGAGCCCATCAGTATGGGTAGGAGGGGGGACGCCTTTTGAGCCTGCCTTATGTACATTTCCTGGCAAAATACATGGGAAAATCCCATTGGGGAAAATTCCACTTAGGGTTAGGGTTATCTCCCCATGACTTCGTAGAGCAAAACCGACACTGCCATTGGATTCAGAGCCCATCGGTATGGTTAGGAGGGGGGACGCCTTTTGAGCCGGCCTTATGTACATTACCTGGCAAAATACATGGGAAGATCCCATTGGGGAAAATTCCACTTAGGGTTAGGGTTAGCTCCCCATGACTTCGCAGAGCAAAACCGACACTGCCATTGGATTCAGAGCCCATCGGTGTGGGTAGGAGGGGCGATGCCTTTTGAGCCTGCCTTATGGCAAAATACATGGGAAAATCCCATTGGGGAAAATTCCACTAAGGGTTAGGGTTAGCTCCCCATGAAATCGTAGAGCAAAACTGACACTGCCATTGGATTCGGAGCCCATTGGTATGGGTAGGAGGTGCGATGCCTTTTGAGCCTGCCTTATGGTAAAATACATGGGAAAATCCCATTGGGGAAAATTCCACTAAGGGTTAGCGTTAGCTCCCCATGAATTCGTAGAGCAAAACCGACACTGCCATTGGATTCAGAGCCCAATGGTATGGTTAGGAGGGGGTACGCCTTTTGAGCCTGCCTTATGTAAGTTTCCTGGCAAAAATACATGGGAAAATCCCATTGGGGAAAATTCCACTAAGGGTTAGGGTTAGCTCCCCATGAATTCGCAGAGAAAAACCGACACTGCCATTGGATTCAGAGCTCATCGGTATGGTTGGGAGGGGGGACGCCTTTTGAGGCGGCCTTATGTACATTTCCTGGCAAAATACATGGGAAAATCCCATTGGGGAAAATTGAACTTAGGGTTTGGGTTAGCTCCCCATGAATTCACAGAGCAAAACCGACACTGCCATTGGATTCAGAGCCCATCGGTATGGTTAGGAGGGGGGACGCCTTTTGAGCCGGCCTTATGTACATTACCTGGCAAAATACATGGGAAGATCCCATTGGGGAAAATTCCACTTAGGGTTAGGGTTAGCTCCCCATGACTTCGCAGAGCAAAACCGACACTGCCATTGGATTCAGAGCCCATCGGTGTGGGTAGGAGGGGCGATGCCTTTTGAGCCTGCCTTATGGCAAAATACATGGGAAAATCCCATTGGGGAAAATTCCACTAAGGGTTAGGGTTAGCTCCCCATGAAATCGTAGAGCAAAACCGACACTGCCATTGGATTCGGAGCCCATTGGTATGGGTAGGAGGGGCGATGCCTTTTGAGCCTGCCTTATGGTAAAATACATGGGAAAATCCCATTGGGGAAAATTCCACTAAGGGTTAGCGTTAGCTCCCCATGAATTCGTAGAGCAAAACCGACACTGCCATTGGATTCAGAGCCCAATGGTATGGTTAGGAGGGGGTACGCCTTTTGAGCCTGCCTTATGTAAGTTTCCTGGCAAAAATACATGGGAAAATCCCATTGGGGAAAATTCCACTAAGGGTTAGGGTTAGCTCCCCATGAATTCGCAGAGAAAAACCGATACTGCCATTGGATTCAGAGCCCATCGGTATGGTTTGGAGGGGGGACGCCTTTTGAGGCGGCCTTATGTACATTTCCTGGCAAAATACATGGGAAAATCCCATTGGGGAAAATTGAACTTAGGGTTAGGGTTAGCTCCCCATGAATTCACAGAGCAAAACCGACACTGCCATTGGATTCAGAGCCCATCGGTATGGTTTGGAGGGGGGACGCCTTTTGAGGCGGCCTTATGTACATTTCCTGGCAAAATACATGGGAAAATCCCATTGGGGAAAATTGAACTTAGGGTTAGGGTTAGCTCCCCATGAATTCACAGAGCAAAACCGACACTGCCATTGGATTCAGAGCCCATCAGTATGGGTAGGAGGGGGGACGCCTTTTGAGGCGGCCATATGTAAGTTTCCTGGCAAAATACATGGGAAAATCCCATTGGGGAAAATTCCACTAAGGGTTAGCGTTAGCTCCCCATGAATTCGTAGAGCAAGACCGACACTGCCATTGGATTCAGAGCCCAATGGTATGGTTAGGAGGGGGTACGCCTTTTGAGCCTGCCTTATGTACATTTCCTGGCAAAATACATGGGAAAATCCCATTGGGGAAAATTCCACTTAGGGTTAGGGTTAGCTCCCCATGACTTCGTAGAGCAAAACCGACACTGCCATTGGATTCAGAGCCCATCGGTATGGTTAGGAGGGGGGACGCCTTTTGAGCCGGCCTTATGTACATTACCTGGCAAAATACATGGGAAGATCCCATTGGGGAAAATTCCACTTAGGGTTAGGGTTAGCTCCCCATGACTTCGCAGAGCAAAACCGACACTGCCATTGGATTCAGAGCCCATCGGTGTGGGTAGGAGGGGCGATGCCTTTTGAGCCTGCCTTATGGCAAAATACATGGGAAAATCCGATTGGGGAAAATTCCACTAAGGGTTAGGGTTAGCTCCCCATGAAATCGTAGAGCAAAACTGACACTGCCATTGGATTCGGAGCCCATTGGTATGGGTAGGAGGTGCGATGCCTTTTGAGCCTGCCTTATGGTAAAATACATGGGAAAATCCCATTGGGGAAAATTCCACTAAGGGTTAGCGTTAGCTCCCCATGAATTCGTAGAGCAAAACCGACACTGCCATTGGATTCAGAGCCCAATGGTATGGTTAGGAGGGGGTACGCCTTTTGAGCCTGCCTTATGTAAGTTTCCTGGCAAAAATACATGGGAAAATCCCATTGGGGAAAATTCCACTAAGGGTTAGGGTTAGCTCCCCATGAATTCGCAGAGAAAAACCGACACTGCCATTGGATTCAGAGCTCATCGGTATGGTTGGGAGGGGGGACGCCTTTTGAGGCGGCCTTATGTACATTTCCTGGCAAAATACATGGGAAAATCCCATTGGGGAAAATTGAACTTAGGGTTAGGGTTAGCTCCCCATGAATTCACAGAGCAAAACCGACACTGCCATTGGATTCAGAGCCCATCGGTATGGTTAGGAGGGGGGACGCCTTTTGAGCCGGCCTTATGTACATTACCTGGCAAAATACATGGGAAGATCCCATTGGGGAAAATTCCACTTAGGGTTAGGGTTAGCTCCCCATGACTTCGCAGAGCAAAACCGACACTGCCATTGGATTCAGAGCCCATCGGTGTGGGTAGGAGGGGCGATGCCTTTTGAGCCTGCCTTATGGCAAAATACATGGGAAAATCCCATTGGGGAAAATTCCACTAAGGGTTAGGGTTAGCTCCCCATGAAATCGTAGAGCAAAACCGACACTGCCATTGGATTCGGAGCCCATTGGTATGGGTAGGAGGGGCGATGCCTTTTGAGCCTGCCTTATGGTAAAATACATGGGAAAATCCCATTGGGGAAAATTCCACTAAGGGTTAGCGTTAGCTCCCCATGAATTCGTAGAGCAAAACCGACACTGCCATTGGATTCAGAGCCCAATGGTATGGTTAGGAGGGGGTACGCCTTTTGAGCCTGCCTTATGTAAGTTTCCTGGCAAAAATACATGGGAAAATCCCATTGGGGAAAATTCCACTAAGGGTTAGGGTTAGCTCCCCATGAATTCGCAGAGAAAAACCGACACTGCCATTGGATTCAGAGCCCATCGGTATGGTTTGGAGGGGGGACGCCTTTTGAGGCGGCCTTATGTACATTTCCTGGCAAAATACATGGGAAAATCCCATTGGGGAAAATTGAACTTAGGGTTAGGGTTAGCTCCCCATGAATTCACAGAGCAAAACCGACACTGCCATTGGATTCAGAGCCCATCAGTATGGGTAGGAGGGGGGACGCCTTTTGAGGCGGCCATATGTAAGTTTCCTGGCAAAATACATGGGAAAATCCCATTGGGGAAAATTCCACTAAGGGTTAGCGTTAGGTCCCCATGAACTCGTAGAGCAAGACCGACACTGCCATTGGATTCAGAGCCCAATGGTATGGTTAGGAGGGGGTACGCCTTTTGAGCCTGCCTTATGTACATTTCCTGGCAAAATACATGGGAAAATCCCATTGGGGAAAATTCCACTTAGGGTTAGGGTTAGCTCCCCATGACTTCGTAGAGCAAAACCGACACTGCCATTGGATTCAGAGCCCATCGGTATGGTTAGGAGGGGGGACGCCTTTTGAGCCGGCCTTATGTACATTACCTGGCAAAATACATGGGAAGATCCCATTGGGGAAAATTCCACTTAGGGTTTTGGTTAGCTCCCCATGACTTCGCAGAGCAAAACCGACACTGCCATTGGATTCAGAGCCCATCGGTGTGGGTAGGAGGGGCGATGCCTTTTGAGCCTGCCTTATGGCAAAATACATGGGAAAATCCCATTGGGGAAAATTCCACTAAGGGTTAGGGTTAGTTCCCCATGAAATCGTAGAGCAAAACCGACACTGCCATTGGATTCGGAGCCCATTGGTATGGTTAGGAGGGGGGACGCCTTTTGAGCCTGCCTTGTGTACATATCCTGGCAAAATACATGGGAAAATCCCATTGGGGAAAATTCCCCTTAGGGTTAGGGTTAGCTCCCCATGAATTCACAGAGCAAAACCGACACTGCCATTGGATTCAGAGCCCAATGGTATGGTTAGGAGGGGGTACGCCTTTTGAGCCTGCCTTATGTACATTTCCTGGCAAAATACATGGGAAAATCCCATTGGGGAAAATTCCACTTAGGGTTAGGGTTAGCTCCCCATGACTTCGTATAGCAAAACCGACACTGCCATTGGATTCAGAGCCCATCGGTATGGTTAGGAGGGGGGACGCCTTTTGAGCCGGCCTTATGTACATTACCTGGCAAAATACATGGGAAGATCCCATTGGGGAAAATTCCACTTAGGGTTAGGGTTAGCTCCCCATGACTTCGCAGAGCAAAACCGACACTGCCATTGGATTCAGAGCCCATCGGTGTGGGTAGGAGGGGCGATGCCTTTTGAGCCTGCCTTATGGCAAAATACATGGGAAAATCCCATTGGGGAAAATCCCACTAAGGGTTAGGGTTAGCTCCCCATGAAATCGTAGAGCAAAACTGACACTGCCATTGGATTCGGAGCCCATTGGTATGGGTAGGAGGTGCGATGCCTTTTGAGCCTGCCTTATGGTAAAATACATGGGAAAATCCCATTGGGGAAAATTCCACTAAGGGTTAGCGTTAGCTCCCCATGAATTCGTAGAGCAAAACCGACACTGCCATTGGATTCAGAGCCCAATGGTATGGTTAGGAGGGGGTACGCCTTTTGAGCCTGCCTTATGTAAGTTTCCTGGCAAAAATACATGGGAAAATCCCATTGGGGAAAATTCCACTAAGGGTTAGGGTTAGCTCCCCATGAATTCGCAGAGAAAAACCGACACTGCAATTGGATTCAGAGCTCATCGGTATGGTTGGGAGGGGGGACGCCTTTTGAGGCGGCCTTATGTACATTTCCTGGCAAAATACATGGGAAAATCCCATTGGGGAAAATTGAACTTAGGGTTAGGGTTAGCTCCCCATGAATTCACAGAGCAAAACCGACACTGCCATTGGATTCAGAGCCCATCGGTATGGTTAGGAGGGGGGACGCCTTTTGAGCCGGCCTTATGTACATTACCTGGCAAAATACATGGGAAGATCCCATTGGGGAAAATTCCACTTAGGGTTAGGGTTAGCTCCCCATGACTTCGCAGAGCAAAACCGACACTGCCATTGGATTCAGAGCCCATCGGTGTGGGTAGGAGGGGCGATGCCTTTTGAGCCTGCCTTATGGCAAAATACATGGGAAAATCCCATTGGGGAAAATTCCACTAAGGGTTAGGGTTAGCTCCCCATGAAATCGTAGAGCAAAACCGACACTGCCATTGGATTCGGAGCCCATTGGTATGGGTAGGAGGGGCGATGCCTTTTGAGCCTGCCTTATGGTAAAATACATGGGAAAATCCCATTGGGGAAAATTCCACTAAGGGTTAGCGTTAGCTCCCCATGAATTCGTAGAGCAAAACCGACACTGCCATTGGATTCAGAGCCCAATGGTATGGTTAGGAGGGGGTACGCCTTTTGAGCCTGCCTTATGTAAGTTTCCTGGCAAAAATACATGGGAAAATCCCATTGGGGAAAATTCCACTAAGGGTTAGGGTTAGCTCCCCATGAATTCGCAGAGAAAAACCGACACTGCCATTGGATTCAGAGCCCATCGGTATGGTTTGGAGGGGGGACGCCTTTTGAGGCGGCCTTATGTACATTTCCTGGCAAAATACATGGGAAAATCCCATTGGGGAAAATTGAACTTAGGGTTAGGGTTAGCTCCCCATGAATTCACAGAGCAAAACCGACACTGCCATTGGATTCAGAGCCCATCAGTATGGGTAGGAGGGGGGACGCCTTTTGAGGCGGCCATATGTAAGTTTCCTGGCAAAATACATGGGAAAATCCCATTGGGGAAAATTCCACTAAGGGTTAGCGTTAGGTCCCCATGAACTCGTAGAGCAAGACCGACACTGCCATTGGATTCAGAGCCCAATGGTATGGTTAGGAGGGGGTACGCCTTTTGAGCCTGCCTTATGTACATTTCCTGGCAAAATACATGGGAAAATCCCATTGGGGAAAATTCCACTTAGGGTTAGGGTTAGCTCCCCATGACTTCGTAGAGCAAAACCGACACTGCCATTGGATTCAGAGCCCATCGGTATGGTTAGGAGGGGGGACGCCTTTTGAGCCGGCCTTATGTACATTACGTGGCAAAATACATGGGAAGATCCCATTGGGGAAAATTCCACTTAGGGTTTGGGTTAGCTCCCCATGACTTCGCAGAGCAAAACCGACACTGCCATTGGATTCAGAGCCCATCGGTGTGGGTAGGAGGGGCGATGCCTTTTGAGCCTGCCTTATGGCAAAATACATGGGAAAATCCCATTGGGGAAAATTCCACTAAGGGTTAGGGTTAGTTCCCCATGAAATCGTAGAGCAAAACCGACACTGCCATTGGATTCGGAGCCCATTGGTATGGTTAGGAGGGGGGACGCCTTTTGAGCCTGCCTTATGTACATATCCTGGCAAAATACATGGGAAAATCCCATTGGGGAAAATTCCCCTTAGGGTTAGGGTTAGCTCCCCATGAATTCACAGAGCAAAACCGACACTGCCATTGGATTCAGAGCCCAATGGTATGGTTTGGAGGGGGGACGCCTTTTGAGGCGGCCTTATGTAAGTTTCCTGGCAAAATACATGGGAAAATCCAGGAAATTTTGCCAGGAAATGTACATAAGGCAGGCTCAAAAGGCATCCCCCCTCCTAACCATACCGATGGGCTCTGAATCCAATGGCAGTGTCGGTTTTGCTCTACGAATTCATGTGGAGCTAACCCTAACCCTAAGTGGAATTTTCCCCAATGGGATTTTCCCATGTATTTTGTCAGGAAATTTACATAAGGCCGCCTCAAAAGGCGTCCCCCCTCCTACCCATACCGATGGGCTCTGAATCCAATGGCAGTGTCGGTTTTGCTCTGCGAATTCATGGGGAGCTAACCCTAACCCTAAGTGGAATTTTCCCCAATGGGATCTGACCATGTATTTTGCCAGGAAATGTACATAAGGCAGGCTCAAAAGGCATCGCCCCTCCTACCCACACCGATGGGCTCTGAATCCAATGGCAGTGTCGGTTTTGCTCTGCGAAGTCATGGGGAGCTAACCCAAACCCTAAGTGGAATTTTCCCCAATGGGATCTTCCCATGTATTTTGCCACGTAATGTACATAAGGCCGGCTCAAAAGGCGTCCCCCCTCCTAACCATACCGATGGGCTCTGAATCCAATGGCAGTGTCGGTTTTGCTCTGCGAAGTCATGCGGAGCTAACCCTAACCCTAAGTGGAATTTTCCCCAATGGGATTTTCCCATGCATTTTGCCAGGAAATGTACATAAGGCAGACTCAAAAGGCGTCCCCCCTCCTAACCATACCAATGGGCTCTGAATCCAATGACAGTGTCGGTTTTCCTCTACGAATTCTTGGGGAGCTAACCCTAACCCTTAGTGGAATTTTCCCCAATGGGATTTTTCCATGTATTTTGCCAGGAAACTTACATAAGGCCGCCTCAAAAGGCGTCCCCCCTCCTAACCATACCGATGGGCTCTGAATCCAATGGCAGTGTAGGTTTTGCTCTGCGAAGTCATGGGGAGCTAACCCTAACCCTAAGTGGAATTTTACCCAATGGAATTTTCCCATGTATTTTGCCAGGAAATGTACATAAGGCAGGCTCAAAAGGCGTCCCCCCTCCTAACCATACCGATGGGCTCTGAATCCAATGGCAGTGTCGGTTTTGCTCTGCGAAGTCATGGGGAGCTAACCCTAACCCTAAGTGGAATTTTCCCCAATGGGATTTTCCCATGTATTTTCCCAGGAAACTTACATAAGGCCGCCTCAAAAGGCGTCCCCCCTCCAAACCATACCGATTGGCTCTGAATCCAAAGGCAGTGTCGGTTTTGCTCTGCGAAGTCATGGGGAGCTAACCCTAACCCTTAGTGGAATTTTCCCCAATGGGATTTTTCCATGTATTTTGCCAGGAAACTTGCATAAGGCCGATTCAAAAGGCGTCCCCCCTCCTAACCATACCGATGGGCTCTGAATCCAATGGCAGTGTCGGTTTTGCTCTGCGAAGTCATGGGGAGCTAACCCTAACCCTAAGTTCAATTTTCCCCAATGGGATTTTCCCATGTATTTTGCCAGGAAATGTACATAAGGCCGGCTCAAAAGGCGTCCCCCCTCCTAACCATACCGATGGGCTCTGAATCCAATGGCAGTGTCGGTTTTGCTCTGCGAAGTCATGGGGAGCTAACCCTAACCCTAAGTTCAATTTTCCCCAATGGGATTTTCCCATGTATTTTGCAAGGAAATGTACATAAGGCAGGCTCAAACGGCGTCCCCCCCTCCTAACCATACCATTGGGCTCTGAAACCAATGGCAGTGTCGGTTTTGCTCTACGAATTCATGGGGAGCTAACCCTAACCCTTAGTGGAATTTTCCCCAATGGGATTATCCCATTTATTTTGCCAGGAAATGTTCATAAGGCCGGCTCAAAAGGCGTCCCCCCTCCTAACCATACCGATGGGCTCTGAATCCAATGGCAGTGTCGGTTTTGCTCTGCGAAGTCATGGGGAGCTAACCCTAACCCTAAGTGGAATTCAGAGCCCATCGGTATGGTTTGGAGGGGGGACGCCTTTTGAGGCGGCCTTATGTACATTTCCTGGCAAAATACATGGGAAAATCCCATTGGGGAAAATTGAACTTAGGGTTAGGGTTAGCTCCCCATGAATTCACAGAGCAAAACCGACACTGCCATTGGATTCAGAGCCCATCAGTATGGGTAGGAGGGGGGACGCCTTTTGAGGCGGCCATATGTAAGTTTCCTGGCAAAATACATGGGAAAATCCCATTGGGGAAAATTCCACTAAGGGTTAGCGTTAGCTCCCCATGAACTCGTAGAGCAAGACCGACACTGCCATTGGATTCAGAGCCCAATGGTATGGTTAGGAGGGGGTACGCCTTTTGAGCCTGCCTTATGTACATTTCCTGGCAAAATACATGGGAAAATCCCATTGGGGAAAATTCCACTTAGGGTTAGGGTTAGCTCCCCATGACTTCGCAGAGCAAAACTGACACTGCCATTGGATTCAGAGCCCATCGGTGTGGGTAGGAGGGGGGATGCCTTTTGAGCCTGCCTTATGGCAAAATACATGGGAAAATCCCATTGGGGAAAATTCCACTTAGGGTTAGGGTTAGCTCCCCATGAATTCGGAGATCAAAACCGACACTGCCATTGGATTCAGAGCCCAATGGTATGGTTAAGAGGGGGGACACCTTTTGAGGCGGCCATATGTAAGTTTCCTGGCAAAATACATGGGAAAATCCCATTGGGGAAAATTCCACTAAGGGTTAGCGTTAGCTGCCCATGAATTCGTAGAGCAAAACCGACACTGCCATTGGATTCAGAGCCCAATGGTATGGTTAGGAGGGGCTACGCCTTTTGAGCCTGCCTTATGTAAGTTTCCTGGCAAAATACATGGGAAAATCCCATTGGGGAAAATTCCACTAAGGGTTAGGGTTAGCTCCCCATGAATTCGCAGAGAAAAACCGACACTGCCATTGGATTCAGAGCCCATCGGTATGGTTTGGAGGGGGGACGCCTTTTGAGGCGGCCTTATGTACATTTCCTGGCAAAATACATGGGAAAATCCCATTGGGGAAAATTGAACTTAGGGTTAGGGTTAGCTCCCCATGAATTCACAGAGCAAAACCGACACTGCCATTGGATTCAGAGCCCATCAGTATGGGTAGGAGGGGGGACGCCTTTTGAGGCGGCCATATGTAAGTTTCCTGGCAAAATACATGGGAAAATCCCATTGGGGAAAATTCCACTAAGGGTTAGCGTTAGCTCCCCATGAATTCGTAGAGCAAGACCGACACTGCCATTGGATTCAGAGCCCATCGGTATGGTTTGGAGGGGGGACGCCTTTTGAGGCGGCCTTATGTAAGTTTCCTGGCAAAATACATGGGAAAATCCAGGAAATTTTGCCAGGAAATGTACATAAGGCAGGCTCAAAAGGCATCCCCCCTCCTAACCATACCGATGGGCTCTGAATCCAATGGCAGTGTCGGTTTTGCTCTACGAATTCATGTGGAGCTAACCCTAACCCTAAGTGGAATTTTCCCCAATGGGATTTTCCCATGTATTTTGCCAGGAAATTTACATAAGGCCGCCTCAAAAGGCGTCCCCCCTCCTACCCATACCGATGGGCTCTGAATCCAATGGCAGTGTCGGTTTTGCTCTGCGAATTCATGGGGAGCTAACCCTAACCCTAAGTGGAATTTTCCCCAATGGGATCTGACCATGTATTTTGCCAGGAAATGTACATAAGGCCGGCTCAAAAGGCGTCCCCCCTCCTAACCATACCAATGGGCTCCGAATCCAATGGCAGTGTCGGTTTTGCTCTGCAAAGTCATGGGGAGCTAACCCTAACCCTAAGTGGAATTTTCCCCAATGGGATTTTCCCATGTATTTTGCCAGGAAACGTACATAAGGCAGGCTCAAAAGGCGTCCCCCCTCCTAACCATACCAATGGGCTCCGAATCCAATGGCAGTGTCGGTTTTGCTCTACGAATTCATGGGGAGCTAACCCTAACCATAAGTGGAATTTTCCCCAATGGGATTTTCCCATGTATTTTGCCAGGAAACTTACATGAGGCCGCCTCAAAAGGCGTCCCCCCTCCAAACCATACCGATGGGCTCTGAATCCAATGGCAGTGTCGGTTTTGCTCTGCGAAGTCATGCGGAGCTAACTCTAACCCTAAGTGGAATTCAGAGCCCATCGGTATGGTTTGGAGGGGGGACGCCTTTTGAGGCGGCCTTATGTACATTTCCTGGTAAAATACATGGGAAAATTCCATTGGGGAAAATTGAACTTAGGGTTAGGGTTAGCTCCCCATGAATTCACAGAGCAAAACCGACACTGCCATTGGATTCAGAGCCCATCAGTATGGGTAGGAGGGGGGACGCCTTTTGAGGCGGCCATATGCAAGTTTCCTGGCAAAATACATGGGAAAATCCCATTGGGGAAAATTGAACTTAGGGTTAGCGTTAGCTCCCCATGACTTCGCAGAGCAAAACCGACACTGCCATTGGATTCAGAGCCCATCGGTATGGTTAGGAGGGGGGACGCCTTTTGAGGCGGCCTTATGTAAGTTTCCTGGCAAAATACATGGAAAAATCCCATTGGGGAATATTCCACTAAGGGTTAGCGTTAGCTCCCCATGAATTCGAAGAGCAAGACCGACACTGCCATTGGATTCAGAGCCCATCAGTATGGGTAGGAGGGGGGACGCCTTTTGAGGCGGCCATATGCAAGTTTACTGGCAAAATACATGGGAAAATCCCATTGGGGAAAATTGAACTTAGGGTTAGCGTTAGCTCCCCATGACTTCGCAGAGCAAAACCGACACTGCCATTGGATTCAGAGCCCATCGGTATGGTTAGGAGGGGGGACGCCTTTTGAGGCGGCCTTATGTAAGTTTCCTGGCAAAATACATGGAAAAATCCCATTGGGGAATATTCCACTAAGGGTTAGCGTTAGCTCCCCATGAATTCGAAGAGCAAGACCGACACTGCCATTGGATTCAGAGCCCAATGGTATGGTTAGGAGGGGGTACGCCTTTTGAGCCTGCCATATGTACATTTCCTGGCAAAATACATGGGAAAATCCCATTGGGGAAAATTCCACTTAGGGTTAGGGTTAGCTCCCCATGACTTCGCAGAGCAAAACCGACACTGCCATTGGATTCAGAGCCCATCGGTATGGGTAGGAGGGGGGACGCCTTTTGAGCCGGCCTTATGTACATTACCTGGCAAAATACATGGGAAGATCCCATTGGGGAAAATTCCACTTAGGGTTGGGGTTAACTCCCCATGACCTCGCAGAGCAAAACCGACACTGCCATTGGATTCAGAGCCCATCGGTATGGGTAGGAGGGGGGATGCCTTTTGAGGGTTAGCTCCCCATGAATTCGTAGAGCAAAACAGACACTGCCATTGGATTCAGAGCCCATTGGTATGGGTAGGAGGGGGGACGCCTTTTGAGGCGGCCATATGCAAGTTGCCTGGCAAAATACATGGGAAAATCCCATTGGGGAATATTCCACTAAGGGTTAGCGTTAGCTCCCCATGAATTCGAAGAGCAAGACCGACACTGCCATTGGATTCAGAGCCCAATGGTATGGGTAGGAGGGGGGACGCCTTTTGAGGCGGCCATATGCAAGTTTCCTGGCAAAATACATGGGAAAATCCCATTGGGGAATATTCCACTAAGGGTTAGCGTTAGCTCCCCATGAATTCGAAGAGCAAGACCGACACTGCCATTGGATTCAGAGCCCAATGGTATGGTTAGGAGGGGGTACGCCTTTTGAGCCTGCCTTATGTACATTTGCTGGCAAAATACATGGGAAAATCCCATTGGGGAAAATTCCACTTAGGGTTAGGATTAGCTCCCCATGACTTCGCAGAGCAAAACCGACACTGCCATTGGATTCAGAGCCCATCGGTATGGGTAGGAGGGGGGACGCCTTTTGAGCCGGCCTTATGAACATTTCCTAGCAAAATAAATGGGAAAATCCCATTGGGGAAAATTCCACTAAGGGTTAGGGTTAGCTCCCCATGAATTCGTAGAGCAAAACCGACACTGCCATTGGTTTCAGAGCCCAATGGTATGGTTAGGAGGGGGGGACGCCGTTTGAGCCTGCCTTATGTACATTTCCTGGCAAAATACATGGGAAAATCCCATCGGGGAAAATTGAACTTAGGGTTAGGGTTAGCTCCCCATGACTTCGCAGAGCAAAACCGACACTGCCATTGGATTCAGAGCCCATTGGTATAGTTAGGAGGGGGGGGGGGACGCCTTTTGAGCCTGCCTTATGTACATTTCCTGGCAAAATACATGGGAAAATCCCATTGGGGATAATTCCACTTAGGGTTAGGGTTAGCTCCCCATGACTTCGCAGAGCAAAACCGACACTGCCATTGGATTCAGAGCCCATCGGTATGGTTAGGAGGGGGGACGTCTTTTGAGCCTGCCTTATGGCAAAATACATGGGAAAATCCCATTGGGGAAAATTCCACTTAGGGTTAGGGTTAGCTCCCCATGACTTCGCAGAGCAAAACCGACACTGCCATTGGATTCAGAGCCCATCGGTATGGTTTGGAGGGGGGACGCCTTTTGAGGCGGCCTTATGTAAGTTTCCTGGCAAAATACATGGGAAAATCCCATTGGGGAAAATTCCACTAAGGGTTAGCGTTAGCTCCCCATGAATTCGAAGAGCAAGACCGACACTGCCATTGGATTCAGAGCCCAATGGTATGGTTAGGAGGGGGTACGCCTTTTGAGCCTGCCTTATGTACATTTCCTGGCAAAATACATGGGAAAATCCCATTGGGGAAAATTCCACTTAGGGTTAGGGTTAGCTCCCCATGACTTTGCAGAGCAAAACCGACACTGACATTGGATTCAGAGCCCATCGGTATGGGTAGGAGGGGGGACGCCTTTTGAGGGTTAGCTCCCCATGCATTCGTAGAGCAAAACTGACACTGCCATTGGATTCAGAGCCCATTGGTATGGTTAGGAGGGGGGGGACGCCTTTTGAGCCTGCCTTATGTACATTTCCTGGCAAAATACATGGGAAAATCCCATTGAGGAAAATTCCACTTAGGGTTAGGGTTAGCTCCCCATCACTTCGCAGAGCAAAACCGACACTGCCATTGGATTCAGAGCCCATCGGTATGGTTAGGAGGGGGGACGCCTTTTGAGCCTGCCTTATGGCAAAATACATGGGAAAATCCCATTGGGGAAAATTCCACTTAGGGTTAGGGTTAGCTCCCCATGACTTCGCAGAGCAAAACTGACACTGCCATTGGATTCGGAGCCCATTGGTATGGTTAGGAGGGGGGACGCCTTTTGAGCCTGCCTTATGTACATTTCCTGGCAAAATACATGGGAAAATCCCATTGGGGAAAATTCCACTTAGGGTTAGGGTTAGCTCCCCATGACTTCGCAGAGCAAAACCGACACTGCCATTGGATTCAGAGCCCATCGGTATGGTTAGGAGGGGGGACGCCTTTTGAGCCGGCCTTATGTACATTACCTGGCAAAATACATGGGAAGATCCCATTGGGGAAAATTCCACTTAGGGTTAGGGTTAACTCCCCATGACCTCGCAGAGCAAAACCGACACTGTCATTGGATTCAGAGCCCATCGGTATGGGTAGGAGGGGGGATGCCTTTTGTGGGTTAGCTCCCCATGAATTCGTAGAGCAAAACAGACACTGCCATTGGATTCAGAGCCCATTGGTTTGGGTAGGAGGGGGGACGACTTTTGAGGCGGCCATATGCAAGTTTCCTGGCAAAATACATGGGAAAATCCCATTGGGGAATATTCCACTAAGGGTTAGCGTTAGCTCCCCATGAATTCGAAGAGCAAGACCGACACTGCCATTGGATTCAGAGCCCAATGGTATGGGTAGGAGGGGGGACGCCTTTTGAGGCGGCCATATGCAAGTTTCCTGGCAAAATACATGGGAAAATCCCATTGGGGAATATTCCACTAAGGGTTAGGGTTAGCTCCCCATGAATTCGTAGAGCAAAACCGACACTGCCATTGGTTTCAGAGCCCAATGGTATGGTTAGGAGGGGGGGACGCCGTTTGAGCCTGCCTTATGTACATTTCCTGGCAAAATACATGGGAAAATCCCATTGGGGAAAATTGAACTTAGGGTTAGGGTTACCTCCCCATGACTTCGCAGAGCAAAACCGACACTGCCATTGGATTCGGAGCCCATTGGTATGGTTAGGAAGGGGGACGCCTTTTGAGCCTGCCTTATGTACATTTCCTGGCAAAATACATGGGAAAATCCCATTGGGGAAAATTTCACTTAGGGTTAGGGTTAGCTCCCCATGACTTTGCAGAGCAAAACCGACACTGCCATTGGATTCAGAGCCCATCGGTATGGTTAGGAGGGGGGACGCATTTTGAGCCTGCCTTATGGCAAAATACATGGGAAAATCCCATTGGGGAAAATTCCACTTAGGGTTAGGGTTAGCTCCCCATGACTTCGCATAGCAAAACTGACACTGCCATTGGATTCGGAGCCCATTGGTATGGTTAGGAAGGGGGACGCCTTTTGAGCCGGCCTTATGTACATTTCCTGGCAAAATACATGGGAAAATCCCATTGGGGAAAATTCCACTTAGGGTTAGGGTTAGCTCCCCATGACTTCGCATAGCAGAACCGACACTGCCATTGGATTCAGAGCCCATCGGTATGGTTAGGAGAGGGGACGGATTTTGAGCCGGCCTTATGTACATTACCTGGCAAAATACATGGGAAGATCCCATTGGGGAAAATTCCACTTAGGGTTAGGGTTAACTCCCCATGACCTCGCAGAGCAAATCCGACACTGCCATTGGATTCAGGGCCCATCGGTATGGTTAGGAGGGGGGATGCCTTTTGAGGCGGCCTTATGGCAAAATACATGGGAAAATCCCATTGGGGAAAATTCCACTTAGGGTTAGGGTTAGCTCCCCATGAATTCGGAGATCAAAACCGACACTGCCATTGGATTCAGAGCCCAATGGTATGGTTAGGAGGGGGGACGCCTTAGCTAACCCTAACCCTAAGTGGAATTTTCCCCAATGGAATTTTCCCATGTATTTTGCCAGGAAATGTACATAAGGCAGGCTCAAAAGGCGTCCCCCCTCCTAACCATACCAATGGGCTCCGAATCCAATGGCAGTGTCGGTTTTGCTCTGCGAAGTCATGGGGAGCTAACCCTAACCCTAAGTGGAATTTTCCCCAATTGGATTTTCCCATGTATTTTGCCAGGAAATGTACATACGGCAGGCTCAAAAGGCGTCCCCCCCCTCCTAACCATACCAATGGGCTCTGAATCCAATGGCAGTGTCGGTTTTGCTCTACGAATTCATGGGGAGCTAACCCTCAAAAGGCGTCCCCCCTCCTACCCATACCGATGGGCTCTGAATCCAATGGCAGTGTCGGTTTTGCTCTGCGAAGTCATGGGGAGCTAATCCTAACCCTAAGTGGAATTTTCCCCAATGGGATTTTCCCATGTATTTTGCCAGGAAATGTACATAAGGCAGGCTCAAAAGGCGTCCCCCCTCCTAACCATACCAATGGGCTCCGAATCCAATGGCAGTGTCGGTTTTGCTCTACGAATTCATGGGGAGCTAACCCTAACCCTAAGTGGAATTTTCCCCAATTGGATTTTCCCATGTATTTTGCCAGGAAATGTACAAAAGGCAGACTCAAAAGGCGTCCCCCCTCCTAACCATACCGATGGGCTCTGAATCCAATGGCAGTGTCGGTTTTTCTCTGCGAAGTCATGGGGAGCTAACCCTAACCCTAAGTGGAATTTTCCCCAATGGGATTTTCCCATGTATTTTGCCAGGAAATGTACATAAGGCAGGCTCAAAAGGCGTCCCCCCTCCTAACCATACCAATGGGCTCCGAATCCAATGGCAGTGTCGGTTTTGCTCTACGAATTCATGGGGAGCTAACCCTAACCCTAAGTGGAATTTTCCCCAATGGGATTTTCCCATGTATTTTGCCAGGAAATGTACATAAGGCAGGCTCAAAAGGCGTCCCCCCTCCTAACCATACCAATGGGCTCCGAATCCAATGGCAGTGTCGGTTTTGCTCTGCGAAGTCATGGGGAGCTAACCCTAACCCTAAGTGGAATTTTCCCCAATGGGATTTTCCCATGTATTTTGCCAGGAAATGTACATAAGGCAGACTCAAAAGGCGTCCCCCCTCCTAACCATACCAATGGGCTCTGAATCCAATGGCAGTGTCGGTTTTCCTCTACGAATTCATGGGGAGCTAACCCTAACCCTTAGTGGAATTTTCCCCAATGGGATTTTTCCATGTATTTTGCCGGGAAACTTGCATAAGGCCGCCTCAATAGGCATCCCCCCTCCTAACCATACCGATGGGCCCTGAATCCAATGGCAGTGTCGGTTTTGCTCTGCGAAGTCATGGGGAGCTAACCCTAACCCTAAGTGGAATTTTCCCCAATGGAATTTTCCCATGTATTTTGCCAGGAAATGTACATAAGGCCGGCTCAAAAGGTGTCCCCCCTCCTAACCATACCGATGGGCTCTGAATCCAATGGCAGTGTCGGTTTTGCTCTGCGAAGTCATGGGGAGCTAACCCTAACCCTAAGTGGAATTTTCCCCAATGGGATTTTCCCATGTATTTTGCCAGGAAATGTACATAAGGCAGGATCAAAAGGCGTCCCCCCTCCTAACCATACCGATGGGCTTCGAATCCAATGGCAGTGTCGGTTTTGCTCTACGAATTCATGGGGAGCTAACCCTAACCCTTAGTGGAATTTTCCCCATTGGGATTTTCCCATGTATTTTGCCAGGAAACTTACATAAGGCCGCCTCAAAAGGCGTCCCCCCTCCAAACCATACCGATGGGCTCTGAATCCAATGGCAGTGTCGGTTTTGCTCTACGAATTCATGGGGAGCTAACCCTAACCCTTAGTGGAATTTTCCCCATTGGGATTTTCCCATGTATTTTGCCAGGAAATGTACATAAGGCCGGCTCAAAAGGCGTCCCCCCTCCTAACCATACCGATGGGCTCTGAATCCAATGGCAGTGTCGGTTTTGCTCTGCGAAGTCATGGGGAGCTAACCCTAACCCTAAGTTCAATTTTCCCCAATGTGATTTTCCCATGTATTTTGCCAGGAAATGTACATAAGGCCGACTCAAAAGGCGTCCCCCCTCCTAAACATACCAATGGGCTCTGAATCCAATGGCAGTGTCGGTTTTGCTCTGCGAAGTCATGGGGAGCTAACCCTAACCCTAAGTGGAATTTTCCCCAATGGGATTTTCCCATGTATTTTGCCAGGAAATGTACATAAGGCAGGCTCAAAAGGCGTCCCCCCTCCTAACCATTCCAATGGGCTCCGAATCCAATGGCAGTGTCGGTTTTGCTCTGCGAATTCATGGGGAGCTAACCCTAACCCTTAGTGGAATTTTCCCCAATGGAATTTTCCCATGTATTTTGCCAGGAAATGTACATAAGGCCGGCTCAAAAGGCGTCCCCCCTCTTAACCATACCGATGGGCTCTGAATCCAATGGCATTGTCGGTTTTGCTCTGCGAAGTCATGGGGAGCTAACCGTAACCCTAAGTTCAATTTTCCCCAATGGGATTTTCCCATGTATTTTGCCAGGAAATGTACATAAGGCCGGCTCAAAAGGCGTCCCCCCTCCTAACCATACCGATGGGCTCTGAATCCAATGGCAGTGTCGGTTTTGCTCTGCGAAGTCATGGGGAGCTAACCCTAACCCTAAGTGGAATTTTCCCCAATGGGATTTTCCCATGTATTTTGCCAGGAAATGTACATAAGGCAGGCTCAAAAGGCGTCCCCCCTCCTAACCATACCAATGGGCTCCGAATCCAATGGCAGTGTCGGTTTTGCTCTACGAATTCATGGGGAGCTAACCCTAACCCTTAGTGGAATTTTCCCCAATGGGATTTTCCCATGTATTTTGCCAGGAAATGTACATAAGGCCGGCTCAAAAGGCGTCCCCCCTCCTAACCATACCGATGGGCTCTGAATCCAATGGCAGTGTCGGTTTTGCTTTGCGAAGTCATGGGGAGCTAACCCTAACCCTAAGTGGAATTTTCCCCATTGGGATTTTCCCATGTATTTTGCCAGGAAACTTACATAAGGCCGCCTCAAAAGGCGTCCCCCCTCCAAACCATACCGATGGGCTCTGAATCCAATGGCAGTGTCGGTTTTGCTCTGCGAAGTCATGGGGAGCTAACCCTAACCCTAAGTGGAATTTTCCCCAATGTGATTTTCCCATGTATTTTGCCAGGAAATGTACATAAGGCAGACTCAAAAGGCGTCCCCCCTCCTAACCATACCAATGGGCTCTGAATCCAATGGCAGTGTCGGTTTTCCTCTACGAATTCATGGGGAGCTAACCCTAACCCTTAGTGGAATTTTCCCCAATGGGATTTTTCCATGTATTTTGCCAGGAAACTTACATAAGGCCGCCTCAAAAGGCGTCCCCCCTCCTAACCATACCGATGGGCTCTGAATCCAATGGCAGTGTCGGTTTTGCTCTGCGAAGTCATGGGGAGCTAACCCTAACCCTAAGTGGAATTTTCCCCAATGGGATTTTCCCATGTATTTTGCCAGGAAATGTACATAAGGCAGGCTCAAAAGGCGTCCCCCCTCCTAACCATACCGATGGGCTTCGAATCCAATGGCAGTGTCGGTTTTGCTCTACGAATTCATGGGGAGCTAACCCTAACCCTTAGTGGAATTTTCCCCATTGGGATTTTCCCATGTATTTTGCCAGGAAACTTACATAAGGCCGCCTCAAAAGGCGTCCCCCCTCCAAACCATACCGATGGGCTCTGAATCCAATGGCAGTGTCGGTTTTGCTCTGCGAAGTCATGGGGAGCTAACCCTAACCCTAAGTGGAATTTTCCCCAATGTGATTTTCCCATGTATTTTGCCAGGAAATGTACATAAGGCAGACTCAAAAGGCGTCCCCCCTCCTAACCATACCAATGGGCTCTGAATCCAATGGCAGTGTCGCTTTTCCTCTACGAATTCATGGGGAGCTAACCCTAACCCTTAGTGGAATTTTCCCCAATGGGATTTTTCCATGTATTTTGCCAGGAAACTTACATAAGGCCGCCTCAAAAGGCGTCCCCCCTCCTAACCATACCGATGGGCTCTGAATCCAATGGCAGTGTCGGTTTTGCTCTGCGAAGTCATGGGGAGCTAACCCTAACCCTAAGTGGAATTTTCCCCAATGGAATTTTCCCATGTATTTTGCCAGGAAATGTACATAAGGCCGGCTCAAAAGGCGTCCCCCCTCCTAACCATACCGATGGGCTCTGAATCCAATGGCATTGTCGGTTTTGCTCTGCGAAGTCATGGGGAGCTAACCCTAACCCTAAGTTCAATTTTCCCCAATGGGATTTTCCCATGTATTTTGCCAGGAAATGTACATAAGGCCGGCTCAAAAGGCGTCCCCCCTCCTAACCATACCAATGGGCTCTGAATCCAATGGCAGTGTCGGTTTTGCTCTGCGAAGTCATGGGGAGCTAACCCTAACCCTAAGTGGATTTCAGAGCCCATCGGTATGGTTTGGAGGGGGGACGCCTTTTGAGGCGGCCTTATGTACATTTCCTGGCAAAATACATGGGAAAATCCCATTGGGGAAAATTGAACTTATGGTTAGGGTTAGCTCCCCATGAATTCACAGAGCAAAACCGACACTGCCATTGGATTCAGAGCCCATCAGTATGGGTAGGAGGGGGGACGCCTTTTGAGGCGGCCATATGTAAGTTTCCTGGCAAAATACATGGGAAAATCCCATTGGGGAAAATTCCACTAAGGGTTAGCGTTAGCTCCCCATGAACTCGTAGAGCAAGACCGACACTGCCATTGGATTCAGAGCCCAATGGTATGGTTAGGAGGGGGTACGCCTTTTGAGCCTGCCTTATGTACATTTCCTGGCAAAATACATGGGAAAATCCCATTGGGGAAAATTCCACTTAGGGTTAGGGTTAGCTCCCCATGACTTCGCAGAGCAAAACCGACACTGCCATTGGATTCAGAACCCATCGGTATGGTTTGGAGGGGGGACGCCTTTTGAGGCGGCCTTATGTAAGTTTCCTGGCAAAATACATGGGAAAATCCCATTGGGGAAAATTCCACTAAGGGTTAGGGTTAGCTCCCCATGAATTCGTAGAGCAAAACCGACACTGCCATTGGATTCGGAGCCCATTGGTATGGTTAGGAGGGGGGACGCCTTTTGAGCCGGCCTTATGTACATTTCCTGGCAAAATACATGGGAAAATCCCATTGGGGAAAATTGAACTTAGGGTTAGGGTTAGCTCCCCATGACTTCGCAGAGCAAAACCGACACTGCCATTGGATTCAGAGCCCATCGGTATGGTTAGGAGGGGGGATGCCTTTTGAGCCGGCCTTATGTACATTTCCTGGCAAAATACATGGGAAAATTCCATTGGGGAAAATTCCACTTAGGGTTAGGGTTAGCTCCCCATGACTTCGCAGAGCAAAACCGACACTGCCATTGGATTCAGAGCCCATCGGTATGGTTAGGAGGGGGGACGCCTTTTGAGGCGGCCTTATGTAAGTTTCCTGGCAAAATACATGGAAAAATCCCATTGGGGAAAATTCCACTAAGGGTTAGGGTTAGCTCCCCATGAATTCGTAGAGGAAAACCGACACTGCCATTGGATTCAGAGCCCATTGGTATGGTTAGGAGGGGGGACGCCTTTTGAGTCTGCCTTATGTACATTTCCTGGCAAAATACATGGGAAAATCCCATTGGGGAAAATTCCACTTAGGGTTAGGGTTAGCTCCCCATGACTTCGCAGAGCAAAACCGACACTGCCATTGGATTCGGAGCCCATTGGTATGGTTAGGAGGGGGGACGCCTTTTGAGCCTGCCTTATGTACATTTCCTGGCAAAATACATGGGAAAATTCCATTGGGGAAAATTCCACTTAGGGTTAGGGTTAGCTCCCCATGACTTCGCAGAGCAAAACCGACACTGCCATTGGATTCAGGGCCCATTGGTATGGTTAGGAGGGGGGATGCCTTTTGAGGCGGCCTTATGCAAGTTTCCTGGCAAAATACATGGAAAAATCCCATTGGGGAAAATTCCACTAAGGGTTAGGTTTAGCTCCCCATAAGTTCGTAGAGGAAAACCGACACTGCCATTGGATTCAGAGCCCATTGGTATGGTTAGGAGGGGGGACGCCTTTTGAGTCTGCCTTATGTACATTTCCTGGCAAAATACATGGGAAAATCCCATTGGGGAAAATTCCACTTAGGGTTAGGGTTAGCTCCCCATGAATTCGTAGAGCAAAACCGACACTGCCATTGGATTCGGAGCCCATTGGTATGGTTAGGAGGGGGGACGCCTTTTGAGCCTGCCTTATGTACATTTCCTGGCAAAATACATGGGAAAATCCCATTGGGGAAAATTCCACTTAGGGCTAGGGTTAGCTCCGCATGACTTCGCAGAGCAAAACCGACACTGCCATTGGATTCAGAGCCCATCGGTATGGTGTGGAGGGGGGACGCCTTTTGAGGCGGCCTTATGTAAGTTTCCTGGCAAAATACATGGGAAAATCCCATTGGGGAAAATTCCACTTATGGTTACGGTTAGCTCCCCATGAATTCGTAGAGCAAAACTGACACTGCCATTGGATTCGGAGCCCATTGGTATGGTAAGGAGGGGGGACGCCTTTTGAGCCTGCCTTATGTACATTTCCTGGCAAAATACATGGGAAAATCCCATTGGGGAAAATTCCACTTAAGGTTAGGGTTAGCTCCCCATGACTTTGCAGAGCAAAACCGACACTGCCATTGGATTCAGAGCCCATCGGTATGGTTAGGAGGGGGGACGCCTTTTGAGCCGGCCTTATGTACATTTTCTGGCAAAATACATGGTCAGATCCCATTGGGGAAAATTCCACTTAGGGTTAGGGTTAGCTCCCCATGAATTCGCAGAGCAAAACCGACACTGCCATTGGATTCAGAGCCCATCGGTATGGGTAGGAGGGGGGACGCCTTTTGAGGCGGCCTTATGTAAATTTCCTGACAAAATACATGGGAAAATCCCATTGGGGAAAATTCCACTTAGGGTTAGGGTTAGCTCCACATGAATTCGTAGGCGTCCCCCCTCCTACCCATACCGATGGGCTCTGAATCCAATGGCAGTGTCGGTTTTGCTCTGCGAAGTCATGGGGAGCTAACCCTAACCCTAAGTGGAATTTTCCCCAATGGAATTTTCCCATGTATTTTGCCAGGAAATGTACATAAGGCAGGCTCAAAAGGCGTCCCCCCTCCTAACCATACCGATGGGCTCTGAATCCAATGGCAGTGTCGGTTTTGCTCTGCGAAGTCATGGGGAGCTAACCCTAACCCTAAGTTCAATTTTCCCCAATGGGATTTTCCCATGTATTTTGCCAGGAAATGTACATAAGGCCGGCTCAAAAGGCGTCCCCCCTCCTAACCATACCGATGGGCTCTGAATCCAATGGCAGTGTCAGTTTTGCTCTGCGAAGTCATGGGGAGCTAACCCTAACCCTAAGTGGAATTTTCCCCAATGGGATTTTCCCATGTATTTTGCCAGGAAATGTACATAAGGCAGGCTCAAACGGCGTCCCCCCCACCTAACCATACCATTGGGCTCTGAAACCAATGGCAGTGTCGGTTTTGCTCTACGAATTCATGGGGAGCTAACCCTAACCCTTAGTGGAATTTTCCCCAATGGGATTATCCCATTTATTTTGCCAGGAAATGTTCATAAGGCCGGCTCAAAAGGCGTCCCCCCTCCTAACCATACCGATGGGCTCTGAATCCAATGGCAGTGTCGGTTTTGCTCTGCGAAGTCATGGGGAGCTAACCCTAACATTAAGTGGAATTCAGAGCCCATCGGTATGGTTTGGAGGGGGGACGCCTTTTGAGGCGGCCTTATGTACATTTCCTGGCAAAATACATGGGAAAATCCCATTGGGGAAAATTGAACTTAGGGTTAGGGTTAGCTCCCCATGAATTCACAGAGCAAAACCGACACTGCCATTGGATTCAGAGCCCATCAGTATGGGTAGGAGGGGGGACGCCTTTTGAGGCGGCCATATGTAAGTTTCCTGGCAAAATACATGGGAAAATCCCATTGGGGAAAATTCCACTAAGGGTTAGCGTTAGCTCCCCATGAACTCGTAGAGCAAGACCGACACTGCCATTGGATTCAGAGCCCAATGGTATGGTTAGGAGGGGGTACGCCTTTTGAGCCTGCCTTATGTACATTTCCTGGCAAAATACATGGGAAAATCCCATTGGGGAAAATTCCACTTAGGGTTAGGGTAGCTCCCCATGACTTCGCAGAGCAAAAGTGACACTGCCATTGGATTCAGAGCCCATCGTTGTGGGTAGGAGGGGGGATGCCTTTTGAGCCTGCCTTATGGCAAAATACATGGGAAAATCCCATTGGGGAAAATTCCACTTAGGGTTAGGGTTAGCTCCCCATGAATTCGGAGATCAAAACCGACACTGCCATTGGATTCAGAGCCCAATGGTATGGTTAAGAGGGGGGACACCTTTTGAGGCAGCCATATGTAAGTTTCCTGGCAAAATACATGGGAAAATCCCATTGGGGAAAATTCCACTAAGGGTTAGCGTTAGCTGCCCATGAATTCGTAGAGCAAAACCGACACTCCCATTGGATTCAGAGCCCAATGGTATGGTTAGGAGGGGGTACGCCTTTTGAGCCTGCCTTATGTAAGTTTCCTGGCAAAATACATGGGAAAATCCCATTGGGGAAAATTCCTCTAAGGGTTAGGGTTAGCTCCCCATGAATTCGCAGAGAAAAACCGACACTGCCATTGGATTCAGAGCCCATCGGTATGGTTTGGAGGGGGGACGCCTTTTGAGCCTGCCTTATGTACATTTCCTGGCAAAATACATGGGAAAATCCCATTGGGGAAAATTCCACTTAGGGTTAGCGTTAGCTCCCCATGACTTCGTAGAGCAAAACCGACACTGCCATTGGATTCAGAGCCCATCGGTATGGTTGGGAGGGGGGACGCCTTTTGAGCCGGCCTTATGTACATTACCTGGCAAAATACATGGGAAGATCCCATTGGGGAAAATTCCACTTAGGGTTAGGGTTAGCTCCCCATGACTTCGCAGAGCAAAACCGACACTGCCATTGGATTCAGAGCCCATCGGTGTGGGTAGGAGGGGCGATGCCTTTTGAGCCTGCCTTATGGCAAAATACATGGGAAAATCCCATTGGGGAAAATTCCACTAAGGGTTAGGGTTAGCTCCCCATGAAATCGCAGAGCAAAACTGACACTGCCATTGGATTCGGAGCCCATTGGTATGGGTAGGAGGTGCGATGCCTTTTGAGCCTGCCTTATGGTAAAATACATGGGAAAATCCCATTGGGGAAAATTCCACTAAGGGTTAGCGTTAGCTCCCCATGAATTCGTAGAGCAAAACCGACACTGCCATTGGATTCAGAGCCCATCGGTATGGTTAGGAGGGGGGACGCCTTTTGAGCCGGCCTTATGTACATTACCTGGCAAAATACATGGGAAGATCCCATTGGGGAAAATTCCACTTAGGGTTAGGGTTAGCTCCCCATGACTTCGCAGAGCAAAACCGACACTGCCATTGGATTCAGAGCCCATCGGTGTGGGTAGGAGGGGCGATGCCTTTTGAGCCTGCCTTATGTACATTTCCTGGCAAAATTTCCTGGATTTTCCCATGTATTTTGCCAGGAAACTTACATAAGGCCGCCTCAAAAGGCGTCCCCCCTCCAAACCATACCATTGGGCTCTGAATCCAATGGCAGTGTCGGTTTTGCTCTGTGAATTCATGGGGAGCTAACCCTAACCCTAAGTGGAATTTTCCCCAATGGGATTTTCCCATGTATTTTGCCAGGAAATGTACATAAGGCAGGCTCAATAGGCGTCCCCCCTCCAAACCATACCGATGGGCTCTGAATCCAATGGCAGTGTCGGTTTTGCTCTACGAAGTCATTGGGAGCTAACCCTAACCCTTAGTGGAATTTTCCCCAATGGGATTTTTCCATGTATTTTGCCAGGAAACTTGCATAAGGCCGCTTCAAAAGGCGTCCCCCCTCCTAACCATACCGATGGGCTCTGAATCCAATGGCAGTGTCGGTTTTGCTCTGCGAAGTCATGGGGAGCTAACCCTAACCCTAAGTGGAATTTTCCCCAATGGGATTTTCCCATGTATTTTGCCAGGAAATGTACATAAGGCAGACTCAAAAGGCGTCCCCCCTCCTAACCATACCAATGGGCTCTGAATCCAATGGCAGTGTCGGTTTTCCTCTACGAATTCATGGGGAGCTAACCCTAACCCTTAGTGGAATTTTCCCCAATGGGATTTTTCCATGTATTTTGCCAGGAAACTTACATAAGGCCGCCTCAAAAGGCGTCCCCCCTCCTAACCATACCGATGGGCTCTGAATCCAATGGCAGTGTCGGTTTTGCTCTGCGAAGTCATGGGGAGCTAACCCTAACCCTAAGTGGAATTTTCCCCAATGGAATTTTCCCATGTATTTTGCCAGGAAATGTACATTAGGCAGGCTCAAAAGGCGTCCCCCCTACTAACCATACCAATGGGCTCCGAATCCAATGGCAGTGTCGATTTTGCTCTACGAATTCATGGGGAGCTAACCCTAACCCTTAGTGGAATTTTCCCCAATGGGATTTTCCCATGTATTTTGCCAGGAAACTTACATAAGGCCGCCTCAAAAGGCGTCCCCCCTCCAAACCATACCGATGGGCTCTGAATCCAATGGCAGTGTCGGTTTTGCTCTGCAAAGTCATGGGGAGCTAACCCTAACCCTAAGTGGAATTTTCCCCAATGGAATTTTCCTATGTATTTTGCCAGGAAATGTACATAAGGCAGGCTCAAAAGGCGTCCCCCCTCCTAACCATACCGATGGGCTCTGAATCCAATGGCAGTGTCGGTTTTGCTCTGCGAAGTCATGGGGAGGTAACCCTAACCCTAAGTTCAATTTTCCCCAATGGGATTTTCCCATGTATTTTGCCAGGAAATGTACATAAGGCCGGCTCAAAAGGCGTCCCCCCTCCTAACCATACCGATGGGCTCTGAATCCAATGGCAGTGTCAGTTTTGCTCTGCGAAGTCATGGGGAGCTAACCCTAACCCTAAGTGGAATTTTCCCCAATGGGATTTTCCCATGTATTTTGCCAGGAAATGTACATAAGGCCGGCTCAAAAGGCGTCCCCCCTCCTAACCATACCATTGGGCTCTGAAACCAATGGCAGTGTCGGTTTTGCTCTACGAATTCATGGGGAGCTAACCCTAACCCTTAGTGGAATTTTCCCCAATGGGATTTTCCCATGTATTTTGCCAGGAAATGTACATAAGGCAGGCTCAAAAGGCGTCCCCCCTCCTAACCATACCGATGGGCTCTGAATCCAATGGCAGTGTCCGTTTTGCTCTGCGAAGTCATGGGGAGCTAACCCTAACCCTAAGTTCAATTTTCCCCAATGGGATTTTCCCATGTATTTTGCCAGGAAATGTACATAAGGCCGGCTCAAAAGGCGTCCCCCCTCCTAACCATACCGATGGGCTCTGAATCCAATGGTAGTGTCGGTTTTGCTCTGCGAAGTCATGGGGAGCTAACCCTAACCCTAAGTGGAATTTTCCCCAATGGGATTTTCCCATGTATTTTGCCAGGAAATGTACATAAGGCAGGCTCAAAAGGCGTCCCCCCTACTAACCATACCAATGGGCTCCAAATCCAATGGCAGTGTCTGTTTTGCTCTACGAATTCATGGGGACCTAACCCTAACCCTTAGTGGAATTTTCCCCAATGGGATTTTCCCATGTATTTTGCCAGGAAACTTACATAAGGCCGCCTCAAAAGGCGTCCCCCCTCCAAACCGTACCGATGGGCTCTGAATCCAATGGCAGTGTCGGTTTTGCTCTGCGAAGTCATGGGGAGCTAACCCTAACCCTTAGTGGAATTTTCCCCAATGGGATTTTTCCATGTATTTTGCCAGGAAACTTGCATAAGGCCGACTCAAAAGGCGTCCCCCTTCCTAACCATACCGATGGGCTCTGAATCCAATGGCAGTGTCGGTTTTGCTCTGCGAAGTCATGGGGAGTTAACCCTAACCCTAAGTTCAATTTTCCCCAATGGGATTTTCCCATGTATTTTGCCAGGAAATGTACATAAGGCCGGCTCAAAAGGCGTCCCCCCTCCTAACCATACCGATGGGCTCTGAATCCAATGGCAGTGTCGGTTTTGCTCTGCGAAGTCATGGGGAGCTAACCCTAACCCTAAGTGGAATTTTCCCCAATGGGATTTTCCCATGTATTTTGCCAGGAGATGTACATAAGGCAGGCTCAAAAGGCGTCCCCCCTCCTAACCATACCAATGGGCTCCGAATCCAATGGCAGTGTCGGTTTTGCTCTGCGAAGTCATGGGGAGCTAACCCTAACCCTAAGTGGAATTTTCCCCAATGGGATTTTCCCATGTATTTTGCCAGGAAATGTACATAAGGCAGGCTCAATAGGCGTCCCCCCTCCAAACCATACCGATGGGCTCTGAATCCAATGGCAGTGTCGGTTTTGCTCTACGAAGTCATGGGGAGCTAACCCTAACCCTAAGTGGAATTTTCCCCAATGGGATTTTCCCATGTATTTTGCCAGGAAATGTACATAAGGCAAACTCAAAAGGCGTCCCCCCTCCTAACCATACCAATGGGCTCTGAATCCAATGGCAGTGTCGGTTTTCCTCTACGAATTCATGGGGAGCTAACCCTAACCCTTAGTGGAATTTTCCCCAATGGGATTTTTCCATGTATTTTGCCAGGAAACTTGCATAAGGCCGCTTCAAAAGGCGTCCCCCCTCCTAACCATACCGATGGGCTCTGAATCCAATGGCAGTGTCGGTTTTGCTCTGCGAAGTCATGGGGAGCTAACCCTAACCCTAAGTGGAATTTTCCCCAATGGGATTTTCCCATGTATTTTGCCAGGAAATGTACATAAGGCAGACTCAAAAGGCGTCCCCCCTCCTAACCATACCAATGGGCTCTGAATCCAATGGCAGTGTCGGTTTTCCTCTACGAATTCATGGGGAGCTAACCCTAACCCTTAGTGGAATTTTCCCCAATGGGATTTTTCCATGTATTTTGCCAGGAAACTTACATAAGGCCGCCTCAAAAGGCGTCCCCCCTCCTAACCATACCGATGGGCTCTGAATCCAATGGCAGTGTCGGTTTTGCTCTGCGAAGTCATGGGGAGCTAACCCTAACCCTAAGTGGAATTTTCCCCAATGGAATTTTCCCATGTATTTTGCCAGGAAATGTACATTAGGCAGGCTCAAAAGGCGTCCCCCCTACTAACCATACCAATGGGCTCCGAATCCAATGGCAGTGTCGATTTTGCTCTACGAATTCATGGGGAGCTAACCCTAACCCTTAGTGGAATTTTCCCCAATGGGATTTTCCCATGTATTTTGCCAGGAAACTTACATAAGGCCGCCTCAAAAGGCGTCCCCCCTCCAAACCATACCGATGGGCTCTGAATCCAATGGCAGTGTCGGTTTTGCTCTGCAAAGTCATGGGGAGCTAACCCTAACCCTAAGTGGAATTTTCCCCAATGGAATTTTCCTATGTATTTTGCCAGGAAATGTACATAAGGCAGGCTCAAAAGGCGTCCCCCCTCCTAACCATACCGATGGGCTCTGAATCCAATGGCAGTGTCGGTTTTGCTCTGCGAAGTCATGGGGAGGTAACCCTAACCCTAAGTTCAATTTTCCCCAATGGGATTTTCCCATGTATTTTGCCAGGAAATGTACATAAGGCCGGCTCAAAAGGCGTCCCCCCTCCTAACCATACCGATGGGCTCTGAATCCAATGGCAGTGTCAGTTTTGCTCTGCGAAGTCATGGGGAGCTAACCCTAACCCTAAGTGGAATTTTCCCCAATGGGATTTTCCCATGTATTTTGCCAGGAAATGTACATAAGGCCGGCTCAAAAGGCGTCCCCCCTCCTAACCATACCATTGGGCTCTGAAACCAATGGCAGTGTCGGTTTTGCTCTACGAATTCATGGGGAGCTAACCCTAACCCTTAGTGGAATTTTCCCCAATGGGATTTTCCCATGTATTTTGCCAGGAAATGTACATAAGGCAGGCTCAAAAGGCGTCCCCCCTCCTAACCATACCGATGGGCTCTGAATCCAATGGCAGTGTCCGTTTTGCTCTGCGAAGTCATGGGGAGCTAACCCTAACCCTAAGTTCAATTTTCCCCAATGGGATTTTCCCATGTATTTTGCCAGGAAATGTACATAAGGCCGGCTCAAAAGGCGTCCCCCCTCCTAACCATACCGATGGGCTCTGAATCCAATGGCAGTGTCGGTTTTTCTCTGCGAAGTCATGGGGAGCTAACCCTAACCCTTAGTGGAATTTTCCCCAATGGGATTTTCCCATGTATTTTGCCAGGAAATGTACATAAGGCAGGCTCAAAAGGCGTCCCCCCTACTAACCATACCAATGGGCTCCAAATCCAATGGCAGTGTCTGTTTTGCTCTACGAATTCATGGGGACCTAACCCTAACCCTTAGTGGAATTTTCCCCAATGGGATTTTCCCATGTATTTTGCCAGGAAACTTACATAAGGCCGCCTCAAAAGGCGTCCCCCCTCCAAACCATACCGATGGGCTCTGAATCCAATGGCAGTGTCGGTTTTGCTCTGCGAAGTCATGGGGAGCTAACCCTAACCCTAAGTGGAATTTTCCCCAATGGGATTTTCCCATGTATTTTGCCAGGAAATGTACATAAGGCAGACTCAAAAGGCGTCCCCCCTCCTAACCATACCAATGGGCTCTGAATCCAATGGCAGTGTCGGTTTTCCTCTACGAATTCATGGGGAGCTAACCCTAACCCTAAGTGGAATTTTCCCCAATGGGATTTTCCCATGTATTTTGCCAGGAAATGTACATAAGGCAAACTCAAAAGGCGTCCCCCCTCCTAACCATACCAATGGGCTCTGAATCCAATGGCAGTGTCGGTTTTCCTCTACAAATTCATGGGGAGCTAACCCTAACCCTTAGTGGAATTTTCCCCAATGGGATTTTTCCATGTATTTTGCCAGGAAACTTGCATAAGGCCGCTTCAAAAGGCGTCCCCCCTCCTAACCATACCGATGGGCTCTGAATCCAATGGCAGTGTCGGTTTTGCTCTGCGAAGTCATGGGGAGCTAACCCTAACCCTAAGTGGAATTTTCCCCAATGGGATTTTCCCATGTATTTTGCCAGGAAATGTACATAAGGCCGGCTCAAAAGGCGTCCCCCCTCCTAACCATACCATTGGGCTCTGAAACCAATGGCAGTGTCGGTTTTGCTCTACGAATTCATGGGGAGCTAACCCTAACCCTTAGTGGAATTTTCCCCAATGGGATTTTCCCATGTATTTTGCCAGGAAATGTACATAAGGCAGGCTCAAAAGGCGTCCCCCCTCCTAACCATACCGATGGGCTCTGAATCCAATGGCAGTGTCGGTTTTGCTCTGCGAAGTCATGGGGAGCTAACCCTAACCCTAAGTTCAATTTTCCCCAATGGGATTTTCCCATGTATTTTGCCAGGAAATGTACATAAGGCCGGCTCAAAAGGCGTCCCCCCTCCTAACCATACCGATGGGCTCTGAATCCAATGGCAGTGTCGGTTTTGCTCTGCGAAGTCATGGGGAGCTAACCCTAACAGTAAGTGGAATTTTCCCCAATGGGATTTTCCCATGTATTTTGCCAGGAAATGTACATAAGGCAGACTCAAAAGGCGTCCCCCCTCCTAACCATACCAATGGGCTCTGAATCCAATGGCAGTGTCGGTTTTCCTCTACGAATTCATGGGGAGCTAACCCTAACCCTTAGTGGAATTTTCCCCAATGGGATTTTTCCATGTATTTTGCCAGGAAACTTACATAAGGCCGCCTCAAAAGGCGTCCCCCCTCCTAACCATACCGATGGGCTCTGAATCCAATGGAAGTGTCGGTTTTGCTCTGCGAAGTCATGGGGAGCTAACCCTAACCCTAAGTGGAATTTTCCCCAATGGGATTTTCCCATGTATTTTGCCAGGAAATGTACATAAGGCAGGCTCAAAAGGCGTCCCCCCTACTAACCATACCAATGGGCTCCGAATCCAATGGCAGTGTCTGTTTTGCTCTACGAATTCATGGGGACCTAACCCTAACCCTTAGTGGAATTTTCCCCAATGGGATTTTCCCATGTATTTTGCCAGGAAACTTACATAAGGCCGCCTCAAAAGGCGTCCCCCCTCCTAACCATACCGATGGGCTCTGAATCCAATGGCAGTGTCGGTTTTGCTCTGCGAAGTCATGGGGAGCTAACCCTAACCCGAAGTGGAATTTTCCCCAATGGAATTTTCCCATGTATTTTGCCAGAAAATGTACATAAGGCAGGCTCAAAGGGCGTCCCCCCTCCTAACCATACCGATGGGCTCTGAATCCAATGGCAGTGTCGGTTTTGCTCTGCGAAGTCATGGGGAGCTAACCCTAACCCTTAGTGGAATTTTCCCCAATGGAATTTTCCCATGTATTTTGCCAGGAAATGTACATAAGGCAGACTCAAAAGGCGTCCCCCCTCCTAACCATACCAATGGGCTCTGAATCCAATGGCAGTGTCGGTTTTCCTCTACGAAGTCATGGGGAGCTAACCCTAACCCTAAGTGGAATTTTCCCCAATGGGATTTTCCCATGTATTTTGCCAGGAAATGTACATAAGGCAGGAGCAAACGGCGTCCCCCCCTCCTAACCATACCGATGGGCTCTGAATCCAATGGCAGTGTCGGTTTTGCTCTGCGAAGTCATGGGGAGCTAACCCTAACCCTAAGTGGAATTCAGAGCCCATCGGTATGGTTTGGAGGGGGGAAGCCTTTTGAGCCTGCCTTATGTACATTTCCTGGCAAAATACATGGGAAAATCCCATTGGGGAAAATTCCACTTAGGGTTAGGGTTAGCTCCCCATGAATTCGTAGAGCAAAACCGACACTGCCATTGGATTCAGAGCCCAATGGTATGGTTAGGAGGGGGTACGCCTTTTGAGCCTGCCTTATGTACATTTCCTGGCAAAATACATGGGAAAATCCCATTGGGGAAAATTCCACTTAGGGTTAGGGTTATTTCCCCATGACTTCGCAGAGCAAAACCGACACTGCCATTGGATTCAGAGCCCATCGGTATGGTTAGGAGGGGGGACGCCTTTTGAGCCGGCCTTATGTAA
Organism: Natrix helvetica; assembly: GCF_964273705.1. Taxonomy (NCBI): domain Eukaryota; kingdom Metazoa; phylum Chordata; class Lepidosauria; order Squamata; family Natricidae; genus Natrix; species Natrix helvetica. Next base: position 150,206,616 of record NC_138552.1, read on the forward strand.
GTTTCCTGGCAAAATACATGGGAAAATCCCATTGGGGAAAATTCCACTTATGGTTAGGGTTAGGTCCATATGAATTCGTAGAGCAAAACCGACACTGCCATTGGATTCGGAGCCCATTGGTATGGTTAGGAGGGGGGACGCCTTTTGAGCCTGCCTCATGTACATTTCCTGACAAAATACATGGGAAAATCCCATTGGGGAAAATTCCACTTAGGGTTAGGGTTAGCTCCCCATGACTTCGCAGAGCAAAACCGACACTGCCATTGGATTCAGAGCCCATCGGTATGGTTAGGAGGGGGGACGCCTTTTGAGCCTGCCTTATGTACATTTCCTGGCAAAATACATGGGAAAATTCCATTGGGGAAAATTCCACTTAGGGTTAGGGTTAGCTCCCCATGACTTCGCAGAGCAAAACCGACACTGCCATTGGATTCAGAGCCCATCGGTATGGTTTGGAGGGGGGACGCCTTTTGAGGCGGCCTTATGTAAGTTTCCTGGCAAAATACATGGGAAAATCCCATTGGGGAAAATTCCACTAAGGGTTAGCGTTAGCTCCCCATGAATTTGAAGAGCAAGACCGACACTGCCATTGGATTCAGAGCCCAATGGTATGGTTAGGAGGGGGTACGCCTTTTGAGCCTGCCTTATGTACATTTCCTGGCAAAATACATGGGAAAATCCCATTGGGGAAAATTCCACTTAGGGTTAGGGTTAGCTCCCCATGACTTCGCAGAGCAAAACTGACACTGCCATTGGATTCGGAGCCCAATGGTATGGTTAGGAGGGGGTACGCCTTTTGAGCCTGCCTTATGTACATTTCCTGGCAAAATACATGGGAAAACTCCATTGGGGAAAATTCCACTTAGGGTTAGGGTTAGCTCCCCATGACTTCGCAGAGCAAAACCGACACTGCCATTGGATTCAGAGCCCATCGGTATGGGTAGGAGGGGGGACGCCTTTTGAGGGTTAGCTCCCCATGAATTCGTAGAGCAAAACCGACACTGCCATTGGATTCAGAGCCCATTGCTATGGTTAGGAGGGGGGGGGACGCCTTTTGAGCCTGCCTTATGTACATTTCCTGGCAAAATACATGGGAAAATCCCATTGGGGAAAATTCCACTTAGGGTTAGGGTTAGCTCCCCATGACTTCGCAGAGCAAAACCGACACTGCCATTGGATTCAGAGCCCATTGGTATGGTTAGAGGGGGGACGCCTTTTGAGCCTGCCTTATGGCAAAATACATGGGAAAATCCCATTGGGGAAAATTCCACTTAGGGTTAGGGTTAGCTCCCCATGACTTCGCAGAGCAAAACTGACACTGCCATTGGATTCGGAGCCCATTGGTATGGTTAGGAGGGGGGACGCCTTTTGAGCCTGCCTTATGTACATTTCCTGGCAAAATACATGGGAAAATCCCATTGGGGAAAATTCCACTTAGGGTTGGGGTTAACTCCCCATGACCTCGCAGAGCAAAACCGACACTGACATTGGATTCAGAGCCCATCGGTATGGGTAGGAGGGGGGATGCCTTTTGAGGGTTAGCTCCCCATGAATTCGTAGAGCAAAACAGACACTGCCATTGGATTCAGAGCCCATTGGTATGGGTAGGAGGGGGGACGCCTTTTGAGGCGGCCATATGCAAGTTGCCTGGCAAAATCCCATTGGGGAATATTCCACTAAGGGTTAGCGTTAGCTCCCCATGAATTCGAAGAGCAAGACCGACACTGCCATTGGATTCAGAGCCCAAAGGTATGGTTAGGAGGAGGGATGCCTTTTGAGGGTTAGCTCCCCATGAATTCGTAGAGCAAAACAGACACTGCCATTGGATTCAGAGCCCATTGGTATGGGTAGGAGGGGGGACGCCTTTTGAGGCGGCCATATGCAAGTTGCCTGGCAAAATACATGGGAAAATCCCATTGGGGAATATTCCACTAAGGGTTAGCGTTAGCTCCCCATGAATTCGAAGAGCAAGACCGACACTGCCATTGGATTCAGAGCCCAATGGTATGGTTAGGAGGGGGTACGCCTTTTGAGCCTGCCTTATGTACATTTCCTGGCAAAATACATGGGAAAATCCCATTGGGGAAAATTCCACTTAGGGTTAGGATTAGCTCCCCATGACTTCGCAGAGCAAAACCGACACTGCCATTGGATTCAGAGCCCATCGGTATGGGTAGGAGGGGGGACGCCTTTTGAGCCGGCCTTATGAACATTTCCTAGCAAAATAAATGGGAAAATCCCATTGGGGAAAATTCCACTAAGGGTTAGGGTTAGCTCCCCATGAATTCGTAGAGCAAAACCGACACTGCCATTGGTTTCAGAGCCCAATGGTATAGTTAGGAGGGGGGGACGCCTTTTGAGCCTGCCTTATGTACATTTCCTGGCAAAATACATGGGAAAATCCCATTGGGGAAAATTCCACTTAGGGTTAGGGTTAGCTCCCCATGACTTCGCAGAGCAAAACTGACACTGCCATTGGATTCGGAGCCCAATGGTATGGTTAGGAGGGGGTACGCCTTTTGAGCCTGCCTTATGTACATTTCCTGGCAAAATACATGGGAAAATCCCATTGGGGAAAATTCCACTTAGGGTTAGGGTTAGCTCCCCATGACTTCGCAGAGCAAAACCGACACTGCCATTGGATTCAGAGCCCATCGGTATGGGTAGGAGGGGGGACGCCTTTTGAGGGTTAGCTCCCCATGAATTCGTAGAGCAAAACCGACACTGCCATTGGATTCAGAGCCCATTGGTATGGTTAGGAGGGGGGGGGGGACGCCTTTTGAGCTTGCCTTATGTACATTTCCTGGCAAAATACATGGGAAAATCCCATTGGGGAAAATTCCACTTAGGGTTAGGGTTAGCTCCCCATGACTTCGCAGAGCAAAACCGACACTGCCATTGGATTCAGAGCCCATCGGTATGGTTAGGAGGGGGGACGCCTTTTGAGCCTGCCTTATGGCAAAATACATGGGAAAATCCCATTGGGGAAAATTCCACTTAGGGTTAGGGTTAGCTCCCCATGACTTCGCAGAGCAAAACTGACACTGCCATTGGATTCGGAGCCCATTGGTATGGTTAGGAGGGGGGACGCCTTTTGAGACTGCCTTATGTACATTTCCTGGCAAAATACATGGGAAAATCCCATTGGGGAAAATTCCACTTAGGGTTAGGGTTAGCTCCCCATGACTTTGCAGAGCAAAACCGACACTGCCATTGGATTCAGAGCCCATCGGTATGGTTAGGAGGGGGGACGCCTTTTGAGCCGGCCTTATGTACATTACCTGGCAAAATACATGGGAAGATCTCATTGGGGAAAATTCCACTTAGGGTTGGGGTTAACTCCCCATGACCTCGCAGAGCAAAACCGACACTGCCATTGGATTCAGAGCCCATCGGTATGGGTAGGAGGGGGGATGCCTTTTGAGGGTTAGCTCCCCATGAATTCGTAGAGCAAAACAGACACTGCCATTGGATTCAGAGCCCATTGGTATGGGTAGGAGGGGGGACGCCTTTTGAGGCGGCCATATGCAAGTTGCTTGGCAAAATACATGGGAAAATCCCATTGGGGAATATTCCACTAAGGGTTAGCATTAGCTCCCCATGAATTCGAAGAGCAAGACCGACACTGCCATTGGATTCAGAGCCCAATGGTATGGTTAGGAGGAGGGATGCCTTTTGAGGGTTAGCTCCCCATGAATTCGTAGAGCAAAACAGACACTGCCATTGGATTCAGAGCCCATTGGTATGGGTAGGAGGGGGGACGCCTTTTGAGGCGGCCATATGCAAGTTGCCTGGCAAAATACATGGGAAAATCCCATTGGGGAATATTCCACTAAGGGTTAGCGTTAGCTCCCCATGAATTCGAAGAGCAAGACCGACACTGCCATTGGATTCAGAGCCCAATGGTATGGTTAGGAGGGGGTACGCCTTTTGAGCCTGCCTTATGTACATTTCCTGGCAAAATACATGGGAAAATCCCATTGGGGAAAATTCCACTTAGGGTTAGGATTAGCTCCCCATGACTTCGCAGAGCAAAACCGACACTGCCATTGGATTCAGAGCCCATCGGTATGGGTAGGAGGGGGGACGCCTTTTGAGCCGGCCTTATGAACATTTCCTAGCAAAATAAATGGGAAAATCCCATTGGGGAAAATTCCACTAAGGGTAAGGGTTAGCTCCCCATGAATTCGTAGAGCAAAACCGACACTGCCATTGGTTTCAGAGCCCAATGGTATGGTTAGGAGGGGGGGACGCCTTTTGAGCCTGCCTTATGTACATTTCCTGGCAAAATATATGGGAAAATCCCATTGGGGAAAATTCCACTTAGGGTTAGGGTTAGCTCCCCATGACTTCGCAGAGCAAAACCGACACTGCCATTGGATTCAGAGCCCATCGGTATGGTTAGGAGGGGGGACGTCTTTTGAGCCTGCCTTATGGCAAAATACATGGGAAAATCCCATTGGGGAAAATTCCACTTAGGGTTAGGGTTAGCTCCCCATGACTTCGCAGAGCAAAACCGACACTGCCATTGGATTCAGAGCCCATCGGTATGGTTAGGAGGGGGGACGCCTTTTGAGTCTGCCTTATGTACATTTCCTGGCAAAATACATGGGAAAATCCCATTGGGGAAAATTCCACTTAGGGTTAGGGTTAGCTCCGCATGACTTCGCAGAGCAAAACCGACACTGCCATTGGATTCAGAGCCCATCGGTATGGTTTGGAGGGGGGACGCCTTTTGAGGCGGCCTTATGTAAGTTTCCTGGCAAAATACATGGGAAAATCCCATTGGGGAAAATTCCACTAAGGGTTAGCGTTAGCTCCCCATGAATTCGAAGAGCAAGACCGACACTGCCATTGGATTCAGAGCCCAATGGTATGGTTAGGAGGGGGTACGCCTTTTGAGCCTGCCTTATGTACATTTCCTGGCAAAATACATGGGAAAATCCCATTGGGGAAAATTCCACTTAGGGTTAGGGTTAGCTCCCCATCACTTCGCAGAGCAAAACCGACACTGCCATTGGATTCAGAGCCCATCGGTATGGGTAGGAGGGGGGACGCCTTTTGAGGGTTAGCTCCCCATGAATTCGTAGAGCAAAACCGACACTGCCATTGGATTCAGAGCCCATTGGTATGGTTAGGAGGGGTGGGGACGCCTTTTGAGCCTGCCTTATGTACATTTCCTGGCAAAATACATGGGAAAATCCCATTGGGGAAAATTCCACTTAGGGTTAGGGTTAGCTCCCCATCACTTCGCAGAGCAAAACCGACACTGCCATTGGATTCAGAGCCCATCGGTATGGTTAGGAGGGGGGACGCCTTTTGAGCCTGCCTTATGGCAAAATACATGGGAAAATCCCTTTGGGGAAAATTCCACTTAGGGTTAGGGTTAGCTCCCCATGACTTCGCAGAGCAAAACTGACACTGCCATTGGATTCGGAGCCCATTGGTATGGTTAGGAGGGGGGACTCCTTTTGAGCCTGCCTTATGTACATTTCCTGGCAAAATACATGGGAAAATCCCATTGGGGAAAATTCCACTTAGGGTTAGGGTTAGCTCCCCATGACTTCGCAGAGCAAAACCGACACTGCCATTGGATTCAGAGCCCATCGGTATGGTTAGGAGGGGGGACGCCTTTTGAGCCGGCCTTATGTACATTACCTGGCAAAATACATGGGAAGATCCCATTGGGGAAAATTCCACTTAGGGTTAGGGTTTAATCCCCATGACCTCGCAGAGCAAAACCGACACTGCCATTGGATTCAGAGCCCATCGGTATGGTTAGGAGGGGGGACGCCTTTTGAGTCTGCCTTATGTACATTTCCTGGCAAAATACATGGGAAAATCCCATTGGGGAAAATTCCACTTAGGGTTAGGGTTAGCTCCGCATGACTTCGCAGAGCAAAACCGACACTGCCATTGGATTCAGAGCCCATCGGTATGGTTTGGAGGGGGGACGCCTTTTGAGGCGGCCTTATGTAAGTTTCCTGGCAAAATACATGGGAAAATCCCATTGGGGAAAATTCCACTTAGGGTTAGGGTTAGCTCCCCATCACTTCGCAGAGCAAAACCGACACTGCCATTGGATTCAGAGCCCATCGGTATGGTTAGGAGGGGGGACGCCTTTTGAGCCTGCCTTATGGCAAAATACATGGGAAAATCCCATTGGGGAAAATTCCACTTAGGGTTAGGGTTAGCTCCCCATGACTTCGCAGAGCAAAACTGACACTGCCATTGGATTCGGAGCCCATTGGTATGGTTAGGAGGGGGGACGCCTTTTGAGCCTGCCTTATGTACATTTCCTGGCAAAATACATGGGAAAATCCCATTGGGGAAAATTCCACTTAGGGTTAGGGTTAGCTCCCCATGACTTCGCAGAGCAAAACCGACACTGCCATTGGATTCAGAGCCCATCGGTATGGTTAGGAAGGGGGACGCCTTTTGAGCCGGCCTTATGTACATTACCTGGCAAAATACATGGGAAGATCCCATTGGGGAAAATTCCACTTAGGGTTAGGGTTAACTCCCCATGACCTCGCAGAGCAAAACCGACACTGCCATTGGATTCAGAGCCCATCGGTATGGGTAGGAGGGGGGATGCCTTTTGAGGGTTAGCTCCCCATGAATTCGTAGAGCAAAACAGACACTGCCATTGGATTCAGAGCCCATTGGTTTGGGTAGGAGGGGGGACGCCTTTTGAGGCGGCCATATGCAAGTTTCCTGGCAAAATACATGGGAAAATCCCATTGGGGAATATTCCACTAAGGGTTAGCGTTAGCTCCCCATGAATTCGAAGAGCAAGACCGACACTGCCATTGGATTCAGAGCCCAATGGTATGGGTAGGAGGGGGGACGCCTTTTGAGGCGGCCATATGCAAGTTTCCTGGCAAAATACATGGGAAAATCCCATTGGGGAATATTCCACTAAGGGTTAGGGTTAGCTCCCCATGAATTCGTAGAGCAAAACCGACACTGCCATTGGTTTCAGAGCCCAATGGTATGGTTAGGAGGGGGGGACGCCTTTTGAGCCTGCCTTATGTACATTTCCTGGCAAAATACATGGGAAAATCCCATTGGGGAAAATTCCACTTAGGGTTAGGGTTAGCTCCCCATGACTTCGCAGAGCAAAACTGACACTGCCATTGGATTCGGAGCCCAATGGTATGGTTAGGAGGGGGTACGCCTTTTGAGCCTGTCTTATGTACATTTCCTGGCAAAATACATGGGAAAATCCCATTGGGGAAAATTCCACTTAGGGTTAGGGTTAGCTCCCCATGACTTCGCAGAGCAAAACCGACACTGCCATTGGATTCAGAGCCCATCGGTATGGGTAGGAGGGGGGACGCCTTTTGAGGGTTAGCTCCCCATGAATTCGTAGAGCAAAACCGACACTGCCATTGGATTCAGAGCCCATTGGTATGGTTAGGAGGGGGGGGGGGACGCCTTTTGAGCCTGCCTTATGTACATTTCCTGGCAAAATACATGGGAAAATCCCATTGGGGAAAATTCCACTTAGGGTTAGGGTTAGCTCCCCATGACTTCGCAGAGCAAAACCGACACTGCCATTGGATTCAGAGCCCATCGGTATGGTTAGGAGGGGGGACGCCTTTTGAGCCTGCCTTATGGCAAAATACATGGGAAAATCCCATTGGGGAAAATTCCACTTAGGGTTAGGGTTAGCTCCCCATGACTTCGCAGAGCAAAACTGACACTGCCATTGGATTCGGAGCCCATTGGTATGGTTAGGAGGGGGGACGCCTTTTGAGCCTGCCTTATGTACATTTCCTGGCAAAATACATGGGAAAATCCCATTGGGGAAAATTCCACTTAGGGTTAGGGTTAGCTCCCCATGACTTTGCAGAGCAAAACCGACACTGCCATTGGATTCAGAGCCCATCGGTATGGTTAGGAGGGGGGACGCCTTTTGAGCCGGCCTTATGTACATTACCTGGCAAAATACATGGGAAGATCCCATTGGGGAAAATTCCACTTAGGGTTGGGGTTAACTCCCCATGACCTCGCAGAGCAAAACCGACACTGCCATTGGATTCAGAGCCCATCGGTATGGGTAGGAGGGGGGATGCCTTTTGAGGGTTAGCTCCCCATGAATTCGTAGAGCAAAACAGACACTGCCATTGGATTCAGAGCCCATTGGTATGGGTAGGAGGGGGGACGCCTTTTGAGGCGGCCATATGCAAGTTGCCTGGCAAAATACATGGGAAAATCCCATTGGGGAATATTCCACTAAGGGTTAGCGTTAGCTCCCCATGAATTCGAAGAGCAAGACCGACACTGCCATTGGATTCAGAGCCCAATGGTATGGTTAGGAGGAGGGATGCCTTTTGAGGGTTAGCTCCCCATGAATTCGTAGAGCAAAACAGACACTGCCATTGGATTCAGAGCCCATTGGTATGGGTAGGAGGGGGGACGCCTTTTGAGGCGGCCATATGCAAGTTGCCTGGCAAAATACATGGGAAAATCCCATTGGGGAATATTCCACTAAGGGTTAGCGTTAGCTCCCCATGAATTAGAAGAGCAAGACCGACACTGCCATTGGATTCAGAGCCCAATGGTATGGTTAGGAGGGGGTACGCCTTTTGAGCCTGCCTTATGTACATTTCCTGGCAAAATACATGGGAAAATCCCATTGGGGAAAATTCCACTTAGGGTTAGGATTAGCTCCCCATGACTTCGCAGAGCAAAACCGACACTGCCATTGGATTCAGAGCCCATCGGTATGGGTAGGAGGGGGGACGCCTTTTGAGCCGGCCTTATGAACATTTCCTAGCAAAATAAATGGGAAAATCCCATTGGGGAAAATTCCACTAAGGGTAAGGGTTAGCTCCCCATGAATTCGTAGAGCAAAACCGACACTGCCATTGGTTTCAGAGCCCAATGGTATGGTTAGGAGGGGGGGACGCCTTTTGAGCCTGCCTTATGTACATTTCCTGGCAAAATACATGGGAAAATCCCATTGGGGAAAATTCCACTTAGGGTTAGGGTTAGCTCCCCATGACTTCGCAGAGCAAAACCGACACTGCCATTGGATTCAGAGCCCATCGGTATGGTTAGGAGGGGCGACGTCTTTTGAGCCTGCCTTATGGCAAAATACATGGGAAAATCCCATTGGGGAAAATTCCACTTAGGGTTAGGGTTAGCTCCCCATGAAATCGCAGAGCAAAATTGACACTGCCATTGGATTCGGAGCCCATTGGTATGGGTAGGAGGTGCGATGCCTTTTGAGCCTGCCTTATGGTAAAATACATGGGAAAATCCCATTGGGGAAAATTCCACTAAGGGTTAGCGTTAGCTCCCCATGAATTCGTAGAGCAAAACCGACACTGCCATTGGATTCAGAGCCCAATGGTATGGTTAGGAGGGGGTACGCCTTTTGAGCCTGCCTTATGTAAGTTTCCTGGCAAAAATACATGGGAAAATCCCATTGGGGAAAATTCCACTAAGGGTTAGGGTTAGCTCCCCATGAATTCGCAGAGAAAAACCGACACTGCCATTGGATTCAGAGCTCATCGGTATGGTTGGGAGGGGGGACGCCTTTTGAGGCGGCCTTATGTACATTTCCTGGCAAAATACATGGGAAAATCCCATTGGGGAAAATTGAACTTAGGGTTAGGGTTAGCTCCCCATGAATTCACAGAGCAAAACCGACACTGCCATTGGATTCAGAGCCCATCGGTATGGTTAGGAGGGGGGACGCCTTTTGAGCCGGCCTTATGTACATTACCTGGCAAAATACATGGGAAGATCCCATTGGGGAAAATTCCACTTAGGGTTAGGGTTAGCTCCACATGACTTCGCAGAGCAAAACCGACACTGCCATTGGATTCAGAGCCCATCGGTGTGGGTAGGAGGGGCGATGCCTTTTGAGCCTGCCTTATGGCAAAATACATGGGAAAATCCCATTGGGGAAAATTCCACTAAGGGTTAGGGTTAGCTCCCCATGAAATCGTAGAGCAAAACCGACACTGCCATTGAATTCGGAGCCCATTGGTATGGGTAGGAGGGGCGATGCCTTTTGAGCCTGCCTTATGGTAAAATACATGGGAAAATCCCATTGGGGAAAATTCCACTAAGGGTTAGCGTTAGCTCCCCATGAATTCGTAGAGCAAAACCGACACTGCCATTGGATTCAGAGCCCAATGGTATGGTTAGGAGGGGGTACGCCTTTTGAGCCTGCCTTATGTAAGTTTCCTGGCAAAAATACATGGGAAAATCCCATTGGGGAAAATTCCACTAAGGGTTAGGGTTAGCTCCCCATGAATTCGCAGAGAAAAACCGACACTGCCATTGGATTCAGAGCCCATCGGTATGGTTTGGAGGGGGGACGCCTTTTGAGGCGGCCTTATGTACATTTCCTGGCAAAATACATGGGAAAATCCCATTGGGGAAAATTGAACTTAGGGTTAGGGTTAGCTCCCCATGAATTCACAGAGCAAAACCGACACTGCCATTGGATTCAGAGCCCATCAGTATGGGTAGGAGGGGGGACGCCTTTTGAGGCGGCCATATGTAAGTTTCCTGGCAAAATACATGGGAAAATCCCATTGGGGAAAATTCCACTAAGGGTTAGCGTTAGGTCCCCATGAACTCGTAGAGCAAGACCGACACTGCCATTGGATTCAGAGCCCAATGGTATGGTTAGGAGGGGGTACGCCTTTTGAGCCTGCCTTATGTACATTTCCTGGCAAAATACATGGGAAAATCCCATTGGGGAAAATTCCACTTAGGGTTAGGGTTAGCTCCCCATGACTTCGTAGAGCAAAACCGACACTGCCATTGGATTCAGAGCCCATCGGTATGGTTAGGAGGGGGGACGCCTTTTGAGCCGGCCTTATGTACATTACCTGGCAAAATACATGGGAAGATCCCATTGGGGAAAATTCCACTTAGGGTTAGGGTTAGCTCCCCATGACTTCGCAGAGCAAAACCGACACTGCCATTGGATTCAGAGCCCATCGGTGTGGGTAGGAGGGGCGATGCCTTTTGAGCCTGCCTTATGGCAAAATACATGGGAAAATCCCATTGGGGAAAATTCCACTAAGGGTTAGGGTTAGCTCCCCATGAAATCGTAGAGCAAAACCGACACTGCCATTGGATTCGGAGCCCATTGGTATGGTTAGGAGGGGGGACGCCTTTTGAGCCTGCCTTATGTAGATATCCTGGCAAAATACATGGGAAAATCCCATTGGGGAAAATTCCCCTTAGGGTTAGGGTTAGCTCCCCATGAATTCACAGAGCAAAACCGACACTGCCATTGGATTCAGAGCCCAATGGTATGGTTTCGAGGGGGGACGCCTTTTGAGGCGGCCTTATGTAAGTTTCCTGGCAAAATACATGGGAAAATCCAGGAAATTTTGCCAGGAAATGTACATAAGGCAGGCTCAAAAGGCATCCCCTCTCCTAACCATACCGATGGGCTCTGAATCCAATGGCAGTGTCGGTTTTGCTCTACGAATTCATGTGGAGCTAACCCTAACCCTAAGTGGAATTTTCCCCAATGGGATTTTCCCATGTATTTTGTCAGGAAATTTACATAAGGCCGCCTCAAAAGGCGTCCCCCCTCCTACCCATACCGATGGGCTCTGAATCCAATGTCACTGTCGGTTTTGCTCTGCAAATTCATGGGGAGCTAACCCTAACCCTAAGTGGAATTTTCCCCAATGGGTTCTGACCATGTATTTTGCCAGGAAATGTACATAAGGCCGGCTCAAAAGGCGTCCCCCCTCCTAACCATACCAATGGGCTCTGAATCCAATGGCAGTGTCGGTTTTGCTCTGCAAAGTCATGGGGAGCTAACCCTAACCATAAGTGGAATTTTCCCCAATGGGATTTTCCCATGTATTTTGCCAGGAAACTTACATAAGGCCGCCTCAAAAGGCGTCTCCCCTCCAAACCATACCGATGGGCTCTGAATCCAATGGCAGTGTCGGTTTTGCTCTGCGAAGTCATGCGGAGCTAACCCTAACCCTAAGTGGAATTTTCCCCAATGGGATTTTCCCATGTATTTTGCCAGGAAATGTACATAAGGCAGACTCAAAAGGCGTCCCCCCTCCTAACCATACCAATGGGCTCTGAATCCAATGACAGTGTCGGTTTTCCTCTACGAATTCTTGGGGAGCTAACCCTAACCCTTAGTGGAATTTTCCCCAATGGGATTTTTCCATGTATTTTGCCAGGAAACTTGCATAAGGCCGACTCAAAAGGCGTCCCCCTTCCTAACCATACCGATGGGCTCTGAATCCAATGGCAGTGTCGGTTTTGCTCTGCGAAGTCATGGGGAGCTAACCCTAACCCTAAGTTCAATTTTCCCCAATGGGATTTTCCCATGTATTTTGCCAGGAAATGTACATAAGGCCGGCTCAAAAGGCGTCCCCCCTCCTAACCATACCGATGGGCTCTGAATCCAATGGCAGTGTCGGTTTTGCTCTGCGAAGTCATGGGGAGCTAACCCTAACCCTAAGTGGAATTTTCCCCAATGGGATTTTCCCATGTATTTTGCCAGGAGATGTACATAAGGCAGGCTCAAAAGGCGTCCCCCCTCCTAACCATACCAATGGGCTCCGAATCCAATGGCAGTGTCGGTTTTGCTCTGCGAAGTCATGGGGAGCTAACCCTAACCCTAAGTGGAATTTTCCCCAATGGGATTTTCCCATGTATTTTGCCAGGAAATGTACATAAGGCAGGCTCAATAGGCGTCCCCCCTCCAAACCATACCGATGGGCTCTGAATCCAATGGCAGTGTCGGTTTTGCTCTACGAAGTCATGGGGAGCTAACCCTAACCCTAAGTGGAATTTTCCCCAATGGGATTTTCCCATGTATTTTGCCAGGAAATGTACATAAGGCAAACTCAAAAGGCGTCCCCCCTCCTAACCATACCAATGGGCTCTGAATCCAATGGCAGTGTCGGTTTTCCTCTACGAATTCATGGGGAGCTAACCCTAACCCTTAGTGGAATTTTCCCCAATGGGATTTTTCCATGTATTTTGCCAGGAAACTTGCATAAGGCCGCTTCAAAAGGCGTCCCCCCTCCTAACCATACCGATGGGCTCTGAATCCAATGGCAGTGTCGGTTTTGCTCTGCGAAGTCATGGGGAGCTAACCCTAACCCTAAGTGGAATTTTCCCCAATGGGATTTTCCCATGTATTTTGCCAGGAAATGTACATAAGGCAGACTCAAAAGGCGTCCCCCCTCCTAACCATACCAATGGGCTCTGAATCCAATGGCAGTGTCGGTTTTCCTCTACGAATTCATGGGGAGCTAACCCTAACCCTTAGTGGAATTTTCCCCAATGGGATTTTTCCATGTATTTTGCCAGGAAACTTACATAAGGCCGCCTCAAAAGGCGTCCCCCCTCCTAACCATACCGATGGGCTCTGAATCCAATGGCAGTGTCGGTTTTGCTCTGCGAAGTCATGGGGAGCTAACCCTAACCCTAAGTGGAATTTTCCCCAATGGAATTTTCCCATGTATTTTGCCAGGAAATGTACATTAGGCAGGCTCAAAAGGCGTCCCCCCTACTAACCATACCAATGGGCTCCGAATCCAATGGCCGTGTCGATTTTGCTCTACGAATTCATGGGGAGCTAACCCTAACCCTTAGTGGAATTTTCCCTAATGGGATTTTCCCATGTATTTTGCCAGGAAACTTACATAAGGCCGCCTCAAAAGGCGTCCCCCCTCCAAACCATACCGATGGGCTCTGAATCCAATGGCAGTGTCGGTTTTGCTCTGCAAAGTCATGGGGAGCTAACCCTAACCCTAAGTTCAATTTTCCCCAATGGGATTTTCCCATGTATTTTGCCAGGAAATGTACATAAGGCCGGCTCAAAAGGCGTCCCCCCTCCTAACCATACCGATGGGCTCTGAATCCAATGGCAGTGTCAGTTTTGCTCTGCGAAGTCATGGGGAGCTAACCCTAACCCTAAGTGGAATTTTCCCCAATGGGATTTTCCCATGTATTTTGCCAGGAAATGTACATAAGGCCGGCTCAAAAGGCGTCCCCCCTCCTAACCATACCATTGGGCTCTGAAACCAATGGCAGTGTCGGTTTTGCTCTACGAATTCATGGGGAGCTAACCCTAACCCTTAGTGGAATTTTCCCCAATGGGATTTTCCCATGTATTTTGCCAGGAAATGTACATAAGGCAGGCTCAAAAGGCGTCCCCCCTCCAAACCATACCGATGGGCTCTGAATCCAATGGCAGTGTCCGTTTTGCTCTGCGAAGTCATGGGGAGCTAACCCTAACCCTAAGTTCAATTTTCCCCAATGGGATTTTTCCATGTATTTTGCCAGGAAACTTACATAAGGCCGCCTCAAAAGGCGTCCCCCCTCCTAACCATACCGATGGGCTCTGAATCCAATGGCAGTGTCGGTTTTGCTCTGCGAAGTCATGGGGAGCTAACCCTAACCCTAAGTGGAATTTTACCCAATGGAATTTTCCCATGTATTTTGCCAGGAAATGTACATAAGGCAGGCTCAAAAGGCGTCCCCCCTCCTAACCATACCGATGGGCTCTGAATCCAATGGCAGTGTCGGTTTTGCTCTGCGAAGTCATGGGGAGCTAACCCTAACCCTAAGTGCAATTTTCCCCAATGGGATTTTCCCATGTATTTTGCCAGGAAACTTACATAAGGCCGCCTCAAAAGGCGTCCCCCCCTCCAAACCATAGCGATGGGCTCTGAATCCAATGGCAGTGTCGGTTTTCCTCTGTGAATTCATGGGGAGCTAACCCTAACCCTAAGTGGAATTTTCCCCAATGGGATTTTCCCATGTATTTTGCCAGGAAATGTACATAAGGCAGGCTCAAAAGGCGTCCCCCCCTCCTAACCATACCAATGGGCTCCGAATCCAATGGCATTGTCGGTTTTGCTCTACGAAGTCATGGGGAGCTAACCCTAACCCTTAGTGGAATTTTCCCCAATGGGATTTTTCCATGTATTTTGCCAGGAAACTTGCATAAGGCCGACTCAAAAGGCGTCCCCCTTCCTAACCATACCGATGGGCTCTGAATCCAATGGCAGTGTCGGTTTTGCTCTGCGAAGTCATGGGGAGCTAACCCTAACCCTAAGTTCAATTTTCCCCAATGGGATTTTCCCATGTATTTTGCCAGGAAATGTACATAAGGCCGGCTCAAAAGGCGTCCCCCCTCCTAACCATACCGATGGGCTCTGAATCCAATGGCAGTGTCGGTTTTGCTCTGCGAAGTCATGGGGAGCTAACCCTAACCCTAAGTGGAATTTTCCCCAATGGGATTTTCCCATGTATTTTGCCAGGAGATGTACATAAGGCAGGCTCAAAAGGCGTCCCCCCTCCTAACCATACCAATGGGCTCCGAATCCAATGGCAGTGTCGGTTTTGCTCTGCGAAGTCATGGGGAGCTAACCCTAACCCTAAGTGGAATTTTCCCCAATGGGATTTTCCCATGTATTTTGCCAGGAAATGTACATAAGGCAGGCTCAATAGGCGTCCCCCCTCCAAACCATACCGATGGGCTCTGAATCCAATGGCAGTGTCGGTTTTGCTCTACGAAGTCATGGGGAGCTAACCCTAACCCTTAGTGGAATTTTCCCCAATGGGATTTTTCCATGTATTTTGCCAGGAAACTTGCATAAGGCCGCTTCAAAAGGCGTCCCCCCTCCTAACCATACCGATGGGCTCTGAATCCAATGGCAGTGTCGGTTTTGCTCTGCGAAGTCATGGGGAGCTAACCCTAACCCTAAGTGGAATTTTCCCCAATGGGATTTTCCCATGTATTTTGCCAGGAAATGTACATAAGGCAGACTCAAAAGGCGTCCCCCCTCCTAACCATACCAATGGGCTCTGAATCCAATGGCAGTGTCGGTTTTCCTCTACGAATTCATGGGGAGCTAACCCTAACCCTTAGTGGAATTTTCCCCAATGGGATTTTTCCATGTATTTTGCCAGGAAACTTACATAAGGCCGCCTCAAAAGGCGTCCCCCCTCCTAACCATACCGATGGGCTCTGAATCCAATGGCAGTGTCGGTTTTGCTCTGCGAAGTCATGGGGAGCTAACCCTAACCCTAAGTGGAATTTTCCCCAATGGAATTTTCCCATGTATTTTGCCAGGAAATGTACATTAGGCAGGCTCAAAAGGCGTCCCCCCTACTAACCATACCAATGGGCTCCGAATCCAATGGCAGTGTCGATTTTGCTCTACGAATTCATGGGGAGCTAACCCTAACCCTTAGTGGAATTTTCCCCAATGGGATTTTCCCATGTATTTTGCCAGGAAACTTACATAAGGCCGCCTCAAAAGGCGTCCCCCCTCCAAACCATACCGATGGGCTCTGAATCCAATGGCAGTGTCGGTTTTGCTCTGCAAAGTCATGGGGAGCTAACCCTAACCCTAAGTGGAATTTTCCCCAATGGAATTTTCCTATGTATTTTGCCAGGAAATGTACATAAGGCAGGCTCAAAAGGCGTCCCCCCTCCTAACCATACCGATGGGCTCTGAATCCAATGGCAGTGTCGGTTTTGCTCTGCGAAGTCATGGGGAGGTAACCCTAACCCTAAGTTCAATTTTCCCCAATGGGATTTTCCCATGTATTTTGCCAGGAAATGTACATAAGGCCGGCTCAAAAGGCGTCCCCCCTCCTAACCATACCATTGGGCTCTGAAACCAATGGCAGTGTCGGTTTTGCTCTACGAATTCATGGGGAGCTAACCCTAACCCTTAGTGGAATTTTCCCCAATGGGATTTTCCCATGTATTTTGCCAGGAAATGTACATAAGGCAGGCTCAAAAGGCGTCCCCCCTCCTAACCATACCGATGGGCTCTGAATCCAATGGCAGTGTCCGTTTTGCTCTGCGAAGTCATGGGGAGCTAACCCTAACCCTAAGTTCAATTTTCCCCAATGGGATTTTCCCATGTATTTTGCCAGGAAATGTACATAAGGCCGGCTCAAAAGGCGTCCCCCCTCCTAACCATACCGATGGGCTCTGAATCCAATGGTAGTGTCGGTTTTGCTCTGCGAAGTCATGGGGAGCTAACCCTAACCCTAAGTGGAATTTTCCCCAATGGGATTTTCCCATGTATTTTGCCAGGAAATGTACATAAGGCAGGCTCAAAAGGCGTCCCCCCTACTAACCATACCAATGGGCTCCAAATCCAATGGCAGTGTCTGTTTTGCTCTACGAATTCATGGGGACCTAACCCTAACCCTTAGTGGAATTTTCCCCAATGGGATTTTCCCATGTATTTTGCCAGGAAACTTACATAAGGCCGCCTCAAAAGGCGTCCCCCCTCCAAACCATACCGATGGGCTCTGAATCCAATGGCAGTGTCGGTTTTGCTCTGCGAAGTCATGGGGAGCTAACCCTAACCCTTAGTGGAATTTTCCCCAATGGGATTTTTCCATGTATTTTGCCAGGAAACTTGCATAAGGCCGACTCAAAAGGCGTCCCCCTTCCTAACCATACCGATGGGCTCTGAATCCAATGGCAGTGTCGGTTTTGCTCTGCGAAGTCATGGGGAGCTAACCCTAACCCTAAGTTCAATTTTCCCCAATGGGATTTTCCCATGTATTTTGCCAGGAAATGTACATAAGGCCGGCTCAAAAGGCGTCCCCCCTCCTAACCATACCGATGGGCTCTGAATCCAATGGCAGTGTCGGTTTTGCTCTGCGAAGTCATGGGGAGCTAACCCTAACCCTAAGTGGAATTTTCCCCAATGGGATTTTCCCATGTATTTTGCCAGGAGATGTACATAAGGCAGGCTCAAAAGGCGTCCCCCCTCCTAACCATACCAATGGGCTCCGAATCCAATGGCAGTGTCGGTTTTGCTCTGCGAAGTCATGGGGAGCTAACCCTAACCCTAAGTGGAATTTTCCCCAATGGGATTTTCCCATGTATTTTGCCAGGAAATGTACATAAGGCAGGCTCAATAGGCGTCCCCCCTCCAAACCATACCGATGGGCTCTGAATCCAATGGCAGTGTCGGTTTTGCTCTACGAAGTCATGGGGAGCTAACCCTAACCCTAAGTGGAATTTTCCCCAATGGGATTTTCCCATGTATTTTGCCAGGAAATGTACATAAGGCAAACTCAAAAGGCGTCCCCCCTCCTAACCATACCAATGGGCTCTGAATCCAATGGCAGTGTCGGTTTTCCTCTACGAATTCATGGGGAGCTAACCCTAACCCTTAGTGGAATTTTCCCCAATGGGATTTTTCCATGTATTTTGCCAGGAAACTTGCATAAGGCCGCTTCAAAAGGCGTCCCCCCTCCTAACCATACCGATGGGCTCTGAATCCAATGGCAGTGTCGGTTTTGCTCTGCGAAGTCATGGGGAGCTAACCCTAACCCTAAGTGGAAATTTCCCCAATGGGATTTTCCCATGTATTTTGCCAGGAAATGTACATAAGGCAGACTCAAAAGGCGTCCCCCCTCCTAACCATACCAATGGGCTCTGAATCCAATGGCAGTGTCGGTTTTCCTCTACGAATTCATGGGGAGCTAACCCTAACCCTTAGTGGAATTTTCCCCAATGGGATTTTTCCATGTATTTTGCCAGGAAACTTACATAAGGCCGCCTCAAAAGGCGTCCCCCCTCCTAACCATACCGATGGGCTCTGAATCCAATGGCAGTGTCGGTTTTGCTCTGCGAAGTCATGGGGAGCTAACGCTAACCCTAAGTGGAATTTTCCCCAATTGAATTTTCCCATGTATTTTGCCAGGAAATGTACATTAGGCAGGCTCAAAAGGCGTCCCCCCTACTAACCATACCAATGGGCTCCGAATCCAATGGCAGTGTCGATTTTGCTCTACGAATTCATGGGGAGCTAACCCTAACCCTTAGTGGAATTTTCCCCAATGGGATTTTCCCATGTATTTTGCCAGGAAACTTACATAAGGCCGCCTCAAAAGGCGTCCCCCCTCCAAACCATACCGATGGGCTCTGAATCCAATGGCAGTGTCGGTTTTGCTCTGCAAAGTCATGGGGAGCTAACCCTAACCCTAAGTGGAATTTTCCCCAATGGAATTTTCCTATGTATTTTGCCAGGAAATGTACATAAGGCAGGCTCAAAAGGCGTCCCCCCTCCCAACCATACCGATGGGCTCTGAATCCAATGGCAGTGTCGGTTTTGCTCTGCGAAGTCATGGGGAGGTAACCCTAACCCTAAGTTCAATTTTCCCCAATGGGATTTTCCCATGTATTTTGCCAGGAAATGTACATAAGGCCGGCTCAAAAGGCGTCCCCCCTCCTAACCATACCGATGGGCTCTGAATCCAATGGCAGTGTCAGTTTTGCTCTGCGAAGTCATGGGGAGCTAACCCTAACCCTAAGTGGAATTTTCCCCAATGGGATTTTCCCATGTATTTTGCCAGGAAATGTACATAAGGCCGGCTCAAAAGGCGTCCCCCCTCCTAACCATACCATTGGGCTCTGAAACCAATGGCAGTGTCGGTTTTGCTCTACGAATTCATGGGGAGCTAACCCTAACCCTTAGTGGAATTTTCCCCAATGGGATTTTCCCATGTATTTTGCCAGGAAATGTACATAAGGCAGGCTCAAAAGGCGTCCCCCCTACTAACCATACCAATGGGCTCCAAATCCAATGGCAGTGTCTGTTTTGCTCTACGAATTCATGGGGACCTAACCCTAACCCTTAGTGGAATTTTCCCCAATGGGATTTTCCCATGTATTTTGCCAGGAAACTTACATAAGGCCGCCTCAAAAGGCGTCCCCCCTCCAAACCATACCGATGGGCTCTGAATCCAATGGCAGTGTCGGTTTTGCTCTGCGAAGTCATGGGGAGCTAACCCTAACCCTAAGTGGAATTTTCCCCAATGGGATTTTCCCATGTATTTTGCCAGGAAATGTACATAAGGCAGACTCAAAAGGCGTCCCCCCTCCTAACCATACCAATGGGCTCTGAATCCAATGGCAGTGTCGGTTTTCCTCTACGAATTCATGGGGAGCTAACCCTAACCCTAAGTGGAATTTTCCCCAATGGGATTTTCCCATGTATTTTGCCAGGAAATG
The DNA here is from genome assembly GCF_964273705.1 of Natrix helvetica. Lineage (NCBI taxonomy): Eukaryota > Metazoa > Chordata > Lepidosauria > Squamata > Natricidae > Natrix > Natrix helvetica. The sequence goes on from NC_138552.1 coordinate 150,226,639, forward strand.
TACATAAGGCAAACTCAAAAGGCGTCCCCCCTCCTAACCATACCAATGGGCTCTGAATCCAATGGCAGTGTCGGTTTTCCTCTACAAATTCATGGGGAGCTAACCCTAACCCTTAGTGGAATTTTCCCCAATGGGATTTTTCCATGTATTTTGCCAGGAAACTTGCATAAGGCCGCTTCAAAAGGCGTCCCCCCTCCTAACCATACCGATGGGCTCTGAATCCAATGGCAGTGTCGGTTTTGCTCTGCGAAGTCATGGGGAGCTAACCCTAACCCTAAGTGGAATTTTCCCCAATGGGATTTTCCCATGTATTTTGCCAGGAAATGTACATAAGGCCGGCTCAAAAGGCGTCCCCCCTCCTAACCATACCATTGGGCTCTGAAACCAATGGCAGTGTCGGTTTTGCTCTACGAATTCATGGGGAGCTAACCCTAACCCTTAGTGGAATTTTCCCCAATGGGATTTTCCCATGTATTTTGCCAGGAAATGTACATAAGGCAGGCTCAAAAGGCGTCCCCCCTCCTAACCATACCGATGGGCTCTGAATCCAATGGCAGTGTCGGTTTTGCTCTGCGAAGTCATGGGGAGCTAACCCTAACCCTAAGTTCAATTTTCCCCAATGGGATTTTCCCATGTATTTTGCCAGGAAATGTACATAAGGCCGGCTCAAAAGGCGTCCCCCCTCCTAACCATACCGATGGGCTCTGAATCCAATGGCAGTGTCGGTTTTGCTCTGCGAAGTCATGGGGAGCTAACCCTAACCCTAAGTGGAATTTTCCCCAATGGGATTTTCCCATGTATTTTGCCAGGAAATGTACATAAGGCAGACTCAAAAGGCGTCCCCCCTCCTAACCATACCAATGGGCTCTGAATCCAATGGCAGTGTCGGTTTTCCTCTACGAATTCATGGGGAGCTAACCCTAACCCTTAGTGGAATTTTCCCCAATGGGATTTTTCCATGTATTTTGCCAGGAAACTTACATAAGGCCGCCTCAAAAGGCGTCCCCCCTCCTAACCATACCGATGGGCTCTGAATCCAATGGCAGTGTCGGTTTTGCTCTGCGAAGTCATGGGGAGCTAACCCTAACCCTAAGTGGAATTTTCCCCAATGGGATTTTCCCATGTATTTTGCCAGGAAATGTACATAAGGCAGGCTCAAAAGGCGTCCCCCCTACTAACCATACCAATGGGCTCCGAATCCAATGGCAGTGTCTGTTTTGCTCTACGAATTCATGGGGACCTAACCCTAACCCTTAGTGGAATTTTCCCCAATGGGATTTTCCCATGTATTTTGCCAGGAAACTTACATAAGGCCGCCTCAAAAGGCGTCCCCCCTCCTAACCATACCGATGGGCTCTGAATCCAATGGCAGTGTCGGTTTTGCTCTGCGAAGTCATGGGGAGCTAATCCTAACCCGAAGTGGAATTTTCCCCAATGGAATTTTCCCATGTATTTTGCCAGAAAATGTACATAAGGCAGGCTCAAAAGGCGTCCCCCCTCCTAACCATACCGATGGGCTCTGAATCCAATGGCAGTGTCGGTTTTGCTCTGCGAAGTCATGGGGAGCTAACCCTAACCCTTAGTGGAATTTTCCCCAATGGAATTTTCCCATGTATTTTGCCAGGAAATGTACATAAGGCAGACTCAAAAGGCGTCCCCCCTCCTAACCATACCAATGGGCTCTGAAACCAATGGCAGTGTCGGTTTTGCTCTACGAATTCATGGGGAGCTAACCCTAACCCTTAGTGGAATTTTCCCCAATGGGATTTTCCCATTTATTTTGCCAGGAAATGTTCATAAGGCCGGCTCAAAAGGCGTCCCCCCTCCTAACCATACCGATGGGCTCTGAATCCAATGGCAGTGTCGGTTTTGCTCTGCGAAGTCATGGGGAGCTAACCCTAACCCTAAGTGGAATTCAGAGCCCATCGGTATGGTTTGGAGGGGGGAAGCCTTTTGAGCCTGCCTTATGTACATTTCCTGGCAAAATACATGGGAAAATCCCATTGGGGAAAATTCCACTTAGGGTTAGGGTTAGCTCCCCATGAATTCGTAGAGCAAAACCGACACTGCCATTGGATTTAGAGCCCAATGGTATGGTTAGGAGGGGGTACGCCTTTTGAGCCTGCCTTATGTACATTTCCTGGCAAAATACATGGGAAAATCCCATTGGGGAAAATTCCACTTAGGGTTAGGGTTATTTCCCCATGACTTCGCAGAGCAAAACCGACACTGCCATTGGATTCAGAGCCCATCGGTATGGTTAGGAGGGGGGACGCCTTTTGAGCCGGCCTTATGTAAGTTTCCTGGCAAAATACATGGGAAAATCCCATTGGGGAAAATTCCACTTATGGTTAGGGTTAGGTCCATATGAATTCGTAGAGCAAAACCGACACTGCCATTGGATTCGGAGCCCATTGGTATGGTTAGGAGGGGGGACGCCTTTTGAGCCTGCCTCATGTACATTTCCTGACAAAATACATGGGAAAATCCCATTGGGGAAAATTCCACTTAGGGTTAGGGTTAGCTCCCCATGACTTCGCAGAGCAAAACCGACACTGCCATTGGATTCAGAGCCCATCGGTATGGTTAGGAGGGGGGACGCCTTTTGAGCCTGCCTTATGTACATTTCCTGGCAAAATACATGGGAAAATTCCATTGGGGAAAATTCCACTTAGGGTTAGGGTTAGCTCCCCATGACTTCGCAGAGCAAAACCGACACTGCCATTGGATTCAGAGCCCATCGGTATGGTTTGGAGGGGGGACGCCTTTTGAGGCGGCCTTATGTAAGTTTCCTGGCAAAATACATGGGAAAATCCCATTGGGGAAAATTCCACTAAGGGTTAGCGTTAGCTCCCCATGAATTTGAAGAGCAAGACCGACACTGCCATTGGATTCAGAGCCCAATGGTATGGTTAGGAGGGGGTACGCCTTTTGAGCCTGCCTTATGTACATTTCCTGGCAAAATACATGGGAAAATCCCATTGGGGAAAATTCCACTTAGGGTTAGGGTTAGCTCCCCATGACTTCGCAGAGCAAAACTGACACTGCCATTGGATTCGGAGCCCAATGGTATGGTTAGGAGGGGGTACGCCTTTTGAGCCTGCCTTATGTACATTTCCTGGCAAAATACATGGGAAAACTCCATTGGGGAAAATTCCACTTAGGGTTAGGGTTAGCTCCCCATGACTTCGCAGAGCAAAACCGACACTGCCATTGGATTCAGAGCCCATCGGTATGGGTAGGAGGGGGGACGCCTTTTGAGGGTTAGCTCCCCATGAATTCGTAGAGCAAAACCGACACTGCCATTGGATTCAGAGCCCATTGGTATGGTTAGGAGGGGGGGGGACGCCTTTTGAGCCTGCCTTATGTACATTTCCTGGCAAAATACATGGGAAAATCCCATTGGGGAAAATTCCACTTAGGGTTAGGGTTAGCTCCCCATGACTTCGCAGAGCAAAACCGACACTGCCATTGGATTCAGAGCCCATCGGTATGGTTAGGAGGGGGGACGCCTTTTGAGCCTGCCTTATGGCAAAATACATGGGAAAATCCCATTGGGGAAAATTCCACTTAGGGTTAGGGTTAGCTCCCCATGACTTCGCAGAGCAAAACTGACACTGCCATTGGATTCGGAGCCCATTGGTATGGTTAGGAGGGGGGACGCCTTTTGAGCCTGCCTTATGTACATTTCCTGGCAAAATACATGGGAAAATCCCATTGGGGAAAATTCCACTTAGGGTTAGGGTTAGCTCCCCATGACTTTGCAGAGCAAAACCGACACTGCCATTGGATTCAGAGCCCATCGGTTTGGTTAGGAGGGGGGATGCCTTTTGAGCCGGCCTTATGTACATTACCTGGCAAAATACATGGGAAGATCCCATTGGGGAAAATTCCACTTAGGGTTGGGGTTAACTCCCCATGACCTCGCAGAGCAAAACCGACACTGCCATTGGATTCAGAGCCCATCGGTATGGGTAGGAGGGGGGATGCCTTTTGAGGGTTAGCTCCCCATGAATTCGTAGAGCAAAACAGACACTGCCATTGGATTCAGAGCCCATTGGTATGGGTAGGAGGGGGGACGCCTTTTGAGGCGGCCATATGCAAGTTGCCTGGCAAAATACATGGGAAAATCCCATTGGGGAATATTCCACTAAGGGTTAGCGTTAGCTCCCCATGAATTCGAAGAGCAAGACCGACACTGCCATTGGATTCAGAGCCCAATGGTATGGTTAGGAGGAGGGATGCCTTTTGAGGGTTAGCTCCCCATGAATTCGTAGAGCAAAACAGACACTGCCATTGGATTCAGAGCCCATTGGTATGGGTAGGAGGGGGGACGCCTTTTGAGGCGGCCATATGCAAGTTGCCTGGCAAAATACATGGGAAAATCCCATTGGGGAATATTCCACTAAGGGTTAGCGTTAGCTCCCCATGAATTCGAAGAGCAAGACCGACACTGCCATTGGATTCAGAGCCCAATGGTATGGTTAGGAGGGGGTACGCCTTTTGAGCCTGCCTTATGTACATTTCCTGGCAAAATACATGGGAAAATCCCATTGGGGAAAATTCCACTTAGGGTTAGGATTAGCTCCCCATGACTTCGCAGAGCAAAACCGACACTGCCATTGGATTCAGAGCCCATCGGTATGGGTAGGAGGGGGGATGCCTTTTGAGCCGGCCTTATGAACATTTCCTAGCAAAATAAATGGGAAAATCCCATTGGGGAAAATTCCACTAAGGGTTAGGGTTAGCTCCCCATGAATTCGTAGAGCAAAACCGACACTGCCATTGGTTTCAGAGCCCAATGGTATAGTTAGGAGGGGGGGACGCCTTTTGAGCCTGCCTTATGTACATTTCCTGGCAAAATACATGGGAAAATCCCATTGGGGAAAATTCCACTTAGGGTTAGGGTTAGCTCCCCATGACTTCGCAGAGTAAAACTGACACTGCCATTGGATTCGGAGCCCAATGGTATGGTTAGGAGGGGGTACGCCTTTTGAGCCTGCCTTATGTACATTTCCTGGCAAAATACATGGGAAAATCCCATTGGGGAAAATTCCACTTAGGGTTAGGGTTAGCTCCCCATGACTTCGCAGAGCAAAACCGACACTGCCATTGGATTCAGAGCCCATCGGTATGGGTAGGAGGGGGGACGCCTTTTGAGGGTTAGCTCCCCATGAATTCGTAGAGCAAAACCGACACTGCCATTGGATTCAGAGCCCATTGGTATGGTTAGGAGGGGGGGGGGACGCCTTTTGAGCCTGCCTTATGTACATTTCCTGGCAAAATACATGGGAAAATCCCATTGGGGAAAATTCCACTTAGGGTTAGGGTTAGCTCCCCATGACTTCGCAGAGCAAAACCGACACTGCCATTGGATTCAGAGCCCATCGGTATGGTTAGGAGGGGGGACGCCTTTTGAGCCTGCCTTATGGCAAAATACATGGGAAAATCCCATTGGGGAAAATTCCACTTAGGGTTAGGGTTAGCTCCCCATGACTTCGCAGAGCAAAACTGACACTGCCATTGGATTCGGAGCCCATTGGTATGGTTAGGAGGGGGGACGCCTTTTGAGACTGCCTTATGTACATTTCCTGGCAAAATACATGGGAAAATCCCATTGGGGAAAATTCCACTTAGGGTTAGGGTTAGCTCCCCATGACTTTGCAGAGCAAAACCGACACTGCCATTGGATTCAGAGCCCATCGGTATGGTTAGGAGGGGGGACGCCTTTTGAGCCGGCCTTATGTACATTACCTGGCAAAATACATGGGAAGATCTCATTGGGGAAAATTCCACTTAGGGTTGGGGTTAACTCCCCATGACCTCGCAGAGCAAAACCGACACTGCCATTGGATTCAGAGCCCATCGGTATGGGTAGGAGGGGGGATGCCTTTTGAGGGTTAGCTCCCCATGAATTCGTAGAGCAAAACAGACACTGCCATTGGATTCAGAGCCCATTGGTATGGGTAGGAGGGGGGACGCCTTTTGAGGCGGCCATATGCAAGTTGCTTGGCAAAATACATGGGAAAATCCCATTGGGGAATATTCCACTAAGGGTTAGCATTAGCTCCCCATGAATTCGAAGAGCAAGACCGACACTGCCATTGGATTCAGAGCCCAATGGTATGGTTAGGAGGAGGGATGCCTTTTGAGGGTTAGCTCCCCATGAATTCGTAGAGCAAAACAGACACTGCCATTGGATTCAGAGCCCATTGGTATGGGTAGGAGGGGGGACGCCTTTTGAGGCGGCCATATGCAAGTTGCCTGGCAAAATACATGGGAAAATCCCATTGGGGAATATTCCACTAAGGGTTAGCGTTAGCTCCCCATGAATTCGAAGAGCAAGACCGACACTGCCATTGGATTCAGAGCCCAATGGTATGGTTAGGAGGGGGTACGCCTTTTGAGCCTGCCTTATGTACATTTCCTGGCAAAATACATGGGAAAATCCCATTGGGGAAAATTCCACTTAGGGTTAGGATTAGCTCCCCATGACTTCGCAGAGCAAAACCGACACTGCCATTGGATTCAGAGCCCATCGGTATGGGTAGGAGGGGGGACGCCTTTTGAGCCGGCCTTATGAACATTTCCTAGCAAAATAAATGGGAAAATCCCATTGGGGAAAATTCCACTAAGGGTAAGGGTTAGCTCCCCATGAATTCGTAGAGCAAAACCGACACTCCCATTGGTTTCAGAGCCCAATGGTATGGTTAGGAGGGGGGGACGCCTTTTGAGCCTGCCTTATGTACATTTCCTGGCAAAATACATGGGAAAATCCCATTGGGGAAAATTCCACTTAGGGTTAGGGTTAGCTCCCCATGACTTCGCAGAGCAAAACCGACACTGCCATTGGATTCAGAGCCCATCGGTATGGTTAGGAGGGGGGACGTCTTTTGAGCCTGCCTTATGGCAAAATACATGGGAAAATCCCATTGGGGAAAATTCCACTTAGGGTTAGGGTTAGCTCCCCATGACTTCGCAGAGCAAAACTGACACTGCCATTGGATTCGGAGCCCATTGGTATGGTTAGGAAGGGGGGACGCCTTTTGAGGCGGCCTTATGTACATTTCCTGGCAAAATACATGGGAAAATTCCATTGGGGAAAATTCCACTTAGGGTTAGGATTAGCTCCCCATGACTTCGCAGAGCAAAACCGACACTGCCATTGGATTCAGAGCCCATCGGTATGGTTAGGAGGGGGGACGCCTTTTGAGTCTGCCTTATGTACATTTCCTGGCAAAATACATGGGAAAATCCCATTGGGGAAAATTCCACTTAGGGTTAGGGTTAGCTCCGCATGACTTCGCAGAGCAAAACCGACACTGCCATTGGATTCAGAGCCCATCGGTATGGTTTGGAGGGGGGACGCCTTTTGAGGCGGCCTTATGTAAGTTTCCTGGCAAAATACATGGGAAAATCCCATTGGGGAAAATTCCACTAAGGGTTAGCGTTAGCTCCCCATGAATTCGAAGAGCAAGACCGACACTGCCATTGGATTCAGAGCCCAATGGTATGGTTAGGAGGGGGTACGCCTTTTGAGCCTGCCTTATGTACATTTCCTGGCAAAATACATGGGAAAATCCCATTGGGGAAAATTCCACTTAGGGTTAGGGTTAGCTCCCCATCACTTCGCAGAGCAAAACCGACACTGCCATTGGATTCAGAGCCCATCGGTATGGGTAGGAGGGGGGACGCCTTTTGAGGGTTAGCTCCCCATGAATTCGTAGAGCAAAACCGACACTGCCATTGGATTCAGAGCCCATTGGTATGGTTAGGAGGGGTGGGGACGCCTTTTGAGCCTGCCTTATGTACATTTCCTGGCAAAATACATGGGAAAATCCCATTGGGGAAAATTCCACTTAGGGTTAGGGTTAGCTCCCCATCACTTCGCAGAGCAAAACCGACACTGCCATTGGATTCAGAGCCCATCGGTATGGTTAGGAGGGGGGACGCCTTTTGAGCCTGCCTTATGGCAAAATACATGGGAAAATCCCATTGGGGAAAATTCCACTTAGGGTTAGGGTTAGCTCCCCATGACTTCGCAGAGCAAAACTGACACTGCCATTGGATTCGGAGCCCATTGGTATGGTTAGGAGGGGGGACGCCTTTTGAGCCTGCCTTATGTACATTTCCTGGCAAAATACATGGGAAAATCCCATTGGGGAAAATTCCACTTAGGGTTAGGGTTAGCTCCCCATGACTTCGCAGAGCAAAACCGACACTGCCATTGGATTCAGAGCCCATCGGTATGGTTAGGAGGGGGGACGCCTTTTGAGCCGGCCTTATGTACATTACCTGGCAAAATACATGGGAAGATCCCATTGGGGAAAATTCCACTTAGGGTTAGGGTTTAATCCCCATGACCTCGCAGAGCAAAACCGACACTGCCATTGGATTCAGAGCCCATCGGTATGGTTAGGAGGGGGGACGCCTTTTGAGTCTGCCTTATGTACATTTCCTGGCAAAATACATGGGAAAATCCCATTGGGGAAAATTCCACTTAGGGTTAGGGTTAGCTCCGCATGACTTCGCAGAGCAAAACCGACACTGCCATTGGATTCAGAGCCCATCGGTATGGTTTGGAGGGGGGACGCCTTTTGAGGCGGCCTTATGTAAGTTTCCTGGCAAAATACATGGGAAAATCCCATTGGGGAAAATTCCACTTAGGGTTAGGGTTAGCTCCCCATCACTTCGCAGAGCAAAACCGACACTGCCATTGGATTCAGAGCCCATCGGTATGGTTAGGAGGGGGGACGCCTTTTGAGCCTGCCTTATGGCAAAATACATGGGAAAATCCCATTGGGGAAAATTCCACTTAGGGTTAGGGTTAGCTCCCCATGACTTCGCAGAGCAAAACTGACACTGCCATTGGATTCGGAGCCCATTGGTATGGTTAGGAGGGGGGACGCCTTTTGAGCCTGCCTTATGTACATTTCCTGGCAAAATACATGGGAAAATCCCATTGGGGAAAATTCCACTTAGGGTTAGGGTTAGCTCCCCATGACTTCGCAGAGCAAAACCGACACTGCCATTGGATTCAGAGCCCATCGGTATGGTTAGGAGGGGGGACGCCTTTTGAGCCGGCCTTATGTACATTACCTGGCAAAATACATGGGAAGATCCCATTGGGGAAAATTCCACTTAGGGTTAGGGTTAACTCCCCATGACCTCGCAGAGCAAAACCGAGACTGCCATTGGATTCAGAGCCCATCGGTATGGGTAGGAGGGGGGATTCCTTTTGAGGGTTAGCTCCCCATGAATTCGTAGAGCAAAACAGACACTGCCATTGGATTCAGAGCCCATTGGTTTGGGTAGGAGGGGGGACGCCTTTTGAGGCGGCCATATGCAAGTTTCCTGGCAAAATACATGGGAAAATCCCATTGGGGAAAATTCCACTTAGGGTTAGGGTTAGCTCCCCATCACTTCGCAGAGCAAAACCGACACTGCCATTGGATTCAGAGCCCATCGGTATGGTTAGGAGGGGGGACGCCTTTTGAGCCTGCCTTATGGCAAAATACATGGGAAAATCCCATTGGGGAAAATTCCACTTAGGTTTAGGGTTAGCTCCCCATGACTTCGGAGAGCAAAACTGACACTGCCATTGGATTCGGAGCCCATTGGTATGGTTAGGAGGGGGGACGCCTTTTGAGCCTGCCTTATGTACATTTCCTGGCAAAATACATGGGAAAATCCCATTGGGGAAAATTCCACTTAGGGTTAGGGTTAGCTCCCCATGACTTCGCAGAGCAAAACCGACACTGCCATTGGATTCAGAGCCCATCGGTATGGTTAGGAGGGGGGACGCCTTTTGAGCCGGCCTTATGTACATTACCTGGCAAAATACATGGGAAGATCCCATTGGGGAAAATTCCACTTAGGGTTAGGGTTTAATCCCCATGACCTCGCAGAGCAAAACCGACACTGCCATTGGATTCAGAGCCCATCGGTATGGTTAGGAGGGGGGACGCCTTTTGAGTCTGCCTTATGTACATTTCCTGGCAAAATACATGGGAAAATCCCATTGGGGAAAATTCCACTTAGGGTTAGGGTTAGCTCCGCATGACTTCGCAGAGCAAAACCGACACTGCCATTGGATTCAGAGCCCATCGGTATGGTTTGGAGGGGGGACGCCTTTTGAGGCGGCCTTATGTAAGTTTCCTGGCAAAATACATGGGAAAATCCCATTGGGGAAAATTCCACTTAGGGTTAGGGTTAGCTCCCCATCACTTCGCAGAGCAAAACCGACACTGCCATTGGATTCAGAGCCCATCGGTATGGTTTGGAGGGGGGACGCCTTTTGAGGCGGCCTTATGTAAGTTTCCTGGCAAAATACATGGGAAAATCCCATTGGGGAAAATTCCACTTAGGGTTAGGGTTAGCTCCCCATCACTTCGCAGAGCAAAACCGACACTGCCATTGGATTCAGAGCCCATCGGTATGGGTAGGAGGGGGGATGCCTTTTGAGGGTTAGCTCCCCATGAATTCGTAGAGCAAAACAGACACTGCCATTGGATTCAGAGCCCATTGGTTTGGGTAGGAGGGGGGACGCCTTTTGAGGCGGCCATATGCAAGTTTCCTGGCAAAATACATGGGAAAATCCCATTGGGGAATATTCCACTAAGGGTTAGCGTTAGCTCCCCATGAATTCGAAGAGCAAGACCGACACTGCCATTGGATTCAGAGCCCAATGGTATGGGTAGGAGGGGGGACGCCTTTTGAGGCGGCCATATGCAAGTTTCCTGGCAAAATACATGGGAAAATCCCATTGGGGAATATTCCACTAAGGGTTAGGGTTACCTCCCCATGAATTCGTAGAGCAAAACCGACACTGCCATTGGTTTCAGAGCCCAATGGTATGGTTAGGAGGGGGGGACGCCTTTTGAGCCTGCCTTATGTACATTTCCTGGCAAAATACATGGGAAAATCCCATTGGGGAAAATTCCACTTAGGGTTAGGGTTAGCTCCCCATGACTTCGCAGAGCAAAACTGACACTGCCATTGGATTCGGAGCCCAATGGTATGGTTAGGAGGGGGTACGCCTTTTGAGCCTGTCTTATGTACATTTCCTGGCAAAATACATGGGAAAATCCCATTGGGGAAAATTCCACTTAGGGTTAGGGTTAGCTCCCCATGACTTCGCAGAGCAAAACCGACACTGCCATTGGATTCAGAGCCCATCGGTATGGGTAGGAGGGGGGACGCCTTTTGAGGGTTAGCTCCCCATGAATTCGTAGAGCAAAACCGACACTGCCATTGGATTCAGAGCCCATTGGTATGGTTAGGAGGGGGGGGGACGCCTTTTGAGCCTGCCTTATGTACATTTCCTGGCAAAATACATGGGAAAATCCCATTGGGGAAAATTCCACTTAGGGTTAGGGTTAGCTCCCCATGACTTCGCAGAGCAAAACCGACACTGCCATTGGATTCAGAGCCCATCGGTATGGTTAGGAGGGGGGACGCCTTTTGAGCCTGCCTTATGGCAAAATACATGGGAAAATCCCATTGGGGAAAATTCCACTTAGGGTTAGGGTTAGCTCCCCATGACTTCGCAGAGCAAAACTGACACTGCCATTGGATTCGGAGCCCATTGGTATGGTTAGGAGGGGGGACGCCTTTTGAGCCTGCCTTATGTACATTTCCTGGCAAAATACATGGGAAAATCCCATTGGGGAAAATTCCACTTAGGGTTAGGGTTAGCTCCCCATGACTTTGCAGAGCAAAACCGACACTGCCATTGGATTCAGATCCCATCGGTATGGTTAGGAGGGGGGACGCCTTTTGAGCCGGCCTTATGTACATTACCTGGCAAAATACATGGGAAGATCCCATTGGGGAAAATTCCACTTAGGGTTGGGGTTAACTCCCCATGACCTCGCAGAGCAAAACCGACACTGCCATTGGATTCAGAGCCCAATGGTATGGGTAGGAGGGGGGATGCCTTTTGAGGGTTAGCTCCCCATGAATTCGTAGAGCAAAACAGACACTGCCATTGGATTCAGAGCCCATTGGTATGGGTAGGAGGGGGGACGCCTTTTGAGGCGGCCATATGCAAGTTGCCTGGCAAAATACATGGGAAAATCCCATTGGGGAATATTCCACTAAGGGTTAGCGTTAGCTCCCCATGAATTCGAAGAGCAAGACCGACACTGCCATTGGATTCAGAGCCCAATGGTATGGTTAGGAGGAGGGATGCCTTTTGAGGGTTAGCTCCCCATGAATTCGTAGAGCAAAACAGACACTGCCATTGGATTCAGAGCCCATTGGTATGGGTAGGAGGGGGGACGCCTTTTGAGGCGGCCATATGCAAGTTGCCTGGCAAAATACATGGGAAAATCCCATTGGGGAATATTCCACTAAGGGTTAGCGTTAGCTCCCCATGAATTCGAAGAGCAAGACCGACACTGCCATTGGATTCAGAGCCCAATGGTATGGTTAGGAGGGGGTACGCCTTTTGAGCCTGCCTTATGTACATTTCCTGGCAAAATACATGGGAAAATCCCATTGGGGAAAATTCCACTTAGGGTTAGGATTAGCTCCCCATGACTTCGCAGAGCAAAACCGACACTGCCATTGGATTCAGAGCCCATCGGTATGGGTAGGAGGGGGGACGCCTTTTGAGCCGGCCTTATGAACATTTCCTAGCAAAATAAATGGGAAAATCCCATTGGGGAAAATTCCACTAAGGGTAAGGGTTAGCTCCCCATGAATTCGTAGAGCAAAACCGACACTGCCATTGGTTTCAGAGCCCAATGGTATGGTTAGGAGGGGGGGACGCCTTTTGAGCCTGCCTTATGTACATTTCCTGGCAAAATACATGGGAAAATCCCTTTGGGGAAAATTCCACTTAGGTTTAGGGTTAGCTCCCCATGACTTCGCAGAGCAAAACCGACACTGCCATTGGATTCAGAGCCCATCGGTATGGTTAGGAGGGGCGACGTCTTTTGAGCCTGCCTTATGGCAAAATACATGGGAAAATCCCATTGGGGAAAATTCCACTTAGGGTTAGGGTTAGCTCCCCATGAAATCGCAGAGCAAAATTGACACTGCCATTGGATTCGGAGCCCATTGGTATGGGTAGGAGGTGCGATGCCTTTTGAGCCTGCCTTATGGTAAAATACATGGGAAAATCCCATTGGGGAAAATTCCACTAAGGGTTAGCGTTAGCTCCCCATGAATTCGTAGAGCAAAACCGACACTGCCATTGGATTCAGAGCCCAATGGTATGGTTAGGAGGGGGTACGCCTTTTGAGCCTGCCTTATGTAAGTTTCCTGGCAAAAATACATGGGAAAATCCCATTGGGGAAAATTCCACTAAGGGTTAGGGTTAGCTCCCCATGAATTCGCAGAGAAAAACCGACACTGCCATTGGATTCAGAGCTCATCGGTATGGTTGGGAGGGGGGACGCCTTTTGAGGCGGCCTTATGTACATTTCCTGGCAAAATACATGGGAAAATCCCATTGGGGAAAATTGAACTTAGGGTTAGGGTTAGCTCCCCATGAATTCACAGAGCAAAACCGACACTGCCATTGGATTCAGAGCCCATCGGTATGGTTAGGAGGGGGGACGCCTTTTGAGCCGGCCTTATGTACATTACCTGGCAAAATACATGGGAAGATCCCATTGGGGAAAATTCCACTTAGGGTTAGGGTTAGCTCCCCATGACTTCGCAGAGCAAAACCGACACTGCCATTGGATTCAGAGCCCATCGGTGTGGGTAGGAGGGGCGATGCCTTTTGAGCCTGCCTTATGGCAAAATACATGGGAAAATCCCATTGGGGAAAATTCCACTAAGGGTTAGGGTTAGCTCCCCATGAAATCGTAGAGCAAAACCGACACTGCCATTGGATTCGGAGCCCATTGGTATGGGTAGGAGGGGCGATGCCTTTTGAGCCTGCCTTATGGTAAAATACATGGGAAAATCCCATTGGGGAAAATTCCACTAAGGGTTAGCGTTAGCTCCCCATTAATTCGTAGAGCAAAACCGACACTGCCATTGGATTCAGAGCCCAATGGTATGGTTAGGAGGGGGTACGCCTTTTGAGCCTGCCTTATGTAAGTTTCCTGGCAAAAATACATGGGAAAATCCCATTGGGGAAAATTCCACTAAGGGTTAGGGTTAGCTCCCCATGAATTCGCAGAGAAAAACTGACACTGCCATTGGATTCAGAGCCCATCGGTATGGTTTGGAGGGGGGACGCCTTTTGAGGCGGCCTTATGTACATTTCCTGGCAAAATACATGGGAAAATCCCATTGGGGAAAATTGAACTTAGGGTTAGGGTTAGCTCCCCATGAATTCACAGAGCAAAACCGACACTGCCATTGGATTCAGAGCCCATCAGTATGGGTAGGAGGGGGGACGCCTTTTGAGGCGGCCATATGTAAGTTTCCTGGCAAAATACATGGGAAAATCCCATTGGGGAAAATTCCACTAAGGGTTAGCGTTAGGTCCCCATGAACTCGTAGAGCAAGACCGACACTGCCATTGGATTCAGAGCCCAATGGTATGGTTAGGAGGGGGTACGCCTTTTGAGCCTGCCTTATGTACATTTCCTGGCAAAATACATGGGAAAATCCCATTGGGGAAAATTCCACTTAGGGTTAGGGTTAGCTCCCCATGACTTCGTAGAGCAAAACCGACACTGCCATTGGATTCAGAGCCCATCGGTATGGTTAGGAGGGGGGACGCCTTTTGAGCCGGCCTTATGTACATTACCTGGCAAAATACATGGGAAGATCCCATTGGGGAAAATTCCACTTAGGGTTAGGGTTAGCTCCCCATGACTTCGCAGAGCAAAACCGACACTGCCATTGGATTCAGAGCCCATCGGTGTGGGTAGGAGGGGCGATGCCTTTTGAGCCTGCCTTATGGCAAAATACATGGGAAAATCCCATTGGGGAAAATTCCACTAAGGGTTAGGGTTAGCTCCCCATGAAATCGTAGAGCAAAACCGACACTGCCATTGGATTCGGAGCCCATTGGTATGGTTAGGAGGGGGGACGCCTTTTGAGCCTGCCTTATGTACATATCCTGGCAAAATACATGGGAAAATCCCATTGGGGAAAATTCCCCTTAGGGTTAGGGTTAGCTCCCCATGAATTCACAGAGCAAAACCGACACTGCCATTGGATTCAGAGCCCAATGGTATGGTTTCGAGGGGGGACGCCTTTTGAGGCGGCCTTATGTAAGTTTCCTGGCAAAATACATGGGAAAATCCAGGAAATTTTGCCAGGAAATGTACATAAGGCAGGCTCAAAAGGCATCCCCTCTCCTAACCATACCGATGGGCTCTGAATCCAATGGCAGTGTCGGTTTTGCTCTACGAATTCATGTGGAGCTAACCCTAACCCTAAGTGGAATTTTCCCCAATGGGATTTTCCCATGTATTTTGTCAGGAAATTTACATAAGGCCGCCTCAAAAGGCGTCCCCCCTCCTACCCAAACCGATGGGCTCTGAATCCAATGTCACTGTCGGTTTTGCTCTGCGAATTCATGGGGAGCTAACCCTAACCCTAAGTGGAATTTTCCCCAATGGGTTCTGACCATGTATTTTGCCAGGAAATGTACATAAGGCCGGCTCAAAAGGCGTCCCCCCTCCTAACCATACCAATGGGCTCTGAATCCAATGGCAGTGTCGGTTTTGCTCTGCAAAGTCATGGGGAGCTAACCCTAACCATAAGTGGAATTTTCCCCAATGGGATTTTCCCATGTATTTTGCCAGGAAACTTACATAAGGCCGCCTCAAAAGGCGTCTCCCCTCCAAACCATACCGATGGGCTCTGAATCCAATGGCAGTGTCGGTTTTGCTCTGCGAAGTCATGCGGAGCTAACCCTAACCCTAAGTGGAATTTTCCCCAATGGGATTTTCCCATGTATTTTGCCAGGAAATGTACATAAGGCAGACTCAAAAGGCGTCCCCCCTCCTAACCATACCAATGGGCTCTGAATCCAATGACAGTGTCGGTTTTCCTCTACGAATTCTTGGGGAGCTAACCCTAACCCTTAGTGGAATTTTCCCCAATGGGATTTTTCCATGTATTTTGCCAGGAAACTTGCATAAGGCCGACTCAAAAGGCGTCCCCCTTCCTAACCATACCGATGGGCTCTGAATCCAATGGCAGTGTCAGTTTTGCTCTGCGAAGTCATGGGGAGCTAACCCTAACCCTAAGTTCAATTTTCCCCAATGGGATTTTCCCATGTATTTTGCCAGGAAATGTACATAAGGCCGGCTCAAAAGGCGTCCCCCCTCCTAACCATACCGATGGGCTCTGAATCCAATGGCAGTGTCGGTTTTGCTCTGCGAAGTCATGGGGAGCTAACCCTAACCCTAAGTGGAATTTTCCCCAATGGGATTTTCCCATGTATTTTGCCAGGAGATGTACATAAGGCAGGCTCAAAAGGCGTCCCCCCTCCTAACCATACCAATGGGCTCCGAATCCAATGGCAGTGTCGGTTTTGCTCTGCGAAGTCATGGGGAGCTAACCCTAACCCTAAGTGGAATTTTCGCCAATGGGATTTTCCCATGTATTTTGCCAGGAAATGTACATAAGGCAGGCTCAATAGGCGTCCCCCCTCCAAACCATACCGATGGGCTCTGAATCCAATGGCAGTGTCGGTTTTGCTCTACGAAGTCATGGGGAGCTAACCCTAACCCTAAGTGGAATTTTCCCCAATGGGATTTTCCCATGTATTTTGCCAGGAAATGTACATAAGGCAAACTCAAAAGGCGTCCCCCCTCCTAACCATACCAATGGGCTCTGAATCCAATGGCAGTGTCGGTTTTCCTCTACGAATTCATGGGGAGCTAACCCTAACCCTTAGTGGAATTTTCCCCAATGGGATTTTTCTATGTATTTTGCCAGGAAACTTGCATAAGGCCGCTTCAAAAGGCGTCCCCCCTCCTAACCATACCGATGGGCTCTGAATCCAATGGCAGTGTCGGTTTTGCTCTGCGAAGTCATGGGGAGCTAACCCTAACCCTAAGTGGAATTTTCCCCAATGGGATTTTCCCATGTATTTTGCCAGGAAATGTACATAAGGCAGACTCAAAAGGCGTCCCCCCTCCTAACCATACCAATGGGCTCTGAATCCAATGGCAGTGTCGGTTTTCCTCTACGAATTCATGGGGAGCTAACCCTAACCCTTAGTGGAATTTTCCCCAATGGGATTTTTCCATGTATTTTGCCAGGAAACTTACATAAGGCCGCCTCAAAAGGCGTCCCCCCTCCTAACCATACCGATGGGCTCTGAATCCAATGGCAGTGTCGGTTTTGCTCTGCGAAGTCATGGGGAGCTAACCCTAACCCTAAGTGGAATTTTCCCCAATAGAATTTTCCCATGTATTTTGCCAGGAAATGTACATAAGGCAGGCTCAAAAGGCGTACCCCCTCCTAACCATACCATTGGGCTCTGAATCCAATGGCAGTGTCGGTCTTGCTCTTCGAATTCATGGGGAGCTAACGCTAACCCTTAGTGGAATTTTCCCCAATGGGATTTTCCCATGTATTTTGCCAGGAAACTTGCATAAGGCCGACTCAAAAGGCGTCCCCCTTCCTAACCATACCGATGGGCTCTGAATCCAATGGCAGTGTCGGTTTTGCTCTGCGAAGTCATGGGGAGCTAACCCTAATCCTAAGTTCAATTTTCCCCAATGGGATTTTCCCATGTATTTTGCCAGGAAATGTACATAAGGCCGGCTCAAAAGGCGTCCCCCCTCCTAACCATACCGATGGGCTCTGAATCCAATGGCAGTGTCGGTTTTGCTCTGCGAAGTCATGGGGAGCTAACCCTAACCCTAAGTGGAATTTTCCACAATGGGATTTTCCCATGTATTTTGCCAGGAGATGTACATAAGGCAGGCTCAAAAGGCGTCCCCCCTCCTAACCATACCAATGGGCTCCGAATCCAATGGCAGTGTCGGTTTTGCTCTGCGAAGTCATGGGGAGCTAACCCTAACCCTAAGTGGAATTTTCCCCAATGGGATTTTCCCATGTATTTTGCCAGGAAATGTACATAAGGCAGGCTCAATAGGCGTCCCCCCTCCAAACCATACCGATGGGCTCTGAATCCAATGGCAGTGTCGGTTTTGCTCTACGAAGTCATGGGGAGCTAACCCTAACCCTAAGTGGAATTTTCCCCAATGGGATTTTCCCATGTATTTTGCCAGGAAATGTACATAAGGCAAACTCAAAAGGCGTCCCCCCTCCTAACCATACCAATGGGCTCTGAATCCAATGGCAGTGTCGGTTTTCCTCTATGAATTCATGGGGAGCTAACCCTAACCCTTAGTGGAATTTTCCCCAATGGGATTTTTCCATGTATTTTGCCAGGAAACTTGCATAAGGCCGCTTCAAAAGGCGTCCCCCCTCCTAACCATACCGATGGGCTCTGAATCCAATGGCAGTGTCGGTTTTGCTCTGCGAAGTCATGGGGAGCTAACCCTAACCCTAAGTGGAATTTTCCCCAATGGGATTTTCCCATGTATTTTGCCAGGAAATGTACATAAGGCAGACTCAAAAGGCGTCCCCCCTCCTAACCATACCAATGGGCTCTGAATCCAATGGCAGTGTCGGTTTTCCTCTACGAATTCATGGGGAGCTAACCCTAACCCTTAGTGGAATTTTCCCCAATGGGATTTTTCCATGTATTTTGCCAGGAAACTTACATAAGGCCGCCTCAAAAGGCGTCCCCCCTCCAAACCATACCGATGGGCTCTGAATCCAATGGCAGTGTCGGTTTTGCTCTGCAAAGTCATGGGGAGCTAACCCTAACCCTAAGTGGAATTTTCCCCAATGGAATTTTCCTATGTATTTTGCCAGGAAATGTACATAAGGCAGGCTCAAAAGGCGTCCCCCTTCCTAACCATACCGATGGGCTCTGAATCCAATGGCAGTGTCGGTTTTGCTCTGCGAAGTCATGGGGAGGTAACCCTAACCCTAAGTTCAATTTTCCCCAATGGGATTTTCCCATGTATTTTGCCAGGAAATGTACATAAGGCCGGCTCAAAAGGCGTCCCCCCTCCTAACCATACCGATGGGCTCTGAATCCAATGGCAGTGTCAGTTTTGCTCTGCGAAGTCATGGGGAGCTAACCCTAACCCTAAGTGGAATTTTCCCCAATGGGATTTTCCCATGTATTTTGCCAGGAAATGTACATAAGGCCGGCTCAAAAGGCGTCCCCCCTCCTAACCATACCATTGGGCTCTGAAACCAATGGCAGTGTCGGTTTTGCTCTACGAATTCATGGGGAGCTAACCCTAACCCTTAGTGGAATTTTCCCCAATGGGATTTTCCCATGTATTTTGCCAGGAAATGTACATAAGGCAGGCTCAAAAGGCGTCCCCCCTCCTAACCATACCGATGGGCTCTGAATCCAATGGCAGTGTCCGTTTTGCTCTGCGAAGTCATGGGGAGCTAACCCTAACCCTAAGTTCAATTTTCCCCAATGGGATTTTCCCATGTATTTTGCCAGGAAATGTACATAAGGCCGGCTCAAAAGGCGTCCCCCCTCCTAACCATACCAATGGGCTCTGAATCCAATGGCAGTGTCGGTTTTGCTCTGCGAAGTCATGGGGAGCTAACCCTAACCCTAAGTGGAATTTTCCCCAATGGGATTTTCCCATGTATTTTGCCAGGAAATGTACATAAGGCAGGCTCAAAAGGCGTCCCCCCTACTAACCATACCAATGGGCTCCGAATCCAATGGCAGTGTCGGTTTTCCTCTACGAATTCATGGGGAGCTAACCCTAACCCTTAGTGGAATTTTCCCCAATGGGATTTTTCCATGTATTTTGCCAGGAAACTTACATAAGGCCGCCTCAAAAGGCGTCCCCCCTCCTAACCATACCGATGGGCTCTGAATCCAATGGCAGTGTCGGTTTTGCTCTGCGAAGTCATGGGGAGCTAACCCTAACCCTAAGTGGAATTTTCCCCAATGGAATTTTCCCATGTATTTTGCCAGGAAATGTACATTAGGCAGGCTCAAAAGGCGTCCCCCCTACTAACCATACCAATGGGCTCCGAATCCAATGGCAGTGTCGATTTTGCTCTACGAATTCATGGGGAGCTAACCCTAACCCTTAGTGGAATTTTCCCCAATGGGATTTTCCCATGTATTTTGCCAGGAAACTTACATAAGGCCGCCTCAAAAGGCGTCCCCCCTCCAAACCATACCGATGGGCTCTGAATCCAATGGCAGTGTCGGTTTTGCTCTGCAAAGTCATGGGGAGCTAACCCTAACCCTAAGTGGAATTTTCCCCAATGGAATTTTCCTATGTATTTTGCCAGGAAATGTACATAAGGCAGGCTCAAAAGGCGTCCCCCCTCCTAACCATACCGATAGGCTCTGAATCCAATGGCAGTGTCGGTTTTGCTCTGCGAAGTCATGGGGAGGTAACCCTAACCCTAAGTTCAATTTTCCCCAATGGGATTTTCCCATGTATTTTGCCAGGAAATGTACATAAGGCCGGCTCAAAAGGCGTCCCCCCTCCTAACCATACCGATGGGCTCTGAATCCAATGGCAGTGTCGGTTTTGCTCTACGAATTCATGGGGAGCTAACCCTAACCCTCAGTGGAATTTTCCCCAATGGGATTTTCCCATGTATTTTGCCAGGAAATGTACATAAGGCCGGCTCAAAAGGCGTCCCCCCTCCTAACCATACCGATGGGCTCTGAATCCAATGGCAGTGTCGGTTTTGCTCTGCGAAGTCATGGGGAGCTAACCCTAACCCTAAGTGGAATTTTCCCCAATGGGATTTTCCCATGTATTTTGCCAGGAAATGTACATAAGGCAGGCTCAAAAGGCGTCCCCCCTACTAACCATACCAATGGGCTCCGAATCCAATGGCAGTGTCTGTTTTGCTCTACGAATTCATGGGGACCTAACCCTAACCCTTAGTGGAATTTTCCCCAATGGGATTTTCCCATGTATTTTGCCAGGAAACTTACATAAGGCCGCCTCAAAAGGCGTCCCCCCTCCAAACCATACCGATGGGCTCTGAATCCAATGGCAGTGTCGGTTTTGCTCTGCGAAGTCATGGGGAGCTAACCCTAACCCTAAGTGGAATTTTCCCCAATGGGATTTTCCCATGTATTTTGCCAGGAAATGTACATAAGGCAGACTCAAAAGGCGTCCCCCCTCCTAACCATACCAATGGGCTCTGAATCCAATGGCAGTGTCGGTTTTCCTCTACGAATTCATGGGGAGCTAACCCTAACCCTAAGTGGAATTTTCCCCAATGGGATTTTCCCATGTATTTTGCCAGGAAATGTACATAAGGCAAACTCAAAAGGCGTCCCCCCTCCTAACCATACCAATGGGCTCTGAATCCAATGGCAGTGTCGGTTTTCCTCTACAAATTCATGGGGAGCTAACCCTAACCCTTAGTGGAATTTTCCCCAATGGGATTTTTCCATGTATTTTGCCAGGAAACTTGCATAAGGCCGCTTCAAAAGGCGTCCCCCCTCCTAACCATACCGATGGGCTCTGAATCCAATGGCAGTGTCGGTTTTGCTCTGCGAAGTCATGGGGAGCTAACCCTAACCCTAAGTGGAATTTTCCCCAATGGGATTTTCCCATGTATTTTGCCAGGAAATGTACATAAGGCCGGCTCAAAAGGCGTCCCCCCTCCTAACCATACCATTGGGCTCTGAAACCAATGGCAGTGTCGGTTTTGCTCTACGAATTCATGGGGAGCTAACCCTAACCCTTAGTGGAATTTTCCCCAATGGGATTTTCCCATGTATTTTGCCAGGAAATGTACATAAGGCAGGCTCAAAAGGCGTCCCCCCTCCTAACCATACCGATGGGCTCTGAATCCAATGGCAGTGTCGGTTTTGCTCTGCGAAGTCATGGGGAGCTAACCCTAACCCTAAGTTCAATTTTCCCCAATGGGATTTTCCCATGTATTTTGCCAGGAAATGTACATAAGGCCGGCTCAAAAGGCGTCCCCCCTCCTAACCATACCGATGGGCTCTGAATCCAATGGCAGTGTCGGTTTTGCTCTGCGAAGTCATGGGGAGCTAACCCTAACCCTAAGTGGAATTTTCCCCAATGGGATTTTCCCATGTATTTTGCCAGGAAATGTACATAAGGCAGACTCAAAAGGCGTCCCCCCTCCTAACCATACCAATGGGCTCTGAATCCAATGGCAGTGTCGGTTTTCCTCTACGAATTCATGGGGAGCTAACCCTAACCCTTAGTGGAATTTTCCCCAATGGGATTTTTCCATGTATTTTGCCAGGAAACTTACATAAGGCCGCCTCAAAAGGCGTCCCCCCTCCTAACCATACCGATGGGCTCTGAATCCAATGGCAGTGTCGGTTTTGCTCTGCGAAGTCATGGGGAGCTAACCCTAACCCTAAGTGGAATTTTCCCCAATGGGATTTTCCCATGTATTTTGCCAGGAAATGTACATAAGGCAGGCTCAAAAGGCGTCCCCCCTACTAACCATACCAATGGGCTCCGAATCCAATGGCAGTGTCTGTTTTGCTCTACGAATTCATGGGGACCTAACCCTAACCCTTAGTGGAATTTTCCCCAATGGGATTTTCCCATGTATTTTGCCAGGAAACTTACATAAGGCCGGCTCAAAAGGCGTCCCCCCTCCAAACCATACCGATGGGCTCTGAATCCAATGGCAGTGTCGGTTTTGCTCTGCGAAGTCATGGGGAGCTAACCCTAACCCTAAGTGGAATTTTCCCCAATGGGATTTTCCCATGTATTTTGCCAGGAAATGTACATAAGGCAGGCTCAATAGGCGTCCCCCCTCCAAACCATACCGATGGGCTCTGAATCCAATGGCAGTGTCGGTTTTGCTCTACGAAGTCATGGGGAGCTAACCCTAACCCTAAGTGGAATTTTCCCCAATGGGATTTTCCCATGTATTTTGCCAGGAAATGTACATAAGGAAAACTCAAAAGGCGTCCCCCCTCCTAACCATACCAATGGGCTCTGAATCCAATGGCAGTGTCGGTTTTCCTCTATGAATTCATGGGGAGCTAACCCTAACCCTTAGTGGAATTTTCCCCAATGGGATTTTTCCATGTATTTTGCCAGGAAACTTGCATAAGGCCGCTTCAAAAGGCGTCCCCCCTCCTAACCATACCGATGGGCTCTGAATCCAATGGCAGTGTCGGTTTTGCTCTGCGAAGTCATGGGGAGCTAACCCTAACCCTAAGTGGAATTTTCCCCAATGGGATTTTCCCATGTATTTTGCCAGGAAATGTACATAAGGCAGACTCAAAAGGCGTCCCCCCTCCTAACCATACCAATGGGCTCTGAATCCAATGGCAGTGTCGGTTTTCCTCTACGAATTCATGGGGAGCTAACCCTAACCCTTAGTGGAATTTTCCCCAATGGGATTTTTCCATGTATTTTGCCAGGAAACTTACATAAGGCCGCCTCAAAAGGCGTCCCCCCTCCAAACCATACCGATGGGCTCTGAATCCAATGGCAGTGTCGGTTTTGCTCTGCAAAGTCATGGGGAGCTAACCCTAACCCTAAGTGGAATTTTCCCCAATGGAATTTTCCTATGTATTTTGCCAGGAAATGTACATAAGGCAGGCTCAAAAGGCGTCCCCCCTCCTAACCATACCGATGGGCTCTGAATCCAATGGCAGTGTCGGTTTTGCTCTGCGAAGTCATGGGGAGGTAACCCTAACCCTAAGTTCAATTTTCCCCAATGGGATTTTCCCATGTATTTTGCCAGGAAATGTACATAAGGCCGGCTCAAAAGGCGTCCCCCCTCCTAACCATACCGATGGGCTCTGAATCCAATGGCAGTGTCAGTTTTGCTCTGCGAAGTCATGGGGAGCTAACCCTAACCCTAAGTGGAATTTTCCCCAATGGGATTTTCCCATGTATTTTGCCAGGAAATGTACATAAGGCCGGCTCAAAAGGCGTCCCCCCTCCTAACCATACCATTGGGCTCTGAAACCAATGGCAGTGTCGGTTTTGCTCTACGAATTCATGGGGAGCTAACCCTAACCCTTAGTGGAATTTTCCCCAATGGGATTTTCCCATGTATTTTGCCAGGAAATGTACATAAGGCAGGCTCAAAAGGCGTCCCCCCTCCTAACCATACCGATGGGCTCTGAATCCAATGGCAGTGTCCGTTTTGCTCTGCGAAGTCATGGGGAGCTAACCCTAACCCTAAGTTCAATTTTCCCCAATGGGATTTTCCCATGTATTTTGCCAGGAAATGTACATAAGGCCGGCTCAAAAGGCGTCCCCCCTCCTAACCATACCGATGGGCTCTGAATCCAATGGCAGTGTCGGTTTTGCTCTGCGAAGTCATGGGGAGCTAACCCTAACCCTAAGTGGAATTTTCCCCAATGGGATTTTCCCATGTATTTTGCCAGGAAATGTACATAAGGCAGGCTCAAAAGGCGTCCCCCCTACTAACCATACCAATGGGCTCCGAATCCAATGGCAATGTCGGTTTTCCTCTACGAATTCATGGGGAGCTAACCCTAACCCTTAGTGGAATTTTCCCCAATGGGATTTTTCCATGTATTTTGCCAGGAAACTTACATAAGGCCGCCTCAAAAGGCGTCCCCCCTCCTAACCATACCGATGGGCTCTGAATCCAATGGCAGTGTCGGTTTTGCTCTGCGAAGTCATGGGGAGCTAACCCTAACCCTAAGTGGAATTTTCCCCAATGGAATTTTCCCATGTATTTTGCCAGGAAATGTACATTAGGCAGGCTCAAAAGGCGTCCCCCCTACTAACCATACCAATGGGCTCCGAATCCAATGGCAGTGTCGATTTTGCTCTACGAATTCATGGGGAGCTAACCCTAACCCTTAGTGGAATTTTCCCCAATGGGATTTTCCCATGTATTTTGCCAGGAAACTTACATAAGGCCGCCTCAAAAGGCGTCCCCCCTCCAAACCATACCGATGGGCTCTGAATCCAATGGCAGTGTCGGTTTTGCTCTGCAAAGTCATGGGGAGCTAACCCTAACCCTAAGTGGAATTTTCCCCAATGGAATTTTCCTATGTATTTTGCCAGGAAATGTACATAAGGCAGGCTCAAAAGGCGTCCCCCCTCCTAACCATACCGATAGGCTCTGAATCCAATGGCAGTGTCGGTTTTGCTCTGCGAAGTCATGGGGAGGTAACCCTAACCCTAAGTTCAATTTTCCCCAATGGGATTTTCCCATGTATTTTGCCAGGAAATGTACATAAGGCCGGCTCAAAAGGCGTCCCCCCTCCTAACCATACCGATGGGCTCTGAATCCAATGGCAGTGTCGGTTTTGCTCTACGAATTCATGGGGAGCTAACCCTAACCCTTAGTGGAATTTTCCCCAATGGGATTTTCCCATGTATTTTGCCAGGAAATGTACATAAGGCAGACTCAAAAGGCGTCCCCCCTCCTAACCATACCGATGGGCTCTGAATCCAATGGCAGTGTCCGTTTTGCTCTGCGAAGTCATGGGGAGCTAACCCTAACCCTAAGTTCAATTTTCCCCAATGGGATTTTCCCATGTATTTTGCCAGGAAATGTACATAAGGCCGGCTCAAAAGGCGTCCCCCCTCCTAACCATACCGATGGGCTCTGAATCCAATGGCAGTGTCGGTTTTGCTCTGCGAAGTCATGGGCAGCTAACCCTAACCCTAAGTGGAATTTTCCCCAATGGGATTTTCCCATGTATTTTGCCAGGAAATGTACATAAGGCAGGCTCAAAAGGCGTCCCCCCTACTAACCATACCAATGGGCTCCGAATCCAATGGCAGTGTCTGTTTTGCTCTACGAATTCATGGGGACCTAACCCTAACCCTTAGTGGAATTTTCCCCAATGGGATTTTCCCATGTATTTTGCCAGGAAACTTACATAAGGCCGCCTCAAAAGGCGTCCCCCCTCCAAACCATACCGATGGGCTCTGAATCCAATGGCAGTGTCGGTTTTGCTCTGCGAAGTCATGGGGAGCTAACCCTAACCCTAAGTGGAATTTTCCCCAATGGGATTTTCCCATGTATTTTGCCAGGAAATGTACATAAGGCAGACTCAAAAGGCGTCCCCCCTCCTAACCATACCAATGGGCTCTGAATCCAATGGCAGTGTCGGTTTTCCTCTACGAATTCATGGGGAGCTAACCCTAACCCTAAGTGGAATTTTCCCCAATGGGATTTTCCCATGTATTTTGCCAGGAAATGTACATAAGGCAAACTCAAAAGGCGTCCCCCCTCCTAACCATACCAATGGGCTCTGAATCCAATGGCAGTGTCGGTTTTCCTCTACAAATTCATGGGGAGCTAACCCTAACCCTTAGTGGAATTTTCCCCAATGGGATTTTTCCATGTATTTTGCCAGGAAACTTGCATAAGGCCGCTTCAAAAGGCGTCCCCCCTCCTAACCATACCGATGGGCTCTGAATCCAATGGCAGTGTCGGTTTTGCTCTGCGAAGTCATGGGGAGCTAACCCTAACCCTAAGTGGAATTTTCCCCAATGGGATTTTCCCATGTATTTTGCCAGGAAATGTACATAAGGCCGGCTCAAAAGGCGTCCCCCCTCCTAACCATACCATTGGGCTCTGAAACCAATGGCAGTGTCGGTTTTGCTCTACGAATTCATGGGGAGCTAACCCTAACCCTTAGTGGAATTTTCCCCAATGGGATTTTCCCATGTATTTTGCCAGGAAATGTACATAAGGCAGGCTCAAAAGGCGTCCCCCCTCCTAACCATACCGATGGGCTCTGAATCCAATGGCAGTGTCGGTTTTGCTCTGCGAATTCATGGGGAGCTAACCCTAACCCTAAGTTCAATTTTCCCCAATGGGATTTTCCCATGTATTTTGCCAGGAAATGTACATAAGGCCGGCTCAAAAGGCGTCCCCCCTCCTAACCATACCGATGGGCTCTGAATCCAATGGCAGTGTCGGTTTTGCTCTGCGAAGTCATGGGGAGCTAACCCTAACCCTAAGTGGAATTTTCCCCAATGGGATTTTCCCATGTATTTTGCCAGGAAATGTACATAAGGCAGACTCAAAAGGCGTCCCCCCTCCTAACCATACCAATGGGCTCTGAATCCAATGGCAGTGTCGGTTTTCCTCTACGAATTCATGGGGAGCTAACCCTAACCCTTAGTGGAATTTTCCCCAATGGGATTTTTCCATGTATTTTGCCAGGAAACTTACATAAGGCCGCCTCAAAAGGCGTCCCCCCTCCTAACCATACCGATGGGCTCTGAATCCAATGGCAGTGTCGGTTTTGCTCTGCGAAGTCATGGGGAGCTAACCCTAACCCTAAGTGGAATTTTCCCCAATGGGATTTTCCCATGTATTTTGCCAGGAAATGTACATAAGGCAGGCTCAAAAGGCGTCCCCCCTACTAACCATACCAATGGGCTCCGAATCCAATGGCAGTGTCTGTTTTGCTCTACGAATTCATGGGGACCTAACCCTAACCCTTAGTGGAATTTTCCCCAATGGGATTTTCCCATGTATTTTGCCAGGAAACTTACATAAGGCCGGCTCAAAAGGCGTCCCCCCTCCAAACCATACCGATGGGCTCTGAATCCAATGGCAGTGTCGGTTTTGCTCTGCGAAGTCATGGGGAGCTAACCCTAACCCTAAGTGGAATTTTCCCCAATGGGATTTTCCCATGTATTTTGCGAGGAAATGTACATAAGGCAGACTCAAAAGGCGTCCCCCCTCCTAACCATACCAATGGGCTCTGAATCCAATGGCAGTGTCGGTTTTCCTCTACGAATTCATGGGGAGCTAACCCTAACCCTTAGTGGAATTTTCCCCAATGGGATTTTTCCATGTATTTTGCCAGGAAACTTACATAAGGCCGCCTCAAAAGGCGTCCCCCCTCCTAACCATACCGATGGGCTCTGAATCCAATGGCAATGTTGGTTTTGCTCTGCGAAGTCATGGGGAGCTAACCCTAACCCGAAGTGGAATTTTCCCCAATGGAATTTTCCCATGTATTTTGCCAGAAAATGTACATAAGGCAGGCTCAAAAGGCGTCCCCCCTCCTAACCATACCGATGGGCTCTGAATCCAATGGCAGTGTCGGTTTTGCTCTGCGAAGTCATGGGGAGCTAACCCTAACCCTTAGTGGAATTTTCCCCAATGGAATTTTCCCATGTATTTTGCCAGGAAATGTACATAAGGCAGACTCAAAAGGCGTCCCCCCTCCTAACCATACCAATGGGCTCTGAATCCAATGGCAGTGTTGGTTTTCCTCTACGAAGTCATGGGGAGCTAACCCTAACCCTAAGTTCAATTTTCCCCAATGGGATTTTCCCATGTATTTTGCCAGGAAATGTACATAAGGCAGGCGCAAACGGCGTCCCCCCCTCCTAACCATACCATTGGGCACTGAAACCAATGGCAGTGTCGGTTTTGCTCTACGAATTCATGGGGAGCTAACCCTAACCCTTAGTGGAATTTTCCCCAATGGGATTTTCCCATTTATTTTGCCAGGAAATGTTCATAAGGCCGGCTCAAAAGGCGTCCCCCCTCCTAACCATACCGATGGGCTCTGAATCCAATGGCAGTGTCGGTTTTGCTCTGCGAAGTCATGGGGAGCTAACCCTAACCCTAAGTGGAATTCAGAGCCCATCGGTATGGTTTGGAGGGGGGAAGCCTTTTGAGCCTGCCTTATGTACATTTCCTGGCAAAATACATGGGAAAATCCCATTGGGGAAAATTCCACTTAGGGTTAGGGTTAGCTCCCCATGAATTCGTAGAGCAAAACCGACACTGCCATTGGATTCAGAGCCCAATGGTATGGTTAGGAGGGGGTACGCCTTTTGAGCCTGCCTTATGTACATTTCCTGGCAAAATACATGGGAAAATCCCATTGGGGAAAATTCCACTTAGGGTTAGGGTTATTTCCCCATGAATTCGTAGAGCAAAACCGACACTGCCATTGGATTCAGAGCCCATCGGTATGGTTTGGAGGGGGGGACGCCTTTTGAGGCGGCCTTATATAAGTTTCCTGGCAAAATACATGGGAAAATCCCATTGGGGAAAATTCCACTTATGGTTAGGGTTAGGTCCATATGAATTCGTAGAGCAAAACCGACACTGCCATTGGATTCGGAGCCCATTGGTATGGTTAGGAGGGGGGACGCCTTTTGAGCCTGCCTTATGTACATTTCCTGACAAAATACATGGGAAAATCCCATTGGGGAAAATTCCACTTAGGGTTAGGGTTAGCTCCCCATGACTTCGCAGAGCAAAACCGACACTGCCATTGGATTCAGAGCCCATCGGTATGGTTAGGAGGGGGGACGCCTTTTGAGCCTGCCTTATGTACATTTCCTGGCAAAATACATGGGAAAATTCCATTGGGGAAAATTCCACTTAGGGTTAGGGTTAGCTCCCCATGACTTCGCAGAGCAAAACCGACACTGCCATTGGATTCAGAGCCCATCGGTATGGTTTGGAGGGGGGACGCCTTTTGAGGCGGCCTTATGTAAGTTTCCTGGCAAAATACATGGGAAAATCCCATTGGGGAAAATTCCACTAAGGGTTAGCGTTAGCTCCCCATGAATTTGAAGAGCAAGACCGACACTGCCATTGGATTCAGAGCCCAATGGTATGGTTAGGAGGGGGTACGCCTTTTGAGCCTGCCTTATGTACATTTCCTGGCAAAATACATGGGAAAATCCCATTGGGGAAAATTCCACTTAGGGTTAGGGTTAGCTCCCCATGACTTCGCAGAGCAAAACTGACACTGCCATTGGATTCGGAGCCCAATGGTATGGTTAGGAGGGGGTACGCCTTTTGAGCCTGCCTTATGTACATTTCCTGGCAAAATACATGGGAAAATCCCATTGGGGAAAATTCCACTTAGGGTTAGGGTTAGCTCCCCATGACTTCGCAGAGCAAAACCGACACTGCCATTGGATTCAGAGCCCATCGGTATGGGTAGGAGGGGGGACGCCTTTTGAGGGTTAGCTCCCCATGAATTCGTAGAGCAAAACCGACACTGCCATTGGATTCAGAGCCCATCGGTATGGTTAGGAGGGGGGGGGACGCCTTTTGAGCCTGCCTTATGGCAAAATACATGGGAAAATCCCATTGGGGAAAATTCCACTTAGGGTTAGGGTTAGCTCCCCATGACTTCGCAGAGCAAAACTGACACTGCCATTGGATTCGGAGCCCATTGGTATGGTTAGGAGGGGGGACGCCTTTTGAGCCTGCCTTATGTACATTTCCTGGCAAAATACATGGGAAAATCCCATTGGGGAAAATTCCACTTAGGGTTAGGGTTAGCTCCCCATGACTTTGCAGAGCAAAACCGACACTGCCATTGGATTCAGAGCCCATCGGTATGGTTAGGAGGGGGGACGCCTTTTGAGCCGGCCTTATGTACATTACCTGGCAAAATACATGGGAAGATCCCATTGGGGAAAATTCCACTTAGGGTTGGGGTTAACTCCCCATGACCTCGCAGAGCAAAACCGACACTGCCATTGGATTCAGAGCCCATCGGTATGGGTAGGAGGGGGGATGCCTTTTGAGGGTTAGCTCCCCATGAATTCGTAGAGCAAAACAGACACTGCCATTGGATTCAGAGCCCATTGGTATGGGTAGGAGGGGGGACGCCTTTTGAGGCGGCCATATGCAAGTTGCCTGGCAAAATACATGGGAAAATCCCATTGGGGAATATTCCACTAAGGGTTAGCGTTAGCTCCCCATGAATTCGAAGAGCAAGACCGACACTGCCATTGGATTCAGAGCCCAATGGTATGGTTAGGAGGAGGGATGACTTTTGAGGGTTAGCTCCCCATGAATTCGTAGAGCAAAACAGACACTGCCATTGGATTCAGAGCCCATTGGTATGGGTAGGAGGGGGGACGCCTTTTGAGGCGGCCATATGCAAGTTGCCTGGCAAAATACATGGGAAAATCCCATTGGGGAATATTCCACTAAGGGTTAGCGTTAGCTCCCCATGAATTCGAAGAGCAAGACCGACACTGCCATTGGATTCAGAGCCCAATGGTATGGTTAGGAGGGGGTACGCCTTTTGAGCCTGCCTTATGTACATTTCCTGGCAAAATACATGGGAAAATCCCATTGGGGAAAATTCCACTTAGGGTTAGGATTAGCTCCCCATGACTTCGCAGAGCAAAACCGACACTGCCATTGGATTCAGAGCCCATCGGTATGGGTAGGAGGGGGGACGCCTTTTGAGCCGGCCTTATGAACATTTCCTAGCAAAATAAATGGGAAAATCCCATTGGGGAAAATTCCACTAAGGGTTAGGGTTAGCTCCCCATGAATTCGTAGAGCAAAACCGACACTGCCATTGGTTTCAGAGCCCAATGGTATGGTTAGGAGGGGGGGACGCCTTTTGAGCCTGCCTTATGTACATTTCCTGGCAAAATACATGGGAAAATCCCATTGGGGAAAATTCCACTTAGGGTTAGGGTTAGCTCCCCATGACTTCGCAGAGCAAAACTGACACTGCCATTGGATTCGGAGCCCAATGGTATGGTTAGGAGGGGGTACGCCTTTTGAGCCTGCCTTATGTACATTTCCTGGCAAAACACATGGGAAAATCCCATTGGGGAAAATTCCACTTAGGGTTAGGGTTAGCTCCCCATGACTTCGCAGAGCAAAACCGACACTGCCATTGGATTCAGAGCCCATCGGTATGGGTAGGAGGGGGGACGCCTTTTGAGGGTTAGCTCCCCATGAATTCGTAGAGCAAAACCGACACTGCCATTGGATTCAGAGCCCATTGGTATGGTTAGGAGGGGGGGGGGGACGCCTTTTGAGCCTGCCTTATGTACATTTCCTGGCAAAATACATGGGAAAATCCCATTGGGGAAAATTCCACTTAGGGTTAGGGTTAGCTCCCCATGACTTCGCAGAGCAAAACCGACACTGCCATTGGATTCAGAGCCCATCGGTATGGTTAGGAGGGGGGACGCCTTTTGAGCCTGCCTTATGGCAAAATACATGGGAAAATCCCATTGGGGAAAATTCCACTTAGGGTTAGGGTTAGCTCCCCATGACTTCGAAGAGCAAAACTGACACTGCCATTGGATTCGGAGCCCATTGGTATGGTTAGGAGGGGGGACGCCTTTTGAGCCTGCCTTATGTACATTTCCTGGCAAAATACATGGGAAAATCCCATTGGGGAAAATTCCACTTAGGGTTAGTGTTAGCTCCCCATGACTTTGCAGAGCAAAACCGACACTGCCATTGGATTCAGAGCCCATCGGTATGGTTAGGAGGGGGGACGCCTTTTGAGCCGGCCTTATGTACATTACCTGGCAAAATACATGGGAAGATCCCATTGGGGAAAATTCCACTTAGGGTTGGGGTTAACTCCCCATGACCTCGCAGAGCAAAACCGACACTGCCATTGGATTCAGAGCCCATCGGTATGGGTAGGAGGGGGGATGCCTTTTGAGGGTTAGCTCCCCATGAATTCGTAGAGCAAAACAGACACTGCCATTGGATTCAGAGCCCATTGGTATGGGTAGGAGGGGGGACGCCTTTTGAGGCGGCCATATGCAAGTTGCTTGGCAAAATACATGGGAAAATCCCATTGGGGAATATTCCACTAAGGGTTAGCGTTAGCTCCCCATGAATTCGAAGAGCAAGACCGACACTGCCATTGGATTCAGAGCCCAATGGTATGGTTAGGAGGAGGGATGCCTTTTGAGGGTTAGCTCCCCATGAATTCGTAGAGCAAAACAGACACTGCCATTGGATTCAGAGCCCATTGGTATGGGTAGGAGGGGGGACGCCTTTTGAGGCGGCCATATGCAAGTTGCCTGGCAAAATACATGGGAAAATCCCATTGGGGAATATTCCACTAAGGGTTAGCGTTAGCTCCCCATGAATTCGAAGAGCAAGACCGACACTGCCATTGGATTCAGAGCCCAATGGTATGGTTAGGAGGGGGTACGCCTTTTGAGCATGCCTTATGTACATTTCCTGGCAAAATACATGGGAAAATCCCATTGGGGAAAATTCCACTTAGGGTTAGGATTAGCTCCCCATGACTTCGCAGAGCAAAACCGACACTGCCATTGGATTCAGAGCCCATCGGTATGGGTAGGAGGGGGGACGCCTTTTGAGCCGGCCTTATGAACATTTCCTAGCAAAATAAATGGGAAAATCCCATTGGGGAAAATTCCACTAAGGGTAAGGGTTAGCTCCCCATGAATTCGTAGAGCAAAACCGACACTGCCATTGGTTTCAGAGCCCAATGGTATGGTTAGGAGGGGGGGACGCCTTTTGAGCATGCCTTATGTACATTTCCTGGCAAAATACATGGGAAAATCCCATTGGGGAAAATTCAACTTAGGGTTAGGGTTAGCTCCCCATGACTTCGCAGAGCAAAACCGACACTGCCATTGGATTCAGAGCCCATCGGTATGGTTAGGAGGGGGGACGTCTTTTGAGCCTGCCTTATGGCAAAATACATGGGAAAATCCCATTGGGGAAAATTCCACTTAGGGTTAGGGTTAGCTCCCCATGACTTCGCAGAGCAAAACTGACACTGCCATTGGATTCGGAGCCCATTGGTATGGTTAGGAAGGGGGGACGCCTTTTGAGGCGGCCTTATGTACATTTCCTGGCAAAATACATGGGAAAATTCCATTGGGGAAAATTCCACTTAGGGATAGGGTTAGCTCCCCATGACTTCGCAGAGCAAAACCGACACTGCCATTGGATTCAGAGCCCATCGGTATGGTTAGGAGGGGGGACGCCTTTTGAGTCTGCCTTATGTACATTTCCTGGCAAAATACATGGGAAAATCCCATTGGGGAAAATTCCACTTAGGGTTAGGGTTAGCTCCGCATGACTTCGCAGAGCAAAACCGACACTGCCATTGGATTCAGAGCCCATCGGTATGGTTTGGAGGGGGGACGCCTTTTGAGGCGGCCTTATGTAAGTTTCCTGGCAAAATACATGGGAAAATCCCATTGGGGAAAATTCCACTAAGGGTTAGCGTTAGCTCCCCATGAATTCGAAGAGCAAGACCGACACTGCCATTGGATTCAGAGCCCAATGGTATGGTTAGGAGGGGGTACGCCTTTTGAGCCTGCCTTATGTACATTTCCTGGCAAAATACATGGGAAAATCCCATTGGGGAAAATTCCACTTAGGGTTAGGGTTAGCTCCCCATCACTTCGCAGAGCAAAACCGACACTGCCATTGGATTCAGAGCCCATCGGTATGGGTAGGAGGGGGGCGCCTTTTGAGGGTTAGCTCCCCATGAATTCGTAGAGCAAAACCGACACTGCCATTGGATTCAGAGCCCATTGGTATGGTTAGGAGGGGGGGGACGCCTTTTGAGCCTGCCTTATGTACATTTCCTGGCAAAATACATGGGAAAATCCCATTGGGGAAAATTCCACTTAGGGTTAGGGTTAGCTCCCCATCACTTCGCAGAGCAAAACCGACACTGCCATTGGATTCAGAGCCCATCGGTATGGTTAGGAGGGGGGACGCCTTTTGAGCCTGCCTTATGGCAAAATACATGGGAAAATCCCATTGGGGAAAATTCCACTTAGGGTTAGGGTTAGCTCCCCATGACTTCGCAGAGCAAAACTGACACTGCCATTGGATTCGGAGCCCATTGGTATGGTTAGGAAGGGGGGACGCCTTTTGAGGCGGCCTTATGTACATTTCCTGGCAAAATACATGGGAAAATTCCATTGGGGAAAATTCCACTTAGGGATAGGGTTAGCTCCCCATGACTTCGCAGAGCAAAACCGACACTGCCATTGGATTCAGAGCCCATCGGTATGGTTAGGAGGGGGGACGCCTTTTGAGTCTGCCTTATGTACATTTCCTGGCAAAATACATGGGAAAATCCCATTGGGGAAAATTCCACTTAGGGTTAGGGTTAGCTCCGCATGACTTCGCAGAGCAAAACCGACACTGCCATTGGATTCAGAGCCCATCGGTATGGTTTGGAGGGGGGACGCCTTTTGAGGCGGCCTTATGTAAGTTTCCTGGCAAAATACATGGGAAAATCCCATTGGGGAAAATTCCACTAAGGGTTAGCGTTAGCTCCCCATGAATTCGAAGAGCAAGACCGACACTGCCATTGGATTCAGAGCCCAATGGTATGGTTAGGAGGGGGTACGCCTTTTGAGCCTGCCTTATGTACATTTCCTGGCAAAATACATGGGAAAATCCCATTGGGGAAAATTCCACTTAGGGTTAGGGTTAGCTCCCCATCACTTCGCAGAGCAAAACCGACACTGCCATTGGATTCAGAGCCCATCGGTATGGGTAGGAGGGGGGCGCCTTTTGAGGGTTAGCTCCCCATGAATTCGTAGAGCAAAACCGACACTGCCATTGGATTCAGAGCCCATTGGTATGGTTAGGAGGGGGGGGACGCCTTTTGAGCCTGCCTTATGTACATTTCCTGGCAAAATACATGGGAAAATCCCATTGGGGAAAATTCCACTTAGGGTTAGGGTTAGCTCCCCATCACTTCGCAGAGCAAAACCGACACTGCCATTGGATTCAGAGCCCATCGGTATGGTTAGGAGGGGGGACGCCTTTTGAGCCTGCCTTATGGCAAAATACATGGGAAAATCCCATTGGGGAAAATTCCACTTAGGGTTAGGGTTAGCTCCCCATGACTTCGCAGAGCAAAACTGACACTGCCATTGGATTCGGAGCCCATTGGTATGGTTAGGAGGGGGGACGCCTTTTGAGCCTGCCTTATGTACATTTCCTGGCAAAATACATGGGAAAATCCCATTGGGGAAAATTCCACTTAGGGTTAGGGTTAGCTCCCCATGACTTCGCAGAGCAAAACCGACACTGCCATTGGATTCAGAGCCCATCGGTATGGTTAGGAGGGGGGACGCCTTTTGAGCCGGCCTTATGTACATTACCTGGCAAAATACATGGGAAGATCCCATTGGGGAAAATTCCACTTAGGGTTAGGGTTAACTCCCCATGACCTCGCAGAGCAAAACCGACACTGCCATTGGATTCAGAGCCCATCGGTATGGTTAGGAGGGGGGACGCCTTTTGAGTCTGCCTTATGTACATTTCCTGGCAAAATACATGGGAAAATCCCATTGGGGAAAATTCCACTTAGGGTTAGGGTTAGCTCCGCATGACTTCGCAGAGCAAAACCGACACTGCCATTGGATTCAGAGCCCATCGGTATGGTTAGGAGGGGGTACGCCTTTTGAGCCTGCCTTATGTACATTTCCTGGCAAAATACATGGGAAAATCCCATTGGGGAAAATTCCACTTAGGGTTAGGGTTAGCTCCCCATCACTTCGCAGAGCAAAACCGACACTGCCATTGGATTCAGAGCCCATCGGTATGGGTAGGAGGGGGGACGCCTTTTGAGGGTTAGCTCCCCATGAATTCGTAGAGCAAAACCGACACTGCCATTGGATTCAGAGCCCATTGGTATGGTTAGGAGGGGGGGGGGACGCCTTTTGAGCCTGCCTTATGTACATTTCCTGGCAAAATACATGGGAAAATCCCATTGGGGAAAATTCCACTTAGGGTTAGGGTTAGCTCCCCATCACTTCGCAGAGCAAAACCGACACTGCCATTGGATTCAGAGCCCATCGGTATGGTTAGGAGGGGGGACGCCTTTTGAGCCTGCCTTATGGCAAAATACATGGGAAAATCCCATTGGGGAAAATTCCACTTAGGGTTAGGGTTAGCTCCCCATGACTTCGCAGAGCAAAACTGACACTGCCATTGGATTCGGAGCCCATTGGTATGGTTAGGAGGGGGGACGCCTTTTGAGCCTGCCTTATGTACATTTCCTGGCAAAATACATGGGAAAATCCCATTGGGGAAAATTCCACTTAGGGTTAGGGTTAGCTCCCCATGACTTCGCAGAGCAAAACCGACACTGCCATTGGATTCAGAGCCCATCGGTATGGTTAGGAGGGGGGACGCCTTTTGAGCCGGCCTTATGTACATTACCTGGCAAAATACATGGGAAGATCCCATTGGGGAAAATTCCACTTAGGGTTAGGGTTAACTCCCCATGACCTCGCAGAGCAAAACCGACACTGCCATTGGATTCAGAGCCCATCGGTATGGTTAGGAGGGGGGACGCCTTTTGAGTCTGCCTTATGTACATTTCCTGGCAAAATACATGGGAAAATCCCATTGGGGAAAATTCCACTTAGGGTTAGCGTTAGCTCCGCATGACTTCGCAGAGCAAAACCGACACTGCCATTGGATTCAGAGCCCATCGGTATGGTTTGGAGGGGGGACGCCTTTTGAGGCGGCCTTATGTAAGTTTCCTGGCAAAATACATGGGAAAATCCCATTGGGGAAAATTCCACTTAGGGTTAGGGTTAGCTCCCCATCACTTCGCAGAGCAAAACCGACACTGCCATTGGATTCAGAGCCCATCGGTATGGTTAGGAGGGGGGACGCCTTTTGAGCCTGCCTTATGGCAAAATACATGGGAAAATCCCATTGGGGAAAATTCCACTTAGGGTTAGGGTTAGCTCCCCATGACTTCGCAGAGCAAAACTGACACTGCCATTGGATTCGGAGCCCATTGGTATGGTTAGGAGGGGGGACGCCTTTTGAGCCTGCCTTATGTACATTTCCTGGCAAAATACATGGGAAAATCCCATTGGGGAAAATTCCACTTAGGGTTAGGGTTAGCTCCCCATGACTTCGCAGAGCAAAACCGACACTGCCATTGGATTCAGAGCCCATCGGTATGGTTAGGAGGGGGGACGCCTTTTGAGCCGGCCTTATGTACATTACCTGGCAAAATACATGGGAAGATCCCATTGGGGAAAATTCCACATAGGGTTAGGGTTAACTCCCCATGACCTCGCAGAGCAAAACCGACACTGCCATTGGATTCAGAGCCCATCGGTATGGGTAGG
The DNA here is from genome assembly GCF_964273705.1 of Natrix helvetica. Classification (NCBI taxonomy): domain Eukaryota; kingdom Metazoa; phylum Chordata; class Lepidosauria; order Squamata; family Natricidae; genus Natrix; species Natrix helvetica. The sequence goes on from NC_138552.1 coordinate 150,264,474, forward strand.
AGGGGGGATGCCTTTTGAGGGTTAGCTCCCCATGAATTCGTAGAGCAAAACAGACACTGCCATTGGATTCAGAGCCCATTGGTTTGGGTAGGAGGGGGGACGCCTTTTGAGGCGGCCATATGCAAGTTTCCTGGCAAAATACATGGGAAAATCCCATTGGGGAATATTCCACTAAGGGTTAGCGTTAGCTCCCCATGAATTCGAAGAGCAAGACCGACACTGCCATTGGATTCAGAGCCCAATGGTATGGGTAGGAGGGGGGACGCCTTTTGAGGCGGCCATATGCAAGTTTCCTGGCAAAATACATGGGAAAATCCCATTGGGGAATATTCCACTAAGGGTTAGGGTTAGCTCCCCATGAATTCGTAGAGCAAAACCGACACTGCCATTGGTTTCAGAGCCCAATGGTATGGTTAGGAGGGGGGGACGCCTTTTGAGCCTGCCTTATGTACATTTCCTGGCAAAATACATGGGAAAATCCCATTGGGGAAAATTCCACTTAGGGTTAGGGTTAGCTCCCCATGACTTCGCAGAGCAAAACTGACACTGCCATTGGATTCGGAGTCCAATGGTATGGTTAGGAGGGGGTACGCCTTTTGAGCCTGCCTTATGTACATTTCCTGGCAAAATACATGGGAAAATCCCATTGGGGAAAATTCCACTTAGGGTTAGGGTTAGCTCCCCATGAATTCGCAGAGCAAAACCGACACTGCCATTGGATTCAGAGCCCATCGGTATGGGTAGGAGGGGGGACGCCTTTTGAGGGTTAGCTCCCCATGAATTCGTAGAGCAAAACCGACACTGCCATTGGATTCAGAGCCCATTGGTATGGTTAGGAGGGGGGGGGGGACGCCTTTTGACCCTGCCTTATGTACATTACCTGGCAAAATACATGGGAAAATCCCATTGGGGAAAATTCCACTTAGGGTTAGGGTTAGCTCCCCATCACTTCGCAGAGCAAAACCGACACTGCCATTGGATTCAGAGCCCATCGGTATGGTTAGGAGGGGGGACGCCTTTTGAGCCTGCCTTATGGCAAAAGACATGGGAAAATCCCATTGGGGAAAATTCCACTTAGGGTTAGGGTTAGCTCCCCATGACTTCGCAGAGCAAAACTGACACTGCCATTGGATTCGGAGCCCATTGGTATGGTTAGGAGGGGGGACGCCTTTTGAGCCTGCCTTATGTACATTTCCTGGCAAAATACATGGGAAAATCCCATTGGGGAAAATTCCACTTAGGGTTAGGGTTAGCTCCCCATGACTTTGCAGAGCAAAACCGACACTGCCATTGGATTCAGAGCCCATCGGTATGGTTAGGAGGGGGGACGCCTTTTGAGCCGGCCTTATGTACATTACCTGGCAAAATACATGGGAAGATCCCATTGGGGAAAATTCCACTTAGGGTTGGGGTTAACTCCCCATGACCTCGCAGAGCAAAACCGACACTGCCATTGGATTCAGAGCCCATCGGTATGGGTAGGAGGGGGGATGCCTTTTGAGGGTTAGCTCCCCATGAATTCGTAGAGCAAAACAGACACTGCCATTGGATTCAGAGCCCATTGGTATGGGTAGGAGGGGGGACGCGTTTTGAGGCGGCCATATGCAAGTTGCCTGGCAAAATACATGGGAAAATCCCATTGGGGAATATTCCACTAAGGGTTAGCGTTAGCTCCCCATGAATTCGAAGAGCAAGACCGACACTGCCATTGGATTCAGAGCCCAATGGTATGGTTAGGAGGAGGGATGCCTTTTGAGGGTTAGCTCCCCATGAATTCGTAGAGCAAAACAGACACTGCCATTGGATTCAGAGCCCATTGGTATGGATAGGAGGGGGGACGCCTTTTGAGGCGGCCATATGCAAGTTGCCTGGCAAAATACATGGGAAAATCCCATTGGGGAATATTCCACTAAGGGTTAGCGTTAGCTCCCCATGAATTCGAAGAGCAAGACCGACACTGCCATTGGATTCAGAGCCCAATGGTATGGTTAGGAGGGGGTACGCCTTTTGAGCCTGCCTTATGTACATTTCCTGGCAAAATACATGGGAAAATCCCATTGGGGAAAATTCCACTTAGGGTTAGGATTAGCTCCCCATGACTTCGCAGAGCAAAACCGACACTGCCATTGGATTCAGAGCCCATCGGTATGGGTAGGAGGGGGGACGCCTTTTGAGCCGGCCTTATGAACATTTCCTAGCAAAATAAATGGGAAAATCCCATTGGGGAAAATTCCACTAAGTGTAAGGGTTAGCTCCCCATGAATTCGTAGAGCAAAACCGACACTGCCATTGGTTTCAGAGCCCAATGGTATGGTTAGGAGGGGGGGACGCCTTTTGAGCCTGCCTTATGTACATTTCCTGGCAAAATACATGGGAAAATCCCATTGGGGAAAATTCCACTTAGGGTTAGGGTTAGCTCCCCATGACTTCGCAGAGCAAAACCGACACTGCCATTGGATTCAGAGCCCATCGGTATGGTTAGGAGGGGGGACGTCTTTTGAGCCTGCCTTATGGCAAAATACATGGGAAAATCCCATTGGGGAAAATTCCACTTAGGGTTAGGGTTAGCTCCCCATGACTTCGCAGAGCAAAACTGACACTGCCATTGGATTCGGAGCCCATTGGTATGGTTAGGAAGGGGGGACGCCTTTTGAGGCGGCCTTATGTACATTTCCTGGCAAAATACATGGGAAAATTCCATTGGGGAAAATTCCACTTAGGGTTAGGGTTAGCTCCCCATGACTTCGCAGAGCAAAACCGACACTGCCATTGGATTCAGAGCCCATCGGTATGGTTAGGAGGGGGGACGCCTTTTGAGTCTGCCTTATGTACATTTCCTGGCAAAATACATGGGAAAATCCCATTGGGGAAAATTCCACTTAGGGTTAGGGTTAGCTCCGCATGACTTCGCAGAGCAAAACCGACACTGCCATTGGATTCAGAGCCCATCGGTATGGTTTGGAGGGGGGACGCCTTTTGAGGCGGCCTTATGTAAGTTTCCTGGCAAAATACATGGGAAAATCCCATTGGGGAAAATTCCACTAAGGGTTAGCGTTAGCTCCCCATGAATTCGAAGAGCAAGACCGACACTGCCATTGGATTCAGAGCCCAATGGTATGGTTAGGAGGGGGTACGCCTTTTGAGCCTGCCTTATGTACATTTCCTGGCAAAATACATGGGAAAATCCCATTGGGGAAAATTCCACTTAGGGTTAGGGTTAGCTCCCCATCACTTCGCAGAGCAAAACCGACACTGCCATTGGATTCAGAGCCCATCGGTATGGGTAGGAGGGGGGACGCCTTTTGAGGGTTAGCTCCCCATGAATTCGTAGAGCAAAACCGACACTGCCATTGGATTCAGAGCCCATTGGTATGGTTAGGAGGGGGGGGGGACGCCTTTTGAGCCTGCCTTATGTACATTTCCTGGCAAAATACATGGGAAAATCCCATTGGGGAAAATTCCACTTAGGGTTAGGGTTAGCTCCCCATCACTTCGCAGAGCAAAACCGACACTGCCATTGGATTCAGAGCCCATCGGTATGGTTAGGAGGGGGGACGCCTTTTGAGCCTGCCTTATGGCAAAATACATGGGAAAATCCCATTGGGGAAAATTCCACTTAGGGTTAGGGTTAGCTCCCCATGACTTCGCAGAGCAAAACTGACACTGCCATTGGATTCGGAGCCCATTGGTATGGTTAGGAGGGGGGACGCCTTTTGAGCCTGCCTTATGTACATTTCCTGGCAAAATACATGGGAAAATCCCATTGGGGAAAATTCCACTTAGGGTTAGGGTTAGCTCCCCATGACTTCGCAGAGCAAAACCGACACTGCCATTGGATTCAGAGCCCATCGGTATGGTTAGGAGGGGGGACGCCTTTTGAGCCGGCCTTATGTACATTACCTGGCAAAATACATGGGAAGATCCCATTGGGGAAAATTCCACTTAGGGTTAGGGTTAACTCCCCATGACCTCGCAGAGCAAAACTGACACTGCCATTGGATTCAGAGCCCATCGGTATGGTTAGGAGGGGGGACGCCTTTTGAGTCTGCCTTATGTACATTTCCTGGCAAAATACATGGGAAAATCCCATTGGGGAAAATTCCACTTAGGGTTAGGGTTAGCTCCGCATGACTTCGCAGAGCAAAACCGACACTGCCATTGGATTCAGAGCCCATCGGTATGGTTTGGAGGGGGGACGCCTTTTGAGGCGGCCTTATGTAAGTTTCCTGGCAAAATACATGGGAAAATCCCATTGGGGAAAATTCCACTTAGGGTTAGGGTTAGCTCCCCATCACTTCGCAGAGCAAAACCGACACTGCCATTGGATTCAGAGCCCATCGGTATGGTTAGGAGGGGGGACGCCTTTTGAGCCTGCCTTATGGCAAAATACATGGGAAAATCCCATTGGGGAAAATTCCACTTAGGGTTAGGGTTAGCTCCCCATGACTTCGCAGAGCAAAACTGACACTGCCATTGGATTCGGAGCCCATTGGTATGGTTAGGAGGGGGGACGCCTTTTGAGCCTGCCTTATGTACATTTCCTGGCAAAATACATGGGAAAATCCCATTGGGGAAAATTCCACTTAGGGTTAGGGTTAGCTCCCCATGACTTCGCAGAGCAAAACCGACACTGCCATTGGATTCAGAGCCCATCGGTATGGTTAGGAGGGGGGACGCCTTTTGAGCCGGCCTTATGTACATTACCTGGCAAAATACATGGGAAGATCCCATTGGGGAAAATTCCACTTAGGGTTAGGGTTAACTCCCCATGACCTCGCAGAGCAAAACCGACACTGCCATTGGATTCAGAGCCCATCGGTATGGGTAGGAGGGGGGATGCCTTTTGAGGGTTAGCTCCCCATGAATTCGTAGAGCAAAACAGACACTGCCATTGGATTCAGAGCCCATTGGTTTGGGTAGGAGGGGGGACGCCTTTTGAGGCGGCCATATGCAAGTTTCCTGGCAAAATACATGGGAAAATCCCATTGGGGAATATTCCACTAAGGGTTAGCGTTAGCTCCCCATGAATTCGAAGAGCAAGACCGACACTGCCATTGGATTCAGAGCCCAATGGTATGGCTAGGAGGGGGGACGCCTTTTGAGGCGGCCATATGCAAGTTTCCTGGCAAAATACATGGGAAAATCCCATTGGGGAATATTCCACTAAGGGTTAGGGTTAGCTCCCCATGAATTCGTAGAGCAAAACCGACACTGCCATTGGTTTCAGAGCCCAATGGTATGGTTAGGAGGGGGGGACGCCGTTTGAGCCTGCCTTATGTACATTTCCTGGCAAAATACATGGGAAAATCCCATTGGGGAAAATTGAACTTAGGGTTAGGGTTAGCTCCCCATGACTTCGCAGAGCAAAACCGACACTGCCATTGGATTCAGAGCCCATCGGTATGGTTAGGAGGGGGGACGTCTTTTGAGCCTGCCTTATGGCAAAATACATGGGAAAATCCCATTGGGGAAAATTCCACTTAGGGTTAGGGTTAGCTCCCCATGACTTCGCAGAGCAAAACTGACACTGCCATTGGATTCGGAGCCGATTGGTATGGTTAGGAGGGGGGACGCCTTTTGAGCCGGCCTTATGTACATTTTCTGGCAAAATACATGGTCAGATCCCATTGGGGAAAATTCCACTTAGGGTTAGGGTTAGCTCCCCATGAATTCGTAGAGGAAAACCGACACTGCCATTGGATTCAGAGCCCAATGGTATGGTTAGGAGGGGGGACGCCTTTTGAGGCGGCCATATGTAAGTTTCCTGGCAAAATACATGGGAAAATCCCATTGGGGTAAATTCCACTAAGGGTTAGCGTTAGCTCCCCATGAATTCGTAGAGCAAAACCGACACTGCCATTGGATTCAGAGCCCAATGGTATGGTTAGGAGGGGGTACGCCTTTTGAGCCTGCCTTATGTACTTTTCCTGGCAAAATACATGGGAAAATCCCATTGGGGAAAATTCCACTAAGGGTTAGGGTTAGCTCCCCATGAATTCGCAGAGAAAAACCGACACTGCCATTGGATTCAGAGCCCATCGGTATGGTTTGGAGGGGGGACGCCCTTTGAGGCGGCCTTATGTAAGTTTCCTGGCAAAATACAAGGGAAAATCCAGGAAATTTTGCCAGGAAATGTACATAAGGCAGGCTCAAAAGGCGTCCCCCTTCCTAACCATACCAATGGGCTCCGAATCCAATGGCAGTGTCAGTTTTGCTCTGCGAAGTCATGGGGAGCTAACCATAACCCTAAGTGGAATTTTCCCCAATGGGATTTTCCCATGTATTTTGCCATAAGGCAGGCTCAAAAGGCGTCCCCCCTCCTAACCATACCGATGGGCTCTGAATCCAATGGCAGTGTCGGTTTTGCTCTGCGAAGTCATGGGGAGCTAACCCTAACCCTAAGTGGAATTTTCCCCAATGGGATTTTCCCATGTATTTTGCCAGGAAATGTACATAAGGCAGGCTCAAAAGGCGTCCCCCCTTCAAACCATACCGATGGGCTCTGAATTCCACTTAGGGTTAGAGTTAGCTCCCCATCACTTCGCAGAGCAAAACCGACACTTCCATTGGATTCAGAGCCCATCGGTATGGTTAGGAGGGGGGACGCCTTTTGAGCCGGCCTTATGAACATTTCCTAGCAAAATAAATGGGAAAATCCCATTGGGGAAAATTCCACTAAGGGTTAGGGTTAGCTCCCCATGAATTCGTAGAGCAAAACCGACACTGCCATTGGTTTCAGAGCCCAATGGTATGGTTAGGAGGGGGGGACGCCTTTTGAGCCGGCCTTATGTACATTTCCTGGCAAAATACATGGGAAAATCCCATTGGGGAAAATTGAACTTAGGGTTAGGGTTAGCTCCCCATGACTTCGCAGAGCAAAACCGACACTGCCATTGGATTCAGAGCCCATCGGTATGGTTAGGAGGGGGGACGCCTTTTGAGGCGGCCTTATGTAAGTTTCCTGGCAAAATACATGGAAAAATCCCATTGGGGAAAATTCCACTAAGGGTTAGGGTTAGCTCCCTATGAATTCGTAGAGGAAAACCGACACTGCCATTGGATTCAGAGCCCATTGGTATGGTTAGGAGGGGGGACGCCTTTTGAGTCTGCCTTATGTACATTTCCTGGCAAAATTTCCTGGATTTTCCCATGTATTTTGCCAGGAAATGTACATAAGGCCGCCTCAAAGGGCGTCCCCCCTCCAAACCATACCGATGGGCTCTGAATCCAATGGCAGTGTCGGTTTTGCTCTGCGAAGTCATGGGGAGCTAACCCTAACCCTAAGTGGAATTTTCCCCAATGGGATTTTCCCATGTCTTTTGCCAGGAAATGTACATAAGGCAGACTCAAAAGGCGTCCCCCCTCCTAACCATACCAATGGACTCTGAATCCAATGGTAGTGTCGGTTTTCCTCTACGAATTCATGGGGAGCTAACCCTAACCCTTAGTGGAATTTTCCCCAATGGGATTTTCCCATGTATTTTGCCATAAGGCAGGCTCAAAAGGCGTCCCCCCCCCCCTCCTAACCATACCAATCGGCTCTGAATCCAATGGCAGTGTCTGTTTTGCTCTACAAATTCATGGGGAGCTAACCCTCAAAAGGCATCCCCCCTCCTACCCATACCGATGGGGTCTGAATCCAATGGCAGTGTCGGTTTTGCTCTGCGAGGTCATGGGGAGTTAACCCTAACCCTAAGTGGAATTTTCCCCAATGGGATCTTCCCATGTATTTTGCCAGGTAATGTACATAAGGCCGCCTCAAAAGGCGTCCCCCCTCCTAACCATACCGATGGGCTCTGAATCCAATGGCAGTGTCGGTTCTGCTCTGCGAAGTCATGGGGAGCTAACCCTAACCCTAAGTGGAATTTTCCCCAATGGGATTTTCCCATGTATTTTGCCAGGAAATGTACATAAGGCAGGCTCAAAAGGCGTCCCCCTTCCTAACCATACCAATGGGCTCCGAATCCAATGGCAGTGTCAGTTTTGCTCTGCGAAGTCATGGGGAGCTAACGATAACCCTAAGTGGAATTTTCCCCAATGGGATTTTCCCATGTATTTTGCCATAAGGCAGGCTCAAAAGGCGTCCCCCCTCCTAACCATACCGATGGGCTCTGAATCCAATGGCAGTGTCGGTTTTGCTCTGCGAAGTCATGGGGAGCTAACCCTCAAAAGGCATCCCCCCTCCTACCCATACCGATGGGCTCTGAATCCAATGGCAGTGTCGGTTTTGCTCTGCGAGGTCATGGGGAGTTAACCCTAACCCTAAGTGGAATTTTCCCCAATGGGATCTTCCCATGTATTTTGCCAGGTAATGTACATAAGGCCGGCTCAAAAGGCGTCCCCCCTCCTAACCATACCGATGGGCTCTGAATCCAATGGCAGTGTCGGTTTTGCTCTGCGAAGTCATGGGGAGCTAACCCTAACCCTAAGTGGAATTTTCCCCAATGGGATTTTCCCATGTATTTTGCCAGGAAATGTACATAAGGCAGGCTCAAAAGGCGTCCCCCCTCCTAACCATACCAATGGGCTCTGAATCCAATGGCAGTGTCAGTTTTGCTCTGCGAAGTCATGGGGAGCTAACCCTAACCCTAAGTGGAATTTTCCCCAATGGGATTTTCCCATGTATTTTGCCATAAGGCAGGCTCAAAAGGCGTCCCCCCCCTCCTAACCATACCAATGGGCTCTGAATCCAATGGCAGTGTCTGTTTTGCTCTACGAATTCATGGGGAGCTAACCCTCAAAAGGCATCCCCCCTCCTACCCATACCGATGGGGTCTGAATCCAATGGCAGTGTCGGTTTTGCTCTGCGAGGTCATGGGGAGTTAACCCTAACCCTAAGTGGAATTTTCCCCAATGGGATCTTCCCATGTATTTTGCCAGGTAATGTACATAAGGCCGGCTCAAAAGGCGTCCCCCCTCCTAACCATACCGATGGGCTCTGAATCCAAGGGAGTGTCGGTTCTGCTCTGCGAAGTCATGGGGAGCTAACCCTAACCCTAAGTGGAATTTTCCCCAATGGGATTTTCCCATGTATTTTGCCAGGAAATGTACATAAGGCAGGCTCAAAAGGCGTCCCCCTTCCTAACCATACCAATGGGCTCCGAATCCAATGGCAGTGTCAGTTTTGCTCTGCAAAGTCATGGGGAGCTAACCCTAACCCTAAGTGGAATTTTCCCAAATGGGATTTTCCCATGTATTTTGCCATAAGGCAGGCTCAAAAGGCGTCCCCCCTCCTAACCATACCGATGGGCTCTGAATCCAATGGCAGTGTCGGTTTTGCTCTGCGAAGTCATGGGGAGCTAACCCTAACCCTAAGTGGAATTTTCCCCAATGGGATTTTCCCATGTATTTTGCCAGGAAATGTACATAAGGCAGGCTCAAAAGGCGTCCCCCCCCTCCTAACCATACCAATGGGCTCTGAATCCAATGGCAGTGTCGGTTTTGCTCTACGAATTCATGGGGAGCTAACCCTCAAAAGGCGTCCCCCCTCCTACCCATACCGATGGGCTCTGAATCCAATGGCAGTGTCGGTTTTGCTCTGCGAAGTCATGGGGAGCTAATCCTAACCCTAAGTGGAATTTTCCCCAATGGGATTTTCCCATGTATTTTGCCAGGAAATGTACATAAGGCAGGCTCAAAAGGCGTACCCCCTCCTAACCATACCATTGGGCTCTAAATCCAATGGCAGTGTCGGTCTTGCTCTTCGAATTCATGGGGAGCTAACGCTAACCCTTAGTGGAATTTTCCCCAATGGAATTTTCCCATGTATTTTGCCAGGAAACTTGCATATGGCCGCCTCAAAAGGCGTCCCCCCTCCTACGCATACTGATGGGCTCTGAATCCAATGGCAGTGTCGGTTTTGCTCTGTGAATTCATGGGGAGCTAACCCTAACCCTAAGTTCAATTTTCCCCAATGGGATTTTCCCATGTATTTTGCCAGGAAATGTACATAAGGCCGCCTCAAAAGGCGTCCCCCCTCCAAACCATACCGATGGGCTCTGAATTCCACTTAGGGTTAGAGTTAGCTCCCCATGACTTCGCAGAGCAAAACCGATACTGCCATTGGATTCAGAGCCCATTGGTATGGTTAGGAGGGGGGACGCCTTTTGAGTCTGCCTTATGTACATTTCCTGGCAAAATACATGGGAAAATCCCATTGGGGAAAATTCCACTTAGGTTTAGGGTTAGCTCCCCATGACTTTGCAGAGCAAAACCGACACTGCCATTGGATTCAGAACCCATCGGTATGGTTTGGAGGGGGGACGCCTTTTGAGGCGGCCTTATGTAAGTTTCCTGGCAAAATACATGGGAAAATCCCATTGGGGAAAATTCCACTAAGGGTTAGGGTTAGCTCCCCATGAATTCGTAGAGCAAAACCGACACTGCCATTGGATTCGGAGCCCATTGGTATGGTTAGGAGGGGGGACGCCTTTTGAGCCTGCCTTATGTACATTTCCTGGCAAAATACATGGGAAAATCCCATTGGGGAAAATTCCACTTAGGGTTAGGGTTAGCTCCCCATGACTTCGCAGAGCAAAACCGACACTGCCATTGGATTCAGAGCCCATCGGTATGGTTAGGAGGGGGGACGCCTTTTGAGCCGGCCTTATGTACATTTCCTGGCAAAATACATGGGAAAATCCCATTGGGGAAAATTGAACTTAGGGTTAGGGTTAGCTCCCCATGACTTCGCAGAGCAAAACCGACACTGCCATTGGATTCAGAGCCCATCGGTATGGTTAGGAGGGGGGACGCCTTTTGAGCCGGCCTTATGTACATTTCCTGGCAAAATACATGGGAAAATTCCATTGGGGAAAATTCCACTTAGGGTTAGGGTTAGCTCCCCATGACTTCGCAGAGCAAAACCGACACTGCCATTGGATTCAGAGCCCATCGGTATGGTTAGGAGGGGGGACGCCTTTTGAGGCGGCCTTATGTAAGTTTCCTGGCAAAATACATGGAAAAATCCCATTGGGGAAAATTCCACTAAGGGATAGGGTTAGCTCCCCATGAATTCGTAGAGGAAAACCGACACTGCCATTGGATTCAGAGCCCATTGGTATGGTTAGGAGGGGGGACGCCTTTTGAGCCTGCCTTATGTACATTTCCTGGCAAAATACATGGGAAAATCCCATTGGGGAAAATTCCACTTAGGGTTAGGGTTAGCTGCCCATGACTTCGCAGAGCAAAACCGACACTGCCATTGGATTCAGAGCCCATCGGTATGGTTAGGAGGGGGGACGCCTTTTGAGCCGGCCTTATGTACATTTCCTGGCAAAATACATGGGAAAATTCCATTGGGGAAAATTCCACTTAGGGTTAGGGTTAGCTCCCCATGACTTCGCAGAGCAAAACCGACACTGCCATTGGATTCAGGGCCCATCGGTATGGTTAGGAGGGGGGATGCCTTTTGAGGCGGCCTTATGTACATTTCCTGGCAAAATACATGGGAAAATCCCATTGGGGAAAATTCCACTTAGGGTTAGGGTTAGCTCCACATGAATTCGTAGAGCAAAACCGACACTGCCATTGGATTCAAAGCCCATCGGTATGGTTAGGAGGGGGGATGCCTTTTGAGCCTGCCTTATGTACATTTCCTGGCAAAATTTCCTGGATTTTCCCATGTATTTTGCCAGGAAACTTACATAAGGCCGCCTCAAAAGGCGTCCCCCCTCCAAACCATACCGATGGGCTCTGAATCCAATGGCAGTGTCGGTTTTGCTCTGTGAATTCATGGGGAGCTAACCCTAACCCTAAGGGGAATTTTCCCCAATGGGATTTTCCCATGTATTTTGCCAGGAAATGTACATAAGGCAGGCTCAAAGGGCGTCCCCCCTCCAAACCATACCGATGGGCTCTGAATCCAATGGCAGTGTCAGTTTTGCTCTGCGAAGTCATGGGGAGCTAACCCTAACCCTAAGTGGAATTTTCCCCAATGGGATTTTCCCATGTATTTTGCCATAAGGCAGGCTCAAAAGGCGTCCCCCCCTCCTAACCATACCAATGGGCTCTGAATCCAATGGCAGTCTGTTTTGCTCTACGAATTCATGGGGAGCTAACCCTCAAAAGGCATCCCCCCTCCTACCCATACCGATGGGCTCTGAATCCAATGGCAGTGTCGGTTTTGCTCTGCGAGGTCATGGGGAGTTAACCCTAACCCTAAGTGGAATTTTCCCCAATGGGATTTTCCCATGTATTTTGCCATAAGGCAGGCTCAAAAGGCGTCCCCCCTCCTAACCATACCGATGGGCTCTGAATCCAATGGCAGTGTCGGTTTTGCTCTGCGAAGTCATGGGGAGCTAACCTTAACCCTAAGTGGAATTTTCCCCAATGGGATTTTCCCATGTATTTTGCCAGGAAATGTACATAAGGCAGGCTCAAAAGGCGTCCCCCCCCCTCCTAACCATACCAATGGGCTCTGAATCCAATGGCAGTGTCGGTTTTGCTCTACGAATTCATGGGGAGCTAACCCTCAAAAGGCGTCCGCCCTCCTACCCATACCGATGGGCTACAAATCCAATGGCAGTGTCGGTTTTGCTCTGCGAAGTCATGGGGAGCTAATCCTAACCCTAAGTGGAATTTTCCCCAATGGGATTTTCCCAAGTATTTTGCCAGGAAACTTGCATATGGCCGCCTCAAAAGCCGTCCCCCCTCCTACCCATACTGATGGGCTCTGAATCCAATGGCAGTGTCGGTTTTGCTCTGTGAATTCATGGGGAGCTAACCCTAACCCTAAGTTCAATTTTCCCCAATGGGATTTTCCCATGTATTTTGCCAGGAAATGTACATAAGGCCGCCTCAAAAGGCGTCCCCCCTCCAAACCATACCGATGGGCTCTGAATTCCACTTAGGGTTAGAGTTAGCTCCCCATGACTTCGCAGAGCAAAACCAACACTGCCATTGGATTCAGAGCCCATCGGTATGGTTACGAGGGGGGACGCCTTTTGAGCCGGCCTTCTGAACATTTCCTAGCAAAATAAATGGGAAAATCCCATTGGGGAAAATTCCACTAAGGGTTAGGGTTAGCTCCCCATGAATTCGTAGAGCAAAACCGACACTGCCATTGGTTTCAGAGCCCAATGGTATGGTTAGGAGGGGGGGACGCCTTTTGAGCCGGCCTTATGTACATTTCCTGGCAAAATACATGGGAAAATCCCATTGGGGAAAATTGAACTTAGGGTTAGTGTTAGCTCCCCATGACTTCGCAGAGCAAAACCGACACTGCCATTGGATTCAGAGCCCATTGGTATGGTTAGGAGGCGGGACGCCTTTTGAGCCTGCCTTATGTACATTTCCTGGCAAAATACATGGGAAAATTCCATTGGGGAAAATTCCACTTAGGGTTAGGGTTAGCTCCCCATGACTTCGCAGAGCAAAACCGACACTGCCATTGGATTCAGAGCCCATCGGTATGGTTTGGAGGGGGGACGCCTTTTGAGGCAGCCTTATGTAAGTTTCCTGGCAAAATACATGGGAAAATCCCATTGGGGAAAATTCCACTAAGGGTTAGGGTTAGCTCCCCATGAATTCGTAGAGCAAAACCGACACTGCCATTGGATTCGGAGCCCATTGGTATGGTTAGGAGGGGGGACGCCTTTTGAGCCTGCCTTATGTACATTTCCTGGCAAAATACATGGGAAAATCCCATTGGGGAAAATTGAACTTAGGGTTAGGGTTAGCTCCCCATGACTTCGCAGAGCAAAACCGACACTGCCATTGGATTCAGAGCCCATCGGTATGGTTAGGAGGGGGGACGCCTTTTGAGCCGGCCTTATGTACATTTCCTGGCAAAATACATGGGAAAATTCCATTGGGGAAAATTCCACTTAGGGTTAGGGTTAGCTCCCCATGACTTCGCAGAGCAAAACCGACACTGCCATTGGATTCAGAGCCCATCGGTATGGTTAGGAGGGGGGACGCCTTTTGAGGCGGCCTTATGTAAGTTTCCTGGCAAAATACATGGAAAAATCCCATTGGGGAAAATTCCACTAAGGGTTAGGGTTAGCTCCCCATGAATTCGTAGAGGAAAACCGACACTGCCATTGGATTCAGAGCCCATTGGTATGGTTAGGAGGGGGGACGCCTTTTGAGCCTGCCTTATGTACATTTCCTGGCAAAATACATGGGAAAATCCCATTGGGGAAAATTCCACTTAGGGTTAGGGTTAGCTGCCCATGACTTCGCAGAGCAAAACCGACACTGCCATTGGATTCAGAGCCCATCGGTATGGTTAGGAGGGGGGACGCCTTTTGAGCCGGCCTTATGTACATTTCCTGGCAAAATACATGGGAAAATTCCATTGGGGAAAATTCCACTTAGGGTTAGGGTTAGCTCCCCATGACTTCGCAGAGCAAAACCGACACTGCCATTGGATTCAGGGCCCATCGGTATGGTTAGGAGGGGGGATGCCTTTTGAGGCGGCCTTATGTACATTTCCTGGCAAAATACATGGGAAAACCCCATTGGGGAAAATTCCACTTAGGGTTAGGGTTAGCTCCACATGAATTCGTAGAGCAAAACCGACACTGCCATTGGATTCAAAGCCCATCGGTATGGTTAGGAGGGGGGATGCCTTTTGAGCCTGCCTTATGTACATTTCCTGGCAAAATTTCCTGGATTTTCCCATGTATTTTGCCAGGAAACTTACATAAGGCCGCCTCAAAAGGCGTCCCCCCTCCAAACCATACCGATGGGCTCTGAATCCAATGGCAGTGTCGGTTTTGCTCTGTGAATTCATGGGGAGCTAACCCTAACCCTAAGGGGAATTTTCCCCAATGGGATTTTCCCATGTATTTTGCCAGGAAATGTACATAAGGCAGGCTCAAAGGGCGTCCCCCCTCCAAACCATACCGATGGGCTCTGAATCCAATGGCAGTGTCAGTTTTGCTCTGCGAAGTCATGGGGAGCTAACCCTAACCCTAAGTGGAATTTTCCCCAATGGGATTTTCCCATGTATTTTGCCATAAGGCAGGCTCAAAAGGCGTCCCCCCCTCCTAACCATACCAATGGGCTCTGAATCCAATGGCAGTCTGTTTTGCTCTACGAATTCATGGGGAGCTAACCCTCAAAAGGCATCCCCCCTCCTACCCATACCGATGGGCTCTGAATCCAATGGCAGTGTCGGTTTTGCTCTGCGAGGTCATGGGGAGTTAACCCTAACCCTAAGTGGAATTTTCCCCAATGGGATTTTCCCATGTATTTTGCCATAAGGCAGGCTCAAAAGGCGTCCCCCCTCCTAACCATACCGATGGGCTCTGAATCCAATGGCAGTGTCGGTTTTGCTCTGCGAAGTCATGGGGAGCTAACCTTAACCCTAAGTGGAATTTTCCCCAATGGGATTTTCCCATGTATTTTGCCAGGAAATGTACATAAGGCAGGCTCAAAAGGCGTCCCCCCCCCCCTCCTAACCATACCAATGGGCTCTGAATCCAATGGCAGTGTCGGTTTTGCTCTACGAATTCATGGGGAGCTAACCCTCAAAAGGCGTCCGCCCTCCTACCCATACCGATGGGCTACAAATCCAATGGCAGTGTCGGTTTTGCTCTGCGAAGTCATGGGGAGCTTATCCTAACCCTAAGTGGAATTTTCCCCAATGGGATTTTCCCAAGTATTTTGCCAGGAAACTTGCATATGGCCGCCTCAAAAGCCGTCCCCCCTCCTACCCATACTGATGGGCTCTGAATCCAATGGCAGTGTCGGTTTTGCTCTGTGAATTCATGGGGAGCTAACCCTAACCCTAAGTTCAATTTTCCCCAATGGGATTTTCCCATGTATTTTGCCAGGAAATGTACATAAGGCCGCCTCAAAAGGCGTCCCCCCTCCAAACCATACCGATGGGCTCTGAATTCCACTTAGGGTTAGAGTTAGCTCCCCATGACTTCGCAGAGCAAAACCAACACTGCCATTGGATTCAGAGCCCATCGGTATGGTTACGAGGGGGGACGCCTTTTGAGCCGGCCTTCTGAACATTTCCTAGCAAAATAAATGGGAAAATCCCATTGGGGAAAATTCCACTAAGGGTTAGGGTTAGCTCCCCATGAATTCGTAGAGCAAAACCGACACTGCCATTGGTTTCAGAGCCCAATGGTATGGTTAGGAGGGGGGGACGCCTTTTGAGCCGGCCTTATGTACATTTCCTGGCAAAATACATGGGAAAATCCCATTGGGGAAAATTGAACTTAGGGTTAGTGTTAGCTCCCCATGACTTCGCAGAGCAAAACCGACACTGCCATTGGATTCAGATCCCATTGGTATGGTTAGGAGGCGGGACGCCTTTTGAGCCTGCCTTATGTACATTTCCTGGCAAAATACATGGGAAAATTCCATTGGGGAAAATTCCACTTAGGGTTAGGGTTAGCTCCCCATGACTTCGCAGAGCAAAACCGACACTGCCATTGGATTCAGAGCCCATCGGTATGGTTTGGAGGGGGGACGCCTTTTGAGGCAGCCTTATGTAAGTTTCCTGGCAAAATACATGGGAAAATCCCATTGGGGAAAATTCCACTAAGGGTTAGGGTTAGCTCCCCATGAATTCGTAGAGCAAAACCGACACTGCCATTGGATTCGGAGCCCATTGGTATGGTTAGGAGGGGGGACGCCTTTTGAGCCTGCCTTATGTACATTTCCTGGCAAAATACATGGGAAAATCCCATTGGGGAAAATTCCACTTAGGGTTAGGGTTAGCTCCCCATGACTTCGCAGAGCAAAACCGACACTGCCATTGGATTCAGAGCCCATCGGTATGGTTCGGAGGGGGGACGCCTTTTGAGCCGGCCTTATGTACATTTCATGGCAAAATACATGGGAAAATCCCATTGGGGAAAATTGAACTTAGGGTTAGGGTTAGCTCCCCATGACTTCGCAGAGCAAAACCGACACTGCCATTGGATTCAGAGCCCATCGGTATGGTTAGGAGGGGGGACGCCTTTTGAGCCTGCCTTATGTACATTTCCTGGCAAAATACATGGGAAAATTCCATTGGGGAAAATTCCACTTAGGGTTAGGGTTAGCTCCCCATGACTTCGCAGAGCAAAACCGACACTGCCATTGGATTCAGAGCCCATCGGTATGGTTAGGAGGGGGGACGCCTTTTGAGGCGGCCTTATGTAAGTTTCCTGGCAAAATACATGGAAAAATCCCATTGGGGAAAATTCCACTAAGGGTTAGGCTTAGCTCCCCATGACTTCGTAGAGGAAAACTGACACTGCCATTGGATTCAGAGCCCATTGGTATGGTTAGGAGGGGGGACGCCTTTTGAGTCTGCCTTATGTACATTTCCTGGCAAAATACATGGGAAAATCCCATTGGGGAAAATTCCACTTAGGGTTAGGGTTAGCTCCCCATGACTTCGCAGAGCAAAACCGACACTGCCATTGGATTCAGAGCCCATCGGTATGGTTAGGAGGGGGGACGCCTTTTGAGTCTGCCTTATGTACATTTCCTGGCAAAATACATGGGAAAATCCCATTGGGGAAAATTCCACTTAGGGTTAGGGTTAGCTCCCCATGAATTCGTAGAGCAAAACCGACACTGCCATTGGATTCGGAGCCCATTGGTATGGTAAGGAGGGGGGACGCCTTTTGAGCCTGCCTTATGTACATTTCCTGGCAAAATACATGGGAAAATCCCATTGGGGAAAATTCCACTTAGGGTTAGGGTTAGCTCCCCATGACTTCGCAGAGCAAAACCGACACTGCCATTGGATTCAGGGCCCATCGGTATGGTTAGGAGGGGGGATGCCTTTTGAGGCGGCCTTATGTACATTTCCTGGCAAAATACATGGGAAAATCCCATTGGGGAAAATTCCACTTAGGGTTAGGGTTAGCTCCACATGAATTCGTAGAGCAAAACCGACACTGCCATTGGATTCAAAGCCCATCGGTATGGTTAGGAGGGGGGATGCCTTTTGAGCCTGCCTTATGTACATTTCCTGGCAAAATTTCCTGGATTTTCCCATGTATTTTGCCAGGAAACTTACATAAGGCCGCCTCAAAAGGCGTCCCCCCTCCAAACCATACCGATGGGCTCTGAATCCAATGGCAGTGTCGGTTTTGCTCTGCGAGGTCATGGGGAGTTAACCCTAACCCTAAGTGGAATTTTCCCCAATGGGATTTTCCCATGTATTTTGCCATAAGGCAGGCTCAAAAGGCGTCCCCCCTCCTAACCATACCGATGGGCTCTGAATCCAATGGCAGTGTCGGTTTTGCTCTGCGAAGTCATGGGGAGCTAACCTTAACCCTAAGTGGAATTTTCCCCAATGGGATTTTCCCATGTATTTTGCCAGGAAATGTACATAAGGCAGGCTCAAAAGGCGTCCCCCCCCTCCTAACCATACCAATGGGCTCTGAATCCAATGGCAGTGTCGGTTTTGCTCTACGAATTCATGGGGAGCTAACCCTCAAAAGGCGTCCGCCCTCCTACCCATACCGATGGGCTACAAATCCAATGGCAGTGTCGGTTTTGCTCTGCGAAGTCATGGGGAGCTAATCCTAACCCTAAGTGGAATTTTCCCCAATGGGATTTTCCCAAGTATTTTGCCAGGAAACTTGCATATGGCCGCCTCAAAAGCCGTCCCCCCTCCTACCCATACTGATGGGCTCTGAATCCAATGGCAATGTCGGTTTTGCTCTGTGAATTCATGGGGAGCTAACCCTAACCCTAAGTTCAATTTTCCCCAATGGGATTTTCCCATGTATTTTGCCAGGAAATGTACATAAGGCCGCCTCAAAAGGCGTCCCCCCTCCAAACCATACCGATGGGCTCTGAATTCCACTTAGGGTTAGAGTTAGCTCCCCATGACTTCGCAGAGCAAAACCAACACTGCCATTGGATTCAGAGCCCATCGGTATGGTTAGGAGGGGGGACGCCTTTTGAGCCGGCCTTCTGAACATTTCCTAGCAAAATAAATGGGAAAATCCCATTGGGGAAAATTCCACTAAGGGTTAGTGTTAGCTCCCCATGACTTCGCAGAGCAAAACCGACACTGCCATTGGATTCAGAGCCCATTGGTATGGTTAGGAGGCGGGACGCCTTTTGAGCCTGCCTTATGTACATTTCCTGGCAAAATACATGGGAAAATTCCATTGGGGAAAATTCCACTTAGGGTTAGGGTTAGCTCCCCATGACTTCGCAGAGCAAAACCGACACTGCCATTGGATTCAGAGCCCATCGGTATGGTTTGGAGGGGGGACGCCTTTTGAGGCAGCGTTATGTAAGTTTCCTGGCAAAATACAAGGGAAAATCCCATTGGGGAAAATTCCACTAAGGGTTAGGGTTAGCTCCCCATGAATTCGTAGAGCAAAACCGACACTGCCATTGGATTCGGAGCCCATTGGTATGGTTAGGAGGGGGGACGCCTTTTGAGCCTGCCTTATGTACATTTCCTGGCAAAATACATGGGAAAATCCCATTGGGGAAAATTCCACTTAGGGTTAGGGTTAGCTCCCCATGACTTCGCAGAGTAAAACCGACACTGCCATTGGATTCAGAGCCCATCGGTATGGTTAGGAGGGGGGACGCCTTTTGAGCCGGCCTTATGTACATTTCCTGGCAAAATACATGGGAAAATCCCATTGGGGAAAATTCCACTAAGGGTTAGGGTTAGCTCCCCATGACTTCGCAGAGCAAAACCGACACTGCCATTGGATTCAGAGCCCATCGGTATGGTTAGGAGGGGGGACGCCTTTTGAGTCTGCCTTATGTACATTTCCTGGCAAAATACATGGGAAAATCCCATTGGGGAAAATTCCACTTAGGGTTAGGGTTAGCTCCCCATGAATTCGTAGAGCAAAACCGACACTGCCATTGGATTCGGAGCCCATTGGTATGGTAAGGAGGGGGGACGCCTTTTGAGCCTGCCTTATGTACATTTCCTGGCAAAATACATGGGAAAATCCCATTGGGGAAAATTCCACTTAGGGTTAGGGTTAGCTCCCCATGAATTCGCAGAGCAAAACCGACACTGCCATTGGATTCAGAGCCCATCGGTATGGGTAGGAGGGGGGACGCCTTTTGAGGCGGCCTTATGTAAATTTCCTGACAAAATACATGGGAAAATCCCATTGGGGAAAATTCCACTTAGGGTTAGGGTTAGCTCCACATGAATTCGTAGAGCAAAACCGACACTGCCATTGGATTCAAAGCCCATTGGTATGGTTAGGAGGGGGGACGCCTTTTGAGTCTGCCTTATGTACGTTTCCTGGCAAAATACATGGGAAAATCCCATTGGGGAAAATTCCACTTAGGGTTAGGGTTAGCTCCCCATGACTTCGCAGAGCAAAACCGACACTGCCATTGGATTCAGAGCCCATCGGTATGGTTTGGAGGGGGGACGCCTTTTGAGGCGGCCTTATGTAAGTTTCCTGGCAAAATACATGGGAAAATCCCATTGGGGAAAATTCCACTAAGGGTTAGGGTTAGCTCCCCATGAATTCGTAGAGCAAAACCGACACTGCCATTGGATTCGGAGCCCATTGGTATGGTTTGGAGGGGGGACGCCTTTTGAGCCTGTCTTATGTACATTTCCTGGCAAAATACATGGGAAAATCCCATTGGGGAAAATTCCACTTAGGGTTAGGGTTAGCTCCCCATGACTTCGCAGAGCAAAACCGACACTGCCATTGGATTCAGAGCCCATCGGTATGGTTAGGAGGGGGGACGCCTTTTGAGCCGGCCTTATGTACATTTCCTGGCAAAATACATGGGAAAATCCCATTGGGGAAAATTGAACTTAGGGTTAGGGTTAGCTCCCCATGACTTCGCAGAGCAAAACCGACACTGCCATTGGATTCAGAGCCCATCGGTATGTTTAGGAGGGGGGGATGCCTTTTGAGCCTGCCTTATGTACATTTCCTGGCAAAATACATGGGAAAATTCCATTGGGGAAAATTCCACTTAGGGTTAGGGTTAGCTCCCCATGACTTCGCAGAGCAAAACCGACACTGCCATTGGATTCAGAGCCCATCGGTATGGTTAGGAGGGGGGACGCCTTTTGAGGCGGCCTTATGTAAGTTTCCTGGCAAAATACATGGAAAAATCCCATTGGGGAAAATTCCACTAAGGGTTAGGGTTAGCTCCCCATGACTTCGTAGAGGAAAACCGACACTGCCATTGGATTCAGAGCCCATTGGTATGGTTAGGAGGGGGGACGCCTTTTGAGTCTGCCTTATGTACATTTCCTGGCAAAATACATGGGAAAATCCCATTGGGGAAAATTCCACTTAGGGTTAGGGTTAGCTCCCCATGACTTCGCAGAGCAAAACCGACACTGCCATTGGATTCAGAGCCCATCGGTATGGTTTAGAGGGGGGACGCCTTTTGAGGCGGCCTTATGTAAGTTTCCTGGCAAAATACATGGGAAAATCCCATTGGGGAAAATTCCACTAAGGGTTAGGGTTAGCTCCCCATGAATTCGTAGAGCAAAACCGACACTGCCATTCGATTCGGAGCCCATTGGTATGGTTAGGAGGGGGGACGGCTTTTGAGCCGGCCTTATGTACATTTCCTGGCAAAATACATGGGAAAATTCCATTGGGGAAAATTCCACTTAGGGTTAGGGTTAGCTCCCCATGACTTCGCAGAGCAAAACCGACACTGCCATTGGATTCAGAGCCCATCGGTATGGTTAGGAGGGGGGATGCCTTTTGAGGCGGCCTTATGTAAGTTTCCTGGCAAAATACATGGAAAAATCCCATTGGGGAAAATTCCACTAAGGGTTAGGGTTAGCTCCCCATGAATTCGTAGAGGAAAACCGACACTGCCATTGGATTCAGAGCCCATTGGTATGGTTATGAGGGGGGACGCCTTTTGAGTCTGCCTTATGTACATTTCCTGGCAAAATACATAGGAAAATCCCATTGGGGAAAATTCCACTTAGGGTTAGGGTTAGCTCCCCATGACTTCGCAGAGCAAAACCGACACTGCCATTGGATTCAGAGCCCATCGGTATGGTTAGGAGGGGGGACGCCTTTTGAGGCGGCCTTATGTAAGTTTCTTGGCAAAATACATGGAAAAATCCCATTGGGGAAAATTCCACTAAGGGTTAGGGTTAGCTCCCCATGAATTCGTAGAGGAAAATCGACACTGCCATTGGATTCAGAGCCCATTGGTATGGTTAGGAGGGGGTACGCCTTTTGAGTCTGCCTTATGTACATTTCCTGGCAAAATACATGGGAAAATCCCATTGGGGAAAATTCCACTTAGGGTTAGGGTTAGCTCCCCATGACTTCGCAGAGCAAAACCGACACTGCCATTGGTTTCAGAGCCCAATGGTATGGTTAGGAGGGGGGACGCCTTTTGAGCCGGCCTCATGTACATTTCCTGGCAAAATACATGGGAAAATCCCATTGGGGAAAATTGAACTTAGGGTTAGGGTTAGCTCCCCATGACTTCGCAGAGCAAAACCGACACTGCCATTGGATTCAGAGCCCATTGGTATGGTTAGGAGGGGGGACGCCTTTTGAGCCTGCCTTATGTTCATTTCCTGGCAAAATACATGGGAAAATTCCTTTGGGGAAAATTCCACTTAGGGTTAGGGTTAGCTCCCCATGACTTCGCAGAGCAAAACCGACACTGCCATTGGATTCAGAGCCCATCGGTATGGCTAGGAGGGGGGACGCCTTTTGAGGCGGCCTTATGTAAGTTTCCTGGCAAAATACATGGAAAAATCCCATTGGGGAAAATTCCACTAAGGGTTAGGGTTAGCTCCCCATGAATTCGTAGAGGAAAACCGACACTGCCATTGGATTCAGAGCCCATTGGTATGGTTAGGAGGGGGGACGCCTTTTGAGTCTGCCTTATGTACATTTCCTGGCAAAATACATGGGAAAATCCCATTGGGGAAAATTCCACTTAGGGTTAGGGTTAGCTCCCCATGACTTCGCAGAGCAAAACCGACACTGCCATTGGATTCAGAGCCCATCGGTATGGTTTGGAGGGGGGACGCCTTTTGAGCCTGCCTTATGTACATTTCCTGGCAAAATACATGGGAAAATCCCATTGGGGAAAATTCCACTTAGGGTTAGGGTTAGCTCCACATGAATTCGTAGAGCAAAACCGACACTGCCATTGGATTCAAAGCCCATCGGTATGGTTAGGAGGGGGGATGCCTTTTGAGCCTGCCTTATGTACATTTCCTGGCAAAATTTCCTGGATTTTCCCATGTATTTTGCCAGGAAACTTACATAAGGCCGCCTCAAAAGGCGTCCCCCCTCCAAACCATACCGATGGGCTCTGAATCCAATGGCAGTGTCGGTTTTGCTCTGCGAGGTCATGGGGAGTTAACCCTAACCCTAAGTGGAATTTTCCCCAATGGGATTTTCCCATGTATTTTGCCATAAGGCAGGCTCAAAAGGCGTCCCCCCTCCTAACCATACCGATGGGCTCTGAATCCAATGGCAGTGTCGGTTTTGCTCTGCGAAGTCATGGGGAGCTAACCTTAACCCTAAGTGGAATTTTCCCCAATGGGATTTTCCCATGTATTTTGCCAGGAAATGTACATAAGGCAGGCTCAAAAGGCGTCCCCCCCCTCCTAACCATACCAATGGGCTCTGAATCCAATGGCAGTGTCGGTTTTGCTCTACGAATTCATGGGGAGCTAACCCTCAAAAGGCGTCCGCCCTCCTACCCATACCGATGGGCTACAAATCCAATGGCAGTGTCGGTTTTGCTCTGCGAAGTCATGGGGAGCTAATCCTAACCCTAAGTGGAATTTTCCCCAATGGGATTTTCCCAAGTATTTTGCCAGGAAACTTGCATATGGCCGCCTCAAAAGCCGTCCCCCCTCCTACCCATACTGATGGGCTCTGAATCCAATGGCAATGTCGGTTTTGCTCTGTGAATTCATGGGGAGCTAACCCTAACCCTAAGTTCAATTTTCCCCAATGGGATTTTCCCATGTATTTTGCCAGGAAATGTACATAAGGCCGCCTCAAAAGGCGTCCCCCCTCCAAACCATACCGATGGGCTCTGAATTCCACTTAGGGTTAGAGTTAGCTCCCCATGACTTCGCAGAGCAAAACCAACACTGCCATTGGATTCAGAGCCCATCGGTATGGTTAGGAGGGGGGACGCCTTTTGAGCCGGCCTTCTGAACATTTCCTAGCAAAATAAATGGGAAAATCCCATTGGGGAAAATTCCACTAAGGGTTAGTGTTAGCTCCCCATGACTTCGCAGAGCAAAACCGACACTGCCATTGGATTCAGAGCCCATTGGTATGGTTAGGAGGCGGGACGCCTTTTGAGCCTGCCTTATGTACATTTCCTGGCAAAATACATGGGAAAATTCCATTGGGGAAAATTCCACTTAGGGTTAGGGTTAGCTCCCCATGACTTCGCAGAGCAAAACCGACACTGCCATTGGATTCAGAGCCCATCGGTATGGTTTGGAGGGGGGACGCCTTTTGAGGCAGCCTTATGTAAGTTTCCTGGCAAAATACATGGGAAAATCCCATTGGGGAAAATTCCACTAAGGGTTAGGGTTAGCTCCCCATGAATTCGTAGAGCAAAACCGACACTGCCATTGGATTCGGAGCCCATTGGTATGGTTAGGAGGGGGGACGCCTTTTGAGCCTGCCTTATGTACATTTCCTGGCAAAATACATGGGAAAATCCCATTGGGGAAAATTCCACTTAGGGTTAGGGTTAGCTCCCCATGACTTCGCAGAGCAAAACCGACACTGCCATTGGATTCAGAGCCCATCGGTATGGTTAGGAGGGGGGACGCCTTTTGAGCCGGCCTTATGTACATTTCCTGGCAAAATACATGGGAAAATCCCATTGGGGAAAATTGAACTTAGGGTTAGGGTTAGCTCCCCATGACTTCGCAGAGCAAAACCGACACTGCCATTGGATTCAGAGCCCATCGGTATGGTTAGGAGGGGGGACGCCTTTTGAGCCTGCCTTATGTACATTTCCTGGCAAAATACATGGGAAAATTCCATTGGGGAAAATTCCACTTAGGGTTAGGGTTAGCTCCCCATGACTTCGCAGAGCAAAACCGACACTGCCATTGGATTCAGAGCCCATCGGTATGGTTAGGAGGGGGGACGCCTTTTGAGTCTGCCTTATGTACATTTCCTGGCAAAATACATGGGAAAATCCCATTGGGGAAAATTCCACTTAGGGTTAGGGTTAGCTCCCCATGAATTCGTAGAGCAAAACCGACACTGCCATTGGATTCGGAGCCCATTGGTATGGTAAGGAGGGGGGACGCCTTTTGAGCCTGCCTTATGTACATTTCCTGGCAAAATACATGGGAAAATCCCATTGGGGAAAATTCCACTTAGGGTTAGGGTTAGCTCCCCATGAATTCGCAGAGCAAAACCGACACTGCCATTGGATTCAGAGCCCATCGGTATGGGTAGGAGGGGGGACGCCTTTTGAGGCGGCCTTATGTAAATTTCCTGACAAAATACATGGGAAAATCCCATTGGGGAAAATTCCACTTAGGGTTAGGGTTAGCTCCACATGAATTCGTAGAGCAAAACCGACACTGCCATTGGATTCGGAGCCCATTGGTATGGTTTGGAGGGGGGACGCCTTTTGAGCCTGTCTTATGTACATTTCCTGGCAAAATACATGGGAAAATCCCATTGGGGAAAATTCCACTTAGGGTTAGGGTTAGCTCCCCATGACTTCGCAGAGCAAAACCGACACTGCCATTGGATTCAGAGCCCATCGGTATGGTTAGGAGGGGGGACGCCTTTTGAGCCGGCCTTATGTACATTTCCTGGCAAAATACATGGGAAAATCCCATTGGGGAAAATTGAACTTAGGGTTAGGGTTAGCTCCCCATGACTTCGCAGAGCAAAACCGACACTGCCATTGGATTCAGAGCCCATCGGTATGTTTAGGAGGGGGGGATGCCTTTTGAGCCTGCCTTATGTACATTTCCTGGCAAAATACATGGGAAAATTCCATTGGGGAAAATTCCACTTAGGGTTAGGGTTAGCTCCCCATGACTTCGCAGAGCAAAACCGACACTGCCATTGGATTCAGAGCCCATCGGTATGGTTAGGAGGGGGGACGCCTTTTGAGGCGGCCTTATGTAAGTTTCCTGGCAAAATACATGGAAAAATCCCATTGGGGAAAATTCCACTAAGGGTTAGGGTTAGCTCCCCATGACTTCGTAGAGGAAAACCGACACTGCCATTGGATTCAGAGCCCATTGGTATGGTTAGGAGGGGGGACGCCTTTTGAGTCTGCCTTATGTACATTTCCTGGCAAAATACATGGGAAAATCCCATTGGGGAAAATTCCACTTAGGGTTAGGGTTAGCTCCCCATGACTTCGCAGAGCAAAACCGACACTGCCATTGGATTCAGAGCCCATCGGTATGGTTTGGAGGGGGGACGCCTTTTGAGGCGGCCTTATGTAAGTTTCCTGGCAAAATACATGGGAAAATCCCATTGGGGAAAATTCCACTAAGGGTTAGGGTTAGCTCCCCATGAATTCGTAGAGCAAAACCGACACTGCCATTCGATTCGGAGCCCATTGGTATGGTTAGGAGGGGGGACGGCTTTTGAGCCGGCCTTATGTACATTTCCTGGCAAAATACATGGGAAAATTCCATTGGGGAAAATTCCACTTAGGGTTAGGGTTAGCTCCCCATGACTTCGCAGAGCAAAACCGACACTGCCATTGGATTCAGAGCCCATCGGTATGGTTAGGAGGGGGGATGCCTTTTGAGGCGGCCTTATGTAAGTTTCCTGGCAAAATACATGGAAAAATCCCATTGGGGAAAATTCCACTAAGGGTTAGGGTTAGCTCCCCATGAATTCGTAGAGGAAAACCGACACTGCCATTGGATTCAGAGCCCATTGGTATGGTTATGAGGGGGGACGCCTTTTGAGTCTGCCTTATGTACATTTCCTGGCAAAATACATAGGAAAATCCCATTGGGGAAAATTCCACTTAGGGTTAGGGTTAGCTCCCCATGACTTCGCAGAGCAAAACCGACACTGCCATTGGATTCAGAGCCCATCGGTATGGTTAGGAGGGGGGACGCCTTTTGAGGCGGCCTTATGTAAGTTTCTTGGCAAAATACATGGAAAAATCCCATTGGGGAAAATTCCACTAAGGGTTAGGGTTAGCTCCCCATGAATTCGTAGAGGAAAATCGACACTGCCATTGGATTCAGAGCCCATTGGTATGGTTAGGAGGGGGGACGCCTTTTGAGTCTGCCTTATGTACATTTCCTGGCAAAATACATGGGAAAATCCCATTGGGGAAAATTCCACTTAGGGTTAGGGTTAGCTCCCCATGACTTCGCAGAGCAAAACCGACACTGCCATTGGTTTCAGAGCCCAATGGTATGGTTAGGAGGGGGGACGCCTTTTGAGCCGGCCTCATGTACATTTCCTGGCAAAATACATGGGAAAATCCCATTGGGGAAAATTGAACTTAGGGTTAGGGTTAGCTCCCCATGACTTCGCAGAGCAAAACCGACACTGCCATTGGATTCAGAGCCCATTGGTATGGTTAGGAGGGGGGACGCCTTTTGAGCCTGCCTTATGTTCATTTCCTGGCAAAATACATGGGAAAATTCCTTTGGGGAAAATTCCACTTAGGGTTAGGGTTAGCTCCCCATGACTTCGCAGAGCAAAACCGACACTGCCATTGGATTCAGAGCCCATCGGTATGGCTAGGAGGGGGGACGCCTTTTGAGGCGGCCTTATGTAAGTTTCCTGGCAAAATACATGGAAAAATCCCATTGGGGAAAATTCCACTAAGGGTTAGGGTTAGCTCCCCATGAATTCGTAGAGGAAAACCGACACTGCCATTGGATTCAGAGCCCATTGGTATGGTTAGGAGGGGGGACGCCTTTTGAGTCTGCCTTATGTACATTTCCTGGCAAAATACATGGGAAAATCCCATTGGGGAAAATTCCACTTAGGGTTAGGGTTAGCTCCCCATGACTTCGCAGAGCAAAACCGACACTGCCATTGGATTCAGAGCCCATCGGTATGGTTTGGAGGGGGGACGCCTTTTGAGCCTGCCTTATGTACATTTCCTGGCAAAATACATGGGAAAATCCCATTGGGGAAAATTCCACTTAGGGTTAGGGTTAGCTCCCCATGACTTCGCAGAGCAAAACCGACACTGCCATTGGATTCAGAGCCCATTGGTATGGTTAGGAGGGGGGACGCCTTTTGAGTCTGCCTTATGTACATTTCCTGGCAAAATACATGGGAAAATCCCATTGGGGAAAATTCCACTTAGGGTTAGGGTTAGCTCCCCATGACTTCGCAGAGCAAAACCGACACTGCCATTGGTTTCAGAGCCCAATGGTATGGTTAGGAGGGGGGGACGCCTTTTGAGCCGGCCTTATGTACATTTCCCGGCAAAATACATGGGAAAATCCCATTGGGGAAAATTGAACTTAGGGTTAGGGTTAGCTCCCCATGAATTCGTAGAGGAAAACCGACACTGCCATTGGATTCAGAGCCCATTGGTATGGTTAGGAGGGGGGACGCCTTTTGAGCCGGCCTTATGTACATTTCCTGGCAAAATACATGGGAAAATCCCATTGGGGAAAATTGAACTTAGGGTTAGGGTTAGCTCCCCATGACTTCGCAGAG
This sequence comes from Natrix helvetica, assembly GCF_964273705.1. NCBI lineage: Eukaryota > Metazoa > Chordata > Lepidosauria > Squamata > Natricidae > Natrix > Natrix helvetica. Next base: position 150,293,051 of record NC_138552.1, read on the forward strand.
CAAAACCGACACTGCCATTGGATTCAGAGCCCATCAGTATGGTTTGGAGGGGGGACGCCTTTTGAGCCTGCCTTATGTACATTGCCTGGCAAAATACATGGGAAAATTCCATTGGGGAAAATTCCACTTAGGGTTAGGGTTAGCTCCCCATGACTTCGCAGAGCAAAACCGACACTGCCATTGGATTCAGAGCCCATCGGTATGGTTAGGAGGGGGGACGCCTTTTGAGTCTGCCTTATGTAAGTTTCCTGGCAAAATACATGGGAAAATCCCATTGGGGAAAATTCCACTAAGGGTTAGGGTTAGCTCCCCCTGAATTCGTAGAGCAAAACCGACACTGCCATTGGATTCGGAGCCCATTGGTATGGTTAGGAGGGGGGACGCCTTTTGAGCCTGCCTTATGTACATTTCCTGGCAAAATACATGGGAATATCCCATTGTGGAAAATTCCACTTAGGGTTAGGGTTAGCTCCCCATGACTTCGCAGAGCAAAACCGACACTGCCATTGGATTCAGAGCCCATCGGTATGGTTAGGAGGGGGGACGCCTTTTGAGCCGGCCTTATGTACATTTCCTGGCAAAATACATGGGAAAATCCCATTGGGGAAAATTGAACTTAGGGTTAGGGTTAGCTCCCCATGACTTCGCAGAGCAAAACCGACACTGCCATTGGATTCAGAGCCCATCGGTATGGTTAGGAGGGGGGACGCCTTTTGAGCCTGCCTTATGTACATTTCCTGGCAAAATACATGGGAAAATTCCATTGGGGAAAATTCCACTTAGGGTTAGGGTTAGCTCCCCATGTCTTCGCAGAGCAAAACCGACACTGCCATTGGATTCAGAGCCCATCGGTATGGTTAGGAGGGGGGACGCCTTTTGAGGCGGCCTTATGTAAGTTTCCTGGCAAAATACATTGGAAAATCCCATTGGGGAAAATTCCACTAAGGGTTAGGGTTAGCTCCCCATGACTTCGTAGAGGAAAACCGACACTGCCATTGGATTCAGAGCCCATTGGTATGGTTAGGAGGGGGGACGCCTTTTGAGTCTGCCTTATGTACATTTCCTGGCAAAATACATGGGAAAATTCCATTGGGGAAAATTCCACTTAGGGTTAGGGTTAGCTCCCCATGACTTCGCAGAGCAAAACCGACACTGCCATTGGATTCAGAGCCTATCGGTATGGTTAGGAGGGGGGACGCCTTTTGAGGCGGCCTTATGTAAGTTTCCTGGCAAAATACATGGAAAAATCCCATTGGGGAAAATTCCACAAAGGGTTAGTTTTAGCTCCCCATGACTTCGTAGAGGAAAACCGACACTGCCATTGGATTCAGAGCCCATTGGTATGGTTAGGAGGGGGGACGCCTTTTGAGTCTGCCTTATGTACATTTCCTGGCAAAATACATGGGAAAATTCCATTGGGGAAAATTCCACTTAGGGTTAGGGTTAGCTCCCCATGACTTCGCAGAGCAAAACCGACACTGCCATTGGATTCAGAGCCTATCGGTATGGTTAGGAGGGGGGACGCCTTTTGAGGCGGCCTTATGTAAGTTTCCTGGCAAAATACATGGGAAAATCCCATTGGGGAAAATTCCACTAAGGGTTAGGGTTAGCTCCCCATGAATTCGTAGAGCAAAACCGACACTGCCATTCGATTCGGAGCCCATTGGTATGGTTAGGAGGGGGGACGGCTTTTGAGCCGGCCTTATGTACATTTCCTGGCAAAATACATGGGAAAATTCCATTGGGGAAAATTCCACTTAGGGTTAGGGTTAGCTCCCCATGACTTCGCAGAGCAAAACCGACACTGCCATTGGATTCAGAGCCCATCGGTATGGTTAGGAGGGGGGATGCCTTTTGAGGCGGCCTTATGTAAGTTTCCTGGCAAAATACATGGAAAAATCCCATTGGGGAAAATTCCACTAAGGGTTAGGGTTAGCTCCCCATGAATTCGTAGAGGAAAACCGACACTGCCATTGGATTCAGAGCCCATTGGTATGGTTATGAGGGGGGACGCCTTTTGAGTCTGCCTTATGTACATTTCCTGGCAAAATACATAGGAAAATCCCATTGGGGAAAATTCCACTTAGGGTTAGGGTTAGCTCCCCATGACTTCGCAGAGCAAAACCGACACTGCCATTGGATTCAGAGCCCATTGGTATGGTTAGGAGGGGGGACGCCTTTTGAGCCTGCCTTATGTTCATTTCCTGGCAAAATACATGGGAAAATTCCTTTGGGGAAAATTCCACTTAGGGTTAGGGTTAGCTCCCCATGACTTCGCAGAGCAAAACCGACACTGCCATTGGATTCAGAGCCCATCGGTATGGCTAGGAGGGGGGACGCCTTTTGAGGCGGCCTTATGTAAGTTTCCTGGCAAAATACATGGAAAAATCCCATTGGGGAAAATTCCACTAAGGGTTAGGGTTAGCTCCCCATGAATTCGTAGAGGAAAACCGACACTGCCATTGGATTCAGAGCCCATTGGTATGGTTAGGAGGGGGGACGCCTTTTGAGTCTGCCTTATGTACATTTCCTGGCAAAATACATGGGAAAATCCCATTGGGGAAAATTCCACTTAGGGTTAGGGTTAGCTCCCCATGACTTCGCAGAGCAAAACCGACACTGCCATTGGATTCAGAGCCCATCGGTATGGTTTGGAGGGGGGACGCCTTTTGAGCCTGCCTTATGTACATTTCCTGGCAAAATACATGGGAAAATCCCATTGGGGAAAATTCCACTTAGGGTTAGGGTTAGCTCCCCATGACTTCGCAGAGCAAAACCGACACTGCCATTGGATTCAGAGCCCATTGGTATGGTTAGGAGGGGGGACGCCTTTTGAGTCTGCCTTATGTACATTTCCTGGCAAAATACATGGGAAAATCCCATTGGGGAAAATTCCACTTAGGGTTAGGGTTAGCTCCCCATGACTTCGCAGAGCAAAACCGACACTGCCATTGGTTTCAGAGCCCAATGGTATGGTTAGGAGGGGGGGACGCCTTTTGAGCCGGCCTTATGTACATTTCCCGGCAAAATACATGGGAAAATCCCATTGGGGAAAATTGAACTTAGGGTTAGGGTTAGCTCCCCATGAATTCGTAGAGGAAAACCGACACTGCCATTGGATTCAGAGCCCATTGGTATGGTTAGGAGGGGGGACGCCTTTTGAGCCGGCCTTATGTACATTTCCTGGCAAAATACATGGGAAAATCCCATTGGGGAAAATTGAACTTAGGGTTAGGGTTAGCTCCCCATGACTTCGCAGAGCAAAACCGACACTGCCATTGGATTCAGAGCCCATCAGTATGGTTTGGAGGGGGGACGCCTTTTGAGCCTGCCTTATGTACATTGCCTGGCAAAATACATGGGAAAATTCCATTGGGGAAAATTCCACTTAGGGTTAGGGTTAGCTCCCCATGACTTCGCAGAGCAAAACCGACACTGCCATTGGATTCAGAGCCCATCGGTATGGTTAGGAGGGGGGACGCCTTTTGAGTCTGCCTTATGTAAGTTTCCTGGCAAAATACATGGGAAAATCCCATTGGGGAAAATTCCACTAAGGGTTAGGGTTAGCTCCCCCTGAATTCGTAGAGCAAAACCGACACTGCCATTGGATTCGGAGCCCATTGGTATGGTTAGGAGGGGGGACGCCTTTTGAGCCTGCCTTATGTACATTTCCTGGCAAAATACATGGGAATATCCCATTGTGGAAAATTCCACTTAGGGTTAGGGTTAGCTCCCCATGACTTCGCAGAGCAAAACCGACACTGCCATTGGATTCAGAGCCCATCGGTATGGTTAGGAGGGGGGACGCCTTTTGAGCCGGCCTTATGTACATTTCCTGGCAAAATACATGGGAAAATCCCATTGGGGAAAATTGAACTTAGGGTTAGGGTTAGCTCCCCATGACTTCGCAGAGCAAAACCGACACTGCCATTGGATTCAGAGCCCATCGGTATGGTTAGGAGGGGGGACGCCTTTTGAGCCTGCCTTATGTACATTTCCTGGCAAAATACATGGGAAAATTCCATTGGGGAAAATTCCACTTAGGGTTAGGGTTAGCTCCCCATGTCTTCGCAGAGCAAAACCGACACTGCCATTGGATTCAGAGCCCATCGGTATGGTTAGGAGGGGGGACGCCTTTTGAGGCGGCCTTATGTAAGTTTCCTGGCAAAATACATTGGAAAATCCCATTGGGGAAAATTCCACTAAGGGTTAGGGTTAGCTCCCCATGACTTCGTAGAGGAAAACCGACACTGCCATTGGATTCAGAGCCCATTGGTATGGTTAGGAGGGGGGACGCCTTTTGAGTCTGCCTTATGTACATTTCCTGGCAAAATACATGGGAAAATTCCATTGGGGAAAATTCCACTTAGGGTTAGGGTTAGCTCCCCATGACTTCGCAGAGCAAAACCGACACTGCCATTGGATTCAGAGCCTATCGGTATGGTTAGGAGGGGGGACGCCTTTTGAGGCGGCCTTATGTAAGTTTCCTGGCAAAATACATGGAAAAATCCCATTGGGGAAAATTCCACAAAGGGTTAGTTTTAGCTCCCCATGACTTCGTAGAGGAAAACCGACACTGCCATTGGATTCAGAGCCCATTGGTATGGTTAGGAGGGGGGACGCCTTTTGAGTCTGCCTTATGTACATTTCCTGGCAAAATACATGGGAAAATTCCATTGGGGAAAATTCCACTTAGGGTTAGCTCCCCATGACTTCGCAGAGCAAAACCGACACTGCCATTGGATTCAGAGCCTATCGGTATGGTTAGGAGGGGGGACGCCTTTTGAGGCGGCCTTATGTAAGTTTCCTGGCAAAATACATGGAAAAATCCCATTGGGGAAAATTCCACAAAGGGTTAGTTTTAGCTCCCCATGAATTCGTAGAGGAAAACCGACACTGCCATTGGATTCAGAGCCCATTGGTATGGTTAGGAGGGGGGACGCCTTTTGAGTCTGCCTTATGTACATTTCCTGGCAAAATACATGGGAAAATCCCATTGGGGAAAATTCCACTTAGGGTTAGGGTTAGCTCCCCATGACTTCGCAGAGCAAAACCGACACTGCCATTGGATTCAGAGCCCATCGGTATGGTTAGGAGGGGGGACGCCTTTTGAGCCGGCCTTATGTACATTTCCTGGCAAAATACATGGGAAAATCCCATTGGGGAAAATTGAACTTAGGGTTAGGGTTAGCTCCCCATGACTTCGCAGAGCAAAACCGACACTGCCATTGGATTCAGAGCCCATCGGTATGGTTAGGAGGGGGGACGCCTTTTGAGCCTGCCTTATGTACATTTCCTGGCAAAATACATGGGAAAATTCCACTTAGGGTTAGGGTTAGCTCCCCATGACTTCGCAGAGCAAAACCGACACTGCCATTGGATTCAGAGCCCATCGGTATGGTTAGGAGGGGGGACGCCTTTTGAGGCGGCCTTATGTAAGTTTCCTGGCAAAATACATGGGAAAATCCCATTGGGGAAAATTCCACTTAGGGTTAGGGTTAGCTCCCCATGACTTCGCAGAGCAAAACCGACACTGCCATTGGATTCAGAGCCCATCGGTATGGTTTGGAGGGGGGACGCCTTTTGAGGCGGCCTTATGTAAGTTTCCTGGCAAAATACATGGGAAAATCCCATTGGGGAAAATTCCACTAAGGGTTAGGGTTAGCTCCCCATGAATTCGTAGAGCAAAACCGACACTGCCATTGGATTCGGAGCCCATTGGTATGGTTAGGAGGGGGGACGCCTTTTGAGCCTGCCTTATGTACATTTCCTGGCAAAATACATGGGAAAATCCCATTGGGGAAAATTCCACTTAGGGTTAGGGTTAGTTCCCCATGACTTCGCAGAGGAAAACCGACACTGCCATTGGATTCAGAGCCCATCGGTATGGTTAGGAGGGGGGACGCCTTTTGAGCCGGCCTTATGTACATTTCCTGGCAAAATACATGGGAAAATTCCATTGGGGAAAATTCCACTTAGGGTTAGGGTTAGCTCCCCATGACTTCGCAGAGCAAAACCAACACTGCCATTGGATTCAGAGCCCATCGGTATGGTTAGGAGGGGGGACGCCTTTTGAGCCGGCCTTATGTACATTTCCTGGCAAAATACATGGGAAAATTCCATTGGGGAAAATTCCACTTAGGGTTAGGGTTAGCTCCCCATGACTTCGCAGAGCAAAACCAACACTGCCATTGGATTCAGAGCCCATCGGTATGGTTAGGAGGGGGGACGCCTTTTGAGCCGGCCTTATGTACATTCCCTGGCAAAATACATGGGAAAATCCCATTGGGGAAAATTGAACTTAGGGTTAAGGTTAGCTCCCCATGACTTCGCAGAGCAAAACCGACACTGCCATTGGATTCAGAGCCCATCGGTATGGTTAGGAGGGGGGACGCCTTTTGAGGCGGCCTTATGCAAGTTTCCTGGCAAAATACATGGAAAAATCCCATTGGGGAAAATTCCACTAAGGGTTAGGGTTAGCTCCCCATGACTTCGCAGAGCAAAACCGACACTGCCATTGGATTCAGAGCCCATCGGTATGGTTAGGAGGGGGGACGCCTTTTGAGGCGGCCTTATGTAAGTTTCCTGGCAAAATACAAGGGAAAATCCCATTGGGGAAAATTGAACTTAGGGTTAGGGTTAGCTCCCCATGACTTCGCAGAGCAAAACCGACACTGCCATTGGATTCAGAGCCCATCGGTATGGTTAGGAGGGGGGACGCCTTTTGAGGCGGCCTTATGTAAGTTTCCTGGCAAAATACATGGGAAAATCCCATTGGGGAAAATTCCACTAAGGGTTAGGGTTCGCTCCCCATGACTTCGCAGAGCAAAACCGACACTGCCATTGGATTCAGAGCCCATCGGTATGGTTTGGAGGGGGGACGCCTTTTGAGGCGGCCTTATGTAAGTTTCCTGGCAAAATACATGGGAAAATCCCATTGGGGAAAATTCCACTAAGGGTTAGGGTTAGCTCCCCATGAATTCGTAGAGCAAAACCGACACTGCCATTGGATTCGGAGCCCATTGGTATGGTTAGGAGGGGGGACGCCTTTTGAGCCTGCCTTATGTACATTTCCTGGCAAAATACATGGGAAAATCCCATTGGGGAAAATTCCACTTAGGGTTAGGGTTAGCTCCCCATGACTTCGCAGAGCAAAACCGACACTGCCATTGGATTCAGAGCCCATCGGTATGGTTAGGAGGGGGGACGCCTTTTGAGCCGGCCTTATGTACATTCCCTGGCAAAATACATGGGAAAATCCCATTGGGGAAAATTGAACTTAGGGTTAAGGTTAGCTCCCCATGACTTCGCAGAGCAAAACCGACACTGCCATTGGATTCAGAGCCCATCGGTATGGTTAGGAGGGGGGACGCCTTTTGAGGCGGCCTTATGCAAGTTTCCTGGCAAAATACATGGAAAAATCCCATTGGGGAAAATTCCACTAAGGGTTAGGGTTAGCTCCCCATGACTTCGCAGAGCAAAACCGACACTGCCATTGGATTCAGAGCCCATCGGTATGGTTAGGAGGGGGGACGCCTTTTGAGCCGGCCTTATGTAAGTTTCCTGGCAAAATACAAGGGAAAATCCCATTGGGGAAAATTGAACTTAGGGTTAGGGTTAGCTCCCCATGACTTCGCAGAGCAAAACCAACACTGCCATTGGATTCAGAGCCCATCGGTATGGTTAGGAGGGGGGACGCCTTTTGAGCCGGCCTTATGTACATTCCCTGGCAAAATACATGGGAAAATCCCATTGGGGAAAATTGAACTTAGGGTTAAGGTTAGCTCCCCATGACTTCGCAGAGCAAAACCGACACTGCCATTGGATTCAGAGCCCATCGGTATGGTTAGGAGGGGGGACGCCTTTTGAGGCGGCCTTATGCAAGTTTCCTGGCAAAATACATGGAAAAATCCCATTGGGGAAAATTCCACTAAGGGTTAGGGTTAGCTCCCCATGACTTCGCAGAGCAAAACCGACACTGCCATTGGATTCAGAGCCCATCGGTATGGTTAGGAGGGGGGACGCCTTTTGAGGCGGCCTTATGTAAGTTTCCTGGCAAAATACAAGGGAAAATCCCATTGGGGAAAATTGAACTTAGGGTTAGGGTTAGCTCCCCATGACTTCGCAGAGCAAAACCGACACTGCCATTGGATTCAGAGCCCATCGGTATGGTTAGGAGGGGGGACGCCTTTTGAGGCGGCCTTATGTAAGTTTCCTGGCAAAATACATGGGAAAATCCCATTGGGGAAAATTCCACTAAGGGTTAGGGTTCGCTCCCCATGACTTCGCAGAGCAAAACCGACACTGCCATTGGATTCAGAGCCCATCGGTATGGTTTGGAGGGGGGACGCCTTTTGAGGCGGCCTTATGTAAGTTTCCTGGCAAAATACATGGGAAAATCCCATTGGGGAAAATTCCACTAAGGGTTAGGGTTAGCTCCCCATGAATTCGTAGAGCAAAACCGACACTGCCATTGGATTCGGAGCCCATTGGTATGGTTAGGAGGGGGGACGCCTTTTGAGCCTGCCTTATGTACATTTCCTGGCAAAATACATGGGAAAATCCCATTGGGGAAAATTCCACTTAGGGTTAGGGTTAGCTCCCCATGACTTCGCAGAGCAAAACCGACACTGCCATTGGATTCAGAGCCCATCGGTATGGTTAGGAGGGGGGACGCCTTTTGAGCCGGCCTTATGTACATTTCCTGGCAAAATACATGGGAAAATCCCATTGGGGAAAATTGAACTTAGGGTTAGGGTTAGCTCCCCATGACTTCGCAGAGCAAAACCGACACTGCCATTGGATTCAGAGCCCATCGGTATGGTTAGGAGGGGGGACGCCTTTTGAGCCTGCCTTATGTACATTTCCTGGCAAAATACATGGGAAAATTCCACTTAGGGTTAGGGTTAGCTCCCCATGACTTCGCAGAGCAAAACCGACACTGCCATTGGATTCAGAGCCCATCGGTATGGTTAGGAGGGGGGACGCCTTTTGAGGCGGCCTTATGTAAGTTTCCTGGCAAAATACATGGGAAAATCCCATTGGGGAAAATTCCACTTAGGGTTAGGGTTAGCTCCCCATGACTTCGCAGAGCAAAACCGACACTGCCATTGGATTCAGAGCCCATCGGTATGGTTTGGAGGGGGGACGCCTTTTGAGGCGGCCTTATGTAAGTTTCCTGGCAAAATACATGGGAAAATCCCATTGGGGAAAATTCCACTAAGGGTTAGGGTTAGCTCCCCATGAATTCGTAGAGCAAAACCGACACTGCCATTGGATTCGGAGCCCATTGGTATGGTTAGGAGGGGGGACGCCTTTTGAGCCTGCCTTATGTACATTTCCTGGCAAAATACATGGGAAAATCCCATTGGGGAAAATTCCACTTAGGGTTAGGGTTAGCTCCCCATGACTTCGCAGAGGAAAACCGACACTGCCATTGGATTCAGAGCCCATCGGTATGGTTAGGAGGGGGGACGCCTTTTGAGCCGGCCTTATGTACATTTCCTGGCAAAATACATGGGAAAATTCCATTGGGGAAAATTCCACTTAGGGTTAGGGTTAGCTCCCCATGAATTCGTAGAGCAAAACCGACACTGCCATTGGATTCGGAGCCCATTGGTATGGTTAGGAGGGGGGACGCCTTTTGAGCCGGCCTTATGTACATTTCCTGGCAAAATACATGGGAAAATCCCATTGGGGAAAATTCCACTTAGGGTTAGGGTTAGCTCCCCATGACTTCGCAGAGGAAAACCGACACTGCCATTGGATTCAGAGCCCATCGGTATGGTTAGGAGGGGGGACGCCTTTTGAGCCGGCCTTATGTACATTTCCTGGCAAAATACATGGGAAAATTCCATTGGGGAAAATTCCACTTAGGGTTAGGGTTAGCTCCCCATGACTTCGCAGAGCAAAACCAACACTGCCATTGGATTCAGAGCCCATCGGTATGGTTAGGAGGGGGGACGCCTTTTGAGCCGGCCTTATGTACATTCCCTGGCAAAATACATGGGAAAATCCCATTGGGGAAAATTGAACTTAGGGTTAAGGTTAGCTCCCCATGACTTCGCAGAGCAAAACCGACACTGCCATTGGATTCAGAGCCCATCGGTATGGTTAGGAGGGGGGACGCCTTTTGAGGCGGCCTTATGCAAGTTTCCTGGCAAAATACATGGAAAAATCCCATTGGGGAAAATTCCACTAAGGGTTAGGGTTAGCTCCCCATGACTTCGCAGAGCAAAACCGACACTGCCATTGGATTCAGAGCCCATCGGTATGGTTTGGAGGGGGGACGCCTTTTGAGGCGGCCTTATGTAAGTTTCCTGGGAAAATACATGGGAAAATCTCATTGGGGAAAATTCCACTAAGGGTTAGGGTTAGCTCCCCATGAATTCGTAGAGCAAAACCGACACTGCCATTGGATTCGGAGCCCATTGGTATGGTTAGGAGGGGGGGACGCCTTTTGAGCCTGCCTTATGTACATTTCCTGGCAAAATACATGGGAAAATCCCATTGGGGAAAATTCCACTTAGGGTTAGGGTTAGCTCCCCATGACTTCGCAGAGCAAAACCGACACTGCCATTGGATTCAGAGCCCATCGGTATGGTTAGGAGGGGGGACGCCTTTTGAGCCTGCCTTATGGCAAAATACATGGGAAAATCCCATTGGGAAAAATTCCACTTAGGGTTAGGGTTAGCTCCCCATGACTTTGCAGAGCAAAACCGACACTGCCATTGGATTCAGAGCCCATCGGTATGGTTAGGAGGGGGGACGCCTTTTGAGCCGGCCTTATGTACATTACCTGGCAAAATACATGGGAAGATCCCATTGGGGAAAATTCCACTTAGGGTTAGGGTTAACTCCCCATGACCTCGCAGAGCAAAACCGACACTGCCATTGGATTCAGAGCCCATCGGTATGGGTAGGAGGGGGGATGCCTTTTGAGGGTTAGCTCCCCATGAATTCGTAGAGCAAAACAGACACTGCCATTGGATTCAGAGCCCATTGGTATGGGTAGGAGGGGGGACGCCTTTTGAGGTGGCCATATGCAAGTTTCCTGGCAAAATACATGGGAAAATCCCATTGGGGAATATTCCACTAAGGGTTAGCGTTAGCTCCCCATGAATTCGAAGAGCAAGACCGACACTGCCATTGGATTCAGAGCCCAATGGTATGGGTAGGAGGGGGGACGCCTTTTGAGGCGGCCATATGCAAGTTTCCTGGCAATATACATGGGAAAATCCCATTGGGGAATATTCCACTAAGGGTTAGCGTTAGCTCCCCATGAATTCGAAGAGCAAGACCGACACTGCCATTGGATTCAGAGCCCAATGGTATGGTTAGGAGGGGGTACGCCTTTTGAGCCTGCCTTATGTACATTTCCTGGCAAAATACATGGGAAAATCCCATTGGGGAAAATTCCACTTAGGGTTAGGATTAGCTCCCCATGACTTCGCAGAGCAAAACCGACACTGCCATTGGTTTCAGAGCCCAATGGTATGGTTAGGAGGGGGGGACGCCGTTTGAGCCTTCCTTATGTACATTTCCTGGCAAAATACATGGGAAAATCCCATTGGGGAAAATTGAACTTAGGGTTAGGGTTAGCTCCCCATGACTTCGCAGAGCAAAACCGACACTGCCATTGGATTCAGAGCCCATTGGTATGGTTAGGAGGGGGGGGGACGCCTTTTGAGCCTGCCTTATGTACATTTCTTGGCAAAATACATGGGAAAATCCCATTGGGGAAAATTCCACTTAGGGTTAGGGTTAGCTCCCCATGACTTCGCAGAGCAAAACCGACACTGCCATTGGATTCAGAGCCCATCGGTATGGTTAGGAGGGGGGACGTCTTTTGAGCCTGCCTTATGGCAAAATACATGGGAAAATCCCATTGGGGAAAATTCCACTTAGGGTTAGGGTTAGCTCCCCATGACTTCGCAGAGCAAAACTGACACTGCCATTGGATTCGGAGCCCATTGGTATGGTTAGGAAGGGGGGACGCCTTTTTAGGCGGCTTTATGTACATTTCCTGGCAAAATACATGGGAAAATTCCATTGGGGAAAATTCCACTTAGGGTTAGGGTTAGCTCCCCATGACTTCGCAGAGCAAAACCGACACTGCCATTGGATTCAGAGCCCATCGGTATGGTTAGGAGGGGGGACGCCTTTTGAGTCTGCCTTATGTACATTTCCTGGCAAAATACATGGGAAAATCCCATTGGGGAAAATTCCACTTAGGGTTAGGGTTAGCTCCGCATGACTTCGCAGAGCAAAACCGACACTGCCATTGGATTCAGAGCCCATCGGTATGGTTTGGAGGGGGGACGCCTTTTGAGGCGGCCTTATGAACATTTCCTAGCAAAATAAATGGGAAAATCCCATTGGGGAAAATTCCACTAAGGGTTAGCGTTAGCTCCCCATGAATTCGAAGAGCAAGACCGACACTGCCATTAGATTCAGAGCCCATCGGTATGGGTGGGAGGGGGGACGCCTTTTGAGCCGGCCTTATGAACATTTCCTAGCAAAATAAATGGGAAAATCCCATTGGGGAAAATTCCACTAAGGGTTAGGGTTAGCTCCCCATGAATTCGTAGAGCAAAACCGACACTGCCATTGGATTCAGACCCCATTGGTATGGTTAGGAGGGGGGGGGACGCCTTTTGAGCCTGCCTTATGTACATTTCCTGGCAAAATACATGGGAAAATCCCATTGGGGAAAATTCCACTTAGGGTTAGGGTTAGCTCCCCATGACTTCGCAGAGCAAAACCGACACTGCCATTGGATTCAGAGCCCATCTGTATGGTTAGGAGGGGGGACGTCTTTTGAGCCTGCCTTATGGCAAAATACATGGGAAAATCCCATTGGGGAAAATTCCACTTAGGGTTAGGGTTAGCTCCCCATGACTTCGCAGAGCAAAACTGACACTGCCATTGGATTCGGAGCCCATTGGTATGGTTAGGAAGGGGGGACGCCTTTTTAGGCGGCCTTATGTACATTTCCTGGCAAAATACATGGGAAAATTCCATTGGGGAAAATTCCACTTAGGGTTAGGGTTAGCTCCCCATGACTTCGCAGAGCAAAACCGACACTGCCATTGGATTCAGAGCCCATCGGTATGGTTAGGAGGGGGGACGCCTTTTGAGTCTGCCTTATGTACATTTCCTGGCAAAATACATGGGAAAATCCCATTGGGGAAAATTCCACTTAGGGTTAGGGTTAGCTCCGCATGACTTCGCAGAGCAAAACCGACACTGCCATTGGATTCAGAGCCCATCGGTATGGTTTGGAGGGGGGACGCCTTTTGAGGCGGCCTTATGTAAGTTTCCTGGCAAAATACATGGGAAAATCCCATTGGGGAAAATTCCACTAAGGGTTAGCGTTAGCTCCCCATGACTTCGCAGAGCAAAAACGACACTGCCATTGGATTCAGAGCCCATCGGTATGGTTTGGAGGGGGGACGCCTTTTGAGGCGGCCTTATGTAAGTTTCCTGGCAAAATACATGGGAAAATCCCATTGGGGAAAATTCCACTTAGGGTTAGGGTTAGCTCCGCATGACTTCGCAGAGCAAAACCGACACTGCCATTGGATTCAGAGCCCATCGGTATGGTTTGGAGGGGGGACGCCTTTTGAGGCGGCCTTATGTAAGTTTCCTGGCAAAATACATGGGAAAATCCCATTGGGGAAAATTCCACTAAGGGTTAGCGTTAGCTCCCCATGACTTCGCAGAGCAAAAACGACACTGCCATTGGATTCAGAGCCCATCGGTATGGTTTGGAGGGGGGACGCCTTTTGAGGCGGCCTTATGTAAGTTTCCTGGCAAAATACATGGGAAAATCCCATTGGGGAAAATTCCACTTAGGGTTAGGGTTAACTCCCCATGACCTCGCAGAGCAAAAAGGACACTGCCATTGGATTCAGACCCCATCGGTATGGGTAGGAGGGGGGATGCCTTTTGAGGGTTAGCTCCCCATGAATTCGTAGAGCAAAACAGACACTGCCATTGGATTCAGAGCCCATTGGTATGGTTAGGAGGGGGGGGACGCCTTTTGAGCCTGCCTTATGGCAAAATACATGGGAAAATCCCATTGGGCAAAATTCCACTTAGGGTTAGGGTTAGCTCCCCATGACTTCGCAGAGCAAAACTGACACTGCCATTGGATTCAGAGCCCATTGGTATGGTTAGGAGGGGGGACGCCTTTTGAGCCTGCCTTATGTACATTTCCTGGCAAAATACATGGGAAAATCCCATTGGGGAAAATTCCACTTAGGGTTAGGGTTAGCTCCCCATGACTTCGCAGAGCAAAACCAACACTGCCATTGGATTCAGAGCCCATCGGTATGGTTAGGAGGGGGGACTCCTTTTGAGCCGGCCTTATGTACATTACCTGGCAAAATACATGGGAAGATCCCATTGGGGAAAATTCCACTTAGGGTTAGGGTTAACTCCCCATGACCTCGCAGAGCAAAACCGACACTGCCATTGGATTCAGAGCCCATCGGTATGGGTAGGAGGGGGGACGCCTTTTCAGGGTTAGCTCCCCATGAATTCGTAGAGCAAAACCGACACTGCCATTGGATTCAGAGCCCATCGGTATGGGTAGGAGGGGGGATGCCTTTTGAGGGTTAGCTCCCCATGAATTCGTAGAGCAAAACAGACACTGCCATTGGATTCAGAGCCCATTGGTATGGGTAGGAGGGGGGACGCCTTTTGAGGTGGCCATATGCAAGTTTCCTGGCAAAATACATGGGAAAATCCCATTGGGGAATATTCCACTAAGGGTTAGCGTTAGCTCCCCATGAATTCGAAGAGCAAGACCGACACTGCCATTGGATTCAGAGCCCAATGGTATGGGTAGGAGGGGGGACGCCTTTTGAGGCGGCCATATGCAAGTTTCCTGGCAAAATACATGGGAAAATCCCATTGGGGAATATTCCACTAAGGGTTAGCGTTAGCTCCCCATGAATTCGAAGAGCAAGACCGACACTGCCATTGGATTCAGAGCCCAATGGTATGGTTAGGAGGGGGTACGCCTTTTGAGCCTGCCTTATGTACATTTCCTGGCAAAATACATGGGAAAATCCCATTGGGGAAAATTCCACTTAGGGTTAGGATTAGCTCCCCATGACTTCGCAGAGCAAAACCGACACTGCCATTGGTTTCAGAGCCCAATGGTATGGTTAGGAGGGGGGGACGCCGTTTGAGCCTTCCTTATGTACATTTCCTGGCAAAATACATGGGAAAATCCCATTGGGGAAAATTGAACTTAGGGTTAGGGTTAGCTCCCCATGACTTCGCAGAGCAAAACCGACACTGCCATTGGATTCAGAGCCCATTGGTATGGTTAGGAGGGGGGGGGACGCCTTTTGAGCCTGCCTTATGTACATTTCCTGGCAAAATACATGGGAAAATCCCATTGGGGAAAATTCCACTTAGGGTTAGGGTTAGCTCCCCATGACTTCGCAGAGCAAAACCGACACTGCCATTGGATTCAGAGCCCATCGGTATGGTTAGGAGGGGGGACGTCTTTTGAGCCTGCCTTATGGCAAAATACATGGGAAAATCCCATTGGGGAAAATTCCACTTAGGGTTAGGGTTAGCTCCCCATGACTTCGCAGAGCAAAACTGACACTGCCATTGGATTCGGAGCCCATTGGTATGGTTAGGAAGGGGGGACGCCTTTTTAGGCGGCTTTATGTACATTTCCTGGCAAAATACATGGGAAAATTCCATTGGGGAAAATTCCACTTAGGGTTAGGGTTAGCTCCCCATGACTTCGCAGAGCAAAACCGACACTGCCATTGGATTCAGAGCCCATCGGTATGGTTAGGAGGGGGGACGCCTTTTGAGTCTGCCTTATGTACATTTCCTGGCAAAATACATGGGAAAATCCCATTGGGGAAAATTCCACTTAGGGTTAGGGTTAGCTCCGCATGACTTCGCAGAGCAAAACCGACACTGCCATTGGATTCAGAGCCCATCGGTATGGTTTGGAGGGGGGACGCCTTTTGAGGCGGCCTTATGTAAGTTTCCTGGCAAAATACATGGGAAAATCCCATTGGGGAAAATTCCACTAAGGGTTAGCGTTAGCTCCCCATGAATTCGAAGAGCAAGACCGACACTGCCATTGGATTCAGAGCCCAATGGTATGGTTAGGAGGGGGTACGCCTTTTGAGCCTGCCTTATGTACATTTCCTGGCAAAATACATGGGAAAATCCCATTGGGGAAAATTCCACTTAGGGTTAGGGTTAGCTCCCCATGACTTCGCGGAGCAAAACCGACACTGCCATTGGATTCAGAGCCCATCGGTATGGGTAGGAGGGGGGACGCCTTTTGAGCCGGCCTTATGAACATTTCCTAGCAAAATAAATGGGAAAATCCCATTGGGGAAAATTCCACTAAGGGTTAGGGTTAGCTCCCCATGAATTCGTAGAGCAAAACCGACACTGCCATTGGTTTCAGAGCCCAATGGTATGGTTAGGAGGGGGGGACGCCGTTTGAGCCTGCCTTATGTACATTTCCTGGCAAAATACATGGGAAAATCCCATTGGGGAAAATTGAACTTAGGGTTAGGGTTAGCTCCCCATGACTTCGCAGAGCAAAACCGACACTGCCATTGGATTCAGAGCCCATTGGTATTGTTAGGAGGGGGGGGGACGCCTTTTGAGCCTGCCTTATGTACATTTCCTGGCAAAATACATGGGAAAATCCCATTGGGGAAAATTCCACTTAGGGTTAGGGTTAGCTCCCCATGACTTCGCAGAGCAAAACCGACACTGCCATTGGATTCAGAGCCCATCGGTATGGTTAGGAGGGGGGACGTCTTTTGAGCCTGCCTTATGGCAAAATACATGGGAAAATCCCATTGGGGAAAATTCCACTTAGGGTTAGGGTTAGCTCCCCATGACTTCGTAGAGCAAAACTGACACTGCCATTGGATTCGGAGCCCATTGGTATGGTTAGGAAGGGGGGACGCCTTTTTAGGCGGCCTTATGTACATTTCCTGGCAAAATACATGGGAAAATTCCATTGGGGAAAATTCCACTTAGGGTTAGGGTTAGCTCCTCATGACTTCGCAGAGCAAAACCGACACTGCCATTGGATTCAGAGCCCATCGGTATGGTTAGGAGGGGGGACGCCTTTTGAGGCGGCCTTATGTACATTTCCTGGCAAAATACATGGGAAAATCCCATTGGGGAAAATTCCACTTAGGGTTAGGGTTAGCTCCGCATGACTTCGCAGAGCAAAACCGACACTGCCATTGGATTCAGAGCCCATCGGTATGGTTTGGAGGGGGGACGCCTTTTGAGGCGGCCTTATGAACATTTCCTAGCAAAATAAATGGGAAAATCCCATTGGGGAAAATTCCACTAAGGGTTAGCGTTAGCTCCCCATGAATTCGAAGAGCAAGACCGACACTGCCATTGGATTCAGAGCCCAATGGTATGGTTAGGAGGGGGTACGCCTTTTGAGCCTGCCTTATGTACATTTCCTGGCAAAATACATGGGAAAATCCCATTGGGGAAAATTCCACTTAGGGTTAGGGTTAGCTCCCCATGACTTCGCAGAGCAAAACCGACACTGCCATTGGATTCAGAGCCCATCGGTATGGGTAGGAGGGGGGACGCCTTTTGAGCCGGCCTTATGAACATTTCCTAGCAAAATAAATGGGAAAATCCCATTGGGGAAAATTCCACTAAGGGTTAGGGTTAGCTCCCCATGAATTCGTAGAGCAAAACCGACACTGCCATTGGATTCAGAGCCCATTGGTATGGTTAGGAGGGGGGGGGACGCCTTTTGAGCCTGCCTTATGTACATTTCCTGGCAAAATACATGGGAAAATCCCATTGGGGAAAATTCCACTTAGGGTTAGGGTTAGCTCCCCATGACTTCGCAGAGCAAAACCGACACTGCCATTGGATTCAGAGCCCATCGGTATGGTTAGGAGGGGGGACGTCTTTTGAGCCTGCCTTATGGCAAAATACATGGGAAAATCCCATTGGGGAAAATTCCACTTAGGGTTAGGGTTAGCTCCCCATGACTTCGCAGAGCAAAACTGAAACTGCCATTGGATTCGGAGCCCATTGGTATGGTTAGGAAGGGGGGACGCCTTTTTAGGCGGCCTTATGTACATTTCCTGGCAAAATACATGGGAAAATTCCATTGGGGAAAATTCCACTTAGGGTTAGGGTTAGCTCCCCATGACTTCGCAGAGCAAAACCGACACTGCCATTGGATTCAGAGCCCATCGGTATGGTTAGGAGGGGGGACGCCTTTTGAGTCTGCCTTATGTACATTTCGTGGCAAAATACATGGGAAAATCCCATTGGGGAAAATTCCACTTAGGGTTAGGGTTAGCTCCGCATGACTTCGCAGAGCAAAACCGACACTGCCATTGGATTCAGAGCCCATCGGTATGGTTTGGAGGGGGGACGCCTTTTGAGGCGGCCTTATGTAAGTTTCCTGGCAAAATACATGGGAAAATCCCATTGGGGAAAATTCCACTAAGGGTTAGCGTTAGCTCCCCATGACTTCGCAGAGCAAAAAGGACACTGCCATTGGATTCAGACCCCATCGGTATGGGTAGGAGGGGGGATGCCTTTTGAGGGTTAGCTCCCCATGAATTCGTAGAGCAAAACAGACACTGCCATTGGATTCAGAGCCCATTGGTATGGTTAGGAGGGGGGGGACGCCTTTTGAGCCTGCCTTATGGCAAAATACATGGGAAAATCCCATTGGGGAAAATTCCACTTAGGGTTAGGGTTAGCTCCCCATGACTTCGCAGAGCAAAACCGACACTGCCATTGGATTCAGAGCCCATCGGTATGGTTAGGAGGGGGGACTCCTTTTGAGCCGGCCTTATGTACATTACCTGGCAAAATACATGGGAAGATCCCATTGGGGAAAATTCCACTTAGGGTTAGGGTTAACTCCCCATGACCTCGCAGAGCAAAACCGACACTGCCATTGGATTCAGAGCCCATCGGTATGGGTAGGAGGGGGGACGCCTTTTGAGGGTTAGCTCCCCATGAATTCGTAGAGCAAAACCGACACTGCCATTGGATTCAGAGCCCATTGGTATGGTTAGGAGGGGGGGGACGCCTTTTGAGCCTGCCTTATGTACATTTCCTGGCAAAATACATGGGAAAATCCCATTGGGGAAAATTCCACTTAGGGTTAGGGTTAACTCCTCATCACTTCGCAGAGCAAAACCGACACTGCCATTGGATTCAGAGCCCATCGGTATGGTTAGGAGGGGGGGACGCCGTTTGAGCCTGCCTTATGTACATTTCCTGGCAAAATACATGGGAAAATCCCATTGGGGAAAATTGAACTTAGGGTTAGGGTTAGCTCCCCATGACTTCGCAGAGCAAAACCGACACTGCCATTGGATTCAGAGCCCATTGGTATTGTTAGGAGGGGGGGGGGATGCCTTTTGAGCCTGCCTTATGTACATTTCCTGGCAAAATACATGGGAAAATCCCATTGGGGAAAATTCCACTTAGGGTTAGGGTTAGCTCCCCATGACTTCGCAGAGCAAAACCGACACTGCCATTGGATTCAGAGCCCATCGGTATGGTTAGGAGGGGGGACGTCTTTTGAGCCTGCCTTATGGCAAAATACATGGGAAAATCCCATTGGGGAAAATTCCACTTAGGGTTAGGGTTAGCTCCCCATGACTTCGTAGAGCAAAACTGACACTGCCATTGGATTCGGAGCCCATTGGTATGGTTAGGAAGGGGGGACGCCTTTTTAGGCGGCCTTATGTACATTTCCTGGCAAAATACATGGGAAAATTCCATTGGGGAAAATTCCACTTAGGGTTAGGGTTAGCTCCTCATGACTTCGCAGAGCAAAACCGACACTGCCATTGGATTCAGAGCCCATCGGTATGGTTAGGAGGGGGGACGCCTTTTGAGTCTGCCTTATGTACATTTCCTGGCAAAATACATGGGAAAATCCCATTGGGGAAAATTCACTTAGGGTTAGGGTTAGCTCCGCATGACTTCGCAGAGCAAAACCGACACTGCCATTGGATTCAGAGCCCATCGGTATGGTTTGGAGGGGGGACGCCTTTTGAGGCGGCCTTATGAACATTTCCTAGCAAAATAAATGGGAAAATCCCATTGGGGAAAATTCCACTAAGGGTTAGCGTTAGCTCCCCATGAATTCGAAGAGCAAGACCGACACTGCCATTGGATTCAGAGCCCAATGGTATGGTTAGGAGGGGGTACGCCTTTTGAGCCTGCCTTATGTACATTTCCTGGCAAAATACATGGGAAAATCCCATTGGGGAAAATTCCACTTAGGGTTAGGGTTAGCTCCCCATGACTTCGCAGAGCAAAACCGACACTGCCATTGGATTCAGAGCCCATCGGTATGGGTAGGAGGGGGGACGCCTTTTGAGCCGGCCTTATGAACATTTCCTAGCAAAATAAATGGGAAAATCCCATTGGGGAAAATTCCACTAAGGGTTAGGGTTAGCTCCCCATGAATTCGTAGAGCAAAACCGACACTGCCATTGGATTCAGAGCCCATTGGTATGGTTAGGAGGGGGGGGGACGCCTTTTGAGCCTGCCTTATGTACATTTCCTGGCAAAATACATGGGAAAATCCCATTGGGGAAAATTCCACTTAGGGTTAGGGTTAGCTCCCCATGACTTCGCAGAGCAAAACCGACACTGCCATTGGATTCAGAGCCCATCGGTATGGTTAGGAGGGGGGACGTCTTTTGAGCCTGCCTTATGGCAAAATACATGGGAAAATCCCATTGGGGAAAATTCCACTTAGGGTTAGGGTTAGCTCCCCATGACTTCGCAGAGCAAAACTGACACTGCCATTGGATTCGGAGCCCATTGGTATGGTTAGGAAGGGGGGACGCCTTTTTAGGCGGCCTTATGTACATTTCCTGGCAAAATACATGGGAAAATTCCATTGGGGAAAATTCCACTTAGGGTTAGGGTTAGCTCCCCATGACTTCGCAGAGCAAAACCGACACTGCCATTGGATTCAGAGCCCATCGGTATGGTTAGGACGGGGGACGCCTTTTGAGTCTGCCTTATGTACATTTCGTGGCAAAATACATGGGAAAATCCCATTGGGGAAAATTCCACTTAGGGTTAGGGTTAGCTCCGCATGACTTCGCAGAGCAAAACCGACACTGCCATTGGATTCAGAGCCCATCGGTATGGTTTGGAGGGGGGACGCCTTTTGAGGCGGCCTTATGTAAGTTTCCTGGCAAAATACATGGGAAAATCCCATTGGGGAAAATTCCACTAAGGGTTAGCGTTAGCTCCCCATGACTTCGCAGAGCAAAAACGACACTGCCATTGGATTCAGAGCCCATCGGTATGGTTTGGAGGGGGGACGCCTTTTGAGGCGGCCTTATGTAAGTTTCCTGGCAAAATACATGGGAAAATCCCATTGGGGAAAATTCCACTTAGGGTTAGGGTTAACTCCCCATGACCTCGCAGAGCAAAAAGGACACTGCCATTGGATTCAGACCCCATCGGTATGGGTAGGAGGGGGGATGCCTTTTGAGGGTTAGCTCCCCATGAATTCGTAGAGCAAAACAGACACTGCCATTGGATTCAGAGCCCATTGGTATGGTTAGGAGGGGGGGGACGCCTTTTGAGCCTGCCTTATGGCAAAATACATGGGAAAATCCCATTGGGGAAAATTCCACTTAGGGTTAGGGTTAGCTCCCCATGACTTCGCAGAGCAAAACCGACACTGCCATTGGATTCAGAGCCCATCGGTATGGTTAGGAGGGGGGACTCCTTTTGAGCCGGCCTTATGTACATTACCTGGCAAAATACATGGGAAGATCCCATTGGGGAAAATTCCACTTAGGGTTAGGGTTAACTCCCCATGACCTCGCAGAGCAAAACCGACACTGCCATTGGATTCAGAGCCCATCGGTATGGGTAGGAGGGGGGACGCCTTTTGAGGGTTAGCTCCCCATGAATTCGTAGAGCAAAACCGACACTGCCATTGGATTCAGAGCCCATTGGTATGGTTAGGAGGGGGGGGACGCCTTTTGAGCCTGCCTTATGTACATTTCCTGGCAAAATACATGGGAAAATCCCATTGGGGAAAATTCCACTTAGGGTTAGGGTTAACTCCTCATCACTTCGCAGAGCAAAACCGACACTGCCATTGGATTCAGAGCCCATCGGTATGGTTAGGAGGGGGGACGCCTTTTGAGCCTGCCTTATGGCAAAATACATGGGAAAATCCCATTGAGGAAAATTCCACTTAGGGTTAGGGTTAGCTCCCCATGACTTCGCAGAGCAAAACTGACACTGCCATTGGATTCGGAGCCCATTGGTATGGTTAGGAGGGGGGACGCCTTTTGAGCCTGCCTTATGTACATTTCCTGGCAAAATACATGGGAAGATCCCATTGGGTTAAATTCCACTTAGGGTTAGGGTTAACTCCCCATGACCTCGCAGAGCAAAACCGACACTGCCATTGGATTCAGAGCCCATCGGTATGGGTAGGAGGGGGGATGCCTTTTGAGGGTTAGCTCCCCATGAATTTGTAGAGCAAAACAGACACTGCCATTGGATTCAGAGCCCATTGGTTTGGGTAGGAGGGGGGACGCCTTTTGAGGCGGCCATATGCAAGTTTCCTGGCAAAATACATGGGAAAATCCCATTGGGGAATATTCCACTAAGGGTTAGCGTTAGCTCCCCATGAATTCGAAGAGCAAGACCGACACTGCCATTGGATTCAGAGCCCAATGGTATGGGTAGGAGGGGGGACGCCTTTTGAGGCGGCCATATGCAAGTTTCCTGGCAAAATACATGGGAAAATCCCATTGGGGAATATTCCACTAAGGGTTAGGGTTAGCTCCCCATGAATTCGTAGAGCAAAACCGACACTGCCATTGATTTCAGAGCCCAATGGTATGGTTAGGAGGGGGGGACGCCGTTTGAGCCTGCCTTATGTACATTTCCTGGCAAAATACATGGGAAAATCCCATTGGGGAAAATTGAACTTAGGGTTAGGGTTAGCTCCCCATGACTTCGCAGAGCAAAACCGACACTGCCATTGGATTCAGAGCCCATTGGTATGGTTAGGAGTGGGGGGGACGCCTTTTGAGCCTGCCTTATGTACATTTCCTGGCAAAATACATGGGAAAATCCCATTGGGGAAAATTCCACTTAGGGTTAGGGTTAGCTCCCCATGACTTCGCAGAGCAAAACCGACACTGCCATTGGATTCAGAGCCCATCGGTATGGTTAGGAGGGGGGACGTCTTTTGAGCCTGCCTTATGGCAAAATACATGGGAAAATCCCATTGGGGAAAATTCCACTTAGGGTTAGGGTTAGCTCCCCATGACTTCGCAGAGCAAAACTGACACTGCCATTGGATTCGGAGCCCATTGGTATGGTTAGGAAGGGGGACGCCTTTTGAGCCTGCCTTATGTACATTTCCTGGCAAAATACATGGGAAAATCCCATTGGGGAAAATTTCACTTAGGGTTAGGGTTAGCTCCCCATGACTTTGCAGAGCAAAACCGACACTGCCATTGGATTCAGAGCCCATCGGTATGGTTAGGAGGGGGGACGCATTTTGAGCCTGCCTTATGGCAAAATACATGGGAAAATCCCATTGGGGAAAATTCCACTTAGGGTTAGGGTTAGCTCCCCATGACTTCGCACAGCAAAACTGACACTGCCATTGGATTCGGAGCCCATTGGTATGGTTAGGAAGGGGGACGCCTTTTGAGCCGGCCTTATGTACATTTCCTGGCAAAATACATGGGAAAATCCCATTGGGGAAAATTCCACTTAGGGTTAGGGTTAGCTCCCCATGACTTTGCAGAGCAAAACCGACACTGCCATTGGATTCAGAGCCCATCGGTATGGTTAGGAGGGGGGACGCATTTTGAGCCTGCCTTATGGCAAAATACATGGGAAAATCCCATTGGGGAAAATTCCACTTAGGGTTAGGGTTAGCTCCCCATGACTTCGCACAGCAAAACTGACACTGCCATTGGATTCGGAGCCCATTGGTATGGTTAGGAAGGGGGACGCCTTTTGAGCCGGCCTTATGTACATTTCCTGGCAAAATACATGGGAAAATCCCATTAGGGAAAATTCCACTTAGGGTTAGGGTTAGCTCCCCATGACTTCGCAGAGCAGAACCGACACTGCCATTGGATTCAGAGCCCATCGGTATGGTTAGGAGGGGGGACGCCTTTTGAGCCGGCCTTATGTACATTACCTGGCAAAATACATGGGAAGATCCCATTGGGGAAAATTCCACTTAGGGTTAGGGTTAACTCCCCATGACCTCGCAGAGCAAAACCGACACTGCCATTGGATTCAGAGCCCATCGGTATGGGTAGGAGGGGGGATGCCTTTTGAGCCTGCCTTATGGCAAAATACATGGGAAAATCCCATTGGGGAAAATTCCACTTAGGGTTAGGGTTAGCTCCCCATGAATTCGGAGATCAAAACCGACACTGCCATTGGATTCAGAGCCCAATGGTATGGTTAGGAGGGGGGACGCCTTTTGAGGCGGCCATATGTAAGTTTCCTGGCAAAATACATGGGAAAATCCCATTGGGGTAAATTCCACTAAGGGTTAGCGTTAGCTCCCCATGAATTCGTAGAGCAAAACCGACACTGCCATTGGATTCAGAGCCCAATGGTATGGTTAGGAGGGGGTACGCCTTTTGAGCCTGCCTTATGTAAGTTTCCTGGCAAAATAAATGGGAAAATCCCATTGGGGAAAATTCCACTAAGGGTTAGGGTTAGCTCCCCATGAATTCGCAGAGAAAAACCGACACTGCCATTGGATTCAGAGCCCATCGGTATGGTTTGGAGGGGGGACGCCTTTTGAGGCGGCCTTATGTACATTACCTGGCAAAATACATGGGAAGATCCCATTGGGGAAAATTCCACTTAGGGTTAGCGTTAGCTCCCCATGAATTCGTAGAGCAAAACCGACACTGCCATTGGATTCAGAGCCCATCGGTGTGGGTAGGAGGGGGGATGCCTTTTGAGCCTGCCTTATGGCAAAATAGATGGGAAAATACCATTGGGGAAAATTCCACTAAGGGTTAGGGTTAGCTCCCCATGAAATCGTAGAGTAAAACCGACACTGCCATTGGATTCGGAGCCCATTGGTATGGTTAGGAGGGGGGACGCCTTTTGAGCCTGCCTTATGTACATTTCCTGGCAAAATACATGGGAAAATCCCATTGGGGAAAATTCCGGTTATGGTTAGCTCCCCATGACTTCGCAGAGCAAAACCGACACTGCCATTGGATTCAGAGCCTATCAGTATGGTTAGGAGGAGGGACGCCTTTTGAGCCTGCCTTATGTACATTTCCTGGCAAAATACATGGGAAAATCCCATTGGGGAAAATTCCACTTAGGGTTAGGGTTAGCTCCCCATGACTTCGCAGAGCAAAACTGAAACTGCCATTGGATTCAGAGCCCATCGGTATGGTTTGGAGGGGGGACGCCCTTTGAGGCGGCCTTATGTAAGTTTCCTGGCAAAATACAAGGGAAAATCCAGGAAATTTTGCCAGGAAATGTACATAAGGCCGCCTCAAAAGGCGTCCGCCCACCAAACCATACCGATGGGCTCTTAATCCAATGGCAGTGTCGGTTTTGCTCTACGAATTCATGGGGAGCTAACGCTAACCCTAAGTGGAATTTTCCCCAATGGGATCTTCCCATGTATTTTGCCAGGAAATGTACATAAGGCAGACTCAAAAGGCGTCCCCCCTCCTAACCATACCGATGGGCTCTGAATCCAATGGCAGTGTTGGTTTTCCTCTACGAATTCATGGGGAGCTAATCCTAACCCTTAGTGGAATTTTCCCCAATGGGATTTTCCCATGTATTTTGCCAGGAAATGTACATAAGGCAGGCTAAAAAGGCATACCCCCATCCTAACCATACCGATGGGCTCTGAATCCAATGGCAGTGTCGGTTTTCCTCTACGAATTCATGGGGAGCTAACCCTAACCCTTAGTGGAATTTTCCCCAATGGGATTTTTCCATGTATTTTGCCAGGAAACTTACATAAGGCCGCCTCAAAAGGCGTCCCCCCTCCGAACCATACCGATGGGCTCTGAATCCAATGGCAGTGTCGGTTTTGCTCTGCGAAGTCATGGGGAGCTAACCCTAACCCTAAGTGGAATTCAGAGCCCATCGGTATGGTTAGGAGGGGGGACGACTTTTGAGCCGGCCTTATGTACATTTCCTGGCAAAATACATGGGAAAATACCATTGGGGAAAATTCCACTTAGGGTTAGGGTTAGCTCCCCATGACTTCGCAGAGCAAAACTGACACTGCCATTGGATTCAGAGCCCATCGGTATGGTTAGGAGGGGGGACGCCTTTTGAGCCGGCCTTATGAACATTTCCTGGCAAAATACATGGGAAAATCCCATTAGGGAAAATTCCACTTAGGGTTAGGGTTAGCTCCCCATGACTTCGCAGAGCAAAACCGACACTGCCATTGGATTCAGAGCCCATCGGTATGGTTTGGAGGGGGGACGCCTTTTGAGGCGGCCTTATGTAAATTTCCTGGCAAAATACATGGAAAAATCCCATTGGGGAAAATTCCACTAAGGGTTAGGGTTAGCTCCCCATGAATTCAGAGAGCAAAACCGACACTGCCATTGGATTCAGAGCCCATCGGTATGGTTAGGAGGGGGGACGCCTTTTGAGCCTGCCTTATGGCAAAATACATGGGAAAATCCCATTGGGGAGAATTCCACTTAGGGTTAGGGTTAGCTCCCCATGACTTCGCAGAGCAAAACTGACACTGCCATTGGATTCGGAGCCCATTGGTATGGTTAGGAGGGGGGACGCCTTTTGAGCCTGCCTTATGTACATTTCCTGGCAAAATACATGGGAAAATCCCATTGGGGAAAATTCCACTTAGGGTTAGGGTTAGCTCCCCATGACTTCGCAGAGCAAAACCGACACTGCCATTGGATTCAGAGCCCATCGGTATGGTTAGGAGGGGGGACGCCTTTTGAGCCGGCCTTATGTACATTACCTGGCAAAATACATGGGAAGATCCCATTGGGGAAAATTCCACTTAGGGTTAGGGTTAACTCCCCATGACCTCGCAGAGCAAAACCGACACTGCCATTGGATTCAGAGCCCATCGGTATGGGTAGGAGGGGGGATGCCTTTTGAGGGTTAGCTCCCCATGAATTCAGAGAGCAAAACCGACACTGCCATTGGATTCAGAGCCCATCGGTATGGTTAGGAGGGGGGGACGCCTTTTGAGCCTGCCTTATGGCAAAATACATGGGAAAATTCCACTTAGGGTTAGGGTTAGCTCCCCATGACTTCGCAGAGCAAAACCGACACTGCCATTGGATTCAGAGCCCATCGGTATGGTTAGGAGGAGGGACGCCTTTTGAGCCTGCCTTATGTACATTTCCTGGCAAAATACATGGGAAAATCCCATTGGGGAAAATTCCACTTAGGGTTTGGCAAAACTGAAACTGCCATTGGATTCAGAGCCCATCGGTGTGGTTTGGAGGGGGGACGCCCTTTGAGGCGGCCTTATGTAAGTTTCCTGGCAAAATACAAGGGAAAATCGAGGAAATTTTGCCAGGAAATGTATTAACTCCCCATGACCTCGCAGAGCAAAACCGACACTGCCATTGGATTCAGAGCCCATCGGTATGGGTAGGAGGGGGGATCCCTTTTGAGGGTTAGCTCCCCATGAATTCAGAGAGCAAAACCGACACTGCCATTGGATTCAGAGCCCATCGGTATGGTTAGGAGGGGGGACGCCTTTTGAGCCTGCCTTATGGCAAAATACATGGGAAAATCCATTGGGGAGAATTCCACTTAGGGTTAGGGTTAGCTCCCCATGACTTCGCAGAGCAAAACCGACACTGCCATTGGATTCAGAGCCCATCGGTGTGGTTAGGAGGGGGGACGCCTTTTGAGCCGGCCTTATGTACATTTCCTGGCAAAATACATGGGAAAATACCATTGGGGAAAATTCCACTTAGGGTTAGGGTTAGCTCCCCATGACTTCGCAGAGCAAAACCGACACTGCCATTGGATTCAGAGCCCATCGGTATGGTTAGGAGGGGGGACGCCTTTTGAGCCGGCCTTATGAACATTTCCTGGCAAAATACATGGGAAAATCCCATTGGGGAAAATTCCACTTAGGGTTAGGGTTAGCTCCCCATGACTTCGCAGAGCAAAACCGACACTGCCATTGGATTCAGAGCCCATCGGTATGGTTTGGAGGGGGGACGCCTTTTGAGGCGGCCTTATGTAAGTTTCCTGGCAAAATACATGGAAAAATCCCACTGGGGATAATTCCACTAAGGGTTAGGGTTAGCTCCCCATGAATTCGTAGAGGAAAACCGACAGTGCCATTGGATTCAGAGCCCATTGGTATGGTTAGGAGGGGGGACGCCTTTTGAGGCGGCCTTATGTACATTACCTGGCAAAATACATGGGAAGATCCCATTGGGGAAAATTCCACTTAGGGTTAGGGTTAGCTCCCCATGACTTCGCAGAGCAAAACCGACAGTGCCATTGGATTCAGAGCCCATCGGTGTGGGTAGGAGGGGGGATGCCTTTTGAGCCTGCCTTATGGCAAAATACATGGGAAAATACCATTGGGGAAAATTCCACTAAGGGTTAGGGTTAGCTCCCCATGAAATCGTAGAGCAAAACCGACACTGCCATTAGATTCGGAGCCCATTGGTATGGTTAGGAGGGGGGACGCCTTTTGAGCCTGCCTTATGTACATTTCCTGGCAAAATACATGGGAAAATCCCATTGGGGAAAATTCCGGTTAGGGTTAGCTCCGCATGACTTCGCAGAGCAAAACCAACACTGCCATTGGATTCAGAGCCCATCGGTATGGTTAGGAGGAGGGATGCCTTTTGAGCCTGCCTTATGTACATTTCCTGGCAAAATACATGGGAAAATCCCATTGGGGAAAATTCCACTTAGGGTTAGGGTTAGCTCCCCATGACTTCGCAGAGCAAAACTGAAACTGCCATTGGATTCAGAGCCCATCGGTATGGTTTGGAGGGGGGACGCCATTTGAGGCGGCCTTATGTAAGTTTCCTGGCAAAATACAAGGGAAAATCTAGGAAATTTTGCCAGGAAATGTACATAAGGCCGCCTCAAAAGGCGTCCCCCCTCCAAACCATACCGATGGGCTCTGAATCCAATGGCAGTGTCGGTTTTGCTCTACGAATTCATGGGGAGCTAACGCTAACCCTAAGTGGAATTTTCCCCAATGGGATCTTCCCATGTATTTTGCCAGGAAATGTACATAAGGCTGGCTCAAAAGGCGTCCCCCCTCCTAACCATTCTGATGGGCTCTGAATCCAATGGCAGTGTCGGTTTTGCTCTGCGAAGTCATAGGGAGCTAAC
The DNA here is from genome assembly GCF_964273705.1 of Natrix helvetica. Lineage (NCBI taxonomy): Eukaryota > Metazoa > Chordata > Lepidosauria > Squamata > Natricidae > Natrix > Natrix helvetica. The sequence continues at coordinate 150,322,448 of NC_138552.1, forward strand.
CCTAACCCTAAGTGGAATTTTCCCCAATGGGATTTTCCCATGTATTTTGCCAGGAAATGTACATAAGGCAGACTCAAAAGGCGTCCCCCCTCCTAACCATACCGATGGGCTCTGAATCCAATGGCAGTGTTGGTTTTCCTCTACGAATTCATGGGGAGCTAACCCTAACCCTTAGTGGAATTTTCCCCAATGAGATTTTCCCATGTATTTTGCCAGGAAATTTACATAAGGCCGCCTCAAAAGGCGTCCCCCCTCCAAACCATACCGATGGGCGCTGAATCCAATGGCAGTGTCGGTTTTGCTCTAAGAATTGATGGGGAGCTAACCCTAACCCTTAGTGGAATTTTCCCCAATGGGATTTTCCATGTATTTTGCCAGGAAATGTACATAAGGCAGGCTAAAAAGGCGTCCCCCCCTCCTAACCATACCGATGGGCTCTGAATCCAATGGCAGTGTCGGTTTTCCTCTACGAATTCATGGGGAGCTAACCCAACCCTTAGTGGAATTTTCCCCAATGGGATTTTTCCATGTATTTTGCCAGGAAACTTACATAAGGCCTCCTCAAAAGGCATCCCCCCTCCTAACCATACCGATGGGCTCTGAATCCAATGGCAGTGTCGGTTTTGCTCTGCGAAGTCATGGGGAGCTAACCCTAACCCTAAGTGGAATTCAGAGCCCATCGGTGTGGTTAGGAGGGGGGACGCCTTTTGAGCCGGCCTTATGTACATTTCCTGGCAAAATACATTGGAAAATACCATTGGGGAAAATTCCACTTAGGGTTAGGGTTAGCTCCTCATGACTTCGCAGAGCAAAACTGACACTGCCATTGGATTCAGAGCCCATCGGTATGGTTAGGAGGGGGGACGCCTTTTGAGCCGGCCTTATGAACATTTCCTGGCAAAATACATGGGAAAATCCCATTGGGGAAAATTCCACTTAGGGTTAGGGTTAGCTCCCCATGACTTCGCAGAGCAAAACCGACACTGCCATTGGATTCAGAGCCCATCGGTATGGTTTGGAGGGGGGACGCCTTTTGAGGCGGCCTTATGTAAGTTTCCTGGCAAAATACATGGAAAAATCCCATTGGGGAAAATTCCACTAAGGGTTAGGGTTAGCTCCCCATGAATTCAGAGAGCAAAACCGACACTGCCATTGGATTCAGAGCCCATCGGTATGGTTAGGAGGGGGGACGCCTTTTGAGCCTGCCTTATGGCAAAATACATGGGAAAATCCCATTGGGGAGAATTCCACTTAGGGTTAGGGTTAGCTCCCCATGACTTCGCAGAGCAAAACTGACACTGCCATTGGATTCGGAGCCCATTGGTATGGTTAGGAGGGGGACGCCTTTTGAGCCTGCCTTATGTACATTTCCTGGCAAAATACATGGGAAAATCCCATTGGGGAAAATTCCACTTAGGGTTAGGGTTAGCTCCCCATGACTTCGCAGAGCAAAACCGACACTGCCATTGGATTCAGAGCCCATCGGTATGGTTAGGAGGGGGGACGCCTTTTGAGCCGGCCTTATGTACATTACCTGGCAAAATACATGGGAAGATCCCATTGGGGAAAATTCCACTTAGGGTTAGGGTTAACTCCCCATGACCTCGCAGAGCAAAACCGACACTGCCATTGGATTCAGAGCCCATCGGTATGGGTAGGAAGGGGGATGCCTTTTGAGGGTTAGCTCCCCATGAATTCAGAGAGCAAAACCGACACTGCCATTGGATTCAGAGCCCATCGGTATGGTTAGGAGGGGGGACGCCTTTTGATCCGGCCTTATGAACATTTCCTGGCAAAATACATGGGAAAATCCCATTGGGGAAAGTTCCACTTAGGGTTAGGGTTAGCTCCCCATGACTTCGCAGAGCAAAACCGACACTGCCATTGGATTCAGAGCCCATCGGTATGGTTTGGAGGGGGGACGCCTTTTGAGGCGGCCTTATATAAGTTTCCTGGCAAAATACATGGAAAAATCCCACTGGGGAAAATTCCACTAAGGGTTAGCGTTAGCTCCCCATGAATTCGTAGAGGAAAACCGACACTGCCATTGGATTCAGAGCCCATTGGTATGGTTAGGAGTGGGGACGCCTTTTGAGTCTGCCTTATGTACATTTCCTGGCAAAATACATGGGAAAATCCCTTTGGGGAAAATTGAACGTAGGGTTAGGGTTAGCTCCCCATGAATTCAGAGAGCAAAACCGACACTGCCATTGGATTCAGAGCCCATCGGTATGGTTAGGAGGGGGGACGCCTTTTGAGCCTGCCTTATGGCAAAATACATGGGAAAATCCCATTGGGGAGAATTCCACTTAGGGTTAGGGTTAGCTCCCCATGACTTCGCAGAGCAAAATTGACACTGCCATTGGATTCGGAGCCCATCGGTATGGTTTGGAGGGGGGACGCCCTTTGAGGCGGCCTTATGTACATTTCCTGGCAAAATACATGGGAAAATCCAGGAAATTTTGCCGGGAAATGTACATAAGGCAGGCTCAAAAGGCGTCCCCCTTCCTAACCATACCAATGGGCTCTGAATCCAATGGCAGTGTCGGTTTTGCTCTGCGAAGTCATGGGGAGCTAACCCTAACCCTAAGTGGAATTTTCCCCAATGGGATTTTCCCATGTATTTTGCCAGGAAATGTACATAAGGCAGGCTCAAAAGGCGTCCCCCCCCCTCCTAACCATACCAATGGGCTCTGAATCCAATGGCAGTGTCGGTTTTGCTCTGCGAAGTCATGGGGAGCTAACCCTAACCCTAAGTTCAATTTTCCCCAATGGGATTTTCCCATGTATTTTGCCAGGAAATGTACATAAGGCAGACTCAAAAGGCGTCCCCCCTCCTAACCATACCGATGGGCTCTGAATCCAATGGCAGTGTCGGTTTTCCTCTACGAATTCATGGGGAGCTAACCCTAACCCTTAGTGGAATTTTCCCCAGTGGGATTTTTCCATGTATTTTGCCAGGAAACTTATATAAGGCCGCCTCAAAAGGCGTCCCCCCTCCAAACCATACCGATGGGCTCTGAATCCAATGGCAGTGTCGGTTTTGCTCTGCGAAGTCATGGGGAGCTAACCCTAACCCTAAGTGGAACTTTCCCCAATGGGATTTTCCCATGTATTTTGCCAGGAAATGTTCATAAGGCCGGCTCAAAAGGCGTCCCCCCTCCTAACCATACCGATGGGCTCTGAATCCAATGGCAGTGTCGGTTTTGCTCTGCGAAGTCATGGGGAGCTAACCCTAACCCTAAGTGGAATTCTCCCCAATGGGATTTTCCCATGTATTTTGCCATAAGGCAGTCTCAAAAGGCGTCCCCCCTCCTAACCATACCGATGGGCTCTGAATCCAATGGCAGTGTCGGTTTTGCTCTCTGAATTCATGGGGAGCTAACCCTCAAAAGGCATCCCCCTTCCTACCCATACCGATGGGCTCTGAATCCAATGGCAGTGTCGGTTTTGCTCTGCGAGGTCATGGGGAGTTAACCCTAACCCTAAGTGGAATTTTCCCCAATGGGATCTTCCCATGTATTTTGCCAGGTAATGTACATAAGGCCGGCTCAAAAGGCGTCCCCCCTCCTAACCATACCGATGGGCTCTGAATCCAATGGCAGTGTCGGTTTTGCTCTGCGAAGTCATGGGGAGCTAACCCTAACCCTAAGTGGAATTTTCCCCAATGGGATTTTCCCATGTATTTTGCCAGGAAATGTACATAAGGCAGGCTCAAAAGGCGTCCCCCCTCCTAACCATACCAATGGGCTCCGAATCCAATGGCAGTGTCAGTTTTGCTCTGCGAAGTCATGGGGAGCTAACCCTAACCCTAAGTGGAATTCTCCCCAATGGGATTTTCCCATGTATTTTGCCATAAGGCAGGCTCAAAAGGCGTCCCCCCTCCTAACCATACCGATGGGCTCTGAATCCAATGGCAGTGTCGGTTTTGCTCTCTGAATTCATGGGGAGCTAACCCTCAAAAGGCATCCCCCCTCCTACCCATACCGATGGGGTCTGAATCCAATGGCAGTGTCCTTTTTGCTCTGCGAGGTCATGGGGAGTTAACCCTAACCCTAAGTGGAATTTTCCCCAATGGGATTTTCCCATGTATTTTGCCAGGAAACTTACATAAGGCCGCCTCAAAAGGCGTCCCCCCTCCAAACCATACCGATGGGCTCTGAATCCAATGGCAGTGTCGTTTTTGCTCTGCGAAGTCATGGGGAGCTAACGCTAACCCTTAGTGGAATTTTCCCCAATGGGATTTTCCCATGTATTTTGCCAGGAAACTTACATAAGGCCACCTCAAAAGGCGTCCCCCCTCCAAACCATACCGATGGGCTCTGAATCCAATGGCAGTGTCGGTTTTGCTCTGCGAAGTCATGCGGAGCTAACCCTAACCCTAAGTGGAATTTTCTCCAATGGGATTTTCCCATGTATTTTGCCAGGAAATGTACATAAGGCAGACTCAAAAGGCGTCCCCCCTCCTAACCATACCGATGGGCTCTGAATCCAATGGCAGTGTCGGTTTTGCTCTGCGAAGTCATGGGGAGCTAACCCTAACCCTAAGTGGAATTTTCCCCAATGGGATTTTCCCATGTATTTTGCCAGGAAATGTACATAAGGCAGGCTCAAAAGGCGTCCCCCCCCCTCCTAACCATACCAATGGGCTCTGAATCCAATGGCAGTGTCGGTTTTGCTCTGCGAAGTCATGGGGAGCTAACCCTAACCCTAAGTTCAATTTTCCCCAATGGGATTTTCCCATGTATTTTGCCAGGAAATGTACATAAGGCAGGCTCAAACGGCGTCCCCCCCTCCTAACCATACCATTGGGCTCTGAAACCAATGGCAGTGTCGGTTTTGCTCTACGAATTCATGGGGAGCTAACCCTAACCCTTAGTGGAATTTTCCCCAATGGGATTTTCCCATTTATTTTGCTAGGAAATGTTCAAAAGGCCGGCTCAAAAGGCGTCCCCCCTCCTACCCATACCGATGGGCTCTGAATCCAATGGCAGTGTCGGTTTTGCTCTGCGAAGTCATGGGGAGCTAACCCTAACCCTAAGTGGAATTTTCCCCAATGGAATTTTCCCATGTATTTTGCCAGGAAATGTACATAAGGCCGCCTAAAAAGGCGTCCCCCCTTCCTAACCATACCAATGGGCTCCGAATCCAATGGCAGTGTCAGTTTTGCTCTGCGAAGTCATGGGGAGGTAACCCTAACCCTAAGTGGAATTTTCCCCAATGGGATTTTCCCATGTATTTTGCCATAAGGCAGGCTCAAAAGACGTCCCCCCTCCTAACCATACCGATGGGCTCTGAATCCAATGGCAGTGTCGGTTTTGCTCTGCGAAGTCATGGGGAGCTAACCCTAACCCTAAGTGGAATTTTCCCCAATGGGATTTTCCCATGTATTTTGCCAGGAAATGTACATAAGGCAGGCTCAAAAGGCGTCCCCCCCCCCTCCTAACAATACCAATGGGCTCTGAATCCAATGGCAGTGTCGGTTTTGCTCTGCGAAGTCATGGGGAGCTAACCCTAACCCTAAGTTCAATTTTCCCCAATGGGATTTTCCTATGTATTTTGCCAGGAAATGTACATAAGGCAGGCTCAAACGGCGTCCCCCCCTCCTAACCATACCATTGGGCTCTGAAACCAATGGCAGTGTCGGTTTTGCTCTACGAATTCATGGGGAGCTAACCCTAACCCTTAGTGGAATTTTCCCCAATGGGATTTTCCCATTTATTTTGCTAGGAAATGTTCAAAAGGCCGGCTCAAAAGGCGTCCCCCCTCCTACCCATACCGATGGGCTCTGAATCCAATGGCAGTGTCGGTTTTGCTCTGCTAAGTCATGGGGAGCTAACCCTAACCCTAAGTGGAATTTTCCCCAATGGGATTTTCCCATGTATTTTGCCAGGAAATGTACATAAGGCAGGCTCAAAAGGCGTACCCCCTCCTAACCATACCATTGGGCTCTGAATCCAATGGCAGTGTCGGTCTTGCTCTTCGAATTCATGGGGAGCTAACGCTAACCCTTAGTGGAATTTTCCCCAATGGGATTTTCCCATTTATTTTGCTAGGAAATGTTCATAAGGCTGCCTCAAAAGGCGTCCCCCCTCCAAACCATACCGATGGGCTCTGAATCCAATGGCAGTGTCGGTTTTGCTCTGCGAAGTCATGCGGAGCTAACCCTAACCCTAAGTGGAATTTTCCCCAATGGGATTTTCCCATGTATTTTGCCAGGAAATGTACATAAGGCAGACTCAAAAGGCGTCCCCCCTCCTAACCATACCGATGGGCTCTGAATCCAATGGCAGTGTCGGTTTTGCTCTGCGAAGTCATGGGGAGCTAACCCTAACCCTAAGTGGAATTTTCCCCAATGGAATTTTCCCATGTATTTTGCCAGGAAATGTACATAAGGCCGCCTAAAAAGGCGTCCCCCCTTCCTAACCATACCAATGGGCTCCGAATCCAATGGCAGTGTCAGTTTTGCTCTGCGAAGTCATGGGGAGGTAACCCTAACCCTAAGTGGAATTTTCCCCAATGGGATTTTCCCATGTATTTTGCCATAAGGCAGGCTCAAAAGACGTCCCCCCTCCTAACCATACCGATGGGCTCTGAATCCAATGGCAGTGTCGGTTTTGCTCTGCGAAGTCATGGGGAGCTAACCCTAACCCTAAGTGGAATTTTCCCCAATGGGATTTTCCCATGTATTTTGCCAGGAAATGTACATAAGGCAGGCTCAAAAGGCGTACCCCCTCCTAACCATACCATTGGGCTCTGAATCCAATGGCAGTGTCGGTCTTCCTCTTCGAATTCATGGGGAGCTAACGCTAACCCTTAGTGGAATTTTCCCCAATGGGATTTTCCCATGTATTTTGCCAGGAAACTTACATAAGGCCGCCTCAAAAGGCGTCCCCCCTCCAAACCATACCGATGGGCTCTGAATCCAATGGCAGTGTCGGTTTTGCTCTGCGAAGTCATGCGGAGCTAACCCTAACCCTAAGTGGAATTTTCCCCAATGGGATTTTCCCATGTATTTTGCCAGGAAATGTACATAAGGCAGACTCAAAAGGCGTCCCCCCTCCTAACCATACCGATGGGCTCTGAATCCAATGGCAGTGTCGGTTTTGCTCTGCGAAGTCATGGGGAGCTAACCCTAACCCTAAGTGGAATTTTCCCCAATGGAATTTTCCCATGTATTTTGCCAGGAAATGTACATAAGGCCGCCTAAAAAGGCGTCCCCCCTTCCTAACCATACCAATGGGCTCCGAATCCAATGGCAGTGTCAGTTTTGCTCTGCGAAGTCATGGGGAGCTAACCCTAACCCTAAGTGGAATTTTCCCCAATGGGATTTTCCCATGTATTTTGCCATAAGGCAGGCTCAAAAGACGTCCCCCCTCCTAACCATACCGATGGGCTCTGAATCCAATGGCAGTGTCGGTTTTGCTCTGCGAAGTCATGGGGAACTAACCCTAACCCTAAGTGGAATTTTCCCCAATGGGATTTTCCCATGTATTTTGCCAGGAAATGTACATAAGGCAGGCTCAAACGGCGTCCCCCCCTCCTAACCATACCATTGGGCTCTGAAACCAATGGCAGTGTCGGTTTTGCTCTACGAATTCATGGGGAGCTAACCCTAACCCTTAGTGGAATTTTCCCCAATGGGATTTTCCCATTTATTTTGCTAGGAAATGTTCATAAGGCCGGCTCAAAAGGCGTCCCCCCTCCTACCCATACCGATGGGCTCTGAATCCAATGGCAGTGTCGGTTTTGCTCTGCGATGTCATGGGGAGCTAATCCTAACCCTAAGTGGAATTTTCCCCAATGGGATTTTCCCATGTATTTTGCCAGGAAATGTACATAAGGCAGGCTCAAAAGGCGTCCCCCCTCCTACCCATACCATTGGGCTCTGAATCCAATGGCAGTGTCGGTCTTGCTCTTCGAATTCATGGGGAGCTAACGCTAACCCTTAGTGGAATATTCCCCAATGGGATTTTCCCATGTATTTTGCCAGGAAACTTGCATATGGCCGCCTCAAAAGGCGTCCCCCCTCCTACCCATACCATTGGGCTCTGAATCCAATGGCAGTGTCGGTCTTGCTCTTCGAATTCATGGGGAGCTAACGCTAACCCTTAGTGGAATATTCCCCAATGGGATTTTCCCATGTATTTTGCCAGGAAACTTGCATATGGCCTCCTCAAAAGGCGTCCCCCCTCCTACCCATACCAATGGGCTCTGAATCCAATGGCAGTGTCAGTTTTGCTCTGCGAAGTCATGGGGAGCTAACCCTAACCCTAAGTGGAATTTTCCCCAATGGGATTTTCCCATGTATTTTGCCATAAGGCAGGCTCAAAAGGCGTCCCCCCTCCTAACCATACCGATGGGCTCTGAATCCAATGGCAGTGTCGGTTTTGCTCTGCGAAGTCATGGGGAGCTAACCCTAACCCTAAGTGGAATTTTCCCCAATGGAATTTTCCCATGTATTTTGCCAGGAAATGTACATAAGGCCGGCTCAAAAGGCGTCCCCCCTCCTAACCATACCGATGGGCTCTGAATCCAATGGCAGTGTCGGTTTTCCTCTGCGAAGTCATGGGGAGCTAACCCTAACCCTAAGTGGAATTTTCCCCAATGGGATTTTCCCATGTATTTTGCCAGGAAATGTACATAAGGCAGGCTCAAAAGGCGTCCCCCCTCCTAACCATACCAATGGGCTCCGAATCCAATGGCAGTGTCGGTTTTGCTCTACGAATTCATGGGGAGCTAACCCTAACCCTTAGTGGAATTTTCTCCAATGGGATTTTCCCATGTATTTTGCCAGGAAACTTACATAAGGCCGCCTCAAAAGGTGTCCCCCCTCCAAACCATACCGATGGGCTCTGAATCCAATGGCAGTGTCGGTTTTGCTCTGCGAAGTCATGGGGAGCTAACCCTAACCCTAAGTGGAATTTTCCCCAATGGGATTTTCCCATGTATTTTGCCAGGAAACTTACATAAGGCCGCCTCAAAAGGCGTCCCCCCTCCTAACCATACCGATGGGCTCTGAATCCAATGGCAGTGTCGGTTTTGCTCTGCGAAGTCATGGGGAGCTAACCCTAACCCTAAGTGGAATTTTCCCCAATGGAATTTTCCCATGTATTTTGCCAGGAAATGTACATAAGGCAGGCTCAAAAGGCGTCCCCCCTCCTAACCATACCGATGGGCTCTGAATCCAATGGCAGTGTCGGTTTTGCTCTGCGAAGTCATGGGGAGCTAACCCTAACCCTAAGTTCAATTTTCCCCAATGGGATTTTCCCATGTATTTTGCCAGGAAATGTACATAAGGCCGGCTCAAAAGGCGTCCCCCCTCCTAACCATACCGATGGGCTCTGAATCCAATGGCAGTGTCGGTTTTGCTCTGCGAAGTCATGGGGAGCTAACCCTAAACCTAAGTGGAATTTTCCCCAATGGGATTTTCCCATGTATTTTGCCAGGAAATGTACATAAGGCAGGCTCAAAAGGCGTCCCCCCTCCTAACCATACCAATGGGCTCCGAATCCAATGGCAGTGTCGGTTTTGCTCTACGAATTCATGGGGAGCTAACCCTAACCCTTAGTGGAATTTTCCCCAATGGGATTTTCCCATGTATTTTGCCAGGAAACTTACATAAGGCCGCTTCAAAAGGCGTCCCCCCTCCAAACCATACCGATGGGCTCTGAATCCAATGGCAGTGTCGGTTTTGCTCTGCGAAGTCATGGGGAGCTAACCCTAACCCTTAGTGGAATTTTCCCCAATGGGATTTTCCCATGTATTTTGCCAGGAAACTTACATAAGGCCGCCTCAAAAGGCGTCCCCCCTCCTAACCATACCGATGGGCTCTGAATCCAATGGCAGTGTCGGTTTTGCTCTGCGAAGTCATGGGGAGCTAACCCTAACCCTAAGTTCAATTTTCCCCAATGGGATTTTCCCATGTATTTTGCCAGGAAACTTACATAAGGCCGCCTCAAAAGGCGTCCCCCCTCCTAACCATACCGATGGGCACTGAATCCAATGGCAGTGTCGGTTTTGCTCTGCGAAGTCATGGGGAGCTAACCCTAACCCTAAGTGGAATTTTCCCCAATGGGATTTTCCCATGTATTTTGCCAGGAAATGTACATAAGGCAGGCTCAAAAGGCGTCCCCCCTCCTAACCATACCAATGGGCTCCGAATCCAATGGCAGTGTCGGTTTTGCTCTACGAATTCATGGGGAGCTAACCCTAACCCTTAGTGGAATTTTCCCCAATGGGATTTTCCCATGTATTTTGCCAGGAAACTTACATAAGGCCGCCTCAAAAGGCGTCCCCCCTCCAAACCATACCGATGGGCTCTGAATCCAATGGCAGTGTCGGTTTTGCTCTGCGAAGTCATGGGGAGCTAACCCTAACCCTAAGTGGAATTTTCCCCAATGGGATTTTCCCATGTATTTTGCCAGGAAATGTACATAAGGCAGACTCAAAAGGCGTCCCCCCTCCTAACCATACCAATGGGCTCTGAATCCAATGGCAGTGTCGGTTTTCCTCTACGAATTCATGGGGAGCTAACCCTAAACCTTTGTGGAATTTTCCCCAATGGGATTTTTCCATGTATTTTGCCAGGAAACTTACATAAGGCCGCCTCAAAAGGCGTCCCCCCTCCTAACCATACCGATGGGCTCTGAATCCAATGGCAGTGTCGGTTTTGCTCTGCGAAGTCATGGGGAGCTAACCCTAACCCTAAGTGGAATTTTCCCCAATGGAATTTTCCCATGTATTTTGCCAGGAAATGTACATAAGGCAGACTCAAAAGGCGTCCCCCCTCCTAACCATACCAATGGGCTCTGAATCCAATGGCAGTGTCGGTTTTCCTCTACGAAGTCATGGGGAGCTAACCCTAACCCTTAGTGGAATTTTCCCCAATGGGATTTTTCAATGTATTTTGCCAGGAAACTTACATAAGGCCGCCTCAAAAGGCGTCCCCCCTCCTAACCATACCGATGGGCTCTGAATCCAATGGCAGTGTCGGTTTTGCTCTACGAATTCATGGGGAGCTAACCCTAACCCTTAGTGGAATTTTCCCCAATGGGATTTTCCCATGTATTTTGCCAGGAAACTTACATAAGGCCGCTTCAAAAGGCGTCCCCCCTCCAAACCATACCGATGGGCTCTGAATCCAATGGCAGTGTCGGTTTTGCTCTGCGAAGTCATGGGGAGCTAACCCTAACCCTTAGTGGAATTTTCCCCAATGGGATTTTCCCATGTATTTTGCCAGGAAACTTACATAAGGCCGCCTCAAAAGGCGTCCCCCCTCCTAACCATACCGATGGGCTCTGAATCCAATGGCAGTGTCGGTTTTGCTCTGCGAAGTCATGGGGAGCTAACCCTAACCCTAAGTTCAATTTTCCCCAATGGGATTTTCCCATGTATTTTGCCAGGAAACTTACATAAGGCCGCCTCAAAAGGCGTCCCCCCTCCTAACCATACCGATGGGCTCTGAATCCAATGGCAGTGTCGGTTTTGCTCTGCGAAGTCATGGGGAGCTAACCCTAACCCTAAGTGGAATTTTCCCCAATGGGATTTTCCCATGTATTTTGCCAGGAAATGTACATAAGGCAGGCTCAAAAGGCGTCCCCCCTCCTAACCATACCAATGGGCTCCGAATCCAATGGCAGTGTCGGTTTTGCTCTACGAATTCATGGGGAGCTAACCCTAACCCTTAGTGGAATTTTCCCCAATGGGATTTTCCCATGTATTTTGCCAGGAAAGTTACATAAGGCCGCCTCAAAAGGCGTCCCCCCTCCAAACCATACCGATGGGCTCTGAATCCAATGGCAGTGTCGGTTTTGCTCTGCGAAGTCATGGGGAGCTAACCCTAACCCTAAGTGGAATTTTCCCCAATGGGATTTTCCCATGTATTTTGCCAGGAAATGTACATAAGGCAGACTCAAAAGGCGTCCCCCCTCCTAACCATACCAATGGGCTCTGAATCCAATGGCAGTGTCGGTTTTCCTCTACGAATTCATGGGGAGCTAACCCTAACCCTTTGTGGAATTTTCCCCAATGGGATTTTTCCATGTATTTTGCCAGGAAACTTACATAAGGCCGCCTCAAAAGGCGTCCCCCCTCCTAACCATACCGATGGGCTCTGAATCCAATGGCAGTGTCGGTTTTGCTCTGCGAAGTCATGGGGAGCTAACCCTAACCCTAAGTGGAATTTTCCCCAATGGAATTTTCCCATGTATTTTGCCAGGAAATGTACATAAGGCAGACTCAAAAGGCGTCCCCCCTCCTAACCATACCAATGGGCTCTGAATCCAATGGCAGTGTCGGTTTTCCTCTACGAAGTCATGGGGAGCTAACCCTAACCCTTAGTGGAATTTTCCCCAATGGGATTTTTCAATGTATTTTGCCAGGAAACTTACATAAGGCCGCCTCAAAAGGCGTCCCCCCTCCTAACCATACCGATGGGCTCTGAATCCAATGGCAGTGTCGGTTTTGCTCTGCGAAGTCATGGGGAGCTAACCCTAACCCTAAGTGGAATTTTCCCCAATGGAATTTTCCCATGTATTTTGCCAGGAAATGTACATAAGGCAGGCTCAAAAGGCGTCCCCCCTCCTAACCATACCGATGGGCTCTGAATCCAATGGCAGTGTCGGTTTTGCTCTGCGAAGTCATGGGGAGCTAACCCTAACCCTAAGTTCAATTTTCCCCAATGGGATTTTCCCATGTATTTTGCCAGGAAATGTACATAAGGCCGGCTCAAAAGGCGTCCCCCCTCCTAACCATACCGATGGGCTCTGAATCCAATGGCAGTGTCGGTTTTGCTCTGCGAAGTCATGGGGAGCTAACCCTAACCCTAAGTTCAATTTTCCCCAATGGGATTTTCCCATGTATTTTGCCAGGAAATGTACATAAGGCCGGCTCAAAAGGCGTCCCCCCTCCTAACCATACCGATGGGCTCTGAATCCAATGGCAGTGTCGGTTTTGCTCTGCGAAGTCATGGGGAGCTAACCCTAACCCTAAGTTCAATTTTCCCCAATGGGATTTTCCCATGTATTTTGCCAGGAAATGTACATAAGGCAGGCTCAAAAGGCGTCCCCCCTCCTAACCATACCAATGGGCTCCGAATCCAATGGCAGTGTCGGTTTTGCTCTACGAATTCATGGGGAGCTAACCCTAACCCTTAGTGGAATTTTCCCCAATGGGATTTTCCCATGTATTTTGCCAGGAAACTTACATAAGGCCGCCTCAAAAGGCGTCCCCCCTCCAAATCATACCGATGGGCTCTGAATCCAATGGCAGTGTCGGTTTTGCTCTGCGAAGTCATGGGGAGCTAACCCTAACCCTAAGTGGAATTTTCCCCAATGGGATTTTCCCATGTATTTTGCCAGGAAATGTACATAAGGCAGACTCAAAAGGCGTCCCCCCTCCTAACCATACCAATGGGCTCTGAATCCAATGGCAGTGTCGGTTTTCCTCTACGAATTCATGGGGAGCTAACCCTAACCCTTTGTGGAATTTTCCCCAATGGGATTTTTCCATGTATTTTGCCAGGAAACTTACATAAGGCCGCCTCAAAAGGCGTCCCCCCTCCTAACCATACCGATGGGCTCTGAATCCAATGGCAGTGTCGGTTTTGCTCTGCGAAGTCATGGGGAGCTAACCCTAACCCTAAGTGGAATTTTCCCCAATGGAATTTTCCCATGTATTTTGCCAGGAAATGTACATAAGGCAGACTCAAAAGGCGTCCCCCCTCCTAACCATACCAATGGGCTCTGAATCCAATGGCAGTGTCGGTTTTCCTCTACGAAGTCATGGGGAGCTAACCCTAACCCTTAGTGGAATTTTCCCCAATGGGATTTTTCAATGTATTTTGCCAGGAAACTTACATAAGGCCGCCTCAAAAGGCGTCCCCCCTCCTAACCATACCGATGGGCTCTGAATCCAATGGCAGTGTCGGTTTTGCTCTGCGAAGTCATGGGGAGCTAACCCTAACCCTAAGTGGAATTTTCCCCAATGGAATTTTCCCATGTATTTTGCCAGGAAATGTACATAAGGCAGGCTCAAAAGGCGTCCCCCCTCCTAACCATACCGATGGGCTCTGAATCCAATGGCAGTGTCGGTTTTGCTCTGCGAAGTCATGGGGAGCTAACCCTAACCCTAAGTTCAATTTTCCCCAATGGGATTTTCCCATGTATTTTGCCAGGAAATGTACATAAGGCCGGCTCAAAAGGCGTCCCCCCTCCTAACCATACCGATGGGCTCTGAATCCAATGGCAGTGTCGGTTTTGCTCTGCGAAGTCATGGGGAGCTAACCCTAACCCTAAGTGGAATTTTCCACAATGGGATATTCCCATGTATTTTGCCAGGAAATGTACATAAGGCAGGCTCAAAAGGCGTCCCCCCTCCTAACCATACCAATGGGCTCCGAATCCAATGGCAGTGTCGGTTTTGCTCTACGAATTCAGGGGGAGCTAACCCTAACCCTTAGTGGAATTTTCCCCAATGGGATTTTCCCATGTATTTTGCCAGGAAACTTACATAAGGCAGACTCAAAAGGCGTCCCCCCTCCTAACCATACCGATGGGCTCTGAATCCAATGGCAGTGTCGGTTTTGCTCTGCGAAGTCATGGGGAGCTAACCCTAACCCTAAGTGGAATTTTCCCCAATGGAATTTTCCCATATATTTTGCCAGGAAATGTACATAAGGCAGGCTCAAAAGGCGTCCCCCCTCCAAACCATACTGATGGGCTCTGAATCCAATGGCAGTGTCGGTTTTGCTCTGCGAAGTCATGGGGAGCTAACCCTAACCCTAAGTTCAATTTTCCCCAATGGGATTTTCCCATGTATTTTGCCAGGAAATGTACATAAGGCCGGCTCAAAAGGCGTCCCCCCTCCTAACCATACCAATGGGCTCTGAATCCAATGGCAGTGTCGGTTTTCCTCTACGAATTCATGGGGAGCTAACCCTAACCCTTAGTGGAATTTTCCCCAATGGGATTTTTCCATGTATTTTGCCAGGAAACTTACATAAGGCCGCCTCAAAAGGCGTCCCCCCTCCTAGCCATACCGATGGGCTCTGAATCCAATGGCAGTGTCGGTTTTGCTCTGCGAAGTCATGGGGAGCTAACCCTAACCCTAAGTGGAATTTTCCCCAATGGAATTTTCCCATGTATTTTGCCAGGAAATGTACATAAGGCAGGCTCAAAAGGCGTCCCCCCTCCTAACCATACCAATGGGCTCTGAATCCAATGGCAGTGTCGGTTTTGCTCTGCGAAGTCATGGGGAGCTAACCCTAACCCTAAGTTCAATTTTCCCCAATGGGATTTTCCCATGTATTTTGCCAGGAAATGTACATAAGGCCGGCTCAAAAGGCGTCCCCCCCTCCTAACCATACCATTGGGCTCTGAAACCAATGGCAGTGTCGGTTTTGCTCTGCGAAGTCATGGGGAGCTAACCCTAACCCTAAGTGGAATTTTCCCCAATGGGATTTTCCCATGTATTTTGCCAGGAAATGTACATAAGGCAGACTCAAAAGGCGTCCCCCCTCCTAACCATACCAATGGGCTCTGAATCCAATGGCAGTGTCGGTTTTCCTCTACGAAGTCATGGGGAGCTAACCCTAACCCTTAGTGGAATTTTCCCCAATGGGATTTTTCCATGTATTTTGCCAGGAAACTTACATAAGGCCGCCTCAAAAGGCGTCCCCCCTCCTAACCATACCGATGGGCTCTGAATCCAATGGCAGTGTCGGTTTTGCTCTGCGAAGTCATGGGGAGCTAACCCTAACCCTAAGTGGAATTTTCCCCAATGGAATTTTCCCATGTATTTTGCCAGGAAATGTACATAAGGCAGACTCAAAAGGCGTCCCCCCTCCTAACCATACCAATGGGCTCTGAATCCAATGGCAGTGTCGGTTTTCCTCTACGAAGTCATGGGGAGCTAACCCTAACCCTTAGTGGAATTTTCCCCAATGGGATTTTTCCATGTATTTTGCCAGGAAACTTACATAAGGCCGCCTCAAAAGGCGTCCCCCCTCCTAACCATACCGATGGGCTCTGAATCCAATGGCAGTGTCGGTTTTGCTCTGCGAAGTCATGGGGAGCTAACCCTAACCCTAAGTGGAATTTTCCCCAATGGAATTTTCCCATGTATTTTGCCAGGAAATGTACATAAGGCAGGCTCAAAAGGCATCCCCCCTCCTAAACATACCGATGGGCTCTGAATCCAATGGCAGTGTCGGTTTTGCTCTGCGAAGTCATGGGGAGCTAACCCTAACCCTAAGTTCAATTTTCCCCAATGGGATTTTCCCATGTATTTTGCCAGGAAATGTACATAAGGCCGGCTCAAAAGGCGTCCCCCCTCCTAACCATACCGATGGGCTCTGAATCCAATGGCAGTGTCGGTTTTGCTCTGCGAAGTCATGGGGAGCTAACCCTAACCCTAAGTGGAATTTTCCCCAATGGGATTTTCCCATGTATTTTGTCAGGAAATGTACATAAGACAGGCTCAAAAGGCGTCCCCCCTCCAAACCATACCAATGGGCTCCGAATCCAATGGCAGTGTCGGTTTTGCTCTACGAATTCATGGGGAGCTAACCCTAACCCTTAGTGGAATTTTCCCCAATGGGATTTTCCCATGTATTTTGCCAGGAAACTTACATAAGGCCGCCTCAAAAGGCGTCCCCCCTCCAAACCATACCGATGGGCTCTGAATCCAATGGCAGTGTCGGTTTTGCTCTGCGAAGTCATGGGGAGCTAACCCTAACCCTAAGTGGAATTTTCCCCAATGGGATTTTCCCATGTATTTTGCCAGGAAATGTACATAAGGCCGGCTCAAAAGGCGTCCCCCCCTCCTAACCATACCATTGGGCTCTGAAACCAATGGCAGTGTCGGTTTTGCTCTACGAATTCATGGGGAGCTAACCCTAACCCTTAGTGGAATTTTCCCCAATGGGATTTTCCCACTTATTTTGCTAGGAAATGTTCAGAAGGCCGGCTCAAAAGGCGTCCCCCCTCCTAACCATACCGATGGGCTCTGAATCCAATGGCAGTGTCGGTTTTGCTCTGCGAAGTCATGGGGAGCTAACTCTAACCCTAAGTGGAATTCAGAGCCCATCGGTATGGTTTGGAGGGGGGACGCCTTTTGAGGCGGCCTTATGTACATTTCCTGGCAAAATACATGGGAAAATCCCATTGGGGAAAATTCCACTTAGGGTTAGGGTTAGCTCCCCATGAATTCACAGAGCAAAACCGACTCTGCCATTGGATTCAGAGCCCATCAGTATGGGTAGGAGGAGGGACGCCTTTTGAGGCGGCCATATGCAAGTTTCCTGGCAAAATACATGGGAAAATCCCATTGGGGAAAATTCCACTAAGGGTTAGCGTTAGCTCCCCATGAATTCGAAGAGCAAGACCGACACTGCCATTGGATTCAGAGCCCAATGGTATGGTTAGGAGGGGGTACGCCTTTTGAGCCTGCATTATGTACATTTCCTGGCAAAATACATGGGAAAATCCCATTGGGGAAAATTCCACTTAGGGTTAGGATTAGCTCCCCATGACTTCGCAGAGCAAAACCGACACTGCCATTGGATTCAGAGCCCATCGGTATGGGTAGGAGGGGGGACGCCTTTTGAGGGTTAGCTCCCCATGAATTCGTAGAGCAAAACCGACACTGCCATTGGATTCAGAGCCCATTGGTATGGTTAGGAGGGGGGGGACGCCTTTTGAGCCTGCCTTATGTACATTTCCTGGCAAAATACATGGGAAAATCCCATTGGGGAAAATTCCACTTAGGGTTAGGGTTAGCTCCCCATGACTTCGCAGAGCAAAACCGACACTGCCATTGGATTCAGAGCCCATCGGTATGGTTAGGAGGGGGGACGCCTTTTGAGCCTGCCTTATGGCAAAATACATGGGAAAATCCCATTGGGGAAAATTCCACTTAGGGTTAGGGTTAACTCCCCATGACCTCGCAGAGCAAAACCGACACTGCCATTGGATTCAGAGCCCATCGGTATGGGTAGGAGGGGGGATGCCTTTTGAGGGTTAGCTCCCCATGAATTCGTACAGCAAAACCGACACTGCCATTGGATTCAGAGCCCATTGGTATGGTTAGGAGGGGGGGGGGACGCCTTTTGAGCCTGCCTTATGTACATTTCCTGGCAAAATACATGGGAAAATCCCATTGGGGAAAATTCCACTTAGGGTTAGGCTTAGCTCCCCATGAATTCGTAGAGCAAAACCGACACTGCCATTGGATTCAGAGCCCAATGGTATGGTTAGGAGGGGGGACGCCTTTTGAGCCGGCCTTATGAACATTTCCTGGCAAAATACATGGGAAAATCCCATTGGGGAAAATTCCACTTAGGGTTAGGGTTAGCTCCCCATGAATTCACAGAGCAAAACCGACACTGCCATTGGATTCAGAGCCCATCGGTATGGTTAGGAGGGGGGGACTCCTTTTGAGCTGGCCTTATGTACATTTCCTGGCAAAATACATGGGAAAATCCCATTGGGGAAAATTCCCCTTAGGGTTAGGGTTAGCTCCCCATGAACTCACAGAGCAAAACCGACACTGCCATTGGATTCAGAGCCCATCGGTATGGTTTGGAGGGGGGACGCCTTTTGAGGCGGCCTTATGTAAGTTTCCTGGCAAAATACATGCGAAAATCCAGGAAATTTTGCCAGGAAATGTACATAAGGCAGGCTCAAAAGGCATCCCCCCTCCTAACCATACCGATGGGCTTTGAATCCAATGGCAGTGTCGGTTTTGCTCTACGAATTCATGTGGAGCTAACCCTAACCCTAAGTGGAATTTTCCCCAATGGGATTTTCCCATGTATTTTGTCAGGAAATTTACATAAGGCCGCCTCAAAAGGCGTCCCCCCTCCTACCCATACCGATGGGCTCTGAATCCAATGGCAGTGTCGGTTTTGCTCTGCGAATTCATGGGGAGCTAACCCTAACCCTAAGTGGAATTTTCCCCAATGGGATTTTCCCATGTATTTTGCCAGGAAATGTACATAAGGCAGGCTCAAAAGGCGTCCCCCCTCCTTACCATACCAATGGGCTCCGAATCCAATGGCAGTGTCGGTTTTGCTCTACGAATTCATGGGGAGCTAACCCTAACCCTAAGTGGAATTTTCCCCAATGGGATTTTCCCATGTATTTTGCCAGGAAATGTACATAAGGCAGACTCAAAAGGCGTCCCCCCTCCTAACCATACCGATGGGCTCTGAATCCAATGGCAGTGTCGGTTTTGCTCTGCGAAGTCATGGGGAGCTAACCCTAACCCTAAGTGGAATTTTCCCCAATGGGATTTTCCCATGTATTTTGCCAGGAAATGTACATAAGGCAGACTCAAAAGGCGTCCCCCCTCCTAACCATACCAATGGTCTCTGAATCCAATGGCAGTGTCGGTTTTCCTCTACGAAGTCATGGGGAGCTAAGCCTAACCCTTAGTGGAATTTTCCCCAATGGGATTTTTCCATGTATTTTGCCAGGAAACTTACATAAGGCCGCCTCAAAAGGCGTCCCCCCTCCTAACCATACCGATGGGCTCTGAATCCAATGGCAGTGTCGGTTTTGCTCTGCGAAGTCATGGGGAGCTAACCCTAACCCTAAGTGGAATTTTCCCCAATGGAATTTTCCCATGTATTTTGCCAGGAAATGTACATAAGGCAGGCTCAAAAGGCGTCCCCCCTCCTAACCATACCGATGGGCTCTGAATCCAATGGCAGTGTCGGTTTTGCTCTGCGAAGTCATGGGGAGCTAACCCTAACCCTAAGTTCAATTTTCCCCAATGGGATTTTCCCATGTATTTTGCCAGGAAATGTACATAAGGCCGGCTCAAAAGGCGTCCCCCCTCCTAACCATACCGATGGGCTCTGAATCCAATGGCAGTGTCGGTTTTGCTCTGCGAAGTCATGGGGAGCTAACCCTAACCCTAAGTGGAATTTTCCCCAATGGGATTTTCCCATGTATTTTGCCAGGAAATGTACATAAGGCAGGCTCAAAAGGCGTCCCCCCTCCTAACCATACCAATGGGCTCCGAATCCAATGGCAGTGTCGGTTTTGCTCTACGAATTCATGGGGAGCTAACCCTAACCCTTAGTGGAATTTTCCCCAATGGGATTTTCCCATGTATTTTGCCAGGAAACTTACATAAGGCTGCCTCAAAAGGCGTCCCCCCTCCAAACCATACCGATGGGCTCTGAATCCAATGGCAGTGTCGGTTTTGCTCTGCGAAGTCATGGGGAGCTAACCCTAACCCTAAGTGGAATTTTCCCCAATGGAATTTTCCCATGTATTTTGCCAGGAAATGTACATAAGGCAGGCTCAAAAGGCGTCCCGCCTCCTAACCATACCAATGGGCTCTGAATCCAATGGCAGTGTCGGTTTTGCTCTGCGAAGTCATGGGGAGCTAACACTAACCCTAAGTTCAATTTTCCCCAATGGGATTTTCCCATGTATTTTGCCAGGAAATGTACATAAGGCCGGCTCAAAAGGCGTCCCCCCCTCCTAACCATACCATTGGGCTCTGAAACCAATGGCAGTGTCGGTTTTGCTCTACGAATTCATGGGGAGCTAACCCTAACCCTTAGTGGAATTTTCCCCAATGGGATTTTCCCATTTATTTTGCTAGGAAATGTTCAGAAGGCCGGCTCAAAAGGCGTCCCCCCTCCTAACCATACCGATGGGCTCTGAATCCAATGGCAGTGTTGGTTTTGCTCTGCGAAGTCATGGGGAGCTAACTCTAACCCTAAGTGGAATTCAGAGCCCATCGGTATGGTTTGGAGGGGGGACGCCTTTTGAGGCGGCCTTATGTACATTTCCTGGCAAAATACATGGGAAAATCCCATTGGGGAAAATTGAACTTAGGGTTAGGGTTAGCTCCCCATGAATTCACAGAGCAAAACCGACACTGCCATTGGATTCAGAGCCCATCAGTATGGGTAGGAGGGGGGACGGCTTTTGAGGCGGCCATATGCAAGTTTCCTGGCAAAATACTTGGGAAAATCCCATTGGGGAAAATTCCACTTAGGGTTAGGATTAGCTCCCCATGACTTCGCAGAGCAAAACCGACACTGCCATTGGATTTGTAGCCCATCGGTATGGGTAGGAGGGCGGACGCCTTTTGAGGGTTAGCTCCCCATGAATTCGTAGAGCAAAACCGACACTGCCATTGGATTCAGAGCCCATTGGTATGGTTAGGAGGGGGGGGGACGCCTTTTGAGCCTGCCTTATGTACATTTCCTGGCAAAATACATGGGAAAATCCCATTGGGGAAAATTCCACTTAGGGTTAAGGTTAGCTCCCCATGACTTCGCAGAGCAAAACCGACACTGCCATTGGATTCAGAGCCCATCGGTATGGTTAGGAGGGGGGACGCCTTTTGAGCCTGCCTTATGGCAAAATACATGGGAAAATCCCATTGGGGAAAATTCCACTTAGGGTTAGGGTTAACTCCCCATGACCTCGCAGAGCAAAACCGACACTGCCATTGGATTCAGAGCCCATCGGTATGGGTAGGAGGGGGGATGCCTTTTGAGGGTTAGCTCCCCATGAATTCGTAGAGCAAAACAGACTGCCATTGGATTCAGAGCCCTTTGGTATGGTTAGGAGGGGGGGACGCCTTTTGAGCCTGCCTTATGGCAAAATACATGGGAAAATCCCATTGGGGAAAATTCCACTTAGGGTTAGGGTTAGCTCCCCATGACTTCACAGAGCAAAACTGACACTGCCATTGGATTCAGAGCCCATCGGTATGGTTTGGAGGGGGGACGCCCTTTGAGCCTGCCTTATGTACATTTCCTGGCAAAATACATGGGAAAATCCCATTGGGGAAAATTCCCCTTAGGGTTAGGGTTAGCTCCCCATGAATTCACAGAGCAAAACCGACACTGCCATTGGATTCAGAGCCCATCGGTATGGTTTGGAGGGGGGACGCCTTTTGAGGCGGCCTTATGTAAGTTTCCTGGCAAAATACATGGGAAAATCCAGGAAATTTTGCCAGGAAATGTACATAAGGCAGGCTCAAAAGGCATCCCCCCTCCTAACCATACCGATGGGCTTTGAATCCAATGGCAGTGTCGGTTTTGCTCTACGAATTCATGTGGAGCTAACCCTAACCCTAAGTGGAATTTTCCCCAATGGGATTTTCCCATGTATTTTGCCAGGAAATGTACATAAGGCCGCCTCAAAAGGCATCCCCCCTCCTAACCATACCGATGGGCCCTGAATCCAATGGCAGTGTCGGTTTTGCTCTGCGAAGTCATGGGGAGCTAACCCTAACCCTAAGTGGAATTTTCCCCAATGGAATTTTCCCATGTATTTTGCCAGGAAATGTACATAAGGCCGGCTCAAAAGGCGTCCCCCCTCCTAACCATACCGATGGGCTCTGAATCCAATGGCAGTGTCGGTTTTGCTCTGCGAAGTCATGGGCAGCTAACCCTAACCCTAAGTGGAATTTTCCCCAATGGGATTTTCCCATGTATTTTGCCAGGAAATGTGCATAAGGCAGGCTCAAAAGGCGTCCCCCCTCCTAACCATACCAATGGGCTCTGAATCCAATGGCAGTGTCGGTTTTCCTCTACGAATTCATGGGGAGCTAACCCTAACCCTTAGTGGAATTTTCCCCAATGGGATTTTTCCATGTATTTTGCCAGGAAACTTACATAAGGCCGCCTCAAAAGGCGTCCCCCCTCCTAACCATACCGATGGGCTCTGAATCCAATGGCAGTGTCGGTTTTGCTCTGCGAAGTCATGGGGAGCTAACCCTAACCCTAAGTGGAATTTTCCCCAATGGAATTTTCCCATGTATTTTGCCAGGAAATGTACATAAGGCCGGCTCAAAAGGCGTCCCCCCTCCTAACCATACCGATGGGCTCTGAATCCAATGGCAGTGTCGGTTTTGCTCTGCGAAGTCATGGGGAGCTAACCCTAACCCTAAGTTCAATTTTCCCCAATGGGATTTTCCCATGTATTTTGCCAGGAAATGTACATAAGGCCGGCTCAAAAGGCGTCCCCCCTCCTAACCATACCGATGGGCTCTGAATCCAATGGCAGTGTCGGTTTTGCTCTGCGAAGTCATGGGGAGCTAACCCTAACCCTAAGTGGAATTTTCCCCAATGGGATTTTCCCATGTATTTTGCCAGGAAATGTACATAAGGCAGACTCAAAAGGCGTCCCCCCTCCTAACCATACCAATGGGCTCTGAATCCAATGGCAGTGTCCGTTTTGCTCTACGAATTCATGGGGAGCTAACCCTAACCCTTAGTGGAATTTTCCCCAATGGGATTTTCCCATTTATTTTGCTAGGAAATGTTCATAAGGCCGGCTCAAAAGGCGTCCCCCCTCCTAACCATACCGATGGGCTCTGAATCCAATGGCAGTGTCGGTTTTGCTCTGCGAAGTCATGGGGAGCTAACTCTAACCCTAAGTGGAATTCAGAGCCCATCGGTATGGTTTGGAGGGGGGACGCCTTTTGAGGCGGCCTTATGTACATTTCCTGGCAAAATACATGGGAAAATCCCATTGGGGAAAATTGAACTTAGGGTTAGGGTTAGCTCCCCATGAATTCACAGAGCAAAACCGACACTGCCATTGGATTCAGAGCCCATCAGTATGGGTAGGAGGGGGGACGCCTTTTGAGGCGGCCATATGCAAGTTTCCTGCCAAAATACATGGGAAAATTCCATTGGGGAAAATTCCACTAAGGGTTAGCGTTAGCTCCCCATGAATTCGAAGAGCAAGACCGACACTGCCATTGGATTTAGAGCCCAATGGTATGGTTAGGGGGGGGTACGCCTTTTGAGCCTGCCTTATGTACATTTCCTGGCAAAATACATGGGAAAATCCCATTGGGGAAAATTCCACTTAGGGTTAGGATTAGCTCCCCATGACTTCGCAGAGCAAAACCGACACTGCCATTGGATTCAGAGCCCATCGGTATGGGTAGGAGGGGGGACGCCTTTTGAGGGTTAGCTCCCCATGAATTCGTAGAGCAAAACCGACACTGCCATTGGATTCAGAGCCCATTGGTATGGTTAGGAGGGGGGGGGATGCCTTTTGAGCCTGCCTTATGTACATTTCCTGGCAAAATACATGGGAAAATTCCATTGGGGAAAATTCCACTTCGGGTTAGGGTTAGCTCCCCATGACTTCGTAGAGGAAAACCGACACTGCCATTGGATTCAGAGCCCATCGGTATGGTTTGGAGGGGGGACGCCTTTTGAGGCGGCCTTATGTACATTTTCTGGCAAAATTTCCTGGATTTTCCCATGTATTTTGCCAGGAAATGTACATAAGGCCGCCTCAAAGGGCGTCCCCCCTCCAAACCATACCGATGGGCTCTGAATCCAATGGCAGTGTCAGTTTTGCTCTGCGAAGTCATGGGGAGCTAACCCTAACCCTAAGTGGAATTTTCCCCAATGGGATTTTCCCATGTATTTTGCCATAAGGCAGGCTCAAAAGGCGTCCCCCCCTCCTAACCATACCAATGGGCTCTGAATCCAATGGCAGTGTCTGTTTTGCTCTACGAATTCATGGGGAGCTAACCCTCAAAAGGCATCCCCCCTCCTACCCATACCGATGGGCTCTGAATCCAATGGCAGTGTCGGTTTTGCTCTGCGAGGTCATGGGGAGTTAACCCTAACCCTAAGTGGAATTTTCCCCAATGGGATCTTCCCATGTATTTTGCCAGGAAATGTACATAAGGCAGGCTCAAAAGGCGTCCCCCCTACTAACCATACCAATGGGCTCCGAATCCAATGGCAGTGTCAGTTTTGCTCTGCGAAGTCATGGGGAGCTAACCCTAACCCTAAGTGGAATTTTCCCCAATGGGATTTTCCCATGTATTTTGCCATAAGGCAGGCTCAAAAGGCGTCCCCCCTCCTAACCATACCGATGGGCTCTGAATCCAATGGCAGTGTCGGTTTTGCTCTGCGAAGTCATGGGGAGCTAACCCTAACCCTAAGTGGAATTTTCCCCAATGGGATTTTCCCATGTATTTTGCCAGGAAATGTACATAAGGCAGACTTAAAAGGCGTCCCCCCCCCTCCTAACCATACCAATGGGCTCTGAATCCAATGGCAGTGTCGGTTTTACTCTACGAATTCATGGGGAGCTAACCCTCAAAAGGCGTCCCCCCTCCTACCCATACCGATGGGCTCTGAATCCAATGGCAGTGTCGGTTTTGCTCTGCGAAGTCATGGGGAGCTAACCCTAACCCTAAGTGGAATTTTCCCCAATGGGATTTTCCCATGTATTTTGCCAGGAATTGTACATATGGCAGGCTCAAAAGGCGTACCCCCTCCTAACCATACCAATGGGCTCTGAATCCAATGGCAGTGTCGGTCTTGCTCTTCGAATTCATGGGGAGCTAACGCTAACCCTTAGTGGAATATTCCCCAATGGGATTTTTCCATGTATTTTGCCAAGAAACTTACATAAGGCCGCCTCAAAAGGCGTCCCCCCTCCTAACCATACCGATGGGCTCTGAATCCAATGGCAGTGTCGGTTTTGCTCTGCGAAGTCATGGGGAGCTAACGCTAACCCTAAGTTCAATTTTCCCCAATGGGATTTTCCCATGTATTTTGCCAGGAAACTTGCATATGGCCGCCTCAAAAGGCGTCCCCCCTCCTACCCATACTGATGGGCTCTGAATCCAATGGCAGTGTCGGTTTTGCTCTGTGAATTCATGGGGAGCTAACCCTAACCCTAAGTTCAATTTTCCCCAATGGAATTTTCCCATGTATATTACCAGGAAATGTACATAAGGCCGCCTCAAAAGGCGTCCCCCCTCCAAACCATACCGATGGGCTCTGAATTCCACTTAGGGTTAGAGTTAGCTCCCCATGACTTCGCAGAGCAAAACCGACACTGCCATTGGTTTCAGAGCCCAATGGTATGGTTAGGAGGGGGGACGCCTTTTGAGCCGGCCTTATGTACATTTCCTGGCAAAATACATGGGAATATCCCATTGGGGAAAATTCCACTAAGGGTTAGGGTTAGCTCCCCATGACTTCGCAGAGCAAAACCGACACTGCCATTGGATTCAGAGCCCATCGGTATGGTTAGGAGGGGGGACGCCTTTTGAGCCGGCCATATGTACATTTCCTGGCAAAATACATGGGAAAATCCCATTGGGGAAAATTGAACTTAGGGTTAGGGTTAGCTCCCCATGACTTCGCAGAGCAAAACCGACACTGCCATTGGATTCAGAGCCCATCGGTATGGTTAGGAGGGGGGACGCCTTTTGAGCCTGCCTTATGTACATTTTCTGGCAAAATACATGGGAAAATTCCATTGGGGAAAATTCCACTTCGGGTTAGGGTTAGCTCCCCATGACTTCGCAGAGCAAAACCGACACTGCCATTGGATTCAGAGCCCATCGGTATGGTTAGGAGGGGGGACGCCTTTTGAGGCGGCCTTATGTAAGTTTCCTGGCAAAATACATGGAAAAATCCCATTGGGGAAAATTCCACTAAGGGTTAGGGTTAGCTCCCCATGAATTCGTAGAGGAAAACCGACACTGCCATTGGATTCAGAGCCCATTGGTATGGTTAGGAGGGGGGACGCCTTTTGAGTCTGCCTTATGTACATTTCCTGGCAAAATACATGGGAAAATCCCATTGGGGAAAATTCCACTTAGGGTTAGGGTTAGCTCCCCATGACTTCGCAGAGCAAAACCGACACTGCCATTGGATTCAGAGCCCATCGGTATGGTTTGGAGGGGGGACGCCTTTTGAGGCGGCCTTATGTAAGTTTCCTGGCAAAATACATGGGAAAATCCCATTGGGGAAAATTCCACTAAGGGTTAGGGTTAGGTCCCCATGAATTCGTAGAGCAAAACAGACACTGCCATTGGATTCGGAGCCCATTGGTATGGTTAGGAGGGGGGACGCCTTTTGAGTCTGCCTTATGTACATTTCCTGGCAAAATACATGGGAAAATCCCATTGGGGAAAATTCCACTTAGGGTTAGGGTTAGCTCCCCATGACTTCGCAGAGCAAAACCGACACTGCCATTGGATTCAGAGCCCATCGGTATGGTTAGGAGGGGGGACGCCTTTTGAGCCGGCCTTATGAACATTTCCTAGCAAAATACATGGGAAAATCCCATTGGGGAAAATTCCACTTAGGGTTAGGGTTAGCTCCCCATGACTTCGCAGAGCAAAACCGACACTGCCATTGGATTCAGAGCCCATCGGTGTGGTTAGGAGGGGGGACGCCTTTTGAGCCGGCCTTATGTACATTTCCTGGCAAAATACATGGGAAAATACCATTGGGGAAAATTCCACTTAGGGTTAGGGTTAGCTCCCCATGACTTCGCAGAGCAAAACTGACACTGCCATTGGATTCAGAGCCCATCGGTATGGTTAGGAGGGGGGACGCCTTTTGAGCCGGCCTTATGAACATTTCCTGGCGAAATACATGGGAAAATCCCATTAGGGAAAATTCCACTTAGGGTTAGGGTTAGCTCCCCATGACTTCGCAGAGCAAAACCGACACTGCCATTGGATTCAGAGCCCATCGGTATGGTTTGGAGGGGGGACGCCTTTTGAGGCGGCCTTATGTAAATTTCCTGGCAAAATACATGGAAAAATCCCATTGGGGAAAATTCCACTAAGGGTTAGGGTTAGCTCCCCATGAATTCAGAGAGCAAAACCGACACTGCCATTGGATTCGGAGCCCATCGGTATGGTTAGGAGGGGGGACGCCTTTTGAGCCTGCCTTATGGCAAAATACATGGGAAAATCCCATTGGGGAGAATTCCACTTAGGGTTAGGGTTAGCTCCCCATGACTTCGCAGAGCAAAACTGACACTGCCATTGGATTCGGAGCCCATTGGTATGGTTAGGAGGGGGGACGCCTTTTGAGCCTGCCTTATGTACATTTCCTGGCAAAATACATGGGAAAATCCCATTGGGGAAAATTCCACTTAGGGTTAGGGTTAGCTCCCCATGACTTCGCAGAGCAAAACCGACACTGCCATTGGATTCAGAGCCCATCGGTATGGTTAGGAGGGGGGACGCCTTTTGAGCCGGCCTTATGTACATTACCTGGCAAAATACATGGGAAGATCCCATTGGGGAAAATTCCACTTAGGGTTAGGGTTAACTCCCCATGACCTCGCAGAGCAAAACCGACACTGCCATTGGATTCAGAGCCCATCGGTATGGGTAGGAGGGGGGATGCCTTTTGAGGGTTAGCTCCCCATGAATTCAGAGAGCAAAACCGACACTGCCATTGGATTCAGAGCCCATCGGTGTGGGTAGGAGGGGGGATGCCTTTTGAGCCTGCCTTATGGCAAAATACATGGGAAAATACCATTGGGGAAAATTCCACTAAGGGTTAGGGTTAGCTCCCCATGAAATCGTAGAGCAAAACCGACACTGCCATTGGATTCGGAGCCCATTGGTATGGTTAGGAGGGGGGACGCCTTTTGAGCCTGCCTTATGTACATTTCCTGGCAAAATACATGGGAAAATCCCATTGGGGAAAATTCCGGTTAGGGTTAGCTCCCCATGACTTCGCAGAGCAAAACCGACACTGCCATTGGATTCAGAGCCCATCGGTATGGTTAGGAGGAGGGACGCCTTTTGAGCCTGCCTTATGTACATTTCCTGTTAAAATACATGGGAAAATCCCATTGGGGAAAATTCCACTTAGGGTTAGGGTTAGCTCCCCATAACTTCGCAGAGCAAAACTGAAACTGCCATTGGATTCAGAGCCCATCGGTATGGTTTGGAGGGGGGACGCCCTTTGAGGCGGCCTTATGTAAGTTTCCTGGCAAAATACAAGGGAAAATCCAGGAAATGTACATAAGGCCGCCTCAAAAGGCGTCCCTCCACCAAACCATACCGATGGGCTCTGAATCCAATGGCAGTGTCGGTTTTGCTCTACGAATTCATGGGGAGCTAACGCTAACCCTAAGTGGAATTTTCCCCAATGGGATCTTCCCATGTATTTTGCCAGGAAATGTACATAAGGCTGGCTCAAAAGGCGTCCCCCCTCCTAACCATTCCAATGGGCTCTGAATCCAATGGCAGTGTCGGTTTTGCTCTGCGAAGTCATGGGGAGCTAACCCTAACCCTAAGTGGAATTTTCCCCAATGGGATTTTCCCATGTATTTTGCCAGGAAATGTACATAAGGCTGGCTCAAAAGGCGTCCCCCCTCCTAACAATTCCGATGGGCTCTGAATCCAATGGCAGTGTCGGTTTTCCTCTACGAATTCATGGGGAGCTAACCCTAACCCTTAGTGGAATTTTCCCCAATGGGATTTTCCCATGTATTTTGCCAGGAAATTTACATAAGGCCGCCTCAAAAGGCGTCCCCCCTCCAAACCATACCGATGGGCGCTGAATCCAATGGCAGTGTCGGTTTTGCTCTAAGAATTGATGGGGAGCTAACCCTAACCCTTAGTGGAATTTTCCCCAATGGGATTTTCCCATGTATTTTGCCAGGAAATGTACATAAGGCAGGCTAAAAAGGCGTCCCCCCCTCCTAACCATACCGATGGGCTCTGAATCCAATGGCAGTGTCGGTTTTCCTCTGCGAATTCATGGGGAGCTAACCCTAACCCTAAGTGGAATTCAGAGCCCATCGGTATGGTTAGGAGGGGGGACGCCTTTTGAGCCGGCCTTATGAACATTTCCTAGCAAAATACATGGGAAAATCCCATTGGGGAAAATTCCACTTAGGGTTAGGGTTAGCTCCCCATGCCTTCGCAGAGCAAAACTGACACTGCCATTGGATTTAGAGCCCATCGGTGTGGTTAGGAGGGGGGACGCCTTTTGAGCCGGCCTTATGTACATTTCCTGGCAAAATACATGGGAAAATACCATTGGGGAAAATTCCACTTAGGGTTAGGGTTAGCTCCCCATGCCTTCGCAGAGCAAAACTGACACTGCCATTGGATTCAGAGCCCATTGGTATGGTTAGGAGGGGGGACGCCTTTTGAGCCGGCCTTATGAACATTTCCTGGCAAAATACATGGGAAAATCCCATTAGGGAAAATTCCACTTAGGGTTAGGGTTAGCTCCCCATGACTTCGCAGAGCAAAACCGACACTGCCATTGGATTCAGAGCCCATCGGTATGGTTTGGAGGGGGGACGCCTTTTGAGGCGGCCTTATGTAAATTTCCTGGCAAAATACATGGAAAAATCCCATTGGGGAAAATTCCACTAAGGGTTAGGGTTAGCTCCCCATGAATTCAGAGAGCAAAACCGACACTGCCATTGGATTCAGAGCCCATCGGTATGGTTAGGAGGGGGGACGCCTTTTGAGCCTGCCTTATGGCAAAATACATGGGAAAATCCCATTGGGGAGAATTCCACTTAGGGTTAGGGTTAGCTCCCCATGACTTCGCAGAGCAAAACTGACACTGCCATTGGATTCGGAGCCCATTGGTATGGTTAGGAGGGGGGACGCCTTTTGAGCCTGCCTTATGTACATTTCCTGGCAAAATACATGGGAAAATCCTATTGGGGAAAATTCCACTTAGGGTTAGGGTTAGCTCCCCATGACTTCGCAGAGCAAAACCGACACTGCCATTGGATTCAGAGCCCATCGGTATGGTTAGGAGGGGGGACGCCTTTTGAGCCGGCCTTATGTACATTACCTGGCAAAATACATGGGAAGATCCCATTGGGGAAAATTCCACTTAGGGTTAGGGTTAACTCCCCATGACCTCGCAGAGTAAAACCGACACTGCCATTGGATTCAGAGCCCATCGGTATGGGTAGGAGGGGGGATGCCTTTTGAGGGTTAGCTCCCCATGAATTCAGAGAGCAAAACCGACACTGCCATTGGATTCAGAGCCCATCGGTGTGGGTAGGAGGGGGGATGCCTTTTGAGCCTGCCTTATGGCAAAATACATGGGAAAATACCATTGGGGAAAATTCCACTAAGGGTTAGGGTTAGCTCCCCATGAAATCGTAGAGCAAAACCGACACTGCCATTGGATTCGGAGCCCATTGGTATGGTTAGGAGGGGGGACGCCTTTTGAGCCTGCCTTATGTACATTTCCTGGCAAAATACATGGGAAAATCCCATTGGGGAAAATTCCGGTTAGGGTTAGCTCCCCATGACTTCGCAGAGCAAAACCGACACTGCCATTGGATTCAGAGCCCATCGGTATGGTTAGGAGGAGGGACGCCTTTTGAGCCTGCCTTATGTACATTTCCTGTTAAAATACATGGGAAAATCCCATTGGGGAAAATTCCACTTAGGGTTAGGGTTAGCTCCCCATAACTTCGCAGAGCAAAACTGAAACTGCCATTGGATTCAGAGCCCATCGGTATGGTTTGGAGGGGGGACGCCCTTTGAGGCGGCCTTATGTAAGTTTCCTGGCAAAATACAAGGGAAAATCCAGGAAATGTACATAAGGCCGCCTCAAAAGGCGTCCCTCCACCAAACCATACCGATGGGCTCTGAATCCAATGGCAGTGTCGGTTTTGCTCTACGAATTCATGGGGAGCTAACGCTAACCCTAAGTGGAATTTTCCCCAATGGGATCTTCCCATGTATTTTGCCAGGAAATGTACATAAGGCTGGCTCAAAAGGCGTCCCCCCTCCTAACCATTCCGATGGGCTCTGAATCCAATGGCAGTGTCGGTTTTGCTCTGCGAAGTCATGGGGAGCTAACCCTAACCCTAAGTGGAATTTTCCCCAATGGGATTTTCCCATGTATTTTGCCAGGAAATGTACATAAGGCTGGCTCAAAAGGCGTCCCCCCTCCTAACAATTCCGATGGGCTCTGAATCCAATGGCAGTGTCGGTCTTGCTCTTCGAATTCATGGGGAGCTAACGCTAACCCTTAGTGGAATATTCCCCAATGGGATTTTTCTATGTATTTTGCCAAGAAACTTACATAAGGCCGCCTCAAAAGGCGTCCCCCCTCCTAACCATACCGATGGGCTCTGAATCCAATGGCAGTGTCGGTTTTGCTCTGCGAAGTCATGGGGAGCTAACGCTAACCCTAAGTTCAATTTTCCCCAATGGGATTTTCCCATGTATTTTGCCAGGAAACTTGCATATGGCCGCCTCAAAAGGCGTCCCCCCTCCTACCCATACTGATGGGCTCTGAATCCAATGGCAGTGTCGGTTTTGCTCTGTGAATTCATGGGGAGCTAACCCTAACCCTAAGTTCAATTTTCCCCAATGGAATTTTCCCATGTATATTACCAGGAAATGTACATAAGGCCGCCTCAAAAGGCGTCCCCCCTCCAAACCATACCGATGGGCTCTGAATTCCACTTAGGGTTAGAGTTAGCTCCCCATGACTTCGCAGAGCAAAACCGACACTGCCATTGGTTTCAGAGCCCAATGGTATGGTTAGGAGGGGGGACGCCTTTTGAGCCGGCCTTATGTACATTTCCTGGCAAAATACATGGGAATATCCCATTGGGGAAAATTCCACTAAGGGTTAGGGTTAGCTCCCCATGACTTCGCAGAGCAAAACCGACACTGCCATTGGATTCAGAGCCCATCGGTATGGTTAGGAGGGGGGACGCCTTTTGAGCCGGCCATATGTACATTTCCTGGCAAAATACATGGGAAAATCCCATTGGGGAAAATTGAACTTAGGGTTAGGGTTAGCTCCCCATGACTTCGCAGAGCAAAACCGACACTGCCATTGGATTCAGAGCCCATCGGTATGGTTAGGAGGGGGGACGCCTTTTGAGCCTGCCTTATGTACATTTTCTGGCAAAATACATGGGAAAATTCCATTGGGGAAAATTCCACTTCGGGTTAGGGTTAGCTCCCCATGACTTCGCAGAGCAAAACCGACACTGCCATTGGATTCAGAGCCCATCGGTATGGTTAGGAGGGGGGACGCCTTTTGAGGCGGCCTTATGTAAGTTTCCTGGCAAAATACATGGAAAAATCCCATTGGGGAAAATTCCACTAAGGGTTAGGGTTAGCTCCCCATGAATTCGTAGAGGAAAACCGACACTGCCATTGGATTCAGAGCCCATTGGTATGGTTAGGAGGGGGGACGCCTTTTGAGTCTGCCTTATGTACATTTCCTGGCAAAATACATGGGAAAATCCCATTGGGGAAAATTCCACTTAGGGTTAGGGTTAGCTCCCCATGACTTCGCAGAGCAAAACCGACACTGCCATTGGATTCAGAGCCCATCGGTATGGTTTGGAGGGGGGACGCCTTTTGAGGCGGCCTTATGTAAGTTTCCTGGCAAAATACATGGGAAAATCCCATTGGGGAAAATTCCACTAAGGGTTAGGGTTAGGTCCCCATGAATTCGTAGAGCAAAACAGACACTGCCATTGGATTCGGAGCCCATTGGTATGGTTAGGAGGGGGGACGCCTTTTGAGTCTGCCTTATGTACATTTCCTGGCAAAATACATGGGAAAATCCCATTGGGGAAAATTCCACTTAGGGTTAGGGTTAGCTCCCCATGACTTCGCAGAGCAAAACCGACACTGCCATTGGATTCAGAGCCCATCGGTATGGTTAGGAGGGGGGACGCCTTTTGAGCCGGCCTTATGAACATTTCCTAGCAAAATACATGGGAAAATCCCATTGGGGAAAATTCCACTTAGGGTTAGGGTTAGCTCCCCATGACTTCGCAGAGCAAAACCGACACTGCCATTGGATTCAGAGCCCATCGGTGTGGTTAGGAGGGGGGACGCCTTTTGAGCCGGCCTTATGTACATTTCCTGGCAAAATACATGGGAAAATACCATTGGGGAAAATTCCACTTAGGGTTAGGGTTAGCTCCCCATGACTTCGCAGAGCAAAACTGACACTGCCATTGGATTCAGAGCCCATCGGTATGGTTAGGAGGGGGGACGCCTTTTGAGCCGGCCTTATGAACATTTCCTGGCGAAATACATGGGAAAATCCCATTAGGGAAAATTCCACTTAGGGTTAGGGTTAGCTCCCCATGACTTCGCAGAGCAAAACCGACACTGCCATTGGATTCAGAGCCCATCGGTATGGTTTGGAGGGGGGACGCCTTTTGAGGCGGCCTTATGTAAATTTCCTGGCAAAATACATGGAAAAATCCCATTGGGGAAAATTCCACTAAGGGTTAGGGTTAGCTCCCCATGAATTCAGAGAGCAAAACCGACACTGCCATTGGATTCGGAGCCCATCGGTATGGTTAGGAGGGGGGACGCCTTTTGAGCCTGCCTTATGGCAAAATACATGGGAAAATCCCATTGGGGAGAATTCCACTTAGGGTTAGGGTTAGCTCCCCATGACTTCGCAGAGCAAAACTGACACTGCCATTGGATTCGGAGCCCATTGGTATGGTTAGGAGGGGGGACGCCTTTTGAGCCTGCCTTATGTACATTTCCTGGCAAAATACATGGGAAAATCCCATTGGGGAAAATTCCACTTAGGGTTAGGGTTAGCTCCCCATGACTTCGCAGAGCAAAACCGACACTGCCATTGGATTCAGAGCCCATCGGTATGGTTAGGAGGGGGGACGCCTTTTGAGCCGGCCTTATGTACATTACCTGGCAAAATACATGGGAAGATCCCATTGGGGAAAATTCCACTTAGGGTTAGGGTTAACTCCCCATGACCTCGCAGAGCAAAACCGACACTGCCATTGGATTCAGAGCCCATCGGTATGGGTAGGAGGGGGGATGCCTTTTGAGGGTTAGCTCCCCATGAATTCAGAGAGCAAAACCGACACTGCCATTGGATTCAGAGCCCATCGGTGTGGGTAGGAGGGGGGATGCCTTTTGAGCCTGCCTTATGGCAAAATACATGGGAAAATACCATTGGGGAAAATTCCACTAAGGGTTAGGGTTAGCTCCCCATGAAATCGTAGAGCAAAACCGACACTGCCATTGGATTCGGAGCCCATTGGTATGGTTAGGAGGGGGGACGCCTTTTGAGCCTGCCTTATGTACATTTCCTGGCAAAATACATGGGAAAATCCCATTGGGGAAAATTCCGGTTAGGGTTAGCTCCCCATGACTTCGCAGAGCAAAACCGACACTGCCATTGGATTCAGAGCCCATCGGTATGGTTAGGAGGAGGGACGCCTTTTGAGCCTGCCTTATGTACATTTCCTGTTAAAATACATGGGAAAATCCCATTGGGGAAAATTCCACTTAGGGTTAGGGTTAGCTCCCCATAACTTCGCAGAGCAAAACTGAAACTGCCATTGGATTCAGAGCCCATCGGTATGGTTTGGAGGGGGGACGCCCTTTGAGGCGGCCTTATGTAAGTTTCCTGGCAAAATACAAGGGAAAATCCAGGAAATGTACATAAGGCCGCCTCAAAAGGCGTCCCTCCACCAAACCATACCGATGGGCTCTGAATCCAATGGCAGTGTCGGTTTTGCTCTACGAATTCATGGGGAGCTAACGCTAACCCTAAGTGGAATTTTCCCCAATGGGATCTTCCCATGTATTTTGCCAGGAAATGTACATAAGGATGGCTCAAAAGGCGTCCCCCCTCCTAACCATTCCGATGGGCTCTGAATCCAATGGCAGTGTCGGTTTTGCTCTGCGAAGTCATGGGGAGCTAACCCTAACCCTAAGTGGAATTTTCCCCAATGGGATTTTCCCATGTATTTTGCCAGGAAATGTACATAAGGCTGGCTCAAAAGGCGTCCCCCCTCCTAACAATTCCGATGGGCTCTGAATCCAATGGCAGTGTCGGTTTTCCTCTACGAATTCATGGGGAGCTAACCCTAACCCTTAGTGGAATTTTCCCCAATGGGATTTTCCCATGTATTTTGCCAGGAAATTTACATAAGGCCGCCTCAAAAGGCGTCCCCCCTCCAAACCATACCGATGGGCGCTGAATCCAATGGCAGTGTCGGTTTTGCTCTAAGAATTGATGGGGAGCTAACCCTAACCCTTAGTGGAATTTTCCCCAATGGGATTTTCCCATGTATTTTGCCAGGAAATGTACATAAGGCAGGCTAAAAAGGCGTCCCCCCCTCCTAACCATACCGATGGGCTCTGAATCCAATGGCAGTGTCGGTTTTCCTCTGCGAATTCATGGGGAGCTAACCCTAACCCTAAGTGGAATTCAGAGCCCATCGGTATGGTTAGGAGGGGGGACGCCTTTTGAGCCGGCCTTATGAACATTTCCTAGCAAAATACATGGGAAAATCCCATTGGGGAAAATTCCACTTAGGGTTAGGGTTAGCTCCCCATGCCTTCGCAGAGCAAAACTGACACTGCCATTGGATTTAGAGCCCATCGGTGTGGTTAGGAGGGGGGACGCCTTTTGAGCCGGCCTTATGTACATTTCCTGGCAAAATACATGGGAAAATACCATTGGGGAAAATTCCACTTAGGGTTAGGGTTAGCTCCCCATGCCTTCGCAGAGCAAAACTGACACTGCCATTGGATTCAGAGCCCATTGGTATGGTTAGGAGGGGGGACGCCTTTTGAGCCGGCCTTATGAACATTTCCTGGCAAAATACATGGGAAAATCCCATTAGGGAAAATTCCACTTAGGGTTAGGGTTAGCTCCCCATGACTTCGCAGAGCAAAACCGACACTGCCATTGGATTCAGAGCCCATCGGTATGGTTTGGAGGGGGGACGCCTTTTGAGGCGGCCTTATGTAAATTTCCTGGCAAAATACATGGAAAAATCCCATTGGGGAAAATTCCACTAAGGGTTAGGGTTAGCTCCCCATGAATTCAGAGAGCAAAACCGACACTGCCATTGGATTCAGAGCCCATCGGTATGGTTAGGAGGGGGGACGCCTTTTGAGCCTGCCTTATGGCAAAATACATGGGAAAATCCCATTGGGGAGAATTCCACTTAGGGTTAGGGTTAGCTCCCCATGACTTCGCAGAGCAAAACTGACACTGCCATTGGATTCGGAGCCCATTGGTATGGTTAGGAGGGGGGACGCCTTTTGAGCCTGCCTTATGTACATTTCCTGGCAAAATACATGGGAAAATCCTATTGGGGAAAATTCCACTTAGGGTTAGGGTTAGCTCCCCATGACTTCGCAGAGCAAAACCGACACTGCCATTGGATTCAGAGCCCATCGGTATGGTTAGGAGGGGGGACGCCTTTTGAGCCGGCCTTATGTACATTACCTGGCAAAATACATGGGAAGATCCCATTGGGGAAAATTCCACTTAGGGTTAGGGTTAACTCCCCATGACCTCGCAGAGTAAAACCGACACTGCCATTGGATTCAGAGCCCATCGGTATGGGTAGGAGGGGGGATGCCTTTTGAGGGTTAGCTCCCCATGAATTCAGAGAGCAAAACCGACACTGCCATTGGATTCAGAGCCCATCGGTGTGGGTAGGAGGGGGGATGCCTTTTGAGCCTGCCTTATGGCAAAATACATGGGAAAATACCATTGGGGAAAATTCCACTAAGGGTTAGGGTTAGCTCCCCATGAAATCGTAGAGCAAAACCGACACTGCCATTGGATTCGGAGCCCATTGGTATGGTTAGGAGGGGGGACGCCTTTTGAGCCTGCCTTATGTACATTTCCTGGCAAAATACATGGGAAAATCCCATTGGGGAAAATTCCGGTTAGGGTTAGCTCCCCATGACTTCGCAGAGCAAAACCGACACTGCCATTGGATTCAGAGCCCATCGGTATGGTTAGGAGGAGGGACGCCTTTTGAGCCTGCCTTATGTACATTTCCTGTTAAAATACATGGGAAAATCCCATTGGGGAAAATTCCACTTAGGGTTAGGGTTAGCTCCCCATAACTTCGCAGAGCAAAACTGAAACTGCCATTGGATTCAGAGCCCATCGGTATGGTTTGGAGGGGGGACGCCCTTTGAGGCGGCCTTATGTAAGTTTCCTGGCAAAATACAAGGGAAAATCCAGGAAATGTACATAAGGCCGCCTCAAAAGGCGTCCCTCCACCAAACCATACCGATGGGCTCTGAATCCAATGGCAGTGTCGGTTTTGCTCTACGAATTCATGGGGAGCTAACGCTAACCCTAAGTGGAATTTTCCCCAATGGGATCTTCCCATGTATTTTGCCAGGAAATGTACATAAGGATGGCTCAAAAGGCGTCCCCCCTCCTAACCATTCCGATGGGCTCTGAATCCAATGGCAGTGTCGGT
This sequence comes from Natrix helvetica, assembly GCF_964273705.1. Taxonomy (NCBI): domain Eukaryota; kingdom Metazoa; phylum Chordata; class Lepidosauria; order Squamata; family Natricidae; genus Natrix; species Natrix helvetica. The sequence goes on from NC_138552.1 coordinate 150,360,475, forward strand.
TTTGCTCTGCGAAGTCATGGGGAGCTAACCCTAACCCTAAGTGGAATTTTCCCCAATGGGATTTTCCCATGTATTTTGCCAGGAAATGTACATAAGGCTGGCTCAAAAGGCGTCCCCCCTCCTAACAATTCCGATGGGCTCTGAATCCAATGGCAGTGTCGGTTTTCCTCTACGAATTCATGGGGAGCTAACCCTAACCCTTAGTGGAATTTTCCCCAATGGGATTTTCCCATGTATTTTGCCAGGAAATTTACATAAGGCCGCCTCAAAAGGCGTCCCCCCTCCAAACCATACCGATGGGCGCTGAATCCAATGGCAGTGTCGGTTTTGCTCTAAGAATTGATGGGGAGCTAACCCTAACCCTTAGTGGAATTTTCCCCAATGGGATTTTCCCATGTATTTTGCCAGGAAATGTACATAAGGCAGGCTAAAAAGGCGTCCCCCCCTCCTAACCATACCGATGGGCTCTGAATCCAATGGCAGTGTCGGTTTTCCTCTGCGAATTCATGGGGAGCTAACCCTAACCCTAAGTGGAATTCAGAGCCCATCGGTATGGTTAGGAGGGGGGACGCCTTTTGAGCCGGCCTTATGAACATTTCCTAGCAAAATACATGGGAAAATCCCATTGGGGAAAATTCCACTTAGGGTTAGGGTTAGCTCCCCATGCCTTCGCAGAGCAAAACTGACACTGCCATTGGATTTAGAGCCCATCGGTGTGGTTAGGAGGGGGGACGCCTTTTGAGCCGGCCTTATGTACATTTCCTGGCAAAATACATGGGAAAATACCATTGGGGAAAATTCCACTTAGGGTTAGGGTTAGCTCCCCATGCCTTCGCAGAGCAAAACTGACACTGCCATTGGATTCAGAGCCCATTGGTATGGTTAGGAGGGGGGACGCCTTTTGAGCCGGCCTTATGAACATTTCCTGGCAAAATACATGGGAAAATCCCATTAGGGAAAATTCCACTTAGGGTTAGGGTTAGCTCCCCATGACTTCGCAGAGCAAAACCGACACTGCCATTGGATTCAGAGCCCATCGGTATGGTTTGGAGGGGGGACGCCTTTTGAGGCGGCCTTATGTAAATTTCCTGGCAAAATACATGGAAAAATCCCATTGGGGAAAATTCCACTAAGGGTTAGGGTTAGCTCCCCATGAATTCAGAGAGCAAAACCGACACTGCCATTGGATTCAGAGCCCATCGGTATGGTTAGGAGGGGGGACGCCTTTTGAGCCTGCCTTATGGCAAAATACATGGGAAAATCCCATTGGGGAGAATTCCACTTAGGGTTAGGGTTAGCTCCCCATGACTTCGCAGAGCAAAACTGACACTGCCATTGGATTCGGAGCCCATTGGTATGGTTAGGAGGGGGGACGCCTTTTGAGCCTGCCTTATGTACATTTCCTGGCAAAATACATGGGAAAATCCTATTGGGGAAAATTCCACTTAGGGTTAGGGTTAGCTCCCCATGACTTCGCAGAGCAAAACCGACACTGCCATTGGATTCAGAGCCCATCGGTATGGTTAGGAGGGGGGACGCCTTTTGAGCCGGCCTTATGTACATTACCTGGCAAAATACATGGGAAGATCCCATTGGGGAAAATTCCACTTAGGGTTAGGGTTAACTCCCCATGACCTCGCAGAGTAAAACCGACACTGCCATTGGATTCAGAGCCCATCGGTATGGGTAGGAGGGGGGATGCCTTTTGAGGGTTAGCTCCCCATGAATTCAGAGAGCAAAACCGACACTGCCATTGGATTCAGAGCCCATCGGTATGGTTAGGAGGGGGGGACGCCTTTTGAGCCTGCCTTATGGCAAAATACATGGGAAAATCCCATTGGGGAGAATTCCACTTAGGGTTAGGGTTAGCTCCCCATGACTTCGCAGAGCAAAACCGACACTGCCATTGGATTCAGAGCCCATCGGTGTGGTTAGGAGGGGAGACGCCTTTTGAGGCGGCCATATGTAAGTTTCCTGGCAAAATACATGGGAAAATCCCATTGGGGTAAATTCCACTAAGGGTTAGCGTTAGCTCCCCATGAATTCGTAGAGCAAAACCGACACTGCCATTGGATTCAGAGCCCAATGGTATGGTTAGGAGGGGGTACGCCTTTTGAGCCTGCCTTATGTAAGTTTCCTGGCAAAATACATGGGAAAATCCCATTGGGGAAAATTCCACTAAGGGTTAGGGTTAGCTCCCCATGAATTCGCAGAGAAAAACCGACACTGCCATTGGATTCAGAGCCCATCGGTATGGTTTGGAGGGGGGACGCCTTTTGAGGCGGCCTTATGTACATTACCTGGCAAAATACATGGGAAGATCCCATTGGGGAAAATTCCACTTAGGGTTAAGGTTAGCTCCCCATGACTTCGCAGAGCAAAACCGACACTGCCATTGGATTCAGAGCCCATCGGTGTGGGTAGGAGGGGGGATGCCTTTTGAGCCTGCCTTATGGCAAAATACATGGGAAAATACCATTGGGGAAAATTCCACTAAGGGTTAGGGTTAGCTCCCCATGAAATCGTAGAGCAAAACCGACACTGCCATTGGATTCGGAGCCCATTGGTATGGTTAGGAGGGGGGACGCCTTTTGAGCCTGCCTTATGTACATTTCCTGGCAAAATACATGGGAAAATCCCATTGGGGAAAATTCCGGTTAGGGTTAGCTCCCCATGACTTCGCAGAGCAAAACTGAAACTGCCATTGGATTCAGAGCCCATCGGTATGGTTTGGAGGGGGGACGCCCTTTGAGGCGGCCTTATGTAAGTTTCCTGGCAAAATACAAGGGAAAATCCAGGAAATTTTGCCAGGAAATGTATATAAGGCCGCCTCAAAAGGCGTCCCCCCTCCAAACCATACCGATGGGCTCTGAATCCAATGGCAGTGTCGGTTTTGCTCTACGAATTCATGGGGAGCTAACGCTAACCCTAAGTGGAATTTTCCCCAATGGGATCTTCCCATGTATTTTGCCAGGAAATGTACATAAGGCTGGCTAAAAAGGCGTCCCCCCTCCTAACCATACCGATGGGCTCTGAATCCAATGGCAGTGTCGGTTTTCCTCTACGAATTCATGGGGACCTAACCCTAACCCTTAGTGGAATTTTCCCCAATGGGATTTTTCCATGTATTTTGCCAGGAAACTTACATAAGGCCGCCTCAAAAGGCGTCCCCCCTCCAAACCATACCGATGGGCGCTGAATCCAATGGCAGTGTCGGTTTTGCTCTAAGAATTGATGGGGAGCTAACCCTAACCCTTAGTGGAATTTTCCCCAATGGGATTTTCCCATGTATTTTGCCAGGAAATGTACATAAGGCAGGCTAAAAAGGCGTCCCCCCCTCCTAACCATACCGATGGGCTCTGAATCCAATGGCAGTGTCGGTTTTCCTCTACGAATTCATGGGGACCTAACCCTAACCCTTAGTGGAATTTTCCCCAATGGGATTTTTCCATGTATTTTGCCAGGAAACTTACATAAGGCCGCCTCAAAAGGCGTCCCCCCTCCTAACCATACCGATGGGCTCTGAATCCAATGGCAGTGTCGGTTTTGCTCTGCGAAGTCATGGGGAGCTAACCCTAACCCTAAGTGGAATTCAGAGCCCATCGGTATGGTTAGGAGGGGGGACGCCTTTTGAGCCGGCCTTATGAACATTTCCTAGCAAAATACATGGGAAAATACCATTGGGGAAAATTCCACTTAGGGTTAGGGTTAGCTCCCCATGACTTCGCAGAGCAAAACCGACACTGCCATTGGATTCAGAGCCCATCGGTGTGGTTAGGAGGAGGGACGCCTTTTGAGCCGGCCTTATGTACATTTCCTGGCAAAATACATGGGAAAATACCATTGGGGAAAATTCCACTTAGGGTTAGGGTTAGCTCCCCATGACTTCGCAGAGCAAAACTGACACTGCCATTGGATTCAGAGCCCATCGGTATGGTTTGGAGGGGGGACGCCTTTTGAGGCGGCTTTATGTAAGTTTCCTGGCAAAATACATGGAAAAATCCCATTGGGGAAAATTCCACTAAGGGTTAGGGTTAGCTCCCCATGAATTCAGAGAGCAAAACCGACACTGCCATTGGATTCAGAGCCCATCGGTATGGTTAGGAGGGGGGACGCCTTTTGAGCCTGCCTTATGGCAAAATACATGGGAAAATCCCATTGGGGAGAATTCCACTTAGGGTTAGGGTTAGCTCCCCATGACTTCGCAGAGCAAAACTGACACTGCCATTGGATTCGGAGCCCATTGGTATGGTTAGGAGGGGGGACGCCTTTTGAGCCTGCCTTATGTACATTTCCTGGCAAAATACATGGGAAAATCCCATTGGGGAAAATTCCACTTAGGGTTAGGGTTAGCTCCCCATGACTTCGCAGAGCAAAACCGACACTGCCATTGGATTCAGAGCCCATCGGTATGGTTAGGAGGGGGGACGCCTTTTGAGCCGGCCTTATGTACATTACCTGGCAAAATACATGGGAAGATCCCATTGGGGAAAATTCCACTTAGGGTTAGGGTTAACTCCCCATGACCTCGCAGAGCAAAACCGACACTGCCATTGGATTCAGAGTCCATCGGTATGGGTAGGAGGGGGGATGCCTTTTGAGGGTTAGCTCCCCATGAATTCAGAGAGCAAAACCGACACTGCCATTGGATTCAGAGCCCATCGGTATGGTTAGGGGGGGGGGACGCCTTTTGAACCTGCCTTATGGCAAAATACATGGGAAAATCCCATTGGGGTAAATTCCACTAAGGGTTAGCGTTAGCTCCCCATGAATTCGTAGAGCAAAACCGACACTGCCATTGGATTCAGAGCCCAATGGTATGGTTAGGAGGGGGTACGCCTTTTGAGCCTGCCTTATGTAAGTTTCCTGGCAAAATACATGGGAAAATCCCATTGGGGAAAATTCCACTAAGGGTTAGGGTTAGCTCCCCATGAATTCGCAGAGAAAAACCGACACTGCCATTGGATTCACAGCCCATCGGTATGGTTTGGAGGGGGGACGCCTTTTGAGGCGGCCTTATGTACATTACCTGGCAAAATACATGGGAAGATCCCATTGGGGAAAATTCCACTTAGGGTTAGGGTTAGCTCCCCTTGACTTCGCAGAGCAAAACCGACACTGCCATTGGATTCAGAGCCCATCGGTGTGGGTAGGAGGGGGGATGCCTTTTGAGCCTGCCTTATGGCAAAATACATGGGAAAATACCATTGGGGAAAATTCCACTAAGGGTTAGGGTTAGCTCCCCATGAAATCGTAGAGCAAAACCGACACTGCCATTGGATTCGGAGCCCATTGGTATGGTTAGGAGGGGGGACGCCTTTTGAGCATGCCTTATGTACATTTCCTGGCAAAATACATGGGAAAATCCCATTGGGGAAAATTCCGGTTAGGGTTAGCTCCCCATGACTTCGCAGAGCAAAACCGACACTGCCATTGGATTCAGAGCCCATCGGTATGGTTAGGAGGAGGGACGCCTTTTGAGCCTGCCTTATGTACATTTCCTGGCAAAATACATGGGAAAATCCCATTGGGGAAAATTCCACTTAGGGTTTGGCAAAACTGAAACTGCCATTGGATTCAGAGCCCATCGGTATGGTTTGGAGGGGGGACGCCCTTTGAGGCGGCCTTATGTAAGTTTCCTGGCAAAATACAAGGGAAAATCGAGGAAATTTTGCCAGGAAATGTATTAACTCCCCATGACCTCTCAGAGCAAAACCGACACTGCCATTGGATTCAGAGCCCATCGGTATGGGTAGGAGGGGGGATCCCTTTTGAGGGTTAGCTCCCCATGAATTCAGAGAGCAAAACCGACACTGCCATTGGATTCAGAGCCCATCGGTATGGTTAGGAGGGGGGACGCCTTTTGAGCCTGCCTTATGGCAAAATACATGGGAAAATCCCATTGGGGAGAATTCCACTTAGGGTTAGGGTTAGCTCCCCATGACTTCACAGAGCAAAACCGACACTGCCATTGGATTCAGAGCCCATCGGTGTGGTTAGGAGGGGGGGACGCCTTTTGAGCCGGCCTTATGTACATTTCCTGGCAAAATACATGGGAAAATACCATTGGGGAAAATTCCACTTAGGGTTAGGGTTAGCTCCCCATGACTTCGCAGAGCAAAACCGACACTGCCATTGGATTCAGAGCCCATCGGTATGGTTAGGAGGGGGGACGCCTTTTGAGCCGGCCTTATGAACATTTCCTGGCAAAATACATGGGAAAATCCCATTGGGGAAAATTCCACTTAGGGTTAGGGTTAGCTCCCCATGACTTCGCAGAGCAAAACCGACACTGCCATTGGATTCAGAGCCCATCGGTATGGTTTGGAGGGGGGACGCCTTTTGAGGCGGCCTTATGTAAGTTTCCTGGCAAAATACATGGAAAAATCCCACTGGGGAAAATTCCACTAAGGGTTAGGGTTAGCTCCCCATGAATTCGTAGAGGAAAACCGACAGTGCCATTGGATTCAGAGCCCATTGGTATGGTTAGGAGGGGGGACGCCTTTTGAGGCGGCCTTATGTACATTACCTGGCAAAATACATGGGAAGATCCCATTGGGGAAAATTCCACTTAGGGTTAGGGTTAGCTCCCCATGACTTCGCAGAGCAAAACCGACAGTGCCATTGGATTCAGAGCCCATCGGTGTGGGTAGGAGGGGGGATGCCTTTTGAGCCTGCCTTATGGCAAAATACATGGGAAAATACCATTGGGGAAAATTCCACTAAGGGTTAGGGTTAGCTCCCCATGAAATCGTAGAGCAAAACCGACACTGCCATTAGATTCGGAGCCCATTGGTATGGTTAGGAGGGGGGACGCCTTTTGAGCCTGCCTTATGTACATTTCCTGGCAAAATACATGGGAAAATCCCATTGGGGAAAATTCCGGTTAGGGTTAGCTCCGCATGATTTCGCAGAGCAAAACCGACACTGCCATTGGATTCAGAGCCCATCGGTATGGTTAGGAGGAGGGATGCATTTTGAGCCTGCCTTATGTACATTTCCTGGCAAAATACATGGGAAAATCCCATTGGGGAAAATTCCACTTAGGGTTAGGGTTAGCTCCCCATGACTTCGCAGAGCAAAACTGAAACTGCCATTGGATTCAGAGCCCATCGGTATGGTTTGGAGGGGGGACGCCATTTGAGGCGGCCTTATGTAAGTTTCCTGGCAAAATACAAGGGAAAATCCAGGAAATTTTGCCAGGAAATGTACATAAGGCCGCCTCAAAAGGCGTCCCCCCTCCAAACCATACCGATGGGCTCTGAATCCAATGGCAGTGTCGGTTTTGCTCTACGAATTCATGGGGAGCTAACGCTAACCCTAAGTGGAATTTTCCCCAATGGGATCTTCCCATGTATTTTGCCAGGAAATGTACATAAGGCTGGCTCAAAAGGCGTCCCCCCTCCTAACCATTCCGATGGGCTCTGAATCCAATGGCAGTGTCGGTTTTGCTCTGCGAAGTCATAGGGAGCTAACCCTAACCCTAAGTGGAATTTTCCCCAATGGGATTTTCCCATGTATTTTGCCAGGAAATGTACATAAGGCAGACTCAAAAGGCGTCCCCGCTCCTAACCATACCGATGGGCTCTGAATCCAATGGCAGTGTTGGTTTTCCTCTACGAATTCATGGGGAGCTAACCCTAACCCTTAGTGGAATTTTCCCCAATGAGATTTTCCCATGTATTTTGCCAGGAAATTTACATAAGGCCGCCTCAAAAGGCGTCCCCCCTCCAAACCATACCGATGGGCGCTGAATCCAATGGCAGTGTCGGTTTTGCTCTAAGAATTGATGGGGAGCTAACCCTAACCCTTAGTGGAATTTTCCCCAATGGGATTTTCCATGTATTTTACCAGGAAATGTACATAAGGCAGGCTAAAAAGGCGTCCCCCCCTCCTAACCATACCGATGGGCTCTGAATCCAATGGCAGTGTCGGTTTTCCTCTACGAATTCATGGGGAGCTAACCCAACCCTTAGTGGAATTTTCCCCAATGGGATTTTTCCATGTATTTTGCCAGGAAACTTACATAAGGCCTCCTCAAAAGGCGTCCCCCCTCCTAACCATACCGATGGGCTCTGAATCCAATGGCAGTGTCGGTTTTGCTCTGCGAAGTCATGGGGAGCTAACCCTAACCCTAAGTGGAATTCAGAGCCCATCGGTGTGGTTAGGAGGGGGGACGCCTTTTGAGCCGGCCTTATGTACATTTCCTGGCAAAATACATGGGAAAATACCATTGGGGAAAATTCCACTTAGGGTTAGGGTTAGCTCCTCATGACTTCGCAGAGCAAAACTGACACTGCCATTGGATTCAGAGCCCATCGGTATGGTTAGGAGGGGGGACGCCTTTTGAGCCGGCCTTATGAACATTTCCTGGCAAAATACATGGGAAAATCCCATTGGGGAAAATTCCACTTAGGGTTAGGGTTAGCTCCCCATGACTTCGCAGAGCAAAACCGACACTGCCATTGGATTCAGAGCCCATCGGTATGGTTTGGAGGGGGGACGCCTTTTGAGGCGGCCTTATGTAAGTTTCCTGGCAAAATACATGGAAAAATCCCATTGGGGAAAATTCCACTAAGGGTTAGGGTTAGCTCCCCATGAATTCAGAGAGCAAAACCGACACTGCCATTGGATTCAGAGCCCATCGGTATGGTTAGGAGGGGGGACGCCTTTTGAGCCTGCCTTATAGCAAAATACATGGGAAAATCCCATTGGGGAAAATTCCACTTAGGGTTAGGGTTAGCTCCCCATGACTTCGCAGAGCAAAACCGACACTGCCATTGGATTCAGAGCCCATCGGTATGGTTAGGAGGGGGGACGCCTTTTGAGCCGGCCTTATGTACATTACCTGGCAAAATACATGGGAAGATCCCATTGGGGAAAATTCCACTTAGGGTTAGGGTTAACTCCCCATGACCTCGCAGAGCAAAACCGACACTGCCATTGGATTCAGAGCCCATCGGTATGGGTAGGAGGGGGGATGCCTTTTGAGGGTTAGCTCCCCATGAATTCAGAGAGCAAAACCGACACTGCCATTGGATTCAGAGCCCATCGGTATGGTTAGGAGGGGGGACGCCTTTTGAGCCTGCCTTATGGCAAAATACATGGGAAAATCCCATTGGGGAGAATTCCACTTAGGGTTAGGGTTAGCTCCCCATGACTTCGCAGAGCAAAACCGACACTGCCATTGGATTCAGAGCCCATCGGTATGATTAGGAGGGGGGACGCCTTTTGAGCCGGCCTTATGAACATTTCCTGGCAAAATACATGGGAAAATCCCATTGGGGAAAGTTCCACTTCGGGTTAGGGTTAGCTCCCCATGACTTCGCAGAGCAAAACCGACACTGCCATTGGATTCAGAGCCCATCGGTATGGTTTGGAGGGGGGACGCCTTTTGAGGCGGCCTTATATAAGTTTCCTGGCAAAATACATGGAAAAATCCCACTGGGGAAAATTCCACTAAGGGTTAGGGTTAGCTCCCCATGAATTCGTAGAGGAAAACCGACACTGCCATTGGATTCAGAGCCCATTGGTATGGTTAGGAGGGGGGACGCCTTTTGAGTCTGCCTTATGTACATTTCCTGGTAAAATACATGGGAAAATACCATTGGGGAAAATTCCACTTAGGGTTAGGGTTAGCTCCTCATGACTTCGCAGAGCAAAACTGACACTGCCATTGGATTCAGAGCCCATCGGTATGGTTAGGAGGGGGGACGCCTTTTGAGCCGGCCTTATGAACATTTCCTGGCAAAATACATGGGAAAATCCCATTGGGGAAAATTCCACTTAGGGTTAGGGTTAGCTCCCCATGACTTCGCAGAGCAAAACCGACACTGCCATTGGATTCAGAGCCCATCGGTATGGTTTGGAGGGGGGACGCCTTTTGAGGCGGCCTTATGTAAGTTTCCTGGCAAAATACATGGAAAAATCCCATTGGGGAAAATTCCACTAAGGGTTAGGGTTAGCTCCCCATGAATTCAGAGAGCAAAACCGACACTGCCATTGGATTCAGAGCCCATCGGTATGGTTAGGAGGGGGGACGCCTTTTGAGCCTGCCTTATAGCAAAATACATGGGAAAATCCCATTGGGGAGAATTCCACTTAGGGTTAGGGTTAGCTCCCCATGACTTCGCAGAGCAAAACTGACACTGCCATTGGATTCGGAGCCCATTGGTATGGTTAGGAGGGGGGACGCCTTTTGAGCCTGCCTTATGTACATTTCCTGGCAAAATACATGGGAAAATCCCATTGGGGAAAATTCCACTTAGGGTTAGGGTTAGCTCCCCATGACTTCGCAGAGCAAAACCGACACTGCCATTGGATTCAGAGCCCATCGGTATGGTTAGGAGGGGGGACGCCTTTTGAGCCGGCCTTATGTACATTACCTGGCAAAATACATGGGAAGATCCCATTGGGGAAAATTCCACTTAGGGTTAGGGTTAACTCCCCATGACCTCGCAGAGCAAAACCGACACTGCCATTGGATTCAGAGCCCATCGGTATGGGTAGGAGGGGGGATGCCTTTTGAGGGTTAGCTCCCCATGAATTCAGAGAGCAAAACCGACACTGCCATTGGATTCAGAGCCCATCGGTATGGTTAGGAGGGGGGACGCCTTTTGAGCCTGCCTTATGGCAAAATACATGGGAAAATCCCATTGGGGAGAATTCCACTTAGGGTTAGGGTTAGCTCCCCATGACTTCGCAGAGCAAAACCGACACTGCCATTGGATTCAGAGCCCATCGGTATGGTTAGGAGGGGGGACGCCTTTTGAGCCGGCCTTATGAACATTTCCTGGCAAAATACATGGGAAAATCCCATTGGGGAAAGTTCCACTTAGGGTTAGGGTTAGCTCCCCATGACTTCGCAGAGCAAAACCGACACTGCCATTGGATTCAGAGCCCATCGGTATGGTTTGGAGGGGGGACGCCTTTTGAGGCGGCCTTATATAAGTTTCCTGGCAAAATACATGGAAAAATCCCACTGGGGAAAATTCCACTAAGGGTTAGGGTTAGCTCCCCATGAATTCGTAGAGGAAAACCGACACTGCCATTGGATTCAGAGCCCATTGGTATGGTTAGGAGGGGGGACGCCTTTTGAGTCTGCCTTATGTACATTTCCTGGCAAAATACATGGGAAAATCCCTTTGGGGAAAATTGAACGTAGGGTTAGGGTTAGCTCCCCATGAATTCAGAGAGCAAAACCGACACTGCCATTGGATTCAGAGCCCATCGGTATGGTTAGGAGGGGGGACGCCTTTTGAGCCTGCCTTATGGCAAAATACATGGGAAAATCCCATTGGGGAGAATTCCACTTAGGGTTAGGGTTGGCTCCCCATGACTTCGCAGAGCAAAATTGACACTGCCATTGGATTCGGAGCCCATCGGTATGGTTTGGAGGGGGGACGCCCTTTGAGGCGGCCTTATGTACATTTCCTGGCAAAATACATGGGAAAATCCAGGAAATTTTGCCGGGAAATGTACATAAGGCCGCCTCAAAAGGCGTCCCCCCTCCTAACCATACCGATGGGCTCTGAATCCAATGGCAGTGTCGGTTTTGCTCTGCGAAGTCATGGGGAGCTAACCCTAACCCTAAGTGGAATTTTCCCCAATGGAATTTTCCCATGTATTTTGCCAGGAAATGTACATAAGGCAGGCTCAAAAGGCGTCCCCCCTCCTAACCATACCGATGGGCTCTGAATCCAATGGCAGTGTCGGTTTTGCTCTGCGAAGTCATGGGGAGCTAACCCTAACCCTAAGTTCAATTTTCCCCAATGGGATTTTCCCATGTATTTTGCCAGGAAATGTACATAAGGCCGGCTCAAAAGGCGTCCCCCCTCCTAACCATATCGATGGGCTCTGAATCCAATGGCAGTGTCGGTTTTGCTCTGCGAAGTCATGGGGAGCTAACCCTAACCCTAAGTGGAATTTTCCCCAATGGGATTTTCCCATGTATTTTGCCAGGAAATGTACATAAGGCAGGCTCAAAAGGCGTCCCCCCTCCAAACCATACCGATGGGCTCTGAATCCAATGGCAGTGTCGGTTTTGCTCTGCGAAGTCATGGGGAGCTAACCCTAACCCTAAGTTCAATTTTCCCCAATGGGATTTTCCCATGTATTTTGCCAGGAAATGTACATAAGGCAGGCTCAAACGGCGTCCCCCCCTCCTAACCATACCATTGGGCTCTGAAACCAATGGCAGTGTCGGTTTTGCTCTACGAATTCATGGGGAGCTAACCCTAACCCTTAGTGGAATTTTCCCCAATGGGATTTTCCCATTTATTTTGCCAGGAAATGTTCATAAGGCCGACTCAAAAGGTGTCCCCCCTCCTAACCATACCGATGGGCTCTGAATCCAATGGCAGTGTCGGTTTTGCTCTGCGAAGTCATGGGGAGCTAACCCTAACCCTAAGTGGAATTCAGAGCCCATCGGTATGGTTTGGAGGGGGGACGCCTTTTGAGGCGGCCTTATGTACATTTCCTGGCAAAATACATGGGAAAATCCCATTGGGGAAAATTGAACTTAGGGTTAGGGTTAGCTCCCCATGAATTCACAGAGCAAAACCGACACTGCCATTGGATTCAGAGCCCAATGGTATGGTTAGGAGGGGGTACGCCTTTTGAGCCTGCCTTATGTACATTTCCTGGCAAAATACATGGGAAAATCCCATTGGGGAAAATTCCACTTAGGGTTAGGGTTAGCTCCCCATGACTTCGCAGAGCAAAACCGACACTGCCATTGGATTCAGAGCCCATCGGTGTGGGTAGGAGGGGGGATGCCTTTTGAGCCTGCCTTATGGCAAAATACATGGGAAAATCCCATTGGGGAAAATTCCATTTAGGGTTAGGGTTAGCTCCCCATGAATTCGGAGATCAAAACCGACACTGCCATTGGATTCAGAGCCCAATGGTATGGTTAGGAGGGGGGACGCCTTTTGAGGCGGCCATATGTAAGTTTCCTGGCAAAATACATGGGAAAATCCCATTGGGGAAAATTCCACTAAGGGTTAGCGTTAGCTCCCCATGAATTCGTAGAGCAAAACCGACACTGCCATTGGATTCAGAGCCCAATGGTATGGTTAGGAGGGGGTACGGCTTTTGAGCCTGCCTTATGTAAGTTTCCTGGCAAAATACATGGGAAAATCCCATTGGGGAAAATTCCACTAAGGGTTAGGGTTAGCTCCCATTAAATTCGCAGAGAAAAACCGACACTGCCATTGGATTCAGAGCCCATCGGTATGGTTTGGAGGGGGGACGCCTTTTGAGGCGGCCTTATGTAAGTTTCCTGGCAAAATACATGGGAAAATCCCATTTGGTAAAATTCCACTTAGGGTTAGGGTTAGCTCCCCATGACTTCGCAGAGCAAAACCGACACTGCCATTGGATTCAGAGCCCATCGGTATGGTTTGGTGGGGGGACGCCTTTTGAGGCGGCCTTATGTAAGTTTCCTGGCAAAATACATGGGAAAATCCCATTGGGGAAAATTCCACTAAGGGTTAGGGTTAGCTCCCCATGAAATCGTAGAGCAAAACCGACACTGCCATTGGATTCGGAGCCCATTGGTATGGTTAGGAGGGGGGACGCCTTTTGAGCCTGCCTTATGTACATTTCCTGGCAAAATACATGGGAAAATCCCATTGGGGAAAATTCCACTTAGGGTTAGGGTTAGCTCCCCATGACTTCGCAGAGCAAAACCGACACTGCCATTGGATTCAGAGCCCATCGGTATGGTTAGGAGGAGGGACGCCTTTTGAGCCTGCCTTATGTACATTTCCTGGCAAAATACATGGGAAAATCCCATTGGGGAAAATTCCACTTAGGGTTAGGGTTAGCTCCCCATGACTTCGCAGAGCAAAACTGAAACTGCCATTGGATTCAGAGCCCATCGGTATGGTTTGGAGGGGGGACGCCCTTTGAGGCGGCCTTATGTAAGTTTCCTGGCAAAATACATGGGAAAATCCCATTGGGGAAAATTCCACTTAGGGTTAGGGTTAGCTCCCCATGAATTCGGAGATCAAAACAGACACTGCCATTGGATTCAGAGCCCAATGGTATGGTTAGGAGGGGGGACGCCTTTTGAGGCGGCCATATGTAAGTTTCCTGGCAAAATACATGGGAAAATCCCATTGGGGAAAATTCCACTAAGGGTTAGCGTTAGCTCCCCATGAATTCGTAGAGCAAAACCGACACTGCCATTGGATTCAGAGCCCAATGGTATGGTTAGGAGGGGGTACGGCTTTTGAGCCTGCCTTATGTAAGTTTCCTGGCAAAATACATGGGAAAATCCCATTGGGGAAAATTCCACTAAGGGTTAGGGTTAGCTCCCATTAAATTCGCAGAGAAAAACCGACACTGCCATTGGATTCAGAGCCCATCGGTATGGTTTGGAGGGGGGACGCCTTTTGAGGCGGCCTTATGTAAGTTTCCTGGCAAAATACATGGGAAAATCCCATTTGGTAAAATTCCACTTAGGGTTAGGGTTAGCTCCCCATGACTTCGCAGAGCAAAACCGACACTGCCATTGGATTCAGAGCCCATCGGTATGGTTTGGTGGGGGGACGCCTTTTGAGGCGGCCTTATGTAAGTTTCCTGGCAAAATACATGGGAAAATCCCATTGGGGAAAATTCCACTAAGGGTTAGGGTTAGCTCCCCATGAAATCGTAGAGCAAAACCGACACTGCCATTGGATTCGGAGCCCATTGGTATGGTTAGGAGGGGGGACGCCTTTTGAGCCTGCCTTATGTACATTTCCTGGCAAAATACATGGGAAAATCCCATTGGGGAAAATTCCACTTAGGGTTAGGGTTAGCTCCCCATGACTTCGCAGAGCAAAACCGACACTGCCATTGGATTCAGAGCCCATCGGTATGGTTAGGAGGAGGGACGCCTTTTGAGCCTGCCTTATGTACATTTCCTGGCAAAATACATGGGAAAATCCCATTGGGGAAAATTCCACTTAGGGTTAGGGTTAGCTCCCCATGACTTCGCAGAGCAAAACTGAAACTGCCATTGGATTCAGAGCCCATCGGTATGGTTTGGAGGGGGGACGCCCTTTGAGGCGGCCTTATGTAAGTTTCCTGGCAAAATACATGGGAAAATCCCATTGGGGAAAATTCCACTTAGGGTTAGGGTTAGCTCCCCATGACTTCGCAGAGCAAAACCGACACTGCCATTGGATTCAGAGCCCATCGGTATGGTTTGGAGGGGGGACGCCTTTTGAGGCGGCCTTATATAAGTTTCCTGGCAAAATACATGGAAAAATCCCACTGGGGAAAATTCCACTAAGGGTTAGTGTTAGCTCCCCATGAATTCGTAGAGGAAAACCGACACTGCCATTGGATTCAGAGCCCATTGGTATGGTTAGGAGGGGGGACGCCTTTTGAGTCTGCCTTATGTACATTTCCTGGCAAAATACATAGGAAAATCCCTTTGGGGAAAATTGAACGTAGGGTTAGGGTTAGCTCCCCATGAATTCAGAGAGCAAAACCGACACTGCCATTGGATTCAGAGCCCATCGGTATGGTTAGGAGGGGGGACGCCTTTTGAGCCTGCCTTATGGCAAAATACATGGGAAAATCCCATTGGGGAGAATTCCACTTAGGGTTAGGGTTAGCTCCCCATGACTTCGCAGAGCAAAATTGACACTGCCATTGGATTCGGAGCCCATCGGTATGGTTTGGAGGGGGGACGCCCTTTGAGGCGGCCTTATGTACATTTCCTGGCAAAATACATGGGAAAATCCAGGAAATTTTGCCGGGAAATGTACATAAGGCCGCCTCAAAAGGCGTCCCCCCTCCTAACCATACCGATGGGCTCTGAATCCAATGGCAGTGTCGGTTTTGCTCTGCGAAGTCATGGGGAGCTAACCCTAACCCTAAGTGGAATTTTCCCCAATGGAATTTTCCCATGTATTTTGCCAGGAAATGTACATAAGGCAGGCTCAAAAGGCGTCCCCCATCCTAACCATACCGATGGGCTCTGAATCCAATGGCAGTGTCGGTTTTGCTCTGCGAAGTCATGGGGAGCTAACCCTAACCCTAAGTTCAATTTTCCCCAATGGGATTTTCCCATGTATTTTGCCAGGAAATGTACATAAGGCCGGCTCAAAAGGCGTCCCCCCTCCTAACCATATCGATGGGCTCTGAATCCAATGGCAGTGTCGGTTTTGCTCTGCGAAGTCATGGGGAGCTAACCCTAACCCTAAGTGGAATTTTCCCCAATGGGATTTTCCCATGTATTTTGCCAGGAAATGTACATAAGGCAGGCTCAAAAGGCGTCCCCCCTCCAAACCATACCGATGGGCTCTGAATCCAATGGCAGTGTCGGTTTTGCTCTGCGAAGTCATGGGGAGCTAACCCTAACCCTAAGTTCAATTTTCCCCAATGGGATTTTCCCATGTATTTTGCCAGGAAATGTACATAAGGCAGGCTCAAACGGCGTCCCCCCCTCCTAACCATACCATTGGGCTCTGAAACCAATGGCAGTGTCGGTTTTGCTCTACGAATTCATGGGGAGCTAACCCTAACCCTTAGTGGAATTTTCCCCAATGGGATTTTCCCATTTATTTTGCCAGGAAATGTTCATAAGGCCGACTCAAAAGGTGTCCCCCCTCCTAACCATACCGATGGGCTCTGAATCCAATGTCAGTGTCGGTTTTGCTCTGCGAAGTCATGGGGAGCTAACCCTAACCCTAAGTGGAATTCAGAGCCCATCGGTATGGTTTGGAGGGGGGACGCCTTTTGAGGCGGCCTTATGTACATTTCCTGGCAAAATACATGGGAAAATCCCATTGGGGAAAATTGAACTTAGGGTTAGGGTTAGCTCCCCATGAATTCACAGAGCAAAACCCACACTGCCATTGGATTCAGAGCCCAATGGTATGGTTAGGAGGGGGTACGCCTTTTGAGCCTGCCTTATGTACATTTCCTGGCAAAATACATGGGAAAATCCCATTGGGGAAAATTCCACTTAGGGTTAGGGTTAGCTCCCCATGACTTCGCAGAGCAAAACCGACACTGCCATTGGATTCAGAGCCCATCGGTGTGGGTAGGAGGGGGGATGCCTTTTGAGCCTGCCTTATGGCAAAATACATGGGAAAATCCCATTGGGGAAAATTCCATTTAGGGTTAGGGTTAGCTCCCCATGAATTCGGAGATCAAAACCGACACTGCCATTGGATTCAGAGCCCAATGGTATGGTTAGGAGGGGGGACGCCTTTTGAGGCGGCCATATGTAAGTTTCCTGGCAAAATACATGGGAAAATCCCATTGGGGAAAATTCCACTAAGGGTTAGCGTTAGCTCCCCATGAATTCGTAGAGCAAAACCGACACTGCCATTGGATTCAGAGCCCAATGGTATGGTTAGGAGGGGGTACGGCTTTTGAGCCTGCCTTATGTAAGTTTCCTGGCAAAATACATGGGAAAATCCCATTGGGGAAAATTCCACTAAGGGTTAGGGTTAGCTCCCATTAAATTCGCAGAGCAAAACCGACACTGCCATTGGATTCAGAGCCCATCGGTATGGTTTGGTGGGGGGACGCCTTTTGAGGCGGCCTTATGTAAGTTTCCTGGCAAAATACATGGGAAAATCCCATTGGGGAAAATTCCACTAAGGGTTAGGGTTAGCTCCCCATGAAATCGTAGAGCAAAACCGACACTGCCATTGGATTCGGAGCCCATTGGTATGGTTAGGAGGGGGGACGCCTTTTGAGCCTGCCTTATGTACATTTCCTGGCAAAATACATGGGAAAATCCCATTGGGGAAAATTCCACTTAGGGTTAGGGTTAGCTCCCCATGACTTCGCAGAGCAAAACCGACACTGCCATTGGATTCAGAGCCCATCGGTATGGTTAGGAGGAGGGACGCCTTTTGAGCCTGCCTTATGTACATTTCCTGGCAAAATACATGGGAAAATCCCATTGGGGAAAATTCCACTTAGGGTTAGGGTTAGCTCCCCATGACTTCGCAGAGCAAAACTGAAACTGCCATTGGATTCAGAGCCCATCGGTATGGTTTGGAGGGGGGACGCCCTTTGAGGCGGCCTTATGTAAGTTTCCTGGCAAAATACATGGGAAAATCCAGGAAATTTTGCCAGGAAATGTACATAAGGCCGCCTCAAAAGGCGTCCCCCCTCCAAACCATACCGATGGTCTCTGAATCCAATGGCAGTGTCGGTTTTGCTCTACGAATTCATGGGGAGCTAACGCTAACCCTAAGTGGAATTTTCCCCAATGGGATCTTCCCATGTATTTTGCCAGGAAATGTACATAAGGCTGGCTCAAAAGGCGTCCCCCCTCCTAACCATACCGATGGGCTCTGAATCCAATGGCAGTGTCGGTTTTGCTCTGCGAAGTCATGGGGAGCTAACCCTAACCCTAAGTGGAATTTTCCCCAATGGGATTTTCCCATGTATTTTGCCAGGAAATGTACATAAGGCAGACTCAAAAGGCGTCCCCCCTCCTAACCATACCAATGGGCTCTGAATCCAATGGCAGTGTTGGTTTTCCTCTACGAATTCATGGGGAGCTAACCCTAACCCTTAGTGGAATTTTCCCCAATGGGATTTTCCCATGTATTTTGCCAGGAAACTTACATAAGGCCGCCTCAAAAGGCGTCCCCCCTCCAAACCATACCGTTGGGCTCTGAATCCAATGGCAGTGTCGGTTTTGCTCTAAGAATTGATGGGGAGCTAACCCTAACCCTTAGTGGAATTTTCCCCAATGGGATTTTCCCATGTATTTTGCCAGGAAATGTACATAAGGCAGGCTAAAAAGGCGTCCCCCCCTCCTAACCATACCGATGGGCTCTGAATCCAATGGCAGTGTCGGTTTTGCTCTAAGAATTCATGGGGAGCTAACCCTAACCCTTAGTGGAATTTTCCCCAATGGGATTTTTCCCTATATTTTGCCAGGAAACTTACATAAGGCCGCCTCAAAAGGCGTCCCCCCTCCTAACCATACCGATGGGCTCTGAATCCAATGGCAGTGTCGGTTTTGCTCTGCGAAGTCATGGGGAGCTAACCCTAACCCTAAGTGGAATTTTCCCCAATGGAATTTTCCCATGTATTTTGCCAGGAAATGTACATAAGGCCGGCTCAAAAGGTGTGTCCCCTCCTCACCATACCGATGGGCTCTGAATCCAATGGCAGTGTCGGTTTTGCTCTGCGAAGTCATGGGGAGCTAACCCTAACCCTAAGTGGAATTTTCCCCAATGGGATTTTCCCATGTATTTTGCCAGGAAATGTACATAAGGCAGGGTCAAAAGGCGTCCCCCCTCCAAACCATACCGATGGGCTCTGAATCCAATGGCAGTGTCGGTTTTGCTCTGCGAAGTCATGGGGAGCTAACCCTAACCCTAAGTTCAATTTTCCCCAATGGGATTTTCCCATGTATTTTGCCAGGAAATGTACATAAGGCAGGCTCAAACGGCGTCCCCCCCTCCTAACCATACCATTGGGCTCTGAAACCAATGGCAGTGTCGGTTTTGCTCTACGAATTCATGGGGAGCGAACCCTAACCCTTAGTGGAATTTTCCCAATGGGATTTTCCCATTTATTTTGCCAGGAAATGTTCATAAGGCCGGCTCAAAAGGCGTCCCCCCTCCTAACCATACCGATGGGCTCTGAATCCAATGGCAGTGTCGGTTTTGCTCTGCGAAGTCATGGGAAGCTAACCCTAACCCTAAGTGGAATTCAGAGCCCATCGGTATGGTTTGGAGGGGGGACGCCTTTTGAGCCGGCCTTATGTACATTACCTGGCAAAATACATGGGAAGATCCCATTGGGGAAAATTCCACTTAGGGTTAGGGTTAACTCCCCATGACCTCGCAGAGCAAAACCGACACTGCCATTGGATTCAGAGCCCATCGGTATGGGTAGGAGGGGGGATGCCTTTTGAGGGTTAGCTCCACATGAATTCGTAGAGCAAAACAGACACTGCCATTGGATTCAGAGCCCATTGGTATGGTTAGGAGGGGGGGACGCCTTTTGAGCCTGCCTTATGGCAAAATACATGGGAAAATCCCATTGGGGAAAATTCCACTTAGGGTTAGGGTTAGCTCCCCATGACTTCGCAGAGCAAAACTGACACTGCCATTGGATTCAGAGCCCATCGGTATGGTTTGGAGGGGGGACGCCCTTTGAGGCGGCCTTATGTACATTTCCTGGCAAAATACATGGGAAAATCCAGGAAATTTTGCCGGGAAATGTACATAAGGCCGCCTCAAAAGGCGTCCCCCCTCCAAACCATACCGATGGGCTCTGAATCCAATGGCAGTGTCGGTTTTGCTCTGCGAAGTCATGGGGAGCTAACCCTAACCCTAAGTGGAATTTTCCCCAATGGGATTTTCCCATGTATTTTGCCAGGAAACTTACATAAGGCCGCCTCAAAAGGCGTCCCCCCTCCAAACCATACCGTTGGGCTCTGAATCCAATGGCAGTGTCGGTTTTGCTCTAAGAATTCATGGGGAGCTAACCCTAACCCTTAGTGGAATTTTCCCAAATGGGATTTTCCCATTTATTTTGCTAGGAAATGTTCATAAGGCCGGCTCAAAAGGCGTCCCCCCTCCTAACCATACCGATGGGCTCTGAATCCAATGGGAGTGTCGGTTTTGCTCTGCGAAGTCATGGGGAGCTAACCCTAACCCTAAGTGGAATTCAGAGCCCATCGGTATGGTTTGGAGGGGGGACGCCTTTTGAGGCGGCCTTCTGTAAGTTTCCTGGCAAAATACATGGGAAAATCCCATTGGGGAAAATTCCACTTAGGGTTAGGGTTAGCTCCCCATGACTTCGCAGAGCAAAACTGACACTGCCATTGGATTCAGAGCCCATCGGTATGGTTTGGAGGGGGGACGCCCTTTGAGGCGGCCTTATGTACATTTCCTGGCAAAATACATGGGAAAATCCAGGAAATTTTGCCGGGAAATGTACATAAGGCCGCCTCAAAAAGCGTCCCCCCTCCAAACCATACCGATGGGCTCTGAATCCAATGGCAGTGTCGGTTTTGCTCTGCGAAGTCAGGGGGAGCTAACCCTAACCCTAAGTGGAATTTTCCCCAATGGGATTTTCCCATGTATTTTGCCAGGAAATGTACATAAGGCAGACTCAAAAGGCGTCCCCCCTCCTAACCATACCAATGGGCTCTGATTCCAATGGCAGTGTCGGTTTTCCTCTACGAATTCATGGGGAGCTAACGCTAACCCTTAGTGGAATTTTCCCCAATGGGATTTTCCATGTATTTTGCCAGGAAACTTACATAAGGCCGCCTCAAAAGGCGTCCCCCCTCCTAACCATACCGATGGGCTCTGAATCCAATGGCAGTGTCGGTTTTGCTCTGCGAAGTCATGGGGAGCTAACCCTAACCCTAAGTGGAATTTTCCCCAATGGAATTTTCCCATGTATTTTGCCAGGAAATGTACATAAGGCAGGCTCAAAAGGCGTCCCCCCTTCTAACCATACCGATGGGCTCTGAATCCAATGGCAGTGTCGGTTTTGCTCTGCGAAGTCATGGGGAGCTAACCCTAACCCTAAGTTCAATTTTCCCCAATGGGATTTTCCCATGTATTTTGCCAGGAAATGTACATAAGGCCGGCTCAAAAGGCGTCCCCCCTCCTAACCATACCGATGGGCTCTGAATCCAATGGCAGTGTCGGTTTTGCTCTGCGAAGTCATGGGGAGCTAACCCTAACCCTAAGTTCAATTTTCCCCAATGGGATTTTCCCATGTATTTTGCCAGGAAATGTACATAAGGCAGGCTCAAACGGCGTCCCCCCCTCCTAACCATACCATTGGGCTCTGAAACCAATGGCAGTGTCGGTTTTGCTCTACGAATTCATGGGGAGCTAACCCTAACCCTTAGTGGAATTTTCCCCAATGGGATTTTCCCATTTATTTTGCCAGGAAATGTTCATAAGGCCGACTCAAAAGGTGTCCCCCCTCCTAACCATACCGATGGGCTCTGAATCCAATGGCAGTGTCGGTTTTGCTCTGCGAAGTCATGGGGAGCTAACCCTAACCCTAAGTGGAATTCAGAGCCCATCGGTATGGTTTGGAGGGGGGACGCCTTTTGAGGCGGCTTTATGTACATTTCCTGGCAAAATACATGGGAAAATCCCATTGGGGAAAATTCCACTTAGGGTTAGGGTTAGCTCCCCATGACTTCACAGAGCAAAACTGAAACTGCCATTGGATTCAGAGCCCATCGGTATGGTTTGGAGGGGGGACGCCCTTTGAGGCGGCCTTATGTAAGTTTCCTGGCAAAATACATGGGAAAATCCAGAAAATTTTGCCAGGAAATGTACATAAGGCCGCCTCAAAAGGCGTCCCCCCTCCAAACCATACCGATGGGCTCTGAATCCAATGGCAGTGTCGGTTTTGCTCTACGAATTCATGGGGAGCTAACGCTAACCCTAAGTGGAATTTTCCCCAATGGGATCTTCCCATGTATTTTGCCAGGAAATGTACATAAGCCTGGCTCAAAAGGCGTCCCCCTTCCTAACCATACCGATGGGCTCTGAATCCAATGGCAGTGTCGGTTTTGCTCTGCGAAGTAATGGGGAGCTAACCCTAACCCTAAGTGGAATTTTCCCCAATGGGATTTTCCCATGTATTTTGCCAGGAAATGTACATAAGGCAGACTCAAAAGGCGTCCCCCCTCCTAACCATACCAATGGGCTCTGAATCCAATGGCAGTGTTGGTTTTCCTCTACGAATTCATGGGGAGCTAACCCTAACCCTTGGTGGAATTTTCCCCAATGGGATTTTCCCATGTATTTTGCCAGGAAACTTACATAAGGCCGCCTCAAAAGGCGTCCCCCCTCCAAACCATACCGTTGGGCTCTGAATCCAATGGCAGTGTCGGTTTTGCTCTAAGAATTCATGGGGAGCTAACCCTAACCCTTAGTGGAATTTTCCCAAATGGGATTTTCCCATTTATTTTGCTAGGAAATGTTCATAAGGCCGGCTCAAAAGGCGTCCCCCCTCCTAACCATACCGATGGGCTCTGAATCCAATGGCAGTGTCGGTTTTGCTCTGCGAAGTCATGGGGAGCTAACCCTAACCCTAAGTGGAATTCAGAGCCCATCGGTATGGTTTGGAGGGGGGACGCCTTTTGAGGCGGCCTTCTGTAAGTTTCCTGGCAAAATACATGGGAAAATCCCATTGGGGAAAATTCCACTAAGGCTTAGGGTTAGCTCCCCATGAATTCGTAGAGCAAAACGGACACTGCCATTGGATTCGGAGCCCATCGGTATGGTTAGGAGGGGGGACGCCTTTTGAGCCTGCCTTATGAACATTTCCTGGCAAAATACATGGGAAAATCCCATTGGGGAAAATTCCACTTAGGGTTAGGGTTAGCTCCCCATGACTTCGCAGAGCAAAACCGACACTGCCATTGGATTCAGAGCCCATCAGTGTGGTTAGGAGGGGGGACGCCTTTTGAGCCGGCCTTATGTACATTTCCTGGCAAAATACATGGGAAAATCCCATTGGGGAAAATTCCACTTAGGGTTAGGGTTAGCTCCCCATGACTTCGCAGAGCAAAACCGACACTGCCATTGGATTCAGAGCCCATCGGTATGGTTAGGAGGAGGGACGCCTTTTGAGCCTGCCTTATGTACATTTCCTGGCAAAATACATGGGAAAATCCCATTGGGGAAAATTCCACTTAGGGTTAGGGTTAGCTCCCCATGACTTCGCAGAGCAAAACTGAAACTGCCATTGGATTCAGAGCCCATCGGTATGGTTTAGAGGGGGGACGCCCTTTGAGGCGGCCTTATGTAAGTTTCCTGGCAAAATACATGGGAAAATCCAGGAAATTTTGCCAGGAAATGTACATAAGGCCGCCTCAAAAGGCGTCCCCCCTCCAAACCATACCGATGGGCTCTGAATCCAATGGCAGTGTTGGTTTTCCTCTACGAATTCATGGGGAGCTAACCCTAACCCTTAGTGGAATTTTCCCCAATGGGATTTTCCCATGTATTTTGCCAGGAAACTTACATAAGGCCGCCTCAAAAGGCGTCCCCCCTCCAAACCATACCGTTGGGCTCTGAATCCAATGGCAGTGTCGGTTTTGCTCTAAGAATTCATGGGGAGCTAACCCTAACCCTTAGTGGAATTTTCCCAAATGGGATTTTCCCATTTATTTTGCTAGGAAATGTTCATACGGCCGGCTCAAAAGGCGTCCCCCCTCCTAACCATACCGATAGGCTCTGAATCCAATGGCAGTGTCGGTTTTGCTCTGCGAAGTCATGGGGAGCTAACCCTAACCCTAAGTGGAATTCAGAGCCCATCGGTATGGTTTGGAGGGGGGACGCCTTTTGAGGCGGCCTTCTGTAAGTTTCCTGGCAAAATACATGGGAAAATCCCATTGGGGAAAATTCCATTAAGGCTTAGGGTTAGCTCCCCATGAATTCGTAGAGCAAAACGGACACTGCCATTGGATTCGGAGCCCATCGGTATGGTTAGGAGGGGGGACGCCTTTTGAGCCTGCCTTATGAACATTTCCTGGCAAAATACATGGGAAAATCCCATTGGGGAAAATTCCACTTAGGGTTAGGGTTAGCTCCCCATGAATTCGTAGAGCAAAACGGACACTGCCATTGGATTCGGAGCCCATCGGTATGGTTAGGAGGGGGGACGCCTTTTGAGCCTGCCTTATGAACATTTCCTGGCAAAATACATGGGAAAATCCCATTGGGGAAAATTCCACTTAGGGTTAGGGTTAGCTCCCCATGACTTCGCAGAGCAAAACCGACACTGCCATTGGATTCAGAGCCCATCAGTGTGGTTAGGAGGGGGGACGCCTTTTGAGCCGGCCTTATGTACATTTCCTGGCAAAATACATGGGAAAATCCCATTGGGGAAAATTCCACTTAGGGTTAGGGTTAGCTCCCCATGACTTCGCAGAGCAAAACCGACACTGCCATTGGATTCAGAGCCCATCGGTATGGTGAGGAGGAGGGACGCCTTTTGAGCCTGCCTTATGTACATTTCCTGGCAAAATACATGGGAA
The DNA here is from genome assembly GCF_964273705.1 of Natrix helvetica. Taxonomy (NCBI): domain Eukaryota; kingdom Metazoa; phylum Chordata; class Lepidosauria; order Squamata; family Natricidae; genus Natrix; species Natrix helvetica. The sequence continues at coordinate 150,385,481 of NC_138552.1, forward strand.
AATCCCATTGGGGAAAATTCCACTTAGGGTTAGGGTTAGCTCCCCATGACTTCGCAGAGCAAAACTGAAACTGCCATTGGATTCAGAGCCCATCGGTATGGTTTAGAGGGGGGACGCCCTTTGAGGCGGCCTTATGTAAGTTTCCTGGCAAAATACATGGGAAAATCCAGGAAATTTTGCCAGGAAATGTACATAAGGCCGCCTCAAAAGGCGTCCCCCCTCCAAACCATACCGATGGGCTCTGAATCCAATGGCAGTGTTGGTTTTCCTCTACGAATTCATGGGGAGCTAACCCTAACCCTTAGTGGAATTTTCCCCAATGGGATTTTCCCATGTATTTTGCCAGGAAACTTACATAAGTCCGCCTCAAAAGGCGTCCCCCCTCCAAACCATACCGTTGGGCTCTGAATCCAATGGCAGTGTCGGTTTTGCTCTAAGAATTCATGGGGAGCTAACCCTAACCCTTAGTGGAATTTTCCCAAATGGGATTTTCCCATTTATTTTGCTAGGAAATGTTCATACGGCCGGCTCAAAAGGCGTCCCCCCTCCTAACCATACCGATGGGCTCTGAATCCAATGGCAGTGTCGGTTTTGCTCTGCGAAGTCATGGGGAGCTAACCGTAACCCTAAGTGGAATTCAGAGCCCATCGGTATGGTTTGGAGGGGGGACGCCTTTTGAGGCGGCCTTCTGTAAGTTTCCTGGCAAAATACATGGGAAAATCCCATTGGGGAAAATTCCACTAAGGCTTAGAGTTAGCTCCCCATGAATTCGTAGAGCAAAACGGACACTGCCATTGGATTCGGAGCCCATCGGTATGGTTAGGAGGGGGGACGCCTTTTGAGCCTGCCTTATGAACATTTCCTGGCAAAATACATGGGAAAATCCCATTGGGGAAAATTCCACTTAGGGTTAGGGTTAGCTCCCCATGACTTCGCAGAGCAAAACCGACACTGCCATTGGATTCAGAGCCCATCAGTGTGGTTAGGAGGGGGGACGCCTTTTGAGCCGGCCTTATGTACATTTCCTGGCAAAATACATGGGAAAATCCCATTGGGGAAAATTCCACTTAGGGTTAGGGTTAGCTCCCCATGACTTCGCAGAGCAAAACCGACACTGCCATTGGATTCAGAGCCCATCGGTATGGTTAGGAGGAGGGACGCCTTTTGAGCCTGCCTTATGTACATTTCCTGGCAAAATACATGGGAAAATCCCATTGGGGAAAATTCCACTTAGGGATAGGGTTAGCTCCCCATGACTTCGCAGAGCAAAACTGAAACTGCCATTGGATTCAGAGCCCATCGGTATGGTTTAGAGGGGGGACGCCCTTTGAGGCGGCCTTATGTAAGTTTCCTGGCAAAATACATGGGAAAATGCAGGAAATTTTGCCAGGAAATGTACATAAGGCCGCCTCAAAAGGCGTCCCCCCTCCAAACCATACCGATGGGCTCTGAATCCAATGGCAGTGTTGGTTTTCCTCTACGAATTCATGGGGAGCTAACCCTAACCCTTAGTGGAATTTTCCCCAATGGGATTTTCCCATGTATTTTGCCAGGAAACTTACATAAGGCCGCCTCAAAAGGCGTCCCCCCTCCAAACCATACCGTTGGGCTCTGAATCCAATGGCAGTGTCGGTTTTGCTCTAAGAATTCATGGGGAGCTAACCCTAACCCTTAGTGGAATTTTCCCAAATGGGATTTTCCCATTTATTTTGCTAGGAAATGTTCATAAGGCCAGCTCAAAAGGCGTCCCCCCTCCTAACCATACCGATGGGCTCTGAATCCAATGGCAGTGTCGGTTTTGCTCTGCGAAGTCATGGGGAGCTAACCCTAACCCTAAGTGGAATTCAGAGCCCATCGGTATGGTTTGGAGGGGGGACGCCTTTTGAGCCGGCCTTATGTACATTACCTGGCAAAATACATGGGAAGATCCCATTGGGGAAAATTCCACTTAGGGTTAGGGTTAACTCCCCATGACCTCGCAGAGCAAAACCGACACTGCCATTGGATTCAGAGCCCATCGGTATGGGTAGGAGGGGGGATGCCTTTTGAGGGTTAGCTCCCCATGAATTCGTAGAGCAAAACAGACACTGCCATTGGATTCAGAGCCCATTGGTATGGTTAGGAGGGGGGGACGCCTTTTGAGCCTGCCTTATGGCAAAATACATGGGAAAATCCCATTGGGGAAAATTCCACTTAGGGTTAGGGTTAGCTCCCCATGACTTCGCAGAGCAAAACTGACACTGCCATTGGATTCAGAGCCCATCGGTATGGTTTGGAGGGGGGATGCCCTTTGAGGCGGCCTTATGTACATTTCCTGGCAAAATACATGGGAAAATCCAGGAAATTTTGCCGGGAAATGTACATAAGGCCGCCTCAAAAGGCGTCCCCCCTCCAAACCATACCGATGGGCTCTGAAACCAATGGCAGTGTCGGTTTTGCTCTACGAATTCATGGGGAGCTAACCCTAACCCTTAGTGGAATTTTCCCCAATGGGATTTTCCCATTTATTTTGCCAGGAAATGTTCATAAGGCCGACTCAAAAGGTGTCCCCCCTCCTAACCATACCGATGGGCTCTGAATCCAATGGCAGTGTCGGTTTTGCTCTGCGAAGTCATGGGGAGCTAACCCTAACCCTAAGTGGAATTTTCCCCAATGGAATTTTCCCATGTATTTTGCCAGGAAATGTACATAAGGCAGGCTCAAAAGGCGTCCCCCCTTCTAACCATACCATTGGGCTCTGAAACCAATGGCAGTGTCGGTTTTGCTCTACGAATTCATGGGGAGCTAACCCTAACCCTTAGTGGAATTTTCCCCAATGGGATTTTCCCATTTATTTTGCCAGGAAATGTTCATAAGGCCGACTCAAAAGGTGTCCCCCCTCCTAACCATACCGATGGGCTCTGAATCCAATGGCAGTGTCGGTTTTGCTCTGCGAAGTAATGGGGAGCTAACCCTAACCCTAAGTGGAATTTTCCCCAATGGGATTTTCCCATGTATTTTGCCAGGAAACTTACATAAGGCCGCCTCAAAAGGCGTCCCCCCTCCAAACCATACCGTTGGGCTCTGAATCCAATGGCAGTGTCGGTTTTGCTCTAAGAATTCATGGGGAGCTAACCCTAACCCTTAGTGGAATTTTCCCAAATGGGATTTTCCCATTTATTTTGCTAGGAAATGTTCATAAGGCCGGCTCAAAAGGCGTCCCCCCTCCTAACCATACCGATGGGCTCTGAATCCAATGGCAGTGTCAGTTTTGCTCTGCGAAGTCATGGGGAGCTAACCCTAACCCTAAGTGGAATTCAGAGCCCATCGGTATGGTTTGGAGGGGGGACGCCTTTTGAGGCGGCCTTCTGTAAGTTTCCTGGCAAAATACATGGGAAAATCCCATTGGGGAAAATTCCACTAAGGCTTAGGGTTAGCTCCCCATGAATTCGTAGAGCAAAACGGACACTGCCATTGGATTCGGAGCCCATCGGTATGGTTAGGAGGGGGGACGCCTTTTGAGCCTGCCTTATGAACATTTCCTGGCAAAATACATGGGAAAATCCCATTGGGGAAAATTCCACTTAGGGTTAGGGTTAGCTCCCCATGACTTCGCAGAGCAAAACCGACACTGCCATTGGATTCAGAGCCCATCAGTGTGGTTAGGAGGGGGGACGCCTTTTGAGCCGGCCTTATGTACATTTCCTGGCAAAATACATGGGAAAATACCATTGGGGAAAATTCCACTTAGGGTTAGGGTTAGCTCCCCATGACTTCGCAGAGCAAAACCGACAATGCCATTGGATTCAGAGCCCATCGGTATGGTTAGGAGGGGGGACGCCTTTTGAGCCGGCCTTATGAACATTTCCTGGCAAAATACATGGGAAAATCCCATTGGGGAAAATTCCACTTAGGGTTAGGGTTAGCTCCCCATGACTTCGCAGAGCAAAACCGACACATTTACAGTTGTGCGGGGGGCACGAAATGTTTTCTTCTTCCTAGGGGGGGCATGACAGAAAATAATTGAGAAGCACTGGTCTAGTGGAAGCCTTTGGATCACAGCAAAGAGATATAGAAAATTCTTTGGTCCTATCTAATATCCAGATGTTTGCATTCCATATATGACAACCTTATATCTGCAGGTCAGGATTACTTCTTCCATAATCCTCAGCTAGAATGTCCATCAAGAGGATGGCAGAAGCTTGCACTACTAGGCCTTCAGTCCAAGAAAGGCTACAGTTCGTCCAACTTGGGGTGACTCCAAAAATAAATATAGCAGTTTTAAAGAAAGAATTTAGGATTTGGGAGACTTAAAAAAAGCAATGTGGAAAAAAAGAATAAATTCTAATTATTGGCAATGATGGAAAGTTTGGGGGAAAGAAGTCAATCATGAGTAGCAGGCTTAATTTATGACTTGTCACAGTGATGGGATAAAACAGTATTATGTATGGAGTGCTGCCTTAATTTTCAGGCACTCAAACGTCAAACACCAGGACTGAAATACAAAGTCGTAGCCAGCGGAGGGACTGAAAGAAAGCAATTAAAATCATTGTAAATTAGTTTTGGTGCCTGAATCTGGAAGAGACTCGAGGCGGGCATGCTGTGCTCCTAAACAGAGCAGCTATTGACTGAGATGGACTTGGAATCAGTAGGAGCAAACCTTCTCCTTGATGTCTGGGTGTACTGAAAAATGAGCCACCTGAAAATACATTTCCACCTGGGCTGCTGAAATGAGTTGCAGGTGTTGGATTTGCAGCTTCCGATGGGTAGAGCTTTCCACCTTTATGATATAAATAGGCAGCATTTGGATAACATCACACACGTACATTCAATGAATGTAGAAATTCAGCCCATGATAGGAAACTGGATGTAAAATCGATTTGGAGACAAGCCCCATGTTACTTTTATCTAAATCTAAGTTAGCACATTGTGTATTGATTTTGTGAGGGGGGAAATGGTGGCATTATTCTTTTGCTATCAAGTAAGCAATGGAATCGCTCTCTTATTCAAAAGGTTGGACTGATTAAAAGCTGAGACGATAGCACCTTTTTGCTGTCTTCTTGGACAACCATGACACCAGATGGAAATAAGTAAAAATTGAGCGGAGAGGATGCTTTTTTCAATCTGGGGCCTTGATTACTATTGTTGGTGCACCTGGCCGTGTTTGATTTGTTTATTTAGACCTTCATTTCAGTGTTTTCAATTTAAATGTTACAGTGCATTGCTTGGTTCTGTTTCCTATGTTTGATTTGCCTGCTTTGATCTGTTGCTCTAAAGCTGAGCAAAATGTTTAACTCATAGAGCAGACACATTCAGAGTTTAAGAATAGGTCTGACCAGGAGACCTGTGCAGAACTGGGAATTTCACTCTGTGCAGGGGTGGACTTCAAAAATTTCAGCGGTGGGTTCTCTGCCCAGTTGCCGAGTGGGCATGGCCTAGCCAGCCTCCTGCACCACCGGGGGGAGTTCACCTTCCCCAGGCTCCAGAGGCTTTCCTCAAGTCACTGGGAGGGTGAAAACTATCTCCTCCACGCCCCAGAGGCTCTCCAGAATGCTCCAGAGGCTGGAAACAGGCCCATTTTTGGCCTCCCGGAAGTTCTGGAAGGGTCCATTTTTCTCCCACCCCGAGCCTCCGTGTGGGTCCTGCACTTACATCCACTGGGAGGGGTGGGAGGGAAGGGGAGGGGAGGGAAGTGTGGAATGGGAGGGGCCAGCCAGGGGTGGGATTTGGAGGTTCTCGAACTAGCCATAACGTTAGCTATGGGTTCTCCCGAACCCGGCCGAACCCGTAGTAGCCCACCCCTGACTCTGTGCCATTACCAGGCTCTGTTCTTGTTGCCACCCAACTAGACTATTGCAATGCAGGGTACCTTTAGAAACCATCCAGAAAGCTGATACAAAACGCAGGTAGTCATTGGCAATCACGACTGAGTACCCATGAGATCTCTGGTTCTGCCCTGTATTTATTGCCAATTAACTTATAAAGGGCAATTTAAGGTCTTGGTATGAATGAAGCTTTTATGGTTTGGCTGTAGGACATGGTTACCGAATAGATCATCTCTCCCCACTGGAATCAGCCCAGTTGTTGGGGCCTTATTACAGCTGATTACTCTCCATTGGGGCAGGTCAAAAGAAGTGATGCCCAGTGGCATTGCCTTTTGGCCCTCTAGAATGACCTTATCCTTCAGATGATATTAGGCCTAACCTTGGCTATCTTCAAGAAGCAGAATCTAGAGCAGGGATCTGCAACCTTGGCAACTTTAAGATTTGTGGACTCTAAAGTAAATCCCAAGAGCATTATGGTTGTGATGCCTGGTTGTTTGGGTTTAATTTTTTGTTACATTTTGTTGCTCTGGTAGTTAATGCATTAGTTTATCTTACTTGAAAGCTGCTAAGAGTATGAACAGGCTGTGGTGGAATAGAAATACAGAAATACAGATAGTCCTCGACTTACTACAGTTCGAAGTTATAACAGTACTGAAAAAAGTGACTTATGATTGTTTTTCACAGATATGATCTTTGCAGCATCCCCCATGATCACGTGATCAAAATTCAGATGATTGGCATCTGCTTCATACTTATGACCATTGATGTGTCCCGGAGTCATGTCATCCCCTTTTACGACCTTCTGACCATCAAAGTCAATAGATAAGCCAGATTCACTTAACAACCACATGATCAACTACAGTGGTTTACTTAACAACTGTGGCAATAAAGGTCGTAAAATGGGGCAAAACTCACTTGACACATGTCTCACTTAACAACAGAAACTTTGGGCTCAATTATGGTCTTAAGTCAAGGACTACTTGTATAATAAATGTTATGAGCCATTATGACTGAGCCATAGTTTGTTTCATAATCTAGAAAGCTGTTCTTTCTCCATCTAGGCTTGACTCATTCTGTTGCCCTGATTAAAAACAAAACAAAACAGGAAAAGAATACCTTCCAGTGTTAATACCAGAGGTGGTATTCAGCAGATTCTGACCAATTCTGGAGAACCGGTACCAGAAATTTTGAGTAGTTTGGAGAACCGGTAAATACCACTGTTGACTGGCCCCACCCTCCCATCTATTCTCTGCCTCCCGAGTCCCAGCCGATTGGGAGGGAATGGGGATTTTGCAGTATCCCTCCCCTGCCACGCCCACCAAGCCACACCCACAGAACCAGTAATAAAAAAATTTGAATCCCACCACTGGTTAATACCCATGTTTCCCTGAAAATAAGACTGGATCTTATATTTTTTTTGGCCACCAAAAAAGACACCAGGTCTTATTTCTGAGGGGATGTCACCCAGACTCACCTCACTTGTGCACATTCCCCCCTGCCTCCTTTTCACTCGCAGAGGCCTTCAGGAACATCTCCTGCTGTCAGCAAGATCTGCAAGGCTTTCCAGAAGGCCTCTGCAGCCGATAACGGAGCTCTGGATCGATCCGGAGCTCTTTTATCAGCTGCAGAAGCCTTCAGAAAATCCTTGCCAGCTGCAGATGAAATGGACTGGCAAGGCAGGTGTCAAGGTGTGTGAGGCTTGGTTACAACTGTCCAAAGATAAGTAGTAGGGCAGCTCCACCACCCCCTATCCTCACCTTAGCTTAATTTTTACCCGTGCACCCTGGAGTGGGCAAGGTCTTAATTAGGGCTTATTTTGGGGGTAGGGTTTATATTGGGCACACGTGTAAAACTCAAGCTGGAACTTAATTTTCGGGTTAGGTCTTATTTTGGGGGAAACACGGTGGTAAGAAAGATTCGCACATGATTTCAGACAGAGTACTTGGAATGTCATCAGTTGCACTGACAGAAGAAAAACAATCTTTGCTATCAAGCTGTGTGTATTAATAAACCCGCCAACTCCAAAGCTTATTTAATGCCATTTTTTAATTAGAAAATTTAATGAAATAGAAATGTTTTATTAAGAAAATAGGTGACGTATTGGTGCAACTTTAGTGTCTTTAGAAGCACGGTGAAGCATAATCTGTCCCTGAGGACGGTGCTATAGTTTTTATTATATTTTCAAAGGATTCCTTGTGCTAGTTTAAAAAGTTGAGGACATTAGCCAAAAAACATGAATAAGGATATATGAGCAGCTCTGTAGGATCTGTCCCATAATCAGTGTCTGTGTATGCCTAGGTTGCATAGTTCCAAAAATGGGCATTTTTGATTACGAGAGCAGAGTAGCTAGAATTTAATGCAAGCTGCCTTTGAAGATGGACTAACAGGCAGTTATAACTTCATTCTCTGTGGATTTGTCTGCTTCTGAAACATTTATCACTATCATCCGATCAGAAATAAAGGGCTGAACGTAGGGTGTGTCAAATGTTTCAACTTTCATTTTCAAACATTAGAGATGCTCAAAAGTTGTGACAAGCCTTGTGGATTGTAAAGCTATTTTGGTTACTTTAAAATAATAATAATAACAACAACAACAACAACAACAACAACAACAATAATAATAATAATAATAATAATAATAAATGGTTCATTGACATTGCAATATCTGGAGATGCACAAATTGAAGATAAACAGCAAGAAAAAATCACAAAGTACCGGGACTTGTAAATTGAAGTTGAGCGACTGTGGAAAAAGAAATCGTGTGTTGTCCCGATTGTAATTGGAGTCCTTGTAGCAATACCTAAAGGGCTACCTCACTATCTGGAAATTCTAAATTTATCGGACTTGAACATTCTGATTCTACAAAAAACCACCCTACTTGGAACAGCTTATATCCTCCGACATTACCTTAACAGTTCCTAGGTCCTTGGTTAGGACTCGAGCTGTTGAGCTACCAACCAGCCCCAAAGGCTGTGAATCTCACCAAAGATTAACCACATAATAATAATAATAATAATAATAATTAATAATAATAATAATAATAATAATAATAATAATACAGCAATAGCATTTAGACTTATATACTGCTTCACAGTGCTTTTACAGCCCTCTCTAAGGGGTTTACAGAGTCAGCCTTTTGCCCCCAACAATCTGGTCCTCATTTTATCGACCTCGGACGGATGGAAAGCTGAGTCAATCTTGAGTCTCGTGAGATTCGAACTGCCAAATTGCAGACAGCTGGCAGTCAGCAGAAGTAGCCTGCAGTACTGCATTCTAACCACTGTGCCACTGCGGCTCTTGTAATAATATTTAGATGTGCTTGGTAAGTAACTACATAAATATCATTAACTTTTTAACATTTTGTTTCTTTCATTTGAGTAATCTCTCCCAAGAATGAACAAAACAGTGGACCAACAAGACAGAGATACACATATTTTCCTTCAGGATCTGCATAATATTCAGGCTGTCCATCTGTCATTCTCCTCTGTCCATCACACAAAGAGTGTTTTGCCAGTCGTAATTTACACTCTACTCTGGAGCAAGTATGAGACATTGCACAACATAGATAGGTCTTGGATTTTATTTTCAAGGACCAAGCATACATTCTTAAGTTGAGGTGTGAGAGTAATGTGATCACGTATGAGAATGCTTTTTTGATATCAACATTATTTATAGTTTCTTCTTTTGTTGTTGCTATTGTTCCAAATGGTGATGCAATACATTTAGATATGGAATGAAATCACAGAATTGTGTTTTTAGGACTTTCTTCGTTACTGACACTGTTGCAGTATTTGCACTGAATCTTTGCTCCAGTAACTCTCAGTAATAGTTGTTGGATAAGGACCGAGATTAATGAGCCAGATTTCTTTTAAAATACCATTTATATACTTACATGTTCAATTGGATAGCAAGTGTTACCAAATGGCACCATTTACATGTGTGAGAAAAAAGGAGAAAGAATAGCCATGACTGGCTTTTCCCACAAAAAAACAGCTAAAAGACTTTACTTACCATATGTAAGACATAAACTTCATGCATTAGATGAAGCACACTAATTCAAAAATGCTTCAGCTAGTTTGAAAGACTTTTTGGTAGAATGTTTAAAACCCCATGAAAAAAAATACTTCCAGACACCGTATTAGTTTTGCACTGGGCACGAAGCCACCAGTCTCACAGCCAAAAATTGTGTTATACTGTAATCTATAAATAGCAGTGATAAGACAATATTATTGTCTATGCTCAAATACATTTTGATCCAAGTCTTCAAAAACAGCTTGTTCGAAAATGAGACCAAGAGCTCAGAAATGTCTGTACCTTATGAATAAAAATAAAGATATGCAGTATTCCTGACTAAATTTAAAATTCTATTTCTTACATCCTTTGGAAATAATGTAGTTGATGCAGGGGTGGTATGCACTTACTTGCCCTACCGGTTCGCAAATGTGAGAGCGTGTGGAGGCTTGCTTAACTCGCACCAGTGGTGCAGTAGTGGGTTTCAGCTCCCATTGCAATCGGTACGCATGCAATTGGATCTGGGCGTGCACCACAGGCACGTGCGCTGCACATGCATGCGTACCCACAGCCTGCGACGCTCCAGCTGGGTCCCTTCCAGGCTATTCTGATTGATTGATTGAAATGCTCACTGATCAATATAGGAGAATATGTAGCTGAACAGGTTTACAAACAAGCTGACTTTAACTTATAATTAAGAGCGGCTTCTAAAAGACATGAATAGGACATTAGGTTGTTCAAACATTTTGAGAGAGCACAAGTGTCTGCCTTCCTGCTATAGACTTACATCCAATCCACATGCTATTGAATAACTATGCTAATTTAACACTTTGAAGATAAAAGCAAAACCCAGGGGGAAATCTCTACAAAATGCAGTAACCGGTCTTGGCATGAATCCTGAACCCAACAACGAATATTTATATTTGATCTTAAAAATGAGTATGTTGTCTTTCACAGAAAGATTGTTTCAGTTGGCTTAGTAAAGGTAAAGATTCCCCTCGCACATATGTGCTAGTTGCTCCCAATTCTAGGGGGCGGTGCTCATCTCCGTTTCAAAGCCAAATTTATTTATTTATTTATTTATTTATTTATTTATTTATTTATTTATTTATTTATTTATTTACTGAGCGCTTATAGACCGCCCCCTCTCCCGAAAGGGACTCGGGGCGGTGTACAGTCCATATCAGAAATACATCATATAAATAACTATAAAATTAAACAGTTAAATTATTAAATAGATAAATAGATACGAAGGAGGATAAAAAAGGTTTAAAGAACTGTACAGCTGAGTAAATAGTTTAAAACCCCAACAAATATCCCATAAAATTAAAGTTAAAAAACAATTCCCCTAAAATAACCAGTAAAGAAATATGTTTGCCAGGAGGTAGCAGTTATGATTATGCCAGGCCAGCCAATCAGAACAGGTGTGTCTTCAATTTTTGTCGGAAGGAGCGGAAGTCTGTGGTGGTTCTAATGTCGGGGGGGAGGTCATTCCAGAGGGTTGGGCCTATCACAGAGAAGGCCCTACTCCTTGGCGCCGCCCGTTGGCATTGCCTAGTGGACGGCCCCAGGAGAAGTCCCTCCCTGTGAGAGCGAATTGGCCACAGGGATGTGTGTGGAGAGATGCGATCGCGCAGGTAGCTAGGTCAGCGCTGTCCAAAGACGTCTCTGTGGCCATGTGGCCGGCATGACTAAATGCCGAAAGTGCACAGAACACTGTTACCTTCCCACCAAAGGTGGTTCCTATTTTTCTATTGAACTGCTAGGTTGGCAGAAGGTGGGACAAGTAATGGGAGCTCACTCTGTTACATGGCGCTAGGGATTCGAACACCAAACTGCCGACCTTTCTGACCAACAAACTTAGCATCTTAGCCACTGATCCCCATGTCAGTTGGCTTAGAAAGCATATTATATTGTGGTTTCTCAAACCAAAACAGTAAAATTGAACAAATATAAAAGATTCCATTTTATTATGCACAATGCAGATTCATGGCTCTCCTACCATACAGTAGTTGCCACTTGATCTGGGGGCAATCTTCTCCCCAGGAAGCTGCATTGCTGAGGTCAAACTGAGATTGTAGCGTATTTACCAGAGAAGGTAATCTAGGACCCAATCAATCATCCAATACAGCTTGCCTCAGTTCTATGGAGGTTCTATCAGATAATATAACATGCATAAGATTGCATGTTTCATTTTCTTTGTAAATATCTTCATATAATATAACCGGCAGAGCGCTACTCTTCTCCCACACAAATTCTGAATTCATCCTCATTTTAAACTCATTTCCATGAAAATGTTACCCTGATTGTTTAAAGTACATTGTAAAGCCTGAGTATTTTCAAATGAAAGAATTACAAATTGAAGGGGTCAGATGAAGAGCACACTCCTCTCACAGTGAGAAGAAGGATATGGAAATCAGAATGGTGAAATGAAACAGCGCCATGTGAAGAGAGATTGTACTCCTCTTTATTGACTTGAGATAGTTCCATAATGAGCTTCCTAAAATGGGACTCCTTAACATTGCTTTTTGACACCACTTCTGCAAACAGATACGCTGATTCTGTGGCACTGAACCAATATCAGCATTTTGGAGAGAAAATAAACTTCACTTGCAAATTGATGGAGTGCCATAGATCACTAGGTGGAGGTCCATGGTCTCTGTCTGTACCAAGGGAGACCCTGCATTCAGCTCCCCCAACCTGCTCTTCTTCTCTCCATCTTCTGGAGGAGTGAAAATGCTGCCGGATAAAATGGTAGCACACAACTTCCCTTTTCAAACTGTAAGAGATGGAAAAAAGCTGGAGAAGGGTGATGATGGAGGGGAGAAATTTAAGCGGAAACCAAACATAATGAGTGGAAAGAAGAGGGACAGAGTAGGGGGAAAAAGACAAGCCAGGAAAAGAAATGAGAGAGAAGAAAATAGAGGTGGGAGGATTTGAAAGTGGATTCGTCCACTGTATGTTGTAGACTCCTGAGCAAGGTTTTTGCCTGGAGCCCGCTTGGCCAGTAACACCTGTGAAATTATTGAAAGATGGGTAGGACAAGTCCACTCTTCCTGCATTCCAGCTTCTGCTTGGACAGTTGATCTCCCCTGCCAGGTTTAGGCAAACAAGCCACAGGAACTGTGGGTTATCAGGTGAGGGAGTAAAATAAAATGCATGAAAAATGTCCCAAATCTTATAAAATGCTGTGCAAAAAGCCTAAGATCTTCCAAGATCTCTGCTACTTTTAAAATTTAATACTAGCTGATAACCCGGCGTTGCCCGGGTGTTAATTTATTCTAATCCTGTATTAAGCCCTGATTTCAGCAACAATTAAATTAGTTACACGTGTTTTCCCTGTGCCCCCAGAAGCATCAAGGAAAATGATACCACCTTGTTGTTTTGCTAGTTGATCCATGATCATTTGGTATGCTTTTTTCTGATCTTGATTTAGAAGTGGTTTCTTGTCCGCGATATTTGCACTAAGCTGTTCGACGTTATAGTTCTTTTTTCATATGTTATCTGCGTGAAGTAAGTCACGTCAGTCTCATAGTGGTGCAGGCAGTCCGAGTTGCAGTAATGTTTTATTGATCATGGCCATACATTTGTCCTCAAAAATAATCAAAGCCTTGTGGAAAATGTTCAAACCAAATGTAATTTTTAATGTGGAATTTTCCCCCTTACCAGAGGAAGCCCTTGTAGAGTACTGTGAAGCCGTTACCATGGCAATTTCACTGCACTGTACAGTAGAAGCCATTTTACGACAGTACGGTAGAAGTCATTTTAAGGCAAACGGACTGTATCTTAACAGAACACACACACCAAGAAAGCTCCTCCTTATTTCTAGGTTGAAACTCTCCTTGGTCAGTTTCCATCCATTATTCCTTGTCTGACCTTCAGGTGCTTTGGAAAATAGCTTGACTCCTTCCTCTCTGTGGCAGCCTTTCAAATATTGGAACACTGCTATCATGTCTCCCCTGGTCCTTCTCTTCACTAGACTAGCTATTCATTGTGGGGTGGGGTGGTGTCTAGCAACCCTAAGACTACAATTCAAAATCCCACTTGGCCACGAGTCTAACGTTAGATGTCCTTTGCTGAATCACTGCTTCTGCCTCTATTGATCTTATGGGGTGGGTATCCGACTAGAAAAAGAGGGAGCAGCTTCTATGCAACTTTGTTTGTTCTTAATGCAATCAATTAAAATCAAGGGGTTTTATTTTTTAAAAATGAGGGGTTTAAACATTGCCTTGAACCCTTTCCCACTTGCCCCACAAATAGCATGCCGTCTTATTGAGATCTTCCAAGTAATAGAAGAAAATAGAAGCACGAGGATTATTATTTTTTAAATTACCCTCCAATCTGATGGATCAGAACTGAACATAAGGGAGCAAGTACAATGGCAGAGGACATTTGCATTCCTCTTATTACATCTGGCGAAAGAGTGTTACCAAATTAAGAGATTGTTGCCATTTTCTATTTGCCTCAGTTATCCAGCATTGGACAATGTGACTGAGCTTCTCAGGAAAACAAGACTAAGAAAAGGATCCAAGGCATTCTTATCACATGACTTGTAAAACTGAGCGGTCCCGATGAGTGAAATACGTTTTCAACATCAAACTCCAGTTCCAATAAATTTCATTGCAACTGTAGCCATTCTGTTTACCAGAAGACATGATTCCTATTTTTTTTACAGTGGCTTAAACCTATCTATTTATGGTACCCTTTCTGATATTGCCAGAACTTCAGTTACTCAGTTCTCGTCCACCACTCTTGAAATGTAAACTATTAATCACACCTTGGGGTTGAATTTTACCATGAAATTCTAAGCACAATAAAGCCACCCCCTCCAGAAGTAAATAGCTCTAGCCATCTAAAGTCCCTCAGTTTTATAAGATGTTTTGCTTGACTATATTTGGCTAGCTCCATAGATATCTATAAATTATCCAAGCCGTATACCCATCCTTCAGAACATAGGCTGCAGGAGAGATTTGTCCCCTTATTAAGAAATCAAATGCTGTATTGCTAGAAACTACACAAACATCTTACCACTATAAATAATACATTCTGTTGTGACAAGTTTTCCTTTGATCACTTTTATTTCTCCTTTTTGGCTAATGAAAGTGTTATTTATAAAAGGGTGGAAAGGCTGGTGTAAAGTTTTAAAGTATGGAACTTTTCTACAAGGAACTGAATGAAATTATAAGGAGAAAAACAGATCCAAAGAAGGCCCTCTTGTTTTGCATAAATATTATTTTATTAGAGTTCCTTCAGGAGCAATCTTTTTTCTTTGCTAAAAAGGGATGTTTTGCATCACCAAATCTTACAGGTTATTAAAAACACATTTCCCAGAGTATTATATGTTCAACTGGATTTCACTTGTAAAAATATTGGTTTGCATTTGTGCTATACATACCAAGCATTTCAGAAATGTTGAAATGACTTTTCCATCAAGCAACTCAGAGAGGTCTTTGACCAGCTCTGTACACATGCATTTTTGCTTTTATTATTATGCAGAACAACTTTTGCGATTTTATACGGTTGCATAAACAATCACGAAACATGAACTGGGCAAGAGGCCCACAGATCTTTATTTTCATTTATCTTTTTGGCTTCTGAAGTGGCAGTCTGCATCAGCAGGGTTGGCTATACATTCTCTGCACTCTTCAGTTTCTCTAATCCATGACTTACCAAAAGAAAGTGGAGACACTGAGACATTTGCATGTTTTAAGCCCATGGGAAAACGAAGTCTGACCTCAAAGGAGTCCTCTCTATTCTTTCTCTTTTATTCCAGACTTCTGAATGGAGGCAGATTACTTGCAACTCTGAAGCCTGGTTCGGTAATAGTTGTCGTCTGACAGAAGGTGAATGAAGGTGTCACTGTGGGAGAATTTCTGGTGTCTGCTCCATCGGGAATGTTCGTTTCCATTCCCCAGAAGGTGTGCTGGCTTATCATGGGAAACGCTGCCTTTTTGGTCCCCTGCATAGAGCTCCATCAGTTCTAACTCATGCTTGGCAGCTGTCTCTAGCACTCTCTGCTTGTTGTAGTATCTCACAAAGTTGTTAATGATGGGGTGGATGGGCAAGGCAATGGCAATGACCCCGCAAAGAAAACTGATAGCAGCATTGAGTTTCCCCAGCACTGTCTTTGGGTAGATGTCTCCATAACCCACGGTGGTCATGGTGATGATCGCCCACCAAAAGGACTGAGGGATGCTCTTAAACAGTGTTTCAGGGTGACTTTGCTCCACTGTGTAACCCAGGGCAGAAAACACAAAGATCCCAACTGCTAGATACATCAGGAGAAGCCCCAGTTCCTTAAAGCTCCTCTTAAGCGCATAGGTTAGTGTCTGTAGTCCTGAGGAGTGGCGTGCCAGTTTGAAAATCCTGGCCACCCTCATGATCCGAAGTGCTTGGACAGCTTGCTGTACATTGGTTAGTTCCATTAATTTGGTGCCCAAATGGGTCAGGATGAGGCTGATGTAGAAAGGAAGGATGGCAAAAATGTCAATGATGTTCATGAAAGAAAGAGCAAAGTGCAACTTATTAGGAGACGAGATGAGTCTGAGGACATACTCAAGAGTAAACCAGACAATACAAGCCGTTTCAATCTTATCCAGAACTGGGTGCTCTACGGATTTACCTTCAGAGTCCAGCACCTGCAGTTCCGGGATGGTTCCCACACACATCACCACAGATGAGGTCAAGATGAGTAGAAAAGACGTGACGGCTACAACCCGAGCCGGGTAGGATGATTCAGGTTTCTCCAGGAATTTCCAGATACATTTTTTGCACTTTGCCCAGCTGTTTTCGGAGGAGTCCATTCCCAAGTCATCCAAGATCAACTGGACCCGACGGGCAATCTCTTCCAGTTCTTCCTTTTTCTCACTCAGATGTGCTTTGCAGCAATCGTCCAGGAATTTCAGATCCACTTTCCAAAATTCCATTTCGTTTTTGAAACAAATGGGGCAGATGCCTTTCTTCATGTGAACCTCCCCAAAATCATACACCTCGATGATGCATTTAAAAGCATCTGGATCTCGGTCGAAGTAAAACTCTCTTATCCCAGGATCGTAGTCATCGCACAGAGAGAAAATCATGTCATAACCTCCTGATAAACAGTTCACAAGCTCTGCTAGCCTGGTGTCGGGGTACTGTTTCAGATGGTCCCCGTACAGCACCTGCCTTACTCCTCCAACATTAACAATAATCTCCATCTCTTCACTGTTTTCTGACCTGTCGCTGTCCAGCTCTTGTAAACTAACATCTTCAGTCATTTTTTAAAAAAATTCTTGCAGCTGTGTTTCCAACAGCTTCTTCCCTTGGACAAACCTTGAGTAATTTTGCAAAAAGCCAATGCTCGCTGTGTCTTAGCCAATCTGAACTCCAACGACTTTCAGCAGGGCTAGGAAAGGGGACCCAAATCTATCTGCAGGTTGCAAAGCCTTGTGGAAGTGTGCAACAAGCTTCGTTAAAGGGGCAGATCGTCTGACTGCTTCTGAGTCAGAGCACATGCGTTTGAATTGTCCTGGCAAATTTCAACGCAGAGAAATAAATGCTTTTAAGGAAACTCACCCAGCGCTGGGAAATTGCTCTGTCTTTTTCCAAAGTGGCATGGATTCCTCATCAGAAGCAGCTCATCCCTAGAGAAAATGCTGTATTCCTGAAGCACAAAAAGTACCCATACAGGATAGCTCTAGTAGAGAGAGAGAGAGAGGAAAACAACCTTAAGTTCCACTGGCTGCTTTTGCGATCTCGTGGCTTCCCAACTTCCAAGGGAAAAATCTTTTGCATCCCTTTTGTAATGAAGGACTTGGGGTGGTGTTTTTTTTTCCCCACCGCCTGCTCCAGGCAAGGTCTAGCGAGGTGCCAAGGAAAAAAGTTGCGCTTGTTTTCCCTCTGCTGTTTTTAAGCAAAATAGAAATCCCAGGCTGACGTGAAGTGCTTTCCAAAGACCGCCCTCTTCTGGTGGAATAAAGCAAGAACACGTTTTGTACTGCAAATGAAAAGCATAGAGTTTTCTTCTTCATGGTCTCTTCTTTGAAGATCTGTGGAAAAACACAATTGGATCTGGCTGATATCCGGACAGATTGAAGGGTCTTAAATGACTGGCAATTATCTCCGAGTCTGGAAGAAAATGGAGCTGGAGAAGAAAGGGCTGTTTAAAAGGAAAAACATTACTGCTTATTATATGTGGCATAAGGGGGGTGGGGAGTTAATACGACTTCCCCAGTGCCAGTCCACAGGCACAATGACTGTCTTAAGGAAGGGAGCAGATAATTTTCCGTGTCCTGGTGTGAGCAAAGCACCCACCTACCGTTTGAGTCTAGTCACAATCCTAACTTCAGTTCGCCTCATCCACGATCTAATTCCCATATGTTGATTTTACTGCCTCGATGAACTAATTTGCAATACCTTAATTAAATGGGCAATTTCATTTGTCTTTACTTGTGCAGTTAGAATTGACAGATCCCAAGATGACACTCTCAGCTCCTCTTGGAATCATTGCCGAATGGAGAGGAGTTGTTTAAAACCCACAAACTATCATTCCACTGCAGGAGGCTACACTTACCATGCATGACACAATTTTAACGTATTGCGTTCTCCAGGTGAGTTTGCACATCCCTTGCAGCGTGTTTGAACTGTTTCTTTTCTGGTTCTAATAAATCTGTTTTGCTAAACATCCGTATAACTGATAAAGTGAGCTACAGTTCATGAAAATGTATGCCTTTTAATTAAAAAAAAACATATATCAGGAAAAGGTGCTATCAGATTTCTGATTTTTGCTACTCAAAATTGTTATGGGTAGCGAATTCAAAGAAAAACATGACCCATTCTTGGCTATCTGGGTTTATATCCAATAAATAAACCCAAATGTAACTTATGTCTGCATACATACAAACTGATCTCTGGCTCAATTAAGAATAATTAGTAATAACATTTCTGCATTTAAATGTGCCTTTAAAATGAAATCTCAACAATGACATTGTTGTGATAACTCCATCAGTGGTGGGGTTCCAAATATTTTCCTACTGGTTCTATGAGAGAGCGCTTTGCACATGCACTCAGCACTCAAAGACTGCCCTCAGGGTCAGCGCTGGTGAGCTGAGCTGTTGTTTAGCTCAGCTGAGGCACAGCAATCCACTCTGCCGTGCAAATCAGCTGAGCTAAAAAAACAAGGGAATATAGGACAGGGAACAGCAGAGGTGGGAGAGCAGGGCCAACCAGAGATGGTATTTGTCGGTTCTCTGAACTACTCAAAGTTTCCACTACTGGTTTGCCAGAACTGGAATACCACCTCTGCTCTGGTCTCCATACATCAGGGGTGTCCAAACTTGAGAACTTTAAGACTTGTGGACTTCAACTCCCAGAATTCCCCAGCCAGCTGGGAATTGAAGTCCACAAGTCTTAAAGTTCTCAAGTTTGGACACCCCTGCCATACATGTTTCTCATGCTGTTGTTATGTTTCCTGCCTGATAATACAGGAAACTGCTGTTTGTTTTCAACTTTTAGAGTCAGCAGAGTCTCTGAGAATTATCAAAAGGGCCCCTGATTTGGTCTAGGACTAGAGATTGTTTTCCCTTGAAAAATTCTTCAGTCAGTGAAAACTGAATGTATTCTAAAATGCTCTTCAGGAACCAGGTAGATCATTATGCGATTAGGCAGAAGAATGCTCTTTTTTTCCTTCTCAAATGTTGACAGATGAAAAACTGACCACTTTGGGGCAAGAGAGGAAACATCATGGATCCAACCAAGACATGGGCATTCTTTTACTGGACAATGGAAGCATTTTTATTTTTGCTGTCACTGAGGCAGGACATAAAGTAAAGCAGGACATGAGAGTGAGACAAGACATGAAATGAGGAAAGACAGAAAGAAGGAATAACTTTTAAGACTTGTAGAAAAACAGGAAGATTAAGTGTCAAGCCTCAAATTCACACCTGCCCCATGTTCAGCTAAAGTTCAGTCAACTACAAACACATTATTGGAAACTTAGACGCTTCTTTGCAAGTCACCTGTGACCTCTATCTATGAGAAGAGGCCAAGATGTTTATCTGCTTTTTGCATAGTAACAGTAGTCTATAGATTATGTCAGTGCTCCCCAACCTTTTTATCGCCGCGGACCAGTAAATGTTTGATAATTTTTCCGTGGCCCGCTTGTTTTGATTTAATAATTTTAATTTAATTGTATTTAAACATGCCTTCAAAATAAAATACAGCTACACCAAAAAATGAATATAAAGTGATTTATTTTATTTAACTCACTAGAATGCCAAATCAATGAGAACCCTGAGCTTGTTTCTTTGCAACGAGATGGTTCCATCTGGGGGTAATAGGAGACAATGACACCCGAAGTGTGTTGCTTATGTCCAGTTTATTCCGTTGTTTTGTTTTGGTTGCTGTCACTGCAGAAAACCCCGCTTCACACAGATAGGTTGTCGGAAATGGCAATAGGGATTTAAGTGCTGTGGTGGCAATCTCAGTGTATTCCGCCATGACTTTAATCCAGAACACCGGCAGAGTTGTTGTCTCGAACGTAGTTGCCAGCGTGCCCCTTTCAATACAGAGATGCCAGCGTGCCCCTTTTAATACAGAGATGCCAGCGTGCCCCTTTCAACACAGAGATGGCAGCATTACCCCTTTCAATACAGAGATCATCGCGCCATAGTGCTGAGTCTCCTCAATAGCAGAGAACCCCCTCCCCCCCTCCCTGCACTTATACCTGAACCCGCACAAACACATTCGACCCAGGAGTTATTGACCTAAATAAGTGCAATAGGCCTGGGTGAATGAGAGGGCATTCTAATAAAACCACTGCTGCTCCTCTTTCCGTTTGATAGTGCTGAGTCCCCCCCCCCTCCGTGCACTTATCTTACGGCAGCTTCTCTTCAGTCCCCGCGTCTCCTACCTCGAGTCCTCAGTCCTCCCGTGGCGCCTCCTCCTCGGCCAATGGCGTGAGGTTTGCCTTTCGGCCAATGGCGTGAGGTTTGCCTTTCGGCCAATCAGGAAGCGGGAGGACCCGCTCCCTGATTGGCCAGGAGGAGCATCAGTGTAACAATAGCGAATTTTCATTCGCTATTGTCACACAATGGGCGGGCTTGGGAGGGCGCAATGCTCTGCGCCTCGGCCGCCCGCCACAGTGAAATGATTTGAAGTTCCTCGGGCGGCCCGGTGCCGATTGATCCACGGACCGGCACCGGTCCGTGGCCCGGGGGTTGGGGAACAAGGGATTATGTGACCAATTAACGCTGACATAATACATTTACGTGTCTGACTGCTTTTGAAACATATATAAGAACTGTGTAAGTTTTTGTTCAGATGTTAGCTTCGGCTTGAATGCTCTGAACCTTTGCACAAATAAAAACTACTTCTTTTGGTTCCAAAGTCTGAGTCCCTTAATTTTCTGCAACATCACCCTTCCACGTCTTCCAAGCCTGCAGTCAGAAAAAGGGAAGGGTCACAATCTCACATTAATCAAGGACAGCATATTTAGAGGAAGTAGCTGCATGGGGGGGGGGGGGGGATCCCACAATGGTATATTTTGGCATTGATGGGTTGCTTTTCTATTACAGAGATACTTCTACTAAAAGCAGAAGAGAACTGAAATAAGATACTTCAACCCAATGATGTTACCTAGTCTAGTGAAGAAACATTCGGAAACTAAACAAAAAGCTCAGAGAACAAACCATATGAACACTGGGATATTTCACCAAGACAGCTCAAACTACAGAAAAAAACCCAAGAAAAAGACACCATCAGAAAGGGGAAGGCATTCAGAAATGCCATCTGCATCATCCTACCTAGCAGATTCTTCCCCGCTAAGACTGTTTTGCTTCCCTGGAGGTCTAATCTTGCCTGCTTGTTGCTAGTCACAGAGATGGATAGATACATAACTTAGACACTTCACAGGGCACAAGCCAAGTTCCTGATTTAAAGAACCTGTTTTTATTCCCGTCAACACACCCTCATCTGCACATACACATACTTGCTTTCCTCTTGTCATGGATGCACTTGTATGGATGCACAGGGTATCAAAACGAACAAATAAAAATAAGTAACACCATGCCCACATACCTACATTCTTCTTTGCACAAGCCAGATGAGGATGTATACACTGCAAGAGGACAAAAAAACTTGCTAGATAATTAGTGTCACTTGTGGGCTGCTCTGAACAAAATAATTAATTGAGACATGATCCTATAAATAACTGCCTAAATCAACCCCAAAAAGCATGAAAACATGTGGTTTACACTTCTTAAAATATTCTTCTATCTTAGTCATATAATTTCATCTGGAAGGGAAAAACATTTATTCACAAAGCTATAATGGGTATAAATAGAGAGGTAGATATTATCAAGATTTGAAATTATGAATCTGCTGTTGTTTTCTTCTTCCCCAATATGTGTTTTCCCTTCTTGTTGGCTTACTCCTTTATATATTGTCTTTCCAACAGGTGAGCATAATTGGAATCCTCTTATTTCATCTTCTTAGCAGCCAAAAGAAAAGAGTACATAGTCAAAAAAAAGTCAAGCTTGGTGACCACATCATTGTGATTAAACCTCTGGGTCATGCATAAAAATAGCAGCGGTTTGATCAGCCAAGCCATCTTCTTGACGTTTTGTGTCCTACTTTGCAGAGACCCCTGAACAGGTCAAAAAGCTGCTAATTCCTCTGAATTTAATCTCAGTTTCTGTCACATTTAGTGTCACCAATGATTAAACACATAGACTGTGGCTTTAATACAGTCACTTCTCCATCTTCATTTTTTTCTTTTGGTTTATTTACAGGGGTGTCAAACTGAGGGCCCATGGGCCGGATGCGTCATGCCCACCCCAGAAGCGCAAAGAGAAAGAACGTCATGAAACGTCACATGACACCAATGTGATGCCACAAAGTTTGACACCGGTAGTTTAACAGATATCAGAATAGCAGAATTGAAGGGATTTTTGGAGATCTTCTAATCCAAACCCCCTGCTCATGTAGGAGACCCTATACCATTTCAGATAAATGGTTGTCCAATCACTACTTTAAAAACTTATGCTGCTGGAGCATTCACAACTTCTGGAGGCAAGCTGTTCCACTGATTCATTGTTCTAACTGTCAGGAAATTTCTCCTTAATTCTAGGTTGATTCTCTCCTTGATTACTTTCCATCCATTGGTTCTTATCCTGTCTTCAGATGCTTTGAAGAATAGGTTGAGGTTTTTCATGTATCATATAGGTTTGGTGAGATAAAGTGGCCTAGAGTCCCCCATTACACACAATGCATTTTTAAACTCAAACTAATGTCCAAATGCAGAATCCAGAAATTACCAAAGATGATTGATACATCACAGTTTGATGTCAAGTTTTAAAAGTAGGTTCCACTGTTTTCCTAGCTCTTAAAAAATAGCAAGAGGTCCATCTTATAATATTATCTATGGCATCTGCAAAGGTTTCTACATTATCTAACACAAAATTACATGTTTGTTGTTTATTTTTTTAAAAAAAGCAAACCAGAAATTGGTTTTTAAAGCAGCCTCCAGTAACAAAGTTTTGTTTATTTATTTATTGGTAAATATTGGTGTTTATTTACCACAAAATATTTGGGTCCTCTATACATTTCTTGAAAAAATAAAAGTGAGCCTGGTGCTTTGCTAGGATATATGCTATGCCCAGAAATAAAGAAAAATGTAAATTGGGGCTGAGAGACAATTTGGTGTAGTGGTTAAAGCACCTGACTTCTAGCCCAAACCCAGCTTGGTGAGCCTTGGGCCAGTCATATTGTTTCTGCCTTACGAAGGAAGGAATGTTAAATCATTTCTGAAAAATCTTGCCAAGAAAACTCAGGGAACTAGTCCAGATAGTCCCTATTGGACACAATTGAACTGAAGAGAGAAAAAAACTGGGGTTATAAGCAGGACAAGGAAGACAGGAGAGTCCAGATAGCAGGAGAGGAAGCACCCTCATGAGTTGGCCAAGAATTATTGGGCCATTTCCTCACTGGCAATTTATAGTATCTCAAGGTGCCACCCAACTATCTCTGTGCCAACATAGCCAATAATGAAAACAGAGGCCACACTCTGCTCCACAAGTGGCTGGAGGGAGTCATAACTTATTAATGAGGAAATAGCTTGTCATCCTGTTTACATGCTTCTTAGCCAACAAAAGCAGCTGCTGGGGGCCAGAGTGGCTAAAATAAAGCAGCTGATGATAACTGAATTGGCCATCTTGCTGGAAACATGTCATCAAGCTATTTGGTTTGGCATAGCATCCTCCAAAGTGTCTTTGTGACCTGTACAAATAGAATTGTTGAAGGTTTTTGCAATGCAGCGATTTTTAAAAATCCCAATCTGATTCCCCATCCCACTCTTCCAGGTTTTGCATCTCAGAAAGTATAACTGTTTTCGAAGAAATCTCTCTATCTCTTCTCAAAAATGTGCCAATGCTTAATCTGTCTAATTTAGGCATGGTATTTTTAAAAAACGTCTTTCATTTGATGTTAATCTGCTTTTTTTCAATTATCTGTTCCATCCTCATCGTCCTATATAATACATTAATTAGTAATAATTAATTAACTTGATGATTAAGAAAATGAGGAAAAGAAGAAATAACTGCAGTGCCCTTAATTGCTAGAACTAGGAATCTTCCAGGGGAAAACCACTTATTCCAATAAAAGGAGACGCTTAGGGCACTAAGATGCTGCTAAAAGGTTGCCCTGAAAGTTCTGCAAAACAGAAAGAGCTTGGGATATTTTCAGAATATAGGTACCGTACTTTGGAAAAGAACACAACAGGTGGGTGTAGGGGGAAAAAACACAGGGCCTGTATGCAGTGGGAGAAGGTGCAACCTTTTGGGCCTCCAAAATTTCCTGAGTTTTAAATGGGGTCAGTATGAAACACATTTTGTGTGAGAGGAGAGGAGTAAAATTTAACTGTGATGGGCCAGTCAATTTGTTTCTTCAATTCAACAAGAAAATTAGAAAGGATGAAGCTTTAGATTGTTAGATGCTTTTTAAAAAGTTGAGTAGTAAAAAAGTTGAGTAGTAAAAAAGTAAAAAAGGAGAAACTTCCTGACAGTTAGAACAATTAATCAGAGGAACAGCTTGCCTCCAGAAGTTGTGAATGCTCCAACACTGGAAGTCTTTAAGAAGATGTTGGATAGCCATTTGTCTGAAACGGTATAGGGTTTCCTGCCTAGGCAGGGGGTTGGACTAGAAGACCTCCAAGGCCCTTCCAACTCTGCTATTGTATTGTAAGTATATATCTATGGAGATTCTCAGTCATCCAGGTCATGATTGTCTCCAATTGGACTTTGTTTTTCCTTGAAGAAGTTTTGCTTATCATGCAAAAAGCTTATTCAGTTCTGACTTAAGAAGTATAAAACTTAAACTTTGAACTTCATGACAAAACAAAGCATTGCTGTTTAAACTGTACAGTCTTATGCCTGGTAAGATTTTAATACAAAATTAGCTTATAAACAAAGAAGCTAAAACTCTTGTTGTAAAAAGGAAAACAATCCAAATAAAATTAATTATAAGCTAGTTACATATTGGTTGTGCTAATACAGGGGTGTCAAACTCAAGGCCCGAGGGCCGGATCCAGCCCGCAGGGTGCTTAGATCTGGCCCCCGGGGCCACCCTAGAAATAGCAAAGTACCACCCTGTGTTGTCTCTGTAAGCAAAAACGGAACTCAGGAGGGCCGCTCACAGCCTTCCTGACCTCCATTTTCGCTGGCAGAGGGTTGCAGGAGGCCGCCTGTGGGTGGCCCTCCTGAGCTCTGTTTTACTGGCAGAGGATTTCAGGAAGCCTTCACAGCAAAAAACAGCTTGGGAGCCCATTTTCTCTGGCAGAGCGCTTGGGCCACCACAGGCACCCGCGACACAAGTGACATCGAGGTGGCCACAGCGCCACGCCCACCATGGCCCCTCGAGGTCAAACACAACCCTTAATGAAATAGGCTCTGCTCTAATAGGCTCTTGGAATTTCAGAATATATTCAGGATTCATAAGAAAGAAGTCGATTTGACAGAAAGAGCCAGACTTCTTTTTGGCTTTTCTTCTCTTCTTATTTATTTTGAGAATTTTTTTCACAGGTTTATAGACAAGCTGTCTCCCTGGGAATCTATGGCTTTTCTGCACCATCTCTCATATGGCTGAAATGAATCCACTTCCTTAATGAATCTCTGACTGAAAGACCCAGGTGCTAATACATTTTTACCGGTCATGCCATTGCATAAAAAGGATTAAATGGGAGAGGCTTGGGAAAACAGAAGTCAGACTGAGAATAAAAAGGATCTTTTTGAAACATCTACTTTTGTTGTTGTTTAATCCAGAAGCTCAATAGCCTTAGAAACAAACGTAGGTTTACAACTTTTATTGTTCGGTTTCTGAATTAAAAGCTGCACATACGCGCTCCTCAAAGTTTTGTGGTCAAAGCCAGATTTTTGGCTCACAGAAAGAGGCAGCCATCCTTGATACCTCATTAGGCACAAGAGCCCCAAACTATTAGGGTTCCCATCCATTTTTATAATTTCCCTCAAGGCTTGACCAGTTTTCACATCTCCTGATACTTTTCTGCCAGTTCATATGGGAAGCACTTTTTTTTTTGAAACAAAGTTTTATTGGTTTTTTAGGAAATAATATAGGAAAAGGGTAAAGGAAAGGTTACAAATTTTGGCAGTTGCAATGTGCGGCAGGGGTCCCCTCCCTCCATACTCATAGAATACAATTACAAAAAATTCAATACTAAATAACAATATATAGTCAGCATGTAAATTCAGTTAATAATTTTGATCAATTTATATCAAGTGGATTTTCTTACTCATTTTTGTGATCTGAGTTTTCTTGGTATTGTCCCTTCTCCCCCCGCCAGCAGAGCTCCGGCCCCTCCCGTGTCCTGCATGTCTGTTGTAGGATCATCTGATTTATCTAGGAGTACTTTATTTTTTTCCATAAAGGCCTGCGCCTCTATGGGTGTATTAATTCTAACTCTTGTGTCCTCCCAGAATATTAGCATACCTTCAGGCATCAACCATCTGAACCACACCCCCTTCTGGTATAGTTTCTTCGCCAATTGCGAATAGCTTTTTCTTTTCTCCCTCACTTTCTTGGGGATCTGTTTCAGGATGGTTATTTCCCTATCTTGGTATTTCAAAGCTTGCCCCCTTTGTGCACTCAGAATTTCATCTCTTGTGATTTTTCTGAGAAATTTAATGTGTACCTCCCTGGGTACGTTGTGTGTTCTAGCATAAGCTGGCCACGCCCATGCTCAGTCTAGCGAGGAGGAGGGGGAGTAGAATGTCTAATTCCTTAGCATCGACATGTGTTGATATAGTACTGTATAAGAAATACTGATGATCTGATGGTCATTTCAAAAAATCCTTTTTTAACAAGCACCTAGAAGCCAAGAGGAATATACGTGCCAAATTTCAAGTATGTAGGCTTTACCATTCTGGAGATTTTATGATAAGTGAGTGGTAGTTGGCTGTTATATATATAGATGATGCCCGATTCCCAATGACTCTGAGTGGTTTACAAATGAGACATTAAAAACAACAAGCAAAAAAAAAAAGCAAGCAAAAAAGGGTAATAATGACAGAATACAACTGGATGGAACAAGAGAAAACAATCTAGATTAAAAGGCAGCTTTAACCATCCTTACCCAAGGCCTGGGAAAAGAGCCAGATCTTCAGATCATTCTTTCTTTGCTTTGATGGGTTAAGACTAAAATTTATATTTCAGTTTTCAACCATGGCAAGTGGTTTAAAATGATTGTGTCAGGGCAAGAGTAGGATCCTACCAGTTTAACAACCGGTTCGCTGAATGCACACTTTGCAGTTTGCAGAGAAATCACCTTCCACATTCATGGTGGGGAGGAAAACAGCTGAGGCGCAGCAATCCACTGTGTCGCGCCAATCAGCTGGGCTTCAGAAAATGGAATATAGGTGAGTATAGCGCAGGGCCGGTTGGGCGGGCACAGCTCAAAGTCGGAGCAAACAAAATTTGCTCCCAGCTGATAGTCGGAGCAACTGGTTCACCCAAACCAGTCTGAACCAATAGAATCCCACACTGTGTCAGGGACAGTTCAGAGAGAGCTTGCCTTGGCAAGATGGGTGGCGTATAAATTTAATAAATAAATTAATAAATACAGAAATGCAGAGGAAATAGAACCAATGCAGTTATATTCCTTTTAGGATTTTTGGCCTGCCACACTCTCTATTATTTTCCTATGCTGTTTCATTAGTGTAGTAATTGGGAGGGGGAATAGTAAGGAGTAGAATTGTAGAATGTGTTGTTATCATTCCTTTCTAGAAATCAAGGTCATCTTTTGTCTCCACACCTCTGCATCTGACCGGAACTAGATGGGTAGAAATGCCAGTGTGGCCAAAGAAGATTGGACCATGTAATGGATTTATGGGTGTGGGGATAAGATCATGAACTTTCAACTGGGTGGAATCCCAGGAAGCTTTTAGATTTGGGATTCCACAGATGTGCCAACATGTCTATCTTATTAAATTGGAACTTAAAGGATAGCTCTGCCTTGGACTCTGATTTAATTCTGCATGATATTTGGAACGCTGACACCAACATTGTAGCTTCACATACACACACACACTTGTGTGCACACACAAACTTTATTATGTAATGTACACTTAGCATAATTTGTGTATTTGTTTAATCTCCACTTTCAATTTTTCAAAATCCGTACTGCGGGCTAACAATTCAAGCTTATTTTGCAAAATCTCATCTAGTTTACTCAGAGACTAATTCCCAGTAACCAAGGTTATTTAAATGAAGCAGAAAGAAGGAATGACCCACTTGTATACCAAATATATAAATAACCTCTGAAGACCACATTTCCCATTATACTTGTGATAAAACACCCTTTGTTTCTCTTCAAGGGAGATTCAAATGCACCCTACTTGTTATAATTCACAAATACCTACTTAAGGCAGAAGGTTTTGTCATCAACACCTTAGTAGGCAGTAAATCGTGCCAATGCTATATCTGGTGGCTTAAAACAGTAGAAGCAAATGAACTAATTTATGAATGGGTTTCTATGGTAAAACATAGTCACAGAAGCCCTCTTGTGCAAGGACACTTCTTTGACATTTCACTGAACAGGTGGCTTTGACTAGAGCAGGGGTCTCCGACCTTGGCAATTTTAAGCCTGGTGGACTTCAACTCCCAGAATTCCCCAGCCGGATGGCTGGGAAATTTTGGGAGTTGAAGTACTCCAGGCTTAAAGTTGCCAAAGTCGGAGACCCCTAGACTAGAGTATGTATTCCCAAGCTATTGCCTTCAAGATAGGCTGATATATATATAATTCCTTAATTGCAACCAATAGAGGTGAAATTCTAGAAATTATAGTCCAAAAGATCTTGAATGTACCCAGTTGGCACCATGAATACCTGCAGATTGTGAATTAAAAGACTATGAAAAAGCTTCATTTTCACCACCTTCCTAAATAACAAAAGGGAGTGCATTTTATGTCTTATGAATTTCCCAGGATAAGATATTTCAAAGGGATGGGAGATTTTGGCTGCCTTGAATTATCATCATTTGAAATTACTAAAACAAGTTCAAAGGACTTGTCATTGCTACATTGCTTACATCTCAGTGTAAAAGTAAATCCTGATGAGATTGGTACACGCATACATATGTTCATGTTCACCATCAAGCAAGAGAAACAAAATTGTGATTGCCTATACCTTTTAAGAAATTTCTACTTAAAATGTAATGCTAACTTATTATTTATAAATCTCTTTTAGCAAAATTATCTGGAACTCTGGGGTATGTGATAACATCTGATAATATCCTTTCGGTCTCTTTATCATCACTGTGAGAACAAATGGTTCAGGAAGACAGATGTGTATTTTTCTGAACATCATAACTCTCAATTTAATTTTATAAAGTGGAGGGGCTTAGCCTTCCATAAATCATGGCTTTGTTTTCTCTCTCTTTCTTTTTCGTTCTTCTCTTTCAGTCTTTTTCATCCTTTAGGTTAGAACATTTAAAAATAATGTCTCTGCCCAAAGATTGAGTCAGCAAACCAGAAAATCACTTAATGGCAAAGAACAGATCTATTAACTTTTCTTGTTAATTGAAAAATTATAACTGGACAAACCATTCTATCAAAGAGCTTCAGTTCTTAATGTGTATTGGGGAGCAAAGGTATGATCAAGTTTATTCCATTCTCTCTCCCTTGTGTGTCAGATACTTTAGGGATGTGTCAGTAATATAGTAATGCAGACAAGTTTTTACCACTTCAATACTAGTTGCGTGATACAAAGAAAATGCTATAAGCAGGGGTGGGATTGAAAAATTTTAGCAACCAGTTCTCCGCCCGGTTGCTGGGTGGGTGTGGCCATGGGGCCATGGCCTAGTTGGCTTCCTGCATCATGGGGAGGGGGCATTTTCACCCTCCCCAGGCTCCAAAGGCTTTCCTCGAGCCTCCAGGAGGGCAAAAATGGCCTCCCCGGACTCTGGAGGCCCTTCAGAGGCTGGAAACGGATCCATTTCCACACTCCCATAACTTCTGCTAGGCCCATTTTTTGCCCTCCTCAGGCTCCAGAGGCTTTCTTCGAGCCTCTGGGAGGGTGAAAACATCTTCCCCTGGGCTCCGGAGGCCCTCTGGAGGCCGGATCAGGCCCGTTTCCGGACTTCCAGTACTTCCAGTAGGTCCATTTCTTGGCCTCCCAGAGCCTCCGTGCAGGTCCTTCATTTACCTGGCATGATGAACAGGCCATGTGAAGATTCCTGGGAGGGGAGGGGAGGGGTGGGGTCAGCTAGTCCTTGTAACTACCAGTTTGGCGAACCAGATTAAAATTAAATTCGCCCGAACTGGTCCGAACCGGCTGAATCCCACCCTGGCTATAAACCACTAGTTCAGAAATTACCTTAAGTGATACTTCAGGTTAGTTAGATGAACTTTTAAACAACCCCCCATCCTTCCTGGTCTTCTGGAAGAGTATTAAGACCTGGCTGTACCAATTAGCTTGAGGCAGAGGGAATCCAAGAGTATTATGCAAACTTGGTAATGGCTGCAATCTGGAGGGCATTCCCTCCACCTTGTTAACTTTTTAGCCTTGTTAACATTTTAACTTTAGTTGTTTTTTTTTACTTGCAAATTTTAACTTTCTTTGTAACTCTGCTTTAGTCACGTTTTTATATTATGATGTTGTTTGTTAAAGCAGAGTCACTTCAGTGAGATAGGTGATGTAGAAATTTGAGAAATAAATAAATAAAATAGAACTAAAGTTAGCATTAATAACATCCCAATCCTAATTAGCCAAAATGGACAGATGCCATCTACTTTGTAAAGTGTCAGGGCAGTACCCAGGTACTCTGGCAATTGCTTCTTTTGGATCCAGAGACAATAAGCATAACAGTAAATGAAGGGGTTTTAAGTTGTATTATTAGTTCAAGTAAACGAAGTTAAAAGGGTGATATAAAAAGCATACCTATCAAGCAATACCCAAATCTCTAACAAGCTGCCAGGATCTCCTTAATAACAACAGCAGAGATACCCCAAAAGTGGTCCACAGTACTCAGTACTAGGTTCCTTGCAGAAGTTCCCGACAAACAATAACCCCAATGGATTTTTTTTTAATTATCAAAAGCTGGCTCCATGACTTCACGGCCCTGCTATGGCTGACAGACTGCAAGACCTGATCCAAACTGGGTGGCATATGACTGGAATGAGAGTTGAAAGTCTGAGACTTTCAGAGCAAGAAAGCTATGTGAAAAGTTCCCCATCAGAAACCCACAAGCCCTGGTGGTGCAGTGGTTAGAATGTAGTACTACAGGCTAATTCTGCTGACTGCTGGCTGCCTGCAATTTGGCAGATCGAATCTCACCAGACTCAGCCTTCCATTCTTCCGAGGTAAAATGAGAACCCAGATTGTTGGGGGCAATATAAACAGCTGTAAACTGTTTAGAGAGGGCTATAAAGCACTATGAAGCAGAATATACGTCTAAGTGCTATTGCTATTGTCTTTTATTCAGAAAAGGTAAAGGTAAAGATTCCCCTCGCACATATGTGCTAGTTGTTCCCAACTCTAAGGGGTGGTGCTCATCTCCATTTCAAAGCCGAAGAGTCTGAAGACGTCTCCGTGGTCATGTGGCCACCATGACTAAACACAGAAGGCACACAGAACACTGTTTCCTACCCACCAAAGACGGTTCCTATTTTTCTACTTGCATTTTTTACGTTCTTTCAACCTGCTAGGTTGGCAGAAGCTGGGACAAGTAACCGGAGCTCACTCCATTACGCAGCACTAGGGATTCGAACTGACGAACTACCAACCTTTCTGATCAACAAGCTCAGCATCTTAGCCACTGAGCCACCATGTCCCTTTTCTTTATTCAATAAACAAGGGCAAAAAACAAGGTTAGCTCAGAATGAGCTCCAAACTTCTAAACTTTTCTTAAAATGAAGGAGAAATCAAAATACATCAGTAAACTCCTCAAAGCAACAGTGGTCTTCCTCATTGCCACTACTTCATCCAAGCCAAGATTTGACTGGTGGCAATTTTATTCCATCTTAACCTTAGCCATTTTTTGGCTCAGATTCAGGATATGCCTCAAAGGGGCAATTAAGGAGTGGTTTGCCTTTTTAATGCTTTGATTAAGTTTGCCCTCAGATTTTGCCTTTAGCTATAACATTCTGCTTCTTCCGTATCCTCTCAGCTTATAGATCCAGGGGCTGATTTCTCTGTCTGCAGAATGGTGGGATCTTAAATGGGATCCCAATCCTTCAGAATAAAATTCTGCCAATAGAAGGGAATTTTGTCAACAGAAATTACTTGCGTGTCATCCTATTTGATTCCTTTTATAAACACAACTTTAGGTTAATACAGCACCGTAAGGCTAAATCTAAACCCTGTGACCCATATTGACTTTTTAATGTGAAAAGGTTCTATTCATTATATACACACAACACATACACACATCAAATTTCTTTTTGTGGGGAACAAATTGATCAGTAAACGCTGATCTAATCCCACATTTCTCACTTCGATAAAACTTCCACTGGCTTCAGGGCTGCTTTTCTGATAGAGCTCAAATCCAAAGTACTGAACCAAAAATATCACACATTAGCAGGCAGCTTGAGTTGTTTTAAGTATGTGCCTTAAGGTTTCTCTGATTTCATGGCATTTCATACGAAATTGGCTGTGGCTAGTGGAGGGAATAATTATAATCCAAAAATAGTCAAACCTGCAGCATTTTGTGGAACATAACTGGCATTTTAAAGCAGAAGCCTTCACCTTACTGATTCACTATTGACTATTCAAGTAAGTAATTGCAAGTAATTTCTGTTGACAAAATTCCCTTCTATTGGCAGAATTTTATTCTGAAGGATTGGGATCCCATTTAAGATCCCACCGTTCTGCAGACAGAGAAATCAGCCCCTGGATCTATAAGCTGAGAGGATACGGAAGAAGCAGAATGTTATAGCTAAAGGCAAAATCTGAGGGCAAACTTAATCAAAGCATTAAAAAGGCAAACCACTCCTTAATTGCCCCTTTGAGGCATATCCTGAATCTGAGCCAAAAAATAATAACTAATTCGAGATTGTCAAGATCAGTTTTCAGAAACACATATTCACACACACACACACACACACACACACACGTATGTATGTATGTATGTATGTATGTATGTATATGTATTGTGTCACAACCCCTGGTATGCCCAAATATAGGAGGGAACACACTGTTTCCCTTTTTCTGTCTTTCAGCTCACTCCAGGAGACCATCCAGGCAGAAAACCATATTTTTAAGGTTGCCTTTGTTACATTTGTGTTGTATTTGTGCTGATAAATAAATAAAGGGAGACTAGTATAAATCTATTTCAAGCTATTTAGCTCTCATCAGCTAGCCCAGGTTCAAATCCCAGTAAGGGTATGGCTAGCTGATGAGAGCTAAATAGCTTGAAATAGATCTATACTAGTCTCCCTTTATTTATTTATCAGCACAAATACAATATATATACCAGGCATACCAGGGGTTGTAACACAAATACATATACATATACATATACATCATATACATATACATCATATATGTATACGTATACGTATACGTATACGTATACGTATACGTATACGTATACGTATACATATACATATACATATACATATACATATACATCATATACATATACATATACATATACATATATATATATATATATATATATATATATATATATATATATATATATACACATACATACACTATTCCCTTCAGGAGTAAGCAACAAACAGTAAGCCTATGAAGCCTATGAGATTAAAACAACAGAAAAGGAAACAGAGCTAAAACTAGTTTCAACCAACATATTCATATATAGCTCCACCATTCATATTTATTTATTAGATCCTTATCTCCCCTCCCTTTATTACTTTTATAAGTAATTCAAGGCAGCAACCATACTTAGTACTCCTTCCTCCTCTTTAAATTATTCTTAAACCAGCTTCAGTTGAGAGAAAAAGCTCTCAACTGTGACAGTGCTATTTTAGCACCAACAAATGCCAGTTGGGTCTGGCTGGATAATTAGGTTGAGCACACAAGCTCAGGTAACAAGCGGATTTTCCAAATCACTTGGTGTGGCTGTGCTCAAGGCCTATGGAGTTGAACCAGCAACTTAAATTGGTACCTTTCTGCAATCGAAAGCTAATAATAGGGACCGACAATAGAGGAGGAGGAGCTCCAGAATGGGGCAAAGTATCAGATACTGGACCAGGAGTTGCTTGACAATCAGAGCATCAACAAGCCTAGGAAGATTATCCCATGAAATGGAGGGCCAGTTATATATAAAAACAATACAAAAACATACAGGAGGAAGAGGGAGAGAAATACTAAAGCTAGGAATATAACTTCTGTAGGAAAGTATTCTTGAGGCTGAAAGTTGCACAGGAGAACAGAGAGATAAACTGATTTAGGAACATTAACAGCTTTAGAATGTATAAGTGTATAAATGTATACATATCTGTGTTAAAACACTTGAGTTAATATGAATTATGCTTGATGAATGTGGAAGAAATGCACAAAAGCCTTTTGTAACCAACTGATACACTTTCTACAGTATGCAAAAAAAGAAGCTTTTATGTGTTGTGTTTGTTTTGAAAATAAAAAAAAAGTCTTGGCTTATATAAAAAAAAGAATGTATAAGTGTAGTAGTATGTAGTCTGGATTCCCAGTAAGGGAGGCGGCTGTTTTCCAGAGGGCAAAGAGGCAGCACAGCTTGGAAAGTTTGGTCAGCAGGAAGAAGGTTAAAATGGCTCTTCCCTAGTGATTCCCAGAGTATATATCTGTAGTTATGCAAATTGTTGCTTTAATCTGGCAAGATTAATGTGAGACTCCAATAGTACTTCTGAATAGTTTCCTTTATTGTTCGTCATTTATAGACAGAATAAATAATAGATTCTACTAAAAGGTAAGACCACCATTAATGCTGACTATGACAATAAAAATATATTGAAATGAAAGTTAAGTTATAAGGTATCTTTCCCCCATTCCCTGTTACTTCATTTTCTTTCTACCTCACTCTGAAAAAACGTGATGAACATAAGATGTCTTCAGAACAATTTCCTGTCATCTAGGAGTAAACCAGAACTTTACAACTCAGATATGACAGCCCTATGTTTAAATCAGAAGTGGGTTGCTCCCAGTTCAGCCCGGATCGGAAGAACCGGTAGTAGGGGAGGCGGGAGGCTCCGCCCACCCACCCAGATGCTTCTGCGCACACACAGAAGTTTGTACACATATGCAGAAGCGTCACTCGCAAGTGCACCTGAACCAGTAGTAAAAAAAATGGCAACCCACCACTGGTTTAAATCCAGTGTATTAGAGATTTAAATAGGCCAAACTAGAAATGAATAATTTGAAAGTATGAACGTGCATATGTATTCATATCCTTGAAGCTAGTTTGAATAATGTTCACAGACAGCCATGCTTTTTCTTTAAGGATTCTTTTAATTGCTTTAGTGCTGTAGTTTCCACAAAAATAAAGATTGTAAGTCTCCATCATAATCTTTTTAACTGTTTGCACTGGTCTACTAAATCTATATATGCTATTTTTCTTAATCTGGAACCCTCTTGATCAGGGGTGTGAACCATCATCACGGTGATGTCACATGTCATATCAGGACTTCTTTCCCCTTCGCAAAACTTGATGTGGGCGTGGCCAGCATGTAGCGTATCCAGCCCATGGGCCAGGAGTTTGACAACCCTGCTCTAGATATATTGGTCCACAACTCTCTGTATCTTACACAATGGCCATCAATGTTTGAATCTCTACACCAAATGTTTTCATCTTAATCAGAGGTCACTGGTGTTCTTATCTAAATATATCTGGAAGAAACCATGTTAAGTCTAAACAAGCTCTGTTAGTTTTCTCTTTTTATTTCTAGATTTGGTAACATGCCTAAGCTTTTCACCAAGAAATGGAAACAACTGCTTAAACCAAGGCTAACTGATATCACCAAACCTCAATGGTATGACCTTGCTATAAAGACAGAACAATTCAGCATATTGTAAATGTCATGGCCATTCCTGCTTGAAATATACTAGGGGACCAAAAGGTCCCATTATACATTTGCTGGATAATCTTAAATGCCTCCAGTCAGAATGGGATCTATCAACTTCAATGGGACTGGTACAAGTATGCCAGTGGTGGGTTTCAAAAAATTTTGGAACCTCTTCTGTAGGTGTGGCCTGCTTTGTGGGAGTGGCTTGCCAGCCATATGACTCGGTGGGAGTGGCTTGCTGGCCATGTGACTGGGTGGGAGTGGCTTGGCAGTCATGTGACTGGGAGTAGTTTGGCAGTCATGTGATGGGGTGGGAGTGACCAAGAAGATGTAACTGAATTCTTTGCCCCAATGGATGATCTACAAAAAGATATAAAAAAGGAAATTTATTATTTTGTGTACTTACTACTTAAATAAGATTAAAATAAGTACACAAAATAATAAAAGAGCTACTTACAGAAGGAAGATGACTGTCCTTGTCAGTCTTCAATATCACTGACTCCAATGAATGGCCTGCACAAAGAAGAGACACAGAAATGAACTCTTTCATTGCATGCACTGCTGAATGAAACCAGCACACAAAATAATAGACAAGGAAGATTACTGTCCTTTTGTGTGTTGAAGTCACCCACTGACCACCTTGCTCCAATGAATGGCCTGCACAAAGAAATACAGAAAGGAAGACTTTAATTGCTTGCACTACTATATTAAGAATGAAACAAGCATACAAAGCAATAAAACAGCTACTTACATAGGAAAGATGACTGTCCTAGCGGTCATACTCAGTTTGCCTCTTCATCCTGTTAAATAATACTAACTGCAGAAGAAATAAAACAATATTGGACCCGATTGTGGTTGTAAGCTGAGGACTACACTACAGGTAACAGAATGGACCTTGTTTTCACCCAACAATGTACAGTCTTTTCAGGAAGGATGTCCCCCAACAAACAGGAAAGATAGTTTTTCATCTAAGAAGTTAGATCAAGAATGAATGTCATAGGTAGATTCACAGAGCAATACAGATTTCTTTTTCTGAAATTTATTCCTCAGTTCAAAAAACAGGAATATATGAATTAGGTTCAGCACATAGGACAGACCAAGTAGCTATTCAAGAGTTAGTGGTGTCATGGTTAGAAGCAATGGTAAAGCAAGATATGGATTTAAAACCAGTAATATTTGGTTGGGCATTTCAAAGGGAATACAATACATATTTAATTTTACACATGTTAACAGCTGCTGGAATTGTGTTTGCACAACAGTGGAAAAACAAAATATGAAAATGAATAAATATTAGAGTGTGCAGGAATGAATAAATTTACAATTTAAATCAAGAAGGCTTCGAATACTTTTTCATGTGAGATTTGTTTTACCAATTGCTAACTAACAGAAACAGAAATCAGAAATCTAAAAGTATGAAAGAAAACACCAATTATGTAAGGAAAGGTCACTAAAATGTATAAGGAAATATTATTAGTACTTGATCATTATTAATGTGTAGATAACTGCGGGACATTACACACCCACACACACAAACTATGACAGTGCCAAGAAAACATTAAAAAATAATTTCCCCCCAAAAGACTGCAGATGAAACCAGTTTTTTTTCCCTAACCCTAAGGACAGGAAAGACAAAGCCACTGGAATAAAAACCATTAAGGTATTGTGGGGAATTATAAAGGACAGTGCCAGGAAGCTCACAGAACCAGGAACCACAATTACCTAAACAACCAAGTATCACACAGAAACACACAAAATCTGGCAAAGCTGCCTTGCACCAACCTGGCCTGTCCATAGAAAAGCAGCCACCTTGAGACACATAAACCATGTACCAACCTGCACATATTGCATCACAAATAAAGCATTTGCAAAAAGGAACAACATTTCTTGTAATAAACATATTCTATAAACAATAAATAAATAAAAATTCCCTAAAAATATTTTTTTTAAAAAATATATTCTATAAATAATTTAAAAATCCTTTAAAACCATTTTAAAATATTCTATACACAATAAATTAAAATAAAACCCTTTAAAATATTCTATACTCAATGAATTAAAATGAACCATTTAAAAATATTCTATACACAATACTTTAAATGTATTGTGGATACAATATTTTTAAATCGTTTTATTTAAAAGTATTGAGTATAGAATATTTTTAAATGGTTTATTTTAATTTATTGTTGATAGAATTTTTTTAAATAGTCTAAGACAATTTAAAAAAAGATTCTACCGACAATAATTTAAAATAAAACCATTTTAAAGTATTCCACAGACAATAATTTAAAATAAAACCATTTTAAAGTATTCCACAGACAAAAATTTAAAATAAAACCATTTTAAAGTATTCCACAGACAATAATTTAAAATAAAACCATTTTAAAGTATTCCATAGACAATAATTTAAAATAAAACCATTTTAAAGTATTCCACAGACAATAATTTAAAATAAAACCATTTTAAAGTATTCCACAGACAATAATTTAAAATAAAACCATTTTAAAGTATTCTACACACAATAATTTAAAATAAAACCAGTTAAAAGAATTCCACACACAATAAATTAAAATAAAACCAATTAAAAGCATTTTACATTCAATACTTTTAAATAAAATGATTTTAAAAAATTCTATACAAAATACATTTAAAAGTATTGAGTATAGAATTTTTTTAAATGGTCTATTTTAATTTATTGTTGATAGAATCTTTTTTTAAAATAGTCTAAGACAATTTTAAAAAAAGATTCTATCAACAATAAATTAAAATAAACCATTTTTAAAAATTCTATACTCAATACTTTTAAATAAAACGATTTAAAAAATTATATTCACAAGAAATAAAATATTCTTTTAAAAAACATTAAAAGCATAAAAGAAAAAAGGAATTAAGTTAGATTCAGTTAAGTCTTGATTATTAGGGGGGAAATGATATGATGCAGGATATAGTCAAACAAAGGAGGGATGATGATAATAACGTATATATATGTATGGGCATAACATAAGGAAATGGATGCAAATTGTAAACAGTGATTTGGAAAGAAGGATTAGAAAAATTTGTTATTAAATAATATGGATGTTTAGCTAGAATAGGACATAAGGATTTAGTGTCATTGGAGGATTTTAGAAATAGTAAATGAAATACCAGTATGTGGTTATGTATTAAATCTTGGTATATTTTATGATGAAGGACATTTAAACAGTCAAATGAAAATGGAGGTATGATGATGGTAACATGTATAAATATCTGAGTTAAAATACTTGAGTTAATATGAATTATGCTGATGCATGAAAGTCTTTTGTAACCAACTGATACACTTTCTACAGTATGTAAAGAAGGAAATTTTTATGTGTTGTGTTTGTTTTGAAAATTAAAAATAAAAAAACTTTTATTAAAAAAAAGCATAAAAGAAAAAAAAACCGGGTCACTTACTAGCAGGCAGAATCAGCAGCTCTCCGATGCGATGGATGCAGCAGGGAGCAGGCAGGCGACGAGGCAGCAGGTAAGCTGGACTGAAGGGACAAAGGACAACCGGGTCAGTTAGGCCTGCCGCCTAGGCCTTAGCCAGCCAGGCGAGGCTGGGGACTGGGGGAGAAGGTAGCAGGAAACCCCCTTTTGGCCACGTGGCATACCCCAGCTCGCGGCTTTGCGACAGCTGCTCGGGAACGAGAAAGACTCTTTTTAAAAGAGGAATGTTGGCCGTTGGCACCGCACTTTTAAACGGGTGTTAGAGGTGGGTGGGTCGACACCAGCTCGCTCACTGATTGGTTGGACTCCAGCCAATCAGTGAGCGGTGGGCTGGGCTAGTTTAGTGTGGACTGTTGGGGGACCGAGCAAGCTGCGACGGAACGGGCGGGGCGAGCGAGCGACAGGGCCAGGGCAGGCGTTCCAGAACTTACTTCAGAGTCCACCGGTGGAACCTCTTCTAACCTATTTGGTAGATTTGACGAACTTCTTCTACCAAACCGGTTACAACTGGCAGGAATCCACCACTGAAGTATGCCCAATTGGAAGTTAAATTAGCTGCTCTGAGACCAGATTTGGAATCAATTATATGACTGTGTTCTTTGTCAGTATACTTTACAAGTGATTTGCTTTCACACTTTTAGACCCTGATGGAAACATACCTGTCTTTTATCAATTCTTGATGTGAGCAAATGCCAGAGGTTATTAGCAATACCTGCAGTGGTAGTGAAAGGTTCGTATAAACAAACCCGTACTACTCTTTTACCTAGGCCATTTCAGTTGTATAGTGCAAATCTCCTCAACTGGAAGTTATGTTTCCAAAGCAAGAGATGCTACAAAACTTGGCGTTTGTCATATGCTGCTTAATGCCTCCTGGGCTGTACCACAGCGGGTAGGGGAGCAAGTAGAACCCATGATTAGATTAAGCCCACCCATCCCACTCCAAAAAAAAGAGAATACAAGGGCAACTGGTGACTGCTAGTGACTGAAGATTGCAGTTTGATGGGATTTGAGTTTTGTGATTCTCTTCACTGTACAACTAGACACTCATTTTAAAGTAAGGGAAAATAGTGGAACTTTTTAATAAATGCTTTCAGAAAAAGAAGTGCCAGACACTTCAAATCTTCCTTCTCTGTTAATAAGGGTGTAATTATAATCCGGAGGTGGCATCTGTAAGCTGTGGAAATCAGTTTTGCAACTGTATTACTCCAACCAAATTGTCAGATGAGAAACCAGACTGATTTAAACAGTGGTCTTCAAGCACTGATGATTGGGGGCAGGGCACAGCAGGTATAGAGAGGGAGTTTTAATGAGGAGATGGCAGGAAAAAATGTATATGAGAGCTGTCTTCTCTGGAACCGTTTAATCTGAAACTACTTCCTTAATTTAATTTTTAGAGACAGATTCAGGCAAGATCATTGATGATTTCTGATCCACCAGTTAGTTTCCAGTGCTTTTTCTAGTCTTTTTTGTTCTCTTAGAACAGGGCTGCCACGCCCATGCCCAGTTTAGCAAAGGGGGAAAAAGTCCCGATACATCCCGTGATGCCGCCATGACGATATGAGTTTGACACCCCTGTCCTAGAATATTCTTTTTAAAAAAAGAATAGAAGAATATTGCACTCAGCGTTGGTGCAGGTGCCCTTAATACTGTCTGTGGCTGTGACATGCATTTTTAATAGCATGGTTTTGAAGATGTCACCAGAGCCACTGATATGCACAGTGATCAGTCAAACTAGTGAACTTACTACTGGTAATCATGACATGATGTGGATTCAGATCTCTTAAAATCAGCCTTTTAGCTAATACTGCACTGGTGGCTTTATGTCTATATTTTTAAGAGATATTAAGACATTCATTTTATTTACTCTTATCATGGCTTGTACATTGCTCCTCTCCATGTGGTTCAAAGTGTCTTACAACCAGCAACAAAAGCTTTAACATGGAATCACAGTAAGAAAAATGACATCCATTCATGGCCCATCTCAATGAGACATAATTCAATCTTCATTCTCTTCAACCACTTTCCTAAAGAGCCATCACTTCAATATTCCTCCAAAGTTGAGCTAAAAGGCGGCAGTTTAGACATCAGAGGGAAAGCTCTTCTCCAAAAAGGGAGAGAAGCATCATAATATTGGTTGTGGTTGTGCAATTTTCAGACAAAAGTCACAATGGCAGATATCGAGGTACTGAAAACAAAGTATCAAAACAAAGATGCTAACTTTCCACATCAGTTTTTCCCAAAAACAATTGGGAAGCTACCATTTTGCGATATGGGTTGATGTGAAAATCAGAAGTGGGACCCTAATGTGTCTCAGCTATGAAAATGTAAAAATAGGAGTTTCTTGAACTCTAGGCTGGTTTATCATGTAGATGTAAATAAGATGATTTTAATTTTTTTATCGGATAAAAACAGGCACTCACTCTGGAGCAAATAGAGGGGTTTCAATATATGTTCTTCTTCTGTGTTTATATATCTTGGTGTAGTGAGTAGCATTTCAGATCCATAATTGGAGAAATTCAGATACTTGTTCAAAAAACATAACGGTTGATATGACATACTGATCCATAAATAAACCAACCACGTTTTATCCAAGTGTCAAGCCACAGTTGTTAATTTATGACACAGCATAGCTTATGAAAGCAGGAAATGGGGTTACTTGAGTCTACCAGAATAACTGAACGTCGAGTAGGCATGTTGTGCAAATTTAGCTCTCGGGTCACCTTAGACCAACCTAATA
This sequence comes from Natrix helvetica, assembly GCF_964273705.1. Classification (NCBI taxonomy): domain Eukaryota; kingdom Metazoa; phylum Chordata; class Lepidosauria; order Squamata; family Natricidae; genus Natrix; species Natrix helvetica. Next base: position 150,427,989 of record NC_138552.1, read on the forward strand.
AGCTTGTTGAACATCCCTATGTATAGTCAGCTTCTTTAAATTGTTTGGGAATGTGTTAAGTTACAAGAATGCTAAAGGGGTGACAGACATACTGTATTGCTGAAGTAAGGCCCCTTAAAAGGGATCCCAATTCATACTGTGAACGATGAATGGAATTGTAATTTAATTCTGAAGAGGAAATACCAACTTTCAGCTGAAGCCAAATTTCTGGAGTGCTTCCAGAAGTCAACATGAAATGAATGGGCAAGAAGAGAATTGTTGGCAAAGAGGTGGCAAATGTTTTGGGTTCATGGGATTTGATATAATGTTCAGGTTCCATTCCCACCTCTGTGGATCTTTTTGTACGCTACTTTCAGCAGGGATTCCAGCTGTCCTGCTGGTTCTGAGCCAGATTTCTAAATCAGAAAATAAGGGAAGGAAACTCGATTCTGTCCCTTTTTCCTTTCACTGAAGACACTGAAGTGGGGAAGTTAAAAAGAGACCTGGTTGTTGTTGTTGTTGTTACTGTTGTTTCTAATGACAGAGAGTATTAGATTGGTGCAGAAGTAGCAGGCAAGAGGCGCAAGTGAGTTCAGCACTTTTATTTCAAGGCTAGGTGACACTGCTCTGCCGGCTGGGCTGCCAGAGCTCGCCCTTTAAGGAGCTCCGGTAGACTAGCCAGCCAATGACAGTGATTTAAAGTTCCCACGGCTTGGGCGGCCAATCTGCAGTGAACATGTACATTTAACAACGTACGTACGTACGTACGTAACACCCCTCCACTCCCAGAATGAACAATGTCCAATCCCCTGCCTATGTATGTGATGTAGTCCTTCAATTGGCGGGGCATGTCGGATTCCTACTGGACATGTGCAGTTGTTCCTGGGACCTCAGCCGAGATGGTCGAGCTGTTGCTCCTCCGGCTGCCTGGGAGGGAACCTTCCGGAGCTCCTCGGCCTGCGAGTCGAGATCCGCCCTGGTTCCCTTGGCTCCTGTGACTCTGTCTCTCAGCTGGATGCCTCCAATTTCAGATAAGTGGCCACGGCTCAGATTGGAACACAGTTCATCTTGGTGCTCGCTAGGTTGGGCCAGCTCCCACTTGTCTGTCTCCCGGCTGGCAGTTGAGCGCGCTCCTCAGGGCGGAGACCTTGGTTGTTCGAGGGGTTGTTCTGAACTGGCGGTTGTGGTCCAATCCCCTTGATTCCTTAGCTCGGCATCCCCCAGGCGGTGGGATCTGGTCTATGTGCCTCCTCCAGATTCTCCCGTCCTCTAGCTCCACATTGTATGACTTCGGGCTGGTGACAGCCACAACTCGCCCACCAGTCAGGTCGGATACCCGGCATAGTTGTGGGCGAACACCCGGTCATTTATGTTGAAGGCTCGGGTTGGCCGAGCTGAGTCCAGAGGAGTTTCTGGGAGGTAGTCCAGGTGATACCGGTCGAGTCGGAACCACAGTTTTCTTCCCATCAACAGTTTGGTCAGGCTCTTCTGGATGGTTGTGTGGGGAGTGTTGTGTTGGGCAAGGAGGAATTGGTCGTCCTTCTCCTGCCAGTTGCCATCTCCATCCGGGTGAGGGTTTCCTTGGTCAGTCTCACCATCCGCTTGACCTGTTCATTGCTTGCCAGGTTGAACAGTGCAATGAGTACATGTTGGACCCCAAGGCCTCCATGGTCTTGGTGCTCAGTTGTGGCCCACTGTCGGAGACCAGGATGTCAGGTAGGTCATGGGTGGCGAAGAGATATTGGAGGGCTCAGATGGTAGCTTCTGCTGTGGTGGTTGGCATGATGATGACCTCCAGCCACTTGGAGTAGGTGGCCACAACAATCAGGAACATTTGCCCCTCCACTAGCCCCATGAAATCAATATGTATGTGTCACCATTGACCCTTGACTGCCTCCCATTCATGAATGGGTTCCCCTGGCAGGGCTGGTAACGTCTCCTGGCAGGATCTGCAAGTGGCCACACTCTCAGTAATGTCCTTGTCCATATTGAGCCACGAAATATAGCTCTGGGCTAGCACCTTCATTCTTACTATTCCCGGATGCCCCACGTGTAGGGCGACCATGGTTCGCCTCCGTAGCTTTTGTGGCACGATGACCCTCTCCCCCCATAGTAAACAGCCCTTAATGGTGGACAATTCAGTCTGCTTACTTTGGTAGCTCTGGAACTCTTCCCCCAGCTTCTCCTGTGGCCACCGCCCCAATACCCAGTTCAGAATTTTGCACAGGTCCTGTCTTTTTGGGTGTGCTTGGCAATGTCTCTGGCAGTAACTGGGCTGGCTGGGTCAACATTGATCAGCAGTATTTGAGCGGTGGGGGCTGGGTCTTCCACAAGTTCTGGCAATGGGCAAGTGGCTGAGGGCATTGGCGTGGCTGATGTCTTTCCCTGGCCGGTGGACCAGCTTGTAATTGTACACTGTGAGGAAAGTAGCCTATCTGATCATCCTCGGACATGTATGGAGGGGTCTGTTGGTTGCCGACAAGGAGTCCTAGCAGGGACTTATGAGTTCAAACCGCCTTCCGTACACATACTCGGGGAACCACTTGATTCCTGCCACTGCGGCCAAGGCTTTCTTATCGATTGGCTGTAGTTATGCTTGGCTGATGACAAGGACTTGGAGTAGTAGGCAATCGGGGCTTCAGCTCCATCTGGCAGGTGGTGGCTGAGGATGGCTCCGACTCCAAAGGGGTAAGTGTCGCAGGTTATCAGAACTGCAACGTGTGATTGAACTGGATGAGGATGCTGTCGGAGGAGAGGAGTTCTTTTACTGCTGTGAAGGCCCGGTCTTCCTTCTGCCCCCAGGTCCATGGTGTTGTCTTCCTCAGGAGCTTGTAGAGTGGTTCAGCAATGGTGGCCTTCTGTGGTAGAAAAATACTATAAAAGTTCAACAGTCCTAAGAAGGCTTGCAGCTCTGTCTTGTTTTTTGGGTGGGAGCGGTTTTTATGGCTTTGACCTTGCTGTCGGGGTAGATGCCCAACCCGTCTATTAGGTAGCCTAGGAATTCTACATGCATTACTCCGATCTTGCATTTGTCTGGGTTAACTTTAACTCCCTTTTCCTGGAACCTCCCTAATGTCATGTGCACACGCTCCATCAATTGCTCCATGGAGTCCCCTGAGATGAACACGTAATCAAAGTATGGCACCACCCCCAGAGTCCCTTGCAGCAGCCGCTCCCTTAGGCATTGAAAAAGCCCAGGGGCCACACTGACCCCAAACTGCAGCCTGGTACATTTGAATGCCCCCCTATGAGTCACTATTGTCTGTGCTTCGGCGGTGGCTTCGTCTACTGGCAATTGTTGGTATGCTTGGGCCAGGTCCAATTTGATGAATACTTTCCCGCTTCACAGGGAATGCAACAGATGTTGCACTACTGGCACTGGGTATGCACTTTGCTGGAGGGCTTTATTCAATGTGCACTTGTAATCCATGCAGAGGCAGATGGAACCATCTGGCTTCACGGGGGTGACTATGGGGGTCTCCCATGCCGTGTGATCAGTTGGCACAAGGATTTCCTGAGTGATTAGTTTGTCTAGCTGCTCATGCACCTTAGGCCGTAAAGCAAATGAGACCCTCTGGGGTTTGAGCCTGATGGGGGTTACATAGGGGTCTAGGTTAAATGAAATGGATTTCCCCGTATATTTACCTAGACCCCATAGAAAATATCCACAAATTCCGGCAACAGCCGGTCCAAATCGTGGGTGATTATTCGGCGTAGTCCGGTGATGTCTAGTCCAAGGGGCTTGAACCATTCCAAACCTAGCAGGGATGGTCAGTTGCTGGTGATGACCATGAGGGGTAGGAGGCCCCGGAACTCATGGAACACCAACTTGACCTCCATTCTGCCCAGTACCTGGATCCAGTTCCCCTGGTAGTCATTCAGTTTGATATTAGGCAGCTTGAGGAGCTTCCTGCTGGTGGCGGGGTTTAATCTCTTGATCGTTTGCCAGGACACAATGGTAAAATACGATCTCATGTCCAGCTCCATCTGGCAGGGCCCCCCCTTGATGGTGACGGTAGCGTGGTATTTCTCCCCCTCGCAGGTGTCTGAGCACCACCCCGGTGGTGTGGTTTATTTCTCTGGAGGCTTGGAATTGATCCTCTCTCCGTCAGTTCTGCTGCTGGCTGGCTCTCGGGTTATTTGGTCTGCTGGGTGGTGCTGTGGGCTTGGGCTGGAATGGAATGGGATGGGCTGGGACACTCTGCAGGCCTTGGCAATACGGCCCTTCCTCTGTCATCAGTGGCAGGTTGCATCACGGAAACAGCAAACCGCTCTTGCATGGAACCCCATGCAGCCTGGGCACCACGGCTGCCTGCTTTCCACCTCCCTGGGGTCTTGCCGCCTCTCCGGGTACATACGGTGGGTGGTGTCATCGTCCCATTTGTCATCGTACTCAGGGACTTCTGTTGACCAGTCAGGTTTTTTGTATGTGTGGTGCACCCCGCTGGTCTTCCTCACGTTCATCGCTGAGTTGTCCAATGATTCCGCAGCCCCGGCTTCCTTGACCACATCCTTGAACGAGACCCCTTTCCTGATCAGCAGCTTCTTTTTTAGGGAGAGATCTCTCATGTCCAGGATATTTCGGTCTTTCATCATTTCTTTACGGTTTATGAACTTACATCTGGTGCCAATTTTCCTGAGGCTGGCAACAAAGTCATTGACGGTTTCACCCTTCCATTGGCGCCGCTGGTAGAATTCATTCTGGCTTACCATAGGGGCAGCGGATGGCACATAGTGGTCCTCCAGGGAGCGTTGGAGGGTTGTCCATGCAACAGTTTCCACGTCTGCTGTGGCAATCAGTGTTTGTGCCATCTTATAGATTTTGGTGCCGCAGTACATTAGGAACAATGCTCGCTTCCTGTTGTCTGGCTGACCCTGGTAATCGTTGGCTTCCAGGAACATCCTAAATTGCCCCATATATATGTGCAAATCCTCCACTTGCTGGTCAAAGATCACCGGTGCTGGGGATACTTGCAATGCCATTTCAAATTGTCCATTTGGGGTTCTTTGTCCTTGGTGTAGAAGATGGCTGCGTGATCCACGAGGAGATTCTCAGGTCTCCTTTGTCCTTCACCACCAGTGTTAGATCAGCACAGGAAGTAACAGGCGAGAGGCACAAATGAGTTCAGCACTTTTATTTCAAGGCTAGGTGACAACGCTCTGCGGCTGGGCTGCCGGAGCTCGCCCTTTAAGGAACTCCAGCAGACAGCTGGCCAATGACAGTGATTTAAAGATCCCGTGGTTTGGGTGGCCAATCCGCAGTGAGCATGTAAATTTAACAACGTACGTCCATACGTAATAGAGAGCTCTTCTCAAAATAGCTATATTTCAGGTTAGGTCCATTTGAAGCTGGAAAATTGTAAGTGTTTGGACATTATTGACCTAGTGTCTTCCGTTTTATGTGTCAAGATTCTCCAAACTCAGCAACTTGAAGACTTGTGGACATCAACTGCCAGAATTCCTCAGCCAGTCATGCTGGGAGTTTTAATCACAAGTCTCAAAGTTGTCATGTTTGGAGACTCCTGACATATATCATCCCCTCAAGGCTTGGGATAGCAAAACCCTTGAAGGTCACCAGTCACTAAAATAGCTCATCTCAATACAATTCAATAAGGGGGCCATGCCTGAGAAGAACGCTAAAAGTATAATAACACCGAACATTTATTAAGAACATAGACATTACTTTGGAAAACAAAATATTTCCTTATTATTGTCTGCCTGCATGGTTAGTATTCTGGAGAAAATTATTGTAGACCTGTAAAAAAAAAGGAGGGGGGCACGGGACCTTCTAATCCCCTACAATTGCTTATTGTTCACCAAGGAATAGTTTTTAGTTCACTTTAAAAATGTTGTAATGGTTTTATACAGCACTGGAAATCTCATTAGTATCTTGGAGAGCATCCATCTTGAAATACTATGCTGTGACAACTTTGCTGAGACGTTGATAATGAGGCCTGATAATTGAGTTTGTGTACCACACTTTGGAACAAATGGAACATGGAGTCCATACTTGGTTTCACTAGAGTATGAATCACCCTGGTGAGCATATTCACCTTCCTCGTTTCCCTGCCAAAGCTTAATCATAATGGCATAATAAATGCTCAGTGATAAAACCCATGATTACTCAAATTACAGTTTCCCTGCAAATCGAATTTAAAACATAGGGCAGTCAGATGGGGGGTGAGGAGAGAGAGAGAGAGAGAGAGAGAGAGAGAGAGAGAGAGAGAGAGAGAGAGAGAGAGAGAGAGAGAGAGAGAGAGAGAGAGAGAGAGAGAGAGAGAGAGATCAGTAGTGTGATTGCTCCCTTGTGGGGTACCTCAAAGGGTTAGTTCCAGTGGTGGGTTGCTAACCGGTTTACTACCGGTTTGCTCTTGCACGTGCGCACACGTCCAGGCGTGTGGGCAGAGCTTCCCACCACTGCCACTGCCACTACCGGTTCAGCCGAACCAGGCCGAACCAGCAACAACCCATCTCTGGTTAGTTCCCTTCCCTTTGTTTTTTAGCATGTACATGTCGTCCTCAAATTAGGACTCATTGATTCCAAAATTTCTGTTGAGTGAGACAGTTGTTAAGTGAGTTTTGCCCCATTTTTCAACTTTTCTTGCCACACTGCAGTTATTAAGTTAGTAACATGGTTGTTAAGTGAATCTGGCTTCCTCGTTGACTTTACTTGTCAGGAGGTCCTTAAAAGTGTTCACATGACCCGCGGACATTGCAACTGTCATAAATATATATATGATCCAGTTGCCAGGCATCCCAAAATTGATCACGCGACCATGGGGCTGCTACAACGGCCGTAAGTGTAACAAATGGTCAGAAGTCACTTTTTTTTTGTGCTGTTGTAACTTTGAAAGAGAGAGTGACTGGCTCAAAGTCACCCAGCCCAAACAGGACTAGCTCTCACAATCTCCTGGATTCTAGCCTGGTGCCTTAATCACAGGATCTGCCTGTCCTTCAGAAGCTGCACTGCCTTCCTATTAGCTTCCAGGTGCCTGCTGAAGCCCAGAAGCATTGTTTTTCAGTCATTGAGCCAGCCCTCTGGAACCACCTCCCAGGCAGGGAAGTCTGTCTCCAACATTGTCCATTTTCTGGAAATAGCTGAAGATCAAACTTTCCCAGAGAGTTTCTGAAGACTGGTGTTAGATAGGGTGAACAGATGAGACAGGACTCAGGCTTCAGTGACAACAAAGCTCTTTATTCGATAACTATGTACAGATCCAGCACTGGCCTGTCTGACAGCTAGACCTTTTTTGGCTTTGAGCATTTTCCCACCGGAATGGAGAACTTTGGTGGAGCCTATTGCTCAAATCTCAATATGTAAATACCACCTCTGGCTTGCCCTGCCCCCATCTATTCTCTGCCTCCTGAGTCCCAGCTGAATGGGAGGGAATGGGGATTTTGCAGTATCCTTCCCCTGCCACACCCACCAAGCCATGCCCACAGAACCAGTAGTAAAAAAATTTGAATCCCACCACTGGCTTCCAAGTTGTTCCATTGATTAATTGTTCTAACAGGAAATTTCTCCTTAGTTCTAAGTTGTTTCTCTCCTTGATTAGTTTCTACCCATTGCTTCTTGTTCTACCCTCAGATATTAATTCCTAAGATGATTTCATTCTGTGACTATTGACTTTTCCAATTGATGATTCCTGATTGTTTAAAAAAAAGAATGGATATCAAGGGGTGGGGTGGGGGCTTCTGTTGGCTCTGTAAGAAATTCAGGAGTTTTCTAATTCATACAATGTGGTCCACTATACCTCTTTTTGGGTTTCAAATAATCTGTAATGGTATGGGGGAAAGACCTTGGGAGAATGGAGTAAGAAATATGCCAAGGGAACAATCAGATAAGAAATTGTATAATAGCCTGCCACTGGATAGTGGCCGGGATGGGGTGTGGGGAAGGCTGAGAAGAGACCACCTTTTTTTCTCAGGCTAGAAAGGAGGCACAACATCAAGCGAGAAGAGATTGCTTCACAACCAATTCTGCCTATGCTAATATCAGACTAATATCAGAGATATTACCCCTTCTTACACAGGGATGCTTGACTGCCCTAATCACCCTCAGAGGCCCTCCTGATTGGTTGGCATTTTCTGTTTGCTTCATAGGTTTATGTTTTTTCTTCAGGGGATCAAGGAAGCATACAGGGCGCTCTGTCGTCCCATAAATTCCCACATCAACAACAACTGTGAAAGATTTGTTGGGCCGAGAGAAAATGGCTAGCCCAGATTCACCCAGTAAACTTCTATGGCTCACAATGGATGTGAATGTGACTCTCCTCATTTCTAGTGATTAACACTTTCACCACTATACAATACTAAATATTTAAGTTTCTACCCTATCCAGATATGCTGAGCTTGATAGGCAGTGTATAATTATTTTAATCATCATAACGTAGGAAAAATTGGCAAGTAAAGTAGTGATGAAGCCAACATTTACTTCAAGGAAAATTACCTTTTTCAGTAATACTTCAGCATTTCAAAGAAATAATAATACATCTTTCATGACAGTTGAGTTTGTCACCAAAAATAAACTCTTCCTTGGGCTGGAAAATGTCACAGTTTTGCCAAATCTTCAATTAGAACTCCAGGAAATTTTTCTGTGTCATACCTTTTCCTAACCTATTACCTTCCAGGTGTGTTGCACTATAAAACCCAATATTATGCTGGCTGGGAACAATGCATTGTACTTCACCATATTGGCTGATTAACATTTTCAAAAGTGTTCTCCCATGGCTTTTTTTGTTACATTGAAAGAGAAAGACTTGAGAGAGGTGGGGCTGACGTTGCTACAACACAACATGCAATCTTGGAGCTCCAGGATTGCTACAATACAATACAATAGCAGAGTTGGAAGGGACCTTGGAGGTCTTCTAGTCCAACTCCCTGCCTAGGCAGGAAACCCTATACCATTTCAGACAAATGGCTGTCCAACATCTTCTTAAAGACTTCCAGTGTTGGGGCATTCACAACTTCTGGAGGCAAGCTGTTCCACTGATTAATTGTTCTAACTGTCAGGAAGTTTCTCCTCAGTTCTAAGTTGCTTCTCTCCTTGGTTAGTTTCCACCCATTGCTTCTTGTTCTGTCCTCAGGTGCCTTGGAGAATAGCTTGACTCCCTCTTCTTTGTGGCAACCCCTGAGATATTGGAACACTGCTATCATGTCTCCCCTAGTCCTTCTTTCTCTTAAGCTAGACATACCCAGTTCCTGCAACCGTTCTTCATATGTTTTAGTCTCCAGTCCCCTAATCATCTTTGTTGCTCTTCTCTGCACTCTTTCTAGAGTCTCCACATCTTTTTTATATCGTGGCGACCAGAACTGAATGCAGTATTCCAAGTGTGGCCTTACCAAGGCATTATAAAGTGGTATTAACACTTCACGTGATCTTGATTCTATCCCTCTGTTGATGCAGCCTAGAACTGTGTTGGCTTTTTTGGCAGCTGCTGCATACTGCTGGCTCATATTTAAATGGTTGTCCACTAGAACTCCAAGATCCCTCTCACAGTTACTACTATTGAGCACGGTACCACCTATACTGTACCTGTGCATTCCGTTTTTGTTGCCTAAATGTAGAACCTTACTCTTTTCAAGAGCATGTCCTGCTGATCTCAGGGACATTGCAAAGTCCCTGATCGATCTAGGAGAAAGCTCTTTTTGCCGGCTACAAGAGAAGCAACCATTTTTAAGCTGCACAACATTGGGACAGATCCCTGAACGGAAGCTCAGCCGGAGAGAGAGCATGTCGGAATTGGTGAGATAAATTTTACTTTTAGAGAACACCCAAAAAGATTTAGAGTAAAGTTAAAATTGAAGACAGAAGAGAATAAGTGGCAGATTATCCTGAATTAAAACTATTGTGTTATCTTTTTTTCTTAAATTTTGTTTCCTTTTTATGGATGAAATTTTTACAAATGCCTCTTTTTAAATTGAACTGATCTCCTTTTCCCTTCTTCTTTTTTTCTCATTTTTTGTAGTTGTGGATTAAGGATTCCTTTCTTATCTTTCCCTCAACCACGGCAGGATCGTCCCTTTTAATATATTTTTTTCTTAACCCAAAGAAAGCTTAAAGAGAAAACTAAAAGCAGAGGAAAAAGAAGTAACACTGCCATCTAGAGGCTGGAGGCTTGGAAATGTTGTTTTTTTAAAAAAAATTTGATGTATATCTCATGCTTCAAGGCTTCAGAATTTGTTTATTGAAAGAATAGTGGGAAGAGTTCCGTTTGTTTACACAGGTGCTCTTCTGGAATATTATCAGTAGCTGGATTGCAGTAAAGAGAAAGCTTTGACTTGAAAGATTATAGTGAGTTTATTTGAAACCTAGTAAAAGGCCTTGGATGTCCTAGTGGCAGTGTTTACAATGCCAAAAGTGGCGCAATATGAAGAAGAAGAGGAAATAACTTTGCAAAAAATTATGCTTGAAATTCAAAAAGTCATAATAATCACAGAAAGAATTGAAAAGAATTTGGGGATTATAGAACAAAGAACAGAAAGAATGGAGGGAAGAGTTGAGGACATTGATGAAACAATGATGAAACTTGAAGATAGAGCTTAAAACATTGCAGAGAAATATGAAGAAAATGACAAGAAAATTGTTGATACTGATAGCAAACTGAGAGTGGAAGGAAATGATACATATGGAATACTGAAAGAAGAGATAGACGAGCTGGATCTCTATCTCATGCTTCAAAGCATAGATGAAGAAAGGGGAGAAAATTTGGCAGAAACAATTAGAGTATCTTTGGCAGAAGCACCAGTGTTAACCAAAGGCAAGCTGATGAAAGGAACAGATGGAGGGTTTCAAGACTTTACAAAATATGCAATGAACAACAACTTGCAAAGAGAAGTTCACATAAGAATTAACAAGAAAACACCTAGAATACAGATTTTACAAATGACAAGAGAATATTGGACTGCACTACTACTGGAAGGATACAGGATGATGAAATGAAATATCACAATAAAATTAAGTTAAACTTAGTTAAACTTTGAGTATTATGTATAAGACAAAGTAATAATAGTTATATTCAAATAAATGATTAATAATGATAATAATGCATTTATATGTACTAGATTGATATTTGCAATTTTATATAAGCTGTAAATGAGGACCATGGAGATGATGTGGAAAAGCCTTTTTTTAATAAAAGATAAACAATTCTATATAGAATAGAATACAAAGATGTAACGCTATTGGATGAATCCAGGATGATGTAATGAAATGTCATAATATAAATTTACTTTAAATGTAATATGCTTCACATAAAAAAAGATGTAATAATAGCTATATTCAATGAATGTTTAAAAATCACAATATTTGTATGCATATATATTAGATTGATGATATGAGCAATGGAATGTGCGAAAATGAGTAAGTTGACATATGAAATTAGAGAACAAGAAGATAAACAATTTTATAGGACATAGGATCTATTTAATTAGTGGTTAGATTAAAAATAATAATATGGAATTGAAAATTTATTAGAGAATGTTACCAACACCAAAATAAGAGAATGATTTAAAATAGCATATATATAAAAAATACTTATTATTGGACATGTTGAAGATGATGTAACGAATTATTATAATATAAATGAACCCATATTTAGAATACCTTGTTTAAAATGAAGAAATAATAGTGACAGTTAGAGGTCACTGGAGACCTGTGTTAGGGCCATGGATGAGCCCAACTGACTGCCCAGACTAAGACCAAGAACAGCTGGGCTTAGAAGGCCACCCCCCATTCACTAAGGAACCCACATTTGTACTACATCTATTTTCAACCACCTTGGACTGTCCCCCATTTTTATGATATCTCCACCTGCTTCACCTTCACATCCTGGAAATATTTGGAACATTTTCCCCTCCAGCTCCCCAGTAACATCTCAGCCTCCGGCTATTAACTATTAACTTTTACCATCTGCACCCTTACCCAATTGGGTTTTAATATTTTATCAATTTACTCAAGGCTAGACCTGCTCCGCCTGCGAGAGGCCCCTCTCTCGCAGGTATGGCCCTTGGCGCTTTCAAGGGCCTGCCTTGATGACGGGTTTGTGAACCCCGAGAGGTGGAAGAAACGGAGGCTGAGGGGCTTTTTATCTAAATGTTTTTATTGCTATTAAGGGGTTCCAGGGAGGGGGGGTGGGATAACCAGGCCGGGAGAGGAGCCAGTGCCAGTGCCGGACGGGCAGGTGAGTCCGGGAAGAAAGTGAGCGGAGTGGGGGGGGAGAAGGAACAAGTTATTCCAACAGGGGGTTGTTTGATTACAACGGTCGCGGGGAGGGGGGGATGCGAGGACAAGAGAAGATCACAAGGTCGGTTGGGAGACTGTGGCTGCTGGCTACGCCCGGTCGTTTGTACCAACCCCCGCAACCTAGGTGGCCAGGAACTACAGAGCCGGGGCCTGCGGCTGATGCTTTGCAATGCAAGGTCCGTAACCAACAAGGCCCCCCTCATTAATGAGTTGATCTCTGAGGGGGAGCTGGACCTTGCAGGGATAACGGAGACCTGGTTGGGCCACGAGGGTGGTTTACCCCTCGTGGAAATGTGCCCACCAGGTTTCCGTGCATTCCATCAGCCTCGGGCCCTGGGTAAGGGTGGTGGGGTGGCGGTAGTTATACAGGAAGGTCTAGAGCCGAGGGAGTTCACTGTTCCTCAGATATCCGGGTGTGAGTCCCTTGGTGTGAAATGGGGCCCAGGGAGGCAGTTGGGTTTGCTGATTGTATACTTGGCTCCTCGCTATACATCAGCGGCCCTGCCCGAGCTCCTCGAGCTGATCTCGGAGACGGCGGTTGAGATCCCCAAGCTTGTGGTTATGGGGGATTTCAACCTGCCGTCGACGGGAGCAGCATCTGAGGTGGCTCGGGAGTTCATGGCTTCCATGACAGCCATGGGCCTGACCCAATTAATTCAGGGCCCCACACACGAAGGCGGCCACACACTGGACCTTGTTTTTGTATCTGAGCAGTGGACGAGTGATCTGGGTATAGGGGACTTAGTTGTTACACCCCTGTCATGGTCAGATCACTCATGTCTCCAGCTGGACTTCCCTGGCGCTACCCCTCACCGCGAGGAGGCGAGACCAGACGGTCCAAGCTGGTACCGCCCCAAGCACCTGATGGAACCGGATAGGTTCCAGACGGAGCTTGGGCCATTACCTGTAGCCCTGACCCACGCTCGGTCGGAGGACCTAGCAGCCGCCTGGAATAGGGCGGCGGCTGGGGCCTTGGACCGGGTTGCGCCTTTGCGACCTCTCCTGCGGCAGTGACCCACCCGGGCTCCTTGGTATACCGAGGAGCTGAGGGTGATGAAGTGCCATAGGAGACGTCTAGAGAGCAGGTGGAGGTCCTCACGCTCCGAATCTGATCGAACACAGGTAAGAGCCTATTTACGGACCTACCTTGTGGCATTAAGGGCGGCCAAACGTAGATATTGCGCCGCTCTTATTGCGTCCGCGGATAACCACCCTGCCGCCCTGTTTAGGGTGACCCGCTCCCTCTTGTCACAGAGGACGCAGGGGGCACCCTTGCAGGGCAGAGCAGAGGAGTTTGGGGAATATCTGCAGGACAAAGTCGCTCAGATCCGGAGCGGATGGCCCCCCCTCAGTGGACCGGACGGGCCGCCAACAGCGAGTCTTGTGAGACCATCCTGGGAGGAGTTTGATTCTGTTGCCCCCGAGGATTTGGATAGGTTGCGTGGACGGCTGCGACCCACCACATGTTTAATGGACCCGTGTCCCTCCTGGTTGGTACTGGCATCTTGGGAGGTGACCCGAGGCTGGCTTCTGGGCCTGGTGAATGCCTCATTGGGTGAGGGATCCTTACCAACCGCCTTGAAGGATGCGGTGGTGAGGCCCCTGCTCAAGAGGCCTTCACTTGACCCAACGGAGCTAGCTAATTACCGTCCAGTCTCCAACCTTCCCTTTCTAGCGAAGGTTGTCGAGAATGTGGTGGCGCAGCAGTTTCCACGACACCTTGACGAATCCGATTATCTAGACTCACGCCAGTCCGGCTTCCGACCCGGACACAGCACCGAGACAGCCTTGGTCGCGTTGGTCGATGATCTCTGGAGGGCCAGAGATAGAGGTTGCTCCTCTATCCTGGTCCTATTAGACCTCTCGGCGGCTTTTGATACCATCGACCATGGTATCCTGTTGCGCCGGTTGGAGGGGATAGGAGTCGGAGGTACCGTTCTGCGGTGGTTCGGCTCCTACCTCTCCGACCGGAAGCAATGTGTGTTGACAGGGGGACAGAGGTCGACCCCGAGGCCACTCACTTGTGGAGTGCCACAGGGGTCGGTCCTCTCGCCTCTCCTGTTCAACACATATATGAAGCCGCTGGGTGAGATCATCCGTGGTTTTGGGGTTGAGTGTCACTTCTACGCTGATGATACTCAGCTGTATATTTCAACCCCAAACCACCCCAATGAGGCTGTCGAAGTGATGTCCCGGTGTTTGGAAGCTGTCGGGGTCTGGATGGGGGACAACAGACTTAAACTCAACCCCTCCAAGACTGAGTGGCTGTGGCTACCGGCACCTCGGTTCAGCCAGCTGATTCCATCACTGGCCATAGGGGGCGAACAATTGCCCCCTGTGGAACGGGCGCGCAATTTGGGCGTCCTCCTTGATGCCCGGCTGTCAATGGATGACCATGTGGCAGCCGTGGCAAGGGGGGCGTTCCACCAGGTTCGCCTGATGCGCCAATTGCGCCCCCTACTGGACCGGGATGCCCTACGCACGGTCACTCATGCGCTGGTGACGTCCCGCCTGGATTACTGCAACGCTCTCTACATGGGGCTGCCCTTGGGACGCGCCCGGAGACTGCAGTTAGTTCAGAACGCAGCCGCGCGGGCTGTGATGGGGAGTACGAGGTACTCCCACGTAACACCTCTCCTGCGCGAGCTGCACTGGCTACCTGTGGTTTTTCGGGTGCGTTTCAAGGTGCTGATTACCATCTTTAAAGCGCTCCATGGCACGGGACCTAGTTACTTGCGGGATCGCATCTTCCCACATACATCCCTGCGGCCAATTCGCTCACACAGGGAGGGACTTCTCCTGGTGCCGTCCACTAGGCAATGCCAACGGGCGACACCAAGGAGTAGGGCCTTCTCTGTGATGGGCCCAACCCTCTGGAATGACCTCCCCACCGACATTAGAACCACTACTGACCTCCGCTCCTTCCGGCAAAAATTGAAGACTCACCTGTTCCGATTAGCAGGCCTGGCATAATTACAACTGTCCCTCCTGGCAAATGTACTATTAACTGGTTATTTTAGGGGTATTGTTTTTAATTTATTGTGTGTGTTTTAGGGGTTTAAAAACCTATATTTATATATACTGCTTTGTACAGTTCTTTTAATTCCATTTTTAACCTCCTCCATTCCAACTGTACATATTCAATTTTTATCGTATTTTGATATATTTTGCATGGACTGTACACCGCCCCGAGTCCCTTTTGGGAGAGGGGGCGGTCTAGAAGCATAACAAATAAATAAATAAAACAAATGAAGTACTATAATAATAATGTATACAAATATACTTGATTGACAATATGTGACTTTATATAAAATTTAAGGGATGACTATGGAAAGGATGCACAAAAACCTTGTAACCAATCGACACACTGTACGGAATTGAAGATGTTTTTATGTTACGTGTTTTGTTTGTTTGTGTTTGTTTTAAAAAATGAAAACATATTTTAAAAAAGAAAGAAAGAGAAAGATTTGCCAGTGGCTTACGGGCCTAAGGCAGAAGTAAAATTCAGTTTTCCCTGATCTAGTCCAGCTCCTTAACCACTAGACCAAATTGGTTGTTTCAAGAATATTGGTTTAATAGCAATAGCACTTACAGACTTATATACCACTTCATGGTGCTTTCCAGTCCTCTCTAAGCGATTTACAGAATCAGTATATTGCCCCCAACAATCTAGGTCTTCATTTTACTGACCTCAGAATGATGGAAGCAGTGGTGGGTTCCAGATCCCGTTCCAACCGTTACGGTTGGAACGGGCCCAGCAGTGTCCACATGGATGTGCGCAGTGCACACGCATATGCATGCATCTTAGTGCCTCCCTGAGCCTCTGCAACACTCCAGCTGCTCAGCAGAGCATCGTGCAGCCACTGTATGCGCCGTGCGCGGAAGCGCGAAGACATAAAAGATTGGTAAGGAACTTGGGTGGGTGGGTGGGCCCTCCGGAGCACCGTTCCGGAACGGTATCCAGTGCTCTGGGCAGGCTCCGGTATGGCCATACCGGGGCGTACCTCCTGCAACCCACCACTGGATGGAAGGCTGAGTCAACCTTTATAATGAGTTATTAATTTTATTTTCTATTGAATCTCCATTCTTTGGGTACTTATATTTGAAATGCCCAGATGATAAGATTTCCATATTGACTTCTCTTCTTTGCAGAGTTCCCCTTGTATTTGTTTATCAGTTCTGATTTTCTCTTCTTTATATTAAAGTGCAATTACAGCCCAGCTGGAGCAATAAGGAAAACGTGTTGGAAGAAGGGGACAAGTGTATATTAAACACATCACATATTCACCAGGTGGTTTTTCTTTATTGTTAGTTTACTGTTTTGCTTTCTAAACTGGTCCCTTGTGTGCTTGTGTGGGGAAGAAATTGCCCTTGTTCTTGAGTTTTTAATGTCAGATTGTATTACTTTGTTTTGTTTATTTTGTAGGGGTGGGAAATAATTATTTTCTGCCTTTCAAGTCAATGTTCTCTAACATTATTCTCCCAGACAATATATTTTTAATTTACATTCCTGGCAGCAATAGATTTTTTTTTACTTCATCCCGAGTTACTAAATAATTCCAGCAATTTATCTTCATAAATGGCTTTGTAATCTCACAATGCCACTTGGCCCATCTTCTGATTATACCCAATCGCCATTCCATTGAACTATTTATAATAGAAGGGCTTGAGCAATCAATCCAGTAAGTATGCAAGAGATTTTCATCAATCCCCAGAGCTTCAGCTAATCTTGCATCTCTTCAGACCACTTTGAATCTGTCTGTATTTTCTTTTCTTTTTTCCTTCTCACAAATGTGATAGGAACATGTGCAATTCCATTAATGCATTTATCAACCCTGGGGAACTGCTCACCTTGGCGATGTTAAAAGTTTGGTAAACAAGAATGACAAGTTTCTCCTTTCCCACAGTGCTTTGCATGATTGCGTTTCAAAGATGGCTACAGGCCTGACAGCCACGCTGTAAGTAGCTTCTTTTTTAAAATTTCATATAAGAATTCTTTTATTTTTGAATAAACACAGACAAACAAAATACAAAAAACACCATAAAACCATATTTCATTACAAATTGTAGAAAGTGTGTCAATTGGTTACAAAAAACTTTAGTGCATCCCTTACACAGTCATTACCTACAATTCATATCAAGTTATATATTTTAAATCAAATATATTTATATATATTATTATCATCATACCTGAATCTTCATTTGACTATAATTGTTTTTACATCCTTTTATATAAAATATTCCAAAATTTAAAGAAAAACCACACAATGACATTCGGTTAACTGCTTCCATTATCATCCGGTAACATTACATCTTTATGGCATGTTCTAAATAAAAAATTGATTATATTTAATAACAAAGTTTCTAGACCTCCTTTCTTAATCACTGTTTATAATTTATATCAAATTTCCTTTGATCAAACCAGTACATAACTATACATTATTTTTAACTAAATTTGACTTAATTTTTTATTATAAGCTTTCATATGTAACAGAATTTCTACACTTCCTTTCATAGTTACCATTTGCAATTTATATCAAATTTCCTCTTATCAAACCAATACATATGTATATATTATCATTATCAATTATTTATCTAACTATATCCATTATCACTTCATTTTTACATAATGCTCTAAATTTAACTACATTTAACTATTTTTTTATTATAAGCTTTCATATATCAACCTGTGTCTTTCCAGTAATAGTGCAGTCTTTTGCCATTTGTGGGATTAGTCTTCTGGTTGTTTCCTTAATAAGATTTGTATGGACTTCTCTTTGCAACTTGTTGCTTGTTGCATATTTTATATAATCTTGAAACCCTCCATCTGCTTCTTTAATCAGCTTATCTTTGGTTATCAATACTGCTTCTGACAAAAGTTCTCTCCTTAGATCCATCAATTCTTCTCTTTTTTCTTCTTCTATACCTTGAAATCTGGGGTAGAGTTCCTGTCCATCTATCTCCCCTTTCCATATTCCACTCTTTCCATTTCCAACCACACTCAGTTCACTGTTGGTATCAACAATTATCTTGTCTCTTTGTTCATTTTTTCCTTCAGTTTTTAGGACTCTAACCTCTATTTCCATTTGATGAACATCTTCATTTTTTCCATTGAAATTTACTGTTTTATAACCTATGTTTTCCAATCTCTTCTCAATTTTCTGTTACTTCTAATAATTTTTGAATTTCAAACATAATCTTTTGCAATGTTAAGGTTTCTTTTTGATGTTGTGCCATTCTTCCAACTGGTAAACACTGCCACTCTAGCATTCAAAACTTTTTATTAGTTTTGATGCAAGTTCATTTATAATCTTTCAAAACAAGGCTTTGTTTTCACTTCTCTCCAGCTGCCAATGAAGCTCCCAAAGAGCACCTGTATAAACAACCCATGCTCTTCTCCTTATCACTCTTTATAAACAAGCTGAAGAAGTGCAAAGTCAAAATGATCAAAGCAAAAAAAGAAAGGGCAATGTTTCAGGACTCAAGCCTCCAGCCTCCAAGTGGCAGAGTTACTTCCTTTCCCTCTGATATTACAACCCTCTTTGAATTCCTTTTATATCTTCTCTATATTCCAGGCTTAAAAGAAACAAAATTCTTAAATGAAGCAAAATAGAAAAAAAACCATCCAAACCAGTATTATAAAAATAAAGAACAAGATTTTAATCCATAGGTAAAAAAAAGAAGTAGAAGAAGAAAAACTAATCCATTCACTTTAACAAATAGGAAATATTTGCAAAAATTCCATCCATAAAAGAAAATTTTAATAAAAGATAACACACTGTCCAATGTAGCTTAATTTTGGTGTATTATAAAAATAAAGAACAAGATTTTAATCTATAGGTTAAAAAAAGAAGTAGAAGAAGAAAAACTAATCCGTTCACTTTAACAAATAGGAAATATTTGCAAAAATTCCATCCATAAAAGAAAATTTTAATAAAAGATAACACACTGTCCAATGTAGCTTAATTTTGGTGCTAATTTTCTTCTGTTTTCAAATTTAATTTAGCTTTAATTTTTTTTGGGGGGGGGGCAGTCGCTTTTATAACAATAAGATTTCCTCACCAGATGGACACACTTTCTCTTTCCGCTTTCCTCCCGTTCCAGAGCTGTCCCAACTTCAGCAGCTTTTGGCTGCGCTTCTGTCATCGGCAAGAAGAGATTCTCTTGGATCAATCAGGGACTTTGCGGTGTCCCTGAGACCAGCAAGACGTACTCTTCCCTGTCACCATCTCTTCGGTCCAGCAGCAAAAGTATCGATTGCCATCTCGGAGCTCCGAGATCACATGTCATGTCATTGCGACGTCAGCTCCTGTCTCACGTTGTAGGTAGCTTCTTGATCTCCTGGTTATAAAGACACAGGTGTTGTCCCCAGTTGTGGCCAACCAGACAACTCTCATTTCTTGAGAACAAGGCGGTGAGAAAGAAATTTAAGATTAACTTGCCTTGATTTTCTTTGATGTAAGAAGGAGAGAGAATTCCAATCAGGCTATCAATATTCTGTTGTTATTCGCTGTATTAATAAAAGTCCCAGTACTTGTTAATTCTGACTTGGCCTACCACATTTTTATTTATTTTTATTTTTCATTGCCATCTTCAGCCTTGGAATTTCCTGTCTCCTGTCCAAATACTTACCCTGGCCTAATTCCAATTAGCTTCTGAGCTTAAACAAGGTCAGCCAGCTGCTGTTAGCTGCTGAGACTACAAAACAAGCACATTAATTCCTATGTAGGACAGTTGTGTGTAGGGCTGAAATACAATGTCAGTCTTTCTGTTTGTAAAGTTACAGAGCTACACCTCCTATCCTACTCAAAATTCTCCATGCTGAGTTGCATAGCCCAATATGTCTGACCAGTGGTGAGATTCAATTTTTTTTACTACCCGTTCTATGGGTGTGGCTAGGTGGGCATGGCATGGGGGCGTGGCTTGGTGGGTGTGGCAGGGGAAGGTCACTGCAAAATCCCCATTTTCTCCCAATCAGCTGGGACTTGGGAAGCAGAGAATAGATAGGGGCGGGGCCAGTCAGAGGTTGTATTTACCGGTTCACCGAACTATTCAAAATTTCCGCTACTGGTTCTCCAGAACTGGTCAGAACCTGCTGAATACCACCTCTGTGTCTGGTAGCCTGGATGCTAAGTAAAGGCTGAAACCAATGTCAAATACTCTGCAATAGTAACACCAGCAGGTCTTTGGAAATATTCTCAGAGTTTACATATAACATGGCAAGTAATTTTCCCAGTTAGCATTCTGATTATTTGAGCAAGATGTAATAATGGCTTCTTCTTCTTTTTAAGTGCTAAAGATGTTCCCCTTGGAGACAGACTGCTAATTAGCCACCTATTTTTATTCTTGCTCAAAGTTATAAATTGCTTTGCCCTTTCTGTTAGCAGCTCATCCACTTGTCACTTGATTTCTACTTTCCAGCTTTCTGGATTCAGAACTTTAGCTCCCTCCCTCTGTATGCAAGGACTGGAGAGAACATCTGTCACACATGGGCAATTTCACCAAGCTCACCAGTTTCATTTGCAGCTGAGGACATAGGAACATCAAAACAGATGGCAGAAAAAGACCTAGTGTTCCATCGAGTCTGCCCTTTGAGTTTATTGATTTTTTTTGCTTTCTTTTTAATGTATTTATTATTTTTAATTATTATTGTTATACTTTATTAATTTGCATTGTATTTTAGTTTTAATGGCGGATGATGGACATGTGTTTATCTCAAGCAAGTTTAAGCTCAGTTACTGATGATTGATCTACTACCTCCACTGGAAGTTGGTTACAAGCTTCGTGGTGGCATAGTGGTTAGAGTGCAGTACTGCAGGCTACGTCTGCTGACTGCTGGCTACCTGCAATTTGGCAGTTCAAATCTCAGAAGGCTGATTCAGCCCTCCATCCTTCCGAGGTGGGTAAAATGAGGACTCAGATTGTTGGGGGCAATAGGCTGACTCCATAAACCACTTAGAAAGGGCTGTAAAAGCACTGTGAAGTGGTATATACCAGTCTAAGTGCTATTGCTGTTCCACTACTCTTTCTGTGAAATAGAAAATGGCGGAAGGTTCTATGTCATTTTTCGCTGAAAGAGTGGAGATTTGAAACGCAGATAAATAAAGTAACTTTGTCTGCAGTATTGTCAGGTTGCCTCTGCATTCTGTTTGTCAGTTGTTGGGATTGGCATTCCCTTTTTGTAGAGGACATAATTTTTTTCTGTTCATCACACAGCACACGTTTGCTTTTACCTGACAGCAAAGCCAACAAGCAACCATAATTGTGTGGCCCAGGTGGCATCTTTATGACATTTGAAAAGGTAGAGAGATTGCAGGTAGTCCTCAAGCGACAACAGTCCATTTAGTGATCCACTGATTCATATTTATGACAGTTGCCGTGCCCAGCAGTCATGTGATCCCCTTTTATGACTTTCTGACAAACAAAATCAATGGGAAAGCAGATACATTTAACAATTTTGTTACTAATTTAACAACTGCAGTGATTCACTTAATAACTGTGGCAAAAAAGATTGTAAAATTGGGCAAAATATATTTAAGGACTGTCTCACTTAATAACAGAAATTTTGGGGTCAATTATGTTTGTTAGTTGTGGATTGCCTGTCCATTATATAATAAAGAGCCAATTTAGCCTAATGGTTCAGGTGCTGGTCTAGAAACTAGAAGATGGTGAGTTCTAGACCCACCTTAGTGGGTCTAGAGCAGTGGTGGGTTTCAATTTTTTTAGAACCTCTT
Organism: Natrix helvetica; assembly: GCF_964273705.1. Taxonomy (NCBI): domain Eukaryota; kingdom Metazoa; phylum Chordata; class Lepidosauria; order Squamata; family Natricidae; genus Natrix; species Natrix helvetica. The sequence goes on from NC_138552.1 coordinate 150,449,946, forward strand.
CTGTAGGTGTGGCCTGCTTTGTGGGAGTGGCTTGCTGGCCATGTGACCGGGTGGGAATGGCTTGGCAGCCATGTGACTGGGTGGACGTGGACAAATTGTAAAATGTGGTGAAACTCACTTAACAACACTCTTGCCTAGCAACCAAAATGTTGGCTCAGAAACTCTGGCATTTGAAGCACACAAGTCTTAAAGCTGTCAAGTTACAAGACCCTTGCAGCCCTAACCCTTCAGGAAACAAAACCCCAGGGTTGTTCAAACTTGACAGTTTTAAGACTTGTGGACTTCAACTCCCAGAATTCCTCCTCTCGCTCTTCATCTTGATGATGTGTGGACGGGCAGGGGGAGGGAGCTGGAACCGGTTCTAAACGGCACTGTAGATTTGTGGAACCTCTTCTATAGAAGAGGTTAGAACTGGCAGGAACCCACCCCTGGTCTAGAGTTATTTATCCAAATAATAAAGTGGGATAACTTTATTGTTGGAAGAAATGTCCTTCTGGGTTTAGCTCCAGGTGGGGAAAAAGACACTGGAAACATGGAGGCTACTTGGAATGATGGTTTAATGGTGGTCAGGACCACATGGTTTGAGGTCCTGAACAGAAAAGGTGATCACATGCATCCAGATGTTGGGTGAAGAAGAAAAGAAGGAAAAGAAAGGGCTTGCTGAGTTTTCTATACTCTCTGTTTGGCCCTACCTCTCTGTTTCCTGTTCCTGTATAAGAAATGTATTCTGATTGGTTGTCAGACTCCCATGGGGCCATGCACAACATTCTAGGCTGTGTTTTAAGTCCAAGTTTGGTTGAGTTCCCAGGTGCCATGTGGTGAGTTTCTCTAGGTTAATCCAATTTTTGTTATGTAGAGTAAACTAGCTCAGGGCCCCTAATGGCCTATTGACAAAGGTGGGGGCTATTCAGAGTGAGTCTGTCTAAAAACATGTTTCTCCATTTCTGATCCAGGGAAATATAATATTTTGCCTTTTCAATATTTCCCAGGATACTTCATTTTTCTAGGAGGGGGTGCCAACTTCCTACTGTCTAATGTAGGGCAAAGGAAAGTAGAGAAGCTTTATGCTTCAATGCACAACTTAAGGTATTAATGCAAAGATGAGGGAACAGCATTTTTGGTTGCCCCCAGTTTCCCAAGAGGAAGCCTTCAATGCCATTTGCAAGAACACATTTTGTCTGTTTAGCTCCTTCCGTCCTAAGAGAACTCCGCTAACTTTAGTCTATACATTTACTTCTTGGGTGACTGAAAAAAAGATTAAGCTCCATGAGTAGAAGCAGCATTAGAAGAAGACATTTTCAGCAAGGATAGAAAGACAACATTTTCTTCTGCAAACATCAAGGGATCCTGAAGGTCCTCTGGAGTCGCTGACTTTGCCCACTTTGCACTTTTAAAGGGAAAAAGAGCAAATGCTTCCCCCTATCCTCCCTCCCTCATCCACAACAGAAGCCAACCTTTTAAGCAAAGATCATGGCAGGACATATGACAAATCGTCTTACTCATTTTCTGGCAAAAGGAAGCATTTGGAAGCTATTATTTCTGCCAAAGGAGGTGTTACAAAGTATTGATGGAAAGGGTGTCCAAATATCTGTACTTACCATATTCTTTTCTTATTTTGAATCTGTAAACAACTCCATATAAATAGCAAGACACACATCCTAATTTGCTATGTTTACAGAGAGAAAGAAATGTACAATTTGATCAGAAGTGCTTATACTCTTCAATCTCCAATTGGTCTGGATTTTTCTCTGTGTTTTTGTGTGTGTGTTTGCGCATGTGTGCTGTACGCCTTATTAACTTACTGTACATGCAGATGTTATATGCCTGCTATCATCATATGTTTAAATAAATACCTCCTTATTCCATTCTCAGCTCTGAGTTTAAGGCATTACATACAGAAATATAACTTTCAGACAGAAATGGCGAAACAGATAAAACACACTCCAGTTGAAGTAGGATGAATGATCATTATCGAATCTAGTCATATATTATTCAAAGCATTGCATAAACAATGTAATTAAAGATGCCTCTAGATCAGAACATAACCTTACATGAGCTTAGGGGATACACAACGCTTTGCACTTCACGTAGAAGACCACACTCCAAAAATTGCTGGATAAAAATTCAAGATTGCAATGGATGCCTTAAGCATTAAATGTTTTATAGGGGGCACTTACCACCGGCAAGATTAGCAAAGATGTTTAAAAATTTGTCCTCCAAATGCTCGAAAACAGAAATCAGACACCAGACACGTATTATCATATACATGGTTAGAAAAAATGTTAAAGCTACATATATAGATTATAAGACAGAAATATTCTTGTTAGGGATAGTACCAGAAAGATATAATAAAGGGAATTTGTATTTAATATTGCATGTCTTGCAGCAAGAATTGTATTTGCATAGTACTGGAAAAATGAGGAAACTCCGAGAGAAGAAGATGTAATTTAAAATATTAGATTGTGTAGAAATGGATAGACTGACATTAAAGATAAAAGAGAAGTAAGATACGGAATATTTTCAAATATGGGATTTGTTTTATAACTGGTTGGATAATGGAAGTAGAAATTAGGTCCTGGGAAAACCTTATTATTATTATTATTATTATTATTATTATTATTATTATTATTAACAACATTATTATTATTTTTATAAAGTTTTTTTATTTTTAAACAAACAAATTATTATTATTTATTATTATTTATTAGTGTTTATATACCGCCCCCTCTCCCGAAAGGGACTCGGGGCGGTGTACAGTCCGTATCAAAAATACAACAAATTAAAACATAGTAATAACTACATAAATATGTATATGAGAGGAGGATAAAATATGCCAAACTGTACAGCTAAATAAATAAATCGAAATGTACAAAATTTAAAATCCCAATGTCATATCAGGTTAAATTTAAAAAATATCCCTCTAAAAACCAGTAAGAATGTGTATGCCAGGAGGTAGACGTTATAAATTATGCCAGACCACCCAGTGGGAACAGGTGTGTCTTCAGTTTCTGTCGGAAGGAGCGGAGGTCAGTAGTGGTTCTAATGTCAGGGGGGAGGTCATTCCAGAGGGTTGGGCCCATCACAGAGAAGGCCCTACTCCTCGGTGTCGCCCGTTGGCATTGGCTCGTGGACGGCACCAGGAGAAGGCCCTCCCTGTGAGAGCGAATTGGCCGCAGGGATGTATGTGGGAGGATGCGATCCCGCAGGTAGCTAGGCCCTATGCCATGGAGCGCTTTAAAGATGGTGATCAAAACCTTGAAACGCACCCAAAAGACTACAGGCAGCCAGTGCAGCTCGCGCAGGAGAGGTGTTACATGGGAGTACCTAGTACTCCCCATGACTACCCGCGCGGCTGCGTTCTGGACTAGCTGCAGTCTTCGGGCGCGTCCCAAGGGAAGCCCCATGTAGAGAGCGTTACAGTAGTCCAGGCGAGACGTCACCAGTGCATGAGTGACTGTGCGTAGGGCATCACGGTCCAGAAGGGGGCGCAATTGGCGCACCAGGCGAACCTGGTGGAACGCCCCCCTTGCCACGGCTGCCACATGATCATCCATTGACAGCCAGGCATCTAGGAGGACGCCCAAATTGCGCGCCCGTTCCACAGGGGGCAATTGCTCACCCCCTATGGCCAGTGATGGAATCAGCTGGCTGAACCGTGGTGCCGGTAGCCACAGCCACTCGGTCTTGGAGGGGTTGAGTTTGAGTCTGTTGTCCCCCATCCAGACCCCGACGGCTTCCAAACACCAGGACATCACTTCGACAGCCTCGTTGGGGTGACTTGGGGTTGAGATGTACAGCTGAGTATCATCAGCGTACAGATGGTACTCAACCCCAAAGCCACGGATGATCTCACCCAGCGGCTTCATATATGCGTTGAACAAAAGGGGCGAGAGGACCGACCCCTGCGGCACTCCACAAGAGAGTGGCCTCGGGGTCGACCTCTGCCCCCCAGTCAACACACATTGCATCCGGCCGGAGAGGTAGGAGCCAAACCACCGTAAAACGGTGCCTCCGACTCCCATCCCCTCCAGCCGGCGCAGTAGGATACCATGGTCGATGGTATCAAAAGCCGCTGAGAGGTCTAATAGGACCAGGATAGAGGAGCAACCTCTATCTCTGGCCCTCCAGAGATCATCAACCAACGCGACCAAGGCTGTCTCGGTGCTGTGCCCGGGTCGGAAGCTGGACTGGCGTGGGTCTAGATACACGGATTCGTCGAGGCGACGTGGAAATTGCTGCGCCACCACATTCTCAACAACCTTCGCTAAAAAGGGGAGGTTGGAGACTGGACGGTAATTAGCTAGCTCCGTTGGGTCAAGTGAAGGCCTCTTGAGCAGGGGCCTCACCACCGCCTCTTTCAAGGCAGTCGGTAAGGAACCCTCGCTCAATGAGGCGTTCACCAGGCCCAGAAGCCAGCCTCGCGTCACCTCCCAGGATGCCAGTACCAACCAGGAGGGGCACGGGTCCATTGAACATGTGGTGGGTCGCAGCCGTCCACGCAACCCGTCTAAATCCTCGGGGGCAACAGAGTCAAACTCCTCCCAGAGTGGGCTCACAAGACTCACTGAAGACGGCTCGTCCGGTCCACTGGGGGGGGGGGCATCCGCTCCGGATCTAACAAAGACAAACAATACATGTAACATAAAACCCTCATCAATTACATATAGCATGTTGTTAGGTTACAAGCATTTGTGCATCACCACTTTCAATTGTATATAAGGTCACAGATTATCCATCAAGCATACATAGATACATTATTATCATTGTACATTATATTGTATTATTATATTATATTGATATTCTTTCATTTTAAGCAAATATTCTAGAAACTAGATTCACATATATACCAATATTCCATTGCATCCTTATTTGTCTATTTATTAATATGTCTTTATAGAATCACCTATTTCATTATATTATTTTTGCAATATGACAGAATTCTCCAATATTTTATATTTATGCATCGCTACTTTGAATTATACATAGAATCACAAATTATCCATCAAGTATACATAGGTACATTGTTATCTTTGTACATCATATGTTCAACTATAATTGTTATTCCTTCATTCTAAACAAAATGTTCTAGATATTCAATTCATGTATATGCCAATATTCCATTACATCATTGTTAGTCTATTTAATAATAATATATCTTTTGTTATTCTTACAATATGTAAAACTTCTCCGTTTTTCATTTCCGTGTTTTTTTATCTAGCCATTGATAAAACAAATCCTATACCTTATAAAATTGTACATCTTCTTGTTCTCTAATTTCAAATGTCAATTTACTCATTTCAGCACATGCCATTATTTTTCGAATAACTTCCTCCTGCATTGGTATTTTCTCATTTTTCCAATTTTTTGCAAATACAATTCTAGCTGCTGTTAAAACATTTACAATCCAATATTTCAATTTTTTGTTGTATGTTTCTGGTATAATTCCCAATTAAAAAATCTCTGGTTTAAGGTCTATGTGTTTTAGTATCATTTTCTCCAACCACATGTGGATTTTAGTCCAGTATCTTTTAACTTCTATGCAAGTCCACCACATATGATAATATGGTACATATGGTAATATGAGCCCGGTGTCTGAAACAATATTATTATTGTTGTTGCTGTTGTTGTTGTTGTTGCTGTTGTTGTTGTTATATGTTATATAAAGTAAGCAATTGACCCAGACATTACACTGTTCACAAAGCACATAAATATTTTAATTGAAAATGTATAAATAAACTAAAAAAAAAAGCAACTGCAAGATTTAAAGACTGTTGTCTGTTAAAAGTCTCCAAATCTTCAAAATGTAAAGAAAGATCAAAACACTTTGCCCATAGCAATTTAGGGTACCCAAATCTGCAAACATATACTGACCCTACTGACACATGTGGTCTTTCGATTACATCTTTTGCATTCTTGTTTTGGACTATTATCCCCTCATTGTAACTAAAGATACACCCAATCTGTTCATCTTTCACACATTCGAACATCGACAATACTTTCAAGAAGCCAATATATTAGGATTGTATCCAATGATTTGGCTGATGGAATGGCAATCGCCAGTAGAACAGATTATCCTTCACCATTCTCCAAATAGCTGAAGAGAGTTGGAGAGAGGAGCTTGGAATAAAAGAAAGGGGAATACCTGGAATGGAAAGAAAAAAGAGAATAAAGGAAAATCACATTACAAGAACAGAAATTTGTGGATAAAATGAAGGCAGCTTTTTGTCCATGTGCATTGTATTTTTTGGCAAAGAGTAAGATAGGTTACAGAAAAGTATAAACTTATTGACATCGATGAGCTCCATTGAACAAAATGAATTTTTACCACTAATTTCAAAGTAGCTTTGTCAATGTAGAAATCGCACTGAACTGTAACACGTAGAACACGAACCAAAGCTAATTGTATAAAAGTCTATTACATTTTAAATTTCATAGAAACTGCATCCAAGATTCGGAGACATAAAACTTCTGTTCTGCTCAGTTCCTGACAATCTCATCCAGCACACCGAGCTCACTTTTGTATTTTGTGTCACACAATAAAAGGATGTTGACAAAGTTGAAAACCATTTTGTGAAGCTGCATAAAGCCAACATGGCTTATCATCAGAAGCATGATGGACACTGTCCAAAAGATTGCCACCGAATGTCTGCTCTCGTATTCCAATCTTGTTTTCTTTATGGCAAGGTGCATCAATCGAAAGCAGTGAAGTGTTGATCTTCACCACGGTGAAAGAGGCCTGAACCTCTGCTTCAATGATAGGGGACAAAGCAATATCAAAGATGATCAGTGCTGGAAAGCTGAATTGATATATTGTTAAGTCAGCCGTGGCCTAACTGAAACTTCTACAAAACCACCTCAATTTGGGAAATGATGTGAATCCAGGAATAAATGGAATTGCATGATTGCTTTGATCATGATGAAAGATTTAAAAAGTGAGAAAGGCAAGGGGGATCAACATAGCTCCAGGGGAACTGTTGGAAAAAATATCCTTCTGGGTTCTGTTCCAAACGGCGAGAAAGACACTGGAAACACGGTGGCTGCTTGGAAAGATGGTTTAATGGTGGACAGTGTTAGGTACTGGTGCGATTAAGCACTAGCAATGAACCCCAGGTCGAGGTTATAACAGAGCAACCCTGTAAAGTATACGCAGCGTGCGATAGATAAAGCAACCACACTGAATAATGGATAGTAAAGTAACAAAATAAACTTTACTTTTTGAAGAATATAGCAAAATCCATAAACACAGCCAAAAAGTCATACACAGAAAAAAAACAGTCCAATACTACCAAGATAACTTGGATACAAGTAGCAAATAACTTACACACAGTAAGTAGTAGCAACAGTAGTAACAGTTAGACAGCAGTTATCATACATCAATCAATCAAGAGAGAGAGAGAGCAACAACATCAGCTGCAATTTAAATGCTGTAATCTACTAATTAGCAGAGCTCCTCTCTTAAAGATACATAACATGCCTTGTGCAATATATTGTCTACCCAACTTGTTGGTTACACCCTAACATTCTCCCCTTTGGGTAGATCAATATATCCACTCACAATGTAAGATGATAACCTTCACATGATGAGGTATGTTTCACTGAACTTTGTGCCTTAGTGAAGTTGTCTGCTAAATTGTCTTCAGTTGAACAATATTCCAACTTTATCAGGCCATCCTTAATGCTTTGTCGAACATTAAGATACCTCAAATCAGTATACTTCGATCTCGTCTTAATAGCTAAACTAGTCGCCATTTTTATTGCTGCCTGATTATCTTCATAAACAGTAAAAGGTTCATTGATACTTAATCCCATATCTATAAGCAACTGCTTATAATATATCAGCTCAGTACATGTCAACGACAAACATGAAAACTCAGCTTCCATTGTGGATAAGCTTATGTGTTTCTGTCATATCGACTTCCATCCAATCAGTACACCACCTAGCATAAAGGCTATGCCAGAAGTTGACTTCCTATTATCTATAGCAGCTGCAAAATTCGCATCAGCATAAACAGTCAAAACTAAATCCCTATTCGGTTCTAAATATAATGCATAGTGGATAGTTTTCTTCAAATAACGCAGCACACGCTTTGCTGCTTGCCAATGCCTCTCTGAAGGACTATCATTGAATCTAGCCAGTTGGTTCACACTAAATGATATATCTGGTCTAGACCAATTACTTAGGTACATTAGGCTACCTATCAAAGATTGATAGATTCCCTTATCAAAACCAGTACCCTCAGTAACCTCAGGTTTAAACTCCAATGCCATTGGTGTCTTTGCAGTCTTACATAGCTCCATGCTATATTTCTTAAGTAAATGATTAATTTTACCAGCCTGCGACAGCTTAAAACCTTTACTGGTTCTAACCACGTCTAAGCCCAGATAATGCTTAATTTCACCCAAATTCCGGATTTTAAATTTACTCTCTAATTGTGAAACAATGTCAATAGCTTCCTGCTCAGACCTAGTAATAATAGCTATATCGTCCGTGAACAAAAGCAACAACAAGATCAAACCATTTTTCACCCGTCTAAATAAACAAGGATCAGCCAAACCTGGAATAAATCCCATAGCTTTTAGTTCATTTACTATACATCTGTTCCACTCAAAACCGGACTGTTTTAAACCATAAAGGCTCTTTTTAAGTCTCCAACAACCAGTCTGGCCATTAGAATCCACACCTGGTGGCATCTTCATATAAATGGTATGCTGCAATGGAGCATGCAGATACGCTGTTTCAACATCAATATGGGTAACATTACACCGATACTTAGCAGCCCACACCAATGCTGCCCTCAACGTAGAGGCTTTCAAGCTCGGAGCAAAAACCTCATCGTAATCCCTCTCAGTTTGGGAAAACCCTTGAGCAACTAAACGAGCCTTATAAATAGCATTGCCAGCAGCATCGTTTTTAATTTTAAACACCCATCTACAGCCAATTGCACTCTCCCCTGAAGGGAGCCTAGCTTCTTCATAAACCTTCAATTCCTGTAAGGATTTCAACTCCTTCTCCATAGCTGTCTTCCACAATTTCTTTTCCTTTTCAGGATACAGCCTTAACTCTGCAAAACTAGAAGGTTCTATGCTAACTTGCAATACTACACTGGCTTGGTATCTGTCGGGTGGATGCCTGTCCCTAGTAGACCTCCTAGGCAATACAGGACTTGCAGAATCATCCTGTTCCACCTCACGAGTAGATTCTACATCTACATCTTCATCCCTTTTCAGAGTAATAGATGGACCATCCTGATTCTCTAACTGCTCATTTGGTGTATCATGATTAACCAAACGATCAACATCTATATCATCACAAACCTTGTGAAACTCTTGTTCTAGCTTCTCCCAACCAACATGTTCTGAAAATTTAGCACTAGCACTGTGCATAATTTTCCGAGTTCCAGGTTCCCAGAACCTAAACGATCTATGATTGGAATTGTACCCAACAAAAACCATCTTCCTAGCTCTGCTTTGATCCTTCTGTCTAGTCTGTGAGGGAATATGCACCCAAGCAGGGACACCAAATGTGTGTAAATAACTCAAATCAGGCTTCCTACCATGCCAAAGAGTATAAGGAATCTTACCAGTAGTTGAATTAACTACTATGTTCAGAATATGGTTTGCACACATTATAGCCTCACCCCAAAGCTTTTCTGACAAACCAGAATCAACCAGCATAGTTCTGGTCATTGCCTGCAATGATTGACCACGTCTTTCAATAAATGAATTATGTTCTGGCCTGTAGGGGGCAGAACGCCTATGTTCTATACCAGCATTTTCCAACATTGATGTAAACTTATGATTAGTGAATTCAGACCCATTATCAGTGACTAGGCAAAGTACTTTTTTATCCATCTTACGTTCAACAAACTTTAACCATTTAGTAAAATGTTGGAAAGTTTCTGCCTTTGATTTCATTACATAACAGAAACCATACCTAGAATAATGGTCCATAATGCTGAGTATATAGCAGGCACCTCCTAAGCTAGGTTTCTTAGGGCCAATTAGGTCTGCAAACACTACATCCAGTGGTTTAGATGTCTTGAATCTTTGAAACCGGTTTGCAGGGGTAACCTTACTTTTAGCCTGGTTACAGGCATTACAGTTAAGATATTTTGAACAAGGTTTCAAATTGATTCCATTAGATAGAATAACAGTTTGACGTACCATTTTAAAATTTACATGGCCTAAACGTCTATGAAGTAGATGTATACAGTTATCATGGGGCTGTTTATTCTTATAACCAGGTTCAGAACTCGCAATATTTAAAGAGTTCTCATGTAGAATAAATAAATTATTCTCCAAATTGGCAATAACACTATTACCTTCCTTTTCAATAATGCATCTATCATTCTTAAATGTTACTGTAAACCCACATTTCACAAGGTCTTTTACAGATAATAGGTTAAATTTCATTTTAGGTACATATAACATTTCCAATTTTTTATTAATACATGGACAATAAGCTGTACCTTCACCTGAAGCCTTAATTTTCCAACCATTTGCTAAGGAAATGTGCTGTTTGCTAGCCTTCATAGTAACAAACCTTTCTTTAACCTTAGTTATAGAATGGGATGCGCCACTGTCAACCACCCAGAAACTATGGTTTACAGCCTTATCTACCTTAGCTACAGTTACAGTAACATTGTTGCTTTTTCTTTTACTATTTTTACAGTTCTTAGCAATATGCCCCTTACCACCACAAGAATAACATTTCTTAACAAAATTTACAGTTGAAAACTGTGTTTCTTCTTGTGATTGATTGTCTCTGAACTGAACTCTATCCTCTCTTCGTCTGGACTCTTCAAGCAATCTCCCGGTAACCTCAGATAATGTCAGTTCATCTCGTGAAAGAACTTCCAATGAGGAAACAAAAGAGTCGTAGCTTTCATCAAGCGATGATAGAATAATATACACCTGTTGAAGCTCAGAAAAAATCAACTCTTTTTCTTGCAAATCCTGCAAAGTTTTCTTCATGAAGTCTAAATGAGCCAACATATCACCACCTTTTTGCAAACGGGCTCTAAACAGTTTTCGTGTGAGATGAATATGAGCACCCACACTGTCCCGAACATAAATTCTCCGCAATGTGTTCCAACACCTAGCAGCAGACTCTTCGCCACGAATATGGACCAGTTACTGGTCATTCAGTGTTAGTCCAATAATGCAGAGAGCTCTCTCATTGTCCCTGTTAAACTGCGCAATCTTCTTCGCATCCTCATTATCAGCAGGATCCCAATCTGTAACATCTGGTGGGTTCTGAACCACAAACCACAGTCCTTCTCTACGCAGAAGTAGGGAACACTTCAAGGACCAGGAAACATAGTTGGTTCCATCAAACCGGGTAATCATGGAGAGTGCAGCAGACTGTTCTTGTGCCATATTCACAAAAATAAACTATCCAAAAAGTGGTGCTTAAAAAAAAAAATTATGGTTAAGGCAGGGCGTCTGTGCCCATAACCAATGTTAGGTACTGGTGCGATTAAGCACTAGCAATGAACCCCAGGTCGAGGTTATAACAGAGCAACCCTGTAAAGTATACGCAGCATGCGATAGATAAAGCAACCACACTGAATAATGGATAGTAAAGTAACAAAATAAACTTTACTTTTTGAAGAATATAGCAAAATCCATAAACACAGCCAAAAAGTCATACACAGAAAAAAAAACAGTCCAATACTACCAAGATAACTTGGATACAAGTAGCAAATAACTTACACACAGTAAGTAGTAGCAACAGTAGTAACAGTTAGACAGCAGTTATCATACATCAATCAAGAGAGAGAGAGAGAGAGCAACAACATAGCTGCAATTTAAATGCTGTAATCTACTAATTAGCAGAGCTCCTCTCTTAAAGATACATAACATGCCTTGTGCAATATATTGTCTACCCAACTTGTTGGTTACACCCTAACAGACAGGACCAAATGCCTTGGAGATCTTGGAAAGAAAGGGAAGAGATGCTGAGAGTGCCTGGGTTTTATGCCCTCTCTGGGCTTTTGAATTTGAGCTTGTATTCTGATTGGTTGTCAGACTCCCATGGGGACTGTCAGGGGAAAAAACACCCTGTTGGAGATCGATGGACCGTGGCTGATTCCCTTCCGCATATCTTTTGAGATATTTAGAAAAGAAATAGTCTTTAAGAAAATATTCTAATTAATAAACAAACTTTAATAATAAAATAATAAAAGTAGATGAAACAGAAATAACTAATTGGTTACATTTTGATAATGAAAGCTCCTCAGCCAAAGTTGGCTGCCGAACAAAGAAGAGAGGAATTTGGAATGTGTAACGTGCGCAATAAATCACTTTCAGATAAGAACCCTTTTTTTGTTTTATGACCTGCGCAATAAAGCTTTCTTAGTTTAACTCTTGAGTGTCAATTCAGGCAGTTCAGGCCTAGCAAACTTTTTAACATCGTGACAGGGACATGCAGGGGCAACTCTAGGCTGTCCTGAGTCCCAAGATTGGCTGAGCCTTGCTAGGTGATATAATCTTTCCAGCTGCGATGTGGTGAGTTTCTGTTGCTTAATTGGTCCTATTATGTCCTGGAGTTATTGCATTTTTTAAAAAAAATCAATTTTAAAAAAGGGAAGTCTCTCTTACGATACTTTGCAGAATCACATTCATATTTAACATAAGCAGTGTCTCTATCTTCTTCCAAACATCATCTAATCAGAAATCATACAGGCACATATTTCACTGTTTGAAAAGCAAATTCTGAAAATGTCTTAAATAAGGTACCAGCAGGCTGTATTCCCCAAATCCCTTTCTCCAATGGTAGGATTCAAATAATTTAATAACCAGTTCTCTGCCCTAATGACCAGCTGGATAGGCGGGGCTCAATGGTCATGTGACTGGGTGGGTGTGGCAACTCAACGTCACTCACATTGATGGGCGCTTCACCTTAGCTGTTACAATGCAATAAGGGTTAATTGGAGAGGCAGTTTCTATAAGCAGGGCAATAAAAATTAGGCTAGAAACAACACCAGAATGTTTCCTTCCTGCCTTCCTTACAGGATCAGCCCTGTAAAGTGGAAAAAAAACAAAAGGAGATTTCTTCCAACAATCAGTTCTCCCAACTGCTTAGAAAGATAACAACCGGTTCCCCGAATAGGTGCGAAATGGGTAAATCCCACCACTGCCTTTCTCTGATCACTACTGTGAACATTGGTGGGCCAAATTAATACCATTTTGAAACAGGAAACACAGGAAAACAGCAATATAAATGCTACAAGAGACTTACCATAGTTTTGAAAATTATCCCACAAAACTTCCACCTAAAACTAGAGGGGGAAAACAGTCCCAACCAATCTGGATCATTGGCACATTAACTCTGGCCCTTTAACTCCAAAGGCGAACAACAACTACAACAACCACAACAGCAGCAATCCTTGACAACCCAAATGTTATCTTTTACTGTATAAGTAATTGGCAGATTAATCTACCAAAAGATACGTTGTGCACTTCGAGGCAAGCTTATTCAGAATTAAGCTTCATGATCTTCATATGCATTTATTCACAGGTTAAAGGGCATAGGATTGTTACTTTAGTGTACAAATCTTGTAGATAAATTTTCAGAAGGAAAGCTACAAGGTAAGAATTTTATTACAGTTCTGCAATTAAAAAAATATTGGGAATATTTAGCAGCGCCGAAATCCAGCAGGTTCTGACAGGTTCTAGAGTAGCGGAAATTTTGAGTAGTTCGGAGAACTGGCAAATGTCACCTCCGGCTGGCCCCAGAGTGGGGTGGGAATGGGGATTTTGCAGTAACCGTCCCCTGCTATGCCCACCAAGCCACACCCACAGAACCAGTAGTAAAAAAAATTGAATTTCACCACTGGTATGTATGCATCTCATTATATTTAATCAGGTAGTTAATTGAGTAATCTGTTAAAAGGCAACTTCTTGACTATAAAGATTATCGTTTCTGGAATCCAAACATTTGGAAGACCACTAGATGGCAGCAACATGCTAAGGGTTTTTTATATACCAGACCTGGGGCTCTCACAGAACTAGAGACCTGCCTAGATGGTCCCATTGTTGAGGGGGCCACTTCTTATTCTCCCTCTTCTTAGGATTTGTATGTTTTTCAGATATTTATTACTATGGTTTTATAGAAATAATTGCTGTTGCCCGGAATCATCTTCAGTGAGATGGGCAGTTGCTGTATATAAATTGGATAAATAAGTAAACATTTCTTGGCTGCCATCTAGTGGCCATCTTAAATTTGCTTCCAAATTCTGCAGATGGTTTTGCAGATCATTGACTCAAGAGACTTCCGAAATCTTCTAAATAACAAATATTTCAAACAAATAATTTAACGGCAACATTCTATGTAAGGATATTGAGAACTCAATCCCAGTGAATTAATGGGGACTCATTCCCAAATCCATGGCATAGGATTGTACCTTAAATCCAGTGGTGGGATTCAAATAATTTAACAACCGGTTCTCTGCCCTAATGTTTTCTTCCAACAACCAGTTCACCAAACTGCTCAGAAAGTTAACAACCGGTTCTCTCGAAGTGGTGCAAACTGGCTGAATCCCACCACTGCCTAAGTCTCCAATCCTACACCACCTACTTGAAAAGCAGCCTCACCAAACTCAGGCAGAGTGTCTTGATTTTGATAAGACCCATATAGGATTATTCTGTATAACTTTATTTCCATTATCTTTCTTTCTTCTTTCAGATGTTACATTGCATCCGAAAACCTGATTTTGCTTTGCATTGGTATTTTGCCTTGTTGCAATTGTGTGGGCTGCTTAAAGGTCACTATTTCCTGATCCAATATCAGTTGATCCTGTTCTAATCCCTTTCGGTTCTGCTACTGAACTGTCATGAATCTCCTGGAATGCATCCTTTTGATGTGGTAGTCGTGGAACCATACTAAATGCAGACAGAGATAATTCTATGGCGCTTCCTGATTTAAGGTGATGCGCTGCAAAATTTAAAAAGGATTGGGACTCCTTGATAGGATCATTTTTTAATGCCAGATCTACAGTGTTGACATTCGTTCTTGATTTATTATAAAACCTTTGAAGTATTTTGATACTGCTCTCTGCTCTCATTTTCCGGGGCAATATACAAAATAACTTCACTTGATTTGGCTTTCTTGACACTGTGGCTGCATCAAAGGAAACACTGCCACCTGTTGGCCTTTGGGGTGCTTTTCATGAAGCACTGGAAAAGTTAGATGCGAGAGATCCTTTTTCTTTCTCTCTGCACAGATGTCAGAGTGGTAACTGTTTTTCCCTCACAAAATATGCAGTACAGCTTGTGTGAGACACTGCTAGGGGGAAATGCAAGCAGGCATTGGGAATTTTCCATAGGCTGGATAAAATGACTAGGAGGGTATAAAAGTACCAATTGTGAAACTGACTAAAAAGCAAGCTTTCTAAAAAGAAATAACAGCTCTGGTAAACGAAAAGACAGAGGCTGCCAATGTACTTTCTTACTTATTCAATTTCTATATCTGCCCATTTCAGCCAAGTGACTCTAAGCTAAAAACAGGCGACTGTGAATTCTAGACATGAAAGCTGGCTGGGTGACTTTGGGCCAGTTACCCTCTTTCTCAAACCAATCCACCTCCCAGAGTTGTTGTGTGGAAAACAGGAGCAGGAAGGAGTATTAGGTATCCCACTACCTTATGTCATTTATAAAATCAATAAAGGCAGAGGTCTTTTTTCCAACAGAAACATTCTGCTTTTTACTGGGATGAATCCAGTGGTGAAATTCATTTTTTTTTTACTACTGTTTCTGTGGACGGGGCTTGGTGGACGTGGCAGGGGAGGAATACTGCAAAATCCCCATTCCCTCCCCACTCCTGGGGGAACAATATTGCAAAATCTCCATTCTTACCCCACTCTGGGGCCAGCCAGAGGTAGTATTTGCTGGTTCTCTGAACTACTCTAAATTTCCGCTACTGGTTCTCCAGAACCTGTCAGAACCTGCTGAATTTCACCCCTGGATGAATCTACGTCTTGTCTCCTGGTTGCTAGGTCAAGGTATAGTTTACCCTGTTTCATATGCTTTTGTGTCCTGTTCCTCCTATCTCACTGCATGCAGACTTGTTTAGAATATCTCTCTCTTTCATTCACTGGAAAAATGAGGAAACACGGTTACAGATACTGAGAAAAGAACATTTAAAGAAGAGCTGTCATGACATTCTTTACAACCAACAGTGTCCCAAAACTCAACCATGTCTTCATTAACCTTCTAGACTGGGGTTGTGGTGGAGGGATGCAAACATAAGACAAGGATAATACTGCATACTTGGATTTTAAAAAGCCTTTTGACAAAGTCCTCAAAAGAGGAGCAAATTCAACTGCCATGAAATCAGAGATCAAGTAATTTCATAGAGGGATGAAACATGTTCATTCTCCATGCAGATGAAAACCTGTCCAATATTTCTTTAGGTCTCAAGGTTCAGCTCATTGTTTAATCAGAGATTTATTTTTATTAATGCATTTTATTACATTATTTTTTCTGTTTATTAGTTTCGATTTTGTTATGGGTTGTTATGATTGACAATAAAATGAAAAAGAACAGCCATGCATTTATGTTATTTGTCTTTTATCTAACCTAGATGAAGGGCTCATCCTGAAGGACATCCAGTTTTTTTGAAGTTTACTAACATGTTATACAGTTGTTCTCTTTTGAGCATACATTGGCTTTAGAATTTTACATACAGTCAAGCACTGAAATAAAATTTGACTTTGACAAGTCCACTCTATTGAAGGGAATTTATTCTCATGGTATTCAGAAATGCATTTTCATGCTTATGCGCTTTCACATCATGAACTATCAGAACTTGCTAAATAAAGACAATCAAGCTTGTTCCTAATCCAAATATTGTCCTAACAACAAAATTATAGATCAATACAAACTGAATATCAAAATACTTGTATTCTAGGATAGCTTCTATAATGAAATTTTGTTTGTTTCCAACTTAAATGGCTTTTCTCTACCAGCAGTGTTGACACACCAAGCTGATTTAGGCCCTCCGGAGGCTTCGGGGAAGCCTTCGGACGGTCCCAGAAGCCTTCGGAATGCTTAAAACCACCCTCCGAGCAAACCGGAAGTCACTTCCGGTTTGCTCGGAGGGTGGTTTTAAGCGTTCCGAAGGCTTCAGGGAAGCCTCCGGATGGTCCCTGAAGCCTCCGGAGGGCCTCCGGGGCAGCAGGTGAGGCTCTTTTTGCCCTCCCCCAGGCTCCTATAAAGCCTCTGGAGCCTGGGGAGGGCGAAAAAATCATGTAAAAATGGGGGGGGGCGCGTTGTGCCCGCATGCGCACTGGGGGGGTCACTCATTGCATTATGGGTGCGGCACGCCCGCACACAACCCCCCTGCGCTCCCCCCACTTGTGGCACATGAGCCAAAAAAGGTTCGCCATCGCTGTGCTAGGCTATTGTCCTTGATTTTTTCATACTTGATTTATGCTCATCATTGCTGTGCGATGTAGGTTTATAACAGTGTGTGTACATTTATGTGTGTATATATAAAAGAGGCATAACACTTTAGAAGGCTGAAGGAAAGATATTCCGCCCAATCAAAAACTGTTCTAGCTACCTGCAGACATACAGCAATATCATGCAAACATTCGTATTTGAAAGCAAGTTTCTTAGAGACTATATGAAGAAAGAAACACTTTTGTAATCTGGTTCTGGTCCCCATGTTTTAATAATGTAACAGTTTTCCTTACTGGTGTGCTTCTTTCAATTAGACAGCATTCCATCAGGGATAATTAACACACTCAGAGTCCTCTTGCACAAGAGAGCCAGTTTGGTGTAGCGATGAAGGTGCTGGCCAAGAAACCAGGAGACTGGGAATTCTAGTCCCACTTCAGGCATGAAAGCCGCTGGATGTCTTCAGGCTAGTCATCTCTGTTAGCCAACCCATCTTACAGGGTTGTGGTTGTGGGGAAAATCATCTTCAGTCATTCAGTCTTGTACGACCCTCAGCCGCTCTATGGATCAGGACTCTCCATGTCCTTTTCTTGCGCTACCTCCTTCAGATTCTGCATGATCATCCCAGTGTCATCCTTTAGAGTGCCCAGCCAGCAGGTAGTATGGAAATCCTTCTCCTTTTTCCACTGATCACTCCCAGCACCAGTGACGTGCGGTGAGGTTTATGACTGGTGAGGCACTGACACAGTGCTGAGTTTCAAATATTTTTAGACTTGTGGACTTCAGCTCCCAGAATTCCACAGCCAGGCATGCTCAGTTCCAATTTAAAGCGACAGCATTTGTTTTTCTCCTTTGCTCCTTCTTTCTTTTTCTTCTCCTTCCCCTCCTTCCTCCCTCTCTCCCTTCCTCCCCCTCTCTCAAACACACACACACACACACACACACACACACACACACACAGAAGTTGGATTGGACTATCTCTCCTACCCCTTCCCTCTCTCACTCACTCTCAAACAAACCCCCCCACACACAAAAGTTGGATTGGATATCTTTTCCAGTGGCTTGAAGAGTCTTTGCCTGGCTTCCTGCCTCCTCCTGTGGTCTCCTCAGTGCTCGCTTGTGCTCTCCCTCCCCAAGTGTAGTTTGATTGCAGGTGGAGCCACGTTGCCTTTTCAAACTTGTAATCAGTGAAGCTGGGCTAGATTTTTATATAGTTTTATCCAGCTGTGTGTGTGAGAGAGAGAAATGAATGGGGGCCTGGGGAGGAAGTCACTACACTTGGGGAGGGAGAGCACCAGTGAGGTTAAGCAGAGTCATCCACGGTGAGGCAGCAACTAGCTCAGCTTTTTCCTTTTACTTTTTTTTTTTCATGATGAGAGTGGTGAGGCTGTGCCTCACTTGCCTCACCTGACTGCACGTCACTGCCCAGCACGCTTGACTTTTCCAGTGAGTCAGCTCTCATGACTTCACCAAAGTATCGGACATATTAAGTCCCACGCCCCGAAGCTAACAACTACAAAGATCCCACTTCTTCTTTGCGCTGATGATGCGGTTCTCCTTTCATTGTCAAGGCCAGGATTGAAAAGATTACTTTCTGCATTTGGGTCTTCCTGTGCCAAAAACCATTTGGCTATTAACTATGATAAATCAAAAGTACTAGTGTTTACTAGAGCCCGGAAATTGTATAACTGGGATATCAGTGGTAATGCTGTTAAGCAGGTTTTCCATTTTAAGTATCTAGGTATTCAATTTCAGAACCCAGGTGCTGAACTCGGCCTCCTGTAGTCACCAGCAGATTTTAAGATTCTTTTATACCCAGGGTGGCCAGTTCATTCCTCTGCCCAACATATTTACAAAGCGAAAACGCTGGCCCAAACTCTTTACGGCATTCCCATATGGATACGGGGCTTCAAGGATTGCATTGAAAGAACCCAGGCTGCTTTCCTTAGAAAACTTCTGGGTCTTCCGCCTTGTGTTGATTTTGCCCCGATATACCTGGAACTGGGCATTCGATCGGTGGAATGTATGGCCTGGATAAACACCTTTAAATGGTGGTTTCAGGTGCTCTTTCTGGCAGTTACTGGCAGCTACCTCTCCCTGGTGTTCATGGACTCCCATATTTCTCGCTGGGAGAAAGAGCTGCTGAAGAAACTTCATCTGCTAGGTTTCACGGAGGATGCCTTGGGAAACGACGACCTCAAGGATGCCCAATTTAGGATAGTCCAACAGCTTGTGGACATTGATTTACAATATCTACAAGCCAGAGCCAATAAAACTTGCTCCCCCCTGACTCTCAACCAAGTTAATAACTATGGATTGAGGATGGTTTCCTATTTTTATACCCTAACCATTCCCAAGTATAGAAGAGCTTTTTCCCTAGCTCGCTTCAATGTCTTGCCCTCAGCACTCCTGGATGGTCGTTTCAAGAGGCTCCCGATTAACAAGCGGCTGTGCCCTTGTGACAGAGCCGAGGTTGAGACAGCGGAGCATGTCCTTCTATTTTGCCCTATGTATAGCGCAGACAGATCTAGGTTACTGTCTCTTCCTGAAATCATCCCTTCTGGTCCTGATGGCTGTGATTTGTTTGTGCATTGCCTTGGGGATGTCTCCTCGTACATCACCTCTCAGGTTTCCAGGTTTTTCTTGAGAGCTGTGACCATTAGAGGAGAGAGCTGTAACCTCCCTTAGTTGCGCTTTTGGTGACTGGCTGCTGTGTCTCTTTTGTAGTCGTGTGGTCATGTTTTGGTCTGTGACTGTAAATAAAGTATTATTATTATTCACCAAAGTATGACAGCCTCTATCCCAAGGTGCTTTTTTTTCAGGAGGCAACTGGACTTTTCTTTTGAAGACTTCTCATCCAAGAAGCTTCCTAAAGCTCTGACAGGATAGTGGGGAAAGGAAGGATTTGTATTTCCTGCAGACAGCTGGTCATTTGCATCCTTTGCTGTCTGCCCAACTGTCAAAGGAAAAAAAAACCAGAATGTCCAGTTGCCTCCTGAAAAAGCACCTTTGGGACAACCATGCTCTGGATGACTGAGAATCTCTACAGATGACAGCCTCTGTTTGGCAATCTTGGCTTCAAGCGATATTTTTGGTGAGGTTTGGTCCAGAATTTATTTGTTTTAAGGACAAAGGAAAATGAGGAAAAGGGGAGACAGGAATATGTAGCCCACACCGAGCTATGGGAGGCAGGATAAAAATGTAATGCTAACCCCAATATCTATGAATAATAATAATTAATTTGTCAGTGCACAGCATACGCACAATGATATTGGTTGAGCTCCCTCAGTGCACCCCTCACCCCAACACAATACAACTCACAGCGAAGACAGAAAACCCCCAACCCAATAAATGATATTAATAAACACCGTCCTTTTGCACCAGTGTGAACATGTTACACGTTGCGCCGGTCCTGCAAGTCCATCGTGCAAGTAGGTAGAAATGGATGGGAAGCAGTGCAGAGACTTAACGATCTCCAAACTCTTTTTTCAACTTTTACTTTCTGCAAAAGTGTTAAAAGACTGGCTGTCTTATTGCAGCTTGGGATATATTCCCCAAGGGTTAGTATGACGCCTATCAAAATCCCGCGTCAGCCCAAACTGAGAATTGTGGGAACTGTTAGGTTATCTGCATGGCGCCAGGCTTTAAAGCCGCGGGAGGTAGCAATGCCATTGGTCCGCAAAGGGGGGAAAAAAACCGAAAGGAATCCCTTCCTTCCACGTAATCTTTCTCCTTTTTCCTATCTCTATGGCCACTCAACCAAAGAGTACCAATATGAGAGGCCGGAAGCGGCGGTGGAGCGGCTCTGACTGTCACACCCCTTGACCCTCATTCCCTTTTTCCCTTCCCTTTCTCCGAGGCTTCCTAAGCCCCGCCCATTCGAACGTTTTCACGCCTCGTTCCGGGCCTGACCCGTCCGTTTCCCATTGGCTATGCAAAAGAGGGATCGCGGCGAGAACCAATGAGCGGCAGCCACGGCGGGGATCGCTGAAACACTTGCCTCCTCTCTTGGGAGAGGAGCGATAGAATCGCGGCGACGCGAGCTGTGCCGGAGTTCCTCGGAGGGTAACATGGGCGCGTTGAGTGGAAAACGATTTTTGCTTGGTAATTAAAGGGAATAAGGGCGCGCGGGGGGGGGGGGGGGAGGGTAGGAGACGCCGCTGTGGAGGACAGATCTTGACGCGTGGGGGAAGCGAGGACGGGCTAATGGGGTTCAGCGCAAGAAATTCTCCCTTAAATGGGCTGCGTGGGGGTCTCCGGCCACGGGGCTCCAGACTAATTTGCTCCACCTCGTTCTAGAACAAGATCCTTTAGAGGAAGAGAGCGATCGGGCTCTCTCTTTTTTTACAGTTTGAAGAAGCGTTTTTGGGGATGCAGGAAGGGTATGCGAGGGGTAACTTAGGAAAGAAGTCAAATCAGCCTTTTTTCTTCTTAAGGCGGCTTCTGTGATTTGCACATTTAGGTGGTTCCTCCTTGTGAAATGGGTTCTTCCCCCTCCTTCCCCAGGCATGGCTTTTATCACGCAACTGTCCTGCTTTTTATCCACCCACTTTTTAGGAAAGCTAAATAATACCATTGTACGATGTGCTGCTTCTCTATATATTTTATTACTTTTATCCCTGTGCTGTGTATGCATGCCGATAGATAGATTAGATAGATGATTGATGATAGATAGATAGAGATGATATAGATAGATAGAAGGATAATTAGAGATGATAGAGATAGATAGAGATGATAGATAGATGAAAGTGAGAAAGAATTCTTTATTGGTCAAGTGTGATTGGACACACAAGGAATTTGCCTTTGGTGCCTAAGCTCTCAGTGTACATAAAAAGACAAGATAAATAGGAAAAGCCGGGATCCTTTGCTGCCTCTAGTTCCTGTTTTGCTATAGGAAGCGTGCTTTATTTAACAGGAAAAGCCCCACTTTTGAGGCATGTTCAAAGAGCGGCTTTAGCATCCTTTTGTCCGACAGCTCTCAGGGTGAGCTGGGTGCCTGTATGGGATGGGCAAAATGCTTCCGATTGAAACGTTTGGAATGAGCTGGGCTGGGATCCTGCCAGTTTCGACTCGGAACAGGGTTGTTTCGACTTCGCCTGGAGCTCTTCCCATTTGCAGTGTTTTGCACCCTGCTGGGTAGAGAGATGCAGGCTGAATGGAAATTGGAGTCTGAGTTTAGCTTGGTGCCTGCTGCAGTGGGTCTCAGGTACTGCTTTTCACCTTAGGCTAGGACAGGGGTGGGGAACTGTGGCTCTTTTGCGACTTGTGGACTTCAACTCCCAGAATTCCAGAACCAACATAGCTGCCTCAGGAATTCTGGGAGTTGAAGTCCACAAGTCGCAAAAGAGCCACAGTTCCCCACCCCTGGGCTAGGAGATCCGGTTGAACCCCTTGGAATCCCCTTGGTATGTCTCAGTGCACCAGACCTGATTAGGGTTGTGGATCTTGTTAGCGCTGACAATCAAGTAAGAACAGAGGAATGTAAAGGAGTCACTCTGAAACAAATCATTTCTCTAGCATAGAGATTGCAGTACAGGTAGTCCTTGACTTAACAGTTGAGTTCAAAATTTCTGTTGCTAGGTGAAACATTTCTTCAGTGAATTTTGCCCTATTTTACAACTTTTCTTGCCACAGTGGTTAAATGAATCACCGCCGCTATTAAATTAGTAACCCAGTTGTTAAGTGAATCTGGCTTCCCCATTGCATTATACGAAGGTCGCAAAAGGGGGCTCACATGACCCCAGGACACTGCAATCGTCATAAATATGAGTCAGTTGCCCAGCCTCCAAATTTTGATCATACGACCATGGGGATGCAGCAATGGTTGTGTGAAAAATGGTCATAAGTCACTTTTTTCAGCACCGTTGTAACCGATCACTAAATGAACTTTTGTAAGTCAAGGACTTACTGTATTTTTAGGGTCAGTGGACACATGGAAACTTTGCAAAATGATTGCCATTATAAACGTTTGCTTTAGAACAGGGATTTCACACTCGCAGCCCGTGGGCCAGTTGTATCACATGTTGGCCACGCCCAGTTTAGGGAAGGGGAAAAAGTCACAATATGTCACGTGATGCTGCCATGATGATGCGAGTTTGACATCCCTGCTTTAGAATGACTGTCCTAATACATGCAGTGCTCCCATTGGCCCACCTGAAGATTGGAGGTGTCTGCAGGATCTTTGCTTTCATCAAAATGGCAATGCGGGCGTCTCATCAGAAGCCCCACCTCTTTTGTGTGGGCGTGTAATGTCATTAGGCATGTGTAAAAGGGGCAGAACTTAAGCACAAACCTGGATTTATCATTTGCCCCCTCACCTCCCAAGGATACACCTCCTTGTAAGCCATGGGTGGGTTGTTGCTGGCGTTGCTGCCAGTGCGCTTCGCTCACGCATGCACAGTTGACAGCAAATTCTTCTGTGCATGCGCAGAACATGAAAGAATTAATAAAAAACATGCCAGCAACAGCATCGCCGACCGGGGAACTGGTTCAGGGCGTGGCCAGCCTGGATGGCTGCCGGTTCAGCGTTCAGTTCACCAAAGCCAAACTACCACTACTGATTCTCCCGAACCAGTAGCAACCCACCTCTGTTGTAAGCTCAGCTTATCACCAGCTCTTTCTAGACAGCCAAGCCAGGAGAAACAGAACTCAGGGCTACAGGGACCCACACTTTTTATTTCCCAGCTTTTACAGTCCATAGGGGGTCCAGAAACAGTTTTGTAAATTAGATTGATGCAAGAGATTCGTGCTTCACATTCAATATGTCAGCAGTGCATTTATTTCAATTAAAAAGCATATTTGAAAAAAAAACCTGCTGTTGTAGGGAATGTGGTGGGTGGGAATGGGATTGATCTCCGGCACCCCGTTGCTTTCCTGCTCCTACTGTTCAGCATTTTCAATTGAACACAGATTATTTCTGTGATAAGAAGCTTCCCCCCCCCCCATAAGAGAAAAACCTTACTGTAGTGCAAGCCCAAATGCATATAAATTACTTTTAGAAATGTACAGAATTGGTTCAGTTCTTGATTACAAATTTTGGGCATTTCTAATACATACATACATACATACATACATACATACATACATACATACATACATACATTTTCAGACATTAGATCAGACTTGTAGCTATCTTCATATAAATCAAGTGATTGACGTAGAGATGGTAATTCCATGTTAAAACCAGTGTGTGTAAATTTCCAACAGCTACTGGCTGAGGAAGGTGTCTTGCAGAAATAAAAGTGCTTACAATTGTATTAAATGATCTCTCTGTTGGAATGCCTCAACTATGCAGCTTGCTGATTATCAGCTTCCTTAAATCTCATTCCAGGGATCATCTTCTCTTTATTAAATGTATTTGTCACCCACCTGCGCATCACACCAGAATTTGAAAGGCTGCTTAGCGCTTTCATGTAGATTACTTTACCTTAGACCAGGAGTCTAAATACTCAAAGAGCCACAAAGATCCTAATCGGAAGCTCCCCATTCAATTCTGGAGCCAACCAGAAGTCCAGCTCCCCCACCATAGAGTCTCCTCCTAGCGCAGCATCCTTTTTCCTCTACCTGTCCTAATCGAAAGCCCTATCAATTGTGGCAGTGACAGGGAGCCATAGCAGAGGGATGAAAGAACCATATGCAGCTCCAGAGCTGTAGGTTGCTGACCTCTGCCTTAGATGGATACCTTTTGAGGCTGACTAATTATTGCAAACTAACCTTCAAATAAATGGTTTAGCAAACCAATCAGGGCACATCTTTTCTGAATTAATATTTGGGTATTAAAGACTACCCCGAAAATGGAACCTGTCCCGAAACTAACACCTTGCCATATTTTTCGCGTGGGCAAAAATATAAGCCCACCCCCGAAAATAAACCCCCTGGACAACCCCCCCCCACTCCGGCCAGGCAGAGCACCACTCACCAACATAGCGGTATCCCGAGGGCACCAAGCCACGGGAGCTGGGGGGGGAAAGGTGCTCACGTTGCTTGCCGCCTTCGGGATACTGCTAGGTTGTGGGATGGCGTTCTGCCTGGCTGGAGGGGGTTTCACGAGCACCTGTTCCGCCCCCAGCCTCACCAAGCCCTTGCGCAGCTCTCCCAGGGCACCGGAAGACTCTCTGTCCGGCAGCCGGCCCACCATAGAGAGCACTCCTAGAGCGGCCGATGCTGGAAGACTCAGCAGCCGAGTTTTGGAGTTTGGAAGTTATGCTCGGAGCGTGGCGGCGGTGATGCCCTGGGAGAGCTGCACAAGGGCTTGGTGAGGCTGGGGGCGGAACAGGCGCTTGCACAACCCCCTTCTCCAGCCGGGCAGAGCTCCATGCACTGACCTAGGGGGTATCCCGAATGTGCCAAGCCATGGGAGCTGTGGGGCGGGCAGAGCGCCATGTAGCTTGGCGCCTTAGTGATACCCCCTAGGTCAGTGAATGGCGCTCTGCCCGGTTGGAGAGAGGATTTGCCGGGGCGGCTGCTCGTGAGCATGGTTACCTCATGGCTACTTCGCCCCTGCCCAGCTCTTCGGGAGTCCGCTCGCAAGGGAGCAGCAGCCCAGCAACCCCAAAACAATAAGCCCTCCCTGATAATAAGCCCAATGCCATATTTTGTGAGGCAAAAGAATATAAGACCCTGTCGTATTTTCGGGGAAACACAGTATATTTCCAGAAAGAACCCAATGATGACAAAAGGTTAACTTGTTTCCTTGATTTCATTACAGAACCTTTAAAGAACAGTGACATATGGCATATTATCCTAATAAAGTTCAGTTTTCATTCAGAGCAGGATAAGATACCATCTTAATATAACAGTGAAAAATATAATAAAACATGCAATTGAACAGTGTTCCAAAATGTGGTGTAATCTGTTGAAAGCAGAAGAACCACTCCCACATATGCAGTATAATTCAAACCTGTGTGAGTCAACACACACAGCCCTGTTTCCTTGGGAATAGTTTCATTCAGTCTAATGGAGCTTATTTTCCTGTAAACGAATTTAGGAATGAAGCCAACTTCCAAAGGGATCCAGCTTGTTCATGAACTCCTGATTTAAGCTGTATAAAGGATTGAAGTCAGAAAGATTTGAACTCTTGGTTATGAGAGGTCTAAGCAAATTTAGAAACTAACAAGTTTGGAAGGGCTTATGCACTCAAGCCAGACTGACACTGCTCACTCGCACTGTGCCAGGAGAAGCTGCAAATTTGCTTATCCAAGCAAAGGAAAGCCCTGAATGCAGTCTGGTGAGGCTCCAGCTTTGCTGAGAAAATGCTTAAGGTTTTTTTTTTAAAGGTTGGGGGGCTTTCTCCTCTTGGGGGTGCAGCTGCTGCCATGCATTGTTTTAAGAGTTGTGACCCCAAAATCAGAAAATGCCTGGATTAAGCAGGAAGAGCATTACCTCTAAATTACTTCGTATATGTTCAATTTATGCTGCCTGTTAATGAGGGGGCATCTTTTCATGGCAAATGGATGAGAAAAATCGCCTTTTCCTTTTTTAAAAAATTCAGATGGCCACACTTGCATATAGAGGGAATGGAAGCACCAGGTTAGCAGGGAAAGTTCTACCGTGTTTCCCCGAAAATAAGATAGGGTCTTATTTTCTTTTGACCCCTGCCACCCCCCAAAATAAGCGCTTGGCCTTATGTTCGGGGAGGTCTTATTATTTTTGAGGCGCAGGAGGCGGCGAGCATGGTCACCTCATGGCTGCTGCTGTGTTGGAATATTTTTGGGGAGGCTGAATTAAGCGCATGCGCTCAAAAGTCCAATTGGGCATATTATCCAGGGAGGGCTTATTTTCAGGGAAACAGGGTATCTATTCTGATTTTAGATTTTTATTTTATTTTTTTGTCTGTTCTAACTTCACTGTATTCCATTAGTATCCTGATCTTAATGGAAGAAGGCCATCCTGATTGTGAGTACGGGTCAGAAATGGTCTGTTGGGAGGTTGGAGGAATTCTTGTAATATCAGAGCTTGTTCCTACCCAAAATGGGATTACACTATTGAAATGTTTTGCACACCTATTATTTCTTGTGCTGTTTGGTTTAGTGGACCAGGGTTCTTCCTACATTGCTTTACGGCTAATTTAGCAGCTGTGCATGTTTTTGACCCACAACGTCTAAAACTTGTCTGTAATTATCTGTATTTTCTTCTGTTTGTACCCTAGGTACTGTAGGTTGCACCCTCTTCTTGGCTGTTAACAGCTTGTATTCTTCCAGTGATGATGTTATAGAACTTACACCAACAAATTTCAACAGAGAGGTTATTCAGAGTGATAGTTTATGGCTAGTAGAATTCTATGCACCATGGTATGTATTAACTCCACTCTCCTGAAGAAAATGGTTGTTTGTTTTGTTTGTCACTTGCTCATATGTACACTTTAACTGTCTTATTTCTGTAAATAATTATTTTTTGAATCTCAATGCAAAATTTCTAGCTAGATTGTTCTGGTCATATTATTCTTATAGTTAAGTAAGATGGTGTGCAGGAATGCACTGGTCAGCCTTTTTCATTGCTGTCTTCAGAGATGTTGGCATTGCAATTCCTGAAATTCACAGGCAATATGCAGGCCCAACACCCCTGGAGAGTTGATGAAGATAAAGTTTAGCATCCTTATTAAATGCAGATCTGCATGTGTTAGTCATGCTAACAATATAAATGCTGTTCCTACACCTTTCATTTGATGAAATAATTTTTGTTGAAGGCCGGAGACCTCGTAACAGTGCTCCCTCCATGCCTCCAGTTTATTCTCACGTTTCAGAAGATTTATGTTATTACAAAAGTATGGTTGCCAACTTTGGTGTTGTTTTTTCTGGGGAAAAAGGATTTGTAACTTTTGCAGCTAGAAGTTGAAAGAATTTCAGTTACCTACTATGAAAATGCTGTGGTTGAATTTTATGTGTTGAACTTCAATGTGTTATTTTTTAAAAGGACAAGAGACATGTTTGGCAGTCAATATATCTTTTAGTTTTGTACAATGTTACACATGTGGAAAGTTGTAGTAATTAACATTGGTTACAAACCATATGGAATGCTAGAAAAATAAAAATGAATCTGAGATGTCACTTGGAATATAACAATTGTATGTTCCCTTATATAGTTTTCAGTGTGAGGATTCATACAAAGGGGGGATTTGGTTTGGAATAAGTCAAATGTTTGAAGGTTATATTTTTATTTTATCTTCTGCAAGGTGTGGCCATTGCCAAAGATTGACACCCGAATGGAAGAAAGCTGCCACTGCCTTAAAAGTGAGTAGCATATTCATAAATAATCTTTATTAGATTTACAGCTTACTTATCTTCCAGAAACTCAAGGGAGTGTGCTGGTTCCCTCCTCCAGTTTTTTCCCATAGCAGTAAACCTGCAGGATAAATTGGACTAAGAGAATGTGACTAGCCCAGAGACACTTTCTGAATTTCCATAAAGGAGAACACAGCTCAGCCTGAATTTCCCCTATCCTTATTCAGTACCTTAACCTTTGCACCATACCGTTAAGTTAGGATATTTTAACCCCACTTCCTGTAAAGGGGAATCTTTTTCTTACAGATTTCCCCACGGCTTTCTTTATAATAGAGACCAATCTGCTCTTGTTTACTTTTGGTACCAGACGTGATAATGGTGCAGATACAGCATCTCTATCTTATGCTGGTCCTGCATCCGAGGGCCTTTGCTTTCCTCCTAGCATCTTCTCCCAGCTTTATCAACATTTCTTGGCTTTCCAAGTATTTTATAGCTGAGCTGATAGGGTTTGTTTTCTGAGAGCCTAGAAAGGGAAGGAAATATGTGTAGTGTGCATGCGTGGTTGATTTAGTCTCAGTTCTCATTAATCACAAGTGCATGACATTTTCTTGGCCAGATTTTTGGAAGAGGGTTCGGTTGTCTTCTTCCTAAGACAGAGAGAGAGGGACTAGCCCAAGCTTCATGCCTGAGCCACAATTAGAAAATCCTGTCTTCAGGTTTTCAACCTGATGCCTTTAACCATTTGCTCTGGAGAAAGTAATGGCGGAGAGAGATATTCTGTTTGTTACCTACCCATCATCATGTTTTCTCCTGGAACTGTAGAAAGTGGAATCCCTTTGTTCATAGATAATGCTAAGCCATTTGGGTTTGTGCGTTAGGATAAGATAAAGCGAAAGAAACTACTGTCTAGCCAAGTGATTCTCAGGCACTGATAGTACTGTTTCCTCTAACAACAGCTTCAAAGGGACTGGCAATTCTGGGTCTTTCCCAGTCCCACATGAGATAGTAGTAATAAAACTTGAGTTGTGTGCAATAAAAGCAGGTATCCTACCCATCAGCTGGTATCTTTGTTGGTAGAAGACGGCTGTCATTGAATAAGCATCTTAACAGTCTTTTAAAAAATTAATGACATTGAAAATGCAATCTCTAGGATGCCCCTTTTCTTTGATAAAAAATAAAATATATACCCTGTTCATCTCTCAAATGAATTTTCTGCCATTCCTTAAAATGGGTATGTTGATCAGGATTGATCAAAGTTGGAATTCAAATAACCTTTAGAATGCTGCATGCTATCCACTATTGCGATGAGGAGAACCCTTGTGGGTGCTAGCTCCATTTTTTGAGTTGTTTAAAGAAATTCTCCAGGACTGTCTCATTTTATTACCTTTTACTGATGTTTGTTTCTAATGAAGTCTGTGTGTCAAAAGATAACCTATATATCCTCCTGTATATAAAGTTAAATGTAAGATGTTTGACTTTGGCATTGCTATAAACATTCCACAAAATAATTTCAGAGCCAGTTCAAATCAGATACTCTACCCAGGTTGGTTGGAGCAGCCACAGGATTTGTGCCTGCATTTTATTTTCATCAGAGATTATACACAGTAGATATTTACCTTCTTAAAAGATTTACTGGACAGAAGACTGGTAATGATGGATTTTTGTTAAGGGTGAGTGGGAAATCAGTGAGCGGTGCCTTAACTTCCTAATGAGCAAGCATTTGCTGTTGCACAATTGCCTGAGTAATATTGTCTTGATCCACCACAGTCATGGCAAACCACAGAGGATGCTCCCAAAGGTAGCCCATCCCTAGCAGAGAACATGGTTAATGTAGGTGCATTACTTTCTTGAATTTAAAGTAAGAATCAAGATACACACCATCCTTGATTTTCAAGCTGAATTATTCTTCTAAGTTTATGAAACCACTTAGTCAAAGGCAATATCTAAACCAAAGCCAAGATTTCTCTACAAACTGATGCATTTCATTGTTTTGACCTGTCAGTACACATGTGTGAACTCAGCAAAACATATTTTGCCTTCTCTTTGTGGAGTTTTTTGTCTTGTTTCTCTTACCTTGAAAGCCTTCATTTCTTCTAGGGTGTTGTGAAAATTGGGGCAGTTGATGCAGACAAACACCAATCTCTTGGCGGGCAATATGGTGTTAAAGGATTTCCCACTATCAAGGTTTTTGGTGCTAACAAACACAAAGCAGAAGACTACCAAGGTATTTTTTAAGTTGATACATTATTTTTGCTGATGTGCGTCTTGAACAAAACTTGAGCTGGTCGATCAGAAAGATCGGCGGTTTGAATCGCTAGTGCCGCGTAACGGAGTGAGCTACTGTTACTTGCGCCACCTTCTGCCAACCTAGCAGTTTGAAAACATGTAAATATGCAAGTAGAAAAATGGGGACTACCTTTGGTGGAAAGGTAACAGCATTCTGTGCGCCTTTGGCATTCAGTTATGCCGGCCACATGACCATGGAGATGTCTTCGGACAGCACTGGCTCTTCGGCTTTGAAACGGAGATGAGCACCGCCCCTAGAGCCAGGAACGACTAGCACATATGTGTGAGAGGAACCTTTACCTTTACACACACACAAACACACACACACACACACGGCTGCCTATACGTTTTATGGCTGCCTAAGGTTTGGTTGACAAGCTGAGTATTTGCTCTACAGCAGAAGTGAGGGAACTGTAGTCTTCCAGATGCTGCTGAACTTCAATTCCCAGCATACCTCACTTCTGGCTGAACTGGGTGGGAGTTACAGTTCAGAACATACAGAAGCATAGGTTCTCCACCCCCATTGCAGGGACCATACTGGTTACTTAAACTGAAGCTGCCCCATTGGTTCTTCTCCCCCCCCCCCCTTGTTTATAAGGTTGAAATGGTAGATACCGCTACTGGAACAAACATGTGAATGTTGATATATGTGGAGTCTTTGTGATTGCTTAGCATTACGCTTTTTCTTTGGTGTCTCAGGAGCCAGGACCAGCGATTCTATTGTTGATGCTGCTTTAAGTGCTGTCCGGTCATTGGTAAAAGATCGTCTTAGTGGCAGAGGTGGAGGATACAGTTCCGGAAAACAGGTACCCTTTTTAGGCTTTGCCTCCTACTCATTGCAAAGCCTCATTCTTTCCATGCATGTATTTTGCAAATAATGTTACAGGACAGCTTGGTAACATTGGCATTTGAATGATGGATTTAAGAAGGGCTTATTTTATGGCAGGAGTGAAAAATCTAGTAGGTCAACGGGCTTGCTCATTTAAATGAGTCACATTTTGCAAAAAAAAATATGGAGCTGTTGTTTCTTACTAGAGGATAGTGACAGATACCAGCGTAAAGAAGGGACAGTGGCAGTAGATGTATACCCGAAAGTAAAGAGTTGGCAGGTTAAATGAATGGCAAGGAATTTCTTCAGACTTCCAATGTCTCCATTGTGCAGATGCTTTAGAAATCATGGTTATAAGCCAGGGGTGGGTTCTGGCTGATGCTCCTGCCGGTTCGCTCAGCACAGTACTAAAAAATACTTCTGCGCATGCATAGAAACAAAAAACAATATGGCACCGCCATAGGCACCACCGAGAGAACCGGTTCGGGGGCGTGCCAGGCCAAGTTGCTACTTACTCGGCTGAACTGGTAGGAACCCACCTCTGTTATAAGCAATAGAGAACAATAACTTCATATATGAAATTGGGATTTAAGAGTTTGATCATAAGGAGAAGGAAAATATAATGTAAGAAGATTGGAAGCCACTTTTAATCTTATTCTTATTTTTTTGGTCTTCTTTTTGTTTCTTCTTTCCTGTTGCATTGTTTATATCTTAAGAATTATTTTAAAAGATTTATAAAGAAATCTTATCAATCAATAAAAGAGACTCATTGGAGAAGGCAAGTCTTCTCGGCTGCATAGATCTCAGATAGGCAGCCACATAAGTCTTCTATTGGAGTTTTTAAGATGAGATTGGACAACCGCTTGTTTGAAATGATACAGGGTCTCCTGCTTGAGTGGGGGTTGGACTGGAAGACCTCAAAGGTTCCTTCCAAATCTGTTATTCTGTTATTTAATTTCC
This sequence comes from Natrix helvetica, assembly GCF_964273705.1. Classification (NCBI taxonomy): domain Eukaryota; kingdom Metazoa; phylum Chordata; class Lepidosauria; order Squamata; family Natricidae; genus Natrix; species Natrix helvetica. Next base: position 150,482,643 of record NC_138552.1, read on the forward strand.
CCATTCTCAGGTCAACATATACAGGTGAAACTTGAAAAATTAGAATATCGTGCAAAAGTTCATTTATTTCAGTAATGCAACTTAAAAGGTGAAACTAATATATGAGATAAGACTCATTACATGCAAAGCAAGATAGTTCAAGCTGTGATTTGTCATAATTGTGATGATTATAGCTTACAGCTCATGAAAACCCCAAATCCACCATCTCAGAAAATTAGAATATTACATGCAATCAACAAAAAAAAAGATTGTACATAGAACAATATCGGACCTCTGAAAAGTATAAGCATGCATATGTACTCAGTACTTGGTTTGGGCCCCTTTTGCAGCAATTAGTGCCTCAATGCGGCGTGGCATGGAAGCTATCAGCCTGTGGCACTGCTGAGGTGTTATGGGAGACCAGGATGCTTCAATAGCGACCTTCAGCTCTTCTGCATTGTTCAGTCTCATGTCTCTCATCTTTCTTTGGGGAATGCCCCATAGATTCTCTATGGGGTTTAGGTCAGGTGAGTTTGCTGGCCAATCAAGCACAGTAATCCAAGAGTCATTGAACCAGATTTTGGTGCTTTTGGCAGTGTGGGCAGCTGGAAAACGAAGTCAGCATCCCCATAAAGCTTGTCTGCGGAAGGAAGCATGAAGTGCAACTTTTGCATCTCATTTGGAAACCAAGGACCCAGAGTATGGAGGAAGAATGGAGAGACCAATCAAGCACAGTAATCCCACGGTCATTGAACCAGTTTTTGGTGCTTTTGGCAAAAGTTGCTCTCATCAGAAAAGAGGACTTTGGACCAAGGAGCAACAGGACTTTGGAGCACTTCATGCTTCCTTCTGCAGACAAGATTTATGGGGATGCTGACTTCATTTTCCAGCTGCCCACACTGCCAAAAGCACCAAAACCTGGTCCAATGACTGTTGGATTACTGTGCTTGATTGGCTAGCAAACTAGCCTGACTTGAACCCCATAGAGAATCTATGGGGCATTGACAAGAGAAAGATGAGAGACATGAGACCGAACAATGCAGAAGAGCTGAAGGCCGCTATTGAAGCATCCTGGTCTCCCATAACACCTCAGCAGTGCCACAGGCTGATAGCTTCCATGCCACGCTGCATTGAGGCAGTAATTGCTGCAAAAGGGGCCCAAACCAAGTACTGAATACATATGCATGCTTATACTTTTCAGAGGTCCAATACTGTTCTATGTACAATCCTTGTTTTATTGATTGCATGTAATATTCTAATTTTCTGAGATGGTAGATTTGGTTTTCATGAGCTGTACACCATAATTATCACAATTATGGTGTACAGCTCATGAAAATAATCACAATTATGACAATTGTGGTGTCATAATCACAATTATGACAAATCACGGCTTGAACTATCTTGCTTTGCATGTAATGAGTCTTATCTCATATATTAGTTTCACCTTTTAAGTTGCATTATTGAAATAAATGAACTTTTGTACGATATTCTAATTTTTCGAGTTTTACCTATACATCTGCTGAAATAGAGGAAGTGAAGCTCTACTGATTAGTTCCACTAGAGTATCCAGATGTTCATTGTTGAAAAACTCAATTTGAATAATAGATGGTTGACTTTGCTTTTACATTTTCCATCATGCACAGACTGATCTCAAGCAGAGATGGATTGTTGTTTTTTTTAAGTTAAAATGTTATATATAAGTTTCTATCCTAATCTCTTTTGACTGGAAAGCATATATCCATTTATTGTCATCAATAATTGGAATTGGAGTAAAACCTGTAGTACTAAATACCTTTTTAAATGTTTCTTTAATAGAGCAGTTACGAAAGTGGAGGCTCTGACAAAAAGGATGTGATTGAACTGACGGATGATAACTTTGATAAGACCGTACTGGACAGTGACAGTGTCTGGCTGGTAGAATTTTATGCTCCTTGGTGTGGACATTGCAAAAAGTAAGTGTTATGGCTGCATTCAGGATTCCTACAGCATATTTGCATACATACTAGGGGAAACCAGATGTTTGAGTAATAGTTGGGTGCAAGAATGTTGATAATGCAATCTGTCAATAGGTTAGTCCTACTTAATTCAGTGGAACTAACCTCAAATAGAGAAATGGTTTGTGCTTGAAACCTCTGGAGGCACATGAGCCATGGTTAAGTTACCTTGGATTTTCTTTCCTGTTTTCCCCCTATTTGCTATTAATGTGATTCTCCTCTGTACTCATTACTTTGTTGTCACCTAAGACAAAAAACTGGTGAAAATCTAATCTTTTGTAAAGCAGGAGTAGGACTTTCACGCATCCTGGTTCCTGGAATCAGAGAATTGATGATGGTTATTGGCGCTAATGTAGTTTCAAGCTTTCCCATGGATGTCAAGTCATAAGATTCTTATGTCGTGATCTGTTAGTAAAAGTTATCAACCATGTTTTGTAATTAGGTAACTAGCAGCCAACCTGTAGTAATTTTTAGCTCAAGTATGGCCTTTGGAACTATCATAATTTAACCACTTTGCTTTTTTTTTTTTAAGGGGGTTTTAATTGTAAGTTGCTGTTGTAGTTATTGCTGTTCTTTTTAAAAGAAAACACCAACATGTAACAACACATTGTCTTCTACAGTTTGGAGCCAGAGTGGGCATCAGCTGCAGCTGAAGTGAAGGAGCAAACAAAGGGAAAAGTTAAACTAGGTGCTGTAGACGCTACTGTGCACCAGATGTTAGCCAGTCGGTATGGGGTGAGTAGATAGTGCAAATGGTAATGCTTTTATTTTATTACTTGCTGTCTCCCAAATATCACAGAGAGGAGAATATGTCCTTTTTAAGATGGCAACATCGTATTGCATGCAATGTTTTAAGCATTTATTTGTTGGAACATTGTTGAAAGCATCATTTGTATAAACCATACTAGGAACTTTTTTCATTAAAACTTTGGCATAGATAAATGATAGATAGATGCTCACGGGGCAAGGGGGGGGGAATGGCGGAGCTGACCCATGCGCCCCGAACCAGCTTACCCACACGGCCCCTACAGCCAAGCCCTAACACCTGCCTTGTTGCAGCAGCACCAGCAGCCATGTGCAACAGTAGCCCACGTGGCCTCTGGCCCACTTCTTCTGCTTCTGCCGCAATGGAGCAGGAGGCCGCGTGGCATGCCGGTGCCACAGCCGCTGGGTGAGGATGACCTCGTTGCAGGGGCCCTGAGGTAAGCCGGTGCAGGGCGTGTGGGGCAGGTCCACCACTCCTGCCTCACAGAGGTGGCAATAGCACCACACACAGCCTCCTGCCCTGCCGCGAGCAAACAGAAGTGGGCCTCTTGTACAAAGGGGGGGGGGAATAAGACACCCCCCCCCCCAAAAAAATAAGCCCTGGTGTTTAGAAAGAAAATAAGACTTGGTCTTATTTTCAGGGAAACACTGGATGGATGGATGTAATGATTTCTGTGATAATTTTTACATAACGGCTATGTAGAGAATTTGGGTTCTGCTGCAATTCAGTGAAGCTAAGAGCTATTTTATTTTGATTTTTAGTTCACCGAATACCAACGTGGATTACCCTTTTGTGCTCACTGTGATTTGAATTCTTTGATTCTGTGTTTCAGGTCCGTGGATTTCCGACAATAAAAATTTTCCAAAAAGGAGAAGAACCTGTTGACTACGATGGTGGAAGGACAAAAACAGATATCGTTGCTCGGGCTTTGGACTTGTTTTCAGAGAATGCACCAGCACCTGAACTCCTAGAGGTATCCTTATTTTGATCAAGCTGTTACTTCCTAGGGAAATTGCAACAAAACGTTGCAGTATAGGGTACTTCTGTCCCATGAGCAGCCATGCAGTCTTTCAAAATATACTCCATATTTCATTTCAGACCCCTTCTCAGTTATTTTATAGTCACAGAACTCTTAGTATTTTCTCTTCTGCAAACCTGTGCATGGCGATTACCCCCATCTCATTAGTCCTATTTTGGGTACATAGCCGTCATAATTCGATAACCAAATTTACTATTATGATGTGCTTTATTGATAAAATTAAGGGAACGTTATATATACTTAAAATCACCTTACTGCCTTTATTAAATTGTGGTTGGAAATTACAAGCCCTTTGTTGAAATGTCTGCCTTTATTTCATATGAGCTGCATTGATAGAGTAACATTTACTTGCAAAGAGCTTTGTGAGGGAGTCTCTCTTCAAAGATCATGAGCAAAATGGCATAGTATAGTCTTTATTGTCATTGTACAAAATAAAGACAACGAAATTGGTTATGGCATTCAAATTGGCATGATGGACAGGCCCTACTTTTTGTAATGTTTCTTGTGGACTTTGTGAATTAAGAAAACTTCAGGCATCCTTAGCTGTGTAGCTCAAAATTGTTTTAAAGCCTTAATGATGTTGGAATGCAGATAGTCCTCAACTTACAGCAGTTCATTTAATGAACATTCAAAGTTACAACGGCACTGAAAAATGTGATTTATGACCATTTTCAACCTTACGTCTCCTGCAGCGTCCCCATGGTCACATGATTAAAATTCAGCTGCTTGGCAACTGGCTCATACTTACGATGATTGCAGTGTCCCGTGTGTGTGTGTGAGAGAGAGAGAGAGAGAGAGAGAGACGTGGTCACCTTTTGCAATCTTCTGACAAAGTCAATGAGGAGAAGCCAGATTCGCTTAACAACCAACTTACTAACTTAATCAACTGCAGGGATTCACTTAACAACTGTGGCAAGGAAGGTCATAAATTGGGGCAAAACACACTTAACAACAGAAATTGTGGGCAAAATTGTGTTCCTAAGTCGAGGGCTACCTGTATTTAGAGATCTGTAGTCCAATTCCTATCAGGGCAAATAAATCAACGATGTTTTTAAAAAAAACGATTGAGCAAGAGAAAACCTTGTAGGAGAATTAACTTTGTAGTTGCCGTTAATTTATTACTCTTTAATTGCCCGGAGTCTGAATTGGTCAATCTGTCTCTCCTCTAGATTATTAACGAAGATGTCATAAAGCAAACCTGTGATGCTCACCAACTATGTATCATTTCTGTTTTGCCCCACATACTTGACACAGGTAAGAACAAAAGAGTGTTTTCCCTTCTCTTTGGCTTTTACACTGGCCTCAAAAGTGATCTTTCTTTCTTTCTTTTTATGATTTCTATTAAACAGGAGCTGCAGGTAGAAATGCCTACCTAGAAGTCATGTTGAAAATGGCAGACAAATACAAAAGGAAGATGTGGGGGTAAGTTGCAGGTGGTAGCCACAGGTGCTTTGATTTGGGGCAGGGAGGAATACGAATCCGTGCTCCTATTGGAATGAAAATAGTAACTCGGTGACAGCATAGACTAGGGTAGATTGCTTACGAACTGGAGTAAGGGAGGGTTAAGGAAATGAGCTGGTTTTGATCTGCCGTCTTCATCCCTTTTTCCTCTGCAACTTGCAGTAGAAACCGGGTGATGCCAAGGAGGTCTGGAACTGTAAAGAAAAGTGATCTTCTATGGTTTGCTTTGAGATAATAGCAATAGCACTTAGACTTATACACTGCTTCATAGTGCTTTACGGCCCTCTCTAAGAGGTTTACAGAGTCAGCCTATTGCCCCCAACAATTTTGGGTCCTCGTTTTACCCATCTCGGAAGGGTGGAAGGGTGAGTCAACCTTGAGCCTGGTGAGATTCGAACTGCCAAATTGCAGTCAGCAGAAGTAGCCTGTAGTACTGCACCCTAACCACTGCGCCACCAAGGCTATATTGCTATTACACCTATTTCTTCTTACCCAAGGTGGCTGTGGACAGAAGCCGGAGCACAGTTTGATCTCGAAAGCTCTTTGGGTATCGGTGGCTTTGGCTATCCGGCCATGGCAGCCGTGAATGCTCGAAAGATGAAATTTGCCCTGCTGAAAGGCTCCTTCAGCGATCAAGGGATTAATGAATTCCTAAGGTGAGGCTTCTTTGTCAGTACCTCAGATCAGATGAAGGATTTAATTCACCAGTTTCAATAAAAAAAAAATAACGCAGTATCACTCAAGAGGGGAAAAATAATTGTTTTCTGTTACCATGTTTGTTGACTTCCTTTTTTGAACACAAAAAGCTTTTGCTCAGGAGTCCCATCTTTTTTTCTACTGCTCCCATTTTTTAGAAAGAAATGACTGAAATCTCATGAAATTTTAACTGGGGGGGAAGAGGGCCAATGACCAATCTCCCTCAGTGTTGTGCCCTATATAATTCATCACATCAAGCTTATTTATTTTATATCCCACCTTTATTATTTTATAAACAAGATGGTGTTCTTGCCTACTACTACTACTACTACTTCCTCCTCCTGTTTTTCACGACGACAACCCTGTGAGGTGGGTTGGCTGAGAGTGAGTGACTGGTCCATGGTCACCCACCCAGTCTTCTTTCATGTCTAAGACGGGACTAGAACCCATGGTTTCCCAGTTTCCTACCTGGTGCCTTAATCAAGCTGGGTTCTCAAATGTGAATCCCTAGAGGGGTGTATATTATGTTCTAAATGTTCTTTCCATTTCTAGGGAACTTTCTGTTGGACGAGGGTCCACAGCACCAGTTGGTGGAGGGGCTTTTGCCAAAATTAACACAGTGGAGCCCTGGGATGGCAAAGATGGCGAGGTAAGAGACTTCATTTTCATCTCTGTATTCATACAGGACTTATTTGGGCATCTTAGGGTTCATGCATTTAAATTGGTTCACTATCAAGTCAATCTCTCAATGTTTAGTTAGCCTGATAAATATATACCCTAAAGCAGGGGTGTCCAAACTTGGGAACTTTAAGACTTGTGGACTTCAACTCCCAGAATTCCCCAGCCAGCATGGGGAAGGTTTGGACAGCCCTGCCCTAAAGCCTGTATTCAAAGATCTATTTAGTTTTAACTATTTCTTTTCTTTTCTGTCACTGATGTTATCTGTGCGAAGCCCCCTTAGTTCTATACTTGGCTCTGCATCTTCGTTCTCTTTTGGATTTTGCTGAAAGCTTTGACATTTGTTTATCTATCTATTTCTGGCATCATTTTATTTTTCTGTATCCTGTTTGAGCTATTCTGATATGCTTCCTGTGCAGACTATTTTCTTTCTTTTTTTCTTTCCTGTCCTGATGGCAGGTTGCTCACCAAATGTTCAACTAGTCGAGCATTGTTGTTATAAAGAGGAACTTGGTAATAATGCCACTCCTACTTTGCTTGTTTATTCAGCTGTTCAGGTTACATTCAAGCTTACATAGATTTTCAACTTTTATTGTTCGCTTAGAGTCTACTGTTGACTTCTAATTTTTCATAGGCAATTTCTGCTCCACAGCTTACTGAAGCCAAACAAAATGTCACACCTGGGCTTGTTTCAATCCTGGTTTGCTTAATGAAAAATAAACCGCCCATCTTGTAGAGAGATAAAATAATAATGCCTTGTTTGGCCAATTTTGAGTCTACTGTTTGGATGATTTTGCTGTACATCTCTGTAGACATTTAGCAGCTTGGATGTAGGAATCAAGAAGCCAAAGAGCTGTAAATAAACATGTAACCCAATTCCCTTATCATGTTAAGCCAACATTTGACTTAGCATGGCAGTGTAAATCCAGTTATTTTGATCTTAACCATCAGATACTAATGGCATTAATTTTTCTACTGATTTTAAAGAGTCAAAATAACAGCGATTAGACTGAATGATGGTGTGGGTGTTGAAACTCCACTTACATTGCATCACTTATCTGAATGGTAAAAACCTTATCTTCAGATTCTGTGTGTAGTTTATACTTTTAAGGGAAGATCAGAAAAGCAAATTGCTGGTTGTAGACAAACTAAAAAGCACATTTAGTTCTCTTTAGAAAAAGTTATTTAATAGTAGCGTTGTTTGCTATTGAGCAATATTTTCCCAGCATCTTAGCGGGTTTGAAACTTGTTCTAAGAAGTACGTGGCGATACGTGATAAATGCCTGATCAATTCACACACTGTTATTTCATAGCTCCCAGCCGAAGAGGATATTGACCTCAGTGATGTAGATCTTGATGATTGGGATACTCAGAAGGATGAATTGTGAGAGCTTGAAGATAACTTGGTTTCTTGAGAGACATCGGGCAGGAGTTGGATTGGATGGAAGAACATTTTGCATCACACAGATCTACCAGTGACCTTTTTTGCCAAGAGAGAAACTTTTGGGAGACATGGTCATCCGTGAACTGAGCATCTCTTAAGAAAAAAATATCTCACAAATTCTATGAATTTTTTTTATTGAGTGAAAATTGTATCCGGTGTAGCAGATATTTTGAGAACAACACTGATCTTTCATTGAAATGCTCTTGAGGGTTGTGTTTGTTTTTTTTTAAATCTAGCTGACATGTGGTGGTCAATTGTAACTTGAGACTTTTGTTGTACTTAGTTTTAAAATGTGATCTTTTTTCTCCTCCCCCACAGTATAGCTTCCATTTCAATGAAAGAATAAAACAATATTTTTGACTCGGTGTCAGTGTTGTACAGTGTACAGAGAGATCTCCCTTTGACTATATCAGTGCAGTATTTGGAGCCACTTTTGCAAAATGAATATTATTATGTGTGTGTGCTCATATTAAGCCAGTCACTTTTAAAATTCTTGCTGTTTTGAAGAAGCTACAGTGAAATGTTTCACACAATACTAAGCTTTGGATATGAACCTATTCTGTCTAAATACTTTCAACTGTTATTTTTCTTTGGGGATTGAGAGAACTGCCCTATTTACTGGTAACATGTGACAGGTTTTTCATTGATTGGATGGGAATCTTTAAGAACTAATGTTCCTTCATGGTAACTCAAGAAAAATAGTAACCCATCAGCTAATTCTTGTTGCCTCTGACAAATAATGTTCTCAGATAGCCCAGAATGATGACTTGAGACTAATTTGTAGAATAATATGAAATTATAAAGTAAAATACTCCTATAACAGAAGACATAATTTCTTTGGAAGGAACATAAGAAAAATCCCAGTGTCAGTATTAAATTCTCCTGCCCCAAGAATGTTTAAAATATTTTTCTTTTTAAAAAGGCTCACTTTACTCCAGGATTCCAGCATCATTGGAGCCATTTATTGGACTTTATTTATTGAAGGAGGTTCCAACTATACTGTAACACTGTCAACCAAAGGTGTTGAGAGGAAACGCCATTTATTCTAATCATGTTGGACACTTAAAAGGCCATACTAGTTTCAACAAACTGACAAAATGAGATTTCAAGTTTTGTATTATGTCTGCAGTGAGTCAATCTTCAGTGGAAGGGGAAGCTATTTCACTGAAACAACGGAGAAAAATTTTCTGTCCAGATTTCTTACATGCTACACTGAAGCAACCAGATTAAAATTAACTCTCCAAACGTATTTTCCCCCCCTGAAATTTCACTGTGTAACGGCTGTGTTGACTGAATCAATACATTAAACCAATTACAGATTGATGACTCCAGGATATTTCTACCTTACCCGCCAGATATCTTGATTTTATTTAAAACCTTAGATGATCAGGAGTTTTGTAATTACAACAGAATAAATACAACAATAACACAATGCCTTCTGAAGCATGTTTTCTAATACAATCAGAAAAAAAGCTTCCAGTATCTTTTAATTGTCAAAATGGAAATAAAGAAACCCACTCTACTTATAGTCAAGCCAAATCTAGGAACTACAATTATCTCTTGCTTAAAATTACTTGGTTTTTCTGCATCGAAAGGGACGCATTCCAATTATGTTTGCATTAAAAACAAAACATGACATTTCGTTCACATCCTACAATACTGGGGGGGAAAAGTCACTCGGTGCTGCACACTTTAGCTGGAATCGAGAAGGCTGAGGTCAATCTTGAAATAAACATAGGGGTAGTAGTCCTGATTGCTTAGCTGCAGGCCAGGAATGTCAACTGAAGTCTGGGGGGGAAATTAAAGTAGAGTTGAGTTCCTTAAGACCTCTAGTGCTACAATTTTTACAAAATGTGAGGGAATACTTCTGAAACATCAGTAACCTTAACAGGAGCAAGTACTATGAAATGAAAGATTTCAAGCAAGCAGTAAATACAAAAGTTGATTTGGAAATCCCCAGATTAGTGTAAGGAAGCTGAGCCCCCATTGGAAGTATCTAGGTCAAGGGTGTCAAACTATTTCATTGAGGGCTGCATCAGGGTTGTGTTTGACTTGATGGTGGGGCTGAATGGCCGGAGTGGGGGTGGCCAGCTCAGTGTCACTCAGGGGCACCTGTGTTGGCCTGTGTGCCAGCAAAAATGGGCTCGTGAGCTCCATTTTTGGCTGCAACGTCCTGCAACCCTCTGCCACAAAAAACAGCTCAGGATGCCTATCCACAGCCCTCCCGAGCTCTATTTTTGATTGCAATGGCCTCCTGCAACCCTCTGTTAGCAAAAATGGAGCTCCGTTTTCATTGGCAGAGGGACCACGAGCTGGTCCTTCGCTGTTTCCAGGGCAGCCCTGCGGGCCAGATCTAAGCACCCCACAGGCCGGATCCGGACCCTGGGCCTTTAGTTTGACACCCCTGCTCTAGGTCTTCTGAAAACCGCATGGCTGTTACAGGAATAAGGTAGGCCAATTTAAGGGTAGGGTAAATGCAGCCCTGGAAAACCACACAGTACTCTGCTGGGAAACTACGATCCTTTTATCAAGTGGCTCAGAAGTTCTGGGAGTTGAAGTTCATAAGTCATAAAGGGGCCATCGTTCCCAACCTCTGCTGTAAATAATTTATTACCATTTATTCAACAGCCTCCTGATTGGTAGGCAGAAGGTGGTGTCAAAAATGAGACAAGGGGAAGGGTCCGAGAACAGGAGACGTTGCCTATTTTGCCCCATGCTTCCCACACCTTTCTTCGCCATCTCCATCTTTAGGCAGGCCACCTGCAGTGCAATACTTACGTCCATTAGGCTGGCTGCTGCTACTTCGTCCAGATGCTTGAAAACGGCATTTAATACTTCTCTCAACCTCTTCATAGATTTCTTATTAGGCTGAAGTAGCATTGCCTGGAAGTTCACTGGTAAACCATACCTTGAACGGATGCAATGGAGGTTAAAGTGGAAGCAGCAAAATGCAATTCAAGGAATTTTTACTTTACCTATCTATCCTCATTTTGCTTTTGGTTGTGACTAGGAGTTTTTAAAGTCTTAAACTGCATCAAAGATTGTTTATTTTCCTTATTAACTCTTATAACATTTGCCTAATTAAAGGTAAAGGTAATACGCACGTATGCGCTAGTTGTTCCCGACTCTAGGGGGCAGTGCTCATCTGCGTTTCAAAGCCAAAGAGCCAGCGCTGTCAGAAGACGTCTCTGTGGTCATGTGGCCGGGATGACTAGATGCCAAAGGCGCACGGAACGCTGTTACGTTCCCACCAAAGAGTGTCTCTATTTTTCTACTTGCATTTTTTACATGCTTTCAAACTGCTAGGTTGGCAGAAGCTGGGACAAGTAACTTGAGCCTGTTACATGACACTAGGGATTCAAACCACCAAACTGCCAACCTTTCGATCGACAAGCTCAGCGTCTTAGCCACTCAGCCACCGCGTCCCTTATTGCCTAATTACAGTCTGTTTATTCCTGGAATGTTTAAGAACCCACTCCGCAGGCTACCTCCAAAGTATGTTTAAAATCAATGAGGAAGTTAAACTGATCAACTGGGATATGTAATGATCGAACGGAGATTGTGATTGGCTTTAGGGGGGGAAATGTAACCTATACATTTCATCTGTTTACCTGAGGACAGATTCTGAAAAAACTCTTAGCGCCTTTATATGGATCCAAGCCACAAATGCTTCACTGAAGTTCACCTTCAACCATCTCAACAGAGGACCCTTTAATGAGTAAAATATGGTATCAGACAACAGAAGAACTGTAAGTGTATTTCTCAAAGGCTCTAAATTGATAGACCAATTTTTTGAAAATTTTCACAATTTGTGAGGAGCAATGAAATCCGCTTTCTTAAATTAAACCCAGTCTTAAATTACTTTTCGGTATCATCATGGTCCTACCATACTTAACCTAATTGTGGTCCTGGGGCCCTCCCAGCAAGGTTGCAGCTAATCTGATTCAGCATCCAGTGATTAAAAAGCAACTCCTTGGAAGGTAAAAAAAGAGTTGACATAGCAGGAATTTGACATCCATGTGGAACCTGTCATTTGTGGGCTGCATATACCTCCAACCCTATTTTATGGCCTTCAGAACCTCCAATTATGCCCCCAAATTCCACTTCTACTTCACTAATATTCAGCGATGGCATGTTTTCATGGGTTTCGTGCAAAATAAGGTCTGTGGAGGCTTCAGTTACCCATTCACTCCCTCAAAATCCAAGCCCTCCAAAAATGGGGCAAATGTGATATTAGCCAGTGACTCAAGTAATCAAGCCTCCTACAGTTTATGGTGCTACCTCTGGCTGGGGAAAGTTTGCAGGAGAACTAGCCAACCTATTTGAATGGTGTATCTTGGATCGCATTCTGTTCACCATTCAGGGGATAAAATGATTCCCCCAGGCATTTGAAACAACATAGCAATCCAGTGCTGGAAGGGACCTCGGAGGTCATCTAGTCCAACCCCCTGCTCCGGCAGGAGACCTTATATCCATGATGGCGAACCTATGACAGGCATGCCAGAGGTGGCACATAGAGCCCTCTCTCTCTGGGCACGCACGTCATCGCCCCCAACCCAGCTCCGTCGCGCCTCCCACTGTCATCTGTGGGACCGAATTTGGGTCAGGAAGTTTATACAATGTCCATTGATGTTGTTATTGGGGTGCTAGTAGTTGAGAATGGGGTCACTGTTTTATCTGTGGGCACGGGGGCTTCTATTTTGTGGGTTGTATGCTGTCCAGGGTTATTTGTGCAAGGTGGGTGGCCATATTAAATGAACAACATTAGGTAACATCCATTCACAGGGAAGATATTAGAAAATCCCATTCTTAGAAAATTGAGTATTATTTTGGACTACATATAATATCATATTAGAACACTATGTTGATGAGAGGAAACTGCACTGATTTGTGCCTAATAATGTGTCCATGCGTGTGTGTGTGTGTTTGTGTGTTCATGCATGCATCTTTGAGTCAGTGTTGGCTTTGGCAACTGCCTGGACAAGTCCCTGCAATTTTCTTGGCGAGGTTTTTCAAAGGTGTTTGGCCCTTGCCTCATTCCTAGAACCGAGAGAAAGTGACAGGACCAAGGTTAGCCAATCAGCTTTGAACCCCAACCTAGAAGTCACGGTCTCCCGTTTTCTTATCTGGTGCTTTAACCACTGCAGCAAACTGGCTCGCAAACACACCTGTAAACATAAACTACAAGCATAATAGTTGTATTCACAATGTATTAAATTTGGTTCCTTTGCAAACCTGATTAATTTATGGGCCAGTGAGTCATGCGGATTATGGCAATGGATTAATTCAGCAATCAGGTTAAGTGTGTTGTGTGAACAACACTTTCGGATAATGAATTATCTTGGATATCATCCCAAGAATATGTACAGCATTTCTGGGCAAACTGTTAATAGTGAGATCATGTGGTAACTTAGCAAACAGCAAGTCAGGCACAGAAGTCAATACGGACAAACTTGAAGAAGTTTACTTACATACTGTTGTTTCTTATCAGAAGCTAATTTCCTCATTTCATCCTTTTCACACTTCAGTTCTTTCTCATCAAAATAAAATTCCCGCACCATGAACCTTTAAAAAAAAAATCAGTGTTAGACATTCAGCACGAGGGCTTTGAGAAAGCTGTTTCCTGCCTGAGCTTTTGAACATAAATGTTCAAAACCACAAAGTACAGCCTAGCTGGGAAACAAGCAGGGGTGGGTTCCTGCCAGTTCTAACCTCTTCTATAGAAGAGGTTACACAAATCTACAGTGCCGTTTAGAACCGGTTCCAGCTCCCTCCCCTCCGCCCGTCCGCACATCATCAAAATAAAGAGCGAGAGGAGGAATTCTGGGAGTTGAAGTCCGCAAGTCTTAAAGCTATCAAGTTTGAATACCCCTGGTGTTTTTTTTCTAAAGGGTTAGGGGTGCAAGGGTCTTGTAACTTAACAGCTTTAAGACTTACACACTTCAATGCCAGAGTTCCTGAGCCAACATGACTGGAGGAGGAATGCTGGAGTTGAAGTCCACAAGTCTTAAAGCTGTCAAGTTTGAACACCCCTGGAGATTTTTTGTCTAAAGGGTTAGGGGTGCAAGGGTCTTGTAACTTGACAGCTTTAAGACTTGCGTGCTTCTAATGCCAGAGTTTCTAAGCCAACATTTTGGTGCTAAGCAAGAGCATTGTTAAGTGAGTTTCACCACATTTTACAAGTTGGCCATGCCCACCCAGTCACATGCCTGGCAAGCCACTCCCACCCAGTCAGATGGCCAGCAAGCCACTCCCACATGGTCACATGGCTGGCAAGTCACTCCCACAAAGCAGGCCACACCTACAGAAGAGGTTCTAAAAAAATTTGAAACCCACCACTGGAAACAAGGTACGTTTTGGCCATGTGGGAGTAAATCATATTAGACCAATTTCCAAAGCTTTTAGGAGCTCTTGTCATCCTTAATAAGCTTGCTTTATTTTCAGCTCTGTGAGCCCCTGCGATGCATCAGACTGGAAAAACTGACTCATTAGCTGAAGTTATGAAGGATTTCTTATTTTGCTGTATATTCTATCCTTCCTCTCTGAATTTAACAGCCATCCTGTTTGTTTGGTTAGCCAGTGGTTCCAATTCAGTCAAAATAAGTGATGATTTAGGCCAGCAACCACCAATTGGTGGTTTGTGGACCACTGGTGGTCCATGAGAAAATGTTGGTGGTCTGCAGAAAAATTATTTGCTTTTTAAATATTACACTAAATCAGGAGTCCTCAAATTACACCCCCTGGGCCGGATATGTGCAATGAACGCTTGGGTTGCTACAGAGAGTCTCCCCCTTTGGGGTCTTTTTGTGCAGGTGGCAGCACGGCAGAAATTCTGACATGGGGTCTGCTTCAGCCTCCTGGTGCGGGGCTTTGGGCGAAGGCTAGAGGGAAGCGCTGCTGGTGGTGAAGAGCCGGAGGGCCTTGTTCCAGTGGGACTGCATCATGGCCTGGAACTGCCTGACCATCTCAGTCCGCTGAGCCTCCAGGGTCCGGTACCAGGCCTTGCAATCCCACAGGTCTTCCCTCTATGAGCCTATGCTCATAGTCTTCAGTGAGATGTTTCTCCTGAGCTTCCTTCTCAGTCAGATCCAATTTGAAATGAGCCAGCTATTTTGCCAACTCTTTCTTGTGGTGGTTGCTTAGCTCCAACAACTGCTTCCTATTAGGGCCCTAAGGAGCCCGGGTGGGCAGGCGAGGAGTGGCTAGAGCGGGTGACGAGTAGAGGTTGGTGAGGCGCCCCTCGACATGGGTGACATCAAGTTGGCCACATCCATCCAGTCACATGACCACCTAGCCACGCCCACCCAGCTGGTCATTAAGCGGATCATATTAGTTGTCTGCGGGATTTAAAATTATGAATTTAGTAGTCCCTGAGGTCCAAAAGGTTGGAGACCCCTGATTTAGGTTACAGAGGCACTATTGGAGGCGGGGGGTGGGGTCATCAAAAGGCCAGAAGACAGGCCCAATTGAAGCCTCATTCCTTTTATCACAGTGGTCCCCAACCTTTCTTTTGCGATAACTCCCCAATATCTTTTTGGATGTCTCTCCCAATGGATGCCTCCTTAGGCAGCAATCCAAAACGTATTTGCATGAGAATTGCGGGTTCAAACAGGCATTCGTACACTTTTACTGTGTGCCTAAGCAGAGTGTGTTCTCCCACAGATACCAGATAGTCCTCGATGATTATGATAGTAATGGAGACTTCCCATCACGGTCTTGAGTCGTAAAACAGGTCACCCATGTGGTGGCCCAATTTCCATGGCCGCTGTTAAGCGAATGCCATAGTCATTAAGGGAACTAATAGCTTACAATGGGCTGGCTCCACTGAAAACCAGAAGCCCGTTTTCAGCAAAATTGTAAAAAGCAGTCATGTGACTACCGAATGTCAAAAAGAGCCATGAATGCAGGCTGGTTGCTAAGGGCCCAACATGTAGTCACATGATTGTAGGGACGACTGTCAGAACTTCAGGGTAACAAGTGTCCTCAGGGAGGTCCATTGTAATTTTGAACAGTCACTAAGTGATCTTCATAAGTTGAGGACTACCTGTAATCAAAACCTAGCTGAGAGGGAGATCTCATACAGTACACAGAAGGCAACTCTTCTTTCCCTTAGCATCATATGGAAATCTGCAACAGTGATGGCATTACTAGCAAAAGTTCTGTTTGTAACTACTGTATTTTTCAGAGTATAAGATGCATCTTTTTTCCTCTAAAAAGAGGCTGAAAATCTGGGTGCGTCTTATACACTGAATACAATATTTTTTGCCTCCTGAAGCCCCATCCCTTCACCAAAATGGCCATGCATAGCCTTATGGAGGCTTTCAGACAGCTCCTGGGGACTGGGGAGGGCAGAAATGAGCAAAAAACTCCCCCCCCCAGCCCCCAGGAGCACTCTATAACCCTCCATAAGGCTATGCATGCAATTCTTTTTGACAACAAAATGGCCCATTTTCGCGCAAACAGGTCGTTTTCTGCTTGTTTTGGGGGGGCCACCCCCCAGGAGCACTCTGCAAGCCCCCCGAAGGCTATTCATGCCTTTTTTAAAAAAATAAACAGGCCCATTTTCGCAAAAAACAGGCCATTTTGGGGAGGTTTGCAGAGTGCAAAAACTTTTTCCCCCCTTTTGGAAAGCTGTAGTTAAGAGTGGTTGATGAGAATTGCATTGATCAAGTGCTGTGCCAGCAGAAGCAAAGTTTTAGGTGCTACAGGTTGTCAGCACTTTCCTTCTCCAGCACATGGATAAATACACCTGGAAACATCTACCTGCCTACTTTCTCTCTCTCTCTCCCTACCTACTGTATTTCTCTCTCTCTCTCCCTCTATCTACCTATATACCTACCTACCTACTCTCTCTCTCTCTTCCCCTACGTACTATATTTCTCTCTCTCTATTTTTCTCTATCCCTCTACCTACCAACCTACCTACTTTCTCTCTCTCTCCCTACCAATCTACTGTATTTCTCTCTCTCTTTCTATCTCTCTACCTCCCTCCCTACTATATTTCTCTCTCTCTCCTCCCCCCCCTTTATCTACCTACCTACCTACCTACCTACCTAACTACTCTCTCTCTCTCCCTACCTACCTACTGTATTTCTCTCTCTTTCTTTCCCTCTCTATCCCTCTATCTACCTACCTACTTTTTTTAAAAAAATGCCTCTTCAACACCTGGGTGCATCTTATACTCCGGTGTGTCTTATACTCCGAAAAATACGGTAATGTGATTCTACAGAAGGGGTTGTTTCATATAACTGAGTTCCTGTTCAAAGTTTAGGATTATTCAAGGTTTGATACCTTGAATAATATAAGCATCAAACATTTGAAAGTGATCAGATTGTTTAAAAAGCCATGGCATTTAAGACTGTTTTATTTGTCATGCATTCCTCATTTATGTTCATTGAAAATATTTGGCTAAGATTGATGTTTTAAAACCATTTTCCTCTCTTTTCTATCTCTTCAGTGTTGACCCGGATATTCATTTTATGAAAATATTCTTAAAACAGGTTTAAAAATCTGGTTAAAACATACATGAATGGTTTGTCCTTAATGTAAGATAAATAGAAGTCCATCCATATAGTAGACATTCCCTACATCAGGGGTGTCCAAACTTGGCAGCTTTAAGACTTGTGGACTTCAACTCCCAGAATTCTGGGAGTTGAAGTCCACAAGTCTTAAAGTTGCCAAGTTTGGACACCCCTGCCCTACATCTTCAAGATTCATGGAGAGCAGAGAAGAATTTGCTGCCACCACTTCTGTTCTGTTGATGGAAACAGACCCATCCCTGGATCCAGCCCTGTGCAAATTATTCAAGAGCTCTGATAAATTACTGCACGGATGTGTCTTGTTTCATTACAGAGCAAGGGAAAGAGCCTGAACTATTCTGGTTTTGGCACAAAAGTAGAAAGAAAGCAGTACTTGTTCTCTCTGGCTTTGGTCTTAAAGTCATCAATCACTTTTCGGAACAGGGTGACTGTGAAGAGCCCTCCCTCTGTGTCTTCAGCGATCATCCTGGAAGAATCAAATGTGTTGGTCCAGTTATTCAAAAGCCTATCCTGCTTTTCCATGACAGGTGCAAAGCAATTAACAACAATGAGGGTGTAATTATGATTGTTAATAATTATAACTGACTGTAAATAGTAATTCTCAGATTCAATTTTCCTCAGCAGTTTCTTAATCTACACAATAATATTGTGATGCATACTCTATTGTTACACAAATTTGTTGTTTTTTACCTTTACATTTACCACCACCACCAAGTTCATCTGATTAACAGAAGGAACTGGGTCTTCAAAAAACAACTGAACACACATTCCAAAAATTGCTACCTATGTTCCCCTTCCCTTCCCCTCCTCCCCTTCCCTCTTCCCTTCCCCTCCTTCTTCTGCTCTTCTCTCCTCCCCCTCCCCTCTCCATTCCTCCTCCCCTCCTCTCCTCTCTCCCCTCCCCGTCTCTCCTCCTCTCCCCTTCCTCCTCTCCTCTCCTCCCCTGCCCTCTTCTACTTCCTCTTCTCTCTTCCACCTCCCTTCTCCATTCTTCCTCTCCTCCCCTCCTCTTCATCTCCTCCCCTCCCCATCTCTCCTCCTCTCCTCCCCTCCCCTTCCTCCTCTCCTCCCCTGCCCTCCTCTACTTCCTCTTCTCTCTTCCACCTCCCTTCTCCATTCTTCCTCTCCTCCCCTCCTCTTCATCTCCTCCCCTCCCCATCTCTCCTCCTCTTCCTCCCCTTCTCCCCTCTCCTCCTCTCTCCTTGTCCCCTCCCCTTCTCTCCTCTCCTTGCCAATAAAAAGCAACCTTGTTATATAAGAAGAAATCTCAAAAAGTTAAAGCCCAGCAGCTTTAATCCAACCTCCCCCAGCACCCTTTAAAGCTTTATGCAATGAGATAGTATTAATATTTAATACTTTTTAAAATAAGAACAAGAGATATTTCTTTTCACAATTTGCCACAATCCAAATTCTTTCTTTTTCGAAATTCCTAGCAGAAGAAGAGACTCATCAGTACCTAATCTCATTTAAGTTCTTTCAAGAGTCCCTTGCAATATTCATACTTGTGTGCTACCTGACTGCTTCCAATGATTCTGAGCAAAAAGTTGAAATCTGTTAAGAGAAACGATACAGTCCAAAAATTGTACTTACTTTGTAGAGCGAGGGACCACCATATCTGAGAGTGATTCATAGGTTTTTTGCCATTGCACATAGCTTGTTCTGCAACAAGACAGATTTTCTACAGCGTCTGTGTATAAACTTCTACCTTAAGTACAAAGATTGTAACTTCTCTGTACCGAAATTCAGAAAATCTTAGTGCCAAGTTGATAAGTGGGGGATGGGGGGGGGGGAAGACCACAAGGAAATAAATCCTGTATGACAAGAATGTTCAATTTCCATCAACTTGAGGCTCTAGGCAGCCTCTCCTGTGCAAAATTCCAGAAGTGGCTGAAACATACTCTGTTTCCACGAAAATAAGACCTCCCGGACAATCGGACATTTGAGCGCATGCGCTAAAATAAGCCCTTCCCCAAAATAAGCCCTTCCTGAAAATATTGCAACACAGCAGCAGCCATGAGGCGACCACACTCGCTGCCTCCTGCACCCCCAAAATAATAAGACCTCCCCGAAAATAAGGCCAAAAGAAAATAAGACCATGTCTTATTTTCGGGGAAACACGGTACTATTCAATCTCTGCGAGTGATGCATTTTACCTCATAACCAAAACTTATTTTTTTAAAAAAACCTAAAATTTTAGGCCCCAGTTAATCTTCAATGGGAGAGCACTGGGCTTCTTGAGTTGCACCTTTTATACTTTTGTTGGAGCCCAGAAAAATCTGGAGAACACTGGTTGCCCGATCCCCATTCCATATTTTTTAGGGATCAACCAGTTTCCAGAGTAAATAGCTGATGTTAAGAGGCTTGAATTGCACTCCCGAAATAGTCTTCCCAACTATGTTGACAAAAGTGAATTCAAGCATGGTGCAGGCCCCAAGATTTGAGAGGTGAAAATTTAGGGTTGATACTGAAGTTTCCATACGAGGCCCTTGCAGTTAGAATCCAGTCTCACGTGCACAGGAAGTCCTCTACATATGACTGCAACAGACCCATTACGGTAATATATTGTGATAGTATATATATATATATGTACATAGTATATATGTGATAGTAAAATTATTGTGACTTTTTTTTTTGCAGTGATCGTTAAGCAAGAGTGGCAGTTGTGAAGTGATCCCCATGGTCATTAAGCGAACCAGAGCTTGGTTTTGTGCAGTTTTGGTAAAACCCGGAAGTGTCAGGTTCTGATAAAATGTGGCCATGTGATTGTGGGGAATTGCAAATGGCAATCGTATTCCAAGCACCCGAAGTTCAGTCATATAAACAGGGAGCGGTGGCCTGACAGTCAGAACTTTGAAGTCTCCTTTTTTGGGTGTGTCATAAGTGAAGGACTGCATTTTGAAACTTATCTACAAGGATTCCATCATGCTCCTCCCCCCCCCTTCACCTCCATTTCTCTAAATCTACCTCAAGCAACTAGAAATATGATGACAGAGAGGAAGTGAGGTTAATGAATAGCCAGTTCTTTCCATGCGTTTTACTTTTGAATAAGCATGAACAAAAGATGTTCTATGCGTGTAACATCCTTGGATTTATTTTGCAAAGAAAAAGCAGCGTCTACAGTTTTTGAAAAATAAAGAAGTCCTCATTGCAAGCAACATGGTACAGGTAGTCCTCGACTTACAACCGCAATGGAACTCAAAATTTCTGTTGCTAAGGAAAGGCGGCTGATAAGTGAATTTCGCCTCATTTTTTTTGGCAACTGCGTTCCATTGCAGTTGTTAAATGAATCGCTACAGTTAAATTAGTAACATGGCTCTTAATTGAATCAGGCTCCCTTGTTGGCTTTGTTTCTCAGAAGCTCTCAAAAGTTGATCACATGATCCTGGGATACTGCAACCGTCATAAATAAGAGTCAGTTGCCAAGCGTCTGAATTTAGATCACATGACCATGACGATGCTACAACTGTTTTAAGTGTGAAAAATGTTCATGAGTCACTTTTTTCACTGCTGCTGTAACCTCGGTCACTAAATGGCACTAATGAGCCATGGTGGCATAGTGGTTAGAGTGCAGTATTGCAGGCTACTTCTGCTGACTGACAGCTGCCTGCAATTTGGCAGTTCGAATGTCACCAGGTTCAAGGTTGACCCAACCTTCAACCCTTCCAAGGTGGGTAAAATGAGGACCCAGACTGTTGGGGGCAATAAACTGACTCTGTAAACCACTTAGAGAGGGGCTGTAAAAGCCCTGTGAAGCAGTATACAAGTCTAAGTGCTATTGCTATTGCTAAACTAACTGTTGTAAGCTGTGGACTACCTGCACTTTGAATCTCTCATGTGGAATTTACGATATTTGCAATACATCACTTAACAAGCACAGCAACTTCATTACTAAGCGATGCAGTCATTAAATGAGACTTGTGACTGCAACAGGCTTATGATCTCACTTCTGTCTGCCATGGTTGTTAACGATTGTTAAGTGAAACGCCACATGACCACAACTTGCAATTTCACTGCCAGCTTCTCCATCGACTCTGCTTCTCAGAAGCCGGTTATGATACAGGCAAATGGTGATTGTGTGACTGCAACGGTCACAAATGTCTGACAATGCAAAATGCCCAAATTTTGATCATGTGGCCACAGGAATGGCTGCTATGGTTGCAAGAGCAAGGGCCACTGATAACGTTACTGTTTCAGTGTCATCATAACTTCAAATGGTCACTAAACAGGGCAGTCATTACACAAAGACTACCTGTAAATACATTCACAGTGTGAATTCGAGCAGAGCTAAGCTGAGGATTTTATTACAGGCAATAAACTCTCAAACCTTGTCCTTTTCCATTAACTCTTTGGTTAGTAGAGGACTTTCTATCAATTCATTGCATTCAAAATTTTCCTGGCAAAACTGGCATATAATGTATACAGAGAATTTTCTCTAAAAAAGTATTACAATAATTAATTATTAAGCCCATCCATAGGAAACCCAAATTTTCCTTACTTAGGAACGACAACAAGTAGAGTGATGAGATATTCGGAATTCAATACAAAGTCTTCTTTGTTCACTATATCCGTTAATGTACGGGTCAAAAGATTTCCTCTGGGGAGAAAAAAAAAGTCAGAAAAAAATCAATAGAGTATTTACCTACCACTGATACTTTCTAAGTGTTAAATAGATGCTTAATTGGATGATTAGAAAGAAAATGTTGTCTGGGAATTTTGGGACAACCTTAAAGCAAATCCATTATATTATGGTAAGCTTAGAGGAAATGGGCACTTTTGTTTACTCTGTTTAAACCAGGGGTCGGCAATCTTTAAACACTCAAAGAGCCACAAAGGTCCTAAATGGAAGCCCTCCCCGTTCAATTCTGGAGACGACTGGAAGTCCGGTTCCCCCCACCATAGAGTCTCCTCCTAGCACGACATCCTTTTTCCTCTACCTGTCCTAACTGAAAGCCCTATCAATTGTGGAGCCAACCGGCAACAGGGAACCGCAACAGAGGGATGAAACAGCCACATGCAGCTCCAGAGCCGCAGGCTGCTGACCCCTGCTTTAAACAGATTAATTAATGCAGATCCACTAAAGAGCTGATTAGAAAGGCGATTTGGTGTAATGGTTAAGGCCCTAGGCTAGAAACCGGGAGACTGTAAATTTTAGTCCCAAATTAGGCATGAAGCCATCCTAGGCCAATCACCCTTTCTTAGCCTTAGGAAGCAGAAAATGACAACTTGCTGACTTGTCCAGAGAGGCTAGAAGTCATCAATATTGACCCAAAAGCACAAAAAAAACCCTACTTCCTGATTAAGCCATATTACTTGTCTGTATTATTATATTCCCAATGCAGCTAACATGTTAAGACATTATCACAGGAAGTCAATATGCCAAGGCATACAGAAAACGCAATTCATTAAAACCTATCTAAACACATACACCGTTTTTCTTTCCAGATTCTGAAGATTTCCTTTGATGTTGTTGTAGACAGCAGCTCGGCTTTTCATGTCTGCTTCGATCTGTGTAATTTGCTAAATGTAAAGAGGAAATCCAGTTGAGCAACATGAACTCTGCATCCATTTTAAAGTTGAGATAATTCCATACATTAAAAAGTCTATAGAGAATATAGATTCTGTTATTAGACTTGCCAAAGGGGCCAAAACTAAACTTATTTTCCATTTTAGGGTCAGCTTAAATAGATACAGCTATCTTTCTCTCATAACAACAGTTGGATGGGGAACGAAAGGAGAAAATTGATTTATTCTTGCGCTGTTATGGTCCTGAAGAAAATCCTTCCTTGTACTAGGGCGAAATCCCTCATTAAATACACACTTGTAATTCAGATTTACAGATACAGAAATAAATGCCTTCTCTCTGTTGAAAGCTGCTGTGTGAGACTTGTGACGGCTTCTAAGACAGACTAGATAGATAGATAGATAGATAGATAGATAGATAGATAGATAGATAGATAGATGATAGATAGATAGATAGATAGATAAAAAGAAAGAAAAAAGAGAAAGAAAAAAGAGAAAGAAAGAAAGAAAAAGAAAGAAAGAAGAAAGAAAGAAAGAAAGAAAGAAAGAAAGAAAGAAAGAAAGAAAGAAATTTATAAACTAAATTGTCTCCTTAAGTCACAGGAGATACTTCTTAGGATGATGTAGATATTACATTTTTATTTTTCCTCTCAGACAAGAATAACTTTGAGGGGAGAAAGATGTGGAAGAAGATATTTACATAATGCTAAAATTGGACAATGTGGAAAAAGGGCCAGGTTTGCTTTCTGATCAATTTCAAAGTGAGTCAGTATCCATCGTATCCATTACTGGTTCCTGAGAAAGCTGTCCTCAGTAATTAAATACACTTTAATTAACAGCACTTTATTATCATTCCAGGGAATGAGCTTTTATAAGGGTGCTTCTCAATACAGGAGGGAAAACAGTGATTACCTTTGCTAATCCTTCTGAAATGTTCTTCAGGGGCTGTTTTATTGGATACTTAGCCATGTCCCATTCAAACTTTGTTAAATAACTAATCAAGTCAACTGAAACGATAAAAGTAAATCCAGTGAGCTGCACGTGTATAAGAATTATTCTAAGAAACAAGGAGTCTTTTCTCATGAAAACCTGCATCCAGACTAGCTTGCATTTAGGATATAAATTAGGAAGGATTGCCACCTGTATTTATTCCCTTTTCTAGATGCTTATCCACATCTCAAGCTCCCCTATGCCAATTCTTTACCATTTAAAAATAAGGATTTACCCAATTAATTTCATGAAGAGGAGTATATTTATCTTAGGCCTCATCTTGTCAATATAGTTAGCAAATAAGAAAGTAAAATTTTTGATTAAAAGTAATACCTAGTTAGCTTTAATTTAGGGCAGGGTTAGACAATCCATGGCCCACACAATGTGTTACTGAACTGAAATGCTTCACAGCCACAATCAGCAAGATCTGGGGGCCTGAAAGATGTAGTGCATATTGGCTAGGGAATCATAAAGTCCCCTGACTTTTTTTCTTTTTTTAAAAACTGCTTTTGTAACTTTAGCCCTCTCCTGGTTTGGGTTGGTCTTTTGAGCCAGTTTTGTCCACCTAAAAACTGTTCAAGTAACCTTTACTATGATGTCAAAAGTAGTATGGAGACACTGCAGGGGGGGGTAGAAATGGTCAAGAGGGGGCAAGGTACTTTTTTAAAACCACATTTTAAATAACACATGAGTGCCAGAACAAATAAATGGACAAACACATACATAGTTAGAGCTGAAAAAACAGGAGAAAGAACATTTGAGGATGCTTCTAGACATCCCAGCAACTTTGTGTCGTTCTTAGCAAGGCCTTAATAACACACAAAAAGAAATTCTTAGGTGAAACCTTCTTCACGTTTAGAGAGCCTTGTATGTGAGATGGTATGTCTGCAAGAAACCTATGGGACTAAAAATTCACAACCCATTTGGATACGTACACAATGCAAATCCAGGTGATCCAAGGAAATGACTGACTGACTGGTACATAAGTAGGTGTGGGGACCTCTTCCTTGGTGGGTGGTATGCTTCTTACAACAATCCTCTATCTTTGTGGTGTCAGACTGTCTCCCTTCTGATATCTCTAAGTCTTTCTCTAGAGTGATGCTTCTCCTAGAAAGAGTCACCTTACCTTCTTATATTTCCTGGGTGTCGAAAATCTAACGCGCACAAGGATTAAGGACTTGGAGACCTGAAATCAACAGGCTTCATCTTTAGCCTTCTTCAATAAAATATGTATGAGGCAGCTCAGTAGGAACATACAAGAAGCAAATGGGACTCCTTCCAAAAATGTTTGTAAAATTCCTAAGTGCACAGCCCGGTGTTAAATTGTGCATAGGGCTAACTGGCTGGCCCTTTCCTTTCCCTTAAACTAAAGATGTCCAACCTTGGCAACTTTAAGACTTGTGGGCTTTCATTTCCAGAGGAATTCTGGGTGTTGAAGTCTTAAAGTTGCCAAGGTTACAAGGGCCCTGGAAAAAAATGATTTATGACCATTTTTTACACTTACGATTGTTGCAGCATCTCCATAGTCATGTGATTTACATTCGGATGCTTGACAACTGATTCATATTCATGATGGTTACAATGTCTCAGGGTCACATGATCCCCTTCTGACAAGCAAAATCAATGGGGAAGCCAGATTCACTTAACAACCGTGTTTCTAGCTTAACTGCAATGATTTCCTTAACAAAAGTGGCAAGAAAAGTTGCAAAACGGGGCAAAATTCATGTAACAAATTTCTCACGTAGTAACATAAACTTTGGGTTCTATTGTGGTCGTAAGTCGAGGACTACCTTGTACCAAACCGGGGCTGCAAAATCTAAATACCCACTAGATGGCAGCGGCAAGCGATATTTGCTGCCATTAAACTCACTTCTGAGTTTTTACAGTTTAGATCTGGTAACCTGAAGTAATATTCAGTAAAAACTGCAGTTCTGCACGCTGAAGAACACCCGTGAGATAATTGATCATAAGAAAACAGACGCATGCAAAAAGTTTCACACACTCCCATAGTCCCTACAGTTCCTTTCTCTATGCATGCAGACAGAGTAAGTTAAAAAGAAAGAAAAAAGACTGAAGGAAAGGAAAAATCAACAGTAGTATAAAGGATGCAAACCTGCAGTAATCTGAGTCATAGGGAGATGGTGATCAAGCTACGGGGTTGTTACTAGAGAAATCCTTCGTAACCTGATCACTGTACCCCTACAACCAGATGTTGGCTCGTCTCCATTATTAAACACACTTAGTGCATGCTGGCCAAGACACATTGCCACCCAAATGCAACATACCCTTTAGACATTTCATTTTGTCCTTTGCGCCTGAAATACAGTAAGTGCAATTATTGATCTTCAAAAATACCCTTTAAAAAATAAAGTTATCGCTTGGCACAAGATGTCTGCCAAAAACCAGAATTCCATTCTGGGTTTATGCTATCAATAGACATTTCAACAGTTCGTTAAAGGTGGTTTTCGGCAGATTGCACAAAAGCTCGTGTACGTAGGTATGAACTAAAGCTGACTTTGGGGCAATTTGCATCTCACTTTAGCCTGTGACAAGTGCAATGTTCTCAAGACATTGCAGTTTAAAGTGTCATTTTAGCCTGAGTTGGTTTCCTTGTTCCTTATCTGTTACATTTACTTTTCCTTGTGCTAAGTGTTTCAGTGCTGACTGCCATTAAGGGCTTCTCTGTATCATTAGAAATAATTAAATACTTTGTGATATATAGAATAGAACTTAATGGAATTGTAGAGTAATAGCCACCTCTCTGGAAATCAGGACTTCTTGTAAAACAACCACAAATTTTAAGCCATATAAGCAGTGAAGAAGAAAAAAATCATTTTATCCATAACTCACAGCATATAGAGTGACAGAAAATTGTCCTAAAGCTAATGAAAAATGCAAGCTACAAGCATATTTTCTAAAACTAGAAGCACCATCTAATTTCCTAATAAACGAGCATATTAATTTCAGCGGTTCTTACTGGAAACTGAATGAAAACAATGAATTATATTGAAACACAACAATATATCCATGATTTTAAGGCCTACCTCCATTAGCCAGTAGGTTTTCCTGTACTTTATCTTTTGAATCTTCTAAAACTTCTCCAATATACTGGGATATTTTCTTTATTACGCTTCATAAAAGAACAAAAGGGTAACATTTTAGTTCAAATTAATTCATGAAATAACTTTACAGCTACAGTAGATAGTAAAAACCATAGCTTTTCCAGACCCTAAGGTGAGAACCAAGGTGTAGACAGAAATGGACAAAAGAGAGATCAGTGATAGATGAACAGGAAGTTTCAATAAGAACAAAGGTAACCAGCTATTTTGTAAAGTGTGCTTAGTTCACTGTATTAAGGGCCTGTTGAATTCTGGTACTAAAAATAAGAAGATAAGCTTTTTAAAAAATTCTATGTGCATGATCTTCTGTTATTTTTTACCCAATTCTGATTGATGGGCTAACGATTCAGTCCTAGTCATTTCTCTATGTTACAAACTTTGTTTCCCAACAGCTACTGGGTGTCAAGAAAATAAGGTGTGGCTTGTCCAGGAAGAGGAAAAAGTAAACCTGGAATCAGAGTGTGTTATATGTAAGTTGCATTAAACTGTAGCCTCCAAGCAACCACGAATGGAGGAAGCACTGCTGAAGCCCATGGGACCCACAGATACTCCTTCAGGTATGTGTTTGGGCATGTAACTGATATAGCAGAATTGGAAAAGTCCAAAATGCTTCCTTCAGAATAAACATACCTAAAAATGGACATTAATTTGCTTTTGAAATATTAAGTCTTTACACGAATTTCCCAGGATTCTCATCTTTATTCTATACAATTTTAACTTTGCTGAGCATTTAAAAATAGGTTTGCAAGGAGCGTGTGCCATCCGAGATGGAAACCGCTCCAAGAATGGACGGGCAAGAGAGCATCAGAATGCCACGGGCTGCTTCAAAGTGACATGGAAAAATACTCTGCCTCCTTGTGTAAATAAGTAATAAAACTGCATGGAAACAAGAGACCCTGAAAACTCTTGCCCCTTCCCTGCTACACTGGTCAGAAGCAGTGCTGGCTGGTTTCTGCTGCCTAGCAAGATGTACCAGCATTTCTTGCAAATGTTGATCAAATAACAATTCCACTAACAATCTGCTTCTCTGCAACTATAATACAAATGCTGAGCTCATTGGCATAGCTTCAGACCTATTCTCTCTTTGTCCATGGGGTTCAGCATGTGTTGCATTCATTTTTATAACACACTAATCTCACACATAATTCTATTCTCTCATCAGATGAGCTTCCCCATCAGACTTTCAAGCTTCTTCTATAAAAGAATGTAGTTAATAGAAAAGATAAAGGTTCCCCTTGCACATATGTGCTAGTCGTTCCCGACTCTAGGGGGCGGTGCTCATCTCCGTTTCAAAGCTGAAGAACTAACGCTGTCCGAAGACGTCTCCGTGGTCATGTGGCCGGCATGACTAAACGCCAAAGGCGCACAGAACGCTGTTACCTTCCCACCAAAAATGGTTCCTATTTTTCTACTTGCATTTTTACATGCTTTCAAACTGCTAGGTTGGCAGAAGCTGGGACGAGTAACAGGAGCTCACTCCATTACGCAGCGCTAGGATTCAAACCACCGAACTGCCAACCTTTCTGATCGACAAGCTCAGCGTCTTAGCCACTGAGCCACCGTGTCCCTAGTTAATAGAAAAGTGGGTTTAAATCTCAGGGCAAAAAACTTGCTATTATGAGGCATCTCTGCAGTTACCTTTTCCCTTTGGAAAATCTTGCCCCCAGAGATAAGGCAAGCCCCCTCCCCTCTCCTGCTTTTCCAGAAAAGAATTAAGAACTGGCTCTTCCAATTAGCATGGGGATCTAAGAGTATGATGTAATCTTGGGGGTGGCTGGTGGCTTGAGAATATTCCTGTTGCCTCATTAATCTTTTTAGCCTTCTGAATTTTATGTTTTAAAATTTGAAAAGTATTTTTTTAACTTTTAACTTATAAGCTTTAACTTGTTTTTAATTCTGTTTTTAGCTGTGCTTTTATTTGGGTTTTATATTGTTTTATTATGCTATTGTAAACCACCCAGAGTTACTTAGGTGAGATGGATTATGCTGAAGTGTATGTAATACATACATAAAAATGAAAACCTGCAATGGGGGGGGGGGGGGAGGTTAAATGTGCATTACAATGTGGCAACCCATTTCTTGTAGTTTTGGCACCAGCATGATTAGGAATGGATGTCTATGGATACAGCAAAGTTGAATTATTTAATTCTTGGCGACCAGGATATTATTAAGGAGCCTGATGAGAAAACAGATGGATTCTGAGAAACAATGTCCCAATGAGGAGCGGCAAACCTATTTCTTAATAATAGACCTGTGCGTTCTGCATTTTTCTTAATCCGCAAGCCCTCAATAAAATACACAGCTTCATACTTCTAACCTTTCATCCAGATGCAAGGAAGAAGAAGAAAAGGGGGAAAACTCAAAGGTGCTTTTTCAAAAGGTAACTGGACTATGGTTTTTTTCTCTTGAGGAAGAAGATGTTTCCTTTTTCATCCAAGAAGCTTCATCAGTTCTGGCTGGAGGGTGGTAGGTGATGGGGAATGGAAGGGCAAGGACTAACCCTTCCATTCCCCCACATCCAGCCAGAACTGATGAAGCTCCTTGAATGAAAAGCGAAATGTCTTTTTCCTCAAGGGAAAAAGAAAAATATATATAATCCAGTTGCCTTTTGAAAAGACACCTCTGAGACAACCATGACCTGTTTGACTGAGAATCTCCATAGACAAAAGAGGAAAGAGAATTGGAAAGTGGGCATTTAGAAAAAGAAATGAGAGAAAGTGGGGTTCCTGATCTGTCTTTTCTGAGCTTTTCAGTGTAAAATGGGAGAAGGACTGGGGAGCATCCTACCGCCCCACCCCCCAATCCAACTTTTGTTCCAGGCTGCCAAATCCGACTGTAGCATTTGAAATATACACTTCATTTTCACCCCTATATTTACTTTCCCAAATTCTATGTTTTGCGTGTCTTAGTAGTCCTCCTGTGTCTCTTAGTGGTGGCTATTACCAATGTAGGAGGACTTGTTATTACCAATGTGAGAGAAAATGTTCTCCCTGATTGACTTTGGCTTCCTCCAATGTAGGAGGACTTGCTTCTGGGTTGAGAAATAAACAAAGAGGACCATCCTTCAGATATGTGAAGTCTGAACACTGAAGATTTGGGGAGGGGAGCGAGATTCAGGGAAGATTCAGCTCCAGATGGACATCTTTCCAAATAAAACAGAACAGAGCTATTTACATATTCTTAAAAGTATTGGTAGTGCTTCTGCAAAAAAAAAAAAAGCTATTTCCCACACATCCCCCCCCCCCACCCAGCCTCTGGTTCCTCTCTGTAAATGGCTCCTCAGAATAAGTGTATAGAATAGATCAATGAAGCAGCAGGGATCATTCTTCATAGGGACTTGCTGATTACCGTGGGGGTGAAGCCCACTGCTTCCCTAGATCTAAATATATTCGATTCAAAATAAAACCCAGGAGTTAGACTCTAATTTAAACAGAATAAAGCCAAACCTGCCTGATCTGGCTGACCTCTAGGACCAAGCTTAAACAAGTTAGAGTTAGGTTCAGGCAGAAACCCTGTGACCTGGAGAAACCACTTCCATTTGTGTTTGTGTGCAGTAAATAAGTTTTATTTTACCTTTCAGCAAAACTATCGAGTTTTCCCAACTCATCTGAGAGGCCAACCAGCGTGTCCAGAGTTCCTACCTGTGGAAGGAAACACAAATACTTTTACACAAAAAGAAGACCTGCTCAACTGTTTTACCAGAATGATCTTTCTTTATTATTTTTGGCACAAATGATCCTTTGTGTAATCAAAGTATTAAGGGCATTCAGAGGAAGCCAAAGTCAATCAGGGAAAACATTTTCTCTCAATGGAAAATGACAGAAATGCCTCTATTCTAAATAAGGAAAAACTGTATGTTATCATGTGATTATAAATCCACTTCTATAAGACTTCTTCCCTATTTTTATTCTCAGTGTTCCTCAACAGCTTTATTGCTCACAGTGTATTACATATGCAATCATAAGGCACTGAATAGAATGTATATTTTCTTGCCAACTTCAGCAGGAAAAAAAACATTTAAGCCTTAAAATGGGAGAGCCCTACCTCATTTATATATAATCTGAGCAGAAACTGGTTGCAGCAAATAAATTCATTGCATCTCTTCCTGAAATTATTACACTTTAAGATTCCAACAGTGAAGGTGTTTTCAGATATCAGCCAGCACTTCTGGCATAGTCGTATTATTAATCCCTATATTTTTTACGTCTAGTACAGGGGTGTCCAAACTTGGGAACTTTAAGACTTGTGGACTTCAACTCCCAGGATTCCCCAGCCAGCCATGCTGGGAGTTGAAGTCCACAAGTCTTAAAGTTCCCAAGTTTGGACACCCCTGGTCTAGTACTTCAACAAAATTAACTAACGTGTTAGTGCAGGATGATATTGAAGAAGTACTTTAATAATTCCAAGCTCTGTTAACCATGAGAAAGTTTACACAGCACACCAAGATTTATTTGGAAAGGACATGATAATGGCATTGGTAACATATTATGATTTATCAATTATGGTAAAATATGACACAATGACATTAGGTACATATTACAATTCCCACCCACCCCCCACTTCCTTGCAGACATCCATTAAATTGCTATGCATCTCCATTCAAAGTATTTGCCCAGTGAAATTTATGTTTCCCTAGAACTAGGTCCCATTAAATTCATTCGGATTTAGTTTATTAATGCTACAATTCCATGTACGTTTATTTGTGAGTAAATTCTACGTAATTTGTCTGTATATAAGATATCTATGGCAGAGTTCCACTTTGACTAATTGCAATCTTGACCATTAAGGATGCTCATAGATTGTTTAACTTATAAGTTCTTTGAGATTTTCTGCAAAGGACAGGTTTGAATAGAACCAAATTAAACCTCCAGATTTTTCTGCTAGTAATTAAACCACTGATTAATAATAATGGTGCATATTATTCATGCACTCCAGAAAGCAGTAGAAATAAATAAATATGTACTAATTTTCCCTGTATGGAGACCCACTCTATTAAAAAGGAAGAAGAAATATGTTTGATCCCTGCCCTTATTCTCGTCTTGCTCTTCCTCCCACTCCTAGCTTTTCATCCCACTTTTTACCTTGAGGTCAGGGATGGTAAACTTGCTGTTGCTGGACAGGTTGGCTTTCGAAGTCACAGTATTCATTCTGTCCCAGGCAAGCAAATTTGCCTTATCCCCTGGAGCTGAGATTAGCCAGAACTCTGACATGATGGGAAAGGATCGTTGAGTACAAAATCACTATAAGTAAAAAAGGAAAAAAAAACCAAGAACACAAAAATAGATCAGCTAAAACTTTAAACCAATTTTTAAAAAATCAAAAAGGTATTGGTATCTCAGTCCATATAGGAAAACATCCATCACCTTTCAATCCAAATGTAAAATTAAATGTGACCTTCTCTTCAATGTCACCAACAAACAATAGTTCCTCTTTTCTTCCCCCACCCTCCCCTGGGTTGTTTCATCTTGTTAGTAGGGAGGAGTTTTTAATCGCATGGAGCAATCCACAATTATTTACAGAAGCAATAGGCTGATCTGTTCATAATTCCAATCCAAGGAACATAGTTTGAGAAGGATGTAAGAGCTTAAAGCATCCCCCCACCCCAAAACTTGGCAACTTTAAGATCTGTGGACTTTATCTCCCAGAATTCCTGCATATATGTTCTTGTCCTTCATCTTAAGGGATGCGGTGGCTCAATGGCTAAGATGTTGAGCTTATTGATCAGAAAGGTTGGCAGTTCGAATCCCTAGCTGGGAACGACTAGCACATATGTACGAGGAGAACCTTTACCTTTAGCATAAATATTCTATATATGTTCTTGTCCTTCATCTTTATAAGAGAAATATCAAAACAGATAACAAAAATCAACTTTGTTGTAAAAATCTAAATGACAGGCAGTTAATACATATCTGTTGTCATATTGGCATGCCCATGATGTAGACTTTTTAAAAAAATCAACTTCTGTTTAGAAACATCTGAACAATGAAATGTATATATAAAATTACTAAGGCATTATGAGAAAGCGTGCCGAGGAAGCAATTTTCTCCTTCTGCATTTCATATATAAGTATGATAATTTTTCAGTTTAAAAAAAGATAAATATTATCTATATTGAGCTTGATACCTGGTTATTAGATAGATACATCTACATTCACAGTAAGGATGCAGAAGGTGTTTGGCACAGTTGTCTTTTCGGAAACTTTCAGTTTTCCAACCTAACAGTTAGCCCTGGGATTTCCTAGTGGTCTCCTAACCTGTCCTTAATCAGTTCCCTTCCTGTTTAGCTTTTTCAGAGAAAACCAAGTTAGTTGGAGGCTACCACCTGCAGAAACTGCCCACTACCATTAGGAACAAACAAATGTGGTTAATCCTATGCATCCATGTTTTAATCAGAAAGATCATTAAAAAAAACAGAAAGCACAATGAAAAGAAGGGCAAACAGTTGGCTATTGTTTTAAAACAGGTGTCAAAAGTCATCATAATCAATGTTCTTCGATTTCGCCCTTCATCATTTAATCTTTAATTTATTCTAGCAATTGGCCTTAGAATGCTGATTCCAAGGCAAAACTGACACCTTTCTAAAACCTCCTGGGACGGATGGATCTCTGCCTTTTGCCTTTCAACACAAAACAACGAAAGCCTCCTAAAAAAACAAAAAACAAATGAGGCTTGCTATCCGTTTTATTGGGATAACTCACATATACTTGGATGTTGTTGAAAGTAGCTCAAGACGGCTGGGCGAAAATACCTCTCCCCATCATTCCGAGCTGCTTTTCCGAAACAGAAGGAACGTAAACGGCCAGGCTCAACGACTAACAAATAGCGCGTTCTGTTCCCACGACGCAGCGCCGCTCTCCGAACTGAAGATAATGGACCAAGGAGTTTTTAAAAAGCCCACCGAGGCCGATCCGAGCCCATCATTTCGTTTGAAGTGTTTCGGCTCTCCAGTCCTTTCCAAGCGGGCGACGTAGCGCGCCCTCTTCCCAGCCGCAGCCTCCGAGCAGCGCAGCAGCCACCGGCTTCTCTAAGGAGGCGATGGGAAAAGTTTCCCACCGCTTTACTTACCCCAAGTCTTCGGGAGACGCGGCAGGTGTGCTCTGCTCCTCACCGTGTGGTGGCGGCGGCCCCTTCCATCGCCGGCAGCAGGCGCGGCTCTCTTCCCTCCTCTCAGTGGACGCCGGAGGGGAGGAACGGACTTTGCAGGGTGCGGAGCCACCGGCTGAGCCGCGGTCGGCTGCGGCTTCGCTTTTTGCAGGAGGGAGGGGAGAGGCCCATCCCGACGCCTTTCTCTGGCCGGTGGCGCTTGAGAAAGCTCCACCTTGGCCTCCTCCTACTCTCAGCCTTTGCGTGGTTCAGATCTGGAGGTTGCCTGCCAGGGATGGACGATTCCTCAGGGAGGCCCCGTCTTTTGTCAGATGATGGAGGCACGCACACGCCCAGACGGGGAAGCTTTAGAACTTTTTTAGGGCTGTCACATGATTTACTTTCTTCCTTTCCTTTCCTTTCTTTTCCTTTCCTTCCTTCCCTCCTTTCCTTCCTTCCTTTCCTTTCCTTTCCTTTCCTTTCCTTTCCTTTCCTTTCCTTTCCTTTCTTTTGCTTACCATCACTGCCAGTCTCCAAGGTGCCACCAAGCCACTTGGGTACATGGCTGAAATTGGTTACTTCTTGCAAAATTTGAAATGATCTGAGGCGCATATAAGGTATTAACCTAGATTTTTCTAAATTGCATGTAAAATAATAAGCATTGGACTAAGTCCTATCTACCTTTCTGTAACCAAGGTTCTCTGTCTTTGAAGACAGACACTGGGATAATAATAAACATTAGGTTTGTACATGGAAATGGAATTATGAAAACTTTCAGTCCTATATAATAATTCACATAGTACCTCTTCTACTTTCTCCAAAATATACTCTGGCAGCCTCTCTATCCCATTTCCAAAAGGTGACCTTCACCTCATCCCTGCTCCTAAGGACTTCCCATAGTTAACTATTGCCTCCTTCAAAAATTTCTCTTCTAAAATAAATTAGCTTTGCTTACTCTAGCTGATAATTAAAGTTGTATCATATGATATGAATTATAGTCCAATTTAAAATGAGGCCTGGATACATGTATTAATAGCAATAGCATTTAAGATTTATATACCACTTCACAGTGTTTTTACAGTCTTCTCTAAGCGGTTTACAGAGTCACCATATTGCCCCCAACAATCCAGGTCCTTTAATTTTTAAAGTAGCACAAGATTTTAATAGGAAGAAAGAAGATCACTTGTCTCTAGACAGCAACCAGCAATTGGCTTAATTGTATTCCTGTTTTAATTTCAGTTTATAAGCCAGTCCATTTCCAAAGATTCTCAACAATTTACCACACTGGCACATGGTGGATTAAAATTAGCATCAGGGCTAATGTATACTAAGAGTACAGCCAAACCAAAGAGGTACCGTTTGGGGGGAGCATAGTCTTCTTATCTCTGAATGTCTTCCTGACGAGCTGTATTTGGCACTTTGGAAATTTAAAATGGAGAGAATAGTCTAATTGTCTGGGAAGGGGAATCACTGCACTCCACTGAATATGAGATTATAAAATTATAAAAATCTATATTATGATGCAGATGATGGAGTGTATCCACTTCCACTCTGGAGAGGTGAGCAGCATGGCTAGTGAAACAGCAATGCGTATTCATTGTCTTACAAGGCATTCCCTAGAAATCCTCTCCTCAGTGCCAAAATATTAGAGTTCCATCCCAGTTCGTCGGAAAGAGTTATTGAATCTTGATTGTGGGTTGCGGTGGGTCAACATCTTTGGCTACGCCTAGGTGGAGAAGTCAAGTAATTGGCCTATGTCCCAACCTCTAACATTTTGTTATATTGAGGAAGAGTGAAGGGAAGAATCTTCTATAGCCATGATGGCGAACCTATGGAACGTGTGCCAGAGGTGGCACGCAGAGCCGTCTTTGTGGGCACATGCACTGTCGCCAGCTGCTCTTATCTTCGTGGGCACAGGAGCACATGAAAATGGCCTGAAAACAGCCTGAAAAATGACCCCAAAATGCCCAAAAAACAGACACG
Source organism: Natrix helvetica (assembly GCF_964273705.1). Classification (NCBI taxonomy): domain Eukaryota; kingdom Metazoa; phylum Chordata; class Lepidosauria; order Squamata; family Natricidae; genus Natrix; species Natrix helvetica. The sequence continues at coordinate 150,518,932 of NC_138552.1, forward strand.
TGTGCGCCGGCCAGCTGGTCTTCGGTGCACCAGTGCGCACACATGCATGCACATGCATGTGCCTTCCAGTTTGGGCACTTGGTGCCGAAAAGGTTCGCTATCACTGTTCTATAGGAAAAATGAGAAGTTGTTTTCTTGCAGAAAAATCCGAAATCATAAATTCAGAGATCGGCCTATTGCTGTATCCAAAATCAAGCTCCGTCTATATGTCTCATCCAATATTTAAATTCTAGTTCATTTTTTTTTCACCCTTTCAAGTAAAGTGAAATTTGGATCTCCTTTTTGTGGCCTTGAAGCTGGGAGAAATCTGTTTAATAAAGATTCAGTCTAGATTGAAAGCCAGGGGTTCCCAGTTCACCAATTTTAGTGCTTACACAAATATTTACTTATCTATTTGACCATTTATTTCAACAAGGGATTAGGCTTGTCTTGGTACTTAAACTAGTGGTTGTTCTGCATCTTTGCCTGGAATACAGACTTGTTGATTTGCCTGGATGTTTGAGTTTATTACAATGTAATTTTTGTATGATTACCTTTAAGATGCTTCTGAAGTTTTATTTATTGTATTTATAGTATTGGAATGGAACACAAACATATATTAAGATGACCCACTCCTAAAATAAAGAATAGACAGAAATAAGAGCAATTAAGATGCTTAAAGGCCTGGAGATAGAAATATATGAAATATATAGTTGCAGGAATTGGGTTTGGCTAGTCTAGAGAAAAGAAGGACTAGAGGGGACATGATAGCAGTATTCCAGTATTTGAGGGGCTGCCACAAAGAGGAGGGGTGTCAAATTATTATCCAAAGCACCAGAGGGCAGGACAAGAAACAATGGATGGAAACTAATCAAGGAGAGAAGCAACCTGGAATTGAGGAGAAACTTCCTAACAGCGGGAACAATTAATCAGTGGAACAGATTGCCTTCAGAAGTTGTACATGTCCCATCACTGTAGATTTTAAAGAAGAGATTGAAGAGACATTTGTCTGAAATGGTATAGGGCAGTGATGGTGAACCTTTTTGTTGTTGAATGCCAAAAATGCAAGGGCGTGCGCATAATAGCGCATGTGCATGCCAGCACTCATAATGTGTATGTGTGCACAACCTCCCCCACGCTCCCCCCCACACGTGCCACACAGCTTGCCTCCAAGCTGAGCTTAGTATTTCCTCCAGGGGGCCGGGGAAGGATATTTTCACCCTCCCCAGGCTCCTGGAACACCTCCAGAAATAAACTTCCGGTAGGTGTTTTTGCCCTCCCCAGGCTCTGGAGGCTTTCCTGAAGCCTGGGGAGGGAGAAAACGGCCTCCCCCAGCCCTCCGGAAGGCCAAACATCAGCTGGCAGGCATGTACATCCACACTGGAACTAATGGCTCATGTACCGGCAGATATGGGTCCGCGTGCTACCTGTGGCACGCGTGCCATAGGTTTGCCATCAAGGGTATAGGGTCTCTTGCTTGAGCAGGAGGTTAGACTAGAAGATCTCCAAGGTCCCTTCCAGCTATATTCTGATTGTAATTGTAATCAATTTAAATGTAGATAAAGACCCTGTCCAGAGTTAGCTCCCCGCATTATGAACTTAGATATACTAACATCAGTTAAAAACATCAGTTAAAATCAGTTTTTAACTTACGTTAGTATATCTAAGTCCATAATATGAATGTAAATATTTCTTCATTTCAGGAAAACATACAAATGGGACACACTTGTACTTCATGTATGTGTATGTGTCCATATGCCACTCACAAACTGCACATTAAAAGAAAGAAGGAAAAGTTAATTTCATAAGTACTGATCAACGTTAATGCTTAGGTGCCCTATTTACAAAACCAATCTCCCCAAATATATATCCTAACTATTCTCTTTCATATATGAAATACATCCACTGAGAAACTTGCATACTCATTGCAACAAGGAAACTGATTGTAATAGGATAGTACCAACATAATCCCCCGCAAAAGAGCAGAATTGAATGACACCGTCGACGTCACCTCGCCGTCCATGACGTCACCCATCCACCGCCTTTCGAGCGGTTTTCCGCACTCTATGGCCGGAAGAGTTCCCTCCTGCTCCCGGAAGTGAAGCCCGGGTCTCGTCCGGGAAAAAGGGTGACATGCAGGTCTCCAACCTCAACGAAGTGAAGATCTACAGCCTAAGCGCCGGCCGGAGCCTGCCGGAGGTGAGGACGCGGGAGCGCCAACCCACCCCCGCCCTTCGCCCTGTCCGCGCGCTCCCCCTCCCCGAGCGCTGCGTTGCCTGGTAGAGCGCGCGCCTTTCGCTCTGCGGCTTGCCCGAAGGCGGCTCGTGCGCTTCGCTCCCCTATTAATACGCGTCGAAAAAGCCGATCGCGACAGGGGAAAGAGTATCTCTGGCTAATACTTCTAACAATATTCCCACCTGGAATACTGCAACCAGGGAAGAGTAATTAAGATGATGGGTATGGCTAGTCTAGAGAAAAGAAGGATTGGGGGTGACATGATAGCAGTATTCCAGTATTTGAGGGGCTGCCACAAAGAGGGGGGGGGGTGTCAAATTATTATCCAAAGCACCAGAGGGCAGGACAAGAAACGATGGATGGAATCTAATCAAGGAGAGAAGCCAGCTGGAATTAAGGAGAAATTTCCTAACAGTGAGGACAGTTAACAGGTGGAATAGCTTGCCTTCAGAAATCCTGGGCGCTCCATCACTGGAAGTTTTTAAGGGTTAGCCACTTGTATGAAATGGTGTAGGTTCTCCTGCTTGAGCAAGGGGCTGGACTGGAAGACCTCTAAGGTCCCTTCCAGCTCATTCATTCTAAAATCAGGCCACCTCTGCATCCCAGAGTCTGCATGGCCAATGTTTCGAGACGATGAGAAAGGAATATTGCAAGAACCTCTGTAGACTGGCTGGATGATGTTTCCCTGGTGTTCTCTCTGAGCTTGATTGTTTTCTTTTGGACCTTTCATTACTCAAACTGGGTAACATCATCAGTGCTAGTGATGCAAGAGATGTTTGCAAGAAAACCAAGCCCAGAGAGCCCCACTTCATTCCTGAGCTACAAATATCATATTTTTCAGACGATAAGATGCACCTTCCCCCCCCCCAAAGAGGATGAAAATCTGGGTGCATCTTATACTTATGTAGCCGCCTGGGTCGTCTGGAGAAGAGGGAGGTGAAGTGGGCACTGAGCAGGACGCGAGGCGTAAGACAAGGTGGCTCGCTGCTCGGACTCCCGCTTCTCCAGACAACCCGATGGGAAGTAACAGACTCAAACTCAACCCGTCCAAGACGGAGTGGCTGTGGCTACCGGCACCCCGGTTCAACCAGTTACATCCATCACTGGCCATTGGGGGCGAACAGCTGGCCCCCGTGGATCGGGTACGCAATTTGGGTGTCCTCCTGGATGCCCGGCTGTCAATGGATGACCATGTGACAGCCGTGGCAAGGGGGGCATTCCACCAGGTTCGCCTGGTGCGCCAATTGCGTCCCCTATTGGACCGGAACGCCCTATGTACAGTCACTCATGCGCTTGTGACGTCTTGACTGGACTACTGTAATGCTCTCTACATGGGGCTCCCCTTGAGATGCACCCGAAGGCTGCAGCTGGTTCAGAATGCGGCCGCGCGGACAATTGTGGGAGCCACTTTTGCTGCGTGGGCTGCACTGGCTACCTGTGGCTTTTCGGGTGCTTTTCAAGGTGTTGGTCATCATCTTCAAAGCGCTCCATGGCACAGGACCTAGTTATCTGCGGGATCGTATCCTGCCCCATACATCCCTTCGGCCGATTCGCTCTCACAGACAGGGACTCCTCCGGGTGCCGTCCACTAGGCAATGCCAGCGGGCGACGCCCAGGAGTAGGGCCTTCTCTGTGATGGGCCCGACCCTTTGGAATGACCTCCCCCCGGATATCAGGACTACTACCGACCTCCGCTCCTTCCATAAGAAACTAAAGACCCACCTGTTCAATTTAGCCCGCCTGGCCTAATTCCCAATTCCCAATTTTAGTCCCTCAAGCCTGCATTTTTTAAATTTTCTAGGGGTATGTTTTTAGTTGTTTTTAATTTTTATTTTTTTTGTACAGTTGTATGAGGTTTAATTCGTTTTTAAGGGTATAGGATATTCGTCTTTTGTATTCGTTTTAATGAGACACCTGTACACTGCCCCGAGTCCCTTCGGGGAGAGGGGGCGGTCTATAAATCCTGAAAAATAAAAATAAAATAAAAATAAACCCAGTCATCGGCTTCTGCTCCTGGCCCAGGAGATGGATCTGGCCAGGAGGAATACAAGCCCCATTTTTGCAATCGGGGAGGAAAAAGAGCATTTCAGGCTCCGGGCAATCCCTGATTGCTGGAGACTGCAACCAAGGAAATATGCACCAATTGGCAAGCACCTCTTCTTGTTTTTGTGAACATTTAGCCTATTTAAGAGTCAAGTTTTTTTTTGGTTGAAGAACTGGCTAGAAATTAAAGTCTACCATAATTGGCAGATACAAGACTGGCAAAGGGTGTTTTTATGTATTTAACATGTTCTTTTGCAAATTTTATATTTCCTTTGTGTGAAAGTTGGAGGGTTTTTTTTTTTGAAAAAGCAGTTCTCTGACCATACTACCAAGTTGACTAGATCTTTATTGCTAGATCTAAGATTTGTAAATTGATAAGGCAAATACAGCGTCTTCAGCTTCTTGAAAGAAAAAAATAAAGCTAAAGAGATTGCAGGGACGCGGTGGCTCGGTGGCTAAGACGCTGAGCTTGTAGATCAGAAAGGCTGGCAGTTCGGCTGTTAGAATCCCTAGCTTCGCATAATGGAGTGAGTTCCTATTACTCGTCCCAGCTTCTCCAACCCAGCAGTTCAAAAGCAAGCAAAATGCAAGTAGAAAAATAGGAACCACCTTTGGTGGGAAGGTTAACAGCATTCTGTGCACCTTCAGCATTTAGTCATGCCAGCCACATGACCACGGAGACATCTTTGGACAGCGCTGGCTCTTCGGCTTTGAAACGGAGATGAGCACTGCCCCCTGGAGTCAGGAACGACTAGCACATATATGCGAGGGGAACCTTTACCTTTTAGGGATTGTAGTGAATTATGTTGAAATCACCTGCACAGTAGTAATGAAAATTTCTAATCAACTGTTTATATATTTCCCGAGTCCTTAATTTTATAATATGCTACTTGTAATGGTAAAGGTATGCTTGGTTAAAGAATCAGGTGGCTGTTCAGCACTTGTGAATACTCAGTTGCTGTGTTGGATCCTACTGCAATTATGTTTTTTTTTAAATTTTTATTATATTTTAAAATATATAATTCTGTGTAAGCTGAGAGTGTTTAGCTGAAGTTTTAAAAAAATATTAGCCTTCTTGAACAACCTTTCTTTAGACTTTTTCACAAATCATATGTTTGTGGTTTTTTTTAATAGTGGCTTTCTGATAGAAAAAAAAGAGCACTGCAAAAGAAAAATGTTGGTGAGTTGTCCTTATTTTATTCTAAAAAGAGTTATTATGTTCATTCATGCATGTTAATATTATTTCTGATTCCAACAAATTGTTTCATGATACCAAGCTGAATACAGGTTCCTATCAACCATAGCTTCTGTGTTTCATTAATGTTCAAAGGAGGAACATTGCCTTTTGTCTCTTGGTTTGTGTTTGCTTGTCTGTGTTTAAACTGGGAAAGTATTTTTAAAAAAATACAGAAATTTAGTTGGTTGTTTGAGTGGTTGCTGTGGACATTTATACAACATCTAGATTTGAAAAGTTTTTTTTTTCATGGTCAGCAAGTGAGATCTTAGTGCATAAATGGCTGGTAGGAATCTGCCGTGTTTCCCCGAAAATACGACAGGGTCTTATTTTCTTTTTACTTACAAAATGTGGCCTTGGGCTTATTATGGGGGGGGGGGAGGGTTTATTGTTTTGGGGTTGCTGGGTGGCTGCTCCCTTGCGAACTGGCTCCTGAAGAGCCGAGCACAGCCTCGGGCAAAGCAGCCATGAAGTGACCAAGCTCACGAGCAACTGCCCAGCAAACCCTCTCTCCAGCCGGGCAGAGCACCATTCACTGACCTAGGGGGTATCCCTAAGGCGCCAAGCCACATGGTGCTCTGCCCGCTCCCCAGCTCCTGTGGCTTGGCACATTAGGGATACCCCCTACGTCAGTGCATGGAGCTCTGCCCGGCTGGAGAAGGGGGTTGCGAGAGCGCCTGTTCCGCCCCTAGCAGGCATGCCTCCTAGCCTCAACATGTCCGGGGCCAGCTCTCCTTGCAGCAGCCGCCACTGCTGCCGCGCTCTGAGCATAACATCTTCTCTTGTTCCAAACTCCCAAACTTGGCTACCAAGTCGTCCAGCAGCGGCCGCTCTAGGAGTGCGCTCTATGGTTGTGGGCTGGCTGCTGGAAGACTCTCTGTTCGGAAGACTCTCCAGCAGCCAGCCCACAACCATATAGCGCCCTCCTAGAGTGGCGGCTGCTAGAAGACTCGGCAGCCGAGTTTGGGAGTTTGGAACCAGAGAAGACGTTATGCTCGGAGCGCGGCGGCTGCGGCTGCAGGGATAGCTGGGTCCGGAGTCTTCGGGAGCCAGTTCGCAAGGAGCAGCCGCCCGGCAACTCCCCTCTCCGGCCAGGCAGAACGCCAGTCCCCAACTTTGCGGTATCCAGAAGGTGGCAAGCAATGTGAGCACCTTTTCCCTCCCCCTCCCGCCGGGCTCCTGCGGCTCCTGCGGTTTGGTGCCTTCAGGATACCGCTATGTCGGTGAGCGGTGCTCTGCCTGGCTGGAGGGGAGAGTTGTCCAGGGGGGTTATTTTCAGGGGTGGGCTTATATTTTTGCCCACGTGAAAAATGTGGCAAGGCTTTAGTTTCAGGACAGGTTGTATTTTCGGGGAAACACGGTAATTCTAGTTCCTTTATGACTTCTTCCTTTTTCAGATCTAGTTAGTCTTGTTTTGGGAGTTGGCATATTGTGTTAGTCCAGAACAGAATATTCTGAACTTAACTATGTTTGATTAAATGCTTAGGAGCACAAAAGGAGTAACGTTAATTGTTTTAAATAGCAGGACACAAAATAGCAGAACACAAAATACCATAGTATTACCAAAGGGGCAATGTTAATTAGTGCTGTTGTCATTAATGTCCTACGATAGTGATGCATTTACTATGCAGTCTTTTTTCATATTTTGCTTCATATTTTAAAGATATTCAGAGAAGAATTGAACTTATTCAAGATTTTGACATGCCTGCTGTTAGCACCAAGATCAAGGTGTCACAAGATGGGCAGTACGTAATGGCAACAGGTAAATTTGGGTAAAACCAGATCCAGTTAATAAACCTTCAAAGTCAAATTGTGACTGTGGAACACTGGGTTGGATTCGGGGATTACACACAAATCTAATATAGTGTCTTCTGGCACTAAATCTTGCAAAGGTTAGGATAGTAAAACATAGTGTATTTGGGAGTGTTAAAAAGATAATGTGATTAGAGATCATATCTAATGTATTAAACTTTCAAATTTTTAATATTACAATATCAATTTTTTAATATTATAATATTATTACAATAATATTGAAATTAGAAAAGGGTTGTAGGTTTTCAAACTTGTTGGTCTCAAGGACACACTTGGACAATATGGGCACTGTTACAATGGCTATTATGGAAACCAAGGGTAGCAGTTTTTATAAACATCTATACACGTGCATACATGTACATATTTAACCTTCAAGAAAATGCATTTACATATGAAATATGAACTTATATTGTATAAAATAGGACCATTTTCATTATGGAATTTCACTAAGAACAAAATTCCAGGCTATTTTTGTTTGGCCTAACCATTAATTTCTAGATCAAAATCTCTTAAAGAAAAGCACCGTCTGAATCTTTCTTTTCACTTTGATGTTAAATATTTTTTTAACAGGCACATACAAGCCAAGGGTCCGATGTTTTGATACCTATCAGTTGTCCATGAAATTTGAAAGATGCTTGGATGCTGAAGGTTAGTAATCTTAATTATGATGGAAATCAATCTAGATAAATTAGGCACAAAGTAAAAAACATCTCAAAGTGCAAATCAATCATGTTTATTTGGAAATAAGTATACCTCTGGTCTGTGAAGTTTTTTATTGGGGAACAGATAGGGGCCGCACCTTAAGTGATCTGATTTTTTTTTCTTATTAATGTAATAATTGTACTGTTTATATGTGCAATTTATAAGATAATCCATTTCAGCCTAACAATACTCTTGGAAGCTAATACATGAAAAACCCAATATAAAGCAAAATAAGACCAATGCAATACAGTATAATGTAGTATAAACGAAACTTCAAAACTTAACCATAACACATAATTAAACATTCATAGTGATCAGGCTTAGCTAACATCTTGGCTGCAATGCCAAGGGAATAGCTAGGTCTTCAAGAATAAAGTTGTAACACAGTTTCAATGTATGCTATTTTTGTTCTTTTGGAAAATATATTGAAAAAAATTGAATTGTTTTCATTCTTGAAAAATATATGACTGTGGCAAACTGGAATCTTTTAAAATTTCACTCCGTTTTGGGTAGTACATTGAACAATTCCTGATTTTAAACAAATTATCATTGGAAGATAATTTGTTTAAATTATCTTGCTGAACATGGATCCTCCTCTTCATTCTAGAGCAGAGGTTTCTAATCTCGGTAGCTTTTAAGACTTGTGGACTTCAACTCTCAGACTTGAATTCTGAGAGTTGAAGTCCACAAGTCTTAAAGTTGCCAAGGTTGGAGACTCCTGCTCTAGAGGGAATGATCTCTTGGGGTTTTTTTTGTGGATTATCTGCTAGTATAACACTTAGAAGATAAAACGTTCTGTAACAACTGATACTGATCTGTTCTGGGCAGGATATTTAAACAATATGTAGGCTTGCAATCATTTATTGCTCATCCAGGATGAATGCACTGGTGCTCCCTCTTGGCTTACATAAAACTGATTGTAAAGCAGGTAGCCTATAAGAGCTGTGAAAGTAACTTTGGAGAGAATCAGGCAAGTGTGATACGTAAATAAATCTTGCCATTGCTTCTCTTGGGCCCTTGATCCTAATGGGAGGGGTTGAAACCTCTTTACAATAGTAAGAACCTGGACTGAAACACAAGTTGCTGTTCTCCTTGTGAAGGACCTTGATTCAAGATGCGACAGTACCATGGATCAAAAGCCCAAGGGAGAAAAGTTTGGCTGAGAAGACAAATGGAGAGCTGTAATGGCCATGCCTGGTCCAGCTCTGGCACCTGACTCTGGCTGTAAGATCAGAGAGGGTTTGGCAGATAATGTAATTACCATATTTTTCGGACTATAAGACACAACTTTTTCCCTCAAAAAAGAGGCTGAAAATCTAGTTGCGTCTTGTACACTGAATAAAGCACTTTTTGCCTCCTGAAACCTCACCCCCTTCACCAAAATGGCCGTGCATAGCCTTTAGGAGGCTTTCAGAGTGCTCCTGGGTGCTGGGGAGGGTAGAAATGAGCGAAAAACAGGTCGTATTTTGCTCAATTCCACCTCCCCCCCCCCGAGCACTCTATAAGCCTCCTAAAGGCTATGCATGTCCTTTTTTTGACAAAAAATGGGCCTGTTTTCATGAAAAACAGCCCATTTTTTGCTCATTTTTGCCCCCCAGGAGCCCTCTACCAGCCTCCTAAAGGCTATTCATGTCCTTTTGGGGGGGGGGGGGGAAACGGGCCTGTTTTCACGATAAACTGGCTGTTTTTGGGAGGTCTGCAGAGTGCAAAAACTTTTTTTTAATTTGCCTCTTCAAAATCTTGGGGTGTCTTATACTCCGATGCGTCTTATACTCCAAAAAATACAGTACGTTTTGAGAAAATGGGTAATGCATGAAGTGGAATAGTTGCTACATATGATTGACTGCTATTTGTAATCTTTTCATCTCCCCAGTGGTCACATTTGATATTTTATCAGATGATTACTCAAAGGTATGTCAACTTTTAATTTTTTAATTATATGTGTAAATAGTAAATTTGGGACTACAGTTAAAACAATATTATGGCTTAGTTTGCTGTTTGAACCTTTTCTCTTCTTTTGCTCAATTATGTCCTAGTCCTATTCTTGGTGTCTGCCTGGAGAGGTCTCTCCAGTAATCTTGGCAAGGTTTTTCAGATGTGGTTTGTCTTTGTCTACTTCCCAGGGTTGAGGGAGAGGGAGTGGCTCAAGGTCACCCATATTGGCTTTGTGTCCAAGGTGGGACTAGAACTCAAGGGCTCCCGGTTCCAACCACTACACCTACTTGGCTCTAGTATATGTGTATGTGAAGCTAATAAAGTAAAACTCATAATGCATTGTTTGTAACTCCTGCCATATACCTTTACAAAAGAAACAACTAAATTGAACTAATGTCCCTCTTTGTATCTTCTCTGTTTCTGAAACAGGCTTCACATGCTTCATAGGATGTAGACAGCCTGCCTTTTATCTTGTCATAGAATCATAAGGTCAGAGAGGAGGGGGGGGGTCTTCTAGTCCAACTCCCTGCCCAGAGGAGATATCCTCAACCACCCCCAGATAAGGAGCTGCTTGAGGAGCATCAGTTTTGTCCTTGCTGTGACTCAGTGAGAAAAAGCACTCCCTGGATATGCATTGGTCCACCTTGACAGAGATGAGCCAGGGTCTGATCTGCCTCAGGGGACTGCAGTGCAAACAGTAGCCACTGTGAGCAGGGAGAAGCTGTTTGTTTGCAGAAATAGAGCCCCTTTGTTTCAGTCTGGTACGGCTTCAAAAAAAAGCCCTGCTTAACTATTCCTGGACCAAATCATCCTTTCAAAGATTTACATAGCCCCAGTAACACAGGTTTTTCCTGTGTGCTGCTTGGAGAGTCCAAGCATGGGTTAACACAGTCTAACTGCCCTAGGACTGAGTGAGTTTTTCTTGACCACGCCTCCCTTTGCCTCGTGTAGACCAGTTTAAAAACTCAGTCCGCCCGTTAGGACTGTGACTGGGGAGCTCCTCTGTTATAGACACCATATTTATACCTTATCCATCACTTTCTTCTTCTCTCCTCCCCACCTCCTTTCTTCCCTCTGTCGTCCTTCTCTACTTCCCCTCCTCTCTCCTTCTTCTCTCTCCCCTTTCCACTCCTTCTTTCCTCCTCCCCCCCCTTGCCCTCTCCTATCCCTCTCTTCTTCCCTTACCTCTCTCCTCTACTTCACACTCTTCACCTCATTTATTTGGTGTATTTCAGCTTCTGAGCGAGTTCCATTTTATGTTGATGGTATTTATAATTCCTTTTCAATATAAATATTTAATTTTAACATATATCTTCCTCCTTTTTTAAAAGAGAAAAAAAGTATACATATATAGTCACTGTGCTTTTAAACACACACACACACACACACACACACACACACACACACACACACCAGCCTAATTTTGGCCGAGATGTAGACCTGGTTACAATTCACAGATATTCTCATCATTATATTTATATAATTATGCATCCTTACACGCCCTTACTTTGTGATTTTGTCTTTAAATCTCAATAGTTTCCCATTGTAAGTATATTTCATGTTCCCTCTCCATTTTTCCATATCTTGGTTTAAGTTACCCTTAATTGTCTATAAATAGCAATCCTTACTGTTCAATGTTCATTACAATTCCCTTAATCTACTATATAGAATAACAAGCAGTACACATCTCACTTGGTTCATCATCTTAGAAGTTCTATATATGTCCATATTTTGTATATTTTAACCCATGCTTAATTGCCGTTATATTATCATATTCAATCAATTAGCAACTCAGTTTAATTATGTATAAAAGTGAATCACAAACCTCTACTTTACAATCTCCTCAAATCAGTTTCATATTTGTCCATATTTCATATATTTTAATCTTTATTTAATTATCTTTCCATTATCATATTCAATCAGTTAGCAACTCAATTTTATTGTCATATTTAGGAGTAAACCCCTAAAGCTTTATATTTTCCTATATAACAATTTCTAGTTGTCTGATTTTTTCCTAGTAAGTCTTTTGTCCCACTTCTCTATTCCTGTCTTCTCCCTTTTCTTTGTTTGGACATGTCCATCCTCTTCAATTTTCCCCAAGCCACCGTCAAATAAATCTTTTATATTTCCCTATGTTAAGGTGTAACCTCTTTCTTCAGTTTTCCTTATGCCACTGTCACCCTCCGAAACATATTTTGTCTGCTTTTTATTTCCTTTTGTTGGGACACATCCCTCCTTTTCAGTTTTCCCTATACCACTGCCAAACCCAATGGAGTTTTTTGTCTGCTTTTTATTTTTCACCGTTTCTACACCTTCATTACCCCTCCCCCTTCTTCCCTTCTTCTTTAAATACCTGTTTCTCTGAATTCAGAATTCTATTTAGGCTTGATTTTAATGATTTATGTATATTTTTTATAATTTCACGTAGTTCTTCAAATTCCCACCTTTCCATCATGTCCAGTTCCAAAATTACAGTTAATTATACAGTTCTTATTTCAGAGTTCTGGTCCACCTTAAATTTAGCTAATTCAGCTGCTGTGGAGAAGAGTGATGGGAGCCATCTTGGTCTTTTGTTCTTCCTTAATATCCAGTTCCAAAATTGCAGTTAGTTATACAGATCTTATTTCGAAGTTCTGGACCACCTTAAATTTAGCTAATTCAACTAATGTGAAAATGGAAGAGAAGCTGGAGCCATCTTGATCTTTTGCAGAAAAGAAAAAGAAAAAAACTTCACATTTTCCCAGTTCTTGATTTTGTTATTATTTTTTTCCTTGCTACCTTCCACCTCTCATTGATTATAGTTGCTCAAAATATATTAATTGGAACAAACTTACATACCTGGTATTTTTCTCTTCACCTCCTGCTTTTCCAAGTTCTGATTTATAGCAGTTGGTTAATTAAAACTTCCCACACGGGCAAGATTAGGTTATCAGCTATCCGTGAGAAAATAGTGCTTTTTCTTGATTTTTCTTCCTGGTTGCATTCCACCTCTCATTAATTGCAGTTGCTTAAGATATATTAGTTGGAAGAAATTCGGACAAAGTAAATCACCTCAGAATGTTTGGCTTCTATTTCAAATCTAAAACCAAATTTAGAGTTTGTATTTGAGTGGGTTTGTCACTTCTCTGCTTTCTCCCTTTCTGTCTGAATTGTTTCAAACAGATGGCTTTTTTTGGGGGTAGTGTTTCAACCCTCCATTTTCCCTTTCTTTTGCCAAAATCCAGACTGTCTATTAATATTATTTGTACTCTCAAGATTCTTTGCCTTTTCCAAATTTGATTTATGACTGTCGGTTACATGAATCTTCTTACCTGTCTTTCACCTTGTCCTCACACTCCTGTTCAGTTGCTTTGGCTGGAAGCCAGCTTCTTGTGCAGCCATGTTATCATGCTGCTGCCCCTGCTCCGATTCAGAGGGCAAATCTCCGACCTGCGAGGGACCTGTTGCCTCTTCCTGGGTCTAATGAGACGCTGTCCCTTCTTCACCCCTCCTCCACGGGGATTCTGATCCAAAAGGATCTCGGAATAGGTTTATCAGACAGAGTTCATGTGAGGCTCTTGAGAATTCACCCCCCCCCCCCCACGTCTATTCAGCTGGAGAACTTCCGGTTGACTCCCCAGTAACACAGTTTTTTGAATGACAAATTCTTTGTTTTAAACAACTGTTGGTTTTTTTTTGTTTCAATGATGCTTTGTAAGAATATCACTTGGGAGAAGTAATCCTCCTCTCCAATGTAGTTTTGTGCCTTGTGTTTTTCAGATTGTTTTCTTGCACAACGACAGATATGTGGAATTTCATTCACAACATGGTCGTTATTACAGGACAAGAATACCAAAATTTGGAAGAGATTTCTCCTATCATTATCCATCCTGTGACTTATACTTTGTAGGAGCGAGGTATTTCTGGTGTTTCAATTCATTATTAAATTCTACTGTTATTTTTAAATATGGGAAATAGTTGTTTTTTTCTTAAAAATTCATTTTCTTTCTCTTCCTGAGTAAAGTGAAAATTATTTAATAAGCATTTCTATATAAACAATAAGCACAATTGTTGCAGTACTTTTTCAGAAATCAAATAGTTTTCTAAATATATTTGTGGATATTTCAATTTCATGAATAACTGAGAATCTAAATCAGAGGTGGGCTGCTGCCAGTTCAGCCTGGATTGGGCGAACCAATAGTAGCAGCGGCGGGGGGCTCCACCCACCAGAAGCCTCATGTGTGAGGGAGCACGCCCAAACCAGTAGTAAAAAAATTAGCAACCCATAAATTCATTTTTAAAAGTTTTGTAAAAGAACTGCAAAAATCATAACTCAAAATCTTGGAATATTAAATGACATTTTAAAAAGCTTTTTTAATGTTTAATAACAACTTTGAAACATAATCCAGTCCTTTCCACGGAAATGTAAGAATTGTCAGCCTTTGAGATTGGCAAGGTCAAGAAACAGGCCCTGTTGAGATTACTGAAATATTCCTTACTCTTGTATGAGAGAATTACAAAATCTTGAGTTACTTTTTCATGCTTTTTTGTTACTCAAAATTAAGTAATCATTCTTGAAAATCCCTCCTTAATAGAGTGCTCATTCCTCCCCTTTTACCAAGGCCAGGCCTACATTCTTTCCATACAATAAAACATTTTTTCCCTGACTTGTTATAAAAAAGGAGAAAGTGGAATTATATTCAGAATTCACACTGAAGTTACATTTTTTTCCCATTGACATTTGGTGAGAAATATGTAAATCTACCAGTACCTCTGCACACGGTAGAGAGTCTGGGGCAGAATTTCAGAGTAGCTATGAGCAGGTGGTCTTAATGGTTCTTTGGGTGACACGATTTAGTTTTTGACTCTCAAATAGCAACGCCTAAAAACCTTTATTATACAGTATATCTATATATGTTTATATTTACAATTATATATTTATAATTTTTATATTTATTATGTATTATTTTAAACTCCCCTTCAAGGCAAACTGATCTCCCCTTAACTTCACAAACAGGTCCATGTCATTTTTGTTTAAAAAATTACATAAGTAATTTGTGCAGTACTGGGATTTTTGTCACTCACCCAGTGTTTTCAGATTTGTCGATCTAGATGTTCCTGATACCTAAAAAGTAGTTCACAAGCAACTGCCAAAAATTACTAGAAAGGGAAGTACGCAGACCCAGTGTCCTTAAAGTTGCGGATTGTGGTTTGAGCAGGATGGTTGAGCCCTTGTCTCCAAGATCCTACCATAAACTTGCTGTCTTGCTGTCTTCTTATGATGAACGGCTCCGTGGAGCACTTGAGGGCTATCTCAAGTTCTCTTCCTGTCCAGAGAGATCTACATCTACCAGTATCTCTGTATACTGGAGAGAGTCTGGGGAAGAATTTCAGAGTAGCTATGAGCAAGTTGTCTTAATGGTTCTTTGGGTGATAGGAGTCTTACTCACTGGCTCTTCATTCCACTTTAACTTTAGCAGAGCTGTTTTTAAATCATCCTTTCTTGTCTGCATGATTTTTTTTTCTCTTTCTTTATAAGACTCAGGAATCAAAAGCAAAGTGAGTGTGTTATCTTTCTTATTACAGTTCTCAAATATACAGGCTAAATCTGGAACAAGGAAGGTATTTGAATTCTCTACAAACAGATGCTTCGTAAGTATATCTTCTGCTTTTTAATCTAATAATCTTTTTCCAGTAGATGGAGCCAAACTATATAAGATATGTCTGTGAAAACACTATAGATGGATCCCAAGCTGATTTCTAAACAATCTGGTGTTGGTATATGTCTGTGTCTGTGTCTGTGTCTTTGTGTCTCTACATATACATACTACCACTATATATCTACAATGTAAATGTTGAACATTATTCATGATCAGCATTTGCTCACTACACTAATTCTAAAATCAGCTGAATAGTCCAGCAAAAGCAGAAGGAATCTTTCTGCCTGCAGCCCTCACTTTCTTTTTAGCTTTGGTATTTGCCTGCCACAGGTTGTAAAATAAGCCTTGATTCACTATGCTAACATAGCTTCTTATTACATTTGAACTAGGAATAATAATTAAGTGCTGAGGGTTTGCTCCTCCCTGAGAAGAATTACCTTTAAAATATACATATCCCCCTGGTTTATATCCAGGTTATAAAGCATTTGTTTAAATCACCTGCAGATTGGGCCAGGATGACCTGTTAAGAATTAAGACATTTCTATTTGAGATACTTTATGGGAAAAGCAAATCTTTGTTTCTTCTGTGATAATTTCTGGTTTTGTATTTATATTACTATTCATATTTTACCTCAGAAATAAAATACAGTAATTCGAATGCAAGCCACTGAATTCAATTTGTCCTAACAATTTTTGCTTTCTATATATTTTGATTGGTTTTAATGTCTCCAACAAATAGATCCTTGAAGATTTTATTCCCTGTCTGTGTTAAATACCTATTTCTTTTGTTTTCTAGAGAGAATCATGTGTGCGACATAAATCCTGTACATGGTTTATTTGCCACTGGGACAATTGAGGTAAGCGAGTTTAAAGTTAGCAGTGTGCTCATTCTCCGGACAGGGTTAAATTTTTTGGTCAGAACAGCATCACTCACACAAAAATGGGAGATAGTAGAAGATGTAAAGAAACAATAAACTTTCTAGAAATATATTTTTAAAAAATCATCTCTAAATTTGTAATGGAAAATGATAGCAGGGGAATCTCTATACATGTTATTTAATACTGAACAGAGGACGTCGATTTTTGGAAATATGAAAAGATCACTGAGAAATGGAAAAATGTATCCTGGAAAAAGATATTGCTGGCAGTTCTTTTGTTTGATATGTTTTGGCTCGAGGCACTTGACTAGAAAAAGTTAAATAATAATTAACAGTTATTTGAAGCTTCAGTTCTATATCCCTTTATCTGTTCTTTTATCTAAGAGTTGATAGGCATAGTTCTATTAAATTCAACAAGGTTTATTCCTGAGTAGGCCTGAATCCACACTGCCAGAAATCCAGACAATCTGCAACTTCTAGACCTTTCTAATTATTGACCTACTGCTTTCACAACGTTCTTCTCTAGAACAAGTTTGAATAATAGTTATCCATTAATGTTGGATCCTAGGCTGTCCTCTTGAGGAGTCAACAGACCAGCCCCTGTTTCATGGCTGTTGGAACCTTCCTTTCCTCAAGGAAGTGTTGACCACTGCTTAGATTCAGCTGCTTATCCTTATTCAGCTGGCCATTATGAACAGCCATGCGAGGCAGGGTCTGCATTTGGCAGTTACCATAATCAAAAACCCTCTTCCACTTCCAGAAGTTCAAAATACCTCCTATGTAATACAAGAAGTCCTCTACTTACAACCATTCATGTAGCAGCTGCTCAAACTTATAGCTGTACTGAAAAAAGTGACTTACAACCAGTTCTTGTGCTTATGACTATTGTAGCATTCCTTACAGTCATGTGATCAAAATTTGGGTGTTTAGCAACCAGCATTGTATTTACAATGGTTGCAGCATCTTGGGGTCATTTGATCACCATTTGCAACCTCCCCAGAAGGCTGCCAACAAGCAACATGGTGGGGGTGCTGGGAGCTGGATTTGCTTAGTGACCACCTGATTCACTTAACAGCTGCAGTGATTGGCAGAAAAAGTCAGAAAATAGGGGTAGACTTATTTAACAACTGCCTTGCTTAGAAATGAATTATATTCCTAATTGTGGTTAGAATTCGAAGAATACTTATGATGCTAGATATTGCCTCTTATCATCTTATGGGGTTCTATCCAGCTTCAACTTGGAGTGATCAAACAATTTTACCAATTAAATGCCCAATCACAATTTATACTAACTGGTTCTTATGGTCCCTTCTTCCCTAAGAGAGCTCAGGTACTCCAAATAATTCAACTGGCTGATGTTCTGCAGAAACTCTGTATTATTCTGCCTTTGGAATCTCCTGAGTTGTTCAGAATTGGGGGAAATCATGTCAAATTTGAATGCAGCAAAATATTAAAACTGGAGGAATAAATGTTCATTATTCCAAAGACCCCTTGAATAGTAATTCAGTGATTTCTGTACAAAGCAGATTGGAAAGCTGGTGAACCGTGGTGAATTATTCAGAATACTGAGTGGCATTTTTCTTTGTGTTTTCTCAGGGAAAGGTGGAATGCTGGGATCCTAGAGTGAGAAATCGAGTTGGAATACTGGATTGTGCTTTAAACAGCGTGACGGCCGATCAGGAGTATGGACATTTCTTGATACTCTTTTTAAATATTTCTCCAGTGTCATATTTCTAACAAAAATTATATGCTGTCAGATGCAGATTTGGGGTGATCAGCCTGAGTTCAGATTATGATGACCTTTACTGCATTTGAATGAAATGTATTTGGATTTCCCCAGGGTAGGTGGCCTGCCCGCTATTTCCGCCCTGAAGTTTGATGGAAGCTTGAAGATGGCTGTCGGAACGTCTACAGGGCAGGTATACTGGACACCTTCTTATTGCAATCCTCAAGGGCTGTCATGCAAATTTTCTTGCTGACTGTGGTGAGATAGCTTCCACCTGTTTGGCCTTCTAGAACCGTGATGGCGAACCTATAGCACGGGTGCCCAAAGTGGCATGCGGAGCCATGTCACCTGGCACATGTGGCGTTACCCATTCCTCTTCCGGGTTTCTGGCGCGCATGTGCACGTGACGATCAGCTGGCATTTATGTGTATAGCAGTGACGGAAACTGGAAGAGCTGGTCTTCCATTTTCTGGCGTGAGCATGCATGCTGGCCAGCTGATCAGTGTGGGCGCATGCATGGCAGTAACTGGAAGACTTGCTGGCCAGCGGCATGTGTGCACCAGAAACTGGAAAATCATTTTCCAGCGCGTGCATGCCCCCTGGGCAGCTTCTCTTTCTGGCTGCAGCCCAGACAAGCACAAGCTCCCTTTTCAGCACCTGGTGCTGCCTGTGGGCGCGCTCCCTTTTCGGCACTGAGTGCCAAAAAGGTTTGCCATCACTGTTCTAGAAGGACATTAAAACCTGGCTTTGGTGGTTTGGGGTTCTGACAGGGCTGCTCTATGTGGAGGGTGGCTGATGGACTAAGGGAAGATGCCACTTTCATCGTTCTTGCCTTTTGTTGCTTAGTCTTTGTACCCAATGTTTTTAATATTTTAATATTTATGATTTTAATTCTAAGCCACCCAGTCACTTTGCAGAGAGAGGCGCGTGGCATATAAAATGAATGAATGTAGGGATGTTAATTCGATAAGGTGAGCTTGTGAAGAGAACGTGGTGCTGGGAAATATTTTAATTCAGATTGCTTAATTCAAGTCTTAAGTCCAAGACACTTGTGGGTTCTTCAGAAGGATTAGTTGATGTGTTGCATGTTAAGTTGGGTTGTTGATAAGAGCTTCTTATGGTGCTTTCCTGCAAAAACAACTTCAAACAATCAAACAAAACCAGACTGAATGGTAGTCTAATTATAATTATTAGTATAATTCATAGGCCAGAGGATTATTGTGCATATGATTATTGTGATAGCACCTCTAAAGTTTTACAGGGTAAATAAAACCCTGCTCTTGAATATAATGAGGTTACTGTAGCCCAACCAAACTAACGGCTGGATGATACAACAGGACCACACATTCCTGTATTTTGCACCGTAGAAATAGAGATTTGTCAACCATACAGGGGATGAGGGTTGAGCTAGTCTGCAGCAGCTCCACAGCGTTTTAATAAAAGTATGTTATGCTAAATAAAATAATGCTGAATGCTGCTTGATTTGCAGACCAATACTATGAATTATTTTAAGAGATTTTGTAACTTAAAAATCCATGGGGTGGATTTGCAGAATACTCAGTAAACTGAAATACCTTTTTTATTTTTCTCAATTTGAAAATATAAATGATATCTTAGATTTGTACCTGTGTTAAACAATACCTGACCGTAAAAAATGACCTATCTTTTCTGGGTACCAGGTGATACTTTATGATCTTCGGTCGAGTAATCCATTAATAATGAAGGATCACCAATACGGTCTACCAGTCAAATCAATCCAGTTCCACAATGCATTGGATCTGATTATTTCTGCTGATTCACGAATTATAAAACTATGGAACCAGGACACGGTAAGGATAATGATTCATGTCTTCTCTCTGAGCACCTTCTACTTTCTACTGTTATAGCTAAACCATAAATAGTGTGTTTACTTTTGTCAGTGCCCCATTCGAGATAAGAATTGTGTTTTATTGATTTGTATTTAGTGTGCTGGGTAAATCATAATGGTAACTCTGTTTAGTTAAGTGGAAGTGCTTCAGTTCGTCAAGAAAAATGTGTTTGCATGTCTTGGATTTTGCAAAAACTGAAAGTCCTATTGGTATTGCTACAATCCCCAAATGCTTAATTTGTGGGATGAGCCATATTTCGTATTGTCCTTCTAATTCTACAAGGTCAGGTGTGGGAATGATACAACCACTGATCATCTCTCCTTCTAGTCTTCCTGCTCATTAGTCAACCATAGGGCATCTCTCCTCCCCAACTCTCTGCTGTCACAGATGTCCAGAATGACCTTTCTCTTGACAGAATAATAGACAAACATCAACCACTGAGACACCAAAGCGCCCAGTATTCAAATCTATATATAAAAGCCAAGTATCACTCACTCATCATGAAATCTCCAGAACCGTAAAGCATACAAACTTGAAATTTGGCACTTATGTTCCACAGGTGGTACAGCCAGTTCTGACAGGTTCTGGAGAACCGGTAGCAAAATTTTTGAGAGTGGGGAAGGAATGGGGATTTTGCAGTATCCCCTGCCACGCCCACATAACTGGTAGTAAAAAAAATTGAATCCCACCACTGGTATGTGCTATGAAGTTCTACTCCCCCTCCCCACCTGAAAAGGACTTTGTTCCAACTGCCAGTTGCCTCACATTCCATTACCTCAGTTCACACTGGCAGACATTCCACTACTTCACTCAGGAGTGGTCTGGGGCTCCTTACAGTACTAAACGTCGGTACCTCACCAACATGTCTATGCCTTCTACCTATGGAACTGCTTCTGGACTCAAGGCAGCAGAGCAATATTCCCTCATGTGTTTCAATCACGGATCGCCACTGAGCCAACGGATTGAACTGGAGTGAACTGGATGTCTCCTGCATTGCCCGATCACATAGTTTCGTCATGAAGCACGGGTATCCAGCTAGTGTATTTATACAATCATAAAATAAGATTTGGTCATTGCTTTAAATAGGATTGACCAAACCCTGGGCAAACACCATTACCCATTTCAGTAAATGGAACTTTAAGAGAGCAGATGCTTTTCTCCCTACGGTTCTTGTGCTTCTCAGTGAGTCTCCAAATGAGAAGGTCTTCTTGTTACAAAGCAGATCTAATTATTCGTGCCTCTGCCTCATCTGCTTCCTGATCACCTCTGATTGTGTGTCATTAGACAAAAGAGGAAGGTGTTAAGGTAGGAAGCAGCTTCATGCACTTTCGCCTGGTGCTGGAAAGGATCTCATTTTTTGTTTTCAGAGATGAGGTTGGAGGAAAACCTTTTTCTTAATGATTAAGAAAGCAGCAGCAGAAGTGGGTGAGGTTCCAGAATTAAACGAGGGAAAGGATTGTACCTAGAAGCAAAATGAAACTATTAAAGAGACAAGTGAAGAAGGAAGAATCCACAAGGGGAGCGGAAAAAAAATCCTATTTCAGAGTCAGACTATTCATATCCTTTGTTTATTTAGCTGACACATCCTGGATTCAGTGAAAACTAAGGTTAAGATGGTTACCTTTTACCCTACTCTTAGTCTAATCTCCACACCTCTGGCCTCTGGGGAGCTATTCTAGTACAACTATTTCACTTTCCAGATGTCCACATGCTCCAGAATTCTCAGCAGGGGTCTGGCTGAAATTGTAACCTGGTTTCAACCTATATAATTAGGTGTGGTGCTAAGTTGCTTGGAGGATCGCATCTCCTCACTGGAGTTGGCCTGGCCTCTTTGATCATGCTGGGAGAAACAGCTGGTTGTCTCTCATCCTTAGAAACCAGGGGTCCAGAGTGTGGAAGAATTGCTTTTCAGGGAGATAGGACTACTGTATTTTTTTGGAGTATGAGACACACTGGAGTATATGACACACCAAGATTTTGAAGAGGCAAATAAAAAAAAAGTTTTTGCACTCTGCAGACCTTCCAAAAATGGCCCGTTTTTCATCAAAATAAAAGGGCATGCATAGCCTTTAGGAGGCTTATAGAGTGCTCCTGGGGGCTGGGGGGAAAGGAGCAAAAAAAACAGCTGAGGCTTTTGGTTTTTTTTGCCCTCCCTAGTCCCCAGGAGCACGGCCATTTTTCAAAGGGGGCAGGGTTTCGGGAGGCCAAAAATGCTGTATCCACTGAAGATTTTCACCCTCTTTTTTGAGGGAAAAAGTGCATCTTATACTCCGAAAAATATGGTAGCCCTTTCATTGGAGTTTTCTCTATTTCTGACATTGCCTGCCTTCTGAAAAAAGCTGAAGGCTCAGTTTTTCTTGAAGAGTTTGGAGGGTCTGATGCCATATGTTGTCTCTGAGTTTTAATTATTTTATGTTTTTATATTGTACATTTATATCGCACATTTTGTGAGCTGCCAAGAAGCCTGTGACTCCACCGCACAGGCTAAATTTGATTGATATTAATCAAAGAAGCCCATATTTGAAGGCTACCAGCTTAGGAAGATATATCCATACAAAGGGACCTTCTGTGAAAGAACCAGAAATGTGGACACCTTTTTCCCAGCTTACCACAATTCTCTTTTGCCATAGCTCTGACTTTACACAATATTATCCCAGTGTTCTGATCCCAGCATGTGGTGGAACAAAAAGAATTTAACATTTCACTTGTCTCGGGGGGTGAGGGAGTTGTTTTTATGGTAGAGAGGAAAGGGGCTGAGGCTTCCTCAAACAACTTGCGGTAATTAATACAATGTATTGCTCTCTTTAAAGCAGAAGGGCTTCTTTCCACTTTCATACCTCTACACATACACTCACTTCTAAATTAAATCTGGTTCTGGCCAAACATCTTTTTCCTCTACATGAAAATGTTGGAATAGATTGTGGAAAATATTACAGTGGAATGGAAAATCCACATACTTCCCCTGGAAAGGGAGAAAATACTTTCTTTGAAGGCCCAGAAAAACTATGTTCATACACACTGGATGAAAAGTGTAGGGAAATGGCTGTTCCAGCAGGCAGATAGGAATTCTGGATTGGCAAATGTTTGCTTGCAATACTCTGTTTAATTAACACTTACTGAAGGAAGACGTGTATGAGACTTGCTGGTGTGTTTTCGTGTTAAAATCTTCAGCGTCCATGTCCTCAAAATGCTTGCCAATTTCTTGTTTTTGCAATCCACCACCTGAAAAATACCAGAAGAGTAATTTCCTTTCTCTGTAATCATTATTTGCTTTCTTCATACCTACAATGCAATTGTCTGATTGACCTCCAAATTCTTTGGAAGTAGGTGGAATTGGCTGCCAAGGAATGTGGAGTGCCTAAATGGCTACAGAATCTGCCTTCAAATAATAGAACATGGAGCTTGCTACGAGCATCATGATCACAAGCATAAAGAAAGAGGACCTTGTGCCTCTATTATGGATTATCTACTGAACTAGAAATACTAGAAGACACATTGTGGAAGTGAAGAGCTATGTGCTATAGAGAAGAGCTTGTTGGCAATAAAGATGAGTCTAGTTTAGCCAGAGCTAAGAAATCCTTCCTTTTTCTGAAGAAGAGATTTTGATGATGGCCATTTAAATCACTAGAATTGGACTGGACTGTGCCATTTGACAATTTGACTAGTCTTATAATTTGGTGCATGCTGTTTATTAAAAGGAAATGTAATTTGGACATGGAAATTTGCTGCTAGATGTTCTTTGCATGGTTCAAGTAGCAACTTGATGGACGGACGGACAGAAATATGGCTCTCCATAGCATAGTGGAATTCAAGACTTTGAACCAATTCCTTCTTGAAATAGGAATGAAATTGTTCTATTTAATTGCAGGCACCTCCAGATTAATATTAGCAACATGAAGGCAATAATAGTATTTCTGCAGATAATAAGATTTATTGTCTGAATAATTTTTTTATTTAATTTATATGCCATCCATCTCACTGTCCAAAGAATCCTCTTTCTGTAGTATGAAATTCGTTACTTCCTTTGTGTGCTTTTATTAAGAATTATGTGACTTTATTTTTCAGGGGAAAATATTCACCTCTATAGAACCTGAACATAATATTAATGATGTTTGTCTGTACCCCAATTCAGGTAAAGTACAAAATAATCTTTCCTGGCAGCCCAATGTTAGATAATGTCTTGAGAATTTGGAAGGAGGTGACCTTTTTCACTTTTCCTCTGACAGTATTTAACAACTGAAACATCTGTTGACCATTTCAAAATTCTTAAAGAGTTTTCAACAGCATTAGAGCACTTTCGCTCTCACAGGCTATCACGTTTCTCACCTTAGCCATTTTAAAATATGTGAATTTCAACTCTCAGAATACCACAGCCAGCCATGCTGGCTAAAGAATTCTGGGAGTTGAAGTCCACCCACCTTATTGATGCCAAGGGTGAGAAGCACTGTACTGTATATTAAATCCTCCATGAGGATTGGATAGAGAACAGGTTGTGATTTCCTAAAAATCAAGGGGTTAGGAGTTTGAGATTTAAAGATAGACATATACTTTGTAATTATTCTTCATGGAGGTTTTTAATCAGTTCATTTCTCAATTCCAAAATCTTCATCTCTTATTGAAAATGTTGTCATGTTAGAACTGGGTCATTTTATTCCCCCATTACAAAATTTCACTGTGGAATGTGTATGATGTCTTAACAATGTCTCCATAGATTCTCTTTTACTAATGTGATTATCCAAAACAGACAGGATTTTTAAAAAAATGTTTGAGCATGATGCCTTCCTAATTGATTACTGAATCAGTCTGAAAGTTTGAAGCTTGCAGTTTGATGGGCATCTAACTGTAAAAGTGTTTTATAATGTCATATCCTTATAGTGCTTCTCTGGAAGTACTCTTCCACTGTCATATAGAAAAGGCCCCTTCACGGCATGAGTACACATTTATCCCTGGTTAATGAATTGTTCTGAATTTAAGTTTATATTGTGATTTTTCCTACTGAATTAATCAAGGAGCCCATTATATTCTTTTTGATGTCAAAAGGGGAGGGGAAGCAACTTTATTTGGTGCCTGTTATCTTTTGAATGGGAAAATAAAAATACAAGGCCTGTCTGCCTTAAATAGAGTATCCCTTGAGCTCCATTCATATGTTCTGAAAGTCCTCGTGCCGTAGTTAAGCCTCCCCTCCCTCCCCTCCAAAGTCACTCAGACAATCTTGGCTTCCTGCTGGAAGCTGCACACAGTTGTATACATGTTGATTTTCACGGGAGCCAGGATCCTGCCGATTTGTCACACTAAATCTGTAACTCTGCAGGAAGTTGATACCATTTGATGGGATTGGCAGAGTTTAATTTGAGTGCTTACAGGAAGCTATGGATTTTTACTGCAATGTATAGAAGTTATTATGGATGGTCATGTTTGAAAATTCTTTGTAATCGCTGTAGTTCGATTAGTGTTCTCATTTTATATTATTAACTTTCTTGCCCAGGAGTAAGGAGGGTGGAAACATGAAAAGAAATGTTGGATATTTAAAAAAAACAAAAACAAAAACCTTAATTCCTGCAAATATTGTCTTATTTCCATCTGGCTAGAGGATGACACTTCCTTCCCCCATGTTCAAGGATTAAGCTAGAGATATTAATTAGAACATATCTCTTACTATTGTTAGAAATCAACTATATGGGATAATGCAAAAATCCAGATTTATTCTAAGTGTCTTGGTTGTTAGAATCTGGTTCTCAGTATAATATCCCAGATAAAAAATAATGGACATTGCTGACAATTAAAGTTAAACAAGACCTCTCCAATATTATCAGTATTATACAACAATTTCTTCTTTGTCAAATATCAGTGTTGGTCTGAGTTACGTTTTACTCTTAATTAATCTGCAAGTGTATTTAATTAAGTGCAAAGTAGATGTTGAAAGATGGGAGAAAAGGTAATTACTTCTGGTTGCTTTTTTGTTAAACATTCTTCTGTCTGAGTTAGAGTTGCTGCTATATCAGTGGACCTGTTAATTTCTTTTTGAAAATGACTTTGGACTGTGTGATATTTCAGCTTTATTCCCACCAATAATCTTAATTCAAGATCCTCAAATTTTAAAATGGAGGAAAAGTTCTGCATTTGAAATCAACAATCTTAATTTTTTTTTGATTCATAGGAATGCTGTTCACAGCCAATGAGGCCCCTAAAATGAACATCTATTACATTCCAGTAAGTAACATGGGTTGTTAAGTGATCTTTGGTGTTTTGTCCCTGGACATGATAGAATAGACCTGTACTGTTTGTATTTAGAAGGGATGTGGTGGCTCAGTGGCTAAGACGCTGAGCTTGTTGATCAGAAAGGTCGGCAGTTTGGCAGTTCAAATCCTAGCGCTGCGTAACAGAGTGAGCTCCCGTTACTTGTCCCAGCTTCTGCCAACCTAGCAGTTCGAAAGCATGTAAAAATGCAAATAGAAAAATAGGAACCTTTGGTAGGAAGGTAAACAGCATTCCGTGCACCTTCAGCGTTTAGCCATGCCAGTCACATGACCACAGAGACATCTTCGGACAGCGCTGGCTCTTTGGCTTTGAAACGGAGATGAGCACCGCCTCCTAGAGTCGGGAACGACTAGCACATATGTGCGAGGGGAACCTTTACCTTTGTATTTAATTCAATTACAAGGGTTACTGTACATATTTCAATGCATGAGTCACAGTGCTATTGAAAAAGAAACAGCAGTAGTTCTTCATGCCTACTTTTTATTCCCGTCCCGTTGAAGTTACAGCGTTTACTTTATTTCATTGAAGTTATCTTTTCATGATGGCAGTACCTCCATCTAAGCAAGGCGGTATTTAGTTTGTACTGCAAGGGGAAATCACTAGAAGATCCCGGAGCTGCACTTAGACTGGGAGATTGAGGATAGCTTATTGGATCCTGTGGGGAAATAGTTGAAAAATGTAAGATTTGTTTCTGTTTGACATCCCTCTTTTCACAGTGATCTGGTGATACCACTACCAAATCATTTGGGGGGTTGGTTATCTGAGGGACCACCTATCTTAAATTGTTTCTGTCATCCAATATTTTCAGAAGACTGGATGTGCTCCAGGTCTCCTGCATTAAAGATTGTCATTGTGTGGGTCAAAGGAAATGTGTCCTTTGGGGATGGGGGCAGCAACAGAAGAGACACATTATTCCTTTGGGAATAATATTCTCCCCCCCTGCCCGAGCTACAAAAGGTTACCCTTATCCTGGGTTCCAGAAAGTCACTAAAACCTGCTTTGTTCCCAGGTCTGGGATTAATATAAAGGGTGGGTAGGTTGTCCTATTTTTATTCTTGTGTTTTAATCCAGGCTGCCTTAATAAATTTAAGTAAATAAAAGCAAGCAATTTTGCCTCAGCATTTTGAATTAAGACAGCCAATAAGGCTGAAGAAAGGCCCAGGTTGATTTTAGATTATGTGTGTAAGTGATGTGTGACCATCACTTATATCAAAGGAATTTCACTCTCATCTCTTCTACCCTATACATGTTCCAAATTCTGTTCAGATGGGCCTCTTACACTTTTGATAAGGGTGTTGGGAGCAAGCTGTCATTAGAAGCAACCTGTTCCCATGAATACATTGCTTTTTCATAAATAGAATGTGGCTAGGATCTAATATCATCCTTAGATATTAGGATAATAACTCAGATCCCCTCCAGGCTATATGGGGAAAAATTGCCATGGAATTGTGGACTTGTACTTGAATGCTAAATAAAGCATTTATTTGATGGGGCAGAGAAGCTTGTGATGCTATAAAAGAGAATTCTGTGCTTTGACTTTCAGCTGTTGCACTCTAGTTCTGCATCTCTTCTTAGACTTGTTTATAGCACAAAATTATTTGCAAAAATTGCTATAATCACATGAAATTAACTGGTAATTTCCCTTGATTTCCACTTCTTATATGTGGAACACTGTGGACAAAGCTTGTCAATGAGACTTTCTCTCTTACGCTGTCACAGTGAAATGAAAAATAGTTGATCATCAGATGCCAATGTGGTGTTATAACTGTAGAAGTAGCACTAAATAAAATTTAAAAAATAGATTTGAAAAGAACACACTTGTTAGTTTATTTGTGGATTACACACACACCCAGCATTAACTGTTTCCCTAGAAAACTCATCTTCTCTTTCCTGGGTCGTCTTTTGATAATGTAGTGAAATACTGTGATTCATCTGCCAATATTTTTTTAAGTACAATCTGCCAGACAATTGTTGAGTCTCCACAAAACAGGAAACGTGGGCTTCCTATCTGTTTTTGGATAAGTACTTACAACCTAAAAAGTAGCACGTTGGGCTTATTCACAACAAAGGAAATCCTCTACTTCCCATCATAACATGTTGCCTCAAAGGAAATGCGCGTGTGTGGGCATAGGTGCGGAAACCATCCCATGTGCGACTCTCAGGAAGTAATTTTGTGGCCATCCTGTAGAATCTTTTAACACATTTGGATCTCTGTGTCGGGTGTGGGGGGAGACCCTATGGGCCTGATAAGCAGCTGGATAAGCAGATGTGAAAGTCAGATACTTCAGTTAAAGAGCGGTTGTAGATTGTGGACCAAGGTGGGTCTGGATGGGAGGGGGGCATTTCTGAGAGCATAAAATGTTCTGCGAAGGGAAATGCTTTAGGTAGCACGTTGTGGGTTGCACTTCACAACATAGGCTGGACTAAAACAAAGAAGAAAGTAGAGTGAGGGGAAACATAACTGTGATTTAATTGAATTATTTTACTAAATTATACTGACTAGTTAACATGATTATTCTTCGTTGAATTAGGAATTTCCCCACCTCCAACTCATAGAAAGTTAATGTTGATTGGCAGGATGGGGAGGGAGCCTAGAGGTGGGTATCAAGGCTATTGAGGGCTGCATGTGGCCTTCAGCACAATGGGTGCCAGGACCCCACCCGCCCATAGGGGAAACGGTTATGGGGAAAATAGAGAGTTGCGGGCAAGTGACCCCCACCAGGAGAGAAGGCTTTGGGGAAGGAAGTGGGGGAGTCATGAACCGCACCCAAACCCACTTTTGGGATTTCTGTTCAGTGATCCCGGATTTTGCACGCACGCTTTAAAATTTTGAGGGGGGTAGAAATAGGAGTGGTACGATTTACTTCCCAAATCTGACACACCATTTGAATAGGTTGGAAACTGGGCATGAAGAAGATGTGGTATTTATATTATTAGATAGAGCTTCAGTTGATGAATATTGCCTGTGCAGAGAGAAGACCACATCATTAGTAATACAAGAAGGTTCATACCAGAACTTGGCTTGACATGTGTTTTCTATTATTTCATTTAAAATACAAATGTGTTCAGTTCTTCATCCTGCCCCATCTGTTGTAACATCCTTATTTTAAATGTGCAGTTTTATCCTGAAACAGAATAGGAAGCTCTGCAGAGAAGTGAAAACAGACACCACTTTAGTAGTTAGAGGTGGCACAGTGGTTAGAGTGCAGTACTTCAGGCTACTTCAGCTGACTGCTAGCTGCAGTTCAGCAGTTCAAATCTCACCAGCTCAAGGTTCACTCAGCCTTCCATCCTTCCGTGGTGGGTAAAATGAGGACCCAGATTGTTGGCTGCAATAGGTTGACTCTGTAAACCGCTTAGAGAGGGTTGTAAAAGCACTGTGAAACGGTATGTATAAGTCTATGTGCTATTGCTAAATGCTATTAAGTGCAATGCAGCTTTGGGATTCCTATCACATTTGGTTTAAATAGAATCCCTCTGGTCAGAAAAATCTTAGCTGTATTGGAACAGGGGAGCCAAAAAAAATAGATGTGACTTGCTATTTTATGGTCCTAGATTTGGAAAGAACAAAAGAGAGCCTATTCACTACGAGGAGTATAGTACTCACTGTGTCATGAAAAGTCCTTGAGCTGATGCAATTATACCCGCACCTCTCTCTTTTAGAAACTACAAAGGGCATCGGGTAGTTATACTTAGTGAGAAGGGCAGATATTAATTGTTGAATAACCAAAGGATGCTTTCATGATAGCTCCTTTCTATTACGAATATGAAGTCTAATTATGTGACATATCATTGTTTGGCCAGAAGGCCATTTAAGTAGTCCATTTCTGCTATTTTACAAAGTCATTGTAGACTTAGGAACAGGAAGGATATTTGGAAATTATAAGGCAACTGTTTTTGCATTCAAACTTTTAGGAAAAACGGGTGTACTCCTTCAATACAATCCCTCTTTCCAAAGCTTGGAAAATCTAGGAGAAGACGCTTTCCCCAAATTGATGGACTAGTATGCCTGTCAAATAATAAAGATCACTTTTGAGTTTACTTACACAAGATATTTTTTGACCAGAAGATGGAGAAGCAATGTGTGTTTTGTTTGGCTGTTCTTGTTCTGGAAACAATCCTGATCTCCTCCTCTATCATAATTAGATTCTACTGACCTTCCCCTCAGTTCTCTGATAGCTGGCTATTGTGGAGAAATGTGCAGCAGGATGGTTGTGGAGTAGTACCAGAACGTGTTCGAATCTTTAGATTTGTCTGTAATCCAACAGTACCTTGGCCCACTTCATCAAAATCCAATTAATAGAAAAGAAATTCTGCTTAAACAAACCAGCCCAAATAGTATAATCATCCCTTATTTGATTGTACTGACTAATATTTACTGCCTTAGTAGAAATGTATGTGAAGCCCTGAGATAATCATCTCTCTTAAGGGAGTACATGGAGCTACATTTTGGAATGATCAAGTCACAATCCTGCCCAGAACCCAGCTGAAATGTGTCATAATCTAAGTTGAGCTGAGTTGAAGCAGTTTCTATAAAGAAGAGTGAACCAAAATACCTCGAAGCTGATGTTAAGGATTGATCAATAGGTGTAGGAGACATTAGATTGAAGTTATCATTGCCAAAAGAGGTGGCACCAGGTGTTTTTCCCCCCCAACAAAGGCAGTGAATGTTGGCTCAGTGTGCTCACTAAAAGCTTTTGACATTACCTTCTTTCGTTGTTTATTTAACCAGACTCTCTTGATCTCTTAATGAGGCTTAGATGAAAGTCACATCACATTGTAGGTCACAGCATTGCCAGATTATGAATGTTCTAAATTTCCATGTAATTTCTTTCACCACTGTATGTGTGAACAACCTTGCCATTTGTTCCCTCTTACAATACAGATGACTCAAACTGTATTAAATATCTGGCCTAGAAATGAGCCAAGGTTCAGAATAAGGGATAAGGCTGATCTTGCCACAGGGTTACTCAAGGAGTCACATAGCTATCTTTGGCCACCTAAAGGGAAGAGACATAATTTTTAAAAAGGGGCACAGCAAGAAGGAAACAAGTGAAAATTATTTCTGGCAGAGCTGTCTTGTTGTTTGGAGTTCTCGTGGGTTCTTTTCCTTGGGGCAACTTGCTCACAAGACTAAGCAAGTATATCCCCAATCCTCATAGTGATTAACAATGCCTGAGAGGAAAGAAATCAAAACAAAACAATACTGCATTCAGTTCTGGTGGCCACGATGTAAAAAAGACGTGGAGACTCTAGAAAGAGTGCAGAGAAGAGCAACGAAGATGATTAGGGGACTGGAGACTAAAACATATGAAGAACGGTTGCAGGAACTGGGTATGTCTAGCTTAAGAGAAAGAAGGACTAGGGGAGACATGATAGCAGTGTTCCAATATCTCAGGGGTTGCCACAAAGAAGAGGGAGTCAAACTATTTTCCAAGGCACCTGAGGGTACAACAAGAAGCAATGGGTGGAAACTAATCAAGGAGAGAAGCAACTTAGAACTGAGGAGAAATTTCCTGACAGTTAGAACAGTTAATCAGTGGAACAGCTTGCCTCCAGAAGTTGTGAATGCCCCAACACTGGAAGTCTTTAAGAAGATGTTGGATAGCCATCTGTCTGAAACGGTGTAGGGTTTCCTGCCTAGGCAGGGGGTTGGACTAGAAGACCTCCAAGGTCCCTTCCAACTCTACTATTGTATTGTATTGTAAGATGTTGAAGGATGACACATAAAGCACAATGCTGAATTGGTCTGGATTGTTGATGATGTTAGAAATCCCTGGGCTGGTTAACATATAACATTAGCACAGAAATATAATAATGCAGATTATACTTCATTCGGGCAGCATCTTGCAGCAGGACATCCATGGAGAAAAATTGCTTGTCCATGGGAAGATCTGGAGGATGCAATATTTTAAAGATTGTGCTCATAATCTCCACACCGCTGTTCTAGAAAGAGTTTCATTATGGCCCTCTGACTTTCTGTTGGATTTGTAGTGCAGCCTTCCCAGGGCATTGCAGTGCAACTCCCAGCATGGTGTGTGTGACCACAAGATTTGGAGAAGGCTGCTCTGATAGCCCACTTGGTGGGGTTGTAAAGGCCAGCAATGGATTCACCTTCAAAGCTCTGGTGACCTAAAAGAAAAGCAAAAGCTTTATTTTCTGTTGTTTTCCTCCTTTCCTTTGAATTTCTTTTTGAAGAAAAGGACGCAAAAGCAGGGACCAAAAAGGATGGTCAGTCATGAAGAAGAATAGAGGTTCTTTCATCGTTGTGTAGAACAGAACATTTTAGTTAGTGCTGAAACTCTCTTTTTCTTCAGCTGTTTAAAATCCAGTAGCTCTTTTCTTCTTTGCTTCTGATTTCATAGAGGAGAGGAAGAGAAACATGGAATGACTGCTGGGCAGCAGGTTGGGGTTGGATCTGGCAGTGTAATCAGCAATAGTACTAGCACTTAGACTTATATATTGCCTCACAGTGCTTTTACAGCCCTCTCTAGGGGGTTTACAGTGTCAGCCTATTGCCCCCCAAAATCTGGGTCCTCACCTCGGAAGGATGGAAGGCCGAGTCAACCTGGAGCCAGTGAGATTTGAACTGCTGAATGCAGCTAGCAGTCAGCTGAAGTTGCCTGCAGTACTGCACTCTAATCACTGCACCACCACTGCTCTTACCGTAAATGTTATTCAAGTGTGGCTTGTCTTTTAACATGAATGCTTTTAAAAAGTGAAGGAAGGCAGAAGGAGCATCAGAGTATGTGGTGGTGAAGAGGAGTTGGAACTCCCTCCTTCTTGGATGCCATTTTAACAGAATCGCTTACCTGAAGCTGTTCCAGGGACTGAAATTGGTGCGTGTAGATAAAATAGCATCCTCTGCTTTCTGTCTTTGCTTGCAGATAAAATGGTGGAAAGCCAACATGTGATGGCGTACTTACCTGGCAATACTGTAATCTGCAGTCAGATTGATCCTGCGTAAGCTCTTCTTTCATATTTAGCCAGCCTTAATGAAGAAAGAGTAGATAATGGTGTAACTATTGTTGGGAAAAAGTGTCCTCGTGTTATTTTTTTAAGGAAGATTTGTTGGTGGCAAGAGCAGATATATTTGTTGTGACACACACACGCACACACACACACACACACACGTGCACACAATAGGGAAAGTGCTCAAGAGCAACAAGGGAGAAATAGGGGAAGGGAACCTAAGAGACTGCTAGGGTTGTGTTTGTCTTGACTAGAGTAAAGGGGGGAAAATGAATGGTAGCAATGATCATCCTTGGGTGTATCTAGTGAGGGAGGAAAGAAAGCCTGTGACAAAGCATGGCATAATTATACTGAGAGGAACGTGAACAAGTTGACAGCCTTATTCTCAGTAAGCTAGAAAGTAGGTTAATGGGGAAGCTGTCAGTAGTTTGGACAAACACAACTACAAGATGAAAATTGAGTGGCTAATTCTGAAAGAATGTTTTCTCTGGGTGTTTGAGGGAAATTATAATTACATTTTTCAAGTCAGAGTCTTGAAATGTGGAGGAACAGGAGGAAAAAAATAGCTGGAAAGCTACATTTAATAGTAAGGCGAAGTAACATCTTTATGGGAACCCAAATCTCCATCCAGCAAAAATATTTTATCAGGAAAAATTATGCTTCACTAGGTTTATTGCCAAAGCAACTGCCATGGGCCATTTATACACTTGATAACACAGGCTGAATGTTTCTGTATGCAGCATTTTTTTATTCAAGACTTATCATTAATAATTTGTAGAGTCCTCCCCCCCCTAACTTTTCACGTGTGTATTGACAAATTAAACTTATATTAACAATTCCAAAGAAGTACTTAGCAGTATCCTGCTAGTGAACACGTATTAAGATAATTTTTATTAGCAGTTTTTATTGACGTTTACAAATATCTTTCTCATCCTTGAGCAGAGTTGTGTAGGCGGTAGGTAAGGTTGACATGATCTCAGTTACAGTGACAACAGTCATTATATGAAGAGCATGTAAGCCCATCGTCCCTGGAATCTATTTTGCTCTGGAGTAGGGCTCTTTGAGGGGCTTAGATGGCAGCTGTTCTCTTTGGAAATGATTTGTTTACCTTCCCCCTGTGTAATTGTCACAGATAGATTCGAAAAGGAAGTGGGGCATCTAAAGTTCCATTCTGTAGGTACCATTATTTCCTTTTTTCCTTTCCTCTGGAGAGAGAGAGAGAGAGAGCTTTCAACATGCACCTTGATAATGCTTTGTACATACTGAAGTTTACTCACTTAATCTTGGTTCACTGGGTGTGCCTGTGTGCTCACGGTAGCAGAAGAGAGATTGATATCAACAGTGGAAAAGGGATGAGCCACCCTCATATGGGAGGAAATGGAAGCAATCATTTTGAGAGCTCTTGGGGAGGGTAAGGTCACTGAGTTTTCATGAAATAATTTGCCATTGTATCTGACTTTATTATATCTACAGGTTTTAGGTCCTGCTCCAAAGTGGTGCTCGTTTCTTGACAATCTGACAGAAGAGCTGGAGGAGAATCCGGAGACAACAGTTTATGATGACTATAAATTTGTAACAAGAAAAGATCTTGAAAATCTTGGTAAAGTACTTCTGCTGTAGATGTGGTTTATTTTATCTTGCCTCTTTCCTTTTGAGTATGACCTCAGATATTCTCTTTACTTTTATGAACTTTAGTGGCTACAATATACAGTATTCCAAGATAAAATGTGTTTGCTTTCCTGTCCCTACCTACCAGGTCGTTGGTGGAGGATTCCTGTTTTGGTTTCCTTATTTTCCTACTCCAAATTGAGAACTTTGATTTCTACCTTGATCCAAGTTCAAAGAATGGTTTATATTGGTTGATTCAAATCACTAATTTCCCCAATTTCAATACCATGGAAAAAAATAGACATTTAATTAGCATTTTTGCAGAAATAATTCTCCTGCTAAAGACCTTAATTTAAAAGCTGCTTGAGACTCCATTCCTTATTAGTAATTGAGGAAAATTAAACTTGCTTAATTTAAACTGTTAAAACTCTATATCAATATATTTTACCTAGTAGAAACCAGTTAAGCATATACATTCTTTAAAAAAAAAATCAACCTTAATTTACATTAAACCTAAGTTGTTGTTTCTTAAATCTACATGTTCCTTGTTCCTTTAGGAATACTTAAAATTGTCATTTCTTAAGATTTATAGCTACCATATTTTTCAGAGTATAAGATTCACCTCCCCCCCCCCACCCTAAAAGAGCGTGGAAATGTTGCTGCGTCTTATACACCTATTTTTGGCCTCCTGATCCCATTATAGGTGAAAAACGGGCAGTTTTTCACCAAAACAGGGGTGTTTTCGTCTTCCCTCACCCTCAAGAGCACTCTGCAGGCTTCAGCAGGGCTGGGGGAAGGGGAAAATGCCCCCGTTTTGGTGAAAAATGGCCAAAAAACAGGCCATTTTTCACCAAAATGGGGGTATTTTTGCCTTCCCCCAGCCCTGCTGAAGCCTGCAGAGTGCTCCTGGGGGCCGGGGAAGACAAAAACTTTTTTTTCTTACTTACCTTTTTGAAATCTTGGTGGGTCTTATATACCGGTGTATCTTATTGTCCAAAAAATACGGTAAGTAACAGAGACATAAAATGGTTATCTTAGATTTTACAGGGAGTCTGTGATGGTGACTTGGAATCAAAAGTCTATAGTAATGTTAGCACCACAAGATTACTTTTTTGCCATGGATACTTCATGCATTTCTCATTTGAAAACATATATGACTCTCTTTGGGGGATGACACATTCTGGTAATGTTTCCAGACCAACTCTTCACTTTTTTTCCTCTATATAAATGATACATGTAAACTTTTTTTTGGTAAAGTATCCTGAAATTTATTTTTTTAAAATTTTGTGTTATATTAAGGTCATGTTCAATATATGTATCTACCTTTCTCCTTCCCCCACATCCTCCATTTTGTCTCCAGGACTTGCTCATCTTATTGGATCACCCCTTCTTCGGGCATACATGCATGGCTTTTTCATGGACATACGATTGTATCATAAGGTATGTGGGCTTGGCCAAAAAAGTTGGGCTAGCTCCCTTTCTTATACAGCACCATTTTTCAGGCAGGCTTTTGGTTGAATGGACACGATGACTTTTAATTAGTTGGCTGCTGTGAGTTTCATTTTAATGCCATCTTTCAGCAACCTTTAATTAGTACATGGCCTGATTTTTTTTTTTAGTTTAACTCTCATTCTTGGTAGCAATCCTGAATATAAATGCAGCAAATAAGAATGTTAAATCAAATGGAAAAATTATGCAATGATTTATGATTTCTTCCTTTTTTCTCCCTTGTGCTTGCAGGTTAAAATGATGGTAAATCCTTTTGCCTATGAGGAATACAGAAGGGAGAAAATTAGACAGAAGATAGAAGAAACACGTGCACAAAGAGTGCAGCTAAAGGTAAAGATGAAGTTTGGTTGATTCAGGATAGGCTCATCAAAGAGACAGAATGAAAGAGAGAGTCCCTGATATAAGCAGTACATTTGGGATGTTTTAGAGTTCTTATGGGACACGGTGGCTCAGTGGCTAAGACACTGAGCTTGTTGATCAGAAAAGGTCGGCAGTTCAACGGTTCGAATCCCTAGCACCAGGTAACGGAGTGAGCTCCGGTTACTTGTCCCAGCTTCTGCCAACCTAGCAGTTCGAAAGCATGTAAAAATGCAAGTAGAAAAATAGGGACCACATTTGGTGGGAAGGTAACGCCGTTCGATGCGCCTTCGGCATTTATTCATGCTGGCCACATGACCACGGAGATGTCTTCGGATGGCAATGGCTCTTCAGCTTTGAAACAGAGGTAAGCACTGCCCCCTAGAGTCGGGAACGACTAACACATATATGCGGGGGAATCTTTACCTTTACTTAGAGTTCTTATATCTGAAAGGAAAGGAGAGCAACTTCATCTGCTACAGAGCTCTTCTCTTTGCTAGGCATAACACATCTCAAAGGGCATAACTGGCATTGACTTGACTATCGGCAGGAATCCATGTTCTTCTTCCCCCTTTTTAGGATTCTGAAAAAAGGCCGTTCTTGATGGGGGAATTATGTTAGCCCCTGTGCAGTTGAGGGTTTCCTGATGAGAAATGATGTTTGAACCAGGTGATAAGTCAGCACCTGAATTTTACTTTGTGCTAGCTTGGCAAAATGTCAGTGGTTGCAATGTAAACGGGCATTGTACATAGAGCTCACTTTGCATCGTGGAGGAGAGATTCCAACATTTTTTCAGGCTTCTTTGTGAATCTGAAAAAAAAAAAAGATGCCGCTGCTTGACGAAACAGAGATATAGGAAACTGATGGCAGAAAAAGATCCAGTGGTCCGTCGATCTGCCCTTTGGAGTTTCCTTAAGAGTCTCCTTAATTTTTAAAAGTGGATTCCTCAGACCAGTAGCAAAGTTTGAAGCCTTTCTTTTGACTTATTTCCAAATCATGCATTGCTCTGTTGTGAAAACAAGTGTGAGCCTGCTCTTTCTTAAGCCACTGGTAAAATTAGAAGTCCTTGGCTATCTCAGGCGATCGCTGATGTTTTCTATTGAAAACCCCTGGAATAATTTGGAATTTCTCGAATTATCCAAGAAATCTATGTAGATGCAACTAGAGCTTGCTTTTCACTTAATATATAATTTAATGTCTTCCAAATCATTATATATCCCACACAATTACTGTCTGTACTGTGATTCATATATTAAATCAGCAAATACATTGAAGGTGCCAGGTTCCATGCTTAAAGAGATCCATGCTTGTTTTATTCACTAGAAACTTCCCAAAGTTAATAAAGAACTTGCACTGAAGTTGATTGAGGAGGGGGAAGAGGAACTACAAAATGCTCGAAAGAAGAAACAGAAGGTAGGTTGCCCTTCCTTAGTTTCTGTTATATTAGTTCTATGAAGTGAAATTGACCAGTGGGGCTCTTTCAAAGATGCCAGTATCTGAATATGTGTGGGGTGATGGAGAGGTATAAGTTAATGGGAGACCAGAAACTTTGAAATTCCTCTTTTGACTTACCCTGTTATCTCCAGTTATTGGGCCTCTGCTGACAGGGCTAAGACTAATATTACCAGAGCATGACAGGAAATGATATTTAGATGACTGAACTAAAAGAGCTTTACTTGCTAAATTGAATTCTGTTAATCAA
Source organism: Natrix helvetica (assembly GCF_964273705.1). Lineage (NCBI taxonomy): Eukaryota > Metazoa > Chordata > Lepidosauria > Squamata > Natricidae > Natrix > Natrix helvetica. The sequence continues at coordinate 150,557,388 of NC_138552.1, forward strand.
AATACATTGTGTTAGGATCATAAATGAGAGTGAACTATGCACATCCATGTCTAGAAATGTTACATTGAAATTAATAGTGATGTAGTAATAGTAAAGTAATATTAATAGTAAGGCTAATGCTTAGTAAATAGTAAAGCTAAAGATCTTTTAGGTAATCTGAACTAAAAGTTAATCATCTACACAATAAATGGGGAATGGGAATAATATTATTTGATCAGAATACTGTGCTCCTGCCTCTTAGTACTTTAAATTGGGCTTTACGTTGAAGTTGTTTTTATTTTATCCCAGCAACTTCTGATTCCTGTTAGATCACAAAGCAATTTGTATTAGTAATATTCTTGTTAGTTGCACTTAATGCATATTTTAGAGCAATTGTAGTGGCTCAAAGAATTTTCCTTTCTGGCCAGCTGTCCAAACAAGTTGTTGGACATGACTAGTTCCCAGGTGCTAGTATTTTTCCAGCAGCCAGGCTCAAATGACCTTTTTCTAACTCCTAAAATGCAAATAGTGACTAAATAGCTTTGTCAGAACATTGTAATCTTAATTAAAATTATAGTTCACTCTAAAGGTGAAACTGCCTTTTAATTAGTAAATGAGACATTGAACCCTAAACCTATTTAAATGCCGAGTACCTTGACGAATAGGCTGGGCTTCAGATTTTCTAACAAAATTGACTTAAGGTAAAGGTGGGAATCTCAACCCTGGTCAAGCTGGCAGCGGCTGTTGTGAGTAGTACAAGACACAATTGATGTGTATATATGCTATTTTCGAGGGACGTGGTGGCTCAGTGGCTAAGACACTGAGCTTGTCGATCAGAACGGTTGGCAGTTCGGCGATTCGAATCCCTAGCGCCGTGTAATGGAGTGAGCTCCTGTTACTTGTCCCAGCTTCTGCCAACCTAGCAGTTCAAAAGCATGTAAAAATGCAAGTGAAAAAATAGGGAACCACCTTTGGTGGGAAGGTAACAGCGTTCCGTGTGCCTTCGGCTTTTAGTCATGCTGGCCACATGACCACGGAGATGTCTTCAGACAGCGCTGGTTCTTTGGCTTTGAAACGGAGATGAGCACCGCCCCCTAGAGTCAGGAATGACTAGCACATATGTGCGAGGGGAATCTTTACCTATGCTATTTTTCAAAAGCTAGCAATAAAACCACACTATCAAGGAAATCACTGTATATGGAATTAAAAGTGTGACTCCTTATGATATTAGAAGAACCTCACTTACATACCAAACACCAGCTGTTTTGTTATGGGCAATTTTGAGTAAGGGATGCATGGATCTCCTCAGAAAGATGTTCTCCAAGCAATGGAATTATTACAGAAAATGTCTATTTATTCCATCCCCAAAGGATTCTGTTTAGGACTGTCACTCATAACATTTAATGCAGCAACCCCCCATCCCTTCTGTCACTGTGATCTTAAAATAACCTTTTATCTTGAATTATGTGTAAGTACAAATAGGTATATTAAAATCAGTTAAATAAGTAAACAAATGAAATAAAAATAAACCAACGTAAGATAAATAAGCCTAAGTCAGCATAATATTAGGTAAGTAATGTGGACATTTCAAGGACTGGTGAAGAATTTGGAAGAAAACACATAAAGCATTCTGCTTGGCAGCTTCCTTCTTCCTCTGCAAACCTGCAAATTGCATTTGTTATGCTTTGTTTAACTTACAGCCTCCCTTTCCACCACAAATGGCACTCAAGACAACTGACAGTAAAAGAAAAACAAAACATAAAAACTCATCCGATAGCGAATATATGAAGAGGAATTATAGTCCCCCAAGCAAACTATTAAAAGGCAGAAAAAGTTGGTTTAGCAGGATATTAAATAAAGAGTACAAATAGATAACTCATTGGAGAATCCCCCCCCCCCACACACAAAGCTGCTTCTTGCTCTGCAAAAAGTCTCTAGAGATCTAAATGCGTTTAACAGATAAAGTTGGAAAACGTTAAGCAAGGGAACCATTTCTCAACTTCATTTTCATTTTTCTTCCAGAAAATGCCTAACATCCTTAGTGATGACCGCTTTAAAGTCATGTTTGAGAATCCTGATTTCCAGGTGGATGAGAAGAGCGAAGAATTTAGGCTGCTTAATCCACTTGTTTCTAAAATGAGTGAGAAAAGGAAGAAGAAGTTAAAGCTGTTAGAATACCAAGAAGCTTTGGGAGAGGTAAAATCTGATAATTTGAGATTTTTCTAGTGTTCTCCAATAGTTGTTTATTTTTTAAAAATGGAGATGCGATTCCCCTCTACTGCTTCAGAAGGATCCCAGGAGGATTCAGTAGAACCATATTTTCTTAACCTTTCTATCCCCACCACTTGTTTAGCTCCTGGGGGCTAAGAATCCCTAGCAAGATTTGGAAAAATTGTGTTGTGCATTTTGCATAGGCATCCAATTCCTGCTTGTGCACAGGCACACGTGGATAGCCAATAAAACATGACACATGGCATTTGCCTTTTATGCTGTATTTGTTCTATGAGCACAAAATCTTGAAAAATGCAGTTTTGACCAAATGGGAATGTAGTGTGCACTCTGATCACACGCAAGTAGGACACGGTCTTAAATTTTTTACCAGGAGTTTAAAGCATTAGGAGTATCTGCTTCATAGAATAGAATGTTCTTTATTGGCCAAATGTGATTGAACCCATAAGGAATTTGTCTCCGGTTCATAAGCTCTCAGTGTGCATACAAACAACAAAGTGATAAATCATAAGATACCAATAGGAGAAGGTAATAGGAAAGAGGGGAAGGATAAAGGCAATTATAATTTGTATAGAAAGTAGCAGATCTACCTGCTCTAGATTGGACTGGTTTCCCCCAAAGGAACAAATATGCCGTTTAGGATTGTTTCTGGATATACCTATGGTTACCTTCATGGCTAGGAAGTATATTATCAATTTAAACTAGTAGATTAGTTCTGCTCTATCCTCAAGAAGAATTGCCTAATCACATCAATTCACTGCATAGGTGACTGTTAAGTGGTCTGCTGTAACTGCTGTTTGTGGGGCTTTCCTTGTGAGTAGTCCAGAAGGTACCACTAGTGCAGAATTCAATGGCTAGGTTACTATCTAGACTGCCTCAACGTGAAGCAATCATCCCTCTGCTAAAAGATTGGAATTGGCTGGCACTTTGCCACCAAGTTCAGTAACAGGCTATCTTAAAAAGCATCTCCAGATACATCAGGCACCTACAGCCTTTGGATGAGACCGGGTTCCCTATGTCACAATTTCGCAGATCGATCCTGGGAGATATGATGGAGACAGGGTTACTCACTGATAGCACGTATGCCTGTGGAATGGTTTTCCCTCCCGTGTACATCAGATCCCCAACTCATGCACATTTCTGTGTTTTTTAAGAACAATCTTTTTATCCTGGTCTTCTCTTGCCACTGTTTATCTTTGGAAAAGTTGTTGTTGTTTTGTTGAATTATTATGAGCCACGGTGGCGCAGTGGTTAGAGGGCAGTACTGCATTCTGCTGACTGCTGGCTGACTGGAATTTGGCAGTTTAAATCCCACCAGGCTCAAGGTTGACTCAGCCTTCCTTTCTTCCGAGGTCGGTAAAGTGAGGACCCAAAATTGTTGGGGGCAATAGGCTGACTCTGTAAACTGCTTAGAGAGGACTGTAAAGCACTGCAAAGCGGTTCATAAGTCTAAGTGCTATTGCTATTATAAATTCAAGGGGTGGATCTCTTCCATTTCTCCTTTCTCTGTTCCCTGGTAGGTTGCTTCCTAATTTCAGATGTTTGCTTCTTAAATTGAGCTGCTGGAGGACACACGTAGCACATGCTTTGCTTCTTAGCAGTCTTGGATCCTTTTTGTCTTTTTTTCAACAATAGGAATATTAAATTTAATTGATACTGGATACATTTTGTCCTTTTGAGGGGTGTGGGAACTATAATAATCCAGGGAGAATTGTAGATTAAAAATATGAAGTATATCATTGGTGATGGCAATTAGCCATTAAGGCGTTCTGTTGAAAACACCTTGCCCAGTCTTGTGTTGAAGTCCGTTTCAAGCAGTGCATCTGTGAGGTGTCACGTACTCCTAATTAGGTAAATGGTTCATTTAAGGAACATTAATTCTTTTCTCTCTTTTTTTAACTGACTATTTTTGTCTTCAGGAAGAAGAGGAAGAGCCGGAAGGAAAACCAAGTGATGCAGAAAGTTCGGAGTCTTCAGATGATGAAAAAGGATGGGTTGAAGAGGTCAGGAAACAGCGCAGCCTTCTACGCCAAGAGGAAAAAGTAAAACGGCAGGAAAGGTTCAAGGAGGATCAGAAAACAGTCCTGGAACCCAAGTTTTTTGAGATTAAAGCTGGGGAAGAATTTAGAAGTTTCCAAGACACTGCCCAAAAGCAAAAGCTAATGAAGTAAGACCGTGATTTTATTCCATTCTAGTGATTTGTCCTCATTTTCTTTTCATTGCTCATGATTAAGATGATGTGATGATTTCAGATTTCTGCTGAAGGCAGTTGATTTCATAGCGCAGATATAATGAAGAGGTTTCTCTTAATTCATGCATTCATTTGCACACCAATTAGAAAAGGAGGTGCAACTACAATTGACTCTTTAGAAATGTTGATGGACTGTGCATAGGGAGGCACAAGGCCAAGTTGGCATCATTGTGCCAGTCTCCTGGACCCTTCAATCTGGATATGGTCTTATATGTTATAAGATCCATAATCTATTAGCCAGTCAGCCCACTGGCCTATCCTAATCTAAAGATCATTTAATGTTTTCGCAAGATACTTTAACTAGTTGGGTTCCTCCCTCCACCTCTTCTTCATTTCTGTTTCACTTGCTCTCAAAGCAATTTCTGTGGAAGATGATACACTGATCACGAAAATAGATGCTGAGTTTATCCTCTCTCTTTCTCTCTCTCTTTTTTTCCCCCAGAAAGTCACTTGGAGATCGCTTGCAACTTGAAGAGAGAGTTGGTGCACTTAGTGTACATGATACCACTGTAGGAAGTAAACAAGTTACTTTTAAATTAAAAAAGGTAAACATCAATCCTAAATTTAGAACTGTTAAGATCAGTGCAACAGAGTACTAAGTAGTCCTTTGCAGGAGACTGCTTCACTCTTGCGTACTGCAGGTGGATGACTGTTTCCAAATTGTCTATGCTGGGTCAGCTTGGCCACACTCTTTTTGCTTTGCACATTTTAATTTGCTGCCAATAGCTGTGGGAAGGGGACTAAATCTTTGTCTGATTGTGTTGTGACAACATTATGCTTCTGCTGGGTAATGACTTGGCTGCTGCAGAAGTTGAACCAAAAGTGGTTTTCACATTTTTCTTTGAGTTTTTCATATTTTCTCCCCCAGCCACACCTGTATTTCTGCCTGAAAAAAACGCACTTTGGTCTACCTCTAGAACAAAGCAGCTCTGTTTTCCCGCCCCATAATGGGCCAAACCATTAGTGGGGCGGGAACCATTTAGTATCTAAACCAGGGGTGTCAAATTCACATCATCACAGCAGTGTCACGTGATGTATTAGGACTCTTCTCCCCCTCCCCCTTTGCTGAAACAGGCGGGGGCGTAGCCAGCACATGACACATCCGGCCCAAGGGCTGCAAGTTTGACAGACCTGATCTAAACTTAGCATTATGAGCAGATTAAAAAAAAAGTTAGCCACTTATTTATATTCCTTAATAAACTTTTCACTAAATTTGTTTTTTATTTTGGCACGTTTTATACTATTTCTTCATATCTCTCTTCTGGAAATATGAAGTTACTTGCAAATTTAATGATTGAACTCACATCCCCAAAGCTTTTGGTTTCTCTCCCCTTTCTCCATATGTCCCCCAACACATAAGTGAAGATGGAGAAGAGAAAAGATACAAATGGAAGGAGAAGGGCACCATTTTGTCTCTTCCTTCCACTAAAAGATATCTATTAGAATGGACTCCGTTGGATATAAGCTACTGTGTTGTCTTTAAGTGAGTTTTGTAATTGTTTTTTTTTTCAGTCTGAGCACCATAAAAAGCAGCAAGAAGCAGAGAAACTCCATCACGAAGAGAGGAGAAAACTGAGGCGATCCGCTGGCCATCTCAAAAGCAAACAGGGAAACAGGCGGCGCTTCCATTGATGGAGAACTTTGGCTTCTTTCCTTTGGGGACTCACAAATTTGTTTTAATAGTGGATTGTTCTCCACTGTGACAGAGAAAGATGATCCAAAGTCCAATTATGTTGTGGGAAAGCATCATGGATCTCCTGTTTGCCCCAGACGTATTACTGAAGTGTTTCTGAAGAGATAGCAGCTGGTTATTGTATAACCCTTGTGTGTGGTGGCTGATAGGTATACATTCTATGTGAACAGGAATAAACATGTATAGTATTGTGATACTTCAAATGGCTCTAATTCTTAAGGATTGGAAAACTTTATTATATTTTTATGGTATATGAACAATAGTACACAGCCCCGTTGATAGGTATTTGGGAAATCAAGCAATTAAGATAATATTTGCTTCACTTCTTCCCAACATGATGATGTTAAAATGAACTTTTATTCTAGCAAAGGATTTACTTTAAAGCTGTCTTTGGTAATAGTAGTCTTTGGTGATAGTAATCTGTGATCCTGAAGAGGAACTAAGTTTAAATACCTGTATGTGAGATTTGTGTGCAATTCCAATTTTGCTAAACAATCTAAAGAGAAATCTTTCCTACATCGGGTATTATGTCTACTCTGATTTTACATATATTTCACATACTGTAACTTTTTATTTTCTCTATTGACAAATACTGGGTTAGGGTTAGGATTAGACTGAGCCTGCAGTCTATTAATATGATCTATATCTTTAATGTGAATTTTATTTCAGAAGTTTCTAATTAGTCAAGTGTCAGTTTTCTCAGGTGCTGGTTTCATGTTTCTATGTCTGAGCACTGAGGTCTCATGAATTCCTTTAAAAGAACTTATACTTTAGATGGAAAAACTTAAATCAATGGCTGTCCCCACTTTTTGTAAGAAAAAGATAGGCAGGGAAAATTGAAAGGAGATTTGTGAAAACTTTAGAATTATCAGGAATCCTGCAGTACATACCTACAATAGTGTCTGAAGTTCATCTAAATCCTGTTAATAATGAGGTTCTGGTTAAAACAAACAACAAATGTATTTTGTCTATTGAACTCACTGGGCCAACATTCATCAATGTTTCTTATTGGAAAAAACACATGAAACTTTAGTTTCCTTTAGTAGCAATGATTTCAACCATTTTCCCGACGATTATATAATAATCACCCATTTGCTACTTTGCAGGAGCTTTTGAGGCGATGCCACTTTTTTGTTTTTAGGGCTTTGATTTGGCTATTCTATAATGCATTTTTTTTCTACCTCAGCAATTTTGTTGTAAAATGATTTATGTGTTTAGGATCCTGTATGTCTCACACTGGTTTAAGCTTTAATTATGCACGTTCTTATATTCTCCTGTAGAATTTACTGATGCAATGCAGAATTCATTGTTCCCTTAATGATTGTGAGCCCCCAGATCTTGCAACCTCAAAGCAGTCGAAACCACAATATATCTATTACCATGGGTCACAACTAAGACAACAAGCAAATGTCGATGAAACCTGCAAATGACTAATCCGATTTATTTCCTACTTGTTGGTTGACACATACGCGACGCTCACGTACACTCTAACATACAATTTCTTAGATAATCTCCCATTAGTGGCTTCATATTAGAAAGAGACAGCAGCATAAAAGTAGAATTTCCTGAAATCCACCTACTGGATTTCTTTTCTAGTAATTTTTATCCCTAAGGTGCTTTTTCAAGAGGCAACTGGACTTTCTGAAGTCTAATTGCCTCTTGAAAAAGCACCTTTGGGACAACCATGACCTGGATGACTGAGAATCTCCATAGACATCTAGTAATGTTAGTGAATAATGCTGGTATCTCATTTAATTCTCTTCTTCAAGGATAGGCACCAGTGGAAACTCAATTCTAGCCTGATTATTTTTGCTTTATCACAAAGGTAGGGAAAGTGGACAACAATGGCTTCTAGATTCCCCTCACCCCATCCCGTAGCAGCAGTGGCCATAATAAGACATCTGCACTGAATTCAGGAGATTGGAGTAGAAAGTTGTATCTATGTGAGTCTGTTCTCCTCTCAGACTCGGGAGACAAGGAAGATGCCTCCCTGAAGAATGTAGGAATCCTAAACTGGGATGTCTCCTGGGCAACGGCATAGAGTCGGCTAATTCTTTCACAATGGCAGCCAGACAATGTGATCTCCTGGCTTAAAACACATCACTATGAGAAGATCTTGGTAATGCCATATGCTAAATAAATAAAACAAATGCTCTACCCTCATTTTGCATCTATGGACCAGTCTCTTTGTTTGTAGGGAAGCATTGGAGTCGACAGTTCCATTTTTGAACTCTTTCTGTCTTTAGTCACACCAAATTTCACTGTTCAGTTTTTAAAGAATGGATCGTGCTGACAGTGACAGAGACCCCATTCCTTTTACATCATTTCCTTTTCAGAATTTCTTTTCAATGTTCCATTAAAGAGTCAGAAATAATGTTTTGCCCATTGCTTGAATAGTGTCTATGCTATGGTAACGAGGGATGAAGTATTCATTTCTTTATACTTTATGCTTCATATTTTTTAACTGCCCTCTCCCTCAGAGAAGGACTCTGGGCAGTATACGATTATATGTTATATAATAATAAAATCAACCACAAAAATCAGAATAATTTAGAATTAACAAATTTTAAAATGATAAAACGGCATTATAAAAATTTCAAAAGGTGAAAAATTTCAAGATGGTGGATTAACAGTTGTTAATAGAGGTGGGGCAGAGGGTTTTCATGGTGGCAGCCAGCCCCATGGTTGTGTGGGCACTTGTGTTCCTTGATTTTATATTTGATTTACTAATGGGGGATTCTGAATCACTGACCCATTTATTTTCCTGTGTATTTAATGTTATTTGGTTCCTTGCTTGCCTTAATTCTACCTTCAAAGCAAGAACTTTTGAGAGGACTTATGCAAACAGCTTCTGGAAACACATTTAATGTGTGTGTTTATTCAATTATGTATCTCAGTGGTCCCCAAACTGTTGGGAAATGGGCTGAACAAGTGGTGGGCAACTGAGCGAAGCTTCATCTGCGCATGCACTGGATTTAGGGTGGTGCATGTGAAACCATCCCCACTTCTCCAGTCCATGGGATACAATTGTTCTTCTGAAACCAGTCCCTGGAGCCAGAAAGGTTGGGGACATATCTGATTCTCAACCAATGCAGATCTCCATTTCTTCATCCAGACAATGAGTGACTTGTTTCCTGTTAGTCCAGAAGCAAAATGAGTTAATGGTTGGAGGCTGGTCTCCTTTATTAATCCAAAGGATTTTTTCCCCAAAGAGCTTTGCACTTTAAACCACCAGTAGAGTTTCAGTAAAACCATATCAAAAATTAAAGGAAGGGAGGCAAAAAAATCCAGCAGAAATGAAAACAACTGCCGGAGCAGACAACTATTAAAGGGCCTCCTTATCTCCCTGTTGATATTGCAGAAGACTTCATGGAAATCACATAATAAAATGCATACTTCCCAGAGTAGTCAAGTAAATTATTTCCCTGTCCCACACAGAAGAGGCCTGTGACACCTAGAGTGAAGGAATGTTATTTATTAAAAGTGAAGAGTTGATCAAAATGAAGAATTATCCTTTCAATGTTGGAGACCAATGCTGATGAGGCCCTTGGACGTTTCTTTCAGTTCAACTGTAGCAGTACTAGGAGAATTGTTTCTCCCCATTTAGGAAAAATATTATTTTTTATTCATTACACATGTTTAAATCCAAATGCTCCTCTCCCACCCCTCAAATAGGTAGCGGACTAAAAGCTACACCATGCAAATCTGTCATTTCAGAACTGACCACCAACCTCCTGGAGCTGTTAAATAAGTTCAGTAAAATTAAAGTGAATTTCTGGAAAAACTGCTTTGATGCGGAGGCGTTTGTCTATGTGGTTGTTTTGCAGTATCTATGGGTGTTAATCTACTTGGTTTGGACTCAGGCTAAGATCTTGACTCTCTGGGCTAGTTCTATCATGCAGCATAGTGAGTTGATGGCTCAGCGGGTGGGGGTGGGGGTTAGAAAAAGACAGGAAGTGGCACTAAGGGCAACAGTGGAGCATTTTAAGTTTTGGTCCTTGCTGTGAATGGTACAGAGAGCTAGTTTGGTGTGGTGGTTAAGGTTAGAAAGCAGAAGAGTTCTATCCTGAGGTCAGGGGTGGGCTTCAAAAAATTTAGCAAGGGGTTCTCTGCCTGGTTACTGTGTGGGTATGGCAATGGTGGGTGTGCCCTAGTCGGTCTCCTGCACAATGGGGGAAGGCGTTTTTGCTCTCCCGGGCTCTGGAGGCTTTCCTCGAGCCTCCAGGAAGGCAAAAACGGCCTCCCTAGGCTCTGGAGGCCCTCTGGAGGCCAGAAATGGGCCCAGCCTTCCTAAACTTCTGGTAGATCCGTTTTTCACCCTCCCTGAGCCTCTACCTGTATCCAAAACAGGCCGCATGGGGACTCCTGGGAGGGGCAAGGTGGGGTGGGCGGAGCCAGCAGGAGTGGGATTTGGGGGATCTCTGAACTGCACAGAATCTTAGCTAGAGGTTCTCCCAAACCCCTGCGAACCCCCAGCAGCCCACCCCTGCCGTGGTACACAGCCTGCTGGAATCACTTATCTAGGCAATGAGGAAGAGAGGGAGGGAGAAGAAAGGAAAGAAAAGAAAAGAAAGGGAAGGAAGGTTGGTTGGTTGGTTGGTTGGTTGATTCTGGTGATGATATTAGGATTCTACTTGTAGACAATTGGACAATACTAAGTCAAATGAAAAGACTTCTCGGTCTTAGTGGGCATTGGCTCCAGCTAGGTTAGGTTATTCTTCTATGTTCACACAGCCAATTACAAAATATGCTACCAATCAGCTGTTAGGTGTCTTGGAGACAAAACATACCAAAGGAAGAAGTCATGAAAGGATTGCCTGGATAAGTAAGAGGCATGGCAGAAGTCAGAGAGCACCTGGGAGGGAAAAAGTGAGATCACTGACTGACGGCATGGTTATTTATGATCTTTTGAAGGGTGGTTTTTCTCAACCTGACCATTTAAGAAAAAGTAACATTGCTGGAGAAGATCTGGAGATAGAAAATTGAGATAATGAGACTGATTGAAGATGTACCTTTGGGGTGTCTCACCTTGTTTCTGTGTTGCAACTCCCTTATTAGGGCTGCCCTTGAGTTGTAGAAGGGATTGTAGAGAGCATTGGGGGGGGCAGGGAGAGTAAATCAGGATCTGATAGGGATTAGACATTCAAAAGATAGGAAGGGACCTTATGCAGCTTCCTCAGATCACAACATATTTTTAACTGTGGACTCAGCCCACTCTTTTCTAAGGCGTATAAAATAAAAGTCCATATTGTTTATTCTATTTTCTATAGCTAGAGGCATTTTTAATTACTCAGTTTGAGACAACAAACAAGACTGGAGGTATTACCACTTATAATATTGCCAGGTAAGCATATGCAGAAGGAAGTTTTCGTTCTTTAAAAATACAACTTGATGCGCCATCAAATACCAATCCTACAGCGTTGGTCCCTTTGTAGTCCTAATTTAAGATGGACATCTCTTAGCATCAGTATCAAATACACGTGTGAATCTTGTCGATGACTTGCAAGGACAGGAGTTGCCCAGTACGCCTACAATAATGGCTTCAGATACAGGTAACTGCAACCTTATGAAGAGAATGCAACTTCACAGCTATATTTTTAGCCAATTGGACCCCAGAGCAGAGGGAAGTCTTTTTGAGTCCCTGGCCCTAGCATTTGTAATTAGCAGCTCTGCTGCACAATGAGCAGGATCTGGTTGGCCTGTGATAACAGCCCTGCACTTTATGTGGTGTACATAACTTAGAAACTGACAGCCTTGATACAATCTCCAATTTGAGTCCTGGTAGGAACTGGACTGTAGTCTCCCCCTCCTATCAGCAACTCAGATTCAGCCAGTGGTGGGTTCCTACCGGTTCGGCCTGGTTCAGCTGAACGGATAGTGGTTTGGGAGCCTGAGTCACTGGAACCAGTAGCGACCCAGGCCTGCCATGCTCCTGAACTGGTTCCCCTGGAGGCGCCATTGGCGCTGCCATCTTCTTTTTCAGTTCTGCGCATGCGCAAACCAATTTTAATTACACTGTGCATGCATGTGTGCAAAGCACACACATGAGTGAACCGGCAGTAGTGCCTGCCAGAACCCACCGCTGGACTCAGCCAATTACATGTGGTGATGAAGGTAATAATATTGTGTCAAATTCCCCCCCCTGCCCCCCTCACACATACACAGCTAACTAGCTATCTTCTATCAACTATCATCTAACTTAATCTAATCCTTCTGCCTCCTACAACCACAACTCTGTGATGTGGTTGGATTGGGAGAGAGATAGTGACTGTCTCAAAGTCACCCAGCAGCTTTCATGCTAAAAGAAGACCTAGAATTCATTGTCTCCTGGTTTCTGGGTCAGCAGCTTCCCACTACAGTATGCTAAACTGGCTTCAGGTGTGTGGGTTCCAGCCCAGAATCCCATCAACACACTTATTCCATATAGAGTGAAATCAAAGTGGTTATCTGGTGACTGGTTGCTTCAAGGGTAATTGCCCTAAATGTTGGAGGCCTTGCTTTCAAGTTGTGAAACACACACGCGCACACGCCTTCTCTCCAAGACTTTAAACTTGATGAATAGTTTTGTAGCCATGAATATCGCTTTTCTTCTTGTCTGCTCTGCGAGCAAAGTGTTTTATTGAAGTTGTGATGCTTATCAGTTTAGGTCTACATATAATTCTACACAAACTACCATGAAATTTTTTTAAAAAAAAAACATGAGCAATGTGACCATAAACAATAATTGCTAATGAGTGGCATTAGTAAAGCTGTTTTAGGCTCCAATATTTAGTTCTTCTGAGTGACCATCATATAACTTTTTAACTGAGTGATTGTAAATCACAACGTTATTTTTCTAGTCAAAGGTATCCTGAAAATAGTTCTGCCATTTGTACTGTTAGTCATCTAGCACAACCTCATTCCTCAAACCAGCTTTTTGAATGTTCAGAGTGGCAGATATTTTTTATTATAAATGATTCTGTAAAGAATGCCATATATCATGAAAGATCAGAGCAATCAAAAGGGGATAAAATGGCGGCCCACCGATTAGTACTGTATGGCACTGAGTGCCAGCCAACCACCAAAAGTGCTGAGTGCATTTACATGCATTCAGGGGAAATGTACATGTTCCAGGGTCATTAGATGTTTCCCTTCTTGAGTATGTCAGCAATGATACAGTCCAACCTCTGATGAGAATTAGATCAATAACAGAGAAAATACGGAAAATGTTGCCTAGGGTAGTAGAGCCATTATCTATGAGTAGTACCCCCCCCCACTATCTATCACTTTAACCTTAATGACAAATACCCATATGGAAGACTAAAGCAAAGATGGCAGGACACAATTAACAGATGTGAAAATCATCGGAAAACTGATCCAAGAAGGCAGATCCTGTACCTGTAGGAAAACACTAGGAGGATGAAAAAGAACAAAGGTCAATTTTGAAGTACTTTAGTAGTCAGAGCTAATATGACAATCTCACAATCTTTTGTTTCTCTCATTAAGAGTGAAGGTCTGACCACCCATATGTAAAGGGCCAATATACCCTCTTCCAAAGAAATTTATGAAGACCCCTGGTACAAAAATATGGTTGAAGCTTATCTATCTGGAAAAAGGTTACAAAGCCATTTCTAAAACTTTTGGGATTTTATTGTCAAACACACAGTCTTGAAACGGAGGTTTGGGAGAGTAGTATGCTTTCTTAAAATGGGTTCGCCTGTTAAAAATCATTCCAAGCGTCCTGCATAAAGTTGCCCAGGAAATCACTAAGACCCCCCAACACAACAATCAGAGTTTCTCAGGCCTTTTTCACCTCACTAAATTCACTATTGATGATGAAGAGATCTGGTCTCTTCAGAAAGAGACTGGATTAAGATTTGCTTCATGGGAGAATGACAAAGCAGGAGCCACTGCTCACCAAGAAGAACATTGTTATTTGTCTCTTGTTGGTCAAAAAGTATGGAAACCAAAACCTTCCAAACATCCAAAGGAAAGATCTAATGACAGATGTCTCAAAAGTGGTTTTTTTTTGGGGGGGGGGGTTTGGGTTATATGGATGCCTTTATATCTCTTAGAAACCAAACCCTGCTTTCCACCATAAGAATCCCATACCACTATCAAGCTTGGGAGTTGCAGTCTTATGGTTTGGAGATATTTTGTGGCCTTTGGACATGGGTGCCTTATTATCCTTGCATGAAGTAAAAGTTTGCTTTTGTACAAAATAGTTCAACTAGGAATATCAGCTCACCAGCTAAAGCATAACTACATTATGCAATACAACAATTGCCCCAAGCCTGCAAGCAAGACTTCAAGAAAATAGATGAAGAAGAACAAACAGAATACTTTGGAATGACCAGTTCAAAGGATAGATAGGCTTAGAAATGGTGGTGGGAGGACTAGAAATGAGCAGCTCATACTTATGCTACAAACTGAAGCAGCTGCCAGGGTGGAAAAGGCTATAAAATTCCTGCAGGAAGAATTTGGCTGCAGTTACTGAATCTGAAGGCCACGCAACCAGTCACTGAAAGGGAGCATTCCCTTTTTTCATACTGACATATCACATCTTGGATGTGCTGATGAGATAAACAAACCAAACACCAAATGTGGCCATTATTTGTTCACTCAGACTTCCTTTGTATATTATTAGAGCCCACAAGAAGATCTGATAATACTTAGTGGCAATAAAATAAAATAAAATGCAAAGAGTCGGAAAAACCTAAACCAGACAAATACTTTTTCACAAAACTGTGTAAGCATTACAGCAGATGCTTAATATAGTAGGCCTTGTATTAATTCTAATATAGTGAACAAGGAATTCTTCCAGTGCTTCATTCAAATCAGTCACATGGATGTCTATACATGTGATGGAAACTATAGAATATTTCCTTTTCTATTCAAACATATGTTTAAATTAAAAATAAGTAATGAGAACCTATTTTTATTCATTTTTTAAATTTATTGATGGGTATATCCACTGAATAACCCCAAAGATCTGGCAACGGGTTGTTGTTTTTTTGAAGCCACTATGTTTCCAAAGCATTTGTTTTCTTGCTACTCCTATCATACAGGAGTCATTATGTCATGTTATGGTTTTTCGTTTTGTGTGCGTTGGTGGATACTTAGTGCTTTGTGAAAATATGTCTTCCCCATAACCCCTAGGTCATGTGCTTCAGATCTTGATTCAAGGAGACACACAACTTTGCTTTCCCTGTAATTTGCAAACTTGCCTCAAGCTGACTTTTTTTTTTCCTTCTCCAATTATTCCATGGCGTGGATTTGCTCCTATTACATGCTTTAATCTGAGTTCTGACAAATTGGTCACAGAGATTCTGCAACTCAGAGGAAGATCTTTGGGTTGTTAGCATGTGATGCTTCAAGGACCACGTGAGACAGCTATCAATGGGCACACTGAACATTAGTTTGCCTTTCAGCACCCTGAGCATCAGTTTGCCCATCATCAGGGCCCTATTTGTTTCCTATGGATAGCAGCTCCATGACCAGATGAATCAGGAACACTGTCAAAACCTCATTTGGAGTGGAGCCACAGTGTTGTGCTTTCTTGCTTTCCACTGTTGGAAGAAATGTCCTTCTGGATTCAGTTCCAAGTGGGGAGAAAGATCCTGGACACATGGTGGCTGATTGGAAAGATAGTTTTAATGGTGGACAGGCCCACATGCCTTGAAGATGTTGCATGAAGAAAAAAAGCGGGGGGGGGGGAGAGATGCTGAGAGTGCCTGAATTTTATACCCTCTCTGGGCTTTTGGATTTGAGCTTGTATTCTGATTGGTTGTTAGGCTCCCATGGGGCCATGCAGGGTTAACTCTGTAGGCTGTCCTGAGTCCCAGGCTTGGTTGAGCCTTGCTGGGTGATGTAATCTTCCCAGGTGCCATGTGGTGAGATGGCTAGAGTGATAATCCTACCATTCTTGGATCTTGGGTGAGGGCATTTGCCTATGAATAGACCTAGCTATCTCTTTATCTCTTAAGTGCGGACAACTGCTGTGGGCTATTGAGGAGGGTGGGGCTATTAAGAGTGAGTCTGTTTCCTGCCTAAAAACACGTTCCTCCATTTCTCATTCAGGGAAATGTAATATTCTGCTTTTTAATATTTCCTAGAATATTTCATTTTTCCAGGAGAGGAATGGGTCTAACTTCCTACACCACCAGATGTAGAATTTGGGTTTATAGCTTTCTAGAGGTATCCTTTGTCAGGGCAATACCCTCTGTTCATATTTTGGTTTATATGTTGGGTAGGAAATATTACTGTCTCTTGTTAGACCTCATCTAATTTACCATGAACCTCAGGATCTCTAGAAGTCTTTGAAGTGAGAGAGGGGGAAAGAGAGGAGATTTCCTAAGGAGATGTTTCAAAAATAGATGTTAAACTGTATGAAAGCAAAAAACCCCTAGGGTTTTATGTGAGCCAATGTCCCATTGTCTGAAGCTGACTTTCCAGGAAGAAAAAATTCACAGTCAAACTGTTCCCCTAATTTCATTTCAACCAGGCATTTAAGAATGAGATGGTGGTTGCAATCACCTGCATTCATAATCAAAGACAACGTATGAACATCCCTTGGGAGAAGAAATCCTTCACTTTCCAAGAAGAAAAAAATCACACACACAAACACATTTAGAAGGCAGGTGAACCGTCACCGTAGTTCTTGCTGTGACCTTCCAGTAAAGTCACACTGTTCACAACTGCCATTTACCCATACTAAGTAGTGTGCTTCATAATTAGCTCATAAACAAAAAGAGAAGAGTTTTGCCATAACATCATAGCTTAGAATCCAGAATTTCCCTCTTCTTCATTTCCTTCCTCAAGAAAAAAAAATGTAAAAATGTCTCCTGCAAAGCATGAAAGACGTACACTTGCATCATGTTGACTGAAAACAGGAATAAATAATGCATTTTCAGTTCCTCCAAAGAAAGGAGTTCTGAACTGAAGAAGCTTCTTGGACAAGAAGTGAAACATCTTCAAGGAAAACCAAAATCCAGTTGCCTTTTGAAAAAGCACCTTTGGGATAACTATAACCTGGATGACTGAGCATCTCCATAGACATTTAAGAGGTGTGTGTACTTCAACTCCCAGAATTCCCTAGTCATCTGGCTGGGGAATTCTGGGAGATGAAGTCCACATCTCTTAAAGTTGTCCAGTTTGAAAAACACTGTTCTAATTCCTCCCTGGCAGGTGTGTTATAATGCAGTTCTAGCTCAATGAAGTTAGCCAGGGTTATGAAATGTCTGTGACAAACTGATGGAAATCAAAACATGGCAGGCCAGCTAGTTATCTTCCTGGGGCCCTTCCAAACATCTTGAAAGAGGGCAGGAAGTGCAGTCCCTGCCAAACTGATAAGTAGCCTCCTCGCTGAAAAGAAATGCATTTGCACCCCCTCAATAGCCATCATCCTTTCCGAGAAGTGTGCCAAATGTTAAGTGTCTTCCCTGATTCATACTTCCTGCAGATGTGTCTCCTTGAATTTCCCTTCCACGTTGGGCCTTATTTTAAAGAAAATAGATGGTCCAAAGGGAAGACTCTTTCTACGTCAATGAAAATGAACCTAGGTATAACATTCACTGGAGGAGCTGTGAGCCTGTAGGCAGAAATTAGGCATCCCAATGCCTATGAGGAGTTTGCCTATGATCAAAATGCACTGCCGAACCTCCTAAAGTATTGTGCAAGTGAAAGCTAGGCTAGGACTGGCTTTGTGTTTGTTTTTCAGTTCTGAATTTACTGCAGGGTTCTTTGTTGGAAGGCATTCCAGTACCCTCCTGCCCACCTTAGGCATACCTGTGAGGGGAGGAAGGGATAGGAAATGATCTACAGTGTATTGCAATGTCACCATGCAAACTCTACGCATGTATTTATGATGAAGCCATTGCATGTAAGTTAGCACAAGGCAAAGTTTGCCCTGTGATGTCATAACCAGGGGTGGGTTTCAAAATTTTTAGCAAGGAGTTCTCTTCCCAGATTCTGGGTGGGCGTGGCCATGGGGGGCATGGTCTAGTCGACCTCCTGCACCATGGTGTGGGGGGAGTTTTTGCTCTCCCCAAGCTCCAGAGGCTTTCATCAAGACTCCAGGAGGGTAAAAACAACCTCCCCAGGCTCTCTGGAGGCTGGAAATGGGCCTGTCTCCATCCTTCCTGAACTTCCGAGAGGCTCGTTTTTTGGCCTCCCAGAGCCTCCGCGCGTGCCCTGCAATTATGTGCATCCAAAACAGACCACGTGGGGATTCCTGGGAGGGGAGGGGTGGGCAGGGCCAGCCAGGAGTAGGATTTGGGGGTTCTCCAAACTGCACAGAATCTTAGCTAGCCTAGAGGTTCTCCCAAACCCCCAGCAGCCCACTCCTGATCACAACCCATGTTTTTATCCCTTTGATAAATACTTGGCTTGCTACAGATGTCCCTGGAATAAAGTCTTGGCCAAATGATAGATAGATATAGATGATAGTTAGATATATGATAGATATGGATAGATGGATGAATAGATAGATAGAAGATAGATAGATAAAAGAAAGAAAGAAAGAGAGAGAGAGAGAAGGAGAAAGAAAGAAAGAAAGAAAGAAAGAAAGAAAGGGTATTTTATTAGAGAACTGATAAATAGGGCTATGCAATGCCTTGGAAGCAATGTCAAACAGCTCTTTGAACCATGCAGCAGTAAAAACATCACACCTGTGAGCAGCCCATTAACAAAGCCACATTTTTTTCAGCTCAAGATTGATCTGAAACATGAAATGTGATGTTACCATTGATAAAATCAACATGCAATGATAACATTCTGTTCTTTTAATACAACAGCTGAACATTTCAGGATGATCCCTGAGCTTTGTCTGTCTTGAATTTAGGAATCACTGAAACTTTTTTAAAAAAACATATTGAACATTTTTTTAAAAATCAGTGTCTACATAAACAGTGTGTGTAATCATAATCATAATAATATTCATAACAGTAATGATTATAA
Source organism: Natrix helvetica (assembly GCF_964273705.1). NCBI lineage: Eukaryota > Metazoa > Chordata > Lepidosauria > Squamata > Natricidae > Natrix > Natrix helvetica. The sequence goes on from NC_138552.1 coordinate 150,576,476, forward strand.
TTTAATAATAGTATTTGCTTATCCATTTTAGTAAATCTTCCTTATGTAAATAATCATTTTCTTATGCTATTAAATTTCTACCCTGTTCCTGTTATTGATAAAACAAATCCCATGTTATAAAGTATTCAGTTTCTTCCTTCTCCTTAACTATGAGAGTTAATCTGTCCATTTCTGGACATGCTAATTTTTTTTTATTACATTTTCCTCTATAGGGATCTCTTCGTTTTTCCACTGTTGTGCAAACACAATTCTAGCTGCTGTTAACACGTGTAAAATTAAATATGTACTCCCTTTATTGTATTTTTCTGGTAAAATACCCAACAAAAATATTTCTGGTTTTAGATCTATGTGCTGCTTTACCATTTTTCTAACCATGTATGTAATTTTTGTCCTATATTTTTTTGCCTTTGGGATAATACGAAACCAGTGTCTGATTACATTTCCAATATTTAGTGGACCCGTCCTTGAAGATCTTTGCCAGTCTTGCTGGTGGAAAGTGCCATCTATAAAACATTTTATATAGGTTTTCTTTATATGCAGTTGACATTGTTAATTTATAATTCCTATCCCACAATTTCTGCCATTTATCATAGTATAGTATAGTATAGTATAGTATAGTATAGTATAGTATAGTATAGTAATCTAACTCTATAGTATAACCAATTTTTTAACCCATAATGAATCACTGAATCTTAAGAGATAGAATGGCTTGCTTAGGCCATCTAAGCCCTGCTCAATGCAGGAATCCAAATGAAAGCACCCTGGAGAGATGGCTATTTAATTTCTGTTTGCAAAAATCCAGCGAAAAGAAAGACCCGGCCTCTTTGATCAGCCAACCTGAAATGAAAGCATGCACCAACAGAAGATAATACAAGTAAGCCCCATGAAAAGTAAACTTACCATTTCTTTAGTCAGTGAAGCTTAAAGAAAATAAAGAGGAACTGAAAGGGAGCAATTTTAGCATATTATTTTTAAAATTAAGACATCAGTATATTTCAGAACACTGTTGCCACTACACAAGGCAAGAAAACAATTGGCGCAAATATACAGCTGATTGATGGATTATTTATCATTTATTTGATGCTCACTTAAATGGTATAGCTTTTTAGTCTTTCAACTGTATGGGTTCTCCAAGCAGCTGAGAGATCAATGAAAATGACAAACTTGCCCTTATACCTTTCCCCTGAGGCAGGGGTATCAAACTCATGCCATCATGGTGGCGTCATGTGACCTATTGGGACTTTTTCCCTTCACTAAACCGGGCATGGCCATGGCCAGTACCTGATGCATCCGGCCCGTGGGCCAGGAGATTGATGGCCCTGCCCTGAGGCCTCTTCCAAGATTGCTGGACTACAATTCCCAGTACCCTATGCCTTTCATTCCTGACTGGGAGACAGGGACGTGCGGTCAGGGGAGGCAGGGGAGACAGAGCCTCACCGCTCTCATCATTAAAAGAAAAAAAAAGGGAAAAGGGAAAAGGCACACGTGGTCCGATTCCCTGCCTTCCTGAGTCAACATGAAGGTGGTCGCGCTCCGCGGTCCCCTTCATGTTGATTCAGGAAGGCGGGGAATGGGACCACATGTGCAGGAGGCTGAGGCTGCCTCAGCCTCCTGCATACGTGGTCCCATTCTCCGCCTTCCTGATGACATCACCAGCCTCTCCAGCCATAAACCTCACCGCACGTCACTGCTGGGAGACTGCTGGGACCTGCATCTAAAGGGTTGCCCTTTCCTTGTTCCATTTAAAAAGACATCAAGATGCCAACAAAGCCCAAGCTTTGGGGAGGAACAAGAAAGCAAGTATATTAAATGCTATTATGTTGTCCCTAACAATGATGATCTGGAACAGCTGTATTTTCTATATATATATTTCATTTCTTTCATTCATTCCAACTTTTCTTTCTGAAATCTGTCAGGAATTTATTCCTTTCATCCAATGAAACACCAGGTTAGGTTTAACAGCGAAGGAAGCATCTATATACAACATGCCAAAAACAAGACAATCAGAATATTCTGGCATCCAAGACAATTTGTGTGGGTAAGAATATGGGTGAGAGTGTGTCTGTGTGTGTGTGTGCATGCGTGAAAGAGAGAGATGAGGCATTGGATTACAAGGGGGGGGGGGGAAAGGAATTGAAAAGAAAAGTAAAATATGTCTACGTTGAAAAATGCAAATACCCGCACAATGAAAGTTCAGGCAGAAGCAGGCAGGCAGGCAGGCCGACAGACAGGAAGAAAGAAAGAAAGAAAGAAAGAAAGAAAGAAAGAAAGAAAGAAAGAAAGAAAGAAAGAAAGAAAGAAAGAAAGAAACAAACAAACAAACAATGAATTTTTCAGCCCCATTATGTAGACCAAACCAAGAAACCAACCTACAAGGAAGCTCAAACTATTTTTATTATAGTAACAAAATCTTGCAAATCTGACTGTGCTTTACTTCCTTCCCCAGAAACCCTTATACACATCTGAATTAGGGAGGTATCTGCCTGAGTCACTTGCACATACTGCACCTTCTTGTTTTAGGCTTAACAATCCATGTTTTTCCCTTTTATGCCTTGACAATGGATCTGGCCTAGAGGTGGGGAACTATGGCCCCTTTATGACTTGGGGACTTCAACTCCCAGAATTCCTGAATGGCTGGCTCAGGAATTCTGGGAATTGAAGTCCACAGGTCATGAAAGAGCCATAGTTCCCCACTCCTGATGTGACCTATCTCTGACCAATGTCTTTTAAAAAGCATTTATGTGTTGCAAATGTTACATTCCCTGGTTTTCAGAAACCATTTTATTCTAAATGTGGCCTTATTGAAGTTGAGATATAAACAGTTGAGATATGCTTACTAAGCTCTTTAACTTTTATAAACTATTTTATTTTTTGAGACATTTAAAGGGTCCCAGAAGCGTTTTATATTCTTAAAAAATTTTTTTTTAAAGTAGAGTAATAAGTAACCAGGAAATGTGTCCAAAAACAGAGTGAGATACTGGATTCATAAGGAGTATCACAGAAGGCAAGAAAGGGAGATGGACAGCAATCTCCCTAGTGGGAGTTGGGTAAGTGGGAATCTGTGATGGGTTATACCAGGGGTGTTCAGCTCAAGCCCCAGGTCCAGATCCAGCCCAGGGAGTGCTTAGATCTGGCCTGTGAGTCCGCCCTACAAGCAGCAAAGGACCAGCCCACAGTGCCTCTGCCAGCGAAAACGGAGTCCATTTTTGCTGGTAGAGGGTTGCAGAAACTCATTGCACCCGAAAACGGAGCTTGTGATGGCTGCAGGTGGCCCCTCCCGAGCTCCCTTTTTGCTGGCAGAGGGTTGCAGCTCAGGCCACCACAGGCACCACCGACATGTGATGAGCTGGCCACACTCACCCTGGTCATGCCTCCTGCCCCCCCCCCAAGGTCAAACACAACCCTGATTCAGCCCTCAATTAAATCAAGTTTGACACTCCTGGGTTATACCAATTTTCTCAGCCTGACTCAGTTTCAGATGTATAAACTTCAGTTCCCAGAATTTCCCACCCAGCAGGCTGGCTGAGGAATTCTGGAAGTTGAAGGCCACATATCTTAAAATTGCTCAGGTTACGAAACACCAGATTAGACCCATGCCTACAATATAATCTATCCCTTATAGGTGCTTATATTCAGTGTTTCTGTTTCTAGAGGCGGCACTGAAGTGAAAGAATTGCCCTAACAGAAATACAGCAATTTTGCATCTGACATGCTTTGTAGACATGTCTCAAACAACTATAGATTTATACAGATTTTTTGTAAAAAAAAAATGCTACTTTGCACAAGAATCTAAAGAGCCAATCAGACTTGTGAGGCACTAGGTGTCTCCTGCAAGGGGTTGGATCAGCTGCTTCATATTGTTTCAGTTATCCTTTTATATTTAACATGGTTATGCTTTAGGACAAAGATACAGTGGCGCCTTTTGTCTGGTTGCCTTCATGCTACTAAAAACAAGAATTACATTGGGTTCACCTAAAATTCAGCCTCGGTAAAAGTCCCTTGAAAAATATAGAGTAGTTGCTGTCCACTTCTGATTAATGCTTGATTTACGCTGCTGTGACTAAACCCCATGAAAAGAACTTTCTTTGTCACAGCATTTCTAGATACATAAACAATCCCGACTCAATTGTTCAAAAGTTCCTTGTGCTTGGGACCCAAAGTGCTTCCCCCCCCCTTTGATCTCATGCTTAGAAAAATATTTTCCTTGAAATGAGCAATCATGGTAGCTGCATTAATGCTGCAAAGCCAGCACAGAATGTAGTGAAGCCAAATCTTAGGATCTCTTTCTCCTTTTGGGAGTTTAATTTATCGTTTTCTCTTCTATTCTCTTGGCTTTCCTTTGAAGCTCATGAAAGCAAGAGGTCAAGACCTCAGAAGCAGGTAGTCATCTTGACCTGAATGGGTTTGTGGAAGTCTCCCACGTGTTGAACAATACTCCTTTGTGAACTATGGCTCAATCACCCAGTTACTGGAACTGGAGGAAATAATCTTGAAATAAACTGTACTGTACCCATATCTCTTCTACAAATCACTGTACATGTACTAAGCGATATTTTTCCATGGCTGATATTTGAATGTCACCAACTAAAAGATAACTCACCGCCAATCATCATGCAGAATATGTGCCAAGGTGATGCTTATAGGTCCAGGTCCTCTTCTGTCAATATTTCTGTATAGTTCAGTCCAGAAAAAGGTTTGCTCCTTTTCCTATAGCCCCTTGTCCAAGGTGCTCATTCAAGCCCCCTCTGAAGTTTTTCTCACTTCAGCTTGCAATCTCATGAGAAAAGGGAATACTACCTATGAATAAGGGCATTTGAGGATTAGTTGACACTCAAACTTTTAACCAATTTTGGGGGCTGTATTTTGGCACCTAAAATTCTTGTCTTATCCACAAGTAAAAACGATATTATAGTTCCATTTGTAGTTCCATCAGCCACTGATGAAGGTAAAATTTTGCATATCTTCACAAGGTTTTAAAGGAGCTTCCACAATGGCTTGTGAAGAATATTTTAAAGGAGCTCACTGCAGGCATGGTGATATTTGGAGAAACAATCACTGTTAATAAGGTAAGGCTTGCTCTGCCTTCTACTTTGCTGAGTGTGCTTCTCTGGCAAAAATCACTTCCCACTCAGTGAAGGTTTGGCACATATGAATGAAGGAAATGTATGTGTGAATCAGAGGTGGTATTCAGCAGGTTCTGACCAGTTCTGGAGAACCGGTAGCATATTTTTTTTAATTTTTTTTTTTAATAGACACAAACAAACAAGACACAACAAACACCATAAAAACATATTCCATTACAAATTATAAAAAGTGTGTCAATTGGTTACAAAGAACTTTCGTGCATCCCTTCCACAGTCATCACCTATAATCCATATCAAATTATATATTTTACATCAAATATATTTATATATATATATTACTATCATCATACCTCATCCTTCATATGACTATGGTTGTTTTAACATCCCTTTATAACAAATATTCCAAAATTCAAAGCAAAACCACATAATGGCATTCCATTGTCTATTTTCAATATAATCCAACAACATTCTATCTTTGTGAAACGTTCTAAATAAAAATTAATTATGTTTGATAACAAAGTTTCTAAACCTCCTTTCTTAATCACTGTTTACAATTTATATCCAATTTCAATATTATAGGCTTTCACACATAACTAAGTTTCAAAACTTCCTTTCATGGTCACCATTTAAATTTATACCAAATTTCCTCTTGTCGAACCAATATATATGTATACATTAATCATTATCAATTATTTACTTAACTATATCCATGATCAATCCAATTTCAGTATTATAGGCTTTCATATATAACAAAATTTCTAAACTTCCTTTCATGGTCACCATTTAAAAATTTATACCAAATTTTCTCTTGTCAAACCAATACATATGTATACATTATATCATTATCAATTATCTATCTAGCTATATCCATTATCACTTCTTTTTTAACATAATGCTCTAATTTTAACTATTTAGCTAGTATTTTGTTAATAGTTTTCATGTCTCAACCTGTGTCTTTCCAGTAGTAGTACAATCTTATTTCTTTTGCCTTATGTGGGATTAATCTTCTGGTTATTTCCTTAATCAACTTTGTGTGGACTTCTCTTCGCACCTTGTTGCTTGTTGCATGCCTTATAAATTCTTGAAACCCTCCATCAGCTTCTTTAATAAGCTTATCTTTGGTTATCAGTAGTGCTTTTGTCAAAGTTCCTCTCCTTAAATCCATCAATTCTTCTCTTTTTTCTCCTTCTATACCTTGAAATCTGGGGTAGAGCTCCTTTCCATCTCTCTTCCCTTTCCATGTTCCATTCTTTCCATTTCCAACCACGCACAGATCACTGTCAATATCCACAGTTATCTTGCCTCTTTGTTCATTTTTCCCTTGGGTTTTTGAGACTCTAACCTCCACTTTTTCCATTAGCTGGCTATCTTCAATTTCATCAAATTTTGCTATATTACCATCTATATTTTCCAATTTCTTCTCAATTCTCTCTGATGTTTCAAATAATTTTTGAATTTCAAACATAATCTGTTGTAATGTTATGGTTTCTTCTTGGCATTGTGTCATTGTCCAATTTATAAACACTGCCACTCTAGTTGGAAAACAAAGCTTTGTTTTTCACTTCTCTCTCGCTGCCAGAGAGACATCCAAAGAGCACCTGCATAAACAACCCATCTTATCTCTTTGCAAGCTAAAACCTTTGAAGTGCAAGGTCAAAATGATCAAAGAAAAGAGAGAGAAAAATATTTCCAGAACTCAGCCTCCAACCTCCAAGAGGCAATGTAACTTCTTTTCTCTCTGATGTTACTGCTCTCTTTATATTCCTTTTATATCCTCTTTATATTCCAAGCTTAAAAGAAACAAAGCTCTTAAATAGAACAAAAGGAGAAAAAAACCATCCAAGCCAGTATTGTGAAAAAAAAAGATTTAATCCATAGATAAAAAAGAAGAAGAAAAGCCAATACTTTCACTTTAAAAAGTAGGAAGTGTTTGCAAAACTTTCATCCATAGAAGACAATTTTAAAAAAGGATACCACACTGTCCAAAATAGCTTAAATTCGCCACTTCTTTTCTTTTCTTTTCTTTACAAGCTTGATTTGGTTTTAATCTTTTTTTGGCAGTCTCTTTTGTAAAAATAAAATTTCCTCACCAGATGGACACACTTTCTCTTTCCGCTTTCCTCCAGTTGTGGAGCTGTCCCGACTTCAGCAGCTTGGGGCTGCGCTTCTATCGCCAGCTAGAAGAGATTCTCTTGGATCAATCAGGGAGTTTGCAATGTCCCTGAGATCAGCAAGATGTACTCTTTCCTGTCACCGTCTCTTCGGGATGGTTTAGGTCCAGGTGGACCACCCAGCGGTAAAAGTATTGGCTGCGATCTTGGAGCTCTGAGATTGCATGTCCGTATCGTCATGATATCAGCTCCTCTGGTAGCAGAAATTTTGAGTAGTTCGGAGAGCCAGTAAATACCATCTCTGACTGACCCCAACCCCATCTATTCCCTGCCTCCCAAGTCCCAGCTGATTTGGAGGAAATGGGGATTTTGCAGTAACCTTCCCCTGTAATGGGGTGGGAATGGAGATTTTTACAGTATCCTTCCCCTGCCATGCCCAACAAGCCACACCATGCCCAACAAGCCATGCCCACAGAACCGGTAGTAAAAAAAATTGAATCCCACCACTAGTGTGAATAATATCTCTCTATAAATATCTCTGTAATGGGGGCTGTATGCTGGCAAGGGGGTGTCACTAATTACTGTGGCCATACCCACTGCTGGCATGCAGCCAACATCCTGCTTATCCATAGTCCATTTATTTGTTAGACTAATAACAAAGTTCCTCACCCTTCCACTTTAGACATCTGACTCTGTATACCTATACTTTTGTCATTGTCTCATTATTTCTGTGTTCTGGGGAAAAGACAATCACAGTTCTTTGAAGTTAAGGAATTCATCATTTTTTGCTTGAACATAAGCTGAAGAGCACAGGATGAATATTATATCACCACCACTATTAACCAGAAGAAAGAGAAGAGCAACCATCTGTTTATTTGGAAGAAACAAAAGATTGGGAAAAACCCTGTTTATTTTCTGCCTTGTCCTTTGAAACTGTGGTCCTCTGCAGACTTATTTCTTTATTAACTATACTACAATTTTGGGGCAATACCTGCCATGAAAATAAATGGTCTTTTAACTGAACTAAAACACCTCTCCACACTGGATTTTCCACAAAATAATACATGAGTGACAGTATACCAGACACATTTTGAATGTTACTGACAAAATAAATCGGAGCAACAAGAAGGCAATTGTGTTTTATTTTCAATGTGGAGAAAGCTTTTGATAAGTTGGAATGGCCTTTCTTGGTTATGATTCTGAAGAAGTTGAATTATGACCCTAGTTTTTTTTTAATGAATACAGAGTAACAAACAAAAAAGCCAAGATCATAGAAAATGGTTTTTAATCACAAGAACATGATTGTCCCTTTTATCTTAGCATATTCTTAACAGGCTTAGAGCTCTCAGCAGAGATGTTATGTAAAAAAACCAACAGGAATTAAATTAGCAACTCAAGAATATAAACTGAAATTATACATTGAAGATTCTGCATTTACAGTTAGTCAAAAGTTGAAATACTCTTTAGATTTGTTAATAATATAAACATTTCAGGATATTAGATTAATATGGATAAAATTCAATTGTTGACATGAAACTTAGCTGAAGAAGCAATATTTATAGCAAATTCTACGTTTTAATATTACTGTTAAAAAGTTAAATACCTGGGGACTTATTTGACAAGAATCAATAAAGACTATTTAAATATAATTTAAAAGGTTGTGAAAAATATGAGGTATTTTTTAAATGGCGAAAGTTAAAATGTCTTGGTAAGGAAGAATCACAGCTATTAAAATGAACATTAGATCAAGGCTTACTTTTCTGTTCCTAATAATTGTAATAAAAATGTAAAAGGTATGAAATGGCTGGTAAAGACAAGTAATGTATTTTATATTATCTAATAAAAAAAGCCTATGAGTAAAATGTTACAGGATTTGAAAGAACAAGGAATCAATGAACCCCCAAACTTTAAACTATATTATCAAGCTAGCTATTTTATAGATTTCTGATTAGATCCTAGCACCTTATAGGTAGGTTCTCTTCATTGAAGAAACACAACTTATACATGGACTGCATAAATATGTATTTGACGCTTCCATATTGGTTGGAAAGCAAACCATTGTTAAGCAAAACTTCCCCAACTACAACTTATTATTTTAGTTCTGTGTTCTTCCCTATTTTTGTTTGTCACAAGCCAGTTACAAATGATGATCATGTAGCCATGGGATGCCGCAATGGTCATAAATGTGCACCAGTTTCAAAGCACACAAATAGTGATCATGTGACTACAGATTAATGCAAGGATAGGATGGCAAAGCTATTTATTTTTTTACCCCGTCCTAACTTCAGTCAATAACTAAATGAGGCAAACAGTAAGAGAAGTCTACTGTGACAACTTGGATTTTAGCAATGATGTGTAGTTTTTAAAATGATATTCAGTTATTAAAACCTAAATGTAAAACTGAACTAACATGTTTACTTCCCCTTGTTCCTATTGCTTTTCTAGCACTAACAGGGCAGAGATATCATTACCAGATAGCTCAACAGGCAAAGGAGGAAATAAACAATTGGAATGGAGGACAAATGGGGCGGAAAAAGAGGACATACTAACTATTTAAGTTCTTGGCATTTGCAACAAAACTTATAGTAAAAAACTTCAAAAAATATCTATTTAGGCCTACATGTATATGAAATTACGGTACTTCTTCAGAAGATCTTCCAAAAATAGCATTCTGAGTGGCTAGGTTTTTTTTTTCCTGCTAACAAACAGCTGATTTCACTGTCAAAGCGGAACGTGCTCCCTAGATTGGAATAGCAGCATCTAGGAATGACCCCAGATCACTCTTAGATGACTGTACTATTTACCTGTGAAGAGGAACCTGGAAGGTTGCAATTCATGATCAGATTGGCCAGAGAGTTGGGCCTCCATCTTTTCCTATCAGCTGTTTGGATTTTTGAAGGCGTCTTTGTTTTAATATCACTTTTGGAATTTGTTTTTTGACATACATTCCAAATGTTAAACATCTGATTTAGGGTGGAATTGAACATTTTTAGCAACCGGTTCTCTGCCCGGTTGCTGGGTGGGTGCAGCCATGGGGGAGGGGTGGCCTCCTTGGCCTCCTCATGGGGGGGCATTTTCACACTCCCCAGGTTCTAGGCGCTTTTCTTGAGCCTCCGGGAGGGCGAAAACGGCCTTCCCCGGGCTCCAGAAGCCCTCTGGAAGCTGGAAATGAGCACATTTCCAGACTTCCAGAACTTCTGGTAGGCCAGTTTTTGCCCTCCCCAGGCTCCAGAGGCTTTCCCTGAGCCTCCAGGAGGGCAAAAACATTCTCCCCCAGGTTCTGGAGGCCCTCTGGAAGTTGAAAACAGGCCTGTTTCTAGACTTCTGGAACTTCCAGTAGGTCCATTTTTTGCCCTCCCAGAGCCTCTGCACGGGCCCTATACTTATCTGGCATGATAAACAGGCTGCGTGGAGACTCCTGGAAAGGGTGGAGCAGAGTGGGTGGGGCCAGCCGGTCCTTGCAACAACTGGTTCAGCGAACCAGATGCAAAATTAGCATCCAGTTCGCCCGAACTGGTACGAACTGGCTGAATCCTACCCCTGATCTGACTGAATGCTGAACTGACCGTTACCCCTTGCTGGATTACAATGTAATGTAAAAATCAATATAATATGATAATTAAAAAAATTTAACTGTTTTTTTTTCTGAATTAATGAAATACTTCCATTTTCACCGCATGGAAGATGATGGCATGAAGGTTTCTTATTTGGTAGTGAGAGTGCTTTGATTTACACTGGACTTTTACAGTAAGGAATTTGTATCTCACTTGTTTTTACAAGAAGTGGCTGTTTTACTATATTTTATTTCTGAATATTTCTCTCTCTCATTTTCCCTTAAAGAGACTAGAACATTTCCCTTTGTCTCTATTCATTTTCTACTGTGGGAAAAATTATCTCAATCACTCCTGCGGTCAGGTTGTTGTGGAACAGGCTGTCCTTGAGAGGAATACCCTAAGTTTTTTGGACTACATTAAAAATGAAAATGAAGACATTAAAAGCTTTCTTGGAAGCCCTTAGGGGGGAAAGTGCTTTTTCACCTATTAGTTTTCTTCAAAAAATTGGTTAAATTGCTTATTGAAACAATAACAATTATATATCTCCCAGAGAGGCCATTTTCCCAGCAATAGCAGAATCAGATTTCCAATCAGATGGATTGGAAATTGATTTGTTGATGACAGAATTGGAGGAGAAGGAATTTCGCAGGAAAATTACTTGAGGATTGAGGGAATCAAACTCCTGGCAATGTGAGCATACCTAGCCCGCAATACTGCTGTCTAACCATTGCGCCACCAAGGTTGGAAGGATAGAAGGTAGCGAATGCCGTGGAGTTACCTACAACAGAAATCTGTGACTTTAGGAAATAAAGACTTAGTAGTTATAATTTTAAGGAAAAGTTTTATTATTAAGAATCATTCAAGGATATTTGATCCTGGATGAACCACAGAGACAATGAATGCAATGGTGAAGGTTGAAATTGAAGCCATTGCAGACTTTCTGCAAGTAAAACCCAGTAATAGATTGTTCACAGAGGACTTTGAAGTTAGTTTCTGTTGTTGGACTATACCTGTTAATTGTGGGTTTTTTTTACAGTAGATTGATGATAGTTCAAATTGTGGGTGAATAGAGTTGTAGAAGCGTATATTTTGTAGATCAGTTTTGCAAGGGGGCAAAACTACTAATGCTGTAATATATTTATCAATCAATCAATCAGAATAGAGCTGGAAGGGGCCTTGGAGATGTTTTAGTCCAGCCCCCTGCTCAAGCAGGAGACCCTGGCCTATACCATTTCAGATAGGTGGCTATCTAGTCTTTTCTTTAAAATCTCCAGTGATGAAGCCCTCCAGTGTCTGAAGGCAAGCTGTTCTACCGGTTAATTGTCCTCACTGTTAGAAAGTTTGTCCTTAATTCCACATTGCTTCTCTCCTTGATTAGTTTCCATCCATTGTTTCTTGTCTTGTCTTCTGGAGCTTTGGAAAGTAAGTTGACCCCCTCTTTTTTGTGGTGACCCCTCAAATACTGGAATACTGTTATCATGTTACCCCTAGTCCTTCTTTTCTCTAGACTGGCCGTACCCAATTTCTGCAACAGTTCTTCATATGTTTTTGACTCCAAGCCTTTAATCGTCTTCGTTGCTTTTCTTTGTATTTTTTTTTCAAAGTCTCAACATCTTTTTTCTAATGTGGTGACCAGAATAGGAGGTACTAATATTGCCTGTGATTTTGATTCTACGCCTCTCTTTATACAACCTAAGATTGTATTTGATTTTTTGGCTTCTGCTGCACACTGCTGGCCCATGTTTAAGTATGAATTCATGTTTGAGTTCAGTGCTCAACTGTGCAGAGGTGAGACGACAACAATATTAATGTACTTTTTAATGCATTTGTTTTTTTTTTGGTCTTGCTTAGTTTTGTTCTTTCTTGGTTGCTCTTTAGTGAGTTTTATTTTAACTCTTGAATTTAAAAAAAACATTTTGAGGGGAAAAGTCTTCTTTGGGGACCGATTTTTCAATAGCAATATTTTTGCAACAAATCTTTATTTTCCAGAACATACATTAGCAATAATGTAGAATTGATGATACATGCTTTTCAAATTTCAAATAGAAATACATTGTTTTCTGAAATTCTTGTATGCTAGCTAATCCAGAATTGGCAGAATGGATACCAAAGAACATTAAAGGGGATGCCAGGAATGAATCAACAATATCATGTAATTTCCCCCATTAATTACATGCAGCATTAAGGGCCTCTCCGTCTCCAGAATTTGACTCACAAAGGGATTTGCTTTCATTAGTCATGTTTTATAGCCCTGCAACATCTCTCTCCCTCTCCACCTCCAGATTTGTTTAATCTAAGCACCAGCAAAGGAAGATCCAAGATTAATGAGGAGTACACTCCTAGCTGCAGTGACGTGCAGTCAGGGGAGGCAGGGGAGGCGGAGCCTCACCACTCTCATCATGAAAATAAAAAAGAATTACTCCAGGAAGCCGTGAAAGTGGCTGGGAGAGGCGCGCGGCTTGGTTTAGCCTCCCTGGACATCTCAGCAGCAGCTCCAAGTGTGCCGATCTCGCCATTTTTTACATCGGGCGAGCCCAGGATCCTTGCAAGGGGAATGGGACGTGTGCAGGAGGCTCCTCAGCTCCAGCCTCAATCAGCGCAGCCGCGGTCCCCTTCATCTTGCCTCAGGAAGGAGGGGAATGGGACCATGTGTGCAGGGGAAGGGGATCGCGGCTCTGCTAATCTGAGGATGTGCGCTGAGGAGCCGCCTGCACACATAGTCCCATTCCCCTTGCAAGGATCCCGGGCTCGCCCGATGTAAAAAATGCCTAGGTACCGTGTTTCCCCGAAAATACAACCTGTCCCGCGCTCACTGACCTAGCGTTATCCTGAAAGCGCCAAGTTACAGGAGCCGGGGGTGGGGGGAGCGCTCACGTTGCTTGCCGCCTTCGGTATACCGCTAGTTTGGGGAGTGGCGTTCTGTCCGGCCAGAGGGGAGAGTTGCCGGGCGGCTGCTCTCTTGTGAACTGGCTCCCGAAGAGCCGGGCACAGCCTCAGGGGCGAAGCAGCCATGAGGTAACCATGCTCACGAGCAGCCGCCCGGCAAATCCCCTCTCCAGCCGGGAAAAGCACCATTCACTGACCTGAGCAGCCGCCCGGCAAATCCCCTCTTCAGCTGGGAAAAGCATTCACTGAACTTGCGCAGCTCTCCCAGGCTGCCGCCGCTGCTGCCGCCGCCCGCCACTGCTGCTGCTGCCGCCGCCCGCCGCTACCGCCGCCCGCTGCTACCGCCACCCGCCGCCGCCTGCCGCCGCCACCCGCCACCCGCCACCCGCCACCGCCCGCCGCTGCCCCACTCCGCGCATAACTTCCAAACTCCAAAACTTCCAGCATCGGCCGCTCTAGGAGTGCTCTCTATGGTGGGCCGGCTGCCGGACAGAGAGTTTTCTGGACAGAGTCTTCCAGCAGCCGGCCCACCATAGAGAGCACTCCTAGAGCGGCCGATGCTGGAAGTTTTGGAGTTTGGAAGTTATGCGCGGAGCGGGGCAGTGGCGGGCGGCGGCGGGTGGCAGGCGGCGGCGGGCGGTGGCGGCGGTGGGCGGTGGCGGCAGCAGCGGCGGTGGCCTGGGAGAGCTGCACAAGGTCAGTGAATGCTTTTCCCGGCTGGAGAGGGGATTTGCCGGGCGGCTGCTGAGGTCAGTGAATGGTGCTTTTCCCGGCTGGAGAGGGGATTTGCCGGGCGGCTGCTCGTGAGCATGGTTACCTCATGGCTGCTTCGCCCCTGAGGCTGTGCCCGGCTCTTCGGGAGCCAGTTCACAAGAGAGCAGCCGCCCGGCAACTCTCCCCTCTGGCCGGACAGAACGCCACTCCCCAACCTAGCGGTATACCGAAGGCGGCAAGCAACGTGAGCGCTCCCCCCACCCCCGGCTCCTGTAACTTGGCGCTTTCAGGATAACGCTAGGTCAGTGAGCGCGGGACAGGTTGTATTTTCGGGGAAACACGGTACCTAGGCATTTTTTACATCGGGTGAGCCCGGGATCCTTGCAAGGGGAATGGGACTATGTGTGCAGGCGGCTCCTCAGCGCACAGCCTCAGATTAGCAGAGCCGCGATCCCCTTCCCCTGCGCACATGGTCCCATTCCCCTCCTTCCTGAGGCAAGATGAAGGGGACCGCGGCTGCGCTGATTGAGGCTGGAGCTGAAGAAACTTCTCCGTTTGGGCTGCTCCCCTGCTATCGGAGCAACGACGTGGTTTGATGACGTCACCAGCCTCACCAGTCATAAACGTCACCGCACGTCACTGCCTAGCTGGCACTGGGAACGGGCTAGGACAAAAGAAGGAACCAATTATCAGATGGGATTAGAGCTGGAAGTTTGTTATTTCTCAGCTTGCAAGAGTAAATAGGAAGAGCTACTTTGTCTAAGAAGCCTCTCTTCCAAGCATTGAAAAATGCAGCTCGATCAAAGGACACACAAGATGATTCCTGGGAACTGCAGACTCCATAATCTTAGCTATGATGGTGCATGATTGAAGCCAGTGGCTGGAATGAGGAAATAAATCCATGTAAATATTCTCATTCTGTGGTCTTGAGATCCCTGGGGGTTCCTGGAACCCTTTCAAGGGGGCTAAAGTCAAATAATAAATAAATATTTTAAAATGTCACAGTTTTGATTTCTAAATATCAATACATATACCCCATATATAAACTAAAACTCTTTGGAGTCCTCAATCATTTTTAAGAATGTAAAGGTAGCCTGGGACCAAAACATTTGAGAATCCCTGATCAAAGTCATCAAGTCTGTTGATGAATGAAGGAAAGAAAGAATCAAATCAAACCATTTACAAGGTCATAGTATACAAAAAGTTTGAATGATTATTGTTGTACAAATAGTTCAATTAAAAACAACCAAGATACTTTAAAAGCTGGACAATATTTGATTTTAAGGACTGGAGGATGGAGGACATAATGGACAATGACCTCCTTTCATCCTATGTCTGGTAAACCTAAGAGAGGCGAAGCCTTATACTTCATAGTGCTAGGCCTGGTATATGGCTTCACAATTTTCTAGACCAATCGCTAATTTTTAACCTCAACAAATATTCTAAGACTGGAACGTTCAGTTCCATTCAACTATTTTGACCTTAGAACAATAACAAACCCCTTTTGAGATTAGATTTAAGTATTTTTGATCATGGGTGAATCCAACTGTGGTCCTCTCTCCTTGGTCGGCTTTATGCAGCAGTTAATGATGCAAAAAGCATACTTTTATCTCACTTTCATACTTTTCTTTGAAATTTATGGTTTTCAATTAAAAAAAAAACTTTTTGGCCAACCGCAGTTTGGATAGTTAGAAAAATTCATCATGGAACATCCCAATTTTTTGTCCCTCCAAGACAATGTTTCCCAAATCTGGATAAATTGCCTAAAATTGGGTAAAATTATTTTTTTCCTTTGGGTAATAACACACAAACATGTTACCCAATCACAACATGGACATTTAAATTGATTTAAAGTGTTTTACCTACATTAGGTAAAAAAGACTTTCTGATAAGTGGATTTAGATAATGAAGGAAAAAATACAACTAGGCAAGACTTGTTCTGAATCCTTATTTTTCTCCAAAAAGCCATTTGAGAGCTGGTTCAAGCAAAAGGAAAAGTATCCTGAATTTTGTTTCATTGGAATGCATCTTTGCCACAGAAAGTAGGATTATTTTTTGTTCAACATAAAAACAAAATGCTTTCTCCTTTCATGCACATATACCTTTAAATTTAGCATTGTTCTGAGTTTGGTTTACATCCGTAATCTACAAGGACATCAGGAAAATTAGACATTTTAATAAAGGAACATATCTTTGTTCTATAAACAAATCAGCTGTATCATAACATTACAAAGGTGAAGATGAATTCATCATGTGCACAGGCTGCACATAAACATGTAAGGCAAATGTTATTATAATTAATAAATGGATGAGTCAGATCACTTTCCAAACCGGACTTGTTCTCTAGTTTTAAATATACAATCCATGTTTGATACTGCAATAAGCTTTCAATTATATATTTTGAGTAGATTGTGTAACATTATAAACATAATCGAATGCAACTTTTGCTAACATGGTGCTCTCTATGAACTTCAATTCCTGTTAATGTGTATGGATTTTAGTCATTTCACCTGGGACAGAAGGTCAGAAGGAGTTGTATACATTCATACATATTTCCCCCCCTGAACAGGTGGATCTGGTTGATTTAAATTATTGAATCAAAGATTGCTAACTAGATTTGTTGGCTATATCCAAAGAAATCTGTATGAAATTTCCTCCATTTAAATGTGTAATTGGGTTAAAATCCCATTCAGTTAATATTTTTAACTTTCTCTTCTTGAAACCCATGCTTTCAAGAGGTAGTAAAAGAGCCACTATGGCTTACGTGTTAAAGTTTTGGCCTAGAACTGAATCTCTAGCAGGAAGGGGGAATCTAAATATTAAAACCAGAATATATACTTCCTTCTTTTGGTTGCATTTCAAGGCAGAAAAATGGCAAATCTTGAATATAATAAATAGAATTCTGATGCTGCTAGTCTTCATTTTCAGTTTTCAGTTTGCCATAATACCAGTGGCTTTTGGTGCCCATTTTATAATATAAATTACAGCACATCAAAGAGGTGCCTAGATACACACAAAAAAGCAACTTTTATGATCCAAACTATGGAGATGTCAGCGGATAGGTTGGCAAAGAAGGCCGCAGTGTCAGCCTTTTTATTCTGTTAAATTCTGTTGTTATAGTAATCTCTCTGTTCATGTTCCAACTTTATCTTAGAAGCCCCCACTACCGCCTTTTAATTTTTTTTGTATGACTTGCAGAACTTAACTTTTCTTGGAATTAAGGACTGAATTAAGTTCGTGTTAAAGCAAGAAATCCAGTTAAATATTCTGAAAGCCAGAGATTTCACCATGCTAGCCTTCCAAAGAAGCCCCATCTTCAATAACAACGTTCAAAGCACATTTGCTGGAGAACAAAACCCCATGTGTGGATATAATTTTAGGTTCTTGGCCTCCTCTGTGGATCAGAATTTTGCTTTATCATCAATGCATATTCAGCTGTATGCAGAAAGACATTTGTTTTTTTAAAACAAAAGGCCCTGGTGAAGAACCAGAAATTTAAGGGACATAAGTGCAAAGCTTTTCACAAAAATCAAAAGCAATTGTAAGATAGCAGCAACGACATCTCTAGAAGGGCAAATGACAAAAGCAGTATCACAGTGCAAGCCCTGTCCTTTTGGGTCTATGTCTTATCATCTCGTATTTGCATGAAAGATAGAGAGTGTGTGGTGTGCCACTGGCTTCCCCCACCTTCATTCTGACTGAAAGTAACTTACAGATGGTTATGTATGGGGTACATCTGACTTGGTAAGGGTGCTTGAGAAGATCTTCAAGTAGTCCTTGACTAAAACCTGAACATGAGCTGGCTGTGTGATATGGCTGCATAAAAGGCAACTACAGTTATCATTTCTCAATCGTGGGAAAAATTATTTGATTACATTTCACTTCAGTGAGACCTCACCTCATATGTAGTAACATTCCAGGATTCACACGTTAAGAAGGATTCAAAGAAACTGAAACATGCAATTTTATTGCAGTGTGCTGGCATGCGCAGCACGCATCAAGCGTAAAACGGGCTGGTGGGGTGTGCCCACGAGCGAGCCAGCAGTAGTCCCTGCCAGAAACCACCCCTGCTCAAAACTAAGGCTTATGAGCAGGGATGGGAATCTACCAGTTCGAACTGGTTTGGGCGAACTGATAGCTCCGATTATCAGCTGGGAGCGAACCGGTTCACTCCGACTTTGAAATGGGCCCGCCGACCCCTGCGCTATACTCATCTAAATTCCCTTTTCCGAAGCCCAGCTGATCAGCGCGGCAGAGTGAATTTCCGCGTCTCAGCTGTTTTCCTCGCCAGCAGTAATGCAGAAGGTGAGTTTTCTGTAAACTGCGCATGCGCGTGCAGCGAACTGGTTGTTAAACTGGTAGGATCCCACCCCTGCTTATGAGGAGAGATTAAAGGTGTTAGATATGTTTTACCTTGAGAAAAGATTACTGACGGGAGATATGACAGTTCTCTTCCAAGATTTGAAAGCGTTACACATACAGCAGAGGAGGAAAGGCAAGATCTGTTATTTTTCATTCCAGAGTGTAAAACATTTATTAGGAAACCAGCACCAATCTCATTTTATCTATAATTGAAAGGGTTGTTTTAGTTGTGGAATATACCATAATGTTGTTAAATGTTCTCATGTAGGCAGAATATACTCCTGGTGGTTACCCAGGTCGACTATACAAAAGAGTGAGTCACAATCAAAATGATGGAAATGTTTTCAGTCTCAAACTAGGTCACAACCATGATTTACCACTCCTCCCTGAAGAAAAAGAAAGATGCTGCTTCAATCAGGTGCTGACATAGTCTTAGTATTTTACAGATTTAGTCCAACCAAATTTAATTCCTTTCACAAGAAGCTTAAGTATGTCCAGTACTATAATTAACTAAAGATTTGTGTTCTTGCTCTTCCAGTACTGGATGGTTCTCCATTCATTCCTTTGTTTATTTCAAAGAGTTCTATTCTATTTTTCCTGCAGGATTCACAGGTCTTAAGCCAAGACAAAATGTGGCAAAAACATTTGGCACCTTTAAAGAGTTTTAAATAGCATCTTTAAATGATACTTACCAGCAGCATTAAAATACTCATCAGAGTATGACCAACATTCATTCAGCAAATTTTTCATAACTGAGGGATTTTCTCAATAAAGAATAAAGGATGAGGGTAGTTAGGCCTAATGGCAGCTCCCTAGAGGGACATGGGGGAAAATGGTTTGAACCTTCAAGTTTTTAAAAGTCCTTTATATGAAAGTGTCACCTCTCCATTCCAATGCTTCCAGGAATGGGTGCAAAATGGTACAGAATTTTTTAGCAATGTTGGCCATTGGATTGGATGAAAAAAATAATGGATAAGATCTAGTTCAAATCCTCAGGATAAACCAAGAAAATTTGGTACTTATCTCCTCATATTCATTTTACTCTAAAGCAGTGGTTCCCAATGTGGGCCCCACGCCCCATGGAGGGGGAGGGGATTTGATTTTTAATTAGGGCAATTTGAACCTTGTTTAAACCAAGTTAATGGCCTTTTAGGCTTCCTCAGCATGAGCAGAGTTCACTTTTTGAGTAAAGTAAGAATTATATGTCACGGGGAGTGGGGGGGGGAAGGAATTAGGATTTTAGAGATGCTTAGGTGGGACCTGCCAAAAAAAGGTTGGGAACCACTGCTCTAAAGTAAAAAGGACCAATTCATGCAATTTCACGGAATGTAAGAGTGTCAATCGGATCAAAGATGTATTAAACCAGCCTTCTGCAGCCAACCAGATGCCGATGTGGAGCACATAACCAGGACACCAGTACAATAGCACCCTCCTGTGCATGTTCCCCAGCAAGTGTTATGGAGAGACATCCTGGATACACGTGCAGGAACCATCGTAACTCATTGCCATGACTTTATCTAATTGCCCTCAAAAACTAGCCAGGGCTATTGCTACATCTCATGGTAACAAATTCCACAGTTTAAAATAAGATGGGAGAAGTTGGGCATTTCCCATCATTATAAGGCCTCGGGCTGGGCAGAGGGGAGACGTCCCTTCTTATGTCAATGTTATACGACTGTGGTGTTTTCTCTTCATTTTTATAAGTCTGGTATCTCCTGGAAGAAGGTGTAGAAAATATCACAGTGTCTTTTTCTAAACCTTCTTCCAGCTCTATCATAGCATTTTCAGGTGTAGTAGAGAAAGTCTCACAACTATAGTTAAGCATAAAACCATTGTGACAGGGACAGTTGTTTCTGATTCTTGTGGCCATAATTTTGGCCAATCTGTCCAATTCTTTACTCTAGCAGCTATCTAGTCTAGCTCTTCAGAAAAATCTATCTCTGCACACTTTATAAGACTGTTGGATTTAGGCCCCTTACTGGATTATTGCTTCATTGTTTAATTAGAAGATTAAACTTTTCATACTTGATTTTAGATATCTGGATGTATCCGTGTGAGACACTCGGTGATGGATAAGAAAGATATTAGTCACATAAAAGGGCCCTTTTTGAGTTATGTGAGGGCATGTGCTAATTATTTCCCCCTACTTTGAGATTTTATATTTATGACATAATCACTCTCTAGGTAGGATATAATCATTTCATTGCCAGCTCTTTGTGCTGCAGGATCTCTGGTCTCTCTAGTGAAAAAGGTTTTACTAAAGTCTAAACCAGTTTTTTCAGTTTCAGAAACTTTAAGATGTGTGGACTTCAATTCCCAGAATTCCACAGTCCAACAAAGGAACTCTAGGCTGCTAGCTGAGTTTCATTAAACCTAAAAATATTCAAGACTTAAACATATATAGGCAGCTGATTCTAAAATATATTTGCATGACAACTGCCAACAGTTTTTTTTTAATTATGCAGAGTGAAATTGTAATAAAGCCATTTATTGGTTCAAGCCACTATGATAGTGGGCATATATAATCCTACATTGCAACATAGTTAAACTAGGATTTGTCCAACACTAACAGCCATGGTCAATGGCCCTGATCCAGTCCAGCTCAACATGTGCACATGAGTGATTTTCTCATTCTCTTCATCTAGTTTTTAAAATTGTATGGATGGATAGAGGGACATTTTGGGGAATATATAGGAGTAACTAGAAAGAGGAATTTACAAATTGGTGGAAAAACTGGGTTCAGCCAATAAAACAACAACTGAGATCCTTCCTGGTTTATTTTAGCTTGAGTTGCCCAAAATTTCTCAAATGTGGCTTGGCTGGATGAGAGGATTTATTGCAGATGATAATGAAGCCAACCTATAGAATTAATTGCCAACAACTACTGCAACAAAGGTGTTTACACTTTCAAAATGTCTCCCTCCCAGAGAAGATAGATATGACCTCTGTGTAAATCAGGTGTGGCTACTTATCATCTTTGCCTCAAAGATCCCATATTCCTAACTCTTAGCAGGGGACCTGGTATATCCTTGCTGGAAGGCAGGGAAGCCTCCGGAGGGCGAAAAGTGGCAGAAAATGAAGGCAGAAATCAGATGGCCAACTCATGTATGCGTGTTGGAGCGGACAGGGCAACACCTCATGTGCCCTAAGAAATGGCTCTGTGTGCCATAGGTTCGCCATCATGGTCTTAGGACATTTAGAAGCTCTGAGCTAAGTTCATATTGGCCTCATATCTTAACACTGTTTTGAAACCCCTTCAACAATTGCTTCTCAGTTGGTAATCCACTTCTTGAGGGCAGCTATGTTTTTTCACATAATAATCTAGACATTTAATCAATTTCTGGAGTATTGTATTAAGTGATTTAAAAAGCACCCCCATGACCTTTATATTGGAAGACAATATTATAAGACAAACCAGTCTCCTAGACTGGTTTTAGCCTTGTTAACGCAAGAAGGGGTATGGTTCATTTTAAGAGCACTTTCCACTGAACTTGGCCAAGAGCCCTCTCACTTCTGGTGCTATCCATTTTTTAAAGCTATGCTTCTTACAGTCATATCTTATTCTCTGTAAATACTGTACTTGTGAAGTAAGAAGATAATTAAATGATCCTACATTAATTCAAGCGTTAGTTTTTAATCTTACAGGAGATCAATTCAATACACGTGAATGCATCCAAAGCGAGCAGAGATGATAAATCGGGCAGCAACATGTCAATGTTCCTCAGATTATATTCACCTTGTACCCAAGTTAGTCTACATCACAAAAGTCAGAAAGAAGATCATTGAATATACAACTCTTTTGGACAAATGGTGCCCATGTTCACCAGTACAGGTAGCCCTCAACTCACAACCATTTGTTTAATGACCATTTGAAGTTACAATAGCAGTAAAAAAAAGTGTCTGTTTTTCACACTTATGACTGTTGCAGCAAGCTTATGGTTATGTGATCAGAATTTGGACGCTTGGCAATTTGCATGTATTTATGATAGTTGCAGTGTCCCAGGGTTTTGCAATCATCTGGCAAGCCAAGTCAATGGGGAAGCCAGATTCACTTAACAACCATGTTACTAACTTAGCAACTGCAGGGATTCACCTAACATACTCTGGCAAGAAATGTTGTAAGATGGGGGAAAACACAATAACTATTTTGTTTAGCAATGGACATTTTGAGCTCAATTGTGGTCATATGTCAAAGATTACTATATATATTCATGGATATAAGAAGTTACCGCATCATGATGAGAATATCCATGAATAACTTGGGACACAAATCATACAAAATATACAACATACTTGTATCCTTTTATAAACTCCTTCTAAATAACTACTTTTAACCACTCCGTAATGTTTCATATCAAGACAGGGAGGTTTTGCAAAACTCCAAAACCACTTTGTTGTATGAAAAACTAATTTAGGAATATAAAGATCTAATTGTCTAAAGTTGCTGACATAAGTAGGACAAAATTACCTCAATGGTTTTAATATTATATATACATAAGAAGTTACCGCATCATGATGAGAAAGTCATGTTCCAGTAATAATGCAATGATACAAATTTAGTCAAAGACTGCAGAAACCCTTAAATGAACCATTTTAACAAAACTAACTTTGATATGATAATCTGACATACTCATTGCCTGATAGGAGTTTTATGGGCCCCACAGATCTGGAGACTTTACATTGCTAACTTTGGATAGGATACCACTCCCTCAGATTGACTTGGTACAAAATCTGGGGTCATCCTAGGCTATTTTAGGAACAGGTGAATTTGACAAATTTAGTCAAAGACTGCAGAAACCCTTAAATGACCCATTTTAACAAAACTAACTTTGATGTGATAATCTGACATACTCATTGCCTGATACCTCCACCCAACACCCAGATCTCTGGTTAGACTATATAAAGTGAATTTCTGGTCATGTGATCCAGCCCAAGCAGGTTGTACTGGAGTGAATATTTGCACTGACATACATGAGCATATTCCAGAGAAACGTGCTGTGGGAACAAAAAAACATCATGTGCTAATTTACAACTTTCCCTTTAATTTTTACCTCAGGTGCTCCACTGCTGACCCACTGACCTACTTTTCAAAGTAAAAGCAATTTGGCCTGTCAGCATTGGGTGGATGTTCATGGAGGGAAATTAAATTGTACACCTTGGATGTACTTACCGAGATTTGAAACATATACAGACAAGGGCATTGTAACCTATTTATACAGTATTTGTGCTCACTTCCTAGGGTCATAAAAACTAACCAGCACATTTTACTTTACTTACTTTTATTTTGTAGCCAGAAAAAAAGAGCTGCGTAATTAAATTATTTAATTTAAATTCAAAAATTAATTTAAAAATAAGTGGGACCGCTCTTTCAAAAAGAGGTTCTTATTGAATTGTTTAAGAAATCAGACTTTAAAAAAAAATCTGCCTCATTTCAGTAATAACAACGGCAATAAATAATGCAATATAGGTTTGCCTTTGTAGTTAATCCTACTTTGGAAAGAAATTTAAGATTTTTAATTGAGAGGTAAACCTTTACTAAATGCCATTGTGAAAAAAATGTTATGACAAAAAAGTTTTTCTCCTTGGTGAAAGGACAATTCTATGTAGTATGCAGATATAAAATGAAAGCTGGTGGGAAAATCCTACATGTGCATATTATATCAAAATATGTATGTAATCAATAAAAGAAATGCATGTGTAAGAGAGACAGCTAAGCTCTGTGTTTTTGCACGTATCCAAAAGAGAAGGGGAAGAAGGCCCATTTATTGGGAGACAAGTCCAAGTTATGTAGCGGTATGCACCAAGGATGTGATCAACTTGCCAAAGTGTTCAGGGTCATGTCCTTCAAACTGGGGAAGCAGGTGCTGCTTTTCCTGCATAGCATAAAGCAAATGGTTTCTGGACAATGGAAAATGTCCCTTCCCAAAGATCATCGTAAAAGTCTGCCTTGGAATGAGGTTAAGGATCATCAGTACTCTATATACAACTTGATCATGGGCTGACTGGGTTGTTTTCTGCCCAGGTTGTTTTCTGGTGCTGGAGGCTGTGAAAATCTGGATGGGGAAGAACAGGCTCTGTCTCAACCAGCAAGGCTAAGGGGCTATGAGTTTTATGGGCCCCACAGATCTGGAGACTTTACATTGCTAACTTTGGATAGGATACCACTCCCTCAGGCTGACTTGGTACAAAATCTGGGGTCATCCTAGGCTATTTTAGAAACAGGTGAATTTGACAAATTTAGTCAAAGACTGCAGAAACCCTTAAATGACCCATTTTAACAAAACTAACTTTAATGTGATAATCTGACATACTCATTGCCTGATACCTCCACCCAACACCCAGATCTCTGGTTAGACTATATAAAGTGAATTTCTGGTCATGTGATCCAGCCCAAGCAGGTTGTACTGGAGTGAATATTTGCACTGACATACATGGGCATATTCCAGAGAAACGTGCTGTGGGAACAAAAAAAAAAACATCATGTGCTAATTTACAACTTTCCTTTTAATTTTTACCTCAGGTGCTCCACTGCTGACCCACTGACCTACTTTTCAAAGTAAAAGCAATTTGGCCTGTCAGCATTGGGTGGATGTTCATGGAGGGAAATTAAATTGTACACCTTGGATGTACTTACCGAGATTTGAAACATATACAGACAAGGGCATTGTAACCTATTTATACAGTATTTGTGCTCACTTCCTAGGGTCATAAAAACTAACCAGCACATTTTACTTTACTTACTTTTATTTTGTAGCCAGAAAAAAAGAGCTGCGTAATTAAATTATGAAATGCATGTGTAAGAGAGACAGCTAAGCTCTGTGTTTTTGCACGTATCCAAAAAAGAAGGGGAAGAAGGCCCATTTATTGGGAGACAAGTCCAAGTTATGTAGCAGTATGCACCAAGGATGTGATCAACTTGCCAAAGTGTTCAGGGTCATGTCCTTCAAACTGGGGAAGCAGGTGCTGCTTTTCCTGCATAGCATAAAGCAAATGGTTTCTGGACAATGGAAAATGTCCCTTCCCAAAGATCATCGTAAAAGTCTGCCTTGGAATAAGGTTAAGGATCATCAGTACTCTATATACAACTTGACCATGGGCTGACTGGGTTGTTTTCTGCCCAGGTTGTTTTCTGGTGCTGGAGGCTGTGAAAATCTGGATGGGGAAGAACAGGCTCTGTCTCAACCAAGCAAGGCTAAGGGGCTATGAGTTTTATGGGCCCCACAGATCTGGAGACTTTACATTGCTAACTTTGGATAGGATACCACTCCCTCAGACTGACTTGGTACAAAATCTGGGGTCATCCTAGGCTATTTTAGGAACAGGTGACATCCCTCCATCTGTGAACCAGTTGCACTTGTTCCTGGATTGAGAGACTGTGTTCTTAATTACTTAATTACTCATGCCTTAGTCACTTCCCTGTTTGACTACTTTATTTGCATGAGGTGGTCCTTGAAAAGGATTTGTAAGCTGCAGCTGCTATGCTATCTGAGCTACACGATAGATTCCAGAAGATTTTTGGGTCCAATTCAAGGTCCTGGTTATCATCTTCGAAGTCCTTCATGGCATGGACCTAGAATATTTAAAGAGGCTGTCTTCTTTTAGTGATTTCTGCTTTTCTCATAACAGTGTGGATACTGGGCAAATTCATTCTGTAAAATAATGTCAACTTGTGGGACCTAGGAGATATCACTTCTGTCAACTGACCTGTGGAAGGCCGTCCTCCCTGAAGTCCATGTGACCCCACTTTGTTGGCTTTTTGGAAGGCCTTACCAATCTAGCTCTTCCCTCAGATTCGAAGAACAGAAGCTAGTATTATTTTCTGCGTTGACGGATTTAGTGAGAAGTTATTTTTACTTGCCATCTTTTACTGGCTTATTTTTACTGTTTAAATGTTTGTATGTTTACAAAAATCTATTATTTCAGGTTTTCACAGAATGCAATACAAGCAGATACAGTAAGTATCACAATTACCACAAGAATGTGCTAATCCCTGCTCTTTTTAGCTTGTACATCCATGACCTGCTTGAAACGTTCTCGAACCTTTCTTTATGCCAATGATATCAATCAGTCCAAAGGACCAACTTCAGTGATGCAAAAAGGATGTTCTCTCAAGCTCTCCAGAAGATGGATGACTATTTCAAAAACTGGTGCCTCCAACCAAGCCTAACAAAAACAGAAGTAGCCACATTCCACCTCCGCAATAGGTACATAAATTACCAGCCTTCAGTGAAGTTCCGGAACTGTATATTACAATGTAATAACTCTCCAAAGTACCTGGGGGATAACACTGGACATATCACTAACCTTCCGGCAACTCCTGAAAAATTGAAAGGCTGTAACAATTTACTGAATAGACTGGCTGGAACATCCTGGGGTGCTGATGCTAACACTCTACAAACAACAGCCTTGATTTTAGTTTATTCCACAGCTGGATATTGTGCCAGTGTGTGGCTGGCAATGCCAACACCCAAATGGTCGATGTCCAACTCCAGCAGACAATGCGTATCATCTCTGGCACATTGCGTCCCATTCCTGTCCACTGGTTTCCAGTATTCAATTCAGTTCAACCTTTATTGTCAGTGCACAACATGTGTACAATGAGATTGGCTGAGGCTCTCATTGCTTAGTACTTAGCAATATCATATCACCCTACCTTAGAAAACAACAAGTACTCATTTGGCTATGGTCAAGGATGCTGAACAACAAGGCCCTCCCTATTCACCAGGACAATGCAGAGCCAATCACAAGATTGAAATCCCGTAAGTCAGCTTGGAAAGCAGCTATTCATTTAACATCTACCCAGTTTAATCCTGAGAATGCCTGGAGAGAAGAATGGTCCAAGATACCTTCTTGTGGCCTGGCCATTAGTGATCCCTCTAACCAAACCACCTGGTTTGACCTACCTTGCTTCGCCTGGTGGAAATTGAACAGAATTAGGTATGATACTAGAAGAAATGGCTCTGCTCTGTATCACAGGATACAAAGATTCCCCATGCTGTGATTGTGGGACTGATATGCAAAGTATTAAACACATTGTGTAAGATTGCCCACATTGTGTGTTCTCTGGTTCCCTAGAAGATCTACATACAGTAATGCCAGAGGACAGCTGAATTGGATATCAACTGGACAGCTGAATTGGATAGCCAATTATGAGGCCCCTGCCATACCCTCATAGAAGTTTTACTTAGAATTATGTGGACTGTGTACAGAACATATGTTTTCTTCTCTTCTATCACGTTCGCATCATACACTAAATAATAATACATTTCTATGTTTATGTTTTGTTAGCTACCCAGAATTACCTGATTAGGATGGATGACCTAATGCATATGCAAAATAAATACAACTAGCTGGGTGTTTGGACTCAAGGGAGCAGAGAAAGCGGCCTGGTCCTTCTAACTGCAGGAATATCTCTACTGTATTTCAGTCACATTGTAATGGGCTATGAGAAGAACCTTGAGAGACAGGAGGAAGAGCCACCAGGGCAATAGTCAGATAAGAGATATCTCATCCCACAGAAGGAACAAGAGTAGAGAAAGCATCACAGAAGGGGTTCTCTGGAATGTAAAGGCAGAGGGAGGGAGGAAATGCCTTTTGCTTGCAAGTTGCTGTCACCATAAAGGTTGTATTAGTGCTCATGGTTTGGGTTTCCTGTCTCGGCTACAGTATCTTGAAGCACTGACACAATAGGAGGACATCAGGGAACGTTCCAGTCAAAAGAAAATAATCCAATAATCTCCATAGTGAGAAGGATGCCCTGTTTGAGATCCAGTTTTGCAGAGCGATAGTTGTAAGTGGGATTGTTTATAAGCATGACCTGCTTATTATGCTGCCTTGAGAGAAATAGAAGCAATTCATGAGATTGGGAAGAGAATCTACACTGCCTCTAGCCTACTTGATTTTAAACCATCTCCAGGTACCTGCTGGGGTTTTTGGAACTCCTGTACTCCACCAGGACAGCACTTCCTATAGGCTAAACAGGTTGAGGCATTCAAGCAGGGGAAAGGATGCCCAGAGAGAATAAGGCCAATTTTCACAGATCGTAGCTCCCACAGATTATTGTGGGAAAACCATAAAGATTATTGTCTTTGCATTGCTTGCCTTACATCACATTTCTTACCTCTTCTCTAAGCCTCGCCTCCATCCTGCAACAGAGAGGGTAAATTGATGGAGGTTATTCCCATTAGCTGATAATATTTTGGTGGAAGTAGAAACAAAGCCAAGGAAATCTGCCAATTGCGTCTCTTAGCTTGTCCCTCTGTGAAACCGTAAGAGCAGCAGCATTTGTTGGCCTTGTGCATGAAGCCATACAGAGATTAGCAATCAGGGCAGCACAATTTATGCCAGTAGTTTTCTTTCCCCTGCAGAAAAAACATTTGAACTTGTGAACAAGAATCCTAAGATGCAAAGGATAGGCAGTGAATTGTATTATTTAAATCAGGGGTGTCCAACCTTGGCAACTGTAAGACTTGAGTTCAAAATCCCAGAATTGCTGGCTTGGGAATTCTAGGAATTGAAGTCCACAGATTTTAATGTAACTAAGATTGGACACCCCTAATTTAAAGAGAGGTTGGAAATTACACTGTAATTCATCTTTAAGGTTCAAATAGATCAGGAGAGTCAAACTCAAGACCCAGAGCCCAGATCCAGCCCACAGGGTGCTTAGATCTGGCTTGCAGGACCAACCTGGAAACAGCGAAGGCTCGTCCTGCATGCAGCCCTCTCAAGCTCCATTTTTGCTGACAGAGGGTTGCATGAGGCCATTGCAACCAAAAACAGCTCGGGAGCCCATTTTCACTGGCAGAGCACACAGGCCTCCACAGTGGCCAGTGACATGAGTGATGTTGAGCTGGCCATGCCCACTCTGGTCACACCCACCCTTGCCCCCCAAGGTCAAACACAATCCTGATGCAGCCCTCAATGAAATCAAGTTTGACACTCCTGAAATAGATAGATGATTCTCACCTCTTCTGTTTTAGGATATAGTCTTCTACCATCTTTAAGAGGATAAAGATAAAAGTTCTCTGTGTGACATATAAAATTTATTACAGGACCTTATTTCAAGGCCATAGGAAATGATATCAGCAGGAAACTCCCTAGACACCTTGATAGTAAATGTTACAGAAATAACCTCTTTGGCTCACTTGCAAATCACACTAATTTTACTTTGCTTTGACATAAATAGAAGAAATGTATTTTTCAACAGAATTATACCTCCAAAATCTGAAATAATGAATGAATTTTGACAAGCAATAGGCAAAGAATTAGAGATAGAAAGGTAGCTTCCAGCAATTTTACACAATTAAACTCCCCCCCCTGCAGACATGTGGAGGGAGTTTAATGACATTTGATTAAGTTCTTTGAACTGCTAGTTAAGACTGCAAAAGCCCATGTGTAAGTTATAAATAATCAAAGATCAGCTGTTATGGTTTACTTCCAGAGCTATTATAATCTTGTGCTGTAAGTTAGTTTGATTAAATTCTGAGAAACAAGTCTTAGTGTGTCCCACTCTATTGATTTAAAACCAGGTATAGGTAAGTGCAACTACGGGCATCCATGTTATCTTACTTCATAACATATATTTCATAAATTGCCATTTAAAAAAATCAAATTTATATAAATCATTTGTCTTATAAAAAAGGACATACTATTTGTTATATTTCAGAATATTTTTGTAATATGGAAGGCAATATTTAGTGGGTAAATGAAGATAGAACTACTCAATAGGCTTTTTCCTCTTCATCAGTTGAAGACTTTCTCCAATGATTTGTATTCTTAGATACATTTATATCTACGGTATAAATATAGTGTATAACCTGGTCTTGAACGTCTCTAAGCTGTTTCCCCTAACTTTACCCTAAAATGTTAGAAGATGATCATAATTTAGAAAAAAAATGGTTTTTAAAAAAAAGAAAGTTGTATGTAAAAATTTAAGCTTCAGTGCTATTGAAATCTTATAAGTAGTAGATGTTTTAATTGCTTTTCTTTCTTTTTTCTCCTAAACCATGCACTGGCAAGTATTTGGAAGGTAGGCTTCCAAAATTGTATTCATTTTACAGTTAGTGGAGGCAAAAAAGAATGTGCAAAACAGTTTGAGAAAGGAAAATTTGATTTAGAGAAATCTGAGTTGATGTGCCAAGAGTTGATGTGCCAAGATCTGGAGACAGATCCTTATAGAATATCTATGATATAGATTCTCAGCTTAAGGCTTTCAAAACCTAAGCTCTAAAGATGGCTTTTATTCCCATAGATCAGGGGTGTCAAACTCATGTCATTGCAGTGGCACATAATGTATCGGGACTTTTTTCCCGTTTGCTAAACCGGGCGGGGCAGGGCCAGCAAGTGACACATCTGGCCTGATGGCCATGAGTTTGATACCCCTGCCATAGATAGACTGTACTGAAATTATAAGCGTTAAACTTTATTGTACTAGTATATTGCAAAATCAAAATAAAAGGTGGTAGACATTGATAGACATGGAACTGTTATTCCCTAAATACTACATCATGATCGTGAATCCCATAAATATGCCCATGTATATATTATCTGTCAGTATCAATAATACTATTAGAAAGCCTATGGTCGTGATGGCAAACCTATAGAACCATTTCCCTAAAGCCTCTGGAGGGCGAAAAACAATACAATGCGCAAACTGGAAGTTTGGGAACGGACTTCCAGTTTGTGCATTGGGAAGTTTTTCTCCCTCCGGAGGGAGAAAAATGGCCCAACGGGCAAACCAGAAATCCATTCCTGAACTTCTGGTTTGCATGTTGTGCTGCTTTTCACCCTCCAGAGGCTTCAGGAGGCTTCCCTGAAGCCTCCGGAGGGTGAAAAATGGCCCAACACACAAACCAGAAGTTGGAAAACGGGCTGTTTCTGGCCTCCGGAGGGTCTCCAGGGGCCGGGGGAGGCCATTTGCACCCTCCACAGGCTCCTAGAAAGCCTCTTGAGCTTTGGGAGGGTGAAAAATGGACCTAACGGGCCTACCGGAAGTCGGAAAATGGGCCTTTTCCAGCTTCCAGAGGGCCTCCTGGGGGGCAGGGGAGGCTGTTTTTTGCCCTTCCCAAGCTCCAAGAAAGCTGTACGCGCATGCATGGGGCAGTGTGGGGGTTTGTTCGTGCATGCACAAGGGGCATTAAGTTATGGGGGGGTGGGCATGCAAGCATGCGCGATAGAGTGTGTGCTTATGCTTTTGGCATGCGAGGCAAAAAAGGTTCACCATCACTGGCCTGTGACATAAAATGAAATACACAATATATAAGTCCTCAGTATTTTATACAGAAATACATATCAGAACGTCTATCTAGATTTATGAAAGCCACAGATCCACTGTCATGTGGTCTGCCGTAACCCAAAAACCTAGATCTAGAAAAAAATGTGTGGCTGATGGTTTATCTGAATGTGTCAAATATTTGATTTGATCCCAGAAAAACTATTAGAACACAAGAAAATAGACAAAATCATAGACACCTGATTTTTGGTTTGCTTGGATTCTATAATTAGAAAACCAGGTAATATGCGCCAGATGGCTTGCCTGCAAAGATTAGGAGGATCTGTTTTTTAGGAGTTTTTTCATAGCTGATAATGACATGAACCATTTGCTTTGGTGAAGTTTAAAAAATTCTATTACAATAATTTCTGGGAAGCTGATCAGCCTAAAGAAAGTCATTGCAGGTAATCCAGCATCAAAACCAGATTCTGGTTCTTTTTATTGATATTTTAAGGTCATTAAAATCAAACAGATTAGAGAGCTGTTTCTAGTGCTTGTTTACATTGAGCAACATTCTACATTTGAAAGGTGTGATCAAAGTTTAGTTGTCCATAAAATATTTTCTGCCGGTCAAAATTATGATTGCTATTCCTGTATTACATACTATAATGTATTAGACACCATACAAATCTTAGTAAGTAAAAATAAATAAACTACCCAACCAGCAAAACAAGGGAACTGTGTACTTAAAGGTGACTTCCTGTGTACTTCAGAGTGTTTTTCATTAAGAAAGCTTAGTCCAAAATAATGATTCCGGCAGGTGTAATAGCTGTCAAAAGAGAATTCAACAAGCATCAATCAAACCTTTATTTGGTCCAAGACCAGCACAGAGTTCAAGATCGATGAAGGTCCATAAATTTAGGCATCTGCTCTAGCCTATGGCCCCTGATTTTAAACTCAGAACTGCCCTGCTTGTCTGAACTCGGGGCCTTTGAGTATTAATTTGCATGTTTACTTCCTCCTCTGCCTTTTTAAAATTTGAAATTAAATGGGTGGTAATCACTGACTTGAGAAATGCGTGGCTGAAAGATTCAACGGCGGTGGGGAGGGGGGGGGGGAGATTGATTTCAAAAGATCCAGCCTTGAGGATTTTTTGGCTCAGACTTCCGATTCTCGACTGGAAATGACAGAAACATCCACGTGGAGGCAAAGGCAGGGAAATATGAATGGAAGGGGGACGGGGGACGGAGATTTAAAACCTGCTTTCTCTATTTTCTCTCCAAAGGTAGCGGCCTATAAGCTTTATATTTGAAGGTGTGAAACATCGTCTTTTATCAGAATTCATTTAAACGCCTGCAACTACTCCCCGTCCACGAGGACTTGTTGCGTAATTTTTAGCCTGAACAAAAGTAGGCTTGACCAAATGTGTCAAAGCGGCCGGCATTTTAGCTTGTTGCATTTGGTTGTATGTCTGTTTGAGGGGGTGGGGTTTATGCTTTAATTGGAAGAGGCCCAGAGTCACGAATATAATAAATCGGAATAAATAATAATTAGCTGAAGAAAAGACGGATACTTTTGTTTCAATAAAAAGAAGCTCTAAACTGCCTTTCTCGGGTTTTGTAAGCTTTACGTAGTGCAACCTCCTGTCACTAACGCCGCATGTGTGGAAATTTTAATCTTTCTTTGCGCTGTCTCTGGGGTTAAAAGCAACGCGTGTGTGTGTTCTTGTGTAAAGGGGTGTGTGTGAGTGGAGAACCTCCTTTCGGCACACGCCACTTTCGCCACCTCTGCCCCGACGTCATAATAGCAGTTGGCGAACGCTGCGGCCCGGTCGCAGCCGATCGGGGCTGGTTTGAGCTGGTGCGTTGTCATAGTAACCAGGCCGGGCCTATAAATAGAGGCTCTGCGGCGCTTGTCGGGCTTTGTCAGGAGCAGGCGTTGAGAGGTTCTCGGCGGCAGCAGCCGCTCACCTGCGCGGCAGCAGCAACAGCGGTGCCGGGCTCTTTCTCACCGGTTTTATCCAGGGCCCAGCCCGCGAGGCGTTGAAGGGGGTAAGACTCAGCCGCTTGGCCTCCACCAGCTGCCGCGCAGGGTAAAATAGGCTGCTGCTGCTGCCGCCGCCGCCGCCACCGAAAAGGGACCGCTGTAGCCTGAGGTGAGGGGAAGAGGCCGGGCGGAGAAGCGGCCACGTGGATGGGGTGGCGGAAAGCAAAAGGGGAGGCCGGGGTGGGAGACTGGACGGTACGAAAAGAATCCGAAGGGGAAATAATTTACACGCGGGAGGGAGAGAGGCGGGTGGGCTTTGCCGCTAGGGTGTCCTTGAATTAATCTTCGAGTTCTGCCCCCTAAATTTCTTCCCCGAGCAGATTCATTTCAGGTTCCAAGGGTAAAATAATTATCATAACCGGTTATCAAGGACCGGTCCCAAAGCCATATATTTTTTTTTGCTAGCTTTTTAATTTAATTGGAGTTTTTTTTAAAAAAACGCCACCTTTATCCCCATTGCGGGGGTTTGGCGGTGGGGGCCAACCGGGGAAGGGGACGACGACGGGAGGAGATTTCGGGGGAAATCTGCCTGAGTCTCGGGGGGGAGGGGAGGGCAGGGGCGGGGTGGCTGAGGGGACCCCCGAGCCTAGTTTCCCCGCTAGATTTGGAGGGGCGGGAAAAGAGAAAGCCAGAATGAAAAACACTGCGGCGGTGGCTCCTTTGCGGTTTCACTGCAGCGATTCATACGTAAAGCGGTGGAAAGTGTTGAAATGATGGCAGGAGAAAATGTTGAGAAACGTCACTTAAAACAGCTGGTTGCCAGCATAGCCGTTGGGTACAAAGGGCATCTTGTGAAAGGCAACGAAAACGGCCGGTGTTATATTCCGTTGATTTCTGCTTTCCAAATATAGAATGACCCCAGAAGCCGCTTAGAATCGGGTGTTGTCGGGCTGCCAGATTTGTCTGACGATTTTTTATTATTCATTTTACCCTCGTCAAAAAAAAAAAAAAAAAAAGCATGTTGCAGCTGTAGCGCCGTTTTCTTGACCTCTTTATCCATCCTCCCCTTTTCCCCTTCGGAGTTGTCCCGTGCCACGTAATGAGAAGCTGGGGTGGAGTGGGGATTGCTTGGTCATCCTAAGGCTCTGAAACTACCATATGGTTGGTGATAGGCAGACATAGCCACAAGGCAGAGAGGACTGGCCTAGTTTTTACTGTAAGGCTGAGTTACTTGGTGGGAACAAGATAATGGATGGGGTATTTTTTAAAATGTAAATGAAGTTGGTTAATCCCAGTACAGCCTTATGAAGATATTTACTTCTGGAAAATAATGACATACCTGAATAATAGGTGTTAGTTTAGAAAATAGAGTGTGCTTTTATTTAGAGCTTTTGAGCAAACATAAGTCATCAATGAGAGCAAGTTTGATCTAGTGGTTAAGGTTGCTGGGCTTAGAAACCAGGAGATCCAGCTGGGTGATTTTGGGGCCCATCACCAAAGCTGTGAGTTCCACTTTAGGAATGAAAGCTGGCTTGGGTAACTTTGGGCTGGATTCAGCCCACTACATGGGGCTCCAGCAACAAGTTGGTCAGTTCATGTTGCAACCAATGGACCAACACTCAGCTGATGTGAAACAAGTCGACTCTGCACTTGCTGAACGGTGCCACAAAGAAAAAAAATCACATAAATATAAGATACTATTTGGCATCCTAAATAAATTCTATAAATTTATTTAGGTACATAAATGCACCTTAGAATTACAAGAGGAATGTGCTTATAAAAAGATAGTGCTTCTATTAATAATTGGAGTAGCATATGTTCTTATGTCATGTTAATGTACTGTGATGAAAGCTCAGCTGAATTTGCTGTTCATGAGGTTCTGTGATGAACAATAACACACACAGTATATTTTGGGTTTGGTTGTGGAAATTTACGGTTACAGTATGGATTTTGACACCATAATGGTGCACTTGCTCACAGTATTGTCTAGGATTGTATTGTTGTACAATTTAAGGGAGAGAGGCATTATTACTTATGAAGAAACATTGTAATAAAACAACATTAAATACAGCCAGTAGAGAGGTGTTTGCGAATTGCTTTTTAAAAAATAAAATAAAATGACTTTTAATATTGTTGATTGCCAAGAAATAGTTTCAAGATATAGGTGAAGGATTGGAAAATTACTATGCATTTAAAAAATTCAGCTGCTTTAGTTCAATGCAAAGAAGAGCAAAAGTACATTTTGAAAATTTTCTAACACCATTTTCTCAGTAAGCTTTTGGGATTTCAAGAATTCTGCATTTGACAAATAGTTTTATAAGACCTGAGTTTTGTTCAGAACATATCTATATTCTGAGTAGTTCACACTCATTTGGCTCAAAGTATGAAGATAACTTGCAGACTATCACATTCCATCTATGGTTACCACTGATATAAATACATCCACATTCTCTGTTACCTTAATTTTTGTAATTATATATAGAAAGTTCAGTAGTATTTTGTAACTTTTGATTGTGGTTTACGGTATATGCCACTGATATCTGAACTTCTGCAATCCTGCTAAGGAGCTTGAAGATGGCAAAACTAGGCATTTGTAACAGTTTCAGAATGTCATGATGCAGCTAGTTCGCAGAACTGGTCACATTAATTCCATGTTATGATTTTGTTTTTGGCTATTGTGTGTTGGTAATTTGGTATGTTACTAGTAATTACAGCAAGGTTTTCCTCTTAGTGCTTATTAGACTATATTCATGGTGTTTCAGAGTAATGAACACAAATAGACTGTGTGACTGGCATTCTATTTTTACATCTAATTATTCTGGTGTTGAGTCAAACGGCATCTTAGTTGAACTATAAAGAATGTATCATCAAGTTCTTGTAGTTCTTATTTCATTTGGCTGACTCAGATAATGAATTAAAAAAGAAATCTTTTTTGTTTACAGTTTGTCCAATTAAAAATCAATTTGGTGGTGTAATTGAATATTGAACAAGATGAACAGCTTTAGTGGTGAAGAATTCAATTTTAGTTTCCTTGCTGAAGGCTTTACTGCAAAGGATATTGTAGACCAAAAAATAAATGAAGTTTCTTCTTCAGTGAGTATATTACTTAATTAACATTTTTGTAAAATGCCTGGAACTATTCATAATGTTCAACAGTTGGCAATTGTATGTTTGATTATGAATCTTGGCTTTGTCCTTAGGATGATAAAGATGCTTTTTATGTTGCTGACCTTGGAGATGTGCTGAAAAAACACTTGCGGTGGTACAAAGCCCTTCCTAGAGTTTTTCCATTCTATGCTGTCAAATGCAATGATAGCATTGCTATAGTGAAGACTCTGGCTAGTCTTGGGGCAGGATTCGATTGTGCCAGTAAAGTAAGTGGCTAACTTTAAATGATTAATCTTTGGTTTATTGAATCTGAAGTTTAATGTATATGCGTGTGAAATTAATTATTTATTCTCTTCTAGACTGAAATACAACTGGTCCAAAGTGCTGGAGTACCCCCGGAACGTATAATATATGCAAATCCATGCAAGCAAGTCTCTCAAATTAAGCATGCTGCAAATAATGGTGTACAGATGATGACTTTTGATAGTGAAGTTGAGCTGATGAAAATTGCAAGAGCCCACCCCAAAGCAAAGTAAGATATCTTTGCAAGCAAATAGTTTTCTGCTTGTTGGTCTTTATAGGTAATTAAAGAGCTGAGATAAAATTACTAGTTGCTGAATTGGAGGGGAATGATTTACACAATGTTTTTAGAGAAAAGAAAAAGACATGGTACAACTTATTTGGCAAAAAGGCTTTGCTATTAAAATGCTTCAGAGATTTTTTTTCTTTAAGAAGGTTTTTTCCCCTTTATTAATTTTAAACTCTTATTTAGGCTGGTCCTGCGAATTGCAACAGATGACTCAAAAGCAGTTTGTCGCCTGAGTGTTAAATTTGGAGCCACACTAAAAAACAGCAGGTTGTTGCTTGAGCGAGCAAAAGAACTTGACTTACATATTATTGGAGTCAGGTGAGTATTTTTTTTTTGAAAAATGCACCTATTTCAGTTACCTTCATTTTAAAAATTGGCTAAACTCTACCCAATTTTTTCTTCAAGCTTCCATGTTGGAAGTGGCTGTACAGATCCTGAGAGTTTTGTGCAAGCGATTTCTGATGCAAGATGTGTTTTTGATATGGGGGTAAGTACAGTCTAAGCATATGTCTAATTTATTTGATCATTAACAAAATTCTTGGGAAGTTTCTACCTCAATTGTTTCTACCTCAAATGCAAAATATTAAAATATAATTAGTATTCTTTATGAATCGATTAGATTGATAACTTGAATTAGCTAAATTTCTTGTTTAAGGCAATTATTGGTTATTATTGCTTAGTTAACAAGTCCTGGTATTTATGGAACCATTAATACACAAGGGTAATAAAATTGACTGATATTGCAGGAATGTTATTAAATCAATACTTCTGTATTCTAGGCTGAACTTGGTTTCAACATGTATTTGCTTGATATTGGTGGTGGCTTTCCTGGCTCTGAAGATGTAAAGCTTAAGTTTGAAGAGGTATGACTGTTTTAAACCTCATAGCATGCCAACATAGTTATTACTTTTGATACATACAGAAACTTTCATAATTCTGTTACACAGCCATCTTGATTCTGCTTCTCTTTTCAAGTATATCCAGTGTTAACAGCATAGCTTTAAAACTAAAACAAGTTGTTGTTTGATAAAATTAAATACTGGTTTTTTATTGTATGATCTTGAATTCCTGTATTTTAAAGCAGTGGCATAGCCAGTTATGAAAAAAGTGTTCTCGGGAATTGTCTACATGAATTTCAATGACATTTTTGTTATTAAATATCAAACTGGAAGCCTTGAATTGGATAGATTAAATCAGATACCTTAAGAGTGGAAATCTGACTTTTAATGTATCTAAGGAATTAGAATGATAAAACCATTTTCCCATTTAAGTTTATCTGAGCAATCTAACATGAAAGGACATGTATAGCTGAAACAGATGCCCAAAAATATATTACAAACCTAACTGGATCTGGAAATGTACTGAATATGAGAAAGCTTTAAAACAAAGTCATGAACAAATGGATATGTGAACTATTATTGTTTCAACCTCTGTTCAAAACATGCATAAGTATTTTCCTAGTCTACATTTCACTAAAAAAGAAATGAAAATTTATTTTAATGTATACAAGTTTCAGATCTCTTCCATATATCCTGTCATTTGATCCTTATTTTCCAATCTTTTGGAATAAAAGTTTAATGGAAAAGGCTAGCTAAAATGTAAAGATACAGAAAAAAATATTTTTATGTTAGAACTGATTATATAATTTGTTTCTCTCTCTGATTCACTTTTAAGATAACTAATGTAATTAATCCAGCTTTGGACAAGTATTTTCCTCCTGATTCTGGGGTGAAAATTATTGCTGAACCCGGCAGATACTATGTTGCATCAGCTTTTACACTAGCTGTTAACATAATAGCAAAGAAGATTGTAATAAAGGAACAGACTGGATCTGATGGTATGTAATAATAACCTGGAATTTTTTATAATTGGAATAATAAATCCCAGTTACAATTTCTTATTCTACAATTAGAAATGTTCTAGCCAAGAAGGCAGAAAGAAATAAAAACTTCACTGAAACTGAGGAGCCAGGAGGAGAGAAAAGCAATCAGTTATATTAAAGGCCTGGTATTAATATTCTCTCAGTTCACTCTTTGCTGCATTGGAATCAGTGTCATTTAAAGCCTAGCAGGTGCATTCCAATGCAATTCATGTTTCACAATTTCTGGTTTGTAGTTGAATTATGTTTGTTGTGGAATTCACATTAACAAAAATAAGTTAACTTTCATACGTGAAGAAACTTTCCTTTGCTATTATTTAAGATTTTTTTCCCCAGAAGTGTATGAAAACATAGCTGTATAAAAATGTTGGTATTGCTGTCTCCCTTTCCCTGTAAAGACCTCCTTGTTTCTACTTTTTAAAAAAACCCTGCAGAGTGAATCAAGAAATGACTTATCCAGATACCCTTGTCCTATCTACCTTTTTTAAGTATCTGAGATAAGTAGAGGGATGGGTTGGCCTAACCTGTTTTCTGACACCCCACCCCCCCAATTTTTAATAATTGTGGTATTTTGCAATTGTCCTTAATGCAGGCCTACCATCTTTTTTTTCTGTGTGAATGATAAAACTTTGCGTATGTAAAAAAGTACAGGTAGTCCTTGATTTACAACAATTCATTCAGTTGCTATGCAAAGTTACGGTGGCACTGAAAAAAGTGACTTTTGCCCATTTTTCATACTTACGATCCTTGCAATATCCCCATAGTTTTGAGAGAGGGGGCGGTCTAAAAATCTAAGAAATAAAATAATAAAATAAATAAAATTCATATGCTTGGCAAGTAGTTCATATTTATGATGGTCGCAGTGTCCCAGAATCACGGGGCTTCCCTTGAGATGCACTCGGAGACTACAGTTGGTTCAGAATGCGGCCGTGCGGGTGATTATGGGGAGGACTAGGTTCTCCCATGTAACACCTCTCCTGCGCGAGCTGCACTGGCTTCCTGTGGTCTATCGGGTGCGTTTCAAGGTTTTGATTACGATCTTTAAAGCGCTCCATGGCATAGGACCTAGTTATTTGCGGGGTCGCATCCTGTCCCATACATCCCTACGACCAATCCGCTCACACAGAGAGGGACTTCTCCGGGTGCCGTCCGCTAAACAGTGTCGGGGGGCGACACCCAGGAGCAGGGCCTTCTCTGTGATGGGCCCAGCCCTGTGGAATGACCTCCCCCTTGACATCAGGATTACTTCCGATCTCCGCTCCTTCCGTGTAAAGCTCAAGACCCACCTCTTTCAATTATCTGGCCTGGCTCAACCGTAGTTTATCCTCCTCCTGACAGTCCTTTTTAAATTGTATTTTATCATGGGATATTTTAATGGCTAATTTTAATTTTCTATTATTATTATTATTAATGTGATATATGTTTGATTACTACCTCCTCCATGTATGTATATGTATGTATATGTGTGTATCTGTATGTCTATATGTATGTATGTATATTTTTTATTGTACGCCGCCCCGAGTCCCTTGCGGAGAGGGAGCGGCTAACAAATTAAAAATTTGAATTTGAATCACGTGATCGCCATTTGTGACCTTCCAACAAGCAAAGTCAATGGGGAAGCCAGATTCACTTAAGAACCATTGATACTAACTTAAACAACTGTGACAAGAAAGGTTGTAAATGGGTCAAAATTCACTTGACTGTCTTGCTTAGCAACATAAATTGTTAGCTAAATTGTGGCCATAATTCAAGGACTATCTGTATGCAAAGGCTAACAATATTGATTTAGTACCATCCTTGATTTAGTTTTTTTAATGAATGAAAATATGGCAGAATGTTCAGAATTGGAACTTCTATCTGTAGTAAAAGTGTTCATTTTTTCCTCCAAATAGATGAAGAAGAACTGAACGACAAAACTCTTATGTATTATGTTAATGATGGAGTATATGGATCATTTAATTGCATCTTGTATGATCATGCACATGTTAAGCCAGTTTTGCAAAAGGTACATAATGCATATTTATATAACATGTCTATAGAAATATAGCTTTAGGCAACAGGTGTTGACAGATAGCTTAGTAACTCCAGATTCTGTTCAGCAATGTATCCCCTTTCTAGAAAAAGAAAATGAGAAATCACTTAGGAAAACTAATTGCTGTATATATTTCTTATTTTAGCATGATGCAGTGGAAGAAAAGCAAAGTTTTAAATCCATACTAATGTTTTGTCTTAGAAGGGGAAAAATCATAGATGACTTACTTTTTCCCCTCAGAGTTTTATCCCTTGGTATAATTACCACAGAAGTCAATAATGCTGTAGAACAATTTGTCTATACACTTCTCCCAACTGGCTTAATAACCTAAAAAAGTTGGTTTCTGACCAGCTGGCTTTCCTTAATCTTACTTTGAAATCATCTTACCATTTAGAAGACAGCTTGAGGAGTGAGCCTGGCTGTTCTTGGGCATTTCTTGATTATTGAGGTTAATATAATCCATCTTGTTATCTGTCATGAGGACTAAAAAATGTTTTCTGAGCAAGTCTGCAAAGATACTACATTCTATTTGAATATAAATTGATTTGATTATTCCTTGATTTCTGTACCTCTATATCAAAGTACTCTTTCAACATTTTATCTTGCATTGATCTTTATGTAAATTGATTATGTGTTTAATTTTTTTCAGAGATCTAAGTTGGATGAGAGAGTCTACTCTTGTAGTATATGGGGACCAACTTGTGATGGCCTTGATCGTATTGTTGAGCGTTGTGGCCTACCAGAACTTCAGGTTGGGGATTGGATGTTGTTTGAAAACATGGGAGCCTATACTGTGGCAGCCGCTTCTACCTTCAATGGATTTCAGAGGCCAACGATACACTATGTAATGTCAAGGACAGCGTGGTTAGTACTCTTGCCATTTATGCTTTTCATTCTCTAGAAAATGCAATGAGAGTTTCCTTAATTTTATTTGAATGAGCTGTGAATAAACTTGATTTGAAAAAATGCTGAAGAGGATAGATAGTTTGAGTTTTCTATAAGGTATAGTGCCTTTGTTTAGAACTGATGTCTCACCAGCATTCCTCCCTCTGTGTAGCAAAATTGTACAAC
This sequence comes from Natrix helvetica, assembly GCF_964273705.1. Lineage (NCBI taxonomy): Eukaryota > Metazoa > Chordata > Lepidosauria > Squamata > Natricidae > Natrix > Natrix helvetica. The sequence goes on from NC_138552.1 coordinate 150,619,062, forward strand.
ACACACATACACTAAATTTTTAAAAACCAAGGATTTGCAAAATAAAGCTGCTTGCAACTGAAGAGAATCTAATTACTTGGAAGAGTTGAATGTGACATGGGCAGAGCAATACTTAACTCAAGATTCACTGTTCAATTTTTGTGGAGCAAGTGGAATGATGTTACCAAAATAGGCATCTGTGCCACCTTTTCATTCTTTAAGTAGCTGTTGGGGGTTAATTTGTATATTTAGGAAATTGTTGTATCTTATTTGATGCTGATTTTTAGATTTGTACTGAACTCTTGTTTTTCTCCCTCCCCTCTCCCCATCTTAGGCAGTTGATGGAGCGGATAAAGAAGCAAGGTTTTCAAGCAGAAGTAGAGGACCAGGATGTCCCTTTGCCACTCTCTTGCGCCTGGGAAAGTGGAATTGAACACCATCCGGCAGCTTGTACTTCAGCAAGCATTAACGTATAGATACTGTTAGCTAATGTGCAAGTTTAGGGATGAATTTTTATAGGACATTGGGGACCATTAACTTAATTCTTCCTAGAATTTTTAAATGTTTGGAAAGCTTAGGGTATGTGTAAATGTAACAAGATAGGTAAGTAGAAGGGGAGGTCACATTTATCTGTGTGTTCCTATGGAAACTGAATATTGTTTTATATGGATTTCTATTCATTTCTCAAGTATGCTACTAAAACTGAACTTTGACTGTCAAGCAAGCATTTGTAGCTTGTATATTTGGCAGAATGGTCTGCATATATTATTGTGACCTAATTGTTTTTCAATAAAGTCTATTAAAATAATAGAACAGCAATTCCTTTTTGGTTGTGAACTGGACCGAGTAGATGTCAAGATCCTCAATTGTCGTCCCTTTGTTGGATTTATATAGAAAGTACAGCATACTGACTTTAAAGTTGCATTAAGCTGAAAACTACAATATACACAAATCAGCATCTTTTCAGGAGCTGTGCTTTAAAAGTATGGAACATTTGCCTTAAGAATTATCTTCACAAAACAAATCCTGAATGAGTTGTACATTCCTACATACAGTTGTTTAGGAACCCTTTTCATTAAGCATAGTAGGATTTCTAAGTATATGTGTGTCAGAATGCAATCCAGCAGGAACTCTTGTGTAGTTCCTATACAGAAATGGTTGATATTTTATCTTCACTATGGGTTTTGTGATTATATTTCTTTGCATTTAATATATACTCTAGCGGCTAGCCCGTCAGTATTGAAATGATCCATGGTTACTAATTCCATTCATATTTCACTGATGCAACAACTACTAAATATCACAACTTTGTCACACAACTTTATAAACTTATTTTTCAGTGTTTTAGAATCATGCATGTATAAAATAAGAGCTTTATATATTGTATGAAATCTAAATACTACAATTGGCTCTGTACTTTATGAACTAGCTATCCAAAACTGCCCTACCTCTAGGACAATTCAATAATTTAGGACCTAGCGATTTTTCTCTTCCCAACTGGAACTGCTAAGTGATCAAGAACAGTTACCCTAAAATTACATTCTTACACATATACTGTAATTTATTTATTTTTTTTGCAAAACTCTTCTAGTATTTTAGAAAGGCACATGAAATCCTAGAGATAAGTCTCTCTCATGTGTTATAGCAGTTTCATTATAGGTCTTATTCCAAGGCTTACAGTATTTCAAGGCCTGAAAATGTTAATAGTAGGAAGCTCATTGGGCACTTTCATAGTCTCTGTTAGACTTTGATTCGGATGTTCAGCACCAATTCTTCTTTGCTTTGATATGAATAGAAAGCCTGTCTTTCAATAGTGAAAGTGATTAATTAAATCTGAAGTCATTAATGAATTTTGACAACAGGGAAAGAATTACAAATGGTCAGAAAGATAGTTTTTTTTTTCCTTTACTAATCAATGTTGCTAAAAATCAGAATTAAACAAGATGGGAACCACATCAGCTCTTTTCCAGCACCGGGGAACTGCCAGAGGACTGGAAAAGAGCTGATGTTGTTCCCATCTTAAAAAAGGAAAAAAAATAGATCCAGGAAACTAGACCTATCAGCCTGACCTCAATACCAGGAAAGATTCTGGAAAAGATAATCAAGCAACGAATTAGTAAACACCTAGAAGTAAAAGTAATAGCCAAAAGCCAATATGGGTTTGTCAAAAACAGATCATGCCAAACTAATCTTATTGCATTCTTTGACAAAGTGACAAAATTAGTGGACTAGAGCAATGCCATCGATATAGTTTACTTGGACTTCAGTAAGACATTTGATAAGGTAGACCATAACCTACTACTAGATAAAGTAGAAGAATGTGGGTTGGACAGCATCACCACCAGATGGATTAATAACTGGCTGACCAACAGCACTCAACGTGTAGTCCTCAATGGAACTGCATCTTCATGGATGCAGTTGGAGAACCCCAAGACTCTGTTTTGGGCCCAATACTCTTCAACATCTTCATCAATGATTTGGATGAGGGAATAAATGGGGAATTTATCAAATTTGCAGATGACACCAAGCTGGCAGGAATAGCCAACACTCCAGAAAACAGCTTAAGATACAGAAGGATCTTGACAAAAGTGAACATTGGGCACTATCTAATAAAATGAAATTCAATGGTGAAAAGAGTAAGGTTCTACATTTAGGCACGAAAAATGACATGCACAGGTACAGTATAGGTGGTACCTTCCTCAATAGTAGTAACTGTGAGAGGGATCTTGGAGTCCTAGTGGACAACCATTTAAATATGAGCCAGCAGTGTGCAGCAGCTGCCAAAAAATCCAACACAGTTCTAGGCTACATAAACAGAGGGATAGAATCAAGATCACGTGAAGTGTTAATGCCTTGGTAAGGCCACACTTGGAATACTGCATTCAGTTTTGGTCACGATGTAGAAAAGATGTGGAGACTAGAAAGAGTGCAGAGAGGAGCAACAAAGATGATTAGGGGACTGGAGACTAAAACATGAATGGTTGCAGGAACTGGGTATGTCTAGTTTAATGAAAAGAAGGACTAGTGGAGACATGATAGCAGTCTTCCAATATTTCAGGGGTTGCCACAAAGAAGAGGGAGTCAAAGTATTCTCCAAGGCACCTGACGGTAGAACAAGAAGCAATGGGTGGAAACTAATCAAGGAGAGAAGCAACTTAGAACTAAGGAGAAATTTCCTGACAGAACAATTAATCAGTGGAACAGCTTGCCTCCAGAAGTTGTGAATGCCCCAACACTGGAAGTCTTTAAGAAGATGTTGGATAGCCATTTGTCTGAAACAGTATAGGGTTTCCTGCCTAGACAGGGGGTTGGACTAGAAGACCTCCAAAGTACCTTCCAACTCTGCCGTTGTATAAGATTTGTTCTGATGTAATATTTAGAAATAGTTTAGAAAAAAAGAAAAACTTTCCCCACTCCTCCTGGCTGCTCTGTTGCCCCCCTCCCCTGCCCTGGATTTTAAACTGAATGCTAGGCTCAGCTCTGCAAGGGAGAGCCCAGATGGAGGGAAATAGCTTGGGAAAAGAATAGATACCTTGCCTGGGCGTGGGGGAGGTAGCTAGAATAGAAGCAAAGGAAGACTCACCGGGCAGAGATCTGCTGGGCTGTGTGGTTGAGATAAGCGAGGGAACCATGGAGTAGCAGCAGCAGCACCTATGCCTCTAGACAGACAAGGTACGAAAAGGAGTGAATGAGAGGGATGGGAGGTGAGGGTGGAGCCAGTAAGTGGTGCATTTTACCAGTTCCCTGAACTGCCCATAATTTGTCCTACCATTCAGGAGAACCAGTCAGAACCGGCTGAATTTCACCCCTGCCAGAAGTGCTCAGCTGACTGGCGGCCAACAGAGCCCCAGGCAGACTTGCGCCCTGCAAGGGAGCCACCCCCAGCACTCCTCTGCCACCTCCCTTGCCTCTTAGCGCCCCCTGCCGGCCTTCTTGCCTCTTGGCGCCCCCTAAGTCATCCCACCGCCCCCCAGCGGTATCACCCACTTTGGGAACCACTGACTTAGAGGATCACAGGTTGTTCTATTGTTCTAATCCTCATGGTGTAGAATAGAAAATTTTTAAATACCCTCCATTAATTATGGCTAAACTACTTTTGCTGTTTTTAAGGTTACCCTAACTGTTCTACTAAATAAGTCGATGGTTGAGCACACAAAGATTAACATTTGCTTTCACAATTTTGATTGCTGTAGAAATGCTAAAATGGCGCAAAATGTCACACTGCTAGAAAAATACTTGGATTTATTTACAAAGAAATGAACATTTTTCTATATCTCTTCCTCTTTTGCACTTATATTTATCTGAGAGACTCTTAACTGCTGTACCTCTAATTTACAAAATTTTATTTGCAATTTAATTGTCTATCTTTCACAAAGCTATTGTAGGGCAGATAAGTCTTTCCCCCCTTATACCCAAGACATCCTTTTGTTAATTATATTTTTAAAAAATGCTTGTTAGCTAGAATAGTGATTATCACAGGTGGGTGGCTTGCCTCTTCCATCTTTGGACTGTAGAAAAGCTTAGATTTTTCAAGGGATAGAGGACTAACAACCAAGCACTTTCACTGAATTAATTAGCATTTTTATCCTATGGCCTAATGACTAATGGATTAGCACTGATGATGTAACCTAGTTTGGGTAATGAACCGTCTGCAAGAAACCAACCAAGCTCAGCACCAAGGATTCCCTCATGGAGTAATGAGTTTTCAAAAGTCTCAGATCTTGAGCTAATTACCATGTCTATCATCTCCAACTAAGAAGAGACTCCCAATGCCTCTCCTGTTTCTAGTAATCTCATCTGCATTATTAAAAAGGCAATTTACAGGAATTGAGCAAGACAATTAGAACTGGCCTAGAAGGAGAGTCCTACTTATTTCACTTTTCAAGTTAAAAATAACCATAACAAAGTTAAAAATAACCATAACAAAACTGTTCAACACATTAACATTTAAAAAAAATAATACTCATTGGGAACCTTTTTTTTAAAAATGGCTTTTGAAAGTAATCTCAAGGCAGTGACGTGCAGTCAGGTGAGGCAAGTGAGGCACAGCCTCACCACTCTCATCATGAAAAAAAAAGTAAAAGGAAAAAGCTGAGCTAGTTACTGCCTCACCGGATGACTCTGCTTAACTGTTAAAAAAAGCTGGAAAAGGTATGTGTGGGTTGGAGGGAGGGGGAGGAATTCAAACTTCATCCTCCTGGTGCTGTGCAGGGCTTTGGGCAAAGACTGGAGGGAAGGACCCTGGCTCGCTTGTGCTCTCCCTCCCCAAGAGTAGTTTCATTGCAGGCAGAGCCACGTTGTGGGGCCGGTGTGTGTGCTACAGCATGGCTCTTTGCCTGGCTTCCTGCCTCCTCCTGTGGTCTCCTCACTGGTGCTCTCCCTCCCCAAGTGTAGTGACTTCCTCCCCAGGCCCCCATTCATTTCTCTCTCTCACACACACAGCTGGATAAAACTATATAAAAATCTAGTCCAGCTTCACTGATTACAAGTTTGAAAAGGCAACGTGGCTCCGCCTGCAATCAAACTACACTTGGGGAGGGAGAGCACAAGCGAGCACTGAGGAGACCACAGGAGGAGGCAGGAAGCCAGGCAAAGAGCCATGCTGTAGTACACACACTTCCCCCAGCCTCTTTCTTTTGGAAGGCTCAGATCGGCTCCCCTCCGGCTTCTCTGCCTCTCCTCTCACCCCAGCCTGCCAGCAGGAGGTGGTGGGTGGGCTTTATTGTGTTCCAGGCATTTCCCACCCAGACAGCAGGCTGCATTTGCAATGGTGGAGGTGTTTGGGAAATGCAGCAGGGGAATGGGGGGGATGGCAGAGGAGCTGCTTTCAAGCCACTGGAAAAGATATCCAATCCAACTTTTGTGTGTGGGGGGGTTTGTTTGAGAGTGAGTGAGAGAGGAAAGGGGTAGGAGAGATAGTCCAATCCAACTTTTGTGTGTGTGTGTGTGTGTGTGTGTGTGTGTGTTTGAGAGAGGGGGAGGAAGGGAGAGAGGGAGGAAGGAGGGGAAGGAGAAGAAAAAGAAAAAGAAAGAAGGAGCAAAGGAGAAAAACAAATGCTGTCGCTTTAAATTGGAACTGAGCATGCCTGGCTGTGGAATTCTGGGAGTTGAAGTCCACAAGTCTAAAAATATTTGAACCCCAGCACTGTGTCAGTGCCTCACCAGTCATAAACCTCACCGCAGGTCACTGTCTCAAGGGTAATATTACTTAACACTGATCATCTAATCAATGTGTGTAATCAGATGTGTTGGGCAGTGTAGAATTTGAAGAGCAAAAAGAAATTCCTTTCCTAGAGGCCTTCAATTAACATCCCCACCTTTAAAAAAACCCTTAAATCTGACAAAAGCAGTCTGTTTTCTTTCAATGACATCATCATGTTGCTACAGGTAGTTCAATATCACTTGTTCAGCAACTGTTTGAAGTCACGTTGAAGTTACAATGGCTCTGAGCATGAGGGACTTCCAACCTATCCTTGTAGTTGCAGCTGTCATAGATGTCATTCTATAAATTCGACCCACAGAAGCCCTCTCCTCAAGACCCCCACTGCCCCTAAAAGCATTAGTTGGCCATGAAAAGAATAATCAGAATTGGGTATATATATAGCCCAGATCCATGGACATTCCATCCACGTCATCAGTTTCTAAAAAAGAAAGGGACAGAGTTCCAATCCAATAATTATGCAGACACAACTAATTGGCATCTCAACATTATTTCAGATATTAGTCCCGGCAAGGATTACTAACGACCCTATATTTCCTAGCATAATCTGCTTTGACAACTGGGACAGGCCTTAAGTTCTAAGTTATGGGTGTTCCAATTTAGAGGATGTGTCTGTAAATTGCTGCTGTTATAAAATGCTGTTGCCAATTCTTTAGTTGTCATGTATTTTAAAAGACAGTGCGTGCATCAATTGCATTGGATTTTACTTTTTCCTGGGCCTAATCTAAAGTGCTAAGGTTTTCGTGAGAAATATATAATGCTGGAAATGGTAGAAGGTGGTGAGGACAACTAGCTGTAGGGAAGGTGGGCTCAGTTACAGTGTTGATGGGTGCACCATTGGAAGCTCTTGTAGGACCAGGCTGGGGAACAGATCCTCCTGGGGTATGTATGTGGTTGCTAAGAGTCCACAACAACTTCATGACACATAATGTCAATCTAATCAAAGCCCTTAAGATTTAGAGTTGGCCTAGCCTCAGACAGCTCAAGAGGAATCAAGAAAATTAAAGATGAAAGCGAAGCTTAGGTAAAGAGATCTGATATATAAGAAGAGATCAGGGGAAAAGAGGATTCACAAGAGATAACATGAAGCGAAAGAAAAGAAAAATGGGGATAGTTGGAAGCAGAATGTTAATATGTGCCGTGAATATCATTATAAAGTGTTTCTTCACAAAATCGCTGCCATGGTACGTATGGCCACTCATAATCACTAGTTTCACATGAGGGCAAACTGGCCAATGCTCCTGTATGAAGATAATTTATATCTTTGACACAGCAATTTTCTGATTCATCCTACGTCCCTTTTTCAGCAAAATGCCCTGACCATGCTGAGGCCTATGTATAACTTGGCATCAAGACAGAGATAGATCCTGAAAACCTATATATAAACTCTCTTCTTTGACCTTTAGTTTTATTTTCATGCAGAATCATCTTTTCTTTTCCAAACCATCCTTATGCAGGATCCATCCACTCCAATTACTCCTCACCAGCTCCAAAATTATATCCAACTGGAAATATCAAGGAGAAGAGCCACACTGCTGGCAATTATTTTGTCTTCTCCTTGTACTACTCCCTTTTCTCTCTCCGTCTGGCTGTCTTAGTTTGACCCAATGTTGTTTGTACTTCTGTTAAATCCAGTTTCCCATCTTCACTTTCTGTGATTTTTCCTATTGGATGTTCCCTAGCCCTGACTTTCTCATGGTTCCTTTCACTTTATGAACAATTTTCTAATTCAAATAGCTCATTAAATGGCTACATAAACTAAACGTACCTTAGCATAACATTATACAAACATTATAGAACCTTCTAACCTCCCTGGCAATTTTAATATTTTAATATTTTAAACGTAAATTTTGGGGTTTTTACATTATTTTAACTGTTTTAATTTATTGCTATTTATTTTAACTTAGTGGCTTTCACTTGTATTTGATTGTTAAATATTGATGTCACCTCCTCCATGCCACACTTGTATTTTTGATTTAATTGTACTTCGCCCCGAGTCCCTTTGCGGAGAGGGGGCGACTGATAAATCGAAATAAATAAATAAATAAATAAATAAATACAAACACAGTCCATTTACTCAGTTTATTGTTTGTTTATCATGTGACACCCATTGGCTTAACAAAGTAATGGTTAATAATATGATTTAAATAGGCGACCCACTATTCTGATTCCACCTTGGGATAAAGCTGTTTGGGATGAATGTCTCAGTAACTTTGAGAACTCTAGGAGGCTGTCACGTCATCTTGCCTTAAAAAAAAACATTTGAAAACAATAACAATAAACTGTAGTAGACCAATTGGAGTTGTTAGCCTGTTGCATCCCACAATATACCAACAGGACTGAGTTTGAGAAATGAAAGAAAGGAGACGCTCTGTTTTTGGAAAGCCAGTCTAGGAATTCATCTTTGCATAACTGTAGGAGGAGATAATTATAGCACTAACACTAATAATGTTTCCGAGTTTGGGTAATGAAACATCTGTAAGAAAACAATCAAGCTCAGAGAGCACCAAGGACCCCTCATTTCAACCCTGAGCTACAAATATTCTCCTTTATTGGAGATAGTTATGGATGATCTTCTAATGAAAGTGAATATACGTGTCCCAGGATAATGTTGCTGGATCCAATCTGGATCAGTCACTGAGACCAGAGGTTAAGTTTTCTGAACTTTTGGAGTCATATTGAAGCTCATCCTCAGGGAATTTCTCTCTAGCAGAGTGTGACAATATTACTCCCTATGATTTGTAGGGAAGGGATCTTTAGCCCAAATAAACCATTTAAGTATGTTGTAGAAATACAGTAACTGAGTTATCCTCATATCTCCCCCAGGCTACCCATAAGTTTTCTCTGGACCATCTCTAGTCCCTCCTCCCACCCCACCCCCATTTCCCCATTGCCAGAAGTCCTCTCCTACTAGGCATTGTTAGCAGAGTGTCTTTTGTTCTCCATTTTGAGGATGCCCAAGAAGATTACATAGAGGAGAGCTGACCTCTAGCTGTCCACCTTCCTTATTTCCAAAAAGGGTATCCAAATCCAGATGATAGGAAACACTTTCATATTTGAAAAAACAAATCACAGGACAATGAATAACTCGACAAAATATTTCCTGGGGATGGAGAGAAAAATCTTCAAACCAAGGAAGACTCTAAAAGAAGATGATGAAGGGAAGGAAAAGTAGGACCATAGCAAATATCTGGCCATAGCAAAGTCTGAGTGATTGCTCTGTTTACCCTAGGCTGTGTTTCAAGAATTCTGAATGCTGAATTATTTAAAAGCTCAATAGGCCAGAGATAGCTTTGTTCTGCAATTGTTATGTCTAAGTAATGATAGAAGGGACTCAGCTTGCTCGGAAACTGATGGGTTTCTAAGGGCATTTAACTATCCCATTCACTTAAAAGTTGCCTCTATGATATAAGAAGTTTACAAAGAAGAAATGCAACAAAATGTATGTGTGTGTGTTGTGTATGCATATAATGTATCCATATGTGTGTGTGTGTATATATGTAATATACATATATCAACAGTAAAAGAATTGAAATAGAAAAGGGCTGGTCATTTAGCAAGAAGAACTGATGACAGCTGGACCAAGGCAGTCATAGAATGAATTCCACTTAATAAAAAGTAACCATGAAAGAGATCTAAAATAAGATGGATCGACAACATCAGCAAGTATTGCGGGCCCAACTGGCAAAAAAAAAAAAAAAAAGCTCAGAACTGTATTTGTTTGATACATGTTGAAGAGGCCTTCATTTTGCAGTGGATAGACAATGGAGAGGAGGAGAAGGAGGATATGCTAATATATAGAGTGTACACCAGGGGTGGGTCCCTGCCAGGTCTAACCTCTTCTATAGAAGAGGTTCCACAAATCTTCCGTGCCGTTTAGAACCAGTTCCAGCTCCCTCCCCCCGCCTGTCCGCACCACGCTTGCTCTGCCCATCACTCATTGATTAGCTGGCTCACCAATCACTCCACCCGCCTCTAAGAGTCCTATCTAAACCTTAAAGTCTTAAAGCTGTCAAGTTTGAACACCCCTGGGGTTTTTTTCCTAAAGGGTTAGGGGTGCAAGGGTCTTGTAACTTGACAGCTTTAAGACTTGCGTGCTTCAAATGCCAGAGTTTCTGAGTCAACATTTTGGTTGCTAAGCAAGAGTGTTGTTAAGTGAGTTTCACCACACTTTACAAGTTGGCCATGCCCATCCAGTCACATGGCTGCCAAGCCACTCCACCCAGTCACATGGTCGACAAACCACTCCCACAAAGCAGGCCACACCTACAGAAGAGGTTCTAAAAATTTTGAAACCCACCACTGGTGTACACATAAAAATATACATAGATAGATTAAAAATGTACATGAGTCTTAAAATTATAATTTCATATAGCACTGAAAACAAGGGAATAAATACTGCAAAACTGCAAAGTCATAGCACAGCAGCCATTTTTTTTCTTCTAGAGAAAAAAATGGCTGTTGTACTATGCTTTTGCCATTTTACAGTATTCATTCTAGACAAAAAGATCTTTTCTAAGATCTCAAAAGGTATAACAGGAAGACCAAAAGTGTTCATTGAAGAAGGGAAGGGATACTGAAATGAGAATGCTATTCTAGGGAAAGTGTGTTTTCCATGACTATCCAGATTACAGATTTCAGTTCATCTTAGGATCACCTCAGAACTGAGCACCTTAAAGAATATGGACTAATTTTTACAGAGCACCCATTCCTGCGATATCTTAGTCTTGAAACTGTATAAGGTTGGGAAAAGAAACATGGCCCAGTCCCTCAGGTTGTCTTTGGAAATACAAGGGAAACCAATGCTGCTAAAATGTATTCCTCCCTCTTTCCCTTCCTGTATAAACTTTCCTTGGAATTTCAACTTGGGAACTATTGGAAGGTACGGTTCTATTTTTCAGAAAATAATAACAGCATTAGGTTCAGGTTAGTCCTTAATATCACAGGCTAAACATTAACTACTCCTTAAATGTTACACTTCTCAGAGTTTGTGAAGAAAACTTGTTAAGTCAGCTTAATACAATTTTAGGACAGGAAAAAATATATAAAAGAACCCCCCCCCCCACCCAAAGGTAGTTATTCTGCATTTAGTTTATTTGTCACTAGGTGGTAGTATTTCCTTGTGATATTATTTTGTGACTGTTAGTAATGAGTACTGTAAGAGTTTTGGTACTGAAGTATAGTACTGTTGTTTTCAGTTTCTTGTATGGTAAATTAAAACAGTCTTCCCTAAAAGATGCTTTCCAGACTGAATAGAATAGAATAGAATAGAATAGAATAGAATAGAATTCTTTATTGGCCAAGTGTGATTGGACACACAAGGAATTTCTCTTTGGTTCATATGCTCTCAGAGTACATAAAAGAAAAGATGCACTCGTCACGAATCGTATGTTTACAACACTTAATGATAGTCATAGGGTACAAATAAGCAATAGAGAAACAATCAATATCAATCATAAGGATAAAAGCAACAAAGTTGCAGTCCTACAGTCATAAGTGGGAGGAGAGGGGTGATAGGAACGATGAGAAGAATAATAGTAATAGTAATGCAGACTTAGTGAATAGTTTGACAGTGTTGAGGGAATTATTTGTTTAGTAGACTGATGACGTTCAGGAAAAAACTGTTCTTGCGTCTAGTTGTCTTGGTGTGCAGTGCTCTATAGCGTCGTTTTGAGGATAGGAGTTGAAACAATTTATGTCCAGGATACGAGGGGTCTGTAAATATTTTCACGGCCCTCTTTTTGACTTGTGCAGTGTACAGATCCTCAATGGAAAGCAGGTTGGTAGTAATTGTTTTTTATTTATTCTTATCATTCTTACCAACATGGATAAAGGAGGGGAAATAGTTGAGTTCATCAAATCTTTAATAAAGGATGGGAAGACCAAATGTTCCGAGTATATGCTCAAACAAAACAAAAATAATAGTTAAAGGAAAGGACAAATGCAAATACAGGTAATCCTCAAGTTATTACTGTAATTGAACCTAGCAATTACGGTCATCATTTGGGATGGTTATAAAGCAGGTCACCACATCATTAAGCAGTTAAGCATATGCCGCAGTCATTAACAGTCATTAAGCAAATACTTTGCTCACAACAGGGAATTTTTAGCCAGAAATTAGATGTAAATAGTGGTCTCTGGCAACAGTTGTAAATCATGGTCACATGACCACGGGGCACCACAAATAGCCATAAATGCAGGCTGGTTCCCAAGTACCCAAAATGCGACCATGTGACCAGTGCGTGCGTGTGTGTCTGTGTGTGTCAATATCAGGACTTCAAAACAGGATTAAAGGCAGCTTTTTGTTGGTCCATTGTAACTTTGAATGGTCGTCAAGCAACCAGCCATAAATTGAGGACTTCTTGCTGTTAGTTGCAAAGTCATGTCCGACCCACCGCGACCCCATGGACAACATTCCTCTAGGCCTTCCTGTCCTCTACCATCCTCTGGACTCCATTTAAGCTCACACCTACTGCTTCGGTGACTCCATCCTGCCACCTCATTCTCTGTCGTCCCAAATTGAGGACTACCTGTGCACAAAGCAATTACAAACACTAGCAATCTAGGATCTTTCTTACAACGCAACACATCTCTAACTAAACTAGCTCACTATTACGGTATATGATTCAGTCAAGCCGCCTAAAGACATGACTCCACGGGAGCATAAACATACCACCTGTCTGTAGTTCCTTGTTGGCAATCACATCTGTTCTTCCATCTCTTTCCCAGTTAACAGGGAAGCATAAACTATGCAGGTGTAATTCATGCACTGTGCTAATTCAGGAAGCTGACTGACTGCAAGTGGATGTGTTTCCTCCTTACCTTCTCACATCGGACTCTTTAACCCCATCTGGAGCCTTGCTTGATGTTGAATTGTGGAGCATCATGGAGCAACTGCCATTGCTAGTTTGCAGCAACCTAGACTGTGAAACCAGGTATTAGCAACTGAAGGAGTATTGGGATTACTGTAATATTTACTGCACTCCTGACAAGGCTGTCCTTAAGGGCTGTTTGTGGAGTCCTTAGTGCTCTCTGAGCTTGGTTGTTTGCTTGACAATGTTTTATTACGGTTAGGCAAAATCCTAATCACTTATTTCAATAGGGATGCAGATTTTTGAGGTGAAGGTAGGACTCCTTGGCAGGACGAGATGAAGCCTGGTCTCTGTGGATGATGATCACCACGTTAACATCAGGATCAACAACACATTCTGCGCAGGAGAGCCTTCTTCTGCTTCGGTAAACAGATTATTTGGAAGATCTCTGATCCCCCAAAGCAGATGCTGCCTTACAGGGCTCTTGAAAGGTACAGCAGCAGAAGGTTGGCTCCGAAGCTCCCTTGAAAATGAAAGGTTGCAGGGAACAAAGAGAAGGCAAATCACGTGGTCTCACTGATCCTGTGATAAGCATGCCAGATTATTTGGATCCTGAAACAATATGTATTTATTATATTTTTTATCCTGCCTTTATTACTTTATAAGTAATTTGAGATGGCAAAAAACACACATGATACTCCTTCCTCTTCCTCTTTTCGCCACAACAGCAACAACTAACCCTGTGAGGTGAGTTGGGGTGAGAGAGAGGGACTGGCCCAAAGTCACCCAGTCAGCTTTCATGCCTAAAGTGGTTTCAATTTTTTTTAGAATTCTGTAGGTGTGGCCTGTTTTGTGGGAGTGGCTTAGGGGGTCATGTGACTGGGTGGGAGTAGCTTGGCAGTCACATGACTGAGAAGGAGTGGCTTGGCAGTTATGTGACCAGATGGGAGTAGCTTGGCAGTCATGTGACTGGGTGGAAGTGGCCAAGTCAATGTCATTGAATTCTTTGCCCCCAAAAATGACCTACAAAAAGAAGATGTAAAAAAAGGAAATGTATTATTTTGTGCATTTACTACTTAAATAAGAATAAAATCAGTATACAAACAATAAAACAGCTACTTATAGAGGAAATACGGCTGTATTTTCAACATTACTGACCACCTTACACACACACTTCCAGCCCCTCTGCCTCTTCCCTCTTCCTGGATTCACTCAAAGTTTAAAAAACTCACAGCCTTGTACAGCACACACTCTTCCATCCCCTCTGCCTCTTCCCTTTTTCCTAACATCTCAACCCCCAGCCACTCAACAGTTCTTTCTTCTTCTGGTTCTTCTTCTGAGAACTTTTTGGCAGCATGGTGCAAATGGGTGGGGCGAGTGAAAGAGCGAACAAGGGGAGGGAGCATTTTGGTACGGGGCCTCCTGACCAACGGGTACGGGAAGGCATGCTAAATTTCACCATCCGGTACGGCCGTACTGGTCCGTACCGGTTGAAACCCATCCCTGCTAAGGTGGGACTAGAACTCACAATTTACTGGTTTCTATCTTAACCATTACACTAAGTGTGTGTGTGTGTGTGTATACATCCATAAATTCCCATTAGCATAGGTGAAATCTGATTAAACAGCATTCCTTTTCTTTCACAGCAAGCAATGTAGCTCGTCCTGAAACTCATAGGGACTTAATGATTGAAACTCAATGTTCTGTTCATTGCATGTGATGTGGTAAATAGTAACATAACACTTGTCTTGTACATGAAAGAAATGTTATGATTTAAATCTTGAGTTAAGTCTTGGGGGTCTGTGACCATGATCCATGGCCACAAAATATATTTAAAGGGAAGTAGCTTTGGGTAGAATCTCCCCTAATGGAACCTTTTACAGCTCTTCCTAGTCTTCCAACAGCAGGAAAACACTTCATTGGCTTACTAGATATCTTGGTGTGCTCTTCCATATGCTACAGAGATTGTGCTTCACCTATTTCACTAAACCACAATAGGAGCAGTTTAGTACGGTGTATATTCTCCCACCGCTTCGGTTGTGGTTAAGTTTCTAGATTTCAGTCTAGACCCAGGCCTACCCCTAGTGACGGTCATAGAAATATTTCAAAAGAAATTAATTAATGTGGAAAATATAGTCGCATATAAAGAGCTATTGAACAGGCAGGGGGAGATCAAAACTAGATCAGAATTGACATCACAAGGAATACAAGTAGAATGGTGGTCTTATTTACACATACAATCAAGGTATGCACAGGATAGGAAGAACGAAGGTATTGTCAAAGACTACACAATATTAGATAAACTGTTGATACAGACAGAAAACAGACTGATCAAAGTGCTGTATAGATTTTTGTTGGAATATAAACTAGAGGAAGAACATGTCAAAGAAACCATGGTCGCCTGGGCGAAAAATTTCGGTTACAATGTGGAATTGGCTAAGTGGGAAAAACTTTGGATAGTTAATCAGAAATTAACATTGGCTACGGCGTATAAAGAAAACCTTTACAAGATGTTCTACAGATGGCATCTCCCGCCAGCACGGCTTTCTAAAATGTTCAAAAATCTGGCCCCAAATTGTTGGAAGTGTAAAAAAACACCAGGCACTTTCTACCATATGTGGTGGACGTGCAATGAGGCAAAAAAATATTGGAAAATGATCCAATCATGGTTAGAACAAATGGTGGGGGAACAAATTATGTTTAAACCAGAAACTTTTCTCCTAGGCATATTACCGGAGGGGTTTAAGAAAGATACACTCTATCTAATTATACATATACTGACTGCAGCGCGCATAACCTATGCACAGCATTGGAAAAAAGAAAATACACCATCAGAGCTAGATATAATCAGAAAAGTGTTGGCCTGTGCAGAAGCAGATAGGCTCACTTTGGATCTTAAAAATAAAGGGGAATCAGAATATTTTGAGGTATGGAATAGATTTTATGATTGGTATAAGTTAAGATGACAAGACTGGAACAAATGTATATATTGTGATCGAACAGAAGGACAGACAATGTATTAAGTAGAATAACTGTTAATGGTTAAAACTAGCTGTACATAATGTGAATATATGATCACCCCGACTCCGCGGCATTGCATTGTTTTAAATGTAAAGACAATAAAATCTATCTATCTATCTATCTATCTATCTATCTATCTATCATCTATCTATCTATCTATCTATCTATCTATCTATCTATCTATCTATCTATCTATCATCTATCTATATAAAGAAATATTTCAAAAGCACCGAGAAACAGAATACAACTCTAAACATTTCATTTGAATGATAATGCTGTTTGCCTACTGTCCACTTAAGAGTAGTTTTAATCATCTATAAAAAATTGTGTAGGCTTTTTTTTTTTTAATACTGTGGGGTTTTTTTCTTGGTTCAATCTTGTCTGATTCTCAGAGACTATCTAGACAAGTTCCTGCAGTTTTTTTGGCAAAGTTTTTCAGAAGTGGTTTGCCATTTCCTCCTTCCTAGGGCTGAAAAAAGAGGGACTGCCCAAGGTCACCCAATCAGCTTTGGTCCCAAGGCGGGACCTGTTGCCTTAACTACCACACCAAACTGGCTGTTGGTGCAGAAATAACATTCTTGCAAAAATACAGTTGATGTAATACACTTGTGCAGAAATCCAGTCAATAAACAACATACCATCCTATATTTGGTAAAAGGTAAAAGCTGTTTGCTGTGAGTTCTTAATGTTAAAAATGCAAATGAAACCAACAATGAAAAAATAAATAAATAAAAATACACCCACCCACTCCTGTCAACTGTACTTTTCTGCCAGAAATGCTCCTGGCCTCACAAGACGGCTTTGTTATGCCCAGGAGAACATTGAGAAGAGCATATTTTGTTTTGCCTACATCACATCCAATGGATAATTCTCAGAGATTTATATTTAGCTTGTTATTATTACAGCTTTTAAAGATGTACATCAATCACTCTGCAGGATGGATAAACCAGTCAAAATTATTGACTTGTTCCTATTTTTATTTGGAGAAAGAAAAGCCAAGTGGTTCAAATATGACCAAAACATTTGAGGAAGGGGGCCTGAAATAGATAAAGAGGAAGATGGGCTACCAGGTTATGGCTGAAAAATCCAGATGGCAGCAAAGAGATATGGAAATCTTTTTTAGATTATTTGTCCGCCTTTATTATTTTTATAAATAGCTCAAGATAACTAATCCTCCTTCCTTCCTTTTCCTCACCACAACAACCCTGTGAGGTGGGTTGGGCTGAGAGATAGTGACTGACCTAAGCTGACCTAACTAGCTTTCATGTCTACGGTGGGACTAGAATTCACACTCTCCTGGTTTTTCTACCCGGGTGCCTTAAGCTCTTCTAACACATTATTCACAGCTACTTCGTTGACTTGCCTTCTGCAGACCACAGCTAAGATAACATCACATCATACATACAGACAGGGTTTCCTTTCCCCTTACCCAGTATTTTATCTGAGATGAATGCACTTGCTTCTTTCTAACTACCATATGTACATCTGGTGAAGTACTTACATTACGGTTCCACTCAACATGGTGGAAAACCATACTGTTGATTTTCAGCCATCCTGATTGCAAGTCACCTGCCAGCATTTCTTCCTTTCCACCTCAGGAAAGTAGGACTCATTCTTTCGGATCCGTTTCTGCATTTTGGGAAGCACTTAAGGGCAAAAGCCTTGCAGTGTTTACCACACATAGACAGACCGGTATGGCCTTTAGGCTGGTAGAAGTTATGTACTCTCTAAGGAGCGGTGGGGAGCCATGGCCCTTGCTGGCTTAGGAATTCTGGGAATTGAAGTCCACAAGTCATAAAAGGGCCGTGGTTCCCTATCCCTGTTCTTGGGCATCGTTTCTCAGCATCAGCAATTTTAAGATCTGTGGATTTCAACTCCTAGAATTCCCCAGCCAGCCTCCTGGGGGTTGGTCCACATAGCTTAAAGTTGCGAAGGCTGAGAAATGCTGCTCTAATGAATTCACTTCCTTCCTCTGATTTCCTCAGTCTCTCCCGTCAGCCCTCTTCTGAAACATGGCCTCTGCAACTTCAGTGATATTGGCAAGAACTGATTAAGGTTAAAACTAATGAGACTTGCTCAAGAACTGCTTACAAAGCTGGAGTTGTTGGTCCAGAATGAGCACTAGACGAAGGCATCGACTTTCAGCAATGTGGACATAAGCAAGTATAGACTGGATATTGGAAACTCAAAATATGTCATTGATGATATGATGTCACTGCATAAGACGCCCAGAAAATAAACATGTGTCTTTCATAGATAGGTGACAGATAGCAATAGCCCTTAGACTTATATACTGCTATATAGTGCTTTACAGCGCTCTCTAAGCGGTTTACAGAGTCAGCATATTTCCCCCAATGATCTGGGTCCTCATTTTATTGACCTCAGAATTATGGAAGCCTGAGTTAACCTTGAGCTGGTCAGGATTGACCTGCTGGCAGTGGGCAGAGTCAGCCTGCAATACTGCATTCTAACCATTGTGCCACCACAACTTTAGATGACTGTGAGCTGCATGATTTATCTATTACTTATCTCGATCTATATCATTCATTCATCCATCTCTATCTCATGTTCTGCCTATACTGTATATTTATCTAACAGTAGTTATGCTTGCATAACCCTATCACCTGTGATTAACATAAGCATAATATTCCAAATTTCCTGGTATTTTATGACATGGTATTTCCAGTCTGCAAATCTCTGGTAGATTACCAAATGTCAGCTAGTAGGTGCAGAAAATCCAAGATGGCACCACCAACGGCTGCCTCAGTGAAATGCTCTCTAATGGTTTCTCTAATGAAAAGTCTATTACTATTGATTAATATTGGGATATTTACATTCCTGATTATGATATGTGTAAGAGATAACTAGGTTGAACCCAAGGGTGGGGTCAAACACATCATCAGTCATGAGTCCTGTTGTGTATTGAATGTATATAGTTGTATTAAGCCCTGCTAAAGTGAAACTAACCTTTAGATCAGTGTTTCTCAAACTTGGCGACTTTAAGTCCTGTGGACTTGAAGTCCACAGGACTTAAAGTCGCCAAGTTTGAGAAACACTGCTTTAGATGATCCTAACTGTTAGCTCCCACTGTTTTGGAGGGAAACTATGAACATTCATATTTGGGCGGGTTTTTCAAGCATTATGATTGGTTAAGACCCTGTGGGCCCAGAGTATAAATTACAGGCATTTGCCTGCTCTTCCTCAGTTCTAGTTTTGAGTCAATAAATGCTGTTGTAGTTATGCCGGTCTGGTTCTTGCCTACTGTAGCCCACTGCACAATAAATCCCTTCATGTCCACAAGAGATCTAAGTCCAGCCTAAGTCCTTATTTAATGCCAAATTGCTTTAACCATTAGTAGTTCAGATTCTTGTACAGAGCTTACTCATTTGAACTGCCTGAATCTCCTGATTTCCTTGATGTCTGACATTATGCCTGTATAAATTAGCCACGCAATTTGAGTTTACAAAAGGCAATACACTAACTTATGATTGACTAATTGTGGCTCAGTGTGTCCTGCCAACATTGCAACTGGCTTAGAAAACATACTATATGGTTTAACTGTGGCCTGCTTCACCACTACTGAAACAAAAGCTGGGTCCTCTATTTGCCTTTGTTACTATCTGAGCAAATTTCAACATCTGCATTTCTAATGAAGGCAGCATGTTTTCTCTCTCATTAGATTCAACCTCATAAATATTAACTTAGAAAAGCTGCTGTAGCATAATAAGCCAAAATAGTTCCTGAATAAGCTTCTGACTGGAGGAACACTGAAAAAATACATATAAATAATACACTCGATACTTCGTATTTTAAAGAGCGGTAATAAAATTTACAATCCATGTTCTCTAGCCATAAAAGAGATTGAACGTGGGGGAGGGGGGGGGGGAGGAAATTATCATTGACTTACTCATTTTGCCAATCTCAAATATCTCTAAAGATTCCTCTCTGCAGATGGAGCAAGAGAGTGCAGAGTTCTTTTCATATCAACTGGATCAATTACATTATTATTGCATCATTTAACAGATTAACGGAGTTGGAAGGGCCCTTGGAGGTCTTCTAGTCCAATCTCCTGTTCAAGCAGGAGACTCTATACCAGGGGTTCCCAGCTGGGCCTTGAGCCTTTCAGAACCAGGCCGTGGAAATGGTGGGCGAGTGCGGGTGTATGCATGCGCATCCCCACTCATGCGAGCACTGGGTGAGTGTGTGCACACACACTCCATCTGGAGGCAAGTTTTTCCACTAATAGTTTTAACTGTCAGGAATTTCTCCTTAGTTCTAGGTCAGCGATGGCGAACCTTTTTGGCTCGCGTGCCACAAGTGGGGGGAGCACAAGGGGGGCGTATGCAGGCGTGCCGCACCCATAAAGCAATGTGCGACCCTCCAGTGCGCATGCACTCACAACAGGCGCTCCCCCCCATTTTTACATACTTTTTTCACCCTCCCCAGGCTCCAGAGGCTTTATAGGAGCCTGGGGAGGGCGAAAAGAGCCTCCCCCCAGGAGGCCCTCCGGAGGCTTCAGGGATCGTCTGGAGGCTTCCCTGAAGCCTTCAGAATGCTTAAAATGACCCTCCAAGCAAACCGGAAATGACCGTCCGGAGGCTTCCCTGACGCTTCGGAGCGCTCAAAATGACCCTTCATGCAAACCGGAAGTACCGTTTTGCTCGGGGGGGGGGGTGTTTGAGCACTCCGAAGGCTTCAGGGACCGTCCGGAGGCTTCCCCGAAGCCTTCGGAACGCTCAAAACGACCTTCCGAGCAAGTGCGAAGTGCAAGTCCAAAGTGACTTCCGAGCAAGTCCAAAGTGACTTCCGGTTTGCTCGGAGGGTGGTTTAAACACCCCGAAGGCGTCAGGGAAGCCTCTGGACGGTCCCTGAAGCCTCCGGAGGGGATCCGGGGGGGGAAGGCTCTTTTCGCCCTCCCCAGGCTCCTATAAAGTCTCTGGAGCCTTGGGAGGGCGAAAAATGGCTTTTGAAAATGGTGAACTCAGCTGGCCAGCGCGTGCATGCATGCTGGCCAGCTGACAGGGCAGCGCCTTGTGTGCCCTGACAAATGGCTCTGCGTGCCACCTGTGGCACGCGTGCCATAGGTTCGCCATCACTGTTCTAGGTTGTTTCTCTCCTTGATTAGTTTCCAGCCATTCCTTCTTGTCATCCGTTCAGGTGCTTTGGAGAATAGGTTGACTCTGCATCTATATATATAATATAATATGTCTATTTAGTAGCTTAGGAGAATGGCTTTCCCCCCCTTCGTTTGAATGAGCTGGCTGCCGCAATATGTCAGCTTCTAGTGTTGCTATTATTTCCAAGAATGCCTCTGGCCTCTAAGTAGAACAAGGCCTGGCTATGATTGATCCTAGGCATGAGACCTTTGTGGCTAGACCTTGGCAATAAGATTGGTGAAACAGACGCATTTCTCTTGTTTGACAACTACTTAGAATCACAGTGATTTTGCTCGCTAGGAGCATTAAAGTCATAGACTGCTGTGACACTTTTCTTAGATCCTTCAAAGACAAAATTTATTATCTTTGTCCTGAGTTTTATTTTGTCGAATTTATACTTGCCACAATTGTCAGGTTCTAGCCATCTATTGAAGATGGGGATCAGAAGGACCGTATTGTGGTGATTCCGTTTGGTGGTGGGGTCTGCAGCTAGTGTGTGTGTGTGTGTGTGTGTGTGTGGGAGGGAGTGGAGGTAAGCAACTGGATAGTTTAAAATCCATGCAGGGGAGGAAACAACAGAGACCTGACCGCTCCTAGAGGCCCTGGCGCCCCTTATCTGCTTGCTCTTGAGAGAATGCAGTCAGTCTGATGAGATTCTTGTAAATAAGCAAGTAGCAACAAAGAAACTGATCAGCTCACTGTGTTGTTCTGGTTCCTTGCACCTGGACATCTCCTACCTTGTTGGGCAATTCCAGTTGATGGGGATGCAAGAAACAGTGGAGCTGGTATATATTCTAGCATGTGATGTCTTGAGGCTTGGCTCTGTCAATGCTTCTTTTTAACATCAATATGAAGTCACTGTCAGGGTGCCAAATAACATACCCATAGGAAAGAAAACTCTGAGGCAGGCAGTTTCCTCAAAAAGTAGGTTTATTGGATGCGTCATATTGGCACCGGCTGATGAAATATTCTCGTGGTTTTCACCTAATTAAAAGTGAAAGTTTACCACTTTCTCAAGACAATCAGTCACATGGTCCAATCAGGATACTGTCTAGTTGCGAGGTGACTCCAGTCCCCTCCTTCCGAGCACTTGCAGGAATGTCCTTGGTTCCCAAGATAAAGTATTTTGTTTTGACTACAACACCCCAACTATCCCTATTCCTCTTCTCTAGTGTGTCAGCACTGAAGTCTCAAAATGGCCTCAGTCAGGCCAGCTTTAGGGTTGACACTCACAAGAAGGGTTCAGGTATTCATTTGACATGGGCTATCATTAGTAAGCTGACGGTACTCAATTGTACATCATCCAGGCCTAACTGGAGAGGCTGTCCCAACCCTATGTCTGGAGGAACTGAGGTTCTGGAACATTCCAGAGGCCCTCTGGTTCCATACACCATAGGGATGCTACTTTATTGTGTAGGGTATATTAACAGAATCTTGAAAGCTTAAAAAGTTCCCTTTTAAAAGGCAAGAAAGGAAATCAGTCAGTTTTAATGTTTTAAATAACCTCATCGTTTTATCAGAACACACTGGGCCTTCCTGGACTAGTCTGTGCCAGGATAATCTATCTAGCTATGACTGTAGGTTGTCTCACCCTTGATGATTTCTTCCTGAAGCTAGGATTGGAGCTTCCTGAAGCTAGGATTGGAGCTGCTGGAGAGAAGGAGGGGGTGAGTCACAAGACAAAGACACTGAGGTGGGGGCCCTTAAACTCCATATCATTTGAATCTTCCTGAAGCTAGGATTGGAGCTGCTGGAGAGAAGGAGGGGGTGAGTCACAAGACAAAGACACTGAGGTGGGGGCCCGCGCGCCTAACGGCGCGCGAATCATATATCTATAAACCAAAATAGCAATAATACATTCTGGATTAGTGTGTTTGAGATTGTGATTTTATTTATTTCAAAATGACTGGCTTAGTTCAATGTAATAGCTGTTTTGCACCTGTCTTTCGCAGTACTCTTTTCAAATTTGGATACTGTCCCCTTTGTAAACAAATTACGAGTCTACATAGGCAGATTACCTATCTAGAATCTGTAATCTGTGCTCTCCAAGCAGAAACTAGGTGTCTACGTCAGCCATTCCACTCTATGGTGAAGCCACACTATCAGCCCCCTCTACCACAAAGATCTTGCAGGAGAAGAGCTGTCTGGACAACTGTGGGATCTGGCAGGTTGAGAGCTGTGAACCATAAACCCAAAGCTTTTGCTGTGACCCAGCAAAACAGATATAGTGCCCTTGCTGACCTTAATGGGGACACTAAAGAGATAGGTCAAGGCAGTTGTGATAATGATGACTCAAATAAGCAGGGGATCGTGGTCCAAAACGAAGAACTTTCTTCGGAAAGGCGAAAAGGGGAACCAGGTATCACACACCAGTCGCAGAAGAAGATCAAGGTATGTAAAAAGAGAAGTCACCTTCTGGTTGGTGATTCAATCGTAAGAGATGTTAATTTAGGAGAGGATACGGAGGTTTTAAAAGAGGTCAGGTGTCTGCCAGGTGCTACTGCCAGCAGAGACAAGAGGCGTATTCTTAAGATAGTCAAGAATGCAAGTAAGGACTGTGACGTTGATGCTATTATACATCTTGGCACTAATGATCTATCCCAGAAAGATGTACTTTCTGTGCAGAATGATTTCCAGAACTTGGGGTATGAACTTAATAGTATAGGTTGTAGGCTTATCTTTTCAGAGGTTTTACCTGTATATAAGGAACAAAAAGGGAAGGGCCAGCGTGTAGCAGAGTTTAATGTTTGGCTAAAGGAGTGGTGTAAAAGGGAAGGCTTTGGTTTTATTAGTCATGAAGCCTGTAGCTGGTCCAATGAAAAACTGTACAAAAGAGATGGGTTGCACCCATCCAAGAAAGGAACTGAGTTACTTGGCATTAAATTCACAGATTTTCTTGATAAACATTTAAACTGAAGAGCGGGGACAGAGAATTAATAGATACAGAACATCTCTGTCCCCAGCAAACTAAAATTCATAGGGTTATAAATGCATGTAACATAGATGTGTGTGTGGGTAAGATTATCACTCCTGCTGTCAAGCAAAACCAAGCATGTAATAATGATTGTCATACCATGTGCATGAATCACACAAGTGGCAAGAAAATAGGGGCAGTCAGGCATAATACAGGTTATGTAGACAGTAAACACAAGGTCAATCAAAATGGACTCAAATGTCTATATACCAATGCACAGAGCATGAGGAATAAACAGGGAGAATTAGAAATTCAAGTAAAAGAGGGCAGATATGATATTATTGCCATTACAGAAACTTGGTGGGATGAAACTGACAAATGGAACATACAGCTAGAAGGATTTAAATTATTTAAAAGAAATAGACCAAATAAAAGAGGAGGTGGAGTTGCACTATATATAAGAAATAACTATGTCTCTACAGAAATAGAGCACAACAATAATGAGAACTATCTTGAATGCATTTGGGTCAATATTAAAGGTTGTGGGGGAAATGACATTGCCATAGGTCTATACTACAGGCCACCCAACCAAGCAGAGGAAGAAGATGAACTTTTCGCTAGTCAGCTAACTAAGGTATGTAGGAAGCACACCACAATAGTAATGGGAGATTTTAACTACCCTGACATCAACTGGGAAACAAACTCTGCACCAAGTGGAAGATCCAACAGGTTCCTAACAAACCTAGCAGACAACTTTGTTTTCCAAAAAGTAGAGAAGGAAACAAGGGGATCAGCCATACTGGACTTAATTCTCACTAACAGAGAGGAAATGATAGAAGGTGTTGAAGTCATAGGAACCCTGGGGGCAAGTGACCATGCAATATTGGAATTCAACATTATCCAAACACAAGTAGTAGAACAAAGTCAAACTAGAGTCTTGGACTTTAAGAAAGCTAATTTCAATAAACTTAGAGAGAGCTTGGGAAAAATTCCATGGATGAGAATCCTCGAGGGGAAAACAACTCAAGAAGCTTGGGAAATTTTGAAAAATGAGATTAGAAAAGCCCAGTCTAACACAATACCAATGAAGAAGAAAAACAACAGCTCCCAAAAGAAACCAGCATGGCTGCATAAACAACTATCTGACAAACTGAAAGACAAAAAAAGTAAGTATAAAAAGTGGAAGGAGGGGGACATAACTAAGGCAGAATATCAGCAAATAGCCCGAGCCTGTAAAGATGAAGTGAGGAAAGCTAAGGCTCACAATGAAGAAAGGCTTGCCACAAAAGTAAAAATTAACAAAAAAAGCTTCTTCCAACATGTTAAAAACAAGAAAAAAGTTAAGGAAACAATTGGTCCATTGCTAGGAGAAAGTGGCAAGAAGGTGACAAGCAACAGGGAGAAAGCAGAACTATTTAACTCATGTTTTGCATCTGTCTTTACACAAAGGGATAAAACAGTCCAACCTATCAAAAGCAGCACCACAAAATTAGGAACACAAATTGAAATAGGGAAGAAAATGGTAAGTGAGCACCTGTCTACCCTAGATGAGTTCAAATCACCAGGACCGGATGGATTACACCCCAGAGTTCTGAAGGAACTAGCAGACGAGATCTCAGAACCACTGAATTATATCTTTCAGAGATCCTGGAACACCGGGGAACTACCAGAGGACTGGAAAAGAGCTGATGTGGTTCCCATCTTCAAAAAAGGGAAAAAATTAGATCCAGGAAACTACAGACCTATCAGCCTAACCTCAATACCAGGAAAGATTCTGGAAAAAATAATCAAGCAACGAATTTGCGAACACCTAGAAGCAAACAAAGTAATAGCCAAAAGCCAACATGGATTTGTCAAAAACAGATCATGCCAGACTAATCTTATTGCATTCTTTGATAATGTGACAAAATTAGTGGACCAGAGGAATGCCGTTGATATAGTTTACTTGGACTTCAGTAAGGCTTTTGATAAGGTAGACCATAACCTACTACTAGATAAAGTAGAAGAATGTGGGTTAGACAGCATCACCACCAGATGGATTGGTAACTGGCTGACCAACCGCACTCAACGTGTAGTTCTCAATGGAACTGCATCTACATGGAGGGAAGTATGCAGTGGAGTACCCCAAGGCTCTGTTTTAGGCCCAGTACTCTTCAACATCTTCATCAATGATTTGGATGAGGGAATAAATGGGGAACTCATCAAATTTGCAGATGATACCAAGCTGGCAGGAATAGCCAACACTCCAGAAGATAGGCTTAAGATACAGAAGGATCTTGACAAACTTGAACATTGGGCACTATCTAATAAAATGAAATTCAATGGTGAAAAGAGTAAGGTTCTACATTTAGGCAACAAAAACGGAATGCACAGGTACAGTATAGGTGATACCTTACTCAGTAGTAGTAACTGTGAAAGGGATCTTGGAGTCCTAGTGGACAACCATTTAAATATGAGCCAGCAGTGTGCAGCAGCTGCCAAAAAAGCCAACACAGTTCTAGGCTGCATCAACAGAGGGATAGAATCAAGATCACGTGAAGTGTTAATACCACTTTATAATGCCTTGGTAAGGCCACACTTGGAATACTGCATTCAGTTCTGGTCGCCACGATGTAAAAAAGATGTGGAGACTCTAGAAAGAGTGCAGAGAAGAGCAACAAAGATGATTAGGGGACTGGAGACTAAAACATATGAAGAACGGTTGCAGGAACTGGGTATGTTTAGCTTAAGAGAAAGAAGGACTAGGGGAGACATGATAGCATTATTCCAATATCTCAGAGGTTGCCACAAAGAAGAGGGAGTCAAACTATTCTCCAAAGCACCTGAGGGTAGAACAAGAAGCAATGGGTGGAAACTAATCAAGGAGAGAAGCAACTTAGAACTGAGGAGAAATTTCCTGACAGTGAGAACAATTAATCAGTGGAACAGCTTGCCTCCAGAAGTTGTGAATGCCCCAACACTGGAAGTCTTTAAGAAGATGTTGGATAGCTATTTGTCTGAAACGGTATAGGGTTTCCTGCCTAGGCAGGGGGTTGGACTAGAAGACCTCCAAGGTCCCTTCCAACTCTACTATTGTATTGTATTGTATTGTATTTGCAACTGAATGTGTGACTTACTTCAATTGCAAGGCAGGGTTTTTGTTCTGGTATTTTTTTTTAGGACGGTTCATACATAGGCAAGTTCCTCATATAATCACCGATTATGAGTATTATGAGTATGCAAGAGGGCATTAGTCTGTAGCAGTTTGCTTGGCTGTAGTGTATGCACTGACGTCTTCCATTACTGAAGTATTTTGCAAACATAATGCCAACATAGTTTGATAGCTGGGAAAAATGCAAGGCATGAAGAAAGGGATTCCAATCCACTGACTTTCTGTCTTCTTTTTTCCCCATGAAATACATTCTTAGCAGACAGATAAGAATTTAATAATCCACAATCTCCAAGGAATTAAAATAGAAAAGAGGTGGATGATGGAAAGGGTGGTTACAAAGTCTTAAAGGTCTATTGAGACACTAGTGGTAGTGGCTTTGATGTGACATCTTGAAGCTGAACAGATTAATTTTCCATGCACTTATTAGCTTTCCATGAAAATATACTAGGATGTTTCTTGGCTAAGCCATCACTATCAGTACATAGCTGGGAGAATTATTTTACCAGTCAAACTATGAGCTCAGTTCCAGTCTTAAATTAGTTAACAGGCAATATTTATTTTTTTCAACAAAGGTTTTTTAAACATCCAGGGTGGCAAAATTCCAGGTACGTGCTATTCCACCTGGCTTGATACCTAACGACTGCATAGTCAAAGGCATACAGTCTTGTGATAACAGAGAGTATGATAGCATACTATTTCAAATATATTAACACCTTTAGAAGGGTATCAGATCCAAGGTGCAAGAATCCAGGTGACCATTAGATGGCAGGAAATAGCTCTTTAAGGCTACCTCTTTACCTCTCTTGATGAATGTTTTTTTTAATGTACACTGAGAGCTTATGCGCCAAAGACAAATTCCTTTTGTGTCCAATCATACTTGGCCAATAAAGAATTCTATTCTATTCTATTCTATTCTATTCTATTCTATTCTAATTCTAATTCTAATTCTAATTCTATTCTAATTCTATTCCAATTCTAATTCTAATTCTATTCTGCCATCTAATGGTCATCTAGATTTTCTGTATTCCAGACCTGGAGACGCTACCTTTGGGATCTGAACTGATGTGACATTTCACGGTAGAAACTTTTTTTCATTTTCCAGGTAACAAAAAAGATAAATTCACAACTGAAAATGTTTGGGTTACTATAATCCTGTGATGTCTGATGGATCAAAGGGAGATTAGTGTGCATCGGATTTCCTCCTCTGAAGATATAAACCACCTCCAGCCTCAGGAGAGATCGAATTCTATTCTTTAACTCCCAATGCTTCTTTTCTGAGTTCAGATAGCTGCTATATAAGAAAAGCACAAATCAAGGCCGTCCAACAGGTCTGAAGAAGTTTGCATCCAAACTCTCCAAAGAGTTGGGGAAGTCTTTATATCAGATTCAGAAATATCTCTGTCTAAACTTCCAGCTTATTACTCATTTTGGCAAGGTATTAAAGTGCATCATAAAACTCAGTTTGAAGGATCACCTAGATATATTACAACTTGCTTCAGACGGAGTTTGGGTTCAGCTTTGGTTATTCTAATTTAACCCTGAACTGTTATTGGTGCTTGACAAGGAGGAAACAGCCTTGCTAAATGATCTGGATCTCTTAGCTTTTTCTTTTTTTAATGTGATGACTGAATTACATTGCCACCATGATGGTTATGGTGATACTGTTTTGAGGTGGCACTCGCTGAATCTGAAAGCTGCTGGATCTCTGAGAATGTTATTGGGAGGCTATTGCTTCAATTTGTGAACTTCATATTATATGTTATTTTGTGTATGAGAGAGAGAGAGAGAGAGAGAGAGAGAGAGAGAGAGAGAGAGAGAGAGAGAGAGAGAGAGAGAGAGAGAGAGAGAGAGAGAGAGCAGGAGAAGGAGGGAGTGGGAATGAGAGAGGGAGAGGAGCGGGAGAGAGATTATGCTTTCAACATCTGTATAAGCATACATTATTGAGTGAAATCAGAAACAGGTTTTATTAAGCTGATTTAATGCCCAACTCTCTTTGTTCCATCAAAGACAGTGGATTAAAATCTAAAAATCAGATAAGCACATGCTTACCTGGACAATATAAATGTTTGGGAATATGTTTATTTCTAGAATAGTTTCATGGCCCGTTGTGGATGACACTGTGGTCTTCTCGTTGGTGCTCAGGTGGCACTTAAGGGCTTTTTATCAACTACTTTTCCCATAACCCAGAGAAAAGGATTGTGCTCTGAGTAGCATTGTCTGCATTAAACTGCTCCAATGGTGCTCTAATTGAAGATGCCTTTGAAATATGTGGAGAATCTAAGATTGGTTCCCATAGTATCACCAGAACATTTACTTCTATTTATTGTAAACGGCATAAAATACCATTTTTTCCCCATTTTAACTGGCTTTCATTTTCTGGATCCAGTTCAAAATGATAGCGGTATCAGTACATTATTAAAGCTTTAGTTGAATTTTCTTGTTCATTCAATTTTACTGATGGTTAATTGACGTGTTGTACCTTTTGAAATCTTTGTTAGCTATTTGCTTGATCTGTGGATTGAAAAAAGAACACTGTGCTATAATGGAGACATTTGTCTGCTTTACACTTAGTAATAATAATAATCTTTTCATTTATTCTCTATTCTCCAGACTAGCATCACCAGTCAGAATAGCAAGGAATCCAAAGATAGGTAGCATTAGTTCCATTTTTCTGGAAGACTTACCATGGTTGAGTCTTAGTGTCTGCAAACAATAACGGAGAAACTGTGTCTGTTTTGCAAACACAGGTCCATTAATTTTTCCATAGATAATATTTATGTGTTGCAAAGCACCTTTCTTACGCATTGTAGATCCTTGCAGCTCTTACAGTTTTAAACATTATATACTTAGGTTGGTTTTCTCCCTCAGGGACTAGAATTGGGCAGGGCTTTTATTGTTTAGAGCCTTGGGAAAGGATTTCCACAATCCTGATCTACTAGAATGAAAATCCATTGTTCACAGAACCAGATGATGAGGTTGCCCTTTGCCATGTGCATAGTTAACTATCATTACATAGCTCATCAAATTCCTTTACTTAATTAACTGGATTTCAGGCAGTGTTCTGCACTTTTACAAATATGCCATATTTTTTTCTAGGAATCAAACATATTTGCTATTAGTGATTGCCTTCTGATCATGATTTTGCCCTAAAGGTCTGAACATCAACAGAAGGCTCGTGCGAAATAAGAATGTGCCAGAAACAGACACTGCAAATAATCCAGGAATGACACTTTATTGTTGTCGGGTATAATAGAAACTTGAAAGCTTGTCACGACTTCCCTCTGCCCCATTCCCCCTTGATACCAGACAAGATCAAGATGGAATTACTCTGAGTCTCTCATTCCTCCTTCTTTCCCAGGACTGATTTTTCTTTTAGTTTCCTGTATCTTTTCCTGCATACACTTCAGACTTATCTTTGCTCTACAGTGGGCTCCATATGATAGAATATGTTATCCACAGATCTGCTTTTAGTCTTTGAAATGTTCCCTGTATTCTGATAGCCCCTTAAAATAATTTTATTAGTGTGTATTCAGCTTCTGCAGCACCTGATTTAATATTGATTAGTACAGATGATTATTTCTGGATGAGATTCTGTTACTACTTGTTTCTTTGTTGTGCATTGTCCATCCTTGTTTTAATGAACATGGCAAGAAATTGAAAGAATGTGTGAGTGACATTATGCCCATTATTTGCACTGCATCCTTGTCCAATACGGAGTATACATCTTCTCTAGGATACAATACAATGGGACAGATAATTCCCCCAATTATGTTAGGTGGCCATTTCTTCTATGACGGTTGTTGTCTGTCTGTCTGTCTGTCTGTCTGTCTGTCTGTCTGTCTGTCTATCTATCTATCTATCTATCTATCTATCTATCTATCTATCTATCTATCATCTATCTATCATCAATCAATCAATCAATCATCTATCTATCTATCTATCTATCTATCTATCTATCTATCTATCTATCTATCTATCTATCATCTATCTATCTATCATCTATCTATCATCTATCAATCAATCTATCTATCTATCATCTATCTATCTATCTATCTATCTATTTATCTATCTATCTATCTATCTTTTATCTATCATCCTATCTATCATCTATCTATCTATCTATCTATCTATCTATCTATCTATCTATCATCTATCTATCTATCATCCTATCTATCTATCATCTAATCTTCTCTCTCTCTCTCTATCTAATCTATCATTCTCTATCTTCTCTCTCTGTCTCCAAAAACAGCTTTATTTTGTAATCCTTGATTTTAAATTTTCTGCAGATTTTGAAATATTTAGAAGCATGTTAAAAACTCTATAGGAAGTCATTTACTGATGATGGTTCGTTCAGCAATTGTTCGACATTACAATGGTGCTGAATGAAGGGATTTCATTCCTGATCCAACCTAACATGAAGTTACGTCCGCTTCAGCACCCGCAGTTATGTAAACAAAATTTGGATGCTTGGCAACCGATTGCAGGCACGCTGATTCAAGAATTTCAGCCACTCCCAAAATAGGGTTTGCTTCCAGGACAGCAGCACATGGTCTCAATATAGGAAGGCTGCAGGGGTGATTGCCTGCTTCCCAAATCTACAGAACAGGTAAGTGGACTGAGGCGTGATGGAGGGGGGTGAGAGTGTGAGACGCTTCATGGTGGGAAGCAGGCGCAAGGTTTGTGGGGACCTACTGGGTAGGTAATTGAGTATTTCTGGAGTGGAGAGGGAGGGCTTGGGAGGCCTGGACCAGGGCATGTGTGAGCTGGGAAGGTGTGGCAGTGTGAACTTGGGCCTGCGTTAGGTGCCCACCCAGAGACACTTAACAGTTGCAACTGGGAGAGAAGGAGTTGTTGTCATTAAGTATGGCAACTACGTGGATACAACTGTAATGGGCAGATTCCATTATGCTCTTAAGTTGAGGTCTTCCTGCACTTCATTGCTTTAGCAAGTCAAACCATAGTACCATAAAAAAAAGCAGGGCAAAGTAATCAAATCCCCGTCATTCAGATGAACGAGTCTTAGGCCAGTCCTATATTTGCCTACCCCAAAGACTTCGTTAAATTGGACTTAGAGGTTAATAGCAATAGCACTTAGACTTATATACCGCTTCGTAGTGCTTTACGGCCCCCTCTAAGCGGTTTACAGAGTCAGCCTATGGCACCAACAATCCGGGTCCTCATTTTACCCACCTCGGAAGGATGGAAGGCTGAGTCAGCCTTGAGCTTGGTGAGATTCGAACCACCAAACTGCAGGCAGCTGGCAGTCAGCAGAAGTAGCCTGCAGTGCTGCATTCTAACCGCGACGCCACCACGGCTCATGCTAATCAGATGCTAATAATATATTCTTGTCTCCAATTTTGTCTCAATTAAAAATGCAATATTTACTTCATTCAAAAGCCAAGCAGGGTGGGGGAAGACATGTCTTCCACGTTCCCCCCCTATATACTCTCATATTAGACAATATTGTGATTTTTATGGCTCTGGGTCTCCTCCTAACAGAAGTTTCTTCTGTTAAATTGTGGGCTCCTGATGTCAGCTATTGACCAATAGTGGGCGCTATGCTAGTTTCATCCTTATTGGAATTGTCTAGGTGTAGATTTCTTCCACATAAATGCTCTATGTTCAACCCTTTAACAAGATTTGAATCCAGAGTTTCAGGTACGACAGTGTCTCCTACAGGTCAGTGGCCAGTATAACATCTAAATTACATGTTTCATAAACTCACAGCTGACCTCAAAGATAATGCTTTCAAGTCTGGTTGCAAAACACAAGGACTTACATAAGTGCACCTGTACATGCACGCATGCACGCACACACAAACACACTTCTGTGATTCTAAGTGCTAATTCTTCAGAAAATACTGCTTTCAGCAGACAGCAGAAAGATGTCTCTTTATGAGAAGGGGGAGCGCCAGTTTTCTTCCCTTTCCAGCCTCCTCCTCCTCTCAGGCTTTCCAGAACAGATTTTGGAGCTGTAGAATTGAATGCATGTCAAAAGGAATGAAGGGTTCAACAGGTGAAAAAGTTTACTCAGCCTAAATCTTCTGCAGATGAATGAAGCCTTTGGCTGAGTCCCATTCAAACTACTTCGAATTCCATCATGCTAAACTAAAGATTAGCACGATGGAATTTCAGCATGCTGTATACTCTACACAAAATTCAAGGTTTGAAGTTGTTGATAGAAAGGGTACCTCAAAGGAGCATGGAAATGACGTCAACAGCCAATAATAACCCGCATCAGCTAATACAGGCACAAATTGAGACAGTTTTACCTCAGGTGTGGGTTCTGGCTTTTGCTACTGCCGGTTCGTTCAGGGATGTGCTTTGTTCGTGCGCATGCTTGATGCGCGCTACCCGCATGCACAATATTTTTAAAATGTGCTGCCTATGGCGCCAATAGAACCGGTTCAGAGGCGTGGCAGGCTGAGTTACTACCTACTCGGCCAAACCGGTCCGAACCAGTAGGAACCCACCTCTGGTTTATCTGGAAGAAAGCTCATGTATTTTTACGTCCCTCTTGGCTGACCTTGATCTCATCCATGTTGTTTTCCTGGCAGTGCTATGGAAACAGTTCTTGTTCTTCTATCCGTGTTTTAGGCTGCATTGAGAATTTATTTGATTTTTTAAAAAATTAACCTTTATTATTTTTAAAAATAACTCAATGCGATGAACATACCTAATTCTCCTCCCTTCTCCTATCCTCCCCACAACAATTCTGCAAAGTGGATTGAGCTGAGAGAGGGAGGACTGGTGCAAAGTCACCCAGCTGGCCTTCACGCCTCATGGAAAATCAAGAAGGCAATGGCAAATCACTTCCATACTATACTGCCAAAATAAAATACATCAATGTGTCCATTTAGTCACCAGTAGTTGAACTCCACCCAATGAAACCTTTATCTTTATTTTTAAGTGAAGTAATGTAACCCTCGGACCACAGCTGTAACACTTTTCAAGCTGAATGAAAGGACATTTTAAAGGATGAGATCTGAATTCTCAAAAGTTGGCTTTGTGCTCTCCACCCATAATACAAAGCTCCACTGCCAGTACTATCTTTTGCCTTATTCCAATTCCTATAATGTACCTATGTCAGGATATGTAATGTTGTTTTATATTTAAAAAAATCTGTTTCAAAAAAAGAAAAAGAAGAGAACTTCTAGCTATATTTCTGAATAAAAATAATATTGCTGATCTAGGCTGATGTTCATTTAAAATTATTTTTGATCACAAAATGAAAATACTCCTGTGGTTTATATATGCATGGCTTTTGTGGCCAGTTGGAGAGCAATGTTTCTGTTCGAAAAATCCGCGGAAGAATGGAGTAATATCCACTCATGTGCAATTTGTGTGAACACTTCGTTTTAAACTGATTCTTGAAGTTTCCTTTCACTGTTTTTTAGAAAGAAATCATGCTGCGTGCGGATTCAAGGCATCCAATAATTAAAATATAACATAGATCAACAAGAAAATTCACCTTTATTTCAATCAGCATTTCTTGGCATTAGGCAGATATTAAATAACACTGGAATGCACAAGACTATTAAACAGAGATGGACAGCCATAAATTGGTAGGAGGATCATAGTAAATGCTTTTCAAATTACCTCACCTCACTCAAAAGCCTGTTAAAATGTTGTAGCCATTGTGAGTGGCGCTTCACTGTGAAACACGGAAGCAGAATGATTCCTCTTTAGTCTTCATTAAGCACAGTAAATGCTGGAACAATCCACAGTAAAAATGGACAAAGTGTTGCAACCAGTAATTAAAACAGTGATATACCCACAAACAGCTAATCATGCAGTGCCTTAATGGCAACTTGACTATGTATAAATATCATAATCCTTTTCTTAAAAAAATAATAATCATGGACAACTAGAAGAAATGAAGGATGAAGTCTACTTCATATATTAAATATGACCTAAATATTTATGTAAAATATGTGTGCGTTTGTATACACACACACACACACACATAACTGTGTATATGTATGTGTGTGTGTTATATGTGCATATCTATTTTGTTTCTTAAAAACCGCACGACTCCAGTTTTCTTCCCACTGCTATGCAAGTGCAAGCAATTCTCCTCATTGAGAAGGAAACTGGAGACATGCCATTTAAAAACAAAAAACAAAACCTGCTTAATTTATTCCACATTTCATAAATGATTTTCTGGGATATAAACTGCCTGTCATTCGTTGGTGTCCTAGCAGACAAAAATTACATACGGTATCTTTTCGGAGTTACTAAAGTCATCCATTTAGGTTAACTGAGAGGAATACCATTCCCCCTCTTTTAACTTGCATGTAAACATACCTTTCGGTTACACTCAATGTGTACAGGGAGTCCTAACAATAATGTGCAGTGAAAAAGAGAATTGGGATATTGGAAAGAAAAATCGTATCACAGCTGATGAGAAGAGTGAGGCTCTTTTTTTTTTTTCCACTTGGATACAGAGACAATCCAGCCACGGAGTTTCATCCACTAACCAACGAGGAATGGTTGAAGGCATCCATTACGAGCAAAGCTTGAACAAGCCAGTAATTTTCTTTGCAAACTGTCCAGAGTTTCATTAAAACTGACTTGCACTGCTTGGATCACACTGTAACAACCGCACAATCGAAGGATCACTCTTGGCACCTTTTATAAACTCTTCGAGAGATAGTTTACCTTGAAGGGAATAGAGAGAGACAAAATTGTGCATCTGATCTGCCACATAGGAAATATGAAGAGCAGTCTGTTCATTTCCAGCTGGTGTAAAAAGAACTATGCACGAGATTTGATAGACTGCCAAAAAGATACCCACCCTTGTTCCAAAGAACCATAAATGCTGTTTGGGGGGGGGGGGGGAAAGGGAGGTTAGCTGAGGAAACTGATATAATGTAGACTTCCGAAATACAATCAGAATAAGAACCAGACGAAATTCTCACATCCTGCTACAATTCCCAAGCTCTCAAGAAAAACGAAAATGACATGAAAACAAGTATAACCTTGGTGCTGATCTGTTGCTTCCTTTAGCTGACATCTTGCTGAAGGGCGGACTTGAAAAATGGCAGGCGGCTGAATTTCAGGCAGACACATTTTTGAACTCAATACAATTTCCTCCCTGAGCTAGATTAAAAACATTACAAACCTCTGATGCCAAATATTTGAAATTAAGTGACCGTTACAATCGAAGTTAAGTGACTTGCTTTGTGGAACTTGTCTATTTCAACATATTGTTCCTCATAAAAAGCTAGGTATGGGTGGGATAAATGGCTTCCATTGCTATTAAATCAGGACAGAATTCTGTATTATGAAAAACATGAGAATGCCACTGGAAGAAAAACGTTTTTCAATCTTCATTCATTCTGAGGCAACATGTAGAACTCATTTTCTTTGATATGTTGTGAGTTTATTGATCAAGAGTCTGAATTACTGGTTCAAAGTCTTTGGCTCCCATTGGAAAGGCAGACAATGGCAAAATGTAACAAGCCCCTACCTTCTCTGTGAAATACTCTGCCCTAAGGTATTATTGTTTCTCATTTCCTAATTTCTTAGATGGGCAAAGAGAAGGAAGCAGAGGAATGTGACATATTTCTAGGATAATTTGGACAAGCACAATAAGCGTTTATAAACGGTTTATTTGAGGAGACCATCTCTGCTTGAACAAATTCTCTAGGCCGGAAAGTGTAACAATGCAAGGATGCAAGATAGCTCTTTAAAACTTTATCGGAGCCCATCACAGTGGTGATGATCATAAAACAGTCTTAAAATTTTTACAAACTTTTTTGTGGTGGTCATTAAAAGAATCACTGAGATAGTTAAGCATGCAGTATGGTTGTTAGGCATTGGTTTGCTATAGGCATAGTTTTGCCAAAAACTGAAAGCAAAATTGTTATCAATCACGGTCACATGACAACAGGACACTGCAATTGCAGCCTGTTTGCCAACTGTCCAAAGGACAGTCCCATGACTGGAGGTGGGTGACCATTGGAACTTCAAATCTGGATCCTAACTACCCGCTAGGTAGGCCCATCAGAATTTCAAATGGTAGCTAAGCAACTGGTTGTAAGTTAAGGACTACCTGTACTATGTTCTGGTTTTCTATTTTTTTTTCTACCATATTACCAGAAAACAATGATTTTCAGCGATCACATTGACTTTAATGGTTTGTGCATATTTATCCTTTTATTTAAGTTCTCTCACAACTGAGTTAATTAGGAACAGGCAAGCTATTTGACGCTTATCCCAGATGCATTGATGTAGCCTATTTGTCTCAAAAGAGATTGTAGTTGTAAAATATGCATGCTCACAAAACCATCCAAGGAACACAAATATCAATCATCTACTAGCTGACACTTCTGCTTCCTGGGCAATCATCCCTCACATTTAGGAAGGAGCAACAGCTAGCAGAAGTTTTCAATGAGAACCAGATCCTCAATCAATGACATTTCTATCATTATTTCCTGATAAGGAATCAAAAGCCAGCCAACATAGCTGCTGTGATACAGATAGACCACTTCAGTCTGAACTAAAATCCCCCACTAGTGCTAAGGTATTCTTCTCCCCAAGATGACTATATCTAATCTTGGCAAGAAGGTAAGAAACCTCTGGAGGTGGTGGTGGTGGTAGTGGAGGTTCTCTTTGAATGGGCTGCATCTTCCTTGATTCAGCTCAAATTAACCTCAGCAAAATGTAATGATGGCTGATCAAGTTATCACCCAATGCTCGAACTAGTACTGCGAATATATATTAAATCCTTCTGGAATTAGGGTACTCTTGATAGACCTCTCTTGTGAAGAATAGCAATGCCTTTCCTATTTTATTGTTATTTTTATTGCACTCTCTATTAGAAGTGTACATATTTTCTCATATGTTTAGATCTTCGGACATATTTTTAAAGATCAAGTGCTTCAACAAAGTAAAAAAACAACAAGGTACTATTCTGTTGTTGATGTAACAACAACCACTTTCCCATTTTCATATCCCAGTGCATGTTTTAGCCCCTCTGACCCATCTTGGTAGTAACATATTTTATTTTCCTGGGCTCCAAGATCACCACACTGCAGCCAAGAAATTAAAAGAGGCTTGCTCCTGGGGAGGAAAGCTATGGCAAATCTAGACAGCATACGAAAAAGCAGAGACATCTCCCTGCCAACAAAAGTGTGTATAGTCAAGGCTATGGTTTTCCCAGTTGCAATGTATGATTGTGAAAGTTGGACCATAAAGAAGGCTGAGCGCCAAAGAATTGAGGCCTTTGAACCATGGAGCTGGAGAAGACTCCTGCGAATCCCTTGGACTACAAGATAATCAAACCGGTCAGTCCTAGAGGAGATCAACCTGTTCTTTAGAAGGCCAGATCCTGAAGATGAAACTCAAGTATACTTTGGCCACCTAATGAGAAGGAAGGACTCACTGGAGAAGAGCCTAATGCTGGGAAAGATTGAGGGTCAAAGAAGAAAGGGACAATAGGTGGCTGGATAGA
This sequence comes from Natrix helvetica, assembly GCF_964273705.1. Lineage (NCBI taxonomy): Eukaryota > Metazoa > Chordata > Lepidosauria > Squamata > Natricidae > Natrix > Natrix helvetica. The sequence continues at coordinate 150,657,772 of NC_138552.1, forward strand.
GTCACTGAAGTAGAGGGTGTGAGCTTAAATGGACTCCTGGGGATGGTAGAGGACAGGAAGGCCTGGAGGAACATTGTCCATGGGGTCGCGATGGGTCGGGCACAACTTCGCAAATAACAACAACAACAACCCATCTTGGAGCAGGTACCTAATACTTATTTAACTGTAGTAGTGATGTGCTCATGTCAAGAATCATAGGGAAGATAAGCTGATTGGACACTAAGGCAGGGAATCTGCTGCCAACAACTCCCAGCATTTTTCATCATTTGTTAGTTGGACTAAGATTAGCTGGATTAAGTATTGAAGTTGAGACTTGAAAGTGACATACCGTATTTTTGGGAATATAAGACGCACCCTTTTTCCTCTAAAAAGAGGCTGAAATTATGGGTGCGTCTTATACACCAAATACAGCATTTTTTGCCTCCCGAAGCCCTGCCCCCTTCACCAAAATGGCCGTGCATAGCCTTATGGAAGCTTTCAGAGAGCTCCTGGGGGCTGGGGAGGGCAGAAATGAGTGAAAAATGGGCATTTTTCGTTCATTTGTGCCCCCCCAACTCCCACAGGAGCACTCTGGAAGCCCCCCCAAGGCCATTCATGTCTTTTGTTTGAAAAAAAATGGGCCCATTTGCACAAAAAACAGGCCATTTGGGGGAGGTTTGCAGAGTGCAAAATCTTTTTTTTTCCTTCCAGAAAGCTGTTTAGTTAGAGGGATTGATGAGAATTACATTGGTCAAATGCTGTGCCAGCAGAAACAAACTTTTAGGTGCTACAGGTTGTCAGCGATTTCCTTCTCCAGCACATGGATAAATACACCTGGAAACATCTACCTACCTACCTACCAACTCTCTCTCTCTCCCTCTCCCTACCTACTGTATTTCTCTCTCTCTCCCTCTATCCCCCTCTACTGTGTTTCCCCAAAAATACAACTTGTCCTGAAACTAAAGCCTTGCCACATTTTTCTAGTGGGCAAAAATATAAGCCCTCCCCCGCAAATAAACCCCCTGGACAACCCCCCACCTCCGGCCAGGCAGAGTGCCACTCACCAACCTAGCGGTATCCCGAAGGTGCCAAGCCACGGGAACTGGGGGAGGCAAAGATGATCACGTTGCTTGGGGGCCTTCTGGATACCCTAGGTTGGTGAGTGGTGCTGTGCCCAGCTGAAGAGGGCGGGTTGCTGGGCGGCTGCTCTCTTCCGAGCGGGCTCCCAAACAGTCAGGCACAGCCTCAGGGGCGAACAGTTGTGTTGTGCTGTCGCAGCAACGCAGCACAGTAGCCATGAAGTGACCACACTCATAAGTAGCCACCCGGCAAACCCCTTTCCAGCCGGGCACAGTGCCATTCACTGACCTAGTGGTATCGCCAAGCCACATGAGTGCCTGTTTGCCACCGCCCGGCTCTGCGGCTTGGCGCCTTCGAAATGCCAGTGAATTGCGCTCTGCACGGCTGGAGAGGGGGGTTACGTGAGCGGCTGTTCTGCTCCTGCGCCTCCCAGCCTCACGATGCCCTGGCCCAGCTCTCTCCGCAGAGCCAGAGTGCCTCCAATGCCGCCATCCCAGCATGGCTTTTTCGATGGCTTCCAAAACACGTTTTCCTGCAGTGGCCGCTCTGGGAGTACGCTCTATGGTTGTACGCTCTGGGAGTACGCTCTGCCGGCAGCCAACTCACAACCATAGAGCATACACCCAGAGCGGCCACTGCCGGAAGACTCGGTTTGGAAGCCGCCGAAAAAGCCATGCTGGAATGGCGGTGGTGGCAGCGGAGGTGCTCTGGCTCTGCGGACAGAGCTGGGCCAGGGCATTGTGAGGGTGGGATGCGCGTGAGTGGAACAGCTGCTCGTGTAACCCCCCTCCCCAGCCGTGCAGAGTGCTTTTCACTGGCATTTCGAAGGCACCAAGTCGCGAGAGCTGGGCAGTGGCGGAGAGGTGCTTACGCAGCTTGGTGATACCCCTAGGTCAGTGAATGGTGCTGTGCCCGGCTGGAAAGGGGGTTTGCCGGGTGGCTGCTCCTGAGTGTAGTTGCTTCATGGCTGCTGTGTTGCACTGCTGTGACAGCGCAACACAGCCGTTCGCCCCTGAGGCTGTGCCTGGCTCTTTAAGAGCCCGCTCGCAAGAGAGCAGCCGCCCGACAACCCCAAAACAATAAGCCCTCTCCTGATAATAAGGCTCAAGCCATATTTTGTGTGTAAAAAGAAAATAAGACTCTATCTTATTTTTGGGGAAACATGGTATCTACCTATATACCTACCTACCCTCTCTCTCTCTCTCTCCCCTCTACCTATCTACTGCATTTCTCTCTATTTTTCTCTCTCTATCCCTCTACATACCAACCTACCTACTCTCTATCCCTACCTATCTACTGTATTTCTATCTCTCTCTATTTCTCTCTCTCTATCCCTCTTCCTACCTACCTATCTACACACTCTCTCTCTCCCTACCTACCTACTGTATTTCTCTCTCTTTCTCTCCCTCTCTATCCCTCTATCTACCTACCTACTTAAAAAAAAAGCCTCTTCAAAACCTGGGTGTGTCTTATACTCCAGTGCGTCTTATACTCCAAAAATACAGTAACATCACCTTTGTTTCAGAGGGTATTGGACCACAATGGCAATAAGTTGCTTCAAAGAACTCATTTCTTGTTATATTTTGAGATATTAGTATCTTCTGAATCATCATTGGCTGAAGAAATGGTGCCCAAAACCTCTCCCCCCCCCATACCAGTTCATAGTAGGATACTTCTTTTTAATATACTTCCATGGAAATAGGCACATGTCTTGCTAGCAAGCAATATCGAGGAAACATTTCTACTTTGATCCACTATTAAAAAACAGCAGGAACCTATTTCAACACTAATGACTTCATTAAGTAGCGTCCGCACTACAAAGAACCTTAACTTTCCTTTTTCTTCTCTCCTCCTAACCTTGATGGATCAAAGGTTCTGAAGCTAGGTACTGCTTCCAAAGACAACCTCTACAGTATTTTCTTGTTGCAAAATGCAGTAGATAAAAGGAGAAATGCTATCTTTGCTTTTAGCGATTTAACTGGAGGAACAGAGATAACGGCTGCCAATCTGAAGTAACATGGTGATCTACAATTTTAATTGCTCTTTGAAATTCTAAAAAGCGTTGTTCAAAATTTGTGCAAATCGATGTATCTTTCCTATTTGTGGAGTTAAAAAACCTGCAGCTAGAATGAGCTGTACAAATTAGAATAAATGTAGTACTTTTCAATAATTTATTTCTGTTGCAAAACATTTATCTGCAAAGTTTTATATGGCTTGGCAGAGACTGTCAGTGGAAGAGAAAAACAGAATGCAAGAGAAAAAGGTTAATCTCCGGAAAATAAGTGTGCACAGAGATGAGTTTATAAACAAGGGAAGACTTAATGGTCTGGTTTTAGGACCAGATACTTTATAATTTAATTTTTTTTAATGGACAAGTAAGACTCTTGGACTTAAAAAAAAAATGCAACAATTTCTCCCTGTGCAGATTTCTTGACTCTAGATTAAACAGTGTTAAACAGATGTCTACTACTACCATTACCCCTATGTTTGGTAAGCACATCACAAAAGCTTATTGCAGAAACCTACCATCATTATTGGTATCCATCTGTCTGAAGATTTTATCTGTTCGTTTCTCTGGAGTTGATTCATCCTCTGGCATTTTCATGACTGAAGACACCATTTTATAGATTGCCTTTAAAGGGACAGCAATATATATATAAGAAAATAGGTTAACATATTTTTGGGGAAATCCAAATTTTAAAAAACAAAATAAAACAAAACCGAGGCCATTATAGTGAAATATATTAAAACATACAAAAACCAATACTGAAGGAACCCTCAAAAAGTTCTGCATTTAAAAAAAAATTCCTATGCTGTGATTTGCATCTAATATATTCCCATATTCTGCATGTATTGATTAATATATGAAGTATTTACTTATTAAGGAGAACAGATGCACTCTCTTCATTGGTATTCTGTAAACAAATTCATTTCTGTTTTTCAAGCAGCTTCCATGTCCTTTCTTCCGTAGCTGAGTTGCCATTCTGAATTATAATTTTAATGTAAACTATAGGAGATTGCGAGGTGGAGCCCGAAAGCGGGATCAAACATGTCATAATTTTGGAGTCGCTACATTCCCACAAGAGACCGAAGTCCAGCCTCCGCCATAAGTTCCATTGACTCTTAAATAGCGCTGATTTGCTGTGACCATTAGTAGATCAGATTCTTGTATATAGGTAGCCTAAAATAAACTTGAAGATTTTGAAATTAATTCCTGTTCCTGGCTACTTGTGCCTGGTATAAACTATCACCAAAGGCAGTCAAATCATTTGCACGTTTCTATTTTCCTCCTTTGCTACAACTATTCCTGAAAAGGCTTATGCTTCAACTATGTATTTAAATAGATTCCACTATTGTCATTCATTCTTGGTTTGCTAAATGCTTCTCTCACTTTTTCTGCCTTCATGCCATCTAAACTAATGTTTGCCCCTCTGGACTGCATTCAATCAAATTATTACACTATTTTCTCCAAAGTTCATCCTTTCTTTTTCTATTATTAACATTCACTAATGTGTAACATGCCCTAAATTATGAATTCTTCTTTCATGCATACCTACAATAGTCTAGAAGACAATGAATTCATACTGTGTTTCCCCCAAAATACAACATGTCCTCATAATACAGCCATGACATTTTTCTGGTGGGCAAAAATATAAGCCCCCCCCCTGCATATAAGCCCCCTGGACAACCCCCCCACCTCTGGCCGGGCAGAGCGCCGCTCATCAACCTAGCAGTATCCCAAAGGTGCCAAGCTGCAGGAACCTGGGGGGAGGCAAAGGTGATCGCGTTGCTTGGCCCTTCGGGATACCGCTAGGTTGGTGAGCAGTGCTATGCCCCACTGAAGAGGGGGGTTGCCGGGTGGCTGCTCTCTTGCGAGCGGGCTCCCAAAGAGCTGGGCACAGCCTCATGGTCGAATGGCTGTATTGCGCTGTCGCAGCAGCGCAACACAACAGCCATGAAGCGACCACGCTCACAAGCAGTCACTCAGCAAACCCCCTTTGCAGCCGGGCACAGCACCATTCACTGACCTAGGGGTATCGCCAAGCCGTGTGCCTGTTTGCCGCTGCCTGGCTCCCACGGCTTGGCGCCTTCCAAATGCCAGTGAATGGCGCTGTGCACGGCTGGAGAAGGGGATTGCACGAGCGGCTGTTCTGCTCTCACTCACCCGCCTCCCAGCCTCAGGATGCATGGTCCAGCTCTCATTACGGAGCCAGGGCAACTCTGCCACCATCCCAGCTTGGCTTTTTCCGCGTCTTCCGCGTCTTTCGGCAGTGGCCACTCTGGGCACACGCTCTATGGTTGTACGCTCTGCAGGCAGCTGGCCCACAACATACTGTTGCCTGCATCTCACTTACTTGGAGATACAGATAGTCCTCAATTTACAACCACTTGTTTAGTGATCAAAGTTACAATGGGATTGAAAAAAATGACAATTTTTCACACTTAAAATGGCTGCAGCATCCCATCGTCATGTGATCAAAATTCAGACGCTTGGCAGTTGGCATTTATTTAGGACGGTTCCAGTGTCCCAGGGTCATGTGATCACTTTTTGCAATCTTCTAACAAGCAAAGTCAATGGGGAAGCCAGATTCACTTAACAACCATGTTATTAGCTTAACAGCTGCAGTGATTCACTTAATAACTGTGGCAGGAAAGGTCATAAAACGAGGGAAAAATTTACTTCATGACTGTCTTGTTTAGCAACAGAAATGTTTCGTTCAATTTTGGCTGTAAGTTGAGGACTAGCTATATATGCATGTACTGACACATGTAGTATGCCAAGAGGAACTTTAACTGAAATATACTCCAAGGTCAAGATTATGGATAGCAGTCTTCCCAAAATTGGTGCTTTCTAAATCTACTGGATAGTTTACAGTCAGCATGGCCCATATATCTCAAGTGCACCAGGCTGAAAATGGCTGCTATACTTGCATTCAAGTTAAATAGGTAAAATATTTGGATTGCACTAGATCCAGGGGTGAAATCCAGCAGGTTCTGAAGAACCAGTAAAGGAAATTTTGAGTAGTTCAGAGAACCGGCAAATGCCCCCTCTGGCTGGTCCCAGAGTAGGGTGGAATGGAGATTTTGCAGTATCCTTCCCCAGCCATGCCCACCAAACCATGCCCACAGAACCAATAGTAAAAGAAATTGAATTTCACCACTGACTAGATCGCCTTAATATTTAATTAGATGCTTTAATTTTTATTTATTTTTGGCTCACCTGCACTATTTCAAGCATTTCAGCACGGCTAATGTATCCATTGCCATCAAGATCATACATGCTAAATGCCCATTTCAGCTTCTGTTCAAGCTTTCCTCGAGATGTAACACTTAGCGCAATTATAAATTCCCGAAAGTCTATCGTCCCATCTCCATTGGTGTCAAAAGTGCGGAACACGTGCTCTGCAAATTTTGAAGCATCCCCGTATGGGAAGAAATTCGCATAGATCTTTTTGAATTCATCAACAGTCAAATGGCCAGTGGGGCAATCTTTTAGGAAGCCTTTGTACCACTCTTGAAGCTCATGATCTGTGAATTCGGTGTTCTCTCGGAGATCCTGGAGCACCTCAGGTCTCAATTTACTGTTCTGTTTCCCCATTTCTGTTCCTGGTTATTACCTAAGAGCTGAAAACAAGACAAACAATTAGTTCATTCTTCCCACAGCTGAAATTCAAAATGTAGCTCTATTAAGCATGTACACAGCAGAAGGGATGAAATGGGTTCCTTATAATATTCAGCATTTCCAAGCCTGATGCTTATTTTAAATAAATTGGATGGATAAATGATTTCTTCAGAAGGAATACTATACATTTCTTTCTCCGTTTTCCTTGAAATGCATTGTTGTAGAGAAGGTTATTACAGAATACGAGGGGGGGAAAAAGAAGGTAATACAGACCACCAGGCAAATACATTCTTGCTTTATTAGTATAGAGTTTGTAATTTGTTTTCATAATTGGCCTTCCACCAAATAATAGCACCCTTCCACCGCAAAGGGATTCTTGATCTAGAAGAGTTTTCAGCAATGAAGAGAAGAGGGAGTTTTTACAAATGCAGTGCAGCCTCTTTAACATTGCTCAATCATTAACAGAAATCTCCCTTCGTAAAGCAACAAAGCAATATCAGAAAACCTTCTGCAAACACAAATTGCAAATTCCATCCCAACCTTTTAGTGAAACAGCTAGAAAGGCCATTCTGTTGCCTCTCCATTGCCAAACCCTCTGCACATATTATCCTCGTGATTACAACCCTTTTGAACAGTAATTCTTCATTTCTCTTCCTAAATGCAGCCTTCGTCCGTGCCAAAAAGAAAAAAGAAAAAGAGGCTAAATGGGATTTGTACACGCTTGCTTTAATTAATTCTCATATTTCTCCCTACATAATATATTTAGAGAGGTTTATTGAGCTCTGAGGCCAAATATTTTCTTCATTTACCACTGTTTTATATAAGCATAATATTCTAGAAGCTTTATTTCATTAGAATGTTTTTCTTGCACACAAGGCCTGAGACTGACGGTATATTGTGTTCCCCTGTTATTTCCAGGACCAAAGTAGTATCTTCTCCATTTTACCCAACAAGTTCTTCCATAGGGTTCCAGTTCATTATATTAAGATATTTATCAAATATTTTCCGTTGTCCTCTATTCTACTTTAGGTAATATATCCACTCTTTTAGCCAAATACTTTAGAAATGCTTGGAAAGTTCTTTCAAGAATTCCAAAACAAGTAAGTGAGCTGCAACAAAAACAGGAAATAAAAGGAAACCTGAAAAAGCTACCAAAAGGCCACTCCCACCCCCATTTTTAATGGGGCAACTCCCTGTGCTCACTATTTCAAGCAGTTTTTCTTGGAAGGTGCATTCATGAGCCTAAAAAGCGATTTAGATAACTAAATATACAGGTGAAACTCGAAAAATTAGAATATCGTGCAAAAGTTCATTTACTTCAGTAATGCAACTTAAAAGGTGAAACTAATATATGAGATAGACTCATTACATGCAAAGCAAGGTAGTTCAAGCCGTGATTTGTCATAATTGTGATGATTATGGCTTACAGCTCATGAAAACCCCAAATTCACAATCTCAGAAAATTAGAACATTACATGCAATCAATAAAACAAGGATTGTGCATAGAACAATAACAGACCTCTGAAAAGTATAAGCATGCATATGTACTCAGTACTTGGTTTGGGCCCCTTTTGCAGCAATTACTGCCTCAATGCGGCGTGGCATGGAAGCTATCAGCCTGTGGCACTGCTGAGGTGTTGTGGAAGACCAGGATGCTTCAATAGCAGCCTTCAGCTCTTCTGCATTGTTCGGTCTCATGTCTCTCATCTTTCTCTTGGCAATGCCCCATAGATTCTCAATGGGGATCAGGTCAGACGAGTGTGCTGGCCAATCAAGCACAGTAATCCAACAGTCATTGAACCAGGTTTTGGTGCTTTTGGCAGTGTGGGCAGCTGGAAAATGAAGTCAGCATCCCCATAAATCGTGTCTGCTGAAGGAAGGATGAAGTGCTCCAAAATCTCCTGGTAGACAGCTGCGTTGACCCTGGTCTTAATGAAGCACAGTGGTCCAAAGTCCTGTTGCTCAGTGGTCCAAAGTCCTCTTTTCTGATGAGAGCAACTTTTGCCAAAAGCACCCAAAACTGGTTCAATGACCGTGGAATGACTGTGCTTAATTGGCCTCTCCATTCTTCCTCCATACTTTGGGGTCCTTGGTTTCCAAATGAGATGTAAAAGTATCTCTCATCAGAAAAGAGGACTTTGGACCATGGTTACCTTTATGTTCTTTTTAATATAGGTGGTCTTGAGTTACAACTGTAATGGAACCTGCCCATCACAGTCATAACTTGTGATAGTTGTAAATTGGGTCACTCACGTGACCACTCTGATTGCAACCATTTTTGTGAGGCTGTTGAGCAAATCAACAGCTCATCACGGCTCGGTTTGCCAAAATCCAAAAGTAAATGCCAGGTTTTGGCAAAACTGTCATAAACGACAGCCACACCACCGTGGGATAGCGCAAACAGCTGTACATGTGGCCTGATTGACAAGTGTCTAAAGTGTGCTCATGTGACCATGGGGAGCTTTGAACCCAGGTGATAAGTAACTGCAGGGAGGTCCTTCATAACTTCAAGTGGTCCCTAAGCATCTGGTTGTGTTCTGACACACACCCACACCCACGCCTGTGAATAAACCAGAACACAGGCTTGGCTGTTTGCCACTGTTTAATTACTGAGATAACGAATCCTTTGGCTGAGGGCTCAGGCAACTCACATTCAATAGAGTAGCTCTGCAGCAACCCAGATAATTCAAATGAAGCAACGCAGATAGTCCAAACGAACAGACACGGCTAGAATACACAGATAGATTTTCTTAACTACTAATTCGAACGGTTGTTTCCTGCAAATGTCCCCTCCCAACGCCTCACCTATAATCTCTCTTGGGAGGGGCCAATCCACAACCACCTGTGCTTAATCATCTTCTGTGAGCCTGCCTACGGAGTTGCTGCTTCCGTTTCTCAGCCCGTCGCAATCTAGCATCAGGGACAAACTGCCTTTGATCCTCCCCACTGCTCCATGCCTCAGGCACCTCCTGGTGGCCAACTAACCTCTGTGGTCCCTGCTCTGAGTCTGAACCCTGCCCAGGGTCCTCCACATCGTCCAGGGCAGACTCATATGGTTCCTTGCTATCCGAGTCCATCAGCAGCTCAACCGGATCATGCTGGGCCACAACAGGTTGTAAGTTGAGGACTACCTGTAGTTTGGTTTTTGCCATGTGGCAATTCCCACAGTCTGACCAAGCATCTGCTATAGGGTCTGTTGCTGGAGCAAGACATTCTGACACGATGTGTTTGAGGATGGGAGGAAAACAAGCTGATTGGAAAAGAGTTGCCTTTCCAAAGTTCCTCTTGCCACATTTCTGAAATAAGGCCCAGCAAAGGGGTGGTGGCTTCCTCCTTCTGCTGCTGCTGGAGGAGTAAGGAGTAGAGAAGAGGAAGGAAGATTCTCCTCTGCTGCTTGTCTCTCTGCAGCCATCCTGGCCAAGTACAGATTCTCTGCCTCTTGGCCAGCGATGTTGTCCAGGGAAGACAAAAAGAACGGGAGAGGTGGAATATCTGCGCTTGACCAGCATGGTGGGAGAGAGGCAGGTAGGTAGGAGAAGAATGAGGGAGGGATGACAAGCAAGGTAAGTAGTGGTAAAATCACTGAATCGCTGAAAAGAAGAGCAGGCTGGGCAGGATAAACTTGTGAAAGGTATTTCCTAAAGTCAAGATTCCCAATCCTGAAAACATTTTTTTTGACTCGCTAGAGAAGTTCTGGTCTGACAGCCAAAAAAAAAGAAAAGGCCACTGAAAGCTCATGGCAATTAGGTCTAGGGCAACTCCCAACAGCCAACTTGCCACGGGACAATTCGCAGCCGTCAACTCATCACAGAACAATTTATTATGGGGCAAAAGTTACATAATATTGAAGAAACAGTGGAATAGGATCATTAAAGAAAGAATGCAAGAAAAGGCAGGACAAAATGAAATGAGAATGACAAAAATTAAAATGAATTTAAAAATAATTTTAAATAATTAAATGAAATTGTTGAATTGTCTCACAGCGAGTTGGTCAAGGCAAGTTGACTGTGGTGAGTTGTCCCATGGCGAGCTGGCCACGGCAAGTTGGCAGCGGTAACTTGATCGTGGCAAATTATCCCATTCTGTGTCTAGGAAAGGGACAATTGGAGCCCTGCAGATCCCCAACTTCCTTCAGATCCCTTTTCTGTGTGTAAAGGTAAAGGTTCCCCTTGCATATATGTGCTAGTCATTCCCAACTCTAGGGGGCAGTGCACTGTCCAATGATGTCTCCATGGTCATGTGGCCGGCATGACTAAATGCTGAAGGGACACAGAACGCTCTACTTTCCCATCAAAGTGGTCCCTATTTTTCTACTTGCATTTTTACATGCTTCCAAACTGCTAGGTTGGCAGAAGCTGGGACAAGTAACGGGAGCTCATTCTGTTACATGGCACTAGGGATTCGAACCATCGAACTGCCGACCTTTCTGATCGACAAGTTCAGCGTTCTAGCCCCTGAGCCACCTTATCTTTCTGTGTGACATAGAGCCTATTCCTTGTTCTAATGGAAAATATCATTTTCCAGTTGGATCACTTTGGTTCAGTTTGGGCATGTGTAATGGTACATGGAAATGGCCTTGGGAGAGGAGGAAGAGCCCCAGACTAGTCAATGTTCAAACAAGAGGCAATTAAGTCTGCAGCAGCAGTGTGGGTGTAGCAAAGTCTCAGAAGGGACCCTCCCTAGTTTCTTGGATTGTAAAAGCAAGGGGGAAAGAGATGTACTTTTAGACTTGCAATATTCTGTTAATGTAATCTTACAGCAAACACAAAGCTAGTACTCCTGGCTGTGCTTCTTATCTGGACTATGACTATGCTGACATCATGTCTCAGTGACAGATTGGCACCAAGATGGAGGCTCTGTTGTGAGAATCCTCAACAAACAATACGCAGGTCACGTCGATATTACAGCTAGGTGGCGGATGCCCTCACATATAAATATTATGCTCATATCAACCCAGATATCCTGTAGAGATAGCAATGGTGACAAAAAACATAGCACTAGGCATGTGCATACATGCTCTTCCATTATGGATGTCAACCAAGGGTTGACTCTTCTTGCAACAAGTTCTGCAAATGCATCGTATGGACCTGCAAGCCACAATTATGACACAACTGGATCTTCCCAATGATTCAGGGATGCAAAGGGAGGGGTAGCCTTTACAGAGGGATAACTAGCCATGGCATGCCACTGTTCTGGCACCCAAACACAGAAGTAGCAAAATTACACCATTCCTTAAATACAAATCAGTCTTCATTTTTCTAAGTCTTGCTGAGAAGAGATTAAATTTTGCCAATATGTGCTACCCAGTCTGACACTGAAATCAGTGGAGGTGGGGGCCTTGGGGAGTGGAGGTGGGGGCAAATTTGCTAGTCCTTCCACAATGTCAAGAGAACCCAGCATCTAGAGTTAGCAACACATTCTATCCTGTTTGTAAGGGTTTGGTTATTTTTTCAGTATCATGCCAAATCTGGTATCCTAGAAAAAGTAAAAGGAGTAAGAGCGTACTTCTTCAGCAGGTTTTCATTTATTTTTATTTTTTAAGTTGGAGCAGATACCCGCTTAGTAGGTTTAGCAAATTAAAACATTTTGCTGGACAGTCTGGCGGCCCCAGGGCTGTCTTTTTCACATCTCTGCTATATCTGCTTTAAAAGAAATAGGATGGATTTAAAAAATATATATATTGTAGTGAACCATTGAAAGCATCCAGCTGAAACTTGGCAGAGTTAATGTCCCCTAAAGGTTCATTGAACCCCCTGCTGTTTTTGACCACTCATATATTTAGCTCTGGCTTCTGTTTTTTCGCTTTCTCATTACAACTTATCAGTGAATCTCTCTCCCCCCCCCCCATTGAGTCTCAGCTTGAATTAATTCAGGTTGACATTTCTGAATCTCAAATCCTTAATTCAAAATTGAATTGGAGCGGATTCCATTCAATACTGTTCTAAAAAGTTATTTGGAGAAAAAAAAAACCAAGAGTTTCTGATTTCATATGCAGAGGACAATCTCAGATCCATCCGATCAAGCAGAGGGCAAGAATGCACGTGTATGTCTGTTATTTAATTGTGATAATTTCATTCCTTTCATCCTTAATTTCATCCCTGTCAAGATCCTGAACAAGATTTTGTTTGTTGTTGCGTGATTATAGATGGATCCAACAAGATGATGATGATGATTATATTCATTCAGTTGTGTCTGACTCTTGGCAATTCTATGGGCCAGGTCTCTCCACATCCTCTGATCTTGCATTACTTAGGTTTTTCTATGCTCTGATGGTGTCAGCTTTGATGGTATTCAGCCACTATGTTCTTTGATGGCCTGGTTTCTTTTTACCACTAACTCTTTCAAACATAATTGCTTTCTCCAGTGAATTCCCCCGCATGACATGGCCAAAATAAGTGAGATGCAGTAGACATGTATACATGAGATATACAACAGTATACATGACATAAAGTCACAAGTTCAACAAGACAAAGTAATGAATAGAGCACTGTAATGCAAGATGTGCCCTTCTGGACATGTATACACAAAGCCCAAGGGGTGGGAACTTGAACTATGATGCTCCGCCCATCACCGTCCTCATTTTCACTGCTTCCTACTAGCGCCACTGGTTGGATCTTGTGCCCGTACCTCTGGGTTCTACTGCCAAACCTCAATCCAAAAGACTCACGAGCCACTTCAGATGCTGCACTGTGCATTTCTTTTGAAAAGAAAAACCCAAAGAGTGTTAATCCCAATTCCATCCAATATTATGAAATTACCCAGTATTTATACTTTAATCAGATCAGTATCTATAGACTATCCAGTGTAAACCAAGCTTACATAATGATTACCAGCCAATGTAATATGCAGAGAAGCAAAGAGAGATGAAAGAAGCTTATAGCCCTCTAAACTGTAAGAAGGGGGAGAAGGGCTAATATGAGATAATGACATAACTGGAGAGGACTATCAGAAATTGCACCCTCTGTACACAATCTGTACTCAACGATTTTTCTCAGAGACTGAAAGAGAAAAAAGCAACCAGCTGCTCATTAATAAAACACATCAGGTTTAAACAGAAACCTGTGTTTATCTCATTAGCTACTTCTGTGTTGGAGGGAAGCATAAACACTCCAGTCTTCTTGCTGTATTTCTGATCATTGTTTGCTCTAGTAGAATTTTTCTTGCTTCCAAAATGTTGAAATGTTTAAACTAGGCTCCCAGCTGGTAAGAGCTGTAAGCCATGTAAAGAGCACGGAGGAGCTTTCCAGCTAATTGCACATACTGCTAGCTAGGCAAATACTTGCACCCTATCTTTATTTTACAGTACTGCACCATATATGTTAATTTTGCAGTGGGGCAATGTAGGAAAGAAACCAACCTATTCAATTCTCATAGCTTTTGAAGGGTAGCTAGATGAATGAGAAAAATAATAGGGTAAACCAATGGAAACAGTCAGGGGTGGGATTCAGCCGGTTTGGAATGGTTCAAGTGAACTGGTAGATCTGACGATCAGCTGAAAGCGGACTGGTTTGCTCCCACAATCAGGTTGCCCTGCCCTCCTGCCCCTGCGCTATACTGACCATTATTTCCTTTGTTTGAAGCCCAGCTGATAGGCGCGGCAGAGCGGATTGCTGCGTCTCAGCTATTTTACTCACCGGGCCTGCAGTAGGAGGTAGGTTTTTGAGCTATTTTCAAACGCACTGCAGGTGCGCTCAGCAAACTGGCTGTTACACTGGTTGAATCCCACCACTGGAAACAGTGCATGAATGGTTTTGAAACAGACCAGTTTTTTAAAAGAGGGAAATGACGGCATTGATTGTTTCTTGGAGAACTACTTTGGTGAAGTGGTTATAGACTAAAACCAGGGGACCAGTGGTGGGTTCTGGGCGGTCCAGCCGTACCGGGAGTAGCGGCCACCGTACCAGTACAGTGGCTCATTTGGCCCAACCGCCCGCTGGAGTTTCATGGCTGTTTAACAATGCGACCAGCCCATTGCGCACGCATGCACAACATGAGGCACCTGAGCGACTTCCACCGGGCAGCTGCATGTTGCAGGGTGGTGGTGTATGCAAGCGTGCACAGAGCCCGTGCCTGTCTAGGACGCCCAGCACTGTGTGCAGCGTACTGGCAGTGTTGGAGTCTGGAACCCACTACTGGAGGGGACCCTAATTCTTCTGGCTTAGGCATTAAGACAGTTGGGTGATTGTGGGCCAGTCACTCTTTCTCTCATCCCTGGGAAGAAGGCAAGGGCAGAGCACCTCTGGAAAAAAACTTTGAACTTTCTATATGTGTCCAGCTAGAAACTTCATGATCCCAGCAGATAGGATACAACTACATCTAGAACTTGGCTTAAAACTAATTGGGAACAGTATTATATTTTCATTCATGTTAGTAAAAATCAGCCAGAGGGAATAAGGGAGGGGGGAAATATTGATATATTTTAGTGAACTACAATGGAAGTCAAGATTGAGAGTTACCCAAGGGAAGAATGTGGTTCTTTCTAATGCAAATGTCCTCTATTTTGTTCTAATTTTGGTTCATCATGAAACACATATTGGTAGCTTCTCTTGCTGCTCTAAACCCATTTATATACATTAAATCATCAGCCGTGGCTTTTGTGTCCTATATGTTTATTAAACTTCTCTGAGAACTGGGGAAGGGGAAGGAAGAAAAGGATCAGGGTATAAACAGTTTAAATCCATTCATCCATCCACTGAAGTAGGTACCAAGTCTCGGTCACCTGCCATCATGGCCTGGCTTAAACTGTGTGGCAGACATGCACAAGTACAACAGGAAAAAGCTCTTGATTGGCTGAGAAGCTGTTCTGGACTGCCAATGTAATTTTGGGGTTAATGGGAACTATATCTTTTGGGAGAGGCACAACAAAGTGCTGTCCAGTTGAGAATTATCTTCTATTGTTCACATTTTTTTTGTTTGGCGATTTGCTCAAGTTGGCTGAAGCTCAGTTAATTCACTTTATTTATCCACTGTGTTTCCCTGAAAATAAGACAGGGGCCCATTTTCTTATGGCCCCCGAAATAAGCGCTTACCCTTATTTTCAGAGAGGTCTTATTATTTTTGAGGTGCAGGAGACCCCCTAACCTCAGCCTGTGGCCTGCGGATCAGCTGATCCAGAGAGGGCTGGAAGTTCTGTCTCTGTTTCTGGCAGACTCTTGCCAGCCTTAGTGTCACTGGGCCTGCCGTTCTTTTTGCAGCCACCACTAAGAGAAGGAGTGCAGTAGCTAGGGTTTGCGGGAGCAGCCTCCACGAGGCCATTCTGCATAGATGGCAGGTGCATGTGGGGCATGTTCCCCCCTTTCCCCCACAGGAAATGGCGGGAACCAGCTGTGCATGCAGTTAAATATTCTAGGGGAGGGATTATTTTTGGGGGAGGGCTCATTTTAGCGCATGCACTCAAAAGCTGGATTGGGTTTATTATCCAAGGAGGTCTTATTTTCAGGGAGACAGGGTAGTTATAGGATTTAGGAGCTTCCTTGCCCTAGAGGCTCTAGATAAGATATTCTTATTGCATCTGCAATTAAATTCCTCCTTACCAATGCGAGTGCAAAGAAAATTTAACCTTTTCTATTTTTTTCAACATATACTGGTTTTCCACATTCCCATGGTAATTACTATCATTCATTATTGTTACAGTTTGCTAAAGTAGTTTTAATATGGCTAATACATTGTGTTCCTAGGCAGGTCCAAACCACTCTTATATTTTGCACTCTGAGTGTGTAGAATGCGCCCCACTTAGTTCGCAGTATTTTAGTGGAAGGAGCACAACCCTAAAGTGACAGACTCAGTCCTTGTGCTAACTATCGTGAAAATTGTACTGAAGAATATGTTTCTGAAATATCATTTTAATACAAGCACCAGATTAAGCTTAAACTACAGTTCTTTGAACCGTGGCCCTAGGCTGGGATCTTTTGACTAGCCCAAAATTATTAATTGGCCTCCTATGACAGAAGCTGGATTCTCAAGATATTTGGAGTTGTTTTGATGCTCTTTCTGTGCTCAGCTTATCATTGTGAGGGGGTCGCTTCCTTTTACATACAGGATCTATTACGGTGCAGCCTTTCTAGAAAACAAAACTTTCTGATCTGAAAAAAATGGGGGTGGGTAGGTGGCGGAGAGAATTCCCACATGATTTTCCCATGGGACTAAAGTGGAAACGGAAGCATGGGAAGGCAGCATATTTGCAAACTACAAAAGTGACATATGTAGAATTGAAGACAGGATGCTCGTACACATCCTTTGGCCACTTTGATACCTTCTTTGATGCTCATGAGAATTCTGGAAATATTAGTTTCATTTAAAATGAATTTCAAAACCAAATTATTTCATATAACTTGAAGAATGATTTCAAACCTGAAAAGATACAGAAGGATCTTGACAAACTTACAGAAGGATCTTAAGACAAGGATCTTAAGAAGGATCTTAAGACAAACTTAAGACAAGGATCTTAAGATACAGAAGGATCTTGACAAACTTGAACATTGGGCACTATCTAATAAAATGAAATTCAATGGTGAAAAGAGTAAGGTTCTACATTTAGGCAAGAAAAATGAAATGCACAGGCACAGTATAGGTGGTACCTTCCTCAATAATAGTAACTGTGAAAGGGATCTTGGAGTCCTAGTGGACAACCATTTAAATATGAGCCAGCAGTGTGCAGCAGCTGCCAAAAAATCCAACACAGTTCTAGGCTGCATCAACAGAGGGATAGAATCAAAATCACGTGAAGTGTTAATACCACTTTATAATGCCTTGGTAAGGCCACACTTTGAATACTGCATTCAGTTCTGGTCGCCACGATGTAAAAAAGATGTGGAGATTCTAGAAAGAGTGCAGAGAAGAGCAACAAAGATGATTAGGGGACTGGAGACTAAAACATATGAAGAACGGTTGCAGGAACTAGGTATGTCTAGTTTAATAGAAAGAAGGACTAGGGGAGACATGATAGCAGTGTTCCAATATCTCAGGGGTTGCCACAAAGAAGAGGGAGTCAAGCTATTCTCCAAGGCACCTGAGGACAGAACAAGAAGCAATGGGTGGAAACTAATCAAGGAGAGAAGCAACTTAGAACTGAGGAGAAATTTCCTGACAGTTAGAACAATTAATCAGTGGAACAGCTTGCCTCCAGAAGTTGTGAATGCCCCAACACTGGAAGTCTTTAAGAAGATGTTGGATAGCCATTTGTCTGGAACGGTATAGGGTTTCCTGCCTAGGCAGGGGGTTGGACTAGAAGACCTCCAAGGTCCCTTCCAACTCTACTATTGTATTATTGTATTATTATTGTAAGACAGTCTGGGCATTAATTATAAATTTAAAACAAAAACTGTGAAATTATGTTTTGCATTTTTTGGCCGTCTAAGCAATCTAAGGCCTTTTAAATAGTAATTTAAAACTCTTTAAATACTGGTGTTCATTATTTCATTTTTCTCTTTGAAGGAAGTAGGTTTCTTCCTGCATTAGGACGGCATAAATCTTCTGTTGTGTAATTCATGTATTAAACAAAATTAAACAAGTGACATTCATTAATTTATTATGGCACATTTAATGTGATAGCTCATAGACATGGCTTCAGACAGTTTCTACAAAATTAAATGGCCAAATGTCTCATTAATCATGAGAAAGAGAAAACCTTGCTGCTGGCATCCAAGGAACATTTCGGTCAATGGCTCTAAGTGGCATTCATCAAATCAGTTCCCACAGGCTCATTCTCTGATTTTGCCATGGCAACTCCAGGAAGCACTTGCTCACCTATCTGTGGCCCGAAGCATTCTTTGCACAGAATATATGCAGGCCAATATTGGTGCACTGCATTCGCTTAACAAACATTATTTTCTACCTTCCAAAAATTACAGAAAGTCAAAATATGTTATTATTACAATCGTAGATCAGAAAAATAGAATTTGAAATATAAATTATGGAACAAAATTAAAATTAGTTGAGGGTGTCTGCTGATGTCATATGTCCAGCAATAGGAGGCAACTCTCCTTGTGATCTTTTGATTATTACCTGATAACGATAGTTTAGAATTAAACTTGGGATAGTACTTGCAATAAAGGAGGAGAAACTCAATTGTTTCTATTTCTCCAGAATCAAATACACATAATCCTTCATGTATAAGTGTTCTATTATATTTTCCATTAAAAAAGATAGAGGGTAACTTTTTGCCTCTATTTTTGAGCTATGTTGAAAGGCATTATTGGGGAAGAAACATGGGATGAATTGAATTTGGTCTCAATTTGAGATTCTCAAATTATCTGCATCCTCTCTGCAAGTATACCATTTTTATATTGTCCAATGTATATAAATTCTTGGGCAGATAAATTCTAAAGAGACACTTGTAGTGAAGGCGAAGACGTATATTTAAAAGTCAGATTTATTCTATTTTCAAAATCCTCAATCCAAAAAGCAAAACATATCTATCTATTTTTTTAACCTCCCATTTCTGTAAAATTACTTTACATTTGATTTCACGGGGGGGTGTGAGGTGTGTAAGCACAGGTTCCCATCCCCACTACCGCTATCAAACCTCTAAAATAAATTTCTAACTGTGGCTATCAAGGAGGGCAGCAGATGGAAAGCCTGACCAAAAGTTAGTTGTACACAAAACTGGTCACACCAAGTTAAACACGATAGACTTTGTCTGCAAATAAGCAAGGAAGTGCTTCACTCCTCCAAATGTCCACTTTAAAGGTTGCAAATTGTGTCAGCTACACTGAGGATTTGGTTTGTTCTTTCCCAGAACAAACCATGGCTTTCTTTCCCTTACAAACCACAAGCAGAGCTGCTTGTCATATAACAATGATACTTAGATATGAAATCAGACTGCAAATACATGCTGCTTTTACATCATAGTTTAGCTTAATAGAGAAACATAAACGAATGCAACTGCGCATATACTTAAGCCCTTATAGTAATGTGATTTTATACTGATATCCATTAGAACCACTTTTCTGGATGATACCTTCAGCAATCTGCCAATGAGAATATCTTTAATTTAACAAGAACATTACTTTTAATTTGTCAAATTAAGACTAATTTAGTTGCATTCTAACCCACTGAAATTAGAAGGGCAAGTCAATCATGTTCTAAATTCCATTTAGATCTCTAGGGGCTTATCCTCACCTAAAACTTAAAGATACTCTTGAGTTGAATTTTGATTCCTAGGAGATTAATGGACATATCATCATGCAGCTTTCTTGACAGCAATACACCTGTGTGTCACTGCCTTCTTCATGGATTTTTTATTTCCTAGTCTAGCCTGCAGTCCTAGTATTCCATGCACTAACCAGATACAATCCTACTTAGCTTCTAATCTCATATAGATTAAGTTCCCTCTAAAATTTCGATCCAGCACAAAAAAAGGGATGCAGAAAATTAACAAGGAGCAAATTCCTACGCATTCTAACATGGATCATGGGGAGCTTTGCAGTAAAAAAAAGGAAGATTTGCCTGAGTGGATGGAATACTAAGCTTCACTTTTCTTAGCAAAAAGCTTGGGAACATTTTATTATACTGCAAGTAAGACTTTATGCTGATTGGGGATTACTGAAGTTGTAGTCTAATATATCTGAAAGGCACCACTTAGGAGAAGGCAGCTTTGGAAAGGATTTGCTTTAAAAAGATGAGAAGAAAAGGTAACAGAACAGCAAGCACTTTTACTGCTGAATTACAAAGAGCAAAAAATCTTGTCTAAAATCACTAAGTTCACAAAGAGTAAAAAGCCTGTCTAAAAAAAAATCACTAAGTTTTTCAAAATGGAATAATAGGATTCTGAGATACTGGATATTGAAGGAAAATGGGTAATGGGTCTTTATCTTAGACATCAGTAATAAAGGAAAAGCTTTTTCCTTTCCTGTTGTAACACTTGACTTTTTCCCCTGCTAAGGTCTTTTTCTTTAAAGGGGGAGTACAATAGATTATTATGGGGCTCTGGAAGAAATTGACTTATATCTTCAAAAAAAGTTCATGCGGAACAATAATCAACACACAATCTTTTTGCTTCTCAAATGGAAGACCTTTTGTCTTTATGACCAGGAAAATTCACATTTTGGATTGAGTCAGATTTCTATGGGTCTAGTTCAGAGGTGATCTTCAGCAGGTTCTGACCAGTTCTGGAGAACTGGTAGCGGAAATTTTGAGTAGTTTGGAGAACCAGTAAATACCCCCTTCTGACTGGCCCCACCTCCATCTATTCTCTGCCTCACGAGTCCCGGCTGATCGGGAGGAAATGGAGTGGGGAGGGAATGGCGATGTTACAGTATCCTTCCCCTGCCACGCCCACCGAACAGGTAGTTAAAAAAAATTGAATCCCACCACAGGTCCAGTTCTACTTTGAACAGTATCATTTTCATCTAATAACATGAAAATCTAAAGGCTCATTTACCACATAAGTTATATAAATATTTTCATGGTGTGCAACTAGAATTACCCCCAGGTAAATGGTACAGAATTGCCTTCGAGCCATGCAGAAATGCAATTATGACTCATCTACAGGCTGCTTAATTTGCCAGTCAATTTACTGAAACATTTAAACCTAAAGACAATGTTTGACCATCTTCATAGATGCATTTTTTAAAAAAGTCCCTGACGCAGAACATCAATAGGAGACCAAAACCACAACCTGGGTAGAAGTGTATTAAATGCCAGAATCACCAAGTGATAAATATATGGTTGTATTGACAGTAATCACTTTATTTTTCCCTAAGCAGCTTTTCAGCAATCTGCAAACTGTCAGCTCCTGTTTATAACAAAGAAGCCACACAATGTATTTATTGTAAAGTAGACACCAGCCGTCACAGAAATAGCAACATTAAACTGTTCTCACGACTATTACATGTGCATTGACTGAAAGTCTGGGAATCTAAGAGGTTAAGTTAGTCTTGACCCTGTTGGCCTGGAAAGCTCTGAAGTCACGGTTTGGTCATTGTGCCTGGGTTCTAGTGATGGGCAGGGAGATTGCTGGTTGGCTGCCTTGCAAGTAATTTATTGTGCTCTACCACAAATTAGTTGTATTATTTTAATTAACAGATTAAACAGCTTTAATTTTGCTTCTATTTTTACTTGTTGTTTTAATGAAGTAAGCTGCCCAGAATCATTCAGGTGATATAAATTGAATACATGAATAATTATCCCAATAGAAATACTCTAATCATGGAACTGGAGACAGTAAATGCTCCCAGGAAATGCTTGGCTCTAAAAAGAAGCTTCTGATAGTATATGCCAGTAGTGGGTTATGACTGGTATGCCCTGGTACGGGCGTACTGGTGCTTGCCAGGAGCACCGGGTACCGTTTCAATACGGTGCTCCGTAGGGCCCACCTGCTCGCCCGCCGTCCTTACCTGTATTTGAGCTCTTTGGGGCTTCCATGCACGCGCACTGAGAGTACGGCGCCTCCGTGATGCTCCGCCGAGCAGCTGGAGCATCGCGGAGGTGTTGCGGAGATTGCAGACAATAAGTATGCATGCACGCGCTGAGTGCGTTCATGTGGTGTGGACACCAAGCTCCGTTGCACCGTACCGGTTACACCGGGATCTGGAACCCACCACTGGTATATGCCCTCAGCTGGACAGCAACTGAGACAGTTTGGTTTAGTGGTGAAGGCACCAGCTTAGAAAGCAGGAGACTGTGAGTTCAAGTCCCGCCTTAGGCATGAAAACCAACTGGGTGACTTTGGGCCAGTCATCCTCTCTCATCCCAACTCACTTCACAGGGTTGTTGTCAGGGGTGAAATCCAGCAGGTTCTGACAGGTTCTGGAAAACCAGTAGCAGAAATTTTGAGTAGTTCAGAGAACCGGCAAATGCTACCTCTGACTGGCCCCAGAGTAGAGTGGGAATGGAGATTTTACAATATCCTTCCCGTGAAGTGGGGAGGGAATGGAGATTTTGCAGTATCCTTCCCCTGCTAGGCCCACCAAGCCATGCCATGCCCACAGAACCGGTAGTAAAAAAAAAAAAAGAATTTCACCACTGGTTGTTGTTGTGGAGAAAGAACGTTGGTCTTACCTGAACGTTTTTTTCGGGAGAGTGGAGGGAGGGGTCACTGAAGGGTTATTACAGCCTGATTGGTCCATTTGACTGAGAGAAAACTTCTTAGCCTTCGGCTTCTCCCGTTGGCTCCCAGTTTCCGCGATGTCAGGTCAGCGTCTGCATGATGTAAAAAGACAAGGGAAAGCCGCCTCGGGCCACCCGATCCTACCCCTCCCAGACCCTGTCTATCTAACTAGGGTGGGAGAGTGACCCCTCCCTCCACTCTCCCGAAAAAAACGTTCAGGTAAGACCAACGTTCTTTTTCCAGTAGAGTGGAGGGAGGGGTCACTGAAGGGACATACCCACGCTACGTCCCAGGGAGGGGAGACTGGGTCTCAGGGGAAGGATCGGCCACCACCCGCTGGAGAACCCTCCGCCCAAAGGATGCCTCAGCCGAGGCATAAGCGTCCAGGCGGTAGTGTCTTATGAAAGGAGTAGGGGAGGCCCAGGTGGCCGCGCGACAGATGTCCTCGAAGGGCGCCCTTGTGGCCCAGGCCGCTGAGGAGGCCGCACTACGAGTAGAGTGAGCCGTAATCCCCGACGGGGGAGATTTGCCTGAGGCTCCATAGGCCTCAACGATGGCCAACCTGATCCACCTCCCAATAGTTGAAGACGAGACCTTATTGCCTAGGGAACCTGGGTGAAACGAGACAAACAACGCCTCGGTCTTACGAATGCCTTCCGTCCGTTTCAGATAAATACGGAGGGCCCTGCGTACATCCAACCGATGCCACGCCTGTTCTCTCTCCCTTGTTGGATTGGGGCAAAAATTTGGTAGGACAATTTCCTGGGCCCTATGAAAAAGAGTATTGACCTTCGGTATGAACGAAGGATCTAAACGCAATACCACCCTGTCCTGGTGAATCATGCAAAGGTCGCTTCTAACAGAAAGGGCCCCCAGCTCAGAGATACGCCTGGCCGATGTAATGGCCACTAAAAATACTACCTTCAGTGATAGGAGGCGCATGTGGACTGACCTGAGCGGTTCAAAGGGAGACCCCGTCAGTGCCTTCAGGACGATGGTAAGGTCCCATGTAGGGAACCTATGGACCGGAGGCGGACGGATGTTGGCCGCCCCTTTAAGGAACCTCTTCACCAACGGAGAGCGAGAGAGGGTAGAGGGACCCTCCCCTCCCAATATAGTGGATAGGGCCGCTACCTGTCGCCTGAGGGTATTATGGGACAACCCATCCTCTAATCCTTTTTGAAGAAATTCTAGAACGTCTGGAACCGTGGCCCTGGCTGGATCCACCCCCCTGGGGCTACACCACTTCGCGAAGGCCGACCAGGTGGCGTTATAGATCCTCACTGTGGACGGTTTCCTAGCTGCCTCTAAGGTGGCTATGACCCCCGATGACAGCTTCCTCCGTTTCAGCAATCCCCTCTCAAGAGCCACGCGGTCAGATGCAGCCACTGCGGCTCTGGGTGAACTAAGACCCCCTGATACAAGACTACCTCTTCCGGTGGAATTCTCCAGGGATCTACGACCGAGAGCTGGACCAGGTCCGCAAACCATGGTCTCCTCGGCCAATATGGGGCTAACAGAATGACGGAAGCCCTCTCTGTGACTACCTTCCGAATGGTTCTGGGAATGAGGGGAAGGGGAGGGAAGGCGTAGAGGAGACCCGGAGGCCACCGGGTCCTGAGAGCATCCGCTCCTTCTGCAGCTGGGGTCTGGAATCTGGTGAAAAATCTCGGCAGGTGCGTGTTGCTGGGGGAGGCAAACAGGTCCACAAGGGGGTTGCCGAACCTGAGGCAGATCTTTCGAAACAACTCTGGATCTAGCTGCCACTCGCCGTTGTCCAGAGTCGCCCGGCTCAACCAGTCTGCCTGGTGATTGGACGTCCCCGCAATATGTTCTGCCGCAATGGAGGCCAAGTGTCTCTCCGCCCATAGGCCTAATGTCTGTGCCTCCCGCCAGAGGGCTCGGGAGTGAGTCCCGCCTTGCCGATTTACATGAGCTTTCGTCGCTACATTGTCCGTAAGTAGTAGGACATGTCGCCCCTGTAGCTGGCGGTTGAAAGTCCGGAGGGCCAGTCTCGCGGCCTTGAGTTCGAGCCAATTTATATTGTGTCTGAGGTCCGAGGCAGTCCAACGTCCCTGGGCCATGTCGGACCCCATCACGGCCCCCCAGCCGTAAAGGCTCGCGTCCGTCGTGACTTGTACTCTCTCCGGCTCCCAAATAGAGGCCCCCTGTCGCAATGCTGGGGACATCCACCACTTGAGCGAGCGTCTCACTTCCGACGTTAAGCGAAGCGGTCGTAGAGAGTTGCTCAACATTCTCCTTTGGGCTGGTATTAAGGCCCACTGAAGGGGACGCAGATGCAGGCGGGCCCAGGGAACTATCCCTATGCAGGATACCATCTTCCCCAGGAGTCGTGATAATGTCAGGGTGGAAACGGACCTTTTTGTCCTGATTGACCTGATCAACTGCGTCAGACTGTCTAAGCGGTCTGGGGACAGGCGGACCCACCCCGACTGGGAATCTATCACTGTCCCTAGGTGCAGAATCTGTCTGGATGGGGATAGATGGCTCTTGGGGAAATTCACTGAGAAGCCTAGTGTCTGGAGCCATTGGATGGTCAGCTGGAGGTCTGCCCTGGCCCTGGGAAGAGACCCTGCCTGCACTAAGACGTCGTCCAGGTAACACTGGAGCCTGACTGGGATGGATCTCAGGTAAGCGGCCAGTGCCGCCAGGACTTTGGTGAACGTCCGAGGGGCCGAGGCCAGGCCGAATGGCAGGGCCCGGTACTGATAGTGTCTGCCTTTGTGGGAAAATCTCAGAAATTGACGGTGAGACCGAAGGATGGGGATGTGTAGGTAGGCCTCCGTCAGGTCTACCGAGGCCATGTAATCCCCCTTTCGAATGCCCTGCAAGATTGATTTTAGGGAGGCCATCTTGAAGCGCCTGTAAACTAGATACTGATTCAGGCGCTTCAGGTCGAGAATAGCCCTCCAACCCCCCGAGGCCTTCGGGACTACAAATAGATTTGAATAGTAGCCCCGCCCCCTCTCCGTTTCCGGAACGACCTCCACCGCTCTGATTTCCAGAAGGTGTGAAACGGCGAGGTCCATGAGATGACGGCGTTCCGGATCCCGGGATGGGGAGAAAACTTTGAAGCGCCTCGGGGGATAGGAGAGGAACTCTAACCTTAGGCCGTGGCGAATGGTCGCCCGGACCCAACCGTCTGTTGTAATCTGGTCCCACTTGTCCGCATATAATGCCAGGCGGCCGCCTATGGGATGACTCGGATTTGAGTCATTTCCCTCTGCGGAAGGGGCGGCCGCCCCCCCCGCGAAAGGGCCGCTTGGACTGAGACTGGTATCTGGAGCGGTCTTGGAAGCCTTGTCTATTGAATGGCCTATCCTGCCTGTACTGTTGGAAACGGGACTCCTGGTCCCTGTCATAGTTTCTGAAAGGAGGCCTGCGATATGGGTGACTGCGTGTCTCGGATTTCTTAGTGGAAGTAGGCATTACCTTTTTCTTTTCCTTATTCTCCACTAGAATTGGGTCTAGGGCAGACCCAAACAAATTTGGACCCGTGAAGGGGGCAGCTATCAAATCCCATTTGGCTTTATTATCGATCTGCCAATTTCTAAGCCAAAGGAGCCGGCGTGAGGCCACAGAGGTGGCCAAGGCGCTGGAGCCAAAACGCATGGCATCCAAGGTCGCGTCGGCCGAATACTGGCAGGCCGCCATAATTTTGGTCAGATCTTGATGGATTCGATCATCCTGAATCGGGATACGATCCTGGAGTTGGCGGAGCCACATCACTGTTGTGCGATTAAAATACGAGGCGGCAGCCGCCGCTCGCATTGCCCAAGCGGAAGCCTTATAATTTTTCCGCAGGGTAAGCTCCGCCCTCTTATCCTCCGGCTTAAGTTTGTCCGCAGCATCCCCGGAGACCACCGGGGAGGATGAGACCAGGGCAGCTATGGGTTGGTCTATAGCCGGAAGTTGAATTGCCTGTAAAAAGGCCTTCTCCATATTATAAGCCCGCCTATCATTGCTGCCAGGAGGGGAAAAATTCGAAGGTCGGGCCCACTGACTGGTGGCCACCTCCAAGAACAGAGGAGGAGCAGGGATCTCCTCCTTGTTGGTGGCCGTGTTTGAGAACATCACCATGTCTGGATCCCTGGGCGGGGGCACTGTGGGGTCCCCTGTGCCCACCTTGGTGGTTCTCCTAGCCTTCTTCAGTAGGGGTTTAAACATGGCCTGAATGAATAAGTTAGAAGAGGTGGGCTGATCAGTGGCCGCATCCTCTTCCTCAGAGAAACCCCAGTCGTCTTGACGACCGGCCTCCCCCCTAGAAGAGACCTCGCTCATGAGGGAGGGGGAAGAATTCCTAGACCTGGCCCTGCTGAACGGAGTAATCCTATTATGCCGGGAAGGTCTGTCTCTTTGAGCTATTCCCCTGGAAATGGCTGCAGAAATTAATCTTTTTAGATTTTCAGGGAGGTGTTCTAGATCCTCCTCGTCATAATCAGAATCATAGTCATGAGGAATTGAATCCCTGTGGGATCTCCTACCACGGGAGGGGCCTGCAGAGGGGCCCTCTAAAGGATCATTTCTATCCAAGCCCCCTGTCCCAGGGGAAGTTGGGGGAGGGGGAGAAGCCCCCCGTTTTTCACTCCTAACAGATCTGGATGAAGAGGAAGAGGGAGAGGAAGGGCTGAACCCCCTGTTGACAGAAGGGGAATGACTATGAGCCTCAGGTCTGGGAGATCTAGATCTAGGTCTGGGATCCCTGACCTTCTTCTTTTCTGCCCTCTCAATCGCTTTCTCGATTGCCCTGGAACGCCTAAGCTCATCCCTTTGTAGGGCTCTGGAGGGGCGATCCTCCGCAGAAGGCCTAGAAACACGAGGCCTGGCTGGGGCAGTGGGGCCTGACTTATCTTCCTGGGCCTGGGGAGTTGCGGTTTGAACTGCCTCAGATCTCGCTGCCATCGCCCCACTCACGTGCTCCGATGATTATAGAAGAAGAAGCAGTCGCAGCTAGAAGCCTCTTGCTGGGAGAAACTCTCAACTTGAGCTTTGAATAATGACGGAGGCTCGGTAGAGGGTGGAAGGGCTAGGCCCAACACGTGTTCAAAATGGCCGCCGCTGAGGCTTGCTGGTCTTCTTCTCGAGCGGCCGTTTAAAATGGCGCCCGAGCCTGCCGCTTGCCTCCCCCGCACCTTGTAGGGCTCGCCGTTTAAAAAGGCAAGTGATCTCGGCCCTTTAGCTACTTCCGCCGGTCTTCACGCCCGGCAAGAGCCGCTGGCGCTCCGGTCTCGTTCCCGCGCCGCCGCCGAGGGCACCGCCGACTCGGTAGAGACGGCGCGGTCTCGTTTAATGACTGCCGGTCTTCACGCGCGGCAAAGGGCCGCCGGCGCTGCGGCTTCAAGGCAAGGAATCGTCTCGGGGGAGGATAAATGAGCTGCAAGCCCCCCGGCACGCCCGAGTCACCAGGAATCAGTCGGGGGGGAAAAGAGCCCGCAGGGAGTAAGGTGGGAAGAGCTTTGCTCCGCGCTGCTTTCCCTGCCTATTTAGGACTGCGATAGCTTGTCCTATTGGGCCAGCTCTATTTTACGAAGCAATTTGTTTGATTTAAAGTGTCCAATTGAACCAATTAATTTTTTTAAATTTAGTACTCACAATCACTGGGAACCAAATTTGAGTCTTTTGGACCTTGTTGACTGAGAGGAAACTGGGAGCCAACGGGAGAAGCCGAAGGCTAAGAAGTTTTCTCTCAGTCAAATGGACCAATCAGGCTGTAATAACCCTTCAGTGACCCCTCCCTCCACTCTACTGGAAAAAATAGGAAGTTATTTGTAAAAATAATAAAAAGTGGGATACAAATAAAAAGTAGAGTAAGGATCTGGTCCCTCCAATTAATGCTTTTTATCTAAAGAGTTTTCATTGTGAGACATCACTCAATAGAAAAAACATTGTAAGAAAAATATCAACAAGATGACAAATCATAAGCAAGGCAACAACTGAACCTACTGGTTTCTGTTAACATTAAAACAAAGGAATGACAGGGAACAGCACTATAGTGAACAGAATACAAAATACAATGCAAGAAAACACGAGTCTAAATCTAAGTATCTTTTGTTTGCTTTTCGAGGAAATTCAGAAAGAGTTATTATATAATTCATGACACTGTTCATATCCTTCCCATGCCAGATGTCCCTTAACTATCTGCATCAAAGCGTCTTTACAGCTTAGCATACTTGACTACCGGGTCACTGAAAACTATTGTGCATACCGTATCTAGGAGTTGTCAGCAAAACACATCCCAGTTCTTGGTGCATTAGCCAGAGATTTTGCGTACTGGGCTATGTTATTGAGTACCAGACAGCATGAGACAAATAAAAGTTGTCACTTCCCCCTCTTCAAATTTCCACAATAAAATATTGTTGGGACATTATTCATCCCTCCCTGCCCCCACTCCATTTCTTACTTCAATGCAATCTTATTGTCAGTCTTCAGAAATAGACTCTCCCCCCACCCGCCCTTAGCTTTTAAAATTCTTTGCCTCTTAGAGAATTTTCAAGCTGGTAGAATGACATTGTTTTCTTTTGAGAATTATTGAGGAATCTTTGAGGATTGCTTACAGAATTTGCCACCAGTAAAGTTAGAAGCAAGTGAGAAGCGGGTTCAAATGGGACCAGATCAGAATATCAATGATGTCTGTAAAATGCCAAGGATAATGCTGTAGCTTTTTTTTTAAAATTTTTTTTTAAATTAAGTAAACATTAAAAACGTTGAACATAGTGCGACGTTTCTGGCATAGTCATTTCCATGGAATTTTTTGATCTTATAACAATAACAGTTTGTATCCATTACATAGGTATGTGTGGTCAAATTATCTACACACTAATCCCTTTCATGATATGGTTACTATCAGTACCAGTGGTGGATTTCAAAATTTTTTTGGAACCTCTTCTGTAGGTGTGGCCTGCTTTGTGGGAGTGGCTTGCCGGCCATGTGACCGGGTGGGAGCGGCTTGCCAGGCATGTGACCAAATGGGAGTGGTTTGGCAGTCATGTGACTGGGTGGGCGTGGCCAACTTGTAATATGTGGTGAAACTCACTTAACAACGCTCTTGCTTAGCAACCAAAATGTTGGCTCAGAAACTCTGGCATTTGAAGCACGCAAGTCTTAAAGCTGTCAAGTTACAAGACCCTTGCACCCCTAACCCTTTAGAAAAAAACCCAGGGGTGTTCAAACTTGACAGCTTTAAGACTTGTGGACTTCAACTCCCAGAATTCCTCCTCCAGTCATGTTGGCTCAGGAACTCTGGCATTGAAGTGTGCAAGTCTTAAAGCTGTTAAGTTACAAGACCCTTGCACCCCTAACCCTTTAGAAAAAAACCCCCAGGGATGTTCAAACTTGACAGCTTTAAAACTTTAAGGTTTAGGTAGGACTCTTAGAGGTGAGAGGGGGGATTGGTGAGCCAGCCAATCAGTGAGCGGCGGGCAGGGAAAGCGTGGTGCGGACGGGCGGGGGGAGGGAGCTGGAACCGGTTCTAAACGGCACGGTAAATTTGTGGAACCTCTTCTATAGAAGAGGTTAGAACTGGCAGGAACCCACCCCTGATCAGTACATATCCATATCCAATTCCTACCTTTCGTACAATATTAATACTATATTTTCCAATTCTTAACGAGGATAATGCTGTAGTTAATCACCATGAAACTGCATTAATTATGAATACTGATAGTGGGCTGAGGGCCTTCCTTGTAGCTACACCTGCCCTCTGGAGCAGCATTCCCCCCCCAAAGTCCCCACAGATCCAAATCTATTGTGTTTTTATAATGCGTTTTTAAAAAAATCCTGATTTTTTTCAGCAGGCCTCCTAAAGTCTGGCCTTGTACCTATTGGTATTGTTCTGTCTAGAATGGGTGCTTGGTAATTCTATTGTCATTTCTTATTACTTTCTTTTCCTTCTTGAATGCTGTTTTAAACCTAGTTATTATACTCAGTGAGCCATCTAAAGTTGCAACCGAGATTGAAGTTGATTAGAAATTATCGATATATGGTCAGATACTCCAGCCCCAAACAGCAAGTCCTAGAAATGTATTCTGAAGTCTCTAGATTGTCCAAGGAGCACCATAGGTAACAAAATATTCCATCTTGTAGAGGCAGAGAAAGGAAAAATATAAATGAGGTAGTGACCACATGCTTCTCCATTGAATTATAGCTTCTCCACCACTCAATGTCACATTGGCCAGCTACAATGGGAATACAATTCAGCTATCTGAAAGGAATTTGCTTTGGCAAGACTCCTGCAGATATTTCAAGCAAGAAATCTGCAATGTTTTCAGTCTGTTTTCGACTTCTAGAAGGCAGTCTACAACTACTCAGACTGTATAATTTAGGGTTTTTAAACATTTATATTGTCGTGCTAAACTGAGCATGGAAATAAAATGGAATTACTGGAACTCAATTGCGTACATAGGCATTATTTTTTTTCCTACACCAGAACGGATTTTCCATCTTCAGCATTCCACAATTTTGAACTGCTAAAGGAGGAGTCAACTCTTTTAGACCTAAACGTTATGCTTCTGAGTATTGTGAAGAAGTAGAGGAATTCAACCACATTTTGTTCTAACCTCAGAAGTTGGATAGTCAAATGTTTGAAAAAATTATTTAAGCTGTCCCTTGAAACTTTTTCTCCAGTTCATTTTTTAAATGGTGTCCTTCCTTGTTTTATATGCTACGGAAATATTAACATAGCATTTTTGTTGTTATTTTTAATTAAACTGAAGCCTCTCCATATCAAAAAGAAAATCAGATGAGTAATTTTTCAGATGAGAAGTTAGAAAATGTGTTGCATTCTCGCACCAATGTCCTCCAGAACATTCTAGAAAGAGTCAAAAATTATTCCTGATATTACATTTATATCCAGAATGAAAGCATAAAGTATCATTGCATATTAGTTTAAAACAGTTGTTGATATGATGGTGATGTGATAAAGTGCCATAAACAATCATTCTTTCAAAGCAATGCATACAAAGTAATGTTGTAGAGACTTCATAATTTGGAAAGGAGAGAAGAGAAACAATGAGGAAAATTTGACTTCCGTTTAAAATAGTTCAGCTCATATCTCTAAGCTGCTGGAACTATAGAAAATAGCCATTTCAACCAAGATTGGGACAAGCAAGATAACAGAGAAATATAATTCTTTTTAGAAGAAAATGGCCCTTGCTACTTGAGTGGGCATGTTTAATAAATGTGTATGTCATGGCTGATGAAAAGTACACTGTTCTAACTGAACAGAATTATAATGCTACTGTTGTTGTATTATGTAGTGTACAATTTATTTCACATTCAGAAAAAAAGCTTTCTAGTACCTCTGCTTTATAGAATGGAGAACAGAAATGCTTCATTTATAATCACCTTTTTTTTTAGCTTTTCTCTTTCCTATTATCAAACTTGAGCATTTTTAAATCACAAATTTAAATCTTAGAGAGATTTTTAAACTGAGAGTGTCATGAATACCCAATAGGCAAAGAAAGAAACACTTAATTAGGACTTACAGTACTTTAAACAGCACCTATTTATTTTGTTTCTTTTTTATATCTTCAGTTCAGCTTTCTTCACTTGCTAGACATACATAAAATAATGAAACATTTGTTTTGTTCGTATTTCAAAGTCTTGCATACTAGTGGTAAATGAAAACAATATGACTGACAGATTCAATTCAAATTCATTCAAATCTTATACATTTCTGACCCAAGAGTCAAGAAGCTCGATGCATGTTATTCTTTATAAATGGAAAACAATTTGACAGAGGTATAGAGAAGTAACAGAAACTTCCAATATTTTGCAACTCTGGGCAGGAATCCTAATCTGAATAAAACAGTACCTTTTAAGCATGTTATACTATATAATATAGACTGGATGTTTTGGTGAAAAAGGAAATGTGTTCTGCATTGTTATTTGCTTATCTTTTCTATTAAGTTCAGTTTTCAAGCCTGAAAGATGTTCAGTTTTCAAGCCTGAAAGATGTACGGAGACAACATGAAATGTAGCATGAAAATACAATTTATTTAGGCCGTGTATTTTAACAAAGTAGTACGTAATTTTTTCTGTCTCAACTTTGTTTATGCAAAAAATAGATAAGATACATGACTTTATTGCAGGAGATCCAATCATACTCGTTTGTTTTTAATTATATCAGTGTCAGATAGAAAAGTAGGGTATGAATTTAATAAACAAACACATACACATCTAACTCAGTTTATCTTTATTTTTCTTGATGCGTCCATGAATAGTTTTATTGTGAGGCTATGATGCATAGAGTGGATTTATAACCTTGAGATAAGTCTGACATATTTATTTGTACTTGAAACCAGATAAGCACAGCTCTGTGTGAGGCCCAGACGTATCATCCTTTATTAAAGTGAATAAGAAAACTGAAGACAGAAGCTTTTTCTATCTTAAAACAAAACCTCTACCATTTAACTGCTATTGCTCCAATCTGGAAAATGATTTCAAATCATTTCTTTCTTTGATATCTTTCTTTGGCGTCAGAGAAAATTTCAAAGCCATACTGAATATGACATCATATAAATTCTAGTTTCCACTCATGGAAAGAGCTAAATTCTCTGAAAGAAAAACCAGATAACAATGCTGTCCTGCTCTTTCCAGATATGTCCTTGCTAAAGGAGGACAAAGATACAAGGGGCTGAGCTTTCTATATTGTCTCTTACATGAGGAAATAAGGCTCAACAGGAAAATTAGAACCATTCTCATTCTCCCCTTTTATCAGTTGATAATTGATCATTCTTCCATAAAAGAACAACTATGGCAAGAGTGTCAAATTCGCATCGTTATGGTGACGTATCCCCCCCTTCGCTAAACTGGATGTGGGCAGGGGCAGTGTGTGACACATCTGGCCCATGGGCCGCGAGTTTGACAGCCCTGATCTATGGGGAGGTTCCCTAATTTTTGTCTAACAAGCCAGCACAGTTGGGTCAAAAATGTCTGGTCTGGTGGGTACATGGCTAAGAAAAGATCCTGGTTGGTTCAAGTTACTATGATTCAGATTTTGAATCCTAAACATTCATAAAACTCTCAAACCCGTGCAGAATACATAACTCTTACGTTTGTTTGGACCAAATGTCTCCTAAAGAGTTAATCCACTCCCAAAGATCTGACAGCTCCACCTAAGTTTAGCAGGTTTTCATTAGCTAAAAGCTTCTGCTCAAGAGAGCTCAGGTTGATAGGCTGACTTTGCACTTAGGAATGCTGATCTTGTGCTGCCCACCTGCTTGTGAATCTTTCCTTTGAGTCTTCTCACTAGCTGATTCCCGATTCCTGGTATTGTACAAACTACGTCTATGCCATGGCCCAGACTTTCCGTTGTTATTTGCCTTGCTTGTAAGTGAAATATGCACCCATCTCGACTCTCTGCAGTAATTTTGGGGATCTGATAGTCTGATTCATAAACTGTGTTTTATTCTCACTTGGATGAGTTCAGTCTATTTGTATTGAATTTTTCCTTTTATCTTTTGTTCTAAGACATTCTTTCCTGTGTCATTCCTTCTGTACTTTTATGAAATTATGTTCATCTGTAGCACAACATTCAACAGTTCTTATTTTGTAGGTAAGTTCTATATATAATATAGTTTTATGATATTGTTCCCATCTCTATTCATATATATATTTCAATTCTGCTCTGGTAAAGCAAGTCCTTCATTTCTATAATTTTTACATTGTATCTTTGTTACTCTTTTAAAAAAATGTAACTTTAAAATGTAATTGCTGTTCACTCATGAATACTCCCAAGTATTGATAGAAACTATGTGGGGGAAGCTTTCAGTTTTCTGCTTTTTGCCAGGTATTTTCTTATATTAAGTTATCCTAGAAGATTCAGCTAATACCAAATTCCCAAAGGAGTTATAACAACCCATCTCAAATTATGTGAAAGTCTTCCTCTAAGTACCTTTTTAGATCTTTGAATGTTACAATTTCTTACAAATTTTAGCTTGAAAAAGATCCCTGGGAATTTGTATTTTCCTATCAACACCCAAGTACCCAGAGTAATTCTGGGAAAAGTAAACATCTTTGAAAAAGCATTCCCAGTGTAATGACTACACATATATACACAAGAAGAAAACCATAAACCCTGGAAAAAGAACAGGGATGCTTTCAAAGAGAAGTGGTACTTATTTTATTGATTAAATTTATATGCCACCTGTCTCATTGACTATGGGCAGCTTTATTATATTAGTTCCCAATAGCTAGGATATATCTTTTTTGAAGGATTTACACAGTTCTAATGATCAATAGGGTTTTGAGTTACACGAGTTTCTTAAAAATTATTTAAATAGGAGTAGTCCTCAACTTACAACCATAATTGAGCCAAACATTTCCATTGCTAAGCAACACAGTTAAGTTAATTTTGCCCCATTTTATGACCTTTCTTGCTGTACTTGTTAAGTGAACACTGCAGTTGTTAAGGTATTATCACAACTGTAAAGTGAATATGGCTTCCCCATTGACTTTCCCTGTTAGAAAGTCATAAAAGATGATCATATGACCTATGAACACTGTGATGGTCATAAATTCATGCCAGTTACCAAGCGTCTCAATTTTGATCACGTGGCCACACGGATGTTGCAAGGGTCACAAACGTGAAAAATGGTCATAGCTCACTTTTTTCACTGTCATTGTAACTTCAAGTGATCGCTAAGCAAATGGTTGTAAGTCAAGGAACCATCTGTATATGGTACCCTCTTGTAAGTTGATGGGTGTTGTATCAATTATCCAATCTCTGGTCTCATTCAAATGTGTGGCCTTTTAACTTCTATAATTTCCAGGCAATAGGGAGGGATGATAGAAGTTTTCAGGAAATAGGGTCATGAGGATAATGAAGTGGTGCCTCATTTATAATGATGTGATAGGGACACGGTGGATCAGTGGCTAAGCCGCTGAGCTTGTCAATCAGAAAGGTCAGCAGTTCGAATCCCTAGTGCCGTGTAGTGGAGTGAGCTCCCGTTACTTCTCCCAGCTTCTGCCAACCTAGCAGTTCAAAAGATGTAAACATGCAAATAGAAAAATAGGGACCACCTTTTGTGAGAAGGTAACAGTGTTCCGTTCTCCTGTGACATTGAGTCATGCCACCCACATGACCACAGAGACGTCTTCAGACAGCGCTGGCTCTTTGGCTTTAAAACAGAGATGAGCACCGCCCCCTAGAGTCGGGATCTACTAGCACATATGTGCGAGGGGAACCTTTATCTTTGGTCATGAGGATAAATTGTATCATGAGGAGAATCGTGAAAATTAAGGTCTATGGCAAAGAGAAAATGTAGGTATATTAGGGTAATAGTTTCAATTTTCAAATAAAAAAAAACTCATCTTCCAGGTAGTTTTAAATCTAAATTCCCACAATTTGCTACACACACAAAAAACCCACCCCATGCTTAAGAATGCCTGGAAAAAATCAACAGAATACTTAATAAGTAAAATATGCAGTATGGAAAATATAGTTTAATCCTGTTGTTTCAGTGTAACAAACACTGTGACTTCTCTGACAGTAGATTTGGTGCTATGAAAGGGAAACACACTTGGATGTGGGTTGGGTCTCTGTATGTTAATTTATTCAGGACCGTTATTTGTGATGATGGAAGATCTACACGATCTACTACAAAGCCCCTCTGCATCCGTTCATACTGATTTTTTCTTAACCAACTTTCTCAGGTTACCCTGACCTGGAATATGTATGGTTTCTAAAACAAACTTTTTGAACTTCACATTGACTGTCAATAAACAGGGCAAGAATGTCCTACAACAAATTTTATATATGCATAAAATTCAAGAGTTCCATTTGAGGAGCCTAGATAAGATGAAACAAAAAGGCCAATTCATTTGTTAAGAATTAGAACAGAGGGGAAAATACATCTAATATGTT